>NC_141694.1:1691489310-1694181810 GCF_964263255.1 Lissotriton vulgaris
CATCCACCCACACAACAGGAAGCCCATTACTATTCACAAACTACACTTCCAAATGTGTACATTCCTAAAGGTGGCAAAACAATATTAAATGTACTCCAGGACAAACTTGCATTAAGTCAAGAACCACACACAGCCACTCAATTTAAAAGGGTAACCCACGCCCATAAATAATAGTGGAGTCAGGGACTTCAAATTACATCCCCTAGAAAATAATGGAGGCAGGGACTTAAAATTACGCCACTTAAGAAATAATGTACTAAACCTATCTCTATATGTAAATAAGAAATCTATGGCTAACTATATCTATATATACATTTTTGTGGAGTATATATATATTTTCACTGAACAAACAAAGGTTACAAGGACATTACAGTTAGGAAACAGAATTTAAAAAAACTTACACATTCACCTAAAAATACAAAGGTTACAGGGACGTTATAGTTAGGCTCAGATTTCACTCGTACACAACCATTAGAATTCAGCAGTTATAGTTACCTGTGCTAACTATAACTTATGCCTCAACAATTCACTGCTTATGACCTCAGATATTACATCACTCATGACATGATGAGTGACATCACTGATAACATCACTGACTCTCAGAGCATTTTAAAAACAAATTTACTTTATTGAAAACCGATCACAGACACAGGTCATGAAACTCTGCTACATTTAAAAAAAAATCTGTTTAACGTTTATTTGAGAGTTGCCAGTGTTCCACTTCCCTTTGGCAAATTAATTTTCACTCTAAATCAGTAGTCCATAGCTTTTCAATGATTTGCAACTGGATTTTTGTCACAAAACATTGTACATTGCATACCGGATAGATATTTCGAAGGCATGACTACAACATGCGACTACCAAAATGCTGAATACTTATGGGGCTGTTTTCTCATTTTTGGAGTGAGTAGATGTTCATTGATTCGCAACATTTAGGAAAATAATGTTTATCATCACAAACTCCAAATTGGATTGTTTTTGGTCATAAAATGACTTGTACATCTGCCCAATAAACTTTAATGTTTGTACTATACTTTCCCTTAGGAAGATCTCCAGAATAGCGGCAGAGATCTGCACTTACGTATGAAAAGTTACTAATTTTAACTTTAACCTTATATTGTTGTAGATGCTACACCAGCAGGAAGAGACATGTAAGTTTCCAATTAGGTGCAATTTTATACTCGTAATGGCAATTAGCAAAAAACATAGATTAAAACCTAAGTGCAGTAGTAGATTTACAAGCAAGTAGATTTATCCATGTCAGTTTACCTTTGTGAAGAGCCCCACTGTGGAAAGCAGTACTCCAGATATCATGAAACCTATCCATCCTAATATTACATATACAATGAAAGTTTTCTTTGTAAGTCAATCTTGAGAGATTTTGTAACAACAAAAAGACATCAATTTATATTTCCAATTTGTCAAACTCATGTTCTCACAGCTCTTAAAACCCTCTAAAACTCCAAATTTAGAGATTCAGTCCTTGCCTTGCAACTAATACAACAAACAACCTGTTTCATAACTCACAAGCTATTGTACATGTAAAAATGAAATGCAAAAAAGTGCCTTTCTTTTCTCAATATTTCCTCTAACAATGGTTATTCTCTATTAAACATCAATTGAACATCTTTTGAAGGACCATTACATTCATCATAATATGTTCTTCTAAATCCTAACACATGCACAGCCTCATAACTCTTAATTGAGTGGACTTTGATATGCCCCTGCTAATTTCTTTCAGTTTGATTATCTTCATTAACTACTCATTCGTTTCCTGGTAATCATTTTAAATCCCTTCTAATCATTATTACTGTGTTTTGCTTCCTGATAACCATTCTTAATCAAGACTTGGCCTCCGTTGTTCATTTATTTTTCCCACTTTTTTTGTATGCAGAAGGACAGAGAGAGGGGGTAGAATTCACCTGATCACACATCAAGGTGATGGCCATGTGCCAGTCTGTATTCTGAAAACCTCCACCACCCACATAGCACTGCTCTCTAGAGCCATCATGCCAAATCTCCCCAACCAAGTTCTCAGGCAGGGCACCCGAAGTTGATCATCTGCATCACCTTGGTTTCACTGCAGTAATTGCCCCACTCCTGATGTGGAACACAATGACCCTCCACATTAGCCCTCACACCTCCCTAATTTTGTTGGTCCTTTGATCCATTGGGGTACTCTTTTCTGTCCTGCTGGTCCATGTACAGGGACCGACTGGTTGTCCATGATCTTGAAACTTGGGAATGATTGTCTATGCCATATATCTGTTTTACATCATCAGCTATTTGTATCCCATTATGTCTTTCTACCAAGATTAACCCCTTCGCTGCGCGGGTTAATCTCCCGCTGTGCTGGGGGGGAGGGGGCGCGCACAGCGCCCCCATGCTCATGACGAGCTGAGCTCGTCATGAGCTACGGCGCTCCTGTGCTCATGACGATCTCAGCTGGCCACAGGTGTATTGCCTCCCGTGGAACGCTCAGCACAGCGGGGGAATTCTCCCCGCACCTGAGCGTTCCACGGGCCATGACGAGCTGAGCTCGTCATGAGCACCCGAGCGCCGTGGCTCATGACAAGCTCAGCTCATCATGAGCATCCAAGAGGTTAAACTTTTTAAATCAGCTGATGAGTCACCACTAATTTTGGTTCTAACATTGAATAACACTTGAAGTTAGGCTCATGAAGCAGGGGATCCTCAGCTTGAATGCACGCCCGCTGTATCCAGGCCAAAACCCCCTCCCTTCATTTTCACCTAAGTCATTTCCTCTGTAGGCCTTGTTATAACACCGTGCACGCAGAGTGGCTATTTTAATTTGCCACTAAGAATGCTGACAACATGCAGCATCATCTAACACATCAGGAGAGGGGTCATCAAGCATGACAACCTCCCTGTTTGGAGGAGGAAGACTGCTCCCATTGGAAAGCATTCCTGGCCACCCACACTGAACGTGAGGTCTGTTAATGGTGTCACAATTAGCCCATAATTCTTAACAAGACTCTGGTAGTAACCTGTCACCCAAGAAAGTTCTGACTTTGTTCTGGGTCTTGGTGGGTTCTCATGTGGGTTCTCAAGTCATGATTGTCTGGATCATAGGCTGCAATGGCTGGACCTCGCCCCGCCCACCCACACGGTGTTCCAGGTAGACCCCTATATGATCTGGCACTTGTTGGCCTTGATTGTTAGTCCTGCATTCTGCAGTGCCTGAAGCACTGCCCAGAGGTGTTGTAGGTAGTCTTATTTTATTTATTTATTTTTGCAATTTTTAAAGCGCGCAAATACACATACGGGTGTCTCGGCGCTATTGTTACAGAACTCACTTATGGTATGACGGGGGAGTTAGGAGGAAGAGAACAGCCATGTTTTGAGGCTCTTTCTGAATTTGAGAAGCGTGGGGGCAGTTTTGATGTGGAGTGGTAGTGTGTTCCACAATTTAGCCGTGGCGGTTGTGAAGCATCTATCTCCCCAGCTGGCCTTTCTTGTCCGAGGGACGTTCAGCAAGTAGGCTGAGGAAGATCGTAGGGTCCTGCGTTGTTCCACTGGGCGGAGGGCTTTTTTTAGAAACTGTGGTCCTGCGTTGTTCAGGGTTTTGTAGGCTATGCATAGAGCCTTAAATTTGATTCGGCTCCTAATAGGTAGCCAGTGTAGTTCTTTAATATACGGGGAGGTTGAGGTAAATTTAGGGATGGATAGTAGGGTTCTGGCCGCAGCGTTTTGCACTGTCTGGAGTTTATTGAGAACCTTTTCCTGAGCATTCAGGAGAAGGGAGTTGCAATAGTCGGTTCTTGAAAACACTAAGGTGCTGATAAGTGTTTTGCCCGCTGACTGTGGTAGGTAAGGAAGTAGTTTTTTAAATTTTTTTTAGGGTGTAGAAGGCAGATGATACAACAGCGTTGGCGTGATGGAGGAAAGTCAACTTATTGTCAAAAGTGACTCCCAGATTGCGGACCTTGGCCACCGGTTGGGGGGGGGGCCCCAACTGAGGTGGCCACCACTGAGGGGACCATGCTGGCTGCAAGCTCCCGAATGTCATCACCTCAGTTTTATCGGAGTTAAGTTTGAGGCAGTTTGATGACATCCAGGAGCGGTACACAGACAAAATATCGATTTTTAAATATCGATATACAAAAATATCGAAGTTTAAATATCGATGGGACAAAATATCGAAGGTAAGTAATATTGACAGTCTTAATATCGATATTAGTATGATATCAGTAATATCGAAGTTTTAAATATCGATGTCAATAATATCGAAATAAATAACTTCGATGTTACTAATATCAATTTTTAAATAAATTTAGTGTATATTATATTGTATTTATTATGTTTTATTATTTATTTTTAATGTAATTTAATTAAATATTGTCTTTTACTTCTGTAGCGGGTTGTGGGTTTATAGGGGAATAGGGTGGGAAGTAATTTAATTATGTTAAATTAATTATTAATTAGTAGGAATTATTAATTAATTAATTGAGAAATAATTTTTAATTAACTTTAATTAATTGATTAATTGATAAATATGTTCTGTAGCGGGTTATGGGTTTATAGGGGAATAGGGTGGGAAGTAATTTAATAATAATTAATGAATTAATATATGTTTGTACATATTTTAATTAATAATTAATTGGTAATTAATTTATATTAATTAGTTAATTAAATAATATAATTTTGTACATATTTATAATCATTAATTAGTTGGTAATTAATTAATATTAATTATTTAATTACATTAATTATAGTATTTTTTTATATATAATTTTTTGTTATTCTTAATTAATTAATTGGGAAAAATAATATTAATTATTAAATTAAATTAATTACAGCTAATGTGCTAATATATTTACTTTATTGTTATTGTTAATTAATAATTAATTGGTAATTAAATAATATTAATTAATTTTGGGTAAAGGAGTATTTTTAGGGTTCAGGGTCAGTTTTCAGTTTTTGGGTAAAGGGGTATTTTTAGGGTTCAGGGTCAGTTTTCAGTTTTTGGGTAAAGGGGTATTTTTAGGGTTCAGGGTCAGTTTTCAGTTTTTGGGTAAAGGGGTATTTTTAGGGTTCTGGGTCAGTTTTCAGTTTTTGGGTAAAGGGGTATTTTTAGGGTTCAGGGTCAGTTTTCAGTTCATGGGTAAAGGGGTATTTTTAGGGTTCAGGGTCAGTTTTCAGTTTTTGGGTAAAGGGGTATTTTTAGGGTTCAGGGTCAGTTTTCAGTTTTTGGGTAAAGGGGTATTTTTAGGGTTCAGGGTCAGTTTTGGGTTTTTGGGGTACAGGGATATTTTTAGGGTTCAGGGTCAGTTTTGGGTTTTTGGGGTACAGGCGTACAGGGTAAAAACAAAAAAATATTACATTAAATCAAATAAATAACATTAAAAAAAAATTACATTACATTATTAGGTGTTTTATTTATTTTAAATGTATATGTATTAGTTTTAATTTTGTTTTAATATTTTTATTTAATATTTGTAAAATTATATGTATTTTAAAATTATTTTTACATTATTATTAATACATTTAAAAAAACGATATTTTTGATTCCGATATTTTTGTACTACGATATTATTTTTTCGATATTTTTGTACTTACCTTTATGAAGATAGGATTCCGATATTTTTGATGTCGATATTTTTGCTCCGATATTTTTGTATTTCGATATTCTGTCTGTCGATATTATGTCAGACATTCTCCAGGAGCTTATCGCCTTCATTTCCTCTTGAAAGTTGGCTGCAACGGATGCTCCGTTGTTGTGCACCGATAATACTAGTTGGGTATCATCGGCGTACGTTGTAAGGGCAATTCCATAAGATTTTATCACCCTCGCTAAGTCCGATACGTAGATATTAAAAAGCGTCGGACTAAGCGAGGAGCCCTGTGGAACACCGCATGGGAGGGAGAAGGTCTGGGAGGTGAAATTGCCCATCTTGACAGTCTGAGGGCGATTGGCTAGGAATGAGGCAATCAGATCTTTAGCTTTGCCTCTTATTCCTAGAGCTGAGACACGGTCGATCAGAGTGACATGATCGACCGTGTCAAATGCAGCGGAAAGGTCCAGGAGTATTAGGACTGCCGCTCCTCCCATGTCCATTGTTGCTCGAATTTCATCTGCGGCCTTTAGCAGTGCTGTCTCCGTCCCATGCCCCTGTCTGAAGCCAAACTGAGTGTCATCAAGTAGATTGTTGTCATTGATGAATTTCGAAAGTTGAATGTTCATAGTTTTTTCGAAAATCTTGGCTGGGAAAGGGAGACAGGCGATGGGTCTGTAACTGGCGGGGAGAAGAGGGTCCAGAGTTGGCTTTTTTAGAAGTGGCTTAATGATAGCCTCCTTCCAGACTGAGGGGTATATGCCTGTAGGAAACATGGCATTGCAGATGGTAGACAACGTGGGAGAGATTGCTTCTGGGATAAGGTTCAGGATAGCAGGGGGACATGGGTCAAGGGGGGATCCGGTCTTTCCATGTGGAGCTGAAGACTGCAATGTCGTCCACGCAGGCAGCACTGAAACTCTCCAGTCCAGAAAGAACCTGGCAGACCAACGTCTGGGAGGTGGCAGGCAGTGCCTAATTTGAGCCGGTGGTTTCCGGTGCTCAGCACTGGCACTTAATTGTCAGCACTGGTGCTTGTGACAGTCTGCCACAAGTTGGCACTGTCTGGTTAATTTAGAGATGACCACAAGAGCAATTAATAATTAATTCAATATACATAAAACATTGCTATTACCCTCAAAAGTCATTCTTATTGCTTTGGGAGCCTGGAATAGTCCGAATTGTCACACTTGTGGGAGTGTGATGGTCAGTAGTTGTGTTGTTATGATCATTTGTAGCATGGCAGGGGCAATGTGTAGTGCAAGCTGCAGTGTCCTCCTGACGAGAGTCCTGGCACTTATTTCTTTACAAATTAAGCACTGGTGGCCGGTGTGTTCTTTAAATCAAAAGGCATCACCTCAAATTGGTAATGCCGCTCTGGGATGGGGATTCTCTTTAGCCCCCGCTGTTATGCAATCTGCCAGAGCCAGGCGCTTGGCCAAACATGCGTAGGAACTTGGCAGCTCCTAACCCGTCAGTGAGATCATCCGCTCTGGGTATGGGGTGAGCGACCTCTATAGTCCAGACAGAACCTGAGTTCTGTTATTGCACCCATGGGGCTTCCTCTGGTAATACACCACTGGGCTGGACCAGGGATTGCTAGAGGGTTAGATCACCCCTAGGTCCAGCATCTTGGTGACTTCCCCCTTGATGCTGGCTCTTCCTTTATCTAAGAGCTTGCAGAGTGTATGCTTTGCAGTCATACACTCCCCTATGCCAATGCCATGGACACACCAAGTTGGTGGTCTCAGGGATAAGTGAAAATAAGGAGGAGAACTGGCTCAGCTCTTGGAGGCAGTCTCTCTACTGCTCTGGAATCAGTGTGGGGAGAGGATCACCCCATCCACAGACCCATCTTGCTCCTTGGTGAGGCCCACTCTCTTCTTCCTCACCCCCATCTGAATCAGGAGCATGTGCACTTTGTACCTCTCAAGGTGGGGTTTGAGACAGTTGACATGCAGGACCCTCAAGCGATGTCTGGATGTCTGAAGATCTACCAGGTGGGTGACCTCACTCTTGTGCACCAGTACCTCAGAGGGCCTGGTTCACTGATCCTGCAAGGCTTGGGTCTCCGTCACCCACACCTTCTAACTAGGCTGAAGCAGGTGGGCCTTCTGGTCATACCACTGTTTCATCACCTCCTGATGGGCCTCTAATTTCTCAGAAGCTTTCTTCCAAAAGCGTTTCATTTTAGTCCTATACCAAGCTTGTAGCTCACTACATCTTGAGGGGGTTCCTGAGAGGCATGCTCCCACCCGTCTTTCACCAGGCTGAGAGGCCCTTGCACCGGATGGCCAAACAGTAGCCCAAAGGGACTGACCCCTGCACCTTTCTGAGGAACTTTGCAGTATGCGAACAGCAGGCATGGCAGGAGGACATCCCGCTTACGCCTCTGGTGCTCAGAAAGCCTGCAAACAAGCCCTTCAGGGTCACGTTGAACCTTTTAACAAGCCTGTCGGTTTGGGGGTGGCGAGGGGTACAGAACTTGTAAGTAAATCCACATTCCTTCCACATGGCCTTCATGTATGGGGACATGAAGTTGGTACCCCTATTGGACACCACCTCTTTGGGGAAACACATGCAGAAAAAGATTCTCATCAGAACCTTTATAGCCAACCATAAGTTGGCAGAGTCGCTGTTCTAAGAGGCATGGCCTCAGGATACCATGTGGCATGGCCTACCAAGAGGTGGATAAATCTGTTGCCTGGGGCATTCTTGGGTCAAGGGCCCATTAACACTGATGCCCAGCCTTTAAAAATTGGTCCCCACCACAGGGAGGAGAATCAATGGTGCCTTGCGTTTCATCCCTGACTTCCCACTGGCCTTACTGGTGATGCAGGATTTGCAGACAGCATAGGACTGTGTCCTCATCTTGGGCCAACACAAGTGGGTAACCAGCCTGTCAAAGGTCTTGGTTAGCCTCAGATGAGCTGCCAGGGAAATTTCATGAGCCAGCCCCTGTAGGAATGCCCTATAGCATTGGAGGACCACCAGAACATGGGCTGACACAACCTCAGGATCCTTAGGATCATTGTATAGGAGACTGTTCTCCCAGTATATCAGGTGGCTCCCTCATGTGTCGTCAGCTCTCTCTATGCCTTGCAGAACTCTGCCTGGGTGGGGCTTCCTTCTGTCTGCCAATCGGCCAGCTCAGTTAGAGTACCCAGCACAGTAATCTTTCCTGCTGTAGGTTCTGGGAAGGACCCTCAAGTTCCTCTCATATGGTTCCTACTAATTCAGTAAGAATGTGCATTTGAACAACATATGTGTCCCCACATATGATCAGAATATTTCTGTCCAATTCCTGGATAGCACACAGTGTGCCATCTGGACCCCAAAACCGGAAAGTGTACTGGATGGTGTCTGCAACCTCAGAACATGACTCCTCTAATTCCCCCAAGGAAAATCATGGAAAAAGATCTACCCATTCACTAATACCTATGCATTGCCAAAGGGAGACACAAGAAATACACAAACTGGCGTTTCAAATATTTATTTAAGCAATGGGATTCTTGTGTAAAATACATGAGCTGCCATTATCAGTAGAAGAAAGCAAAGCATTGTTACCAGCGTTACAAGAATGATAAAAAAGAGTAATAGTTCAACCATTATAGTTATTGCAGTGATTAAATGAATATACGGGTATATGTCATAATGATACTCCTACCTAGCACTAACTATCCTATCAAAAACAAGGGATAAATGTGGTCTGTCAGATCACTTGTAAAGCCTAACTCCCAATTTACCTGTGTGTGTGATGTATCTGGAAGCCGATCTGGTGTAGGACAGGCCTTCGTCCTTTTCAGGATATTGTTGAGAGTCAGCAGGGATGCAAGTCGGTCATGGGCGAACATCCAGAATAATCCATGGAAGTGCTCCTCTGACAAGCGAAAGTTCAAAAGCAGTTTATATAATAAAACTGGTTCCATTCACACTGGGCCCGATTCACAGAACTAACTTAAGACAAAATCCTAAACTTACTACCATTGTGGTATTCACAGAAGGCACTTACTCATTTTGGTATTGACAGAAGTTAGGAGTCCTAACTTTAGGACTCCGAAATGCCTTCTGTGAATACCGAAAGTCTTAAAGTTAGGATTTTTCTCAGTATAGGAGTAGTAAAGTTAGGACTCATAACAGGCAGTGCCCCTTACGCTCTGGGAGGGTGTACTTATCAAGGGTAGTGAGCGTCAGCTCCGAATGATAAGATATGGTGTGAGGTCTTTAGAAAAACAAATCCAATTGGATGGACAATTTAAAAAAATCAGAATGATGTCAGGTTATTTAATGGACTGCTACTGTTTACACAAATCCCTGTATAGAGTTGCAAAATACAAGAACAGAATCCTACCACTGACCCACAATGTTAGAAATTGGGTTCTTGATTGAAGTGGGTTTAAGTACCCTCGAAGACAAAACCACAATCCTAATGAGGGTGAACTACAATTGTTGTAAACTAACCTTGTACTTAACACCCCTGGTAATGTGGACACAAGCAGTCAGGCTTAACTTAGGAGAAATGTGTAAAAAATGTATGCAACACACAAACAGTGATACAGTGAAAACACAACTTAAAAATGGTACCAAACAAATTTGGAAAAATAGAGTATATTTTAATAAATTAAATGACACCAAAACAACAAAAATCCAATCAGGGATGTGCAATTTAAAAAGATTTTAAAAACAATAGCACTTAGAAACGCAAAGCCCTGATGCACCCGTAGTCGGGCCGGGAGTCGATAATTTCAAGCAAGGCATGCAGGAGACATACCGGCGTTGAGGACGAAGGTAGGCATGATGAAAGAATTGCCTTTGGGCTGGGCTCTAAAATGGATGAGTTTACCGAGTCGGGAGCACTGCCAGGAAATGGCCGCTCACTGTCAGAGTCGTTGGGATTGATGGTCGGAGCCGCTTCTCATCGGAGTCGAGAAGAGTTGCAGCCACGGTGCTGGAATGAAACAGGCATCGGACGAGGGTCACTGTCGTCAGTGTCGGACAGGGGCTGCTGGGCACTGGAGCTGCAAGAGCATGGATTGGGGTCCGCTTTTGAACTAGGGTCAGGGAGCCATTGATGGCCGCTGCTGTGGTCCAAGCAGGAGGCTGCTAAACTTTGGATCCGCTTGTAGCCTTTGATCGGAGTTGGGAGTCGGGACCTTTGGAAGTCGTCAATCGTAGCCGCCTCAGAGTCAGCGATCTCTGTGCCATTCAGTGTTGCTCAGTCTGGTGAGCAGAAACTTGCAGGTAATGCAGAAAGGAGCACCTCCTGACCACCTTGGGTAGTTTGAGGAGCAGGCTGATCTTAGTCTTTCCATGGTTCTCTGAGCCATTTTTAGCCAAAAAAAATCAAAGTCCCAAAGATTGGATTCTGGCTAACTGGACACCTTTTGTATCACAACCAAGGGTCCAGGACTGGTGAGACACCACATGGGGATTTAGGACTCTCTCAGGTTGGGTCAGATTCAAAATGTTTGTGAGCATTTTATGTCCTTATAGCTCTGAACAAGAGGCCAGCAAACTAGCACTTGGAATCCTTCTGGTAGTACTAGGTTCATTTGAAGAAGCAGGGCCTCTCATGATTAAACACAGGCTCCAGGCAGCAAAGCCGTCTTTCCAGATGTAGCCAAATAGTCTTGTGAAGTACACAGCAAGCCACAACAGCAGGCAGTAGTCCTAGAGTCCGTATGCAGGTCCAGAAGGTGAACTGAAGAGTGGGTCAATGGGCCCTGTTTTTATACTTGGTGCATCTTTTGAAGTTGAGAGAAGTTTCTAAAGGTTTCTTTTTGAAGTTCTTAGAATTTCTTGACTCCCCTGGCTTCCAGCTAGCTGCAGAGACATTGTGGAGGTGAAAAGCCCTTTTTGTGTATGCAAAGCACAGCCTATTCAGTTGCAAGTGGGGCTGTTTCCAGCTCCACTTCCCCATCGTGCTAGCAAATTGGCCATTCAGGCACAGCTAATCCCTCTATTGTGGGGTCTGCGAGGAATTCTTGAAGTCTAACTGTCAATTCCACCCAGTCATGTGACCTAAAACAGGCTGCAGGCACCAAAACGCTATGGGCAGGAAAATGGCAACTTTCTAAAAGTGCCATTGTCGTGTTCATATCTAGGACCCTAATTCTATATTCCCGATTTATGCCCTTGTGCGGTTATAATCAATAATATCCTGATACAGGCATAAGAATGAGATTCATATTTAGTAATAGCCCATGCAATCCAAAGCACAGCACGGCTACTTCCATCAACTCCTAGAAAGCACAACGCATTCTTTAAACAAACCAAGCCTCCAGCAGCCCGGGAAACTCCCCTGCTTTTGTTTTGATTTGAACAAGAACACCTGAAGTCCAGAAAGAACTGTTAGTTCTTAGTGACGTCTTATGTCCAACCTTACGTCAAAACCCGGCACCTTCCAGGTATAAAATACCAACAGTTACCTTAAGCAAACACACGGTGGTTTGGAGCAGAGCGGCCATCTACTTGCCCGAGAGCCCAGCTGATGCGAGTGCCCACGGAAGCCGCCCCTCCTGTTTGACGCACTGAGAGAGACGCTGTCTTTTTCTCCAGCCGAGATAATCCAGCTCCGGTGTTTCCAGCCCACCCTTGCGGGTTGCTGGAATATCGAGTCCTGAGGAAAGATATACCAGACCTCCCACATTCTATTACCAAGGTACGGAGCTGACTAAACCCTTGAGAGAATTCTTGATTCAGATTCTTGGCAAAATAATCTTAACTATCTTAACTTAACCTGCTACTTACTCATCCCTTCCCATGTATTAGGCTTAGGTCAGGTACACCGGGGTAGGCTTAGTTAGAAGCACCAGTTGAGTACGTTAGTCAATGTATTTATGTATGTATATATTTTATCCATTTTAAAGTATCATATGGCTAAGAAACCATATCAATGCTTTTACAGTATTATTTCATAATACTACTTTTACTGTACGCACTTTACTTTACTTTAAGTATTGCAATTGTGGCAATTCACTTCTCTTGCATGAGAAAGAAGACTGCTCAATAAATAACATATTTTTATTGAAAACGCCTGTCTCTCTATTTCTCTGCACTCTGGTGAAACTAAGTATGCACTGCTGACTGAGTGAAATAGCCGTCTATTGTTTTCACACGATTCTAGAGATACACTCTTATTCTGAGGGAGCAAAGTTGTCATGTTTAGGCGGTTGTCGGAAACTGAATCCCTTCTTGTCTGAGCCAGGGGAGGTTGTCCCTCCCTATTCATTCAAGAAAGTTTCCAGTGACCTCTGAGCTAGCTGGCGCAAACCTAAATTAAGTTTAACATAGTCAGTAGAGACCTAGTTGACCTCAGTCCTACGTCTACACTGCTGTTTATGTTATTCCAATGCGCAGAGCCTATTGGGAAAAAAGGAACTACACTACACCATTTATCAAAATTGTAAGTTAAAATCCGATTTTGCCATTAAATATACCAAACATTAAATTCATATCCGTCCCCAATGAAACAGTTAGCACTTAATACATTTAATAAGGCAACCCGATGTTATCCTAGCGGACAAGTAGGCCTCTCAGTGGTGAAAAAGAGTTTTTCAGTAGCAGGACATGCACAACTTAAAAGTACATGTCAAACCTTTTCATTACAATACACCCTGCTCTATGGGCTACCTGTGGTCTACCTTAGGGGTATCTTACATGCAAAAAAAGCGGAGTTTAAGGCTTCACAATGAGGTTATATTGCCAAGTCGAACTGGCAGTTCAAAACTGCATTCAGGCTGCAATGGCAGGCTTGGGGCATTTTTAAGGGGCTTCTTAAATGGGTGTTGTAATAAGTGCTGCAGGTCCACCAGTAGCATTTAGTTTACAAGCTCTGGGTATATGGTGTACCACTCTACAAGGGACGTACAGGGGAATTAAATGTTCCAATTAGGTGTTAACCTATTTTACCATGTTTAGGGGTGTGAGCACATGCACTATAGCACTGGTAAGTAGTGGTAAAGTGCACAGAGTCCTGAGGTCAACAAAAGTGAATTCAGCAAATAATAGGGGGGTAAAGGAAAAAGGTTTGAGGATGACCCTGCAGAAACGGCCAGTTCCAACAAATGGTCTTTGGCTTGTATCCTTTTGTCAAAAAATAGTTAACAAAAACAATTTGCTTAAAGTAATCTTCCTCAACAGCAACGCCACTTTGTGTGTGTAGATGAAAGTTTAAATTTTTTCAACACAGTAAACTCAAGTTGTCACTTGCTTGATAGTGTGAACTGATATCAGTTTGCCAATGATTCATGACTAACGTCATCATGTTTGTAAGAAATAATTGTAAATTTGACCCACTGCGTTTAGGTTATTGAAGAACCAGGAGATGTTATATTTGTTAGGGCCTCATTCTGTATTCCCATGCTAATACTCATTTGGGGTGAAGCATGAATTTGTTCCTACTTGGGATTCTAACTAACTGCTAATTCCACACCCCATTGGTGTTTAACCACACAATTCTGCAAAAGTGCGAATTCCATAAAATCCGAATTTGCACAACTTAGAAACATGGGCAAGATACAAAGGCGCAGATGTATCATTGCTGTATTTTGCAAGTCCTTAATAGCAAATTTTACTGATTCGCTATTAAGGACTTGCAAAATGCAATGTATGTAGTTTCGCATTTTAAAAACCGATTCCTACGCATTGCTTATTTGCGACTCGCAAATTGTGAGTCGCATTTAAGGAATGGCTTCCCATTCATTTCTATGTGCCAAGAGACCCATAGAAATGAAGGGAATTGCATGTGCAATTTGCGAGTACCCAATAGGGTGCCAAAATGACACCCTGTTGCACCCCTGAAATATGCATGTGTGCACATGTGGCGCACATACATGCCCCAAGGTCATGCATGTGTGCCACATGACACTTAGAAAAATGCAAAAAACTTGAAGTTGGTGGTAATTTGTGATTTCTTAAGGCCAGATCGCAAATTTTGGGTGCTTGCAGAATTGCATTTAAGGAATAGCAATTTGCGATTCCTTAAATGCATTTGCAAAATAGGGAATCACAAATTTTGTGATTCCTTATTTTGCGAGGGCCTTTTCGGATGATACATCCTAAAAGGCTTTTTCCCGTTCGCTAATCGGCCCCGTCTGCGAACAGGAAAACCCTTGATACACCAGGCCCATAAACCCCATTCTGGTGTCTACAAGAGCAAATTGCGCATCCTGTGAATACTGGTTTTTACTCGGTTTGCAAATAACATCCGAGGATTGGCCAGGTGCAATGAGGCCTCAATGTTCCAGTCAGTGCAATAGCTACCCTGTAATTTTATGACACCTAAAAAGATCCATCTAGAAAGGTTTTGCTCACCTGCAAACCCTGCGGGGAAGTTGGCAGAACAATTTTAATATGAAAATCACGCCGTGTCTTTCAAAAATAGCTACGCGATGTGAGAGCAGAAAGTATGCATGTCTGTGATACTAGTCGCTACTGGGAGCATTCGATTTGATTAAACAGCAAAGCTCAGAAATGCAGGTCCGCTAACATTGTGAGACACCCAGATCAGGCTGGCCAGCGAGCATTTATTTCTGCACGGCTCAATGTATCTCTTACCAGAAAAAAAAAAATTCTTTCTCATGCAGAGATCAACCCCTTGAGATTTCTGCACAGATTTAATGATGCTAGAGTCTCCAGAGGATTTCGTCCGTCTTCCCATTTCTTTCAAGTAGATGGAAATAAAAAAAAAACACATGATGTTGAGGAGACATCTTTAATTCGATCTAACACGAAGAAAGCTTGATAGCCTATCCTCACCGACGAGGGAAAAACAAGTGGTCCTTGGAATCATACGAACTTTTACTGACTGTTAGCAAAAGAATATACCGCTTAAATGTAACTAACACATACCTACATAGGTGATGCCAAATTTAAATAATAGTAGACGGGAGTACAGCAAAGTGCAAATGTGGAGCATGAAGAAAGTGTGATTAATACAGTCGAACATACATCTCTCTTGGCACGTGGGTGAAATCCTGTGATGTCACTCAGGACTTGCGTTCTGGTGCAGAAAAGGGGTCTTAGCGCAATTTTTGCACTGCGGTGCATGGATTGCTTAAAGCCCTTGGAAAAAGTCACAACCCGCCTCTGTCATCGTGACTATTAACGAGGCAGAAATTAGATTGTACAGCGTCAATTTCTGACAGCTTACACTTTGCAAATGGTTGCCACCTGCCCACTGTAAGCACTTACGTTTCAAAACTTTGCAACCCCCAAAACGTGTGAACGCATTTGTGCATCCCTTTGGGCACCTTCTTCACTAGGCTACTCGCATGGCGTTAATAATTATTTTTATTTTTTTATTTTATTTTTTATTTGTGCGTTTTTATATAGCGTGGACTTTACCCGAAGGTGTCAGAGCGCTTCACAATAGGAACAGAACTGATACATGAGAACATTACAAGTGAGCAAAATACAAAATCAAACGTTACATTAAGTGAAGCAAAAAAGACAATCGTGAGCCAACAAAATACAAGAGGTAGCAAACGGTGCATTACAAAAGTGACAATCGTGAGCCAACAAAATACAAGAGGTAGCAAACGGTCCATTACAAAAGTGACAATCGTGAACCAACAAAATACAAGAGGTAGCAAACGGTGCATTACAGGAGGAAAAAGTGACGTGTGCAGGTTACAAAAGCGTACAAAGTAAAAATACAAAATCAAACGTTACATTAAGTGAAGCAAAAAAGACAATCGTGAGCCAACAAAATACAAGAGGTAGCAAACGGTGCATTACAAAAGTGACAATCGTGAGCCAACAAAATACAAGAGGTAGCAAACGGTCCATTACAAAAGTGACAATCGTGAACCAACAAAATACAAGAGGTAGCAAACGGTGCATTACAGGAGGAAAAAGTGACGTGTGCAGGTTACAAAAGCGTACAAAGTAAACATAGAGGTATAATACTGCAATATATGGAGGGCCCTCAAGCACAAGAACAAACGTTACGTAGGCCATGGTGGCACTTGTGCAGGTATCGAAAATAAACAAATGTAAGAGGTAGAAAACAGTGTGTTACACGAGAAAGTGACGGGTGCATGTTACACACGAGTACCAAACACAGGAAGAAAGATAATACTGCAATAAAAGGCAGACTCTCAAACCACAGGAACACACTGGGAAAACACTTCCATAGTCATGTAAAGTAGATTTTTCTATAGTGGAAGGGCTTCTTTCAGATAATAGAGAGGGCATGGATTACATTTGGAAGTGTCTTTGAAGGAGGAGAATTTTGAGGTTAGTTTTAAAGGCCTGGGAGGAGGTGGTGGTCCGGAGCTGCGGCAGAAGGGAGTTCCAGATTCTCACCGCGTTGCCTGAAAAGGATTGTGCCATTGTTCTTTCCTTCTTGAAAGTGGGAGGTTCAAGCAGAAGTTTTCCGCATTACGTGATGGTGTAGAGCCTCCAGAGAGTTTCAGTTTATTCGCCAGGTAGCGAGAGGAGGAGTGCAAGGCTTTGTGGGTGATACAAGCTGTCTTGTAGATGGCTCTAGCCTCGATTGGAAGCCAGCGGAGGGTGGATAACATTGGTGTGATGTGGTCGCTTCTTTTGGCCCCATAAATGAAACGAGCTGCTGAATGGAAAACAGATTTAAGGGGGGACTGGTGGGCTTTGGGGAGGCCAGTAAGAAGAGAATTGCAGTAGTCAAGTCTGGAGAGGACCAGCGATTGCACCTGGGTTATAAGGTCCTGCTCCGGGAAGAAGCGACGGATTCCCCAAAGAAGGCGCAGATAGTATCGAGCAGACTTTGCAATGGAATTGATGTGGGGGGTTAGATTGAGTTTTTTGTCGAGAATGACACCCAGGGATTTTGCGCTGTTGGCAATGATGGGTTTAGTGTTCAGTAGATTCAACTGATCCATCCATGATTGCACCGGGGGAGGAGAGATTTAAGAGGAGAAGAGGAGGAATTCGGTTTTGGAGGGGTTCACAATCAGTTGATGAGTAAACATCCGTTATGAATGGAGTCGAGAGTAGAGCTTAGGATAGAGAGATCGTGAGTGGAGGCAACCTTGAGGTAGATTTGAGTGTCGTCAGCATAGAGATGATAGTGGATCCCGGATTTACTTAGGAGATTTCCTAGTGGTTCTAAATAGAGGTTGAACAATGTGGGTGCAAGTATAGAGCCTTGAGGAACACCTTGACCTACCACCACAGGAAATGAAAGACTGTTCGCTATTTTGATCATTTGTGATCTATCAGAGAGGAAGGAGGCAAACCATTTAAGCACAGTGCCCTCCATGCCCATTCTCTGTTTAAGAATGTTGAGGAGGGTGTTGTGATTGACAGTGTCAAAGGCTGCAGAAAGGTCAAGGAGAATTAGAAGACAGGACCCCCCCACCCCCGAGTTGAGGATCCTCAGAGCATCATCAACCACTTGCAGTAGGGCTGTTTCAGTGCTGCAGTTTTGAATGAAGCGAAACAAAAGGGGATGATGGACGGAGCGTTTGAGCAATTCAAACACTCACCTCCAGTCAACTGATCTGGGTTTAATCCATCACCATTCTTTAGCTCACTCAGCCACCCCAGTTCAGACATGGCCATATGCAAATCAGTCTGACCCTGTGCCTCATGGGAACAGTCCAGCCCGAACTGCCAAGCCATGTCTTCCCTGGACCGGAAACAAGCATCCTGGGACCGGTTTCGGATTCATAATCCTAAGAATGTTGAGGAGGGTGTTGTGATTGACAGTGTCAAAGGCTGCAGAAAGGTCAAGGAGAATTAGAAGACAGGACCCCCCCCGAGTCAAGGATCATCAGAGCATCATCAACCACTTGCAGTAGGGCTGTTTCAGTGCTGCAGTTTTGAATGAAGCCAGACTGGAAATTGTCAAGAAGATCATTGTCCTTGATATGACGAGAGAGTTGTTTCGCTACACATCTTTCTGTAATCTTCGCAAGAAAGGGTAAGTTAGTGATGGGGCGGAAGTTGTTGAGGTCAGACGCATCAGCAGTTGGTTTTTTAAGAAGCGTGGTGACCTGCCCAGTTTTGAAGGAGACAGGAAGGGAGCCTTGATAGAGGGAGAGGTTGACCAGAGTGGTCCAGTAGGAGAGGGAAAGGGTATACAAGTCAATGGCAATGGCACTGGGGATGGGGTCCATGTGATGGTTGGAGGGCTTTGTTTCATGGATGCACTTGAGAAGGGCATCTTCAGATATGGGGTCAACGTTTTGCCAAATGGCTAAGGACTTGCACTCCTCTGGAGGGGTAGGATAAGCGACCTGATCCACAAGTGATTTCACTTTTTCGTCGAAGATTATAGCGAAATCCGCTGCTCTCTTTGCAGAATCCTCCAACTTGGAGGAAGGGGGAGAGCGGTCAGGACTCTTGATGAGATTGAATAGTTTTTTGGGTCTATTTTTGGCTGAGTCAAGGAGGGTTTTGAAGTGCGCCGCTTTCCCAAGGAAGATGTGTTTGTGGTACTTGGATCTTGCGGAGCGAAGCGTGGACAAGTTATCGGTGGAGGGCACTTGCCTCCATTGTTTCTCCAGGAATCTTAGCTGCTCCCTTTCTTCATAGAGGGACTTGTTGAACCAAGGTGCTGAGGGGGTGGGCCTTAACCTTTTGCTTTTGAGTGAAGCGACGTTGTTGATTTCATCTGAGAGAACTGTGAGGCACTTAATGCAATGCAAACTCACACTTAGCAGTCACAACATCTGTTACATTACCTTTTCGAATGCAAAGATTATGGAGCATAAGAGAAACTGTTGGGCATTTAGTAATGGGCAATATGTTGGTGACTTGAATATGTCCTGTGTTAAAGTTTAAAGTGTATGAAAAACTTAGGTTGGGTGTAAACAAAGGCGACTTCTTTTCAAATCCATTTGGGATGGATATGGATTACGTAAATGGCATTAAGAATAGAACCGTTTGTGCAGCAGAAATACTGTCAGTGGTGGTTATTGCCCATTACAAAATGAAGGAATGCCAGCCGGAAGACATGATAAAGAGCATTGGTAAAGCCAATATGGCTGACCTTGACACAATACTGCAATTTGTAATTTTTTTAAATACTTTTATTCGAAGCTATGCCATAAAAAGTAAAAGGAAAAAAAAAACAGAAGTCTTCATCTAAAAGTGGCAACACAATTCTTGCAACATGTTAAATTACAATATAAAACACTGATGTGACTATTTTCCTTGTCACGTTTTCCTTAAACAAAAAAAAACACAGGCTTTTCAGTGGTTTGCAAAGGGGAGAAGAAAAAAACATCACCCAACTAAGCACTGAAATTGCAGGAAGCTACAATGTCATTTATTCATTTTATAACAACAACAAAGGAAACAGGAAATAAATCACCATCTAACTGGGCATCTGAAGTGCAAGCAAAATTAATAGCTTTTGTAAAAAATATTATTGAAAATCATAATTAAAAAAAGAAAAGCACTCTTAGAAACGAACTATTTTTAAGCGGTTGTGAACAATATGCCCAAGCTTTAAGGACTCACACAAAGTGAAGGGAGCCAATAAGTAAGGTGAGCAGGCCCACTGCCCAATGTTGTATGCTGTGGTGGGTGGAAATAATATGTGAATGACATTTGAACAGACCAATGGTCGCAGCCGGCTGTTCAAAAGTGTCCCTCTGTATGTATATTAGTTATTAATTGTGTAGAAACTAAGGGGCAGATTTATGTTAACTGGCGCATCCCCAGGGATGCGCCAGTTAACATGCGCCACAGTGCGCCACTGCTCCGCCACCCATGGTGCGCCGCATTTATGATGCGGCGCACCATGGCGGAAGTTAGTGAAGATGCGTGACGCATCTCTCGGCGTACAGGCGGCGCATTGCAGGAGTCATGTCGCAAGTGCGACATGACTCCTGCAATGCACAGGAGCCACCTCTTCAATGCATGGTGCGTCACCCTTACGCCTGCTTCAAGCAGGCGTAAGGAATTGACGTAGAAAGTGACTGAGTGAAATCTCATAGATTTCACTCAGCCACTTTTAGGAGGCGTTCCTGCGCAGGAACGCCCCCCCTGCGCAGGAACGCCTCCTTATGGCGCAGGGCTTTCCAACGTGACGCATCTCCTAGATGCGTCACGTTGTAAATAGGGCGCATTGTTTGCGCCGCCGTTGCGTCACATTAAGTGACGCAATTGTGGCGCAAGGAGGCGCAAGGGCCTCATAAATCTGCCCCTAATAGTCTGGCGGCTGTCTCAAATGCCTAACATAAAAACGACAGAGTAAAAAAAAATACTCCTATTTTACAACAGCGGCGGTCACATTCAAAAGGATGGCTTCAAAATTAATTTATTCTGTTATAAAAAAATGACATCTGAAACTGAATAGGTATTTCTCTCAACTCTAAGACCAACAAAAAAGTTGGTTGAAAACAAGAATTGGCAAAAACAGTAGGCTCAGCTTCTATTTAATCCATGCACACAAATGCATTCAACATATGGGCACCGTTGTAAAACCTAGAGAAGGTACACCTGCTTTACTGACAAAAACCATGTTTTCAAAGTCCAAAAGACATACATGCGCCCATGAGCACATACATGCAAGCAAAGAAACATGCTGGCCTCAATAAACATAGGCCATGGGTCATACATAACCCTGAGCAGCAGGGGAGGAAGGCTCATATTTATTAATGGAGAACAGGATGAAGTGGAGCTGGGAGGTATCAAGGGACACATGGATTCGTGAAACAGAGAAGGACAGGATGAAGTTTCTCAGGAGAGTCAATTGTGATGCACATCATAGGTATACTGATTCCTAAAAGAATATAAGCAAAAAAACTGTCCAAATCCACAAGTACGCTAAGATTGTTACAACCTCGTGCCACTAGCTGGTCCACTTTCTTAACCACATGGCTGCTAGGCGTTTTCCCATCCTGCGCTGAAAAACCAAAATCACCATAATTCATGACGAGCTGGCCTTGTCATCCGCACACGGCAGGTAAGCGCCATGACGAGCCCAGCTCGTCATTAGCTTCGAAGGGGTTAAGAACAGAACAAACATGCAGTTGCTACAGACCTGTGTTAAACCAGAAACCTGGATTTGAGTTATTTTATGTTATATTGGAAACATTTGTAAAGCGCAACTGTTACCCTAGGGTGTCCTGGCGTTAGCTACAATCCTCTGAATGAAGCTTCATTTATGACCAGGTTATCAATCAATCAAAAAGCCAAGTTTTGAGGGCCTTCCTGAATACAGGAAAGTCAGAAATGCTCCTCAGATGGAATGGGAGGTCATTACAAGCCTTTGCCGCACATGCAAAAACCCCAACTGGCTTTTTTTTATACGTGGTATTGTCACCAGTTTTGCTATCATGGAGTGGAGTGGTCTTTTTGGAACATACCACTAGAATTGCCTCTTCAAATGATCTGGTCCTATGCCTTGTAGGGCTTTGTATTCCATACAGAGGGATTTAAATTGTACTTGTTTCTTGACTGGTAACCAGTGGAAACGTCGGATTTCACTAGAGACCGATAACAAATTTAGATGTGCCAGAAAGCAGTCTGGAGGCCGCGTTCTGCAGAAGTTGGAGTTCGTGCAGAAAGCGCTCCTGAATGTTTACTAAGCAACATGGAGAACAGCTATGCTAGACATGGATGATGGAAAGGTCAAATGAAGGACATCTCCTCACTGACAGATGAGCTGGAGCATTGGCTGAAAAAGAGAAGCCTTGTTTCTGATGTAGTTGATTTTATCAATCAGAAATTTGGCAATAATCGAGCAGAGTTCCTTAGATAGGGTATTTAATTGGGGTTTGAGTCACCCAATATTCATGACTCCAAGTAATCAATTCTAGCTGCTTTGATGATAGATTTATACTGTCAAAGATGTTTGCTACATTATACACAATCTGAATCCAGAGATAGTTTAAGTTGTTATCCAGCAAAGATAGTACACTCTAGTTCCTTCTATTCGGACCTGTCAGTACCAGTCGTGCCCTGAGCAGGCAAATGGGTCACAGAAAATCACTGCATGTTTACTGAATACATCTATGATGTCATGTGAATTATCACCTTCTATAGATGTGGGTCTTCTAACGAATGGCATACATAGTGTCTAGATTTACTTTACTCTAATTAGCAACAAAAATCGTAATTTTGTAATGGCATTGCTAAAAGCGGAATAGTCTGACGATAGGAATGGGTAAACATCTTTAACATGAATTAGTTGAAATTAGACACAGATAATACATTATGCATTTTCCAGCAAACAGATAGGAGAGTTCTAGAAGATATATATAGATGAACAGGTTACTAGCAGCATGCACAGTTGGAATTGTACCTGCAGTGTTAAAAATCCCAAGGAACATGTTCTGGTAATATCTTCAAACATGTTAAAAGAACAGGTTGCTAAATGCTTCTGTGAAGGCTGTGTCAGCTCTAGGGGGCTGCGGCCCTAAATAAAGTTCATGGAAGAAGTGTATATAGACATGTGCTTACCAGCTGTTCTAGAAAGGGCATAGTTTTAAAACGTATAGAGTGGTTAAGGGATGGAGCCTTATCTCTGCAATGGAAATATTGTCTAGACTGCAGTTATCTAAATGAATGAACTGTCCTGGGGCAATGTGGACACTGGCATGGCAATATTGCATTTGATACCGTGAAGTTTGTGAATATTGCAGAGAAATTGGGCTTTATGTATTATAGGCAATGTGGACACTGGCATGACGATAGTGATTTCCATTTTGGAGGGGATTGGTAATACTGGAATGACGAGCATCCTTTAAATATAAGAGGCATTTTAATGGACGTTTTCTCACTCACTGCAGCATAGAATGTTAATGGCAACTCTGTTTTACATCTTGAGGCACAATGTGCCAACAGCGTGGCAACAGCTTTTTACATGATGGGGAAACAAGAAAGCAGCCTGCTAATCATGCTTCACATACTGGAAGGTGATACAAGCTGCAAAATGTCACTGTGTCTGATTTGGGCAATTGATCATTCTTTCCCACTTGGATTACTGCAATATTCTGTATCTTGGAGCCACCAAAGGCGCCGCAGAGGGCACAGAATACCGCAGCCCGTCTGTTACTTAACATTCAGAGAGGCTCCCCTTTAGGGGCGACTCTTGTAGTACTACATTGGCTCTCTGTACAGGACAGAATGACTTTTAAAGCCCTACGTTTCTGCCATATAATCATGAATTTAAAAGGCCCTAGATACCTTGTACCTTTGATTAAACCTTATAGGCCGAATAGGTGTCTTAGGTCTTCTGGAACTGTGAGGTTGACTATCCCGAAATTTCAAAGAGCTCGGTTGGGAGGAAGATCTTACGGTTTTCTTGCAGCATAAATGTGGAATTGACTGCCGCTTGATCTTAGTATGCAGCTCTATGTAGTGCTGTTCCAATGGAAGCTAAAAACCTGCTTTTTCATGCAATTCTTGACCACTTAATCATGTTGCGGGTGGTGGAGTTTTTGGCCACTGACAATGAGGAAGCATTCTTAGTGTGGGGACACTTCGTTTGGAGTAACCAGGTGCTTTATAAACTTCTAATCTAAATGGAACAAGGCAGGAATGACCATAATTCTTTACACAGTAGTGGGTGTGGTGAGATTGGCATAGCAATTGTGCTTCATGGATGGATAAATTAATCCATGGGTCAAGAAGTGGTGGTGTGGGGGTTGATGCAGTGTGAAAACTGACATGGTAATTTGTATTTTATATAATGGGGATATGTGGAAACTGCCACAGCTTTTTCAATATTTGCATACTAGTGCAAAGTGTAAATTCGCATAGCAATGTGTTCTTTGCTTCCTATGTCGAAGAGGCCTAAGAGGAAAATTTTGTGGGTGTGTCTTTGACATAATAGATATTTTTGCATCAGTAAGATAAGAAGCCTGTGTATATATATTTATATATTTATTGAATTTTAAGGCGCAATAGCTACCCAAAAAGGGTTTCAGGGATCTGCGGAAGCTTGTGTAAATAGTTTCTTTGCGAATAGCAAGGGGAAGAGCATTCCAGAGGGACGGACCAAGATACGCAAAAGATTTTCAACCCATCCTGGCGAGTTTGAACCTGGGTACCGCAAAGTTTTCATGAGTTGCGGATCGAAGATGTCGAGTGGGAGCATAAAGGCAGACAAGAGATTTCAGATATTGTGGTGCCGAACCCGTTTGGATCTTGAACATGTAACTCAGGGTTTGAATTACATAGCAAGCAAAACAAGTCACCACATCAATCCGGGCAATATGAACAGTCCACTTACAATTAGAGCAGCTCACTGGCGCATTAAGCAAACCAGACCTATTTGAGCTTCATTATCAACTATGATAAACTGGCATATTGGTAAAAATGCAGGCAAATTTTAACTGCACCGCTGGAAACCTAGCACATTTAGGGGGTCAATAGGATGGGAGGCGGACTTTGTCCGCCCGCCATCCCGACGCAAAAAGGGACCGCCCGCCATAAGGGTGTTAATAATACCTCCTCTAAAAACTCACACACCTGCCACCAGTAACTGGTAATTTCTGGGCAGTCCACAAACATATGTATATCATCAGCTGTAGGGAATTTACATCTTGGACAATAATATAATTCCGCTGAGATCTTTGATAGTTTTGCGGGAGTCCATTATACCCTGTATGCAATGAACAGGTGGTTCCTTCTGAGGTTAGCTGGTTTTAAGATCTTCTGTGAGATTATAAATGAGTCTATGCAGACCTTCATCATCTCGTCAGCATTGTCCGTTAACAGGTTGTCCCAAAGTTTCGTGATTTCAAACTCTATACTATCCTTTGCACCCACTAATGAGTTGTACCAGAGTGTGACCTCCCCTTTCCATCCTCTCCCTCTATTGATTGAGTCTAAAATCTGGATCTCCTCCTCATCCCCCAACACTGCCTCCCCCACCAAGAAGACTATTGATAGTATTTAGAACTTGTGAGGGACCCCCCGTAAATTTTGACAATGATTCCCAGTCCATTAGTTGAGAGTTATTGCAGAGGTCACCCCATTTCACAAAGCCTGTCTCCCTCAATGGGAGAGCCAATCGATCTAATAGACACTCTGGAGTGCCCAGGGAATCCCATATTGGGGCTTGGAAATTATAGTACGGGATCACCAGAATCTTGCATATAGACTGCCAGATCTTGAGTGCCGCTTGTAAAAGCTTCAAGCGGACCTTTTTGTAGTATTATTGGTCCCCAAATTTGTAGAGGAAAAATTCTAGGCCTTGTGGCTGGTCTGATAACATTGCTCGAAAGAGACGGCCATGCAAAGAAGAGTCCAACTTGTTAGCCAGGAGTCTAAAATTCTTAAACTGAAAAGCATAACAGTAAAAGAGCAAATCAGGGCGAGCCAGGCCCCCCAGCTTTAACCCCCTTCTTAATTTCCTCCACGCTATCCTAGGGGATTTATTGACCCAAATGAAGGACCCGATCTTCCCTTGAAGATTAGCGATGTCTTTATGATTAAAGATCAGGGGGATGTTGTTAAATAAGAAGGTGATTTTAGGGAGGATAATCATTTTGATCAAGTTAACTCTACCATAAATATTCAAGGGTAGACTGCCCGTTCTGATTAACAGCTTACTTATCTTCCTTACCACTATCTGCCAACTGGTTTTTGAAATGTCCGCTAGTTTCTGTGTGAGGTATATGCCCAGATATCTAATTTTTTGTTTGGCCCCTGGTATCGGGGTCAGATTATTCCAGCTCATTATGTCAGTTTTTTCTTTGTTTATTTTATATCCTGACACTGTGCCGAATTCTTCTGCTAGTTTAAATAATCTGTTAGTTTAAATAATCAGCGGGGCTGGCAGTATAAAGGAGAAGATCATCAGCATATAATGCTGTCTTTAGCTCTAATTCTCCCAATTTAAATGGTGTAATTACAGGATCTAGTCTCAAGGAGCAGACAAAGGGCTCGATGTATATGTCGAAAAGAAGCGGGGACAAAGGGCAGCCCTGCATCGTACCTCTGGAGATATTAAACCAGTTGGTCAGGCCGCCATTAATCAAAACCTTGGCGCGGAGGCTTCTATATAGTGTTTTGACTCCTTCGATAAAGGAAGATGGGAACCCAAACTTTGCCATAGTCTCCCATAGAAAGACCCAGTTGACCTGATCGAATGCTTTTGCAGCATCGATCGCAACAATGGTGAGTGGCAGTCCTCTCTCCTCAGCTACATCTATTGCTCCAATCGCCTGAAATGTAAGCTCGTTGAGCTGCCGGCCAGGTATGAATCCCCTCTGGTCTGAGTGAATAATAGTCTTGATCAATTTAACCAGTCTAGTTGTTAATATTCCAGAAAATATCTTAAGATCCGAATTAAGAAGGGAGATAGGTCTATACGATTCAATCTTTTTAGGGTCTTTATTAGGTTTTACTATCAAGGCAATGGTGGCTTCTGACCATGAGGGTGGAATATCGCCTCCCTGTCGAAAAATTATGTTAAAGAGTGACAATAATACAGGTAGAATTTCATCGAGATTGTCCTTATAAACCTCCGTCGGTAACCCGTGCGGGCCTGCAGCCTTGCTTCTACTCATCTTGTTCACTTGTGCCCTTATCTCCCCCTCGGTAATATCATTAGCTAATATAGTTTTATCAGAATCACTCAGTTGGGGCAGATCCCTCGAGTTCCACCACTGCTCCAATTCCTCAATTCCCAGACGACTATTTTCTTGATATAGTTCCTTCATAAAACCCCTTGCTTCTTCCCTGATCTCCTCATCCTTCGTTAACAACACCCCCGTGTCTCGCTGGATTAAGGAGTTGATGTTATTCCTACTCCTCTCGGATCTTGCTTTCCAGGCCAAAAGAGCACCACACTTTTCTCCATACTCAAAGTTCTTTAGCTTACAGATTTCCCATCTGTCCCTGATTATTTTTTCCGCTCTTGCTTTGAATCGTGATTGCAATTCTAAAAGTTCCTTTTCTAATTTCGGAACTTTTTCCCTATTCTCCAGGACAGTCAGCTGTAGCTGTTGCTCCTTCTTTTTGATGGAATCAAGGTCGTTAATGTCCTTTTCCTTGATGGATCTTCTTTTATGAGCCATCTGAGAGCTCAAAATCCCTCTCATATAAGTCTTAAATGATTCCCAGACTATTTGTTCTGTGGCTGTGCCTATATGAAATAGAAAAAACTCAGTTGCACTATCCTTGACCTTAACTATAGTTTCCTCATCTAGAAGAAGTGTTCTATCCAGAGTCCATCTACAGTCTAAAGGTCTGGCCTTCGAGTTAACCTTTAATTCAACCACAGAATGGTCGGAGAGACCTGCTGGGGCAGCTGTGCGCCAAATAAAAGTTATTAACATAACATAACATAACATATGAGATTGAAGCTATGTCTGGCATAAGTACACGGTCTACCAAAAAATAATCGATTCTGGAATATTGCCTGTACTTTTTACTGTAGAAGGAATGTTCCCTTAAAGCTCCATGCTTGCCTCTCCATGTATCCTGCAAGTTAAACTCCTTCATAATATTTTTACGAGCCAAGAAAGAATTTCTTGGGACATTATACTTAGCTTTGGAAGTACGATCCAACTGACTGTCAAAAACTAAATTAAAATCGCCTCCTAATATTACTGGCGCTGTGTGCTGTATCAAAATTCCCTGTAACTTCAGAAGGAAGCTGGAATTATCCTCATTAGGACCATAATATATAAGGGTGAGCGCAAAATCCGTTCCGCTCGCGGATTTCGTGGATTTTCTGTAAATCCGCAATCCGCGAACTCCCGCGAATTTACCGAAAATCCGCAAAATCCGCGAGCGGCGGATTTGGGGGGCAAAAGTTCAAGCCTGTTGAACTTGTAACTATTTTAGGATGGCGCCGGCAAGCTGCCAGCGCCATCCTAAAATAGTTACTAAGTTAGCTTCAACAGGAAGCACTAATAGATAAAATAAAGCAGCTGCTCGAGCACCTGCTTTATTTTATCTATTAGTGCTTCCTGATGAAGCTAATTTAGTAACTATTGTAGGATGGCGCTGGCAGGTTGCCGGCGCCATCCTAAAATAGTTACAGGATGTTGGGCACTGGCAGGCAGCTCACTCAAGGGACCCCGGCGCTCTTCGGTGTGATGGCAAAGTTAATCAGCCCCCCCAAAAATGTGAGTTTTGTCGAGGCTGGGCAGGTGTGCGCTCTCCCCATATCTATCGTCGAAAATTAGCTTTGATGCTTGATGGAGGCCTTTGCATTATTGACTTTCACGAGCTCAATCCCTGTGCAGTTCCTGTGACCACGAGCTTCTCTGATCCGTGCCTGTCCTTTTATGCACACAAGAGGCATGTGAACTCGCATATAAGCCCCGTCCTTTTGGCCCCTCCCCACACACTAGTGGTGTGCACCGTTTTCACGCCCTTTACCCACTTGATGGACAGCTCACTCGAGGGACCCCGGCGCTCTTTGGTGTGATGCCAAAGTTAATCAGCCCCCCACCAAAATGTGTGTTTTGTCGAGGCTGGGTAGGTGTGCGTTCTCCCCATATCTATCGTCAAAAATTAGCTTTGATGCTTGATGGAGGCCTTTGCATTATTGACTTTCACGAGCTCAATCCCAGGCAGTTCCTATGATCATGAGCTTCTCTGATCCATGCCTGTCCTTTTATGCACACAAGAGGCATGTGAACTCGCATATAAGGCTCGCCCGTTTGGCCCTGCCCCTCACACTAGCGATGTGCACTGTTTTCCCGCCCGGCCTTTACCCACACAATCCGCAAAATCCGCGAATCCGTGGATTTTGCGGATCGCGAATTCGCAAATTCGCAAATTGCGAATTCGCAAAATTCACCCATGCTTAATAATATACCGCACACGTATAGGATGAACTACCTATAGAAAGGACTGCCACTAACCATCTTCCGGACTGGTCAGTATCCCAACTCTGGACTCTGATCCCCTTGTTTGCTCGAACAATTAAGGCTTAAGGCTACCCCCTTGTAATTCCTTTTTGCCTGGAACATAACACATCCTGAACCCAACTGAGTTTCACGAAAACTTGATTACATAACTCAGCCTCTAGATGTGTTTCCTGTAATAAGTAGACGTGGGCTTCAGTATTTTTTAAAAATTCACAGACCCTTATTTGTTTTTTACGACTCCCCATACCATTTAAATTCCAGGAGAGAAATGTGTTACTTATTGCCATGCTAACATCCATTATCTAGTTCAATCCAGCATGTGGCCCCCTCTGTAACTTAAACTGCTGACATGACAATTTTATGACATATGAGGACATTTTTATTTTTTCACCCCCACCCCCTTGACTCCTCCCGAACCCTCCCATGAGGAACCCTCCCATCATATCAGGCGTTGATCTCGCCTTTAGGGAGCCCCTCGCGCTCGCGACACTACCTCTGTAAAAAGATTTCTTTCTTTTTTTTTTTTCCATCTTTTTCACCCAACAAATTCTACCCCATCTTAGTGAAAGCTATCCTATTATACTTTTATTTGAATGGCTAATAAGAAAGAAGAAAAAATATATATATGTGTATGCGTATGTGTACAACTAACTTAATTTTCCCTGAATATAGTGAATTTCCAAATTATACTTTTCAGTGACCCATTAGAATTGAGCCTAACTATTTCCTCATTTTTAACAGTAATTCGTCCACTTCCTACGGGTGGTTACAATTGTGCATTTTGTTATTCCACATCACCTTTAATAGGGCTGGAAATTTCATTTGCACTTGTGCACCCAGGGATCTGAGTTCTGGCATCCTGGATCCCAATTCCCACTGTCTCTGAGCTGTTCGCCCCCCTATATCTGATCTGATTTGGTATGGATTAGCCCGGTAGTGGAGGGTGGAACGTGCAAGACATCTGCTCAGTATTAGCTCCTTAACACTAAAAGTTTGAAAGTTTACTAGGATCTTTCTAGGCGCCTTCCGATCTGGATGTAGCCTAAAGGGATCTCTATGCACCCTCTGAATTTCAGCCTCAAGATCGATATCCGGCCGGTCCTTAAATACACCCTCACGTAAGAGTCTACCCTTTAATGTCTTCCACTTCCTCTCCTTCTGGTATTTTTTAAATTCTAAGATTGTTCCGTCGGGTTTGTATCTCCAGCCTTTCCATATCCATCATGAGGGACCGGTTTTGTGCTTTAAGAGTGTCAATGTCTTTAGAGTTACCTGAAGTGGTTTCCGAGAGCGTTGAAACCTTACTCTCCAGTGAACTGGTCCGAGTTGCTATATCATCTAGTTTGACCTCCAGCAAGTCTAATCTATTGTGCAGCCCTTTTTGGTTACACTCTGAGACTTCAAACTTTCCCAGTAAATCTTCCCGCAGTGTTACCGATTCTATCGCCCTCAGGCAAATTTGTAGATTTGGCAAGATCTTGAGTAGCTGGACTGCTTTGGGGGAGAGACTGAGCCGGAACAAGAGGTTTTACCATAGGTGGTTGAAAAGTCTGAGGTATATTTTGCTCTCCAGAACTCGCCGGGGCCAAGGAGGATGGAGTTCATGAAACCTGATTCATCAGGAAGCCCTTGTACTACTATTAGGAGGGTAGAAGAATCTCGGGGTCTGACAGTAATGTCAACAATAGTGCCTGACAGCGGACCTACTTCTGGGTGTGCTAGAAGGTCTGGGCTCTCGTCATCCTGGATGGTTTCAAGTGGAGCATACCTGTCCCCCAAGGCCAGGGAGGACAAACATGCAACCTAATCTGATTGGGCTGTGGCCCCTGTTACTGAATTTCCCATTGTGCCCTTAGTGCTCGACCATAAGATATCAGAGCTCTTTATATGAGCATCAGACACATTAGAGTCGGACACATTCAATTTGTGAGGCACTAGATGATTAAGTGATATGCCCAGAATCACAGGATGTTGAGCGTCCCTGCCGAGTCTTGAACCCAGTGCCCCAGCTTTGAAGTTGACTGCTCAAGCCGTTAGGCCACATCCTTTCTTCTGATCCGAAACTAAGGTCCTTATTACTTTTCGATGGTCCTGAGACCGCCAAACACGAGGTGATGGTCCAACTACTGCGACCACTGCTGTCAGCTTGCCGTATTACGTGTGCAGCAGTTGGACTGCAACCAGCCCAATGCAAGACTGCCGCCACCGCCAGGATCCTGGATCCGGCGGTGTTGTGTAAAAAGGCAATGAATTGAGGTGGTTCCAATGCCAGCACTGTTGTATATACTATGATTTGCATGTACGACAACCTTTTCATGGCCAGTATCCCACCATGAGAAGGCAGACAGAAAGGCAAAGAGGGGGCACAAACAGGGCACCCATGCCTTTTTGCCCATTGGGCATTGTGACTGGGTGCATATGGTATCCCCGCCCCCTCCCAATGCCTGTAGTCTTGTGTGTGCACTGTGTGCCATACACCGTATGGTGCATGATAACAGTGCACGCACAATAGTGCAGGCGCTGAACTGTGGTGGCATTGGCTTCAGTCTCTCTCTCTGAGCCGAAGCATGCTGCCGCCATAAGATTGTCACCAGCACACTGCCAGCCCACTGGGCAACTCGTAATGCAGCAAGTCAAAGACAGCCGGAAACATCCACAAACTCATGACACACTCCCCCACGATCAATTCCTACCCTGGGAACAGTTTCATATTTACACATGTAAAGGCAAGAAGTAAATCAGTATTTAATGTTTCAATGGGAACATCCCCAGAATGGCGAAGATGCAGTTTCTCTACCACAAAACATATATTCACTGAAAAAAACAGAAAGTGCAATCAATGGAAGGGCCTTTTCACAAGCACAATTAAAAGCAGATTCTAATCATACTTGCACAACATCCTTTGCATAAGTGTGAATAGGAATTTACACAACGTTTACAGGTTTGTGCAAGTACTGCTTCCGAGTTCATCAAAATGAGTAAATATGCACCCGTGGACGCAGATTTATGAATTTCTTTGTGAATCCGCCGAAACTGCGCCTTTTCAGTTGACTACTTTTTCGTGCAGCTGATCTTTCTACAATGTCCTTCCTATAAGTGAGGTTCCATAACGCTCACATACTCCTTAATGACATGAACTAAAGCAATTCTGATTATGAATCTAATCACATTGTGGTGATAGTGCTGAAGAGATTAAGGCATCCTTCCTCTGAGCTAATATGATTTTTAAAGTTCAGTTACAATGAGAAACAATGCATTTCAATTGTTGTCTTCATAAATCGAATCCATTCATCCTTTCTCGGATATAAAGATAATTTACGCAAGAGCTCGTGTTCGTTATTTATTGCTAAACTTTATAATCACAGAATTAAGACATACTGTACACGGTAAACCAATGATCTCTTAAAGTAATCAAATATGAGCACAGGTTTAGTAAAATCCGGTCACTGATTTCTGCATTGTTACTGTGGTTCAGAGTCCTTTATTGTCAGAAAATATCTTTCCAGCAACGATTTTAATTCTGCATATGTTTTAGAGGCAGAAATAAAACTCTACTTAACTGTTCATATGCAGAATGGTAAAGGCACAGTGCAACATCGTCTACATGTGAAGCAACCACAATACGTCCCTCTTTTAATGAACAATTAACTGGTCTACAGACTAAGGAGCTATCTGCATTAAGGGCCTCATTTATGGTATTTTGGCGCAGGGCAGCGCAGCAAGGCACTTGCTGCACTGCCCAATGCCAAAGTCAAAGAGCAGAAATGCACCACATTTAAGCAATACTGTGCATTCCTGTCCTTTCTGCCTATGCTAGCGCAGTTTCGGCAGCCTAGGGCTAACGCAGCATCAGTGCACCGTGGTGCAAGGGTGCCTCCGTTGCAGGAAGGATTGTTTTTGCGGAGGAAGGGGAACCTTACTGCACAAAACGTTTTCCTCTTTTTATGTGCTCTGCAGAATACAGCATAGAAGGGAAGATGGAAAAACAAGGATAAATGAACATATTTCTCCTCGTTACGCCTCACCTCGGGATGCGTATGAATTTGGCACTTCCCCTGGTGTACAATACTTTGTAACTCTAGGGCAGCAGCAAATTCCATGGGAGTTGCATGAGAAAACCTACTGCAATGCACATGGTACGCCTCCTGGGTGCAGAGTGGTGGATTGGTGAGGAGCTCGGAGTGGGAGCTCCGGTGGCTTGGGATTACAATCTGTGATATCCCGGTTCAGCCCCAGCGCCTCTAGTTTACAGAAAATTCAGAGAAACAGGTAGAACATTTGGGCTGAGAAGAAACTAGAAACAGAGGAACTCCGCCGGTGAACACCTACTACTTTCTACCCATCCTCAACTGAACCCCGGCATCTTACCTCGGCAACCGGCTGGAAGGAAGGAGAGGTCCAGCACCAACAAGCATCGTGGATTGATGACGGCACAGACCAAGAATTCCAGAAGAAAACAGGGCAGCAATCCTGTCGCATCTGATCGAGCGCAACGGATGTTGAATTGCCCGCACTATTAAACGGATGGTCCAGCGTTACATCGGATCTGTCCCAGCTGAGATCCCCCAGGCTGATGTGTGGGTCTAGAGGCTGGAGCGCTACCCTACTCGGACGCATGTTTCTGTGTGTGCGGTGCGACTCTGGCACTTTATTTGTAGCCTGTGGTTTGATCTACGGTGATCCCTACGTAAACGAGCGGACTCGGAGACTGAGGCAAGGTCCCACAGGGGTGCCCTGTCCTGAACCGGGGGACTGGTGCCGCTTCTACGCTGACGTGATCGCTGAATGCCCTGGCACCTAAGGATAATTGATTGCTGGAAAGTCAGACCGCGATAAATTGTCGCTGTCGGGATGGAGGTCATGCACGCCTGTGACTGAGAAAATAAGACTGAGGAACAGTGCCCACCACCCCACCCCCTTTTCTCAGTTCCTGATCCAGATACTGTTACTGTTCATTTCTGAACGAGGATTGTATTATGGGCTTATTATTTATGGGCTTTCCTGCAAGCAGCTTTGCCTCCAATATATTCAAAATGGCAACCATAATTAATTAAATCTGACATAGGGATATCCAGGATTTGGTCTCTGCCAGAAAGAAACAGAGAACTCCTTTCTGCTAGAAAGAGTCAGAGGACTCCTTAATGTTAGAAAGAGACAGAGGACTTCTTAAAAATGATCCTGATAGAAAATTAAAGGACCACATACCATAAAGGACACAATGAAAGGACTACACCCTTAGGCTCGCACTGTTGGAAAGGGTGATAGTACTTACTAATAGGACCAATCAACTAAAGCTAAAAGGGTGGCCATCTTGGGCTAATTCACCTAAAGTCAGCTAGGGTCCATGCAACACTGTCACTATCTCTGCGGTCAGTTTTCCTCATTCTCACAGGAATTTAGTGACTGATGAGGATTATTGAAGATAGCAAGTGTAATTCCAAGGAGGAATATCTAACTGGTTTTTAGAAACCTAAAAAACAAAAACAAAAAAAAAAAAGCGTTTGTTGTGTCATGTAGAGTTAGTGTTTGATGAGCAGCACACTGAAGCCCTAAAATAAAATGGATACAAAACCTAGAACCTTAAGGCACCATGCCTTCACCATTACCTATCCTCCCAATCTCTTCAAAAATGCAGCAAAGAAGTTCAAGCACAGGCTAATGAAAACTCACCCTGAGACTCATTTCAGATCCATACTTCTGAATCAACAAAGGCATAATAATGAGCGATCTCATCTTCCAGACAAAGAAACGTGCTCAGTGGAGAACTATCTTCCACTCCATGCTCCAAATCTCCAATGTTAAAAAAACTTGCATGCCCTTAACCCCTTAGCTGCGGCGGCTATTCTGCCGCAGTGCTAAGGGGGAGGGGGGCCACGTGGCGCTCCCGTACTCGTGACGGAAACGCTCCGCCACGAACATCGGGTGGGCTGTGCTTGTGACGGAACGGTTCCGTCACAGCCCCGGCCGCCTAATAGAACGCTCAGCGCAGGTGCGGAATTCGCGCCACGCAGGCGCGTGAGCGGGCCGTGACGGAACAGTTCCGTCACCAGCACAGCCCACCCCAGGTTCATGATGGAACGGTTCCGTCAACAGCACGCAAGGGGTTAAATAGACAGTAATTGCCTCAGACCTTTGCTCCCTGAATGCCACTATTTCCATATACAACAATGGTAATATCCTTATACAAGCCTCCAATTCCAATCTCGCTACCATAGACTAGATATTCTCTACCCTCAAGAATGCAGTGAACAGCAAGATAATCTCACTCCCCGACTCTACTCATCTTGATTATTCTGTTGACACCCCAACGCCACCACAAAATCCTACAACGATTGCTACCAAAGCAAATTCTCCATACACACCCATTGACTCCTACCCCCATGTCACATCGATCTCAACCACACCGGGGTCCCCTAGCATAGGAGGGTCAGGGATACTCCGAGCTACCGGCCACCCCATTGCAGACACACCATTGATGTCCATGAAGTCCAAGAGAGAATCCACATACAGCAATTCCACCCACGATATACCCCTCCCCCCACCTTCAACTGAGTTGGCATGCAAGGCGCCCCATGTCCTACCGCCTACCAAGATACCTGATTGGCTCCCAACTCCCTTGATACTCACTCCGCGCATCCAAACTCACCACTCTACATCCATACCCCGAGCGCATGCGTCAGTCACCATCATGCTGCCACATCTCAAGGCTATCCCCCACAATGATTTGAACCTTCAAACAATCCTCCATGATCAACTAACCCCATTGATCACTATTAAGGATATCCCCAGGCAAGCTGATAGCCAGATCACACAACCAATTCTTTCTTGCCGACCTCCTCCTACAATAGACCACATACATATACGCAACTAATTATCCCAATACTGATTGAATTGCACATTTCAATGAGCTAGCCACTGGCCTATTACATCTCAAGATCGAGTTGCAAAACCTTTCAAGCATCACCAAGGAAATCCTAAATACACACAGACCCACTGGTGCCACAGTAAATCGTGATAGTCACCAAACTCGAAGATACATAGCCAAGAAATGAAGGTAAGTAATTTAATATCGATTTTTAAAATATAGAAAGTCAAAATATCGAATTTTTAATTATATCGAATTTTTTAAAGTGTTTTGTATGTTAGTATATGTGAAAAGTGTATATTATTTCTGTAATTTATTTTAAGTAATGAATTTTATGTAATTTGATTTTTGCGTAATTTAATTCTGTAGTGGGTTGTGGGTTTATAGGGGAATAGGGTGGGAAGTAATTTAATTATATTAAATTAAATATACATTTTTAGAAATTACTAATTATTTTTAATTTAATTTAGCGTTTTAGTTCTGTAGCGGGTTGTGGGTTTATAGGGGAATAGGGTGGGAAGTAATTTAATTGTAATTAATTAAATATTTTTATTTATTTACTGGTATTCATTTTGAATTAATTGGTAATTAATTTTAAATGGTAATTAATTTTTATTAATTGAATAATCGGTTTGTGGGTTTATAGGTAAATAGGGTGGGAATTAATTTAATTGTAATTAATTACATATTAAAAAATACTTTTTGTGTATTGATAATTAATGTACTGTTAATTAATTATTAATTGGTATTAATTTTGTATTATTAATTAGTTTTTGTTATTGAAAATTAATTAGTTGTTAATTAATTATGAATAGGTAATTAATTTTAATAACTAATATTTATTTGCATTTCTAATTGATTAATTATTGCATAATATTAAATTGGTAATTAATTTTAATTCATTTTTTATTGGTATTGATATTTTAATTTATTTGTATTAATATATTAAATCAATACGTTCCCTACTGTTGCACTCTCTGGAGTAGGAATAGTAATTTTTACCCCTACGCTATCCAACGTTTACCCTACTGTTGCACTCTCTGGAGTGGGAATAGTAATTTTTAGTCATGCCCTATCCAACGCTTTCCCTACTGTTGCACTCTCTGGAGTGGGAATAGTAATTTTTACCCCTACGCTATCCAACGCTTTCCCTACTGTTGCACTCTCTGGAGTGGGAACAGTAATTTTTACCCCTACACTATCCAACCCTTTCCCTACTGTTGCACTCTCTGGAGTGGGAATAGTAATGGTTACCCCTACGCTATCCAACACTTTCCCTACTGTTGCACTCTCTGGAGTGGGAATAGTAATTTTTACCCCTACTCTATCCAACGCTTTCCTACTGTTGCACCCACTGGAGTGGGAATAGTAATTTTTACCCCTACGCTATCCAACGTTTTCCCTACTGTTACACTTACTGGAGTTGGAATAGTAATTTTTACCCCTACGCTATCCAACGCTTTCCCTACTGTTGCACTCTCTGGAGTGGCAATAGTAATTTTTACCCCTACTCTACCCAACGTTTTCCTTACTGTTACACTCACTGGCGTTGGAAAAGTAATTTTTACCCCAACGCTATCCAACGCTTTCTCTACTGTTGCACTCACTGGAGTGGTAATAGTAAATTTTACCCTCCCGCTATCCTAGGGTAAAAATAATGTATATTTTTTATTAATATTACGTTAATATATATATGTATTAAAAAATAAAATTGTACGTTTTTTTATAACTTAATTAATTTTTTTAATAATTTTTAGGTTAAGTACTTTTAAGTATGTTTTAGTTAATTATATTTCATATTTCATGAATTTTAAATTACTTTTAAGATATGCAGGCGGTGGCGATCCGTCCGCCATCCATGCCCGTCCGCCACCTATTTCCCCCGCCATATTACAATGGCGGGGGAACCGTGGCGGACGGGAAGACCGTCCGCTGCTTTTCCACCGCGGTCGCAAGGCGGAAAAGGTCTAATATGGTGGCGGTGTCTATCAGACACAGCCAGCCATATTAGGATGTGCTGTGAGCAATGTCTTTCCGTGGCAGCAATGCCACCATGAAAAGGCATACGGTCTTTGCTTTGGGGGCCCGTTGCGGGCCCCCAAGTTGAAGGAGGATATGGGGGTTACCTATGGTACCCCCCTGCGTTTCAAAATACAACTTGGCAGGCACCGCACAGTGCCTGTCATGTTGTGCTTTGAAACAAACAACATGCATTTTTAACATTGCGGCGGGCGGTGCTGAAAGCACCGCCCGCCGCAATGTTAAAAATGCGGGATGCACCCGCCACTGTGGCGGGTGCATCCTAATTTGAGCCACGGGACCTTTGCCCCTGTGGCGGATGGTCTCGTCCCCCGACAGAATGGAGGACGGACTTTGTCCGTCCGCCATTGTAATTGACCCCCTATATTTTTTACAACAATATTTTTGATTTGATATTTTTGTACTTACCTGTTTGTAGATAGGAATTCGATATTTTTGCATTCTATATTTTGGCATCAATATTTTGGTAAGTCTATATTTTTTTATGCGATATTTTGTCAGTGATCCCGTGAGGACACTAGGCAGAGTAGGATTCCCTCCCCCAACGACCCATCCCGTCCCAGGAGGGCAACTGCTGATCTTGTCTGACAATGGTCTAGATGATCTCCTCCTATCCTATGCCAGTTCGAATGTCAACAGTATGCCTGATGTAGCGCTATCCAATCCATACAAACCCACCCCTTCCGAGAACCCACTCACAAATTCAGATTCATTAATAGAGAAAACCTCACTAATATCAACCTAGTGCAGACTACTCTATCCCATTCATCTAGCAAAATGAAGTGTGCACTCATGAATTGCAGATCAGCCTGCAAACATGCTCCTGACATCTACAACCTCATCCTCGAGAATGATCTAGACAATATCATACTCACAGAATCATGGCTGAATAGCTCCTCCTCTCCCATCCCTGACCTACTGGTACATCCTAGTCACGATATAATTCCTCTAGACAGAAAAGTGAACCCTGGCAGTGGACTAGCCTGCATTTATCATAACACAATGTAAATGCGTTTTGTTAAAGTGCGAACTACTCACCCTTAAGGGTCTCAAGATGCTTGGGGCCGTCATGGAAATTAAGTGAGCTATTGCCCAGAGTCACATGGTGCTGAGCTGAGCTGCCGCCGGAGCCGGGGATCGAACCGTGAACCCTTCCGAAGTCAGCTGCTCTGGCCGCTGCACCAAACCTCTCCACCACAATCACAGTCAATCAAGCAGACCCCATCTCTCTATCCTCTTGTGAATATCTCTGTATCAACATCTCCGATGACTTGTGCATCGTCAGCAAACTTCACATAATTTACCACCCACCTGGTGACAATCTGTCATTCATCGATGAGCTAATGGAAGTCATTACATCCAACAACAACACACAAGTACCACTTCAATCTCCACTGGAATAACTCAAATGACCAAGTTGTAAGCTGTCTCAAATCTTTTCTGTCAGATCAGGATCTCTCTCAATTCTGTGACAGACCAACCCACAACAAGGGAGGGACACTAGACCTCATCATAGCGAAAACGAACACTGTATCACCAGAATCCATCACCCATGTGATTGGACTGACCATTACAGTATTCTCTTCGTCATCAATACTGAGGTAGCTACAAAAAGGGGCCAACCCCCAAAAACAAAACAGTGGAAAAATATTAACCCCACCGACCTAGTAAACCAATGCATCTCTGCCCTAACCCCCAAGACAGACTTGGTTGACGTCCATGACCTCACAATCTTTTACAATTCCACTATACTTGAAATTCTTGACTCTACAGCACCCCTCCAAGAAAAAAACATTTCTTCCAAGATCACCAAACCATGGTTCAATGAGAATCTGAACTCTGACCGGCGAAAGCTAAGATCAGCTGAGAGACTATGGAAATCAGCACCCTCCCCTGATCACCTATATCACCTTAGAGTGCTGAGGAATGCATACAACAGGAAGATCCTTAAGGATAAGGCAGATTTTTTCTAAACTCAGTTGAACCAAGCCATAAACCGCCCCAAGAAACTTTTTGAAATAGTCAAACAACAAGCGCGCAATACGCCTAAAGCAGTGGAACTAAACAATCCAGCTATTCCTAACTGCGGTCAGCTTGCCAATTCCTTCCTTGAAAAAACAAAATCCATTGAACTTGACACCCAATCCAAGAAGGTCCTTCCACAACCTATTGCTCAGGACACAACATTTTACGCTTAGATTGTGGCCCATTCTAGTAGAACCCCCAAAAACAATGCCTCTTGGTGCTCCTTCTTGCCCATCCCTGAACAAGAAATTTACAACACTCTTCTAGAGATTAACCCCTCCAATCATTTCTCCGACCCTCTACCTCCTTCTCTATTCAAAATGATCAAAACCTCTATCATACCCCCATGGTCGAAGATTGTAAACACCTCTCTGAGTCAAGGCTCCATACTGGACTGTCTTAAAATATGGTAGGTCACACCTATACTAAAGAAATCTGACTCCCTCCTCTCAGATCTACACAACTACCACCCGATAACGAACATCCCTACATTAGCAAGTGCTGGAAAAATGTGTACAACTACAACCATATAATCATATTGATAATTTCAACCTCCTAGACAAACACAAGTCCGGCTTTCGGCAAGGGCATAGCACAGAATCTGCTCTCACCCACATATTGGATGGATGACATACTAAAAATGCTAGACCACAATGAATCCTGCCTATTGATACGTCTTGACATATCCTCTGCTTTCGATACGGTCAAGTGCGACAACCTACTATCACTACTGGAACGAAGGATGGGTATTACGGGACCAGTGTTATAATGGTTCGCCTCCTTCCTTAACAACAGAACACAAAGAATCAAGATGAAGCATTCACTTTCTCAACTCTCCCTGGTTACCATAGGGGTCCCACAGGGCTCAGCACTCTCTCCCATGCTCTTTAATGTATTAATGGAGCCCTTGGCAAACGCATTGAACACTGTGAACATCCAATATCACATTTAAGCTGACGACACCCAACTGTATATGAAAATCTCTTCACCAGAAAACTTCATCTCTCTCAACGCTATTCTACAGAACACTCAAAGTTGGCTCACCGCCAACCACCTTATGTTTAACACCAAGAAAATATAATTCCTTCTCATCTCCCGACCTAAACATACACCCAAGATAGACCTTTGGTTAAGACATCTAACTTCCTTTGACTGTGCTCCCCACATCATTGACTCCGCGAAATCCTTGGGAGTCACCATAGACAAACACCTGTACATGCAAGCGCAAATCACTAATGACACCAAGAAAGCCAATCTCCAGTTGAGTATACTAAGGAAACTTAAACCCTTTCTCCCACAGACCGACTTAAAAATGGCGGTACAAGCCCTGGTGTTACCAAGATTGGATTACGGAAGCATCACTCTATGCGGTCTCCCTAAAAACAAGTTAGCCCCGCCGAGGGCTTCGCTCAACGCTGCGGGGAGACTGGTCTCAGGGATTAAAAGAAACAACCACATCTCTCCAACCTTGAAAGCTATGAACTGGTTGCCCTACGAGGCAAGAATACACCTAAAGGTTGCCTGCATGACCCACAAAGCCCTGCATAATAATTCTCCTTGTTAGGATTAAAATTAGTGCGGTCAGGAGGATGTAGACAACTGCGAAGTGCAAGTTCACTACTACTGAAACCACAAACCTTTAAAAAAAGAGAACTGGTTGCAGAGCTTTTTCAGGGATCGTACTGAAGATTTGGAACTCCCTGTCTCCATTTGTACGTGGAATCTCCTCCTATACCTCCTTCAAAAAAGAAGTAAAAATGCTTCTAATGAACAAAATTACATCCTAAGGCTTTAATTCGATGTTGACTAATATTTACCTATGATATCCTGATATTTCTGTCTACCTCTTTTGGATTGTATGGAAATTACTGAATGTATATATTCTACCTCAACCTCCTATTGTATAATAACTGTGTATTGTGAAGTGCTCTGATGTCCTTGTTGGATCATGCTTTGTTGTCTTCTAGTCACCTATGCTATCCATATACTACTATATACCTCTTTTGTACTGAACAGAGAATACTTGGGGGGTCATTAGGATGGCGGGCGGACTTTGCCCGCCCGCCATCCTGACGGGGATTGGAACCGCCCTCCATAAGGGCGGGGGTCCTGGGGGTGGTATTAGGATGTGCCCGCCACAGTGGCGGGCACATCCTGTATTTTTAGAATTGTGGTGGGTGGTGCTCTCTGCACCGCCCGCCACAATGCTAAAAATGCTTTACATCATTTGCATTTACAAAGCGGCAGGCACCGCGCGGTGCCTGCCGCTTTGTGAATGCAAATGAAGGGGGTTACCACAGGTACCCCCGTGCTCACCCCCTTCTCACCTTCACTCTGGGGGCCCGCACAGGGCCCCCAGAGTGAAGTCCACCTGCTTTCTATGGCGGCATTACTGCGACGGAAAGGCATTGAAAAATGCCTATGATATTATGACTGGCGGTCTGATAGACACCGCCACCATACTATCCTTTTTCCGCCCCGGCAGCAAGGCGACGGGGGCGGAAAAGCGGCAGACGGTCTTTCCGTCCGCCGAGGTCCCCCCGCCATCTTAATATGGCGGGGGGAAAACGAGAGATGATGGCGGGTGGATTGCCCCCGCCAGGCTGGCGGTGGCCACCGCCAGCCTGGTGGGGGCAATCCGCCTCTCATCATAATGGGCCCCCAAATGTTTGTATACCACATCAACCATCTAATGTTTAATAACTGTATCTTGTAAAGCACTCTGATACCCTCATGGGTCATGTCAGCGCTATCTAAAACTTTATATAAATAAATAAATAGGAGTAAGGCAACACAGCAATAAGCTCTGCATTGCCTTACTCTTGATTTAAGAGGCCACTCAATGCTACCTAGTGTGGCTTTGCATGGCTTCATGCATCTTTATGAGAGCCCTGCATCATGCATGTACCACTTTACATAATGCAATAGTGACGCCGGGCTCTCCTAAATTATCCCCTAATGGTCAGCTGTATGAAGCATTTTACAGCTCGCAAACGGCTGATCGGGCCATTTGCGGCCAGTAAACATGCTTTTTGGTATGTCCCAACCCTATTTTGTAAGTCGGTAAGCTATTACCGACTCGAAAAATAGGGTTCGCGAGTCACTATTTGGAAGGGGCATGTTAAGGGCATCCCTTCCAAATAGCAAGCCACACTGGTATGTAGGAATGTTTTGTGACCAGAAATACAGTCACAAAACATTTGCAGTTACCTCCAGCTTCAAGATGTTGTCAACCCATTTGCAAATGGGAAGAGGTCCCCAAGGGACCTGTCTCCATTGTGAATGTGGGCACCTGCTCCTAAAAAACTGAAAAGATAGCTCATCATTTTTACTTTTAAAATGCATCCCATTTTCTTTTAAGGAATATGATTCTGCTTTATTTAAAAAGCAATCACAGACATGGTGGTCTGCTGACCCCAGCAGGCAACTATCCTTGTGATTGTAGCCATTCACAATGCGTCGCAAATTGTGACCAGACTCATGAATATTGATGAGGCAGGTCCATTTGCGACCCACTACGAATCGCTAATAGTGTCAAACACACTGTTGTACATCACAATTTGCAATTCCCTAATAGCAATCGCATAAATTCGCTATTAGGAAACTGCAAACACGATATTTTGTACATCTGGCCCTAAGTGACTTGGATAGGAGCAAAAGGTGAGAGAGTGAATATATAATTTTTCTGGAAGTGACACAGGGCCAGATGTACGTTTTTGGAGGTTGTAAATGGGTCTACAGCCCATTTGCGCCCGGAAAAAACGTACATCTGGCCCGGTGTCACTTCCGCAAAAATGTATGGCCCATGTACTAATCCTATTTTGCGAGTCGCAAATCAATTTGCGACTCGCAAAATAGGATTAGCGACTTGCTATTAGGAAGGATTATTCCAAGGGCGTCTCTTCCTAATAGCTACTCCTGAAGCTATGCATGACTGTTTTGTGACAGCAATTGCGGTCTCAAAACAGTTGCAGTTTGCCAAACTTTACAGAAGGGTGGTAAACCACTCGCAAATGGGTAGGAGTCCCCCGGGTAATTTGTGAGTGGCTCTCAAAATATTTTCTAAGGGCAGGCAGTGATCCCAGGGACCACTGCCTGCCCTTAAAAAATGAAACTGAAAAGTTTCATTTTTATTTTTCTAATGCATTTCGTTTTCCTTTAAGGAAAACAGGATGCATTTAAAAAAAATTGCTTCATTTAAAAGAAGTCCCAGACATGGTGGTCTGCTGACCCCAGCAGGACACGATCCTTGAAGTGCCAGCGATTTCTAAAACTATGACAGCCTCATTAATATGCATGAGGGATCACTGATAGAATATCGACGATCAAAATATCGAGCTGCCAGAATATCACTGACAAAATATCGACTACCAGAATATCGAATTCCTATCTACAAACAGGTAAGTACAAAAATATCGAATTCTAAATATCGTTGTAAATAATATAGTTTGCTAAAATATCGAATTGCTAAATCTCTTAAAAGTAATTTAAAATGAATGTAATAATAGCTATAATTAAGTAAAATATACTTAAAAATACTTAAATGACCTTAAAATAAATAAATAATAAATGTAATGATTATTACATTTATATTACCTTAATAATATTAAAAGGTAATTCATATTTTTAATATTTAAATGTTAAAACCATAATTATAAATATAATTACATATGTGTATAAATAAACCTATAATATAAAAATACATTATATATAATGAGTTAAAGCATTTAAATTAATTTTAAAAAACTAATAATATTTTACACTACATTAAATATAACAATACCAAACAAATTGCATAGCATAAAAGATACAATTTCTATTTCCACTCCAACAAGTGGTACAGTAGGGAAAGTGTTGGATAGTGTAGGGGTAAAAATTACTATTCCCACTCCAGGAAGTACAACAGTAGGGAAAGCGTTGGATAGCGGGAGGTTAAAAGTTACTACTCCCACTCCAGTGAGTGCACCAGTAAGGAAAGTGTTGGATAGCGTAGGGGAAAAATTTAATATACCCACTCCTGAAATATAATTATTATTAATTAACAATTAATTATTTTGTCAAAATCAATTTACCTCCCACCATTTCCCCTATAAACATGACCTAACATAATTAGTTAACAATTAACAATTTGGCCGATAGGATCAATGTGAATTGCGAATTCGCACTTTGAAAATCGCATAATATTTGCGATTTGGTAGAAAATGCGATTTCTACCGAATCGCAAATAATTTGCGAAAATATTCATGCATTCCATTTTGCGAATTGTAAAATGCGAATCGCTATTTTTCGCACTTTAGAACTCGTGAAATCCCGGGATGATGCATGTGGGCCAGTGTCTCAGACACTGTTGTGCATCCCAATTTGCGAGTTGCAAATTGCGAGTAGCAAATGCCATTCAATTTGTGACTCGCAAATTGGATGGTCGTACCTCTGGCCCACAGAGAGAAGCCAAGAGGCGCATTACACTTTAGCTGACCTTCCATAACTATTTCAATCAAGCTTTTTATAAGCACATTTGAGTCAAAGGCTCACTGAGGCACCTTTTGCTCTTGCTTGGAGTTAGCTTTGTCAAACGCATGTCATAATTACACAAAATCTGCAAGTGGATGCAGCCCGGAACCAACTGAAAAGGCAGATGCTGAACAATGAATAGATGGGTGGAACAAGAAGCCCGAAACTGAACATTTACCTGTGAAGGTATTCTACCTCAAATATTTCCACATTATCCAGCTCCAGCATTTTGTTATGTAGGGAGACTTTGATTGTATTGGTTTGGATATCTTGCCCATCAACTGACCAATAACTAATTGCCAGGGACTCCCACCGTTTGTGGTAGGATGAGCATCAGGACCTCTCAAGCAAGGTGACAATTGTAGTCGTGCACGCTTTCTGACTCCGATACCGGTTCCCACAATTCCATGCTTCATTCCTGCCTGGTTCTCTGTTTTACCTAGCAGCCTATTTGTTAGATCTGACACTTCAAGGATGAAAGATGTCGTGCTCAGCTACAAAAGCCTGCCATTTCATGCTTCACGCAGAAAGCCTGGCTCCAACTGCCTCAGGAGTGAATAATTAATTTCCTACTGTAAGAACAAATGGCTGATTTTGGAACAATCCCTGTGAGATAAGGAGAAGGGTTTTTTTCTAGAAAATTCCCATTAATATGGATAACCAGGTGTGCGGATGAATTTTTTTTTTTATTAGTGCCCAACAATGGTGCATTTCTTAATACAATAACAATACAAATGATGCTTTAGGGATTCCATCAACAGTTTTCACTGTTTTGCAAAAAAATACAGGGACATATTTGTTAAAAACGTGGGAGCGCAGAGCTGTGCCAAATTCAGCAGTGCCATGCTCCAACATTTTGAAAACGCAGGTATGCTCCGTATTCACAAAAATACAGTGCACCCCTGTGTTTCCCCTAGCACTGGTGCAAAAAAAGCTGCCTGGCACCAGCGCAGCCACCCTGCCGCCATGTTTCATGGGGGCATGCACTGTAGGGGTGATTGTGTATGTGCAGGAAGGGAAACGTTCCTGGAAATAAACAATTCATAAAGGCGATTTGCTCTCTCTATGTGTGCTGCAGAACGCAGCACAAATGGAAAGAGCAAAAAACAAGGAGAACTTCATAAATCTGGGGCAGTGTCAAAAAGCAATGGGTGCTGCAGTGGAATGCCACAGCAACTCCCATTGCACGCCCCTTTATCACAGAGGACTGCAGCAGAAAGGGTCATATTTACAAGGTGGTCTTAAGTGTAAATATCGGAAATGGTGGTATGCCAGAGGAGCGTCAAAAAAGTGACACTCCGTTGACGATAGAAGCTAGCAAATATGCCCTACACTGTTTTAGTGCAAAAAGAACAATTGATGGAAAGAATGCAGAACAATGTCATACATTCACCCCAGTACAGAGATCTGGGCCTAAATCCATCGTTTTTTTGTTCACCATGCCATTACAGTTTGGACCCAGCTATATGCAAATCAATCTTGACCCTGCGCCCAATGGGAACAGTCCAGCACGAACTACCAGGCCAGGTCCTCCCTGGACTGGAAACAAGCATCCTAGGACCAGTTTCGGGCTTTCAGCCCTTATCAGCCTGGATAGCTTGACTCCAGTGGCATGGAGAGCACGGGACCACCTCTGGGCATACCCGTCCCACTCGGAGTGACAAATACAAAAAGAACAATTCATGAACAGAATGCAGAACAATGTCATACATTCATCCCAGTACAGAGATCTGGGCCTAAATCCATTGTTTTTGTGCTCACCTTGCCATTCCAGTTTGGACCCAGCCATATGCAAATCAGTCTTGACCATGCGCCCAATGGGAACAGTCCAACCCGAACTGCCAGGCCAGGTCCTCCCTAAACTGCAAACAAGCATCCTAGGACCGGTTTCGGGCTTTCAGACCTCATCAGCCAGGATAGCTTGACTCCAGTGGCATGGAGAGCACGGGACCACGTCTGGGCATACCCACTCGGGGTGACAAACGCAAAAAGAACAATTGATGGACAGAATGCAGAACACTGTTTTAGGTCATTATTGCAGACAAAATGCAAGATGTAGCACTGGACACAGGGTATAGCAATTTGCAGTGCACTTTTGAAATACAGATTTCAGCCTGGCAGGGTGGGGCTACTTTGTCTTGGCCATTTTATTCTTTTTACCAGAGTAAGACACGTTTGCAAAACAGAACCTATAATCGTAGCACATAGCAAGGCTGTGAACTCACATACATCCATGAATCTACTCATAGGGCCTAATTACGAGTCTAGCGGTCCTCAGACCACCAGACTCGTGGTGGGATGGTGGTGACGGTCTTCTGGCCACCACATTACAACCTTGGCAGTCCTGCCATCCTGGGACCACTGACTCCACCAGGGAACCACTGTTTCCTGGCGGTGCTGCAGTGGTCTTGAGGCAGTAATATGCTTGGCAGGACAGCAGTGCATATCACGACTTTCCTCACCGCCACTGATTGTAACAGTGGTGGTGAGGAAAGAAAGGGGGCCATACAGGGCCCCTTTGTGCTTCATCCCATGTGGGTGTATACAGGGGTGCACAAAATGTGCCCTGCTGTGTGCATGCACCCCAGTTCCAGCACATTATGGACTTCACAGTCCATGCCGTGCTGGAACTTCCATTAACATTCACATTGCGGTGCCTATAACTGTGGAAACGCAAAAGCAACTGCCCGCCAAGGACTAGAAATGTCATAATAGGAAGGGCAGTTCTCATGCAGGGCTGGAACATTGTTTTGTTATTAAAATGGTGATTGTCGCACCTCCCTGTACCTGGGTTAAAGTTTCCAACTCCCAAGAAGCTATGAAAGGGGGGGGGCGAGGGGTCTCCCTCTTGGGCTCAAATCAAGAGCGTTGTGCTTCATACATGCATGAAAGGTGGTGGCACCCTAGAGAACTGAGAGGAAGTCCAGAGAATGAGAACATTGAAACTGAAATTGAAGAGGATACATCTTCAGAATACCTCAATAAGGCAAAGACTGTACTCATTCTAAGTCCTTTCTGCTGGCATCTTAAAAAAGGCACTATCCCAGAAGAAGTAGCCTGTTGAAATTGCAAAGGCAGGCTTACATTCAGGTTCAGAGACTCCAAAAACTGAATGGGAAGAGAGAATGACTACAGAGAAAATGACCGAAACACAGAGGAACAAGAGTGAGTTAGGTGCACATCCAACTGTCTACGTAAGGTGGCTCAAACACAAAGCTTGCAAAAAGTAAGGTAATATATACCTACGAATGTTTTTGGAGGTTTTGTGGTTATAAATTAGAACATAGCTGTGCAATGGGGATGGTCTGCATGGGTAGAATTTATAGGTTGACAAGGACAGAAGAGGTAGACAAGCACACACCGTGTTGCCATCCTTGTGGGGACTATGGCAGACATTTGCCTTATGGGGACTACCCTTTCCTAATGTTTAAAAAATATACGAATAACAGAATTAAAAAAAAAAAAATCATATTACAGGATTCTGATTCAAATTTGCAAATATGTTCTTGTTAAATTGCATGCATAAAACGACCATTGTGGGGACTAGAACATGTGTTATCATCTTTGTGGGGACTTACTCCATAATTATCAGTTGTGATTGAATACAGTCAACTGCGCATGTTCGGATGACCAGATGTCCCAGATGTCCATGTGCAGTCCCAGATTTCAGAGGACTGTCCTGATGCCCCAACACTTTTTAAAAATGTTAATACATGTTCTGGTTTTTGGGACAAATGTCAACTCATCCTTCAAAGCATAATTGCTCTTCATGCTTGGCACCCCGAAAGTGTGAAATAGTTCACGTAATTTATCTTTTTGTTTCAGGCAGCATAGGAGGAGGTCAGCTGCATGCATCCAGCAGAGGGGAAACAGACGGAGGGAGTGCTGAGGGGTACATGGTGGAAGTCCTGCCATACCTAATGTTATGTAAACTTAGCCTTACTAATGTATGCCTATTTGTATACAAACAGATTTACAAAGTTACGTTTACATCTCACCTGAAAGGAAAATATATACACACAAGATTACACAACAACCGGGACAGCCTTTAGTCCTACTTCTATTTCTAGACTGTCCCAGTTTTGGTTTCTCAACATCCGGTCACCCTAGCTCATGTCTAAATCTTATGTATAAAACACAGTCTTTTCATAATTGAATACCTGACCTATAATAAAATGAAATTACTATATATGCCAAGATAACAGAAGGGAAATTTAAACTGTATGTCATCTTTGCTTTATAGTCAGTCTTAGTAGATAAGGGCATAACACATGGAGTAATTAAATGATAGAATCAAACAATGTGGCTACATGAAACTTAGTCGCTGCTTTAATTTCTGTCCAAATAGCTACTAGACCACATTCCCAAGTAATGGTATGTCTTGTTAATGTCTGCCTAAGGATGGTATGTGATGATTACCACACAGGTGATATTTGATTATAGTAGCATCGTAGTATCTTCAGAGATGCTATCTACAATCAAGATGAAAGTTCCCTAGAGAGGTAGCATGTGAAGATAATGAAGTCCAAGTCTCCACTAAGATAGAGTATGACTATTGGAATGTTAAAACTTACACTGAAATGCCATATGAAAGTAACCCTGCTGAAGTCCCCGCAAAGAAAGTGACTTGTTCAAGTACCCACAGAGATAGTGTGTGGTTATTGGGATGTTTAAGTCCCACAGAGATAGTGTCTAGTTACTGGGATGTTAAAGTCTCCACACAGATAGTGTGTGAATATAATTGGGTTTGAGATCTTACTGTAATAATGTGCCACTGCTGTGATAGTGTGTGATTATAGGGATGTTCAAGACTTACAAAGATTGCATGTGAAGATAGTGATGCCAAAGTCCCAACAGAGTTGGTGTATGATTATAGGAATGTTCAAGTGCACACTGAAATACAGTGTGAAAGTAAACTTATTGATATCCCCGCATAGAGAGTGTGTGATTATAGTGATATTCAAATCCCCACAGTGATAGTATGTGATTAATGGTATGTCCATGCCCCACTGAGATAGTGCATGGTTTTTAGGATGTTTAAGCCCCTACAGAGATAGTGTTTGGTTTTGGGGCTGTTCATGTTCCAATAGAGCTACTGTGTGGTTACTGGGAAGTCCAAGTTCCCATAGATATAGTATCTGATTATTGGATTTTCAAGTCCCCACAAAGATAGTTTGTGGTTATTGGTTTATTGAATACCCCACAGATACAGAATCTGGCTTTTGGGATATTCAAGTGCTCAGCGAGACAGTGCTTGAAGATAATAATACTCCTACAGTGATGATATGTAAAGATAATCTTTAAGTCTTGTGCCTCTATCTGAAATGAACTCCTTGGGAAAAACCACACATGTAAAAATGTCAAGTAGGGCGCTAGCGAATGCACATGCAAAGTCTGTCCTAGTTGCATGGCTTCTGGATGTCTAGTGGCACGGTTCAGTATCACCAGGATAAAACTATGCCCAGAGGCATTAGATGGGTCTACGGGACCAACTATATTAATCCCAACCCTCTCAAATGGAGTCTCCATGGCAGGAAGTGGTATAAGGGGAGGCTTTGATTTGCTACCTGCCTTGCCACAGGCTTGGCAGATAACACAGGAGTGACAGAACTTCTTCACCTTTTCCGACATCTGAGGCCAATTAAAGAAATTGACAAACCTTTCCCAGGGCTTGGTCTTCCCCAGGTATCCAATTAGGGAGATGTCATGGGCCAGGTTAAGGAGGAATTCTCTATATTGTTGAGTGATCACCACTCTCCTGGATGCCACTGGCTTGGGGTCCTGTGCCTCACTGTACAGTAGTCCCTCATTAATTAATTAATTAATTAATTAATTAATTAATTAATTATGTGCTTATATAGCGCTGGAATCACTCCCGAAGGGGTACCTCCGCGCTTCGACAGTATACTTTATGGATAGCACTGACATCTCCTTCCTCATGTCTAACAGTCAAATGTCTCAAGCCTTCAAGAGTGAGACAAGTCTTTTGACCATGGCTTAAGTCCTCTCTGGAGGTACCACACCCTCCTTGAAGTTCTGCCAGGTCAGGCCAGTCTTTCATGACAGGACCCTCATCTTCAGATGGCTACTTCTGGCTCTTTGGACTTTTGGAAGAGGCCTTCCCAGGCTTTCTCCCTCTCCTCTTGGTACTAGTATTGGCCCGCTCTTTAGCATCCACAGTCCATTGACTTTCCCTTAAGGCCATCTGTGTTCTTGTGGAGATACAAACCCACTTAGGGAGACCCAGCATTGCTACATGAGTTCTTATCTTCACCTCTGCCATGCAGAGGCTTGAAAGTCATTACCCAATAGACACTCCACTGAAATGGAAGGGGACACATCTTTTTTCTTAGGGCCAGATACCTCTTCCCACTCAAAGTCTACAACAACTATGGGATGTCATTTTGTAACATTGTCAGAGTTAACTATTTTATGCACTTCTTCAGGAAAGACCTGGCTTGGGGAAACCAGCTTGACCATAACAATGGTTATATTGGCACCTGTATCCCTAAAGGCCTGGACTCCAATCCCATTGATTCTTGGCCACTGTGTGTATTTTGCCATACTGGCAGGCCAGTGAGCCAAGGGTTCTGTTTTTTTTCACCATTCGGAGAAACTAATGTGGCTTCCGTGTAACTCCTCAATCCCCAGGGCCAACTTCCACCCCAATCTGCACACTGGCAATACCCTTGGAAGCGTTGGGACCGCCAAACTCGTAATTAGGCCCACAATCCTCTAATGGACAACTTCGAATACACTTGGGTTGGCAGACTGCAACACTCTGGACAAAGACACCAACCTAAATTTCAATTACCATGGTGGAATGTCTATAACTGGACAATGGCTTAAGAAGCCAAAACCAACAACTCAACAGGAGATTGCAAAATGCCTTCCAATCTACACTAGGATGAGCCCAACCTACACTGTACAAATTAATAGAAGCCCTACCAAAAGAACAAAGCTAATGGCAACTACTAAGAATGGACCTAAATTAAAACTAAAATTAGCAAACAAACCAATAGAATATAAGACATGCTGCAATGTAAAGTTAGAATCTTGTAAACATCAAAGGTGGTCACCACTTAGAATTATTAATAAATAGCCTATTTTAAAATACCACACTACACAAACACATATCATTAAACCTTAACAAAGATGACCACCAGCATAAGTAAAATATTTCAACTAAACACTAAACAAATATTTTGAATACATCAATCAAAACAAAATACAAGTAAAACAGAAAAACAGACTGATGAATACAAATAAGTTGAATAATTAATTAAATGTGAACAAATCACCAACCACAAAGCACAATATAACAAAAGAAAATAAATAGGACCCAAGTAAATGCAACATACTAAAATATAAAAGAACACATCATTTCTGCAAATACACATACATAATAAAATGTAACATTTTACACCTAAAAAATAACTAATTAAATAAACCTTACTATTCTGTAGCTGAAATACTTGGTCCATAACCTTGATGTAAAAATATAATCCACTGAAAACCGGGGAAAACAAATCCCAATTTAAATCAAACAAAACAATCCACCATCATAAAGAACCATTCAAAATTAAAAAAATAAATAAACAAATGCTCCAAGGAACCCAAAAAAATCAAAGAAATTAAATCATGAAAAATAATTTACTTTGAAATAATAAGTTGTTAAAGAAATTACTTCCTTTGAGATAAATAATTGAAAATGCATACATCAATACAAAAACGTTGGATCCATAAACGTGCCAAAAAAACACAATACGCACTAAAAGAAAGTTCTATTTTTCAATATAATATAAACATTACAGTAGGAGGGATAAGTGAAGTTGGTGGAGTTTCATTTTATGGAATTCCATAGGGTTACATTAAAATTGTGCAGAATGCCGCCAAGGGACAGAGTGGGCACCGCAATGTGCAGTGTACACCCCTCTGCACCCTTACATAAAATGTATGGACACCGAGTGGTTTGCAGTGCATTCCAGTCCAGTGCAAACCCCTTGGCGCTCTTTTATCCTAATGTAAGTGCACTGAGGAGTTTGCAGTGCACTACAGTGCAGTGCAGTGCATTACTCCTGGTGCCCTCACTTAGGGCCTGATTACGATGGCGGTGAACCAGCCACCGGCTGGCTGTGGGTGGTGGGTTCACCGCCATTGTAAGGCCAATTTCCACCTGCCACATTGTGATGGCAGGTGGTGTGCGTTGCAGATGGAAAGTCCGTCCGTCATGGGTTCGATAGCAGCAATGTAAATGTAAATGTTGTAGTGCTTATATAGCACACAATCACCCCAAGGGGTATCACGGCGCTGTACACATACCGCTCTGGGACCCCTCCTGGCCTTTCCATGTGAGATGCCCACTCCTGGGCCCCCCAAGGTGAGGCCAGGCATCCTGGCACTGTTGGGGCCATTGTGTAGATTAAGCAAGCTATTGCCCAGAGTTGCAGCGTGGGACCCATGATTAGAATAGGCACCGAGGCGAGAATTGTCAGCTCCTTGGAAATTTGGCCCAAGACCCGCCTGAGGCGGGAATTGAACCCTGGTCCGGGCCAGACCTCTGCATAAGGGTCTGCCGCTCTAACCATTGAGCCACACTTCTCCACAATCAATAGGATTGCCTCACCAACTGCCCCTCATCCACAGAATGGTGGCGGTGCCTAGCAGACACCGTCTGCCAGATTAGGATGTTGCATTCCCACCTGCCTTTCCATGGCGGTTCAGCCGCCATGGAAAGGCTGGCAGGGATGCACTTTGGGGGCCAGTTGCGGGCCGCCCTTGTGAAGAGGCTGGTTGTTTGTACACTTGGGATGCCCCCCTACATTTCCGTGCACCATGTGGCAGGCACCGCATGGTGCCTGCCACATGGTGCAAGGAAATGTAAACAGTGCATTTTTAACATTGCATCGGGTGCTGCAGCCAGCAGCACGCATCGCAATGTTAAACGTGCCATTTGCGGCCGCCTTGCTGGTGGTCGCATCTTAATATCATTTGCTGGACCGCCACCTTATATACCTTTTCCGGATGTTTTGAGCTTCACGTCGAAAAAGAGTCGCACGGAGTGTTGACGAGATGAATCGTACTTGCTGGGTCAGAAAATGCTGCTTCGATCCGTCCGGACGTCGCGTACTGTGTGTTTGTACGGATTTTTGAGTCGTATGGTTGTTCGTATGATTCGTACGGAGATCTGCTTTGGGTCTGAATCGTACTTCATCATACGTACGGGGACGTTTAAGGGTACGATTCATACGGGAAATATGCTCCATTCGGCTATTTGTAAGGGATTTTACCGAATCGGAATCGGCTCCATGATATCCATTGTAATTTTGAATAGGTCTATAATAGCCAACCACAACACCTAAGAACAGCAATGTTTTTGATTAGTTGATGGCAGCCAATTACACATGTTGAAACAGGTGACTGTTCAATTGTTTTATCTTTCTAAATGGCTTCTGGGAACCCATAATTATGCTGCCTCTGCCTGCCCATCATGTCACAGACTATGATTGGATGGATCGACAGGCAATCTTTCAGCAGTTCATGGATCACTACAGAATACCACTGGCTGTTCACAATTCTTCCATGCCTGGTAAATTAAAGAAGATCCAGGAACTGGCTGGGTAGACTTCAAATTACCATGAAACATTCAACTGGACCTTTCCCTTTGGGCTGAAGGATATGCTTTAGTTACTTGAGGATGCTACCATGATTGGTACTTTTAGAGAGTCTATGATTGTCACATTTGGGACCTCGTGGGATACTGCAGTGGAATGGTGGTGCGAATTAGGGTTAATGTAAAGAGCTAATGTAATTGATGGGTGACTACTTTTGTGCTGGTGAGTGGCATCAGTAGCTGATGGAGAGCGGTTCTATAAAATCTTGTTTTGAATTACCATAGTTCTTGTAAGAGAAGAAAGAAGTGTCTTGTGTAATTTCATATTTTGAGAGACATTGGATATATGGGATGATAGAGTTATCATACATGACTAGCTGCGTGTTATATTTGGTGCGGATCTTGGAGATCGTGAGAAGAAAGCTTTGCGTATTTGTTTGTAAGTGGCAGTGACGGGTAAACAAGCGATTCAACATAAAGTGGTAGCTGTGCTGTGAGTTGATAAAAGTCTGAGGTATAAATGACTGAGAATGATTACATGATGCAAGTGAAAGCAAGAAGGTTTTATTGATGAGTGATGTTCTAAGGCTGTGGTGCAAGTAAGTGCGTGTGCAGGTGAATAGTGCAAATGACTGTGTTGCAGATAAATGGTGTATGGAATGTAGATGGTGAAGGCAGTTAGTGCTGTAAAAACCATGTGTGATTGGAGAGGGAATTGAGCTATCAGTAAATAATTGGAGTTTTGTGAATAAGAGGTATTGCAACTAGCAGTGAAGTATGTTACTGGTGAAAATGTAAGTGGATATTGAGGACTGGTCTCTGTAAATGACAGGGAGTTATTGATGGAAATTGCTGTGGATGCTTACTTTGAGTGGGGTATGCTGGTGTAGAGAATGAGTGGTGCAGGGTTTTTAGGGCGAGTTGTCTATGTGATTGCTAGATTAGTGTGTGAAATATGTGAGTAGCTGAGCATTACTGTGTGAGCTCAACTGTGGCCAAATGGGTATGCCTACCAGTGAAAGTGGTTCTGTGAATGGTTAATTGATGTTAGTGGCTGAATGGGACAATGAGTGTCCAAGTAGTGTGACAAATAGAGGCGTTAGTGGTAGCGTGGGCATGTTATATTGTGCTTGTGTGATAATATAAGTGAATTATCCTGAAAGTAAGTTCTTTTAACTATAAAGAGGAATGGTGGGCTTGATAAGTGCTGGAAGTGTTTAGGTGTGGGGTCATAGGGGTACTGAGTGCAATGTGGTACATGGCTAAGTGTGTGTTGTATTAAGTGGTTGTGTGCAAACGTGTTACGGTGTTGATGGTTGATATTATATTTTATATATGCTGTAGGTTGTACTATCTGTTTGTGATTTGAAGTATAACTGAATAGTGCTGCACATTGTTGAGTAGTGCTGTGTAGGGCCAAGTAGTGTGTTGGTGGGGAGATGGTATATTGGGTGCATGAGAGGTCACATGAGTGAGTTAAACTGTGAGTAATTCAAATGAATGAACAGAGTTGTAAGTGGGTTAAGCTTGGGGTGTTATAAGTTGATGGGTTGGATGTAAGCAGGGGGGTGGCTGAAGAGTTGGGGTTGCTATAGTGTATGGTTGGTTGTGTAGCTGAGTTTTCTTTTAATGCACAAGACTGATATTACCATGGATGGTTGTTATAAAACTGATGATGAATGAGGGATGTGAACAACTGATTTCGAAAGAGGTACATACTCATGTATTCGTGTGGTTAAGTGACGCTGCAGAGTTGTGCTGCATGAAGTTGTGTTGTGGTCTGAGTGGCTGTTGGCAAACAGGTGGTGTGGTAAGTTGGTTGTGAATGGTATTCTGAGTGGTGAATAGTAAGCAAATTAATTGATTGGTATTGTGGGTCACTGGATCTATGGAGGTGATTGATTAGATGTTTGAGTGTGTGGTGAGAGTGATCGGTGTTGTGATTAAGCAACTTTTGAGGCGGTAATTTGTGTGAGGTTTGGTGAGTTCAGTGATGAGTGCTGGTGGGTGAAGCATTAAGTTGCAGTGAAGGGGATGGTGTCAATTGGATGCATGTCAGTAGATTAAGCGCAGTGAGAAGGAAAGTGATATTTTTGAGTAATATAGCTCAGTGGTATTATGATTAGGGCTCCCAGTTTTATGGTCTTTTTTTAACATTTCTGTTTGTATTTATCCATATTTATTTTTTGTTCATCCTATTGGTATTTAATCCGTATTTATTTTGAGTTTTGAGAATAAAGGGAGTGGATGCCTGCATGTTTTAGCCTATTAATCAATTTCAATTTCAATAGCTTTATTCAGATAACTCACTCTCCTCTCCTCGACCAGCGGTTTCGGCCTCCGATACAATCTTGGTGAATGGGCAACGGCGGGCTCGGGCCAGTGGCTCAGCTCCTCCGGGACTGCTGGTCCAGGCTGCTACTGCTACGAAGATCTCAGGCTGCCACAGGGCACACGCACACAGAGTCGCTGAGACTTCCTTAAGCTTTGGAGTGCACGATCACCAGGCACTCCACACAAAGGTCCCAGGCTGCACGAAGAACACGTGCACAGTTCCGCTTAGACTCACTTTAACTCCGGGTGCACGTTGACAAGGCAATCCTCACGAAGGTCTCATGCTGCAAAAAGCACACACACACAGCGTTGATGAGACTCACTTGGGCTGTGGGTGCACGATAACAAGGCAATCTTTATGAAGGTCTCACGCTGCACAGAGCACACGTACACAGCGTTGATGGGACTCACTTGGATTCCGGGTGTGCACGATAACAAGGCAATCCTCATGAAGGTCTCATGCTGCACAAAGCACATGCACACAGCGTCAATGAAACTCAGTTGGCTTCCGATACACACAATAACTGGTCAACACTCACAAAGGTTTCAGGCTGCCAAAAACACATGCACATAGCGTCGCTGATCCTTGCTTGGACTCCAGGTGCCACTATCACAGGGCACACCTTACAAGGGTCTCAGGCTGCAACAAGCACGTGCACACAACACCGCTGAGACTCTTATGGAAACTTTTGTGCTCCTGTGTTTCCGCAACAGGGAGCCAGCTCACCTCGGGCCCTTGGGGATAAGTTACTTAAGGACAACACAGCACAGCAAAGTCCTTTCAGGCAGGGGGACACAGCAAAGTCCCTTTAACCTTTCCTTGGTTAAAACAGCAAACTGCAGGCCAGCCCCAGAACACACAGCTAGAGTCAGTCCTTTCCTTCAGTTTATTCAGTTGTTTCTTCCTTAGGAAAGGTTCCTCTTGACCATGAAGTAGCTCCAGTCTTGATCAATCCTGATCAAGCCATTCTCCAACGTTCAGGGGCTTCAGCTCTCATATTTATACCCCTCAATATCTTTGAAGTCTTTGTGTTTCAGGGGGCACTGACCCCTGTTCAAATCAGTTCTGGGCGCCTCCCTGCTAGTGACACCTCCTTCCTTTGATTAGTGGGGGTCTGGATTCTCAATCACTCAGCAGGAGATAGGACAATTGTTTTATAGCAACAACCCAGGCCTCTTCACCTCTAGGGGCTACTCCTCCCCCTACACTCGAGATGCAGGTCAGCCTGTTGCTGTCTCACCTCCTCCCCTGGGTCAAGACATTCCCCAGATCCTATTGCTTGCAGTTGTTGTGAATAATGTTATGATATGTTGATTTGTAGCACAGACTAATAACCCATTAGGGTATCCAGATGCTTGAGCAGGTGAGTGGGAGTATGATCCCCGTGGAGTTATTGAAATAGCTAGGTCTCCAGATTCTTGTGGAATTCAAGAACTGAACAGGTGGCCCAGATGCGCTGAGGGAGGTGATTCCATGTTTTGGGTGAAATGTAGGAAAACAAGCAACCTCCTGCTTTGTTTCTGTGAATGTGGGGGGTGTATGTAAGCGAGAGTGTGGTAGAGTGTAGATGTCTGGTCAGCTGGTGAAAGCACATGAGTTTGTTAAGGTATGTTGGTCCAACGTTCTGTATGTGTATGTGTGATTGAGTTGTTTGAATTGGCTACGTTTGTGAATGTGGAGTCAGTGGAGTTCCTTGAGGTACTGTGCGTGACAGTGAGGCGTGGGATGTCCAGTATGGGTCAAGTGGTGGCATTCTGGATGGTCTCAAGTCTTTTTTGGAGTTGCTTGGAGATTCTGTGTAGTGGGTTGCTGTAGTTGTGACTGCTTGTTATGAGTGCTTCATGATTGTCTGTCTAGTGTTCTGTGGCAGCCACTTGAATATCTCATGTAGAATGTGTAGGATTGAGAGCAGTAGGTAGTCACTGCATTGACTTGTGCTGTCGTGGAGAGTTTTTCATCTCCCCAGGTTTCTTGTGTGGTCGGTGGGTGTTGGTCCTAGCTCTGATGGCCACCAGGTAGAGTCCCATAGGGTGGTCTTGTTTGTGAAGATCGAACCTTCTGTCATCTCAGAATTGAGCTTCAGGTAGTTTGTCTCATCCATGAGTTGGTTCTGAAGGTGGTAGTCTTGTCCACCAGGGAGTCGATGACATGCGTGTTGTCGGCATATGAGATGATGGAGATGCCTTGAGTTTGGATTGGAAGATGTTGGCTAGGGAGGTCATGTAGATGTTGAGCAGGGTGGAGCTCAGGGAAGATTTCTGGGGACTCCACAGATACATTTTTTGGTCTTTGATGTGAATGATGGAATTAGAACTCTTTGGGTTCTTCCTGTGAGGAACGAGCAGATTGGGTTGAGTGTGGGTTCTTCGATGCTTATAATGTATCATCTTCTCAGCAGAGTGTAGTGGGAAACAATTTGGAAGGCAGTAGAGAGGTCAAGTAGGAAGAGGGCAGCTGTTTCTATAAAATCCTAGATGGTGCTAATGTTATTGGTGGCTACAATGAGTGCTATGTTGGTACTGTGGTTCTTTCTGAAACCTGATTGGGGGTTCACCAGTAGGTGGTGAAGCTCGAATTTGGTTGAGAGTTGCTTGTTGATGGCCTTCTCCATCACTTTGGCAGGGTACACGAGCAGGGATATTGAATGAAAGTTGCATGGTTGGATTGGATTGGCTGATGTTTTTTTAACTTCTGTGGGTTTCTAGTTGTCCTGTAATGTGGCAGATGCAACCGAGGTGGTGATGATGTTGCAGTGGGTGGTGCTGATTGGTGATGCTACCAGGTTGTAGCTGTGGTGGGGTCATTGGCAATGGAGGAAGTGATGATGATGCGGAGGGTGTTGCTAATTGGTGATGCTACAGAGTTCTAGGGCGGGGGAGATGCTGGTGATTGTTGCAGAAGGTGTGGTGAAGTCCTTCATGATTGGGAAGATCTTTTTGCTGCTGTTGGAGTTACCTTTGATGAGTTCAGCTAGTGCATGTTTCTTGGTGTCTCGTAGGTGCTGATAGTAGCATCTGAGAGCAGACTTGTTGGTGGCTCTGTCAGTGGTTTCATGGCTGACACTCCATTTCCTGTATAGGTGTTTACAGTGTTGTTTTGATTGTCATAGGTCCATTGTGTACCAGCTGGCTTGTTTGGTGCGTCTTCTTTATTTCTTGGGTTTGATGGACATGAGTTCCTGATCCAGTTGTTGAAGTTTGTGATATCCTTGTCAAGGTTGTTCATGGGGTTGGATTGATTTGTGGTGAGGGCACTGAGCCAGTCCATTTTGGAGATTTTGCATTGGCTATGGCTTGGTAGGCTGGTGCTAGCGGGTTCATTGACTTGTAGTGTCTCAAAGTGGATACTGGTGTGATCATTCCATGTGAGTGGTTGCAATGTATTTGATTTGGCTGCTGGTGATAATGAGGGGGTCCAGTGAATGTCCTGCAGTCTATGTGAGACCTGGGACAAGCTGGGGGAGGTCGATATTGCCAAGGCTTTCAAGGAATGCTGTGGAGCTGTGTTGGTTTCTGTGACTGTCTTCCAGATGGAAATTAAGGACCCAGAGCAGTAAGTACGCTCTGGAGTTAATGGTGAGAAGGGGACAAAGTCAGTGATGTAGTTAGTGAAGATGGTTTGCGGTGCAGGGTGAACTTATTAGAGATTTGTAGTTTGGAATGCAAGTGTTCCATGAATGAAGTGATTTCTGCTAAGGTAGAACATTTGATGGATTCCTTTAAGATAATTGTGAGTCCCACGGTCTTGTGGTTGCAATTCCACCATGTGATCTTGTAGATTGTAGGTTTTTTTGTGGCGATGTAGGGTGCTGGTGTTGAGTTAAGTCGGGTTCCTGTGATAAAGAGGAATATGGTTTGTTGCTGCTTAGGATGTCCCAGATTTCAGTCTCCTGTTTGTTGAGTGATCATGTGTTGAGCAGCATGCTTGCAAGTGAGTGCTGTGTGTGTTTGCGGCGGTGTGTAATGTTGGGTGGAGGTGGAGGTGTAGGTGGCATGGTTGGCTTGCGCATGGTGTGGCTTTGTGTGTGTGTGTGCATGCGTGTGTGCATGTGTGTGCGGGAGGCTGCAGGAGAAGCATCCGTGGGAGCAGGTGAAGGCTTCTACTGTGTTGTGTGGTGCTGTTTGGCAGCAGCAGGGCGAGCGGTGTCTCGGGTCGAGTGACCAAAGGAAAGCTGTGGAGTATCGCTGGGGGGTGATCAGACCAGAATGCATAGACGGGCTTTCCTTTGGCATACCTTCAGCATGGAGGAGACAAAAGAGAAAACTGCAGAAAAGGCACAAAAAGGAACTAAAGAGAATACTTCAGAAACGCCACAAAGAGAAAACTGCACAAAATAGGAAAAGTACAAAAGAGAAAACTGAATAAAAATAGGAGAAGAAGTCTGAAAGATAGAAAGGCACCAAAGAGTGAATAAGTGGAAGAGGCACGATGTAGGGAAAGAGAGCAGAAAGCAGGCACGAGAGTGATTATGGCAGAGAGAGAGCAAATGAGAGAGGAGAGTGGTGGATGGGTGAAAAGCAAGAAGGAGTAGAGAGAGCAGAGAAGGCAAGATGAGAGCCTCAACGCAATAGCAGGGTCCGCAAAAGGTCTATTCTGGTAGGAGGACCGGTTCGTTGTAAGTGGTTGGGGGACTGGGCCTAAGTACCTGCTCAATGAGCTCACACAGTGGCCGCCATTATGTAGGCTTTGGGAGGAGGGGGCGGTGGGCTGAGCTTCTCGGAATGAGAAGAAGAGGCGAGAAGGTAATGCTGGAAAAGCAGGTAAGGAGCGTGGGAGGCGGGGAAAATGTGCTAGAGGAGTGTTGTGGGGTCATGAAACAGGGGGGAAGGCAATAAAGAGAAACTTTCATAATAAGCATAAGGCCAAATAGAGAGAGAGAAACTGCAGAAAAGGCACAAATGAGAAAACTGCACAAAATAGAAAAAAAAGCACAATAGAGAAAACTGCAGAAAAGGCACATAGAAAAAACAGCACAACATAGGAAAAGAGGTGCAAAAGAGAAAAAAGATATCAAAAAGAGAAGGGCACAAAAGCAGAAGATGCACCAATGCGGGAAAACAGAGCAGAAGACAGGCACAAGAGTGATTATGGTAGGGAAAGAGCTAGTGACAGAAAGCTGAGAGGGGGTGGATAAGAAGAAAGAAGGAGATGAGAGAGCGAGAGGGCAAGATGAGAACCTCAAGAAGAAATCCGGGTCTGAAAGGGCCTAGAGTGGTCAGAGGACCAGTCCCAGCTAAGTGGGTGGGGGGCTGGGTGTAGGCCCCACCTCAATTGGTCCTGGAAGGGGGAATGCAGGGGCAGTGGGTGGGGCTTGTAATGTACAACGAGAAAACTCCACAAAATAAGAAAAGAGATGAAAATAAAAAAATGCTCCAAAGAGTGAAGGACACCGAAGTGAAAGAGGCACATAAGTGGCAAAAGAGAGCAGAAAAAAACAAGAGGGAATATGGCACAGAGAGTGTGAGTGAGAGAGAGGAAAGAAGTGGCTGGGTGAGAAGGAAGAAGGAGGAAGAGAGCAGAGATGGGAGCCTTGACGTGATGGCCATGTTCGAAAGGGCCTAGACTGGTAAGAGAAACAGTCCCAGGTAAGTGGGTGGGGGGCTGAGCCTAGGCACCTGTTCAATGGGGTTGTGCAGTAGCCACTTTTAAGTAGATCCCGGAAGCGGGTAGGAGCCTGGGGGCAGTGGGCGAACCTTCGGTGCGTGGGAAGGTAATCCAAGAGGAGCTGGTAAGGAGTGGAGGGAGGGACAATTTCCATACCTGAGCACTTGAGGATCGAGGCACAAAAGGAGTGGGCAGCCTGAAGATCCAATAACGCCCAGAACGCCAAACGACAGCTACCGCCACCACCAGCCGCGCCGCGGCTCCGGGACTTCATATCCCGGCAGCCTTTGCGGCGGCACGTTGCCCTGATGCGCTAGACGCACCAGGAGGGGCTATTAGAACATCGAGCCCTCGGTGGAGCGGGGGGACAATTTCCATACCTGAGCACTTGAGGATCGAGGCACAAGAGGAGTGGGCAGCCTGAAGATCCAATAACGCCCAGAACGCCAAACGACAGCTACCGCCACCACCAGCCGCGCCGCCGCTCCGGGACTTCATATCCTGGGCAGCCTTTGCGGCGGCGCGTTGCCCTGATGCGCTAGACGCGCCAGGAGGGGCTATTAAAACATCGAGCCCTCGGTGGAGCGGGGGACAATTTCCATACCTGAGCACTTGAGGATCGAGGCACAAGAGGAGAGGGCAGCCTGAAGATCCAATAACGCCCAGAACGCCAAACGACAGCTACCGCCACCATCAGCAGCGCCGCCGCTCCGGGACTTCATATCCCGGCAGCCTTTGCGGCGGCGCGTTGCCCTGACGCGCTAGACGCGCCAGGAGGGGCTATTAAAACATCGAGCCCTCGGTGGAGCGGGGGGACAATTTCCATACCTGAGCACTTGAGGATCGAGGCACAAGAGGAGTGGGCAGCCTGAAGATCCAATAACGCCCAGAACGCCAAACGACAGCTACCGCCACCACCAGCCGCGCCGCCGCTCCGGGACTTCATATCCCGGCAGCCTTTGCGGCGGTGCGTTGCCCTGACGCGCTAGACGCGCCAGGAGGGGCTATTAAAACATCGAGCCCCCAGCGTCGCGGGACGCGAGCGGGACGCCCGGGGCAAAGCCCGGGCAAAGGGCGGGCCCTCTAAGGCCCTCAGAGGCAAGAAGAGGCTAGGCTCGGCCACCCCTATAACATCTATCAAGGAGTATCAAGTATTAATACCTGCGATACAAGATAACAGTGTATGTGCTGTTGACCTCTAGTGACCACCTCCCAAGTCCTGGTTACCAGGCGGTGGTCGGTAGGCAGCTAGCTAGAGCTGCCACCGAATCGCCCAGTAGCCTGGAAAGAGGAGGGGATCTGCTTTGAGAAGTCTTTAACAGCCCTTTCAGCACCACTAAACAGGAAGAGGAAATCGCAGGAAAATATACCAATTGTATCTGGCGCTGAAGTAAGATCATCTTTTATTCATTTTTTCTCCTCCTTTTTATCAATTTGTGGGTACAAAACTAACTCTAAATGTAGCACAAACATGTCTAAAAGAAATATTCCTGTGGCACCTGAAACACCAATTAACACTATGGACAATTATCTTGTTCAGGTGGTCAACAAGATAAACAGTGAACGAAGACAGTTGTTGGGTCTGAGTCAGTCACCTATCCTCCCCTCTACGAGTCCTCCTCCCAATCCACAAATAACCGATGGAACACAACAAGATCCTAGTTGCGTTGCCCCTGAAAACAACTCCCTAGTCAATGTCAGTACGGATATAAGTGGACTAAATGCGGCTGACATGGAGATACATATGGATACTGATCCGGACACACATATTGACATTGTGGTAGAAGAAGTATCGCCTGCAAAGCGGGCGACTAGGGCGGTTAGAGCGTGTCGCAAGACGCAAAATAAACGTGGGGGGGCACGGTCAGGGAAGAATAAAGCTACCCCACCGCCAAAAACTAAAGGCAAATGTCGGGAGTATGAGGAGGAAAATACTAGGGAGATATTGGATGAAGTTTTATTGTCTAAAATATCTGACTTGTTAGAGTTAAAAATTCAGACATTCATTAAGCCACTTATCAGTAAAATTGACAAACTCTCTGCGGTCATAAAGAAATTGGGAGGTACTCAAGACATATTAGTTGATGTGATAGGCACTGTTTCAAATAGTGTTACTAAGCAGCATGAATGCCAGAAGATACCTAGTGTGGGTGGGACAGCTTCAGATGCGATTCCACTAGAGGCCACCGCACCGGAGAACGCATAAACTGGCCCAATCACCCATGAATCAGCGAAAGAGGTCCCAATAGACCCACCGCTTGTACCAGCACCCTATAATTTCGAGAAAGACTCGTCACAATTTGTAGTAGAAGCTTCACCGTTGGTTTTAGTATTAGCAAATGTACCTACCCTACCACCTGGCCAAACAGAGTCAACATCATCACTAACAAGCAAGGCATTACACTGGCTGTCAAATAACATGAGGATGGCGCAGTGGGGCGAACAGCAGTTAGCTGATGAAATTAAAATGGCAAGGAGGGTTACATGGATTGGGAATAAGCTTAAAAAATGGAAGGGTGACTGTTTTGTGTTAAATCTCTTAAACCCAGTCACACTTCCGAATATTTTGTCCAATATTCTTCCCCCGCAACGAAGAAGTGACAACATAATCCCCCTTACATTGGAATTTTTTTATAACGAGTTGCAAAAAGAACCCAAACAAAATGCCTTGAAGTCAGCTTGGATGGTAAGAAATAACAGATGGGGAGGGGGACCTATGGTAACTGATACTAATATTGTCCCAGGTAACAGGGTTGGGGCATGGCTAGGTGACCACCAAAATGTGCCTGGTTTTACTACCCCTGGGCCAAATTGGAATTTAGTGAGTAGACGGGGGCCGTGTAATTATGTTAATGAGTATGAGGCGACACGTAATGGCAATTACGTTGAAAGATGGTTAGGTGACCAGTAGAACTTGCCATATCCTAACAACCCAGTGCCTTGATGGAATACAGCTATAAACGGATGGGGTTTTGGGGCTCCGTCCTGTAACTGGGGAATTAGCACTTCCAATAGGTTTGGGGCTTTGGCCGGTCTTAATGACTGTGATTGACTCAAGGGGGGGTGTTTTCCAATGAAGTAAGGGATGTTACTCCCAGGGATAACCCCGAAGCTGAGTTCAATCAAAATGCACTGGACTATAGGTTAGAACTGCCGCACTACCATTCCACTAGACAAAATACAGGGGCTCAAACATTGAATACAGATGTCTCCGAGACTACTAGACAACCCCAGGCACAGGTAAATCAAGAAATGTTAGAAATAGATAAAATATTTTGCTGGAACATTGCAGGGTTGAAAAAAAATGTATCTGATCCAGCTTGGCAGCAATATCTTGCCAGTGGGGACCTTATCCTGTTTCAGGAAACTTGGGGGTTGGAACACTACTTTAAGGTTGATTACAGATCATTTTTTATTCCCGCAATAAACACAAATGGGGGTAGACCTTCTGGTGGTTTAACAGTATGGGTCAAAATTACAGGGGGGGGTAAGCTTAAAGCAAATAGATACAAATAATCCCGACCTTCTGATGATTGAACTAAAAAACCCAAGGGACAGACCATTTATGTGATCAATGTCTATAACAGACCACATCAAGCGTGCAAAGAGTCGCCAGTCATAACCCACTTAGGTAATATTATGGCAGGGTTAGATCAGAATGCAACGGTAATTATAGGTGGCGACTTTAATAGAAGTTTTGAGCCCATACTGGGTCTTGAAGACATCTATAAAGACGAGGATAGTGTCAACAATATACCCCTGGTTGACACGACCTACAAAGTAGCCTGTACTGCAAGTGCGTTACAATTACTGGGTTTAACGTTTGAGCGTGGGTTACGTGCATGTAATGGGCGTTTGCCTTCAGATTGTCCCAGTAAGCCAACATTCATTAGAGGTGTTTGTTCTAGCCATCTAGATTATTTTATAGTTTCTTCACATTTATGGCCTATGGTAGTGGATTTAAAAGTGGGTCTTGAAGACATCTATAAAGACGAGGATAGTGTCAACAATATACCCCTGGTTGACACGACCTACAAAGTAGCCTGTACTGCGAGTGCGTTACAATTACTGAGTTTAACGTTTGAGCGTGGGTTACGTGCATGTAATGGGCGTTTGCCTTCAGATTGTCCCAGTAAGCCAACATTCATTAGAGGTGTTTGTTCTAGCCATCTAGATTATTTTATAGTTTCTTCACATTTATGGCCTATGGTAGTGGATTTAAAAGTGGGTCTTGAAGACATCTATAAAGACGAGGATAGTGTCAACAATATACCCCTGGTTGACACGCCCTACAAAGTAGCCTGTACTGCGAGTGCGTTACAATTACTGAGTTTAACGTTTGAGCGTGGGTTACGTGCATGTAATGGGCGTTTGCCTTCAGATTGTCCCAGTAAGCCAACATTCATTAGAGGTGTTTGTTCTAGCCATCTAGATTATTTTATAGTTTCTTCACATTTATGGCCTATGGTAGTGGATTTAAAAGTGGATGACCGCATGGAGAGCGATCATTATCCTCTGATCTTATCTATCCAAAATGTGATTTCTAATCCTACCAATAAGAGTGCCAGACAAAATATTTACCAACTACAAGACCCCTTAGAAGCAAATAATCGTAGGTCCCTAAAGTGGCCAGCAGTCTTAGGAACACTATTAGCCAGATCTACCACGTCTTCGTTAGACATATGTCCCCTTTGGCTGAGAATAGTACTGCTAACCATAGCTCTTGTCTGACAGAATCCCATGACCATTTAATTGGCCAGCTCAGTGAGATCTTGACTAGAGTGGTAAAAATATCAAATGCCGCTCACAAGTGTAAAAAAAATGGGTAACTCTTGGTACAATCAGGAATGCCGGAGAGCCAAATCAGATTTAATTATTGCAGTCCGGGAAAACTCATCAGACAATGTTAAAATCAAAAGAGCTCAGTACAAAAGAAGCTTACTTTCGGCCAAAAAAGAATGGGACGAGAGGGTATGGTCTGACCTGCTAGATGCTTGTAAGCGCAAAGATCAGACTTCCTTTTGGAGCCTTATTGCTAGAGGCACCAAAGGGGTCACTGAAACTAAGGATAGATTTCTTGAGGAAAGGACTTGGGTTAGGCATTTCTCTTTACTATATGCTTGTGCCGACCCAGGTGATAATGAAGACCAGGCTAATATGTATCTTGACTTGGCATTGCATGAAACCCCTCTTGTATTTACCTTGAACGAAACAATTTTAGCAATTAAAGCTGTTAAGCCAGGAAAAGCCCCAGGCCCGGACAAAATACCTGGGGACCTCTGGAAACACGCGAATTACATTTGGGCTCCCTACATTAATTTATTATCTAATGAAATTGCTAGTGGAGCCTCTGTCCCCGAAACTTGGAAGGGGGCGGAGATTGTAACATTATTCAAAAAAGGTGATAGGTCGAATCCCTCGCATTATCGTCCTATCAGTTTGATTGACGTGTTACAAAAAATTTTTGGCCGCCAACTTCTTAGTCGTCTTGCCTTATGGATCGAAGACCATTCTATTTTTACGAAGTACCAGGTTGGCTTTAGACCAAAAATAAGCACAGTGGACCAGGTTTTTAGATTTTTATGTTTAGTCTGGAAATATACTATCATAAGGAGCTCCCATATATATGTGGCTTTCGTCGACTTGAAAGCAGCCTTTGATATGGTTCCGAGGGCAAACCTATGGAAGACACTAAATAATATGGGCGTGCCCGGAAACATTCTACAGTTACTAATTAGACTGCATGAGAATAATTATGCACGAGTCAGATGGGGACCAAATGGGGAGCTAAGTGAGAAAATAAAAATATCTAAAGGGGTTAGGCAAGGGTGTGTAATGGCACCTACCCTATTCTCCCCTTATGTCAACGATATTCCCAACACCCTTTTGGGCTGCGAGCATGACTCTCCCAAATTGTGTGGTGAAGCCGTTCCGGCATTGTTATTTGCAGACGACACCATTTTAATCTCTCAGACACCCAGAGGACTTCAGAACCTTTTAAATAAATTTAGTTTGTATTGTCATGACAGGAAATTGGAAATTAATTCCTCAAAAACAAAGGTCATGACAATCAACCCTCATAAAGGTTTTAACAAAGTTTTTAAAATAAATGATGAAATTATTGAAGAAGTCCCTAATTTTAAATACCTTGGTATTATTTTAGATAGCAAAATATCATGGAAAACTCAATTAGAAAATGCAAAACTGAGGTTGACTCAAAACCAGTTCCCGATTTTAAAAAAGCACAAGAATAGTCATTTTAAATCAGTTTCACCAGCCATTGAATTATTTAAATGTAAAGCACAATCATCCTCCCTCTATGGAGCAGATCTTTGGGGTTATGTACTGAAGGATACCTTTCTAGTACTAGAGAATTCCTTCATCAGACAGCTCCTAGGTGTACCTGGTTCCACGCCATTGACCCCCGTACTGTGGGACCTCAATTTTCGACGCACAGATGATTATGCTTCTCTTCGCCCGTTGCTTTACTGGGTCCGTCTGTGGTCTACAGAGGAGCTGGTAGACTACAGAGAAGCACTGAAAGAGATAATGGCTATAAAAAATATCACTCATCTGCCATGGTTAGCGTACGTCGAAAAATGGTTTGGAAAACTGGGCCTGAGTAACTTTTGGTCAGACCCAGATTCGCTCACTAATAGTTCAAAAAAGCTTCTGAAACAAAGGTACTGGGAGCTTATTAGTGATTCAGTGTTAGCCAACCCCAATATAGGTACTCTGACTTCAAAATTCTTTGAAGTAAAAATGAATATGCAACTAAAGCCCCTTATGGATGAAATCTACCCCCCGTTGGCTAAAAGTCTATATCTAAAATTCTGGTACAGCATTTTGCAAACGAGGGACAGGACAATCAAATGGCACTGTAATAAGGGTGCAAATAGGAACACTGATTCAGTTTTATGTGAGCTTTGTGAAATAGGGTTGAAAGAGGATGAGTCTCGTGTTTTATTTATATGTCCTGCATATCTTAACGCAAGGAAAAAATGGTTAAAGCCCATATGCAAAATGTTAGGCCTTCGCAACATTGGGGTTGGGCTTAAAATTTTTAAGGGAGACACCTCTCAACCGATAGTGTTCAGCCTGAGCCGTTTCCTCTTATGTGTAGCTTTGATCAGAAAGAGGAAAGGTCTTAAAACCTAATTTTATCTACCCTTGTATTGCACTATCGCTGGCTAGAATTGAACGTATAAGTTAGGTGCAGAAGTATAATGAACTGGCTAGTTTAACATGATATTGGTTGCTAAATGACAAAGTGTTGTTGTTTTTAGTGATCCTGGTGCTTGTTTTAAATAGAAAATATTTTATTGTTTTATTCTGTATACTTATCAAGTGATCTCGTTAGATGAGGCAAGCTGACTATGATGAATTGTCTTCCAACCAAAAAACCTTCAGGGAAATGTAATTACATACTCTGTATTATTTGCTACAAGAAAACGTGCTGCTAATTGTACCCAAATTTTACTGTGACTTTGTATCCGCTTGTATTTAGTAGCTATATGTATTGTATCTTACAAGGTTTTTTTTTTAACCGAATAAAGATTGAATTGAATTGGAGGGAGGCGGGAAGTGAAACAAATGCACATGAGGTGGCTGGGGGGACTATGGAGGAAAAGGCAGGAAGGAGAAAATGGAACAAAGAGAAAAAGGCCCAATAGAGAGAAAAAAACTGCACAAAAGGAATAAATAAGAACACTGCATAAAAAGGTACAAAAGAGAAAACCAGCAGTAAAGACACAAAGAGAAAAGGGCCTAGACAGCCGGGTCCTAAAGGAGAGAAAGAATGTTGTAAGTAAGAGATATATAAACAGTCTGCGGTGATAGGTGTGTGTTATTGTGAGAGATCAAAGGAGTGGGTAGTGAGGGCGACAGGGTGATATGGATGTAGGAAGAGGTGAGCAGAATTGTCTAAAAACAATAATGTGTCTTCTTTGAAAAGGGATAATGGGGGTGTAGAAAGCCAGAGGTGGATGTAAAAAACCTTGCAAATGATGGGTGCAGGTCTAAGAAATGACAATCATAATTAGACCTACTTTCTAATCTTACACTGCTATTGAATACATCCCTGCATTTTGAGAGTTATACTTTCGATTTGGTTTAACTGAACACATCAAACTGACACTGCTGAAAACAATAATTTCTAAACGGAAAATCCAGGACACTAATCACACAGCAACAAAATTAGCTGCACAGTTAATTCCCCGAAGAATAAATATTACATGGGTTGTGCACACTACTGTGCAACGTTGCTTACACGTACAGATGCACATTTGAGCAACAAATACAAATACAAATAAAAATTGTGTTTTTTGCTTTGATTACGTTGCAAATATACATTTGCCACAACATTTCACATTGTAGTTTACCAGCTACCATTTTTATGATGCGCCAAATGTTCGGACCATCAGAAGAAATGTCAATGTAGCAGTTACATGGAAATGCAACAAAAGTAAAAAATAAAATAAGGAATGTAATGTAAATGTAAATAAAAATGTGTTTGTATTTATATAGCGCCTTCTGCCCAGAGGTCTCGCAGCGCTTTATTCATATCGCTGTGGAACCCTTCCTGGCTTTGCTGTGAGATGTCCACTCCTGGGCACGCCCAAGGTGAAGCCAGGCATCCTGGCGCTGCTGGGGCCGTTGTGGAGATTAAGCAAGCTATTGCCCAGAGTCACAGAGTTGTAACACCAACTCTCTCCCATTCACCGTGTGTTCTTTAGCTAAGAGCTGTGACTTCTGAACTATGCATGTGCGTCTTCACCGAAGCAAGGGGGCAGAGACACTGTGCCTTGGCATTCTTGTGATGCGGTGCTCGATGCCTGGCTCTCTCCTCTCCTGTCAGCATCCCTTGCTCCATTCTGCAGTCTTTGCAGCACTCTGTCTATACACGCATTGTGGTGGGGACATTAGCTGTTATGCAATGCTTCTGGGATGGGAAGGTGAGCATTCTGTTCATGTATTCTTTGACAATGTAATGTATGTTCTGAGAATGTTCATTGTGTTCCGCGGGTGTATTGTTTTGAAATGAGGCGGTTGCTTCAGTCACCTTCATGAGACTGGCGGAAGAAGGTCGGCTGCGGTTCTCCACAACCAGGTAGCATCTGAAAAAAATCGACCTTTAATTTATGTCGACCTCCAGCGTCTTCATTACACATTCCTGTCATCAAACAACACCCTCCCCTTCCGTTATCCATCCCTGCTTCTTCCTGCCAGCCATCTCTACCTAATACCAATCTTTATTGTGTCCCGTCCCGGCTTCCTTCTAGTGTCTGTCTCCTCCTCTCAGTTGCTCCTTTTCACAATCTTCCTCATCATGCATCTGATGTCCATTTCTTGTTACCTGGACATAGCGTCTCCCATTATTCTCCCCATTTGTCATCGATCCCATTGTGAGATTTAGTGTCACCAATTCCTTGCCTCATAAACACTTACTCCTGTTGCCTCCCTTTCCAGCTCGCTTCTGACACTACCTCACAACTACTTTCTGTTGCTCTACCATCTGTTCTATGCCATCGACAATCAATCAATCAATCAATCAATCAGAGTAATTGTAAAGCTCACTACATACCCGTGAGGTCGCCTTGACGCCTACGGGCTAAGTTGCGCTATACAAGGCTCTTATCATCATCATCATCATCATCAGGTCTTAAGGAGCTAAGGGGTGGGGAATGCTGCTACTGATCGAAAAGCCAGGTCTTGAGGAGTCTTCTGAAGGTCAGTATGTCTTGGGTCTGCCATAGGTTGATGGGGGAGGGTGTTCCAAGTCTTGGCGGCGAGGTGGGAGAATGATCTGCCATCGGCAGTCACTCTTCAGATGCGGGGGACAGTGGTGAGGGAGTGGTCGGCGGAGCTGGCGGGTGGGAGTGTAGAAGCTGAGTCGGCTGTTGAGGTATGCTGGTCCGGTGTTGTGGAGTGCTTTGTGTGCGTGGGCGAGGAGCTTGAAGGTTATCCTCTTTTGATGGGGAGCCAGTGCAGGTCTCTCAGGTGGGGTGTAATGTGGCTGCGGCGGGGGATGTCGGGATCAGGTGTGCGGAGGCGTTCTGGATGCGTTGGAGCCGTTTCAGGAGTTTGGCCGAGGCTCCTACGTAGAAGGCGCATCCGTAGTCCAGTCTGCTGCTGCCTCTTCTCTGTTACTTAGCTCTGAGACCTTCTAAAACCAATCCTCCATTTTTGGTGGCTTCCACACCCCCCTCATTCCTTGGACAGCCTACTTATAAGAAGCTTTCATGAGTCCTACTGTCTCTTAGCCCGTCCTTTCAGTTGTTCTGTGGCAGAGCCACCGCCATTACAATCCACCCTTCTACCTGCTGTCCTGATAAAATGGCTCCATGAATTTAATGCCTGCTGCTGACATCTAGTAATCTGCAGGTCACTTTTAAACCCCCAGCAGTGCATACTCAAGGCTCTCATCCTTTCGAAAGTCTATCAATTGAGTACTATTAAAGAGAGTATTAGTGACACTTGTTATTACAACTACAAATGACATGAGTGCAGTCTAAGTGGCTTTAAAGTAACTAACCATAAATACTGATGTTTATCCATCACCTATTGTCACCTGAAGTCTCCAGTCAGATATCCACAAGTAACACTGACTAGCTAACACTGCCCCCACCTGTTATGTATTACATTCCCCTCTGCTACTAATATTTGACTACAACCTGGTTTGAATCTGGTTTGAATTCCTAAAAAGAAGGCATGCTTTGAAAATGGGGAGCACCCTTGATGGGCAGAATCATTTGCCCAGAAGACAGTGAGGGGCACAATCCAACTGACCCATAGGGCAGGGTACTGTAGCTAGTGTGTGGACATAAAGGACTATGGAAGGCATGATTATAAAACAGGGGCCATGATGAAAACTAGCTTCATGACTTTATGACAATCATCCTATAGCATCGCTAGAGCGCGTCAGTTTATTTCCCTCTTGGTATGAAGAGTCATCAACAACCTACTGAAGGGCCATACAGTGTATTGAGATAAGCCTCAGTTATTGACACTATCATTGAGATTTATAGGGCCACAATAATCAAATTTCACTCCTCTAACTCCCATCTTGTCAGAAACTACTTCGCCATTTGATCTGGGTCCCATTTAGGTATCCTGTGAAGTTCTTGCGGAATAGGAAGTCATTTTTTTTACCTAAATTTGAGGTTTGAAAGGGGTTCTGCGTAGGAAAACGTTGGGGGATACATGCAAGCCACACCTCCTTGTACTCCCCCAGGTGTCTAGTTTTCAGAAATGTCTGGGTTTGGTAAGTTTCCCTAGAAGCCGCCGAGCCCGGGTCCAACAACACAGGTGCCACCTTGCAAAACCAGGTCTTTTGTGATAGATAATTTTGATGTCTCCTCAATACATTTTGGGTCCTGCCCTGTTGCGGGTACTTGGCCCACCCACGCAAGTGATGTACCATTTTTATCTGGAGACCTGGGGTAATGCTGGATGGCTGAAAATTTGTTTCAGCCCAGTGATCCCACACATTTCTCACACAGAAACGCGAGAAAAATCGGATTTTCTATGCTACATTTGAGGTTTGAAGGGGATTCTAAGTAGGAAAACATTGGGGTATCCATGCAAGCCGTCTTCCGGTGACAGCTCAAATCCTCCCCCTTTTTTCCTTTCCCTCCTGTGCCCCTTTCACCGCCCACACCCCTCCCCATTCTCCCCTTAAGTAAAAGGCCTCTCCATAAGCAACAAACTGCCCGGACCAACCACGCAAGTTCGTAGGGGGGGTGGGGGAAGGAGGTTGTATGAAACTCTAGGCCCATAGGAATGAATGGGGAGTCATTCCTTATTTGCGATTCGCAATTAGCGAATCGCAAATAAGGAAGCAATTTCAAGGGTGCCCGGGTGTCCAAAGGACACCCTGTAGCACCCCTGAAATGGTAATGTACACTGGTGTTGCGCACACACATGTCCAAAGGACATGTGTGTGTAACATACAACTTAGAAAAATGCACTTTAGTGCATTTTTCTACGTTTTTGCTATTTACCACGTAGTTAGACTTCGCGGTAAATAGCGGCCCCAGATTGCGAATTTGCAATTTTAAAATGGTTCATGAATTGCATTTAAGGAATCTCAAAATGCAATTAATCGCAATTTAGTGATTTCTAGAATTGCGATTTTTGTATTTGGGATGATGAATACCAAATGCAAAAATAGCGCTCCCAAATGGCCAGATTCTCAGAATCTGTCCCTTTGCGAGCCGATTTCGGCTTGATGAATCTACCTGATAGTTCCCTAAAACTTAGAACTATTTGCTTAATGATGTACTGTACGCATGAATGTGACCTAAATGCTGGAATTGTATGCTGCTGAATAAGTTTCTGATGCACAAACCTAAGAAAACGCATGTAACCTCCTATATTATGCCTTTGTAATTAAAATTAAAATCTGTGTTTAAAAAAAAAAACATGCAAGCCGCATCTCCCTGGGCTCCTCCGGGTGTCTAGTTTTCATAAATGTCTGGGTTTGGTAGGTTTCTTTAGATGGCTGCAGAGCCTGGGGTCAAAAACCCTGTACAAAACCTGGTCATTTTGTGATAGGTCATTTTGATGTCTCCACAATACGTTTTGGGCCCTTGCCTGTTGTGGGTACTTGGCCCACCCACACGCGATGAGCCATTTTTATTGGGAGACCTGGAGAACCACTGCATAGTGGGAAATCTGCATTAGCCAGGTGATCCTACAACTTTTCCACACAGAAACTTGAGAAAAATTTAATTTTTTCAGCTAAATTTGAGGTTTGCAGGGGATTCTGGATAGGGAAACATTGGGAGATCATGCAAGCCATACCTCCCTGGATTCCCCCGGTTGTCTCATTTTTAGATATGTCTGGCTTTGGTAGGATTCCCTAGATGGCCGCCGAACCAGTGGCCAAAAACCCAGGTGACCCCCTTGCAAAACCAGATAGTTTTGTGATAGGTCATTTTGATTTCTCCACAATACATTTTGGGCCCTTTCCTGTCGCAGGCACTTGGGCCACCCACACAAGTGAGGTACCATATTTATCAGGAGATTTGGAGGAACGGTGGGTGGATGAAAGTTTGTAGGTCACCATATATTCCAGAACTTCCTATCACTTAAATGTGAAGAAAATTAGATTTTTAGCTAAATTTGAGGTTTACAAAGGATTCTGGGTAAAAAAAACTCGAGATCCACGCAAGTAATGCACCCTTGTACTCCCCTCGTTGTCTACTAGTCAACAATTGGCAGGTTTGCCTAGGTGACGACTGAGCACAAAGTCTGCAGCAACCCATATTGACAAAAAAAGTTATTACAAACGGACATCTTACCACCACGAATATAAATCTGGCACTAATTTTATGAAGTTAATACACCACATACACTGGTTGGCTTTAGCAGCTCCAGAAACATTGGCTTCAAAGCACAAATACTTATCAAATTATATAAATATTGACCATTTTGTGGTCCATTCACACGCCATTCTCGCACCACACTTAAGGTTTTCATACCGCCAGCCCTGGGCCCAATCAAACAGATCACTTGCACTCACAGCAACATACCGCTGTCATGCAAGGGTCCATCACATTCGTAAGCTACAAAATGAGTTTGACTACATTTTACCACCTGTCAAGTATCCGCCTCCTTCTTCCTGAACATTACCAAACGCATGCCGAGTAAACCTTTACTTATGGCTTCAACGACAGCCACATGAGGCTCAGGAAGATATGTCGTTCATGCGTCTTTAGCGCACTCACTGTGCTAAATCTAACTGCTTCCAGTTTATGAATGCAAGTTGAGGGTTGCCTGAGTATGCCACAAAGCCCTTCCTCAAACTGAGCGAGCACATCTACCTTTGAAAATAAGGCAAACATGCTGGAAGTTTTCCAAAGCTTTCTAAAGAGAACATCATAAACTATGAAGAACCACTGAATGTGAAACACGGGTAGTCTGTGACAGCCTAGCATATGTCCAATCCACCGTTATGTGCAGTGACTGTAGTGCACTTATCATACAACAAACTGAACATCTACTAAGTTTTGTTGGAGGATGAGCATGGCAAGCAGGTCCATCATTGACCTATAAGTGCTATAGTAAATTTAATGCGAATGTGGCACCAATGGATGTGAATCTAAGGGAGTAGATAAAGTCATGACATGTACCCGTACTACCTTTACTATCTGCCTTCTACCTATGTAATAATCCTGGGAAAGCACACCTATCGTAAGCTGTTCTAACCCGTTCTGTATCTGCCCTCAACAGAGAACTGACTAATCCTGTCTAATTGTCAAGTGTTCCATCACTAGCTACTTGAAGTTCGAGAAAATGTTTATGTCATGCGCCATCAATGCACTCACTGTGCTAAATCTAACTCCTTTCAGTTTGTGGATGAAAGTTAGGAGGTGTCCGAGTATGCCACAAAGCCATATCTCGAACTGAGTGAGCATATCTACCTTTGACTTTGACCGGAATCAAGCATCCTAGGACCGGTTTCTGGCTATCAGCCATCTTCAGCCAGGATAGCTTGACTCCAGTGGTGTGGAGAGCATGGGACTCACGTCTGAGCATACCCATCCCACTCGGGGTGATAAATGCAAACACAACAGTTGATGGACAGAATGCAGAACAATGTCATACATTCACCCCAGCACAGAGATCTGGGCCTAAATCAAGCAAGCCGGGCTGAAGACGGCTGATCGCCAGAACCCGGTCCTAGGATGCTTGATTCCGGTCCAGGAAAGACATGGCTTGGCAGTTCGGTCTGGACTGTTCCCATGAGGCACAGGGTCAAGGCTGATTTGCATATGGCCATGTCTGAACTGGGGTGGTGTGAGTGCAAAAAACACGATGGATTTAGGCCCAGATCTCTGTACTGGGGTGAATGTATGACATTGTTCTGCATTCTGTCCATCCACTGTGGTTTTTGCATCTGTCAATCCACTGTGGTTTTTGCATTTTTGCATCAGAGCACCTCACGGCACGCTGACTTCACAGATGGGCGGGAGGGGGGCAAGGAGGGGGACGGAAAGCCTCCTGCATCTCCCCCGGGAAAAAAAAGAAACTCGGGTGCTTTGCACCAGCTGATTAAAAGGGGTCTTTCCTGGTGTCGGGCAATGGACATGCGCAGCATCAGGGAGGTAGTGCTGGCACAGGTCACTGACCGAAGCAAGAACCAAAAGGGTTAAGAATTATTCAAAGTCATTAGGGAAAGATTCTCTGCAGAACAGGGCTGGCTCTATCAGGAGCCCCCTCAAAGGCTGGAGCCCTGGGGCAGAGCCCACTTTGCCCCTGCCTTAATACGTCTCTGACAGCTGCATGGTTTTCTAGTTACATTTCCTTTCACAAGTCCACTGCTGCGCTCCCTCTGACTCGGAGTGGCAATGCTATTTTGTTATATTGTGCTCAGGTGCATGTTAATATGGCCTGAGTGAGCTGCTGAAGCTCTGTAATAATCTGATCAGTTTCAAATTAATGTTTAAGTGATTCGTTTTCTTTGCATCTGCTTAGTCGCGTAATGGCTGTTACTATGAGTGTGATGGCATAATGCCCGAGCTGCAAGGTGCTTGTTTACCCAACTGTCTTCTAAATCAATGCTTGTTCATTACATTTGTTTTACACATAGCTCCATGTTAACAGTGCCCAACAGCATGTTAAATGATAGAGAATGTACCTATTCTCCATGTAAATGGGCAGCCATCTGTGGCGTGTTTCTGCTAGTGAACACTAACCATGAGATAAAATACCCTCTCTCTAGTAAGGGGAGAGCAGAGCCCCATCCCCAAATAGTAAATTAGAGATGGATCAATCACATTATTAAATGCAATACACCCTATTTCACAAAATATCACTGTTTTAAACCCTCAGCGTGCATACACTGATAGGGGCCTTTTGCATCTGCATAACATATTTTTATTATTATTATTATTATTATTATTATTATTATTATTATTATTATTATAAGGAATTTACCTTAATGTGCTTCAAATGATATACAAGATTAACTACCCCCACCATATATGTTACATGAAAGTTACATATCTATGAGGAATCCCTTGGCCATGTAGAGAATTGGTGATGAAGACGGATATCCTTTTTTGAAATCACAAAACTGTGAGGTCACTTGCAATACCTTTAAGTGTGGTAGATGGTATTTTATTCCATAATATAGATGGTCACAACATCACCCTTCCGTGAAAGCGATTACATTCTTCGGTCCAGATTTACTGAGCCTTTGCATGTCCTTGCGTCGCATACCAGAGCAATGCAAATACTTCAGTGGGATTTACAAAGCCACACAAGGGGACATTTGTGTTGCCTACTGAGGCTTTGTAAAGAAATGTAGCACAACACAGCTGCTAGTGCAGCGTTATATTACTTTTCAAGGTGGGAGTCATTCCATGGCTAGAGCATTTGTGTACCCGTTCATCTACCTATGAAGAAGCAATTCCAGATTTACAAACAGTTTGTAAACCTGGGATTGCGTCAAATCGATATGTCTCTCAGATGATGGCGAACGAGGAGAAAAATCGTATTTTCTTCACGGAATTTCCTCTTTCTATGACTGATGCATTATGCATCATGCACAGAAAGAGGAACATGTCCCCAGGTTGTTTTTGTACTGGAAGGTATCCCTTCACAAAAAATCCTGGCCATGATGCAGGCACTCTTACACTAAAGTGCAAGGGTATATGCATTGGTGCTAGGCTGCACACATTGTTTCCTAGCAAGGAGAAAGCAGAAATGCTCCACATCTTTGTAAATATGACACAATTCTGCTCTCTCCCTTTCATGCAACGCAGCAAGTTCCCTTGCTTCATCTCGTTGCAAGAATTAATTATACATGTGCGCCCTCACCTCTTTCTTTTGCATATGAAAAAGATACTATGGTCCAAACATGCGGAATAAAAGTGGAATCTGTAAAGTGAAAATAAACTAGTATGCAACTTAATAATTTACTGAAAAGCTTATTGCATGCATTTTAATGACACTTTCGAAAATGGCTGTGGATTGGAATGCTTTTAACATACAAAAAGGTTTTGTCTTTTATTTACTGAAGTCTAGCAGTGACAAAAACATAAACACGCAGTAATCATTTTCCTTGCAGAATAACTTTGAAGAAAGAAAGATGAAACTCCAGCTATCTCGTTCAATAATCACCAGTTGTGTTTCTGGTCCATGACCTCATTTCACACAGTCTGCAGGTTCCAGGCACTGTGACATCACAACTCAGTAATAACTTATTAAAGTAAACTAGTGATTTCCTTATTAAAATGATTATTGGTGTCACCACTAGGCTAATCTTTATTTAAAACCTGTCTCTATTTTCTGTATAACAGATAACTTGTGACACACCCAGTCACCTATGATAAAGAAAAGACGTGCTACGGCACCTTTTTTTAATAAGAAAACAGACTCACAATTAACTGTTTCTTATATTTATTTTTACAAAAAACATGTAACAGCTTTTCAATGTGTTTAATTTTGCACTAGAGATTCTGTTTGTATTCTTCATGTTCGCAAACAGACTCTTAGTTTCATATGAAAGAGCTACGTTCTTTTCTGCTCGTTACGATGAGAGTCGGAAAGCGTCTGACCGCAGGTCAAAAATCGTGGTTTCAGTTTTGACCGCCGTATTACGATGCAGGCAGTCGAAAGTGAAATCGAGCAGTCATTCGGCTGGACTCAAGGAGCCCGTGCCAGTCAGAGACTGGAAGGTGATACCTATGGACGGCTTTTCCGCAGTAGGGATTACAATGTTCGTTTTCAACAGGCTTTCCATGTTGGGCTTTCCAACATGGAAAGCTCGTTTGAAAGTGACACTGGGGGCACCTAGCAGAGCCCCCTTCATCCTGCAGCCTCCGATTGGGGGCCGATGGGGCACCTAGGGTGCCCCCCTATTAAACCCTGCACCACGTGGTAGGCACCGCATGGTGCTTGCCACGCGGGGCAGGGATGAAAAGATTCTTCCATTTGTCTACGGGAGCTTGTGCTAAGACCCGGTTACGGCCACAGCAGAAGCTTCAATCGAAAATGGGAGTATACGACCGCACCATGCGTGGTCGCATTGCAATCACGGTGTCAGGACTACTGACCATAGGCCGGTTGGTCCCAAGACCACAACAGTGTCTGCCCAACATCGTCCCAAGTATTTAAGTGGTTGTGAGAAAGGTGATGGTTTGACCATGCATTATAAAGTACTCCCTGCTGTACATAAGGGTAAGAATATTGCAAGTGATTTTGTAGTTCCATAACCTTATGAAGAAACTTGCCCATCGTCTCCATTCCTGAATATGGTTATGGAACTCCTGGGTTACTGGCAATATTCTTATAATGTATGGCAGGGGTACTTTATCACTCAAATTACAAACATCCATATTATTTAGGTGTTAAATTGAAAGCTATCTCCAGATTATGAGCCAATGCATTATGTAAGACATTACATCAGCAACCTGTCCAAAGTAGTTGCATTCCTGAATTTTGATCTGGATAAAATATATATGAGGTAAGAGTAGTTTCTAATCATCAAGTTTCAGTTTAGAGTTTTGGGATGGCACTACCTTGTTGGACAAAGTGTGTTGTTCGCCTATCCTCATAATGGATTACTAATACATATTGTGATTGTGTAACTGGGACCAAGCTAAACATGGATGATGAGCGATAACTATGGCAAAAATGGTCCTGGATTTCTTGTGTTCTGGTTATGGAGTCATTTGAGTTTCTTTCGCAGTTTTTATCATTTTCACATCCATCTAGGTGCATAATGAGGAGAAACAAAACATGTTAGCTTTTGTAATGAAATAATGGTCCCATGTATGTTTGTGAGTTATGACATGTCATGTAAAATTGTACATAAATGTTTTGTGTTTGTTTAGATTTCAGGCCCCTGAAGAAGGGCCATTTTTGGCTCGAAATACATTGGGCATCCAATGGAATCTGGATAAAATGTTTATGATTGTGAATTTCATCACTGTGTGAATTCAACTGCTGTTTGATAACTGTTCATGACAATTTCGGCAATGAATATCTCATTAATGCAAAATGTATATTTGAAACAGTATTTGTATATTTGAAAAAGTAATTGTATTAAGTTTCCTTATGATGAATTGGTTATGAAAAAGAGATAAGATAAAAGATTTTTGTTTGAAAAATAAAATTGGAAATTCATTCCAGTAACAGTGCACAGTGGTCGAGTGTGATTTCACTCGAGGTAGGAAGGCGCATCATAACTATTCCCTAAGTAAAAGAAGAAACAATAGATGAAATTATTTGGCGCTGATATGCTTATAATTAGAGTTAAATCGTTTAAATGTGGCTGTTTAAAATACAATGATAATTAGAATAACTATGTTTAAAAGCCTTTGATCTTTTAAATATGCTACAGGTAACCAAGAAAATCCTATGTAGGGCTACATCACAAATAGATTGTTTCCTTATTTATTTGCAAACGTGTGCAGGGGAAACAACTGAGTATCAAAACATGCAAAAACAAAGCAGGTGCATCACTGACAACAACACTGACAATCCACATCACTGATCTCCATTAGCAGCACCAAAAGCAGACACATTGTAAAGATCTGAAGAAATGTTTACGAGAAGGAACTCTCAATTATGGCTGCATCTGAGTAAGACCAAAACTTTAGAATCAGTAGGTTAGAGAGACTGCGAAGGTTGATGCTTCAGTATTGTTTGTACTAGATAGCTTGATCTGAGGCCCACCACACACATATATACTACATGGCTTATTTATGAGAGCCCTGCACCACTTTTACACCATGTGAAGTGGTGCATGCATTATGCAGGGCTCCCATAAACATGTATGAAGCCACGTAGAACCACCCTGTGTGGCTTTGAGTGGCCTCATAAATCATGAGTAAGGCGAAACAGCTCAAATTGCTGTGTCACCTTATTCTGCACCCGGAGGCATTGCATGGGCGTTAATGTGGGTTTTCCCACGCAACACTCATGGAATTTGACGTTGCCCCAGATTTACAAAATAATGAAAGCCCGGGAAATCGTCAAATCCATATGCCTCCGGAGGTGAGGTGTAACAAGGAGAAATATGTTTATTTCTCCTCGTTTTTTCCTCTTTCCATATGTGCGCATTTTTCAGCACACATGGAAAAAGGAAAACACCTTGTAGAATTGTTTTTGTGCACAAAACCAATACTCCTTGCAACTGAGGAACCCTTGCACCATGGAGCAAGGGTGCCTATGTTGGTGCCAGGCTGCCACAATGATGCCAGCGCAGGCAGAAAGGGCGGGAATGCACCATTCTGGCTGTCCATGTTTTTCTAGACTTTTCAAAAACTCTATGGCTCTTTTCTATTGCTTCACTATAGAGACTTCTCTCTTAGTGTAGCTCCTGATTCCAAAACAAAGAGGCCAACAATTTCTTTTCACAAAATAAATATAGAGATACTAGTCTTGATATGCAATGTATTCCTTGCTTTTTTCGAAGGTTTTCATCTTCCACATGCCATAATATTTCATCAATATAGGACATCCACCTTGCAGATTTAGTGAAGGAGAAGTCACAGTCTTTATCAGTACTGTAGTTGGGATCGTGATTAGGGAGATATTACTGGATAAACTGACTATTCCCTAAGGTATATTAGGGATAACATTTTGATACCATGTCTGAGGATAAAGACTTCCACCTGATATCTTATATTTAGACAAGGAAGTAACATTTTTAACAATACATTTATGAAACAAAAAACTTAAAGAAACAAACCCATTTTGTAAAACAAAAGAAGAAAGGGAGGGATGGTGTTAGCACTGGTGCTATGAATATGCACTACTGGAGAGCTCCTGGACTACCCTGTCCCGATTATATGCCTACAAAAGGGGATTTTGGGTGGACCTTTTGAGAGAAGAAGGGAAGGGAATACAAGTGCAAATTCCACTCCCACGTAACGGTCCTAGGAAGGCCCCTTATAGTCATAAGTCCACAGTTTCCCGTGAACCCCTCATTTATGGGCCTCTACTGGGAAACACACAGATATGACTGCCCCCCTACCACCCAGTTGTCTATTAGGAGACAGACCACCAGGCACACAGAGCCCGTGCATTGAAATGCTCACTTTCCCACAGTGACATTTCCAGCTCCATAACGGTGACCGGACTCCCACTACCAGAGAGGGTTCGCCTTTACGAACTCATCAATACCAAACACTATGTTGTTACTATTCTGCATATAGGAAATAATACTCAACAGCCTTTCCCTACACCCCATCATGCTAAGCCAATGCGAGAAAGCAGGCTCCATTGTATCAAACGCACCATCGAGTGTCATTCACGAATGGCTGGCGTGGCCGAGCCGGCGACCAACATGGCCACCTAACTCGAAAGCTCAGGAGCCGCCACGCCAATAATGCCATCTGCCGGCTAAAGCTGCTGATAAAACAGACCGCTGACACCTCCAAACAACGCTGACGAGTCGGAGAGTGTTCCGGTATCTTTCATGATGCCCGGGGGTGCTGGCAAACTGCAGATCTGTCCGCTGTGATCCTGAGCCTGATGCGGCCCCTGGAGACCCCGAGTCGATAGGGGACTCGGGTGAGCCTGAGGGCGAGGCTCGGATCGCGCGGCCCTGCCTAGTGCCTCCGGCTCTTCTCTGCTGTGCTGGGAAAATGAAGCGTATGGAAGTGGACCTGAATACATCTACCTGCGCCGTTAACTCGATGGGAATTGAAGCTGAAGCGAGGCGTGGCGACTCTGGCAACGTTCTAATCCACGCTTCATGAGGCCGCAGGGGCCCGCATGGTCCGGCTAATACACATCTCTCTTGTGTGCGCCCGGCCTCTCCCCCACATTGGTACATGGTGTTGAGGTGCATGGCTAATCTTTTTTAGCTTATCCCGGCCTGAGAACCGCTTATGAGCTACGGCATTACACTAAGAGTTCTTCCACTCATGATTTGAAATGCGTCACACGCCAACTGTGAGTTGCGACATACCCTACATAGTCGCCCTGACTTTGTTAGCTTTATTCAATGGATAATATCAAAGCCGGTCCTTGGAGGGTGGATGGGGCCGACTGTACCTTCTCCGCAGCCCAACCGCACCACTGGTTATAAAAAGGCACAAAACGGTGTCTAAGCCTCCATTATTTGTCACAATGGGCTGTACCAAACCGAAACAAAAGCAACTGAGCTCTGATTTGGGAAGACCCCTTATCGGGACGAGGTGGATGGAGCCTTGGGCCAGGACCAGACGGAGCAACAGCCATTTTAGCGGAACTCAGGGCGGGATTCCAATCGATGGATTCACAGCTCAACACACTAACTACCTGCCTGGATGATATATTGGGCACTTAGAGGGGCACAACACTTGCCTGGACAAAGTTGAGCAGGGCATATCTGACTTATAGGACGGGCATCTCTCTATTCAGAAATGACTGGACAGATTCGAAGGCCTCCATAAACAACTGGCGATAAAGGCAGAAGATTTGGAGTTGCAATCACGCAGAAACAACCTGCGAGTCTCTGTTTTTGCAGAATCCACCAACACAGGCCCCATGACCATGTTCATCGAAACTGTTATACCCGATCTCTTTGGCCGGGAAGCATCCTCGAGCATGTTCTCTCTATTGAACGAGCACACAGGTCATTGGGTCCACCGCCACTTACAGGAGCTACCCCCGGATTCTCATTGCCAAACTGCTCAATTACAATGATCGGGACATTGCCCTTCGCCTATGTAGAGAACGCGGTACTCAAGGATCTAACATCTCTTTATTCCCTGCCTTTCCGCCCATGGTCCAGGATGCCCACCGAAAATATGCAGACGTGAAGCACACGTTACAAAAAGCAAACATATACTACTCGATGTGGTATCCTGCTAGACTCAGGGTGCAGATAAATGGAAATAAATCACAGATCTTCGACACACCGAACTCTGCGACCAAGTTCTTGAAGAACCACCAGCAGTTAACACAACTACAGGATAAGGACAACTGACACCATTGCTGATGTTTAACATTCTTTTTCCTTCCTTTCCCCCTCCCCCCAATTTTTTTTGTATTTCTTTTATTTGGGGGGTCTGATACTCATGGATAAGATACGACGGGTAGGTCTCATCACCCACACTCCTTCTCTTTTGTCACAGACGTGCCGAGGGTTTGAACTGCGATGTCCTACAGCTCTTGGGATACATGACCGTGTGTATAGCATCTCTGCTCAAATCCAGTTTCTATATGATGGCATACACTTATAACCTTCCACTGGCTGATTGGACACAGACCGAACAATGACTGCCTTTAAAAGTGGCGGCTCCAAAGGAATCTTGCCACATCCCTCAGGAAATTTCCTCATGCCTTTATTCTTTTCCTTCTCCCTTCTCCCTCTCTTCTTCTTTTTCCCTTGCTTCTCGTTTCTTTCTTGGCATTCACGGGGTGCCGCATATTGGAGTATCCAATGGGGGTTGGGGAGGAGTTGTTGTGGGATGCTTATTTTTGGTTATGTTTTAGTAGTCGTATTTGGTTTATTTGGAGCCCATTACTAAGTGTAGCATGCCACATTTCAGTCTATTGTTACTCTTAGTCATAGTCCACTATTGCCCCTAATGAGACTATGAAAGGGACCACCATTGTTGATCTACATGTTAAATGTCTGTCCCGGAAAGTTAGAGGGCTTTCTTGCCCCCAAAAAAGTAGGCAAGTATCGGCATATCTGACACGCCACTCCGTTAACATAGCGCTCCTCAGGAGACACATTATGCACCTCTTCCGTCACACGGGTTTGCAGCTTCCTGGGGACAACATCGTTTTTTTTCCTGCTATAGTACGTATTCCCGTGGAGTGTGTATACTTGTGCATCGCTCCCTTCCCTTCCGCATGGTGTTGGTTACATGGGAGATTTTTGCTAGCCCATGGGTTCATTGGGTGGCAACCCATATTGCTGATCAATGTCTATGCCCCCAACGTCGACTCACCCGACTTTTTCACCACAATGTTCTCACATATTGATCGATTTGGGTCAGACACAATCCTGATGGGGGAGATTTTAACCTCGCACTTGATCCTACCACTTACACTACTGGCCTGGGCCGAGTCACTAAACCTTTAGCCACTAAGGACGTCTTTCAACTCCTGAAATCATCACTGCTGGCGGACCCTTGGTGTCTCAACCACCCAGGAGTTCATAATTACTCTTTCTATTCAGCCCAGATGGGCACCTGGTCGCATATAAACCACTGGTACTTAACACCTGACCTATTGACAGCAGTGCGAAGAGTGGAGTATTTCCCTCGTACCATATCGGATCATTCCCCGGTATTATTAGAAGACCCCTTTCCCTCAATACCCAGGTAATGCCCTCTATGGAGATTCCCTGCACATGCAATATTAAATTCTGTGTTCCATAGTGAAATTAGAAATACCATTACTGAATTCTTTGAGCTTAATGTGGGCCCTTTCGAGTCCCAACTCATGGTCTGGGTCCTAACTGGAATGGCATGGTGAGCAAAAAAACGATGGATGTAGGCCCAGATCTCTGTACTGGGGTGAATGTATGACAAGCTATCCTGGCTGATGAGGGATGAAAGCCCAAAACCGGTCCTAGGATGCTTGTTTCCAGTCCAAGGAGGACATTGCCTGTCAGTTCGGGTTGGACTGTTCCCATTGGGCACAGGGTCAAGACTGATTTGCATATGGCTGGGTCCAAACTGGAATGGCATGGTGAGCAAAAAACCGTTGGATGTAGGCCCAGATCTCTGTACGGGGGTGAATGTATGACATTGTTCTGTATTCTGTCCATCAATTGTTCTTTTTGCATTTGTCACCCCGAGTGGGACGGGTATGCCCAGTTTTGGGTCCTGTGCTCTCCATGCTGTAGTGTAGTTCCTATATTCCCAATAGGCTCTGCGCATTGGAATAATATATCCTATAGATTTGACGTTGGACTGAGGTCAACTAGGTCTCTATCAAATATACTAAAGTTAATTGTGTGTGCCAGCTAACTCAGAGGTCACTAGAAACTTTCTCGAATTCATAAGAAGGGATTAGTTTCTGACAACCGCATAAACATGACAACTTTGTTTCCCAAGAATAAGAATATATCTCTCAGAGTCGCGGAAACAATAGATAAGTATTTCACTCGTGCATGCTTCGTTTCTACAGACTTACAGAGAAATAGAGAGACGGGCGTTTTCAATTAAAAAGGTTTAATGAACAGTCTTCTTTCTCATGCAAGAGAAGTGAACTGCTACAATTGTTAGGCAGGCTGTAAAGTATAATGCGTACAGCGTACACAGTAATATGAAATAATACTGTAAGAGCATTGTATGGTTTCTAAGCCATATACAAATACATACATAAAAACACAGGCTAAAATACTCAACTAGTGCTTCTAAAATACGCCTACACCAATGTACCTAACCTAAGTATAGTACGCGGTAAGAATTAAGTATTGTGTAGCATGGGTTTTAGTTTTGTTTTCAAGAATCTACCAAAGGTTTTTCTAGGTTCTAATCAGCTACATACCTTAGTTAGAATGAAGGAGGTCTGGTATCTCTGTCTTGGGACTCGATTTCCCAACACCCCGCAAGTGGAGCTTGGAAACACTGGAGCTGGATTCTCGGCAGGAGAAGGTCAGCCTCTTGATCAGTGCGTCAGCTGGAGAGTCAGCTTCCTTCGGCACTTGCTGTAGCAAGCTGCGTCGGGCAAGTAGATAGTCAAATTGCTCCCAACCACCGTAGTTTGCTATAGCAAGTGAAGGTATATTTATACCTTGAAGGTGTTTAGGAATGCCATAGTTTGACGTAAAGTCGGGCATATGAACGTCACTATGAATCCCTCTGGAATAGTTGTTCATTGTAAAGTAAGTAAGTTCTTGTTGAAATCAATATTCAAGCAGGGCGAAGTCCCTGACAGCTTAAGCTGGTTTTCCAAGAAATCGTTGTGACGTTTGGTGAACGGATGGAAGTGCCATGCCTGTATTTGGGTAGCATGCACTATGCCCAAAAAAGGGTATGATTTCTATGCCTATATTAGGGCAATGTGAATTGTAGCTATATAAGGGCATGAATCGGGAAAATTTACTCAGAGCCTAAAACGCCACACAACACCCACTCCACTTTCTTATGTATGACATTACTAAGTTCTAAACACAGTAAAACATATCTTAACATTTTGTGTTAAAACCCACCCAAAATACATAAAAATGCATTTGTATTGGTTGTACATGAAAAGAGCGTTTTTGCTGTACTCATTTAAAGCAATGTGTCATTCAAAGCATATAGTTTGACTTTTGAAAATGCTATCCAAATAAATCACGAAAATACATTTATGGAATGGCTTCTAAATACAGAAGAAAAAGTTGAGACCATTTCATGGCAGATTATATAAACTGTTTGAATATGGACAAGGTCAAATATTGTCTCTTTGAACTTTTTCAAAGAATTCTAGTTCTCTATGAATAGTTCTACTTTAAGCAGATTACTTTGTGCCAAAAAATGAAAAATACAAATTTGGAAAAACAAAAGTTGATCATAGAAAAAAGAGAAAATCCCAAAGTTAGAAACTTTGGGCCCCATTAGGATGGCGAGCGGATTGCCCCTGCTGAGCCGGCGATAGCCAACCCCGGCCCGGCGGGGGCGATACACCCGCCATCTGTGCAGAAATGACCCCCCACCATATTATAATGGCTGGAGAGTCCGCGGCGGACGGAAAGACCGTCTGCCGCTTTTCCGCCCGGTCGACATGTCGACCGGGCGGAAAAGAGTTCTATATGGTGGCGGTGTCTAATAGACACCGCCAGCCATATTAGAATGTGTCTTAGCAGATGTCTTTTCATGGCGGCATTACTGCTACGGAAAGGCATGTGGAGTCTGCTTTGGGGGCCCATTGCGGGCCCAAGGGAATCCGGGGGCGTGGGGGTGCACATGGGGGGTACCTATGGTACCCCCCTGCAGTTCCATGCACAACATGCCTCCCAGGCATTGTGGCAGGCAGTGCTGAGTGCAACGTATGCCTCAATGTTAGGCAAATCCTAATGGCACATACAGGACCCCCGCCCTTATGGCGGGTGGTCCCTTGTTATGACAGGATGGCCGGCGGACAAAGTCTGCCCACCATCCTAATGTGCCCCTTTGTTTTGAAAAATGAAGGTTGAATTCAGAGTCTCTCAGAAAACTGTGTGCCAACTCAAAAGTCAGTGTTATTGTTTGGGGAAAACATCAAATCTTCTAAGTCTGTAAAGAATGTGTCTATGATTGTAGGTGAAAGTTGGGCTACCTCGTTAAGAAGATCAATCACACATAGATGTGAAGCATCGCCGTCACCGCTGGTCGCATTAGCAATGTTCGAATTGGAAGGAACCTGTGTGCCGCTTTCCTCTCGTACCTCAGCAGTAGCATGCTGCGTCTGTGAGATCTCAATGAATGCCGTCCTCAGGATTGGTAGCCGTTGGGGACAACACAGTGCATGAGCCGTTACTGGTCCAAGCAAAGTATCAACATCCGTTGGCAGGACTGATGGGAGTGTAAGACAGATGTCTAACACACATTCCTCTCCGCATTGCAGGAATCGTAGAACAGGTAAGATACAATCTTGCCATATTGGTCTAAATGACATAAACCATGTGGTATTCAATTCTCTTAAACAAGTTAATCCCAAAATTTGGACTATGCGCTCACGACACTTCATCGTCAGAAGAGTGTTCACCATGGTGAACTGGGTATCGCTGGTGATTTAGTTTGCCATATCGGAGCAACAGGAGCAAAAATAGCATCCCTGCGAGTCCCAAAACGAGAGGCAGTCCGCCAAACACAGAGTGCACGAAGTTTGGAAAAATGCCTAGGACTGCTTGAAAAGGTGCTAACAGTCTTAAATACATGTACAAAACCACTCGTATCAGACATGTTTAAGATACGAGTTAACATTTCTGAGAAATGTATATGGCAATTTGTTGTTAAAAGGGCATGTATCTCTGCAGAAGTCCCTGCAACTTGCAGACGATACGTCTCATTGGCGGAGGTCAATGGCTGTCAGAACTATTTTTTTTCCTAAAAGATAGTGCACTTACTTCACTAGTTAGCGGAGTACTTCTATATTGGGGAGTCTGTTATTCTTGTAACCTGGTTTTACTCCTTTCACCTTATTAACCCAGTTAATAATTCTTGCAGGTTTACTGAACAACTTCCTTTCTCTGCCTATGGTCGATAATCACAGTGTTTTACATTTCCTCATCTTCCTTCACTTCGTTAAACATTTGGTGCTAACTATAATCTTATCAGCCTTCTGTGTCTTTCAGAATTGTTGGAATTCAGCGAGCTTTTCAGGTCAGGCAAGTTATTTACTTTTCATTATGTATTTTGTAACAGTCTTTAAACACTACTCGGCAACTCCGTAGCAATAATTAGTATGTTTTTATTTTCAATTAGCTTAGCTTCTCGGCAGGCTCCTCGCTCGAGATATCCTCTCTGTGTCACACGGCTTTGCTTCAATTCTAGTCACTTGCTCGAACGTCTTGTCTCTGTCTTCAGAAATGCACAGGCTATTCGCTTTCCCTCCGTTAACTTCACGGAGACATCTGGAACTCTTCAAGATAACAATAACTCTTCCACTTGGCAACTCGCGCTAGACAGCAAGCCGAGTGCCTAAAACACAGGCTCCGAAAATTAATTACTTCAAACTAAAACTTCGGTGACAGGAATTTCCTCTATAAACAAATTAAGGCGCTTCCTCAAAATGAACTACTCAGGGCTGGATCTGTGGTGAAGTGCGCATTCCGTAATGCGCTCGCGCTGCTTCTAGTGTTCACAGCAGCTGCGACGGAATGAACTAGAACGCCTACTCGTCTTCTGTTGTGGCCTCTTCAGTGGCCATCTTGTCTCTCCATACCTGTACCTTCCTAGTCCAGGCGCCTCTGGCAGGGGCACCTTGCCCAGCTCGCCTCATAGGGTCACAAAGGGTCGAACCCAGGATTTGAGTCCTGACAATGGCACAGTTTTATGTAAAAGAATGGCTTTCATTCTGTTTAAAGTATCAATTCGTATAGAAGAGATGTTCAGTGAAGGTCATAACGGCAACTCCCGGTCTGTCTTGGTTTTTGAAAACAATACTTTACTTGCATACAGTAAGTGACCCTGGCTGACACTGATACGAGATAGGGTAATCCTGGCAACATGCCACAGCAGCTGTGATCCTTCAACATGCGGTAACTTAGAAAGTTGTCTAAAAATTAGATCAATCACCGCAGCTGGTGAACCTTGCAGATGGCAGGATAAGTTGTTCGAGGAACCATCACATGCCCCGTGTAAGTTAAAACCCTGACAAAGGAGAGAACCGCTTAGTGCATTTTCACAATTTTTACCACTAACACTTCTTTCCCCCCACTCCAACATCTGTGTGTATATGGTAATTCCCAGGATGTCTTAATGTATTCTTTACCCAACCTTTCATACACGCTTGCTGGTATACGTTTTAAGCAATGCTGAAATTGGTAAATTGTAACAGGCAGAGTGATTGTACCGTGTATAACCCATTCTGCGGCTGGTCTTTCAGTGACAGTTAATAGCAATCTTTCCAGTTTTTCAATGCTCAGCACCGTATAGTCTGCTCCCCTCTGTGCCAGTGTGATCTGTTTATCAGTGAGATTAAATTCTGAAAACAGTGATGTAGTATTGATTAAACGCCAAGGCACATAGCCTGGACGAAGGTTTTGTAACGTCCAGCCCAATAGCATGAAAGAACGTAGTTGCGACTGACCATGTTGCAGCATGACCAAGTCCTGCTCCATTATGTCTATGGCAAAGGATACTATGCTGTCCAAAGACTATATTCTGGATGACAGAGTCGTTAACCCATTGACAAGTACAGAGAGAGATTTCTCTAAATTAATACAATCAATTTCTCGTATTCGTATTGCAGTCTCTGCTTGCATAATCTTCCATGCTTCATTATACATGGCACAGATACCTGCGTATATAAAACGTTTGTGAGGCGGTTTAGTAGGTCCTTGTAAGAAGTCCCTCAGATCAGCGCCATCTTTAAGTAAAGATAAGTGTTGTTTTACTTCCTTTAGTGTAGACTTGTGTAGCCACTCAAGGCACAGTTTCCCTACACTGTATGATGTTACTATTACTGGATGCTGTCTCTGAACATATCTTGGATCTGGTCTAGTGAATGTGAACCCTTGTGTCTTTTTCAGGAATCTATCTTGACAGGTGTTTGTGTCTGTGGACCAGATTAACAATTTTTTCCAATCTGGATCTGTTCTGTTGTGATGCAAAATAGTATGCACGTCGACCACCTCCTCTGAAGTGTTATTACTCTCAGGTGTAGGTGTAAGTATGGACAGTTTGTTTAACTCCTTGATCTTGGCTAACCCAAGACAGGATGTATGGTGAACAGTATCATTCAAAAACATTATTTGTTCCTGGATGATGCAGGCTTCAAACAAAGCTTCCATCCCCTACACTTGCCAATCCTTTGTGCGCCAGACAGTTTTTGTCTCAATGTTGTCTTTCCAAAAGTCAAAACCTAATGTAGACAGCTGAGCATAAAAGGTCGCAGAATAAATTTGCTTGGTATTTGTCAACATACATTTCACACCTGTCCTATTAACATTTTTAAAGTAAAATGATTCTGTATTTGAAACATTAAAACCTGAAAAGTATGGAAATTTGTCATAAAATGTTTTTGAGCTACCCTTTGGTGGCGTAGGACAATGTTCCCATTGGTTATAAGTTAATACATTTCTAGGATTTGCAGAAGTATGCAAGAAATGATGACCATAGTGATTATAAAAATACATTTGTTCATAATCTGATGAACCTTCCAAATATTCATGATCTGTAAATTTTGCAGACATTTCTAAGTCTGACATTATAATATTAACAGTCTTGAAGTCCCAATCATCAGAAAAGGTACTAGATGAAACAAAGTCACTCAAGGAAATCTTGAATTGGTGTGGAATTTTCAACAGCTCTGACATACCAAAAATGTCATTCAGTTCTGTCCCAAGCTATACCCCCGGATATAATAATAATAATAATAATCCACATTTGTAAAGCGCACAATCACCCGTTAGGGTCTCTAGGCACTGAGGGCCATCGGGAAGATTAAGCAAGCTATTGCCCAGAGTTACATGGTGCTGGGCTAACCTGCCGCCGGAGCCGGGGATCGAACCGTGATCCCCAGATTCCAGCGTCAGTCGCCCTGGGCGTGGCGCCACACCTCTTGGCGTGTGATGTTCACTGATGACAAGTCTCTTTGTTCACGATGAGATGATTTGTGTGGTTTGAGTAGTAAGTTGATGTTCTTACTTGATGTGTCCTTTTTAACATATCTTCCATTTATCAGCATTCCCAAAGTTATCAACAGAGTCAACCAAAGTAGAAGAAAAAGTACACCCAACACAATCCAAAGTTCAATCCATGGTGAAACCAGATAAGTCTTTTCCAGGTAATGAAAAAGTTCTGTTGCTTGTTCTTTAAAAGTTATTTTAGCTGGCATCGTTTCAGGTTCGCTGGGATCCTCGGAAAACATATCAAAGTTAACGAAATAGCCAGAGGCAGTTCTGTCAATTGTTGGGATTGCATTAGGATTTGTTGAAATCGCTGGAACAACTTGATCACTTGTTACTTTGGTATAGTCAGATGCTATTTCATTGTAGACAGGCGTTTCCTGACGAACTGTTATTTGGGTCTCAAGAGGTACAAGTTCCATGGTTTCGCTGCATTGTCCTTCTTTTCACACTGCAGATTCTTCAAAGGTGATGAGTCTCTCAGTTTGAACCTCTTGGATAGTAGCCGGATTAGGGCATCTGCTACATATTTGGAGTCCACTTGGCCTACTACTTATGATCGGCCACATGATGTGGTTTGACCAGGTCGATAGACACAAACCTGTTCTCCTTTTTACCAGCAAGGGGCAGCAGTAATACTGTTCTTGATCCATGGATGGCTAGGACAGGTACTGGTTGTCTGTGAGAAGGCCCAAATTCCTTCTTGTCCACGATCTTTTCTCTGACTAGATCCCCAATCTTTGGAATCCAGACTGGCCTTTCTGGGACGGTCGGTTTCTCTTCAGGAGTGCGTTACTTTGTGTGGATCGTATTTAATTTGTGTCCTGCAAAACAGCCAAACAATCTTTGATATCAAAGGGTTTTTGTTCTACCACTGAAGTGTGACAATCGAGGTCCGGCACAATCATTCAAGTTCCAAAAAGGATTTCATAGGGAGTGATACCCCATAGAGAACTTCTTGGCAGATTGTTAAGATTACGTTGGACACTTATTAGATGTTTGACCCACTCGTCACCTGCGCCTAATACCCTAGCTTTTATAGATTGCTTTATGTCCCGTTTTTTTCTCTCCACTACCGAATTTCCCTCAGGATGGAATGGACTAGAGTACTGCAATGCAACGCTCAGATTGGCCATGGCCTTCTTGTAAGCTTTAGAGCTAAACACAGGACCCTGGTCAGAATATAGTGTGCCGACTGTGTATGTGCCGATAAAGACTTGCAAATCTTTTATAACAGTTTGAGCGTCAGCCGAGCGCTGAGGCCATATTCAAATGAATCTTGAACACGAATCCACTGCGACCATGATGTAGTTATAGTTACCATCGCTCTGTAAGGGACCCCAGTGGTCCAGGTAAATGCAAGCTAATGATTTATCTGAAATTAACAGCGGCGTCTTTCAGGGCGTTTCACAATAGAGACTTTCATCTTTTGGCAGATTTCACATTCCAAAACATAGTTTCGGGTCTGTTTCCTCATGCGCGGCCACCAGTATCTCTGTTTTAATAATGACACTGTGGTGGAAACACCTGCGTGTACAGAGGCAAGCCCGTCATGTGCTGCTAGGATTAGCCCTCATCTGTGTTCCATGTTTAGAATTACTCTATCCCCCACTCCAGGGATTCGAGCAAACTGAATATTATTTGCATCAGTTATGTATGAGTATTTGAGTGGAAAGACTTTTGGTAATGTTTTACCACTGTCTTTGCTTGAAGCATTGACAGCTTGCATTATTTCGCTGTCTATTTTCATTTTTGAACGAGTGATTGTAGTTACGGAAGCCGTTTGCACAGCTGGCTTCGCGGCTTCATCAGCTAATGAATTACCTGCAACATGAACGCCATCACGTTGATGACTCAGTGTATGTATCCTGTGAGCCTTTTGTAGTTCTTCTCATAACTGAACTGCTTGTTCCCAAAGCAAATTATGCTTGATTGTGCCACCTTTTGCATCTTTGAAACCGTTTTCAATCCAGTTCTGCAAGTATTCATTGTAAGATTGAACGCAGTAATAGGAATTACACACTATGAGTGTGAGGAATTCGCGATCAGTATTTTCAAACGCCATATTGAATGCTTGTAGATCAGTTCGTTGAGCTGTAAAATCTCCTAGAGATTGTGTTTTAGTGACCATTGGTCGGAATTTGCCATCTCGCCAGCGACCTTTAACGATCGCGCACGCAGCACTATAAGCTTGTTTACTAAGCATGGGCGGAAAATCCGTTTCGCTCGCGGATTTTGCGGATTTTCGGTAAATTCGCAATCCGCGAGATTCGCGAATCTCCCGCAAAATCCGCAAATCCGCGAGCAGCGGATTTTATGGCTTGCTCGCACTGTTCGCGTGAGTTCGCGGCTTCCCACTACAACTTCGCGCCCCGCGAATAAGCGCAAAATTGCAGAAATACGATCTTAGCAAAACTGAAACTACTTACCAGGTTCGAAAGTTCAGGCTCATCATTAGTAGCCATTTCCTGTAGTGCTTCCTGAGGGGCCCCTCCAGAGTTCAGTTGCCAGTTGCAACTATTATGTGACCCTGCTCTGAACCTCAGAATAGTTACACATATGCCACAAAGGTCCTGAATTACAGCTAAGGGAGACAAGCAGGAGCCAGGCTGGAAGTTCAAATCCATTAATCAGCCCCTAATTCATTATTGTCAGTTGGGGCAGGGCAGGTGTTGTAACTAATTTTGCAACAATGAAAGCACTTAGCAAGTTCAAAAGATCACTAATCAGGAAGCACTAAGGAAGCATGTGCCAGCTAAAAAAATATTCTGTGACACATTATTCAGCCCCAAATTAATTCAGGTCACTTGAGGCAGGGAAGGTGTGCTTGCTTTGCCACAATAATGTACACTGACTGGACAACCAGAGGGTGCTGTGATGAAACAGAGGGTGGCATGGGTGGGCCAGAGGGTGGCATGAGTAGTCAGAGAGTGGCAGTGGTGACAGAGAGTGGCAGTGATGAAGAAGAGTGTCCCAAACAGGCTGGACACGTAGAAACAACAAGTTCGCGAAACTTGCGACCCGACAGGTAAGTTCGCGTTTGCGAAATTGTACAAAACCCTCGCGAACTGGCAGAAACCCGCGCGAACACACAAAAAAAAAATCTGCAAATTCGCGAGAATTCGCGGATTTTGCGAATTGCGAGTTCGCAAATCCGCAAAATTCGCGAACGCAAGATTCGCAAAATTCGCCCATGCTTATTGTTTACCCCCAATTGCGAGCTGTGCTGATCCGTCAGTATAAATTATACATTCATACTGTTCTAGAGGCAGAATTTCAGTAGGCAGAGGACATTCATGTTCGTATTGTAGAAATTCTTGTGTTTCCAAGTAGGGGTCAAAAACGCATTCAACGTCTGTTGCAGCAAGAGAATTAACCCATTGTATCCATCTCGGACGTAATGCTTTAGCATTTGGAATGCTTGCTTTTGTCACTGCCTCTAAGGAGTACAGGAGTAACGACCATTATGGGCTTACCATGTGCGAGGGCTCTCTCTTTTGCTACTGCAGTTTGAACCGCTGTCAGAATTTTTTCTGTAGAAGTGAATTTCATTTCTGCTTGTGAGTACAAGTGTGATTTGTAAGCTATTGGTACTTTTTCCCCTTCATTAAAGGTTAAGTACGTGAATCCGCATTTTCCTGGAATGATTCGGATCACTAAGTTGCATACGTTGACGCGTGTTTGCAGATGTGTTGTTGCCAACATGTCTGCTTGGACTGAACGCAAAATTTCTGTATGTTTTTGTGTCCAATTAACTGTTTTAAAATCAGGTTTAATTAATTCGCAGAGAGGTTTAACCCTTTCTGCGTAATTTAGAATGTAAGTTCTTCCGAAGTTCAGGAAACCTAGAATTGACTATAAGTTTTTCTGCATTTTTGGAGGTTAGACAGCGCACACTTCTAAAAAGATGGCTGCCAGGCTTTTGCATTCACTTGATAGCTCATATCTAAGAAAAAGGACATTGAGGTGGGCAAGTCTCGATTTTTTAAAACTGAATTTGTACCCTTCAGAGGCGAATCAAAGTATAATGATGTCCACTCTGTTAAAGAGCCTGTCCAAGTCATCATCTGTAAGATAGATGTCATCTGCGTACAACAATGCTTCGTCATCATAGGTTTGAAGTAATTCTGTTATCCTGGCTGAAAATAACGCTGGACTATTCTTGAATCCCTGAGGGAGACAACAGAATTGACGCTGTATCCTCATTATTCAGAAAGCGGTCAAATACCTACTTTCATATACAATGTTTTGTCAGACAAAACCGTTAGAAATATCTAATGTTGTTTTGTACCTTTTACACACAATGTTATTCATTAGTGCTGCACTGTGTATATTTTGTACTGCAAATGTTTTGCAACAAGAGTTTAAATGTCTGTAATCCAATACTAGACGATATGTATTGTCTGGTTTGTAGACAGGAAACAAAGGATTGTTCATAGACAAGGTGCATGTTTCAATTACCCCTTGGTATTCAAGTTGATCTAATATCTCCCTGACCTGTTTTTTAGCTTCTTGCTTAACTGGATACTGCCTTTGTGAAGTTGGTTGATTTTTCAATTGGATTTTATGGCGAGGAGAATCCTCATCCCATCCTATATGATTTTTGTATAAGGCTGGAGCCTGAGCTACTGCCCATTTCCTGGCATATGTATGTTTTAATTCAGGTGGCCAGTCTTTTTCAGCTAGAAAAATGTCATAACCCTGAGAGAGCTTCTCCCAAAAGAGTGCTCTTATTTTTCTTGTTATGTCCCTCTCCATCCGGAGTGTTACTTCATATAACTTATGTGGGACACTAACCCTTGTATCTGCAGTTTCAACTTGGATGTACTCATTCAAGTCCACTGTCTCCAGATGATCCTTCAAGTTCTTGCGAGCTATGGTGACTTCTGCTGCATTGTCCAACATCGTTTGAGCCCATTCCCCATTCTTGAGTTGTATCCTTAAGATCCTCGAATCTGATTTTTAGACCTGCTACCTTCTTTTTGGTGAATTGAGTTTTCTTATTTTTCTGAACGCGTTGATCGTCTTTGGACTTCACGCGTTCTTCCTTATGCTCTGACCGTCCTCTTCTTTTGGATTTCTGTGATGAAGTCTGAAAGGTAAAATAGGAACGTGTATCAGTATCTTGATATCTATCAGGTTTTCTCAAATTAGCCCTATTCCTGAGGTTATACCTCCTTTCAGAGGGCTCCTTTTGATGAGACCTACCTCTGGATTGAGAACGCTTCTCTTTAGAAGTTTGTTTAGTGTTCTCCCACTTCTTTTTAGGAAGAGTAGGAGTGTTTTTAATAAAGACCTTTAACTATGTATTTCTATTAATTTTTGTATATTACTAAGTAATTGTTCGTCTGACATTGCTTCAATGTCAGGGTCAGGTCTGTAATTGGCTAGAGCTAGCCATGTTGCTCCTGGTCTACCTAGTGGACCGAGCCTGGTAATGTGATTTATATGATGTAGGGCGCCTTTAGACTAGAGCGCATGCTCTTGGTATGTTAGTGGAATTTCAACATCCTCGAAAGGAATGTATTCCGTTGGAGGTTCATCTTCTTTGTAGAAGTGAAACACTTTTGTTACTGGATTTGCTTCAGGGAAGATTATCCATGAATAGAATACCTCTGTCTGATGATATTTGCGTGCCTCTATCACAAAATCTACCCATACCACCTCATGGTGATAGTCCATTTCTTATAAGTTTTATAGTGACGGCTTTTCTTAAATTTTCTGGAATGCCTATAGCATCATCGTTGGCTTCATTAAAGCCTGTTGTCTCAAGAGCTCGTACAGCATTTTAGCCTGTAGCTCCACTGGCCCCGGGAAGTACCTCGTCGGCCATTTTGTTGACTGAAAGTTTGCAGAGCAAGTTTCAAGGAAACAAAGATAAGGTGTACAATATTTTGGAACACTGTATCCTTCAACGTTGAACAAACCAAAAACTAATACATAGGATTTTTCGTCCTACTCAGCTGTGGCGGATATTTTATCCTTTTACCCACTCCAGACGTCTATTGGAGTATTTAACAGGAAAAAGGGGTCTCTGAGAAAAGCACGACTGAGTTACTTTAGTGTCTAGCGTTAAATTAATGTCTTACCAAACGTTGGGCGCCATGTTGTGTAGTTCCTATATTCCCAATAGGCTCTGTGCATTGGAATAATATATCCTATATATATCCTACAGATTTGACGTAGTACTGAGGTCAACAAGGTCTCTATCGAATATACTAAACTTAATTGTGTGTGCCAGCTAACTCAGAGGTCACTAGAAACTTACTCGAATTCACAAGAAGGGATTAGTTTCTGACAGCCGCATAAACATGACAACTTTGTTTCCCAAGAATAAGAATATATCTCTCAGAGTCACGGAAACAATAGATAAGTATTTCACTCAGTCCATCGTGCATGTTTTTTTCTACAGAGTTGCAGAGGAATAGAGGGATGGGCATTTTCAATAAAAAAGATTTATTGAACAGTCTTCTTTCTCATGCAAGAGAAGTGAACTGCTACAATCGTTAGGCAAACTGTAAAGTATAACACATACAGCGTAAACAGTAATATGAAATAATACTGTAAGAGCATTGTATGGTTTCTAAGCCATATAAAAATACATACATAAATACACAGGCTAAAATACTCAACTGGTGCTTCTAAAATACGCCTACCCCAATGTACCTAACCTAAGTTCGAGTTCAAGTTCGGGCATTTGTATAGCGCACTACTCACCCAGAGGGTCTCAAGGCGCTCGGGGGAGGGGTACATTATTTGTCGAATAGCCAGGTTTTGAGCTCTTTTCTGAAGGAGATGTGGTTCTGAGTAAGGCGGAGGTGGGTGGGGAGTGAGTTCCAGGTCTTGGCAGCTAGGAAGGAGAAGGATCTGCCACCCATGGTGGATTTCCGGATGCGCGGGACTGCGGCGAGGGCTTGATTGGACGATCTTAGTTGACCGGTGGGTTTGTAGAAGGACAGTCGAGTGTTGAGGCATTCGGGTCCTAGATTGTAGAGGGCCTTGTGTGCGTGGGTGAGAAGGTGGAATGTAATTCTTTTGCTGACGGGAAGCCAGTGGAGGTCTTTTAGATGTCCGGTGATGTGATCTTGGCGCGGGATGTCTAGTATGAGTCTAGCTGACGCGTTTTGGATGCGCTGGAGTTTTTTCTGTAATTTTGTTGTGATTCCGGCGTAAAGTGTGTTACCATAATCCAGTTGACTTGTGACCAGAGCGTGGGTGACAGTCTTTCTTGTTTCGAGGGGGATCCAGCGGAAGATCTTTTTGAGAATGCGAAGTACGTTAAAGCAGGAGGATGAGACAGCGTTGACTTGTCTGGACATCAAGAGAGAGGAGTCTAGGATGAAGCCAAGGTTACGTGCGTGGTCTGTGGGTGTGGGTGCTGTGCCCAGAGCGGAAGGCCACCAAGAGTCGTCCCAAGCTGAGGGGGAGGATCCTAGGATGAGCACCTCCGTTTTGTCTGAGTTGAGTTTTAGGCGGCTCTGTTTCATCCATTCGGCTACTTCTTTCATGCCTTTGTGAAGATTGGTTTTGGCGGTGTTGGGGTCTTTGGTGAGGGAAAGGATTAGCTGGGTGTCATCGGCGTAAGAGATGATGTTAAGGTTGTGATGATGCGCGATGGAGGCGAGAGGACTCATGTAGACGTTGAAGAGGGTGGGGCTGAGTGAGGATCCTTGAGGTACGCCACAGATGACTTCAGTGGCCTCTGAGTTGAATGGGGAAGTCGGACTCTTTGAGTTCTCCCAGCGAGGAATGAGATGATCCAGTCCAAGGCTTTTCCTTGTATGCCGATGTTGCTGAGGCGTTGTATAAGGGTGCTGTGGCAGACTGTGTCGAAGGTGGCGGAAAGGTCGAGTAGGATGGGGGCCACTGTTTCTCCGTTGTCCAGGAGTGATCGGATGTCGTCGGTCGCTGCAATGAGGGCGGTTTCGGTGCTGTGTTTGGCTCGAAACCCGGATTGAGATGGATCAAGGGAGTTGTTGGATTCAAGGAAGGCGGCGAGCTGGCTGTTGACGGCTTTCTCTATGACTTTGGCCGGGAATGGGAGGAGGGATTTGGGTCGGTAGTTTTTAAGTTCAGAAGGGTCAGCTGTGGGTTTCTTCAGAAGGGCGCTGAGTTCGGCGTGTTTCCAGCTTTCTGGGAAGGTGGCGGAGTTGAAAGAGCAGTTGATGATATCGCGGAGATGGGGTGCAATAATGGAGTCAGCTTTGTTGAAGATGTGGTGGGGGCAGGGGTCAGAAGGCGAGCCAGAGTGGATTGAGTTCATGAGGCGAATGGTGTCTTCAGTGGTGATTGGGTTCCAGGCGTTGAGGTTGTTAGTTGGTGGAGTAGGATCTGAAGGGGGTGGAGAGGGTTGATCGCTGGGAGAATTCTCGAAGCTGTTGTGGATGTCTGCGATCTTGTTGTAGAAAAAGGAGTATAACGCGTCGCAGAGGTCTTGGGAGGGGGTGATGTCGTTAGATGCTGCGGTGGGGTTGGTGAATTCTTTGACGATGTTGAAGAGTTCCTTGCTGTTATGATTGTTGTTGTCGAGACGATCCTTGAATGCTGATTTCTTGGCGGATCGAATCAGTTGGTGGTGTTTGCGGGTGGCTGTCTTGAGGGAGGCCATGTTGTCTGAAGTTGGGTTTTTTCTCCATATCTTCTTCAGGGTGCGGCATAGTTTCTTGGATTTTTTAAGTTCATCATTGAACCAGGGGGCCTTTTTGCTGGCTGATTTCATCTGGTGCATTTTCAGGGGCGCTAATTCGTCAGCACTGTGGGTAATCCATTGCTTGAGGTTGGTGGCCGCTTGGTCTGGGTCCATTGAGATGGTGGGAGGGTTTTGGTTGAGTGAAGTGAGGAGTTGGTCAGTGGTGATTTTGTTCCAGTTTCTCAGAGGAATAGGTTGTGGACGGTTGTGGGTCAAGAAGCTTTTGTAGCTGAAGTGAATGCAGTTGTGGTCCATCCAATAGAGAGCTGTGGTGCGATCGAAGGAGATGTGTTTGCTGGAGGTGAAGATTGGGTCGAGCGTATGTCCGGCTATATGGGTGGGGGTGTCAACAAGTTGTTTGAGTCCGAGATTGGCCAGGTTGTCCAGAAGGGTGGTGGTGTTGCTGTCGTGTTTGTTTTCAAGGTGGTAATTGAGGTCTCCTAGAAGAATATAGTTTTCGGAGGCGAGGGCGTGTGGGCTGACAAAGTCGGTGATGTCATCGCTGAATAGAGTGCGGGTGCCTGGAGGCCTGTAGATGAGGGTGCCTCTAAGTGTGGTCCTGGGGTCGGTGTGGATCTGAAAGTGGAGATGTTCGGCGGCTGCAAGATTGTCGTCGGAGCTGGTTGTGATTTTGATGGTGTTTCTGTGGATGATGGCGATGCCTCCTCCTGTTTGATTGATGCGGTCTTTTCGGATAATCTTGTACGCGTCCGGTAAGGCTATGGCGATGTCGGGTGCTGATGATGTGTTCATCCATGTTTCTGTGAGGAAGGCGATGTCAGGTGACGATGTGTCGATTAGGTCCCAGAGTTCTGTTGCGTGTCTGTGGACCGAGCGGGTATTGAGCAGGATGCACTTTAGGCGGTTGGAGTCGGAATTATGTGTGGGGGGGTGGGGTTGGTGAGAGTCCTGGAGCAGTTGAACTTGCAGGAGAGGCAGGCGAATGGGCCGTGGGTACTTCCTGGGGTAGCTACGCAGCACTGTAGTGTGCGTCCGGGGTTGAGGAAGCGGAGAGTTGCGGCATCATATGTGATTCTAGTGGGTATGGTGTGGCGAGGACCAGGGGGTCTGGCGCTGGGCGCGGTCCAGGCGCGGACGGGCGTAGACAGGCTTACCTTTGGCGCACCTTCGGCGCGCATGGGGCGCGACCGCTGCACGTGAACGCTGCGCGCAAATACATCTGGCATAAATGGATAGGGGGGAGGGGCGAGGGAGGGTCAGCTGGGAGGCGGGGCGGGCTGTGGAGGAGGTGCTCCGAGGCAACAACAACAAAGATGGCGGCCCGAGAGTAAACTCGAGGTAGGCAGGGTCAACAAATGGACATCAAAGGCTGCACAACAATCAGGCAATGCGGCGTGCAGTACAGATAAACACAATACAATAAAAACACAAATAATGCGGGCGTCAATCAAAGCACAACGTTATTTATAATCAAAGCTATGCAAATGTAAATTTCAGCAGATAGAGGCACTCGCGCTATAGCGCTATGCAGTAATGAGGCGCTATGCAGATCGTAGCAATGCGAGAGTAGGAGGCAGGGAGCGCGGGTACGATACCAGGCAGGAGCTGTGGTGAGGGAGCAACCGCTTCTGAAAGCGCCAGAGGGGTCACAGCGTTTACGGGGCTGGGAGCGGGATGTGTAGTCCGTGGAAGGGAGGGTCAGCTGGGAGGCGGGGCGGGCTTTGGAGGAGGTGCTCCGAGGCAACAACAACAAGATGGCGGCCCGAGAGTAAACTCGAGGTAGGCAGGGTCAACAAATGGACATCAAAGGCTGCACAACAATCAGGCAATGCTGCGTGCAGTACAGATAAACACAATACAATAAAAACACAAATAATGCGGGCGTCAATCAAAGCGCAGCGTTATTTATAATCAAAGCGATGCAAATGTAAATTTCAGCAGATAGAGGCACTTGCGCTATAGCGCTATGCACTAATGAGGCGCTATGCAGATCGTAGCAATGCGAGAGTAGGAGGCAGGGAGCGCGGGTACGATACCAGGCAGGAGCTGTGGTGAGGGAGCGACCGCTACTGAAAACGCCAGAGGGGTCACAGCGCTTACGGGGCTGGGAGCGGGATGTGTAGTCCATGGGAGGGAGGGTCAGCTGGGAGGCGGGGCGGGCTGTGGAGGAGTTGCTCCGAGGCAACAACAACAAAGATGGCGGCCCGAGAGTAAACTCGAGGTAGGCAGGGTCAACAAATGGACATCAAAGGCTGCACAACAATCAGGCAATGCGGCGTGCAGTACAGATAAACACAATACAATAAAAACACAAATAATGCGGGCGTCAATCAAAGCGCAGCGTAAATTATAATCAAAGCGATGCAAATGTAAATTTCAGCAGATAGAGGCACTCGCGCTATAGCGCTATGCAGTAATGAGGCGCTATGCAGATCGTAGCAATGCGAGAGTAGGAGGCAGGGAGCGTGGGTACGATACCAGGCAGGAGCTGTGGTGAGGGAGCGACCGCTTCTGAAAGCGCCAGAGGGGTCACAGCGCTTTCTAGTCTAGTACGCGGAAAGAAGTAAGTATTGTGTAGTATAGTTTTTAGTTTTCTTTGCCAAGAATCTACCAAAGGTTTCTCTAGGTTCTAATCAGCTCCATACCTTAGTTACAATGAAGGAGGTCTGGTATCTCTGTCTCTGGATTCGATTTCCCAACACCCTGCAAGGGGAGCTTGAAAACACTGGAGTTGGATTCTCGGCAGAAGTTCAGCCTCTTGATCAGTGCGTCAGCTGGAGAGTCGGCTTCCTTCGGCACTTGCTGTAGCGAGCTGCGTCGGGCAAGTAGATTGTTGAACTGCTCTGAACAACCGCAGTTTGCTATAGCAAGTGAAGGGATATTTATACCTTGAAGGTGTTAGGAATGCCATAGTTTGACGTAAAGTAGGGCATATGAACGTCACAATGAATCCCTGTGGAATAGTTGTTCATTGTAAAGTGACTGAGTTCTTTGAGAAATCAATATTCAAGCAAGGAGAAGTCCCTGGCTGCTTAAGGTGGTTTTCCAAGAAATCGTTGTGACGTTTGATGAACGGATGGAAGTGCCATGCCTGTATTTGGGTAGCATGAGCTATGTCTAAATAAGGGTATGATTTCTATGCCTATATTAGGGCAATGTGAATTGTACCTATGTAGGGGCGTGAATCGGGAAAATTCACTCAGAGCGTAAAACGCCACACAACAATGCAACTGGAGTCAAGTCAAGTGATGAGGGCTGAAAGCCCAAATCTGGTCCTAGGATGCTTGTTTCTAGTCCAGGGAGGACCTGGCCTGGCAGTTCGGGCTGGACTGATCCCAAAGGGCGCCTGGTCAAGACTGATTTGTATATGGCCGGGTACCAACTGGAATGGCATGGTGAGCAAAAATACAAAGGATGTAGGCCCAGGTCTATGTAATGGGGTGAATGTATGACAATGTTCTGTATTCTGTCCATCGATTGTTCTTTTTGCATTTGTCACCCCGAGTGGAACAGGTATGCCCAGTCCTGGGTCCTGTGCTCCCTATGACACTGGAGTCAAGCTATCCTGGCTGATGAGGGCTGAAAGTCCGAAACTGGTCCTAGGATACTTGTTTCCAGTCCATGGAGGACCTGGCCAGGCAGTTCGGGCTGGACTGATCCCATTGGGCACATGGTCAAGACTGATTTGCATATTGCTGGGTCCAAACTGGAATGGCATGGTGAGCAAAAAGACAAGGCATGTAGGCCCGGACCTCTGTACTGGGATGAATGTATGACATTGTTCTGTATTCTGTTCATCAATTGTTCTTTTTGCATTTGACACCCCAAGTGGGACGGGTATGCCCAGACATGGGTCCCGTACTCTCCATGCAACTGGAGTCAAGCTATCCTGGCTGATGAGGGCTGAATGCCCGAAACCAGTCCTAGGATGCTTATTTCCAGTCCAGGGACGACCTGGGCCCGCAGTTCGGGCTGGACTGTTCCCATTGGGCGCAGGGTCAAGACTGATTTGCATATGGCTGGGTCCAAACTGGAATGGCATGGTGAGCAAAAAATCGATGGATGGAGGCTCAGATCTCTGCACTGGGGTGAATATATGACATTGTTCTGCATTCTGTCCATCAATTGTTCTTTTTGCATTTGTCACCCGAGTGGGATGGGTATGTCCAGACGTGGGTCCCGTGCTCTCCATGCCACTGGAGTCAAGGTATCCTGGCTGATGAGAGCTGAAAGCCCGAAATCAGTCCTAGGATGCTTGTTTCAAGTGCAGGAAGGACCTGGCCTGGCAGTTAGGGCTGGACTGTTCCCATTGAGCGCAGGGTCAAGACTGATTTGCATATGGCTGCGTCCCAACTGGAATGGCATGTTGAGCAAAAGAACAATGGATGTAGGCCCAGATATCTGTACTAGGGTGAATGTATGACATTGTTTTGCATTCTGTCAATGAATTGTTCTTTTTGCATTTGTCACCCAAGTGGGACGGATATGCCCAGACGTGGGTCCTGTGCTCTCCATGCCGCTGATGAGGGCTGAAAGCCCGACCCCGGTCCTAGGATGCTTGTTTCCAGTCCAGGGAGGTCCTGGCCTGCCAGTTCGGGCTGCACTGTTCCCATTGGGTGCAGGGTCAAGACTGATTTGCATATGGCTGGGTCCGTAATAGAATGGCATGGTGAGAAAAAATACGATGGTTGTGGGCCCAGATCTCTCTAGTGGGGTGAATGTATGACATTGTTCTGCATTCTGTCCATCAATTGTTCTTTTTGCATTTGTCAGCCCGAGTAGGACGGGTATGCCCAGACGTGGGACCTTTGCACACCATGCCACTGGAGTCAAGCTATCCTGGAGGATGAGGGCTGAAAGCCAGAAACCGGTCCTAGAATGCTTGTTTCCAGTCCAGGGAGGACCTGGCCTGACAGTTCGGGCTGGACTGTTCCCATTGGGCACAGGGTCAAGACTGATGTGCATATGGCTGCTTTCAAACTGGAATGACATGGTGAGCTAAAAACGATGGATGTAGGACCAGATCTCTGTACTGGGGTGAATGTATGACATTGTTCTGCATTCTGTCCATCAATTGTTCTTTTTGCATTTGTCGCCCCGAGTAGGACGGGTATGCCCAGATGTGGGACCTTTGCACACCATGCCACTGGAGTCAAGCTATCCTGGATGATGAGGGCTGAAAGCCAGAAACCGGTCCTAGAATGCTTGTTTCCAGTCCAGGGAGGACCTGGCCTGGCAGTTCGGGCTAGACTGTTCCCATTGGGCGCAGGGTCAAGACTGATGTGCATATGGCTGCTTTCAAACTGGAATGACATGGTGAGCTAAAAACGATGGATGTAGGACCAGATCTCTGTACTGGGGTGAATGTATGACATTTTTCTGCATTTTCTCCATCAATTATTCTTTTTGGCATTTGTCGCCCCAAGTAGGACGGGTATGCCCAGACGTGGGCCCAGTGCTCTCCATGCCACTGGAGTCAATCTATCCTTGCTGGTGAAGGTTGAAAGCCCGAAACTGGTCCTTGGATGCTTGTTTCCAGTCCAGGGCGGACCTGGCCTGGCAGTTCGGGCTGGACTGTTCCCATTGAGCGCAGGGTCAAGACTAATTTGCATAAGGTTGTGTCCAAACTGGAATGGCATGGTGAGCAAAAAAACAATGGATTTAGGCCCAGATCTCTGTACTGGGGTAAGTGTATGACATTGTTCTGCATTCTGTCTATCAATTGTTCTTTTTGCACCTGGGATGACTTTAAGGCATTTATTCGCAGGTATGTATCTCCAAGCACGCTGGAGTCTTATGTTCCATTGGGTCTGAATTATCGAATATTGGACAGAAACTGAAAGATATTGACACCAGCATGCAACCTAACCCATCCATGGCACTTTTTCGTGACCGGTCAGCTTTGATGGCTGAGTTCACAGACGCAGCAGTCCGTGAGGTTACATTTTTAGGTAAGAATGTGAGAGCGTGGATGTTCGGGGAAAGAAAGAGACCCGGTTGAACACTCGCATAGCTCCTTCAATCCCGATACCAATCTACATTTATCACACAATTAGATGTAGGCACTGACCGACCAGTGACAATAGCGACGGCTATCACACACATTTTCCTTGACTACTATACCACATTGCATCAGACGAGATACCCGCCCAGTAGACAGGCCCTAGATGTTTATCTTCCAGAAATAGCCATAGTGGACAGTGAGAATTCTTCGTTTCCCCCATAGAAGAAGACGAAATATAAAGAAAATTAAAGATCTAGACAGCAGCCGCACTATAGGGTCCGATGGGCTTTCCAGGGATTTTTACAAAGCATATCAAGATGAGCTAGCTCCCCACCTCCCCACCTCCTGGAAGTATATGACAAATCATTACAAACTGGTGCCCTCTCACTGACTATGCGCAAAGCAAATATTACATTACTGCTTAAGCCTGGTAAGTCCCCCACAGAAATGCCAATCCTAAAGACCACTCTCGTTAAACCACGACTACAGAATCCTCGCTAAAGTACTTGCAACTAGATTAGTGCTACTTGTTGACACCACACTGTGCCCCTACCAGGCTGGTTTCATACCGGGCCGATCTACGACACTTACCCTACTTACAATTTTTTCGGTAATCAATCAGATGGAACCCACTTACCGCAGTGGTGCTCAACACCGAAAAGGCCTTCAATTCTTTTGAATGGCCTTTTTTAATTGCAGTTATGCAGAAACTGGGGATTCCCAGAGGTTTTTTATTCTTAGTTGGATTTTTGTATTCCTCCCCAGTTGCTTGTCTCAAAATAAATGGCCTGATCACACAGCAGTTTGGTTTGACCCGAGGCACCATGCAGGGATGCCCGCTCTCGTCATTATTGTTCATAATTGCTATGGACCCACTTACCCTTCATATTCAAGAACGCCATCTACACCGAAGATTACAACTCCATACGGGCCCTCTCACAGCATCTTTGTACACAGACGATGTTATGTTATTTGTACGCCACCCCATAGAAAATTTGCCTCCTCTTTTACGAGAAGTAGTCCGCGTTGGCGTCCATTCAGGTCTGGTCATTAACTGGACCAAATCTGAAATATTTTCCCTGACCCCTGGCACCCACCCATGCTACCTTGAATGTCCACTGCATTGGTGCACTGAGCCTCCCAAACATCTGGGGATATATCTGTATTGTGAGGTCACTGAAGTGATACGGTTAAATTACCGACCAGCAATTGACGGCTCGACTCACTAATACATAAGTGGACTAAACTTCCACTCTCAATAGCGGGTATAATTGCTGTCATTAAGATGGTAGTGTTCCTGTGCTTCCTGTATCTTTTTTAAAATATTCCCTTACCAATAACAATGGCCTTCTTTAATACACTTCGATTACTCTTAACCTGACTGATATGGGCAGGTAAACAGTCAAGAGTGAACTGGGTCACATTAACCATGCTTTTTGAACGAGGGGGATTCGGAGTCCCCAATTTCTATCTTTATTATATGGTTGCCCAAACCCACTTTACAAACTACTGGTATCATCCAGACACTAAAATTACAAAACCTCAAATCCGATAGATCACAGATATAACTGCAGGCTTTATCGAAAGTGCTACCACAGGGTCTTCCCCGTAACCATACGGAAATCCAGACGGTCCCAACTACATGCTGGGCATGGACTAAACTGTGAAAGTACTTGAATCAAGCATCTCTCTACTCCCCGTACATACTCCTAACCGACAACCCGGCAATATCACCTGCCATGGAAACAATCACAAAGAAAACACTAATGAAAAACAGGCTTTCGAACTCAGGCGATTTGTTCCATGACTCCAAACCAGGCTCTACTGCAGAACTAGCCGCACGAAGCGCTAATACATACATGGACACATTTCTACTTCATAGAATCCGCAACTCCTTATTAAAAATACTACCCGATCAATTGTCGGAGCCGGATGAATTCCCATGAATTCCCATGCCTTAAAAAAGTTACATTGGCTTCCTGTGGCAGCTAGGGTACAATTTAAGGCCATGTGTCTTGTCCAAAAAGCAATCCGCAGAACTGGTCCAGCCATAATGCACCCTTTAGTTACCCCTTACCTTCCCCTCAGAGCTTTGCGCTCAAGTTCATTGCAACTAGCTACTACGACCAAGATAAACAAAGCTCGCTGGGGCGGCCGCTCATTCTCACACAATGCTGCGAGAATATGGAATTCGCTTCCGCTTACCCTCAGAGAGAACAACAACCGGATGGCATTCAGGAGGTTTCTAAAGACCCATTTGTTCAGTAATGTTAATCATCCTAGTTGGCTGCCTTGGACTTCAGTTAAAAGCGCTGCGAGGCCTACGGGTAGTATATGCGCTCTACAAATGTAATTTTTTCATTTCATTTCATTTTACTCACACTTGTCATAACATCTCCAGACAGTACTCACCTAGTTTCCCATATGTATCATTTGTCACTCACTATCCCTTCGCCCAATGGTGGGCACCAAAGCGCGTACATCTTGGGAAAAAAACTTCTTGAATTGACTATAACTGATGACATATGGCGATATTGCTGCTCGCAGATGTGCTATGTGTCGAGCAATTACAAACACAAGCTGTTACATTTCAAATATTTACACAGAATCTATGTCACTCCCAAACTGATAGCTAGACTGAACCCCTCAATGTCTGGTGACTGTGAGATGCGGTACCCTTGAAGCAGATTTTTTCCATCTAGCTTGGACCTGTACCCAGGTAAATACATATTGGGTGGAGGTGTTTACACGACTCTCCATCAAGAAAGAACATACTATGACCCCATAACCATTGACAGCTCTATTAGGATATGTTAAGACATTCAAAAGTAGCATCAGATGCTTTAGTGCTGTTGCTTTACTAATACTCAAAAGAGAGGTTTCATTACACTGGAGCAGGGCACAACCCTTACCAGTACAAGCATGGTTCAGAGATCTCACCTATTGTGACACTATGAGTGACATCTTCGGTACATTCTTCGCTACATTGTTACCAGCTACCTCATGCCCCCGTGATATTTGGAAGCCCCTCCATCACTATTTACAATCACACCCCACATACGCTTAATAGTGCCAATATTATCCATTGCAAAGCTTTGACAGCATATTGGTTGTATAAAAAGCTGGACTGGGACCTGACGGACTTCTCACGTTAGCTATTATTCATAGTCTGGTTTGGTGGAACTGTTAAATTGGATGCAGCACATGCAGTTACATGATGCATGCTTTCCATAATGTAATCTGCACACTTGCTCCATTGTTTTTGTTTTATTGTGATTATTTTTATTTTTGTTTTCTTTTAACTGTAGTACAATCTGGAATATTCGGATGCATTGCATGACAAACTGTGACCCCTAATCTGTGTATGGGATAACAGCTACTATGTTTTCTTAACTACAGTCTGATTGTATTTTTCTCTAGAAAAACGTAATAAAAATAAATAAATTAAAAAAAAGATGTCATTCAGGAATCTTGCAGGTAACACATGCACAGACCTGCCATACCTCTTCCCAACACCACACCCTGTCACCAGAGAGAACTCGAGGGACAACCAATCCCGGTACTGCTATATGCAGATGACACAGTTTTACTCTCTAGAACACCGATAGGTCTTCAGAAACTTATGAATCATTTTTATGATTTTATACAGAGGAAGAAATTAAAAATTAACAACTCTAAAACCTTCATCATGGCTTGCGGGCAAAACCTTTTATTTTAAGGAAAATCAAATAGAGGTTGTGAACAATTTCTGTTACCTGGGTATAACCTTTAGCAAAAGTGGGTCTTGGGCCCCGGAACTACTTAATGTCAAGGCTAAGATGGGTAAGAGCGCTTCGGGGGTATTCCGTTTTGCTGCTAAATTAGGCAGCCGTCGCATCCCCGACATGCTGAATGTTTACCGGCACAGGTGCGTTTCAATTGCCCTTTACGGCTCAGGAGTCTGGGGACACTGGACCCAGGGCGATCTGCAAGCTGCTGAAAGTAAATTTTTAAAGATACTCCTTTGCCTCCCACCTTCGGCATCTACCGAACTGATCCACAATGAGGTAGGGCTGGATTATTTAACCGACCTGACAGGATTGAGACCCCTTATGGTCTGGAGGTCTATCTGGTCCAAAGATGAAACTGGCTTTACCAGGCGAATAATCCAAGACTGTTTACGCCTGGACAATGCCCGTCAGATCCAGTGGTTGAACTAGGTCTTAACATCTTTTAAGAATCTTTTTGACCTGGATGTCCATGGTGATCCCTTATGTGCCATTGACTTATCGAAGCAGGAGGTTAAAAGAGTTTTCCTGGGGCATAAAAATAACAGGCGTAAAGTACAATGTAGCTACTATTCAACTCATGTTTACTATCATTCTAACAGGCAGGAAGAGTATGGCTTGCCCATGTATTTAAAAGTTATCACCAGACAGCCTCATCAATATGTACTTACAAGGTTGAGACTAGGCATTGTACATAACCTGGTGGCATTCCCGAGGATGGGAATCTATACTTCCACTCCCTGTCCGTGTGATGGAATTACTAAACAAAGCACGCTGCACTTTATGCTAATATGCCCACTGTTTAAGCATCTGCGTATTTGTTACCTCAAACCACTGTTTAAGATTAACTCTGTGTTCAGTACTGTCAATGCCATGAGATTTCTTTTTGCTCTTGCCACCTCAGATATTTGTTTTTTTATCGCAACTTTTATCTTAAAATCTATATCTGTTAGAAAAAGTCTGTTTTTTAATATTGTACTAGTCTAATCTAGTTGCTGTTAAGCTCTTGATATTGCCCCTCTGAGTTGTATTAACCTCTTTGTACCGTAATTCTCTTGTTCTGTGACATCTTATGTGTCCTTCTTTTTTAAACTGTATGCTTTTATGATTGTTTTTATGAATAATCTAATACAGTTTAAGAATCGAACTCCGCTATACCAGGAGACATGAAAAACCTTGGAACATAGCTTTTTAAGTGTCAAACCGAGAAACAGTAACCCATGCACTCAGGCCCCACCGGGGCAAACCTGTGGCACTATAGTTGAGCTACCTCCGAGAATAGCCCAACCAGTGCAGCAGTCCCACAGAGGTGCATTTGAGATACATGCCCCTGGTATAGGTCTTACCCCATGACAAGGGACTTACAGGTAACTCGAATCAGCCAATCATATACACCAATCCACAGTATGTCTATAAGAAACACAGCGCATAGAAACTACAAGGCAGTGCCAAACATGCTCAAGTCCTAAGGCTAGCATCCAGAACAGCAGAAAACTCTGAAAAAATCCACTCCGAATAAAGAATAATCACCCAACAGCAACTCCCAATTTTATATTAAAACACCTGAGCATATGAATGATACTGTCCCTATTTTCTTACATCTGATTACTGAAAAAAACACTTCCATTTGAGCTCCATCTCTCCGACAAACCTGTTGAGGATGAATCTATTATGTAAACTGAATTGTCCTATGTACTGTACTAGTGATGGTTCCTTTGTAAAGGTAATGAGTGAAAAAGAAAACGATTATTTGGCTATGCAGTGAGAAAATAATGACTCTCCATAAACCATAGATGTTTTAAAGGCTGCACCCCAAACTGTGCCTGATATACTTATTCAAATCCCTCCTCATTGTGGGCCTCAACATGCTAGTGATATATAATGTGTGAGGGGAGAAATACTTCAAACCTTCAGACAATTATCAAAAGTATATCACAAAAATCCCTTTATTTTCTTTTTAACACTTGAAAATGTAAAAAAAGACTTAGGGGCAGATTTACAAGCCCTTTGCGCCGCTTTTACGCTGCCGTTGCGTCACTTTTGTGACGCAGCGGCGGCGCAAAAGATGCGCCATGGTGCGGGGTATTTACAACGTGACGCATCTCCCAGATGCGTCACGTTGTAAAGCCCTGCGCCAGAAGAGGCGTACCATCGCAGGGGGAGGCGTTCCGGCGCAGGAACGCCTCCCAAAAGTGGCTGAGTGAAATCTACAAGATTTCACTCCGTCACTTTTGGGCCCATGCTGCGTCAAAATCCTGCGCCTGCTTGAAGCAGGCGTAAGGATTGACGCAGCATTGTGCACATAGGGCCCCCCTGATCATTGCTGGAGCTGCGTCGCGCTTGCGACGCCACTCCACCAATGCGCCGCTTTTACGGCACAGATGCGTGATGCATCTGTGCCGTTTTTGCCCCATGGTGTGCGGCATTGTAAATGCGGCGCATCAAGGGTGGCTTAGCTGCGGCGCACAATTACTGGCGCATCCCTGCCGATATGCAGGGATGCGCCAATAATTGTAAATCTGCCCCACAATTTCAAACATACATCGCAAAATATTATCTATAAAATATCCAAGATTTGTGCCATATTTTTGGAGTATGCAGTTGGTCCTCTAGATATCAATGCCTTTGAGTTTTCTCTTCACAGAATGCAGGAATGCAGCCTTCTCATCTTTTTACCCGAATTACATCATTTCGAATCTAATCCTTGTGCGTTGATCACCGATGCTACTTGTATCTTTAAAAACTATAACCACCAAAGCCAAAATGAGTTTCGCAGTGAAGTCTCTTTTCCAGTTGTAGATTCCAAATTATTTATTTACTCCAAGATTGAATCTTCACTGTTTAAGGTACTATGGAGCTTTACCCCAACGTCTGTGTTAACGACGAGTATCAGAAATACTCGATGAATTATGGTGAGATAAAAATTAAAAGTTTTGACCCTAGAATGCCACTCCCCAATCTAGCCAGACTGAATCACGGTGTTGCTCATGTTGAATACTTCATGCAGCGAAAAATCATTGGTTCAAATGTATTTCTTAGGTTTAGGGGTATTCCTAGCGTCACCATGACACTTGTAATATGTGCTAAGCCTATACTATTTGCAAAGGTGCAAACACTACTCCAGCAGCCCACACACCTCCATGAGGCAGATTTGAACAAATCATGATTAATTGCATTCGGATGCCCTCTGGCTGTTCCTATGCTTATGTGTTACTTCTCGTGTGGAAAATATTCTCTAGATGGATTGAAGCTTTGCTTGCTGCCCTAGGAGATGCTCTCATGGTACCCAAGAGTCTACTCAGTGACTTTATATCCGGGCTTAGAATACTGCTTTGGACTGGGTGTAATAAAGAATCTCATTTTATGACGACTGTTGTTCAAGAACTATGCAAAGCTCCAGGGATTCAACACATTTTCACTGAACTTACAACCCAGAGTCTTTGGGGAAAGTTGGTACCTCCAATGGAACTTTGTACAACAAGGTGTCCAAAATATGCCGCGAGAGAGGTCTCAGAAGGCCACTATTGCTCGGTGGGTGCGGTGGGTCATGCAAGAAGCGGGCATCAATACTTCTCTCTTTGGAGCACACTCCGCCAGGGGGTCCATGGCCTCTAAGGCATTCTCGGTGGGTGCTCGTTTGGAGGACCTGATGCGAGCGGCGGACTGGTCCTCGGATTCCACCTTTAAGAGGTTTTATTTTAAGCCGGTGGTGGATTTGGCCCAGTTGGTGGTAAGTAAGCTTTGAACTAGCATAATCTGAAGCCTCCGGTCCTGACATAGAATCGAAATTTGCCTAGCTTACGTAACGGTAAGTTTCAATTCTATTAAGGACACGGAGGCGAGGATTATCCCACCCAGGCTACAGTGGTGTCTCTTCCCACCCGTATGGCAGTAAGTAAAGCGTTTTCCTTTACGTTGTCGGTACTGTAACAGTCACTGAATGCTCCTCGCCTTGTTGTCGCATTCCTGGCCCACCTCGCTGATGCTGTTTCTTTTTCGACAGGCAACGAGGGTGCTAAACAGGACCAATGAGGCTTAAGCGTGATCTGCGCGAAGAAAGAGGAGGAAGAAGATGGGAAGTCCGGATTTATAGTGGTGATGGACAGAGTGGAAGGACTATGGACTATCATTATACAAAGAGACTCTTGGGAGTTGTTGTTTGATTTGTTGAACATTCCGTCAATGCTTTATGTTTAAAGCATTTTTGGTTATTATTATATATCTTTTCCTAAGCTGCTGTGGAGACTTTATGTTAATAAAGCGAAGGAAGATATAGCATAATCTGAAGCCTCCGGTCCTGACATAGAATCTGCGATGAATGCTGAACCATTTTTTTAAAATATTCCTGTTGGTGTACATGAACAGATAGTTACAATATCCGTGTCAAGGATGTACACACTATTGATGACAGTATCGGATCTGGCCAGGATTGAAAAGCATGTTAATCTTTTTTTATCATGCTTTTACTGATTTACATCCTTGTCTGACTCTGTATTGCCTCAATCTCAAACCTTTCCAGAGTAGAGGGCCCATTCCCATTATATCCATTAACGATCCAGGATAATAATGGTGATTATGATGACTGTAAATTAATTAAAAAGAATTTAGTTATATTGCATTTAGAAATATTATTACAGTAATGTTTAAATTCAAAATAGAGCACCAAATGATTTTATATTAGAAATAGATAATAAATATGTACTATTTGCATACATTTTCTAACATTTAAATTATATATTATTTACATTTTTACTATGTTAAATAATTAAATGTCATTGAACATTATTAACTAAGCGATCATAACCCGTTGTGCGTTGAGCACAAATGGTGGACACTCGAAAATGAAACCTTGAATTCAGGGAGGGGTAGTGCCCCCTCGGTTGCCCCTACAAATGATATGCGTAGAGTAAAATTGCCTTATGTTTTGTCCAATCAACTGTCTATGGATATCATAAGGCAGAGGCGGTTAAAGCAATAACGGCCATGGAGCAGGCCAATCCAACCACATCATGTCCAAACTCTGTAACAGAAATCCATGATAATTGTTTTTCTAAAATCAGGGAACATTTTCTGAAATCAATAAAGAAGAATACTAGGGTAACTATCAAGCCAGCAAAGTGGTATAACTCCCAGTGTAGGAACGCCCGCTTGGCTTTAGGCTCCGCAATCAGGAGGAGAGAAGTGACGGCTCTTCGTATTGCTAGAAAGGCTTATAAGGATAGCATATTCAAAGCCAAGAAAACGTGGGATGAACACCATTGGAATGAACTAAAGGAAGCGAGTGAGAAAAAAGACTCTAGGCTCTTCTGGAACATCGTAAAATGGGGCAGGGGTGGTGTTTCCGACCCTCCTGATAATAACATATCAGAGGAGGACTGGGTCAACTATTTTAAGCCCCAGTATGCTGAAACGCAACCCGGTAGGGAGATGGTTGGGTTTAGGCCGGTTCACTTTAAAGATAATTCCTTTAGCAACACTGAAGTAATGATGGCCCTCAGTTCAGTGACTAGCGGCAGAGCCCCAGGCTTGGACGGGGTCCCGGCAGATCTCTTTATAAATGACAAAGAGCTGTGGTGTAAATATATTTTTCTTCTTGTTAATGCAATAGCGCAGGGTGCTCCCGTACCGACATCCTGGCAAGGTGCAATAATAATACCCGTATTCAAGAAGGGTGATCGATCATCCAAACCCGGGAATTATAGACCCATACACTTAATTGACACCATCCAAAAGGTGGTGGGGAGGATGGTTGTCAATAAGCTTATGACCTGGGTGGAGGAGAACAACGCCTTGTCTCCGTTCCAAGCCGGGTTTCGGAAGTCCACTAGTTCGATGGGCCAGGTATTCCGATCTACCTTACTACAGTGGCGAACTGTGTTGCTGCCTTTGTCGATTTACGGGCTGCCTTTGACCTGGTACCAAGGACTAAGCTGTGGTCTGTACTGAGGATCCTGGGTCTACCAGAAGAACTATTGACAATGATAATGCGGCTGCACAAAGCAAATTTTGCTAAGATCCAGTGGGGGGGCAAGGAGTTGTCACCGCAGACTTCCCGGTGGAGCGGGGAGTCCGGCAAGGATGCTCAATGGCCCCCACACTCTTTTCCCTGTTTATTAACGGTGCAGTGGCTCGCATGCTATCTGCTAATGTGGCCGCCCCCTCTTTGGCTGGTATTAAGATACCGATTTTAATGTTTGCAGATAATACCCTGATTTTATCTAAGACTCCTAGCGGCCTTCAGCGAGCATTACTTATCTTTGATAACTTTTGTGGGGAGCATGGCTTAGAAGTCAATGTGGCGAAAACTAAGCTAATGGCCTTCAATCCCCATCGAAGTTTTAGATCTAAGCTTAGTATGAATGATCAACCCCTAGAGATAGTAAAAGCTTTTATGTATCTAGGTATTTATGTAACAGATGGTCTTAGGTGGTCCCAGCATATAGATATTGCAGTCCTTAGGCACAGACAATTGGCAGGTGCACTAGGCTCGGAGCACAGAAAATCTAGGACGAAACCAATCAAGCCAGCACTGCAGGTCTACGAGGCCAAGGCCCTAGGCTCTGCATTATATGGAGCAGAGTTGTGGGGCTTTGAGAGGCTTGAGCCATTACAAACATCAGAAAATAAGTTCCTCAGGGCAATCACTTATCTCCCCAAAAGTACTCCTTTACTTCCACTTAGGTACGACTTGGGTAGAAAGGCTGTAGTAGATGTAGCAAGGCTCTGTCCAATTCTATACTGGAGGAGACTCTGGACTACTCCCGAACTTCTCCATTATGCTGAGGGATTTCAAGCTATAATTAAAGCGGATGTGTTCCCTAAAATAGGCTGGCTAAATGTCCTTAGAACTATGCTGGGCGAGCTTGGTCTCTAACTGCTCTGGGACGATCCGACAGGTGCCCTATTCCCAAGCAAAAAAGCTTTAAAGGAAACCTATTGGGAATATGTGGCCACCCGGAATTGGAGAGCCACCAAGGCTGGTTCCATGGCTGGAGGCTTTTTAGAAGCTAAATTGTATCCCAGTTTAGAACTTTATTGGGACACTATAACCTCGCCTATGGATAGGAAGCTCCTCTTTCAAATTAGAGCTGGTGCTCTCCCCATTAGGTCTTTATCAGGAAAGTGGGGGGGTTCATCGAATAGCAACTGTCCAGCCTGAGGAGCACACAAGGAAACAATTGGCAACTTTCTATTTGCTTGTAAAAGCTATGCCGAACTCAGGCGCTTTTGGTTAACACCAGTGTGAGAAAAAATAGGTACTACCAGAAGTGACGTAGCTTTAAGAATTATTTGCACTAGCACTTTTTTTCCTTTAGTTATAGCTACAGCCAAATATCTTGGATGGGCATGGACTATCAGAAAGAAGGTTTTAGGCAGCTGATTTTTTTATTGGTCTCAGGGATTGTCTGTATTATACTTACCTGTATATTTCATTCATAATTTTTATATATGAATCAATGTCTTCTAATGTAATGGTGCTTTTTTATACCAATGTTTTTATATCTGTGATTGTATGTGCTTTTATGAGAAAAACTCGAATAAAGCATCTTTGACTTGACTTGAATTATTTACTAAGGGGTTTTATTTTACTTCCAAATCTGCATTATTTTCTATGGGAGGGTGTTGCAGTACCGCCCACTGGCCATGTGTTATGCATAAGTTACTTACAACCTTTTTAGTAGTAACATACTCTAGGATTTTGTGAATAAGGGAACAGTAATAAACTTACACAAAAGTGTAAGTTACCTTTGTGAATCAGGCCCTAAGCTAGTAACAACTACACGGTATACCACCACAACTTGATCCAAGTCACCATTTACTATTGTTTACCAGGTGCATTTTTATGGTTTTACCAAAATCGTTAATTTTTGTTTTTGTATTACAAGCTAGATAATATTTACCCTTAATGTTGTGCTGTACTGTACCTCTGAGCACTTCTTAAGATGGTGGATTGTCTGTCATGAAACCAAGTCACCTTGTATGTGCAGGGCTAATATAGCCTACCATCGTGCCTGTGACCTTATAACTATCTAGACTATGACAACAGTAGATCACACGTGGCATACTTGGCACCCTCTCAAGAGAGTTGTAGACCTGGTGTTGGACTCACTGTCCTTGCATAAGAGCCCCACACCCAGCAGCATCCGCAGCCCAGGCGCCTTTGGTAAGGCTACCTTCACCTCACAGACAGTAAAATGAACATGTATGTCCTAGCCAATAACCTGCACTTTACAGCAATTCATTCTCTTTTTCAGCTTATGGTCTCTGCCAATGACAGTTTCCTTCATCTAATCACTAGGTGTCAACTGCTGTGAAGCCTTTCTTTTATGTCTGAAATCCTCATCTAAGATGGCTGTGCCTGGGGGCTGATCCTCTTGTTCCACGCAATATGGCCAGGTGGCCTATCTACAGATACTTCTGGTAAGCGAGTCGGTCTTGGTACTCCTGTGGTTAGGTTCACCACCTGAGTGGTATATTGCTTTCATTGGGCCTTGTAGTAGTTGAATTCCACCTGTTGCTTTTCATTTCCATAAAGCACACCTTCCACTTTTATTTCCTGCCGTCTCGGTTTGGGACACCCCCAGGCTTGTAGTGATCCCATATGTCATTTAGCCTTTGGTGACTTCTTGTATGCTTTTAATCCTCTGATGTATGATCTACATTTCAGCAGAGCAATTGGCATCACCTTGCTTTTATTAACTATCAATGCACGTTTTACTATAGTGCTGGTGGTATACTCAGCAACTGCACTGGGGTTACGTCCATTGGGTAAATGGATACAGATATATCCGTATCTTTTTAGTAGTGTTTATGTTTGATTTCTAAGAAAGGTGACACACAACCTTTTTATGACCTGAGGAGGCCTTGATTAATTTGGCCGAAATGCATAAACTTTTCTTAAAGAATTTCGCAACATCGAATAGTTAATTTAAGTTTAGGAGAATGACAAGGTGACTAAACACGACGAGGCTTCCATCGTACTGCTGCTGCATCAATTCAATGAACTACCGCAGGGAGGATGATGAACAACTGATATAAGTTGATACCCACTAATTTAAGAATAGGCATTTATTGAATTTAATACACATAATGTATAATAAATGTGACTTGTTTGCTAGTACTGTATGTTTAATTGTATTCTTCAACTATATTGTATGTCCAATGTTTATAATGTGAAATATTTAGGATCTTGCATTAGAAACTGATTCAACTCAAATTTGTGAATTGATGAACTTGTACTCCCAATAATGAAAAATGTCAGCCTTTTCGATGAACTACCACAGGCCTACTTTTTCCTTTCAGAGAACCCATTTCTTAATATTTTTCTTAGACAGGTCAAACTCATGGGGCAGCAGGTCAAGGTTGAAATGCCTCTAATCATAAGAAGGTGGGTGCATTCCACTTCATTGTTAATAAACTTTTTGGCCAAGGTTCCTCTTTGGGATGGGATTCATGGATTGTTTAACAAGGTGTCTTGCAGCTTCCTGGGCAGATATCCAGGAGGTTCCCATAACTAGCATGTGGAGAGCACTCCCAAGAGCAACTTCCAGTAAGTTTGTTGAACATTGTCAACTTCAAAGTTTGGAACAGAATGCAAAATTTTAGCCATGAACAGACCATAAATAGGGACCATTGTGTGATAGCATAATTTGTGAAATTTCGCAAAACATGAGCAGTATAAAATGACCAACATTGTGCAAGAATACGATGGTGTAATGGTGGTTTTCCCCTGGCAAACTTGCTGTGTCAGAGTGGTGGCTGGGAATGAAAACTCTTTTTGCAGCTCTCAACTGGGAATTAGCAAGGCTTCTCTCAACAGCATTTTACAGGAATTTGTTTCTGTCTCAAGATGGGATTCACTCCATACGTAATGCTTGGGATGAGTAAAAATACACCTCTTAGGTGGGCACTAGCCATCACTACGGAACCTTGCAAGTGGTGCCTTGAAAGATTGCTAAGACAGGAGAGGAGACACGCTTGGGATGCAGAATATGAGCCTGCTGAAGGTGGGTGAGTCCTTCAGGTTACAGAGTCAAATGAGACTGCTTCATTGGCCCTGAAGATGTAAAGACAGTGGAGGACAAAAGAGGAGAGTGGTGTGGGTGCAATGCAGCTGGCTGGGTAGCAAACCCAAGTGGAGATAGTTAGGCCATTTTCTAGGTGACTTGCACACTCTAAACCTGGGCACAGTTGATGTTTGGGTGAATGAGTCCACAGACCCGCCTATCCAAGTGATAGTGGATAGGGGGGTCTCTGCTCCCTGATTGTGTGGTTACTGTTTTAATTGGGATAAGTGTAGGGATGAAGAATGATAGGGGATTTGCTATTCCTCCTGAGTTTCTCTTCCACACTAATGATATGTTGGTAGTGAATATTGCGGAGTCAACTCAAGTACACATTGATATGAAAAAAACAATATTTTGGTAAAACACCATTGACATCAAGTGAAATTGAAGCTTTCTATTATTTGCAATTGAGGTGTGCTTTGAAAACACATATTAACCTCAATAGTGTATTCAAGGATACCTTTGCAAATTAGAGTATCTATTAACCAAAACAGCAGTCTTATAAAACACTGGTCAAGGTAACACAGAGGCTTTGGACCATCCATGGTATTGCTGATAAATGATCTGTGGTTTATAAATGACAAAGAGTGGAAAGTGTTAGAAATACATGCTGTGTGTCAGTTAGGTCTTTGTGAATCTGGACACAATGATTGCTACTTAAGTTTGGTCTTCTTTAAGCCAAGGTAAGTGTGATCCCTTACAGTAGCCATTTTACCTGTTTAGCAATAGGAAATACAATGATTTCTACAGAAAAAATATGCATAGCCATAATACAAAGTTCCAGCAGACACATTTGAATGAAGTAAGACAGAGAAGGCACAGGTAAAAGATCACACAATGGAACTGCCAGTCAATACATAAGCAGTGCAAAATATATTTGATAATTCCAGTAAGAATGTTAAGAGTGGGAAAAATCAAAGGGACTACTATCAGTGAGCCAAAGGTGATAATCAAGCTGGCACAAATTAACCAGAAACATTGAGATGCATTATTTACAGGCTGCAACGCCTTTTGGTGGTAAAAAAAAAATAGGAAGTGAAAAGAAAGAAACTGACACTTAATATGCCTTCTTGGATTGGTACACTAACCAACATTACTATGAGGGCAACATCATCTTGAATTTGAGCCTTGTTACTCAGAATACCCCTGTGTTGTGTATTAAATTGCCTCTTTTTCATGATGACCCCCATTACTTTGACTGAAGCTGCTGGGTGTTTGAGTCTGGTCACTTGGACTTTGCTAACCAGGCTCCAGTACATGTGTTCTGACCCCCAAAAACAAACAAACAACATTGGCTGTAGTTCTAACTGGCATATGTAACTTATCTACAAGTCTCTAGTATATGGTACTAAGTGTGCCCAGGGCCTGTAAGTTAAATGTCTCTAGTGTACAGCAGCACAACTTGTGCCACCACTAAGGTGACAGTGCAAAACATAATTGCAGACGTCCCACCAGTAACCTAGTTGAGCAGGTTTGAAATGCAAATTTGAAATGTCAAACTTACCCTTTTTGACAAGCCTAAAGCCTCCTTTAAAAATAAATAAATCACTCCTCAGTGAGCCTTAAAGCCTCTGAAGGGAGGGAGCATGGTATCTAAAAATAGGACATGTAAATGTTTAATCCACAACATGTCCTTACTGTGTCCAGGCCCCAAACACTATTTTCACCGAAGCAGGATTAGCTGTTCCAGTGGATAGATTACAATTAAATAAGGTTATATCTGCTTAGTAACCAGGTAAAAAGTACATTACTGGATTTTTAAAAATATTTATTCCAAACTCAATTCATTGGTAAAGTCACCTCTTGCTTGCCTAAAGCCTCTAGGCACCCATTTGCATGAACTTCCAACTGTCACCTAGGAATTGAATAGATTCTTGATAAAGTGTGACCTTGCTTCCAGAGCTTAGATAAAGGCCTTCGGTGCTCCTCTGGAAAGATTACCCTCCGGTACGTGCTTAGGATGTTAATTATCTTCAAACCGGCCTAATCTGTCACATGCAGATGTAGCTAACATCTGAGACTTCTGCTGTCCTTCTAGCCACCCAGGCACCAATCCTAGTAGGAGAGGAACTTACCTCAGAACTGGCTTTGAGTGACACTGGGAGGGGTTTCTCATTTCCCCGGCCACATCTCTATAGTGGGCACAGGAACTATGCCCAAGGGAGGAAAGACTTCACTATCTTCCTTTTAGGAAGGGAGGGTACTGTGGGGATGTTTGAAGTATAACAAACTGGATCTGCTGCAAAAATGGGTAGGGTTACCCTTGGGAACTTTTCTCCTCTTGATTAGAGTGGGGCCTATAGTCATCCCAACTACAGACTAGTGCCAGACATAGGTGTGCCCCCCCTGGGCACCCTCTTCAGAACACCACTGAACTTGTGGAAGACAGAACATGGACTGCACCTCTTGTTGAGACATGTGAGGAAATGAAGAAAACCCTAAAGGCTGTATCTGCTCCTACTTGTACTCAGGACAAAGAACTGGACTCCAAACGCAGTTTCCTGCCCTCTTGTTGACAGCTCCAACTGAACCTGTCATGTACCCTGCAATGGCTTCTGTTGGAGGGAGTCCAGACCCCCCAACTGCTGTTCCTGAGGTTCCGGAACTGTTGGCTGGTGTCAGATTGGACTCCTCCTTTCGAAACTTGTAAGCTAGGATTTAGAAATGTTTTCAAGATTTTTTACCTGGAGAACGGTTAGAAGACCAGGACCAACCTGTCAAGCTGATCAGGTGAGGGTGTTTGATGACTGACCTCACTTCTCCATAGCTCTTGCTATGTTGTTTTTCCAACTGCCAGAAAAGAATCTAAGTACAAAGGCAGAAATCATCACCGGGCCCGATGCTGAGCAGCATTAAATTGATGGTTTCCTGGGTGCAAACTCCAGACTTTTTCAAGACTTCGTTGCAGGCTTCACGGGGACCTTGACCTTCAGATCCTGCCTGCAGCCTTGACCAGCTGGGGACTCTATCTTCTTGAAAATGTTATAAGTGTGAAGGTAACTTTTTGACCAGGACCAAGCTGACCTATTTATCTGACCCACACTCAACCACCTTAAATTTTACCATTGTCCCGGTCCAAGGCGATCAATCACCCACGGTTGGCGCTTTGTGTTTTTTGGAGCTTTTTAAAAAAAAAACTTTAAAAAGCATATCTTTAATTCCTCTTATTTGATTTGTATTATTTTGTTGCAATTTTGTCCATTAAAATAATCTCTATTTTTATAAATTGGAGTGAGATTTTTATTGTGTTGTGTTTTTGAATCTTTAATTGTTCTTCCAAATTCTTTATTCATTTTTTTAGCTGAGCCTGTCTGCTCTGTTCCATAGCCACCAATATTAGCGCTCATTTTTAAAATACTGAAACCTTTCCTGGACCTACCCAGAATTTTGACATTATTACTCGTGTTGGACTACAGTCAACTCCAATTAAAAATCCACTTTCGCAGACATGAAGACCTGCGATTCTTCTGCTTATCTCCCACAGAGCTCACCCACCATGTCCCTGGCCCACCATCCCCAAACAACGAACATAACAGAGATGCTTTGGAGAAGTCAGAATTCATCCCCTGACATTAGTGCACAAAATCCAGTGCTTATGATCTATATGACACCACTGGAGTCACCTACAGCTGCGCCTACATCGGGAAAGGCAGCATTGGAATCATAACTATGTGGACTCGACCAAGAACTTAGTGTAGCAAATTAGGTATGTGCAGTCTGGTCACCAACGCAAATAATTGACGGAATACATGGAAAAAACTGACCCAGTGTAATTACCTGGCACATATTTACTGTAGGCCCTCACTATACACTTGATGCTGTTGCGGTTTATTAAATTGTGATAAATCCCATGTCGCTTGATTCTAATTTTGTGTTAATTTTACATTAACAAAAAAAGAATAAAATGGTTTAAACAAATTATGATCTTGCACCTAAATGTGCTTATATATCTAAACATGATTTATTGTTCCTAAATCGGTTTTCAACTAACTCTATATCCAAATTCCTCTTGATAATGCAACAAGCATAATTTCACAGCTAAATGTGTTTTTGAGTATAACTTAGAATTTTACATATACAGTTGATTTTATATTCTACTTGATTTGACACCAATGCCAGCTTTGAACCTAAATGTGATTTTTCACACTAGTAGGCCTATTCACATAGTTAAACGTACATGTGAATAAATCTACATTTTGAATAACTTTACAACTTTTGGTTAGACAATTTTTTTGAGTGTATGGTTACTCAAATGTGTGAACTTACTTGACTTTACCACCTGACATAGGGGTGGAGATAAATTTACGAGTGTAAGGTTACTGCAGCCAAAAAGAAGTAAGAAGCACAGCACCAAACATGGATAATCGAGAGATTAAAAATAGAATCCCATTGGAAATAATATTTAAATATGTTAACTTATTTTGACTTTTTAAATTCATATATTTAAAATTAACTTTGTGGCCGATTCCGATTTGGTAAAATCCCTTATAAATAGCCGTACGGAGCATATTTCCCGTACAAATCGTACCCTTAAACGCCCCCGTACGTACGATGAAGTACGATTTGGACCCAAATCAGATCTGCGTACGAATCGTACGAAAGACCATACAACTTAAAGATCTGTACGAATCGCATTCGGAAAACGCAGTACGTGACGTCCGTACGGTTCGAAGCAGCATTTACCCACCCAGCAAGTACAATTCGTCTCGTCAACACTCCGTACGACTCTTTTTCTACGGGAGCTCAAAACGTCCCGAAAAGCAGATTTTGACTTGAACCGCGTATGAAACGGACCCACCCCCCCCCCGGGTACGGTGCGCACACCCCACGATTGCAGAGGTACGGTGCGTAGGGGTACGTGCGTAGGGGTACGGTGCGTAGGGGCACTGTGCGTACACCCCATGATTGCAGGGGTACGGTGCGTAGGGGTACGGTGCGTAGCGTAGTGCAGCGGGCATTTTTTGCTTGCTCGCGGTCCTCAACTTCAAGTTGGTGACCGCGAGCAAGCAAAATGACATCCTCGGGAGACTTTTTCCTCGTTCGCGATCAGCAACATCAAGTTGCCGATCGAGAGCGTGGAAAATAAACCTCCTGGCGAGATTCTCAAAGCGGGGAGGTCAGGATTCGCATTGCGAGTGGTCGCGACCGCTCACGATGAGACACTACCAGTCCGCCTTGAGAAAGCTGCAGCTCAACTAAAAATCTACTCAAGCCGTAGAAAAGTACAGCTCGCACTGTGCAAGATACCGTTTTCAATGATTGCACAGTGCCGTATTTTATTTATTTATTTATTTATCAATCTTTATTTCGGCCATATGGCCATCAAAGATATACAGTAAAAACATATACAACCATGTAAAATCATCCAAAATAATCAATCAATACATATTTATACAATATAAAATCGTTCCGTTCTAGGAATTAGATACTACTAGAGTTGCATTTAAAATTGAGTACTTAAAATTAGGTGGGAGCCTGCGACTTCAGAATATGGGTGCGAGTGTGCCAGGCGTTGGTAAGAAATTTTGCTAGTGCAAACACAATTGGACTTGAAACATTGGTAAAATCCCTTATAAATAGCTGTACGGAGCATATTTCCCGTACAAATCGTACCCTTAAACGCCCCCGTACGTACGATGAAGTACGATTTGGACCCAAAGCAGATCTGCGTACGAATCGTACGAAAGACCATACAACTTAAAGATCTGTACGAATCGCATTCGGAAAACACAGTACGTGACGTCCGTACGGTTCGAAGCAGCATTTACCGACCCAGCAAGTACAATTCGTCTCGTCAACACTCCGTACGACTCTTTTTCTACGGGAGCTCAAAACGTCCCGAAAAGCAGATTTTGACTTGAACCGCGTATGAAACGGACCCACCCCCCCCCCGGGTACGGTGCGCACACCCCATGATTGCAGAGGTACGGTGCGTAGGGGTACGTGCGTAGGGGTACGGTGCGTAGGGGCACTGTGCGTACACCCCATGATTGCAGGGGTACGGTGCGTAGGGGTACGGTGCGTAGCGTAGTGCAGCGGGCATTTTTTGCTTGCTCGCGGTCCTCAACTTCAAGTTGGTGACCGCGAGCAAGCAAAATGACATCCTCGGGAGACTTTTTCCTCGTTCGCGATCAGCAACATCAAGTTGCCGATCGAGAGCGTGGAAAATAAACCTCCTGGCGAGATTCTCAAAGCGGGGAGGTCAGGATTCGCATTGCGAGTGGTCGCGACCGCTCACGATGAGACACTACCAGTCCGCCTTGAGAAAGCTGCAGCTCAACTAAAAATCTACTCAAGCCGTAGAAAAGTACAGCTCGCACTGTGCAAGATACCGTTTTCAATGATTGCACAGTGCCGTATTTTATTTATTTATTTATTTATCAATCTTTATTTCGGCCATATGGCCATCAAAGATATACAGTAAAAACATATACAACCATGTAAAATCATCCAAAATAATCAATCAATACATATTTATACAATATAAAATCGTTCCGTTCTAGGAATTAGATACTACTAGAGTTGCATTTAAAATTGTGTACTTAAAATTAGGTGGGAGCCTGCGACTTCAGAATATGGGTGCGAGTGTGCCAGGCGTTGGTAAGAAATTTTGCTAGTGCAAACACAATTGGACTTGAAACATCGGTTTTTAGGATTCTGTACATCGGGAGATACTCCCTACAACCAAGGTTTCTAATAAGTGGAAGGAGCCAGTATTTCCTAGCTGCCTTGTAAGTTGGGCAAAACAGGACCACATGTAAATCACTTTCCTCAGCACCAGTGCATGCCGGGCACTGCTTGGTAGAGGGCGGTGTTGACCAAGAGCTGGTAAAAGATCGCAGAGGCAATGTGCCATATCTCCATTGGAGAAACAGCTTCCTGGCCAGCACAGGGGACATGGCGTCCAAAACCCTCTCCAGCCTGTATGAGTCCTTGCTTTGCGCAAATACAGATGTTAATGACCCCTCACCCTGACTATCCAAGGCCATGGCTAGTTTCTGTTCGTAGTAGACATTGGCCAAAGCTCTCCGTGAAATATTTAGTGAGGCATTAGTAGGATCGGACCAAAGGTCGGGAAACCGCAGACTCGCACATGATTTTTGTATATATTTTATCCAGGGGATCTGTAACGCTTTAGGATGGGTCAAAAGCTCCCTCAGTTCCGCCCTATAAGCAGAGAGTTCTTCGCTACTCCATAGCCTTCGCCAGAAGACTATGGGTCTGAGACCTAGTTCGTCGGCTATTGGTCTCAGTCCCAGATCCAGCCTCAGGGGGAGGAGCAGGGTGCTAGGCGGAAGTGCAACTATCTATCTGATAAAGTTTTTCTCAGTTGAAGACAGACTGCGGGAAGATGTATGGCCCCACAGTTCCGCCCCATACATGGTAGCACCCCTGGCCTGTACCTTGTAGATCTGGATGAGCGGCCCCAACGGACGGTATGTGGAGCCTTTCATCATCCGAGCGATACCCCCAGTGGTCTGTACTAGTTTGAGGTTGGCCCTAATCTGATGTGGTCCCCAAGACATGGTTTCGTTCAGGGTTACTCCAAGATATTCAAAAGTGGAGACTCTCTCTAGCCGTGACGCTCCCAATAGTGGGTTCGGACGCAATTTTTGGCTTGGGTTCAGGACCTTGAACTTAGTTTTTGCAGCATTGATTTCTAAGCCCCTATCCGTGCAAAAGGCCACAAATGAGTCGAGGATCCTCTGTATCCCCATAGGGGTTTTGGACAGCAGCAGGGTGTCATCTGCAAACATGATTGCAGGCACCCTGCTGCCGTTCAGCTTTGGGGCGTCAGTATATTCGGTGCCATTTAGGTGGGCGATTACCCCGTTGACAAAGAGGCAGAACAGGGTCGGTGCCAACACACAACCCTGTCTAACCCCCCTGTCAACGGGGAATCTGTCCGTCAGTTCCCCAAATTTCCCGCACCTCACTCGAGCATAGTTGTTATGGTGCAATCTCTGTAAGATTATCAGGATATCCGGGGGAACACCCATCTCGGCCAGAACGCTCCAAAGTTTCCCTCTGGGCACCAGGTCGAAGGCGGCCCTCAGGTCCACGAATATTGTGTATAAGCTGCCGCCTTCGAATATCGCTGCCCTCCAATAGATGATGTTCAATCGGAAGACCTGGTCCACTGTAGAGACTCCCTTCCTGAAGCCCGCCTGATACGGACTAAGGACACCCATCTCTTCTGCCAAGTCCTGAAGCCGGTTCAACAGTATCCTACCAAACAGCTTCTGTGACACATCAATTAAACTGATTGGTCTGTAGTTGGCTGGGAGCAGGGGCGAGCCCTTTTTGAATATGGGAACCACCTCCGCCCCCAGCCAAGTACCCGGAATTTCCATGCCGCTCAGAACTCCATTAAACAGAACGGCAAGATAGGGGGCCCAGACGTCGGGCTCCTGCTTGAACAGGTCCCCGGGTAGGCCATCCAATCCTGGCGCCTTTCCCGATGTCAGTCCTGCTATTGCTACCTTAACCTCCCCCACTGTTATTGGATCCCCCTCATAATCAACCCGACCAATACCGATGTAATTCGTGGTTTCTCCCAACTCAGAGCTATAAAGAGATTGAAAGTGTGCCTGCCACACCCCTGCTGCGATGTTAGGCTCAATTGCCGAGTGGAGACTCCCCGACCCCCCATTCACTACTCTCCAGAACATTCGGTGGTCTCTTGTTGCGAGGGAATTAGTGAGCTCCTCCCATTGGTTCTCCTCCCATTCAGTTTTAGCATGGGCGATTAGTTTTTTATATGCCCGTCTGCTTTCTCTTAGCTTCTCACCACCTAGGCCCTCCTTGATACTTCTGAGAAGTTCTCCCTTTGCCTTTCTACAGGCTGTATTATACCATGAGGATTTGTGTTGCAGCCCCCTCCTCGGCTTCTGTACATTACTAAAGAGGTTGGGGGCCGCACCCTTTATGAGGTCCTCGTGAGCTTGGTATAATTTGTCATGTGAATCTTTGTTGCCCACCCTAGAGGCTAAATCTCCCACACTTTCCAAAATAGGGATTAGCCCTGCATAAAGCCTCGGGAGTTTCTCTTGGCTCGAGGCCAGTTTTTCCCACCTGATTCTTCTCCTGTTGTTGGCCAGAAGAAGTTCAGGTTTGTTCTCCTCCCCAGTTGTAGTAGAGGTTTGAAGGCCGGGGTGAATGAGATCAAGTTCAAGGGCATTGTGATCGCTGTCTAGTCTTTCAGTGACCCTAAAATCCTGAATAGATGGCCAGTTCACTATCTGTACCAGGGCATAATCCAAGCGAGATTCTCTTCCCGCTCTGTTATAGGTGGTTCTGTTAGGTACATCAGATTTAATGCGCCCATTACAGGCTCTAATTCCAAATGTTAGGGTGAGAGCTGTGATCTGCAATGCTACGGGAGTCCATGCCTTCGGGGGGGAGCTTCTACCGAAGGTACTGACCACCTGGCCTCTTCTTCCATTGGGAAACCCTCTAGGAGTCCGGATAGCGGCTCAAAATGGGAGTTTAAATCCCCTCCCACCACGTAGGGTAGATCTCTTGGTATTTCAGCTAGGTAAACTGAAAGTTCATCTATGGTGGGCGACTCCCTAGCAACTCCCACTGGCCTGGAATAGATGTTTATCAGGGCAAGTTTCACTTGATTCGGCCAGGACAGTAGAACCACAAGGATATCATCAGATGGCACCGGTAAACGTGAAGCCTCACAGCCTAGGTGGGATGCCACCCAGGTTGTGAGTACACCTGAGGGGCGACCTTTGCCCTCCCACCTGGCCGGGATGGAAAATGACTGGTAGCCCTGGTGCCTGTAATCTTCCCTTGCCCAGGTCTCCTGGAACATACAAACGTCCCCAGTCTCAATATAGGTTACCCAGTCTTGAGTGTCCAGCTTGTTAGCTAGTCCGGCCACGTTCCACCAGATTAGTCTTAGGTGCTCAGTAGGAGGGGTTGCAGGGTTGGAAGTGTGGGGGGAGCCAGTGCCAGATGCTACACCAATTACTACATCAGGAACATTGTCAGCTGTAGATCCAGTTGGCTCAGAGAGTTCATAGGGACCATTGTCCGAAGTCGCAAGATTGGGGTCTGAGTTTGAGGGCAGTCAATCAACCCCGTCCAGGCCGCTCAAACAGTTAAAACGGTTGTAGTGGAAAAAGGGTGTGTCAGGTGGTTGATAAACTGGACGTGCAGCATATTCCTTGTATCTGGGTCTCCGTTCTACCCTTGCCCAGTTACCATGTGGGGGGTCATGGTGCACACGGATGGGGGAAAAAAGAAGGAGACTGGCAGAGTCTGTATGAAGGAATCCAATGATCTGTTTGACCCGGCGCAGATATGTAAAACAGTACCAGGGTCTCGGAAAGACACCATAATGCAGTCCCCTATTATTGTTTTCCTCGTCTTCCCCAGCCATGGTACCCTTCTGACCATGATGATCTCATTGTTGAAATGGGATGGTAAGGGTCTGTTCCAATTCAGCCATTTGATTACTTTCCTCTTGAGTGATAGGAAATTTTCATTGTCGCCCATTTCAAGAGGGGGGGCACCCGCCAACACCACCATAAGGCTATTAGCTTCCGGTGGCAAGTCCGGTCTCCATGGTCTGGGAGCGGGCTTGCCAGGGGGAGGAGGGGAAATACTAGCATTGGGTGGGACCCCGGGATTTATGCCTGGAACTAAGCAGCGGGGAGCTGGGACTGCTATCTGGGGAAGCATGGTGTTAAAAATGTTGGGTGGAATTGAAACTGGGTTGGCCATGAGTGGCTGCAAGGGGGGAGCAACAGCGACACCCTGAGAGGGTCCTGCATTAAAGGGAGGGTTTTGTATGTTGGGGAGGGTTTCTATAGGTGGATTAGGCCCGGTGGTTCTGATCTGCTTGTTAGCCGTGGTGTTCAGACTGGTTAAGGTTGCCTCTAGGATGGTAAGCCTGATCTCTACTTTTTTCAGACTCTCGCTAATAGGCAACAGGAGTGATCTGAGTAGGAATTCTATGTTCCCCAAAGATGTAGCAAGGGGTGCAGTGTTGAGCGGGTTAGCCCCTAGGTCGCTGTTGGCAGCAGCAGTAATAGTGTTAGTGCCCTTTGGGGGAGTAGCGGTGTGCACATTCTCTCTGGACCTATCTGGGATGTGTACAGGCTTATGATTTTTACCAAAGTCTGTGTGGGGTATCTTGGTTTTCCCCTGCCCACCCCTCGTCTTCCTTCTGCGCTTGTTGGGCGGAGGGCCGTGCACCTCCGCCGCAACAATTTGCTTGGGCTTATTTTTCCTGATTTTAACTGCAGGGGGCGTTTGGGTGACCAAATCAACAGCCATTCTAGTAGGAATTGAGAGTGGGGTAACCTCCGTGGTCTGTTCAGGGAATGTGCCGGGGTTGAGAATACTATCCCGTAATAATAAGGGGACGCCTTCTTGGATTGATACATCCTGGCTGCCATTGAGGGGACTTCCCTCTTGGGAGATGGGATAGGGAATTATCTCACTGAGAGGTCTGTTTTTCATATTTTCAATGGAGCGGCGACGCTCTACCCTGCGCTTCTCTAAGGAGCTTTCCTTTCCCCCTTCACCCTTGGCCGATTTAAAATAATTGTCCAGAGTCCCAGTATTGCCTCCCCCCGCCCTTGATGGAGTTTCGCCTAGGGCCGGTGAGGGCATGACCGTAGCCTATACCGTGGTCCAGCTGAAGTCAAGAAGGTACAGGCAAAAGAAAGTGGGCCCAGCCCAGCCTCCTTCAGCCCCTGACGGCCACAGACGGTCCCGCCCTTGTCCCGGGCTTCTCCCGGGACGCTCCCGCGCGCTCCCGCGCAGCGGAGTCGTAATCCACTTAAAAAGTTAATGGGACAAATAGAAATGGTTCTTTCAATCCCCCGGTGCTCAGGGGGGCGGGGCTAGCAGGGAGAGCGGGCCAGGTGTATTCAATCGGCCAGCAGGCACTCCTGGAACATTGAGTCCCTGCGCGCTCGCGGCCCTGCTCGGCCCTTTCTGCACCCTGTTGAATCCTTGCCAAGTCACACAGTGTTTGTGGCGAAGCGGGTCCCGCGAAGCGGGAGCCACGAGGAGTTGGTGGAAATCCGGGGTTTGTAGAGCAAAAACACACAGAGCAGCCCAGGGACAGCAAACAGCACGAAGAGCAAAAGGTCCCGCAATACAGAGGATAGAGTGGCTCTTTCAATCCCCCGGTGCTCAGGGGGGCGGGGCTAGCAGGGAGAGCGGGCCAGGTGTATTCAATCGGCCAGCAGGGACTCCTGGAACATTGAGTCCCTGCACGCTCGCAGCCCTGCTCGGCCCTTTCTGCACCCTGTTGAATCCTTGCCAAGTCACACAGTCTTTGTGGCGAAGCGGGTCCCGCGAAGCGGGAGCCGCAAGGAGTTGGTGGAAATCCGGGGTTTGTAGAGTAAAAACACACGGAGCAGCCCAGGGACAGCAAACAGCACGAAGAGCAAAAGGTCCCGCAATACAGAGGATAGAGTGGCTCTTTCAATCCCCCGGTGCTCAGGGGGGCGGGGCTAGCAGGGAGAGCGGGCCAGGTGTATTCAATCGGCCAGCAGGGACTCCTGGAACATTGAGTCCCTGCGCGCTCGCAGCCCTGCTCGGCCCTTTCTGCACCCTGTTGAATCCTTGCCAAGTCACACAGTCTTTGTGGCGAAGCGGGTCCCGCGAAGCGGGAGCCGCGAGGAGTTGGTGGAAATCCGGGGTTTGTAGAGCAAAAACACACGGAGCAGCCCAGGGACAGCAAACAGCACGAAGAGCAAAAGGTGCCGTATGCTTGTCCGCACTGTGCAATTATTGAAAACGGCATCTTGCACAGTGCGAACATGCTACTACGCAGTTCGCGTAGTGCTACGCGTAGCTCGCGTAGTGCGAAGTGCACTTTGCACAGCTACGCGTAGCGCTACTTCGTGAACTACGCCCACCCTTAGTGCTGATGCATGCATACTTGGAGTGCACAGATGAATAAAAACTTTTTTTTCTGTGCCTCCCTGTAATTTGCCTTTTTTTTTTTCTCTATCTCTGTGCCCTTCTTTGTATGTGCCAAGCGTGTGGCCCCGCTGTTCTTCTATTCCCCAACATTCTGATGCTGATGCCATACAGTGTTTACAAAATGTATCTGGCACAATTGGTTGGAGCACTAATAACAACATTCCATTGAGTATTACATCCATTATGTCAAGCCCACACAGCCCACATTATTTAGAACTGAACACAACACACCATCTATACAGACATGTATGTACACACAAACTATTTAAGTTTTGGCCACACAGTGCATGCGCTGTCACTAAAAGACTGTTATATTCAATAAGTCGGCTTCAGCCTGCCCATAGGCTTCCCATTTGCTGGCTCCATCGTAGCTGTCATGTGCTTTCTCCCCATTTGTCCATGGAATGCATGTGTCATGCCTCTTCTTGTGTTTAACCCTCCCAGCGACTATGGACCAAGTACTAGTATCCATCCACTGCTGCCATTTTAGGACCATTTTAGGACCTACTTTGTTCTTTGTTTTTGAGCACTTCAGTCAAGGGCTCGTGTTTTCACTCGCTCTGTTTTGCATTTGTTGTTTCCTCTTTCAGTATTCTTGTGAGAACTCTGTTTTTTTAAACAGGCCTGTAAATCTTGTTCTTAACTCGTTAAATTTGCTGTGGATTTAAACACCCAGGCCAAATGACAGACACTGTTTTCTGAGGGTGCCTCTCTACTTTTCTTTCTCTGGCTTTAAAGTGAGAGGATTTTTTTTGGTAATGTCCTGTTGTTGCTTGCCCATCCCTCATCCCCCTCCTGTGTTGCTGATTGACCTGTTCCCCCACACCCTCCCTCATCACTGCTTGCCCCTCCTTGCTTGCCCCCACTGTCTATCATTGTTTTCCCCGTCTTGCTCCCCCTATCGCTGCTTGTTATTGCAACCTTGTGTGTGACTTTGGTATCTTTTTTTCACTCAGTAGGTTGGGGTTTCAATATGATGAGTCTTGTTTCATGTGTAAGGTCCCATCAGTTGCAATCCTATGTTTATCGGCACCATCCTAGTCTGAAGCATTCCTCCCGGCAAGCACAGTTGATCTATTCAACTTATTTTGCTTTTTATTTCCCTGATAAAGAAGTTTTTTCTCATTTTTTTTTAATGCATTTTTTTTATTATAAAAGAAATCATTTAACATAAATAAGTGTGAAGTCTTTAAGCAAACCAAGGGTTTATTTAACGATCCCCGTATATATGTGATGATAACTTTAGGTTGCTAGGCCCTCCTGGGATTCAACTAAACCATTTGCTAAGATTCTAATGGAGATAAGTGTGGTGGATAGATACCTTTCAACACCACAGCATACATGCACTAACTCCGCGCTCACTTATATAATAATCATTGGAGTTTTATGTATTTGATGTCAAATAGCAAAATGATACATCAAACCATATTCTCCCAATCGACCCAATTCCTCCATATTTTACATCTTTTCCTTGCTGAACTACCCAGATCTAAATGATGAATACGCCTAACCGAGGCAACCCAATCTAATACTACTGGTGATTGTCGTGTAATCCATTTTAGGCAAATTTCTCGCCTAGCAAGAAAGACCAACACAAATAAAAAAGAAGAATGTGAATTAGACAAATTATAACTAACACACTACTCTAGAAGGATCCCAAATATAACCAGACTCAAGCTTACCTTAATCTCTCGCCCTAGAACCTCTTAACAGTCCTACCGATGTCTTGCCAGAAGCCCTGGATAGAAGGACACTGCCAGAACATATGCAAATCATCTGTATCAGATTCGCACTTCGGACAAATCTTTCGATGAACACCTCCCAGTTTAGCTAACTTCTTCAGAGTCCAGTATGCCCTGTGGAGTGTGAACAGATGGTTCCTCTTAATGTAGGCAGCTTTGACCACATTCCATAAAGTGTGCAGGGATACTTGCCATAGGTATGCTACGTTGGGCGAAGGCAGGGGTCTTCTCCAGGACCCCTCCATAGGTACTAAGGTGGGTTCACTCATGATCAGAAGCCAATAGCTTTTAGCTACCTCCTTTTGTTGGAATAGGGGGCCACAAAGAGAAAGTTCAGGTTCTACATTAGCTTCTTCTTCTTTGTCCAAATGTGAGGCCCAACTAGATAACTGATAAAACTTAAATCTTGCAAGTCTTTGTTGCGTAGTATTGTACAGCACGTCCCACAGGAGGAGTTTATTCCCTTGAAGCAATTGTCCCCAACTCAAGATACTTTCCTCATATAAGACTATCTTTTAAGCAGACTGGCGTACCTGGGGAGTTCCAAATGGGGGCCCCTGCACTATAATAGGAAATCTTCAGAATCTTCCTGGATTGAAACCAAACTTCACAGGCCGAACTTAGAACCTTGAGTTTAATTTTTAAAAAGAATTTTGGGTGTCCAAACTTACAAAGACATCCATCGCCCCCTTGTGGGGTATTTTTAAACATGGCTAGCAACAGATGAGGAAAACAGGAAGAATTTAATAGGAGCCATCTTACATTCTTCAGTTGAAAGGCAAGACAATACAAGCAGAGATCAGGTCTAGCGATACCCCCTTCAACCTATAAACATCTCAGCTTCAGCCATGCAATCCTCACCCCCTTATTAGCACAAAGAGAACTATTTATTAACCCTTGTACTTTTTTCAAAGTGGACTGATCAAAGGATAAAGAGATCGTTTAAAAAATAAAAGTAAACTTTGGCAAGATCGACATCCTAATCAGATTGGACTGTCCTAAAATAGATAATGCAAGACTGTTCCAAGGGATTTAATAACAAAACAATTTCTTTCCGTTTAAGGTCTATATTTACCAAGGCCGTCTTAGTGATATCATGGGTGATTTGAATGCCGAGATAGCGGATTTATTGTTTTGTTGTAACTGTGGGTACAGCAGTATTCAAGGTCATAATCTCTGTCTTTTGAGGATTGATTAAGTACCGTGAAAACCTTCCAAAATTCTTCAGTAGGTTCTCCAGACAGGGCAAGATAGCAGGAGAATTACTGGAGAAAATCATCAAGTCGTCTGCATACAAGCAACTTTTTTCTCCCAGCCCTCCCATCTAAAAGGCGTACAAATATTGCTGGCCCTAATGCAACAAGCCTGGGGTTCTTTATATAAATTGAATAATAAAGGGGATAGCGGGCATCCCTGTCTCGTCCCCGTTCTAGCTTCTCACGTGATCGGGAACATGGCGGGCGGCCAGACCTGCCAAGGGCACTCCCTGTAATCCTCCGGACCACGTTGGAAGAACAGCAAAATGCCCTGAGCCATCTACCATAAGGGCTTCTCCTCTGCAACCCCCTCCCTACCGCATACCTCTCTAATTGTGGCTCCCAACTCCGGCGCACACTGTGCCTCTGACATATCATCACGGACGGACGGTGCCGAGCAGTGGCTCATGGCTTCGGTGAGGCTGGGAGGAGATGCCAGCGCAGGCTCTCTAGCCACACCTCCTGACCGGAATACGCTCCATGCTCCAGACATCTCCCCCCGACGGAGCAGTACACAGCTTCTTCTAGGATTAAGCGAGGCTAAGAGGCTAAGAGGAGACACAGGCGTTAATGTTGTGTGCTGCACTTTGCTAGTTTTTGGCTGGTAGGTGTTTCTGGCCTCGGCCGACCTTCTCTCCTGTGGACTAAACCTCTTTGTGGTGGAACTAGGTGGATTCCGTGTTTAGCAGTCAGTGGGGTAACCTTTTACCTGTTTTGCTTTACCTTTACTGTTTTGCTTTACTTTCGGTTTATCCCTGGTCCTATTTGCATGAATTGTAGGAACCAGGCTTGAGGGCACTGGTGCAATTTTGGATAAGTGACAACAATTAGGAGGCAGCCTGGCTTGGGGGGATCTGGGTCAACCTCTTGTGGCTCGGGGGTGGATAGTCTCAAGCTGCATACAGTGTCGCTGTGAAGAGGCAGGCAGCTGCTAGGATTTCCTTTTGGGGAACTTTGGGAAGAATTTTCTGTAACCGACTGCCCCAAGAGATACTGACTAACGCTTCAATAGAAGGAGCAGAGAAGGGGTGTCGGGCTGACATAGAGCTAAAACCTTAAACCCTCCTTGAAGCTGGGCGGGGGAGATACCGTATTACGATTTCTGGCTCTATCAATTCACCTTTGTCAGTTGTCCCCACTGTCTCAGCCTTGGTGTCTCACATGAGCCCTAGACGTCTTAAAGCAGCACCTATTAGCAATCTGTCATTAACACTAAATACCCCTCGGAAGAGGGGAGCAGGCAGAGGCAAAAGTAAATCAGTGGGTTTGGGGGTTATACACATTACTCTAAGAAATAAAATATTTGGGTCTGGGAAATTTTCAGACATCTCTACCGGGGTTCTGCCCATTCCCGGGGTTGGAAGAGCGGTTGTGAAAAAAACAAATAAGAAGGCAGAGGGTAAGACTTCTCTTATTTCTGACTTATCTCAATTCTCTTCTAAATCCCCACCGATATGGCTGCGGAAAGACTCTATTCAATTGCGAATTACCCCTTCCCTTTGATCTTTCTTTAAAGTGCTCCCTTCACATCAGCAAACCCATCAAGCACATATACCTCGGTTAGAAAGTCAGCTGTCATCTCAACCCACGCCTCGCACCGGGATACTTGCAGATCCTAAAATGGCCAATATAGGAGAAGGAGAAACTACAGCGACTGCACAGGAAACTGATTTGAATTTTCCCACCTCAAACAGATATCAAGTCTTAAGTGTTGGATAGGAAGATCAGGCTACTTGTCCCAAGGAAGTTCCTCAGGCCTCCAAGCAGTTATCTCCTGAGATTAGTCTGGATAATCATCTTGATTTGAATAGTTCAAACCAATACGAATTGATGAAGATGCTAGGGAATCTTACCTCGGAGATTAGGAGTGAATTTGCTATTTCGGAAAGGAATCATGCAAAAATCCAAGACACTTGTGAAGAGTTGGAGGTGAAATTCTCTGCTATTACTGTAGTGTAGTTCCTATATTCCCAATAGGCTCTGTGCATTGGAATAACATAAACGATAGTTTAGACGTAGGACTGAGGTTGACTAGGTCTCTATTGAATATGTTAGACTTAATTGTGTGTGCCAGCTAGCTCAGAGGTCATTAGAAACTTTCGCCAGTAAACAAGAAGGTGTTTAGCTTTCCTGAATAGACAAGAAGGGATTAGCTTCTGACAACCGCATAAACATGACAACTTTGCTCCCTCCAGAACAAGGAGTATATCTCCAGAGTCGCGGAAACAATAGATAGCTATTTTACTCAGTCAATCGTGCATGCTTAGTTTCACCAGAGATGCAGAGAAATAGAGAGACGGGCGTTTTCAATAAAAGGGTTATTTATTGAGCAGTCTTCTTTCTCATGCAAGAGAAATGAACTGCCACAATTGCAATACTTGTCATAAAGTAAAGTGCGTACAGTAAAAGGAGTATTATGAAATAATACTGTAAAAGCATTTATATGGTTTCTAAGCCATAAGATACTTAAAATGGATAAAATACATACAACAATAAAATAATGACTAAACGTACTCAACTGGTGTTTCTAAGATATGCCTACCCCAGTGTACCTAACCTAAGCCTAGTACAGGGAAGGAGTAGATGAGTTACAGGTTTTGCCAAGAATCTGAATCAAGAATTCTCTATGGGTCTAATCAGCTCCGTACCTTGGTTATAGAATGAAGGAGGTCCTGTATCTCTCTCTCAGGACACGATCTCCCAGCAACCCACGAGGGTGTCAGGGAAACACTGGAGCTGGATTTCTCGGCAGGAGAAAAGACAGCGTCTCTCTCAGTGCTTCAACAGGGAGGGTCGGCTTCCTTCGGCACTAGCATCAGCAGGGCGTCGGGCATGTAGATAGCCGATCTGCTCCAAATCACTGTGTGTTGCTTAAGGTAGATGTTGGTATATTTATAACTGGAAGGTGCCGAGTTTGACGTAAGGTTGGACATAACACGTCACTAAGAACTGGCAGTTCTTTCAGGACTCCAGGAGTTCTAGGACAAATCAAAACAGAAGCAGGGGGAATTCCCGGGCTGCTGGAGGCTTGGTTTGTTTAAGAATATGTTGTGCTTTCTAGGAGTCTATGGGAGTACCCTTGCTGTATTTGGACTGCATTGGCTATGACTTAATATGGATATGATTCTTATGCCTTTATAAGGATATGATTTGCTATAACCACATAAGGGCATAAATCGGGAATGTCTTAATTAGGGTCCTAGATACATTCACAACACCCACTCCACGTATAATGTCCATCATTACTAAATACTAAGCAATACTAAACATGCATGTGTTTTCCATCCCACCCCAAAATACATATTTAGCATTTGAAATGGTATATACACGAAAAATGAGTATAACACTGTACGCTTTTAGTAAGCAGTGGTGTCATTCAGATAATGCATATTTGGTACATTTAGAATGTTGACTGAATGAATCACGAAATTTTACATTTATGAAATGGCTCTTAAATACAGAAGAGAAGGTCGAGACCATTTTATCACATATTTATATAAGACTGTACATGTGCTAGACGCTAAGTCAAAATATTGTCTCTAGAGATTTTAAAATTAGAAATCTTGTTCTCTAAGAATAGTTCTACTTTAAGCAGAGTATCATGTGCCAAAAAAAAGTAAATATTTTGGGAACTAGGGAAAAATAATTTTGTTTCTGGGAAGAAAAATAGTTCCAATGTTTTTTAGAAGTTCTTGTTTATCAAAACTGAAGGCCGAATTCAGAGTTCAGGGAACGTTGTGTGCTCGCTATTTTCGTTGTTAGAAGAGAACATTAATTCAGATAGGCTGGTAAAAAATTCAACTACAAAAGTAGGTGAAAGTTGGGCCAGGTCCGAAAAAGTAGAAATAGTGCATATGTGCGAAGCATTGCCATCATCGGTGTTCAGATCAGCAATGGTCCCAGAAGGTTGTACCAGTGTGCCGTTTTCATCTCGTACCTCACCGCCACCTAATCGTAATGGGGAGGTCTCAACGAATGCTGTCATTAGAATGGGTAGCCGCTGGGGACAACATGTTGCATGAGCCGTTACCGAACCAAGCAAAGTATCGACATCCATAGGTACTGCTGATGGGAGTGTGAGACAGACGTCTAACACGCATTCTTCTCCGCAAAGCAGGCATCATAGAACAGGTAAGATGCAATTTTGCCAGATTGGTCTGAATGAAAGAAACCAGGTAGTATTCAGATCTCTTAGCCGAGCCAAGCCGAGAACTTTAGTGATCCGTTCTCTGTATTGCATTGCTAGGATCGTGTCTTCCATTGTAGCCTGAGTTTTGTCTGTGACTTGACTTGCCATATCGGAGCAAAAGGAACAAAAATAAGATTCCTGCTACGAGTCCCAAGATGAGGGGCAGGACGCTGAACACAGAATGTACGAAATTCGGGAAGATGCCAAAACTGCTTTAAAGGGTGCTAACAGTCCCCAAAAAATTGTCTTAAATACATTTGTGATGCCACTGGTATCTGACATGTTTAAGATTTGACTTAACATTTCTACAAAATGTACGGGGCAATTTGTTGATAATAATGCATGTATCTCTGCTGCTGTCCTTGCAACTTGCAGATCATACGTTTCTCTAGACTAGGTTAAAGCCACAGTTGTTTGTAAAAGAATAGACTTCATTCTGCTTAAAGTATCAATTCGATTAGAAGAGATATTCAAAGAAGGCCATATCGCCGCCTCCATATCTGGTTTGCTATTTGGATACAATACTTGCATACAACAAGTGACCATGGAAGTAACGTTCACAAGATAGGCTTTTCCTGGCACCATGCCACAACAGCTGTGGTTACTTATTAGAAAGTAGCTGTCGTTGGAAAGCTGTCTGAAAAAAGGCTCTATCTGTGTAGCAGGGGTGCCGTGCAGGTGACATGAAAGGTTATTTGATGAACCTTCGCAGGCTCCATGCAAGTTAATACCTTGACACTGGAGTGTCCCGCTTAGTGATTTTTTACAGTTGTTACCACTATGAAATACCTCTTCTTACCCCCACTCCAACATCTATGTGTATAAGGCAAATTCCAGGTTGACTTGATGTATCCTTTACCCAACCTTTCATACAGGCCTGCTGGTATATACTTTTGGCAGCATTGAAACTGAAAAGTCGTTATCGGAATTGTAATGGTGCCATGTATTATCTATTCAATGACCGGTCATTCTGACATTGTCAATGGTAATTTTTCTAGTTTTTCAATGCTCAGCACCGTATAGTCTGCCCCATATTTGTTTATCAGTAAGGTTAAAGATAGAAAATAATGACGTTGTATTGATTAGACGCCATGGAACGTTGCCTAAACGCAAATTTTGTAACGTCCAGCCTAACTGTACAATAGAACATAATTGGGACTGGCCATGTTGTAACATTTCAGAAAAGGGGGTGGTGATGAACAGAGTGTCTGAATTAAGCAGACCACTCTTACCCAGTCCAAAGATCAGGGCTTGATCCATCACCATTATTTATCTCACTGCCCCATCCCAGCTCAGAACCTGGCTATATGCAAATCAGTCTGTCCCTGGCCCAGTGCATCATGGGAACAGGGCAGACTAAACTACCAAGCCAATTCTTCACCAGAAAGGAGACAAGCTACCGGGGACCGGTTTCTGGCATTTCAGCCGTCTTCGGCCCGGCTTGCTTGAATCCTGATGGAGCAGTGAGAAAGGGACTCATGTCTGAGTATACCCTGCCACACCTATAGTGGCCAAAAACGATTCAGAAAAGGGGGTGGTGATGAACAGAGTGTCTGAATTAAGCAGACCACTCTTACCCAGTCCAAAGATCAGGGCTTGATCCATCACCGTTATTTATCTCACTGCCCCATCCCAGCTCAGAACCTGGCTATATGCAAATCAGTCTGTCCCTGGCCCAGTGCATCATGAGAACAGGGCAGACTAAACTACCAAGCCAATTCTTCACCAGAAAGGAGACAAGCTACCGGGGACCGGTTTCTGGCATTTCAGCCGTCTTCGGCCCGGCTTGCTTGAATCCTGATGGAGCAGTGAGAAAGGGACTCATGTCTGAGTATACCCTGCCACACCTATAGTGGCCAAAAACGATTCAGAAAAGGGGGTGGTCATGAACAGAGTGTCTGAATTAAGCAAAGTCAAAGTCAAAGTCACAAGATTTATATAGCGCGCTACATACCCAGAGGGTCTCAAGGCGCTTGAAGAGGGGTGGGGAAATACTTGTCAAATATCCAAGTTTTAAGTTGCTTTCTGAATGCTAGGTGGTTCTGAGTGAGGCGAAGGTGGGTAGGAAGTGAGTTCCAGGTTTTAGCTGCCAGGTAGGAGAAGGATCTACCTCCCATGGTGGTTTTGTTGATGCGAGGTACAGTAGCAAGGGCTTGGTTGGAGGATCGTAGCTGGCAAGAGGGGGTGTAGAAGGAGAGTCGTGCGTTGAGGCATTCGGGTCCCAGTTCGTAAAGTGCTTTGTGTGCGTGGGTTAGGAGGCAGAAAGTGATCCTCTTATTGACGGGGAGCCAGTGGAGGTTTTTCAGGTGACCAGAGATGTGGTCTTTACGCTGGATGTCTAGTATGAGTCTGGCTGAAGCGTTCTGGATGCGTTGGAGTTTTTTCTGGAGTTTTGCGGTGGTACCGGCGTATAGGGTGTTTCCGTAGTCCAGGCGGCTCGTGACCAGTGCGTGGGTGACTGTTTTTCTAGTTTCGGTGGGGATCCAGCGAAATGTTTTTTTGCGCATGCGAAGAATGTTGAAGCAGGATGATGAAACGGCGTTGACTTGTCTGTTCATGGAGAGTGAGGAGTCCAGGATGATGCCCAGGTTCTGTGCGCGGTCCGTCGGGATGGGTGCTTTTCCAAGGGCCTCTGGCCACCAAGAGTCATCCCAGGCGGATGGGGAGGTACCTAAGATAAGGACTTCTGTTTTGTCTGAGTTCAGTTTCAGACGGCTGTGCTTCATCCACTCGGCTACTTCTTTCATTCCTTCATGTAGGTTGGTTTTGGCAGTGTTAGGGTCTCTGGTGAGTGATAGGATCAGTTGAGTGTCATCAGCATAAGAGATGATGTTGAGGTTGTGTTGGCGTGCGATGGCCGCGAGGGGGCTCATGTATACGTTGAAGAGGGTGGGGCTGAGTGAAGATCCTTGTGGTACACTGCAGATGACTTCAGTGGCCTCAGACTTGAATGGTGGGAGGCGGACTCTCTGCGTTCTTCTGGTGAGGAACGAGGTGATCCATTCCAGTGCATTTCCTTGGATTCCGATGTTTCTGAGGCGCCGTAGAAGGGTGCTATGACAGACTGTGTCGAAGGCTGCGGAGAGGTCGAGGAGGATGAGGGCGACTGTGTCTCCATTGTCCAGTAGAGTTCGAATGTCGTCTGTTGCTGCGATGAGGGCGGTCTCAGTGCTGTGTTTGGCTCGGAAGCCGGACTGTGAGGAGTCGAGGGATTTGTTGGTTTCGAGGAAGGCGGCGAGCTGGTTGTTGACAGCTTTCTCGATGACTTTGGCCGGGAATGGAAGGAGCAAGATGGGGCGGTAGTTTTTGAGTTCGGTGGGGTCAGCTGTGGGTTTTTTCAGAAGGGCGCTGAGTTCGGCGTGTTTCCAGCTTTCCGGGAAGGTGGCGGAGTTGAGGGAGCAGTTGATGACGTCTCGGAGGTGTGGTGCTATGATGGAATCTGCTTTGTTGAAGATGTGGTGAGGGCATGGGTCAGTGGGGGATCCTGAGTGGATGGAGTTCATCAGGCGGATGGTGTCCTCAGTGGGGATTGGGTTCCAGTCATTAAGGATGTTCAAGGGGGTGAAGGTCCTGCAGGAGGTTGGGTGGGTTGGTCTCCGGGTCGGTTGTTGAAGCTGTTGTGGATGTCTGCGATTTTGTTGTGGAAGAATGAAGCTAGGGAGTTGCAGAGGGCTTGAGAGGGGGTGATGTCGTTGGAGTTGGCTGAAGGGTTGGTAAATTCTTTGACGATGTTGAATAATTCCTTGCTGTTGTGGGCGTTGTTATCTAGTCGGTCTTTGAAAGCGGCTTTCTTGGCAGACCGGATTAGTTGGTGGTGTATGCGGGTGGCGTTTTTGAAGGCGTCCCTGGTGCTGGTGTTTGGGTCTTTTTTCCAGGCCTTCTCAAGGGAGCGACAGAGTTTCTTGGATTTCTTAAGATCATCGTTGAACCAGGGGGCGTTTTTGCTGCCTAGTTTGATTTGACGTTTTTTCAGGGGTGCTAGGATGTCGGCGCTGTTGGATAGCCATTGGGTGAGGTTAATGGCTGCTTGGTCGGGGTTTGAGGGGTGGGCAGTGGATTTTTGAAGAAGCACAGAGGAGATCTGGTCGATGGTGATTTTGTTCCAGTTTCTTCGCAGGGTAGGAAGAGGATGGTTGTGGGTTGTGGTCTTATTGTAGATAAAGTGAACGCAGCTGTGGTCTGTCCAATGGAGAGCTGTGGTGTGACTGAAGGAGACATGTTTGCTGGAAGTGAAGATAGGGTCGAGTGTGTGACCTGCAATGTGGGTGGGGGTAGTGACAAGTTGTTTGAGTCCGAGGTTGGCGAGATTGTCCAGAAGGGTGGTGGTGTTGCTGTCGTTGCTCTTTTCCAGGTGAAAGTTGAAGTCTCCCAAGAGAATGAATTCCTTGGAGGGGAGGGCGTGTGGGGTGATAAAGTCAGTGATGTCGTCACTGAATTGTGCACGGGGCCTTGGAGGCCGGTAGAGGAGAGTGCCTCTGAGTGTGGTCTTGGGGTCGGTGTGGATCTGGAAGTGAAGGTGTTCGGCGCTGGCAAGGTTGACGTCTGAGCTGGTTGAGATGCGGATGGAATTCTTATGGACGATAGCGATGCCTCCTCCTGTTTGGTCGGTGCGGTCCTTACGGATGATCTTGTATCCTTCCGGGATGGCAATGGTTATGTCTGGGGCTGAGGAGGCGTTCATCCAAGTTTCTGTTAGGAAGGCGACGTCCGGGGAGATGGTGTCTAGTAGATTCCAGAGGTCGATGGCGTGCCTGTGGACCGAGCGGGTGTTGAGCAGGATGCATTGTAGGTGGTTGGTGTCAGAGCTCTGTTTGATGTTAGTGGATGAGGAGTTGGTCTTGGTGCCGTCGAACTTGCAGGAGTTGCAAGAGAAGGGTCCATGGGTGTGTCCAGGAGCGGCTTGGACGCAGTTGGGGGAACGGCCGGGGTTTAGGGCTTAGAGGGTGGAGGCGTCGTATGTAAATCGGGTGGGGTGGGTGGTACGAGGGCCAGGGGGTCTGGCGCTGGGCGCGGTCCAGGCGCGGACGGGCGTAGACGGGCTTACCTTTGGCGCACCTTCGGCGCAACTGGGGCACGATCGCTGCGCGTGAACGCTGCACGTAGGTCCTACTGACATAAGTTGGGAGGGGGAGGGGGGCGGAGCGTGGGAGGGGGAGCTGGGAGGCGTTAGCGAAGGGGGAGGGACGGGCTGCAGGCACAACAAAATGGTGGGCACAAAAACAACAACAGGACGCTATGCGAGGTCAATGAACATACAAATAAGCAAATGTGAGGATTCCAACAGCAGCGCTATGCACACATGTCATCAATTAAAATTGTAAAGCCCTGAAATGGTAAACGACAGTCAGCAGCGCAATGCACGTCACTGCCCCATCCCAGCTCAGAACCTGGCTATATGCAAATCAGTCTGTCCCTGGCCCAGTGCATCATGGGAACAGGGCAGACTAAACTACCAAGCCAATTCTTCACCAGAAAGTAGACAAGCTACCGGGGACCGGTTTCTGGCATTTCAGCCGTCTTCGGCCTGGCTTGCTTGAATCCTGATGGAGCAGTGAGAAAGGGACTCATGTCTGAGTATACCCTGCCACACCTATAGTGGCCAAAAACGATTCAGAAAAGGGGGTGGTGATGAACAGAGTGTCTGAATTAAGCAGACCACTCTTACCCAGTCCAAAGATCAGGGCTTGATCCATCACCGTTATTTATCTCACTGCCCCATCCCAGCTCAGAACCTGGCTATATGCAAATCAGTCTGTCTCTGGCCCAGTGCATCATGGGAACAGGGCAGACTAAACTACCAAGCCAATTCTTCACCAGAAAGGAGACAAGCTACCGGGGACCGGTTTCTGGCATTTAAGCCGTCTTCGGCCCGGCTTGCTTGAATCCTGATGGAGCAGTGAGAAAGGGACTCATGTCTGAGTATACCCTGCCACACCTATAGTGGCCAAAAACGATTCAGAAAAGGGGGTGGTGATGAACAGAGTGTCTGAATTAAGCAGACGACTCTTACCCAGTCCAAAGATCAGGGCTTGATCCATCACCGTTATTTATCTCACTGCCCCATCCCAGCTCAGAACCTGGCTATATGCAAATCAGTCTGTCCCTGGCCCAGTGCATCATGGGAACAGGGCAGACTAAACTACCAAGCCAATTCTTCACCAGAAAGGAGACAAGCTACCGGGGACCGGTTTCTGGCATTTCAGCCGTCTTCGGCCCGGCTTGCTTGAATCCTGATGGAGCAGTGAGAAAGGGACTCATGTCTGAGTATACCCTGCCACACCTATAGTGGCCAAAAACGCTTCAGAAAAGGGGGTGGTGATGAACAGAGTGTCTGAATTAAGCAGACCACTCTTACCCAGTCCAAAGATCAGGGCTTGATCCATCACCGTTATTTATCTCACTGCCCCATCCCAGCTCAGAACCTGGCTATATGCAAATCAGTCTGTCCCTGGCCCAGTGCATCATGGGAACAGGGCAGACTAAACTACCAAGCCAATTCTTCACCAGAAAGGAGACAAGCTACCGGGGACCGGTTTCTGGCATTTCAGCCGTCTTTGGCCCGGCTTGCTTGAATCCTGATGGAGCAGTGAGAAAGGGACTCATGTCTGAGTATACCCTGCCACACCTATAGTGGCCTAAAACGATTCAGAAAAGGGGGTGGTGATGAACTGAGTGTCTGAATTAAGCAGACCACTCTTACCCAGTCCAAAGATCAGGGCTTGATCCATCACCGTTATTTATCTCACTGCCCCATCCCAGCTCAGAACCTGGCTATATGCAAATCAGTCTGTCCCTGGCCCAGTGCATCATGGGAACAGGGCAGACTAAACTACCAAGCCAATTCTTCACCAGAAAGGAGACAAGCTACCATAAGCGTGGAAGGGTATACTCAGATGTGAGTCCCTAGCTCATTGCACCATCAGGATTCAAGCAAGCCGGGCCGAAGACGGCTGAAATGCCAGAAACCGGTCCCCGGTAGCTTGTTTCCTTCCCAGTATAAGAATTGGCTTGGTAGTTTGGTCTGCCCTGTTCCCATGATGCACTGGGCCAGGGTCAGACTAATTTGCATATAGCCAAGTTCTGAGCTGGGATGGTGCAGTGAGCTAAAAAACGGTGATGGATCAACCCCTGATCTTTGGACTGGGTAAGAGTGGTCTGCTTAATTCAGACACTCTGTTCATCACCACCCCCTTTTCTGAATCATTTTTGTCCACCATAAGCGTGGAAGGGTATACTCAGATGTGAGTCCCTAGCTCATTGCACCATCAGGATTCAAGCAAGCCGGGCCGAAGATGGCTGAAATGCCAGAAACCGGTCCCCGGTAGCTTGTTTCCTTCCCAGTATAAGAATTGGCTTGGTAGTTTGGTCTACCCTGTTCCCATGATGCACTGGGCCAGGGTCAGACTAATTTGCATATAGCCAAGTTCTGAGCTGGGATGGTGCAGTGAGCTAAAAAACGGTGATGGATCAACCCCTGATCTTTGGACCGGGTAAGAGTGGTCTGCTTAATTCAGACACTCTGTTCATCACCACCCCCTTTTCTGAATCATTTTTGTCCACCATAAGCGTGGAAGGGTATACTCAGATGTGAGTCCCTAGCTCATTGCACCATCAGGATTCAAGCAAGCCGGGCCGAAGACGGCTGAAATGCCAGAAACCGGTCCCCGGTAGCTTGTTTCCTTCCCAGTATAAGAATTGGCTTGGTAGTTTGGTCTGCCCTGTTCCCATGATGCACTGGGCCAGGGTCAGACTAATTTGCATATAGCCAAGTTCTGAGCTGGGATGGTGCAGTGAGCTAAAAAATGGTGATGGATCAACCCCTGATCTTTGGACTGAGTAAGAGTGGTCTGCTTAATTCAGACACTCTGTTCATCACCACCCCCTTTTCTGAATCATGTTGTAATATTAGCATATCCTGTTCTATTATATCAATAGCAGATGATACAATAAATTCTGGAGGACAGAGTCGTTCACCCATTGTCCACTACAGAAAGTGATTTTTCCAAATGAATACGATCAATTTCTCGTATTTTTTCTGCAGTTTCAATTTGTGTTATTTTCCAAGCTTCATTGTAAGCTGCGTATATACCGGCGTATATGAAACGTTTTTGACGCTGTTTGCGAGGTTCCAGTAAGAAATCTCGCAAGTCAGCACCTTCTTTAAGTAAAGTTAAGTGTTGCTTAATTTCGGGTAGTGTGGATTTCTGTAGCCATTCGAGGCATAGTTTTCCTACACTATATGTTGTAATTATCCCTGGATATTGTCTCTGGGAATATCTTGGGTCTGGCCTATTCTGTTTGAACCCCTGTACTTTGTTCAGGAATCTATCTTGACAGTTATTAGTGTCTGTGGGCCAGATCAACCATTTGTTCCAATCAGGATTTGTTCTATTTTGTTTTAAAATATGGGATACGTCTAACCCCTCATCTGTAGTGTTATTTCTATCAGGCATAAGCTTTGGTATAGACGGGTTGTTTAAATCTTTTATCTTGGCTAGACCAAGACAGGTTGTTTGTTGAATGGTGTCATTCCAGGAACATTATTTGTTCTGGGATCATGCAGGCTCTGAATAATGATTCTAAAGCTTTTATCTACCATTCTTTTGTACCCCAGACAGTTTTTGTCTCAATGTTGTTTTTCCAAAATTCATAACCAAATGTAGGTATTTTTTCATAACATTTTTCAGAATAAATCAGTTTAGTGTTTGTCAACATGGTTTTCATTCCTGTCTTATTCATAATTTTACAATAAAACGTTTCTGGATTAGTGATATTAAACCCTGAAAAGTATGAGAATTTCTCATAAATTGTTTTCGAACTGCGTTTTGGCGGAGTTGGACAATGTTCCAATTGATTATAACTGAAAGAAATTTCTAGGATTAGCAGATTTATGCAAATAATGATGCCCAAAATGATTAAAGCAATACATTTCTTCATAATTTGATGAACCTTGTAAATAATCATGTTCTGTAAATTTTGCTGACATTTCTAAATCTGACATCATATTATTAATATTTTCAAAGTCTCAATCATCAGAGAAAGTACTAGGTGCTACAAAGTCACTTAAAGAAATCTTGAACTGATGTGGATATTTCAAGAGTTCAACCGGGCCATAGATTTCGTAATCAGTATTGTCCCATGCTACACCACCAGGTATAGGAATGGCTGTGATGTTCACTGATGATAGTTCTTTTTTTTCAATGTGAGAGGATCTGTGAGGTTTTAGAACCAAGTTGATGTTCTGACTTGCTGTGTCCATTGTACTGTATTTCCCATCAATCAATCTTCCCAAGCTTAAAACTAAGATGAGCCAGAGAAGGAGGAAAGGTACACCTAACACAGTTCAATCCAAGGTGAAATCAAACATGTTTCTCCAAGTTGATGAAAGAGTTCTGTAACTTTGTCTTTGAAAGTTTTGTTTGTTGGCTTGTCTTCATGTTCACTTGGATCATCAGAAAAGTAATCGAAATTGATGAAATAGCCAGATGCAGTTCTGTCAATTGTTTTGATGGCATCAGGATTGTTATTAATCCTTGTAGTTGATTCTTCCTTTTTCATATTGGTATAGTCTGAGGCTACATCATTGTAGACAGGTGTTTCTTGACGAACTGTAGCAATTTGGGTTTCAAGAGGCACAAGTTCCATGGCTTTGTTGCATAGTCCTTTTTTATTCACTCCAGGTTTATCGAATGTGATTAGTCCCTCAGTTTGAACCTCTTGGATTGTAGCAAGGTTTGGTCTTCTGCTACTTCTTGGGAGTCCACTGGGCCTACTACTTATTATTGGCCACATGGTTGTGGTTTTACCAGGTCGATTAATACAACTCGGTTCTCCTTTTTACCAGCAAGGGGCGGTAGTACTACTGATCTTGTTCCGCTGATAGCTAAGACATGTACTGCTTTTCTGTAAGAAGGCCCAAATTCCTTCTTCACCACGATCTTTTTTCTGACCAGATCCCCCATCTTTGGAACCCAGACAGGTCTTGCTGGGACAAGTGGTTTCTTTTCAGTGGCCGTTGGCTTTAGCTTTGTGTTACTTAGACTTCTTCTTGTTTCATTCAAGTCCTGTAAAATAGCCAAACGATCTTTGATATCAAAAGCTTTTTGTTCCACAACTGGAGTCTGACAATCAAGGTCTTTGATTATCATTCTTGTACCAAACAAAAGTTCATACGGAGTGATTCCACCCAGAGAATTTCTTGGCAGATTGTTAAGACTACAGTGAGAAGGGACCTGGCGGAGCTCACCGTGTGGTCGGACTATGGGGCCCAGACTCCCCTATACAAGTAGAACACTGCCCAGTTGGCCACGTCCAGCAGGAACCACGGACGGCTATCCATGCCTCTCGTCTGTTTCCACAGTGAGGACTGACGTCAAGGGGAGGAGCGACGGCGGAAGGACCAGTAAAAACCGACGTCAACCATGAAGAGGGGTCGCAGAACATCGAGAGGGCGGACCTTAGGACGGACAAGGCAGACCACGCGAAAGACGCCGAATCTCGGAGCCGGGTGCCGGAGCTGAACGCCGAGAGTCAAGACAGCGTTCCTGAGCTTGAGGAAGAGGCGGGGGAGACCGAAGACCGCTGGACGGAGGAGTGGTGGTGTCCCCCGGAGGAGGCTGGAGAGCGCGCCGTGACTCAGGAGAGTTACGGCGGGGCCGGTGAGTGAAACCAGTCCTGTGTGCATTGTTGGTTGTTTGTTGTTGCGGGAGGTGGGTGGCGTTGTGTGATATTGCGGGAGGAGGGTGGAAGTGGTTAGTAAAACGGGGAGAACGTCTGAAACGGCAGGCTCTCACTAAATAGGCACTTAAAGCGGCACATTGGTTTTCTTTTGGGAAGTTGTACTCCTTCACTTTCATCTGTCCCATCAACCTTTTCTACTTTGACATAACTCCACGCCCAGAGCCTATTCACAACCCCCCCTTCACCAACTCTCCACGCCCAGAGCCTATTCACAACCTACCCTCCCCAATTTCCGATCTATTAAGCACTACCGGGTGTAGGAAAAGGGAATTATACAGAACAGACGAACTGACAGGCTCCTTTTCTCCTTTCCTCTCGGTGCCCTCCGGGTAAACCAACGCCACAGAGTCCTCATCGCCCCAGGGTCCTCATCTTCAGGCTGAAGAAGAAGAAACAACGCTGAGTGCCACGGCCAGGCCTTCCAAAGCTGAAGAGACATTTACTGAGGGAGGAACACTAGAGCCTGTTGTTAAACCTAAGACTGTGACATCTGATAATAAAGGCGTTGTTCGTCAATATATTCAGCCTCCGCGTCTGTATATCCGACCTGCCCTCCCACAAGTGGTGTCAGAAGTGGGATCTGACGGAGACATGGAGGCTGCACTCGCGAAAATGGCGGAACAACAGGAACATTTGGGCAAGATGATGGAGAGATTTCTCCATGTAGTAGAGGAAGACCGTGAGAAGACACAGAAGGCCATAACAGGGCAAAGCCAAACGCATGAAGCCGCTATGGACAAATTAGCCGAAATCTTGGGAAATCAAAGAGGACCCACTACCCTACCCTCTATGGTCATGCAGAAGTAGGTCAGACGAGAAGATCCAGACTTCTTCTTTACAAACTTTGAACGCATAGCCACAGCAGCAGCGTGGCCAGCCGATAAGTGGGATCAGTATTTAGGCCCTCTTCTATCCGGGGATCTGCAGGCTGCTTACCAGGCAGCCACTATACAAGGGACAGTGCCGTATATGGACATTAAACGGTGTATAATGGAGAGGTTGGGAGTGGACGACGAATCGTACAGGATAAAATTACGCCAAATCAAAGAGGGACCCCAAGAAACACCACGTGCCCTGTACTTTAGGGTAAAAGACATGACCGACCCTTGGTTGAAACCAGCTACCACCGATAAAGATGGCATCATGTTCAAGATCTACTTGGAACAGTATCTGGCCTTCCTTCACCCCCGAATCCAGAAGTGGGTCAGGCAACAGGATCAATTGACTTTGGAAACCGCTGTAGAAATAGCCAGTGCCTACAACCGGGCACAGGAAATCCAAAAGGGCAGAGATGATACTCCATGGAGGGCCAGCGGACAGGGAAACCATAGGCCTCCCCAAGTCCCTGTTCTTAAAGAGCCTGAACCAGTGACTCTAAGCCCGTCTACGCCCGTCCGCGCCTGGACCGCGCCCAGCGCCATACCCCCTGGCCCCCGTCCCACCCACCCCACCCACATTACTTACGCCGCCTCTACCCTCCTAGCCCTCAACCCTGGCCGACTCTCCGACTGCGCTCAAGCCGCCCCCGGACACACCCATGGACCCTTCACGTGCAACTCCTGCAAGTTTGACAGCACCAAGACCAACTCCTCATCCACTAACACCAAACAGAGACCTGACACCAACCACCTAAAATGCATCCTGCTCAACACCCGCTCGGTCCACAAACACGCCATCGACCTCTGGAATCTACTAGACACCATCTCCCCGGACGTCGCCTTCCTAACTGAAACATGGATGAACGCCTCCTCAGCCCCAGACATCAACATTGCCATCCCGGAAGGCTACAAGATCATCCGAAAAGACCGCAACAAGCATACAGGAGGAGGCATCGCTATTGTTCACAAGAATTCCATCCGCATCTCAACCAGCTCAGACGTCAACCTCGCTAGCGCCGAACACCTTCACTTCCAGATCCACACCGACCCCAATACCACACTCAGAGGCACCCTCCTCTACAGGCCACCAGGACCCCGAGCACAATTCAGTGAAGACATCACTGACTTTATCACCCCACACGCCCTCCCCTCCAAGGACTACATTCTACTGGGAGACCTCAATTATCATCTGGAAAAAAGTAACGACAGCAACACCACCGCCCTTCTGGAAAATCTCGCCAACCTCGGACTCAAACAACTTGTTAATACCCCCACTCACCTCGCAGGTCACACACTCGACCCTATCTTCACCTCCAGCAAACATATCTCCTTCAGTCACACCACAGCTCTCCAGTGGACGGACCACAGCTGCGTTCACTTTATCTACAAAAAGACCACAACCCACAACCATCCTCAACCTACTCTGCGAAGAAACTGGAACAAAATCACCATCGACCAGATCTCCCCCCTGCCCACTCATCGAACGCCAACCAAGCAGCCATTAACCTCACTCAATGGCTAATCAACAGCGCCGACAACCTAGCACCCCTGAAAAAACGTCTAATCAAACAAGGCAACAAAAACGCCCCCTGGTTCAACGATGATCTTAAGAAATCCAAGAAACTCTGTCGCTCCCTCGAGAAAGCCTGGAAAAAAGACCCAAACACCAGCACCAGAGACGCCTTCAAAAACGCCACCCGCATACACCACCAACTGATCCGAACTGCCAAGAAAGCCGCTTTCAAAGACCGACTTGACAACAACGCCCACAACAGCAAGGAATTATTCAACATCGTTAAAGAATTCACCAACCCCACTGCCAACTCCAACGACATCACTCCCTCTCAAGACCTCTGCGACTCCCTAGCTTCGTTCTTCCATGACAAAATCGCAGACATCCACAACAGCTTCGACAACCAACCCGGAGACCCACCCACCCATCCTTCTGCCACACCCTCACCCCCCTTGAACATCCTTAATGACTGGAACCCAATCTCCACGGATGATACCATCCGCCTGATGAACTCCATCCACTCAGGATCCCCCTCAGACCTATGCCCTCACCACATCTTCAACAAAGCAGATTCCATCATCGCACCCCACCTCCGAGATGTCATCAACTGCTCCCTCACCTCCGCCACCTTCCCAGATAGCTGGAAACACGCCGAACTCAGCGCCCTTCTGAAAAAACCCACAGCTGACCCCACCGAACTCAAAAACTACCGCCCCATATCACTCCTTCCATTCCCGGCCAAAGTCATCGAGAAAGCTGTCAACAACCAGCTCGCCGCCTTCCTCGAAACTAACAAATCCCTCGACTCCTCACAGTCCGGCTTCCGAGCCAAACACAGCACTGAGACCGCACTCATCGCAGCAACAGACGACATTCGAACTCTACTGGACAATGGTGACACCGTCGCCCTCATCCTCCTCGACCTCTCCGCAGCCTTCGACACAGTCTGTCATAGCACCCTGTTACAACGCCTCAGTAACATCGGAATTCAAGGAAAAGCACTGGAGTGGATCACCTCGTTCCTTGCCGGAAGAACTCAGAGAGTCCGCCTCCCACCATTCAAATCAGAAGCCACTGAAGTCATTTGCGGCGTGCCACAAGGGTCTTCACTCAGCCCCACCCTCTTCAACGTATACATGAGCCCCCTTGCGGCCATCGCACGTCAACACAACCTCAACATCATCTCCTACGCTGATGAAACTCAACTGATCCTCTCACTCACCAAAGACCCTAACACCGCCAAAACCAACCTACATAAAGGAATGAGAGAAGTAGCCGAATGGATGAAGCACAGCCGTCTGAAACTGAATTCCGACAAAACAGAAGTCCTTATCTTAGGTACCTCCCCCTCCGCCTGGGACGACTCGTGGTGGCCAGAATCCCTTGGAAAAGCACCCATCCCAACGGACCACGCACGGAACCTGGGCGTCATTCTGGACTCCTCACTCTCGATGACCAGACAAATCAACGCAGTTTCATCATCCTGCTTCAACATTCTTCGCATGCTCAAAAAAACATTTCGCTGGATCCCCACTGAAACCAGAAAAACGGTCACCCACGCACTAGTTACAAGCCGCCTGGACTACGGAAACACCCTATACGCCGGTACCACCGTAAAACTTCAGAAAAAACTCCAACGCATCCAGAACGCATCAGCCAGACTCATTCTAGACATTCCGCGTAAAGATCACATTTCTGGTCACCTGAAAAACCTCCACTGGCTCCCCATGAATAAGAGGATAACATTCCGCCTTCTAACCCACGCACACAAAGCACTTTACGAACTTGGACCCGAATGCCTCAACACACGACTTTCCTTCTACACCCTCTCCCGCCAGCTACGCTCCTCCCACCAAGCCCTTGCTGCTGTACCTCGCATCAACAAAACCACCATGGGAGGAAGATCCTTCTCCTACCTGGCGGCTAAAACCTGGAACTCACTTCCCACTCACCTTCGCCTCACTCAGAACCACCTAGCATTCAGAAAGCAACTTAAAACCTGGATATTCGACAAGTAACTCCCCACCCTTCTCCTAGCGCCTTGAGACCCTCTGGGTATGTAGCGCGCTATATAAATCTCTGAATTGAATTGAATTGAATTGAATTCCCAGGAGCTGTTACACCCACACCAGTATTCAGACCCCCGAATGCAGGACCCCAGTGTTTCCATTGTGGGGGGCCAGGACATATTGCCAAATTCTGTCCACAGAAGGAGGAACCTATGGAGATAGGGATGGCCAGGAATTATTACTGTTCCTCATCAGGAAAACCACTACCCCCTTATCACTGTGCAGTGAAGGTTAATGGACAACCCACCTTGGCATTGGCCGACACAGGGTGTCGACAGAGTGTAGTCCGTCCTCAGGATTTCGAACCATGGGTTGGACCCAGTGAAGGAATGGTTGCTATTCGGTGTGTGCATGGAGACGTTAAGCAATACCCGACTACTCAGATTCGAATACAACATGTTGATGATCCTGGCACATCCCTGAAGGTAGGCCTCATACCTAATCTACCTGAAAAAGTTATCCTGGGAAATGATTATCCCCATCTTTCTCAGATGATAGCTCATGACATCCAAAAAGGTGAAGACTGGTGGGCTGAAGCTCCCGTTTCAAAATAAGAAGAACCCGAATGGCTGATATCAAAACCTCGGAAAAGTCGAAAGCAGAGAAGAGCAGAAAAGGGAAAGACACCGAACGTCCTTCCTGCTGTACTTGAGGAGAACCCATGGGAAACTGACAGAAGTTTTCGTGCCACACAAAGGGAAGATCCGGTATTACAGGAAGCTTGGAACAACGCCCTAGACCATGAAGACCCTCTTCATGTAGGTACTTATTTCTTTAAAAAAATGGGTTGCTGTATAGGAAAGGAAGTCCTACCCAAAACCCACAGCTTCTAATACCTATGCCTTTTCGAGAGAAAGTATTGTTTTTGGCCCACAGTCATTTATTAGGAGGACACTTTGGGCCCGACAAAACAGAGAAACAAATCTTGGAACGTTTTTATTGGCCTGGTATCTACCAACAGGTCAAAAGATATTGTAGGGAATGCCCCATCTGCCAGAGACATAGTAGGTACATACCACCCCGTGCTCCCTTCCCTTACGTCCACTCCCCGTCATAGAAGAACCTTTCAACAGGGTAGGCATGGACATAATAGGACCGTTGTTGCCATCCAGGGGTGGGTGTAAATATGTTCTAGTACTAGTGGATTATGCCACACGCTTTCCTGAAGCTATAGCCCTACGTCGCCCTGATGCTATCAATATTGCCAAGGCTATGATAACTGTATTTTCAAGAGTAGGATTCCAAAAAGAAATGCTGACTGACCAAGGGACCCCTTTCATATCCAAGGTTATGAAACAGGTCTGTACCCAATTAGGGATACACCAAATCAGAACTGCAGCCTACCACCCCCAGACTGATGGGTTGGTGGAACGGTACAATGCTACCCTTAAGACTACCTTGAAGAAATTGTTGGAATTAGAAACCAGGAAATGGGAGGATATGTTACCATTGGCTCTGTTTGCTATACGTTGTAAAATCCAAAAAAGTACAGGGTATTCTCCTTTTGAATTGTTATATGGTCATCAACCTCGAACTTTCTTAGACATGGCACAGGAGAAATGGGAGAGCGAACCAGACAATACAAAACCCTTAGTGGATTATGTATCTACTCTTAAAACACATCTTGGACAGATTCGGACTATTGTCCGTAGTAATCTGGAAGAAGCCCAATCCGCTCAGAAAACCCAGTACGATAAAAAAACAAAGGAACGAAAGTTCGAAGTAGGAGATCTTGTCTTATTGATGATGGCCTCCTCTGATCACAAATTGCTAGGCCAGTGGCAGGGTCCCTACAAAATTACAGAGCAGGTCACCCCGGTAACCTATCGAATAGAATTAGATTCAGCTAGGGGAACCTCGCAAATCTACCATGTCAATTTGTTGAAAAAATGGGAAGGACCTATGCCGACCTTAACTGTAAAAGTCGAGACAGAGGTTCCCTTGTTTGTCCAGTGTATAGACACCGCTCTTCCTGGCACATTGAAAGAAAGGTTGACCCAAGACCTTATACCACTAAGTGAAGTGTTTTCCCTGACCCCAGGAAGGACCACATTGGTAGAACATACCATCAGGAAACCTGTAGGGAAAAGGGTACGTCTTCGACCCTATCGTATACCGGAAGCACGTCGCCTCACCATACGTGAGGAAGTACAAAAGATGTTACAAATGGACATCATTGAGCCCTCTTCCAGCGAATGGAACTCACCCATAGACTTGGTCCCGAAGCCGGACGGTTCGGTCCGGTTCTGTATCGACTTCAGAGAAGTGAACAAACTTTCTGAATTTGATACCTATCCTTTACCAAGAGTGGACGAGATGGTAGAGAAAATAGGGAGGGCCAAATACATTAGCACCCTTGACCTGTGTAAAGGGTATTGGCAAATACCTTTACGACCACAAGAAAAAGAGAAAACTGCTTTTTCTACTCCTGATGGGTTATACCAATTTAAGGTCATGCCTTTTGGGTTGCATGGCGCTCCAGCAACTTTTCAGAGAGCCATGAATTGCATTCTACGTCCCCATGAGGAGTACGCTGGAGCATATATAGATGATATAGTCATCTATAGTGACACCTGGGACCAACATATACACCATTTGTCAAGGGTAATTGAAATGTTAGGACACCATGGTCTGAAAATCAACCCAGCAAAAAGCCACTTAGCAGCCCAAACGGTGCAGTATCTTGGAAACTTGCTGGGAGAAGGAATGATTAGACCCTAAGATTCTAAACTGACCGCCATATCCCAAATACCTCTACCCAAGACAAAAAAAGACCTTAGGGCCTTTCTAGGCCTCCTGGGGTATTATCGGAGATTTATCCCTAATTCTTTTCAAATTGCATCCCGTCTCACCAATCTCCTACAAAAAGCATCCAAAACAGAAGAACGATTAAAACATCCTACTCCAGATATCCTAAGAGCCTTTCAGACATTGAAAGGGTCACTCACATCCGAGACAGTGTTAGCCAGCCCCGACTATTCCCTACCTTTTGTCCTACAGACAGACGCATCGGACCAAGGACTGGGTGCGGTGCTTTCTCAGGTAACCCGACAAGGACAGGAACAGCCCATCTTGTACATTAGTCGAAAACTGTTCCCAAGAGAACAGAATTACGCAGTCATTGAGAAAGAAGCTCTGGCCGTGAAATGGGCCATTGAAACGCTGAGATATTATTTGGAAGGAAGAGAATTTACCCTATTCACAGATCATGCACCCTTAGAATGGTTAGAATGGTTAGCTCGAAACAAGGGGAACAACGATAGAGTGTTGAGGTGGTTCCTGGCATTACAACCCTATAGATTCCGCACACAACACTGGAAAGGGTCTGAGCAAGTCCAGATATCCCCAAGAGAGAAATCCTAGTATCAAGACAGCAAGGGAAAGGGGATGTGAGAAGGGACCTGGCGGAGCTCACCGTGTGGTCGGACTACAGGGCCCAGACTCCCCTATACGAGTAGAACACTGCCCAGTTATCCACGTCCAGCAGGAACCACGGACGACAATCCATGCCTCTTGTCTCTTTCCACAGCGAGGACTGACGTCAAGGGGAGGAGCGACGGCGGAAGGATCAGTAAAAACCGACGTCATCCAGGAAGAGGGGTCGCAGAACGTCGAGAGGGCGGACCTTAGGACGGACGAGGCTGACCATGCGGAAGACGCCGAATCTCGGAGCCGGGTGCCGGAGCTGAACGCCGAGAGTCAAGACAGCGTTCCTGAGCGTGAGGAAGAGGCGGGGGAGACCGAAGACCGCTGGACGGAGGAGTGGTGGTTTCCCCCGGAGGAGGCTGGAGAGCGTGCCGTGACTCAGGAGAGTTACGGCAGGGCCGGTGAGTGAAACCAGTCCTGTGTGTATTGTGGGTTGTTTGTTGTTGCGGGAGGTGGGTGGTGTAGTGTGATATTGCTGGAGGAGGGTGGAAATGGTTAGTAAAACGGGGAGAACGTCTGAAACGGCAGGCTTGCACTAAATAGGCACTTAAAGCGGCACATTGGTTTTCTTTTGGGAAGTTGTACTCCTGCACTTTCATCTGTCCCATCAACCTTTTCTACTTTGACATAACTCCACGCCCAGAGCCTATTCACAACCCCCCCCCTTCACCAACCCTCCATGCCCAGAGCCTATTCACAACCTACCCTCCCCCAATTTCTGATCTATTAAGCACTACCGGGTGTAGGAAAAGGGAATTATACAGAACAGACGAACTGACAGGCTCCTTTTCTCCTTTCCTTTTGGTGCCCTCCGGGTAAACCAACGCCACGGAGTCCTCATCGCCCCAGGATCCTCATCTTCAGGCTGAAGAAGAAGAAACACCGCTGAGTGCCACGGCCAGGCCTTCCAAAGCTGAAGAGACATTTACTGAGGGAGGAACACTAGAGCCTGTTGTTAAACCCAAGACTGTGACATCTGATAATAAAGGCGTTGTTCATCAATATATTCAGCCTCCGCGTCTGTATTTCCGACCTGCCCTCCCACAACTACGTTGGACACTTATTAGATGTTAGACCGACCCATCACCCGAACCTAATACCCTCGCTGTTATAGATTGCTTTATGTCACAGTTTTTTCTCTCTACTACCGCATTTCCCTCAGGATGGAATGGACTAGAGTACCGCAATGCAATGCCCATGCTGGCCATGGCCTCCTTGTAAGCTCGAGAGCTAAACGCAGGACCCTGGTCAGAATGTAGCATGCCAATTGCGTATGTGCCGATAAAGACTCGCAAATCTTTTATAACAGTTCTGGCATCAGCCGAGCGCTGGGGCCACATCCAAATGAATCTCATGCAGGAATCCACTGCGCCCATGATATATTTATAATTGCCATCCCTTTGTAAGGGACCACAGTGGTCCAGGTAAACACATGCTAATGGTTTGTCTGAGATTGGAAGGGGCGTCTGCGCTGGTCGTTTCACTGTTAATACCTTCATTTTTTGGCATATTTCACATTCTAGAACATAGTTTCTAGTCTGTTTTCTCATGCGTGGCCACCAGTATCTCTGTTTTAATAACGATACTGTGGCGGAAACACCTGCATGTGCAGAGGCGAGCCCTTCGTGTGCCGTTAAGATTAGTCCTAACCTATGTTCCATGTTTGGAATTGACCTATCCCCTACTCCAGGGATTACAGCAAAAGGAACATTGTTTGAATCAGTTTTGTATGAGTACTTTACTGGAAAGCCTTTCGGGAGTGTCTTACAATTGTCTTTTACTGAAGCACTGACAGCTAGCAATATATCGCTGTCTATTTTTGTTGTTGACCGGGTGATTGCAGCTACGGAAGCCGTTTGCACAGCTGCCTTCGCATCTTCATCAGCCAATGAATTCCCTGCAACGTGAACGCCATCACGCTGATGACTCAGTGTATGTATCACCTGAGTGTTTTGTAGTTCTTTCTCTATAATAACTACTTGTTCCCAAAGCATTTTATGTTTGATTGTGCCACCTTTTGCATCTTTGAAGCCATTTTGATCCCAGTTCTGCAAGTAATCATTGTAGGACTGGACGCAGTAATATGAATCGCACACTATAAGTGTGGGGCATTCGCGATCAGTATTTTCAAGCGCCATTTTAAAAACCTGTAATTCAGCTTGCTGAACTGTACAATCTCCGAGTGATTGAGTTTTAGTGACCAATGGTCTAAATTTTCCTTCGTGCCATCGACCTTTAACAATCACGCACGCAGCACTATATGCTTGTTTACCCCCAACTGCGGGCTGTGCTGAACCTTCTCTATATATTATACAGCCGTAACGTTCCATGAACTTTCTCGATCTTACAATAAAAGTCAGTGAGGAAAACACAATATACACAACCTTGTATACCAAACCTACCACCCGTAACACCCTTCTAAAATATAATAGCCACCATCCCAAATCACTTCGAGATGGCCTACCATTTGGACAGTTTTTGCGATTACGCAGAAACTGTTACAAACGTTGTGATTACTTCCACGAAGCCAAAATTTTGAGGTTTAAACTATTGGAAAGGGGCTATCCAAACAAGTTATTGAAGAATTCCATGAAACGGGCATGGTACAATGACCGTGAAGCTCTGATGCAAACCAAGACCAAAAGCAACGAGACACCACTAGTATGTGTTACCACATTTGGAACACACAGCCAGCAACTAAAAAAGATCGTCACAAAAAACTGGTCTCTCTTGCACGAACTACCAGAACTCAGAGCAAAACCCTTGTTCTCATTCAAACGTGGACGAAACCTCAGAGATCATCTAGTCCATGCTTATGACAAAGAGGACACAAACACTGTGGACAATATGAGGCAGCTATCTCCACTACTCGGCCACTTCAAATGCAACAATTGCAAGGCCTGTACAACAACCAAAAATATCAAAACATTTGAGATCAACAAACGGGTATTCACCATCAAACACTTCTCTAACTGTAGAACCACCAATGTTATCTATTGTATACAATGTCCTTGTGGCCAAGTATACATAGGGAAGACTACCCAAATGATCAAGCAGCGAATCCTGCAACATCAATCTCGGATTCGCTGCAAGACTGAAAACGCTCCATTAGTTGACCACTACTCTCTGGCCAAACATTCAGAAAAAGATATGACATGGTGGGTCATAGATGTGGTCAAACCCACAATCAGACAAAAAAACTGCGATAAGAGTCTGATCATCCATGAAAACCGTTGGATTGAAATGGCCAACAGTGTCAAAAACGGGCTCAATTCATGCACTGAATGGCACACGTTAGCTTGCCTAACCTAACCATCCAGACATATAATGGTCTTAACTATATTTGTAGAAACTGAATCCAGACATAAAATGGTCTTAACTACATTTGTAGAAACTGAATTAGCACTTAAGTTACAAATATATGTATACTGCAACTCTAGAATGTGAGCGCATATACTGTGACAGTTATGAGTGCTTGTTTCGCATTATGTAACATAACTCTGTCTGCTTTTCTTATTTCATGAATATCTGTGAAGACATTTGCATATGAGCACACAAACAATAATGTTTTTCAACTGCATGAAATGTAAACACCCTAGCATGTGAGCACATACTAAGTGACAGACCTGAATCATTATGTAATATGCCTGTGCCTTAACCAACCAGCTTGTGTATATCCAACACATACCATCTTTGATTTACACTAGCCAAACTGAACTACATCAAAACAACTTGAAAATAGTCAACTCCACTTCTTACATGTAAAGCTTCCTAAATTTACCTTTATGTGTTGACATTCCTTTCAACACTATCTCAAAAAGTATGCACCCAATACCCTTGAATGTCCGCTTAATAATCTGTAGTTTTCAACACTGTTTTGAAAAATTATTCACTTTTCCAAATATTAGTTTTTTCGGTCACCACAATTCATAACAATCTCTTTCAATCCTTCGGATATCGGTCCTTTGGGGCCAACACATGCTAATCATTTTTTAATCCCAAACAGCTATTCCTAAAACAGGTCGGTTAATACTCTAAAATGGCCGCCGCGTTTATCCACTCACTATAAACAATCTACACTCACACGTATTCCTGCGAGAATACGCGAGGATAAACCAGTCAGTTCAGGGTATTTAAAGCGATTGTAACTGCAACATTGTTACATCGCGTTGTATCGTACCATACGGACGTTCGGTTGCAGACTTTTCTCCAAGTAAGTTCACTGTTAGGCGGATTTTTGCGCATGCGCGCATAACGGCGTTAACGCTTGTGCTTATACTTTGCACTGTAACCTCTGACTTAGCACAAGACTTGGGACATTTCAAAAAAAACCCCTTTTCTTAAAAGAAACTCTGTCTAAATAAGCGCCAATTCCATAATATTTATCATAGCGAGTGACTAATTCACTGCTGTTATCAAAGTGCAACTTGCTAATATGCCATATTCTTAAACAAACTCTACTCTGTGCTAAATTATCCGGCCAATTGTTATGGAATTATTACCATATAAGCGACTGCTTAAACGCTACAAATTTCACATAAACAATAGTAATGCAGTCCATTAGAAGAGAAGGCAATGTATTTACAAATTCTCTTGAACCCATATCGCAATTAGTGATACCTTATATATAATTTTTTCTCCATTCAGCTCCAAATCTGCCACAGCTGATCTTCAAATATAAGTGGACTGACTGTCAGATCAAATTCACTGCTTCGTTTAGCTCGTTGCAAGGTAATAAATTAATTTTATGTAAAACTCCAAACACAAGCAGAGTTTGCCACAAAAGTAACTGGGAATTATAGTGATATCTTGTTCCTTCTAGTGTACGCTTGGGGCTATTGATTCATTTTTACGCCCGATCTCATTGCCACTATTCGTGAGTACTGGTGCCACCAAGATTCTTTCATTGACACCGTCTCTACCTACAAAAAGTAAGTGTTGGCCATAACTTAATGCCCAAAACCGATTGTCTAAGTAGACCTGTCCTACTTGTATATAAAAACAACTTTTCAGTCATAATTGAAACATTGTAGTCGCCACACCGACTACGTTTTCTTATCTTCCATGAAATGTAACATGCGAGATAAACGATACTATCAAATTTAGTTAAAATACAAAAATGTAAATATTTCCAATGTTGTCATAATAAATGTATGTCATTGACCAGGTATTTAATTCACACTGTACATATTATAATTCACTGTTGTTTTTTTACAGAGGGTCATCAACTGTATATACCATTTGTATAGTCCTGATGATGGTCTTAGGAGTAACCATAATAAGACCGAAACGTCGACTTGTTCAGTCCAATTCTGCCTAAGTTTGTCTCAAGTCATCTTTTGATTTCCATCTGACTTTGAGCTAAAACCAACTACTGTGACGTAACAGTTTGGACTTAAATCTGGATATGTCCAAGGAAAAGTAACCAAGACCTTAATATCCACATTGTATCTATGTATGCACCCTATTTTTATGATTGCTCACTGTTTTTGTACAGATATTAATATATTTTGTCTCAAAGCGTAATAATAACTTTTTTTGACAATACTCCCTGGTTCCGTGTTTCATTGAGCATTTTTGCCAAGTTTGGATGTTAGTGTGGTAACATCGTATGACTTTTATTTTGAATCTAAAACAGCCACTGATTCAATTCATGTTTAGGTACTATGATTAAGTCTTGTTTAGTCCTAACAGTGCTGTAAATAACCTAGACAAACAAAACCCCTTGCTGGCCATCTTTTCTCTTACAAACCTTGCCCAAGCCCGCAAGGGTATATTGGGTTGCTCACCTTTTTGTAAAATTGTAATGTTCCAGAGGCAGAATCTCAGTCGGCAGAGGACATTCGTATTCGTATTGGAGAAATTCTTGCATTTTTAGGTTAGGATCAAATTTGTATACTACATCTGGTGCAGCAAGAGAATTAGCCCATTGTATCCATCTCGGATGTAAGGCTTTGGCATTCGGAATTCTTGCTCTTGTTACTGCTTCTAAAGCAGGTACTGGTGTAACGAATATTATACGTTTACCTTGTGCGAGGGCTCTTTCTTTTGCTACAGCAGTTTGTACCGCAGTTAGAATTTTTTCAGTGGAACTGAATTTCATTTCAGCTTGTGTGTGCAAGTGTGATTTATAAGCTATTGGTACAGTTTCTCCCTCATTAGAGGTCAGGTATGTAAATCTGCATCTTCCTGGGATGACTCGGATTACAAGGTTGCGTTCGTTTGCGCGTGGTTGCAGTTTTGTTTTAGTTAACATGTCTGTTTGTAATGATCGTAAAATTTCTGTGTGTTTCTGAGTCCAAATAATTGGTTTGAAATCAGGTTTTATTAGTTCATAGAGCGGTTTAACCCTCTCTGCATAATTTATAATGTAAACTCTTCCGAAATTCAGGAAACCTACAATTGATTGTAAGTTTTTCAGCGTTTTTGGAGCTTGGAGTACGCACACTTCTCTAAGAAGTTGTCAGCTAGGCTTTTGCCTTCACTTGATAATTCATATCCTAAAAATAGGACAGTCTGGTGGGCAATTCGTGACTTTTTAAAGTTAAATTTGTACCCTTCAGATGCGAACTCAAGTATGATGATGGTCACTCTTTTCAAGTGTGTCTCCAGGTCATTGTCTGTAAGATCGATGTCATCAACATAAGATAATGCCTCATCATCATATATTTGTAGTAACTCTGTTACCCTGGCTGAAAATAATCCTGGGCTATCCTTGAATCCCTGTGGGAGACGACAAAATTGCTTTTGGACCCCCATGCTGGAGAAAGTGGTCAAATACCTGCTTTCTGGTGCAATGTTTTGACAGAAAAAACCATTTGGAATATCTAATGTCGTTTTATATTTTTTGCGCACAATATTATTCATTAGTGCTGCACTGTGTGAGTTTTTTACTGCAAATGTTTTGCAACAAGAGTTTAGGTGTCTGTAGTCCAAAACTAGACAATATGAATTGTCTGGCTTGGAGACAGGAAACAAAGGATTGTTCATTTGTGAGGTGTATGTTTCAATCACCCCCTGATACTCAAGTTGATCTAAGATCTCCCTGACTTGTTTTTTAGCTTCTTGCTTAACAGGATACTGCCTCTGTGTAGTAGGTTGATTTCTTAACTGGATTTTATGGTGAGGAGAATCCTCATCCCATCCTACATGATTTTTATATAATGCAGGAGCTTGGGCCACTGCCCATTTTCTGGCATATGTGTATTTTTTATTAATTGGAATGTGATTTGAGAAGGCAGGCATAATCATTTCTTCGCCATGTGGGCACTCCCTGACAAACTCTGGTGGCCAGTCTTTCTCTGCTAGAAGGATATCATAGCCTTTAGATAGTTTTTCCCAGAAGAGACCTTTTATTTTCCTAGTTTTGTCCCCCTCTATACGTAATGTTATTTCATATAGTTTATGGGGCACACTAACTCTGGTGTCTGCAGTTTCCACTTGAATGTATTCATTCGTGTCCACTGCCTCCAGAAGATTCATCAGGATCTTGCGAGCTATGGTCACTTCTGCTGCGCTGTCTAGCATTGTTTGGGCCCACTCTCCGTTCTGAGTTGTGTCCTCAGGATCCTCGGCATGTTTTACTTTAATACTGGCTACCTTCTTTTTTGGAAATTGAAATATTTTACTATGATGAGCAGGTTCTTTGTCTTTGGACTTGACGCGCTCTTCTTTATGTTCTGACCGTTCTCTTCTTTCCGATTTCTGTGAGGAAGTCTGAAAAGATCAAGAGGGACGCGTATCAATATCTTGATATCTGTCAGGTTTTCTTAAATTATTCCTATTTCTAAGGTTATATCTTTTTTCAGAGGGCTCCCATTGTGGAGACTTGCCCCCCCTTCTGGAGATCTATCTCTTTGTTGGGGAGACCTTCCTCTGGTCTGAAAATGTTTTTCTCTGGGATTGGTTTGCTTATTACCCTCCCACTTCTTCTTTTGAGAATTGGGATTATTTTTAATGAAAGTTTTTTCAGGGTTTTCAGTTAGTTGTGGTTTTAGTGGTTTCCCACCAAAACTATCTCTACCTAATTCTTCATAGGATTTTTCAATTATTCTGGCAAGTTCAAAAGGTTGTTCTGCTATATCTGTTTCTTTTAATTTCTGGCGGATCGCCACGGATGCTGCTTCTCCATTTATGTTGGCTAGTAGTATAGCCGAGACTTGCCTAAAGTCTTTCAGTAATTTCATACCTAGATTTAAAGCAGGCTCTGGACCGTATTCATTTTGAATCTGTCTTAGTACATCTGGTATAACCGCCATAGACGGAACACCATGTGTTTTTGTGTAGATTGAAGCAAATACTGTTCCCCAAGTGTCACAGTCCTCCACATGTGGCGCAATACCCATTGGTAGGCAGATGGTCAGAATTCTGTGTTTTTCGTGAGGGGTAGTATCAGGAAATACTGCCTCTATTTGAGTAATTTTTTGAGCTAACCAGAACGGAATTTGTTCCCGTTTTGCGGGTAATTTACCAATGACTGATTGTATGGTCTGTAGTGTAATTTGATTAGTGTTCCCCTGGTAAGGGGTGTGCTGTGGAATTTGTATTGCTGGTTGGACTGTTAAAGTCCCCATGACATATTATACCAATTGTCTATGTATTCTAATTAGTTGTTTTAGCTGAAGTAAAAGTTCTCCGCTAGACATTTTTTCAATGTCAGGATGTGGTGTATAGCTGGCTAGAACCGGCCATGTGGCTCCTGGTCTACCTAGTGGACCGAGCCTGGTAACGTGATTTTGATGTTTTAGGGCGCCTTTAAACCAGAGCTCATGCTCTTGATAAGTTAGTGGAATTTCAACTTCCTTGAAAGGAGTGTATTCCTCTGGAGTTTCCCCTGCTTTGTAGTAGTGGAACTTGTGTGTTACAGCATTTGCTGCTGGAAAGTTATCCATGAATAGAATACCTCTGTCTGCCGATATTCATGTGCCTCGACAACAAATATGACTGTACCACCTCTTGATGATACTCCATTTTCCATAAGTTTTATAGTTAAGGTTTTCCTTACATTTACCGGGATGAGTATTGCATCCGGGTCATCTTGTAGGAGACTTGTGACTTCCGTCAAAAGTTGAGGTGCTAGTCTAGCTCTCTCCCTTTCGTCGTCACTCTCTGACATTTTGCTGACAGAAAGTTTGCAGAGCAAGTTTCAAGGAAACAAAGATTAGGTACACAATATTTAGGAACACTGTATCCTTCAATGTTGAATAAACCAAAAACTGTTATATAGGAATCTCTTCCTACTAAGTTTTGGCAGATATTAACCTTATCTATCAGAGTTTTTACGGGAAAAGGGGTCTGTGTGAAAAGCACGACTGAGTTACTCTAGTATCTAGAGTTAAATTATCGCCTTACCAAATGTTGGGCGCCATGTAGTGTAGTTCCTATATTCCCAATAGGCTCTGCGCATTGGAATAACATAAACAATAGTTTAGACGTAGGACTGAGGTCGACTAGGTCTCTATTGAATATGTTAGACTTAATAGTGTGTGCCAGCTAGCTCAGAGGTCACTAGAAACTTTCTCGAGTAAACAAGAAGGTGTTTAGCTTTCCTGAATAGACAAGAAGGGATTAGCTTCTGACAACCGCATAAACATGACAACTTTGCTCCCTCCAGACCTAGTCGACCTCAGTCCTCCAGAGTTGCGGAAACAATAGATAGCTATTTTACTCAGTCAATCGTGCATGCTTCGTTTCACCAGAGATGCAGAGAAATAGAGAGACGGGCGTTTTCAATAAAAGGGTTATTTATTGAGCAGTCTTCTTTCTCATGCTAGAGAAATGAATTGTTACAATTGCAATACTTGTCATAAAGTAAAGTGCGTGCAGTAAAAGGAGTATTATGAAATAATACTGTAAAAGCATTTATATGGTTTCTAAGCCATAAGATACTTAAAATGGATAAACTACATACACAATAAAATAATGACTAAACGTACTCAACTGGTGTTTCTAAGATACGCCTACCCCAGTATACCTAACCTAAGCCTAGTACAGGGAAGGAGTAGATGAGTTACAGGTTTTGCCAAGAATCTGAATCAAGAATTCTCTATGGGTCTAATCAACTCCGTACCTTGGTTATAGAATGAAGGAGGTCTTGTATCTCTCTCTCAGGTCTCGATCTCCCAGCAACCCGCGAGTGTGTCAGGGAAACACTGGAGCTGGATTTCTCGGCAGGAGAAAAGACAGCGTCTCTCTCAGTGCGTCAGCAGGGAGGGTCGGCTTCCTTCGGCACTAGCATCAGCAGGGCGTCGGGCAAGTAGATAGCCGATCTGCTCCAAACCACTGTGTGTTGCTTAAGGCAGATGTTGGTATATTTATACCTGAAAGGTGCCGCGTTTGACGTAAGGTTGGACATAAGACGTCACTAAAAACTGGCAGTTCTTTCAGGACTCCAGGAGTTCTAGGACAAATCAATTCCTGGGCTGCTGGAGGCTTGGTTTGTTTAAGAACATGTTGTGCTTTCTAGGAGTCTATGGGAGAAGCCTTGCCGTATTTGGACTGCATTGGCTATGACTTAATATGGATATGATTCTTATGCCTTTATAAGGATATGATTTGTTATAACCACATAAGGGCATAAATCGGGAATGTCTTAATTAGGGTTCTAGATACATTCACAACATTACGGAGACGATCTGTCTGATAGAAGCATCCGTTGAGGCTCTAAATAAGGAAGCAGATGTAAATTGAGTTGAAATCCTATCCCTAAAAAGTAGTGAAAAATGTATGATGGACAAAATTGAAGCCTTAGAAAACAATAGCAGGCGTAACAACATCAAGGTCCTTAATGTCCCAGAAGGTCTGGAGGGTGATAATATCAAAAGTTTCTTTATAGGACTGTTAAAAGAGTTTATCCAGACTATTGACTCCCTAGACCTGGAGGCTGATATTCAGAGACTCCATAGGGATCCGTTCACAAAAAATACTAATAAGACAACACCTAGAAGAATTTTGGTAAACTTTAAAACATTCCTCCTGAAAGAGGGGATTTCATCAGAAGCAGTCAAAGCTGGCTCCTATACCAGGTGCGCCTGATCTTTCCGAATCAGGACTCATTTGTCCAGAATTACCCGAGACAGACATTGGGAACTGGGGACGTTTATACCGACTTTAAGATCATTAGGGGTGGCAGCGCAACTGAGATTCCTTGCTCTGCTAAAAGTAATGTGGAACAATAAATTGACCAACGTTAGAGATCTGAAGGAAGTGGGGACTTTCATAGAGAAAATAAAGGCTCAGGGTTTAAGCTGATTCTTGTAGTATAATATAGAGTAATGTATACCTTTTTTCCGGAGGGGAGTGGAGGGAGTTCGACTGGGCGGGTTATCATCAAGCCTAGATCAATGTGAGGGAGGGTTTCCATGGGAGGAAGGGGAGGGCACAGCTCGAGGAAGCAAATTCTTTATTTCTTTTTTTCACTAAGTGGGGAGCAAAATAGGGAAAAAAGAAAAAAAGTCCTCATTTGTCAAATAGACAAGACAACACAAATAAAAGTGGGTGGATCTGTAAACAACTTATCCTACTGGCACTCTTTCTTCCACTGCAATTAAATTCCTAACATGGAATGTTAACGGTTTAAGGGGCTTAAGTAGACTAAGGAGAATCTTCCAATATCTGCGCAAATCTGAGTCTGAAATTATCATCCTTCAAGAGACTCATCTAACTTGTGAGGAATGGAAACGCATCTGTGATAAGCAGAGATGGATTAATTTCTCCTGTCACACAATACAATCTTGATATACCAAACATGCAGCTAGAGCTACTTACGGTGAGGTTAAGGTGGACTCTAAAGGGCATTGGGTTATCTGTGATGTTAAAATTCAAAAGGAGTAGTACACCATAGCTGGTTACTATGGACCCAATATAGATGATGAGACCCCCTTAAACATAATCCATAGTCACTTGATTGAATCTAACTATCCTATCATAATGGAAGGAGGTTTTAACATTCTTTTGAACCCAGTTCTAGAAAGGTCTAGCGGGGTGAAAGTAGTCTCTTAAAAAAGGGGTTCGTTTATAAAAGTATTGGTGAGGGACCTAGGATTGATAGATATTTGGAGGGAAAAATACAAGGGTTTGGGTGCACAGTCGGACTTTACATTCCCCAATAAAAAGTACGGACATCGTTCCCATATTAATTTCTTCCTGATTGACTTAGGATTGCTGAAGTATACGTCATCAATCAGGCACGTCCCGGAACACCTCTTAGACCATTCTGCTGCTGTGTTAGTTCTCCAAACGCCCAAATGTGAATCTACCTGGAGGTGTACCTTTGATAGAACACTCCTCCTATTTCCCTTAATAATTGCACAGTTGAAGGAAGAAACACAAACTTTCTTTGACATTAACTTAAACTCTGCCTCGTTGGAAATTGTTTGGGATGCTTATAAAGCATTTATTAGAGGGGTGGTGATAAGTTTGGCCACTAAGAAACATAAGGAGTCTAAAAAGATCGTACAGAAGTTGGAGGAAGATATTTTTAGAGCGAAATCTGAGTGTGAATCCCGCCAGTAAGGGCAATTGGATGGGGGGGGAGGTAGAGAGTTAACTGCTAAGAAGCAGTTATTAAAAGATCACCTGGACGATATAATTGGGAAAAAATGGGAGGCCAGTAAGCTAGTTAATTATGATTGTGGTGTGGAACGGGGGAAACTCCTCGCTTGGAAGTCCCGGATAATTCAAACTAGGAATCTATTTAAAGAAATAACTCTAGAATCAAGAGAGACCTGCTAAGATAATCTGAAAATAGAACAGATATTTTAGGCTTTTTTTCAGGACTTGTATACAGAAAATCTCGTGGTCTAGGATATACTGCTCCCTCGCCTCATAGAAAGCCAAACTAGTCTGTTGAATCTAAATATTGATTAAACAGAATTGAAGATCATGCTGAAACATTTAAAGAAGGGTAGCGCAGCAGGAACAGATGCTATCCCGAATGAACTTTATATGGCGTTGGTTGAAGAGATTGCACTGGTTCTTGTGACTCTGTTCGATAGGATTTTTTCTGAAAGCAACCCAATCCCCAAGTCATGGGATGAAGATGCGGTTTCTTTGATTCTTAAACCAAATAAAAACTCTTAGAACTGTGAGTCATATAGATCTATCTCCCTGCTAAATTCAGATTATAAAATCTTTGCACAAATTTTAGCAAGGAGGCTGAATTTGGTAATGAGTTCCTTGGTCCATTTGGACCAGAAGCAATTCATCAGGGTTGTCAGCTTCACAAACTAACAAATTATTTAATTGGGGTGATTAATGTGTAGAAAAACAAGGACCCCCTGAAGAGGATACAATTCCTGGGTCAGGGCAAACAATTTATTGAAAAACAAACCCAGGCAATTCAAAGAATACTGGCAAAATTCAAGTAACAAGATAATAATGCAACACTGTATTACCACAAAAAAGTCAATTTAATAAATTTGATAAAAGTGTCATGAAAATGTTAATTGACATAATAGCTAGGTAAAAAACAATAAAAAGGATTTCTTTCAATCAATGTGCAAAATATATAAATGCTTTTATATGGGTGGTATTCCCAATGGTACAGAGAAGAGATGGTGTCCGTCTATGCGTTTCGACACGTTGAATGTGTCTTCATCATGACAATACCATCTTGTTGCTAAAAATAAATGAACAATGTTTTAAAATATTGCTTATATGCTAAACAGTGCATAGGAATCAGTACATTTTCTTGAACATATGAGCCAGAAAATTGATAACATAACATGATATACCGCATTACAATAATTTACAGTCTGTTTATGTCTCACATAACACTCTTGACACAGTATGGTACAGTTAGATTATTGGGCTGATTGCCACTGCCCATAATCAGCCCCTCTCGATCTTTGCTTTGGATGTGGCGAAGGCTTTTGACCGAGTGAACTGGCTTTTTTTAACCTATATGATTCGACGGTTTGGGTTGGGCGATCATTGTTTTCGAGCCATTAAAATATCTATAAAAAGGAAACTGCTAGACTTATTATTAATGTCAATCTCTCTAAATCAATTAAGTTAAACAAAATACTTTGTAGCCAGGAGTGCCACCTACCCGATATTGTCACCAGTGTTCAGTTTAAGATTCGGTCTGCTGCAAACATTGGGAGTTGTGACTTTTTCTGCGTGCTTGTGTTCCAGGGGCCCCGACCCCAGCCTTGCAAGGTGTACCTATGTCATGTGTTATATCTCAAAAGCACACATTTATATTCTGAGCCTAAATCCCACTTGCTGCTCTGATGCCTAAGTCTGCTACTAAGCCGCCAGTGCAGTTAAACTTGAGCCGGAGGGGTTAGTCCTTTCAGTGAGGCAACATTCAACCAACTTTGTTTGTAGGTATGTTAAAATAGGCTCTGGCGAAGGCTTGTGACAGGCTCTTTACTGCAAAATTTAGGAATTCTCACATTAAGGTAAATTACTAGCAAGAGTTTTTCTAATTCTGTTAGAAGAGCTAGTGCAAACTTGTTATAATAAAACATCACAGCCAGTGCTGCTGGTTACTTAGGAGCTTGACTCTATTAAAACCTCAACCCATTGCTTCAGACTGTTCTTTGTGTATTCATTATACATCTCATGAGGATGCCTCCTCTGGTTTAATAGCGGCAATTCATTGCATATATTTGCAAACATCCTTATGGCCTGAGTATAATGTGGACTATAGCATAATGAAAGCAGTTCTTGAAATCTTATAGGTATCTCTGCCATGAGATGGTAAGACATGGTCTTGCAAGACAGACTGCATTAATGCAGATCAGTAATATATGCAAGTACTTGAATTGAAAATAAGAAACTGATTTTTAGTATCAAAACATACATTTACTAAAACAAAGAAAGGCTGTTTTTTTCAAGACAAAACTAGTGTTTTTATGGAAATTATAAAAGGACATTTAATAGCACAACATATGTATTTTCATAAACGGAAAAACTGCTGTTTGCGGGTAACTTTTTTGCATTCCAAATTATGCATTTAAAATATGGGTGTGCAAAGCTTTTCTTTAGTAAGTATTGGTGCGGGTGTTTCCTGATTATTGGCATTGTCATAGCTTGCAAACATTTCTCATTTAACTTTATACGTAGGCAAGCCTAATTGCCCTGTTCCCTCTAACGCAAACACCCACTAAATATGTCCCTTGCTGCCTTGCATTGCGTGAATGGGAGAGAATAGATACTCAATACTTACAAAAATATGGAGCATTTCTGCTCTCTTCTTGCTCTGACAAACTGTGTGATGCTTAGCACCAATGCAGCCACAATTGCACCATAGTGCAAGGATGCCTGTATAGCGGGAAGGATAGTTTTTGTGCATAAAAGGATACCTTCCAGCACAAAAACATTCAAATAGATATTTTCGTTTTTCTTTGAGTGATGCAGAATGAATCACGCATAAAAAAGAGGAAATAACGAGGAGAAAATAAGATTTTATAAGTTTTTTCTCCCTGTTACCCCATCACCTGGGAGATGCACAGAATTGAGACAGTCCAAGGTTTTCAAATCTTTGTAAATCTGGAAATGTGTCATTGGGTGAATGCATGGGAATGTCTATGCTCTACCTATGGATGCCTACCACATCGAAATTTAAAGTGGTAGCATCATATTCTTTACAAAGCCACACGACGTGGAAACATTTGTCCCTTGCATGGCTCTGAAAAAATTACTAAAGCAATTGAGTTGTCTTTGCATTGCCTTACATGAAGCAAGGACAATTCAAAGGCTTAGAAAATTTGAGCCTCAGGGTTTTTAATGGAGCTCAAAATCTTCCAACGGTGCAAGACTGAGTTCGTATCTGACAAAGTCTCTATTCAATCGGACACCTTTGACTTCAGGTCCCACTTGTACTCCTGAGGTCTTGGAAAACCAAAACGTTTCCACTGCACAGCTTTTAAGAATATTTGGAGACCCTCTCCTTGGTAATTTCCAAGGCAGTCCAGCCCTGATGGAAAGCACTTAGGGCCCAGGACTCACTCCAGCAGAGGCCACCAGCAGGGTCCAGTCCAGTTCCATTTGGTATTGCTCAACTGGACATCTAAGGAAAAGGCTTGTTGTGTTACTGTAACCCCACAAGAGGTCAGCCGACTGACTCTTAAACTCCACTTCTTAGTACTGGCAACAAGTGGAAGCAGGTCCAGTCCTTCAGGTCTCTACACAGGTTTCAAATAGCAGATCCAGCAAGCCCAACATGATAGAATGTTTCAACCGGTGAAGGGGGTGTGATTAATGAAACCAGAATTCCTCTCCTTCTCAGCTACACCAAACTGGTTACACTGCTTACACAGACCGCCCCACTTCTGAGTCTCACACTAGCCCTTGACTTCAACACATTTCACAAGACTTAGGGGCCGATTAGGATGGCACCCCCGGCCTGGAGGATGCGGATTCACTGCCTTGGTTTGTGAAAACACCACCTGCCACATTACGATGGTGGTGGGATCAGCGGCGGATGGCAAGTCCATCCGCCACTGATCCGCGGTGGTTGTACGCAGATATGGTGGCGGTGTCTTCAAGACACCGCCAGCCATATCACGATGCAGGCGGAAACATGCTTTTCCATGGCGGCTTTTCCGCCTTGGAAAAGCATGTGGTCTTTTCGTTTTGGGGGCCTGTTGCAAGCCCCCAGGGTGTTGGGGGGTGGGGGGTGCACATGGGGGGTACCTATGGTACCCCCCTGCTTTGGCATGCACAAGGTGGCAAGCACCACGCGGTGCCTGCCAAGTTGTGCATGCCAAAGGTAAACATGCATATTTTACATTGCGGCGGGTGCTGTTTAAAGCAGCACTCGCCGCTATGTAAAATATACGGGATGTGACCGCCAGGGTGGCGGTCACATCCTAATTGCAACGGAGGGACTGCCGCTGCCCCTGCGGTCGGTCCCGCCACCTCAGGGGTGGCGGACGGACGCAGGTCCGTCCACCATCCTAATCGGCACCTAAATGCCTCAATGTGGCAGGTACAGCCACAAAAGGGCAAAAGATAGGGATGGTTAGCAGGGAAGTTGGTGGCTTAGCAAAATAGCGAGCAGGTAGATTTCAGAGGCATAGTAGACCAGGTGTGAGGAGAATGGTCAATAGGTGACACAAACATTTCGGTCACCATCCTTGGGCATCAGTTGTTTTGTGAACATAATCCAAAGCCAATATTGGGGGTATTTGGTATTAAATGGTAGGGTGTTCATTCAGATCAGGTAAGATATGAGAATTGTATGTGATGCAAATGTAAGAAGGTGGATTTTCATTGGTTAGGTCATGGGATTGTGGAATTTTCCTGCCTTACACTTACATTTAGAAAAATGAGACAGAGATGACCAGAGTTAATCCCCATATAGATAGACTTATGGGAAAATTCTTTAGTCCAACTAATGGGTGACGAGCTGAATCAGCAAATCAAATAGTTGTAATGGATGGCCTGATGCAGAAATAATTTAGACAGAGGCATTGCTGTGCTGTGCACCAATGGACTACAGATGTTTGCCAGACTTAGAAGGGTGCACAAAGTACGTAACAGTGAAGTGTCAAGAGTGTTTGACGTTTGAATGGTGTTAAGTGGGATCCACATGAGGAAATAGTGACCAAATATTTTTAACGGTTCAGAAACATCATGGTACATCTACATTACCTGAAGCCAATTATGTATATTGATGTAAACAATGGTGGTTGGGGACAAGTTAATAATGAAGACATGTGTCTGCCGGTGGATGGAAATTACAATATCTGAGAGGGTTTTTTCAGGCACCACTTCAATAGTCAGGATAAGTGATATAAAGTTTAAACCATGTGATATGAAGTTAAGTTTCTTAAGGGTTTTTGCTAATATAGTATAAATATAACTGATCTGAATACCCAGTGGCAAGAGATTGCTTGGCAGGCCCATCAAGAGAGCGGTAAGTCAAGTAAACTAAAGGAAATGGGAAAGTGGAATTAGCAGAGGTCCAGCGGTTCTGGGAAATTAGGGAAAGCACTTAGAAGTGCAAGAATTGGTTATTTTTAATTTTTTTCATTATTGGCAAATGAAATCAAAAAAGATGAACAGTCAAAAAATGTAAGCAAAAAAGTAGTAAATGCATATACAAAAACACATTATGTACCAGACAAGAGAATCTCATAAAACATCTAACGGCCTCCTGAACAAAGTACGCATAGATTCCCTCGACTAACATATAAGAGTAAAAATATGAACCACATAGAAATAGTAACCTAAATATTATTGAGCAATATAATATGGATCCAAAATACGAAGAAGCTTTGATCTATGATTATCACTTTATAAACCCCACATAGTGATAAACTCTGACCAGCAGGACTGATCTGGGGAAGATTCAAGAATAGCCCGCTGTGTGACTGGGATTGTGCAGTTTGGGTTACCATGACAGCTTGAGCAGCTTGGGCAGCTTGGGCTCTGCCATCGGCTTGCTCGCTGGTTGGAGGAGGTAAGTGTTTTGGTGGTAGCTGCTGGGCCAAAAAGAGGATGTCGCTGTGCAGCAGCCATGCTGCAGGTCGCTCTACAAGTGGCACCATAAAGTAGGAAAGCCAGGACAAGTTTGAAATACGCACCGCCCCAAACTTTGCAGGATTATGGTAAGACACAACAGGGGACAGCCTCAAAAACGGTCTTAAGGAGTGCTTGTGACATGTGTATGCGCAACACCTGTTAAAATTTGCATTTAAGGGGTGCTACAGGGTGTCCTTTGGACACCCCTGGCACCCTTAAAATCGCTATTTTATTTGCGATTAGCAAATTGCTAATCGCAAATTAGGAATACTCCCCATTCATTCCTATGGGCCTTTTGGCCCATAGGAATGAATGGGGAGTTTTTCCTTATTTGCGATTAGCAATTTGCTAATCGCAAATAAGGAATGTGTAGGAATCGCATTTTATTTTGCGATTCCTACATGAATACCGTTTTGCGAGTCTCAAATAGCGATTCCTTATGATTCGCTATTTGAGCCTCGCAAAACGGCCCGTACATGAATCAGGCTGTTGGTTGTTTGGTGCCCCATACGAGTCGCAACAAATGAGTTTGGACAGTGTGAAATAAATGCTTTGGTAATGGAACTGGAACATTACAGAACAAGTATAGGAATTTGGGTAAAATCACCATCTTTATGATTGAAATCCGGTCCGCCAAAGACAATGGTAGGCACAACCATCTGTCCACTTGCGTGACTAGCACCGCATATGCCGCACCGTAATTTTCAGTTACTACCACTTCGGGATCTCTGTGTATCCACACCCCCAAGTATTTTACGGGGTCTGCAGACCATATTACGGGGTACTCAACTACGGGAGGTTTGGTTATTGCAGTTAGTGGAATGATTACGGACTTGTCCCAATTTATGGGTATAAGTATCTCTGTATAATGGTGAAACTGGCTACATATGAATACAGTAATGTCTACATTTCTGATTTTTAATGAATTTACATAGATATATTGAAATATGTGATATGACGAATTAAGTGTAATTCAGTTCTAGCATAATGTTTTTGCACATTGGGTACTTTTAAACTCGTATGTATTGTATTGTTTTTATGTGATCGTTGTAGTGTTTTTCCTCTGGCTATGATAATGAGTTATATATAAGATATTTATGAAATATTTATTGTATTATTTGTATGACACTTCCAGCCTTGAAAAAGTCTTGCAAAGAGAGGAAACACGTGTCGGCGGTGTGAGCTGAGAAGTCTAATCTACACATGGATTTTTAATAAAGAATTTAAAGAATACTACCTGGTTTGGATCTCTGAATCCATTGTTGCAATATAAGAATTGGACATTGTGCATATCCAACCGCGAAATAGTTATCATATGTCTTTTGGACCGATCGTTTCTAAGGAAAGATCTAGGATTACCTAGAGTTTACAATACTTTAACATTAGGTGGTGTGCTAACCTAGCCTGCTCCTAGTATAATATGATATGTGTGCTTTACAACACTCCTGGTGGTGAGAGCGTATCAGGCTATACAAGCACCTATTATTTGTTGGTGAAAATCCATGATGAGTTTATAACTACACATGTATTTCTGTAATCTTGAGATCTATTACCATATGTGCGGACGCTTCTCCTTGTATGAGGAGAACACTACCACCGACCTCTTTGTAACTAAACGTTGTCTCAATTTATGTTGAGACCAGAGAATAGGCTGAACTTGACATACTCACGGAGGACAGGGGACAAATACTGTTGCGGTTCACGGATATATAGGACCATGTCGTCCGCGTACATTGAAATTCCCACTGGTCTATTATTGAAGTTGAGGGCCGCCGCTCTGTGTATCTGCCTGATCTTACATGCCAGGGGTTCTAGCACGATGGCGAATAGGAGTGGTGAGAGCGGGCAGCCCTGTTGTGTACCCCGCTCGATGTCAAACGGCTCCAATGTTTCACCTCCAACGTGGACCCTCGCTGATGGCTCAGTGTATAAGAGCTGTATCCAACGTGTGAAAATTGGGAGAATCCCATCTTGCGCAGTATCAGGACCATGTACCGCCATTCTATGGAATCAAATGCCTTAGCGGCATCTAGTAGTACTGCAATGGCTGGCAGCTCTGGGTTCAGAACATGCAACATGGCAAAGATGGTGCACAGGTTGAGGGACGTAGACCTGTCAGGAATGAACCCAGCCTGGTCTGGGAGGACCAGCAGTGGCATTAGGGGTTGTAGCTTTGTGGCAAGAATTTTCGCCAGTATCTTGACATCCAAATTAATGAGAGATAGAGGCCGATATGATTCGCAGAGCTCGGGATTTATCCTTCCTCAAAAGGGTGATGATCATTGCCTGCCTCAGAGAAGAGGGTAGACGGCCAGTCTCATACGCTTCCGCGTACATTCCTAAGAGATGAGGAGCAAGGAGGTCAGCGTGTGCCTTATAGAATTTCGCGGTGAGACCGTCGGGTCCGGGAGCTTTTCCGTTTGGGAGCGACCTGATAGCGCCTATCACATCCTCCACGTCTAGCGGGAGACTGAGATATTTTCGGTGTGCGTCGGATAACCATGCACAAGTAATGTCATCCAGGTACGTATTTATGGCCTGTTCATCCATCCCACCCTTGGAGGTGTATAGCGTGGCATAAAACTGACGGAATTGATCTATTATGTAGTAGTGTGTCTGTCCATCTGCATCTACAATTCGCTCGACTGGGAGGTGAGCTGCCCTGTTCTGTAGACTACCAGCCAGGGATCTGCCCGGACGACCTCCTTCGCCATATCATCTGGCGACATGCCTTTTTGATAAGTACTTCACCTCCTTCATCAATGTGTTCGTGTATGCTTGCAAGTACGTCTTTGGTAGGTGCACTATCATATTGGGTTTCCAGTTCACTGAGTTTCTTCTCTAATGTATTCAGCCTGCCCCGTAAATCCCTCAAGATCCCTGCTGAAGTGCTAAATCATGTACCACTTATCGTGGCCTTGAAGGCTTCCCACTGAATCTTTTGGCTGTCTACTGTCCCCACATTCGATTCGAAGTAGTGGACAACAGCGGTTTTAATAGCGTCAGCGTATGTCGGGTCTAGCAGTGCCTCTGCTCTGAAACGCCACGTGAATGGTTTCTTAGGATTGAGGGGGATGGTCAGTGTGAGGAACACCGGGTTATGGTCAGATAGTGTTTTCGGGAGATTGCGGATGTCTGTTACCCATTCGTACACCTCTGTACTTAGCATCCAATAGTCCAGTCTGGACCAGCCATTGGTCGCTGGCGTGATATGTGTGCCTGTTAGTACCCCTACAAGCCGCCTCCGCCAAGCGCCTACCAACACGAATTCCACCATGCCACTTTCAACACAGCTAGTGACCTTAACCATCCTGGCACCCTGTGGATTAGATTTATCTAGTTTGGGATCAAGGTGTGTGTTGAGGTCCGCCTCCCCAAATAATTGCTGTATCGGGCCAAGTGTGCAGTATACTAAACATGTTTAGATAGGCGGTCGTGTCATCCACCACCGGACCGTAAAAGCAAATGATCGTTAGTCGTACATTCCCCAGTTCCCCAAGTACCATTGCCCAGCGACCCTCCTGGTCTGTGCTAGAATTCAGTGCTGCGAATTCTACTCCCTTCTTTATTAAGATTAGGACTCCTCTCGCGTATGAAGAGTATGAGGACGCCAGTCTATAGGATGCCCACCGTCTGGCCACTTTATCCTCCGTTACCTTACTGAGGTGGGTTTCCTGTAATAGTGCAATTGAAACATTTTGCCTATCTAGTTGTGCTTTACCTGTCTAATCTTCTGCGGTTTGTTGAGCCCTCGGACATTCCACGTGATAGCATTATATGTGGCCCCTGTCATGTGTATCGCTGAGATGCCATACAATAGCCATTATTCATATCGTCATTTGGGTGCTCCACACTGTCACAGAGGCATATCGTATCTTTCTTAGCATCAGAAACCCCTGGCTTGTAACAAACAAAAACTTCTCTCCCTCCCACCTCCCACTTCAGCATACCCCAATTGCCAAAGACATGACTTTTTTTCAACTCCCATTGTAACTCCAATTCAAGTAAACATAATTCCCATCGGGGAACGTGGCAGCTACATCCACTCCCAGATGCCATAGGAAGAGGAGCCATCGATGTATCATCAGTTCCGCAAACCCTGTATAGCAGGACAGCTCCCGAGAGCTTGCCACCTAGTGTGAGATACTATTGCTGTCACCCCGTTGAAACCACCTCTAACATAGTACCACCCCACCCTTGTCCCTTTGGACACATCACATCCTTTCCCATCTGAAGTCTTTTAAGCACCCTCTTACTGTTCACTCATCAATGTCCGAGGTGGGAGAGGAGGAGGTACGCTGTTGTCGCTTCTGTAGGTGTTGTGCATGCTCCATAGCGTGCTTAGTGCTCGTGAAGATTTTGCCATTTTCCATCGTTCCAACCCGCAAACGTGCAGGGATAGAGCATTGAGTAGGGTATCTGCCCTATTTGTAGTAGCTTCTTGACGTTCTGAAATTCTTTACGGGCTGCTTGTACATTGGCTGTAAAATCCGGATAGAATGATAAGGCATTTCCCTGATATGTGATCGAGCCTTTCTTTCTGGTTATTCTCAGCACAGTGTCACGGTCCCTAAAATTAAGCAGGCGGGCTATGATGGGCCTCGGTGGAGTCCCCGGTGGGGGGCGCGCTGCCAGTGACCTGTGTGCTCACTCCATTGCGAATAAGGGGGACAGCTCGTCTTTACCACAGATTTCTTGAAACATGGCCTCGAGATAGTCTTCCAACCTCCCCACGTTTGTGGATTCTGGCAGACCCAGGACGCGGATATTATTGCGGGGAGACCGCGCTTCGATGTCCTCATTCTTTGCCTGTATGACTGCCAGCAATTTGGTGATGTCTGTTGTCTTTTCCGCAACTTGTTGTAGCCCATCCTCTGCGTCGGTGATCCGTTGTTCTGCTTCGCCGAGGCGTACCGCCTGCTTGTCTAGCTTAGTTGAGAATTGGTCCATCCTACCATTCAACGCCTCGATCTTCTCTTCTATGGCAGGAAGACTAGCTTGTATAGCAGCAAGTGATTTCTCAATTACCTGGTCGGACTACTTTTTAGTGGGTATGACATTTTCTATCCCATTGTTTAATTCTTGTAACACCCAAAGAGCAATTTGCAAGAGGCCCTGACGTAAGCTTCTCTTAGAGGACCTCCATGCTCTTTTGGGAATTATACCACTGGGTCCACTTGGTGAAGTTGAGGTAGGATATGATTCTTTTTGTGCCTGGATTACACGTGCCCTAGATCAACTTATACCGACCGTGTGGGTTAAAGGACGTACTCAAGATGCCAATCCTTGGTATAATGACGCCTTGGCCATCCTAAGGAAGACCTGCAAGAGATTGGAGCGTGATTGGAGGAAGGACTACTCCTCGGAGAAGAAAGCTTGTTATTTAAATAAACTTAAAGTCTATCATAGAGCCATTTGCAGGGCTCGGGCAGACTATTATGCCTCTGAAATTAAAGCTAGCTCCAATCCGGCTAAGGTAATCTTTAGGATTCTTAAGGAGCTCAATACTAAAAAAAGTCCTGAAAACCTACCTACTTCTGCTGCCTATTGTGAGGAACTGGCTCTTTTCTTTGTTGAGAAAATCCAGTGCATTTATCAAGGGTTTATCCCTGTGAAGGAGCTGAAGCCCCCCTCCTCTGTGAAATCTAGTCCTGCCTCTTTTCTGACGGTGATTCCAGAAATCTCCTGGGAGGAGTTTTTTACTCTAACTAGCAAAATTAAATCCGGATCACCGGCGGATCTTCTTAAGCCGGCGCAGTTTAGAGACTCTGCATCATGCTGCCTGGCTCCTCTGCACAGCCTTATCAATGCCTCATTTTCATCGGCTATCGTTCCAGCTAAATGGAAGCAGGCATGGGTCTCTCCCATATTAAAAAAACCTACTTTGGACCCTTTGAAGCCGGAAAATGTCAGACCGATTTCCCTGCTTCCATGGGCAGCGAAGATTGCGGAATCCCATGTAAATTCAATTCTTTCCACCTTACTGTGTACGAATAACAACTTGGATAATACTCAACATGGGTTCCGCGCCGGTCATAGCACTGAGACAGCGTTACTTGCTATGACTGAGCATCTTCGCTTAACTCTTGATCAGGTTCAAACGGCGGCCCTGGTCCTGTTGGACTTGAGTACCGCTTTTGACACTGTTTCACATCAGATCCTGCTCCATCGGCTCGAGGAAGCCAGGGTTACGGATCTGGCACTTGCATGGTTTAGATCTTTCCCGTCAGGAAGATCTTTTCGTGTTTCTACCCCTCCTTTTCTTTCTAGGGCACATTCCATTGAGCAGGGTGTTCCTCAGGCCTCTGCCTTGAGTCCCACCTTGTTCAACCTTTATGTGCAGCAACTCGCTGCAGTCGCCAAGTTATGGGACCTTAACATCGTCTCATACGCGGACGACACGCAGCTTGCGGTTGCCCTATCGGAGGATGCAACCGGTGATCATGTCAGATTTAGAGCCGGGCTGTCTGCAGTGGCTGACTGGTTGACGGCCAATTGCTTACAGCTTAACTGCCAACAGCCAAGACTGAGTTTCTACTAGTTGGCAGGAACACCTATTTATGGGGAGACCATTGGTGGCCAGCTACTTTGGGGAAGGCTCCGGAACCGAAGACAGAAGTGAAAAATCTCGGAGTCTGGCTTGATTCGACTCTTAGCTTTTCCACCCATACAAAGAAAGTTGCTGCTACTTGTTTTGGCATCCTGCGTAGTCTGAAACCTGTCTTAACATTTTTTGACTCTGAGACCAGACAGATGATAATCCAGGCCACAGTGATGTCTAGGCTTGACTACGCCTGCTCATTACTGCTGTGTGTAAATCAGGCAGAAATCGTCCGAATGCAACACATTCAAACCGCAGCGGCTAGAGTTCTAGTAGGCTTTCCTAATTTCAGCCCGATCTCTGCGACCATCCAAAGGCTCCACTGGCTACCTGTAGCCCAACGAATACAGTTTAAGACTCTCTGTATTTCGTTTAAAATCCCAAGACTGACAACTCCCAGGATGCTCTGCCCGCTGCTGAACATGTATGCTCCTCTGCGCACACTACGTTCTGCTGGCCAAAATTTGGTCGAAGTGCCTCGGGTCAAGCGTAGCAGAGCGGGAGGATGTTTTTTCCGCTTTTTGGCAGCTAAAGATTGGAATGCTCTCCCCTCCTTTATCAGAGAAATTCAAAGTCTGTCTGTTTTTAGGAAAGCTATAAAAACTCATCTATTTCTGTAAATTTTTGCTGGAGATGCTCATTCACTACTTCGCTCATGGTTCTTGTTCTGTTCTGGAGTTTGGCGCCCGCACGCCCCTTTGCTGGGGCAGCTGCGTGGTCTATAAAATGTTATAACATAACTTAACATAACATGTGTCATCGACGTATCTAGTTCAGAGTCTGACGTCGCGTTTTTCCCTGGTTTTTGCCCCCTTCGCAATTCGAACGTGAGGCGGGGCTGGTTCTTTTCCAGTTTCCCCATGGCACAGGGCCGGTGGAGCTGACTCTGAATATTCTTTCTGCGGTGCTCGTGCGTGTATCAGTTCAGTGATCTCACAACTCCCTTGTGTGTCTGTGGGCCGGTAGGGTACCGAAATGCCTGATTTATTCGAGGATCGTAGCCCAAAAAGATCGCAGACTCTGTGCACAGCGGAGCTCCGTTATTGCCAGGCCGCACGCCACATGGCAGGTCAACAAAATGGCGCCGCGCCCACAAATGCGCCGAGATAGCGTGGCCCCTGCAGCCCTCTCAAGACAGATCTTCAGTTTGCCCAGCCCGGGCCGCCGGCTTCGCTACGGTACCTGCCAACTGCAAGGCCGGTGGTGAATATGTCCCTGTGGTCTGTTCCACTAGCCACAGTCCATATACACACTGCAGTAGAGGTGGGGGGACCAGCGATCTAGTGTAGTCTGCACCGATCAGGGTGCCACACCATAGGAAAGCGCTGCTCTTGTGTTGCCCAGGAGGGGGCGATCTACCATCACCACAGGGCCTCCTCGCCCGCGCCCATAAGGGGGAGTCCTCTCGCCGCCCTCATGGGTAGATATGTGCTCGTTGTGCGTTTGATGGCAGTTCTCCCGCCCTCGGGGTGTAGTGTAGTTCCTATTTTCCCTATAGGCCCTGCGCATTGGAATAACATAAACAGCAGTGCAGACGTAGGACTGAGGTCTTCTAGGTCTCTACTGACTATGTTAGACTTAATTTAGGTTTGCGCCAGCTAGCTCAGAGGTCACTGGAAACTTTATTGACTGAATAGGAAGTGATCAGCTTCCCTGGCTCAGACAAGAAGGAATTCAGCTTCCGACAACCGCATAAACATGACAACTTTGCTCCCTCAGAATAAGAGTCACTCTCTAGAGTCGTGTGAAACAATAGACAGCTATTTCACTCAGTCAGATGTGCATACTCAGTTTCACCAGGGTGCAGAGAATAGAGAGACGGGTGTTTTCAATAAAAGGTATTATTTATTAAGCACTCTTCCTTCTCATGCAAGAGAAATGAATTGCCACAATTGCAATACTTATTGTAAAGTAAAGTACGTACAGTAAAAGGAGTATTATGAAATAATACTGTAAAAGCATTGATATGGTTTCTTAGCCATAAGACACTTTAAAATGGATAAAATATATATACATATATACATAGGCTAACGTGCTCAACTGGTGCTTCTAAAATACGCCTACCCCGGTGTACCTGACCTAAGCCTGATACGTGGGAAGGAGTAAGTAAGTAGCAGTTTAAGTTAAGTAGGTTTGTTGCCAAGGATCTGTTCAATAATTCTCTCTAAGGTTTTAGTCAGCACTGTACCTTGGGAATAGAATGTAGGAGGTCTGGTATCTCTCTCTCAGGACCCTATATCCCAGTCACCCGCAAGGGTAGGCTGGAAACGCCGGAGCTGGATTTTCTCGGCAGGAGAAAAGACAGCATCTTTCTCAGCGCGTCAAAGAGGAGGGGCAGCGTCCGTGGGCTCTCCGCGTCTGCTGGGCTCTCGGCAAGTAGATTAGCTGCTCTGCTCCAAAACCACCACCGTGTGTTTGCTTAAGGCAACGTTGGTATATTTATACCTGAAAGGTGCCGAGTTTGGCTCCCGGTCAACAAGAGAATCACCTTCCGTCTCCTCACCCACGCACACAAATCCCTACACAACCAAGGCCCAGGATACCTCAACAGCCGCCTCGACTTCTACGCTCCCAAACGCCAGCTTCAATCGACCAGCCACGCCCTCGCCGCCGTCCCCCGCATCCGAAGAGCCACCACAGGGGGACGGTCCTTCTCCTACCTCGCCACCAAGACATGGAACTCCCTCCCCACCCACCTCCGCCTGACCCAGGACCACCTCGCCTTCAGGAAGCAACTCAAGACCTGGCTGTTCGAGCAGTAGCGGACCCCCCTCCCCCAGCGCCTTGAGACCCTCTGGGTGAGTAGTGCGCTAAATAAATTGCGATGATTGATTGATTGATAAGGTTTGGACATAAGACGTCAATAAAGATGTCACTAAGAACTGGCCGTTCTTACAGTGCTCGCAGGAGTTCTATTACAAATCAAAACAAAGCAAGCGGGGATTTCCCAGGTTGCTGGAGGTTTGGTGTGTCGAAAGAACTCGGTGTGCTCTCTAGGAATCTAAGGAAGTAGCTTCTGCCATGCCTTGGGCTGCAGGGGCGATTTCCTGAAATATGGTTCTGATTATTATGCCATTATAGGGATATTATTGATTATAGCCTTATAGGGGCATAAAGTCACAATATTGAATCGGGTTCCTAGATAAAACACATCAGGGGACCCCCGGTAGGCTCGCCGCTGTCACAGTTCCAGGCGCTCTAAACTGTGTTCACAGCGGAGGGGGGGGGGCCGCCTCAGTGACCAGCCGTAGGTAGGCGCATCAATTGTCCAGTGAGTCGGTCCCCTCACGGTGATGCGCGGAGGTCAGGGAGAGGGACGAGGGGGCCAGCCATCAGGTTTTCAACTCTGTTCTCGGCGCTCCACCTCCACACGGCCTACGCGCTCCTTCAGCGCCGGGGGCTTGCGTGAGGCACTCCCCGGTGCTCCCCCTCGACGGTCTTATCTCTCCTCCCCGCCTTGCATCTGGTGGCCCGCTACTGTCTGTACCTCAGTCGCGTTCCAATCCAGCCGTATCCAGTCTGCGGGAGAGTGCCCCAGTTGTTCCCCAGCTGCTTCAGTGCTCACTCGGGCCCAGGCAGTAGTCTCCATCACTAGGGCACCGCCATTAGCTATAGACCACCGGCGGCCGCGTGATGGCTCGGGGTTGGCACTTTCAGTACGGCGCAGGCAACAAAGGATATTTTCGGACAGCGCCGAACGTCAGCAGCGCAGTTTCTGGGGCAAGACAGCCAATTGATAGGGTTGGGGCAAGGATATTGCAGGATATTAGACGTTGGCTGGCAGAGCTGCACTACAGTGCGGCCATCTTGCCGAGCTCCAAGCAACGCCCCCCACCTGATGCTACTAGATGGTTGTATGGTAGGACTTGATTCATACTGTCATCAGTGAGGACAGTATTTTGGTGGGCCTGATGGGGTGGATTCAGCGTGTGCTAGTGGGCTGGGGGTGTGGGAGTTCAGTTTGGGACAAGGAGGGCAACAATGTTTTACTGCAACAGTGAGACACCTGAAGAGTGTGTGTGGGCGATTGGTTGCAGGTAAAAAAAGAAGGCTTACATCTCAGCAATAGAATATAATGGGGTAGGACAAGGCTTTTAGGCATCAACATTTTTGGTTATGTGCTATATGTAAATGGCAAGATAGTCATATAGTGAGTTGGAATGTCAATGGCTTACAATCTAATAGGAAAACTACTCTGATTAGGGAATAACTTCTAACAATTAATTCCTATATCATATGTCTCCAGGAGATGCCTTTGGCACCAAATGATAAATATAAAGTGCACAATCTAAGGTGTGAACCATTAGTGATTGTGGGGAATTAAAGCACACAGCGTGGGGTGGTTCTTTTTCCATTTGGTGATGTGTTGTTTCTGTAAACCTATATAGGATCTACACGTTTAGACAACATAGACTGTGGGCTTGGTGTCGAGACTGAGTCTGGACACCCCCACCGGGTATGTTCGCCTGTATACCAACTAGCTCATAGTGCCACTAGAAACCCCTCTTACCAAGGAGAGAATAGTTCTTAGCAAGTATCAAACATCACAACCCTGATCCCTCAGGATCGTCGAAACAGTGTATTACTTTTCGCTCAGTCACTCGTACTCACTTCGTCTCACAGAGCAACACAGAACAAACTGTGGGGAAATTTTTCAATGATCATTTATTGAACCAGCTTCATTCTAGTGTAAAATAGGTGTGCTGAAACAACCACTAGACAGTGACAGATATACATGATAATGAGCACTAACAAAGTAAAAAGATGGTTGATTTCTACCATCGTGCTAAAACAGTGAATGCAGGCAAGTATATGAAATACATGAAAGTAAAATGCTCCATGAACAACTTCTGAGTGTAGTATATTGCACAGTTTGCCACATTTAGGCGTACATTCACAAATTATTTGCTTCTTGAAAACAGACATATGCCAGGTAAAAGTCATAGGACCTGGCTCACAAAGATATGTGCTTGCAAGTTCCGTTTGCACTTACAATAACCATATGCATGAGTGTTAAACCACTTTCGCTGGGCTTTGCACTCCTGAAAAGATAGGCTAATCATAATTGTAGTCCAGTATGGTGTAATATTACATGGTAGTAAATCTTTTTGGGTGGAAGTAGGCTTGCAAGGGAGAGAATGCCCTGCATAGTTTCAGCGGGCACGCAAACGTATCCCTGGGGATTTGACAACTTTTTGTTGCCCCTTTCCACTCTAGAAATTATTGGAGAATTAAACCTGTTAATGGCAGATGTAAATAACTTAATAAGGTATGAATAAACATGGGATACTCATACATATGATTAAGAAATAATTGAAAGGGTTACTACACTGCGAAAAAATAAAAAAAATCTAAAAGTGTAAATTCACTAATGTGAAACTGTTATAGCATGACAGTTGTACAATATGCACAGTTGTCCATGAACTGGAACGAACATTCAAAAAAGGACTCCTGAATTGCTTCCTGTTGCTAACTTCCACGAGTACTACTGTAAACAGATGAAGATGTGTACAACACGTACATAAAACAGAATTATTTTTAGGGAATGTGAAAATTGTTTTTTTTCCCTACCCACACTATACTAGGAACTCGACTGAAATACAGTTTCCCTATGTTATTTTGCTTCTTTTTTTCGTGTGTATCACTTTTAATGTTTGCGGCCCATAAGAGTAGAACAATTCATTAATCCCTGCTTGATAGGGCGTTTAGATAACTAGCTCTCCTTCGTTTAGTACTTCATGCAAAGTCATATTGACAAATTCTGTTCAGCTGAAGATTTGGAGTCAGCATCCTGCGGAGCTGTAATTATTCAACAAAGTGAAAAATGTGAGCATTGCTGTTTATTGATTTTGTTTTCCTCCTTTTAATTTAATGTTATTGACCCATTTTATAGTTCAATGTGGAGTACATGTTGCTACCAGTTTGCCCTAGTGGCTAACAAAATTATCTCTAGTTTATATTCAAACAATTGGTCTGTTCTAAAAAAGAAAATCGATTCTGGATTTTCAGGCTTTGTAAACACCCAGGTTCTAAAGAATTTGCATTGTAGCTAATGGAAGCTCATTAATTGCATTTAATTGACACAAACATTAACTTACATTGTGATCCAATTTTTATAGGGTGCATCCCAAAGACATTTACGAGGGATATTTGCCACATGCATAATTACACTTCACAGGACATCTTTTATGATATAGCGTGCATTTGTAAAGCACCCTCCGGAGGATGAAAGGTTGATGGACCATGACGACTGTTAATTTGAAAAAGTAACACCATTTCCCCTTTGGTCTGAGAATAAAGATGGCACACTTGAAAGAAGGCTCAAAATGTCTGGAGAAGAAAGCTAAAAACCCACTGCACTGTACATTGCTCACTGCAGGGGCATAACATAAGGTCCTCCAGCCCCCACAGTCCAGGGGGCCCCCACGTCACCCAGACCTGGAGGAGCCCTTTTGAGCCTGGATTGTGTACTATAAAGTTATTGGAAAAACACTTAGCAGTGGCGGCTGTTGCCATGCTGGAGCCTGCTGGGATTTCATCTTAGGGGTGGACCTAATTGACAGAGTTTTACTACGTGGAATTCCGTGGAGTTACATAAAAAATCAGAGAGATTCCATGGAGTTCTGCAAATAGACGGAATTAGGCACGTCGGGAAGCTCGTTCTGATTTTTAGTGGCAGGAGCTCATTTCGGGCTGAAAAATCAGCACAAACGACACCGCGCCTCGAGCCAGAGGGTGCTGCTTTTTAGTTGATTTTGCTGCCGCTCAGGTAGATTTTCTACTTGAACTGCAGCATTCTGACTGCGAACTGTCCCGACTGCCTGTGTTTGCGAAATCTCGCTGGGTTCCTGCCTAGTGATAAAAAAAACACGCTAGGGGTTTCCAAATCTCGGTCGCCAACTTACTGTTGGTGAGCTGCATGTGAGAAAAAACTCTGCCACCTGGCAGAAATTAGCCAGAACTGCATGTTACATGGATAATGCGGAGTGGCCAAAACTCCACCAGCTCCACTGTCAAAGTGAAACTTATCACCCACCTCTACTTAGGAACAGAAATGCATCTATTCTATGAGACAGGAGGCCTTGAATTTTCCTTCCAGGAGTGGGTGCAGCCTTCCTAGGGTCAGTGGGTTAACTAACACAGCCCCACCTTGAAGCATTAATTTACCGTCACCTACATCCCCTTCTCATACAGCCCCCAAACTGAAAAGGTATAGGAGGGGTGTCTGGGCTATGCCTTGAGCATCCTCGCTGTGCATGGAGATGCAGCAAGGGCCTGCTCTTCATCTTTCCGCATCGATATCAGGTAAATCAAAGTAGGAACAACTCCTGCTGGCCTAATTTATTTCAGGTTTCTTCACTGTGCTTCGGGTTGCCACCTTTCCAGAGAAAAATATTGGCTATCTGTTCACGTTTTAAAATTCTACAATCGCCTAGACATGCTTATTTATTATAACTTTTCACTCAGGGTCAGAATACGGGATTTGATATGCAGTTTTGTGCATATTGCTTGTGCTTATATAGAAAAACATGCTTGCTGCAAAGAGTTGGAAGTTTGGTTATCAGATTTGTTGTAGTCTAGAATCCAGGGATAGATGCTGAGTTATTTTAATTTTTGACTTGTCTGTTAAGGTTTGTGGTGTCAGACTGTAAAGAGATACAGGCTGCACCAAAAGGCAGTGATTTGTTTAACTTCTATTGTGATAGTGTACTAACAGACTTGGAGTTCAATTGAATCCTTTGTGCACAAGAGTAGACCACACTAGACAGGGTGATTTCCCGCTCGTCAAGTATTCATTTTGTGTGTGTGATAGCATCAGAAGGACATAACTCCTCACTCTACCTTTAGAATAGCCAAGCATGTTTATTTTCTTTAGTGGAAGAGACAAGAGTCACTGTTTTGTTTTTATTTTTCAATAATTTGCTACTGCGAAGCTGACCACTGCAGAGTGAGCTGCTGTGAGGTGCTGCGAGTTAAGTCATAAGGTGCTACACTGGTATTAGTCTGCCAGTGTGTGTACCGCACTGGAATTGGTCATTACATCAGACAAAGACATGCTGTGAATGGTTGGTTTACTGGTGTCATGCTGCGATTGAGTGATAGTGTTGTTGTGGTTTACTGAGAACTGCTAGGCATTTCAATTGAACTCTATTTTTTTGTTTTGCACCGTATACAGAGTAAATATGAAATTGTTCAAGAATTTGAGAGCCTAGGAGCACCACTCCATGAGGATAAGGAGGTTGTCTAAGGTCAGCTTACACATCTGTATTTGGATCAAACCAATGGAATAAGATCAATGTGAAAGAGGGGTCCTTGCTGTTTCCCCCAGATGGTACCTATAATCTGAAAATAATCGAGTGCTCTATGAGATGAGTCCCCCACACAGAACTGCTAAATATTAGGCTTAAAATGAATGGAAGCATGCCACACATGCAAAAGAGAAGAAGAAATACCAGACCCAAGCAAAGAATATGGTCTGTAGTTGGATAAAAGTGATATTAGATTCAGAACAGCAAGAATGGAAGGAGAATGTAATTGGGGTTATAGTTTTGTAACCTGCGTTACCAAGAGACAGAGTAGAGTGAAAGAAATTATTTGAGGGGTTGGATTCAATAAAAGAAAGATCACATAGTTATAGTGACTCCAGTGATGGAAGTTAAATGTAAATTGATACTTGTATAGCGTACTACTCACCCGCAAGGGTCTCAAGGCGCTTGTACGAATACCGCTGTGGAACCCATCCTGGCTTTCCCTGTGAGGCGTCCACTCCTGGGCACCCCCAAGGTGGAGGCCAGGCATCCTTAGCGTTGTGGGTGCCGTTGTTGAGATTAAGCAAGCTATTGCCCAGAGTTGCAGAGTGGGACTCCATGATTGGAATAGGCACTGAGGCGAGAATTATCAGGTCAGTGGAATTTGTGAGCCCAAGACTCGCCGAGGCGGGGAATTGAACCCTGGTCCCGGGCTAGACCTCTGCATCAGGGTCTGCCACTCTAACCATTGACGATTCAGAAATGGGGGTGGTGATGAACAGAGTGTCTGAATTAAGCAGACCACTCTTACCCAGTCCAAAGATCAGGGCTTGATCCATCACCGTTATTTATCTCACTGCACCATCCCAGTTCAGAACCTGGCTATATGCAAATCAGTCTGTCCCTGGCCCAGTGCATCATGGGAACAGGGCAGACTAAACTACCAAGCCAATTCTTCACCAGAAAGGAGACAAGCTACCGGGGACCGGTTTCTGGCATTTCAGCCGTCTTCGGCCCGGCTTGCTTGAATCCTGATGGTGCAGTGAGAAAGGGACTCATGTCTGAGTATACCCTGCCACACCTATAGTGGCCAAAAACGATTCAGAAATGGGGGTGGTGATGAACAGAGTGTCTGAATTAAGCAGACCACTCTTACCCTGTCCAACGATCAGGGCTTGATCCATCACCGTTATTTATCTCACTGCACCATCCCAGTTCAGAACCTGGCTATATGCAAATCAGTCTGTCCCTGGCCCAGTGCATCATGGGAACAGGGCAGACTAAACTACCAAGCCAATTCTTCACCAGAAAGGAGACAAGCTACCGGGGACCGGTTTCTGGCATTTCAGCCGTCTTCGGCCCGGCTTGCTTGAATCCTGATGGTGCAGTGAGAAAGGGACTCATGTCTGAGTATACCCTGCCACACCTATAGTGGCCAAAAGCGATTCAGAAATGGGGGTGGTGATGAACAGAGTGTCTGAATTAAGCAGACCACTCTTACCCAGTCCAAAGATCAGGGCTTGATCAATCACCGTTATTTATCTCACTGCACCATCCCAGTTCAGAACCTGGCTATATGCAAATCAGTCTGTCCCTGGCCCAGTGCATCATGGGAACAGGGCAGACTAAACTACCAAGCCAATTCTTCACCAGAAAGGAGACAAGCTACCGGGGACCGGTTTCTGGCATTTCAGCCGTCTTCGGCCCAGCTTGCTTGAATCCTGATGGTGCAGTGAGAAAGGGACTCATGTCTGAGTATACCCTGCCACACTTATAGTGGCCAAAAACGATTCAGAAATGGGGGTGGTGATGAACAGAGTGTCTGAATTAAGCAGACCACTCTTACCCAGTCCAAAGATCAGGGCTTGATCCATCACCGTTAGTTATCTCACTGCACCATCCCAGTTAAGAACCTGGCTATATGCAAATCAGTCTGTCCCTGGCCCAGTGCATCATGGGAACAGGGCAGACTAAACTACCAAGCCAATTCTTCACCAGAAAGGAGACAAGCTACCGGGGACCGGTTTCTGGCATTTCAGCCGTCTTCGGCCCGGCTTGCTTGAATCCTGATGGTGCAGTGAGAAAGGGACTCATGTCTGAGTATACCCTGCCACACCTATAGTGGCCAAAAACGATTCAGAAATGGGGGTGGTGATGAACAGAGTGTCTGAATTAAGCAGACCACTCTTACCCAGTCCAAAGATCAGGGCTTGATCCATCACCGTTATTTATCTCACTGCACCATCCCAGTTCAGAACCTGGCTATATGCAAATCAGTCTGTCCCTGGCCCAGTGCATCATGGGAACAGGGCAGACTAAACTACCAAGCCAATTCTTCACCAGAAAGGAGACAAGCTACCGGGGACCGGTTTCTGGCATTTCAGCCGTCTTCGGCCCGGCTTGCTTGAATCCTGATGGTGCAGTGAGAAAGGGACTCATGTCTGAGTATACCCTGCCACACCTATAGTGGCCAAAAACGATTCAGAAATGGGGGTGGTGATGAACAGAGTGTCTGAATTAAGCAGACCACTCTTACCCAGTCCAAAGATCAGGGCTTGATCCATCACCGTTATTTATCTCACTGCACCATCCCAGTTCAGAACCTGGCTATATGCAAATCAGTCTGTCCCTGGCCCAGTGCATCATGGGAACAGGGCAGACTAAACTACCAAGTCAATTCTTCACCAGAAAGGAAACAAGCTACCGGGGACCGGTTTCTGGCATTTCAGCCGTCTTCGGCCCGGCTTGCTTGAATCCTGATGGTGCAGTGAGAAAGGGACTCATGTCTGAGTATACCCTGCCACACCTATAGTGGCCAAAAACGATTCAGAAATGGGGGTGGTGATGAACAAAGTGTCTGAATTAAGCAGACCACTCTTACCCAGTCCAAAGATCAGGGCTTGATCCATCACCGTTATTTATCTCACTGCACCATCCCAGTTCAGAACCTGGCTATATGCAAATCAGTCTGTCCCTGGCCCAGTGCATCATGGGAACAGGGCAGACTAAACTACCAAGCCAATTCTTCACCAGAAAGGAGACAAGCTACCGGGGACCAGTTTCTGGCATTTCAGCCGTCTTCGGCCCGGCTTGCTTGAATCCTGATGGTGCAGTGAGAAAGGGACTCATGTCTGAGTATACCCTGCCACACCTATAGTGGCCAAAAACGATTCAGAAATGGGGGTGGTGATGAACAGAGTGTCTGAATTAAGCAGACCACTCTTACCCAGTCCAAAGATCAGGGCTTGATCCATCACCGTTATTTATCTCACTGCACCATCCCAGTTCAGAACCTGGCTATATGCAAATCAGTCTGTCCCTGGCCCAGTGCATCATGGGAACAGGGCAGACTAAAATACCAAGCCAATTCTTCACCAGAAAGGAGACAAGCTACCAGGGACCGGTTTCTGGCATTTCAGCCGTCTTCGGCCCGGCTTGCTTGAATCCTGATGGTGCAGTGAGAAAGGGACTCATGTCTGAGTATACCCTGCCACACCTATAGTGGCCAAAAACGATTCAGAAATGGGGGTGGTGATGAACAGAGTGCCTGAATTAAGCAGACCACTCTTACCCAGTCCAAAGATCAGGGCTTGATCCATCACCGTTATTTATCTCACTGCACCATCCCAGTTCAGAACCTGGCTATATGCAAATCAGTCTGTCCCTGGCCCAGTGCATCATGGGAACAGGGCAGACTAAACTACCAAGCCAATTCTTCACCAGAAAGGAGACAAGCTACCGGGGACCGGTTTCTGGCATTTCAGCAGTCTTCGGCCCGGCTTGCTTGAATCCTGATGGTGCAGTGAGAAAGGGACTCATGTCTGAGTATACCCTGCCACACCTATAGTGACCAAAAACGATTCAGAAATGGGGGTGGTGATGAACAGAGTGTCTGAATTAGGCAGACCACTCTTACCCAGTCCAAATATCAGGGCTTGATCCATCACCGTTATTTATCTCACTGCACCATCCCAGTTCAGAACCTGGCTATATGCAAATCAGTCTGTCCCTGGCCCAGTGCATCATGGGAACAGGGCAGACTAAACTACCAAGCCAATTCTTCACCAGAAAGGAGACAAGCTACCGGGGACCGGTTTCTGGCATTTCAGCCGTCTTCGGCCCGGCTTGCTTGAATCCTGATGGTGCAGTGAGAAAGGGACTCATGTCTGAGTATACCCTGCCACACCTATAGTGGCCAAAAATGATTCAGAAATGGGGGTGGTGATGAACAGAGTGTCTGAATTAAGCAGACCACTCTTACCCAGTCCAAAGATCAGGGCTTGATCCATCACCGTTATTTATCTCACTGCACCATCCCAGTTCAGAACCTGGCTATATGCAAATCAGTCTGTCCCTGGCCCAGTGCATCATGGGAACAGGGCAGACTAAACGACCAAGCCAATTCTTCACCAGAAAGGAGACAAGCTATCGGGGACCGATTTCTGGCATTTCAGCCGTCTTCGGCCCGGCTTGCTTGAATCCTGATGGTGCAGTGAGAAAGGGACTCATGTCTGAGTATACCCTGCCACACCTATAGTGGCCAAAAACGATTCAGAAATGGGGGTGGTGATGAACAGAGTGTCTGAATTAAGCAGACCACTCTTACCCAGTCCAAAGATCAGGGCTTGATCCATCACCGGTATTTATCTCACTGCACCATCCCAGTTCAGAACCTGGCTATATGCAAATCAGTCTGTCCCTGGCCCAGTGCATCATGGGAACAGGGCAGACTAAACTACCAAGCCAATTCTTCACCAGAAAGGAGACAAGCTACCGGGGACCGGTTTCTGGCATTTCAGCCGTCTTCGGCCCGGCTTGCTTGAATCCTGATGGTGTAGTGAGAAAGGGACTCATGTCTGAGTATACCCTGCCACGCCTATAGTGGCCAAAAACGATTCAGAAATGAGGGTGGTGATGAACAGAGTGTCTGAATTAAGCAGACCACTCTTATCCAGTCCAAAGATCAGGGCTTGATCCATCACCGTTATTTATCTCACTGCACCATCCCAGTTCAGAACCTGGCTATATGCAAATCAGTCTGTCCCTGGCCCAGTGCATCATGGGAACAGGGCAGACTAAACTACCAAGCCAATTCTTCACCAGAAAGGAGACAAGCTACCGGGGACCGGTTTCTGGCATTTCAGCCGTCTTCGGCCTGGCTTGCTTGAATCCTGATGGTGCAGTGAGAAAGGGACTCATGTCTGAGTATACCCTGCCACACCTATAGTGGCCAAAAACGATTCAGAAATGGGGGTGGTGATGAACAGAGTGTCTGAATTAAGCAGACCACTCTTACCCAGTCCAAAGATCAGGGCTTGATCCATCACCGTTATTTATCTCACTGTACCATCCCAGTTCAGAACCTGGCTAAATGCAAATCAGTCTGTCCCTGGCCCAGTGCATCATGGGAACAGGGCAGACTAAACTACCAAGCCAATTCTTCACCAGAAAGGAAACAAGCTACCGGGGACCGGTTTCTGGCATTTCAGCCGTCTTCGGCCCGGCTTGCTTGAATCCTGATGGTGCAGTGAGAAAGGGACTCATGTCTGAGTATACCCTGCCACACCTATAGTGGCCAAAAACGATTCAGAAATGGGGGTGGTGATGAACAGAGTGTCTGAATTAAGCAGACCACTCTTACCCAGTCCAAAGATCAGGGCTTGATCCATCACCGTTATTTATCTCACTGCACCATCCCAGTTCAGAACCTGGCTAACCATTGAGCCACACATTGAGTTCCCGACCTCCTCTGTATAACACTGCTCATCAGGCTGGAGGAATCAGCAGCCTCGAAGGAACCCACCACCTTTATACTCAGGTGAGCTGGCAATTGTCAAACAGAGTCTCCTCTATGCAGGTTTATGTTTCAGAACACCTGGTCTGCCATTAAGAGTCCCAAGTACGACTGTTATTGTCACAGGCCCAGGAACGTCCAGAGTTACAACAGTCCCTGCTACACCAAGTGATAGTGATACCTTAGATTCAAGAGCATTACACCAAACAGAAGCGGCTCCCATTGTGAGTGTGCCTGTTGTAGAAGCTGAAGTAAGCACTAAGCCACAAACTCTGTGAAGGGATACCCCTTTGAAAGTACTGGACGTTTTGAAGCAGAGTTTGAAGAAATGTATGAAGGAAATCTTGGGATGCTTAGAACGAAGAGGAACCTGTGTTCCTATGCAAGGACGTTGCTAGGCGTGATATCAAGACTCATGTAATTTTGGAGGGAGTAGCAACCGAGTTTGTGATTGATTTGTCCAAAAGTCAGAATCTAAGGCCTTTGCGGAGTTTTTGGAGTTCTGCTATGCGGAACTCCGCGAAGTGACCAGAAAACCTTGCTGCACTATGTGGAGTTCCACAAGCGGAGAAAGTGTGTTAGGGTGCATTGTTCATGCTGATTTTTACTACTGTTTGCCCTGCACTGGAAAATCAGTGTGAACAGCACCATGTGCAGCACAAGAGTGAGCTGCTTCTTTCTGCTGCTTGACTAGGTGTTCTACTCAAGCAGCAGCTTCCTCAACGGAAATGGAAGGTTTCTCAATGCGAGCCGTAGCGTCCATCCATGAGATTTTCCTCGCTCAAGCTGGCCAACTTAACGTTGGCGAGCGAGGGAAAAACTCTTCTCTGCAAGCAGAGTTTTACAGAACTGTATGCGCTATGATTAGCACAGAGTGGGAAAAACTCTGCGAGCAGAGTGAAATTTCACACCCAGGCCTAATATTCATAAGTGAGAAAGTTATGAAGAACATGTGAATAGCTGGACTTATTTTACCCCGAGGATATTTATTAATATCCAAAGGTTGAGTGAGTTTCAAACGATTAAAGATAGGTGCCCTCATCAAATAAATAGAAAGAGTTGGAGTCTCAGTGTATAAAATGTGTTGAAGATAAAGAAAGCAACATTGAAAGTATACATGTCGGTGGCCAGGAACTGCATAAAAAGGTTTGCAAATAAAAGGTGCTGCAACATAACACAAAATATTGCTGTATGCCTTATGCTAAACGGAATAAAAGGCTCTAAGGCAGATGCAACCAGGTTACAAAAGCAAACCACAACGATACTTCAAATCAAATCAAATTGAAATTCATGTGCTACGAGGCAGAGATAATCCAGATAGTTGTGAAGAAACATTTAAGCACAAAGCCAACTAAAAATCATAATGTTATTTGCTTTCATGTACTCATAGAATATAAGGCTCATCTACTTATTGAAATGACTAATGACTCATCAACACTATAACGATGATATATCAGTTTTCAGAGCCACTTAAAAAGAACATGACTTTGCTCCCATACATGTTGTTGACCAATACAGGTTTAACTCTGAATGCCGACAAATGTAAATCTCACAAAAGCTTGAAATTCTTTGGCCACATTTATTCTGATGGGGGTATCCAGTAAACGTACAAGCATTGTGTACTGAAAATCTCCTAAAAGACATTTCTATGTTATGATAATTTTTGGACTGGCCAGTTACTGTTCGAGATACATACGAGACTTCACTACAGTCACTGCACAGTTACGTGAACTAACGAAGAATAACTTCATTGGTCAAGAGAGTGTGAGAAGCGCTTCAAACACATCAAGCAAGCCATTGAGAGTGCCCCTGAAATAGCCAACTTTGATCCCAAATTACATACAGAGAGTGTAATTGATGCTAGCCTTCCCAAGTTGGACGCAATCCTAGCAAAAGCACCGCAGACAGCCAAATGCCCAAAGACATATTGTGGCATATGTCAGTGAGAACCTGTCACAAACAGAACGTGCATACTTGCAACCTGTTTACCCCATCCAATTTGGTGACCCAAGTAGACCACGGATTCCTGCCCTATCTGGCAGTTACCGACCTTGATAGTCAGGCCTGCTTTGTGCAGAGCCTGAAGCACTTCTGCTTTCCCTCTGTTTTACTACTCAGCCATGGGGGTTATCCTGAGGGAGCCCAGAGAACCTTGGGCAGACATTCCAAATGAAGAGACCTATTAGCAATCATTAGTCTACTACTACTACTAATACGACTGGTCCCATGGAGTATAACGCTGCTGTTTCGTCCCAGACCATGAGAGAAATTTGTGTGGCCAGCCTAATTGGCTATCAAGAACACCAGAGAAGCCCTTGAACTCTAAATGAATGTGGTGGTGGCTACATGGGTATTCTATGCGATGCTTAACGCAAATTGGCCAAAAAAATCTTAACCAAGGAAAAATCAATGGCAGACCTGGGACCAACTACTAGGGCATTAAAAGGCCAAATACTGGAGATATAGGAGCGACTCAGAACATTAGAATACAGGACTGAAGATGTCGAAGGTAGGGTTTGCAGGAATAACATACAAATAATTGGCCTACTGGAGCAAATTAAGGGGATGGATATGATTGCATTTTTTGAAAGTTTGATAATTGACGCAGTTGCACCTAAGGGACTGTCCCTCATCTTTGCCCTGGAGCACGCATATAGGGACCCGGCTCAGCCGCAGCCAATGGGGCACCGCCCAGCCCAGTGGCGGTCAATCCTAAGGCAGGAAGGCGAGAAGGGAGAACTGACCATTGAAAATAGCTGGGGACGTCCGTCCCCAGACTTTACTGTGGTGTTGCAGAAACTGCAGACATTATACCTGGAGGTAATAAAGCAACTCTGCCAGATCAATGTTAAACATGCAATGTTCTTCCTGGCAACACTCAGACTTGCACCGAATGCTGGCTCCAAATTATTCACAGGCCCAAAGGGAGTGTGGGACTGGATCAATACGCTGCCCAGAGCACTGGATCCGCAAGAACCCAACAGCAAATTCAACTTCTGTGGCAGCCTAAAACATAGAGGTCGGCTGCATGGCAAATTCCAGCGGCAACAGGACAGACAATGAGCAGTAGGTGCTGCAGCAACCATAACGTTTTTCAAGAACAATCAGCACAGGGACATAGAGCGTGACATGGAGCACAACACTGCCATAGACTCCAAGACACACTAAACAGCAGACTTGGGGTTTGAGCAAGACTTTCCTCATGTCACCCCAAGATCTGACAATGACATTATGTGACACAAGCAGATACTAGCTGATTCAGATAGCCCTACCTTGAGTTCAAAAGAGTGTACTGCCAGCCCTGGGCCGGAGAGGCCCCTCTTGTACTGCTAGATGGATGCAGTGTGGTAAGGAGAATGAATATGCTTTACTGAATCTATTACTTCAGCTGGATGGTGGATCAGAGCTGGAAAGACCGCTTCCTGAAGAGCACGTCACCCTTCTAACGTTGACCTATGCACCACTGGCATGGACATATAATGATGTTTCTTGTTATTAGTTTGGCTGGAGGGATGTTGACTTACGGTCGAGGGGAAGTTTGAGTTCAATTCTGTTGGGGGCTTGGTATGGTGTTCAACTGCTACATGCAACCGAGAATGAGCTGGGAGTGGTGCAATCGGATAGAGATTTTTCCAATGCTGTGGGGAACAGAACTGTCACAGCACCACAATGACAGGGGGACACATTATAAGATTGATTCCTGGAATATCCGAGGTCTAAACAATATGACAATAAAATGTAAGGTGCAGGCTTATTTAAAGCAGCGAGTGGTCCATATAGCACTGATTCAGGAGACACATTTGACCGCTGCTGAAGGGTTTGCCCTCCTCAGGGGCCAACCCTTCAGCAGCTGGGTGAAACATATTATGCAGTATACTCAGCATTTGCAATAGGAGTGCTTACTTGGGTTCGTCCTGTGGTTCCCTCCCACACCATACAACAGGCAATAGGCACTGCAGGGTGCTACGTTCTTACTGAAGGGTGCCAGGGTAGGGACATTAAATTAATTAACACACACCCAACAGTGACCAGGCCAGGTTTCTGGATGGACTTATATAGGTGATTGCCAGACATATGACCCATATGGTTCTCCTTGTGGGAGACTTAAATGGAGTTGAGGATCCCCAGTTGGATCACTCACACCCTCCCCTACTCGGCTCTCTAAATGAGCTACTAGCAAAGAACTTTAAAGATTGGCAGGGTCGTATGCCAGAAATTGTTGGGATAATCTGCCTCATATCCAAAAACATTGACGCCCAATGCCCTTGCTGACACTTACTTTTGAGGAGAGGAACTGGGTAGTGACATAAGACCACAAGAAATCATTTTGGCAGTGTAAGGGCATGGCCAAGCAGAATGTACCAGGTAGTGAAGGACTCCCGGGGGAGTTTTATGTTAAATACACCGAGTGGTAAACAGCCTTTAGTGCGCAACTGCTACTGTGCATACCATTACTTCGCAAGCGTTACTACGTCTGCGAAGTTACAACGCGTACCATTAGTACGCAAGTTTTCACATCGCAAGCGTTGTTACTACGCATGCGAAGTAATGGTATGCTTTAAAAGAAAATGATCCATGTCGTAAGGAAACTGAGGCTGTTTCCTCACAACGACATGCACCGCCCCTCAGAGACAACGTGATGAAGGTCCTGTGAGGAGAGAGGACCCACGAGGAGAGTGAGGTAAGGGGGATGTAGCGTGTTTTTGTAGTGTAAGGGGTCATGCTGGGGGTACAGTTTAAGGGTTGAGTGTAGTGTTGTGGTGTATTTGTAGTGTTGGGAGTCGTGCTTGGGTTAGTGTTTTAGGGTTGAAGGTAGTGTTAAGGGGTATGTGTAGTGTTTAAGGTTTGAGTGTAGAGCCGTGGTGTATGTGTAGTGTAGAGGGTCGTGCTGGAGGACGTGTTTTAGGGTTTAGGGTAGTGTTGTGGTGTATTTGTAGAGTAGGGGGTCGTGCTGGGGGTAGTGTTTTAGGGTTTAGGGTAGTGTTGTTGTGTATGTGTAGTGTAGGGGAGTGTTTTAGAATTTAGGTTAGTGTGGGTGGGTCGTGCTGTGTAGTGTTGGAGTGTAGGGACAGGAGTGGGGGTCGGGGCTCATTCTGGGGTAGAGTATTAGGGTTTAGGGGTTCAGGGTAGTGTTTTGGTTTATATGTAGCATAGGGGGTCGTGCTGGGAGTAGTGTATTAGGGTTCAGGGTAGTAGTGTAGGGGGTTGTGCTGGGGGTAGTGAGTTAGGGTTTAGGGTAGAGTAGTGGTGTGTAGTGTTAAAAGGTTCAGTGTAGTGTAGTCATGTATGTGTAGTGTAGGGGCATGTACGCGTAGTTGTGGTTTGCAAAGTAATGGTCTGCGTGTTAAAATACATTTGTTATATTTGTAATGCTTTTGCGAAGAAATGGTAAGTGTAGTAATATTATGCATACTAATGCCATTTGCGATGTAAAAACATTGCACTAAAAGCATGCGTAGTAATGGCATGCTATGTATCGTCATACATTCACACTGAGTACCCAGCTACCTGCCTGGAGGAGGTTTATAGAGCGGCAAGACAATACTGCTCCTTACCTGCATTGACTGGAGAGGTGCTGATAATTCCCTTCATTAAACCTGGTTGAGACCAGTATGATGTTAAGGCATACATGCCACTGTTGATGTTAAATGTTCATTGTAGGATGTTGAGTAGAGTATCAGCGACCCGCTTGTTGCCATGTATGCTGCTGCTTACACACACAGATACAGTGGGTTTTATACCTTGCCGGAAAACAACGTTAAACATATGGTGACTAATAACTAACCATCCTACTAGATGCCCTAAAAATTACCAGAAATGCCCTAGCTATGTCTGTTGATATTGAGGTAGCATTTGATAGACTGGATTGGAGTTATCTCTATGCCATGGTGGAGAAAATGTGAATAGGTCCAGGATTTATCAAATGGATGAATATATTATACTCTAACTCACCACAGGACTTAAAACTGGGGAGGTGATCTCTAGTACCTATCAAGTAGAGAGGGGCACAGTGCAGAGAAGTCCACTGTCCCAGTTTTTATTTGCAATGGCAGTAGAGCTGTGAGCTGTATGACATGGATGGGTTCTCATTATGAGGGTGTGACCAGCAACTGTAGACTGCACTATATTGCACTAAAAGCAGATGATATGCTGCTCTTTCTCAAAGATAATCTCTCAGAGCTCAATAAAGCATTACAACTCCTCGATAAATCAGAGACTCTGCTAGGCCTGGAAGTTAACCGGCAGAAAACCTGCCTGTTCTCAAATTGACCATTCTTGGACGCAACTCTCACCACACAGAGAATTGCACGGGAACCCACATCAATAAAATACCTCTGAGTCCCCTTATACAGAAAAAAAACTGATACTGTAGGAGGCAACATTGGATCGGCCATAACCTACCTAGGTGGGACGATTACCTTCTGGAAACTCTCCCACTGTCAATAACTGGGAGAGTGGAGTTTACCAAAATGGTGCACTGCCCGGACTCCAATATTTTTTAGCATGCTATGAGTTGTATTTCTCTGATGAAAATTTTGGGAACTAGACTCCTTACTCATTGATTTAATATGGAACAGTGGTAGGCGAAGGTTGCAACTCGCTAAACTACAGTGCCAACAGAGGGAGGACTAGTAGCCCCAGACTTTGAGCCACACTATGTGGCAGTGCAATTGGAAGGAGTTACTGGATGAGTACATGCTAGTAGGGCAGAGATACCACGGGGCAGCCCTAATGCCCAGCAAAACCACTGACTAGCACAATTGATACTGTAATCCCACCGTGCAGTAGCAGCAACACATGAATTGCAGGTAGTTGCCAAACATTGTTGGGCCCGCTGCCTACAAAAGACCAAAACAAGAACCCCTTCTTACCCAATGTACCTGTTAGAAATGGGGTTTCTGGTTGTCAGAGTGTGCACCCTGTACAAGCAGGAATTACCATGCTAGTCATAGTAAGCTAGATCCAAGGTAAAAAGATAACCTGTGCTCCCCCTCTGGTAGCTTGGCAAAGAACAGTGAGACTTTTCTAAAGATGCAATGTGTAAAGTATTTGTGCAACACATATCCTCACACACACACATACACACACACACACAGTATTACAACAAAAACACCACAAAAATACTCCAAACAGGGTTAGAAAAAGTAGATTATGTTCTCAGGAGTAAAACAAGACCGAAACAACAAAGAGCTATTTAGTAGAACTGAACTTATGAAATTTAAAAGAATAAATGGAAAAGGTAGTGCTTAGAAAAAGATAACACTTCAGAGTTACTTGAGGTCGCGCTGGACCGGGGTAAATCCAAAGTTCAGGCCGAACATGAAGGACAGGCTGGCCACAGGACTCACACAGGTCCCACAGAAAAAGTATCTTAGATGGAGCAAACATTGACATCGAAGACTCAATGCGTCTATTCCGATCAGCGCCGGCAATGAAGGCTTCATCGGCGAACCTCTTTATGATGCAGGCACAACGTCACCATCAAGCCACGCTGTCCATCATCATCGAGCCACACAGTCCGTCGAAGTGATGTTAACGATCAGCTCCTGTGACTGCATCGAAGGGCAATGCGATGGTTCTTATCTGCGCAAAGTCGTCACAGAGTAGATTTTTATGGTTCTGTATAGCAGAAATCATCTTTCAAGGGCCCAGGATTGGATTGCCACCACCTGGCAGGACAGGACTCACAGATGGCAGAGTCCAGGAGCTGTTGCAGGCTTGAAGGATGTCTTTGATGGCTCTGAGACTTCAGAATATGGAGTAGACAGCAAACATTTGGAGTCACTCTTTGTTCAAGTGAGATGGGTCCAGTCCTTATCCTCAGGAGGGTAGGGATAAACAGGCACCAGGGCAACACAGCAAAGCAGAAAAGCAGTTCTTCCATAGCAACAGTCAAGCAATCCTTGTAGCACATCAGTCTTTACAGAGTTGTTCACAGGTCCAGTAGTGTACTGTCTTGGTAGGGCTAGAAGCCCAGTACTTATACTCAGTTATGCCTTTGAGATGGGGTGACTTCAAAGCAGACCCTTGAAGTACCCAGGTTCACCTTTCTTCCCAGCCCTGGCTCCACACTAACAGTAGGGGGTAATCGTCCCTTTGCCTGAGAAACAGGCACTTCCTATTCAGGTGCAAGTGTCCAGTCCCCCTCCCTTTCCAGCCCAGGAAAGCTATCAGAATGCAGATGAGTAAAGATGAGTTCTCTGTCACACCCACCCTTCCTTGTTCCTGTTCACAAGTCCACCCTCCAGGTCTACACTCATGCTGATGACACCCTCAACACGGCCGAACACCTTCACTTCCAGATCTACACCGACCCCAGCACCACCCTCAGAGGAACACTCATCTACAGACCCATCGGACCCCGAACTCTGTTCAGCGACTCCATCGCTGACCTCGCCAGTACCCACGGACTCACCTCCGTGGACTACATCCTCCTCGGCGACCTGAACTTCCACCTCGAGAACAACACCGACTCCAACTCTGCCACCCTGATCAACAACCTCGCCGACCTCAGCCTCAAACAACTCGTCACCGAACCCACCCACGCCGCCGGCCACACGCTTGACCCCGTCTTCTCCACAAGCACCGACATCGCTTTCAACCACACCACCGAACTCCACTGGACCGACCTCCACTGCATCCATTTCACCTTCAAGAAACAAACCACGCACCACCGCACCCAACAACTGCCTCGCCGATGCTGGAGCAAACTCACCGAAGACCAGCTGGCCTCCACCCTCGAATCCTCCTACCGACCCTACCAACCCAGACGCCGCTGCCCGCAACCTCAGACAGTGGAACTACGACTGTGCCAACACCCTCGCCCCGCTCAAGAAACCCTCCCACAACCACAACAGCAAGAAAGCCACCTGGTTCACCGAAGAGCTCCAGACCTCCCTACGTACACGCTGGAAACTGGAGAAGAAATGGCTCCACGATCGCACACCAGACAGCCACACCACCCACAAGGACGCCACCCGCAAACATCACCAACTCATCATCAGAATAGCCAAGAGATCTTCCTTCAAAACCTGCCTGTGCAACAACGCACACAACAGCAAAGAGCTATTCAGCATAGTGAAGGATCTTTCCAGCCCCAGCGCCAACACCAACGACATCCCGCCCTCGCAAGATCTGCGCGACTCTCTGGCCACCTTCTTCCATCGCAAGATCGCTGACATCCACGACAGCTTCAACACCTCGTCCGCCGCAACCACGGCAGACCCCGCCCCCCCCCCCATGAACACCACCTGCACCAACCACCTGACCTCCTGGGCCCACGTCAACGATGACGAGACACACAAGGTCATGAACTCCATCCACTCAGGATCACCGTCAGACCCCTGCCCACACCACATGTTCAACAAAGCAGACACAACCAACGCACCCCAACTACGGAAGATCATCAATACCTCCTTCGAGATTCCCAGAAAGCTGGAAGCATGCAGAAATCAATGCCCTCCTCAAGAAGCCCAAGGCTGACCCCAAGGACCTCAAGAACTTCCAGCCCATCTCCCTGCTCCCTTTTCCGGCGAAGGTCATTGAGAAAATCGCCAACATGCAACTAGCCCGCCACCTAGAGGACAACAACATCTTAGATCTCTCCCAGTCCAGATTCAGATGAAACCACAGCACCGAGACAGCCCTCATCGCTGCCACAGACGACATCAGGCACCAACTAGACAACAGCGAAATATCAGCCCTCATCCTCCTGGACCTGTCAGCCGCCTTCGACGCGGTCTGCGGCACACTAAGGACACACCTCCAGGAAGCCGGAATCCAGGACAAGGCCCTGGTCTGGACCACGTCCTTCCTCTCCGGTAGAACCCAGAGTGTCCGCCTCCCACCCTTCCAATCCAAAGCCACCAACATCATCTGCGGCGTACCGCAGGGCTCAGCCCGACCCTGTTTAACGTCTACATGGCCACCCTCGCACAAGTGGCCTGCCAGCATGAACTGAACATAATCTCCTATGCTGACGACACCCAGCTCATCCTCTCCCTCACCAAGGACTCGCACACCACCAAAACCAACCTCCACGAGGGAATGAAGGCCATCGCTGAATGGATGAGGAGCAGCCGTCTGAAACTGAATTCAGACAAGTCGGAGGTCATCAACCTCGGGCCTACCCCTTCTGCCTGGGATGACTCCTGGTGGCCGACCACACTGCCGACCACACTGGGGACAGGAACAACACCCACAGACCACGCATGTAACCTAGGATTCATCCTCAACTCCTCTCTCTCCATGTCGAAGCAGATCAATGCCATCTCCTCCTCCTGCTCCAACACCCTCTGCATGCTCCGTAGGATCTACAAGTGGATCCCGACCAAAACCAGAAGAATGGTGACCCAAGACCTAGTCAGCAGCAGGCTGGACTACGGCAACGCACTCTACGCGTGAATCCTGGCCAAACACCTACAACGACTACAGTGCATCCAAAACGTCTCGGCCCGCCTGATCCTCAATACCCCACATCACAGCTTTATCACTCCCCACCAGAGAAACCTGCACTGGCTCCCCGTCAACAAGAGGATCACCTTCAAGCTCCTCACCCGCACACACAAAGCTCTCCACAACACCAGACCAGCCTACCTGAACAGCAGACTAGCTTCTACACCCCCACCCGCCAGCTCCGCTCCGCCAGCCTCGCACTCACCACCGTCCCCCGCATCCAACGAATGGCCTACGGTGGCAGATCCTTCTCCTTCCTTGCCGCCAAGACCTGGAACACCTTCCCGACGAGCTGCGGTAGACCCAAGACCTGCCCACCTTCAGACGACTCCTCAAGACCTGGCTCTTCGAGCAGTAGCAGCACCCCCTCCCCTCAGCTCCTTGAGACCCTCACGGGTAAGTAGTGCGCTCTACAAATGTTCTGGTTGATTGATTGATTGATTGATTGATTGATTGTGGCTATGCAGAGAATATGCACAAAGTGTAGCTGTCACCCACCCCAGACATGTTTTGGGGACAGGCTGCAAGGAACCCAGGACAGTAAGAGCAGAGAAATGCCCACTTTCTTCTAATAGTTGCATTTCTAAAAAGTACTGTTAAAGCCAACTTTACCATTAAAGCTGGTTTATCATTACCAATCCAAAAATATGGGTGTTTAAGGCTGGGCAAGTGGCTTTAAATGCTAAGTCGAATTGGCAGTAAACTGCACACACAGGCCTTGTAAGGGCAGGCCTGAGACAGGTTTGAAAAGCTACTTGTGTGGGTGGCACAACCAGTGTTGCAGGCCGACTAGTAGCATTTAGATTTCAGGCCATGGGTATATGGTATATCACTTTACAAGGTACATACAAGTAAACTAAATATGTCAATTGTTTAGACGCCAATGTTACCATGTTTAGGGGAGAAGCACATGCACTTTAGCACAGGTCAGCAGTGGTAAAGTGCTCAGAGTCTTAAGGCCAACAAAAAGATACAGCAAAAAGAGGAGGTAAGTAGGCAAAGCGTTTGGGGGAAGACCACATAAGGATTTCAGGTCTAACACATGCCCCCCCAAGCTAAAAGTAGGGAGATCTACCAAACCTCTAGGGAGTTCTCCTCACTAAGGCAAAAGAACCTGGATAGACCATCAGCATTTGTGTGGTCTATCCATGGTCTGTGTTCCACCCTGGAATCCATACCCTTTAGGGAAATGGACCGCCTCAACAATTTGGGATTCTCACTCCTCATTTGCATGAGCTACCTGAGGGGCCTGTGGTCATTCTGAAACAGGATGTATATGCCAAACAAGTATTGCCTCAAACTTCTTCAGTGCCTAGACCACAAAAAAGCTTCTCTTTCAATAGCATTTCTCCTTTGTTCCCTGGGCAGTCACCTCCTGGAGAGGACAGGCCCTATTCATTTATCTGTGATATCATACAACTGCCCCTATGCCGTATTCTGAGGCATGTGTTTGAATGATAAACTCCTTGGAGCGATGTCAGGGGCCCAGGCTCTGTGCACATGGCCTGCTTCAGGGAGTCAAATGCTTCTGGCATTGTTCTGCTATTTAGAAGTCAGCTCTGTCAAGAGGGCATGGTGTTATATCACTTGTGAGGAGGAGCGCAGGTGTCTTGCGGTTAGGTGGAAATTCAATTGAAGGTTGATGTAGGCTGGTCCTTGATTGTGCAGAGCTTTGCAGGCGTGCAAGAGGATTTTGAACTGACATCTCTTCTCAATGGAGAGCCAGTGGAGGTTCTGAGGTGGGGGGATGTGGGTCTCTTTTTGGAGGTCCAGAATGAGTCTCGGTGGCAGATCCTTCTCCTTCCTTGCCGCCAAGACCTGGAACACCTTCCCGACGAGCTGCGGTAGACCCAAGACCTGCCCACCTTCAGACGACTCCTCAAGACCTGGCTCTTCGAGCAGTAGCAGCACCCCCTCCCCTCAGCTCCTTGAGACCCTCACGGGTAAGTAGTGCGCTCTACAAATGTTCTGGTTGATTTATTGATTGATTGATTGATTGATTGATTGTGGCTATGCAGAGAATATGCACAAAGTGTAGCTGTCACCCACCCCAGACATGTTTTGGGGACAGGCTGCAAGGAACCCAGGTCAGTAAGAGCAGAGAAATGCCCACTTTCTTCTAATAGTTGCATTTCTAAAAAGTACTGTTAAAGCCAACTTTACCATTAAAGCGGGTTTATCATTACCAATCCAAAAATATGAATCAGTAAACAGCTACTCCTTTTGAAACAGGAATTACAGCTTAAAGGTGTATTAAGGAATTCCCAATGCTAGCCTATGAGAGGAGTAGGCTTCACTTTAGTGGAAAATGAATTTAGCTGTTTGTAACTACCAGGCAATGCAAAACTTAAAATTACATGTTCTACCTTTTACTTAAACAGCACTCTCCTTTAGGGCTACCTATGGCCTACCTTGGAGGTGACTTATGTGTCATAAAAAGGGTGTTTAAGGCTGGGCAAGTGGCTTTAAATGCTAAGTCGAATTGGCAGTAAACTGCACACACAGGCCTTGTAAGGGCAGGCCTGAGACAGGTTTGAAAAGCTACTTGTGTGGGTGGCACAACCAGTGTTGCAGGCCGACTAGTAGCATTTAGATTTCAGGCCATGGGTATATGGTATATCACTTTACAAGGTACATACAAGTAAACTAAATGAATTTTGCTGTTTGTAACTACCAGGCAATGCAAAACTTATAATTACATGTTCTACCTTTTAGTTAAACAGCACCCTTCTTTAGGGCTACCTAGGGCCTACCTTAGAGTTGACTTATGTGTAATAAAAAGGGAGTTTAAGGCTTGGCAAGTGGCTTTAAATGCTAAGTCGAATTGGCAGTAAACTGCACACACGGGCCTTGCAAGGGCAGGCCTGAGATAGGTTTGAAAAGCTACTTGTGTGGGTGGCACAACCAGTGTTGCAGGCCGACTAGTAGCATTTAGATTTCAGGCCATGGGTATATGGTATATCACTTTACAAGGTACATACAAGTAAACTAAATATGTCAATTGTTTAGACGCCAATGTTACCATGTTTAGGGGAGAAGCACATGCACTTTAGCACAGGTCAGCAGTGGTAAAGTGCTCAGAGTCTTAAGGCCAACAAAAAGATACAGCAAAAAGAGGAGGTAAGTAGGCAAAGCGTTTGGGGGAAGACCACTTAAGGATTTCAGGTCTAACACATGCCCCCCCAAGCTAAAAGTAGGGAGATCTACCAAACCTCTAGGGAGTTCTCCTCACTAAGGCAAAAGAACCTGGATAGACCATCAGCATTTGTGTGGTCTATCCATGGTCTGTGTTCCACCCTGGAATCCATACCCTTTAGGGAAATGGACCGCCTCAACAATTTGGGATTCTCACTCCTCATTTGCATGAGCTACCTGAGGGGCCTGTGGTCATTCTGAAACAGGATGTATATGCCAAACAAGTATTGCCTCAAACTTCTTCAGTGCCTAGACCACAAAAAAGCTTCTCTTTCAATAGCATTTCTCCTTTGTTCCCTGGGCAGTCACCTCCTGGAGAGGACAGGCCCTATTCATTTATCTGTGATATCATACAACTGCCCCTATGCCGTATTCTGAGGCATGTGTTTGAATGATAAACTCCTTGGAGCGATGTCAGGGGCCCAGGCTCTGTGCACATGGCCTGCTTCAGGGAGTCAAATGCTTCTGGCATTGTTCTGCTATTTAGAAGTCAGCTCTGTCAAGAGGGCATGGTGTTATATCACTTGTGAGGAGGAGCGCAGGTGTCTTGCGGTTAGGTGGAAATTCAGTTGAAGGTTGATGTAGGCTGGTCCTTGATTGTGCAGAGCTTTGCAGGCGTGCAAGAGGATTTTGAACTGACATCTCTTCTCAATGGAGAGCCACTGGAGGTTCTGAGGTGGGGGGATGTGGGTCTCTTTTTGGAGGTCCAGAATGAGTCTCGCTGCAGCATTCTGTATGCTCTGGAGTCTCTTGAGAAGCTGGGTAGAGATGCTGTGTCCAGTAGTCTGGTGACAAGGGCCTGAGTGACAGTCTTTCTGGTGTTGACTGGGATACATCTGGTGATTCTGTGGAGCATGCAACGGGTGTGGAAGGAGGAGGAGGCAACTACATTGACTTGTCATTTCATGGCCAGTTCGCTGTCGAGGATGATGCCTAGGTTGCGTGTATGGCCTGTAGATGTGGGTGTTTGTCCGAGTTCCGCTGGCCACCATCTGTGGTCCCATAATATTGTGTTCTTTCCGAAGATCAGTTCCATAGTCTTTTCGAAGTTGAGTTTAACGAAGTTGTCTGTCATCCAGTTGTCTACGTTGGTCATGGTGTCACAGAAGTTGATTCTGGTGGGGAAGGGGTCTTCCGTGAGTGAGAGAATGAGTTGAGTGTCATCTATGGAGGAAATTACGTTGAGGCCGCGGGATCCTACGTTTTCTTTGAGGGGAATTATGCAGGATGTCAACAAGGTGGGGCTGATGGATGATCCTTGCATTCGAAGGTGAAGGGAGGCAGCCAGATGCTCTGTGGGTGTCCTGTGAGGAAAGATGCGATCCACTTAAAGGCATTTTGATGAATGCCGATGTTGCAGAGTCTATTTATGAGGGTGTTGTTGGAGACAGTGTCAAAAGCAGGAGAGAAGTTGAGGAGGATCAGGGCGACAGTCTCTCCACAGTTGAGGAGGTTTCGGATGTTGTCTATGGCAGCAATTAGGGTGGTTTCAGTGCTGTGGTTGGCCCAGAATCCTCATTGAGAGGCATCAAGTAGGTAGTTTTGTTACAGGTATTCGGTAAGCTGTTGGTTGATGGCCTTCTTGAGTACTTTGGCCAAGTAGGATAGCAGGGAGATCGGTCAATAAGTTTACTGGGGTCGGAGAATAGTTTCTTCCCTGAAGGAAGTCCAAGATTGCTTCCCCAACTGATCCATTTGGCTTCTGGAGACCAGCATGTAGCTCACTACATCCTAGGGAATCTTCCTGGGAGCTTGCTCCGACCCCTCCTTCATCAAACTCAGATGTACTCTAACAGGTTGGCCATACAGAAGCTCAAAGGGGCTTGAGCCCATGCCCTTCTGCAGTACCATCTTGTAGGCATGGTAAGAGGATGCCCCACTTATTCCTAAGGGTCTCTGGTAGTCCTCTAATTATGCCTTCCAGAGTCTTGTTGACTCTCTCAACAAGCCCAATTGTTTGTGGAAGGTAAGGAGTGGAGAATTTAGAGTTTACTCCACACTCCTTCCACATTGACTGTATGTATGCAGACACAATGTTTGTGCCCCTCTGAGACAGAACTTCCTTAGGGAAGCCCATGCTGGTAAAAGAATCCCCATGAGGGCTTTTTCCAACTGCAGGTGCAGTCATCGTCCTCAGAGGGATTGACTCTGGGAACGTAGTGGCATGATCTATCAGAACCAGGATAACTGTGATGCCTGACACAATGTGGGGATCCATAGGCCTAAAAATGTCGATGCTAATCAACTCAAAGTGTGTATCCACAAGAGGCAAAGGGGGCTTTCCGCCTCTGTCCTGTCTCCCCATTGGTCTGGCAGGTTACACTTGTCCTACAGAAAACATCTGAGGAATTGTTAATCCTGAGCCAATAAAAGTGGGGGACTTGCCTTGCAAAGGTCTTTTCTTGGACCAGGTGGCCTGCTAGGGGAATTTTAAGCATAGACTCAAAAAATAATGCGGAGGAATAAATAAATGAAAAATTATTTCTATAGGGAAAAGCAAATTGGTCCATACGGATGAGAACGTAATCTCTGACCGTCTATCTTCTTTATAACTCAGATACCAACTTCAAGTGTACTGTCAAAGAAATACTTTATCTTTTTTACTTGTATAAAAAACACATAAACATATACAGAAATATATACACCTACACATTTACAACTCCTTCCTACCCATTCTTACTTAGTACGGTTGCTAATCACGAACAAAGAAAATTCCTACCAAAAGCAATCTGGAAAAAGAGGCAGTCCAAAACACACTATAAGGTGTAGATCAACCCTCCACGTAATACACGAAGTGTGTATTACATTTTCTTATATGACAATCATAGTCTGTGGGACTCCTCCATGCTGTAGGGTCAACAGGTTTCAGCCCATTAATTTGGGCCTTATCAGGTCAAGGCCAAAAGGAATACAAAACCGCTAGGTCGGTTGATCAGGAGAGTCTTAAGTTCTGTGTAGGTACTATTTAGTAGAATATCCTCTATAATGTCTCAGTAATGCCAGTATAGCTGGCAAGTCAATAAATGTAAAATCTGGAATACAGAGTGTAAGAACTCTGGTCTGAAAATGGCAGGACAACTAATGAAAACCGTCTATGCAGTGAATAAATCCCCAAAAACAGGGAACAATATCCGTTTGCAGCCACTCTCCCAGAGCGGCTACAAAGAGAGCGATGAGCATGCAACAAACCAACAGCCGAATAACTGGAACTAACTAACAACGTTCTAGGTGAATTTCACGAGGCAGCTCCAGTAGGAAGGTCCTGTAGCATTGGGAGGTCACCAGGGCCCTTGTTGACCAAAGCACAGGAGCCTTAGGCCCACTATAAAGATGGCTATCTTCCGAGTAAATGCAATGACACCCAGAGGCATTTCATGCTGCTTGGGCTTCAGCCTATGGCTTCTGTTTCACAGGGGTAACACTTCCTTTGTGCCCTACAATACTCCTCCTTGGTGGTTTCTCATTCTACATGACATCAGGCAAGTGTAGGCATGTCACCAAGAGAAGCAATGCCCTCCTCTGTGGCCTCTAGGGTGGCCACTGCAGGTGCCTCATCTATCTCACGGGTAGTACATTCAGGGGCTGGTTTTCCATTCCTTCAGCCTCTCCCCTTCATAGCAGCTGGCTGGAGCTTTATTATAAGCTCCAGCTGTTTTTGACTCCCATCCCGGGCAGCCATGGACCATATGGTAGCACAGATCTAGTCAGGTAATGCTCACATCTCTACATGAGCCTTGAGTTCCACTTCCTTCCAGGTACTTTGCTCAAGGTCATTCGGCCTTCCGTCCATCTTCTGTTCTTTTGTATTTGTCATCCTAAGTGGGAAGGGTATGCCTCATACAGTGCTCGCTATGCCACCAGATTCAAGCTAGCCTGGTTGAAGAGGGCTGATACCCCGAGATGAGTCCCAGGGTGCTTGTGTCTGCTCCAGGGAGGATTTGGCTTGGCAGTTTGGGCTGGACTGTTCCCATAGGGAGCAAGGTCAAGAATGATTTGCATCTGGCTCGGCCTAAACAGAAATGGCGAGATGTGCAAAAAAATTATGGATTTAAGCCAGATACGAGACAGGGTGAGAATGTTTGATTTGTTCAACATTTCGTCCACCATCTATTCTTTTTGAATTTGTCACCCTAATTTGAAAGAGTATGCCCAGACGTGGAAAAGGAGCTGGCTATGCTACCAGAATCAAGCTAGCCTGGATGAAGAGGGGTGATACCCCAAAACCGGTCCCAGGATGCTTGTTTCTGTTCCAAAGAGGGCCTGGCCTGACAGTACGGGCTGGACTGTTCCCATGAAGAGCAGGGTCAAGACTGATTTTCATGTGGCTGGGTCTAAACTGGAATGGCTTGGCGTGCAAAAAAGGATTGATCTAATCCAGGTCTGTGACAAGGTGAGAATGTTTTATTTGTTCAGCATTTTTTCCATCATCTTTTCTTTTTGTCTTTGTCGCCCTAAGTGGCAAGGGTATGTTCAGATGTTGGACCCATTCTTGCTATGCCACCAGATTTAAGCTAGCCTGTCGATGAGATGCCCTGAAACTGATCACAGGATGCTTGTTTCTGGTCCTGGGAGGACCTGGCCTGGAAGTTCGGGCACGACTGTTCCCATGAGGAGCAGTGCCAAGACTGATTTGCATATGGCTAGGTCTATACTGGAATGGCGTGGTGTGCAAATAAATAATGGATTTAACCCAGATCTGTGACAGGGTGAGAATGTTTGATTTGTTCTACATTTCGTCCACCATCTATTCTTTTTGAATTTGTCACCCGAAGTGGGAAGGGTATGCCCAGACATCAGGCCGTTTCTTGCTATGCCACCAGAATCAAGCTAGCCTGGATGAAGAGGTGTGATACCCCAAAACCGGTCCCAGGATACTTGTTTCTGGTCCAAGGAGGACCTGGCCTAACAGTTCGGACTGGACTGTTCCTATGGAGAGCAGGGTCAAGACTGCTTTGCATGTGGCTGGGTCTAACCTGGAATGGCGTGGTATGCAAAAATACATTGACTTAATGCAGATCTGTGACAAGGTGTGAATGTTTGATTTGTTCAACATTCTGTTCATCATCTGTTCTTTTTGTATTTGTCACCATAAGTGGGAAGGGTATTCCCAGACGTGGGTCCAGTGCTCAATATGCCACCAAATTCAACTCAGCGTTGCTGATGAGAGGTGATGCCCTGAAACTGGTCCCAGGATGATTGTTTCTAGTCCAGGGAGGACCTGGACTGGCAGTTTGGCTCGACTCTTCCCATGGGGAGAAGGGTCAAGACTGACTTGCTTATGTCTGGGTCCAAAATATAACGGCGTGTCATACAAAAAAACAGATGGATTAATCTAGATCTGTGACTGGGTGTGAATCTTTGACTTGTTCATCATTCTGTCCATCATCTCTTCTTTTTGCAAAGGCCATTATCAAGCAAGAGTTCACAGGCATGGCAGGGCTCAGCGCAATCTCCAGGAGACCAGAAAATCGCTCCCACTCAAATGGAATAAAGGCCACCACAACGTGCTGGAATACATTAGAAATCATCTGCTGACTCCTGACTGCAGTCATGGTGTCACCTGTATCTGTCTGAGTCTCAACACCTTGTCCATTGATGGTGATCCAATGCCTATACTTTGTAGGATTACAGGGCACACAGAAACCATCTCACTGTCACCCAAGTGCACTAGGGTAACCCAACTAAACAATCCCGCATTAACTGGAAAATCTTCTCTTCTAGCACTGCACTAACCACCCCTGGAATCTTTCCTCCAATAAGAGATGGTTCTCTTTTTAGATATTTTGGATCCCCATAGGTAGTGTCCATACTCAAAACACTCATCGCACTTGGGAGTTTTGGGCTACTGACTTTTGTAAGAGTAGATTTTCTTCTGGTGGCCAGATTGGAAATGAAAACCAGACCCTCTCCCCTGTGAATTGTTTTGGGGGCCTTTAGAGAACCCAGTCTTTCTATTTCCCCCTCATATTTCTGGTGGGAACCATGACCAACCTTTTTGGAGTCCCCCCTCCAGATGCCTTCTAGGACACCATGGTGCTGACTCAAATGTTCGTCTCCTCAGCAAATTTCCCGGGGGTGAGTTAACTTATTGGTGCAGCTCTGGAAAACAAATATCAAGCATGTGCTTATTTAAAATTAAGTTGTACAGCCCTGTATTATCATCAACCTTGCTGCACCTCACCCAGTCTTTTCAGTGGCTTCATGACATAATCTAAGAAATCCACCAATGTTAGTGATGAGATCCTGCGGCTGTCCTTGAATCAGAGCCTATATCTCTCAGGGTTCAGTCCAAACCTAATGACTAGGGTGGGCCTCATAGCAGTGTAGCATATCTGGTCCTCTACCACTAATGTAGGAGAGCTATCTGCCCCGTTTTGGGCATATACTTCCATAAACTACCGCCCCAGAACTCCTCTGGGGCCTCGTATGCTCTTAGAGCCACTTCATAGGCTGCAAACTATTTGTCTTAATCATCCCCACCACATAACTGAGAACCGAATTCTCGGGAATCCTGACTCTGGACTTACCAGTGAACACTGTAGGAATGCTACCACCACTGCTGTCTCTGGACTCCACTTGTAGGGGCCTTTTTTCTAGCTCTCTCATGCTGAGCTCATGGGTCATTTTTCTCTCCTCCATGGCCAGCTTTTCCACCTCTAGAGCTTTCCCCATTTTAGCAACGGCCTGCACCTACCCTAGTTTGGCAAGGGCCTGCTGCGTCTCCAATTTCAAATTTGCAAGCTCAAGTTCCAGCTTTCACTCCTTCCTACTGTCCTCCAGCTGTTCTAGAGACTGATTCCTTGAAGACACACAGCTGCCTGGTGTGCTGCAGACTTCCAGTACTGCAAGGTTGTTACCCACCACATCAGAAGGCTGCATGACAAGATGTCCAGGCAGGTCCTGCTCCAATTCCTACTCTGACCCTTCCTCCTCATCCTCTGTGTTGGTCTGGTGGCAGAACCCCTTGAGCTGGGCCACTGTGTTGGTTTTCATATTGGCCAGCTCACGTTCCATATTGCTAGATAAGGCCACTGACATTTTAGATACAAATGAGCATGGGGCAAAAAGATTTTTAGAAAAATCAATGATGGTAATTTAGGAAGAATTGACAAAGCTTCGAACTGGTCTTAGTATAGAGTTGTAGTGAACAATGAGTGCAATATGGTATTGCACAAACACCAGTCCTATCCTCACCGCTGATCACCAATATTAGAAATGGGATTTTTGTTTGCCAGATTATGCACCCTGTATAAGCAGGAACCACCAAACTAGTCAGGATAAGCTAGATACACATTAAAAGATAAGCTGTGCTCACCCACTGGTAGTTTGGCACAGAGCAGACAGGCTTATCTTAAGAGGCAATTTGTAAAGCATTTGTGTAACACACACCCACACACACACACGGTAGCACAATGAAAACCCTACAAAAGGGCTTCCCACAGGGTCAGAAAAATATACTGTATTTTTATGAGTCAATATGGCAAAATCCAATAGGTAGAATCAGAGTTATGAATTTTTAAAGAATAAATCAAAAAGTAGTGCTTAGAAGCAATTAGTGATTTAAGGTCATGCTGAACCAGCGTAAATCCAAAGTTCAGTTGACCGCAATGGAGGGCTGGCCTTCTACAGGACTCACGCAGGTCCCTCCGAAAAAGTACATTAGATGGAGCAAGCATCAAAGTCAAGGACTCGATGTGTTGGTTCTGCTCCGTGCAGGAGATGAAGGCTTCATCGACTAACCCCTTTATGATGCACCCACTGCATCATTGGTGAGCCACATTGTCTGTCATTGTCAAGCCGCACAGTTGGTCAAAGCAATGTTGTCGATCAGCTTCTGCATCGAAGGGCAATGCTTTGGTTCTGATCGTTGCAAATTCATCCCTGCATCAATTTTGATGTTCCTGTGCAGCAGAAGCACCTTTCAAGCGACAAGGACTCGATTGACAACAATTGACAGGGCTGGACTCACAGATGGCAGAGTCCAGGTTCTGTTGCAGGGTTGAAGGCTGTCTTTGATTGAGCAGTAAGAGCAAAGAAATGACAACTTTCTAAAAGTGACATTTCTAAAATAGTAATGTTGAATCCAACTGTACTATTAAGGAGGGTTTATCATTACAATTCCAACAATATCAAACAGAAAGCAGCTACTCCTTTCTAATCAGGAAATACAACTTAAATGTGTACTAGGGAATTTAAGATGCTAGTCTATGAGAGGAGTGTGCCTCCCAGTAGTAAAAAACAAAATTAAGCTCTTTGTCACTACCATGACATGCAAAATTTAAAAGCAAATGTCCTACCTTTTTAATTAAACAGCAAACTCCCCTAGGGCTACATGGGGCCTACCTGATAGGTGACTCATGAGTAATAAAAGGGGAGTTTAAGGCTTGGCAAAATGCTTCAAATTCCAAGTCAAATTGGCAATAAACTGTACCCAAAGGCCTTGCTATGAAGGCCTGAGACAGGTTTGAAAGGCTACATGAGTGGGTGGCACAACCAGTTCTGCAGCTCACTAGTAGCATTCCAATTACAGGCTCTGGTTATATGTTATACCACTTTACAAGGGACTTACAAGTAAAGTATATATGTAAATTGTGTATAAACCAATGTTACCATGTTTAGGGGAGAAATACATGTACTTTAGCTCTGGTCAGCATTGGTAAAGTGCTCAGATACCTAAGGCCAATAAAACGATACAGCAAAAAGAGGAGGTAAGCAGGCAAAAGGTTTAGGGAAGGATCAACGTAAGGATGGCAGGTCTAACAGTACCGCTGCTGTACTGTCCGTCCTTGTCCCAGCAAATTACTGTAAGTAGGCTAGCTATATGGGTTGTGTCAGATCCTCAAGGCGAGACTCCTCAGAATTGGGATGATGCATGAAGGGGTGCACCTCCTGTTATCTCCAGACTCTCAAAACAATATTGCACAGAGCATAAGGGTGAGCAGGCGGGGGAAAGGGTAAGAGATATGGACAGCAGGGAATTTGAACCTGTAGAAAACAGGAAAGATATATATTAACACTGCTCATAAGTTACTACTCTCATATATATCTCATTATAAATGATGTATACCTTATGAATAATGAAGGCCCAAAAACTTCCTTGAGCTCCACTTAGTGCTCCAAAACTCTCAACGACATTATTCCTGCTGAAGCCTGTAGAAACAAAGCCAAAAGAATCAACTCCTTCCTTTCCTAATAACACGCAATCCACACAACATCCAACGTTGAGAACTATTTGGAGCGTCAGCCATATGTACCTCATACAACCAAAAAAGAATGGAAATAAAAAGAGAACAGCAGAGTCTTGGAAGGAGTTGCAAAACAATACACAGTGGAACGTTTTCCCTAAAGGATAGTCATCAAAGAGGAACGTCTATTAGTTATAAAGTTAGTCCCTATTTTAGATATATAGTCCAGCAATCAGAATTCTTCACATTCACCTTTAAACACCAATCCACCATGGAGGTAAGTTACACTAAACCAAAGAATCAAAGATTCCCTTGAAATATGCAAAACAAAATAATTAATGGGTGAAATGGAAAGTCAGAATACTTCCTACCTGGAAGCTGGTTTACTCACCTTCCCCCTGACTTTCGTATGTTATCAATTGGCTCTGGCACAGACCTCACAATGGGTGACCCATGTCTTTACATCTGTAGGTAAGGACAGCAGGACATTTGAACCTGTAGAAAACAGGAAAGATATATATTAACACTGCTCATAAGTTACTACTCTCATATATATCTCACTGTACATGATGAATATCTTATAAATAATGAAGGCCCAAAAACTTCCTTGAGCTCCACTTAGTACTCCAAAACTCTCAACAACATTATTCCTGCTGAAGCCTGTAGAAACAAAGCCGAAAGAATCAACTCCTTCTTTTCCTAATAACACGCAATCCACACAGCATCCAACGTTGAGAACAATTTGAAGCGTCAGCCATATGTACCTCATACAACCAAAAAAGAAAGGAAATAAAAAGAGAACAGCAGAGTCTTGGAAGGAGTTGCAAAATAAAAACACAGTGGAACGTTTTCCTTAAAGGATAGTAATCAAAGAGGAACTTCTATTAGTTATAAAGTTAGTCCTTATTTTAGATATATAGTCCAGCAATCAAAACTTTTCACATTCACCTTTAAACACCAATCCATTATGGAGGTACGTTACACTAAACCTAAGAATCAAGATTCCCTTAAAAAATGCAAAACAAATTAATTAACAAGTGAAATTGAAAGTCAGAATACTTCCTACCTGGAAGCTGGTTTTCTCACCTTTCCCCTGGCTTTCGTGTGTTATCAATTGGCTCTGGCACAGACCTCACATTGGGCGACCCATGTCTTTACGTCTGTAGGTAAGGTATTCCAACGAAAGTGTTCTTGCAACAATTGTGTGGTTTTCAAACAACCAGGATGTCCAGCAAGTGTAGACTTATGTCACCATTCAAATGTCTTTTGTTGAATGGCCCTGGAAGGCAAATAAAGCTTGTTATTTAGTCCCTGTTTTATATTCCATCTACTCATATGCATCCACCCATTGATCCCAATTATCCATAGAATGGTGTTTTTTCACTTCCTGTAAGAAGTTCTCAATCTTTACGAAACACAATACGTTAGAAGGATTAATGATGGGATCCTTAATCACTTCCTTTCAGCTGTATTCAATTTTCTAGACATTTAAGCCACTGAGTGTAACTGTCCTGTTTGTTTGTCTCTTTGAGATAGAATCGACCCTACTGCTACACCCAAAACATCTGCCTCCACTATGAAAGACAGTTCAGTTTGTGGATGTTTAAGTACAAGAGCAGTAGTGAAAGCTTTTGTGAGATATAGGAATGCTTCCATGGCATCACATGTCCATTTAAAAGGTTCTCTTTTTCTCAAGAGTCTCATAATAGGAGCTGATATGTGGGAGAAATGCAAGATAAACCTGTAATAGTAGTTGGAAAATCCCAAAAAACATTGCACTTCTCGCACATTGTTGGGTACAGGCCATTCCTGCATGGCTTTTACCTTTTGTTCAGTCATACTCAACCCCTTAGGGCTCAACATCACTCCCACTAACACGTGGAAATCGCCTTTACCCAGCTTGCAATATAACTGATTTTCCTTCAAATTCTGTAAGACCACTGGGACATGACGTACATGTACTTCTTCATTTACTGAGTAGATCAGAATATCATCTATGTAAACCACCACAAACGTATCCACATATTCTTTTAGAACGTCGTTTGAGAAATACTGAAAAGATGCAGGGGTGTTATACAACTCAAATGGCATGGCAGTATATTCGTGAAGCCCATAACGTGTTTTAAAAGCAGTTTTCCATTCGTCCCCTTCCCTCATTCTCACAAAATGGTATGCACCAGGTAAGCCCAGGTTCGTATAGATAGCTGCCTCATTTACTTGATCAAGCAACACTGAGTCTAAGGGAAGAGGATACCTATTTCTGATGGTGTTTTTATTTACCATGCAATAGTCAATAGACGTTCTTGACTCTCCATTAGCTTTGGAAATAAAAAAACAGAGGAGAGGCAGCAGGAGAACCGAAATGTCTAATAAACCCAATGTACTGATAATGATCCAGATAATTTCTCAGCCCTCCTCCTAGGACAGAGTCTACCAAAGCTACGGTTCCTGAAATGTGGAAGTCCCTGCTTCTTGAATGCGGTCCAACCAGCTAAGTCCCCCTCACTCCTAAGAAGGGGAGAAAGCAGAAAAAACAACGTATTCCCTGAGGCAGACGCTGCCTCCGACAACAAACTCTCCTGCCCTCGAGAAACATTTTCTGGACACGATCCTTCAAAGCAGATCGCCGGGCTTCTTGAAACTGAATGGGAATTACACACATGGACAAATGTGTGACAAAGTCTTTTATCCCGTGGGCCTCTGCACACCATGGCTTCCTGGGAAGAGTAGTTTACTGCACTTAGTGGGACGAGGAAAGCGAGGTCTTCTGCAATCCCTGACAGGTTGAGTGAGACATTGAAAAACTGGGAGTTTTATATAGAGAGGGAGAATGGCTGCCATTTGACGAGTTTTGGGCTGATTTTGACATACCAGTGGGCCACCTCTTATTATACGGGGTGATAGTGGAGGCAAAGGTGGCCAGGGGACCTTGGAGAACCTACATTACATCATGGTTGCCATTTGTTCAGTACCTCCTCATGAGATACAAGGGCTGTTTCAGGCCTCTCTCAAGCCAATAACTCACTCAAGAGAGAAGGACTAGAAACAACAAAACAGTATCCACCTAGGAGGATGGAGGTAAAAATATCCATTGTAATACCCACCGCCGAGATGGCTAAACAATTTAACATGGGAGCCAAAAGGAGAAAGGAAAGGACATTGCTTTTCTTAATACTGCCCTCACACACTTTACAGTGTCATGCTTCATCATAGGGCTGCCTCAAATGTCCAGGTGCAGACCAACACACTGGACGGAGAGCGATTTTTTTGTGTGGTGAGGGAAGTAAATGAAAAAGGAAAAAAGAAATGAAAACAGAGGAAAAAGTATTCTCTAAAGAAGGGAAGACAAAGTGCAGACATATATAGTTAAAACTACCTAAGGGGATAACCACAATATGCCTTTATTCATGTGTCCCCTTGATAGGATTAAAACAAAAAAGATGGGATATTCAGGGGAGGTAAAAAACCCCTATATCCCTATGGCAAAAATCAACATGTTTCAGCCAGTGCTACGTGCCCATACGGGTCACAATGGCCTTCGTCAGGGTATTGATCCCTTGGTGCAACATCCCATACACTCAAACATAGGTGGGGATAAAACATGGGACTCTCTCATAGCCTCTATCAAGCCCCCAGAACTGAAATATGTGCTTCTTTGGACACACTAAAGGACAAGTGGGAGGTGGATGTTGGGGTACCCATTATAGATGGAGACTGGGAGAAAAAAATGGAATGGTTGCAGAAGGTCTCAAGAAATGCGCAATTTAAGTTGATAGCCTTTTATTTCATGCGCAGGGCATACCTCATGCCTGGCAAAATCAAGAAATTCTTCTCACATGCCCAGGTTACAAGCCATAGACGTGGCTCTCTTGGAGCAGAAATGCTTCATATTGGTCTGAGACTACCTGCAGCTAACCACATACTGGATTGATGATATTGCACTAGTCAATGATGTCACAGACTACAATCTTTCCAGGACTCCACTGGTGTGTCTGCTGGGTCTCTAACTGCATCCTGCCAAATACAAGATTATGAACAAACTTATTGATAGCCCGTATTCAGTCTAAAAGACAGATCACAATCAAATGAAAATCAGTGATAATCCCTACTGTCGATGAGTAGAAGGGGGAACTGCTGTTTAGATGGGTGAAATGCAAAAGCATGAACCTCCTCAGCGAAGCTAAGAAAGGCAAGGGGTCCAACAGAGCATGGGAGGCTCTGATGGAAGAGCTTAAAGCAGACGATCGTATCTCATACAGTGACTCTTCCCTGCAAGGATTAAGGACTGCGGAATCGGGACAGGCTCACCAGGTGATAGCTGCTTGGAAACGATGAGGTGATGGTCATAAGGTGATACTCAAACACAAACTGGGCCGAAGTCGAGGGGAGTTTTGAGGGAGTGGGAAGCAGGGTAGCTGGTGTTAGGGTATGCTCCAAACAGAGGGCTTGTCCATGTACCCCTTGTTAATCAGATGCACATCCCCTTTGGTGTTTCTTGTAATAAAGGTATTTTCCCTTGTATGGTGCGCGTGAACAAATGTGTCTTTACTTCCTCACTGTACTGTACACTATTATGCCTTAGTATGTTTGATTCATACATTTTTGCCAGTCTTCAGTTTCCTTTATTATGTGCTTGCTCCTGACGACTTGAATCAGTAAGGCGTCATCTCACGTGTAAACGGAAGAGCCGTTTCTCCCGTTCACACGTGCATCCTCCGACCCCATCCTCCAGCGCCTATAAATAACAGCGGAGAACACGAGTCAACGCTTGTGTTCGTTTGTGCACCCGCTCACCTGCAAATCCAGCGATCCGGAGCGACTTATCCAGAGGCATTCCAGCGACGCTCTTCGGCAGAGGCGGCTTTTTGCAGCAGTGCTCCGACTTCTTTTCCCTTCCCCCGCGACTTGCAGCTTTCTCCCTTGGTGAACCCTCAACTTTTTGTACCTTCCGGTCCCCTTCCTTCAGCAACCAGGAACCAGTCCCTTCACGGAAGAGAACGATAACGATAGTATCAGTGAGTACACCATCCCTGTAAGTACATTTTTGGCCATATTTACCAATCAATGCGCATTGATTAAGGTGTACTCATTCTCCATCGTACGTTGTTTTAAAAGGCAAGAGACATTTCAGGAAGACTTAACAGGAGGAGTTACGTGTTGTGCTCATCTAATACCCCTCTTTGGAAACTAGTCCTGGGACACTGTGACTCGCCCAGATTGTGTTTGAACAATTATTTGTATTGCATCATTTATTGTAGACCCAAAATAAGCAGTGTTTTGATTTCAAGAACACCTTATTAGCAGCAGTGGCATATCGGTAAAGCCTTCCAGAGCATAAGAGAAGTAAGCACGGAAAACCCTATCCAGAGAAGGCAGAGAGTGAGAAACCAGAGAATGTATAGATTATTTTGTGTTCTTTTCTTTTAGTTTATTATAGGAATAGAAAGAGACACCTATTCCTCCTTATATCCTGATAGGCAAATTGGGAAACGCAAGTATTGATAGGTACATTGCCCCATGAGCTATTGTTTTTTTGTATAGTGTTTATGCAGTGCTCTCTACGAGAAAAGATTTTACGCAGTTGAGTAATAGCAATGTTTAATCTTTATGTGTGTTAAAGACTGTGTTCTTTTGCTGAAGACGCTCCTCGCACGCAAGTTTGAAGGTCAAGTGCCAGGAAGAGTCAAGAGGAGCCGTGTTCATTCTTTTGTTGTTTTATCCACTTCCCCCTTCCCTTGGGCTTCTTTTCTCTTCTGCCTTGTGCTTAAAGCCGAGCAGTTGGAATAGAGGTTCAGGAGAGGGTGCGAATAGTCTTCTCATCGTTCTGGCAGAACAATGGAAAAGAACCAGTAAGGGACCTCTAAACTGACCTATACTATTTTTAAGTGAGTCAATCTCTGATTTTTAGTGGATGCTGCACATATATGAAATTTCAAACAAACATATTACTTTTCATTGTGTTTATTTTTCTTTTCCAACAGTTTTATTTTCATTACATAATTGTATTTCAAAGTGAAAAAAGGTTTTTTATTTAGGATTTTTATCTCATTATTATGACATGTGAAAATACATTATTAAACAGATTTGTTATATACAAAAGTTAGATCAAAAAGCTCAGAAACACCCCCAGAAAAGATTAAATAGTGCAAATTTCACCAAAATACAGCAATCATTCCTAACTATCTCACCATCACATATACTCATACATACTCACTCACATACTATATAAAAATGCTAAAACAACAAATAGAGACAATACATCTTAGATACAAGGGATACTGGCAATTGTTTATATCAACGATTTGATGACTTGAGGTTCCATATATTGTATTTTGCTTTTTCGTCCTGATTTCTTATAATCTTCTCTGGTAAAGTTCTCAGATGTATATGGCCAATTATTATTGGTTCTTTTCTTTTTTGCTTCTCCCTCCTATAGACCTAAAATAAAATTTGGGAGTACCCTTTCCTAGTTTTACTTAGAACAAACTGGAGGTGCAGGTGAGTGAGGCCTTGACAGAAACACAAGCCTTACAAACACACGTTCTGCCTGAACGATGGACGTTAGGGGAGACCCAGAGAGCATCTTTGTAGAGGATATGGCCCAAGCATTAAACGAAGACATTACGGGTAATAAGACAGTCACAGCTCTTTTGCACCAGCCACAACAGGAAGTTAAGGACCTAAAACTAGAAAATATGTCCTTAAGACAAGACCTAGAATGGTATAAGCCTCGAGATAATCCTTGGGGAAAAGCTTTTCCCTCCACTGTTAGGGAGTCCAATAAATTAGGTGCTAGACCCAAAGACCTTAACACAGAAGGTTCTCCAGTAGAAATTACAGTGACTGTACCTCACTCAGTTCCGTTGGCGGCGCCTGAGCGCTTTTAAGGGGATAGTAATAAGTTCCATTTGTTTCTTAATCAGTGCCAATTACATTTCGTTTGTAAACCACAACAGTTCCTAATGATGCTACTAAGGAAGCGTTTGTGCTTTCCTATTTAGGGGGTACAGCAGCTAACTGGTCTATTCCCTATGTTGATAGAGACAATACTATTCTTCATGATTGGATGCTGTTCAAAAGGACAATGACTCGACTCTTTGCCAAACATACATATATGCAGGCTAGTGACAATGAGCTTTTAAATCTAAAGCAGGGCAATAAAGATTTGTTAACCTATCTAACGGCCTTTAATCGTTTGCTCAGTGAAACACAATGGCCAGAACAAAAACGTACATCCTTATTCTACAAGGGGTTAGGAGATGATCTTAAAGATGCGCTTGCACACGTTGTAGATATCCCTATGGATTATTCAGACTTTGTGGATCTAGTTGTAAGTTAGAGCACAGATTAGGAGAAAGAAAGAGCGATAAGGCAAAATCAGATTTGAGGTTCACAGTTTTGAAGCATGATAAAAAGGATGGTGAAAACAAAATGCCCGATCCAGAGCCCATGCAGATTGGTACCATTAAGGACCATTATCTAAAGAGGAAAAAGACAGATGGAGAAGACTTCAATTGTGTCTCTATTGTGGGAAGACAGGACATTTTGCTAAGGACTGTCCAGCAAAACCTAAAACACCAAAGAAAGCAAATGTCTTGCAAATAACTTCTTTAGAGCCAAAGCACGAGTAACCTTGATAAAGAAGGAGGTCCCTTGTTCGAGGAAAAGTTGGAAGCAGACCTCAAATACAGCAGCTTATACTGTGCCGCATATCCCACGTCATTTTTTAATCTAAGTCATATTAATTGTTACCACTCAACTAAGACATTCATTGCCTGTCCTGCTTGATTCCGGTGCTACTGGAAATTTCGTGGACAATAAATTAGCCAAAACCTTAGGATTACCTATTTAAATGAAGAGCTGTCCGGAATCCGTTTGCGCCGTAGATGGCTCTGAGCTGACCTCAGGTCTAATAACTCAGCAGACCGGCCCCATTATTATGGTGTGTCAAAATGAACATACGGAGACGATATCTTTTGACCTGATTGATACCCCTACTTTCGGTCTGATTTTAGGAGTGCCATGGCTTGTAACAACCCAAAAATAAATTGGGTAACTAGAACCGTGACCTTGGATTCAGTTTATTGTAAGTCAAGTTGCTATCAAGAGGCTGTTGAGGTGCTTTCAACAGTCGTACATTGTGCAAGTGTTAGTACAGTTCCAGAAATTGCAATTCCTTCTGAATACGCTGATTACAGAGATGTCTTTGATCCCATCAAAGCTAGTGTCTTACCCCCACATAGGACATACGATTGTCGGATAGACCTCATACCGGTTGCGCCATTACCTAACAGTAGAGTGTAGGACCTTATTGAGGAAGCGACGAGATACTCAAGGACATATCTAGACGATTTGTTACAATCTGGCTTTATTCGCCATTCTACATCCCCTGTCTCCTCTCCTCTGTTTTTTATACCAAAACCAGATGGTTCGTTGCGCGCCTGCATCGATTATAGAGGATTAAATAAAGCCACCATAGAAAAATAAGTATCCACTTCCGTTGATACCTGTCCTTTTAGATCAATTACGGCATTCCACTGTATATACTAAATTAGATTTGAGAGGTCCGTACCATTTGGTAAGGGTCAAAGAAAATGATGAGTGGAAGACAGCCTTTAAGACCAAGTTTGGTCTTTTTGAGTGCACTGTAATGCCTATTGGTTTGTGTAATGCACCAGCGGCATTTCAATTTTTTATTAATGAGGTCTTGCATGAATTCCTTGATATTTGTGTTATAGTCTACATAGACGACATTCTTATTTATTCCAAAAATCAAGAAGAACATGTTCAGCATGTTCGAGCAGTTTTAGCTAAACTGCAAGAGTATCGTCTATTTGCAAAATTGGAAAAATTTATTTTAAATGCAAACACGGTTGATTTCTTAGGATATCGCCTATCACCAAACGGTATTATCATGGATGACAAAAAAGTAAGCGCAATCAATGACTGGCCTGAACCCACTTCTGTTAAAGAGGTTCAAAAATTTCTGGGGTTTGCACATTTTTATAGGCGATTCATTACACATTTCGCAGACACAATGGCACCCATTACTAAATTGCTACAAAAGAGACAGCCTTTTGTGTGGAATACTCAGGCTGCACAGGCATTTCGACTCATGAAACAGAAGTTTACATCTGCTCCGGTGTTAAAACATCATGATCCTGATCTCCCATTTTATCTTGAAGCAGATGCTTCTCAAGTAGCTTTGGGCGGGGTTCTGTCTCCACGGGACCCTAAAGGTGGTCAGTTACACCCAATAGCCTTTTATTCAAAGAAATTGCTACCTGCCAAACAGAATTATACTGTGGCAGAAAGAGAATTATTGGCAATAAAAGCAGCCTTTACAGAATGGAGACATCATTTGCTTGGCGCAAAATTCCCAATTACATTCTTCAGTGATCACAAGAATTTGCAATTCTTTAGTTCCATTAAAGCTTTAACTCCGCTTCAAATGCGCTGGTTGAATTTTTTTAGCACATTTGATTTTGTGATTACATATAGGCCCGGCACACAGCAGATTCAATCAGATGTATTATCCAGGTATGGACATACTACTGAAATAAACTCAGGAAAAGAGGACCCGCCACCAATCATACCCCCTCAAAAGATTCTAGCACCAACCCTCCAACATGACTTTATGCAGAAAGTGTATACAGAACATTTAAAGATCCAAGCGCAAGAATGGTTAAAAAATACGCACAACACTATTCAACAAGGTTTATTTTATCATGATTCTTTAATGTATATTCCAACCATAGAATTTCAAACTTAGATACTGACTTGGCATCATGCTGCAGCTTTAGCAGGACATCCTGGATGGGAAAAAAACGGTAGCAAATATACGTAAACACTTTTGGTGGCCTTCAATGGAAAAAGATGTTAAGGATTATGTACTAGCTTGTCCTACATGTGCTCGACAGAAAACCACGCACAAAGCTCCTTCAGGACTTTTGCAACCAATGCCTACTCTTTCTACCCGTTGGCACACCATTAGTGTTGATTCATGGTAGGTTTACCCGTAGTAAAGAAGTGCAACACTATTTTGGTAGTAATAGATTATTTGTCCAAGATGGCATATTTTGTGCCATTACAAAAGCTGCCTACATCAGTAGAATTTGCAGACATCTTTATAAAAGAAGTGATACGCTTGCATGGCTTGCCAAGTAAGATAGTGTCAGAGAGAGGCAGCCAATTCAATTCGAAATTCTGGAAAACCCTGTGTAAAAAATTAAAAGTAGAGGTAGCATTATCGTCAGCCTTCCACCCAGAAACGGATGGACAAACAGAAAGATTAAACCAGACTTTACTCCAAACGTTAAGGTGTTTAATGACAGAAGGCCCCAGCAATTGGGTAGAAGCATTACCAGTGGTAGAATTTGTATACAACAACACAACACATTCTGCTATTCATTCTGTTTTACTTCATGCAAGGCTATCATCCCAGAGCCTTACCTGTTAACTTGGACGCCTCACTCCTCCCAAAAGTCACTGAACGCTTACAGTCACTATCTGATATAAAAGAAAAAGCCTCTTACTAGGTACAAAGTTTGTTTGAAAAAACAGGCAGATAAGCGTAGATCAAAGGCCCCTGTGTATCAAGTAGGGGATAAAGTTTGGCTCTCTACACGAAATTTGAATATTGAAGGCTCTTGAAAATTACAACCTAGATATATAGGACCATTAGGTATTACAGCACTAGTAAACCCAGTGACATATCTGAGGACTTCCCAATACACTCTACTTTCCATGTATCTTTACTCAAGCCATTTAACCCTCAAACAAGACCTGAGCAACCCCCTCCACATATCCCAATACAAGGGCATCTTGAGTATGAAGTGCGACGCATTTTAGATGCAAAAAGGCTGAGGGGGCATTTGTACTATTTGGTAGCATGGAAGGGGTATAATGATACTGAGAATTTATGGGAACCGGCTTCTTCCGTACATGCCCCAAGGCTTCTTAGACAATTTTATCTTAATAATCCAAGGAAGCCACAACCTGTGGGGGGGCCTTTGAGGGGAGCAACTGTTAGGGTATGCTCCAAACAGAGGGCTTGTCCATGTAACCCTCGTTAATCAGATGCACATCCCCTTTGGTGTTTCTTGTAATAAAGGTATTTTTCCTTGAATGTTGCGCGTGAACAAATGTGTCTTTACTTCCTCACGGTACTGTAAACTATTATGCCTTAGTATGTTTGATTCATAAATTTTTGCCAGTCTTTATTTTCATTATTATGTGCTTGCTCCCGAGGACTTGAATCAGTAAGGCGTCATCTCACGTGTAAGCGGGAGAGCCATTTCTCCTGCTCACACGTGCATCCTCCGACCCCACCCTCCGGGCACCTATAAATAACAGCGGAGAACACGAGTCAACGCTTGTGTTCATTTGTGCACCCGCTCACCTGCAAATCCAGCGATCCCGAGCGACTTATCCAGAGGCATTCGAGCAACGCTCCTCGGCAGAGGCAGCTTTTTGCAGCAGTGCGCCAGCTTCTTCTCCCTTCCCCATGTGACTTCCAGCTTTCTCCCTTGGCAAACCCTCACCTTTTTGTACCTTCCGGTTCCTTCCTTCAGCAACCCGGAACCAGTCCCTTCACGGAAGAGAACGGTAACGATAGTATCAGTGAGTACACCATCCCTGTAAGTACATTTTTGGCCATATTTACCAATCAATGCACATTGATTAAGGTGTACTCATTCCCCCTCGTACGTTGTTTTAAAAGGCAAGAGACATTTCAGGAAGACTTAATAGGAGGAGTTACGTGTTGTACTCATCTAATACCCCTCTTTGGAAACTAGTCCTGGGACACTGTGACTCGCCCAGATTGTGTTTGAACAACTATTTGTATTGCATCGTTTATTGTGGACCCAAAATAGGCAGTGTTTTGATTTCAAGAACACCTTATTGGCAGCATTGGCATATCGGTAAAGCCTTCCAGAGCATAAGAGAAGTAAGCACGGAAAACCCTATCCAGAGAAGGCAGAGAGTGAGAAACCAGAGAATGTATACATTATGTTGTGTTCTTTTCTTGTAGTTTCTTATAGGAATAGAAAGAGACACCTATTCCTCCTTATATCCGGATTTGCAAATTGGGAAATGCCAGTATTGAGAGGTACATTGCCCCATGAGCTATTGTTTGTCTGTACAGTGCTCTCTACGAGAAAACTATTTACGCAGATGAGTAATAGCAATGTTTAATCTTTTTGTGTGTTAAAGACCATGTTCTTTTGCTGAAGACGCTCCTCGCACGCAAGTTTGAATGTCAAGTGCCAGGAAGAGTCAAGAGGAGCAGTGTTCTCTCTTTTGTTGTTTTATCCAGTTCCCCTTTCCCTTGGGCTTCTTTTCTCTTCTGCCTTGTGCTTTAAGCCGAGCAGTGAGAATAGAGGTTCAGGAGAGAGTGCGAATAGTCATCTCATCGTTCTGGCAGAACAAACTGGATGTGCAGGTGAGTGAGGCCTTGACAGCTGGGTAGATCATCTATTGGGAGGCGTTAGAGAGGTGGTCAGTAGGGCTATGTCTGGCTAGCTATGGGAAATGACATATAGACTGTTACACCCTGGAGAGATTCTAAACTGATTGTAGTTTTTATAGCTTTGACCTGTAACTCCATGAAGACTAGCAGTCCTTTAGTGTGAATGTTCTAATATGAAAACTCTCGGTTGTAAAAAACACCGGTATTGAGAGTGCCTTTTCTGGACGGGCTGATTGGGATTTTAATGATTTTTAACCCATCGTCCATGAAATAAATATCTGTCTCTCAGTTAAGGACTTGGCTTGGCAGTTCAGGCCGGACTGTTCCCATGTGGCACAGGGTCAAGACTGATTGCATATGGCCAGGTCTAAACTGGGGAGGCATGGTGAGCAAAAGAATGATGGATTTAACCCAGATCTTTTGACTGGGGGTGAATGTTTTGATTTGTTCTGCATTCCGTCCATCAATTGTGTGTCTTTTGCTTTCTCAGGTAATAGCATGTCACCTAGAAGTAACAAATGGAAATAAATTAGGTTTATTTTTAAACTACGCAGTGTTTATATAGATATCATATTCTTTCTTTTAGAATTGAGGACAGGACCTTCTTGACAAGATACAAGAAAGGAATAATATGGGCTATCTTTACCAAAACTTACTATTTTACGTAATTAAGTAGCACATCACGTATTTCTGGTGAGTGGAGATTGAATCAAGTCAACTTTTAGAACATCGCTTGGAGTGAATGAAAGAAGAGTAACTGTGTATGAAAGTACTGTATGAATGATTTAATCATGGATTTATTAACTACGATCCACCATGCCTGATGATTGTATTATACAGATACCCTAGGTGTATGACTTTAGCTTCCCCTGTTTGGGATTGATGTTCATAAAATATGTATAAGATAGTATTGTTTCTGTAGAAAAATCTCCTTATTGAATTTGGGAAGAATACTAAAAAAGTATTGTTGTATATTTTTCTCCCCATTTTCTTCTTTTAGATGTGATTTGCACGTAATTTTATATGAAAGGAAGGTTGTCAATCCCTGATACATTTTGTTGCCCTGAAGAAGGTGGGGGTTATAATTTTACGACCACCAAAACGCGTTGACGCTGTATATGTACTAATTCCAATCGCAAGAGAAACTACCACAAAAAATTAATAAGGAGCGATAAGAATAATTGGAACTCTATGTATGAAGTTGGATCAGGTTGTGAAACAGTACTGTGAACTGTGCAAACAGCGCCCCCCTGCTAGTAGTTGTGAACCTTTTCTTAATATATGTTCTTCGTGTACAATGTGATTTTATTGGAAGTTCATATATTGGTTTTTATGATTATTCATTCGTTATAATGAAAGAATAACTAATTAGGGATCACTGTTTACTTGATTTTTTGCATTATGTATGAATTGTTTTTTGAAAATACATTGTTATCATATGCATTCTAAGGATCATATGACATTGATGGCTTTTTCATTGTGATCTGTAATGTTTAAATAATGACCGTGGATTTTTTTATATATTTAAATAAAGCCTTTTGATACTACACTCTTGGGCCTGTTGGAGTCTTAGTAATACAATCAGTTGTGTGTATCCTCCCCATTTTAAGGATCTAATAGTTTGACCTAATAGTTTCAGTGAATCTGCATTTGTGTGAATCTGAGCTATCTTCCTCTGCCCTTGGGACATTATTTTTCTCCACTAATATGAAAATGCCCAAAATGTTTTTTGGGTACAAAAAATTAGAAGATCTTGAAAGAAAATGGTGCCAGGCTGATCCCGCTGGCAGTCACAGGGTAAGGTGACCCACAATCCCCAACATGTTCCACTTGCACTTCTAAGCACTGTCTACCTTTGTCAGGCACCCGTTGTCCCTCCTGCTGTGATGTCAGAAGCTATCATGTTTGACGGTTCCTGGAAATATTGAGTGACATCTCAAATGACTTATTGAGGTAATTGAGCTTTGATGGTGAGGATCTGAGGCAGGGCTGGACCGGCTACCAAGGTGTTTTGGCATGCTGCCGAGCTGGGGGTTGATGTCACTGTGGTGGGGGCTAATTTTGTTGATGGAGACCTGTGTGTGCTTCGAAATAAATAAAGCAAAATGGATTTCGTTCAGCATATGTAGGTCCCCATCAACGAAATCAGCCCCCAGCTCGGCAGCACACCAAAACGCCTGGTAGCCCTGATCTGAGGTAGCTTCTGCAGTCAGCTTTTTCACAACACTGGGCAGTTAAATTGCCTTGGAGTTAGCTAACTGAAGCATGAAATTGTGAAACAGTGAAGAGTGAAAAGGCCAGAGGTCTGAGCCCTACTGCAGCTACAGTGCCTGGGCCTGCCTGGAGGGCTTAACGTTTTATTATCCGGTGGAGTTTCCCACTAGAGTGAATTGGGGTTCTGGGAGTGGCTTTATTGTGGGATCCTGAAGTCACAGCAAACAACAGGTACAGTATCCAGCGTCTGTGGACTGAGGCAAGTGTATATTACATGCTTGTCCTAGTCATTACTTCATAAGTCTTTGCCTTATACATCCGCAGCATTCACTTATAGTACTAAAAAGAGGCTGTCTGCCATGAAATATACAGGGCAAGAAACTGCTTCTGACTCCTTCCCATCTTATAGGCCGCAATAATGGATTAACCCATTCTTCTTCTTGTTTTCTTTCTGTCATCCATGTGAGTAATGCATTTCACATTTAAAACCATAGAGCACGTTGTGCCTTGTTTATTTCCAGACTGTCTATGCCTACATTACTCATTTGCATTTAAATAGCAGATCGGATCCCTGAGCACTGTCAATGGGTGGGCTGGATTGCAATTATTCCATTTACTCCACTGGGCTTGATGCATTCTGGGGATAACACCCCCTGCCTCCTCCTCTAATCGACTGCTAGAGGCGGGGATAGACTGAGCAAGACCACTACACTACACCTATTCCAATCATGGAGGTGGTCTCACAAGACACTTTTGGGCTCCGATACTTGTCTGCTATGAAACAGGAGAAGCAGGGAGTACGTCACTGTTTCAAAGCAAACCTGAAAGTTAACCTGCACAGGAGTGAGTCCTTTAAGTGCAGATGAAGGTTCAACATTATTAGGCTGCCCCATTTGAGGAGGAGGCTCCCCTTCAAATCAGGAGGGGAGGAGCAGATGCCCTTCTTGGACTTTTTCCAAGATTACATAGCCCATCCAGTACAATCTGCTTTTCAGTCCAGGAGGGTAGCTCCTTAGGCAAAATGATTAAAACTATACATTGCTTCTCAGACAGACAATGATTTGTATGAGGACGAACTAGGGCAGAGAGGTAGATAGGTGCAGTGCTGATCTGACAGGAGTTATCCAGCTCTTACATGTAAGGATGTTGTTTCCTCCACAATCTGAGCTGGAAGATGTGAAATATTTCTTCCTTCAATGTTAGAGGTAGGAGCCAGAATCTTCTCCTTTACAAGAGGCTGTCAGAAATGTGTATTTAGTGAAAGGAAGGACATTGAAAAATCTAACTTTGCTAGATATTTTGCTCATCACTTCCCAATTGCTCACTTCCAGGAGGAGTTGCCTCTAGTGGTCAAGGTAGATTCCCTAATGGCAAGTTTGCCAATGTAGGGAATTATCATCCTGGTGGATATTGCTTGCATTGGTGGACGCAGTTGATAAGAAGGTGAAAGAATCAATTAAAATACTTACTCAGAAGCCATCTTCTCCCTTTGCGAAGGAACACATGCTATCTATGCAGTCCAGTCTTTGGACTGGACTGGACTCTCTGGTTCTTCATAATAGAGGAGAATTGATTTGATATCATGGGTAAACTTTAGGAGTTAGAAGATCACCCCTGGAGGAATATTCTTTGGGTTCTGGGCAATAAGGGTGCTGAGCGGGACAGGATGCCCGCTAGTACATGCTCTCAGGCTGGTATATTGACTCTCAAATTCAAGCATAACATAGATAGCCGACTGATTCCTAACATAATATAACACCATGCACAATTCTCATATATATTGCAAGCTTTCTTCTCAGAGAAAGTATATACCAACTTCCCTATAACAATATGCCCATTTCCTTGGATGGTGTCACATTGCACCTTCAATCTGACGGCTATCTTAATGCAGTGGAAAGAAGATGGAGGCTAAGACAGATGATTTTACGACTGCATGGATCTGGGGTGGGAATTTTGACACAAGAACCTCCTAGATTATAAGGACTACATCATAATTGTGTCCTTTGTCATATCTGAAATGAAGGGTCGGGAGTAATTAGAATGTTGTAATAGTGAAGGGCCTCAGATATTGAACAGTCAATTCAGGGCAAAATTTTATTTTTGATGTTTGGTGTTGCAATTATTCCAAAACCTTTTGTTCTGTTGTACAAGGGTTATTTTTCCCAAATTGGTGGATTGTGGCACAGGTAGGTGGCAGTTGAAATTGTTTGGTTCACACGCATGGCTGTATAGCTAGCTAGTTGGTGATTTCCCATACAGGACTTGAAAGGGGGAGGGTGGAGCTCTTTGGTTGGATGGGGGTGTGCCGCCTAGAGAGATGGCTGCAATAGTGTCAATAGTACTGGAAAAAAACAAATGTATACATATTTATTTGATACCTGAGTCACATGGAAAGTTAATAGTTTAACTTCATCCTCCAAATAAAATGATAAAAGGGGAACCCTGTTAAAATAGATGCCAACATTATTTGTTTGCATATAATGTTTATGCTAGTCCAAGAACATCAGATCTTGTAACAGTTGGGCTAAAGCCTTAAGGCTCTGAGTCTGCCAGTATCCATTAGAAAGGTGCTAATAATGTTTACAAACAATATCTGTCAATGTTGTAAGGCTAAAATCGACAATATGGATTACTGGGGTCTAGTAAGGGTGTCTACATTCTAATTTCTCACAGGATTGGACAGTACATAGTACTTACGATCTCATCTCTGCCAACCCTGATGCCTTTTTTCAGTTAATACTCAAGCTACCAAATTGATAGCGACCCTACATTGGTTGTGGACATTTTAAACTTTCTTTGAATCCTGTTGTGGGCATGTCTTGTAAAAAACAAGGTGGAAACTGTATGCCCACAACAAGATCTGCTCCTGTTTATATTTTTTGTGCAACTTTTAGGATTGACTAATGGTTGGCGAGAAGTAATTCAGAATACAAACAACATATGTCAGTTATTAACAAGGGGAACCACTTGAAAGTCCTGCTAGGAAATTCTAAATTTTGGAATAGAAGCCTCAAACACATCATAGGCACCTATCCACATCCTGGTAGGGTAGTACCACCAGGGCAGACTCAACAATAAATTGGAGCTCTCATATAAAGTAATTCTCCACATAAAGCAGGGATCCAGTTAGGTAAAAGATAATAATAATTACTCATGGTCTACCAAAAATATTTCCTTTTTAATAACAGTGTTTCATGGGCATAATATAAACTGACAAAGGGTCTTAATTGAGCATTAGTTTCTCAATTGCTCCAGGTTGTTACCAACATTTTTCTGCTTCTGCTAAGAGCCCATTTGGGTCTGGGTCTTTCATCAGGACTGTGTGTGTATCCCTTCCTACCTATACATGCACTCTATGCACATTACTGAGGCATAAGGCTCTCACCTGAAACTGAATGTTCTAATTCAGAGGTACCCTACTTTTGGATGTTTCAGGGTTCTTCGTGTCTGGTGAAGGGAACCATCCTATAGTCAAACATGCATCAAGGATTCCCTTCCACTACTGGCACTTATGCTCGCAGCTCAGACTGCCACCAAACTCTTTTTCGCCTAGTTGTCCTTTTGTATACAGATATTTCAGTGGGTGAATGCAACTAGGTCTGCTCTCTCTCTCTCTCTCTCTCTCTCTCTCTCTGTGATAATAATGAATAAAGGAAAATTTTCATCGCAATGTAGGAGTAGCCATGTATGGGGTGCATTTAATGCAGATGTTCATGAAAATACATTCAGCTCCCCTTCCTACAGTTTCTCGAGATAGCAGGTCTTCACTCTCAGCTGATGAAATTAGAGATACAACATGCCCACCTTCTTCTATGAGGGGCCTCACCTTCGGAAGAGATACAAGCATAAAAGGCTGTGGTCATAGTACTCACCCGCTTCCTTAAATTAATTAAGACTAATGATGCAGTAGACTGTAATAAGCATAGGATGCATCTATAAATGTAGTAGAGAGATGTAAATGTAAATGTAAATGTAGTTGAGCTTATATAGCGCACAGCTACCCGCAGTGGGTGTCCCGGCGCTTGCTTAGGGAACCCGTCCTGATATTCCCCTGTGTGATAGCCCCAGCGGGTATCCACAAGGTGAAAGTCAGGCATCCCGCCGCGAGGGGCCGTTGTGGAGATTAAGCAAGCTATTGCCCAGAGTCGCAGAGTGTGAACCCGTGAGTCGAGAAGGCACCGGAGCGAGAATTATCGAGTCTGTGGAATTTTTAGCCCAAGACCCGCCGAGGCGGGGAATTGAACCCTGGTCCAGGACCGATCTCAGCTACCGGGTCTGCCGCCTCTAACCCCTGAGCCACACTTCTCCAGATGGCTATAGTTTCAACTCCCACATTAAATAGAATGGGAATCTCACAAATGTATTAGTAAAATCTGTAAGGTTTCAATGGTATGAGAGCAGAAGGACGATAGGACCCTGCATGTGAAGGGAATCCATAGAAAGAGGAAGTAGACAGGGAACCGGAAAGGGAGGGTCGGGCAGACAGGTGCTGGGGAACACTGAAGGTTGGAGCTGCCTGAGCTCCAATAAATAATACAATAAAACAAGAAGTTACACAGCACATTCGACTTTCATCCATCATTAAATACTTTCACAATAGCACAATATCTTTAACAAGAATGGAATTAAGGTCAAAGAATAAGCCGGTTCACATAGAGAAGATCCAGCTGTAAATTAAAAGATTACCATATTAGGCAGCAGTTGTCGGTTCTATCCCTCTGGAATTCTAAAAGCTATTTTTGTAGACATATCTCAGCTTTTGTTAAAGTTATTTACTAATTTAAGGGAAGGACAACCTGCTCCTGAATCCTTGAATGAGATGCTGATCTCAGTATTTGCCCAAAAATGTAGGGATCTGCAATTGTGTTGCTCATATTGAGCCATAATGCTAATAACGCTGCTGCTAAGAGTTAATCAAAACTGATTGCATTGTTTTTAGCAAGTGCCATAACCACGCTGGTCTCTTCCAGGTTGGGATACAACAGCTTATATTATTACAGAAGCATCCATCTTTGAGGTTGTATCCAAGGGAGGAGGTGGGCCAGAATAATCCTGTTGGATGCTGAAATTACAATTAACGGGGTTTCTAGAGGTTTCCTCTGGAACATAATGGTCAAATTGGATTTGGCACTACATTAAGTTACATGTGTGCACTATACTCAAAGGCCCACACAAGTGTACTTTGTATTGGTCTAGTCTCAGCTGAGTTTGATGTAACCTGTGGCACAAGATGAGGTGTGGTGCAGCAGCCAGAGTGGCTGACTCCGGAGCACGGCAGCCACGTTTCGATCGCCAGCAACAGCTCTGCTTAGCACCCTGTGACTCTGGGCAATAGCTCACTTAGGGCAAGATGTAGGAAGCCTAATTCTGGTTGGAAATGTCCGAAATTATCGAATTTCGGCTGTTACCTACCGGTATTAGGCATTTGAGATGTAGGGGCATAATTTAAGGATTCAGTAATTTACCAAATTGGTAATTTAAGGAATCGGTAAATTATCGAATTCTTAAATACCGATTCGGTAAATTACTGAATCCTTATTGTAGGAAGCACTCAAGTGAGTGCTTCTCACTTGTAAGGATTCATTATTTACCACCAACTACAAGTTGGTGGTAAATAACGAAAACCGTTAAAAAAGCAATTTTGTGCTTTTTTAACAGTGCCATGTGGCAGACATACATGCCCTTAGGGCATGTATGTGTGCCACATGTGCACCCATGCACTATTCAGGGGTGCAACAGGGGTGCAACAGGGTGTCAATGTGATACCCTGCCCCCCTTGTAGGTCTTCCCCCTCTTACTGATTCGGTATTTATTGATTCGGTAATTCCCAATCCATCCTATGGGCCTCCTCCATGGGGAATACCGAATCGGTAAATACCGAATCAGTATTTACTGAATTTTACTGATTCTGTAAAAATTACAGAGTTTATACCTACATACCATTTACCCATTCTAAAATACCGAATCGGTAAAATTCGGTATTTTAGAATCGTAAATGTCAAGTCAAGTCAAGCTTTATTCGGTTAACATTTTAAAACCATCAAAGCACAGTACATCACAATTTTCATAAAATGAAAGTACACTACTTGCAATCATTGAATATATTTGACAATCTCCAAATATGCATATTTTATAGTTAATGTAGAAAAGAAACCATTTAAGTTACCTGGCCCCACGTTAAAACAATACTTGGAGTTCAATAAATAATTTAAAAAGCGTTGTCACCCATTAAGTATTTCTTTAAAAGAATTCCCTAGTCATTTATTTAATTTCCATATGAATAAAATTTCCTCTTTCATAAAGTCACTATATGCACAAAGGTGGGGAATAGGTGTAGCAGTTGCTACATCTTATTTCTTAGTCTAATGGCCCCCGTGATGTAACTAGCTACCCCGAAGCACACCAACGGGGAACTCAGGCATTGTAAATATGCCAAGGCCGGCCTAACCTGTTCAAAGTTACAACCCTTTAATAATGGCAATATACATTTTTTACGTATTAAAACATAAAAATCGCAGAAAAAAAACATATGTAATGTGTTCTGCTCCGAAAAGTTGTCACAGGGGCAGGGCCCGAGATCCCCCTCCTTGGAAAAACCTTTTGGGAAAGATAATAACCATGGGAGAATATTATACTTGAATCTTATCAATGCAAACAAATGAAATGGCTTGTTTATATAGGTCAAGTATGGCTGTATTCCTTCTCCTGTACTCAGCATTACAAAGCTCCTGACTGAAGGTTTGACCAACTCCCCTTCTTCCCTCGTTAACATTGACCTGTTTAGAAACTGGGATTTTATGGCTTTAATGGCCCCCTTACTTAGCACCCTCTGGTTTGTAAACAGGTCAGGGCTGCCCGATATATCCATTTGTGTTTTAATATATCTGAGCCAAGGAATGTCAAGGGCTATGTCTAGGGACATACAGTCCTGGATTATCAGTTGGTTTAGGTTAGGTGATTGCTGTGCCCAAATTCTTAGCCAGACTAATAGTGGGGCCACAGCAATCTGACCTTGAATATAGCCAACACCCACGTCCTCATGTATGTTAAAAGTGGCAGTAGATGGTGGGAGCGATAAAAACTTTTGTAAAAAAATATTTTCTGCTACTTGTATTTCCCAAGCGTCTGTGTAGCCCCATACCTCACTCCCATATAACGCCATGGGGACGCACTTTGCGCTATATATTTTCATAAGGGCTGGGACTGGCCTTGAACCTATCCGCTTTGCAAAACCCAAGACGGCCCGCGTGGACCTAGACAGGCTATTCTTTTTTAAAGTACGCTGCATAGCTCAAGATCTCCTGTCATCAAATACTGTCCCTAAATATGGGAAGTTTGGTACTTTAGTGAGTTCCAGGCCATTACAGAAAAATCTTGCTTCCTTTGCCCACTTCCCGCCTATCGTCATAGAATGTGACTTCTTAAAATGTGTTACTAGATCGAGAGAGTCCATAAAATTATAAAAACAGTATAAAAGTAATTGCAGCCCTCTTGCTGTTCTAGCCACCAAAACTGCATCGTCTGCATATAGTAATGCTGGCATCTTTTTTGGGCTGCCCTTGGGATATCTTTGCAAGATGATGTTAATGCATCTCCCAAGTTATTTATATAAAGCGAGAACAGTAAGGGGGCAAGGATGCATCCTTGCCTTACTCCGCACTTAACTGGCCATGCTTCAGTTAAACTCCCATTTTCATTATAACGGACCGCTGCAGTATTGTTCGCATGAATATCAGCCAGGAAGGATACTAAAGTGGGTTCCAGCCCAATGTCGGAAAGAGAGGCCCATGACTTTTGCCTGTTTACAAGGTTGAAAGCAGTGGAAAAATCCATAAAAGCTAAATGGATGTCCCCCTGCTTTATGACCGTGTACTTTCCTATAACTAAGTGTAAATTAAGGCATTGGCCTACCGTACTTTTCCCCTGTCTGAAACCATACTGCAAATCCGAGATGATGAAATTTTTATCCAGCCAATCTGTAAGACGTGCTAGTATCACTTTTCCCATTATTTTAGCAACAGAGTCCAAGAGTGAGATTGGCCTATTACAGGCCGGGTCTTCTCTTGATCCCTTTTTATATATTGGCACTAAGACTGCCTTGCCCCAGGACGCTGGGAAACCAGCCTTGGTGGTAGCATTAAAAACACAGGTTAAAATCTTAGCCCACACACTTGAGTCAGCCCTGTACAAATCCGCCGGGACCCCATCCGGGTCGCTGCTTTCCCCTTGGCTGTGGACTCAATTGCCTCCATTACTTCCTCCTCTCGGAAAATTATTTTTAGTGCCTGGCTAAAATCCCTATGAGGAGTAGATAACAAGTGAGTACTCACAGTTTACAGGCCACTAAAATGTTCCACCCATCTTTCTGGAGAAATGAGGCAGTCCTTGATAGTATTATCTGCCTCGTTAAAAACTGGACTATTTATTACTTTCCAGAAATGGGTACTACTTTTAAGGGTACTAGCTTGACTCAGCTCGTCGCAAGCCATCTCCTTGAGCTCAATTTTACGTAATTTTAATTGCATTTTTGTAGACTCTCCTAGCTTCAGTGATCCTAATAGTATCTCTTGCTGGATCCCTTAGAACCGCCATAAGGGCATTGTGTGCGGTAATGCACATTTGATCAAGCCAATTTTTAAATTTCTTTGGCCTTGGTTTGGCTCGCCGAGTCAAATTGGTCGCAATTTGGTTAGTGATGCAATCAAAGGCACCTATAATTTCTTTGGGTTTTGTACCTGTATTAGTATGGAGGCTGAAATCTTCATGGTTACTATGATACAGGTTACCAAGAAAATCGGCCGGGACAATTACCTCCCATTTCAGCCTTCGTCCCTGGCAATTAGCAACTATATTAGAATTTGTAATAAGAGTCAGAGGTGGCTCAAGTTTAAGGGCCTTAATTTTAATGTCCATCCTAAGGGGATTGTGATCACTCATCCCCACCTGCCTAACTCCAAAAGAACCAATTCGGTCCATCAAGGGACATGACACTAAGGTGTAATCAATAATGCTGTCATGGCCTTGGCCTATATAGGTTGGGATCGGGTTTGAAATATCTAATTGCTCAGAGCAAAACAAGTGGTGGGCAGCCAAAACTCTCTCTAGATACAACCCGCTTCTCGTATGCTCAAAATATGTGAGCCCCTGCGGGACGGATTCATACTCAATACTTTGCAAACAATTTAGGTGACAAACATGGATATTAAAATCTCCAAGAATTATTAAATAGTAGGGAGCATCAATATTTACTTCGATGTCATCTAAAAATGAGGACAGTGCTTTTAAATGTTCTAATTCATCTGTCCTAGTAAAGGAGTTGTAAAAATGTACCACTAGTACGGCTGGAAGATTATTATTTCTCTCCAACTTCACAGCTAACATGTTTGGAGAGTTTGACACAACTAACTGCGGAATATATAATAATTTTAAACTAAATAATAACAAGAGTCCCCCCCTCGGTCTCCCCATTGACGAGGGTACGGCAAACTAATTGAAGGACAGGTAACCATCTAAGTGATAACAATCTCTAGCCTCCCATGTTTCCTGCAACGCAATAATATGACATTTAGACAGGAAACCCTCCAGTTTAAATCCCCTCTTTTAGACCGCAATCCAGCGATATTCCATGAGAGGATCTCTACTTTGTTCATGGTTACACACTGCCCCGTTACATTTTCCCCCAATCGTAAATGGTATTTACCTACATCTGGCCCTTAATCTCTCCTATGGCCCCCAGCGCCTTGAGAGGGGTGATTAGTTTGTGCTACATAAATACAGGATACAAAAAATACACAAGACAGGGTGCCCATTATCACCAATGCGCTTTGCCCTATTTTAGAACCATCACTGGTAAGCCTATCATTACATTTAATGGCAAACAAAGGACAATTACAGCTTATGCAGATAATATATCTTTGTTTCTCCACAGAGAGAAGGAAGCCTGTTGGGGATGTTACAGGTTGCTTTATAATAGAGATAAATCTCATATATGAACCAAACCTAGGGACAAAAAGGATAGAAACGCAGTAAGCTCAGAGGTATACTTGGGGTTTACAATACTCCCTAATGTTGGTGATATTAATAGCCTGAACTATATAATGCTCTGTTACCTTATATTCGAGCATATGCTATAGTGGAATTGAATGCCTATTCTAAACGTTGTTAACATTTCAGTAATATGTTTATTTTTTTTAGATCCATACGATTTGTTGAAGTTTATTATTTTGATTATTTTCTTGAATGTTGTATGACATATCTAGTTCATAGAGATTTTGTTGTTTATATATTTTCTACATTTACAAGCGATTTCCTATCGGATGTGTTTGAAGATTGTGCTATGTTGTGTTGAAATATGTTCTATTATGATTTTAAAATGTTCCATATGCAGTTTCCGACTCTATAGTTTCTCTCTTATTGCTCTTCAGCTCTCCCTTTACTGTTCTCTTTGTCTCCTTCTCCCAAAGCTGCTCGCTGAACACTATCACCAAGTCACTTTAGGTATTTTATGTAACTTTTTGAAGATTCTTTCTGCCAGTGTTTAAATGCCTATACATTGATTAAAACACCCTATTGTTTACCGTATCACATTCTTCCTGCTGGTACAGGATGGCATTAGGTCATTGTTATTCATGTTAGGAATTGTTATTCATGTTGTGGGATAGAGCTTAGGTGCTATGTCAAAGTGATATGTAATAATGTGGTGTTCTGATTTGCTGAGGAAATGAAACATTTGATCATGCCACTAAAAACTTACTGCTGTGCTAATTTGATATGCACAGTTTGCATATAAGAACTCATAATTTTTAAGTGGGAGAGACTCTTCCTGTGAGTGATTTCAGATGCTACTAGGGACTCTGTCCTTTTTGCTGCTCATCTGGGACTTCGAAATGTTCCTGATTCTGTATTTTTCTGCAAAGCTGAATTTCCTTTATGGCACATGATTTGATACTTTGTAACTTGCCTTTTCAATTATTGTACTAAAACTTTAAATTAAACCCCGGACTAGAACTCTATTTTTTAAGTGGGTCCCATTATTTTAATGACTGATTTCTGGGTTTGATTTACCTCTGCATCAGGTGGTGCTATCTCGTCTCGGGAACATTCTCAAACACGTCCACACTCTAGCATTTATCATTACACTCATGTTTATCGAATTTTATCATGCTTGAGGAATTTCAGTAGCAGCAAATCTAATTTGTGAGTGTAAAGTCAGACAATCTTTATTTTATAAATCAGATTTGAACTTTAGCTGAACAAATGAATATATTGGCACGATTAAGTCAGGCTTAGGTGAGCAGATGCTTTTGTGAATTAGGCAACACTATTTTCATTCACTTTCCTTTGTATGAACATGGATCCAACTGGAGACAATTTTAAGGCATTTGAAGTTGCCCTTGAGTCAATATATGAATAAGATTGCTACATTTTCCAATTCACTATAAATACACTGGGGTCTTTGGGTACCACTATGGATAACAATGTAGGGAAAAATAAAAGGATGTGCTTAGTTACCTTGGCCATACTCCGAATTTGCAGAAGATCACATGGCCAATAAGTATTGTTTTAGAACATCTTATGCATTTACATGATCATTTTACACTGTGCTTAAATTTCTTGCGTAACCTAGGCAATAAGTAAATTAATAAAAAACAATTTGCAGATATGTTCTTTACACAAAAAACATTGACTTAGGACTTCAAGTGGTGCTGAATGCGGTGGCTAGAACTCTTATCAACCTTTCTCCAAGAACTCATATGACCCTGCATTTAGAAGCGCTTCACAGGCTTTCAATCAGAAAGAGGATTCTTTTTAAAACTCTAGTCTTAGCTCTTAAAGCTCTACATGATGAAGGAGCGGTGTACCCTCGGAAGAGCATTTGTGCTTATGCCCCTCATATGAATCTACAGTCAGCTCATGGCTATTTAGTCAGAATTCCCCAAATCCACATTACCAGGACCGGAGGCAGATCCTTCTCTTACCTTAGGTCAGTGGCCTGAAACAATCTTCCCGTAGAACCCCGTTCCATTTTTGAGCTATCCATTTTCAGGGAAAAACTAAAAACCTGTCTCTTTCAACAGGCTTAGTGGACCATCAGTGCTGCGATAGGGAGCCTTCTATTTAGTGCCAAGACACTCTTTGGAGTTTGCGGGCCCTCTACAAATCCCTCTTCATCATTTTCACCTCTACTGGACTACTGGGTTTTCTCTACACCCATAACTACATAGGTATCTATTCTGTTAAATACATGGTTACAGTTGTTTGTATTAGATGCACATGTATGAACACAAAGGTTGGTAATGAAGTCCTTTATGGTTATTAATAGAAAGGCATATATACAGATTCCCTGGGATATCTAGGAGGTATGTTGTGTAACAAAGTGCATTAAATACCAGGCTAAAAGAATAAAGCTATTTTCCAAATTCTTTTAGGCCTACTTCCTGTCGTACATTAGGGGTCAGGACATTTTACCACTGCGCTAAATTAGTTTGCACCCCAAGTCTTACACCTAATCTGAAAGGAGGACACTCATTAGATCTCAATGGGCAGCCTTGTCGGTACTGCTCCAGTCAGCAACTTCTATGTTCCAATCTCTTTTGTCACAAAGCTTTGCAAATGAGTGCAAGGGCACAACATTTTACAAAACCTATATTAGGGTGCTAGTGTCATCTTTGCAGAGGGCGGCTGATATGTTCCCACTGTCTGAGACCAGTGTTCAAGCATGATGATGAATTTTCGATTATCTACAGGTGCGTTACCACCTTATTTGTAGGACCTACAAACATTGAACATCGATAATGGAGCTTATATCCAACAAATGCCTGCACTATAGAAGCGCTATGTTCTTCTGACACGCAGGAGTCACTAGGCATTGTAGTAGGCATTGTAGCAGCGCTCTGCTCCATGTTTTAACTCGTTTTCACATTTTGTGCTGTTTTTAAAACTTTCATTTGCGTTTCCAAGTAAAAGCCTACCTGTATCTTTCTTCACTTCCACCTGGTCCCCACCCCGTTCCACCACGGCTTGTGCCGATTGTGTGGAGGGCGTACCTGACCTTTGGCACGGCCCCCGAGGGCGTAACTCTACCGCCAGAGGCGGGACCGGTGCCTTTTTAGGCTGAGACACTATCTCCCGCGCAGCGGACACGCGCGGCGGGCTGCCCCCTGGACGTCTGAGTAGCGATGGCGCCCTACGCCAGGGCTGAGCTGCTTGCTCTTAGACCTCAGACTGACTGCTTGGCGCATGCATGCCACCCTGGTTCCCCTACCATACACTGCAATTATTGCGGCTTTAAGACCTCTGAGGCCTGCTCTCCGCTATCTCCCTCAGCCTCAGCGCCCATTAGCTCCTCTAAACTGCATATACTGAGCCTCAATTGCAGGTCCCTGGTCAAACACCACGAGGACGTCCATGAGCTCCTCTTAGATGAAAGCCCTGATGTTCTGTTTTTGACAGAAACATGGCTATCTGAGGACTCTGCAGCCATTTTAGCTCTGGCTCTTCCCCCAGGCTACCTTATATGTGTCCAAAATAGACCCATTGGTAGAGGTGGTGGATTAGGGGTGATCTACAAGTCCAAATACATTTGCACCCTCAAGGCCACGAGCATAGTTAGTAGCGAATGCACGCTATTCAAGCTAAAGGTCTCTGACACCTTCACTCTCACAGGGCTCCTCATATACCACCCCCCAGGACCAGCGAGTGCATTCCAAGAGTCGCTATTATCAACCATTTCGTTACTAGCGCTTCAATCAGCTAATTTTAGTATTTTCGGTGATCTCAACCTCCACCTTGAGTGGCAAGACTCCCCCACTATATCGAAGTTTCTTGGTGACTTGGAAGCATGCCAGCTTCATCAGCTAATTGTGGGACCCTCTCATCAGGCAGGTCATCTCCTCGATCCAGTTTTTACTAACATAGAGGATGTTACAGCTAAACCCCCCAGTCCCCTTAGCTGGACTGACCACTTTCTGGTCTCGGTTTCAGTTAAGATCCCAGCTAATGGTAGGGAGTCTCCTCCTCCCTCCCTACAAAGGCGCCCATGGAGCAGCCTAGATAAAGCGCAGTTTGAAGCCAGGCTCAACCATTCCCGCCCGGTCTGGTCGGGTAACATGGAAGAAGCAGACTTTGCTTATAGAGAGTGGATAAATAATTCTTTAGACCATTTTATCCCTATGAAAACGTTCTAGACCTAGACGAGATCAGTCTCACCCCTGGTACTCGGAGACTCTCGCTGAAACTAAAAAACATTGCAAGCTGCTAGAGCGTATCTGGAGACGATCCTATGACCCCCTGGCCAAAACTAAGTTTAGAACGGCCACTAAAGCTTACCATAAACTTATAAAGAAAACTAAAGCCACCTACTATACAGACCTGATTACCTCGAGCACTAATCGCTCCAAAACGATCTTTTCCTTGGTGAAAGATATGACCAAAGCCCCGGTAGGCACAGGCAACCAGATAGCGTAAGATGCACAGTGTGAAGAACTATCTAGTTTTTTCATTAATAAAGTCAAAGGGATATACGACTTACTACAACCGGATAACTCGCCGGGCCCCCTAATCCTGCTAGAGACAATCTTGATCCTCCCTACTCTCTCCTGACCCTCCCACCCATAGAACAGCAAGAGATGGAACACCTAGCCCTTAGAGTTAAGTCAGGATCCCCGGACGATCCCATCAAACCGGAGCTGTTCAGATCACTTCATGACTCTGTCCTGCTGGAAGGGCGAGAGCTGATTAATCGATCTTTACAGCAAGCCGCCGTTCCCAAATCCTGGAAACATGCCAAAGTACTACCCCTCTAGAAAAAAACAACTCTGGATCCTGCAAGGCCAGACAGCTTCCGACCTATTTCGCTGCTTCCTTATCTTGCGAAAGTGGTGGAAGCACATGTCAATTCCACTCTGACTGCCTACTTGGAGTCCAATGGGATTCTTGATGAGTCCCAGAATGGCTTCCGTGCTAATAATAGTACGGAGTCTGCCCTGTTAACAGTCACAGAACATCTAAGGGCCTCCCTGGACATGGGCGCAACCTCTATCCTGGTTCTGCTGGATTTGAGTGTGGCTTTTGACATGGTCTCCCACAAGATACTACTTGAGAGACTGTGGGAGATCGGAGTCAGGGAAACGGCCCTGGACTGGTTTGCGTCATTTCTATCTGACTGCTCCTTCCAGGTGCATGCCCCGCCGTACTCATCCAGCAAGCTCCCTCTTGAATGTGGGGTGCCTCAGGGGTCTGCGCTCAGTCCCACATTGTTTAATGTGTACGTCCGCCCCCTGGCCGTGATGGCCCGGGAACGTAAGATCCAGTTAACATCATATGCGGACGACACACAACTTATTTTCAACGTTGCCAACAACAATGTAAGGGACCAAACTAAATTCCAAGAAGACATTCTGGCGATTTCAAGGTGGCTATCTAACAACTGTCTTCAGTTAAATGCCTCCAAAACAGAGGTACTCCTGATTGGCAATGGCACGCAGACTTGGGACAAGCATTGGTGGCCTCCTGCGCTGGGACCAGCTCCTATACCCAAGGAGTCTGTAACAAACCTGGGGGTGTTGCTTGACATTTCACTTAACCTGGAGTCCCATGCCAAAAAAGTGGCAGGCACCTGCTACGGGCGTCTCCGCTCTCTTAAACCCATATTGTTTATTTTTTAGCCTTCTATCCACCAGATTATAGTCGTGGCATTAGTTCTATCTCCCCTGGACTATTGTAATGCCCTCATGCTAGGCTCCAACATGACTACAATAAACAGGCTGCAAAGAGCACAGAACGCCGCCGCCCGCGTTCTATTCGCCCTACCCAAAACCTGCCACACGTCCCCCATTCTCAAACGATTACATTGGCTCCCAATACAACAGCGCATTCTATTCAAGACCCTTTGCCTCACCCACAAAATCCTGTATAAAGCTGGCCCCCAAACTCTGCAGGGACTGTGCTCTTTTTATACTCCCACGCGCGCACTTCGCTCAGCGGACCTCTCTCTAGCTCGTACTGTCAGGATTCGGAGGAGCAGATCCGGTGGCCGCTCCTGCAGGTATTTGGCCCCTAAGCTTTGGAATTCTATCCCTTCTAAAGCTCGGGCCACTTCAAATCACCTGCAATTCCGAAAACTTATGAAAACTTGGTTGTTTGCATCCATCTAGCACTCCCTCTGCCGTACTAGCCTCTGGCATGTCCGTAAGCGCTGGAACGTCCCGTCGCTGGTGTAGCCATGCGCTATACAAGTTTACATAACATAACATAACAATTATATTGTAACCTGAGGGGCATGGCTTGAGCAGCCATCATGGCGAGCAAGCTTTGAGTAAACTCTGCTATGCACCCCGTTTACTCAACAGTTATTCTGTCGGGAAGCTGTTATCACTGATTGCTGAACTGTCCACCCACACTCCCAGCCCATCCTGTTGCCTTTGACAGGGGGGGCTGCTGCTGTAGGAGGCGAGGGTGAGGTACTACAATAAAGAGTAACTGAGGTCTGGGATGGGGCCTGCGCCCCATGAGGCGTGAGCACCAGAGTGGCGCCCCCGGGTGAAGGCACAGAGGCGGACAGGAGAACATGGCCCTTCTACCAGCTTCCTGGGCAAGCGGGACGTCATGGACTGCAGAGATCTGAGGTGCCTGCACACCTACATGCCCCTGTAAGGCCTGAAGGCACAGGTGGTATTTTGGCATAGGAAGGTGTTTCGCTGGGCTTCTGTTGAACGGGAAGGGTGTGATCCCCTGCCTCCAGCACAGCAGATCAGTAATCGACCGGAGGAGGCCATTTGGAGAGGGGACCCACTGTGCTTGGTCCCAGGCTGCAGAGGATGGAGGCGCTGCTCCCGACTTGCCTGGGTGGCCCACTGCTGAATGGGTCAGTGTAGGACACTCTGGCCCTCGCTGCTGTGGACCGACATTGACCATACATTGCTTCACCTACTACAGGGGGCAGAGAGCCTGCCTGGGTACCCCTGCAATCGGAGAGGATCTGGGTGGGTACTACTAGGGCTGGAGGTGGGGCGCAGTGTACCAGGGGAAGCGGCAGGCGAGGCCCTTCTGAAGACAGGCACTAGCGTCTGTAATGCCGGATGCTACATTCATCTAAGCCTACAGCCCCACCAGAATACATGGCTTTACCTTACATCCAGTTGCCCATTGGCTGCCATTCTTGCATTTAGAAGGTACAAGTCTGCAAGTTTCCCATAGCGGCCTCTGTGGTCTTTCATAGACTGCTGCAGTGCAAGAAGCTAGGTGTGGCTGTCATTACCCCTGCAACTGCACCCCGATATTACCCCTGAGACATTTCAATGTCTTTGTCATGCAGTCCACTGAGGGGGATGCTCGTGCTACAGCGCCTAAGACACTTGGTCAGCGCAGGTAAGCAGGCCCCATCCCTAATCACTGTGCCATCAACTGGTGCATTGTGACAGTGATATCCACTTGTGACTCACTCAGTAATTGACACCACAAAATCAGGTCCATCAGATGCTTCATTGACCCTGAGCTATTTTAGGTGTGCAATAGCTGTTGTTACGCTTCCAGATCTTTGCGGCTGCTTGTTCTGCCACATCCCTCACTGTGCTGGGTTCTGACAAGTGGACCCTAGGCGGTGGTACAGTGTTGCTCTGGACTAGACTATTGAAACGAAGTGACATGGGTCTCCCATGCATCTCTGCGCATCTTGATTGGATACTGAGTGGTGCTGGTTCCTCGGAAAGAGGTGCTCCTCCGCTCTCCATTAGCAAAAAACTGGACTCCGTTCTTGGATTAGTGGATAGGAATAGTACCACTTTTAAGACCATGCAAGAATTTCTTGAAAGCAAAATAGATGCAGTGATGATAGATCTTATGCTGCTCAGTGTGGATTACTGCAAACCTGCGAACAAGGTTCATACTGCTGAGTTGAACATCGTAGAGCTTCAGCCGAGGACTCTTGAAATGGACTCTTCGATGCGTATGGTAGCAGAACGAGAGGAGTGTTAGGTTTCAAATTCCCATCCCTGCAATGCACCCGTTTTATGCTAGGTTAGCATTGTGTGGTTAAATAGATGCCTTTTGTAGTCACAGTATGCAACCCACTGAGTTAGGCCTCATTACTCATATTACTTGCCTCAGCAGAAAATTGTATTCCGTTATTATTTTTTTCTTCTGTCCAAGGCTGTTTCTCAACTTAATAATGAATAGGCCATTTTGCGTTTGCATACCTATCTGAATGTGTAGATTCTGCTCCCACGTTAGGACAAGCTGAGACCCAGCACCATGGCCTTTGTTTACTGATAAAATATACCCATCTGGCAGGTGTTAGCTCATCCTACTGTGCTTCTTTGTTCATGTTCGACCCAGGCTGGTAGTTTTCCATTGTGGGCATGGTTGGAGACTTCACAGGAGGAATTAATATTCACTCTAGACAGTTGGGGGGTCAGTCCCTCGGCAGACATCTTAGGATGCAGGTCAATGTGGACTCCTCTGTAGAGTATTTCTAATAAACGTGTAAGTTTGTATTCTCTACTGTCTGACTGACTCTGCATTCTGTGCAAGGCATAGCAGGTGGTTGTAAGAATACCCGAGTGGCCCTAGAGTGCCACTTCCTTCAGTTGGCGTCCGAACAGGTACCCCACAAGGTAATCTGACTCGGCCGTAAACGGGTTATAGAGTCGGGGTGCGTTTGGTCGGTTGGGCGGATCGGGGTACCCCACATAAGACCAAGCGTGGTTCTCGCAGCTACCCCGCCCCGCTGATCGGGCACCCCTTCTTCTAGTGGTCACCGGCTGGGGTCCTGAAAATATGAAACCTTGGAGTTGACCGTTTGAAGAGTCGGCAGTGGAGAATAACTTGACCCGACCTGTGTGCACCAGGTGAGTGATGTGATTCTTGGCAAAACTGTGCCATTCTTGGAATGGCATGAGCCTACAGGCTGTGTGTTGATACAGTTTTCGGACTGTCTTGTCTGCAGTTTTTGTACTGCCCTGCTTGAATGACACAAGTCGACGGGCTGTGTCTTGGTATTATCTCCGGACTGTCTTGTCTTGAACTTGGTGAGTTTGCAGACCTTAGAAAAGGCACAGAGTGTTTGCGAGCAGTCCACCGGACCGCCTGGAAATTTGGCACGCGCTTGAAAAGGTCCGAGACTGTTCGAGAACAATCTGCCAGACCAACTGGTAATTTGGCTAATGCTTGGAAAGGTCTGGGGCTGGAGCCTGTCTTCTTGAATTTTGTACAGTTCCCGGACTGTAGGGAGCGGTTCCAGGACCGTTTGGTTGGTTCGTGAATGATATTTGGTATTTTATTTCTTTCCTTTATTTACCACTGCTGGTGTCATACTTGTTTGTTAGGGTCAGTGCATGTGTCTTATATTAAGATGCTTTGTTTAAGCAAATTGGGGTGTTTTGGATGTCAATGTTGTTCTACTGATGCTCGATTGGAATAGAGCCTGTCTGCCCCTCCAAGGGGTTCTCCAAATTTTGATGTATACTTTATGCATAGTATTGGCCTTATTATGTTTAGCACATTATGGCATAAATATATGAGGGACAATGCTGAGTTACAATGTCCACGTACAGGTATGTTTGATTAACAAAAAATGAATTTCTTGCAGGATAAATTGTTTGCTAAAAAGAGCAGGCAGTCGATGTTTGATTCTCTGAGAGTATGGCACCAAGAAGTAAAGCAGCAATGCATGAGGGAGGAGAATGAGGCTCGGAATAGACAGTCGTAAACTATAACACAGAAAGCAGTAGCCTATGAAAGAGGGAAGATAGAGAAGGGCATAGAATGCGCATATAGAAAGTTTCGCTTACAGACAGATAAATGTTATGTTACTAGAGAGAACGGTGATGATTTTATTGAAGAGCTATTGGATTCACGTCCTCCTTCTCCTCCTTATGCCCCTGAACGGATATACCAGACAGTCCCAACATCTCAGTCTGTAGCCTCTAGTGCCACCCCTTCTGGTGCTTGTGTTTCTAGCACTACCGCCTCAGCCCCGACCAAACTTGCTTCTCCTCTACTCACACCAGTCACCAGGGTGGGCACTGTTAGCTTCCCCACCCAATTTATTAGTTCAGTATCGACTGCTACTCCCTCTTTTACCCCTACAGCCCTGTCTCCTTACATGATGGTACCTGTCTTAGTGTCTGTCCTTTTGGCCGTGAGTGTGACACTCCAGGCACTGGTGAATGCCGAAACACTTGCACGTGGGGTACATGAAACAAACTGGGCAGCAGGGGTTTCGGCATTCAACACTGCCTCGGTTTCACACTCAGGGGGAAAGATGCTGAGACAGGTGCCTTTGCGGCTCTGCAGCTCACTTTAAATAGACCTGTTTCGTCCCCCAAGACTAAAATAGAGTTTGTGGTAATAATTTTGCTTTCTCTGATATTTGTATTTGGGGTGCAGTTCTTCAGAGAAGAAAAATATCCTGTGCATGCCTGGATAAGTACTATTTCAGCCTGCCCTGAGCATGTGTTTGGTACCTTAGCCCTCACAAAGAAGAACACCAGAAGTCCTTTAAGGACAATGTTTTTATTCAGACTCTGCATCGAACACATGCTGTTTATAATACAATGAAATGTTGGGTGTGTGACTTGTTACCTTCTGTCACACATCAAAGTGAGAACTTGCTGCCTATGCCCATATTCTATGTTAATAGCTGTGAGGAATGGTTTACCTTACTTAGTTTGATCCATTCATTCTCTCAAGTTGACTCCTTGGAACGAAGAGGCACCAGTTCCTGTTCTATGAAGATGAATGTATATCCTCAACATAGGTCCCAGGGTGGTGTTTCCCCTGGGCATGGGCGGTTTGATCGAGTATTCTTGAGTTCTTGCCTCAGATCGGTAGATCAAGGTAGAAAGACCAACAGAACAGGGATGGATAGAGATAGGTTTACGCAGTTTAGTGTATCAGAATAGTAACTATCCTTCCAAGCCTGCAATGTCACTGAAGACAAGCCCATACCCCTGGTATTGGTAGACGTACTGGCTCCTTTTTGTGTTCAAGGGCCGGGAGACATAGAGGTGGGGGACAGTAGATGCAACACGCCTTTCATGTTGAGAATGCCCAAACGTCCGCCCTTGATCCCACCACCTAATGTTTACATGGCCAGTGACGGCTACCGCCCCCCTCCCTGTGGACCCACATTACCCAGAACACATTGACACAGAACATGATTGTCTTTGGAAGACGAGGGATCGCAAGACCCCCCGGCCGTATTTATTAAGATACAAAATAATAAAATCTTTAAACAAAAGATACAATTTTATGCAAAAATATTCAGGAACATTAGATACAATCATATCAACAAATATGATAGGCTAACCTTAAAAAGATTCTAATACAGCATGTTTCCTAACCGAATCTAACATCCTCCTCTGAAAATTTTTGCATACTAACATATCTGGCCATATGGCAAGGTCGCTAACCGGTGTCAGGTCCTACAAGCTGCGCCCTTACCGCAGGTGCACATGCGCAGCCGTGCCCGTTAATTACTTGGTCCACCCGTGCAGCCGAACCCGTTAATTACTTGATCCACACCGTGAACTCCATTTAACCACTGAAGGAGGGCCCTTACTCGCGTCATACGCTGACGTCATGAGTACGCGCGGTGTGGCTACCAGCCTAAGGACAGCGTGACTTCCCTACCCGCGCCCCTTTGCAGCACCAGTTATACCTGCCCCTGAAGTTCTAGGAGTGGCCAGTGACCCCTCCCCCTGGGCGGACACCTCCAAAGGATGATGCCGCCCCCTCAGACCTTAAAATAGCTGCTCACCGGTCATGACCTTACCGCATGTCCTTACCCTAATAAATACGACGACCTGTGGAAAAAGAACTAAAGGACAACTGCACTAAATCAACATGTTATGGCATACCATCGTCAGGCTACTAGGGGAAAAAGGCCTAAAGAAATTGCAATCGACATTTTAATCTTCAACACCACTTCCCAAACGGAAAACAAATAATTAATACATGACAATATACACAATAAACAGGTCAATAATATGCACCACAACAACATAGTAACCGACATTTAGGTTTCAATAACACTTCCTAAACGGGAAATAAGTAATTAATACACGTCAATCCACATAATAATACAGGTTTTACAATATGCACAAAACACTGCAATGTTCCAGAGATGGTGGGTGGGGAAAATTAGGAAGCCCCGAGCGTGGGGCACGACCAGTGTGGGGGAGCGTCCAGGCGACAAGAAGGGCCACCTGAGCGCTCCCCCCTCCTTTATTCCCGGGATCGTGGGAAGGGGGCGGCACGCCCCCTCCCCCCGCTCCCCAGCATCCCGCCCCTCCGACTCGGAAGACTGCACCACGCCTTCCGGGTCAGGGATCGGGCACCAGCCGGCCGGTGGTGCGGCGCACACCCCCGCGTCATCATTGGATGCCGGGAGGTCACACCCCCACCACCAGGAGGTAAGGGGAGAGGGGATCGCCGCACCGCCATGCGGGCAGGGGGGCCGAGGGCCTCCCCTTTTCACATGGTCAGTGACGGCTACTGCCCCCCTCCCTGTGGACCCACATCACCCAGAACACATTGACACGGAACATGATTGTCTTTGGAAGGTGGTGGATCACAAGACCCCCCCGGCCGTATTTATTAAGATACAAAATAATAAAATCTTTAAACAAAAGATACAATTTTATGCAAAAATATTCAGGAACATTAGATACAATCATATCAACAAGTATGATAGGCTAACCTTAACAAGATTCTAATACAGCTTGTTTCCTAACATCCTCCTCTGAAAATTTTTGCATACTAACATTTCTGGCCATATGGCGAGGTCGCTAACCGGTGTCAGGTCCTACAAGCTGTGCCCTTACCGCAGGTGCGCATGCGCAGCCGAGCCTGTTAATTACTCGGTCCACCCGTGCAGCCGAGCCCGTTAATTACTCGGTCCACCCCGTGAACTCCATTTAACCACTGAAGGAGGGCCCTTACTCGCATCATACGCTGACATCATGAGTACGCACGGGTGGCTACCAGCCTAAGGACAGCGTGACTCCCCTACCCGCGCCCCTTTGCAGCACCAGTTATACCTGCCCCTGAAGTTCTAGGAGGGGCCAGTGACCCCTCCCCCTCGGTGGACACCTCCAAAGGATGATGCCACCCCCTCAGACCTTAAAATAGCTGCTCACCGGTCATGACCTTACCGCCACAGGCCAGCATTGTAACCCGACGATCTGGCCTCCCCCCTTCCTACTCCTAAGAAAGGTCATACTCACCTCGCAAATCCCTCCAGCCAATCCAATATGTTATTCGACCAAAGGACGTTCCCCGCCTCAGTCAAGTGCACCCCGTCCCACAGGTGGAAATGTTCCCCCCAAATACACCAATGACGTATCGTCTGCAACCGGGGGGCTCGAAATAATTTGTCCACTTGTGTGTTGATCCTCTTTACCGAGTGATTCAACGCCTTGACCGAGTCCCCCCCTCACCACTGCCACCGAGGAATAAGTTGCGACCAACTACCGTGCAACCCGGGCATGTCCTGGCCACCCACCCCGCAGTGGAGATGATTTCCTCTATAAGGATGCGCCTCCCCAGTTTGGCCAAATCTTTCTCCCCCAGGTGAAGTATCACCACTGACGGGGGGCGGGTTGCTGAGATAAGAGTTCCAGAAAGTAATCTCTGAACGGGCTGATACATAAGCCCCCCCTCCTAAAGAAGAAAAGAGAAAACCCCTTTTTTCTCCGCCCTTCTCCTCCTTTCACTTGAAAGAAAAACATGTTTCGCGCGCCGCACATAAGAGTGGCCCACAATCCAAGTCACCAATGTCCGTTGATCTTCTTGTCACTTCTGTTGAGCTGCTGTCGTTCCTTGACGCCCCTCGGCGAGTTCCTTCCCCACGTGACAGGTTTAAGAAACTGAAAAAAACAGAAAATACCAGGCGTGAGTCACCTTGCCATGTTATAACATGTCAATCCGTACATATCGTTTGTAACATTCAGACGACCATCTTCCAATTCTCTTAACCTTTTCTACTGCATCAGTTGCTGCCCCAATTCTGAAAGAGTGGGTACCAAATTCTGTAGTATCCAAGCCTGCTTTTGTGACCGCCAACCCCAAGACTCTTCTAAACTGATACCTGGTCAGTGGTGTACGTCGGCGTGACACAATAGTGCCCCCCCGCCGAACACTCCCGCTGCCTCCTAAAGACCTCTACATGCGAGACCGGGCAGCAAGGATTGGTCCCAGCCCGATGGAGCACTATGGTATCCCCCGTCCCTCCTGGTCAGTTTTTGATCTTTGAATTGTCACCCACATTGTATCCTCTCTGATCACAACGCAGGCCACTTGGAGGCCGCCCTGTTTGTCACCTTTTGACGTCGCTACCAACTCGCCTATCCTTAGAGCTCCATAGAACGCTAGTGCAAACGCAGCTTTGAACAGCAGCACCTCCCATGTTGAGCTACAGACGCCATGAAGCGCCGATAATAGGGCTGTGAGCCTTACTAGACCTATCGGCTTTCTCGTATCCGTTGAGTGTCCCTGTATGCGGCGCCAACCCCTCAAAGCCTTGCACACCACAAAAGTGTTCGTAGGATCCCTCAAGCCCTTGGCCTGTGCGAAGAAGGAGACAGTCGCCCTGTGCTTATTTGCAGCTGCCACTGAGCGCCCTTCTTTGTGCATCAACTCCAGATAAGCTAGAAAACTGTCCTCTTGCGCCCAGCTGACCTCCCACCCGTGCCCCAAGAAAGTACAGTAGGACAAGAACTCCCCTTCGTATGCTGTCTTGGTCCTGGGGGCTAAGCTAGATGCCACGAGGTGCGGTAGTCTGGGACACCAATCTGCCAGAGAGCAGCCGGGAAATGTGCTGGGGAGGGGTCTGCTGCAGGAAGCTGTTCCCAGAATACCTGCATTTTAAAGCGAGAAAGGGCGTCAGCCGCATTATTGTGGACGCCTGGCACATGTTTGGCTCTGAAAACTACATTCCATTTCAAGCATTGCAACACAATCTCCTTTACCAAGCGCAGTATGAATGGACACCGTGCCGCTTGCTGGTTAATGCATTCCACCACGCTCATGTTATCCGACCAGAGCACCACCGACTTATTGCATAGGTGTTCTGGCCAGACCATCAATGCTACCCATATCGGGAAAAGTTCCAGAAAGCCGATGTTGGTTGTCAAACCCCACAACCTCCACTCCTCAGGCCACCGCTGAGCGACCCATTTGGTCCCCAGGATGGCGCCAAAGCACACGCTACCTGCAACGTCAGTCCATAAACCCAACTCTGCTGATGCAGTGGGAGGGCCGGGCCGCACTATCCTGCCATTAAAGTCTTCCAGGAATGCCATCCATATCCGCATATCCTGGCGAACCTCAATGACAACCTAGTGCTGTGATGTTTCTCACGCAACCCTTTCATGGCTTGGGCAATAGAGCGTGAGAAGGGGTGAGCCTTTGGTATGACCCGCAATGCAAAGTTCAGTTGCCCCACCGTCTCCTGCAGTTGTTGTAAGGTAACCTTGTCTTTGAGGAGGCACTGGCGCAGCGCTGCCCTAAACCTCGACACTTTGTCCATGGGCAACCTGAAGCACCCCTCAACTGAATCTATTTTAATGCCAAGGAATTCCAAACAAGTTGATGGGCCAATCGTCTTTTCTGGCGGCAGCGGGACCCCGAAAGGCCGCATGAGCATGCAAAATTCCTGCAAAGGCCAAGCACACTCCTGAGTACCAGCCGCTCCTAGGAAAAGGAAATCGTCTAAATAATGCATGACCTGTTTGTGGCCCGTCGACTGCCTCATGACCCATTCTAGAAAAGAGCTAAAAGTCTCAAAGTATGCACATGAAATGAAACAACCCATAGGCATGCACTTATCCATTTAGAATTTGTCTTCAAAGGCGAAACCCAGGAGGTGGTGGTCCAAAGGATGGACAGGTAGGAGACGGAAAGCAGATTCAATGCCCGATTTTGCCATTAATGCACCCGGCCCTAATACCCGCAAGAATTCCACAGCCTGGTCAAATGAAGCGTACTTCACACTACAAATTCCCTCATCTATAGCATCATTCAACAATGCCCCTCTCGGCGCCGATAAGTTGTGAATCAGTCTAAACTCGCCCTTCTCCTTCTTGGGTACTACCCCCAGTGGTGAACACACAAAATCGGGTACTGGCACCTCCTGGAATGGCCCAGCTATCCTGCCCAAGGACAGCTTCTTTCCAATCTTAGCAGCCACTACTGCAGGGTTATGCTGTACCGATAACTGATTCCTGCAATGTGCGCTGCCTGTGTATCCACCTGCCGGGATCCGGAAACCTTGGGAGAAACCTTCCTGCAGTAGGGCAGCTGCTGTGTGGTCTGGAAATCTGTTCAACCATGGAATCATTGCCAAGACGTCTATGGGAGTGGGACCAACCGTGCATTTCACCCTATTCTGGTTTCTTCCCCCCTCTCTTACTTGGTTACCATTTCTGGACCTGCACGTTGTCTCGGGATGGGAGGTGTGACCGCAAATTGCGCAGGCATGTCTAAATTTACATGTGCCAGCCGGCCTTGCACAGGAGCGTTTGTTAAAGTCCCAGCACACACCCCTCCTTTCCCCCCCACCCTCCCTATTCTTCCCCGGGAAGTCGTCCCCCTGCGCTGACCGAAAGGGCTGCTGAGGTTTTGCGGAGAACACCTTGACTGCACTGGTGGACTGGGCCGGGCCGTGTTCCCTGAGAACTGCTTATGCCAAGACAGAGAGTCAACCTTGTCCCATGTCAATGATGAGTCAAATTCCTTAGATTTCCTAAAGTTCATATCATACTCCTTCCGCGCCTCCCCAGGGTACTGCTCGCTCCACCCTACAATCCTGCTCTGGTAGCAAGCCATTGCTGCCTGTACATTAGGGGGGCGTTCGACCGTGATAGCCGTAAGGATCGAGACGGCCCTAATCCAATTGAGCAATGTTTCCTCCACCCTGAATTTAGCACACTCTACTCTCTATTCGCTAGGGTGCATCCATTCTTTAAGTAGTTTGGCATTCTCCATTTCCCTACTGTCCAGCAACATAGAAAAAATATAAATATGCTTTCCCGCCCAAATCATTTCTTTCACAGCCCGGGAAACATGTTGTGCTAGATCCTCACTCCTGGACGGGATTGACCCGTCCCCCAAGAGAGGCAGAGCCATCTCCTTACCATTTCCGGACACTTGGGCCGGTCCACCTTCGATTCCGTTCGGTTGGGCGGTATTCATACCTGTAATTGAAGAAGAAAAGGGGCCCGTAGCACCCCCAGCAGCCGTTGCTGTCCTAATTTTTTCGACTATCTTAGCCGCCTCCGTGGCATGATCCGACGTCCAAGGCAACATACACCCCTTTTGCAACCAAGGCAATATAGCCTCTATCTGAGCTGTTAGTTCAGGCGGGACTGGAGCTACAGAATCCGGCACTACTGCCGGCACCACCGGCCCACCTGGGGGCACGCCCGGCGGCACTGATGGGCTAGGTAAAGGGGCGGCCAGTGGCGGGGGGGCCCAATAGGTGCTGGCATGGGGGCCGTCGGAAGCCCCACAGGAGGGGCCCCCGATGGCAAGGCAGGAGCCGGTGCCGCGGGAGCCAAGACTACCGGCTCTGGGGTAGTGGGAACAGCCGGAGATGCAGGAACGGGTGCGCTACACCTAGGTCCCTTGGCCTTGTTCCTTTTAGGTGAGGTGTCGAAATCCCCTCTTGGCAAAGGTGCCGTAATCTGCCATTTGGGCCACCCTGTGGGCCCGCAATACCATCAATCCTCTCAATCATGCAAGCCTCTAGGTCGTCAACCTTACCGAACCTTTTATCAATGGCATTCATTCTACGCATCAGGGCTTGCATCATCATCTCCATTTTTGTTCCCTTAGCCCCCCTTAGCTCCTGGCATTCTGCTGCCCACTGTATGACGCTCCTACTGCTCGGATTCGAGACCCGAGCACACTTGTACCTTCAACAGACGGAGGATACCCAGGGGGCTGTGAGCATCATGCAACTGCGACCGCAACACACCGGCTTGTCCGATTGTCAGGGGTGACCAAACTCTAACATAGACCCACCCGGCGGCCACTAGAAGCAATGAAATGCTAGCCCCCCGCTCTCCCCTTACCGTCGACGTCCTGCGTATTCTACGGTCCCGTGCTCAACACCACCGCAGATGAATGCTCCAGAACGTACGGTCCACGCTCAGACTGTCTGCTTCCAATGTCGCGCTCCCACACGCCCCAAACAGCAATCCTGCTTCGGCGCTGACCTCCTTCAGCCGCTTGACCGCCAATAACAACCTGCAATATAAGAAAAGAAAATTAGGAAGCCCCGAGCGCGGGACACGACCAGTGTGGGGGAGCGTCCAGGCGACAAGAAGGGCCACCTGAGCGCTCCGCCCTCCTTTATTCCCGGGATCGTGGGGAGGGGGGGCACGCCACCTCCCCCCGCTCCCCAGCAGCCCGCCCCTCCGACCCGGAAGACTGCACCACGCCTTCCGGGTCAGGGATCGGGCGCCAGCCGGCCAGTGATGTGGCGCACACCCCCCGCGTCATCATTGGACGCTGGGAGGTCACGCCCCCACCACCGGGAGTACTGAGAAAGAAGGGGTCCCAGTGAGAGAGTAACAATTACCACAAATTATAGACAAAAAATTTGTAATACACTGAATGAATCTACACTGTTTTTATTCACAATGTAGATATAACCAGAATATAGAATCCAGCAATAACCATTTCAAAAAGGTTGTGTAGTGCCCCAGGGAACAAGGGAAAGGTGATAAGGTGACGATAGTGTGAGTGGGGATTTGTGACAATAAAATCAGGCAGTAATCTGAACGCACTTATAAGTCAATTGGAACATACAGACGACCATGAATGACAAATATATCACTTGATCAACAACATGCCCCACGTAGTACATAAATGTCACAATTCGGGTGGGGGGCTGCTAGGAAGAGGACAGTTGTCGACGTTTCGACCCTCAGGTTGTGCAGGGATTAGTGGTGCCCTTGCTGCGGGGTCTTCATCAGGACAAGGAGGGTGCTGGCAACCTATTAATACATATCAAGGATTGGTTTCAGGTTACTAAACCTATTTAAATGATAGCATAGTCAACATACTTAGATTTGCACACATTATAAAGAAGGAGCATACCTATTTATTCGGTGCTCATCGTCATTGTCATTGTAGACAGGCCAATTAAACCTCATTATTGGGAACATGAATTCCTATAGAATTAAACAAAAAGTTTTGTAAGATTTATTAAAAATTGCTACGGTGAGGATTGAAGATCACTCTCATTGAGAGCGTAGGCTTGTTGTTATCATGTATTATATGTTAGAAAACTTACATAATGGATAATAAGATCCGCGTTACGGCGGGATTCGAAATCAGGCCCGGGGACGCTGGGCACTGGGGATACGGAGATACATCTACGACATAAGGGAGCTTCGTTAAGTATCGCAGAGTGGAAATGCGATGGTGTTGATAATGATTAAAACAACCCGTAGCTTACCCGAGAGGTATTTGGGTGCAGTTATCGTCCCCACGTTGTTGCCGGTGCTGCGAACATATCAAGAGGCACCCGCTGGGGAAGAATGAGAAAGCCAAGTTTCTTATTGTGGTGCTTGTCAAGGGAAATTGTATCTAGGGGGCATTTAGTTAGAGCGTCGGGGCGCTTACCGAAGTGAGAATCAATCCGGCGTCTTCTCGGCTCGTCTCTACACTGGCGAACAGGCTTCCTGTGTGGTCGGTAACCACGGAGACGGAGTCACGTGACCGCACTGTCACGTGTGGAAACAGTAAGGAGACTCCAGCTTACAATCCCAATTGTTCGTTGTTGTGAATTGCATTAAAATTACCGGCTATGAGATCATTATGTACTTGTTAATGATCTCATCTGCATTAATCGGAATTGGTTCGTTGATATCAAAAAACAGGCATATATTAAAGGAAAGCCACTGAATTAACCAGGGTCGAGATTAATGCGTGCCAGATAGGAATCATTAAGTAATATTAGGAGTGGGTCATGGACAGCAGCCAGGCCATTATGTGGATTAATGACATTATTCAAAAAGGCCCTGAGCAAGGGTAATGGGTACATAGAACGGAGGCCATATAGGTGCAGTCACACGACTTATGAGTTATGAGGTACCGTACTGGTATTGCCTAAGGAGGTTGTATGAACATGGAATGGCGTACCTATCACACGATGGTAAAGGCCATATTTCGGTACCATAGATTTCAACAAGCGCATTAATACTTCATTTTCACCATAATGTAGGTATTGAAACATGCATCGGACCAGTAAGAAGATACATGTAAACAACATTATTCATTACCAGGCGTACCTGTCACATGACGGTATAGGCCCACAGTTACCGCATGGGATGAGTACACAGGCTTCAGGTACTGAGGAAGTATACAAAGACAGATCTAAGGCAGAGTGGCTAACTGTGAGAAAGACCGTTCATTGAGACCCGTTTGTATCGAGTCAAAGAAGAACATCCACTTGAGTTCACGAGTATTCAGGATGTTTGTGATGTTACCCCCACGGGGTCCTAGTGTTGCTTTTTCAAGTACTACCCATTGGAGACTGTCTTGCGAATGCAAGGCCGATCTAAAATGTTCCACAAGAGGTGCACCCTGAACCTCACATCTAATCCTGCTTATATGTTGTAGGATTCTCATTTTGGCTCTCTGTTGTGTTTGGCCAATGTAGATCAAGTTACACAGGCAAATTATCGCGTAGATTATGTTAGGGGTGTTGCAATTGCTGAGTGACATAAGCTGGACCTTCCGGTGGTTGTGCTCGAATTCCTTAGTTTGAATCGTGATGTCACAGGCCTTGCAGTGGCCACATCTGAAATGGCCAACTATTGGTGGGAGATTCCAAAGTGATGTTATAGTCGGTTCTTCAGGGGTTGGTAAAAGAGAGGGTACCACATAGTCTTTAACAATTTTAGCTTTTTTTTAAAGCGTGTAACGGTGTGTCTATGTGGTTAATGTCATCTGAGATTAGTTTCCAATGGTGATTTATGATACGCTTTATTTTGTTACTCTTGGTAGAGAAAGTAGTGACACAAACAATTTTGTCTTGTTGTTGGTCTGTGGTGTCTCTCTGAGCCAGCAGATGCTCCCGAGGGTAAAACCAAGCTCGTTTGCGGGCTTTGGTGACGAGTCGTCTAGGGTACCTGTTGGAGACGATTAGAAAGGTCTTCAGATTCTTCAAAGTAATGTTCCTTATTGGAGGCAGGGAGGCAAGGGGAGAGGGGATCCCCGCACCGCCATGCGGGCAGGGGGGCCGAGGGCCCCCCCTTTTCATTTTGTTTGTGGTGCTCATGGTTATGGGTGGCTGCCTGACGATTGGTTCGGGCAGTGCTACCATTCTTACCTGGTTCCCCTATTCTATATAGCTCCTCCCAACTATCACAAAACCCATCGCTTGCAGCGCAGGAGTGTCCCTGCCCCCCGAGTTAAGAGAGTTGTCAATGCAGATGATATTGATTGGACAGATACCTCTCTACAGCAGTTTACAGACATAATGAAGGGCAGTTTGCCATTCTGGGGTCCCATGTTCAATAGCCATAATATTCAGCGTCTGACCAGGGTAGTTGAGGGAGTCAATAATACAACGGCAGGTATATTGACTAATATTACAGTTGAGCTTCAGGCTGTGAGGTTCATTTCTCTCCTAAAATCGGATGGTTTTAGACGTCATTATGGGTGATAGAGGTGGAGCCTGCCGCATCATCGGCAGCAGGCTGCTGTGTGTGCATTCCAGATAGTGCACCGGCTGTATGTTCTGCAATACAGAAATTACACAGTCTTGTTCAGACATTCACCAGGATAATGGATTTATGGTCCCTCACAGGGTGAATTTGGGGTCTATTGACATCATGGGGTTGGAAGATACTACTCGTCCTAATAGCTATTGCAGGTGTCATCTTTACCTGTTGCATATGTATTAATTGCCTTCCTGCATGTTGCACCTATTGTGTGAGTAAGCTCACCCCCTCTCCTAAGTTCTCAGGACGTGATCATAAAGTTTCTACTATGCTGATGCAGGATATCCTGGATATAATACTCATCGATGAGGGCATCTTTGAGTATTAGCTGGATTTCCATACTAAGTGCATTGTTCTCTTCTCCATTGTTACATGATTGTCAAATGAGTACTAATGCATTTGGCCCCCCCACTCAGAATTGTAAAGACCCTACTGGAGAGCAAATAAAGCATTTAGCTACCCATGCTAAAAGGAGGGTCTGTAGGTTTCAAATTCCCATCCCTGCAATGCACCCGTTTTATGCTACATTAGGGTAGCAATGTGTGGCTAAATTGATACCATTTGTATTCACGTTATGCAACCCTCTGAGTTCTTCCTGTAATGTGCAGGCTTCAGTTAGCGAGTGTGACTCCATTTTGAATTTCATAATTCTTATTAGGCTGTTTAGACTGTGCCCGAGTTAGGCCTCATTACTCGTATTGCTTGCCTCAGCAGAACACCGTATTCCATTATTATTTGTTTCTTCTGTCCAAGGCTGTTTCTCGACTTACTAATGAATAGGCCATTTTGCCTTTGCATATCTATCTGAATATGTAGTTTCGGCTCTCACGTTAGGAGAAGCTGAGACCCAGCACCATGGCCTTGGATTCCTGATAAAATGTCCAGCCGTCTGGCAGGTGTTAGCTTATATTAATGTGACTCTTTGTTCATGTTTGGCACAGTCTGGTAGTTTCCCATTGTGGGAGTGGTTAGAGGCTTCTCGGGAGGAATTATTATTCACTGTAGACGGTTTGGGGGTCAGTCCCTCGGCAGACATCTTTGGGTGCAGGTCATGATGGACTCCTCTGCAGAGTATTTCTAATAAACATGTACGTTTGTATTCTCTACTGTCTGACCGATTCTTCATTCTTGGGAAGGCATAGCAGGTAGTTGTAAGAAAACCTGAGTGGCCCTAGAGGGCCACTGCCTTCAGCAGGTCTTGGAAAACCAGGTAGAGGATGTGGAAGGCTGCTCATGCCACATCACTGTAGGAGTGGTGGGCTCACCACAGGGAACGGAGGGTTCAGATGTCATTGGTTATGTGGAGCACTAGCTGTGACATCTGTTCTCTCAGGAAACTTTTTCGCAGTTTTTCTCGGTGGAGCACGCCCATCATGTTCCAGTGTGCCGTCCACTGCCTGACTCATTCCCCAGACTATTTTAGTTTTGACTACTACACTACAGAGACTCTATCTTGCGTGAGACACCAAAGCTGTGAGACATCACGGTGGTCAATGCACAGATAATATTTTTTCCACACTACACTGAAATGGTGCAGAAGCAACACAACTTCTTTCTCGCAGTTAAGCGTAGCTTCTGTGCCTTGACATTCGGTATGCTCTCTTCTTTTTGGTGCACCTAATGGTGGTGGCAGGTGGAAAAACATTTTTAGTTCCCCTGAGGACGCATGCGATCAATTGGAAGTAGTGGAGCTCTTGACTGCTGATCGGCCTGCTCGGGCTGGCACTGTGACCCATGGCAGGACAGCTTTGGGACAGCGTTGATGTACCCAATCGCAGTGCTTCTCAATTTAAAAATGCACCCGACTTAGAGCAAGTTATATGAGAAAGATGCCAGGCTTTGCAGAACGCTGCCACGATATATGAACATGTCCAGGGCTGGAAACGAGGAATCGGACAATGGATCAGCGATGATGGCTCCTCAAGTAGCTGGCCCTCTAGAGTGTACTGAACAGCCCCGCCTGAAATCACGCCACAAATGTCTGAAGACATTATCTTATTCTTAGAATGCCTGATTGCTGCTGCCTGATATTCACACTCTGACCATGAGGCACAAATTGACACGGCCTCCCCTGATGATATGTAATCATTTTGTCTTTCTTCTGCAAGGGTGCGGGATTATCATTAGGTGACAACCTCCTGGCCCAATTTTACGAACTCTCCATTTCACCTATGTTTGCCTCAGCTACCAGCTATTTCATGATCTCACATACGTATGGGCTTCTGTGAGTTCCTACTCAATTATAAGGGGTGGCCCTCATGGGCTGGCTAGCTTTCCCCCGCCAGTTACATGACTGGTTAACTTTTGTCGAGCTTGTATATTGAGTTGTTTGGGTGGAAATATGTTGTACCTCTGCTCTATTGTTATTCAAGTTCTTATGCTAATGGTTTGCATTTTTTCTGTTATGATCCATGTGGTATTGTATATATTCCGTGTTGTGTGCGTGTATGTCTCGTGTATGTGTGGCGCGTGTATGTGTGTGGCGCGTGTCTGTGAATGCTCGTGTGAGGTTGTGGAATGTATGCTTGGAAGAATGTAGTGGGAGGGAGTCGGTTACTTGAAGGGGAAGGTGGAGGATGCAGCTGTGTTTGTGTCGCTGTATTCCTTACTGCATAATGGAATAAAGAAGATTTGAAGAACTACTTCTGCCTACGTGTATTTCTACTTACAATATATGGCGACGAGCGGGATTTCGCAGCGACATGGAACATTACATTTCTTAAAAAAAATGTTTTCGGGAATTTCGGATTACTGCCTTATTTCTTAACTTAATTTTTTTTTAAATTGAACTTTATTCATCGTTACGACGGAATTGCTTACTGGACTTCTGGGAGGCAAGTTGATGATTTTCTGAACTTTTGTCTTCGTAACGTTGCTTCTGGTTGTGCATCTTTTAAATGGACTCGCGAGTGAACGTTCTGCGCGTGTGGATCATCGCAACTCAAGTGGAAACATTCCTCTGACTTCCCGTAGATGATTGTTTACCTCGACGCGTCAACGTCATCACGCGTCATTGTCATCACGTATAACGTGCGGCCATCTTGAATATTTCTGGTATCCTGGCAACGAGCACTCCGTGTTTGACATTATCCGAGTGCCGATTTCAATGAAGAGAATATACAAATTTAATGCGCTTTCGACGCTGGTGATACCAAGCGCTTGCCGATTTCAATAGAAAAAAAAAAGAAATATCCAAATTTAGTATATTTTCAACGCCGGTGGTACCAAGTGAATGCTGATTTCAACGCCTACAATACTGTGCTCTACATTGGTAATTGCAACGTTTGGAGTCCATGTAAATCCTTGATATACATAAATTACTTTAAAAAAAAAAAAAAGATTTTAATATAAACTTTGGTGAACATTTTGCCCAAAAGGAATATTTACTGTCAATATTAATTGAACTTTGGTGAACTTTTTGCGCAAGTACTTAGAAGGGAAAAGGAATTTTTTTTTTTTTTAGTTCTAAATTGTTGTATTATTAATTTAATATGTCTTCAATTCATCCACCACCATTTTTTTTAGCAGAGTCTGGTGAACCTCCTATTGCATGGGATTTATGGCTTGACATGTTTGAAGCTTATGTTGAAGTTTTAGCTGAAGAAGAATCTTCTCAAGAACGGAAGGTGTCCTTACTTAAACATAGATTAGGTGCAGTGGGATTGAGAGAGTTCAAAAACTTACCCAAGATTGAAAATGCTGGTGACATGGGTGTTTACCAGTGTGCTGTTAAACAAATGCAGAAGACAGCGGTCCTTAGAAAGGAAGGGAATTAGAACAATAAATATAGACTCGATAGAACTATATTGTTAAGAATGCCCAGCCGGACACTTTAATTTCTTGATGAAAATAGTATAAAACAAGGGAATGGAGCACACAGTGCGATGGAAGTGGGACACCAGCCGATGTCCAACCAACACACTTGGGGGACAGAACAAAGAGGAGGGAATATTCAGGCAACAGCAGGTTATCAATCAATGAAAATTGCAACAGTGATAATCCACATTGTACACACATGCATGTACAGATAATATGTTAACTCTGCATTTAGTGTACTAATTGTCGACGACGTTTCGAACCATACATATTATTGGTTCATCCTCAGGACAAAGAATAATTGCCTAAAGAATTAGTAAATCAGTTTAAGCCCCTGAACAGACATAAATATGTTGTACATACAAACAGAACAAACATATTACAGATTAAAAAATGAGAGAAAGGGGAAACAAAAAAAGGGTTGGAACATGTCAGTTAGTTGCTCGCTTGTCTTCATTGCATAATTATTGCCACACTCACTACATGCCAGAGTGTTTAAGGTGAGGAGGTGCGATACATGCCATGCACGCACAGTGAATTTCCAGATCAATCGAGTTGTATTTAATGGGACTGACGGCATAACTCGTGTGGACTGTGATGCGAGGGGGACATATGTCCTTGCACTGGGTGACCGCAAAAACAAGTGGTTTGCGTCGGTTCATAGTGTGAACGTCTCGTTAGTGACAAATTGTGACGTGGTGAATGATTGACAGAAGGTCATAATAGTGAACACAGCATGCGAACTCGTGAAGGACGTGAACCAACTGTGGATGAACAGCTTACCAGTCCGGATATGGAGAGGGTCGTTTTTAAAGAAAGTCTACAGGCCTTGGTGACTTTCTAAAGGCAAAAGAGGGGGATATGATTTGTTAGAATTGGGGGTGGGCATGACCTTGCTATCGCCCATGGGGTTATTTAAAAAAAACTTACCTAGGGATTATAGTCTGCCCAACTACTGTGGGGTCAATAGGGAACAATGCCCAGGTACAAGAATCTGCAGAGGGAAAAGCACAATAGGGTGCCGTTTAGTTCGCCTAATGTTAATCCGGGAAACAGATTTTCGGAAAAGACGTTTTCCAGGTCGAGTGTTGTTAGCCTGCTACACTCGTTCTGATAACCTACTAGTGACATCGAGCGCCACAGTTGTAGAGCGCTTACCTGTAGTCCGGAGGGTGCAGGTCCGCAATGGGGGTCCTTACACAGCGTGAGGAGATCTTCACAGCCGGGAAGACGTCCCGGGACCCGGTGTTAGAGTTCCCGAGTGCGGTCACATGGGGCAGTTTGGCCAATCGGAGCGCAGCTCGGCGGGGCGGCCATTTTGGATAGGGCATCAACCTCAATGAGTAGGCAGAGAGGGAGGACTTAATACAAGTCCTTCTATTACCGAAGTTACATGGCTCGACAATGGGAAGCTAAAAAGTAACAAGGGACAAGTTACTGATTAGACCGACGGCCCTTTTGGAAGTGTCAATACCGGGGCGGGGTTCGAGGGAGCAGTGAGGGGTAATTAAAAATATTTTTTTGTGAAAATTACTTAAAAAGTGAATGAAAGTGAAAATCACTTGGTAAAGTGAATTAAGCATTACTGTCACACCATGCAGTGCTTAATCTTGAATCACAGATCTAGTGGCAAATTCACATCCAAGCCACAGTCCTAGAGAAGGTCAGAGGTTATGTCCAAACACAACATACATTAAATACCAAAGGACATATATGTACACTAGATTAGGGAAGTCCAATCTTCCATGCGGTTCAGCCCAGTGTGCAAGCTTCGGGTCTTCAGAATCCAACGGAGTTCTTGTTTGTTGAGCAGCTGCTGTAAGTTGCCTCCACGGTTAGGGAGTTTGATCACATCAATGACAGTCCATTTAAAGTCCATTTCAGAATGTGACAGTTCTGTAAAGTGATCAACCAGAGGTGCATTCAACGTTCTGCAGCGTATTCTGCTTCTGTGTTGACACAATCTTGTACGCACCTTCTGTGTTGTTTGTCCTATATAAATCATGGGACATGGGCACACAATAGCATAAATAACATTAGTGCTATTACAATTCGAGAAATCTCTACGAGTATACTTAATGTCGTTGTGCGTAAACTCTTTACCTTCCATGGTACTACCACACATGGAACAGTTTCCACATTTAACATGCCCTGTTAGCCGTGGGAGGCCCCAAAGATTGTCAATGGTTGTTGCTTGGGGTGGAGAGGGTAATGCTGCACGCACCAAATGGTCTTTTAAGTTCTTTGATTTCTTAAAGGCAAACATCGGTTTGTCAAATTGGAGCAGACCTGCATTGACCACTGGCCAGTGTTTTTTAATGCTCTTAGTGAGTGCATTAGATGCTGGAGAGAAAGTTGTCACACAGACCAGCCGGTCCTGTGTTTTTTTAACTTTGGGCTCTAACAATACTTCTCTGGGGCAGTACCAGGCTCTTTTTAGCGAGGATTTAATGAGTCTGCGTGGGTAGCCCCTGGCGCTCAGTTTGGTGCTAAGTACAGTGGCCTCTTTGAAATAATCATCTTTAAGAAAACAATTTCTTCTTAGCCTCAAAAATTGTGAATAGGGCAGGGAATCACGGAGAGCCCTAGGGTGGTTGCTCGTGTAACTCAACAAAGTATTACGCTCAGTTGGCTTCCTATATAGGCTAGTGATCAGAAGTCCTTCTCTGTCCTGTATCATGAGGTCTAGGAAAGGAATGCTGCAGTGGCTGGTGGTTAAGGTGTAAGTGAGCCCACTGCAATTACAGTTTAGCCAGTGTAAAAATTGGGGTAATAGTTCTTCAGAGTCACTCCAGATCATGAAGATATCGTCAATATATCGCTTCCATAGGGCTATGCCACTATGGAAGGGATTTGACGTGGTAAGGATGCGTCCATACTCAAGGCTATCCATATACAATACCGCTAGGTTGGGGGCAAAAACAGCCCCCATAGAGGTACCTTTGATCTGGCCATAGTATTGGCCATCAAACAGGAAATAATTCTTGGATAGACAGATCTCTAGAAGTTGCAAAATAAATGTCGTTGGCATGCGATGTGGTCTAGGGCGTGCGTTGAGAATGTCTTGAATAACCAGCATAGAGTCGTTCTGTGGTATGTTGGTATACAGTGACTCGACGTCCAGAGTACAAAGCACACTGGACGTGGAATCAAAGGGACGTTCCTCTATCAGATTGATCATATGCATACTATCCCGAATATAGCATTGGGTAGTGGGCACAAATTCTTTGATGAAATAATCGACAAACAGACCAAGAGGTTCCAGGACTGAACCACATCCCGACACAATTGGTCGGCCCGGGGGATGTTCCAAATTCTTGTGCACCTTAGGAAGCGTGTATATCACCGGAGTGCGTGGTGATTGTGCATTCAAAAAAAGATATTCTTTCTTGCTGATGAAGCCAGAATCAAGCCCTTCCTTGGTGACTAATTGTATCAAGTTTTTTATCTCGCTAGTAGGGTTTCTGGGGAGTTTCACATAGTGAGCAGGGTTGTTTAATTGTCGAAGGATTTCCATTTTGTATGTATCAAGATTTTGTAAGACAATGCCTCCGCCTTTATCTGCGGCTTTAATGACAAGTGCAGAATTGGATTTCAGGTTTGTGATTGCTCTTTTTTCGTCTAATGAGATGTTGTATGGTATAAACGAGTGGCGCTTCTCAATGGTTGAGAGATCATTCAGGACCAGTTTTTCAAAAGTAGAAATTTCTGGTGGTACCATACTGCTAGTAGGAGAAAAAATGGAGGGTGGTCTAAAAGGAGTATTAGATATAGGTGCAGGTTTTGGATGGAGTAGGAAAAAAGCATGTAGTCTCAGTTTCCTAAAAAAACGCAATAGTTCTGTTTGAGTGTCCAAATAATTAGGGCGTATAGTTGGCACAAAAGACAAACCCTTACTGAGCAATGACAATTCACTGCTGGAGAGGGAATAATTTGTAAGATTGAAGATAGGCAAGGAGTGAGAAACTGCTGGATCACTAGGGATAGACATTTCATTCGCTAACAGGGGAAGTTGTGAATCTACCATTGGGAACTGTAAATCTACCATTGGTAGTGCTGGCGCCTGGTGCTGCGTTCGCCCGGTGGGTAAGGCCAACGTTGTGCTGGTTTGGTTTTCCCTCTCTTTGGGGGGTCGGCCTGGCCTCGCGGTAAAAAAGGCGGTCTATTGGATGGGCCAGGTGCTTCTCCTTGGTCAGAGTTGTCAGATGACTCGGCCGAAGTATCAGAAAAGTTAACTAATGTCTGTCGATTATTATAACGACCCCACGGTCTTTGGTTGTAGTTTTGGGGGCCACTATATGCTCTGTTAGTATAAAAATCTTTGACCAAGTAGGGATATGCTCTCTCCTGCGAAAAGTTTTTAATATCCTTTTTTACTTTGTTTGTTTTCTTATTCAACTCTATTCTGTGAAAGTCGTCTACAGTTTTTTTTACTTCATCTAGTAATTTCTGGCAATCTGGTACAGTGCACTTGTCTTTGATTTGTTTTTCAATATCCAAAATCTCCAGTTCCAATTTCTTAAGCTCTTCAGTGGCAATGTCAATGCCTAGTGCCATCCACTGTCTAGAGCAGTTAGTGCTGATGTAACTGAACCCTGTGGTGTATTTTGGGTTGTCCGTAAATACCCCCGGTATGTTGCGGACTTGTAACCCTAGGGGAATAATTTTGGCCTTAAGATATTGGGTGAGAAGAAGAATCATAAGTTCTAGTCTGACTGCTTTTTTCTTAATTTTTTCTAGTTGATCACCAAGGGGGACATTGAGTGTGCTAGGACTATCAGGGGTGTCTGTAAGTAAGGACGGACCTTCTAGGAGTTTCTTGAAATGCTCCTCGTCATATAGGGGCGTATGGTCTGACATGCCAACCAGGATACAAGGAAGGAGGAGGAAATGGGGGGGTGATCAGGAGGGTGTAAGTGGGAGGATAAACAAGGGAAAGTAACCCACTTCAAGAGGGGGTAAGGGTGCGAACCCTTGCAACCAAGAAGCTGCGCTGCATAATCTTTTAAATAGGACAAGGGAACCCAGGACGCAATAAGCTAAGGACCATGGGTAGAAACTTATTTCAAAAGACAGCGGTCCTTAGAAAGGAAGGGAATTAGAACAATAAATATAGACTCGATAGAACTATATTGTTAAGAATGCCCAGCCGGACACTTTAATTTCTTGATGAAAATAGTATAAAACAAGGGAATGGAGCACACAGTGCGATGGAAGTGGGACACCAGCCGATGTCCAACCAACACACTTGGGGGACAGAACAAAGAGGAGGGAATATTCAGGCAACAGCAGGTTATCAATCAATGAAAATTGCAACAGTGATAATCCACATTGTACACACATGCATGTACAGATAATATGTTAACTCTGCATTTAGTGTACTAATTGTCGACGACGTTTCGAACCATACATATTATTGGTTCATCCTCAGGACAAAGAATAATTGCCTAAAGAATTAGTAAATCAGTTTAAGCCCCTGAACAGACATAAATATGTTGTACATACAAACAGAACAAACATATTACAGATTAAAAAATGAGAGAAAGGTACACTAAATGCAGAGTTAACATATTATCTGTACATGCATGTGTGTACAATTTCCTCCTCCTTCCTTGTATCCTGGTTGGCATGTCAGACCATACGCCCCTATATGACGAGGAGCATTTCAAGAAACTCCTAGAAGGTCCGTCCTTACTTACAGACACCCCTGATAGTCCTAGCACACTCAATGTCCCCCTTGGTGATCAACTAGAAAAAATTAAGAAAAAAGCAGTCAGACTAGAACTTATGATTCTTCTTCTCACCCAATATCTTAAGGCCAAAATTATTCCCCTAGGGTTACAAGTCCGCAACATACCGGGGGTATTTACGGACAACCCAAAATACACCACAGGGTTCAGTTACATCAGCACTAACTGCTCTAGACAGTGGATGGCACTAGGCATTGACATTGCCACTGAAGAGCTTAAGAAATTGGAACTGGAGATTTTGGATATTGAAAAACAAATCAAAGACAAGTGCACTGTACCAGATTGCCAGAAATTACTAGATGAAGTAAAAAAAACTGTAGACGACTTTCACAGAATAGAGTTGAATAAGAAAACAAACAAAGTAAAAAAGGATATTAAAAACTTTTCGCAGGAGAGAGCATATCCCTACTTGGTCAAAGATTTTTATACTAACAGAGCATATAGTGGCCCCCAAAACTACAACCAAAGACCGTGGGGTCGTTATAATAATCGACAGACATTAGTTAACTTTTCTGATACTTCGGCCGAGTCATCTGACAACTCTGACCAAGGAGAAGCACCTGGCCCATCCAATAGACCGCCTTTTTTACCGCGAGGCCAGGCCGACCCCCCAAAGAGAGGGAAAACCAAACCAGCACAACGTTGGCCTTACCCACCGGGCGAACGCAGCACCAGGCGCCAGCACTACCAATGGTAGATTTACAGTTCCCAATGGTAGATTCACAACTTCCCCTGTTAGCGAATGAAATGTCTATCCCTAGTGATCCAGCAGTTTCTCACTCCTTGCCTATCTTCAATCTTACAAATTATTCCCTCTCCAGCAGTGAATTGTCATTGCTCAGTAAGGGTTTGTCTTTTGTGCCAACTATACGCCCTAATTATTTGGACACTCAAACAGAACTATTGCGTTTTTTTAGGAAACTGAGACTACATGCTTTTTTCCTACTCCATCCAAAACCTGCACCTATATCTAATACTCCTTTTAGACCACCCTCCATTTTTTCTCCTACTAGCAGTATGGTACCACCAGAAATTTCTACTTTTGAAAAACTGGTCCTGAATGATCTCTCAACCATTGAGAAGCGCCACTCGTTTATACCATACAACATCTCATTAGACGAAAAAAGAGCAATCACAAACCTGAAATCCAATTCTGCACTTGTCATTAAAGCCGCAGATAAAGGCGGAGGCATTGTCTTACAAAATCTTGATACATACAAAATGGAAATCCTTCGACAATTAAACAACCCTGCTCACTATGTGAAACTCCCCAGAAACCCTACTAGCGAGATAAAAAACTTGATACAATTAGTCACCAAGGAAGGGCTTGATTCTGGCTTCATCAGCAAGAAAGAATATCTTTTTTTGAATGCACAATCACCACGCACTCCGGTGATATACACGCTTCCTAAGGTGCACAAGAATTTGGAACATCCCCCGGGCCGACCAATTGTGTCGGGATGTGGTTCAGTCCTGGAACCTCTTGGTCTGTTTGTCGATTATTTCATCAAAGAATTTGTGCCCACTACCCAATGCTATATTCGGGATAGTATGCATATGATCAATCTGATAGAGGAACGTCCCTTTGATTCCACGTCCAGTGTGCTTTGTACTCTGGACGTCGAGTCACTGTATACCAACATACCACAGAACGACTCTATGCTGGTTATTCAAGACATTCTCAACGCACGCCCTAGACCACATCGCATGCCAACGACATTTATTTTGCAACTTCTAGAGATCTGTCTATCCAAGAATTATTTCCTGTTTGATGGCCAATACTATGGCCAGATCAAAGGTACCTCTATGGGGGCTGTTTTTGCCCCCAACCTAGCGGTATTGTATATGGATAGCCTTGAGTATGGACGCATCCTTACCACGTCAAATCCCTTCCATAGTGGCATAGCCCTATGGAAGCGATATATTGACGATATCTTCATGATCTGGAGTGACTCTGAAGAACTATTACCCCAATTTTTACACTGGCTAAACTGTAATTGCAGTGGGCTCACTTACACCTTAACCACCAGCCACTGCAGCATTCCTTTCCTAGACCTCATGATACAGGACAGAGAAGGACTTCTGATCACTAGCCTATATAGGAAGCCAACTGAGCGTAATACTTTGTTGAGTTACACGAGCAACCACCCTAGGGCTCTCCGTGATTCCCTGCCCTATTCACAATTTTTGAGGCTAAGAAGAAATTGTTTTCTTAAAGATGCTTATTTCAAAGAGGCCACTGTACTTAGCACCAAACTGAGCGCCAGGGGCTACCCACGCAGACTCATTAAATCCTCGCTAAAAAGAGCCTGGTACTGCCCCAGAGAAGTATTGTTAGAGCCCAAAGTTAAAAAAACACAGGACCGGCTGGTCTGTGTGACAACTTTCTCTCCAGCATCTAATGCACTCACTAAGAGCATTAAAAAACACTGGCCAGTGGTCAATGCAGGTCTGCTCCAATTAGACAAACCGATGTTTGGCTTTAAGAAATCAAAGAACTTAAAAGACCATTTGGTGCGTGCAGCATTACCCTCTCCACCCCAAGCAACAACCATTGACAATCTTTGGGGCCTCCCACGGCTAACAGGGCATGTTAAATGTGGAAACTGTTCCATGTGTGGTAGTACCATGGAAGGTAAAGAGTTTACGCACAACGACATTAAGTATACTCGTAGAGATTTCTCGAATTGTAATAGCACTAATGTTATTTATGCTATTGTGTGCCCATGTCCCATGATTTATATAGGACAAACAACACAGAAGGTGCGTACAAGATTGTGTCAACACAGAAGCAGAATACGCTGCAGAACGTTGAATGCACCTCTGGTTGATCACTTTACAGAACTGTCACATTCTGAAATGGACTTTAAATGGACTGTCATTGATGTGATCAAACTCCCTAACCGTGGAGGCAACTTACAGCAGCTGCTCAACAAACAAGAACTCCGTTGGATTCTGAAGACCCGAAGCTTGCACACTGGGCTGAACCGCATGGAAGATTGGACTTCCCTAATCTAGTGTACATATATGTCCTTTGGTATTTAATGTATGTTGTGTTTGGACATAACCTCTGACCTTCTCTAGGACTGTGGCTTGGATGTGAATTTGCCACTAGATCTGTGATTCAAGATTAAGCACTGCATGGTGTGACAGTAATGCTTAATTCACTTTACCAAGTGATTTTCACTTTCATTCACTTTTTAAGTAATTTTCACAAAAAAATATTTTTAATTACCCCTCACTGCTCCCTCGAACCCCGCCCCGGTATTGACACTTCCAAAAGGGCCGTCGGTCTAATCAGTAACTTGTCCCTTGTTACTTTTTAGCTTCCCATTGTCGAGCCATGTAACTTCGGTAATAGAAGGACTTGTATTAAGTCCTCCCTCTCTGCCTACTCATTGAGGTTGATGCCCTATCCAAAATGGCCGCCCCGCCGAGCTGCGCTCCGATTGGCCAAACTGCCCCATGTGACCGCACTCGGGAACTCTAACACCGGGTCCCGGGACGTCTTCCCGGCTGTGAAGATCTCCTCACGCTGTGTAAGGACCCCCATTGCGGACCTGCACCCTCCGGACTACAGGTAAGCGCTCTACAACTGTGGCGCTCGATGTCACTAGTAGGTTATCAGAACGAGTGTAGCAGGCTAACAACACTCGACCTGGAAAACGTCTTTTCCGAAAATCTGTTTCCCGGATTAACATTAGGCGAACTAAACGGCACCCTATTGTGCTTTTCCCTCTGCAGATTCTTGTACCTGGGCATTGTTCCCTATTGACCCCACAGTAGTTGGGCAGACTATAATCCCTAGGTAAGTTTTTTTTAAATAACCCCATGGGCGATAGCAAGGTCATGCCCACCCCCAATTCTAACAAATCATATCCCCCTCTTTTGCCTTTAGAAAGTCACCAAGGCCTGTAGACTTTCTTTAAAAACGACCCTCTCCATATCCGGACTGGTAAGCTGTTCATCCACAGTTGGTTCACGTCCTTCACGAGTTCGCATGCTGTGTTCACTATTATGACCTTCTGTCAATCATTCACCACGTCACAATTTGTCACTAACGAGACGTTCACACTATGAACCGACGCAAACCACTTGTTTTTGCGGTCACCCAGTGCAAGGACATATGTCCCCCTCGCATCACAGTCCACACGAGTTATGCCGTCAGTCCCATTAAATACAACTCGATTGATCTGGAAATTCACTGTGCGTGCATGGCATGTATCGCACCTCCTCACCTTAAACACTCTGGCATGTAGTGAGTGTGGCAATAATTATGCAATGAAGACAAGCGAGCAACTAACTGACATGTTCCAACCCTTTTTTTGTTTCCCCTTTCTCTCATTTTTTAATCTGTAATATGTTTGTTCTGTTTGTATGTACAACATATTTATGTCTGTTCAGGGGCTTAAACTGATTTACTAATTCTTTAGGCAATTATTCTTTGTCCTGAGGATGAACCAATAATATGTATGGTTCGAAACGTCGTCGACAATTAGTACACTAAATGCAGAGTTAACATATTATCTGTACATGCATGTGTGTACAATGTGGATTATCACTGTTGCAATTTTCATTGATTGATAACCTGCTGTTGCCTGAATATTCCCTCCTCTTTGTTCTGTCCCCCAAGTGTGTTGGTTGGACATCGGCTGGTGTCCCACTTCCATCGCACTGTGTGCTCCATTCCCTTGTTTTATACTATTTTCATCAAGAAATTAAAGTGTCCGGCTGGGCATTCTTAACAATATAGTTCTATCGAGTCTATATTTATTGTTCTAATTCCCTTCCTTTCTAAGGACCGCTGTCTTTTGAAATAAGTTTCTACCCATGGTCCTTAGCTTATTGCGTCCTGGGTTCCCTTGTCCTATTTAAAAGGTTAAACAAATGCAGGAGAGATTTGGAAGGAAAATTAATGTGGTCATGGAAAGGTTTAAGTTTTATTCGAGGGTTCAAAAAAGTGATGAGTCTATTGATCAATACGTTTCACATGAAGTAGTGTGGCTCACTGGTTAGAGGCGGCAGACCCGAGAGGAGAGGACGGCCCGGGACCAGGGTTCGATTCCCGGCGCGGCAGGTTTCTGGACCAGGGTCAGCGGACTCGATAATTCTCTCGCCTTGGTGCCCACTCTGATCAGCGATCACACTCGGCAACTCTGGGCATTAGCTTGCCTCATCTTCACTAACGGCCCCACCAGACCGCCGGGGATGCCTGGTCTCACCCTGGAGATACCCATTAAGGGACCATCTCTCAGGGAAGCCAGGAAGGGTTTCGCAGCGGTCGAAGCGCCTTGGGACCCTACGGGTAAGTAGTGCGCTATATAAATGCCTATACATTTACATTTCAGCGTTAAGGAGTTTAGCAGTTACGTGTGAATTTGAAAGTATGACGTATGACCAAGTTTTACGTGATCAGATCCTTATGAGAACTAAATCTAAAAAAATTCAAGAAAAGTTATGGTCATCAGGGAGTACTTCATTGAAGAGTGCTATTGAAGTTGCTAGAGGTGTAGAAATTTCTGACCAATGTATTCGTGAGGTCAGAAATGAGAAAAATGAGTCTGATTCTACTTCTGTTAACGTGATAAATAAGGGTGATAAATTTAAACCCAAGAGTGATAGTAAGTCAACAAGTTATTCATCTTTTCCTAATAAGAAGAGTTATGAAAAGAGTTTTGAGAAAAGTAATGAGCTAAAGAAGTTTGCATGTTTTAGATGTGGATCTTCCACTCATCTAGCAAACTATAAGTGGTGTCCTGCTATTGATAAAATATGCACGAATTGTAAAAAAAATGGACATTTCACTAGAGTGTGTCGCAACTTCAAAGCTAAGGTCAATTTTCTACAGGATGATGAGCAAGATGATGTCAATTGTGTCCAAATTGATAACCAAGACAATACCTTCCACGTTGTAGGTGAGATATGTAGTGTACATGACGAATTGGTTAAAGAAACTAGTAAAGTTAGGAAGTTACCATCATGTTTTGTTAACATTGATGGTTTGGAAGTAAAGGTTATGGTAGACTCGTGTGCGTGGTATACCATTATGGGCATGGATTTGTTTAAATCACTTTGGCCCAACAGGCCTTTATTGGGACCTGATGTAAATCCTGGAAGTTATGCTGGGCACAAAATACCTTTGGAGGAGTTTATAATAGCCAAAATAAGTTTTGGACACAATTCATGTCAAGGTAAAATCTATGTGGCTAACAAAGGTGCAACTATTTTGGGATGGCCACACATATTTGATTTTGGTATGAAAATTGACCCTAGGTTGGATTGTCCTGTTTACTCTATTCAGGATGAATGTGTTGAGAGGGATAGTTACTTGAGTCTCCAAGAAAAATTTCCCGACGTATTCTCTAATGGAATTGGTAAAATGGTTGGGTTCAAGCACACAATTATATTAAGAGAAGGTGCATGTCCTATTCGGCAAAAACTTAGGAACATACCTATTAGTTATAGAGAAAAATTGGGTGAAATACTTAAGAAGTTATGCAAGGATGGTATTGTGGAACCAGTTGAAAGTTCAGACTGGGTTTCGCCAGTCGTAATTTCGCTTAAATCTAATGGCGATTTGCGTTTATGTGTCGGCCTAAGATGTCTAAATGAAGCTATCTGGGTTGACACATTTCCTCTACCAAATTTGCAAGAGCTCACATCGTCGGTGGATCTTCTTGGTTTTCCAAGATAGATTTGACGAGTGCATATCATCAAATTGTATTGGAGGATGATTCTAAACACTGTACTGCCTTTATTACCACTGAAGGAATGTTTAGGTATAAACGCATGCCATTTGGCCTTGCAAGTGCATCTGCAGTTTTTCAAAGAGAAATGTGTAGGGTCCTACAAGGCATTGAAAATAAAATGCCAAAGTGTTCCAAGATGACATTCTAATATATGGAAAGAACAAGGAATGTCATGACAAAAGTTTGTTTGAGGTTCTAAATGCATTAAGAAGGAGTGGATTGACTATCAAAAATGAAAAATGTGTGTTTGGAAAATCTGAAGTAGAGTATTTAGGGCATGTCATATCCAAAGATGGTATTCGACCTAAGGTTAGTCATGTTGATGCTATTTTAGCTGTCCCTGAACCGACAAGTAAAGAACAATTGATGTCATTCCTAGGACTGACAGAATTCTACTCACGTTTCATTGAAAACTATGCCTCAAAGGTTGAACCTTTAAGATCACTGCTGAAAAGAGGTGCAGTATTTTCATGGGGTGACCAACAAAGAACATGTTTTGAGAAAATGAAGAATGAGATAGTTACGACACCATGTCTTAAACCCTTTTTGCCAACTGCTGAATGTATTTTATCTGTGGATGCGTCTGGGTACGGAATTGGTGCTGTATTTTTGCAACATGTTAAATCTGAAAAATGGGTAGTAGCGTATGCTTCGCGTACATTGACTAAAGCGGAACGGAATTATTCTGTAATAGAGAAAGAGTTGTTAGCTGCTTCATGGGCGGCTGAGAGATTCAGGATGTATGTGTGGGGAAGGAAGTTTAAGATTTGCACTGATCATAAACCATTGGTGAATATTTTAAGGCCTGAAGGTGGGAAGAATTTGACTCCGAGGTTGGCTCGCTTAGCCTCAAAATTACAAATGTTCAGTTTTGACATAGAATATATTCCGGGTAAAGACAATGTAGTTGCGGATGGGTTGTCAAGATTACCTAATGTAGACTCGACTGATGTTGAGACAAATACTGATTGCGAGATAGCGTTTACCACTAAGGATGTATTTCTTATAGGAGTTAAGGATATTGATAGTGGTGTATCTGAAGCATCTTGGGTGAGTGAGATGGACAAAGATGTGGTTTTGAAGGAAGTGAAACGCTTTATAGTTGAAGGATGGCCAAGGGAGTCCAATTTACGTGGGGAGTGTGCTGCGTTTTCGAAGATTGAGGATGAATTATGCATTGTTAATGACATTGTTTTAAGGGGTGACAGAATTGTGCCTCCAGTTGGTTTAAGGATGAAAATTGCTGAAAGAAGTCATTTAGGACATGGTGGTATGTCCAGTTCAAAAAGGAGGGTCAAAGAGTGGTTTTGGTGGCCAGGTGTTGATTCCATGGTGGACCGATTAGTGAGGGATTGCAAAATTTGTGATACTAGTGATAAAGTGGCAAAGCCATTAAGCGTACCCTTAACCATGGTGGAATTACCTGAATATCCGTGGCAAAAAGTAGCTATTGACTTCATGGGGCCATTTTCTGCTTTATCGTCTATGGATTGTTATGCCATTGTACTGGTTGATTACTATTCGAAATGGCCCGAGGTAAGAATGGTGAGTGGGATGACTACAGAGGTGGTCATAGAGTTTTTGGAGGATGTGTTTTCAAGAGAAGGAGTACCAGAAGTTTTGGTTTCTGATAATGGTCCCCAGTTTGTGTCACAAAAGATGGAAGAATTTTTAGTAGAAATGGGCATCAAGCATATCAAATCATCATTGTATCACCCAGAAGGCAACGGTCAAGTTGAGCGCTTCAATAGGGTGGTTAAGGAAGTGATCGAATTAGCATTGAGTGCAGGTCTACCTTGGAGGAAAGCTTTACAAGAAAGATTGACTGCATATCGTGTGACTCCGCATTCTGCTACAGGGAAGACACCTTTTGAAATTTTGAGAGGTAGAAAATCATTTACTGGGTTGGTTCCTTGGTGGTTAAGGAAGAGGAATAATAAAATACGGTGTAATGGGAAGAATATTGACGAAGAAGTCAGATCTGAAGTCAAAAGGTACCATGATCGCAATCAGCAGTATCATAGTAATAAACATGCTTGGCCTCTAGTTAAGATTGGCCAAATGGTTAGGGTGAAGAATCCTAGGAAAGTGCTGAAAGGTGAAAGTGTATGGTCCAAACCCTTGAGAGTAATTAAAGTGTTTGGCAGTGCTGTAGAATTGGAAGATGGTAAAAGATGGAATTTTCGGCAATTGAGTTTTGCAATGAGAGGAATGGTGTGCTAGGTTCACGTTTTGGTGGTGAGGATGATGGGTCGTGTAGCGGTTATATGTTAGGTGACGACTTTGGTCTGGTAAAGGAGAGTAGTACGGGTAGTTGTAGTACTAGTTGTGATATGGGGAATGGTGTTAGAGATGTTGTTGATGTTGGATCATCTTGTACCAATATTAGTGTTGATGGTGGGAATCTTCGCCGCAGTAATAGTATTGAAGGTGGGAATCTTCGCCGTGGTGACAGAGTAAGAGGGTTCCTGTTCGGTTTTCTGATTTCAAATTAGGATAATTCTTTTTGTGTTAACTTAAGTTTTTGAGTAGGAGGATGTGTGGTATTGTATATATTCCGTGTTGTGTGCGTGTATGTCTCATGTATGTGTGGCGCGTGTATGTGTGTGGCGCGTGTCTGTGAATGCTCGTGTGAGGTTGTGGAATGTATGCTTGGAAGAATGTAGTGGGAGGGAGTCGGTTACTTGAAGGGGAAGGTGGAGGATGCAGATGTGTTCATGTCGCTGTATTCCTTACTGCATAATGGAATAAAGAAGATTTGAAGAACTACTTCTGCCTACATGTATTTCTACTTACAATAATCCACGACTCCTCCTGGCCTGATTTTCTACTACAGGCTGGTTTTCTGCACAGCGTACACTGATATACCCTTGCTGACAACTGGGAAAAACCCAAACCTTGGGAGACACTTCCCACCATCCATCACCCATTTTAACATCCTCACATGGAATATGAGGGGCATGCATACACCTTCTTGCTGCTTCTCAGTATACTCCTACCTGAAGGGTCGCTCCACAACCACTGCTTTGTTTTAGAAAACTCATCTGATACATGCAGGAATCACTAAGCTGCCGAAGCACTGGCATGGGCAGGCATTTGACACCAATTATTCCACTTATGCCTGGGAGGTTGTATTATGGGTCAAGGCATGGGACCCATTTAGAAGCAGAGAACACAATCCTAGACCCAGAAGGCCGATACATCATAGTGAAGTACAGGCTTTATGGCCACTCCATTCTTCTGGGTTGTATTTATGCCCCAAACTCTGATCAGACCACATTTTACATATGCTCTTAAAAACATTATCCCAATAAAACTCTATGCCGTGGTTTATTTGGGGCTATTTTAACAGTGTTCTAGGCACCACCCTTGATCGCTCCTTCCCGCAACTGCCCCTCACCTCTACGGCCTCCAGATGCTGAAAGATTGGCTGCAGCAATAGCAGCTGGTTATCATATGCTGTTTCCGTAATCCAGGTGCGAAGCTATTTATTCTGTAACACACAAATTGCAAATCTGCATTGACGGACTAGTAGGTGCGCCATTGCTACTCCCCTCTATCACATGCATGGAATATATAAGGCATATACACTCTCATCACAATATCACAATCCCCAAATGTTGCAATTACAGTGGGTAGTTGCTCTACTCCCCCCCCCCCCCCATTCCTACCTGGAGCTTACACCCTGCACTGTTGGAAGACCCCGCCCATTCAGAGCCTCCCTTGGGTCAGCAATTACAGGCTGCTTTGATAACAATGTTAATACGGCCTCCACCAAATTAGTAGAATATGGGGCCTTCAAGATGACAACACAGGACACTGCCTGAGTACAAGGAAACATGAGGCAACTGCTTACTAAGGACATTTCTAGGTTAGAACACACACTTCTGGACCTGGAAACTCAAGTGGCAGGTGACCCAGTATCCCAAGTGAACTTGTGGAAGCGCGTTGTGAACATGTTCAACAATTAGAAAGACTGTGTTGCATAAATTATGCTGCACATTTGGCTCGCACACAAGCCACAGCTGACATATATGGATGGCTCATGGAGTGGCTTATCCATCAGGACCAGCCACAACTGCCCATATTGGTGCTACACTTTGTTGTAGGCTCCGTCCTCTGTACACAGCAAGCAATGCACAATGAGCTGACTCAACACTATACACACATGTATAAGTCAGTTAAGGGCACAAGCCCAGATGACTGTATCTCCTTCTTTGCGAATCTGACACTGCCTCACATTACCATAGACCAGCCATGGAGCTGGATGGGCCTATTCCACTAGCCAAAATGAAAGATGCAATCACGTCGTGGGACACAGGGAGGTCCCGGAGCCTGAGGGTCTGCTGGTGGAGTTCTACAATGATTATGCACGTCAATTAGCCCCACACATGCTGACATTGTATGAAGAGGTCCTCTCCTTTGGCAGCATCTCGGTCTCCCAGAGAGAGACAACAGTCATCTCTTTGCCCAAGCCAAGCAAAGACCCTTGCTCATCAGCTCCTACAGACCATTAGCTCTGCTCAAAACTGATCATAATATCCTAGCTAAAAAACTTGCGGACTGACAAGCACTCCTGGTCCAGCTCTTGGTCCACCCAGATCAAAATGGTTTTGTTCCCACCCGCAATTCTTTCCTGAATTTACACTGCTTCTTTCGAGTTAAGACATACGCCCATCAAATCTGGCCTTGTGCTGGATGCTAGGTCTTAGACCTTGAAAAGGCTTTTGACTCCTTGGAGCAGGATAGCCTTTTTTAAATGCGCCGCCCAGCTATGGCATGGCCCATCACTTTCTACAATTGGTAAAATTATTATACACTAACTCCCCTTATCAGAGTCAAGACTGGCCCCTTATCTTAGGATCCATTCCATACACAGGGGAACGAGGCTGGGCTGCCCACTCTTGCCTCTGGTTTTTTCCCTGGCCATTGAACCATTAGAACAAGCAAAGCAAAACCTAGGTATGTTCTGGGTCTTCACTCTAGGAGATTAGACATGTGATATCTCTATATGTAGAAAATATGCTGCTCTACATCAGAGACAACGCAAACACAAGGAGTTGATGGATGGAGCACTGAAGGTTTTCTGACACTCACCCCTAGTCACAGATCTGGTTTGAATCCATCATCGTTCTTTAGCTCCCTTCGCCGCCCCAGTTCTGACCCAGCCATATTCAATTCAGTCTTGACTCTGTGCCTCCTGGGAACAGTCCCGCCCGAACTCCTAAGCCAGGTCTTTCCTAAACCCGAAACATGCATCCTGGGACCGGTTTTGGGGTAACACCCCTCATCAGCCAGGATACCTTGAATCCAGTGACAAAGTGAGCAAGGGACCCACTTCTGGGCATACCCTGCCAACTTAGGGCAAACAAAGCAAACATAAAGAGATGATGGACGGAACGCTGAAACGTTTCAGACACTCACCCCCAGTCACAGATCTGGGTTGAATCCATCATTGTTCTTTAGCTCACTTCGCCACCTACATCAGGGACAGGCACAACATCCATGCCAAGATTGCTTTAACTTTGGCCCATTTTGCAACCATCTCTGGGCTGCGAGTAAATTGGACGCTATCTTGACTATTCCTCTTCCTCCACAATGTCCCCAATGCATGCTTTGTGCTCAGCATGCACAATTAGACTGGCAGCAGCACACATTTAGATACCTGGGGGTGTGTGTTTACTATTTCACAGCTGATGTTTTGGATGGCAATGTCACTCATGGTGCAGTGACATCATTGCACACCCAGATAGCCTACTGGTGCACACTGCCATTGGAGGTGGCAGGGAGCGTGGCATTATTAAAAATGGTCGTGTTACCCCGCCTTCTATATTTCTGTGCTAGCCTACCTCTTAACCTTCCTGTTGCATTCTTTTGAGTGCTTGATTGGCAGATTTGAGAATTTATTTGGGACAAGTTATGTGAGGTCTAGCTGCACTGTATTTCCATCAGTACTACCTCGCTCCTCAAATCCAAAGGATTGCTAAATGGCTGGTGGGTTTGCACATATTGGACAACAGGGCCACGTCCTCACATAGCTGGTCCTTGCCAGCCATTTTGCATCTGTTCCACCCTTGCACACGAGCGGGGAAGCTTGACTCACTACTTAAAAAACATATATATTTATAGAGTTTTGTATAGTGCGAACTTGATCCAAAGGTATCGGAGCCCTTTACATAGTCACAGAAACAGTCACCTGAGGTGCATATGAATAAATGCAATTACATAGAATAGGCACAAACACACATCAACAACATACACAGAGGTATACTATAAACAGCAGTAGTTGTATGAGTTACATGTGGAGTAAAAGCAGTTACATGGAGAAATCACAGATACATATCAACAGTGCATACAAAGGACAGTGGGATATATATGGGCGATTTAGTTATGTGGTATTTAAGAAAAGGTGTGTCGACTTGGGTAACAGCGTGTGCGCAAGGTAACACTCGTGATGTGAGATGATCAAGGTAGCATATAAGCACAAAATAACACATAGGCATATAACAACAATGTAGTTCAGTGAACGAGCAAAGGATTATATAGGCCTAGTATAACAGTGTAGACTCTCAGTGAAGACATAACTGCACCAGGTACTCACAGGAAGATAGAATGGTCATAGAGTGGCAGGTTCTGTATCGGGGGCTCCGGGGGTGGGGGGGGTGGGGTGGGCAGAGTGCAGAGCTTGATGGGCTTCTGCTACAGTTGTGGCTGATGCAGGCAGATCGTGACTTTGGTGGATGGAGCGACAGGAGCCCCCATGAAGGACAAGTCATCATGCCATTCAGCTGCTGTGCGGGGACAAGCTTGAGGGGTTGGGAGTACGAGCGATGCAGCTCCAGGCACTATGTGAGGGGGCAGCAGACCTAAGCTCCTGGCACACATGTAGATGGCAATGCACTTCCCTTGACTAGCGCATCAGCGGGGGCTGGTCAGGCAGAGCAGGCCGTGGGGGGTGAAGGATGTCAGAGGGGTCCTCCTCACCGCCCCTGCTTCAGGTAAGGCAGGTGCTTGAGGGAGGAGAGGGGGTGGTCACTTAGTCAACAGTTAATAGGGGCGCTCCACAGATCTGTAATACCTGGGTGGCGCTGGGGGTCAGTCGAGCAAGCCACTCCCAGAACACATTGCAGTCTCAAAAAAGAAACACACAGCAGTCCCATGGACAGATCAGGCCGGTCGAGCGAGCGAGGGGGCAGCATCGGGCTCACGTCTTGATCTTCCACTTTTTTTGTGCTTTCCTACTGCGCCTCTCGTTTTTCCACTTTTGCAACTTTTTCCAATCTGGTCAAAGGGCACTATTGCCGGGGGTTGCGTATTGCTGCTGTCGTAGATGCCTTTGCATCACTAAACACATGACCCTTTATGCGCCAGGTGGGCACTTATTGATACCCCTAGGAATGGTGGAATCACCTCAACATCTGAGCTGACAACATGGCACGCTGTCGGCCTCCACGCACTGGGGACCTATACAGGGAAGGTACCTTGGCAACTTACGAGATGTTGATGGAGGAGGATGGCCTGCCCCCGGCCAATTTCTACTTCACTACTCCCTGATTGGCACACTTTGGAACCACTGAGGAGGCATGACCACTGAAATGCCTATCCAGCTCATGATCCAGTTTTTAATTGTGATGGGAAGGGGTAGACACCTCATACAATGGTTTGCGGATTCATTCCACTCTCACACTACTCCACAGCTTCTCACCCGACAACAATGCTGGGAAGTGGACTTAACATGCCCTTGTACTGATAAGGAATGGGCCACTTTGCTGGAGTGCCCAAGACAGGTGATGCAAAATGCCTGGTTTAAGCTTCTTCAGCTTTTTATAGTACACAGGGCTACGTCACACCTGCCAATGTGGATCAGTATTGTCACAGAGAAGACACAGCGTGCCTTCATTGTGCCCAAATAGATGCTGACTTGCTGCACATGGTTTGGGCTGCCCCAACTTACATATCTACTGGATCAGCCTCAAATCAAGTTCATCCACATGCACTGAGTGTCTGGACCTGCACACATGGGACAGATGCTCTGCTGGGATTGAATCGCAGGCCCCAGAAACACAGGATGGCTTCCTGCTTTCTAGACTTAGGTTTCATAGTAGCAAAGCGCCCTATTACGCGCAGATGGAAATCTGCTGATCCCCCACTGCTCCCAGTTGGGTGCGATCAATGCTTAATCAGGCATAAGCTGAAAGTGTAGCCCTGCATAGAGAAGACATGCTTGGGCTGAAGAAGTAGCCCATTGTCACTTACAGGGATACTGTCTCATGTGACTTATAGTCAAACTACTAACTGAAGTCAGACGATAGGGCTGATACCGTGGTGGGGGCCCCGGGTACATAGACTTGGGTTGCTGGCAGATGCCAATCATTTTGACAATCATAACGCCCCCAAACACACTTTGAGTGATTTTTAGCAGAAAGTCACTAACACAGCATCTGCTAGAGATGGAGGGTGAGAGAAGCAGGGTTGGTCGCCAAGTTGTCTGGTCTTCCAAGTTGTCCCATTAAGGTTATTATTGTTATATTTCTATCAAAAAGTATGAATCTGTTCCCACCGTCACTGCCGATTCACCTGGCGTGTCATCCTTACTGCTTTTTATTGCAGGGGTTTCCATATCGATGTCTCAATATACACACAGAAATGTACCTTTTGGGCATGTGTCCCAACTCAGAGATGAGCTCTAGTGTTTATCCTCTTGTGCGGGTTATCTTGCACAACTTATGTCATTATTTCTTTCAGTGCTTGCTATACTTTCCGTCACTTGCATTATCATTGCATGTATCCTTAAAACAAAGATGCATAAAACATCGACTAGGAATACAGTTCTCAAAGGACTTATTACCAGCCTGGAAAAATTGTCACACCGACCCCCATTGTCGTCTATGTGGATACCGAAATGAAACACTAACGCACTTACTATGTGTGTGCCCGGCACTTAAGGACTTGAGGAGACGGCTTTTAAAGAACATTTTTAACAAATTGAACATTCAGACTTGTAGGCAAGCCGTAATCCGATGGCTAGATGGATCATGTCCTATACTGGCCTGCAGGGGGGTCAAATATATGATGAAAGCCCAATCTCTCTTACAGCAAGCTGACCTTGGAATCACACCACCAAACTGAAATATATGGCATTTACTTTGCCATTTGACAAACAGTTCTATTTGCTAATATTTTAAAAAGTGTTTTATGTCCCATATTTTGATTTCTCCTGTAGTAACTGTCTATTGGTATCTGTACTTTACTCCTATAGTTCCAATATATTTTTTTTTATCCACCAATTGAGTGGCATACGTAGCAAGGATCTTCTCGGATCCAAGAATGCATGAATGCAGCTACAACTTATAAATGTTTGAAATATGTCAAATATCATGAATACACTACTTGTTGAGCACACTTTGTTTAGGATGTAATCCCGGATTGAGTCTTTGATGGTGCGGCAGAGTGATCTCTACTGAAGTTAAATGGCCTGTAGTTGCCACAATGATAGACCTGTGTGAGAACGCAGGGCCCATTTGCGGAGTCCCCCGACTTTCTGGTCCCATTTTTGACTACTAGGTGCTGGTTTTCTGACCTGATGGCACCCTGGCTCTGCTAATCAGACCCAGGGACAGCCCTCTGATTAAACGTACATGATTAGGTATAATTATAATTGGCAATGACAGACCCCTGTAAGTCCCTAGTGTGTAATAAGGCAAGGTGGATTCAAACTACCTATAAGTCCCTGGTATATATTAGGGCAGGGAGGTTTAGAGGTCCATAGATTTCCTCCACTAGAGTGTGCACTGCTGTGCTGCCTGCTGTCATTTTAAAGGCCACCCTTGCCTTGCAGGCTGCTTTTGAATTTTAATTATAAGTAAATTCGACTTTCGAATTAAAGGTACTTCAAGTAGGAATCTACCTTATGTTTACATACATGTCCGACTATGTATGTATGTGTGTTCTTATATAGCGCTCGACTTACCCTAGGGCATCTCGGCGCTTGCATTGGTAACCCGTCCTGGATTTTCCCTGTGAGATAACCCGTACTGGGCATCCCCAAGGTAAAAGCCAGGCATCCCACCGCGGGGGGGGGGCGTTGTGGAGATTAAGCAAGCTTAATGCCCAGAGTTGCATAGTGTGAACCCGTGATTAGATTGGGCACCGAAGCGAGAATTATCGAGTCTGTGGACAAATGGGCTCAAGACCCTGCCGCGTCGGGAATTGAACCCTGGTCCCGGGTCTAGCCTTTGCTTCTGGGTATGCCTCCTCTAACCAGCGAGCCACACTTCTCCACTAAGGTCTCCCATAGGTTCCCTAGAGGTAAGATGCCTTGTAACTATAATCAGGGGCAAGAGTCACACATGAGCATCAGTAATTAGATTAGTCAGCAGGTTGGAAGGGGTGTGTTAGTGAAAATTAGCCACACCAGCGGGCTGGTTTAGCTAAATCTAACCCCAAAGGAGAGACTCTCCATGTTGGATTTTGAGAGAATGGTGGTTTCTGGGACAGGAATTTGGCACACTTTGGAGATGTGATCATACACCTGGCTCGTACCCTGCATCCCATTGGTCAGGGGTGCCCCCCTGGTTGATGGCAAGAAACCATGAATAAATATGGGAGAGCTACCTGGCTCCTCAGATCCGCAACCTAAAGAGACAAGAAGAAGGGCTGCTCTGTGGATTCCTTTGCCTTGCTCCAAGAATGATTAAGAAGTGGACTTCCTGAAAGCTACAGGTTAACAGAGCCAACTTGCATCATCTCCACCAAGAGTCCCCATTCTGGAGTGCGTCCAGTGGACTTTTAAGGATTTCGCCAGGTGCATTGTAAGAATTGAAGTCCAGACGTCCCAAGGACAATCTAAAAGGTGCCAGATCCTTGTATATGTGTTTTGGACACTTTGAACCCTTAAGAGGACCTGTGGTAAATTAAAATTACCTATACGGAATTTCTATGCGGTAAAGTTCAATAAGAATAACTCAATCAGAAATGAGAGGCAGAGTCCGTGGCATCTGAGTTTATAAGGGTTTTATTCCATAAAATGGAATTGGTTCGAACCAGGTATCATGTTCCATCACCACGAAGGTTCAGGAAGGGATAGACAATGCTTTATTAACAGGTTACAATATATATAGTATATGCATTTTAATGGCAATGGATACATAAGGCGTAACAGCTGAGAGAAAAGAGATAAGAACACATGTGCGTAACAGAAGGCGTGTACGAGGGCGTACACGGAGGTGTGTGCTAGACAACGTCACATGAAAGTGTCACAGGTAGGTGGAACCACAGAGGAATCCTGCAGTGTCAGCAGAAATACATGGCAGAGATGCGCGCGCAGCAGCATGACGTGTGATTGACGTGGAACTGGAGGGTGAAGGGGACTTGACATTTAGCCCTACATGAGGAGACAGAAGTCTGGTGTGTCAGAACAACCTAAACCCAAATCATATCTAATATCTTGTGTTTGAGGAACTGTATTATCTAGAAGGAAAGGTCTCTCGGGCAGAGGCTATTCTATACTGACTGCTAGTGCGTGCATATGTGTCTACGTGTCTACGTGAGATGCGAGGGGCCATGGGCCTACCATGGTAACAGGAGCAATGAATTTCTTGCACGGAGACAGAAAGGCCGGGCCCTTTGCTCTGCAGCTGGGGAGATGTTTTCCTAAATCACTAGACAGGAATGTATTTTCGAGGAGCGGAGCAGATAACTTGAAGGCAAAATACAGTCTTGGCAGGCAAGCAGGTCGAGCCAGGCACCGCTCGCCGCACAGGGAGTAAGGCAAGGGTCATGGAAGCGGCAGGCTGCAGCTTTCAGAGACAGAAGGCAGAAAGGGCTCGATGGCAGGAATCAGGGCCTAACTCGCCAGAGCCAGGAAAACGTGAAAGTGCACCATGTAAAGACGGTGGCAAGGCATACTTAGGAACTGAATATTCGACCCATTCATGGTGGATCTGAAAGAGGACATGTTAACGTTGGACGCAAATGTATTTGCGTCTTTATAGCTGGTTGTGGAGGGAACATACATGTACTTGAAGCACGTACATGGAGCAGTTGGGGTCTACGTTAGGGGACACAATTGACCATAAAAATTCATATTACCTCATTCCCTCCTTGTCCCCTACGGACCCTTCATGATATATCAATCTTCATTAGTCTATCAATTTGTTCATATAACATCATTTGCTCTTCTTTTTTCTGGCGGGATTTTGAACGTGGACTTGAATGGGGAATACATGATGTGGCGCACAAGCCGCAAATCGCTGGCCCACATTGTAAACATAGGCAACAACTGAACACTATGAGAAGGGCTATTCCGAGGAAGGATAGGACCTTCCATCCCCAGGCTGATAGTACACTCCAGAACCAACCGGACCAAGTCCAGGTGCCTGGATTCTGATGTATCTGACTTGCAATCTTGTGGAGACGGGTTATGGCTCTATATACTGATGGCGCGTTTTCTGGAATGAAAACACAGCAACTCGATCCGATGACTCTACAAGCTCCGCCCCTATCGGCCAGGATGACGTCAAGGACAAGACGATTTTGAAGAACAACAATCCGCATAGCAGACTGCTCCTCCGTTAAGTTGCCCAGGGCGGAAGTAGTTTCATTCACTACTGCTTCGAGGGTTCTAGTTAATTTACGTATCAGTTTACTATTAAAGACAGCACCTAAATAGGGAAAGAAACCTTTATTGAAGTCTGTATACTGCTCCCATGCCGTTTCAGTGTAGTCGACAATCGGGAGATCTCTCTTGGGTCTAACATGTACTAGATGGGAGTCCCTATGATAATCAGGAGGGGCTAGGAAAACAGGTGGCAGAAGGAATGCAATGTAACAGGTGCCATCCCAATCTAGAGGTAAGCGTATATATGCTGTATGACCACAAATGAAATAGGAATGACGGGAAGCTTTAAATGTAGACTTGCCTTTATCACTGAATTCGATCACAGTAGTACATCTACTATGACCCAGGTGTACTGAACCATTCTTTCTGACACATAATTCACCTTTGACTGGTAATACGGACATAGCGGGCAAGACTGGTTCGGTTTCGGATTCAACATTCAGAATCATGAGGTTAAGTGTAAAGTTACCTAATCCATATACTTCGTTTTCTAGATCAGTCCCTGTCCTTTGGGGAAGACCCTCCTTGTCAGGGAAACATACTTTATGCAGAACGGTGTTCAAATTTCCCCATACCCAATTGCCCTGGTAAACTACGGAATTGGAATCTAAGGAGTTCATTAAACTAAACCATGCACCACAGGAACCATTGTGTGTGAACGGGTACGGAAAGAGGGGCAGAACTCCCTTGTATTTCTGATAGGGAGGGAGTCGGCCACATATCCAACAATTAGTAGCATTGCTGGTCTGATGGGAATGATGTAACATACTAATGAATGTATTGTTGCGCAGCGCAAGTCGGTAAGACAACTCATGCGGGGGCAGTTCACTGAAAGTGTGCTCGACAGTGTCATTTGGAGAAGAATGTGCACGTTTGAAAATAGGAAAATATACATGAAGCAGTATACTTGCAGCAATAATCATAAGACTCAGAAAAAACATAATCAATAGTGTCACAATACAGTGACTACGAAGTGATTTACAATATTCACGTTTCTTGAGCTGTTTCTGTCTATCTCTCTCTCTATTGGGGTCTAGGGGATACATGTCCGAAACTTGTCTAACCGATTCACCTAGGGGAGGACTTAAACAATTAAACTGTCTGACTTGCTAGACCTCAACTTTAATTTATACTCCTGAGAAGAAGTTTTCTCTACCAGGGGGAGTTTTGAGTCAGTCTGTGGAGGAGGGCAGGGCTGGGAGTCTAAGTCTGGCGGCAGTCCATGGCATTTTTTAACATGACTCGAGTGAAGCCAGCCCTTACGGCCCTCCACTTTAATCGCAGTCCTTGTAGTCAATAGTACTAGCTTCGGTGCCTGCCAACGTTCCTCACGAACACCAGGTCCCCCGGAACAACCTCATGTGGCTTCACCTCGGTGTTGTCGGGAAAGGCTGCAGCAACCTGTGAACGACATGATTGTAGTGCAGACATCAAGGAAGCAAGGTAATCTGTCAGCATGTTACAGTCAACATCAGTAATTTTTCTCGGCAGAGGCGTCCCCCACATATTCGGTGGCCTACCAAAGATCACCTCGTACGGGGATAGCCCTGTTCTAGAGTGTGCTACCATTCTCATATAAAAGAGTGCAACTGGTAAAGCTACTATCCAGTCAACGCCTTTCTCTCTACAGATCTTGGCAAGACGAATTTTCAGAGTCTGATTATGAAACCTGCTGCCTCGGGATGTCGGACACAGTGGAATTTCCATTGATAGCCTAGCAGGAGTGATACCTGCTTCATAAGCTCGGACGAGAATGGCTGACCGTTATCTGAGTATACGATACGGGGCAAACCATACCTGGGGAAGAATTCACAAACCAGCTGCTTGGTAGTGGTCGGAGCAGTGTAATCTGGGACTGGATATGCTTCTGTCCAACGGGAGAGTGCACATACAACTACGAGGACATATTTGAATCCTCGACAGCGTTCCATCTGGATATAATCCATCTGAAGGACTTCAAAAGGATGATCGGGAGGATGAAATCCACCTTGCTCTACGGGAATGCTTTTACCTGGGTTGAACTGACAACAGATCATGAAGTACGCACTTTCTGTTTGGCTGCTGCTCGTAAATGTTTATTGAACCAAATGTTTTGAATACTATCTAACATGGCTTTTTCTCCTAAATGTGCTGGACTGTGTACTGTGTTAATGATAACTTGAACCATAGAGTCGGGGAGAAACCATGTAGATTTTCCCTTCGTCATCCATCCCTGTTCTGTCTGGATCCCTCCTAGTTCAGTCCATTTCTTGATTTCGTTTGGTGTAGCATGTGTCTGTATGTCAATTACATCTAGGGCGGGATCCTTAACTGTCATGCAATGTGTCGGTGTCTGGACTATTGTCTTTGTCAGATCAGTTGTGTGAGTCTGAGTCTGAGCTGTATGCTTGGCTGTTCGGTCTGCCAGGTCGTTACCCTGGGAAATGATATCTGTGACTTTCGTATGTGCCTTGCACTTCATAATGGATATGGCTGTAGGCAAATGTATTGCGTCTAACAGAGCTTGAATGAGGGGACCGTGCTGGATCTTGGCACCGTGAGAAGTCAAAAAACCTCTCTCTCGCCAGAGTACTCCGAAGTCGTGTACAACTCCGAATGCATAACGTGAATCTGTGTATATGTTAACTCTCTTGTTCTTTGCTCGAATACAGACTTGTGTCAGAGCGATGAGTTCTGCTACTTGAGCTGACAGGGTGTCAATACAATTCGTTTCTATGACTTCAGTTTCTGTCGTGACTGCATATGCGGCCACCAACTCTCCTGTACTTGTTCTCATGCATGAACCATCCACATAAAGTGTCAGGTCTGGATCTGGTAATGCGGTATCTGTCAAGTCTTGTCTGGGTTTCGTCGTGATGGTAATGACTTCAATACAATCATGTGCCAATGGATCTGTCTCACTTAATGGCAGAAGTGTAGCAGGATTCAATGTATTACAACGTCTGATTTCTATGTGTGGCTGAAACAATGTCAATTCATAACCTGTCAGTCGTGCTATAGTCAAGTGCTGAGTCTGTGTTCGGTTTAAAAGAACTTCCACGGAGTGTGGAACTTGTACTGTCAATTGATGTCCTAACACTATGGAATCGCTTTGTCTGATTGCTAGAGCTGTCGCTGCTACTGATTTCAAGCACGCAGGCAGCGCCTGGGCTACTGGATCCAATGTACTAGAAAAATAAGCACACGGTTTGTGTGAACCTGCTTGATCTTGGGTGAGTACTGACAATGCAGTACCTTCTCGTTCTGTGACAAAAAGTGTAAAAGGCTTGCTGTAACATGGTGTCGCTAAAACTGGTGCTTGACATAAGGCTTTCTTTAAGTCGTCAAAAGCTTGTGTATGTTCCTGAGTCCAAGGGAGGACAGTCGATGTCGCTGCCTCCTGGGTTGTCAACTGTATGAGTGGTTTGGCTAGAAATGCATACTGAGGAATTCATTGTCTACAGTAAGAAGTGAGGCCTATAAAAGCCCGTACCTCCTTTTGTGTCTTGGGTTGTGACATGTTTACAATTAACTGGATACGGTCAGGTGTTAGCTGTCTCCCCCCTTTGGACAGCAAGTGCCCAAGGTAAACCACTTGCTGAACACAGAATTGCAGCTTCGAAGGGGACACCTTGTGCCCCTTGTCAGCCAAGAAATGCAAAACCGTCAGTGATGCTTGCTCACATTCAGGTTCGCTGCGGGCGGTGATCAGTAGATCATCGACATACTGTAGCAGGGCAGTGTTCTCAGGCATGTGCATACTGTCAAGTTGTCTTTTCAGTGCTTGGCTATAGATGCTGGGGCTTTCTGTGAATCCTTGAGGTGCGCGTGCAAATTTGAAGCTTCGACCACTTAAACAGAATCCGAAGAGATATTGGCTTTCCGGATCAATTGGGACACTAAAGAAAGCGTTCTTCAGATCAATTACAGTAAAGAACGTTGCTTCGGAATCAATGGCAGTCAATAGAGACGAGATATCTGGGACCACGGGATACTGTGGTACGATGCATTTATTCAGTTCTCGTAAATCGATCACTAATCGATAAACTGGAGGTGCATTTGGATCAGTGCGTTTAAGAATCGGAATGATAGGGGAATTACATAAATTTGAGTCGGTTTCTACAACCACTCCTTGTGCAATGAGCTCGTCAATGATTTTCAGTAAAGCCACTACAGCATCTGGGGGTAACTTGTATTGTCGGATTCGTGGTAATACCACTCCTGGCCTGAGTGTGACTCGATATGGTGTAATGTGCATACAACCTACATCAGTGGGGCCTTGTGCCCATAAATGTGCAGGAACATTCTGTAATCTGGGATCAATATCTCTCAACACATAGTGACCCTTGAAGTCACGCTAAAACAGTCTTACTCCTTCCGGAGAACAGCAAATCACAGCTCCTAGAGCTTTCAGTGTCTTGATACCTAACAAGTTTTCTGGACATGATTTCGTTAATAACAAATCTGTAGTGCGAGACAACGGACCAACTAAAAGAGGTACTGGTTTCGATACTTCATTTACAATAGGCTTGCCTGAAAATCCCAGGGAAACATTCTGGGAGCCTGAGAGGGGTGCCCCTGGAACCTCGTCGTGACTTATTGTTGTTCTGCTTGCCCCTGTGTCAATCAAAAACTTTCTATCTTTACCTAATACTTGACTATGAACGTAGGGACCCTCCTGATCTACAGGAACCTCAATAAGAGGCAAGCCAACTTCCCTCTCTAGGCTGTTTCATGTGTATCGCTGATAATCGGGATAATCAGTTTGGGCATACTGATACATCTGCTGAGTTGCATGTTGTGTTGCGGCAATCGGTTGTGGCTGTGGTACCGCTACGGTCTGTACTGTCTGTTGTGGAGCCTGCATAGGCTGGATATTCTGTGGTACTTGTTGTTGGACCTGATCCTGTCTAGGTTGACGCGGTCTTTCTTTAGTTTTACCTGTAGCTATATTGTGTTTCAAAACTGCACAATCGTTTATATAGTGACCTGGCTGTTTACAATAGTTGCATGTCCCTTTAACAGGAGCTGCTGAATTATTGGACTGTGTCATGCCCTTTTTCTGACCGTCAGCTGGAACTGACTGGGCTACTAACATTTTCATTTTCGTATCTTTCATACGTCTTTGTTCGTGATCATGTTCTTCTCTAATTCTGTTCTGGTGGTACTGTAACATTTGTAACATTTGGGAAGGCGTGTTTGCTTGCCAGGTGCTCTCGACTTTCAGTACACGATTCTTAACTTGGGGCAGGGAATTTTCGACTAACTTGGATACAAAAAGGTGTGGATATGACTCGCTACTTGCTTTCAGGCCACTATTAATAATAAAACATTTCTCAAATCGGGAATAAAAATCACTAGTGTCTTCATCGGGTTTCTGTTTGCAGGCTGAGATTGCATCCCAGTCCTCCTTTTTCGTTGCTAATAAACGTGGCAATACTTGTACTAACAATCCTGGTAATGCTTTAGTTTTATCCCCAAGCCCTAGGCCTGGGGTTCGAGTATTTTCTTCGTTCTCTAATGCAGCCCAATCAATCTTTTGCTCTCCCACCTCCCATTCTTTTTCTTTGAGTTTTTCGTAAATACCGGCAGGCAATAATACTTTCAATATTTTCATGATGTCGGGATAGGTATAATCACCCATGAGTAACATGTCTTTTATTTCACGGTGGAAACCTGCAGGGTCTTTATCGTGACTGGGCACTAGTTTCTTCATTTCCAATAATTCCATTTTAGTTATGGGCGTGTACACAAACACACGTCTAAAGGTATTATCAGCATTCCTGACTGGATGCACTTCTCGCAAGGGATTTTGTCTGTCTATGTAAAACATTTTTCTTTCTGGGGGTGAAGCTGAAACAAACTGTGGATTCAGGAAAGCACTATATCTGTGTCGATGTTCTAGAATTACCTTAATTAAATCGGTACCCAGGCCCCTCCATTTATTCATGAGTAACTCTATTAATACATCAGGTAAGGGACCTGGATCAGAATGTTGGCTCTTATACAATGTAAGGAGGTGTTGTATCATATACATACTAGCTAGTCGCTGTTCGTCTGGGGAAAGATTCAAAAAGGTCTGCACTAATGCGTCATCGCTATATTTATCAGAATTGTCAGCCCATTGTACTGCTGACCTGGCTAATTCTTGTTCATCCATGGAATCGAGTACATGGTACCCCATTCGTTCTTGAAGTATTTTATCGGTAGCCTGAAATAGATGTTCAGGAGTCTTCAGGTTTGACATAGCGGAGTGAAAAAGTCTCTTGCTTTCTGGGCGTATCGGTTTATTAAAGGATCTACCCTTTCCTACATATGCTATCGTTCCTCTATCTTCTGGCTCTTCCTCCCCTGAGGATTTATTCGTGTCTGATTCTGCTTCCCTTTCAGCTTTCTCTTTTGCATGAAATACTACTATTTCTTTACGAATTTTCCTGTACATGGCCTCTATACATGCCTTTCTATCATGTTTTCCCTCTGAAATATTCTGACCCCACGTAGTTAGTACCTTCATCTCTTCTTTATTTACACCAGGCCGGTCTCGTTCTCTTATGAAACAGTTTATGAGGAATCTTAATAGTACACTTTGAAGGTCTACTTTCTGATGTGCCATAGCCTCGTGAATACATTCCTGACCCTCCCCTGTCTGAACAAAATGATATATCCTGTCTAGGTAATCTTGCATTCCTGGAAATAAAACCAAAAAGTTTGCAGCACGTCTTATACGTATTGAGGCTAATATCATGCAACCGTCTTTGCCTGGTACTGGGTCATATCTACAGTCTGTAAGAAGCTCTTTAAGCTTTTCCATTGTGGCTGGTTTCGGAGTACGTTCCATTGCTAGTTCTCTAATAGTTATTCGGTGTGTTGGTGGCGGGGTATGGTAACCCCCTGATGCACCTCCTGAGGCGGAGGCTTGAGCATGATCTGTCTGTAGGGTTGTGTCAGGCCCGAAAGGATTAAGCGGATTAATAGGGGTAATGGGGGGTGCAGGAAGTGGTGGAGGAGTGGTCTGTCGTTGGGGAAGGTTATTAGTGGGTGGTATAGGTGCAGGTGGAACATTGGTGTATGCGGGTGCTACATCGTCTAAATAAGAAGAAAGGAAAATCTCTGCTGCGGTCTTGTGACGTAATTTAGTCGGAACCAATGGAGGGGGCTGATCTTTCGGTACTTCCGGGGTCGCCTTGGGCAGGCCCTCGGCCAGGACTGGATACAATCCTGTCATAATAGCATTACTACGTCTATCGTGTTGTTCTATCCTAACTCGTTCTCCTTCTTCTAGTAGTTCTTTTTCTTTGGCTTTTTCGGAATCCTCTGTACTTCTCTCTGCTTTTCTGAGTGCTTTCTCTGTCCGTCTGTGTGATTCTTTACGCCATAATTCAATGGCATCTTTCTGTGACTGTCTGGCTTTCTTTTTCCATAATGCTTCTTCTACTCTCAAGATGCACTCGGCATCCCATGTCCCTGTAACGGGCCATCTCTGATTCTCTGCTAGATCTTTGGTGTAGTCCACCCACAAGTCGAGATATAATACAGCATCTAAGCCGTGTTTGTGGTACATAAAATATCCGGGAGTGTCCCTGGGTGGGATGGGAACAGCTTCCTCGAGTATTCCTTTCCTAGTTCCTATCTGTTTCAGTTTAGAAAACAGTGGCATGTTGAGCCGTGATACTTGATACTTAATACTTACTCGGACTTGGACACAACTAATACAATAAACACAGTAATGAAAATCAAACAATCACTCATACCACGACATTAAAATACATTAAAACATTTCGGAAAAACGAACAATAACTTGATAGCGGAATACTGGATATACTGCTAAACAGTACAGATACACTGCTAAACAGTGCAGACCGGATCTGTGTACCCAAATCCGTCTTGACCGGACACAAATTAATGCACCCGTCTAGATGCGTCCCCAGCAACGGTACTCACCGGGAAGCACGGAACGGAAGGCCTCGGAAACTCGACACTGGACTGGACCGGACTGGACTCGACTCGACTCGTGACGTAGGTACTTTGGAACTTCGGAACTGGTGGGCCTCTGAATACCTCGGACCTTGCTCTCTCGGCTGGGCTCTGGTCGGGATCCTCCGCACTCCTCACGGCCTCGTCTGGGTGTCGATCGCAGCCTCCGTCACCTCCGTTGGCCTGAGGGAGATACAGGAAATCCTGCGGGTACGCGTAGTTGTCCGTCACGGCTGTGGCAGGGGACCAGGCCTGCAACGCACCGCCGGCGCATAAGGTGGGGGAGGGTCCCTGTTCGGGCGCCAATTATGTGGTAAATTAAAATTACCTATACGGAATTTCTATGCGGTAAAGTTCAATAAGAATAACTCAATCAGAAATGAGAGGCAGAGTCCGTGGCATCTGAGTTTATAAGGGTTTTATTCCATAAAATGGAATTGGTTCGAACCAGGTATCATGTTCCATCACCACGAAGGTTCAGGAAGGGATAGACAATGCTTTATTAACAGGTTACAATATATATAGTATATGCATTTTAATGGCGATGGATACAGAAGGCGTAACAGCTGAGAGAAAAGAGATAAGAACACATGTGCGTAACAGAAGGCGTGTACGAGGGCGTACACGGAGGTGTGTGCTAGACAACGTCACATGAAAGTGTCACAGGTAGGTGGAACCACAGAGGAATCCTGCAGTGTCAGCAGAAATACATGGCAGAGATGCGCGCGCAGCAGCATGACGTGAGATTGACGTGGAACTGGAGGGTGAAGGGGACTTGACATTTAGCCCTACATGAGGAGACAGAAGTCTGGTGTGTCAGAACAACCTAAACCCAAATCATATCTAATATCTTGTGTTTGAGGAACTGTATTATCTAGAAGGAAAGGTCTCTCGGGCAGAGGCTATTCTATACTGACTGCTAGTGCGTGCATATGTGTCTACGTGTCTACGTGAGATGCGAGGGGCCATGGGCCTACCATGGTAACAGGAGCAATGAATTTCTTGCACGGAGACAGAAAGGCCGGGCCCTTTGCTCTGCAGCTGGGGAGATGTTTTCCTAAATCACTAGACAGGAATGTATTTTCGAGGAGCGGAGCAGATAACTTGAAGGCAAAATACAGTCTTGGCAGGCAAGCAGGTCGAGCCAGGCACCGCTCGCCGCACAGGGAGTAAGGCAAGGGTCATGGAAGCGGCAGGCTGCAGCTTTCAGAGACAGAAGGCAGAAAGGGCTCGATGGCAGGAATCAGGGCCTAACTCGCCAGAGCCAGGAAAACGTGAAAGTGCACCATATAAAGACGGTGGCAAGGCATACTTAGGAACTGAATATTCGACCCATTCATGGTGGATCTGAAAGAGGACATGTTAACGTTGGACGCAAATGTATTTGCGTCTTCATAGCTGGTTGTGGAGGGAACATACATGTACTTGAAGCACGTACATGGAGCCTTTGGGGTCTACGTTAGGGGACACAATTGACCATAAAAATTCATATTACCTCAGACCTTCAGGAAAAAGTTAAAAAAATGTGGGAACTTTTTGTCAAAAGCTCCATAAGGTGACAGACTTAACGTCAAGAGTCAAGCAAGCATCCTTCAACCACGACCCTGCCTGGATTTCAGATTTGCCCTATGGAAAGCTCCGTAGCTCTAGACTTTAAGGATTTGAGCAAGGCCTCGCAGATAAGCAATCTGATGACGTTGCATCAAAATTGGCCTCCTGGAAGGGACAGCTCGATGTACAGAGAAAAATCCTCCAGAAAGGTTTCCAATAGCCAAGGAAACTTTTGACTGAATCCTCACACTTAGTGTATCCAATCAGGGCTCCATCCTGGTTGGCCTCAAACTTTGACTTTGTCCCGTTCAAGAGTGAGCAGATAATCCAAAGTGGCTCTATAGGTTTTAAAGCACTAGAAAGTCTTTATTCTTTAAAAATTCATAGCTCCGGTTCCTTTCATTGGATTTGTGTTGTTTCTGTGTCTATTTGTTCATAAAAATACATTCTATATTTATAAATTGGAGTTGGATTTTTATTGCTTGTCCTGTCTTGTTTAGTTGATGTATTGTTTTTTTTGAATGCTTTACACACCTGTCTCCTAAGATACACCCGCCTGCTTGTTGCCAGCTAGCAAGGGTTGAGCAAGGGAATCATTTTATTGATACTTTGACTGACCATTTTATTATGCTTGTGGCCTCATAACAAGTGGTAAGCCACTACGGATCTCTACTAATAGTCCACTTTCCAACATTTGGTGTTCAGCGGCGAGGATACCTACTTGTGTTTGAAATTACACCATACAGTAAAATAAGAAAAGATATTTAAAAGACCTCTACATTGACTTAGAACAAAACTTTTGAAGTTTGTACTAAACTGATCTTTAGTCAAATCTTTCTAAATGTGTTCAATTTCTCATTTTAAAATTGTGTGACCCAAAACTAGGAATATCATTGAGCTAGATCTGGCTAATCTGACCAAACTCAGTATGGCTGAGCTTAGGGTACAGTGTAAGGCTAGGTGGCTACCTGCTGCTAGTAGGATTGGAAAGGCAGAGATGATTAGATACCTTAGATCTGGGCAGAGACCACTCCAGAGAATGAAGGGGAGGTGGGATGATGGCCCCTTCAACAACCTCCAGGTAGAGGATGAGGACAAATCCTCTATAACTTCTTGCACTAGGTTCAGGATTCCAGGTGGTTGGAGGCTCCTCCACAGAGCAGCCAGAGATGTCCGTTAGAGAGAAAAAGATTGTTCTGGAAGGGGGGGAACTGAAACTAGAAAAAGAGAAGTGGTAGAAAGCGAAAGCAAAAATAAATGGTGCCAGCAACAAGAAAGAGGAGGATGTTGGGATGTCCCAGGGTGGTGAGTTTGCTCCCAGGCTTCCCAAGGGAATAGTTCCCATGCATGTAAAGGGTGGGGCAACAGTGAAAAATGGCTGCCCTTGAGATGAGAAGGGTCCACTCTAAGTACTGGAGTTCACTCCCAAGGGAATTCAATCCAATAGCTGGGAGAGATAGGCTCCTGACCCTACAGGGGAATGAGCCATTATCCAATCCACACAGCCTTAGAATTATATAAATTAAAAGCCCAATCAGCTGCATTATATGGGGAAGAAATTTGGGGCCATGTGAATATAGATGCCCTCACCTTAAGCAAAAATAAGTTTGCTTACTCACTTCTGCATCTCCCCAAGAGCACCCTATTGATGCCTTAAAAAGATTGGGGGAGTGTGCTAGATTAAGGCCCCTTCTATATTAGGTGAGGGCTTGGACCAGAGAGGAGCTTAAGCCATACCAGAAGGCAATAGAGGAATTGTTAGTCCTCGATAGAGACCTTTTCTTCCTGTGTTTTAACCATATCCGCTATGGCTTGAAAGATTTGGCCTTGGATCCTTCTGGACACATCCATGATCGCTGCCTCCAAGTTACATCTAAAATCACATGATTGGGAGTATATTTAAGCTAGTCTCCACCAAAATCCCACCCATGGTAGGTTGACAAACCAATTCCTGCTCATTAAGTACAGGCTTTCTAAAAAAGCATTCCTTTACATCTCACTGCAGCAAATGGCAAAATGCTTTTATCCTAATAATCTGTTATGATACACTGGAATTAGGGTCATTTACAGCATTGTGGAACACTGACATGAGTGCTGTTACTACGGATATCTGCACCATATGTCCATTTTCAAAAATGCCCAGAGGTAAATGGATACATCAATTGTGTAACCGCTTTGGTACTCGAAGGAACTTAGAAGCATTAAGGCTACTGAAGTGTGATACATCTATTTACACTGTTTTCATTATAAGCATATTTCTATTGTCAGTGGGGTTAATAAAGAGTTCGAATGGCCTTAAACTCGAGAAAACAGGTTTCCTTTGGACAGAGCTTCAAGGCTACCACTATTCTCTATGGGGCATATTATCAAGAACAGCGTTAAAAAGTATCGCCAGTTTAGCGGCAGAAAACTGCAGCTCAAACAGTGATAATGGGCTTGAAAATATGCCCTTGAGAATTCCAATAGAAGTCCATGTTCTGAATTGAACAATGGCTTCTATTGGAATTCCCAAGGACATATTATCAAGCTCATTATCGCTGTTTAGCAGCCCTTTTCTGCCGCTAAACCAGCGATAATTTTAACATTGTTCTTGATAATATGCCCCTCTATATCCTAATTTACACCACGCTCACACACACTTTTTTACAAAAGAAACACAATCTGTGAAGAAACTGGAACCTTGAATGCTAATTGTTTGTATGGTATAAGGTCTCAGTTCTTAAATGCAATAATCACAGATGTGGTTCATTCAATGACATAGCATCTGTCTTTTGTATGTACTCTCCCTGTTTTTATAAGTGTTTTTAATGAAAATTGTAGGAAATTTTTGTGTTTTATGATGATGTTCTGATGGAAATATTGATTACCTACATATTGTCAAGCTTATGCTTTTTTAATCATAAACTGGTTCAAATTAAAGAGTAAAATTATTTATTTTTGTGAAATTATTGCTTCTGATACATAAGTAAAGGGTTTGGGGTATGCCATGATACTTCTCTCTCCATTGATGTGGATAGCTTGAATGTGTGTTAGCGTGGTGTTTAATAGGATATATAGAGAATAGTGGTAGCCTTAAAGCTCGGTCCAAAGGAAACCCGTTTTGTTGACATTGTTGTATAGTACCCTATTCCTTTGGCATAAGGGGTCCCTCTCTGCTTTTCACACTTAAACTCTAGAGAAAGCCATTTGGCCTCACTAGAGACACCTGCCTAGCTCTACCATAATGAAAACCCTTGTTGTCCAGTCAATGTTTAGTCCTACATGGACGTAGTCCATTTGAGGAATGTAAGGTTGCTTACAAGATATCGATTCATTGCCAAGACAACATTTTGATGAGTTGGCGATAGAGTAGACCGAACTTGGATCATTTTATTCTTTTAATCTTTTTTTAACTTGTTTTATTTTATATTTTTAGAGCCATTTTAGAGATTAGTAAACCCAAAATTTGTCATTAGTAACTATCCTTCTTGAGTTGGTGCAATGCAGGAATTAGCACCAAATAGTCTAAAATTGTGTGCCTTTGCTTCTTTTTAGGAAATATGGGTAAACATTGACTACTTTCATCTGCAATTCTTGATCTAGCACTCTGAAACTTATGTATAATGGATTGTTCTTATTGAATGAAAGTTTTATGGAATGAATTTTCCAAAATAAACTTTAACCACTATTGAGACTGCGACTGACCTTTTCATTGTGTTTGTGGCCTTATTACTAGTAGTATGTTACTACTTATCATAACTAATAATCCACTTTCCAGCAACCTGTTCAAAGGATCCCTCATTGTATCTTTGACAGTAATGGGCTACAGGCTGATATTGTCTTGCTCAGATATTCCACCCTGAACTTTTGACTCTGTAGTTGCTGGTTGTGAAGAACATGTCTAGTCTGGAGAGTAGGACATGGTGAGTGTTCCCTTTCAGTGGTTGTGAGTCTATTGACGTGTTAGACAGACTGTGCCCTTTAATCATTTGAGTGGTGGAAACATTTGTCTATTGCTGTGTGTAACACACAGTTGTAGTATTTGCCACATAATATTGGCATATAGGTTAGGCTCAATGTTTGAACTCTCTGTCTGTTAAAGAGATCCACATCTAACCTGCCACCCACCACTATCAATTTACCTTTGAGGTTTGCTAATTCTCTGGTTTCATGAAGGAAGCCCAGCTCATATCCACATAAGAAGACCCATAGTACATAGGAAGTAGGATGTGTAAAATAGTTTTAGCTCCAGCTCCTTTGTAAGTTAATGTTCACTCCCCCTAGCTTATGAGTCCCCTGCAGGATGACAAACTGCAGCCACTATTCACAAACATAGTCATACATCTTTTGCCATTTAGATTGATTATCCATCCCCCTGACATTGCATGTCATTAGTGAATAGTTCACCTAGAAATATTAGTGTGGATTTAAGGTTAAGTGAGCTCAGCCTTCGTTTCACGGTGACAAAATGAACAATTGCTGCGTGAGCAGGAAATATGGGGAGGTTACTGATCACAACTTGTAGTTGCTATTTTGTCTTCCTCTTTGGAGTAAATTATTTAAAGTCATTTGCTTCTGCACTTGGGAATCAACCGGCCACAAATTTGAAGAAAAGTGTTTCAGTATGGACTCAACAGCAATATCAACTGCAATATCATTTTTGAAGCAGAACAAATTGCTTTAATATAGTGAAATATACTCTGGAAGAAAGAATTAGGCTCTGCAGCCAGGAAATTGCTTTAGAAATTAGTTAATCAATCTTAGCGCAATGTACAGTAATGACACAAGAAAAGCAAGTGCTCATTGTCCCCAGTGACCACAAAATAATGTGCAATAAAGAACACTGTGGTGGAGCGGGGAGAACAAGATTACATTTCCACAGCTCAATCTAGCATTTAATGTACAGCTGCTGATGTGTTTATGACATTTCAACCTTCTTAAGTTACTTAAAGGTCATAATCAGGATCAATTACATTTCAGGATACCTGAAAAAGGTGAACTTTAGATCTTTAATGATATGCAACTACCACAAACAATATAGGAAACCACAAGAAAAAAAAACAAAACAGAAAGGTTAATACAGAAACCAGAACCTCCTACATCATCCACTGGATGGTTTAAAATGGCTCATGCTTCATCATAGAGTCTAGAAAGACAATGCATCAGGACCAAAGATTCTGTAAAGAGAAACCCTTTAAGCACCTATTTATGTTCACTGCCTAATGTACACCCCCACATAAGTTCTGTATGCCACTATTGTGGGCAAACATTATAGCATGCACACACTCATGCATACATATTTTCTCAGTTTGGAGTAAATAAGGGTTTTATCCCTGGTAGGGTTTTAATACATTCCTACCTACAGGGAAGACCTAATCCCTCCACTCATATGGGACCATATTAAAACCCTATCATGGATAGAACCGTGATTTACACCTCCTGGAGAATGTATGTATGCAGAAGTGTTATAAGTACAATGCACAAGTATCGCCAATATGTAGCTATAGTTAGGGTCTAGTTTCCAGAGGAAAAGCATTATTTGACTTGCCTATAACTTTAGCGTTGTTTGACCAATCTTCATGAAATCTTCCCCAAAAAGTGTCAAGGTAGGTTCTGGTTGTCGTGAAAGGTTTGGGGGTGATCTGTGCAGTAGAGACCAAGAATTTGGGGTGCAAATTAAGGGTGCATTTGAAATGTTAATTCCCATAGGAATCTTTAGCCAAAGCTACAGCTCAAACTGCTGAACGGACTTACACCAAATTTGGCAGAGAGGTAGATGTTGGTTTAAGGAAGTGCCTTTTTCCTATTTGGTGTAAATCCGTTCAGTACTTTTTACGAACTTTATGCTGAAAATAATGGTGATATTACTGGTAGCGGATATTTCACAACAGTTTCGGGAGTAATCGTGAATGCACGCACCAACGGGAATGTTCTGATTGGCTGGGCGGAACCTGCACAGAAAGTTGCAGCTGCAAATTTCTGAAAAAGCTACCATAAGGGGTCAGAGTAGAGGTACTCAGACCCCATGTTTGAGAAATGGGGATGTTAATGACACAAGTTAAGTGTCCAAAATAGTTTTTGTTAATCACGTACAATCTCAGCAGCGCCGCCATGACCCACAGGTGCGGCCCCCATGTACCATTGTGGAGATGTCATGAGTATCGCAAAGTCGTTGTGAACATTGGTTGAAATATTAAAAATTATATCAGTGAATCATTAATACGCATTGCCATAGAGATATTGAGATTCTGATAAATGTTTTTGTAGAGTTATTTATATAGTGAGTTATCTACTGTGATGTTTAAAAATTATTATATAGTTATATTTTTTTTATGTAGTGGTGGCTATTGAATTCCTGCTTTTGCTTTGCATTTTGTAGTCTTATCCACGGGGACCTCGATTATCAATGTCATTGCGATCTCCGGAGTCACCACAAACACAGAAAATAGGCTTTAGAGATGTTTTTTATGGAAACTCTCCAGAAAAACATGACTTTAGAGAATACTTCAAGAACCCCTAGTGTGTAAAATACTGTAGCATGTGTGGATGTATGTATTTTAGACTTTTTGGAAAAGGCATGATTGTCGCAGTTAACAACGTTGTCGTGATGTTCCGAATAACCGTGAAAACGGAAAATAGGTCTGAAAGATGGTTTTTAAAGAAAATAAGTAGAAAAATATGAGTTTAAACATGCTTTGAAAGAACTATGTATATAGTAATCTGTGTAGTGCAATGTCTAGAGTGGATTTTTTTACATATTATTTTTGGATGCGTTGGTAGTCATTGAATGTCTGCTTTTGTTTTCCATTTTTGTGACGTATCCATGGGGATCGGAATGTTGTCGCAAAGATTTTCTAAACCTCTTCAGAAAACCTTTAGAAAAAAGCTCCACAATATTTCAAGTACTAGGGTGGCTCTGACAAGAGTCATTGTGTTGGCTGTGTGTACATGGCTGCTACACATAAGCCTAGATGCAGAGTTTGAGGTTAATCAGAAACACCCTTTTGCCTTCATCTGTAAAGTAAACCCCATCATTTCTATTTGTTCCAGGCATGTCAAAATGCAGATTGTTGTCATAGATACAGCCCATGCGATGGTCTCTGAGAAATGCAGAAACAGTTTTATTAACATGTTTCCTGGCTTTGTCACTCTGTGGACAGAATTGATTTGACCACTTCCATTCTGTCTTTGGCATATATTAGAGTACACCAAGACAGTGTGAGGGAAAAGCGTCATCATTTTTGCAAAGGTTTCTTCATTAGGGTTTCCAGCCCTACCCCAGTCAATGTGTCTATGTCAGTTCTACCACAGTGCACAATCATGAGGTGAGGAGCTTGGAAATCCACAATGGATTTAACCAAAGCTACCAGCTGAAGAAACTTTAACCTTCTCTGGCCAAACCAAGTAATCTGCACATTTTACAAACCCTAGGGCCAGATGTAGGTAAATCTCATTTACCGACTCTACAATACCGAATTTTACCGATTCGGTATTTTAGATTCGGTAAAAGAGATGTAGGTAAAAATTTGGTAAAAAATACCAAATGGGTAGGATTCATTATTTACCGATTCGGTAATTACTGAATCGGTATTTGCCATTGATTCCTATGGGCCCATAGGAATCAATGGCAAATACTTTTTCGGGAATTACCGAATCGGTAAAATTACCGAATTGTCAAGGGGAGCAGGTTGTCACTTTGACACCCTGTTGCACCCCTGATTCTGGCTTGCGTGCCATGTGACACACATACATGCCCTTAGGGCATGCATGTGTGCCACATGGCACAGGTGTACATGCACAGATGTGCATGTACACAGGAATTCGGTATTTACCATCAAATAGTATTTGGTGGTAAATAACAAATTCTTAAGGGCCAGTGGCACTGTTTTTAGTGCCACCTACATATAGATTTACCGTTTCGGTAAATTTACTGATTCGGTAAATTTACAGAATCTGTAAATTTAAAGGCCCCTACATGTCAAACACCAAATACCGGTCAGTAACGGCCGAAATCGGCCGTTACCGACCGGTATTTGGTGTCCTACATCTGGCCCCTAGTCCCTTTCAATACCACTCTTTTTTGCAGCTTCTTTAGCCCAATAGATATAGCTGTGGCCGACAATCCATACTCTAAGCAATTTTAAGTGAAGGAGCAATAGGAGTCAGTAGAAGGCTGGAGCTCAATGAGGTAGTTTTCCAAAGGAAAAGCAGTTAAAATAGAAGTTTAAAAAAAATGTAAATATATTTCATTGGATGCTTTCAGCATGAAAGTGGATACATTAGGTAGTGTGTTGGATGCCTTAGGAAGAAGTCTTCTTATTGGCTGTTGTCTAAAATACAGACATGGATATGCTTTTGAATCTGTGGAGTAAAGCACACCTGCTGTATCTTTTTTGAAAGTAGCATGTTCCTTCTGGAATGTGCTGTGAACTTGTGGCCTACTGGTTTCACTGGGTTGCTAAGTACATTGAGCTAAGAGTGTATTGGGGGGAGGGTGTTAAGGAGAAAGAGCATTTTTATAAAAGTTGAGGAGTGATGACACAATTTAAGTAATGGCAAGCTTTAATTTACAACTCCGGACTGTGAAATAAACTGTTCAGAATATAAATTTAAAAAAAATAAAGCTAGCTATAGGTTTGAACTCGTGTTTTTTTCTGCGACGTCACTGCGATGTTTACATATCTTAAGGCAACAAGGGAACCCAAACAAGTCGACCAGGGACCTTGGGAGTTTATTCTTTTAAACAACAGTGGACACTTTGAAACACCTTATACACTCAAACCATGAGTGTACTGAATTTGTAAAGGTGTCTAAGTTGATTTGCTGTACTTTGACATTGATTATTCATCAAGTACAACAAACCATAAAGCTTTTGCCTAAAAGCCCCTTGTATGTCGTTTTCCCCTGCTTGTAAATGTTTTCCATGTGCTAAGTAGGGCACAGGCTTGTGTCCCACTTTCTGTCTTGTTGTGTAAAAACCTTTTCTAATTGCCAAGAAAGTAAATATTAGACCTCTGTCTGGCTGGACATGTCGATTCAATATTGCAATGACTGAGTCTATATTCATTGTCCTAAAATTCTTCCCTCTCCAGGGGCCACTGTTGTTTAAAAGAGTCTCTGCGATAATCACCAAAACATCTAAAAAATGTGCCGACAGGAACCTCGTTTTAAAAGAGAGGGAAAGGGCTAACATATGCTTACCATTCACAAGTGGAGATGCAGTAGTCTAAAATAAAAGACATGGTTTAATTTGCTGCCTTTCTCATGATTATTGAGTGGAAGGTTGGAGAGGTTGCTATTTTAGAGTTGCTTTCTATGAGATTGGTGTACCATTCTTGTGCTTAGTTTTTACGAATTTTAACAGTGTTGAAACTATCCAAAAATAGCTAAAACAACAATATAATCTACAAAGTCAATTCCCTGGTATGTATATAACTTTTTAATGTATGAAAAATGTACATTAGAAGTGAAGACATACATGGGAGTTTGATTTAAAAAGTATTACATTGAGGTGAAAATAAAATCTAATGAACTGTATCTGGCAGAGGCATGTGTTTAAGACGTTACTACTTTTGAAAATTACCATGAGCAACAATGTCAATGTTTTAAATGTCTCAGCATCATGTGAAGAATAGATACATCTATATTATTTTCATTCTGGAGGTTGTGATACTTTTAGTCACATTATTAAACAGGAGTACTGTAGATATGAATAAAACATAAGAAAATGTGCTGTGCCAGTATATAATTTATACGGTAGTAATACTTGTTAGGTATGTATTAGGAAGTGTTTGTCAATGAAGTTTTTAATTTATATGATTGGTTTGCATATGTTATGATGGAGAGATATGTTTTTCTGGTTACAGATAGTTATATGTACGACAAGACTGTTGAGTTTACTTAAAGAGGCAGAGAACTATACATTTTTGTAAAGCTTGGCTGAAGGTGTATATCTTTTATGAAAACACATATATGTTTTCATTGTGATCTATGTGCTTCAAGGCTGTTAAAAATTGCATGTATATAGTGAGGGATGCCGCTTCAGCCTCAGGCCACACACCGCAGCAAGGGACTCCAGGTCCCAGACCACTTTGCGCCAGGAGGCCCCGACTCTCCTTTACAGCGCCCAGAGGCACTCTAGACCGCAGTGTGGCTCCCGCAGTGCGGGACGCCACTTCAGCCTTACACTACATGCCGCAGCAAGAGACTCCAGGTACCAGACCACTTTGTGCCAGGAGGCGCTGATGCTCCTTTCCAGTGCCCGGAGGCGCTTAAGACCGCAGCACGGCTCCCACCGCATAGGAGGCAAGAGGACATGCTCGGACGAAGGGCGGACCCATCTGTGCCCGTCAGCGACAGAAGCAGGGCAGGGCCACGTCTCTTGGCTCTTGGCTCTACTACATCATAACAGCAACCAGAGTACTGTGAGTGTTGTCTTATATACATATTGTTCCTTGCTTTCTTTATATAACTGCTTCTATAACTTGCTGCTATAATGGGAAAAAGGAAAGCGTGTGACAAAAATCCGGGTGCTGGTAGTCTAAAGAAGATCTAGCGCCATGCAGCCGACAATTGTACTCTAAATGAGATTGATGAATAAGTAGAGGTAGAGGCGCTCTTAGCCCCCCAATCAGGACCACAAAGACCAAAAAGTAGGAGGAAGGATAAAGACCCTAATGGGAATCTCGTAAAAAATAACATTGATTATAACACAATATCTACTGTTGACCAACCTACTGTACCTACAGCTGACGCTCCTACTAACACAGAAGAGCATTTTGTTACTAATGTGGATTTAACGAATAAATATTTGCCACTGGAAAATGCGATTGAAGGAAGGGATCCTTCATCTGAAATCATCAAAGAGATCGCCCAAATAGCTTGTCCTTTCCCATCAAAGTCGGATTTGGTGGATCAATTGAACAGTGTTAGGGAAGAAGGTAAATCTCAAAAGTTTACCATTGAAAGACTGATTAATATAATAACTGACAATTTGGATCCTTTTATCAATATTGTCTTGACAAGGGACCCATGTACTTTTACATCTCCCAAACAGAACACTGAGGCTGAAAGGTCTGAGCAGCTGAGGCCACAAAAGACTCCTATAAAGAGGGTGGACAAACGGCATCTTGAGTCTTATAAAAACACAACGATTCATAACCAAAGACAAAATAGAAACTCTATTTTGAATGCTGATAATGCATCTAGATGTATTTATGTTCCCCCTAGGGCTAAAACATCTAGGACACAACTGATAATATGCCTAACACCCCTTCTTTAAGGAATAGCCATAGAAATAGTATCACCAGGGGGTGTCAATAGTGTTCAACATTTTGACATATATATGACTAATGTCCCAAAGCTGGAGAGACATCAAACCAAAACGAACAAGGCCCTGGTCAATAAAGTAACACAATGGATCTGTCACACAAGAGGGTGTAGATCAATCATAGGGGAGGACAAATCAAACATTAGAAAATTTACAGTAGAAAATCGAGAGAGGGATTACATAGGCACGTCTCTTAGGGACACAGCACTAGCTGAGGGTCTAATTGCATTAGAATTACGATTCAAGCCTGAATCAGATCCGCACATATCTTTAAAAATCAGACCCCCCTCATACACACTGGATTTACCTCCCAAAACCCACCAATGCTGCCCATCAACTGTAATGAGATCTAACCGCAAAGAAACTATAAGTATTTCCAACACCTCAGATATCGATTGACTCAGTATTTATACCTCCAAACAGTGTCCTATATTACAACCATGGGACAACACCTCTTGAAAACATTAAAGAGGACATAGTGACATCTCAGGTAGTGGCCCTAGCGCCTGCCATACTATCCACAGGAGTAGTGCACAATAATCTTTTAAGATTACTGTCATGGGACGTGGCGGGTATTAAGTCTAAACTCTCTGACCCAGAGTGGGGCTCATTTATTGATCTTCACCATATTGATCTACTGCATGAAACCAGGGCAACAGAATCTGTGTTTCGCCCAGGCTTTGTTGCTTTTATTGAAGGAGCAACTCCATTGCGGGCAGGATGCCCTTCAGGTGTACTCCTAATATGGCTCAGAACTGATCTCTTTCCAACTGTGAAAATGCTCCCAATGAATTCTAAAGACTTTCTGGCCCTCCAAATTACCACTTAAACCAGGTCAGGACCCAGATACATAACTCTATTGAATATTTATATTAGATCTGTACCCTCAAACTTGCATTCCTCGATCGTGAGCAGGCTAGATGACTTTTTGGCGCAGATGACTCAAAAGTCCTTGGAAATTGTGGCGTGTGATGCCGATACCTGTATTCCATTATCCCTAGAGTCTAGACCCCAGGATATATCATCTAACCCCTATTACAAGAATATTTGTGGAACTCCAAAGGTGGTCACTCAGATTACCGATATTATCATTGACCATGGATCAAGATTTACCTTTGGTAGAGGCTTCAGAAGATCAAGGATTGTCAACATGTTATTAGACAATGATCTCTGGCCAGATTTACTGATATGCAAGTACTTTTCAGGCCAGATTGTGACATCCAGGCTCTAAGTGCATCTTTTTATATGACCAGGTTCAAAGACTTTCATTTGAAGGAAGATGTCCCCAGTGTACCACTCACAACATCAAATAACCAGAGATACATTAAGTGGGCAGAAATGATGGGCGATGATAAAGCTATGGCACTTATTTATAACCTTTTTCTTACTAAAATGACCCAAATTGACCTAAATAACATCTCTAATAGTCATTTTATAACCCCACACTGTGAACTAATGGACACCCTAAAATCATGTTTCACAAGGGAACAGAAAAGAGGAGTATTCGAAAGGAAAATGGCTACCTGGTACAATAAGAACTGTGGCTTAGGAAAGCTCCAACTCCTGTGTGCCTTTAAGAAAGGCCTTAGACCTGAAATAATAAAGGCTAATCATGAATATAAAAAACTCCAAGCCTAAACCAAAAGGGAATGGGACCAGGCTCAATGGCTAACACATTTTGAGGCCCTAGAGAAGGGTGATCAAAAAAACATTTTGAAACTAGTAACGGGGAACACCATTAATAACACTCATTTAGATTTTGCCATCATGCCCGATACTTGTTTCACTCAATTTGGTACCCGTTTATGATAGCCAGCCCCATAGTAAAATCCAAGAGTTTATCCCCCCAGAAGAGGCCAGCGGTCCCCAATCATGTCAAGTGATTACTCCATCTCACACTTCAGTCAGGCTATTCAGCACCACATTCACCTTATGTGAAACACATAAAGCTTTATTGCTAACATACAAAGGTAAAGCTCCTGGAATGGATGGCATTCCGGGAGATCTTTATCTTTCAGAACCTGATATCTGTGCCCCTTACCTGAACGCCCTATCTAATAGTATAATAGGGGAGAGATCTATTCCATCAAATTACAGGCCGATTTGCCTTATTGGCCTTATAGATAACTCCAACAAAATCTTTTGTAGACAGGTCTTTTTCAGATTGAGGGAGTGGATGCAGCATAATAATATCCGGGATGACTGCCAAGCTGGCTTTAGATCGAAAGTTAGGACCCTGGACCAGGTCCTCCTTCAAGGTGATAACCTGGAAACAAATATATCACCTTGATGCGTCGACTTAAGAGCAGCATTTGATCTGGTCCCCAGAAACACATTGTAGGTGGTATTGGAAGGTTAATGCATTCCCCCAGACTTACTAAAGATACTCAGGCTCCTTCATGAGAACACATATGCAAGAGTGAGGTGGAATATAAGTGGGGACTTGACTGAGAAGATAGCTATCAGAAAAGGGGTCTAACAGGGATGCGTCCTTGCCCCAACTTTGCTTTGTTTTTTAAATGGCGCTGCAGAGAGGTTGAAGCAATGTATACCAACTCCTATACTAATGTTCGAAGACCATCCTCTGCTGATCTCCCACACTCCTATGGGCCTTCAATCTCAATTGAATGCTTTCGTCTCTTTCTGTGGGGAAAGAGGGCTATAACTGAACCCCTCAAAATCCAAAGTGATGTTAATTAATCCCCCCAAGAAGTTTAAAGGTAAAGTGACGGTAGAGGGACTCCCCCAGAGGTAGTCGAACAATTTAACTATCTTGGGGTCAGATTAAGTAACACCCAAGCTGGGGCCCCTCAGATGGAGAAAAGTAAAATCACACTGTACCAAAAAGCTTTTGCCATAGCCAGATGCTATAAGGCCACTTCTGAAGGCCCGTTGCTCCTGTTATGGTTGTGTACAATGCCACAGCTGTTGTGTCATCTTTATATGGATCTGAGATCTGGGGATATGCAGATACAGATAGGCTAAGCTAGACTGAAAATAGGTTCTTAAAAACACTTTTCAAACTTCCCCAAAGTACCCCTGTAACACCTATATGCCTAGATTTGGCTCTTAATCCCATCCATTTATTAGCCCTCCTAGCACCCTCCTGTGTTGGGTGAGACTATGGTCTACACAAGAACTCATACCTTACAGAGAGTGCATGAAAGACCTTCTAGCCCTTGACAGTAATGTAAAACAACCCTAGCTTAAACATTTACAAGAATTAACATAAAGAATCGGTATGAGTAATTTATAGACAGCACCAGACTCTATAGTAAAAGGGGATAGTGTAAGAGTCAAACATTGTCGCACTCCAAATGTGGAAAGCGTACAAACCAAACACCGTTACTGGAAAGTTTTTTAATCATAAAAGCCTACTACTCTTAGAACCCTATATGAACAGGATGCACCCGCAACAATTAAAAAATGTGTATGTTCAATACAGATGTGGGATTCTGCCCTTAAGATCACACACTACTAAATGGGCAAATCTTTCTTCTAAGTCAAATGTTTGCCCAAACTGCCCAGACATAGTGGAAACAGAATCCCATTTTATGTTATTTTGCCATTATTATAGAACACCTAGGAAAAAATGGCTGTTGGCAGTGTGTCAGAGTATGGGCATTAGGCATTATTGGGAAGCCGATAGACTTTTTGAGCGCGATACAAGAGAACTTTTACCTTTTGCGGTTTCCTTTGTATATCGCCTGGGCTTTAAGAAGGAAGGTTATTCTTAACACTACTGTATGAAAGAGTCTGACAAATATTAATATTGCTATTGTACTACATATATTCCCTCCGAGTGTAAATATATGAATTTCCTACCTTAAACTTGACAGTTTTTTGTCTTTTGATTAAATGTATTTCTCCAGGCATATGCCCCTCTACATTTATTAACAACTATTATGGATTTTACTGGGTTTTACAACTGGGCATTTGTACAATGGTGTTTTTATGTGTTTAATTGTTTAATGAGTTACTGTTTCTTTATTTTTTAAGATTACTCTGTTGTGTTAATATGATGTGTTTTATCAGCATGCACAGTTTAAAATTGGGGAGGGGTAAGAGTGAAGAATGTCTTTTGAGAGTTTGTGTGCTAGCTTCACTTGGCATGTAACTTGTGTCTTAGAAATTCTGAATATATGTTTGAAAGACAGAAGAAATATATGTGTAATAATGTAGGCATGCCATTAGGAATAGGTTTTGTGCTTCAAAATATGAGAATTGTTGTTTTCAGTTTTAGAAACATATTGATGCATGTGGATACTGAGTAACAGAGAAATGTATACTCTTAGAGAAGCATGTATGCAATTATATATCAAGTTTAATATCTAGACTTATTCAATCACCCAGGCACTACATATGCACTCTTCCAATCACACAGGCAATAATTATGTACTCATTGAACTACACAAAGGCAACACCCATGCGTTCTTTCAATCACCCAGATAGTAGAAATAGAGTTATGTGAATATACAGGCTCTAATTATGCAGCTATGGGACCACTGATGTAATTTGAACATATTCGTGAAAGCATGCCGGCGCTTTCTATATTGTGAGGGAATTATGTCGGCACTATCTATGCACTCACTTAGTCATCCAAGGAGTAGTGTTGTACTAAAACACATGTACTTGCAAGTTTTAGTGAGAAATATGTACATGCACTTGGAAGATTTAGAGATCTATATGCTGTGATACAGATTAATGTGCAAATTTGTTTATGCAGTGTTTCCAAAAATATAAATCTGACGGATCTAAGTAGATAGGTACTGAAACACTAAATCTACCAGTAACACAGTGGTAGAGAGGCACAGAAATAGCTCTTACGTTGTGTTTTTGGATTTAGAGTATTGAGACACTGTATATACTTACTACAAAAGGCATAACGTGGTCTTTTACAGTGTATAAGTGAGGACTGAGATATGGTGCAGCTGTGTTTTGTAGGAGAGGGTTCTATAATATTAAAATGTAACTAATAAATCAAGTTTTGTATTTTGGTTTGGGTTTGGTAGATTGAAGTAAGTGCCTGTAGTTATGTAGCTAGGTTCAGCTGTAGATTTGAAACTGCAGTGTAACATAAAAACAGTTTTTGTAATATTTGTAAGCCAGTTGTAAAATAGTTGTTGCGTTTGCTAGAATACAAATTCTGAAATATTCTTTTTTTCACAGAATATATCTGCATAACTACAGGCAGACTGCCTACAAAAGCTTGGATGAAAAAGGAACAGAAGTAACTATAGTATCTATGAAGAACCTAGACACATAAGGAGCATAATAAAGAAAAAGTAGTGAAAGAAACAAGAACTACTGGTAAGAGGACAAAGTCATTTCTTAAAAATATATGTAGACATTTCCAAAGATTACAAAATAGGGAAAATAAAATTCAGACTATGAGAAAGATTAACAGGGGACACAATTGTTAAAGCAAGAAAAGGAATGAATGTAACAAAGATGGGCCCACCTTTAACATGAGACAGAGCAGTTTAAGGAAATCAGGGCCAAGATCTTTAGTATTAGATTAGTTATAAATCTACTGAAAACTATGAAAAAGGAGAGAGGCATTGAAGCTGAAAGAAGACATTTAGAGAGAAGATGATAGGGCCAATAGCTTTGAAGGTAAAGCTTTTCATTTTGATTATAAATAGAATTAAGACATCTAACAAAATGATATTGTGCATAAGGAGACAAAACTAGAATAAAGGTGTTAGTGAATATGAGTAACTTTTGTACATTTGTTAGTGTAGAATGCAAACTTACTTTTGGTACAGAGTCTTTCTTTAATGAAGAAAGCTATGTCCAGGATAATAGAGTAGTTCATGCTATTGATTACAGTGGACTAAATTATGAAATGAAGAATGGCAGTCCTGTAGCGAAAGAGGTAATGGTACCTACGAATGCAGAACAATTTATTGGAGAACAGGTCCAAGAAAGACGGAGTCAGGCGCTTGTATAGAAATGGAATTGTAGCAGTGTTTAGTACAAACACAACAGCAATCCACTGATACATTATGGACATTTCTACAAATCTGCAAAGTTTAAAACAGAAAAAAAGTACTACACAAGGATTGGATCCTTGCAAGATTAGAAAGCATACAAATTTGCAGAGATACTCACTAGCTTGTTTATCAAACAAAGTGCTCCAAGGCACCTTTTATTATTTCAGGATATTAGCTGTACACCACTTAACAATGTGAACTTTAGTTAGGAGGCTGTACTATGTGATAACCTCCACTTTATGTTTAGGAGAAATTAATAGAGAACTTTTGCATGGTACGGTGGCAGACATAGAAAGGGTTTGTGGTGGTGTGCAGTTTTGTTTCTTTGGTCCTGAGCAGGAAACTAGGGAAAATGAAGAATTGTTAAGAGGAGGAGTTGCAGAACAGGACAAATATATTACAATTGATAGTTTTAATGAAGAAATTACACAATTTAGCACTGTGTGGACTAAAAAAACAGAGTATGTTTGCATCTGTTGTTGATGCACCTACTAGAAGACTTAAACACAGACAGTTTTAAAAATATATATCTTTTTATTGATTTTAACAACATAAACAAATATCGGCATATCACATGAAAGAAAGCAAAATTATCAGTTCATATGGCAAATAATCTGAAGATTAAGGCATTAAAAAGAATACAACACCTGGGTTAGAATGTGCATCAAGGGGACAATGATTTGTCTTCAATGGGGGCTGTTGGTGCAACACATATGTGTCACCTGTAGGTGTTCCATTTGGCCCTCACACAAGACCATTTATTAGGGAAGCCTCTTGCTACATACTGTTTTCTCCCTGAACATGCACAATCAAGGTTTCATTTCCATGTGGCAAGCGTCGGAGGTGATTCCCCCCCCATTGCTGAGCTATATCTCTCTTGGCTACCATAGCTCCCAGGGTGGCCCAAATTGTCTCTGCCCCCATCAAGTCAGTGGGTCCCGAACGTTAAGCAAGCACCTCTTGCCTTCTGGGTGGAGATCCTTATGCAGGACATCCCTCATGAGTACGTGTATCCCCCTCCAGTACCTCTGAATCAATTCACACTCCCAAAGGATTAGCATGAAGGTGCCCACCTGGCCACACTGTTTTCTGCAAGCTTCCCCCTCCTCTATACCCATGTGGACCAGTTGGGGCCCGGTGACATATGTTCTGAGCAGAATTTTCAATTGAACCAGGCGCAGCCGCGCGGAGATTGCCACCTCACGGGAGAAGCCACCACCTCACACTATTCTTCCTCATCAAGCACTAATCCGTCCCTCTCCCAAGACTCATGAAGCTTATCAAGGGGATCTGGCAAGTTATTGATCAACTTCCGAGGGAGCAACCCATCCAATAACCTGTCTTCTAGTGGGGAGGACTTAGGGAGGGAGGAACCCTTCTTGATGGTTGTGATCAGTGTGTGGCGGACCTGCAGGTATCGGAAGAAATGTGTTTGTGAGCTCAAACTGCTGTTGTAGCTTATCGAAGCTAATCATGTCACCCTTCACCCGGAGATCCCCTATCCGAGAGATACCGATGAGGTCCCACTTGTCGAAACCCTTAGTAGAAAAGCTGCTGAGCCTCTCCGAGTCCCATAAGGGGGTCGACAGTATCAGTCTGTGGTCCCAACCCAGACATCTGTTTACTGTATGCCAAACCTGGACAGAGTGACTGGTGGGGCCAGTTAAGTGGAGTTTCTTGGGATTGGCATACATGGCTCTGTAGTAGCTCCCATCAGGTAGTAGCCACCTGTCAGTGGCAAAGCCTGGGTCGTCTGTTGTACGGTGTGTGCCTTGATTGATGGTGGCAAGCTGGGCAGCCCAATAATATTTCCTAATGTCAGGGAGGCTTATACCTCCATCGTACCAATTGAGGACTAGCTTGATTAAGTGCTATTGTAGGTCGACTATTCGATAATAGCTCCCTTTCTTTAAAATACCTTGCAGGGACTGGGGCGGGATAGTTTTGTAGGGCATAAAGGAAGTGGAGCAGGGACATCATTTTAAAAAGAGCAGCTTGACCGAGTAGTGAGAGAAGGAGAGCCCTCTGCCATATCACGCTGCAAGCGTTGCCAAGGCAGGAGCAGATTCTTCTCATAGCAAAATTTGGGGTCGGTGGTGACAAAGATCCCCATGGTAGTGAAACCCATCCCTCACTACTTGTATTGAGCAATCCCTGGGGAGACCCAGAACATCGCCTCCCAGAGTATAGAGGAGAGATATGCTCCAATTGATAGAGTAGCCAGAACAACTTCCAAAGGATGAGAAGATGTCTAAGACACATATGAGGGACTTCTTGGGGGAGGCAAAGTAGAGGAGAATATCATCTGCTTAAAGCGACATGCGACCCTCCCACTCCTTCAACCACCGCAGACCGTGTATGGCGGGTCACGCCTGATCCAGACTGCGAGAGGTTCTAGTGATTGGGCAACGAGCAAGGGCAACAGTCGACATCCCTGTCTGGTACCCCGACATAGGCAAAAGGAGTCAGACCATTTGTTGTTTACTATTACCTGAGCCAAAGGTGCCGAATAAAGTCTGATCCATGATACAAATTCCAGCCCAAACTCCAGCTTGGAAAGGACAGCAAAAAGGTAAGGCCATTCAATTGTATCAAATGCCATAGAGGCATCCAGTGACAAAATCACAGCAGTCTCCCGGATGGTATCTGCCCTTCCCAGTATGCCATGCAAAAAAATCAGAGCTGTGTTGTGCTGGGACATAAAGCCTGACTGTTCAGGGTGTACCAGGGCACTGATTACTCGTGACAGGCGAGTGGCAAAACGTTTGGCAAGGATTTTCAGCTCTGCATTGAGCAGGGAGCTGGGTCGGTAGGAGGCGCATCTATCTCTGGGTTTATTCTCCTTGGGGATGACCACTATTGATGCCAGACGTTGGTCAGGCGGCAGCACTCCCACTCTTCTACTCTCCTTAAACATAGCCCTCAGATGCAGGGAAAGTTTATCGGGACGTAGTTTGTAGAGCTCCATAGGCAGCCCATTAGGGCCCAGCGCCTTTCCCGGGTTAAGATTTCTGATCGCCAGCGCGATCTGGTCATTGGTGATGTCACTGTCCAAAAAGCTCCTATCATCCTCCTAGAGGACTGAAGTTGGATATCTCGCAGAAGATCAGCAGAGTCAATTTCAAGGACGGACGATTGTGTACGGTATACAGTACTATAATGCTCAGCGAACTCGCCAGCAATCTGAGTAGGGTCGGTGATCTTTGCACCCTTGTCAACCGTCAGTTCAGGAACGAGTCTGTTAGCCCTTTCCTTCCTGTCCAACAAGGCGAGCAGCTTCCTGGCTTTGTCACCCTACTCGTACACCCTGCCATCTCTCTCTCTCCCCCAGGATTTGGCCCAGTCCGTAGCATTGCCCTTATATTCGTCCTTTTTTAGTTGCAAGAGATGCAGTGTTTCTGGTGCGTCCCCCTTACCAAGGTTTGATTCGAATCGTAGAATCTCACCCTCGACCGTCTCAAGCTCTTTAAATTTGTCTTTCCTGACCCCCACTATTAGCGAAAGGGCTGTCCCTCTAATAACTGAATTGAACGCTTCCCAGAGTATTTGGGGGGAATCAACTGTCAATGGCTTTCAAAATGTATTTGTGAACAGTTGGGCTCTGTAAGTACCAGGGATTGATGGGGGCCACCAAGTCAACCCGCCAGTCCCCCAGGACCAGCTTATCCCAGACAGGGGAATGGTCAGAGATGCCACGCGTGAGGTGATGGACCTCTTGGATGTGCACGAGTTGGGGGACAGGCAGGAGTAAATAATCAATACGTGAGGAGCTGCAGTGTACAATTGAGAAAAAGTTGTATTGCATGTCCCCGGGGTGGAATGCCCTCCAAGCTTCCGATAGGCCAAGCACCTCCAGGAAGTCAGGGAGCCAGCAACTCAATGTGCTCACCTCACGAGGGGAATAGTGGTCCAGTGTACCGGATGCCACAGCATTAAAGTCACCTCCCACTAGTCGTAGGCCCTCCAGGAGGGAGAGCAGTTGAGTGCCTAGGTCTGTGAATGTTTGGAGTTGCAGCCCGGGCAGGACATATACTGATACTTAAGTTAACGTATTTCCACCCCACTGACCCGTGATTGCAACACACCTCCCTCGCCCGTCACAGTGTGATGGTTTTACTGAGAAGGGGAAGGAGTTTTTAACCATGGTTCTCACGGCCCTAGTCCCTGTAGTGAAGCCGGAATGAGCGATGAGACTATACCCCCACCTGTTTAGGGCCTTACACGTGCTACCCATAAGATGTCATTCCTGAAGGAAGGCCACAACCGGGGAGTGGCGCTTCAGGTGCTGCAGGACGAGGGTACGTTTCACCTTGTCCCCGAGCCCATTCACATTCTAACTTAATTTGGGAAAACTTTTATCCCAGTGTGTTGCCATAACAGTGAACCTTGTAGGAGTCCTCCTCCCAGAGCCATATTAATTAGTGATGCCGATTGAACACCAACAAACAAACCATTCCCACCAACCCTAGGCCCCCCTCCCTTCCCCCCTGCACTCTTGGCATAAACCAGCCCATGGAACTAACTGTGCAGAGTGCCTGTCGCCCCAAAAAAGATACCAACAGTAGGTAAATGTGGGGAAAGAAGCTCCCACCCTCGTCCCTCCACCCACCCCCTAAAAAGGAAGACAAAATACATTATTTCCCGAGTGGGGTAAGCATCAATATTGTAACAGACAGGAGAATAAGTCTCTGCACCCAATGTGCACAGTTCCGCACGAAAGCAACGCGTAAAAAGCCATGTCAGGAGGTTTTCAAATTCAATAATCAATATGGACAAAAACCAAGGTTAGGGTCAGTCATAGCAAGAACAGACGTTTTCTGTGAGACCAGGCAGGACGAGAGTCAGCGTGGGTTGTGCTCCCCGGCATCTTTCAACCCTCTAGCCAGTCCGCCACTGCCTCCGATGATCAAAGAACCAGGTCTATCCATTTGCCTCGACCCGCAGGCGGGCGGGGAAGAGCATAGCATACTATGGCTGAGATACCCGCCACCCCCTCTCAACACAATCCCCAAAGGAGGGAAACCGGAAAGAGTTCTTGAAGTTTTTGGAAGAGGGAGGGAGTGACCCTCCCGGCCGTATTTATTAAAACAAAATTAAAACATTATATTAATGTACAATTTCATTACCACATTGCGATGTTTGGCTAACCTTAACAGATTCTCTAATACAGAGGTTCTCCTAGCCGAACTAACATCCTACAAAACATTGACTTGAAATTTTGAAATTGTACATCCTAACGTTTAAGGGCCAACGGCAAGGTCGTAACCGGTGTCAAGATCCCTAACCAGAAATACCCCCCCCACTTGGGAGGGGCGACAGGACTGAGGCGTACCTCCAGTGCAACTACCAATTTCCCTTGACTTGACGGGGGCACCCATAAATTCGACGCCATTTAAAGGTCGTTCGAGGACTCGTGTGAGGTATCTAGAAGGTAGCGTAGACCTCCCCCCAAACCCCACACAACTTACCACATCTGCCGTCGCAGACGTCACTGGCCCCGGGAAATTCCCCAGGAGGGGGCTGTAACCCCTCCTACCCAGGAAGGGGCCTTGACCGCCTTTCCTTTTCTTTCGGCGACCCATCCTTAGAAGGGACCGCCTCCTCGTTGAGGGGCCAATGGCCACCTCTCCCGAGCGCTCCCATCCGTGTTGGGTGACGCCCACTCATAGGGATCTTCCAATTAGTGCTCACCGATCATGACCTTACCGCCCGACCAAAATAAATACGACAATGCTAACTAAATTACTAAATGACTAACTATGAAAAGACAGTAGCAACAACCACTTTATTAAAAGCATGCTTACTGATAAACACAAAAGCAGAAATACTTTATTTGCAAAACATAACACAAATTGACCAGACTTTATTGCATACTCAAAGTCATCACGATAATCACCATAACCTGTAAACGAAAATCAGAGTTATCCATCAAATCTTTATTCAGACATTGTTAAAACCACTTGCTGTCTTCAGGGGCTGGTGGGTGGGTCAAAATTGGCTCTTCGTTCCGTCTCGAGCTCACGTGCAGCGAGGAGGTGCAGCTTCAGAGCACAGGAACAAGAGGATGCCTTCGGGTCTTGCGTCCCCTTTTATCCGTCTTCAGGGCGGGCGTAAACCCGCCCCTGCCTGCCCCGAGGGCGTGGCCAGCCGCGTCAGTGTCTAGGCCAGCCCACTCTAGGGCGGGAAAAAGCGCGCCCCGGCTACGCCGCTTCGGGCATACCAGCCGAGACACGCCTCCCGCCCAAGATGGCTTCCCGGGGGGATCGTGGTACTCTGCCATACGTGCGGGGGGACCGAGTGGTCGCCCCTTTCCATATGGCTGAGATACCCGCCACCCCCTCTCAACACAATCCCCAAAGGAGGGAAACCGGAAACAGTTCTTGAAGTTTTTGGAAGAGGGAGGGAGTGACCCTCCCGGCCGTATTTATTAAAACAAAATTAAAACATTATATTAATGTACAATTTCATTACCACATTGCGATGTTTGGCTAACCTTAACAGATTCTCTAATACAGAGGTTCTCCTAGCCGAACTAACATCCTACAAAACATTGACTTGAAATTTTGAAATTGTACATCCTAACGTTTGAGGGCCAACGGCAAGGTCGTAACCGGTGTCAAGATCCCTAACCAGAAATACCCCCCCCACTTGGGAGGGGCGACAGGACTGAGGCGTACCTCCAGTGCAACTACCAATTTCCCTTGACTTGACGGGGGCACCCATAAACTCGACGCCATTTAAAGGTCGTTCGAGGACTCGTGTGAGGTATCTAGAAGGTAGCGTAGACCTCCCCCCAAACCCCACACAACTTACCACATCTGCCGTCGCAGACGTCACTGGCCCCGGGAAATTCCCCAGGAGGGGGCTGTAACCCCTCCTACCCAGGAAGGGGCCTTGACCGCCTTTCCTTTTCTTTCGGCGACCCATCCTTAGAAGGGACCGCCTCCCCGTTGAGGGGCCAATGGCCACCTCTCCCGAGCGCTCCCATCCGTGTTGGGTGACGCCCACTCATAGGGATCTTCCAATTAGTGCTCACCGATCATGACCTTACCGCCACAGGCCGGATAGTTGACCGGCTATCCGGACCCCCCACAATGCTCCTACCTAAAGGTCATGTTTTAACGTTTTTAACCATGCTAAGAAGTCTCCTATGAGTAACTCATTCCCCACCCGAGACAAATGCACACCATCCCCCAAATACATACTGTCATCACTAATACAGCCATGCGAAATAGAATGCAATGTCCTGGAACGGAACAACCTACTCACTTTGTTATTAAGCTTTCTAACAGAATGATTCAAAGCATGAATAGAAATAGCCCCTCGCCACACCTTTCGTGGGATCATATGGGACCACGCAATTATGCACCCCGGAACTCTCCTCGCCAACCAACTTACAGTGGAAAGCATTGCCTCCAGGAGAAGTCGTCTACCGGTGGTGACCAAATCATTGCCCCCTAGATGTACTATGACTATAGACGGCGGTGACCTCGTCCGCCCTAACAAACCCTCGAAAAATGTTTGAAACTGGTCAATACAGAGACCGCCTCTTCCGTAGAAGGACACCCTGTACCCGTATTCCCCAGCTACGTGAATCATGTCACCTGCTTTGAATACGTCCGCGGCACGCCTCACGTGTGAGTGGCCCACGACCCACACCTCCTTTTTCACAGCCGGTGATGTCTGACCGCTGGCCCGGTGTTGGGTCGACTGCATAGTCCGCCCCGCCTCGTAGGCTTGCGCAACTGAAAACCAAACAAAAACAAGAGGCGTGAGTACATCATTACAGCTTCACAACATGTGTAACCGCACATACCTCTTATAACAATTGGAGGACCAACGCCCCACTCGTTTCACTTGTTCAACATTAAGACCCCTAGCTGTAGCTTCTGTAGCAGCCCCTATCCGAAAGGAATGGGTCCCAAACTCGCCCGGGTTCAAGCCCGCAGCGGCAATTGACATCGCAAGCACCCGCTGAAACTGAAATTTCGTCAGTGGGGTGGCGTCCGCGTGTCTCAACAAGGTCCCCCCCCATGATGCCACCCTTCGTGCTAGGTATTCTTCTAAACACTTTACCGGACACATGGAGGACCCGGGAATCCTGCGTATGATTATGCAGTCACCCATCCCACCTTGATCGGTCTTGGACCTGACAAAGGAGACAGTCATTGTCTCACCTCTGATCTGAACATGTTCCTGGCACAAACCCCCTGTCACATCCTGTTTGTTCCTTGCCACCAGTTCGCTTACCCGCATCGCCCCATGAAATGCCAGCGCAAAAGCGGCTCGGAACAACACTGTCTCAAACTGAGATGAACATGTGGAAGGGAGTGTGGCCAACAACTGGGCCAACCTATCCAAACCTATCGGGCGCCTCTCATCTACTCTGCGACCTTCAAGGCGTTGCCACCCACGCCGCGCTTTCTGTACAACGAAAGACGCTGTCGGGTCCTGGATACCATGAGCCCTGGCAACAAAGGAAATGGCAGCACGATGCCTCTGGGCCGTAGCCACCGATTTCCCAGCCCTACGTAAGGACATCAGAAAATTCACTACCCATTCCTCGTGGCCCCACAGCCCCTCTCTATCGGGCCCCAAAAAGGCTAAATAGGACCGAAACGCCCCTTCATATGCCTTCCTTGTCCTTGGTGCTAGACTCTCTCCCACGAGGTGACGAAGTTCGGGGCACCGAGAGACCAGAGAGCTTCGGAAAAGGGTGCCGGCTCTGGGTCCGCTGTGGGAAGGAAACCCGAGAAAGCCTGCATATGAAAACGAGACAGTGCATCAGCCGCCTGATTCATTACCCCCGGGACATGTTTTGCTCTGAATAGCACATTCAGTTGCATACACAGTAAAACAATTTCTTTGAGCAGTCTTAAAATCATTTTACATCGTGCAGCCTGGCTATTGATGCACTCGACCACGGTCATATTGTCAGACCAAAAGATCACAGAGTGATCTTTGAACCCTTCGGGCCAGGTTCTCAGGGCCACCAAAATGGGGAAAAGTTCAAGGAAAGCAATATTACTTGTCAGACCATTGTCATGCCACCATGTCGGCCACCTTTGTGCCGACCATTTTGTGCCGAAGATGGCACCAAAACCTATGCTACCTGCTGAATCGGTCCATAGCCCCAGCTCTTCCGAGGACACGGCTGGTTTGTTCCAGACGACTCGACCATTAAAGTCCGCCAGGAATGCTAACCAAATGCGCATGTCCTGGCGGACCTCAGCCGATAGTCTCGTGCGATGATGGCCCTCCTTTAGGCCGACCATAGCTTGGGCAATTGAACGGGAGAAGGGGCGGGCCATTGGTATTACCCTCAGGGCAAAATTCAACTGTCCCACCAACTGCTGTAATTGATGCAGCGTAACTTTAGATCCATTTATACACACTCGGAGGGCTGCCCTGAACTTTAACACTTTGTCAGCTGGCAAACGAAAACAACCCTCACTGGAGTCTAACTCGATCCCCAGAAACTCAAGGCAAGTCGTAGGACCCACCGTCTTACCTGGTGCCAATGGCACACCAAACTGTTTCATTAACATACAAAATTCGGCCAAGGCCCGGCCACATTCGAGATCCCCGGCTGCCCCAAGGAACAGAAAATCATCAAGGTAATGCATTACATGGTGGAAACCCGTCTTCTTTGTGAAGACCCATTGTAGAAAACTACTGAATTTCTCGAAATAGGCACAAGATATAGAGCACCCCATCGGCATACATTTATCCATGTAATAACAACCCTGAAACATGAAACCCAGGAGACGCTGGTCGTCTGGGTGTACCGGGAGCAATCGGAACGCTGACTCGATATCTGACTTCGCCATCAGCGCCCCGGGCCCCAGGCGATTCAAAATGGCTACGGCCTCATCGAAGGATGCGTACCGCACCGAACATACTTCCGGATCTATTGCATCGTTAACAGAAAGACCACGTGGAGCTGATAAATTATGAATCAATCGGAACTCCCCCGGGTCCTTCTTGGGGACCACCCCTAAAGGAGAACAAACAAAATCATGCACCGGGGGTACACTAAACGGGCCGGCGACCCGACCTCGAGTAACCTCTTTCCGGATCTTATCCTGTACCACGGTCGTATGCTGCAGGACCGAAAGTTGATTTTTACACTTCTCCACACCCTGAAAGTCCCCTACCGGGATGCGGAAACCATACGAAAATCCGTTCCGCAGCACCCCAGCAGAAGTACGATCCGGGTATTCACTGAGCCAGGGAATCATCGCCAAGGTATCAATCGGGGTAGGTAAAGGCGCCCCTCGGACTATGTTAGACCTGTTTGGCGCCTCCTCTCCCCCCGTTATCACCCGTTTTGGCTCTGCACGTGGACTCAGGATGGGGTGACCCGCACCCACTACATTCATGTTTAAATTTACACGATCCCTGGGGCCTAGTACATTTACCTCTGTTGAAATTAAAGCACAACCCCCTTTTTCCTGTATTGCCGGCAGGTCTCGACTGATCGTCGGTACCCGTACCTGAACGAAAGGGCGTCCCCCCATATTGGCGGGAGGATTCGCCAACATTACTTCCCACCAATGGCATTTTCAACATACCTGTCTCCTTCATTTTATCCCATGTCAAAGAATCATAACAATCCCAGGTCAAGCTTTTATTATGCTCTTTAGCCTTTCTAAAAAGATTATCGTAGCAAAACCAATGGTTACCCTGGTATGATGTCGAGTACCCCATGATTCGCGACTGATAGGTCGGCAACTCGGAAAGCAACTCGGGCCTACGTTCCCCCAATATCGACGTAAAGATTCCCCATGCATTGCCCCAATTGCCAATATTTTCATTCACTTTAAAGGCGGCCATTTTTGCGCGCCAAACACTCGGATGCATGAGGTCTTTCTGACCCTTAACATGCTCCACTTCATAATGATCAACAAGCAACGAGAAGATGTTCACATATTCCCCTGCCCAAATCTTTTCCTTAATTGCCAAAGGCACATGTTGACCCAACCTTTCTCTACGAGAGGGTGCTGACTCATCCCTCGCAATCGGCAATGGCCGCTTACCTGCACCGGACGCTGCCTCTGCGGTCGCAATCGTCCCTTGTGGCTTGTCAACTACTGCAACCGGCGCGGACACCTTGGCTGCTTCCCGTTTCTCGCGCAATTGCTTCATCAGCGCCTGCGCCTCGGCAGCCGTGGCGCCCTCACTACTTTCGCCCAACCACGCTGCAAGTTGTGCTGCCAGCTCGGGCGGCATATCTTCATTGGACACCGGGGTGACCACCACGGGAATCGGATTCCCCTCCGCCGGTACTGGGGTTGGCGCTTCGAGCGGGGTACAGGGAACCGGGACGTCTCCCCCAGCTGGTCCCCTCCTTGGCCTCTTGGCTCTCCCTCCTGGGGCTGCTCCAGCCGACGGACGTTCCGGCCCCCCTTCCCCGTCTCTCTCCGCCACCCGCTTCTTTAGCTCGGTCATCTCCTTCATGAGGACCCGGACCATCTGTTCGGTCGTCATTCTCTTCCCGACTTTCTTGGGCATTTCTCCGACAGAGACAAAAGAAAGATTTACAACGCTCAAAATTGGCTCTTCGTTCCGTCTCGAGCTCACGTGCAGCGAGGAGGTGCAGCTTCAGAGCACAGGAACAAGAGGATGCCTTCGGGTCTTGCGTCCCCTTTTATCCGTCTTCAGGGCGGGCGTAAACCCGCCCCTGCCTGCCCCGAGGGCGTGGCCAGCCGCGTCAGTGTCTAGGCCAGCCCACTCTAGGGCGGGAAAAAGCGCGCCCCGGCTACGCCGCTTCGGGCATACCAGCCGAGACACGCCTCCCGCCCAAGATGGCTTCCCGGGGGGATCGTGGTACTCTGCCATACGTGCGGGGGGACCGAGTGGTCGTCCCTTTCCATTCATCCCTTTGTCTCTCAGAGTCTTTTTGACAGCTTTGAAGGACCGTCTCTATCTCTGCACAACCTGCATTAAGTCTGGGAAGAAAGAGACAGTGGAATTTTCATATTTCAGCGCTGGTGACTTTCTGGCATTCTGCAGTATCATATCCCGGTCTCTAAAGTTTAGGAGTCTGGCCAAAGTATGACGAGGAGGGGCTCCGGGCTTTGGGCGCCGCCCTGGGACTTTATGGGCCATCTCAACAACAACAAATTTGAAAGGCCTTTGGGGCTAAGGTGGTTGAGTATGAGGTCCTCAACAAACAGGTCTGGAACCTGCTCCTCTGATTTCTTTGGTACACCAATGATGCAGACATTGTTTCACAGGGAGCCCTCTAAGCATGCGATAGGCCGAGAGCCTCCAGGAAGTCAGGGAGCCAGCTACTCGTTGTGCTCACCTCACGAGGGGAATTGCGGTCCAGTGTAATGGATGCCACAGCATTAAAGTCACCTCCCACCAGCCGTAGGCCCTCCAGGAGGGAGAGCAGTTGACTGCCTAGGTCTGTGAATGTTTGACCTTGCAGCCCGGGCAGCACATTTACTGTTACTAGGGTTAACGTATTTCCCTCCCACTGACAGGTGATTGCAACAAACACTCTCTCGTCAGAGTGTGATGATTGTATTGAGAAGGGGAAGTAGTTTTTAACCATGGTTCTTATGCCCCTATACCCCGTAGTAAAGCCGAAATGAGCAATGAGCCTATACCCCCACTAGTGTAGGGCCTTACACGTGCTACCTACAAGATGTGATTCCTGAAGGAAGACCACAACCAGGGAGTGGCGCTTCAGGTATTGCAGGACAAGGGTACGTTTCACCTTGTCCCCAAGCCCATTCACATTCCAACTTAATTGGGGAAAACATTTTTCCCAGTGTGTTGCTATAACAGTGAACCTTGTAGGAGTCCTCCTCCCAGCGCCATATTAATCAGTGATGCCGATTGAACAACAACAAACAAACTTTTCCCCCCAACCCCCTACCCTAGGCCTCCCTCCATGCCCCACTGAACTCTTGGCATAAACCAGTCCATGGAACAAACTGTGAAGAGTGCCTGTTGCCCCAAAAAAGATGCCAACAATAGGTAAATGTGGGGAAAGAAGCTCCCACCCCCTAAAAAAGGAAGATAAAATACATTATTTCCCATGTGGGGTAATCATCAATATTGTAACAGACAGGAGAATAAGTCTCCGAACCCAATGTGCACAGTTCCGCACAAAAGCAATGTGTGAAAAGCCACGTCAGGAGGTTTTCGAATTCAACAATTAATATGGACAAAACCCAAGGTTAGGGTCAGTCAAAGCAAGAACAGACGGTATCAGAGGCAGGACGACAGTCAGCACAGGTTATGCTCTCCAGCATCTCTTCAACCCTCTAGCCAGTCCGCCACCGCCTCCGATGATCAAAGAACCAGGTCTTTCGATTTGCCTTGACTCGCAGGCGGGCGGGAAGAGCATATGTATGACTGTCTCTATCTCTGCACAACCTGCATGAAGTCTGGGAAGAAAGAGACAGTGGAATTTTCATATTTGAGTGCTGGTGAGTTTCTGGCATTCTGCAGTATCATATCCCAGTCTCTGAAGTTTAGGAGTCTGGTCAAAATAGGACAAGGAGGGTCTCTGGGCTTTGGGCTCCCCCCTGGGACTCTATGGGCCCTCTCAATGACAACAAATTTGAGAGTCCTTTGGGGCTAAGGTGGTTCAGTTTGAGGTCTTAAACAAACAGGTCTGGAGCCTGCTCCTCTGATTTCTTCGGTACACCAACGATGCGGACATTGTTTCGCAAGGAGCGCCCTTCGTAGTCATCCAGCTTATCTTCAGCAAATTTTCTGAAGGTTTGGAGGACTTGAACCTCATTCTGAAGCTGTGAGACATCGCCCACAAGGCTTTTGGTGGTTACTTCAAGTTGTTTGACCTTTTCGTGTGTTTTGGTGAGGTCTGACCTAATCAATGTCATTTCTATCGTAATGGCGTTGGTGCGTTGCTCCATTGAGGTCCGCACACCTGCGATGGCCTCCATCACATCTTTTAGGGTCAGTTCGAGTTTCTCACCCTTCGACCCACTTGCAGACCCGCCCTGAATGGGGTGATCCAGGACAGAAGCCTTGGGACAGGTGTATTTGTTCAGCTTGCTCTGCTGCGTAGTTCTAGGGCCTTTGCCGCCCGACATCGTGGCTCTCGTGAGTAGGATTGGCCTCTCTATACCCCTTTCAGCGCCAGGTGCACCGCCAACTAATGCACATAAACTCTAGCCAAGTCCAAATGAGGCCGGGGGCCACACAGGCAGCAGAGTTTTTCACCACCACTGTTTCAGGCGGCACTGTAGACTGGGTGGAGACTCCCCTCTGTATCCACAACATCTGGTCACATCACCGCTGAGCTGAGTGCACCGGGGGGGGGACCAGTGAGTCGTAGGCACCTGCCCCTTCAAGACCCATCTTTTCCTGGCTTCAACACAGTCTCTTCGGAGGGGGGGAGGTCGACCACACCGCTGCAGGGAGGCACGAGTAGCACCAGCGCACCCCCCCAGGGCAGACAAACTTACCGCTGCAGGATGTCAGCACCTCAGGGGAAGCGGGGGCACTTCCGTTGCCGATTCTGGCCGACCCACATGTCGCGGACCAGGCCACAAGCCGCAGCGTAGATTTGGGGCTCACTCTCATGCGAGCGCGGCTTCCTCGGTTTCAGGATTTACTCGAGGTCCCGGCCGCGAGTAGCGGGCAGTGCCAAAGTTGCAGGCGGGAAGCGTTCTGTCAGGCAGAGCCCAGTTGGTTGAGGGAATAGTTTGTTGCGGTCCTGATCACTTCAGGCAGCATTCCCCTTCTTCGGCACATGGATTAGTGGCGGATCGGTGAGTTTCAGACTACGGGTACGGAGTTGCTTTAAAACACGGCCATCACGCTGTCGCGCTTAACCACGCCCCCTAAACACAGACTGTTGACATATTTGAAAGGTGAAAAAGTAAATAATGATAACTGGCTAAAGTTAGCTATATGTATTTGTAGAGGAACACTTTGACTTGTCTAATTAGCAATTTATATGTAAGTAGTGTTACAATATATTAGAAGATAATAAAGATAATAAAATGAACAACACATAGATATTAGATTCCCATTTTGTAACATAATAAAATGTCTGCTAATGTATAAAAACTGAATTTACTGTTTTGCATTTTAATTTTATTTTTTTGTGGTTTTGTTAAGTTTTATGGTAACAAAATGTCAACTGGGACAGGAAGAACTCAAAAAATGTGCACTGAGAAATGTGAACAAATTATAAAAGGGGAACGCAATTAGCATGTATGATGTTTTTGCAGCATTGTGAGAAGTTGTAACACTCTGCTCAACAGCTGTTAAAACAACTGTAAAGTCCATGCAATACGTGGCCATTCTTGAAAACTCTGGATCCATATCGGTTGTAGTTGCCTGAACCTCTGAAGGGACTTTCTTCCCAGGGATTGTTGTTGCTGGTGCCACTGACGTTGATGGTCCTCCAGCTTCCCTCTACTTGATTGCATGTTAGAGATGTTTTCCATGTTAGGTTTTAAGATGATACACCATGGACGTCATCCTAAATGAATATGTGTTATTCATCTCTCTAGAGTGGATCTTTTTACAGAGTCTGCATTGTTATAGTTTTGGAGCAGTTTTTAATTCCTGTTGAGTTTGGGTAAGAATGGGTAGTTTTATCGGTGTTTTGTAGTTATGTTCTATTTGTGAGTTCAAATGTTTGAAGAATTTTTTTTATTGTTGTTTTTGTTAAATGTGTTGTTAAAATGGAGTTGAACAGTTATGTTAGTAAACAGCTAGTCTCAAACGTTGTGTGAAATATGTTTAAATATCTGTTTTACATTTTGTCATTTGATATTTTGATTACTGATATAATTGTGACCTTTGGTCTTGCTGTGAAGAAAGAAAAATGCATTTGTGATGTAGTTATTTCGACAAATGTTGAATATTTACAAACCAGTTATGTTCCCCAACCTAGGCCTAAGTAGCAAAACAACCTATTACCTACATTTGTCCTACCTTGCTCTGCATAACGATAGTAACACTGACCATTTACCCAGTTATGTGCTTAATAAATGTTGCTTGATTTCCTTGAAACTAGCCCAATTTATTATGCATGAGGATCCTCAGTAAAATCCCCTGCACATGTTAAATAAAAGAATTAACATACTCTATACAAAAGTCATTGCTATTTTCATCTTAGGGCAACAGAAATACTTTATATACTTGCAATTACTGATTTAGGTTCATTTACATATTCATACACATAACATATCAATTATGGTAGTAACCTCAAAGCTATATTTGTGGTATTAAAGAACTGCACCTTCACTGGGTAACTAAAGGAAACGCTTCCATGCTGACAGCACTCTGACATCCCTTGCCGGGTGCCCAACTTGTGACCAAGACATGTCCTTCATTCTATCCCATCAGGTAATGGGGTTGGCTCTTTCCTAGGGGATTCATGGCTTTACACCCACATACATGCTAGGTACACTTAGCTAGGGTCCGCATAGTAGGAGTACGCTTGATTACTGTCATGTTTAGATGCCTGCATCTATTCACTGTTTTAGGACCATGGTAGAATTCTACCTTTTATTTACTCTGTTGGTGCTTGTAATCTCTTAAGTTAGCTTCTGTTTGTTGATTGTCGCAGCAAACATGTTTTATACTAGAATGACGCTTGTTCAATCAATGCTTATTGAAAAACATCCCCAACGTTTATTCTGTGTCTCTGTGAGACTATGTGAGCACGATTGACTGAGCAAAAAGTACTGTACTGTTTCCACAATCCCTGAAGGATCAAGGGTTGTCATGTTTAATGGTTGCACAAAACTATTCTCTCCTTGGTAAGGTTAGGGGGCTTATAATGGCACTGTGAACTAGCTAGTCTATTGCCTGACATATCCTATGGGGGTGTCCGGAATCATCTAGACACCAATACCTTAGGTTATGTTATCCAAACGCAGAGATCCTATGTATTTTTAGGAATTACATGACGGGGGAAAGTTAAATTATTATCTTCCAAAATAGCTACAGTGAAATTTTATGTAAGATATGTCTTTAAATGTGTTTTACTCTTTGCTAGAAATGTCCGGTATTCGCAATACGTCCTTTGTGTCCTTGGCAATGGTACTCATAGAATCATACAGGCACTAACTGTCTAATCATCAAGGACGTCCTTTCTCCTCCACTCTGCAAACGCACCTCCTCTCACAATACAAGTTGGAGGATGAAGTCCCCTTGGCTATTGAGGGCTGTTGGGGGCAAAATATCCTGTTACTGCTGCAAATACCACACAGTCAGTTTGCTCGAGGTCCCCTTTCTGCACCACTCTGCAAACGTGTCTCCTGAGACACTACTGTTTGGGGAATGTAGATCTCTTGCATGCTAGAGGACCTTGGGGTCCTCTGATACTTTCTGTAAGTCCTGCAAACACAAGGAGATGATGTACGGAGTGCTGAAACTTTTCAGACACTAACCCCAGTCACAGATCTGGGTTGAATCCATCATCGTTCTTTAGCTCACTTCACCACCTGAGTCCAGACCCATCTATATGTAAATCAGTCTTGATCCTGTGCCTCATGGGAACAGTCAAACCCAAACAGCCAAGCCAGGTCTTCCCTGAACCAGAAACAAGCATCATGGGACTGGTTTCGGGGTAACACCCCTTATCAGCCAGGCTAGCTTGAATCCAGCTGCAAAGTGAGCAAGGGATACACGTCTGGGCGTACACTTCCAACTTAGGGCGCCTTGCCCATCATCTCCTTGTGTTTACTTTCTGTAAGTCCTACACAGTGGGATTTCTGAGAGCTGGTCAAAGGCCCGCTCATTTCCACACCATTCTGCAAACAACATTGCTACTTAAAAAACGTAGAAATTCACTGATAAAACCATAGGTTATAGGGCTGTTATAGATAGGAAATAGAATTTCAAAACAACTTAGATATTTACTGAAAAAAACAAAGGGTACAGCAGCATTATAGTTAGGGTCAGATTTCACACATATACAATCAGAGAAATTTAGCAATTATAGTTAGCTGAGCTAACTATAACCCGCACCCCAGCATTGCACTGCTTATGACCTCACATATTACATCACTCATGACATGGTCAGTGACATCACCGATGACATCTCAAGTGACATCACTGATGACATCATCCAGTGACTGTGAGTGTTTTAAAATGTTTATGAGTGCAAGGGTCTGTGTTGGCCCTAATGTGCACCAGCAGATCAAAAGAGAAAACAGTAGAGACATTAAATCAAATCATACATGTTACAGTTAAAAGTTGCTGCATTACCATAAATCTACAAACATCACACAAACTGAAACATCTACAATACTTATAATCAGTTTTTATTTGTTTCAGGAAGTTTTTTACCAATTGGTGAACTCACTGGAGAATGTAACTATTCACTCTCTGCCCCTTACTATTCTAAAAAGAATCGCATGTGTTTGTATGTGAGAGAAAACATTGCACTGCATTATAACACATATCATAATTATTTCTTTGGCACACCATCCGATAGGACTCTCTGACCCCTCTCTAAGAAAGGACTCCTGAGCCAGGCAGCAGATGATCTGAACTTTCTCTGGTTGTGGGTCCCCCAAGGAAAGTGGCTAGCTACTCTCTTTCTGAATCTCAGAGTAGCCATTGTCCAAGGAGGAAAATTATGCAGTCAATTAAAATGTCCAACAGAAAGCATGAAGGATCTGATGTCTGGAATCCAAAGAATACCATCAGATGTTTTCAGAATAAAGTATTCATAAAGTATTCAACCAAGGGTGTTGCAAAGTACAATACTCAACACAGGAGAAATTAAAGAATCCAAAGAAACAGTTAAAAGGTACATAGACTAAAGACTTGTCTTTCTTCTCTCACTCATATATTACAAGATCAAACAAGGCGTTCATCATTCTGAGGCATGAACTTGAAAGCAATGTTTGCAATTCTCCTTCTTAACTGATGAGTGTAACTGGTATAATTCTCAGTTCCACCATGGATGACAAAAAACAGACTTGGTACCCTTCTACCACTGTGTCCTAGATTCTAGAAGTGAGATGTTTGGGACATGTATATTTCAGCCAAGTGCATTCTTGAATGCCTGCAACATTAGTAAACAGGCTAAAATTACTATTTATCTTTCTGCCTCAAATTGGGGATTTGAATAGGAGTGTACGTGTGTGGGCTTTGGGACCTCTCAACCACAACAAATTTGAGAGGCCTTTGGGGCTAAGGTGGTTGAGTATGAGGTCTTAAACAAACAGGCATGGAGCCTGCTCCTCTGATTTCTTCGATACACCAACTATGCGGACATTGTTTCGCGGGGAGCGCCCTTTGTAGTCATCCAGCTTATCTTCAGCAAATTTCCTGAAGGTTTGGAGGACTTGAACCTCATTCTGAAGCTGTGAGACATCGTCCACAAGGCTTTTGATGGTTACTTCAAGCTGCTTGAGCTTTTCGTGTGTTTTGGTGAGGTCTGACCTAATCAATGTAATTTCTATCGTAATGGTGTTGGTGCGGTGCTCCATTAACGTCCGCACACCTGCGATGGCCTCCATCACGTCTTTTAGGGTCAGTTCGAGTTTCTCAATCTTCGACCCACTTACCGACCTGCCCGAAAGGGGTGATCCAGGACAGAAGTCTTGGGGCAGGTGTATTTGTCCAGCTTGCTCTGCTGCGTAGTTCTAGGGCCTTTGCCACCCAACATCGCTGCTCTCGTGAGTAGGATATTTGCCTCTCTATACCCCTTTCATCACCAGGTGCCCTGCCAACTAATGCACATAATCTCCAGCTAAGTCCAAATGAGGTGGGGGGCCACACAGGCAGCAGAGTTTTTCAACACCACTGTTTCAGGCAGCAATGCAGACTGGGTGGAGAGCCCCCTCTGTATCCACAACGTCTGGTCACACCACTGCCAAGCTGAGTGCACCCAGGGGGGGGGGGACCAGTGAGTTGTAGGCACCTGCCCCTTCAAAACCCACCTTCTCCTGGCTTCAACACAGTCGTTTCGGAGGGGGGAGGCCGACCACACCGCCGCAGGGAGGCACGAGTAGAACTAGCGCACCCCCCCAGGGCGGACAAACTCACCAATGCTGGATGTCAGCACCTCAGGGGAAGAGGGGGCCCTTCTGTTGCCGATTCTGGCCGGCCCACAAGTCGCGGACCAGGCCACAAGCCACGGCGTAGATTTGCGGCTCACTCACATGTTAGCGTGGCTTCCTCGGTTTCAGGATTTACTCGAGGTCCCGGCCTCGAGTAGCGGGCAGTCCCCAAGCTCTGGCAGGCAGCATTCTGTCAGACGGAGTCCAGTCGGTTGAGGGAATGGTTTGTTCCGGTCCTGATCACTTCAGGCGGATGTATGTCAGTACAACGCAATCATTTTGATCGCGGTACTTTACATCGCAGATTTTACAACGCAAGTTGTTACAACGACTTGCGTTGGAGGGCGCAGAATGAGGAATAATGTAATTTTTTATTCCAACACTAGTCCACGTAACAGTAGTGAAGGTGTTGGAATATAAAATTACAATGTTCCTTAATCAACAGCGCCATCCAGCGCAAGTCGTAGTAACGACTTGAGTTGTAATGGCAGCGTGGTAAAGGTCGTGCGGTGTAAACACCGCATTGTAAACAACGTTTACCCTTCAGGCAGCAGTCCCCTTCTTCGGGACACGGATTAGTGAGGCAGATCTGTGAGTTTCAGACTACGTGTCTGGAGCTGCTTTAAAACACGCCCATCACGCTGCCGCACTTAACCACGCCCCATAAACACAGACTGTTGACTTATATTTAAAAAGTGAAAAAGTAAATAATGATAACTGGCTAAAGTTAGCTGTATTTATTTGTAGAGGAACACTTTGACTTGTCTAATTGGCAAGTTATATGTAAGTAGTGCTACAATATATTAGAAGATAATAAAATGAACAACATATAGATATTAGATTCCCATTTTGTAAGATAATAAAATGCCTGCTAATGTATAAAAACTATAAAGGGCCAAAATGAAAAAAAAACATCAAAATTTATGATTCTTTGCAGCACTCACTACAACTTCACAATCCATTCAGTATGATGCAATCTGGGTAAACTTCTTGGTGCTTTCACACTATTACTTTTTTATGTTTTTAGATGGTAAAGCATGGACAAAGTCCTGCAAGAATATTTTTTATTTGTATACCTTGACAATGTCTTATGACATATGCTTTGCACAAATCTACTCACTATAAACTCCTCTTAAAGAATATTCAGGATACATAAATAAGCATTTTCTCCTTATTGTTTTAGTTGAAAAGTGTATTATACAATGACATTTCTTTATTTCCCAGTGACATAATTTACTGAATTGTTTTTTAATTTTCTTTTTTAGTGGTTTTGTAAAGTTGTAAAAAAGAAATTCTCTTTTTTATGCTAACAAAACGTCAACTGGGACAGGAAGAACTAAAAAAATGTGCACTGAGAAATGTGAACAAATTATAAAAGCGGTACACAAGTAGCATGTATGATGTTTTTGCAGCTTTGTGAAAAGCTGTAACATTCTGCTCACCGGCAGTTAAAACAACTGTAAAGTCCATGCAATACGTGGCCATTCTTGGAAACTCTGGAGCCATATCAGTTGTAGTAGCCTGCACCTCTGAAGGGACTTTCTTGCCAGGCATTGTTGTTGCTGGTGCCACTGGCGTTGATGGTCCTCCAGCTTCCCTCTACTTGATTGCATGTTAGATATGTTTTCTATGTTAGGTTTTAAGATGATACACCACGGACGTCATCCTAAATTAATCTTTTTTATTCATCTCTCTAGAGTGGATCTTTTTACAGAGTCTGCATTGTACTAGTTTTGGAGCAGTTTTTAATTCCTGTTGAGTTTGGGTAAGAATGGGTAGTTTTATCGGTGTCTTGTAGTTATGTTCTATTCGTGAGTACAAATGTTGAAAGTAATTTTTTTAAATTGTTGTTTTTGTTAAATGTGTTGTTAAAATGAAGTTAAACAATTATGTTAGTAAACAGCTAGTCTCAAACGCTGTGTGAAATATGTTTATATATCTGTTTTACATTTTGTCATTTGATATTTCTGATTACTGATGTAATTGTGACCTTTGGTCTAGCTGTGAAGAAAGAAAAATGCATTTGTGATGTAGTTATTTCGACAAATGTTGAATGTATACAAACCAGTTATGTTCCCCAACCTAGGCCTAAATAGCAAAGCGACCTATTACCTACATTTGTCCTACCTTGCTCTGCATAATGATACTAACAACGACCATTTACCCAGTTATGTGCTGAATAAATGTTGCTTGATTTCCTTGAAACTAGCCCAATTTATTATGCATGAGGATTCTCAGTAAAATCCCCTGCACATGTTACATAAAAGAATTAACATACTCTATAGAAAAGTCATTGCTATCTTCATCTTAGAGCAAAAGAAATACTTTATATACTTGCAATTATTAATTTAGGCTCATTTACATATTCATACACATAACATAGCAATTATGGTAGGAACCCCTAAGCTATCTTTGTGGTATTAAAGAACTGCACCTTCACTAGGTAACTAAAGAAGACGCTGCCATGCTGACAGCACTCTGACTTCCCTTGCGGGGTGCCCAACTTGTGACCAAGACATGTCCTTCATTCTCTCCCATCAGGTAATGGGGTTGGCTCTTTCCTAGTAGATTCATGGCTTTACACCCACATACATGCTAGGTACACTTAGCTAGGGTCCGCATAGTAGGAGTACGCTTGATTACTGTCATGTTAAGATGCCTGCATCTATTCAGTGTTTTAGCACCATGGTAGAATTCTACCTTTTATTTACTCTGTTGGTGCTTGTAATCTCTTAAATTAGCTCCTGTTGTTGATTGTCGCAGCAAACATGCTTTATACTAGAATGACGCTTGTTCAATCAATGCTTATTGAAAAACATCCCCAACGTTTATTCTGTGTCTCTGTGAGACTAAGTGAGCACGATTGACTGAGCAAAAAGTACTGTACTGTTTCCACGATCCCTGAAGGATCAAGGATTGTGATGTTCAATGGTTGCACAAAACTATTCGCTCCATGGTAAGGTTAGGGGGCTTATAATGGCACTGTGAACTAGCTGGTCTATTGGCTGACATATCCCGTGGGGGTGTCCGGAATCATCTAGACACCAATACCTTAGGTTATGTTGTCCAAATGCAGAGATCCTATGTATTTTTAGGAATTACACGACAGGGGAAAGTTAAATTATTATCTTCCAAAATAGCTACAGTGAAATTTTATGTAAGATATGTCTTTAAATGTGTTTTACTTTTTGCTAAAAATGTCCGGTATTCGCAATGTGTCCTTTGTGTCCTTGGCAATGGCACTCATAGAATCATACAGGCACTACCTGTGTAATCATCAAGGACGTCCTTTCTCCACCGCTCTGCAAACGCACCTCCTCGCACAGTACTAGTTGGAGGATGAAGTCCCCTTAGCTATTGAGGGTTGTTGGGGGCAAAATATCCTGTTACCGTTACAAGTACCACACAGTCAGTTTGCTTGAGGTCCATTTTCTGCACCGCTCTGCAAACGTGTCTTCTGAGACACTACTGTTTGGGGAATGAAGATCTCTTGCAATCTAGGGGACCTTGGGGCACTCTGATACTTTCTGTAAGACCTGCAAAGACAAGGAGATGATGTAAGGAGTTCTGAAACTTTTCAGACAGTCATCCTCAGTCACAGATCTGGGTTGAATCCATCATCGTTCTTTAGCTCACTTCACCACCTGAGTCCAGACCCAGCTATATGCAAATCAGTCTTTATCCTGTGCCTCATGGGAACAGTCCAACCCAAACAGTCAAACCAGGTCTTCCCTGAACCAGAAACAAGCATCATGGGACTAGTTTCGGGGTAACACCCCTCATCAGCCAGGCTAGCTTGAATCCAGCTGCAAAGTGAGCAAGGGATACACGTCTGGGCGTACACTGACAACTTAGGGCGCATCGCCCATCATCTCCTTGAGTTTACTTTCTGTAAGTCCTACACAGTGGGATTCCTGAGAGCTGGCCGAAGGCCCGCTCCTTTCCACACCATTCTGCAAACAACATTTCTACTTAAAAAACATAGAAATCACTGATAAAACCAAAGGTTATAGGGCTGTTATAGTTAGGAAATAGAATTTTAAAAAAACGTAGATATTTACTGAAAAAACAAAGGTTACAGCGGCATTATAGTTAGGGTCATGTTTCACATGCACACAACCAGAGAAATTTAGCAGTTATAGATAGCTGAGCTAACTATAACCCGCACCACAGCATTGCACTTCTTGTGACCTCACATATTACATCACTCATGACATGGTCAGTGACATCACTGATGACATCTCTAATGACATCACTGATGACATCATCCAGTGACTGGGAGTGTTTTAAAATGTTTATCAGTGCAAGGTCTGTGTTGGCCCTAATGTGGACCAGCAGATCAAAAGAGAAAACAGTAGAAACATTAAATCAAATCACATTCATGTTACAGGTAAAAGTTGCTGCATTCCCATAAATCTACAATCATCACGCAAACTGAAAAATCTACAATACTTATAATCAGTTTATTTGTTTCAGGAAGTTTTTTACCAATTGGTATATTTGAAAAATTATTTGTCTTAGAGCTACATAAATGAGAGAATACGAACTACCTAAAATAAATGCTTCCCTGGCTGGTAAGTTAATGCATCTTCTCTTGGCCTCCAGTCTTCACTCGCAAGATTCATAAGAGAGCACTTTCTGTATTTTAAAGTGTAAGTAATTTAGCTGCTTATATGCATTTTTGTGTCGGATTTCATGTTGAGCTGCTAGTTGCAAGTGTACATTTTACTATCAGGGGAAGGTTAGTAGACTTTATGAAATTTTTTTTAAAAAAAAATTCTGAATTCCCAGGTAGATCAGGAATTCCAACTTGTAATTTCACTGAGGAATTCCCCTAGGCGGTGCCTCTAAGATTAACTAATTTAAGACGATTCTATTTGCTCTAATTATGTGACTTATTAATGGGATTCTATGTTTTTGATCCAGATTCCATAATGGTGAACTCATTGGAGAATGTAACTATTTACTCCCTGCCCCTTACTATTCTAAAAAGAATCCCATGTGTTTGTATGTGAGAGAAAACATTGCAGTGCATTATAACACATATCATAATTACTTCTTTGGCACACCATCTGATAGGACTCTCTGACCCCTCTCTTAGAAAGGACTCCTGAGCCAGGCAGCACATGATCTGAACTTTCTCTGGTTGTGGGTCCCCCAAGGAAAGTGGCTAGCTCCTCTCTTTCTGATTCTCAGAGTAGCCATTGTCCAAGGAGGAAAAGTATGCAGTCAATTAAAATGTCCAGCAGAAAGCATGAAGGATCTGATGTCTGGAATCCAAAGAATACCATCAGATGTTTGCAGAATAAAGTATTCAACCAAGGGCGTGGCAAATTACAATACTGAACAGGAGAAATGAAGGAATCCAAAAAAAAAACAGTTAAAAGGTACATAGACTAAAGCCTTGTCTTTCTTCTCTCACTCATATTACAAGATCAAACAAGGCATTCCTCATTCTGAGGCATGAACTTGAAAGCAATGTTTGCAATTCTCCTTCTTAACTGATAAGTGTAACTGGTATAATTCTCAGTTTCACCATGGGTGCCAAAAAACAGATTTGGTACCCTTCTAACACTGTGTCCCAGATTCTAGAAGTGAGATGTTTGGGGCATGTATATTTCAGCCAAGTGCATTCTTGAATGCCTGCGACATTAGAAAACAAGCTTAAATGACTATTTATCTTTCTGCCTCAAATTAAGGATTTGAATAGGAATGTACGTGTGTGACTCAATCTGTAGCTCAGTAGAAGGACCTTTGACGTATATGATCTAATCTATATACGTATAATATTCAACAGATGACCCCATGGTCTCCAACTACAGTCCAATCTCTCTCTGACCTTTGCTTGCAAAAATTATAGGAAAACATATAAGCAAATGAAACACTGCAGTAGGACTACTCTTCCAATCACCTCCTTGGAGTCCTTCTTTGACAGTTCTTATGAAATTCCCCAATTCGACATTTCAGCACTTTTAAATGATTTTATTTCTGCCATCTTGCTTTTTATAGTTATTGTCCATCTCATTTTCAATTCAAACTCTGACAGTAAGTTCCTGCTTGCATGATCCACCTTTTAACTGAGAACCTTGTGATTTTTCCTGAAATTGGCAAATCCAAAACTGGAGTCTGTGCTTTTTCTTATTTGGCTCCCAGACTCAGAAAAGAGCCTTCAGTCTTCATGAAGGAGAGCAAAATTAAGCGGAATATTTTTAAATTGTGCATCTGGAGCTGAGGAGATTCAAGTGCCCAAACCCATTCTGCACTGTGTAAACTGCACCCCAGATCTTTCTAAAAATCCTGCTGGAGTTCAATTACAGCCAACCCAGAATGTTCAATTACAGCCAACCCAGAATGTTCTCTAATCGCTCTATAAATCCATGGGATAAGGTGCCGTACTTCTCCTATGGCGTGCCGTATATGCATTACTGCATGAGGGGGCAGCTCTACATCAATCACACCCCACAGTAACCTAAGGACTCCCAATAGATATCCATATAAAAGAAACTGATTTGGTAGAATGTTGTTATCCTGACACTGTTGGTCAAACTGTAGTAAATTGGCGTCCTGGAACAAATTCCCTACGGTATCAATAGAGTTCTCATGCCAGGTTATCAACTAATCAGGAGTAAAGTACCCCAAGCAGCCAGGCAGGCCCTGGAGCAGATAGCCAGGGAATAGGCAAGTGTGCAATTTGTGAGCTGGAGCATTCTTGCCAACCATGTCCGAGGTATCCACACATGAAGCATCCACAACCTCCTGTCCCCCACAGGTAATTAACTTGTTTAAGGCCACCCTATGTTTACCACTATCCAAGAGGGGATCCCCTAGTGTCCAGTCTAAATTAACAAAGAATCACTGTTTGGGAAATATTAGGACATTAGCAAAGTAATAAAGTAGCCGGGGAAGGGCAATGGTCTTAAAAAGAGCGACTCTACCCATCAGAGCTAATGCTAACATTGCCAAAACTTCATTTGAGATTTGAGTGCCATTTATGCCGGTTGTAGATTGCCTTCAAATAGATCTTGTTTAGAGACATAAAGACAAACCCCAAGATACCGAACCACGCCTGCCGACCAAGCCAATGCCTCTCCAGAAAGTTGTATTACCTGTGGTGAAGCATCGTAAATAAGGGTATACACCTGTTACAACGCATTTGTTACTCCGCACTACCATTACAACGCGACTTTTACAACGCATACCATTACAACGCATTGCGCTGGGGGGCGCTCTAGGATAGGGAATAAGTATAATTTACTATCCAACACCTTCCCTAGGGTCCACGGGGACTGGAGTTAGAATAGTAAATTATACTTACCACTATCCAGCACCTCAAAGCGCTATGCGTTGTAATGGTATGCGTTGTAATGGTCGCGTTGTAATGTAATAGTAGGTAGTTGTAACGGTATGCGTTGTAACATGGTACATCCTAAATAAGAGAAAAAGACCCAGTGATTTCTCCAAGTTCACCCGCAACCCCTCTACCTGCTCAAAGTCATGGAGAGCTACCGAGATGGGGGCTACATCGCGTCCCAAAGATATAACAGCATATTATTCTTGTAGAGGGACAGTACGTGCATCAAATCATCCAACCGGATTCCATAGCGTTACCCGTCCGACCTTAATCACTTTGCCAAGGGCTCCATAGAAAGAGTGAATAGGATGGGTGAGAATGGACACCTCTGCTGCGTGTCATAGCTTATAGAGAAAGAGTCTGAGATAAACCTTCCTATGTGTACTTGCGATGTAGGGCTCATATGTAACAAGTAATCTATTGCCCTCAGAACACTAAACAGGTAGACCCATGATAAGGAGTCAAAGATCTATTCTATGTCTAGCATAAGTCATTCCCCAACGGTATAACGGAGTGCTGCCTGATCCATACCATGACAAAATTGTGTTACGTTCTTGGATGTATTGTGACCCGGTACAAGTCCATTCAATCTGGATGGATCAGCGTTGGTAGTATTTGCACATATCACTCTGTTAGGTCTTTTCTGAGGATTTATAATCTGCACCCAAAATCGTTACAGGTCTGCATGAAGCAAGTTGGTCTGGGTCTTTCCCCAGTTTAACAGGGAAAATGTTAGAAATGGCTGTCTCTAATTGGCAGAGGTATGCACCTTTGTCCAAGTAGGAAAGCTTTCTTCTAGTCAGGCTAGGGGGATTATGAACTTTAGATAATCCCTTGCTCACCCCCTTTGTTGCTTGGCACGAGCAGGCAGGCTTATCCCAAAAGGCAATGTGTAAGTATTTGTACCCAAACACACAATAACACAGTGAAAACACCACCAATGGTCACGACACCACTTTAAAAAAATAGAGTATTTTTCTCTAAACCAAACAAGCCAAAAAGACAAAAATCCAACATACTTGTACCAAGCTATACTTTTAGAATGGTTACTTCAAAAATAGAACTTGTGGAAACAAAATAGCATCACCTGGGGATGTCGTGACAGGCATAAATCTAAAGTATGGCGCCCACCTGCGAGGTGCACGGATTAGGCTAGGAGTCACCCGGACCCCCCAAATAACAGTACCTTGAAAACTGAGCCAACTGACAATGCACGGCGTCTTGGAGGCAAGGCTTCGTGCCAAGGCGAAGCTGGTTCTTTTCTGCCATGGGGTATGCAAGTATTTGAGTCCATGAGGAGACAGGGCATTGAATTCAGGACAGAGGAATCAGAGGAGGACAGAGGTCGCATCGGCGATAAGGCTTTGATTCCGGTGAGGTGATGCATTGTCGAAATATTCATGAAGTCATCCTCGTTGATTATCGGCTCCGCGATAACATGATGCTGGCGGCGTTGGTGCAAATGCTAGCATCAGGAAGGCCAATAACAGCAAGTGTCAGCAGGCATCGAGCAGCGGTGCAGGTGGGGTGGAGCATTGTGCATTTCATGAGTGATGGCCTCGGCCCCAGTGCTGGACGCGGCATCATTGGCGGCATCGCCTACAGCATAGGAGATGTTTTTCTTGCTGTGCAGCATCAAAACACACACTTCTCGGGCCCAGGAACTGAAATCGGCACCCTTTTGAATACAGGAGTCCACAGAGGTCAATGGGTGCAGGGAAGTCTTTGTTGTCCTGAGACTTCTGAGTGGGTGCACTGGCCAGGTCATCATGGCAGTTCACACCTGCGTGTGAAGACACTGCAGGGCAGGTCTGAGACACATTTACAGGGCTACTCATATGGGTGGCACAACCAGTGCTGCACGACTACTAGTGCATTTTACTAGGGACTTATCAATAAATCAAATATGCCAATTGTGGATAAACAATCATAATTACAATTTGCACAGGGAGAACTTGCATGTTGACACTGATCAGCAGTCGCAAAGTGCCCAAAGCATCTAAGTCAGCAAATATGAAATCCATCACTCAGTCAAAAATGATGGGCGGTAGAGGCAAAAAAGCCAGTGGAAACCACGCCAAGAATGCAAATCCTAACAGGAAATAAAAGGGACCCTTGAAGAGAATTTGGAAGCAAGCCTGTGGTAAGTGCCTTATTATACATTTTAACCAATTTTGGGGCAAGAAAGATGAAACTATCATAATTTTCTAACGGCAGTCCATTCAAATCAAGGGTCTTAGTTCTGGCCAGATCATGTTTTACACCCTTCACTTTCTCCACGGTGATCAAGCTGTCAAATTCCTCACACACAAACTGCAGTGATAGATGTTAAAGCTAAGGGGTCTAAAAATTGTTGAATGGTTTCTAAAGGAGGTGCTGCTTGTGCCCGATACAACATGTTGCAATGGAACCTGAACGCTTGCAATGTGCCTACTTGTGTTCGCAGGGCTGGCTCCCCATCCTGCACGATATCCATAATTGCCATAGCTCGCACTTCCTGGGAAATGAGTTATCCGATCAGCCACCCATGTTTATCACCCATTGCATGAATTTGAGTGGTGTATTCCGTATATTTATAGCAGCGAACAAGTTCTATCAGTGTTGTGTAACATTCTTTAGAGTCAGTCAGAGTGTCACAGATTGTCTCTTCTGGGGGTTACCAATTGTCCATGCTGTTTACCTCCTCCTCAGCATCCTTCAAGTCCTGGTTCAACTCTCTGCATACCCCAGCTAAATTCTACATGCAGAAGCCCCTGGTTACCATCTGGAAAGAGTCCCATTCTATGCCATGGGTGGTTGTAGCAGCATGGTTATCTGCAAAATAACATTTAATAAGCTTATCTTGGGCTTCACCAAAGGCTGCATCATCTAATGTCTCACTTGAAAGGCATCATGAAGGGAACCAGGGGATGTGGAGCACCCCATCTAATGTCTACGATGCGGGCAGCCTGATTGGATAGCCCCTTTGATAATATATTGAATGCATATACGCACTCAGGGATATATTCACAAGGACGTAACTCCGATTTATACCCACTGTACCGCATCAAATGCGGAGACAGAATTAACACCCCTTTCACAAGCTAGTTCAAACTGCGGACATCGCCAGTATTCCCGCGATAACTGCCCCGAAATTTACCTCCGCGATGGACACCACCAACTAACCCTAATGAGATGCAGAGTAGGCGTTACCGTGCAAATATACATGAAAAAACCACAACACCACTTTCACAACGAAATGACAGATCTGCGATGCGAACCAAAAACAGGCAAACAGATGCGGTAGCAGCAGGGATTTAACACCTGCCTGGACCTGGTGTAAAGTCGGGCCACAGCCTGCACCACAAAAGATAGCCAAGCCCAGAGCCACACCTGAAGGACAACAGATGCCATGGAGCTAACAATCGTGCAGTTCAGAGCCCTAAGAGGGCCACAACATCCACTATCACCCCCCAGGACCTCCCTCAGCGGCACCCCCCCCCCCGAACATGCCACATCAACTACACTCAAACATGGACCAAACAATCTGCATGATGTCACAGAACCACATTTGGTCTCATGCATGTGTCATCACAAAAATGAGCAGCATACATTCACATACGAAGCAGCAATTGAAAATGTATTAAAATGAACACTGAACAGAAATGAAGACACATGGCGGCTCCCCTCCGGATAATCTGTACGCCACAGCTTGCAAGACAAAAATCAGGACGAGAAGGGGTGTCCTGCGCACATCAAGGGGCAGAGAGAGAGAGTGAAGGAGAGAGAGAGGAAGAGAGGGAGAGATAGAGAGAGCGAAGAAGAGAGGGGGAGAGAGAGAGAGAAGAAGAGGGGAGAGAGAGTAGGAGAGAGAGTGAAAAGGGGCGAGTGAGAGAGAGTAGAAGAGAGAGAGAGAGACAAGAAGAGAGGGGGATAGATAGAGAGAGAGAAGAGGGGGGAGGGAGAGAGAGTGCCGCCCCTGTGCACCTAGGCCACACTGCTCACCTGCTGCCACCGTTGTGTCTCCAACCACGTGCCGGTATGTAGTGCAGTTCACCAGGTCCCACATCTGAGACAGATCCGCCATCTGGAACAGAGTCCAGTTACATGAATGGCACAGTATAAAAATTACACAAGACATCATCGCCAGCCCGCCCCTGCGCCCCCAGGCAGAGGCATGCCATCCCCTCCCACCGCCCATCGAAATATGCCTGCCCCATAGCACCCAGAAGAGGCACCCTAGCCCCTCCCGCTACCATTCGAAACATGCCCGCCCCTGCGCACCCAGGCCTCACTGCTCACCTTCTGCCACCGGCGTCTGTAAAAGATGTCCAACCATGTGCCGCTGCAAGCCACAAGCCCGGGGCCTGCGAACATGGCACCCTCCACATCATGCAGCCCCACTCCGCAGGCCACCAGGTCCCACATTTTATGCTGTGCTTAATTGTGCATGTGTGCCATTGTGGGCCTCTCCACCCATCCCCCAGGTACCTGGTGGTCACTCACTCTGTTGCGGTTGTGTTGTGTCCTGTCGAGCAGTGTCCTTTCCCCCAACTCCAGCCACAGTCTCCACACTGATGACTGTCAACACCAGCTACTCCAACTCATCCAGCTCCTGCTGCAGTGCTGGGCTCCCTCCTCCAGTCTGCATTTGTGCCTTCTGGTTGGCTGCAAGTTTCTCCTTGGTCTTCTGCTTGATGTCAATCCATCGCCTCTTGGCCTCGTCCATTGGCCTCTTGTGCTCCCCGATGGCATTCACCTTTTCCAAGATGTTCCACCATATCCCATTTTTGGTGCCCAGTGACACGTTGGAGGTGACAAACAGTTGTTGATGGTGTTCCATCACCTCCATTATCAGAACCCAGTTTTCCTGCAGACTGAACTTCGTCTTCCTCTTCTTCTTGTCCCTTCCTTTCCCTGTCCCGAGGTCCCGGGCTGGTCATCCGGGGTGCTTGTGAGTTGGGCTCGTCTCTGCACCTGCTCCGGCTGCCTCCATGGTGCTTGGATGTTGGTCAGTTTGTGTTTGTGGGTTTTTTCTACTTTTAAAGTGATTTTTCCCACCTGCCATGTGTGTGTTGCAGGCCTGGTGCAGATTATGGATGATTTCCTCATCGCACTTTGTCCCATCGCGTCTTTATCCGCGTTGGGGTTTGTGTTTATATCTCCATCGCAGTGGTTGTATCACTAACATTGGCCGCGTTTTCGGAGAACTATCGCATGGTACAGCGGTGTTGTTAGCCCAAACCTTTAAATATGCGGTAAAGTGAACTTATTTGGTGGAATTAACCACAATGGTTTATGCTAAGGAAGGAGGAGGCTTTCCCGAAAATTGGTATTACAGAGAACTGTGATGACTCTCCTGTTCAGATTTTAAGAACACCTTGGTTCAGGTAAATGCTATTGCGTGGCTTTTAGACCACCATAGCCAAATTTATATTGTCTCAATAAATTAATCACAGTCTTTTTCTTCATTGAATACGCAAATAATTATTAATTATAGGTTGTATTAATTTTTTTGAAGCACTAATGGAACTGAAGAAGTATTTAAGTAGCAAATCTTTAAGTAAACAATGAAGAAGAGGCTTGTCTTCCATTAATGGATATGATCTAGTTTTGGCTGCCCTAGTATAAAAGCCGTGCAGCAGTATTTAACTCACCAAGGTGTCCTGTACAACCAGCATGCTTAATCTGAATGAGTGCATTTATATATGTTCTCAGCCAAAGAAACCTAGATTTTCCAGCAGCACAATGCAGAAAATGAGCTTTGTAAATTTGCCCCATTTCCATCACTATATTGTAATAGAAAAATATTGGTTATTCACATGTTTTGCAAAAATACAGGACTTTGCAAAGCATGCAGGGTACACTCATCCCCGGCGGCTGCGCATCTTTTGACACGTCCCTTGGGAATTAAAGAATCACTAACAAGTGCGCCCACCACACCCATTGTGCAGCCCAGGGGTCATATTATGATCTGTTTTTCCGGTGCAGGACAGAGCCAAGAGGTGTTGTAATGGCCTGCGGGGCGTAGAAAGTACATTTATTTAACCCAATATTCAGTTACTGCTTTATTTTCAGATGGTACAGCTCAGAAGCAGAAGGAGGGTAACCTTGCCAGTTGTTTCTGAGCTGTACTAATAGAAACAAGCATTTACAATGCAATGGTTTTGCCTTTGTTAAAGTTTGAGCTTTTGGTATTGCTTTTGACAAATGGTCTTTTCTAACTTCTTTGAATTATGTGTAAAACGTGACTGGGAATAGGAATCGCTTGTACCGAAGCGCGTCAGTGGTCCTCTGCAGTATGAACATATTCAGCATTGGATATATTTTATTATATAGTCTGCCGTCATCCCTGAAGATGCTGGGGACATTATAAGTGCCCGCAGTTTATTGTTGGTTCCTGTCTGCATTAGAAGATGGGGCGAGTATTACCGTCCTGGAACTACACTCCTTTTTTCCGGAGAGGGGGGGGGGTGTTGGAACGTGTCCCCCCCCCCTCTCCCCAGGCCTCATCCAACGCCCTCCTTCTCCTTTCCCTGGGGGTAGGAGCATTCCGAGACCTCATTTTGTTTGCTTTAGGTACTTGCCAAAGTGCCACCATTGCCTACGTTACGTTTGTTCTTGTGCTTGAGTGTCTGCCGTTTATTGCAGTATTATACCTCTACTTGTACTTTGTATGTCTTTGTAACTTGAACACGTCACTTTTTCCTCCTGTAATGTACCGTTTGCTACCTCTTGTATTTTGTGTGCTCACAATTGTCACTTTTGCCTCATGTAACTTATCGTTTTTTTTCCCTTGTAATTTTCTCCTCATGTATCATTACTCTTCCTATTGTGACGCGCTCTGACACCTTCGGGTAACGTCCGCGCTATATAAAAACGCATTCTAGGAACCAGTGCTTTAACCGGGATGAAAAAACTGAAGGGTCACAAAGGGGCGTGGCCGATGTAATTAAAGGCATGACATAAAACATCTTGCTAAAAATTTGTTCTTAGCATAGTGTGCCGCCCGACTGGTATTTTTTCTGTTTCTGTCATTGCCTCCAGTTATATAATACAACAAGTAACATTACACCAACAACAAGTAGGGATCATTGGCTTTGTTAATGGTTATTAGTTGCATAAAATAAATATACAACATGCAAACATATAGATATATAATTGAAAATGTTTTAGTTTGTGTGTGTAAGAGGTTGTGGCATAAGGGCCTGTGCTGCCGACTTTGGAGCTGGGGAAGGAGGTTCGAGACTCCTTCGGCTCAACATCCTGTGATTCTGGGCAAATCCCATATTCTCCCCGTGCCGACATGAAAATAAACAAGCATGGCAGCAGCTTACCTAATGGTACGAAGTCTTTCCTTCACTGCCCCATCTAAGCGAGAACAACCCCAAAGCCAGCCTTTAACGCCTTCCCCAGAATCATTAGCATGCAGACTAACAGGACAGCTGTGCTTCCACTGCAATAAGAACAGTCACCCACTGATGGCAGCCCTCCTGGTGAGACATGCCGCGCGGGCCGGCACTGACGGCATGGTGGGGAGCGGAGGTAGGGATCCAGGCAAGACTCGCTACCAGCCCCCCCTGCATACCAGGCCCCGTAATGAGATGGGGGTGGGGGGCTCCACGGCATGGTGGGGAGCGGAGGGAAGGATCCAGGTAAGGCTCTGCTGATATGAATCAAGACTGCAACTCCCTCAGTGCACCATGTTAAGAAAAGCCCGGAATCTAACACGGTGTCATCAGTAAACGGAGTTATCTGACACCTTAGTTGTAGGCCGGGCCAATTGTAAAAGTAACTGTACACATAATTATGCACATAATTCTGGATTTGCCACAGAATCCATCATGTGGTCCAAGAATTGTAGGTTTATTTTTAACACACAAATGTTTCCACCTCATAGGGGTCAAAAGTTATACAAAAAACACTACCATGCCTCTTTCCACTAGGAAGACCCTTGCAGAGGTTAACTTCTATTGCTGACTGCTCGACATGGTAGTTAAATTAACGCTAATGATGTGGCACATTACACTAGCAAGAAAATGTGCACAAAAAATCGTATTAGCAGAAAAGTAAATGAAATGTAAAAAGGCTGCCTCCTCCCTCCAACGGAGAAGCTTCGTCTCTTGAACCCGACGCACAGATGTATGTATGTATGTATAAAATATTTTATTACGCGCTCTGCTACTACAGAGTATCCTGGCGCGATATGTGAGCTTAAACAGGGCCAAACCCGAAGGAGAAAGAAAAACGCAATTAGATACTGAGATTAAAAAGGTGGGTTTTTAACCCCTTCTTAAATTCTGTCAATGTGGCTGAAGCTCGCAAAGAGAGCGGCAGGGCATTCCACGACCGAGCTGCTTGGACAGAAATAGACTGACCACCCAATCTCACATATCTGACTTTAGGCGTAGTCATCAGAAGGAGATTAGCTGATCGGAGTGCACGGCTAGGAATATAGAAAGTAAACCTCTTGTGCAAGTATTGTGGTCCTTGTTGGTGCAAGGCACGAAAGGCCAGGACCAGTGATTTAAACACAATACGATGGGCCACAGGAAGCCAGTGGAGCTTTCGGAGATGGGCAGATGCGCTAGTTCTTCTCGGGAGGTGAAATAAAAGTCGAACCGCAGCATTCTGAATGATCTGCATTCGATTGATAAGATATTTAGGGAGACCGCTAAAAAGGGCGTTGGCGTAATCTAGCCTTGATAAGATCAGAGCACGCAGAACCGTCTCTTTTGCTTCCCTATGAAGCAGTGGGAGGAACCTTTTTAGTGACTTAAGGGTCAGGAAACAAGTCGCCGTAAGTTTTTTTAGATGCACTTCAAACCTGAGATCCTGTCCAAACCAGACCCCCAAGTTTTTGGCCAGGCCTCTGAGAGAGCTGGGACAGGCAAAATCAGGCGGCCAAATAAGATCCTTAAAATTGGCCGGGAAGTTGCCATAAAACAACAGCTCTGTCTTGTCCTCGTTACATTTGAGTTGGGCTGAAAGGAGCCACCGAAAGACATTAGATAGACAGGAGCAGACGACACTGGCATCTAAGCAGTTCTTAGGCCAGGTAAACAACAGCTGTGTGTCGTCGGCATACGCCATTATTTTGGCTCCCCACTGCTCAGCCAGATGGATCAACGGAGTCATATAAACGTTGAACAACAGAGGGCTCAACGTCGACCCCTGAGGGACCCCTGTGCTGAGCTTCTTGGGAGACGAGGCGTAAGGAGGTATCCATACTTGCTGCGTCCGCTCCGACAGAAATGAGGACAGCCAGGCCAGAACCGCGCCTGACAGTCCCACCTCCGCCAGCCAATTCAGCAGCAGAGCATGGGGTACCGTATCGAAGGCGGCAGATAGGTCCAGCAAAACCAGGACCGCTCTGCCGCCTCCGTCAAGGCACTCCCTAATAGCCTCTGAGACTTCCACCAGGGCCGTCTCAGTGCTAAAAGCCGCCCTGAAACCCGATTGAGCCGGGTGAAGGGCTTTAGAGGACTCAATGAAATTATTCAGTTGTCTGAAGACAACCTTTTCACAGACCTTCGCCAATGCCGGGAGCAGCGATATCGGACGATAACTGGATGTGGCTAGAGGGTCCAGGCCAGGTTTCTTTAGCAGGGGAAGTAATTTCGCCTGTTTCCAACAGATGGGCACAAAGGCAGAGGCCAGAGACAGATTAACAACCTGAGTGACCTCCTGATATACCAAGCTCGCCGCTCCTCCCAGAACCCTGGCGGGGCACGGATCAGAGGGCGAACCCGACTTTAATGACTCCAGGATGGCCAGCACGTCCGCTTGCAGAGCTGGCTCGAAGATGGAAAATTGACTGATGGATTGCTTTCCACCAGAGCTGGCAAAGGGTGACAAAGGCTGAAGAAGACCACAGGAATGTTGGAGCTCTTCTTGGATTTTAGCGATTTTATTGTCGAAAAAACAGGACAGTTCCTCGCACCAAAGATCAGAAGCCGGAAGAACTGGGGTGGCAGCACTGGGAGAGAGGAAACTCTGAACAATGGCAAAGACTTCTTTGCCATTGTTGTCCGCCTTCTCTATCCTTTCTGAGAAGTACCTACTTTTAGCAGCCTTAATTTCGGCATAGTAAACCTTCTGCGCCCTCCGCAGATCGCTCTTCAGGTCAGGGCGAAATTCAAGGCGCCAGGCTCGCTCCAGTTTTTTACAGCCGGATTTGAGTTCCCTGAGAGCGTGGGAGAACCAGGGTTTAGAGGGCGATGACCTGACCCGTTTACTACCACCTCTATTGGTGGGCACGACGGCGCTTTGTTTAACCCAGGCATTGAATAAATCCACAGCAGACTCTAGGTTAGACGGCAAAATTGGCCGATTAGCCAAAAGAGACTCTGAAAAAGTGGTTACATTTATTCGCTGGGCGTGAGCTTGAGGGGCAGGCAGATCACTCGGCCCTTTAGAACTTAAGGGCCATGTGAACAAAAGCAAGGCATGGTCCGACCAGGTAACCCTCATAGGGGGTAACATAGTGATCTCGAAGTTAGAGCAAACCAGATCCAACCAGTGACCAGCCTTATGGGTGGGGAAGTTCACCCATTGTGTCAGGTTCGCCAGCGCGAGGACCTCCACCAAAGCCATTGATTCAGGCAGATCCCCCGTGTCCATATGGATGTTAAAATCGCCCAGCAGGAGATAGCGAGAAAAATTAAGGGCACGGGGAACAATAACCTCCTCAATTTTGCCCACGAAACTACTGGCATGGCCGGGGGGGCGGTAGAGTAGGGTGCCTCCCAAAGTAAAGTGGGGGGAGAGGACCACAGCAAAGTGTAGCAATTCTGATTCGCCAAGTAAATCTGGCGATTCGCACACCACTGCCCAGTGGTCACGATAGATGGCCCCGGCTCGATAATCCCTGCTCTGGCAGCCAGGCGAGTAGTGTGCACCGACTTATAAAAACAAACAAGAAGCACAGGCACGCGGACAGCGGGGGGGGCGGCGGGAACGGACAGCGGGGGGGGCGGGAACGGACAGCGGGAGGGGGGAAGGCAAGGAAAAAAACAAGCACTCACCTGGACTTCCTCCGGCGGCGGTCGGCCGCAGAATGAGCAAAAAAAATATGGACGCGAAAAAAAAATAAACACCGCCCACCGCCGTGTGGCGATTTCGGAAGGGGCGGAAAGCCTAAAATTTGCAGGAACTCCCCCGAATCTGCTCTCAGAATGACGAGCAGATGTCTGTTCCTATGGCTAGCCTCCATTTATGGAGCTAGCCAATGGAAACAGAGGCGGGACCAAAGCCACTCTACTCTTCTCATAAGGTTTTTCCTGCAGCTGCGCAGATCGCAGCTCGCTTGTCAAAACCTAAAAATCACTAACTCAAAGAAATATCTGATTTTATTATTTCACGTCATGCCCCGTAGGATTAAAAAACACTGCTGAGGCACAATTATGAATGTTTCACGCAATGCATGGCAGCACACAAAGTTGCAACACTGCTTTATGAGAAGGGAGGAGAGCAGAAAATGCTTCGTATTTGCAAAGAGATGGAGCATTTCTACTCTCCTCTTGCACTGGCGCACTGTGTGCTGCCAAGCGCCAACTCAGGCATCCTTGTACCATGGCTCAGGGTGCCCAAGCTACATGCAGGATTGGTTTTGAGTGGGAAGAAGCACCGTCATGCACAAAAAGAATTCTTAGAGAAATTTTCCTTTCTCTGTTTGCTGCAGAATACAGCACATGAGGTAAGAGGGTATAACAAGGAGAAATAAACACATTTCTTTTTGTTACGCCTCACTGGAGAAGGCATAGCATTTTGATACAGTTACAGGTTCACTAGCTTTAGTAGATCTGGGAATGGGCCAAAATCCATAGGTGGATGCATGGGAACATCAATGCTCCACACTGACACAAAGTAACGCAAGGCAGCCCTATGCTCTACCTAATGTTACTTTTTGGGGAAAATCCCATGCAAAGTCATGCCATTCTGATGTGCATGGCTTTATAAATCTCAATTAACATTTTTCATCGTGGCTGTGGCAAAAAAGAGGCTCAAACACAACGCTAAATGTTAGCAAATCTGGGTCCTCATCTATGTTCTGCACCAGAATATTCCATCAGGATAGGGCCCATGAACTCAGGTCAATGATCAAGCCTTATACACAGTCCATGATATGTGGAGCATATGTTAATTCAGTGTTACATTAAAACCCTCATTTGGTATACCAATTTGAAATCTTTCTCCTTTGCATTCTCCATATTATAAGACCCATTTCATCATTCATATAATTTACATCATATATCTCATTTGCTATGTTTTGTGTTCATGTAATTATTTAACATAGCAGCAGCACAATTTAATTTCTAAGACAACACTCTCAGCTTAATTTCTGCTAAATAAAAAGAACATATCTCTATGAAAATAATACAATGTTCAACCTAATTAAATGAGACAAAAGAATACATATTCATATGTCTCACATTCATGCCCCACATTCTCTTTTAAAATTAATGTTTACTCACTATAGGTGCTTCAGTGAAGGCAATGATGAAATGTAAGGCTCAAGGGATGATGCATTTTACCTAATTGCAGACTTTAATCCATGAACTATAACATTGGTTAATCGTTATTAGTCACAGAGCAGTGATCACATAAAGTTTAGTTGTTCTTCTTATCGTACCCATTCTGGTTACTGTTTTGCTAACACAAATTATTGCTCCATGGATAATTAAACAGTTTTTTCAGTGTTGCTTCATTGCCCTCCATAAATTCACGTTTTGAATAATCCAAAGGACCAAGTTGTCACTGTCGATGAAAAAAATTACGATTCAGAATGTATTTCATTTCACCACCATTTAATTATGGGTTATAAATGAGCAGAGAGTTTAGAAAGGAAATGCTTTGTTTAATTGTTAGAAAAGTTCTTTTTAGAAATTGTAAGAAATTGATTTATTGGTTGAGTGGGGTGTACAATTCAGGCAATAACCACTGTCCAATGTCAGGGAGAACCACAAAAGTCACTAAATTAACCTATGCTTAACTCTCTGTTAGCTTGGCACAAATCAGTCTGGGTTGACTTAGAGACCATGTGTAAAGTATTTCAGCAGCATACAAACAGTAATACAATGAAAACATAACGCAAACAAACTCCCAAACCATTTTAGAACCATAGAGTAAATTGTAATAAATAAAATGGGACCAAAGCAAAAATAATCCAATCAGTAGAAGAAGAGATATGCAATTTTAAAGTTCTAGGTAGAAATAGCACCTAAAAGTGAAAGTGCCACTTGCGGTCATCTGATCATGCTCGCCCGGGTGAAAGCAACGAGTTCAGGTCAATCGTGATGGAGTGCAGGCCAGATACAGGGACATCCTTCCCACATCTAGTCCCCATTTGCTTAACTGTCTGGGAGGAATACACAAACCCCAACAACAGAGATATTCACAGTCATGTGACCCGGGACACTGGCAGGAGGCACAAATGGTTAGGACAAGAAAATGGCAATTTTGTAAAAGGGGCATTTTCAGAATTGTGACATAGAATCTCGCTTCACCAATAAAGAAGGTTTTAAATTTCATGCTAAGCAGCATACCTCTATCTGCTCCCGATCAAACGCTATCCCTTATTAAATGTGAAAAAGTAACCCCATGTTAGTGAATGGGAGAGATAGGCCTTACAACAGTGAAAACGACATTAGGACGTGTAAAACCTAAGTACATGTGTCCTACTTTTTAAATACCATGCACACTGCACTACAAGCCTTTAGGGCTTACTGTAACGATCCACTCCAACCGAAGTATAGTAAAAGATGTCATCTTTATTGGTCCAAGATTCATCCACTGGTACCTCCAGCTTGCTCTCCTATCTTCTGAGCTCCAACCTCCTATTCAAAGGGCAACATTCTACCCACCAAAATGGTTCTGAGCTCCCTCCCTAGGAGGTCAAGAAACTCCACACATCTTCCCTCTTATACACAATAAAACAAAAATGTCAGTCCCTTAATTACACATGAACTGATATGTTGAAATAGACCTGAAGAATTGGCTGGGGAGTAGGACAATATTCGCCAGAGCAAGACATTAGTCGCCAGGAATGGACTGGGGAGCATGACATTTACAGATATTCCCCACACTCCGAGCAGAAGCATCAGCTAAAATGAGAAGATTCTTCTTCACTGCTTTCACTTGCACTGGTTCAGAAAATTTGCTTTCACCCCTGCTGACTATTCCGCTTCTTTTAAGCGTAACCCAAGTACCCTCCTTGACGTCAGGCACGTGACATCTTTCCTGGCATTATAATACTCCGTTGCAGCAAGTTGCTTCTGGGTCACATCACTCTATACAACAGCATGACTGACCCACACACAGTCTTTGTCTTTTATCCATTCTAGAACCGCCTTCACACCCCGCTCTCGCCCCTTGAGAGAGACAAATGGTGACACTCCTATATGACCACACAAACTCCTTCAATTATTGAAACCAGGATAGCCCATTCAAGAGTGAGAGTCGTATGTTCATAAACACCCTATCCAAATACCCTATTACCTTCTCCGTGTCAATGCAATCGGTGGTTTCAATAACAAACCACTTGGAATGGTAATCCACCAGAACCATCACAAATTTGCTACAAGAACCAAGTTTGGATATTGGACCCAAGAAATCAATTGCTACCCTTTCCCAAGGCATTTTGGAAAGAGCCACACAAGCCAGGGGTTTTGTCTCACAATTTTAGTCCTATCACTGTTTACACATGCACAGCACTCCCTCACAACCTCTTCGATATTACCATCCATCCCAGGCCACCAAAAAGATTGTTGTATTCCTACCCAGGTGCCCCTCATGCATGATGTTGACAATTCTCTTCCTAAGTCCCACCTGTGGCACAAACTGTCTCCTCCTCAACAACCTTCCATCCCATACACTCAACTCAGCCTCCATGTGGCGATAACCTTTGAAGCGAACGTCCTCCCCCTGATCCTTTTTCCAGCCTTAAGACATGCACCTCATAACATGCAGTAAGACATCATTTTACGGCATGGCAGTTGCCCACTTCATTTTGTCAAGATCCAGCTCATCTTTCCTGCCCCTCACTACTTCAATTTCTTCTTCCACCTCCAATTCAATTTCATCCACCGGCATTCTAGACAAATATTCAGCCACCATGTTCTTCAAACCTTTCACATATTCCACCTAAAAGTTGTTCTCCAGGACGGATAGCATCCACCTGGAGATCCTGGGGGTCACATTTCCTTCTAAACCCCTCCCTCGCTTAAGCAAATTAATAAGAGGCTTATGATCAGTGTGGACCTTGAAAGGTAGACCCCAAACCAGATAACTGAAATGTTTTATGCCCTAACGACATGCTAGAGCCTACTTCTCAATCAATGAATAGTACATTTCCGTGTCCCGAAGCATCCTGGACGCGAACCCTATGATCTTTTCTTGACCATCAAATACCTGAGTTAGCACAGCTTCAATCCCTACTGCACTAGCACCAATAGTAATAAAAGTTTTGGCCCTGATTTCAAAGTGATCATGGGTCGGTGAATGGTGGATACAGGTCTTCACCTTATTGAACGCCTCATTGTAGGTCTTCTCATATTCAAACTCAGTGCCTTTTTTCATCAATAATGTCAACAGTTCTACAATCTCAGTGAAACCACTCACAAACTTGGAACAATATTCCACTAAACCAAGGAAAGATTTTAACTGTTCCTTGGTAAGGAGAGTAGGGGCGTCCTTCACAGCAGAGACAATGCACTTCTTATGTTTGTTTCCAGCCCTAGATATTTTATGCTCCGAATGTGTCACACAATCCTTTTTCTATTGGCACTTCTCCTTCTTTATCGTTAGACCAGGACTCTCCATTCGCCTCAACACCTCATTCATCACCTCATCATGATGCATACTATCCCTTCTTACAACCAAAACGTCATCTTGGAAACATAAAACATCTCTCAATCCCTTGAATATCTACTGCATGACCCTCTGGAACATTGCTGAGGCAGACTCCGGCCCTAACAGCATCCTACAATAACAGAATGCCCCCAGCGGTGTCACAAATTACATGAGGTGTCTAGAATCTTTATGCAGATCGATCTGGCGGTATGCTGTCGACATATCAATCACACTAAACACTTCCCCCCACCCATAGCAGTCAGAATTTAAGAGATATTGGGTAGGCGTTGTCTATAAACCAAAATATTTTTGTTCAGGTCACGCATGTCAACACATAGACAAATTTTGCCCCCATCCTTGGGTGCGACTACGTTGGGTGCCAATCATTCTGAGGCCTCAATGGATTCTTTTATTCCTTGTGCTAATAACTTCTTGAGCTCCTCTTGGAGAGGTCCTTTCAATAAATATGGCACGTTCCTAACTTTTGTGCACAACTGACACTGCTTTTTTTCAGGATGATTTTGTGAGGAAACTCCTTAAGTTTTCCCAAACTATCAGAGAAAACTCCATGATGTCTCTCCATTACAGTTGTCTTGTGAGCATCAATATCGTGCACAACCATGGTCATGACCGGTTCAGTGGCATTGGGATTCAACATTATGTTGAGGTCCTTTTGATGACGCCAGCCTAGTAAGCCTGAGCCTTGTTTCATTAAGTGCACTTGGCCATATACCTTCTTCCCTTTCCCTGATCACCATCCACCTCAACCCCAGAATTTTTATAGTCTTCCCACTGTATCCAGCAGCCTTTATGTCGGACTTATCCCACAAAGACTTCTCACCTCTCCATGTATTGGAATGCATTTCCCTAGAAAGTAGCATGTGCAGGATTCCAGAATTGACCAACATCTTGACGTCACACTCGTTCAAGCTTATAGTACAATAGGGTTTCTCTAGTTTGTCTGTGCTTTTTCTGACAATATTTTCATCTAGCAAATAAGGGTTACTAGAAGATTCTCCTGAAGCACCGCAAACTTCCACAGTCAACATTCATTTATGAACTTATTCACACGTATCATCTTTTTGTACTTGACTAAATTGAGTTTTAGCTCTACAGATCTTGGCAATGTGTCCTTCCTACTACATGCCGGACACATTTCATTACATTGGTACTGGAAGCAATGTGGCCAGGAGCACCACCACATTAACATTTAATTACCCTTGCGTTGAACCTTGGGTTGGCGAAGGCAGCTAGCCAGCTGTCGCTAGATTTGTTAGAAGACTGCAATTTCATGATAGGCTTTACTTTTTTAGTTTCATCTATTAATGCCTGTACCTTTGGCACTTATTCCTTAGGTAATATGGCATAACCACACTTGTCCATCTCCTTGATCCATAAGCGTGTGTGCTCTAACCCCGTATCTAACTGGATTGCTTCTTCAAGTGTGGGATCTTTGATCAGCAATTTCTCCCTCACCCTCTTGTTATTGGTGCACCTTACTATCTGATTTCGTATAAGGGAATCCCTCAATCCCTAAAATCCCTCAAATCGACAAGAGAAAGACCCCTTAGTGCGGCAACATACATTGCAATATCCTCATCAATTATTTGCACACGGCAAAACATTTTGTGCCTCTCTGGAACAATATTAACTTTAGTAGTGAAAAGTGCATCTAACATTTGCATCATCATCTCATACACATTATTTGGCTGACCGTCGCCCAAGTCCAAGGAAATCTCAGGAAGGTCTGCGAATAAGCGTTGCCCTTCAACTCCCAAGTGATGGAGTATAATAGCTTGTCGACGCACCAGACAATTTTTGTCGGCACCAGTTGCTGACACATAAGTAAGAAAGCACTTCTTCCACTCCTTCCATGAAAAGAGAGGCTCACCGGGAAATCGTTCTCCTAAGCATCCTCCATATTATAAGAGCCCTTTCATCATTCATATAATTTACATTACATATCTCATTTGCAATGTTTTGTGTTCATGTAATTATTTAACATAGCAGCAGTAAAATGTGCTTTCTAAGACAACACTCTCAGCTTAGTTTCTGCTAAATAAAAAGAACACATCTCTTTGAAAATTATACACCGTCCAAACAAATTAAATGGGAAAAAAGAATACTTATGCATATGTCTCACATAAATTCCCCACATTCTCTTTTAAAATTAATGTTGTCTCAATCTAGGTGCTTCAGTGAAGGCAATGATAAAATATAAGGGTCAAGGGATGATGTCTTTTACCTAATTGCAGACTTTAACCCATGAACTATAAAATAGGTTAATCGCTAGTGGTCAAAGAGCAGTGATTACCTAAAAATTCCCTGGTTTAATTGTTCTTATTTTAGCAATCCTTGTTACTGTTTTGCGAACATAAGTTATAGCTCGAGAGATAATTAAACAGTTGTTTCAGTGTTGCTTCATTGCCCTCTATAAATTCACATTTTGCATAATCCAAAGGACCAAGTAGTCTCTGTCAATGAAAATAATGACAATTTAGAATGTATTTCATGTCAACTCTATTTCATTATTGGTTATAAATGAGCAGACAGTTTAGAAAGGAAATGATGTGTTTCATTGTTTGCAAAGTTCATTATAGATAATGTAAGAAATTGAGTTATTGATTGAGAGGGTGTACCTTTCAGGCAACAACCACAGTCCTTGTCAGGGTTAACACAAAAGTCACAAAATTAACGTATGCTTAACTCTCTGGTAGCTTGGCACAAAGCAGTCTGGGTTAATTTATAGGAAATGTGTAAAGTTTTAAGCAGCATACAAACAGTAATACAATGAAAACATAGCACAAGACAAATCCCAAACCATTTTAGAACCATGGTACCAAAACAACAACAAAAACATCAGTAGAACAAGAGATATGCAGATATAGCAACTAAAAGCAGAAAATTGTGCCACTTGCGGTCATCTTGTCATGCTAGACCGAGAGAAAGTAATTAGTTCAGGCCAACCATGATGAAGTGTGAGCCGGATATAGGGACATCCTGCCCACACCTAGTCCCTTTGGTTTAAGTGTCTGGGAGGAATACACAAATGCCACAACAGCAGAGACATTCACAGACATGTGACCCTGGACACTGGCAGAAGGCAGAAATGGTTAGGACAATAACATGTCAATTTTGGAAAAATGGCATTTTCAGAATTAGAATTCGTCTTTACCAATAAAAGAAGGTTTTAAATTACAAGTCATTTCATCCTAAACAGAATATCTCTATCTGCTCCAGATCAAAAGTTATCACTTATTACATTTGAAAAAGTAACCCCATGTCAGTGAATGGGAGAGATAGGCCTTACAACAGTGAAACGATTTTAGGATCAGTAAAACTTAAGTACATGTGTCCCACGTTTTAAATACCATGCACTCTGCCCTATAAGCCTCTAGGGCCTACCTTAGGATTAACTTATAAATATTAAAAAGTGCTCTTTAGGCTAGGCAACAGGATTCGTTGCTAGGTCAAAATAGCAGTTTAAAACTGCACTACAGCAGTTTAAGGTCTGTAGAATGTTTTAAAAGGCTATTTCAATGGGTGGCACAATGAGTGCTGCCGGCCCACTAGTAGTATTTCATTTGCAGGCCCTGGGCACATGTAGTACCATTTACTAGGGACTTCCAAGTAAATTAAATGTACCAATTCAGTAGGCCAATTATACAATTGTAGAATCTGACATCCTTGGCATGGTTTTTCCCAAAATCGTTTTGCCTTACTCCTCTATTTTTCCTGATCTTGTATTTTGTTGGCTTTAGGATGCTGTGCACTTTACTGGTTCTAAACAGTGCTAAAGTGCACGTACTCATTCCCTAAATCATGGTAAAATTGGGTTACACCCAATTGGTACTTTCCAGTTACTTGTAAGTTCCTAGTAATCAGTATTACGTGTATCCAGGGCCTGTATATTAAATGCTGCGAGTGGGGCTGCAGCACTGATTGTGCCATCCACTTAAGTAGACCTTTTGAACATGTTTCAGACCTGCATTTGCAGCCTGTGTGTGCAGTTTTATAATACCATTTTAACCTGATAATGTAAACCCTTTGGCAGGCCTAAACCTTCCTTTTTAATACTTATAAGCCAATCCTAGGGTAGGCCTTAAACATCCCTCTGGGCTATTTCAGGCTATTTAAAAAGTTGAACATGTACTTTTAATCCTAGCCCCCTGATATACATCAGTAAAAAAATAGTTGTCCAGAGATTTTCATTTTGGATATGTGTTTTTGGATCATTTGAGAAGTAATTTAGTATGGGTAGACATTTCAGACCTGGGTCAAATTTTTCTGTACAACATTTTTAAAAATGCTGGATGTGTTGCAGTGATGATGTAATAGTTCAGGAACCATGAGACCTATATACTTCCTGTTGGTATCAAAACATAGGTTTTGGGAGTCAAATAGTCTTATAAAGATGGAAAATAACTCATTAGAGCGACCCTTCTGCCATTTTCCAAAATGGCAGTTATAATAGATGAAGAAGAGACATATATAGAAATGAAACAAATAATAACGGTTTTTAATCCTATTAGGTATACAGCAAGCAATGTTTATCATTTGCATATGAAAAACAAAATGTTTAGCACTCTTGTTTTAGACACATTTTCATAGTTCACTTTACTTATTTGTTTCAGCAATCGCTTGTGGTACATTTCCAGAATGTTGAACATTTGAGACGAGTATATCGACAGGGACATCTGTTTGTAGCACAGTTGCAAGTAAGTGTACGTGTAAGCTCTGTGGGAAGAGGCTTCAGAAATTCTGTAGGTTTTAGCACCCCATCATTATATTCCCACATATCTTTCTCTACATATGCATGATCCAAAACATTTACTCATCTTCTGATCAAGTAGAATGCTCTTTTAATGTGTCTACGTACAGAATATGAAGTCAGTGGAAGGTCACTTAGAGGGACTGACCACTTGAACTCACTTTACCGAAGATTGTCAATAGGGAGACAGTCAGAACTTGCTTTCCACACACACACAAGGTGTTTTTCTATGCCTTTAAAGTCACATTCTTCCTCTGTCTCAGGAAATCCTTTTTAGAAATTTCACAGGTTCAGCAGTTAAAGCTCCAAGCTTTGGTCCAATTTTGCTCATAGTGTCATCACCTGTATGAATATGTGCAATGATAAGAACACTGGGCATTTCTGGGTCAAGTGTAGTTTCTCACCTTTTCCATAATATATCCATAAATCTGACAAACCATGACTTATGAACATTGCAACAAATCTATGTAGCACAATAATAATATCTGTGTCATTTGGCAGTACAATGACTCAATTGGAACCATTTCGAACAATCCACTCAACATGTGGCACAACATGAAGGCCTTCAACATGTCATGCAGGAAAATTTGGTTTGGATTAGCAATGTCTACCCAAGCTAAATAACTTATCTAATGATCCAAAAACACATATCAAAAATGAAAATCTCTGGACAACAATTTTTTTCCAATGGTATATCAAGGGCCCAGGACTATTTTACCTTTTACATGTCCTGGTATTGAAAAACTCTTAAATTCATTTTTCAGTACTGCTAGGCATACCTCTCCCATAGCATTACATTGTGCTACCTTATTACATTTAATAGAGGCTAACTTTCAATTTAGAGCAAGTAGGAATGTCAAGTTTGGTGTCAAAAGAATTGTTATTTAAAACCCTCTTTAATGGTAAAGTTGGAATTTAAGTCACAATTTTGAAAAATACATGTTTACAAAGCACCCAATTCTGGCGTCCGCCGTCTTGTCCTACCATGCCCATTGGATTGTGAAACTTTCTTCCTGAGCTGTCTTGCCAGTTGTGAGCCTATTGTCTGGCTCCCCATACAACTCATTACCACTGCTACGTTTTATGCAGATGGTATTGCGCCATGGCGGATTAGTGAGAGCTCCTGCCCCAACTTGGAGCTCAACCTCCCACACCAATTGCCTTACTTTTACATTTTCATCTCATGCATAATTCATTATATCCTGATGATGGTCCTCATATCATATGGCGGGGTCAAAACTTTGTCAACAATAGTACCAAGCTTGCTACTATTGTCCGTACAGGAGCACTGGTTCTGAATGAAATATGTGACATGATTGCTTTCATTGTGGTCACAAAAATTGTCTGAGCCCACAAGTCCCCTTTTGGTTGTGGTTCCCACTGCATTAATGCTTTATAATATTTAATAAATACATTTGAAACTCCATTTGGACATGTGACATAGAATTCATCATATTTCTATACAATATGGCATCTCACTGTAAATGACCCTTGTTCCTTTAAAAATACTCATACCCATGGTCGCTTAATATTCCCTGGATTTCCCTTGTCTCAAAGACTAAGTTTAGAAAGCTGGCATTTTCATTTCCTAACCAGTTGGTGCCTGCTGCCTGCATCCTGGGTCCATTCACTAGGTGTAGCTGGCAGTTGGTCTTTGTGTATTGCTCGCAGACAGTGAGAAAAAGTGTGAATCAGTGTTGGCAGTATGGACCATCTCTGACTTGATGTGGCAAAGCTGTCACCTACCACACTTGCATGTCACAGAGCCTCTACCTGAGCACACTCTTAAAGGGTTTGACACTAGTCTTTTGTGTCCTATGGAAACCTGGGGCCAGGGCAGGGAGGACGGAAATTCCAAATACCTTTGGGGGTGGGAACCTCTAGAAACTTCTATTTCAAATCTGGCACCAAGTATAAATATTGGACCCTCAGACTCTTCAGTACACCTCTGGACCTCTGATTTCTACAGAAATAGGATTGTCATACTGCCCTGCTGCCCGGACTGCTACTCTGCTGCCCTGTTAGTCTGCTGCCCTACTGTCTGCTGCCTTGCTTGCTGAAATGAAAGATTGGACCTCCGCCCTTCATTCCAAGCTGAATTGACTTAGCTACAGGGTCATACCAAACTACAGAGTCTCCCCTGCACATGCCCTGTTGATCTGCTGCCTCGAACTGCAACTAGACCTGGCTGATTCCACCTGCCCTCTACTGGAGTGGGTTCCTGATCCCCAAGATGCACCCCTTGGACCCTTGGTGTGGCATCCGTTGTGCTCTCTCTCCAAGAAAAGGAGAGATCTTGACGTTTTGGGCTCTTTGAGATGATAAACAGGTCTGTTTGCACCAAGATCTTGCTGCCCTCGCCACTTGCTAATGCGATGCTCTGGTGAACCCTGCTCATCTCACCACAGCAACCGCCAATAGCGACCAGCAACACTTCATGCTACAGCATTGACAGCCTGCGGTAACCACCTAGGAGAAGTCCAGCAACAACAATCCAAGATGCCTGACAGGATCTTCGCACTATAGGAATGACCATCCATGACACCAAGCCTGCTCTTCGCGGTACAAAGATGATAATCCTTGATGCTCTCCGTGCTCCTCAAAGCCCCTTCCACATTGAATGTACCCCATCTCACTGGACTTTTGAATGCAACTCTTTCAGTGGGTCTTACCTAGTCCCTGTATTCAGCCTGTATTTGGCCCCTGCTCCATCGTGATTAGCCTAAACTTGTGACTTTCACCCTGTCTCGCATGACCAGATAACCACGAGTGGCAGTTGATCTTTTTGGCACTATACTTACCTAAAGTCTTTGAAATGGCATGTCTCCTGTTCTACTGATTGGAGTTTTGTTATTTTGGTCTCAAATAATTTGGTATATATTACTCTATTTTTCTAAATTGGTGTGGAATTTTTCTTGTTCTATGTTTTCATTGTATTACTGTTTGAATTGCTGCATAAATACTTGAAACATCGCCTCTAACTTAAGCCTGACAGCTTTTTGCCAAGCCACCAGAAGGTTAACCACAGGTTAATTTGGGGTCTGCTTGAGTTTCAAACTGACAAGGATAGTGGTTGCTGCTTGAGTAAGGTTTCACCCCGTCAAAAAGTAACCCAACTTCCTACAACTATGATTTAGGGAGAGAGCACAAGCACTTTACCACTGTTTAGCAGGGAAAAAGTGCACTGTGTCCTAATGCCAGCATAAGCAGGTTCTGCAACAGAAGGCAAAAAATCTGGGGGAGGCCCTGCAAAAAGTGCCAGGCGCAACAGAAGCAAATTGCAGGAGGTCAAAAAATGTCGAACTTACTGACTGACTGCAGTTCTATAGTACACACCACCCTAATCAGTCTCTTGACACTGAAGACATCAAACATCATTGAGCCTGATCTGCTAAGCAATTTTGAAATTGCAAAATGGATATTTTTAATGTTTGAACCCATGTTACGAGTCAAAATTTGCTTCTGCCTTGCATATTGGGTTTTGCAATCCATACCAATTTGCAATCTTGAATGGGCATGAGAGGCGCCAAATTGCGATTTGCTATAGTATGAGCAGGCAATGGTTATCGACCAGTTACCGACTCCTTAAATGAGGTGTAACTGATCCGCCAGGGATTCCTTTGGGGATCTCATTGGTAGCTTCAGGGGGCAGTAGGCAGTGGTCTTTTTTTTTTACAGCCACAACAGTTTCTTTGTGGAACTAGGGTTGATTTTTTTAAAAAGGTGTCTCATTTGTTAACACTGACAAAGGTATGGTTACTGTCCCAGACAGTGGACATGTATTGCTGACATTCCCGAGACTGGAGCTTCAGGACCTAGACACTGAAATGGGGAATAAGGAGACAGGTTGACAGGTTGCCACATTTCAACTACACCCATTGATGCACAGAGCTGCTAATTAGCCTTCTTGGGGATTGCCATTTGGTAGATGGTAGGAGTTAAGGGCAGGACTGAAGTTCCTGTTTTAAGCGTGTAAATGGTCTTCTGAAAATGGCCAGCCTTTCATGTCTCTTCCTGATCACTGTCAGGTGAGGCTAAGACCATCATATGCACACATCTTTGTGCGTCTGTTCTTGCTCCATCCTGGAGACAATTCTGCTGTGAAGAGCATCTCTCAAGACAAAAAGTGAGTCTTGACGACAGCCTGAGATGAGCACATAAAAAGAGAACTGACCCAAACCAGTAATGAAAGCACAGATTATGAATGCAAAAGTTGTTGACCCTGTGTAAGAAATGTGGGGGCATATTATCAAGCGATTTATCTCCGCTTTTTTGGCTTTAAAAGCCAAGAAAGCAGAGATAAAATTATCTCCCTATCAGCAACAGGGTGCTAACACGCAAATTCGCATGTTAGCACCCTTTTTCTCTACGCTCCCCCTTGCATCTCTAATGAGATGCAAAGGGGGCGTACCAGAGAAAAATAATAGGAGAAATGTTGTTAAGCGACATTTCTCCTATTATCAAGGATTTCGCTAACCCTGTTAGTGATAAAAAAAGCAGCACTAACTGCGGTTAGCACTGCTTTTTTTACACCTGGTATTTTCCTGACTTAGCCATGATATCCTATGGAAGGTGGATATTATGGTTAAGTTTGTGAGCCCCTATCACAAGCTAATGCCAAACTTCGAGGGATTATCGTTGGTTTTCCAGCGATAATCTCTCAATTGGCAGTTAGCGTGAGGATTTTTATCACTACTGAGATAAACCTTGCTAATAGCAAGTTATCTCTGCGATAATTTCCGGCGATGCTTAGCGTTAAAAAATTTGTTGCTAAGTGTCGTTAGCGGTAAATATCGCCAAACGTTGGTAATATGCCCCGTGATTATTAGTTGAGAGTGCTGAAAATCCAACTCAAATAATAATCACAATCCTTGTCAAGATGAACCACAAAAGTCACTAAATTAACTTGAGCACAAACCTCCGGTAGCTATGGCATAGAGCAGACAGAGAGGCAATGTGAAAAATATGTATGCAACAATCAAACAATAATACAGCAAAATACACAAGAAGTTAAACAAATTGAGAATATGTCAATAAATAACATGACACAAAAATGACGAACATCCAAACAAGAGAACCTGAGATTTTATTGATTAAGGTTTGAATTAAAAATAGTTCCAAAAAGTATAAAGCTTCAACTGCAATCATCTGGTTGCTCTTGACCATTACTAAAGCCAACCACGATAGAGCGCAGGTCAGACACAAACACTAGGTACATCTTGGTCAAAAAAATAACACTTGCACTTAGAAACTGTTTTCTAAAGTCTTCAGCGGTGCAAAGCAGCAGCCAAAGAGGAGCCCGTTCTTGCGGATCACTGGAGTTTGAGGTCTCGGTGAAGCCATAAAAAATGCAGGAATACCTCGGAGTTGGAAAAAGTTCAGGTTTTCCACCCAAGAAGTCTTCAATGTTGAAACAATTCCCTTCGATGGTGCCGGTGAGGCATTCTACATTTGGACTTAGAAACTTTTCTGGAATTCACCTTTCCTTAACAGGGCAAGGCTGAAGACTGTAGTTAAAGAGTGGTTGAATTTCACACGTACTGGTGTTGAGAGATCCAGCTTCAAAGGATTTGGTGCTGCAACAAAGAACTTAGTGGGATCTAAGGCAATCGCAAGCCTAGCGGCGAATCATCTTTGTTTGATCAGCTTGGCAGGTTGGTTCTGATCTTTTGATGTTTCTCCAGGTAAAAAAAGTTGTCTAAACATTTTTAAGTCCCAGGTTTAAGGGTTAAACAGGATGACTACACTTTGATAGCAGCCAAGGCTTTAGTTTCTTGGGGACAGAACTTCAGCAGAGGACAGCTGCAGGGTCCAGGATATTTCCAATGGTATAGAGTCAAAATATCGAGTTTTTATTATCGACTAGACATAATATCAAGTTAAAAATATAGAATAGACATAATATTGACTAGACAGAATATAGACTACCAAAATATCGACTAGAAACTTTTAATGTCGAATAGAATGGACATAATATCGAATAAAAAATATAGTATGGACATAATATCGACTAGACAGAATATAGACAACAAAAATATCGAATTTAAGGTAAGTTAATATTAATTTAAAATTTTTGTGTAATATAATTCTGTAGCGGGTTGTGGGTTTATAGGGGAATAGGTTGGGAAGTAATTTAATTATAATTAATTAAATATGGTATTTTAATTATTGGTATTTATTTAGAATTAATTGTTAATCAATTATTAATTGGTAATTAATTAAAATATAATTGGCAATTAATTTTAAATGACTAATTGATAAATATGTTAATTTTAGTAATTTATTTTCTGTAGCGGGTTGTGGGTTTATAGGGGAATAGGGTGGGAAGTAATTTAATTATAATTAATTAAATATGTTATTTTATTTATTGGTATTTATTTAAAATTAATTGTCAATTAATTATTACTTGGTAATTAATTAAAATATAATTGGTAATTAATTTTAATTGATTAATTGATAAATATGGTAATTTTAGTAATTTATTTTCTGTAGCGGGTTGTGGGTTTATAGGGGAATAGGGTGGGAAGTAATTTAATTATAATTATTTAAATATGTTATTTTATTTATTGGTATTTTTTGGGAAATAATTGAAAATTAATTATTACTTTGTAAATAATTCAAATATAATTGGTAATTAATTTTAATTGATTAATTGATAAATATGTTAATTTTAGTAATTTATTTTCTGTAGCGGGTTGTGGGTTTATAGGGGAATAGGTTGGGAAGTAATGTAATTATAAATAATTAAATATGTTATTTTATTTATTGGTATTTATTTAAAATTAATTGTCAATTAATTATTAATTGGTAATTTTTTAAAATGTAATTGGTAATTAATTTTAATTGATTAATTGATAAATATGTTAATTTTTGAAATTTATTTTCTGTAGCGGGTTGTGGATTTATAGGGGAATAGGGTGGGATAGCAATTTAATTATAATTATTTAAATATGTTATTTTATTTATTGGTATTTTTTTGGAAATAATTGTGAACGGTAGAGCAATGACTGAATTTGAAGTTGATAATTGACAAGTATAACATCGCTCGATCGTCCCCTATTCGCCTTGCATTTATGGATCTTTCATCCGTGTTCGATCTAGTCAATAGATCCAAACTTTGGTCCATCTTGTTGGACTATGGACTGGATGAGGCTCTTGTAAATTTTTTGTCCTATCTCCACACCGACCTTAATGCACAAGTTAAGATTGGGACGGGTGGGGAAGTGTCTGGACCTATTAAAATAGGCAGGGGGGTCAGACGCGGTGTGTTTTAGCACCCCTGCTTTTTAATATTTATATCAATGGTTTAGCTAAATCTCTAAAACAAGTAACTTCAGATGTACCAATAATCCAGGGGCAACCAATAACGGTTTTATTATACGCAGATGATGCGGTCCTTATGGGTCGCACACCTAATGCTCTTCGTCTACTTGTTAAAACTTTCGTCCAATATATGGAGGCCTTAGATCTGCGCGCAAATTTTAAAAAATCTTTTATCATGCCATGTGGCCCAGGGAAACGGAAGCTTAATACTATACATGTTGGGGCAGGCAAATTAGAGTCTGTGAACACATTTCCATACCTAGGGTTGGTTTTCGCTGCGAACAGCTCGTGGAGTGGGCATTTGGCCCACGCCACGAGAAAGTTCTCGAAAGCCACCAATTCCGTCCTGAGCCTGCCACGTCCAAAGAAAATAGGTGCCACTAGGGCCATTTTAATTTTTTTTAAGTTACAATGCACACCAGTAGCCACATACTGGGATAAGTCCCAGTATCCAATGAGAAGAAAACCGATTTTGCAGAAAAATACTGGGTGCCCCAATCTCATCCTCTGAGTTTATTTGTCACAATGAACTAAATCTCCCCTATACATGCGATTTTATTAGGACAAGGCCAGCCTTATTCTGGCTCAAGATCTGGAGGAATAATCTAGCCTGCCTAACACAGGACATTATAAATGACTGCCTTAAATGCGAAAAGGGCTTAGCTATCCCTTGGCTTGCGGGAGTTTCTAAGGCACTATGTGCTGTGGGCAGGGGAGATCTCTTTTCAGATCCATCTAAGATTGAGTCCAGCGATAAGAACAAGATTAAACATGAATTGTATGCACTTTATAATTCAGGAAGACTGGAAAGAAAATCACTCAAATCTACTGTTGTGACATACTTGGGGAATGAACTGTGTAGACAACCTCTCCCATCGTATCTGATTCTCCCAATGACTAACTGGGAAAGATCGCTGTTATTTCGCCTAAGGGCAGGCTCAGTAAAATTTTTGTTGGGCTTTCCTTTGGGCTATCACCATACAGCATATTATAACCCATGTCCGTGTGACGGAATAAGCACACAGAATAATTTGCATTTCCTATTTTTTTGTAAATTGTATTTAAAGTATATTAACTGGTTTTTAACTCCATATTTTAGAAAACGAAAACCCCTTTCTCTAGGGGAGTCTTATTTAATGTTGCTTTCCCTGGAAAAAGATGAATTAACCTTCCGCACCAGCACTTTCTTGAGACTGATAACTCGTGTATGCAAAATGATGGAAAACCCCTAATAATTAGATCTATGAGAACTGTAACAAATTTTAAGTATCATGATTACTGTAAATAGTTTTGCTTAGAGATGGGATTGTTTTTATTGTATGTACTTTTATGAATTTTATGAAATTCGAATAAAGATCTTTTGAATTGAATTGAATTGAATTGAATTGATTATTACTTCAAATATAATTGGTAATTAATTTTAATTGATTAATTGATAAATATGTTAATTTTAGTAATTTATTTTCTGTAGTGGGTTGTGTGTTTATAGGGGAATAGCTTGGGAAGTCATTTAATTGTAAGTAATTACATTTTTTAAATATTTGTTTTGTGTCTAATTTTGAAATATTTTTATATTGTAAATTAATTTATTGGTAATTGGTAAAAAAATTGTATTAGCAGGTAATTTTTATTATTAGTTAATTTGTATTTGTAATTTTGATTGATTAATTAATATATTTTATACAATTGTAAAATGTTTTAATTATTTTGTAATTGGTATTAATATTTATGTTATTTATATTTATATATGAAGTATTTACTTTCCCTACTATTGCACTCACTGGAGTGGGAATATTATTTTTTAACCCTACGCTATCCAACGCTTTCCCTACTGTTGCACTCTCTGGAGTAGGAATAGTAATTTTTACCCCTACGCTATCCAACGCTTTCCCTACTGTTGCACTCGCTGGAGTGGGAATAGTAGTTTTTACCCCTACGCTATCCAACGCTTTCCCTACTGTTGCACTCTCTGGAGTTGAAATAGTAATTCTTACCCCTACGCTATCCAACGCTTTCCCTACTGTTGCACTCACTGGAGTGGGAATAGTATTTTTTATCCCTACGCTTTCCAACCTTTCCCTACTGTTGCACTCTCTGGAGTAGGAATAGTAATTTTTATCCCTACGCTATCCAACGCTTTCCCTACTGTTGCACTCACTGGAGTGGGAATAGTAATTTTTACCCCTACGCTATCCAACACTTTCCCTACTGTTGCACTCACTGGAGTGGGAATAGTAATTTTTACTCCTACGCTATCCAACGCTTTCCCTACTGATGCACTCTTTGGAGTTGGAATAGTAATTTTTACCCCTACGCTATCTAACGCTTTCCCTACTGTTGCACTCACTGGAGTGGGAATAGTAATTTTAACCCTACGCTATCCAACGCTTTCCCTACTGTTGCACTCACTGGAGTGGGAATAGTAATTTTTACCCCTACGCTATCCAACACTTTCCCTACTGTTGCACTCTCTGGAGTGGGAATTGTTATTTTTACCCCTACACTATCCAATGCTTTCCCTACTGTTGCGCTCTCTGGAGTGGGAATGGTAATTTTTACCCCAACGCTATCCAACGCTTTCCCTACTGTTGCTCTCTCTAGAGTGGTAATAGTAACTTTTAACAAAGAGTGTACAGAGTTCCCCACATGGGGTAAAGTAAGCAAAGGGACACCTCTCTCTCTAAGAGCGTACGTGACAGGGATGTGGTAATCCCTTTACGGAATTAAGGATGCCTCACACAATTCAAAGGTTGGACGGCTGTTGTCATCCCACCCGATGATCGTATCGTGTCATCATTGGCCTCCTGCTCCTGCGGCAGGCTGGCGATGCAATGCCTGTCGGGTAGCACGAAGTGCTACACTTTAGCGGAGTTCTTTTATTCCTAAGCCAATGGGTGCGTGTGTGTGAGGGGCCAAAGATAAGGTGCAGTAGTGAGCGTGAGTGAAGTTAAAAAAGGTCAGTAGAGTCCATTAGGACAACTTTAATAATATGGCTCACTGCCTTATTAAAAATGGTGAAATGAGGGGTACTGAGGCGTAACAGCTAGGGAGATCTGGCCTCATTCAACCCTCAAAAATGGTGTGGTCTGGTCGACATGTTTCATGCCTCTCGGGCAATTCATCAGGACCTAAGTGCTCATAAACTAGCTACGAATTCCCCTATTAGAAGGACTCGAGTATACGACCTGCAAGGTGTCGTGGGATCAATTCCTACGTAGATTCCCGCCCTAAGAGTGGAAAAGGAAGGAGAAGAGGGCACAGTCAATGATATGTCTGTTAGTTGTATATGTTTACATGTGATAAATTCATGCAGACAGGGTTGTGGCTCAATGACCTCAACCAAGGGAAGGTGACGACGCTCGTGATAGAGAGGAATATATCCAAAATTAAAGTGGGGGGACAAGGGTTTTAAACTGTAAACCTCATATGCGGTCAATGATAAGGATGCATTAATTTGATACACATATGGAAGGTACACCGTGCTCGCTTACACGTGTGTGCTTAACAGTCAAAGGGTCATGTGTGCATTCACACAATTTAAACATTGAGAAATTACAAACTTAGAAACTTAAAAGCTATGCGCTTAAAAGCTTCAAACCGTACTGAAGGGACTGTGCTGGATATAAAGTGGTGGGAACCGGATCAACCCGGGTGAGTGTTTTCAAGGGGTTCTTACCCGTAATGCCTGTTCGGGCGATCCCACCGACTGTCCTAGTGGGGCCAGAGCTATTGGTAGTCACCTGAAAGGAATCAATGTATTTGCCGGTTATGGTCATGGTTAGCGGTACAGGATGCAATCATTTCGGTCCCGAAATGGTAAAGCCATGGCGATCGCGATTAGATGCCATTAGGAATGATCGCATCTGTACAGCGCACCTTACCTTATTGGCTCCTGGCTCTAGGCTTCTAGTCACCTACCCATCCCACAGCGGCAAACTCGCGGGATAGCCGATCAATCCGTGTGTGGCCGAGCCGCTTAAGACACCGAATGCCGCGGGCGCCGAGTGTGGGCGTGTGTCAGGTGCGTTGCTAGGCAAACCCGTACTCCTCTGGCTGGCATATTCCTCTGCACCCCATTCTCCCGCACGCTGATCATCCATTTGCCAACATGGAGGATGTTCCAGGCCTGAGCTTCGACGAAGACACTATAGCCGAGGCATTAAGATCAGCGCCATCAATACTGACCAACCCCCCTGCCTCTACATCGGGCACATCTTCTGATGAATGGACAACCCTGACGGAGATGAAAAAAGAACTCATCAGAATTACGATCCACGGGATCATGATGACAGAATACCTGAGGAGCAACATAGCCCCACAAGGTCTAATCGTCAACATAATCCCAAGACTATTTCTTGAAGACAAGCGATTTAAAGTCGATTGGTGCCAGGTATCCTGGAAATGTACAAAAGATCTGCTATTTTTGATCTCACAAACAGCGAAGCGCCTTTCTGATGCTTTGTTGGAGAAGATCTCAGCCTTAGAGGCCACCATGAAGAGCGCTATTTCTAAAAATAATAAAACGGCTTTCACCACAAAGTTAGCCGAGATTAATCAAGAGATGTCTGACCATCATGAGTTCCTACTAAAACAGAAGACAACTAAACTTCAAAAAGACATTGTCAAATTTGAGAAAGAAAAAGTCTACCCTTACCTTAAGGATGGTTTCAAAGGGAAAAAGAACAACTATTCTTCTGATGATAACTCAGAGAGGGACAACAGACGTGGTTCAACAAGCAGTGATTCCAGCAGCGGCTACCCCGCTAGAAACGCACAAGCTCCACCGCGTACTTGGCAACAAGGTTACCAACAAGGCCCAGTATTTCATGGCCCACCCCATATGACACCACCATGGCAGTATCCATTCTTTCCACAAGGCCCCCCACAGTTTTACCCCCTCAATCCGCCACCTTTTCAAGGCAGAGGTTGGGGCAGAGGAAGAGGGCGAAAGCGAGGCGGGCAGAAGGGAGTACAGTGGCAAGACCAGCCGCCAACATCGACAACAATGGAAACGAGGAGCACAACATCCAGGGGGAGACGAGTCTGATTGTCAACCTCTCTAAGAAAGTCCTCTCATCGACAGAAAAGGGAGTCTTGGAAAAAGGTCTCGGGTTTGTCCCCACCCCGACCCCAGACAGTTTCCAATAAATGATTGAGATCAAACAACTTTTCAGGAAAGTACGACTCCGAGCTTTCTTCTACAATAAACCTGAGCTTACCAGTCCAGATACCGGATTGAGGAAACCGTCCACCTTTACCCCAACTGATGGGATGGTCCCACCGGAAGTCCTAACTTTCGAACGAGCAGTCCTGATGAGCCTGCGGAATCAACCACACGTCAAACCCTTCCACAACCTAACATCTGCAGAAAGACAAGCGTCCATTGATTTGGGAAGGGATGATTCTGTTGTAATCAAACAGGCAGATAAAGGGGGAGCAACGGTTATACAAGATTATGAGGACTACGACCGTGAATGCAGACGACAATTGTCAAATACCACACACTACAGGCCCCTCATGGAGGATCCTACGAAACGGTTGACTACAACCATTACTAGCCTCATAATTGAAGCTGAAACCAACGAGTGGATCAGTAAAAAAGAAGCTGAGTTTCTTACCACAACGGACCCCGTCACACCTTATTTTTACACCCTCCCCAAGATTCACAAGGGGACTACCCCAGTCCCAGGGAGACCTATTGTCTCTGGAATTGGTTCACTCCTGGAGCCATTATCTCAATTCTGTGATGCATTTTTTCAACCCCTGGTCAAGCAGATTCCTTCGTACTTACAAGACACCAGAGACGTCCTCCGTCTGATCAATGACGTCGATGGGAGAGAAGATGTGGATTTACTCTTAACCCTAGACGTAGAGGCGTTGTATACCAACATTCCGCAACAAGCAACCTTGGATGCTGTGGACTCTGTGATGCGACAGGAGGAATGGTCCTCCCCGACCCCGATAGCCCTCATCATGGAGCTAGCCCATATAGCCCTTACTGAAAATTTCTTCAGGTATGAATCCCAACTCTACCGCCAGATCCGCGGGACCTCGATGGGTTCGACATTCGCACCGAGCTTGGCCTGTATCTATATGGCCACCTTCGAGAAGAACCACATCTACCCTTCCGAACAGAACCCCTTTCGAGATAATCTCACTCTCTGGCGTCGATACATCGACGATATTTTGGTTTTCTGGAAAGGTGATCGTACCAGCTGCGAGGCCTTCTGTACATGGATCAACCAACAAGACCCCTTCTTGAAGTTCACAGGCACGATCTCCGAAACATCTATACCCTTCTTAGATCTGACAATTCGGTTGGATCCCACAACAATTACGACAACTCTCTTCAAGAAGGAGACCAACAGGAATAGTCTACTCATGTACAATAGTCACCACACGAGATCCTTAAGGGACAACCTGCCATTTGGGCAATTTCTACGACTCCGTAGAAATTGTACTTCTATAACAGATTACAAGCAAGAAGCAAGTATCCTGCAACATAAACTTCAGGATAGGGGATACCCCACACGACTTCTGAAGACATCACTAAAAAGAGCCTTCAATAACAACAGAGACGCGTTGCTTGAAGTGCAGACCAAAGAAAAAGATGATACAATCACATGTGTAACGTCCTATACTAGGAATTCCACTTTCATAAAGAAGACTGTGAGCACACATTGGGGGATCCTCAATACGGCGGGCATGGAACTATCACGCCCTCGTTTTGCCTTTAAGAGGACATCCAATCGTAAGGATACGTTAATCCACACTCGCCCCAAGAAATCGAGCACCCGCCCAGTTAATACACTATGGGATTTACCACCAGTAGCGGGACATTACCGTTGTGGATCCTGTGTAGTCTGCCCTCAAACTATCCAGGGGAAAACCGTAGAACTGCCGAGGGGTTTTACCTGGAACATCAACAAGCACACAAACTGTAATAGCTCAAGGTGCATTTACGTACTAATATGCCCCTGCAGGATGATCTACATTGGCATGACGATGCGCCCTGTGAAACAACGCATCACGGAACACAACAGCAACATCCGCTGTAAAAAGACCCACACCAGGCTATATGAACATTGTAGAGAACACAACCATTTGGCAGAGAATATGCAATGGACCATCCTCGAATGTCATCCCTCAATCAACCAACAGGCCCTTTGCAGAATGGAACAAAGATGGGTACACCGCCTGCATGCAGATGAGCATGGCCTAAATGATGTGGTGCCTTGGAGTATGCTAGCCAGATAACTTATACTCGGACTGCTCTGACCCCTGTCCTAGTATAACTCATATCTACTAAAGCACCGAAGTATCCACCCCGTTCCAAGATGGCGCCTGCCTTTGTACATCTACTGGCGTTAGGTAGTCTTCTCTTTTTACACCACGCCTGGTTGCGTTGCCTAGCAACGCACCTGACACACGCCCACACGCGGCGCCCGCGGCATTCGGTGTCTTAAGCGGCTCGGCCACACACGGATTGATCGGCTATCCCGCGAGTTTGCCGCTGTGGGATGGGTAGGTGACTAGAAGCCTAGAGCCAGGAGCCAATAAGGTAAGGTGCGCTGTACAGATGCGATCATTCCTAATGGCATCTAATCGCGATCGCCATGGCTTTACCATTTCGGGACCGAAATGATTGCATCCTGTACCGCTAACCATGACCATAACCGGCAAATACATTGATTCCTTTCAGGTGACTACCAATAGCTCTGGCCCCACTAGGACAGTCGGTGGGATCGCCCGAACAGGGATTACGGGTAAGAACCCCTTGAAAACACTCACCCGGGTTGATCCGGTTCCCACCACTTTATATCCAGCACAGTCCCTTCAGTACGGTTTGAAGCTTTTAAGCGCATAGCTTTTAAGTTTCTAAGTTTGTAATTTCTCAATGTTTAAATTGTGTGAATGCACACATGACCCTTTGACTGTTAAGCACACACGTGTAAGCGAGCACGGTGTACCTTCCATATGTGTATCAAATTAATGCATCCTTATCATTGACCGCATATGAGGTTTACAGTTTAAAACCCTTGTCCCCCCACTTTAATTTTGGATATATTCCTCTCTATCACGAGCGTCGTCACCTTCCCTTGGTTGAGGTCATTGAGCCACAACCCTGTCTACATGAATTTATCACATGTAAACATATACAACTAACAGACATATCATTGACTGTGCCCTCTTCTCCTTCCTTTTCCACTCTTAGGGCGGGAATCTACGTAGGAATTGATCCCACGACACCTTGCAGGTCGTATACTCGAGTCCTTCTAATAGGGGAATTCGTAGCTAGTTTATGAGCACTTAGGTCCTGATGAATTGCCCGAGAGGCATGAAACATGTCGACCAGACCACACCATTTTTGAGGGTTGAATGAGGCCAGATCTCCCTAGCTGTTACGCCTCAGTACCCCTCATTTCACCATTTTTAATAAGGCAGTGAGCCATATTATTAAAGTTGTCCTAATGGACTCTACTGACCTTTTTTAACTTCACTCATGCTCACTACTGCACCTTATCTTTGGCCCCTCACACACACGCACCCATTGGCTTAGGAATAAAAGAACTCCGCTAAAGTGTAGCACTTCGTGCTACCCGACAGGCATTGCATCGCCAGCCTGCCGCAGGAGCAGGAGGCCAATGATGACACGATACGATCATCGGATGGGATGACAACAGCCGTCCAACCTTTGAATTGTGTGAGGCATCCTTAATTCCGTAAAGGGATTACCACATCCCTGTCACGTACGCTCTTAGAGAGAGAGGTGTCCCTTTGCTTACTTTACCCCATGTGGGGAACTCTGTACACTCTTTGTTGATTTCCAAGTTGTAGGACATGTACATTGGACCCCGATATAAAAAATTGTCCACTTTCTGTTCCCCCTTTTGTTATAATAGTAACTTTTACCCTCTCACTATCCAACGCTTGCCCTACTGTTGCACTCTCTGGAGTTGGAATAGTAATTTTTACCCCACGCTATCCAACGCTTTCCCTACTGTTGCACTCACTGGAGTGGGAATAGTAATTTTTACCCCTACGCTATCCAACGCTTTCCCTACTGTTGCGCCCTCTGGAGTGGGAATATTAATTTTTACCCCTACGCTATCCAACGCTTTCCCTACTTTTGCACTCTCTGGAGTGGGAATAATAAATTTAACCCTCTCGCTATCCTACGGAAAAAATATTGTATATGTTTTGTTAATAATATGTATATATATATATATATATATATATGCCAAGAACTTCGCTGCTTGTACCAAAGACTGCAAACAAAATAAGGAATCGGACCCATCCAGGTTTGTTTAGTGCATATTTTTATTCATCGTGCACCCTCTTGTCCGCCATGACGCGTTTCGGGCCCTGGAGCCCTTGATCACATGTATGCATATATATATATATATATATATATATATATATATATATATATATATATATATATATATATATTTATATATATATATATGAAGAAACACTCCTGTTCCGTCAATAATCGGCGGAACCAAACAGGTATGGACCTCAAAAAGTCTCTTCCAATGTAGCGAGCAATAGACCTGAAAAGTATCACTCCTCAAGTGAGTTGCAGGATGACGTTTTTATTCAATAGAAAGACGACGCGTTTCACTCCACTTGGGAGCTTGTTCATATATATATAGCAGCCATGGATAATCAACAGGCTTTAAAGGAACTATGCAACTACAAACGATCTCCTTTTTAAACATGGAGTAGCAATTGTGCAAGGAGAGCTAATAAAGTTTTGCCATGCTACGTTTAAAGGAAAGGAGAAAAAAACGAACTCACCTGTTTGTAGTTCATTCTGCAAAAAGACATAAAAGCGGAGGTGAATATCACGCTGGGCGTCACAAGCAGAAACTTTTCCACCCGTGATCAAGCCTTGAAAGAGGAGAAACGCGTTGGGTGTACATGACCTGTTGGGCTTCCTGTATGAAATAAAAAGCATTTTTACCAACTGCATCTGGTGTCGGCGCGCCTCTCTGAAAAGAAGGGAAGCATGTTTTGGATCTAAATGCGGATGGCTCCGGTGCCGCAGCGCCTGACCCGCCCTGAAGGGCTTGAGGCTCACTGATCGGAGCACTTTGTGTGGGATATATATATATATATATATATATATATATATATATATATATATGTTTAAAAAAATTTAAGTTACATTAATTATTTATTAATTTTAAGTTTATTTAAGAATTTTATGTATGTTTAAATTAATTAAATTTATTGTTATATTAGTTTTAAATTACTATTAAGATATTTAAAAAATTCGGTATTTTGACTGTCTATAGTTTTTTCTTATCGATATTTTGGAGTCGATATTTTTGTACTTACCTGTTTGTGGATAGGAAGTAGATATTCTGGCATTCGATATTTTAACCTCGATATTTTGGCAAGTCGATATTTTGACTGTCGATATTCTGTCAGTGATCCATTTCCAATTGCAAAGATCAACTGGCTATGCTGATACAAGAACTCATGAAACTTATTGGGTCCATGTAGCTCAAACAGGCGGTCTCCACCTGGCCCTTGCAGAGACTTCTGGGATACTGGATACAAGGGAAGCAGGGCCAGTTTTCTCAGGCCTTCAGACAGCTGGGCAGTCCTCTTTTGAATCTTCTTCAGGTCTAGCAGTGTACTGGGGATGCCACATTTATGCCCAGTTCTAGCCTGTGTGTGGAGGCAACTCCTTCACACTCCCTAGCTAATGGGATAAAAGTGCTCATGGGTATCCATACCCATTTTAGATGCACTTCCTGTGGGTTTTACTGTTAACTATCCCACAGTGCTGCTCTCTGCCAAAATCCAACATGGCAGAAACTTTCTTCCCCGGGTCAGAGTTTCCTGCATCCACTGTGAGTTGTGGCTATACAAATCAGCAATCCCTCATCTGTGATCATTTTAAACTAGCTCTTGGCTTCGCTGTCAATAGACGTTGATGCCACTCTCACTAGGACTATAGAGGTGACAGACCCAGGTGCAAGTTACCTCTCCCTGTGATGGTAGCCCCCCTTTTGGAGTTAATCAAGTGCCTGCACACAACACCCAGAACATCCTGTCAAGGGAAGGCCAACACTTCCCCATCCCTTTGTCCCCTTTGTCCCTGTCCAGGGAGCAATTCACACCTCGAAGCAGAGGAGGCAACAGCTGCCAGAGACCAGCTGGAATACTTACAGAAAGACCTTAGCAGCTCAAGCCAGTAAAAAGTAACTTTTTCTAGATATCCTTTTCTTAATAGTTAGATACTTTACCACTAAATTGGATGTTGTCTAACTATTAAATAGTACTTGGAATATTTCTCTAGCTTTTTACAATTCAAAATTAGAATGATATGGTAGCATAATGTAAACCAGGGTTTTCCTATGGAGGCACCCAGCCTTGCTACAGTGAAAGTAGCTTTAAGGACCAATTCAACTGCAGGACATGTTTATTATTACACTTTTACATTTCCTACATTTAAATACCATGCTGTCACTCTTATGGGTACTAAGCCCTACCTTAGGGGTGACATTTATATTTGAAATGAAGGGTTAGGTCTGTCAAAAGGGCTTATTTTGACAGGTTGAATTGGCAGTTTTAAAACTACACTGCCAGGCTACAATGGTAGGCCTGGGGTTGGATTTGCTGTGGCACTGCAGTGGGTGGTACAATAGTTGCTGCAGCCCACTGGCAGCAATTAACTTACAGCCCCAGGATACACTTTGTGCCATATACTAAGAATTTATAGGTTAGTTAAGTGTGCCAATCAAGTGAATGCCAATCTCATTATGTTTTAGGGAGAGCATAAGCACTTTACCCTTTGTTAGTATAGTCTTGAACTAGTATACATGTAAATGCAAATGTATATTGTATAGCGCACTACTCACCCACAAGGGTCTCAAGGCGCACAAGGGTCTCAAGGCGCTTGTACGAATACCGCTGTGGAACCCATCCTGGCTTTCCCTGTGAGGCGTCCACTCCTGGGCATCCCCAAGGTGGAGGCCAGGCATCCTTAGCGTTGTGGGGGCCATTGTGGAGATTAAGCAAGCTATTGCCCAGAGTAGCAGAGTGGGACGCCATGATTGGAATAGGCACCGAGGCGAGAATGATCAGGTCCGTGGAATTTTGAGCCCAAGACCCGCCGAGGCGGGGAATTGAACCCTGGTCCCGGGCTAGACCTCTGCATCAGGGTCTGCCGCTCTAACCACTGAGCCACACTTCTCCACATCTGTCCCTTCCGAGAGCTCTAAATAGAATGGAAGACCCAACAGATTTATGATGGTGATTCTGTTCTTCCAAACTCTTAACAAGGACCTAACTTGTATTGCATACATTTTCCAAATGATAAAAGGAATTCAGTAACCTCCTCCACTATGTAAATATAAGAGAAGAGACTGGGTGGACAGAGCTGAAGGGCAGGGGTTGAAGGTAAACAAAGGAATTATAACAAGGAAAGCAAAATAATGAAAATAAGAGTGAAGGGAGGGCAAGCCACAGGAAGAGAAGGAGATAATGCAATGAATATTAGAGTGAAGGAAAGAATGAAAGTGAGATGTAAAGACAGATAATAACGTAGAGGATTGGCATGCTCTTTTGGATGGTAAAGCAGTGCTTATTTATGGGCTGGGTGCACAGCCAGGCCTTCCACAACAAATAACTGACCACCAGGGTTTTCCCGGGTTTCCCCAGGATTTCTGCAAGTCAGCCCAGCATTGACCACCTCTACCAGTGCCACATTAGGTGAGAAGGGAATAAATGGAGAAAATAGAAGCATAGAGAATACCAAATACATGTTTCTCTGTGCACGTTCTAGTGCCCCATAGTTGTTTTTCACTTTACTCATATAGGTTAGGGCATTCATGGCCCGACCTGTAGTGAGTAGCACTAAGATGTATTGATGAAAAGCATTGTCCAGACTCTAGCTCCCTGCCATAAAGCTGCATTCATCACCCACAGCCAAGTGCTCTGAAGTAACCAAAAGGAGACATGTCACGTTTCATAAAACTCTTATATAAATAAATACTAAGGTGACAGGAAGACACACAAAATATTAGCGAGTGAGAGCAGATATATAGTCAATGAGGTTTAATCAGAACATTATTTTTAACATTACTGTTTTATTATACTGCAAGGGAGTTAGAAATCAAATAGGCAAACAAGATGTTTAATTGTAAAAGCAGGAAATAATTACTGTGTAAAGCAGGAGGAAGGAAGGCTCCTAACTTGGATCTTAACTATGTTCTTTTAATAACTCTTAATTAGCTTTAAAAAAATCTGTATGACATTAGTTTAGGATGTCCTTATTTGTTCTGTGAAATTAATTGAATTCTCACTAGACATTGTTTCAAATGGCTGTCTGGATTATAATGCAACAGCGCCATCACTATCGTTCGACAATTCTTTCAGAATTATTTCCAGTAGCCTTCTTTTTAAGAGATCTTCTGGTCACTATTAAAAAAGTTCAACTTTTACCAGAGTGAGTTCCACAAAACGACCATTTCAAAGTCAAAATAACAGCTATTGCCTGTTTAAAATAACGTCGCAAGTTGCAAAGGAAAAACGAGCATTGCCAAACCAATCAATCTTACTTTGTCGATACTTTGTAGCAACTACAATTGGCTTTGCCAATGCTGGTTTCTATTAAAGTGCACTATCAGTGACAAAGCTGATAGTGGTATCGGGCATCTTGCTATCTATTTTCTTGGAAGTATAGAAAATAAAGTTTTCATAGTTTCAAGATGGCTGCCACGTTGTATGTCAAATGTCATGATACAATGAGGCGTGACACAACAGTGAGGCTAGCTTGAAAGTACAGAACATAATGTTGTATAGTTTCAAGATGGACAACACATTGAGTGATGCAGAATGAGATGACATTGTAGTGACTATCTTGAATGTATGAAAGCATATTTTACTGTACTTTCCTGATGGCTGTTAGGTTGTTTTGTTGAATCACATCACACAACGCTGCAATCATTTTTAGGGCTCGCCTGTCCCATTCCAAAGGAATGGATAGGGGAGAATTTTAGTAGGCAAAATAATTGTCAAACCAACAGCGGATTTTCAACAGTTCACATGAACAAGCACGCGCTTTTCCCCCACAGGCACCATCTATGCATCCACATCAAAGCAATCAGCCTCCCTCCCACTGGCAGCGTGCGCTCGGCCTTAGGCAGGCATTTCTCCTCCCCTAATTATTCACTTCACTTTCACGGCCACCAGGCCGTGCATTTCTCTCCCCCCCCCCCCCCCCGCCCCCCCCCCCCCCCCACAGCAATGCCAAGAGCTTGTTAAAGTTACCGGGCGAATTCAATAAGCAGGCAGGCTCCATTGCAAAGAAACATGGGCAGGTAACCACTCAGTGGAATCAAAAGGCTTCAGCACCCACCTTCCTGTGTGGCAACACTGCTAAAAGAAGTGATTCTCCTCTTTTGCTCATCTACTCTCACATGCTTTCTATGTCATACAATAAAAATATACACGTTTGCAAGTAGCGCTTCACTCGGGTTGTTGCCTTAATTAGGGCTCATTCACTATGAGGTGTTACTTTAAAACCATGGTGGGGGTAAGGCTGAGCTTCTATTAGCGTGAAACATAGCAAACGAGAAACAATGAGTAACGCCAGATATTTAGAGTGCATACCAAAGGGGCTTCAGTTACATGTTATCTTCATCTAAGCATAAAAGGTAAAAAGTTGCTCTACACGTGTGCCGCAGATTTAATAAACAACCTCTGTTGTAGTTAATAACGATACTGCAAGTCGGCAATGATTCTCACGTGAAGCACAAGCAAACCACCAATAAGCAGGATCACAGTAAGGCGCGAGACACCCAGTAGAATCAAAGGGCCTTGGCTACCACATTTGTGCGTGGAAGCCCAAGTTAGACAGCTCCTGAGTGTGCACACAGTGTCACTCGAGCATATTACAGTTCTTTCATACACTGGCTCCATTGCAAAGTAGCACAGCCAAGCGTGCAACACCTATTGGAATAAAACGGCTTCAGCTCACTCTCTTTGTGTGTGTCAGCCTAGGCTCAGACAGCTCCTAGGCACACACACAGCCTCACCCGAGCACTTTACAAGTCTTTAAAAGACCAGCTCCATTGCAAAGTATCAGGAGATGCGCGCAACAGTCGTTAGAATAAACGTGCTTTAGCCCCCCCCTGTCGTGTGTGGCAGCCACCTCACCTGAGCACTTCACAAGCTTTTAAAACACTATGTGCATTTTAAAGAGGCTTTGTTACTGCAAGTCACCATGCAATAAGCATTGCATATGGAGTTAACGAGAAATGATGTGTTGCACAAGCAGACTAATAAGCTTCTTCTTTTGGTACATTACCTATTACCTTGCTTTGCAATGTGGCAACTATCAGTTTTTATTAAAAAAAAGTCTGCCTAACTGATGCCATATGTTCTTCAGTACCACTACATAAGGAGTTCACGATAGACAAGGGAGAATGTAACTGCACATATTTGGACTGCATAAGAAGGGGGCTTCAGACACATAGGGTTGATATAAAGGGATAAAGGGTGAAATGTTGGCCTACATATGTCTCAGTGGAATGAAAGGGATCGGCCACCGTGGACAGCATGCCACAATCAGATTAGGACGAGCGCTTTCACAATGAAATGCTTATGTTACCTTTGTATGAGTCTTTACGTTTCAGTTTCTTTCTTAATTTTGGCTAGTTAGCTTTGCAAGATTTACGGCGTGTACTTAGTTCGCTAGTGCCAGCTGGCTTTCACATATACCTAAAACAAGCCAAATAATAAAGAGGCTTCTTAGGTCTACCACGTGCTTTTTTTTACTTTGAGTCTCTTTGCCATACTGCAGTGCTTCCATTTTTAAAATCACAAGGCGAATTCTTAATAAGCAGGCAGCCTCCATTGCAAATAATCAAAGCCAAGTGCGCAACACCGAGTAGAATCAAAGGGCTTCAGCCCCCACCTTCGTGTGTGGCAGAACTGCTAAAAGAAGTAATTGTGGTTTATTCACTCTTAGATGTTACTTTAAAACAATGGTTGGTGTAAGGCTAGGCTTCTAGTAGCGTCAAACATAGTGAACGAGAAACAGTGTGTAACGGCAGATATTTACACTGCATAACAAAGGGCCCCCCTGTTGTGTGTAGCAGCCTGGGTTCAAACAGCTCCAGAGCACACACACAGCCTCACCTAAGCACTTCTCAAGCTTTTAAAACACTATGTGCATGTCAAAGAGGCTTTGTTACTGCAAGTCGACATGCATTCCCACGTGAAGCACAAGAAAAACACCAATAAGCATTGCATACGAAGTTAACGAGAAATGATGTGTAGCACAAGCAGACCAATAAGCTTCTTATTCCTTTGTTACATCACCTTTTACTTTGCTTTGTAATGTGGGCAACTCTCAGTTCTTTAAAAAAAGGTCTGTCTAACTGGTTTGTGCCTTTCTGCCCCCTGTGGAGCAGTCAAGCGGAAAGCGCGTCCACATCACAGGCATCTGAAGCTTCCCCCAGCGTGCGCTCGGCCTCAGGCATTTGTCCTCCCCTAATTATTCACTGCCCACGGCCCCGCACTGCCCACGGGTTGCAGCTGTCACAATAGCCTCTCTCTCATGCATTTTCGGATTGCAAAAGGTTAACATATGTGTAGCTATTTAAATTAAAGCACATTATTCAAACATATACTTAAATATGAGGCCAATGATCAGCCTATGTGTAAATGATCTGTTACCTTAAACTTTGTGAATTGGGAATTGTGTGTTTTTTCCTGTGATCTTTGTTATGATTTCAAGCTTTTTATGGGAGCAGGGCCATGCTGGTTCTAGAGAATGTCAGAAGCTTTATTTTAGTGTCTTTACGTGACTATTACTAATAACGGAGTTCTTCTTTAAAAAATGTTTGTAGTCACACGGTTCTTCTCCCAGTACCGTATTTGTATTTGTATTTTATGGTATTTCTAAAGCGCAACAATCGCTCCGAACGGAGCATCCTGGCGCTAAATATACAGTGTGCAGAAGTTGAAAATTAGAAGACTAGATGAAGGTCATTACGTAATCATCAGGAAGAGAATAGATCCATGTTTTAAGCTGCTTTCTGAAGTGGTTTTCTTGAGTTAGGGATCTGAGATTATTGGAAATTGAGTTGCAGGCTTTTGCAGATAAAAAGGACAAGAACTTGCCTCCTTTAGTTTTGTATTTGAATTTCGGCAACTTAATCAGGTTTTGGTCTGAGGATCTTAAGGTCCTAGAAGGGTTGTAATGGGGAAATCTTCTGGTGAGGTAGGATGGGCCAGTGCAGTTGTATGCATGGAAGGCTATTGTTAGAATTTTAAACAAAATTCTTTTGGGGAGTGGCAGCCAATGAAGGGTTTTTAAGGCGGCCGAAGCTGATGATCTCCTGGGTAACTTGAGAACAAGTCTAGCTGCTGGGTGTTGTACGCCTTGAAGCTTTTTGAGAGTGGTTTTCCTTTTGACACCTGCCATCAGACCATTGCAGTAGTCAAGACGTGCAAGGATTAGGGCCACTGCTACTGCCTTTCTTGAATCTATGGGCAAGAATTCAAAGAATTTTTTCAGTGATTTAATTATGTTGAAGCAACTTCCTGCAACATTCCTGACATGCTGGTCGAAGGATAATTCGGCGTCAAATAGAACGCCCAGATTCCTTGCTGATGCCACAGCTTGGGGGGGTGCAGTGGTGTCCTCAGGCCACCATTTGCTGGGACAGAATTCGGGGTTTTTACCCATGGGGAGGATTTCTGTCTTATTGGTGTTGCATTTAAGGAGGATTTGATCCATCCAGCGGAAGACATCTCTTAGACACTTTTTTAGATTTAGCTCAGCATCTGTAGAATCGTTCTCCAAGGGGACAATGAGCTGAGTGTCATCGGCATATGATGTCACTAATATGCCGTATGACTCTATTAAAGAGATGAGGGGGACCATATAGATGTTGAACAGTAATGGGCTTAATATTGAGCCCCGAGGGACTCCAGAGTGTACTTTTTTCTCTTTAGAAAGAAAAGGGCCCAAGGAGATGGTTTGGGATCTATCTCCCAGGAAGGAGATTATCCAGTCTAATGCTACATCAGTGATTCCTACATCGCTCAATCTGTCTATCAGTATGGAGTGAGAGATGGTATCGAACGCCGCCGTGAGGTCTAATAAGATCAGGACGGTGTTCTTCCCTCCATCCTGTAATAGTTTTACAGTCTGTAAAATGTGCTACATTTTAACAATAAAATTAAGCAGTAAGAGTATCACAATTGTGATACTTTTCCCCTGTTTCTTTGCTAGCAAATTTGGGATTGCAGGCCTTTAAACATTCCTTTAATAGAACTCTAAAAATCAGACCTCTTTCCTAATAAAAAAAATGGACTTTGATCCTGTGTAGTGCAAAACCGAAACAGTGCTTTACCTTTCAAAGTCTCGAATGCCCAGTAATGGCCATAATTCGCTCGGCCTCCAAAGAAGTTTGGCTGACATGACAATCTTTCTGTTGGCCACTTCTTCATACGTGGGGAATTTTTAAATTTAACAAATGTTATTAAAACTGGATTTTGTGGTGCACCCCCGCTGATAGAATGCCCATGCACTCATTGGTTGACCACAAATAGTATGTGTAGCTTGCACCCCTCATTACTTTTTCCTGTAATGCATAATTTATATTGACTATATTTTCTTGCCTTCTGCTCCCTTGATTGCCCTCGTTTTCTTGCCTTCTGCTTCCCTGATTTTTTCTTGCCATCGGCTCCCCCACTCCATCCATCCATCCATCCATCCCCCCACTCCATCCATCCCCCCACTCCATCCATCCTTCCCCCCACTCCATCCATCCATCCATCCCACTCCATCCATCCATCCATCCTTCCATCCCACTCCATCCATCCATCCATCCCACTCCATCCATCCATCCAACCCCCACTCCATCCATCCATCCATCCCTCCACTCCATCCATCCATCCATCCATCCATCCATGCATCCATCCATCCATCCATCCATCCCCCCACTCCATCTATCCACCCCCCACTCCATCCATCCATCCATCCATCCCATTCTATCCATCCCACTCCATCCATTCATCCATCCCCCCACTCCATCCATCCACCCCCACTCCATCCATCCACCCCCACTCCATCCACCCATCCATCCCACTCCATCCATCCATCCACCCCCACTCCATCCATCCATCCATCCCCCTACTCCATCCATCCATCCATCCCCCGACTCCATCCATCCATCCATACCCCCACTCCATCCATCCATCCCCCACTCCATCCATCCATCCCCCACTCCATCCATCCATCCATCCCACTCCATCCATCCATCCATCCATCCCCCACTCCATCCATCCATCCCCCGACTCCATCCATCCACCCCCACTCCATTCATCCATCCATCCCACTCCATCCATCCCACTCCATCCCACTCCATCCATCCACCCCACTCCATCCATCCATCCATCCCCGCCACTACATCCATCCATCCATCCCCCCACTCCATCCATCCATCCATCCCCTCCACTCCATCCATCCATCCCCCCACTCCATCCATCCATCCATCCCAATCCATCCATCCATCCCCCCACTCCATCCATGTATCCCACTCCATCCATCCATCCATCCGTCCCACCCCATTCATCCATCCCCCCACTCCATCCATCCATCCATCCATCCATCCATCCACCCATCCACCCCACTCCATCCATCCATCCATCCCACTCCATCCATCCATCTCCATCCATCCCACTCCATCCATCCCCCCACTCCATCCATCCATCCCCCCACTCCATCCATCCATCCATCCCACTCCATCGATCCATCCCCCCCACTCCATCCATCCATCCCCCCACTCCATCCATCTATCCCCCCACTCCATACATCCATCCCCCCACTCCATCCATCCATTCCCCCCCCTCCATCCATCCATCCCCGCACTCCATCCATCCATCCCCGCACTCCATCCATCCATCCATCATTTCCCCAACTCCATCCATACCTCCCCGCCCCACAATCCATCCCTCCCCCGCCCCACACTCCATCCCTCCCCTGCCCCACAGTCCATCCCTCCCCCGGCCAACACTCCATCCCTCGCCCACATTCCATCCCTCGCCCACACTCCATCCCTCGCCCACACTCCATCCCTCTCCCTCTTGCTCTGCCTCTATCTCTCACCTTGCCTCTATCTATCTTTCGCCCTCCCTCTATCTATCTATCACCCTCACTATCCATCGCATCACCACAGCATCACTCGGGGGCACCACAACATCACTATGCGCTACCACGGCATCCCTGAACGCCACAGCATCACTAGTCGCCGCCACAACATCATTCAGAGCCACCACAGAATCAATCTGTGCAACCATTCAACAACAACTGATTCAAATATGTTCTCTCAATGTTTCAAACTTTTATTACAAATGTCACCAAAAATGTTAATATTTCACTTCTGTTCTTGTATTTCCATCACAATAAAATACACTAAACATAATCTTCCAAAAAGTTATTTGCAAAAGTTTAAGCTATTGCCATTATAAATTACAATAACTTTTATTTTAGTATTAAATATTGAAAAAAATACAACCCATTGTTATTTTTAATATTAATACATCTAAGTCATGTAAATACGACACACATTGCATTACAAATGCTATAGGTGTCACGTTTGCAAAAGTTAACACTCTTGGCATTGTAAATGACAAAGTTATTAATTTTGCTATTTTCAAACCTAACACATAAATAAAAAATTGTCATTTACAATACTAATACCTCTAACTTTACTAATGCAAGCCCTATTGCATTGCAAATGCTTGTTATAACATGAAAACATTATTTTCTACACTTTCAATAATTTCAAAATGGCAGTCACATTACGTAGCATCATATAATTCAGTGTGGTGGCAATACTGGGAGTATGAAAACATTATTTTCCATACTTTCATGAGAGCTGGCGTTTTGCCTCATGCCGCACTGCGCCATGCAACATAGTGGACATCTCGAAAGTATAAAAATTAGACTTTCATAGTGGCATGTCTCCGCTATTGGACATAGCAAAGCAGACAAAATGGAGCAGAAGGGGGGGTGTGGGAGAGGTTGATGGGAGAGGGGAAGAGCAGGGAGAGGAGTACGGAAGGAGTTAGAGCCACAGACATGGTGAGAGAGGCAGTGGAGGCCAGAGAGTGACTGTACCATAGAGCAACAAAAATGCTTTGGGTTGGATGCTTAGAGTGGGGGTGAGAGTAGAGAGACAGGTTGGGGCTGTTGAGCCTGAAGCGACAGAGAGTACAAGGGTACCCTATTCACACACATCCACCGGAAGGAACAAGACATGCACTCCTAGGGAGTGCTAATGGAAATAATGGTCCCAAAAGCTAAAAGTAAAATAGTTTCATGATGATAGCGATGGAAGAATACAACTCAGCCAATCAAAGTGAGTATAAAAAAGAAATGCTTCATGTGCAGAAGACCACTGAATAAAGAGCAAAGGACTGAGGTAGACAAGAAGACCATGCAATCACGGGCCAACTTTATGGAGTGATGTAGCGCTGTTTCTAAAAACAACAAATTAATACACTTGTGACGGAACTGGAGCGGTGCAAATCCTCTTAGGGTAGGGTTCTAGGAGAGCCGGATCCATGCCAGATTTTTAAGATAACTACATTTATCAATGTGTATATGCTTTTACATCTGACATGAATCCGGCCCTCCAGGACTGACCGTGGAGAACCCTGCTCTGGATCTGGTCACTCAAGTTAATTCAATATCATGTAATATTTCAGAATTAAAGGTAAAGCACATTAGGGTTCATCATAAAGACTGACAAGTATTACAGTGAAAACTATGAAGGTTTATTGAAAGATAAAGGCATTACAGAAAGCAAAATAAGTGGCAAGGAGTCAGTCAGTCAGTCAGTCAGTCATGTGTCATATAAAAGCATGAAGCTCAGAATAAAAATCCAAAATATGAAACAACAGAGCAAGGTATAATTTAGCTCAAGTAGGTTATAAATCAGAGGTCATACCAACAGAGTGTCACCTTCCAAAGTTCAGAGAAAGTGAGACCAATACCTTCAGGAAAGGGTGCCTTTTATAATGAAAAATACAAAGGAAACTAAATTCAAATTTAAATTCAAAAGCTCCTTATTCGGTTACTGTAAAAGATAACCATAAAAGGAAACTACACATGAAACCAATTTCATTAGAACCTCACAGGGGAATGAACAATACCGTTATTAAAGTGACATCATTCACTGCTGTCCCACTAAGTTCCCATCCATGGTGCTCCCACGACACCTCAATGGCTAGTACAAATATCACTACTGATGGAGCGGACTTTCAGAATAAATTCTAAATTAAAGTACACAGTGATGAAACTCTCATAATTTTCATTTACTAATGAGTGTTGCATGATTTGCACATTTTTGTACTGACACAACCTAGAATAATGTGCACCTTCATGAACAAGCGGGTTTAATCATTTGTGCTCTTGTCATGTTCGTCATTCTGCTCTAAATAATACATTTACTTTGTCTTTCGTTTTGTCGTACATTAACTGCAGCTGTTTTAAATAATAGCATGAGCATTCTTTAAAAATGTTCTTTTGTTTATGTTATGTCATCTCATGTGTTTGTGTTTTGTTTATCTTTTGTATGCAAAGCTAGGTAACATAGTCTAATGGGTTAATTTTAGAAAAGGGGGGTGGGTAACAGAATAATTATCATTTCTTGAATTAATTATTGTCTTGTGTTTCCTTGCATACTAGACTCATGCTAAAAGAGGCCTGTGGCCTATTTCTAAAATGGATGTCCGGAGTTCTGTCAAAAGTTGGGCCTTGCACAGCAACGTTTGAATGTGGAAATATTTTTCTACAATAATTCTTTGAAAGAGGCTCGTAAGTAAGGCTGTGTGGAAGCTAAGGACATTTGATTCAGCTTCCATGGTCAAGGACAGGATATTCAGCGGCAGAAAGGCTTGGACAGAGGAAATAATTTGCCTAATGTTGCAACTCACGGGAAGCCTGTGACATGCATAGACTATGAACAAACGTGACTTCATCGGATGATGTCCTGGACCAATCGTGTTTTGTCTTGCTCGAATATTTGTATTCTTTTAGTTAGTTTTAGATAGGAAAAAGGTATAAAAATTGCCCCCTTGCTAAGAGCACTGTTCGTTTGTTCCTGTGCTCCAGAGATGCTGTTGGACTTTCGTTTCACGTAAGATCTATTGAGACTTTACTTTTTCTCTTAGGTTTTCCCTTTAGCTAAGTTAGGGAAATAGGGTTTAAAGAATTTTCCTAAATGTTTGAGCATTTAATCATGCTGGTTTGAATTTGAACTGTCAGTCTAATGTGCCTTTCTAATAAATAATTTTGCCTAATAAAAATGCTAATAAAAGAGTTTACGCTTAAAAATGCATTCTGCTTTATAATAAAGTTAATAAAATAGATTTTGAAATGACAAGCTGGTCTTGTTTGTTTCTTTGAGTTACCATTAGTTAATCCATTGCCTATGATATTGACTTTATTTAAAGGAAATAATGTGTTTATGATTAATTAGGTCATAGGATTCGGTTGGTCAAATTATGTCTCAGTCATTTATGGGCCTAGTGATAAATTTATAAATTATGGTGAGTATCGTGGTGTAGAGTTGTACATATGAGACTGAATTTCTCTTGGCCCGCTGGATCAAATTCCTGGTAGCAGAGTTCGGTTACTATGGTAACTGTCATGTTACATGGTAATTACATAGGATACATGTTTAACACATGTTAAGTTTTGTCTAGTTGTTATTGGTTGTCAAAAGGTTTTTCCAGCAGTGTGAAAGCATATGTGCCGGCAGAGTAGTGTGACAGCTGAAGTTACACAGTTCATTTGTTTTGTTTCAAATTAGTGGTACAGAAATATCCCTAAGTGTTGTGGATGTACAACACAAGTTTAGGTATTTAGGTATGACAGATTGCATGAATAGTGAGGTTTGCCTATGAAATCGTAGCTCTGAGTAAAGGGACTAGGAGCACGTTTTACAACTTGTTGTGAAAGGAGTAGTAGGATTTTTCTGAGCTTGTGTGAAGGGTGAGGTAGCGTTGTCTATTCTTACTGGCGTTTCTGGATTTCTATTGGTTGGTTAAAGTCCTGACGAAGATTTCATGTTTGCATGAATAGGTTTCTCTCGTATGAAAGTTGTGAAATTGTTTTTGTGAAAATAGCGTCGTCTATTTCACGAGAGTGGATTCTTGAATGTTTGGTAAAACTATCACTTTGTTTAGCGAAACGGACAAATGGTTTGTTTTCCCGTAGTTATTAACTAAAATTCATTGAAAAGGATTGTCTTAAAATGGCACTGTGAAAATATTTTGTAAGGGAGGGGTGAGTTTACGGAGTGACACTGACACGCTCAGCTTCGCTGCAGCGGCAGTGTACGTCACAGGGTTCGCGCTGTGATTGGTCGACATACGTCACAGCGAGTACGCTGATTGGTTCACGTGACCGAAATGAGCTGTTAGCTGATTGGTCATTTCTGAAAACTGGTTTCTCATTGGTTGAGTAAGGTGGTGACGTGGCTTAATCTGATTGGCTTGTTGGTGAGTTTTGCGCACGGATTGGTTAGAGTAGCGGAACAACAGAAAAATATTTACGATCTTTTCTAAATGATACAAATTAGTTTAAAACATGAGTTATTGGAATAGAGAAGAGAAAAAGCCTTCATGGGTTCAGAAAATTAAAAATGTATTCAATCCTGACAAGAAAATTGAAGCGCGTGGTGGAAAATTACTTCATAAGTATAAAACACCCGCAGCATATATGGAAGGAGAATATGGTTATCATACCATTCTCTGGTTTGAAAATTGGATGCCATACACCAGGAATGATGGTGTTTTAGCTTGGCCGGAGGATGGGTCATTTGATGTTAAAGTTTTAAGAAACTTAAGAGATAAAATGATGGCTCTTTCACCAAGACCCAGACCTACTCAATTTGAAGCTTTAGTTGAATGGGAAGTTGAGATGATGGAACTTGAGCGAGAAAATTGGGGAGCACCGAGAAGCTTATAAAGGGAAACCCATCAAGATAAAGTGCGTCGTTGGAGGAAAGTAGACATGCATGAAGGATTGTATCCGGTTCTGGAGATGGTTGTAGAATCAGGTCAAAAGAACTCTCAGAAAAAAGGTCATTTAGACCAAGAATTAGATGATGCAGTTTTAGAAGACATGTTGAATAGTCCTCCACCTTATCAGCCTGGTTGTTCACATTCCACTCCGAGGAGTGTTCCAGATATTTCTCCTAGTGCGCCTAGGGAAATTGAAGATTCACCCAGATTTATGAAATTACCTGATAGAGTGAGATCGAGAAGCAAAACAAATACCCCAAGAGAAAATTCTAATTCGAGAAATAATTTCCCGAGAAATGATAAGAGGACATTGCCTGAAGATATACCAAATATAACAGATTATTTTAAAGCAAAAGGAGAATTCAACAATTAACAAAAGGCACGGAACAGTGACGGTCCCAGTTACAATTGGTCCTGTCGTACCAGTTTTTGATCAAGGTGAGAACAGGCATTCTGTTATAGCAAATCCTTTAAATGCAGAAATTCAAAAGGTGGCTGAACATTTTTATTCTGAATTAACAGAGATTCATAAAGATAAAACAATGCCAAATTTAACTTTAAATCAAGGTTTGTCAAATGTCACACAATCAGCTGCAGAATCAGATTCTGTCTCTATAAATAAAACAGATTTAACACAAGTTCCTGAGTTTAAACAACTTGATGTTGCAAAATTAAAAGCAGATTTAGAAGAATTAATTATTGGCACAATTGGTACTGACTGTTTGAAGCAATATCAGGATGATGAACTGCTATTCATTTGTAAAAGCATTCAGTGGAAAACTAAAAATAAATATGAACAGTTTGAAGAGGTGGCTGCTGAATTAGAATAGATTTGACTCGCCAAAAACAATTACAAAAACATTACAGAGTGGATTTTTTCTGAGAAAGATATAGAGAATCTAAATACTACAGGCAGAATAACCCATATAAAAGAATTGATTGTGTTTTTAAAAAGATTGGGTGATTTAAGTAAATGGAGAGTTAAATGGACAAAAAAGAGAGAAGAAGAAAAGAGAGACAGGGGAGAAGTTTTTGGTGAATTTCCGATGAGGGAAATAGCTGGTTTGGGGTTATGTTCATGTTCCATGGACGAGACAGGATATATTACTGTTCACTAATGATTTTCCTCGGCTGAGAGAAAAGCCAGTGGAATGGTATCGTCAGGTTGACAGATTCATTAAAGTCTCTAAAGTTCTGTGGATTGATCTTGATGGTTTCTTTGACATTGTTGTCCCGTCAGATCTTTGGACAGAATGTAAAATTTCTATTGGATGGCCTAAAAAGGAACCACAATGACATAAAGTAACAGGCGCTCCTTCAGACATTGTCATGGATTTCTATGACAAAGTAATTGTTTGGCTGAAAGACAAGATTCCTGCAAAAGAAGTAGATTGGGTTAAAATTGACAGAACTAACCAGGAACCAAAAGAATCAGTTCATTCCTATTATGAAAGGTTACTCCTGGTATTTAAACAATACAGTGGCTATGAAAAATTAAGTGAAAGTGACATGAGCCACTTCATTTACAGGCTTGTTTATGGCCTGAGACCTGAGATAGGGGATATGATTAGAACTGGAATTGTTGGTTGGCAAGCATTCTCAGTTGATGACATCCTGAGAAAGGCAAAATACTGCAGTGATGAGTTAGATGCAAAGCAGAAGACACTCAAGGAAAAGGCAATGTGGGCACAAGTGAAGGTAGCTGAACAGCAGATAGCAGCATTAGAAAATAAAAATTTTCATCAGAATCCTGGCAAGTTCAAAGAGAATTTTTCAAATAAGCCAAAATTTAATATAAATATTGAAGAGTTAAAACAAAAGCTACCTAGTTTTAATTGCGGCGAAATTGGACACTGGAAGCGTGAGTGTAAAAATCCGCCCAGAAATTTTAAAAATTCATCATTGAATCCACAGATGCAGAGTGAGGTAAATCAACAGCAACAGCTTCAGCGACAGTTAAATGAAATAAGTCAGTTAGTGAATCAATAGAACCAATTGATTCAGCAGAACTAAATTCCACAGCCACCTTTGCCAAATTGTATGAATATACAGAGATACAGTCCAGAGACGGGTTTCTGCGGAGCTGAACAGGTAAAAAGATCACAAAAAGAAAATGTGTCAAATGTCTCTCAACAATTTTGGTTAAAAGAAAACGAGAGCAGTGACTCAGAGGATTACTCATGACGGTGCCTGAGGGAGGAAGAAGAGTGTGTGCTTGGAGCCACTCTTGAGGTAGATCAGTCAGGTCCATTTGTAAATGGTAAAGTGAATGACAAAGATATCACTTTTCTTGTGGACACTGGTGCTACCCGTTCTACTGTTAGATCAGTGGAAATTGAAAATCTTCCTCTCTTGGGTGATTCTATCCAGGTAGTTGGTGTAGCTAATCAGCAGATTAAAACAAATCTGACAAAACCTGTGGATGTAGAAATTGGAAATTACAAAGACAAACACAGATTTGTTGTCTGTAACAGCAGTCCTGTTAATCTTTTAGGTTGGGATCTGCTATGCAAGATGAATTGTAAAATTTACTGTTCACCAGAGGGTATTGAGCTTCAAACTCTAGAAGAAGATGGTTTGTACACATTGACACTATTAATGGTTGATGAAGAAAATAAAATGTTTCCTGCTTTTGATAAAAATAATTTACCTGAGGAGCTGAAAGAGACAGTAAATCCAAAAATTTGGGAACTAACTGGTGATTAAATGGGTTTAATGAAACATGTGGACCCAGTAAAAATTACTGTGAGTCAGGGAATAGATTTTCCAAACATTCCCCAGTACAAAATGAAACCTGAAAGAATTGAAGGTGTAATTCCTGTAATTGAAAAATTCATTAAGCAAGGTGTTTTGAGAGAAATTGAGAGCAGTCCATGTAATTCACCGATTATGGGTAGTAAAAAGCCAAACGGAACGTACACAATAGTTCAGGACCTGAGAAAGGTTAATAAAATAGTTGTTCCTTGCTGTCCAGTTGTACCAAATCCAGCGGTAATTCTATATCAGATTCCGTATGATGCAGAATGGTACACGTTCATTGATCTGTGTAATGCCTTCTTTACGGTTCCATTACATCCAGATAGCCAGCAAATTTTTGCATTTCGGTTCCAGGATCGCATATTAGCATGGTGTCGTTTCCCTCAAGGGTATACTGAGAGTCCGTCTATCTTTAATCAGTTACTAAAGAAATCCCTGGAAGATTTAAAATTACCTGGAGAGTCAACATTGGTCCAGTATATAGATGACCTTCTGATTGCAGGAAAAACAAAAGAAAATTGTGTGACTGACACCATTACACTTTTGAATCGCTTGGCAGATGAAGGACATAAAGTGTCACCTGCAAAACTACAGTTTTGCAAGCAAGAGGTTAAATACCTTGGTCACAGAATTGCAAAGGGAATTAGACAAGTAACATTTGAAAAAATAAAAATGATTCGAGCAATACAACCACCAACAACTCAAAGACAGATCAGGATGTTTCTAGGAATGATTGGTTATTGTCGCCAATGGATTTGTGGGTTTTCAGTAAAGCTAAAGAAAAGTCTCTGTGAAGCACCAGCATTGGGAATGCCTGATTATGATAAGGAATTTGAGCTGTACTGCAGTGAAAGGGAAGGTTGTGCTTTGTCAGTTCTCATTCAGAAACATGGAAAAATGAGAAAACCCATAGCTTACTTTTCAGCTGTTCTTGATCCTGTTGCTAAAGCATTGCCAGGTTGCTTAAAAGCAGTGGCTGCAACAAGTGTAAGCCTTGAGCAAAGTGAAGGAATCATAATGGGGTTTCCTGTAAAGGTATATGTACCTCATTCAGTCGAAACACTTCTTACTAGAAGTAAAACACAACACCTGTCAAGCAACAGATTGACAAAATATGAAAAATTTATTCTGGGATCAGATAATGTATCCATTGCGAGATGTCTTAATCTCAATCCAGCTACACTTTTACCAGATAATGTGGCTTCAGAAAATAATGATGAAAACGATGATGTTGATCATGAATGTTTTGATGTTTTGGAATACTGTACCAAACCCAGAAAAGACATTAAAGATGTGCCTTTACCAGAGTCAGACATTGTTTACTTTGTTGATGGCTCTTGTTTAAGAACAGATGAAGGCATTCTGAGAGCAGCATATTCAGTCTGCACAGTTTCTGAGGTAGTTGAAGGTTCAACTCTTGAAGGAATTTGTTCAGCACAAGTAGCAGAATTAGTTGCTTTAATTCGTGCCTGTGAAAAAGCTGCAGGGAAAAAAGTTACCATAGTGACTGACAGTCAGTATGGATATGGCGTAGTCCATGATTATGGTCAGCTCTGGTGTCAGAGAGGTTATTTAACCTCTGCAGGAACTCCAATCAGGAATGCAAAATGAATCAAAAGACTGATCGATGGCATTCAGTTACCAGAAGAAATAGCTGTGGTTAAATGCAGTGCGCATAAAAAGGGACAAGATTACATTACTAAAGAAAATGCCTTTGCAGATGAAACTGCACGATACTGTGCAAAGAATAATCTTTCACTCAATCGGGAGAAGGACAATGAACATATAATGAGCTCTCTCATGCTAATATCTGTGGTAGAAACATGGCAGGGAGTGAAAGACTTACAAGATGAGGCAAATGATGAGGAGAAAAACACATGGCTCAAAGAAGGTTGTAGACAGCAAGAGGAAGATGGAATTTAGGTTCACAAAGATGGAAGACCTGTTATGCCTAATTGCATGATTGCTGACATGGCACGGATGTACCATGGACCAGGTCACTTAGAAAGAGACACAATGATCAGACAGTTCAGGGAGACTTGGTATAATCCAAAATTTAGGGTTATTGCAGAGTCGCTTTGCCAACGTTGTTTGATCTGCCAGCAAATCAATCCAAACAGAAAAACAGTTGTAAGCATGGGAACCATAGGACGGGAGGGAGGTCCTTTAACTAGACTGCAAATGGATTTCATTGACATGCCACCACATAACAAACTTAGATACATTTTAGTTATTGTCTGTTTGTTTTCAAGATGGGTGGAAGCGTTCCCAACTCGTCACAATGATTCAATTACTGTGGCAAAATTGCTTTTAAGGGAGATCATACCTAGATATGGTTTTCCAGTAACTATTGAAAGTGATCGTGGCACACATTTTGAAAACAGACTGATTGAATTAATTTGTGAAGCATTTGGGATTAAACAAAAGCTACACTGTGCTTACAGACCAGAAGCATCAGGTGTCGTAGAGCAAATTAATGGCACAATCAAAATCAGAATTTCAAAAATGTGTTTAGCTACAGGAATAAAATGGACTGATGCACCTACACTTGCTTTGATGTCTTTGAGAAGTACTCCAGATAAAAGAACAGGTCTTAGCCCTCATGACATTCTCATGGGAAGGGTAATGAGACAGGCCTATGTTCCAGTTGGAAAGTTGTTAGCAATAAATGACAGTGCAATCTTAGACTATTGTAAGCAGCTCTCTGATGTAGTAACTTCTGTATTCCATCAGGTGGGAACAGATGTGATTTCAAAAGAAAAGGAGCAGGCTCATGATCTATTGCCAGGAGGTTGGGTCAGAACAAAAGTTCATCGGAGGAGGAACTGTTTGGTACCCAGGTGGCAGAAAGCAAGGCAAGTGATTTTAGTCACAACAAATGCTGTTAAGTGCAGAGGTCTAAAAAGGTGGGTGCATGCAAGTCATACCATTCGTGTACCTGCACCTGATAACCCTGACGAAGATAGTGACGAGACTACGGCAGATTCAGAAGAAGAAGAAGAAGAACCTGAAAATCCAGATTCTGAAGATCGACAGAGAAGTCAACAACTAGAAAACTCAGAACCAAATCAAGCATCAAATGAAAAAGATCTAGAAATCGTTGTTGTTGATTCAGAGAATAATGAAGATGCTCTAGAAAAGAGGACTGAAAAAGAAACTGTGTCAGAAGAGATTCAAGACCAGGAGAGTATTGAAAAGCAGATTGGAAGCTCTGAAAGCAGGAACGGGAAATCTGGAACTGGGAAGTTAGAAGTAATTCCAGAAGAGGATGAATTGCCAAGTACCAGCTACAGAGATGTTGTTCCTAACGGAGTGAAGTTGCTGAGTAAAGAAGTTCCTAGATACAGTATTGAAATCTCTGAAACTGATTCAGATGATAGTGATGAAGAGTCTGAAATAAGAAGATTCAGAAAGAGAGCTTGGAAAGCTGAATGTAATGAAATTGAGCCTAAAAAGAAACTTTTGAGAAAAGGTGATATCTGGCCAAAAGAAGACTTGAAATTCAAACTAGTCAACAGATCAAAAGAACAGGTCAACAAAATATCTAGTCAAAAGAGTGAATCAGATAAAAAAGAATAAGTTGGAAAGAAAATTGAAGTAATTAATAGAAAAAGTAAAAGACCATTGAAGCCTAATCAAAAGTTCAAGTCTCCAGAGTGGGCCTATATAATCATACCACCAGTAGTTGAGGTTAGCAGTAGCAGTCAGGAAGATTTGGAAGAAAATAGTGACAATGATTAAGGTTTAGTTTTCTTTAAGTTGAGGTTTGCTTTTGGCATAAGGCTGAAGAAATTGTGGTAGGTGACACAAGGTCGAAGAAATTGTGTTAGCTGAATACTTTTTATGGACGCAAGGTCGAAGAAAAGCTGTTAGAGGGTTACTAAAAAAAATTTAAAAGAGGAGGGTGTGTAGTTTATTACACATACTAATTTCAAATGATTAATATCAAGTTTTAAATTTTTGTTTTTGTTTAGTTTGAGCTGAGTAAAATGCCTAATATTGATAATTCTAGGTGTGCCATTCTTAGAAGATGTTGTAAAATGTCTTCTATTTGTGTGATTTTAATTATTCTAGTTTGGTTAGTTTTAGCAGTCATCTTTCCTTTTGGCATTAATAGAGAGGATTACAAGATAAATATGACAAGCAAAGCTGAATCTAAACAAGTTGATCATGATTTTGCAGGCAAAACTAATAGAGTTATTGAGCATAAACCAGATATCCATCAGGACAGATCTGTTGGAGATTTTTCTACTAATTCTTTTTCCAGACTCCTATCGGAGTATGTTAGAGCCATGGATGTTAAGGATTGTTATGTGTGTGTTAAGCTTCCTACTTCCGTTTCTGAAGGGGTCAAGTATAATATGCTTCCCCTTACTTATGGAATACCATGCAGTTTTATATCAAGCTTGTTCTATCAAACAGGTCGACTGGAATACTATTATTCAGATTTTTATGAGATTTTTGCTAACTTAAAAATTGTGCATAGTCTTAGGCCTGCTAAGCTGATGAGGGAATTCTTCCTGGTGACAAATGAACTCACCTACGAGTACGCTTACAAGAATAATTTAACTTGCAAAATGAGGGATGAAGAAAGATCTTTCCTTGATCAGGTTGAGGAGAGGAGAGCAATTTATAAAAGGAATGAAATGCTGAAACAAACTAAATCCAAGTTTTGGCAAATCGAGGATAAGAAGCTTAATGGTGAAAATAGATATGCTGCTATTCACATAGATGAACCAGTTGCTGGAAAGCTTTGCATTAGAAGAGATAACACGCTTTACGACAATTATTTTGTCGGTGCAAGCCAGTGTGAGGATACCTATCGAATTGTAGGGGGATGGGGATTTAAAGGTGGTAAAGACCCAATTGTCCCAGGAATGTATTTTGTTTGTGGAAACAAAGCATATTTCAGTCTTCCTGGCCATTGGTATGGTACATGTTACCTTGATCTTGTCTTTCCTAAGATTTTTCATGTTGACAGAAATGGAGAAGGATCATTTGAAATTGGCAAACACCTGAATAGATTTAAAAGAGAAAGCTTTTCAGAAATCATGGGAGATATATTTGGTGCAATAATTCCTATGGTAGGAATTACCCTGAATGCGATTAAAATCAGAAAGGTTTCCATAATTGTTGAAAGGTTGTCCTCTTATACTGCAGGTGGTTTCCAGTTGGTCAATACAGAGCTCATTGCTACCAGAAGCATGGTTATGCAAAACCGGCTTGCGTTAGACATCCTTCTAGCAAAAGAGAGAGGAGTCTGTGGGATTTCGCATGTTCAGCATTGCTGCACATATATCCCAGATAAGAGTCAGAACATAGAATTATTAATCAAGAATATTACAGAATTTCACTCAGAAATAGAACCCATGGAAAGTGACAGTTTTTCTGAACGTTTAGCAAAAAGATTTGGGGCAATCAAAGAGTGGTTTGCAGACATTGGCAGTTCAATCATTGGCAAAGTGCTTTACCCTGTAATAGTCATTGTTATAGTAACACTTTTGTTAAAAATCAGTTGCATGATTCACAAGAGAAAGAAGCATGTAAGGGAGAAAAAGAGGATTTATAAACTCAGAAAAGCTCAGGAGAAGGAGATAGAAATGAATGAATTTCGCAGGGCTCAATATGAGAGTTCCAGACAGACTGATGAAACAGGAGTTTAGATTACTAATACAGAGAGAGATCATTATATGACATTACTAAAAAGTAAAACTTTGTATACATTTTGAGTTTATTTGGTGATTTTAAAATCACCAGATGAGGGAGTTGATGGAGCGGACTTTCAGAATAAATTCTGAATTAAAGTACGCAGTGATGAAACTCTCATAATTTTATTTACGAATTAGTGTTGCCTGATTTGCACTGTTTTGTACTGACACAACCTAGAATAATGTGCACCTACATGAACACGTGGGTTTAATCATTTGTGCTCTTGTCATGTTCGTCATTCTGCTCTAAATAATACATTTACTTTGTCTTTCGTTTTGTTGTACATTAACTGCGGCTGTTTCAAATAATAGCATGTGCATTCTTTAAAAATGTGCTTTTGTTTATGTTATGTCGTCTCATGTGTTTGTGTTTTGTTTATATTTTGTATGCAAAGCTAGGTAACATAGTCTAATGGGTTAATTTTAGAAAAGGGGGGTGGGTAACAGAATAATTATCATTTCTTGAATTAATTATTGTCTTGTGTTTCCTTGCATACTAGACTCATGCTAAAAGAGGCCTGTGGCCTATTTCTAAAATGGATGTCCGGAGTTCTGTCAAAAGTTGGGCCTTGCACAGCAGCGTTTGAATGTGGAAATATTTTTCTACAATAATTCTTTGAAAGAGGCTCGTAAGCAAGGCTGTGTGGAAGCTAAGGACATTTGATTCAGCTTCCATTGTCACGGACAGGATATTCAGCGGTGGAAAGGCTTGGACGGAGGAAATAATTTGCCTAATGTTGCAACTCACGGGAAGCCTGTGACACGCATAGACTATGAACAATGCCGCTCTTGAAGAAACTTGACTTTTGCTATGCGAGAGTCGTAAGACTTCATCGGATGATGTCCTGGAGCAATCGTGTTTTGTCTTGCTCGAATATTTGTATTCTTTTAGTTAGTTTTAGGTAGGAAAACGGTATAAAAATTGCCCCCTTGCTAAGAGCACTGTTCGTTCGTTCCTGTGCTCCAGAGATGCTGTTGGACATTCGTTTCACGTAAGATCCATTGAGACTTTACTTTTTCTCTTAGGATTTCCCTTTAGCTAAGTTAGGGAAATGGGGTTTAAAGAATTTTCCTAAATGTTTGAGCATTTAATCATGCTGGTTTGAATTTGAACTGTCAGTCAAATAATAATAATAATAATAATAAATTCACATTTGTAAAGCGCACAATCACCCGCAAGGGTCTCTAGGCGCTGGGGGCCGTCGGGAAGATTAAGCAAGCTATTGCCCAGAGTCACATGGTGCTGGGCTAGCCTGCCGACGGAGCTGGGGATCGAACCGTGATCCCCAGATTCCAGCGTCAGTCGCCCTGGCCGTGCCTTTCTAATAAATAATTTTGCTTAATAAAATTGCTAATAAAAGAGTTTACGCTTAAAAATGCATTCTGCTATATAATAAAGTTAATTAAATGGATTTTGAAATGACAAGCTGGTCTTGTTTGTTTCTTTGAGTTACCATTAGTTAATCCATTGCCTATGATATTGACTTAATTTAAAGGAAATTATGAGTTTATGATTAATTAGGTCATATGATTCGGTTGGTCAAATTATGTCTCAGTCATTTATGGGCCTAGTGATAAATTTATAAATTATGGTGAGTATCGTGGTGTAGAGTTGTACATATGAGACTGAATTTCTCTTGGCCCGCTGGATCAAGGTTAAGCTCCCCTGAGAATCACATTGTGGCCTCAATTTTTGAGACCTTAAGAAAACGTTCACTATGATGACACACATTGAAAAGGAAGCTTGAGACGGAAGCATCATAAGAGAATTACATTGTATTTCAAAACATTGTTTTCAAAACAGCTATTGTGTGCTGACTGCATGGCCTGCAGATAGCAACAGCCTTGAAATTGAAATCTACATTATCCAATGTTAAAAAAACACAAAGCTTCTCAAAATATTTTCTCAAATTCATTATGTGCTAACCGCACCAATTTAGAAGAATTATGCATTATATTATAAATACTCTATCAACTCCCACTCTGATACGTTTTAAACATATATCAACACCACTTCATCATTTAGATGCCTTTACTATAGAGCTTACTCTAGTTTCAGCTTCTTGTATATGGCTTCCTTCATGTTCTTCATCTTGTCAAATATCTTAAATCAGAAATTGTCTAACTGAAGATCCTCACAGTTTGTTTTTCTTCTCCTCATTGCAAACAACTTTTCAGAATTTCAACACTTTAACCTTCCTTCAACATAAGACATCTAACACCCACTACATAAATTAAAATGATTATTATATATGTTAATATCCAACTAAATATACCCTTTCCTAGGTTGCCAAACCATTCAAAAACCCTTGAAAATCCTTTTCCAATCTCAACTATTGACTAACTGTTTCCCAGGCAACTGTTTCAAACATTTTATCTCAAGTATGATACTAGTAATGGTAGCAGAATGCCTGTTAATCTGATCACTGTTACCAGGCACATACAGGCAGCAATGCTGTACCCTCAACATGTGGTAGACTCTTTCATTAATACTAATCTAAAGGTAGCCAGTTTTGCATAAACATAACTTGCATACTATGCTTGACATGATCCCTGCTCTCTTAGTAGCTAAGCTGCCCAACAGTATCCTCAGCCACTTGAATAAAGCTTTGTTCTACTCTCCTCACCATTGTATTCTTCTTCTCACTCAGTTCATTCCATCTTCACTGGTGGAGGGACTGCCCGCCTAATTTATAAATGATTGCCCAATAGGTGGTCATTTATAAAGATATTGCCAGGAACTGCAGTCACATCGGTTCCTGCAAATACCTTTTACTCTATGCCACTGTTGCTGCAGCGAAGCTCTGCCACTCACTAATCGGTACAAGACCTGAAGAGGTTTTCTGTCAAGCAGAATTAGAAGTCAGTCGCAATAGTTGTTGCGCAATTTAAACAGCATCAAGCCGCAACTTAGTCACTTAATTTTTTTCCCAACGGAAATACGTCAAGCGTTCCCTTACCGCTTGTGTTTCCGCAATTGCTTCAAGCGGACGACGGACATTGAACCAGGTACATGGCGCTATAGGGGTGCTGAATACTTTTAATTGCAGTAACAATATAGTCCCAGTGAATAATGGCCAGTATTTATTCCACAGACATGTAGAAACCTCGTGTTCATTTGTAATTGGCTTCGCATCACCACCAGTTTGCCAAAAGTAAGAGTCATTTTTCCACTCAGTTGTGTCTATACACTGAACTAATAACTGCACATATAGGACTGTGACAGAATGATTGCTTCAGTTGTGACAGTTTGGAGAAATTGAAACGTTCTATGATCGGCTGATCATTGAGCATTGGATAAGTAATGGCTTATGCACAGAGGAGACAGGGGTCCTTATGGTCATGAATTAAGACAAAGATATCTCTTCTTTTTGTGTTTTCCAGCTATTCTGGTCCTGATGAGAATCCCCACATTTGGAGGGGTTCGAAACGCGTAGACCATTGTGTTAAGGCCAATCAAAGACCAAATTTGAATATGTTTTCAATTCAGAGAATCTATTTTTCTGATGGCCTTTAGGTTTATTGCTTATTTCTTTTCTGTGATTTTTTGTGATAATTTTGAAATAATTTTGGGTATGTGTATGTTGGTATGTGAAGAGTGTGTTTTGATGGAATGAGTGAGGTGGTGAATCTGATAGATTAAATGGAGTGTTGAGAGTGCGCATAAGTGATGGTTGTATGGATGCAAATGTATCTTTTTTATTTTTTTATTTTTTTTTGCCCTCATTAGGCACCAATCTTGCCTCAAATACACACTCAGGCAGTCCGTACCCACACTCAGCAAGCTGAGTGGCATAGATGTCTGGGAATTGGGAAAACCCGTCTACCGGCACAAAGACTTGCTTATGTGTACACAAAAACACCAACTGATATAACTCTATTTACAAACTCCAGGAGCTAGATGGCCTTTTTCTTAAAACTTCCACTTTTATACAGGGAGTGTCTGACATGGCCTAGAGAGTATTAAGGCAGCATAGTCATGGCTTACTTGAAGATGGGAAGCCAGTAAGATCGCCCACTTCGAGTATGGAGAAAGAGCAGGCAAACTCCTTGCATGGAAGAGTAAATCGGAACGAGCAAGGAGTTATATTAAGGAGATCAGAAATGACAATGGTACTTAAGCTACTAATGAGGAAATCCGGGACACCTTTCAGGCCTTTTTTCAATCTATCTATCAGGAGATCGGTAGCTTAGATAAACATAGTGCACAGAGGTGGCTTGGAGGTATTCCTCTTCCCTCCCTTAATTTAGAACAACTGCAATATCTAGACCGGGCCTTTTCCTGTGCCGAGGTAAAGGATGCTATCTTTAACGGCAAGAGTGGAAAGGCCGCGGGCCGGATGGGCTACCTCTCAGCAGGTAGCCCATCTATAGAGTAATAAGCGATCAGGTTATTCCTACTATGACTAACCTTTTTAATCAGATCTTGCAAGAAGGACTGAATCCGCCACATTCATGGAACGATGCCACTATAGTCCTGATCCAGAAACCAGGGAAAGCGGCATCCAATTGTGGAACCTATAGACCCATATCTCTCCTGAATGCCGACTATAAAATCTTTACCTCTATATTGGCAGCAATATTAGGTATAGGGGCAGGAGACATATTGCACTCAGACCAGAAGGGTTTTGTAAAGGGCTGCCAGCTATCGCACCTAACATATGATCTAATTGGAGCGATTGATCTGGCCTCCACATATTCCATCCTGTTAGATCTGGGGAGCTCTAGTTGGTAAGGGTATTCACCTTTGTACAAATAGGGACCCTTACTTCTGAGTCAGGATAAGGGGATTACACTCCATAATAACCCCTGCTCACCCCCTTGGTAGCTTGGCACGAGCAGACAGGCTTATCTCAGAGGCAGAGTGTTAAGCATTTGTGAATATACACAGTAATACAGTGAAAACACTACAGATGGACACAACACAGGTTTTATAAAAATAAGTATTCTTTAAATAGACTTAACACAAGACCACAAACAACAAAATCCACAATACTACACTTAATATTACTTAAAAGATGATTAAAGTTGCTTAGTTCAAGTTGATGATAAATGCAACAAAGTTCTCAACAAAGTACCAGGATGCGTAAAGCAAAGTAAACAAAAGGCTTGCAAAAGGGGAGATGCCTCGGTTCAGTGATCCGGGGGAACGGTTGCGTCCTGCCTCTATGCTTGCGCAGAGTAGGGGATTTGTCGTGAGCCTTACTGGTGGAGGTGATGCGTAGATTCTCCGTTTACGGGCCCGTTGCGGTGCGCAAGATGGAGCCTTGATGCGATGCGATGATCTGGTTGCGATGCGAGAAGAAGGCGCCCTTGATGCGACGATCCGATGATGATGCAGTGACGCACTGGCAGCCTTGCGATGACTCTATACTTTGGAGCCGCGACAGGCCCTGCAACACGCTTCTCTGGTGATGCGATGGCAACTCTCACGATGGCGCCATGCATCTCCGGTGATGCGACAGCAGACAGTACAATACAATCTACGGCTAGACGTTTGGTAAATGGTAGTATCACGGGGCCTTTTAATATATCTAGGGGTACCAGCCAGGGCTGCCCACTCTCCCCTCTCTTCTTTGATTTATACATCGAGCCATTTGCTCAACAGCGGGAGAGGAAGGTAGCCCTTTATGCCGATGATATTTTAATCTTCGCAGCCAAATTAGATATGGCATTTCCAGCTGTCATCATTCAAGCCCAGGAGTTTGGACTTGTCTTTGGCTACGAAATTAATGCTGCTAAGGCAGAGGTGATAGTTTGGAAACAGGAGGTAAATCAATATCGGCACCAGATAAGCCCCAGAATGAGATACCTGGGGGTAAACATCGTGCAAGACATAGCTAAGATAGCTGAAACTAATTTGACCAGTAGAGAGTGTGTGAAGTTAATGAAAACTTGGGCTTCGCTCCTCTCTATCATTGGTAAAGTCAACTTAGTTAAAATGTCAATACTCCTGAAAATTACCTTTTTTTTTAAATAGTATTCCTCTTCATTTTGAGAAACCACATGGCGCCCTTATAGGATTCCCGCAGTGGTCCAGAGTGTCTGAGGGACAGTTTGGAAGCTCCTCTGAGGGAAGCCGGTCTGGATGTTTGGGGGACCTGATTTTAAACTGCACTCTAGTAACATGGGTACAGCTTAGTGAAAGGGTTGGGGCTGGCCTTTCTACATTTAAATATCTCCAGTTGGCCAGTTTGGCCCAGTCACATTCACAAACAACTCATGAAAGGTTATTAGGTGGAGGTAATGATAAGGAATATAAGCTTGTGACTAGACCCCAAGGGAAGAAGGGAGTTTCCTTGTAGTACCAGCCATTTTTGGAGGAAGTGGATGGTGACTTTAAACGTGCCGAGGAATTGTGGGGAAGTTCTCTACATGCTCAAGACTGTGATACATGGTGGCAGTGTTCGTGTAAAATCTTATATGAAATTGTAAAACCGGCGTGGTTAAAAGAAACCACCTGTTCACCATTCACAGGGCTTATTTTACCTCACTGAGGCTTTCAAAAATCAACAAAGAGTTGCCTGTCTACTTCAAGAAATGTGAACTGGCCTCGGCCTCGGCCTCCGATATTCATATGTTTAGAGAGTGTCCAGCTCTGGCCTCTTTTTGGGACAGTATTGGAAAAATGTTGCTGGACACAATAGGAAGCCTTGTTATAATGGACTTGCCCCATATCATCTTTGACTTGCAGGATAACGTCAAAGGCCCTGCAAGATCGTTACTTTTTTACGCCATGCTCCCAGCCAGTAGACAAATATGTATAAAATGGACAGATTCTATCCCTCCCTCCTTTTTAGACAGGCAGTCTTCTGTTCTGGAGACTTCCAAGTTGGATCTATTGAGAATAGGCAGCAAAAAGAAGAGAACATTCTGGAACATACTTAAAGCAAGGTGGGACCCGGAGTCTATGATTATGCGGCCTTAATACTCTATGTGCCATGTCGGACACTCCCTGCAAAGGTGTCTTATTCTTTTCAGTGAGGGCAAAGGGTAATCAGAGATATATGTTTTTCTAAAAAATTCAAAGATGTTTGTATTGTGTTGTTGGTAAATCTTTAATGTGAATTGTGTATAAAAATTGGGATTAAATCGAAAAGTAAAAGTGGTTGATGTGACATTGTTTCTTTTCAATGCACTGCGAATAGAACTTGAGTGTAGTAGCAGCACTGGGGTTTTCAATGTTATTTGATGACAGTTCTGTTTCAGCAGGACATAGCGCTGTAGTACTGAGTATTTATTTTTCCTCTACAAAAAGAATATCCCAAAATGAGACTTTCTTTCTTTAAAGCAAATAAATACTGTTTCGTTGGCCATGGGTGTCTTCGATACTATGGAGGGGGAAGCATTATTATGATTTTACTGTCTCTCACTGCCAGGTTTTGCTTGGCAGTGAGAAACAGTAAAAAATGGGTACATGTTCACTGATGTCCAAATATCGGTCTTGCAGACATGTAGCCATTTCTCAAATGGACCTTACTTCCCAGGGCTGTTGGAGAAGTTTGACCATGGCAGAGACGGAGTAGTCTCCATCATTGCCTAAGTGATGGTCTGCCCGGAATTCAATTGGATGGGTGGAACATTATGTTGGCAGGGAGGGAACTCCATCACTGCGGCGACTGAAGTTCGTCCCACCAACATATAAATCAGACCTTAAATCTTGGATGCAGCTTTTCATTTCCAACTCTTTCTTCTTCCCTTTCCAACTCAACCTTTTCCTCCTACTCACTCTTTTTCACTGAATCTCACCTTTTGCTTATTTAGCTCTTCTGTGAAACCCTTCTCACCTTTATTTAATTGACACATAAATGTATTAACACCATTTTTAGTTCAGTTAATTTGCTTAATGTGTGTAGTGTATTTAGATGTAGTTCTCAGGCATTTGCTTCCATAATAAGTATACAAAGCTCAATAGGAAAATACTAATTTGAAAGATACATTTTAAGAAAATCCTGTTGATAAAACAAATGTATAAACATGCGAGAGGACATAGTATAGGTAAGAGGGTGGTAGTCATATGCCGTCCCTCAGCAGCAGAGGCAGGCAAACATGTACAGCTACACAATCATGTAATTCCTTGGGCTTTGAATTCATCAAAGAATCTAAAATTTATGTTTTCACCAACATTTCCTTCAGAGTTATCTCTATGCAACAGCTTGTTATCGTATTTAATTCTTTCATCTTCTAAGCTCTGGTTATTCCTTATTTTGGGCGAGGCAAGACTGACTGAAGTGGTATATGCCACCAATAAATCTACTATAAATATTAGTATCATAATCGCTAAGATTATTTGCAAAATGTTGCAGCAAATTTCCTTGTCGCTTGCCATGTTTCTTGTACAAAAATACTAAGAAAAATTAAAAATCTAATCACTGAGTTTACAGTAAAACATATAAAATCAAGGAAATATCAAGATTCAAATGACAGTTTCAATTCCTATAGTCAATTTGTAGATCAAGAAAGGAATCCTACTCTCTTTGACTGGATACCTAAGGAAATTTGATATCTTTGACTGGATAACCAAATGTCCAAAATAAAATTGGCTAAAACTTCAAGCTATGGGTTTGAATATTAGTTCAATATTTCATCAAGAACGTTTTCAGGAACATGTCTCAATTTAAATCAGGTAATGGAGGATCTTCAAAGATGAATTGACAGTTGTACAAATCAGTGACTTCTATATCGAATTGCTCAGCTTGCGGGACATTAACTGGAAATAACAATTCAGGGTCTGCATACCTTTTGTTAGGCACCTTCAGTCCCTTTGACCTTTTGACTTTTGGTTGTTTATCATCACTATTATTTTTTGTTCTGATTCTCTTCAATTTCCTCTGCTCTTTGCACTCTTTTCAGTATTTTTTCTTCTCCCTGCAGCCTTTGCCCAACATTCTTTGCAATACACTCTTCCACTTGAAGTGATTACTAATGGTTTTGATTCACAGTGCTTACTTTCACCTTCAGATCTGTTTTCAACCACTATTGGAGTCCTCACATCATTTTCATCATTTGTCACGGGTTGCGAACTGTTTTTACCTTGATCACCCTCATCCCTTACAGCAATCCAAGATTCACCAGGGGTTAGGGCAAAATGAAGCTTAATCCTTGATTTCTGTTTCTTTCTCTGGATGTGAGACTCTTTAGTTGACTTGGGGCCTTAATATGAATTTGGCAGTGTGGGAGTGGAACCGCCCCTCTCCCTCACTGACAAATCTGTGTAGGAATAGCCCATCAGATCAGGTGTGTTCTCTTGTCAGGCCGGCGGTTATTTGGCGTTCCCAGGGCGGTGCCTGTAAAATAAGCTCCACAATGGGAACATCAAAGGCAGTACCTGCACGGCATGGACTTTTGCAGGTACTTGAGTGAATGCAAACAGGAGGGCACATGTTGTGCCCCCAGTGTGCATCCACAAGGTGTGGGGCACCCGGAGGCCCTGTAGAGCCCCCTTTGCTTCCCGACCTTCACACTATTCATGGCGGCCACACTGCCATGAAAAGTGTGGCAGTGAGGGAACATGTAATATGCTTGGTGGGCCGCTGCGGCCCGCCAAACATATTGTAGCCTCAAAACCACAGTGCCAACACCAGGGATCTCCGATCCTTGGCAGTTGTGGTGGTACTCGTAATAAGCCTCTTGATCCTGCCCCTGTAGCTGTAGGGCTCGATCACAATGTATCTAATGAGTCTCTTGTTATCTAGAACTTTCACATTTGGTTGAGTCTGTCAAAGTGGTATCCACTTACTTTGAGGGAGAGAGCTATGATGAACTATGCCACAAAAAGTGGGTCAGGTGTCCCTTTCCAATATGTAAAGATATCAGGAGATAATATTAAAAAGACCCAAGAAAAAGGATCTTCTATCCTACATACCTTTTATGTTGAATGTGACAATTCAAGACCTGTTTGCCATGTCCCCTCACTTTCTGCCCCATTTAGGACCACTAGATGCTGTGTTTCTGACTCTGATTGGCCAGCCTGCTCCCAGGCTGTGCCAGTGCTGCTTGATGAGGTGTGAAGTGTCCTGTCAGATTAAACTCTGGGTTTTCTGTGGGTGGTGAAGGACAAGCTGCAGAGCAGATTTCAGGAAGGGGGTGAGGGGTAGCCAGACTCGTCTTCAAAGGGAGAATGTCACTTTAGGACAGCACAAGCCCAATTCACATCCTGCTTTTTTAGCCGCACAAGAGCCTCTGTAATTAGATTAGGGAGAGTTTTGGATGGGGAGTGTTTAGGAAAATTAGCCCCTACCAATAGGCTAGGTTAGCCTGATCCAGCTCCTCTGGAGAGAATTCCTTCATGCTGGATTTTGCAAGAATGATGCTTTCTGGGATAGGAATATACCATACTTTGGAGGAAATGGTCATACACCCGGGTGGCACTCTGCATCCCATTGGTCGGGGTGCCCCCCTGCTTGACAACCGGAAACTATGAATGAATACGGTAGAGCTGCATAGATCCTCAGATCTGCTGCCTGAAGCGACAAAAAGAAGAAGGACTGCCCTGTTGACACCCTGGCCTGAAACAAGGGGAATGCAGTCACCAGGACTGTCCTTGCTGCACACTGAGGGGCTCAGCACCAGAAGGACTTTGCCTGACTTTGAAGTCTAGGGAGTGGACTCCCTGCAAGCTACAGGTTAACAGAGCCCACCGGTATAATCTCCGCCAAGAGTCCCCATCCTGGAGTGTGTCCACAACACTTTTAAGGATTTGGCCAGATGCATTATGGGAATTGTAGTCCAGACATCCCAAGGACCATCTAGGAGATTCCAGACCCTTGGATTCTTGTTTTGAACACGTTGAACCCTCAAGTGGAACATCAGGAAGAAGTTCCAAAAGTTCAGAGACGTTTGGAGCAACTTTTGGAAAAAGCTGTATAAGGTGACCGACCCGGAGTCGAGAGTCAAGCCGGTTATATTCAACCGAGACCCGACCTGGATTTCAGTGCCATCCAGCTGAAAGCTCCAGATCTCCAGCCTACCAGGATTTTCCTGGGGCCTCGCAAAAATTCAAGCTGGCGTACCCGCACCAAATCTGCCCTGACAAAGTGTCTTACTACCCGTCAAGAGAAAAACTAAAAGCTCCAGAAAAATGACTAAGTGTGAAGGTAAAATTTGACCTAGGCCTCCCACTTAGTGTATACGACCGCCGCTCCTTCGCTGTCATCCTCAGACTTTGACTTTGTCCTGGTCAAGCGCGACCAGATGTTCCAAAGCAGGGCTATTTTTGTAAGCACTAGAAAGGGTTTATTCTTTAAAAAATCATATCTCTGATTCCCTACCTTGGGTTTTTGTCGTTTTGGTGTCTATTTGTTCATAAAAATATAATCTGTTTTCATAAATGAGAGTTGGATATTTATTGTCTGTTGTGTCCTACGTATTTATTGTATAGGCGTTTAAAATGTTTTACACATACCTCCTTCTAAGTTAAGCCTGCCTGCTCTTTGCCAGCTACCAAGGGTTGAGCAAAAGTTTAATTTATTGAGACCCTATCTAAACCTTTTATTGTGTTAGTGGCCTTATTACTAGTGGAAAGCCACTACATATCATTTCTAATAATCCATTTCCCAACATGGAGAGTTACAATGACACCCTGGCACTTCTTTTCAAATACCCTGTTCTATCATTTTTACTATGACAAGTGCCATTCTGCCCACTCAGGGATAAATAGCACCTGGCACCACTTTGATTTTAACAGGCTCTACACCTTTTATTGTCCTGACCTATAAAATCCAAAGCTTCCACCATCATTGTACACTTTAAATCAGTCTTCTTTTTTCAGAACGGGAAATACATTGATTTATGTCTCTAAAGATTTTAGTGTAAAGTCAGTGGCTTCATCATCGGTCTGAATTGCCACCCCATGGCGAGGGTAGCATTTAGCAGTTTTCACTGCCCTTACAACCAAGGTTTTCCTGGCGGTGACCAGCAGTGAAAACTGACCTCTAGATCCACACATCAAAATTAGGTGGGTGGGATTAGAGGCCTACCTCCGAAGGCCCCTATTCCATAGGGCCTATGGAGGGGTTTATTAGGGCGGAGTCTCAAATCTAAGGTTTAACCGCATCTAAATTTGGCAGGCGGACCATTATGTTACCGGTATAGATACTCAATCGCCATGGAGCCTGGGGAATCCGACCCCTCATTACAGATTCCTCCAGTAGTTTTTTCACTTCTCAATAGACTTTAAAAGAGACTTTTGAATTCCCCATTCTTTCTAAACTTCCGCAGATAGCAAGACCCCAGAACTATTAACGCTGGGGTTGTGGAAATAACACCTGCATCTAGCAATGAGACCTTGTGACAGGAGGCACCTGTATACAGAAAATCCCATTGGTATGTGTCAAGTGCCAATTAAATACTTTTGTTTGTTTTTGATATCGCTTTTTTATTCAAACATGCTCTAAGAATGATAAATAAACAAAGGCACAAACATGTATCAAATAAAAAGTCTTGCAACCTTAAAATCTTCAAACAATACGAATTTCAAGAGATGTATGGGAACTCAATTCATGCTTATTAGAAATGCTGACAGTTTTTGAGGTGAAGACAGTTTTTGGGGAGATGTGCATCTTATAATTGTGTACACCATTTGCTAGAGTCAGAGTGATTATGTCTCGCAGGCACAAGATGTGGACTTCGAGGGGCATAAGGAACTTCCAACATCCACGCTGTAAACCTTATCTTCGCTAAGCATGCATTTTCTTCAGGCCCTTTACTGGGTGCTTTGGGGAAAGCACGAATAATTAAGAACGTCTCTGACCTCAGCTCTCGAACTTGTGTAAAGTCTTCTTTCCTCAGTTTACACCAAGTAGATCAGTTTATTCAGCCTAAAAAATTAAAGCACCACAGATGGACGCTAATATTAGTTGGCGGCTCTTACAAGGCAGTATTTGCAACAGGGTTGCACCTGTTCACAATGCATGGTGCATCACAGAGCCATTACAGGCACAGCAGTTGAATCCAATGTGCAGGTAGAGTGGCGCCAGCACACATTATGTTTCTTTACTTGTGTCGCGTCAGACATGTCCACTTCAGCTGGCACAACTTACTCAGTAGAGGGATACAAGTAGCGGGAGGTAAATTGCTCGAGTACTCAAATGCCTTCTAGACTCATTTGTCCTGGAAAAAAATTAAACGCCTTTTTAGAATGCTCTATATGTTAGAAAAAGATGAACGTTTGTCCGTTAGCAGAGTAATGCTTGCATTTGTACTTGAAAGGTTAGCTCAATCTCATTCCCACTGTATTGCTGAACCCTTAATTATCTACAAGAATAATGGGCACAAAATCAAAAATTAATTGTAATTTGCTTAGCACATGGTTTCTGAGAGGCTCCATGACATGTGAAGCCATCAGCTGTATCTAGTGTGTCAGGCACAAGCATGTTGGATTCTGGAGGTTGCAGGTTTTCCTTTTATTCTACTTTATGGGCTCAAAATACAAAATGATGTTGGGTAAAAGCCATAACTGGACGATGATTTAACAACACATGACATAAAGCTAAAAGGTAGATATCTTTTACATTTTAAAATCTGTTCTAGTCCATTTAAAAAACTGTACGTGTTTCACGTTGAGAACCAAAGGTGAGGTTGGCTTGGATATTATGTGAAGGTTCACACTTTCATTCATAACATGCATTAAAACAAGCATTGACAATGCCACTCGTTTTGGCTTATGAATGGCGGAAGATTTTATTCTCAAGCTTCACTGGCTCACAACATGGGAAGAAACAAAGTAACACAAAGGATAGATAATGGACAGGAGCCATCAGCACACGGTTCTGTCAGACAAAGATCAGGTACAACACAGGTAGCAACAGTAAGCCTTCCCATCCTCATAGAATAGGTGTGAAAGGAGTAACAACAGTACAAGTGTCTATCCTTCATAGAACAGGCCTAGATGGGGCAACAGCAATTGAAATCCCCGTCTTCATAATACCAGGACAGCAGCACAGCCTCAGTGCAAGCATCCCTCACTCACACAACTGATAGAGCTTAGGAAAAAGCATGCAGGATACCCTCCCACACACGGAAGACACAGCTTAGGCAGCAGCACCGAAAGACTCACCCTTCACAGGACAAGTATAAATCAGGGGCGGCTCCTCCGTGCGGGGCTTCACCCCACTGCTTTCTCGCAGTGCGAGAAGCAAAAACATACATTGGTATTATTTATTTATTTTGTTTATTTCTATTGAAGTTTTTGCCGTAACCAAAAAAATCAACATGACAGTAAAAGGAAAAAGGGATACAAAGCAAAGGGATGGAATTGGGTGAAAAAAAGGAAAATGCCTTTTTGCTTTACATCAATAGTAAATCGTGAATTAGAGTTTGCAACATTGCAATCCCAATACCCTGCATATCATCTTTTGTGCTCCGCATCCGCCTCTTGTGTATATGTAGTTTACTTTCTTGACATAGTGAGTGAGACTCAACCTTACCTCGGGTTTAACATTCCTCTTCTCCTACCACTCTCAGCCAACTCGTGAAGGGTTTCCCATATATCCTTGGGACAGTATTGGCTTGGCATTAGTTAGCAAAAGTGTGACAGTTGGTCTTTACAGTATACAATATCCCGCACACATTCTCTGACTGTGGGAGGTGTGGGCTTTTTCCAGTGTATTGCCACTTGTCTTTTTGCCAGGAGTAGCAGTAACACTGTGAGTTTTCTTACAGTCTTTGGGGAATTCTGTACATAGCTTAGGAGGGCCACCAATGGAGTATTTGGAAATACTTGGTCAGACAGTGCCTCTATGTGAGATAGCGTTACATGCCACAATGCAGCGGTCGGCATTCCCAGGGGAACCGCATCGCCAGCATCTCGTAACGGGGTGTAGTCCCATACGGTGGAGTTGCACTAGTGTGCAATATAGGCGATGCAGATACTTGAAATGTATAATCCTTAGGCAGTAGTTTAGGCATAATTTCTCCAATTGATTGCAGCAAAACAAGGACTGCTGGTCAGTGATATATGTGCCCATGTCCGTCTCCCATGCTTTACGGGACTGTGGAACGGTAGTTGGGGACTCTCTTTGTGTAGTGGTGTATAAACGTGTGATTTGTTTGCAAGCGGAAGTGACCATAATAATGCGTTCCAATGCCAGCAGTGTCGGGGGTCCTTAGGAAATTTAGTATATCTGGCCTTACATGACGCTCTTATCTGATAGTACAGTAGCATGTCTAGTGCCGAGCATTGTGATGAACTGCACATTTGCTGTAGTGGGATGAACGTGCCGTCAGGGAAGAGGTGTCCACCCGTTGTTATATTGTGTGATGTTGCTCTGAGTTTTGCAGTGTTTTCCAGCAATGGCGGGATTTGTGGGTTCCCCACTATGGGCGTGAATGGTGCGAACAGCACCTCTCGGTGCGCTTTTTGCCCTTGGTGCTCTTTCCAGGACCATCTCAATGACGCACAGTATCTATTTTGCGGCCGGGGTGTTTGAATGTTTGATATAGGGCTGTGTGCAGGGGCAAAGGGCTGCTTTATCCTGTTCAATGGTGACATACGGTTGAAATGGTGTTGGGTGTTGCCAGAAGTGTAGGAATTGCGCCTGAGTGCAGTATCCATATAAATCAAAGTCTGGGGCCTGAAGCCTCCTTGTGCGAACGGCAGCGTGAGGACATCCCAAGATGTCCTGGGCTGTTTCCCTGCCCAGACCAGTTCAATTACGCTGGATCTAAGGCATTTAAAAAAATGCCCTGTTAGTGGCATTGGTATGTTTACAAACAAATACAATAGTTTGGGAAGGATTATCATTTTAGTTATGGTGATACGGCCAGCCAGTGAAAGTGGTAGATGCTTCCATCTGCGTATTCTTTCGTCTATCCAGTCCATAACCCTTCCATAATTTGCCGTCCAGATCTCTTGCACATCCCTACTGATCCAAACCCCCAAGTATCTAGTTGGTCCGTCTGCCATTTGATTGGATATTCCGAGTCGAAGGGGGAGGTGCTGTCTGTTAATGGAACTATTGTGGATTTAGCCCAGTTGATCTGAATCTCAGTCAGGCCCCCATATCACACCAGTTCCGTCAAGGGTGCAAAGTTTACCTCCGGGTCTATCAAATATATAGTCATGTCGTCATCGTACATTTACACTAGCAAATCCCTAGTGGTAAACCTGATACTGCCATGAGTGTGGTGTTGTATAAGGCGAGCTGCTAATGGTTCTGTGGCAATTGCAAAAAGTAGGGGCAAGAGTGGGCAGCTGTGACGCGTACCGCGTGTGATTTGTATGGGTTCGTAGAGGAGCCCATTTACTTTGACCCTAGCGGTTGGCATGGTATACAGTAGTTTGATTTGCTGAATGTAGGTAAGACTTAACGCCAGCCGGGTGAACAGTGTGAAAAGGTAGTTCTATTCTAAGGAATCAAATGCTTTTGTGGCTTCTAATAGGGCAGCTATGGCTGACACGTGAGGTGCTAGGTAGTGTAAAGGCGCAAAGAGCGTGCACAGGTTGTGGGGCATGGAGTGGCCAGGCATGAACCCCGAATGGTCTGGTCTTGCTATTAATGGGAGCAGGGGTTGCAGTCTATTTGCAAGGAACTTGGTGTAAATTTTTGCGTCCAGGTTTATTAGCGAGAGTGGGCGGTATGAGTCACATTTCGTAGGATCTTTATCCAGCTTTTAAAGTGTTATCAATGTCACTTCTCGCATGGATTGCGGTAATATGCCGGTTTTGTGTGCCTCCTGATATACCTGCAATAGGCATGGCGCCAGAAGGTCTACATATTCTTTGTAAAATTTGGCAGTTAGCCCATTTGCACCTGGGGCCTTGTCTGCCAGGTGCAAATGGGCTAACTGCAAGCCGGGCCGAAGACGGCTGAAATGCCAGAAACCGGTCCCCGGTGCCAGAAACCGGTCCCCGGTAGCTTGTCTCCTTTCTGGTGAAGAATTGGCTTGGTAGTTTAGTCTGCCCTGTTCCCATGATGCACTGGGCCAGGGACAGACTGATTTGCATATAGCCAGGTTCTGAGCTGGGATGGGGCAGTGAGATAAATAACGGTGATGGATCAAGCCCTGATCTTTGGACTGGGTAAGAGTGGTCTGCTTAATTCAGACACTCTGTTCATCACCACCCCCTTTTCTGAATCGTTTTTGGCCACTATAGGTGTGGCAGGGTATACTCAGACATGAGTCCCTTTCTCACTGCTCCATCAGGATTCAAGCAAGCCGGGCCGAAGACGGCTGAAATGCCAGAAACCGGTCCCCGGTAGCTTGTCTCCTTTCTGGTGAAGAATTGGCTTGGTAGTTTAGTCTGCCCTGTTCCCATGATGCACTGGGCCAGGGACAGACTGATTTGCATATAGCCAGGTTCTGAGCTGGGATGGGGCAGTGAGATAAATAACGGTGATGGATCAAGCCCTGATCTTTGGACTGGGTAAGAGTGGTCTGCTTAATTCAGACACTCTGTTCATCACCACCCCCTTTTCTGAATCGTTTTTGGCCACTATAGGTGTGGCAGGGTATACTCAGACATGAGTCCCTTTCTCACTGCTCCATCAGGATTCAAGCAAGCCGGGCCGAAGACGGCTGAAATGCCAGAAACCGGTCCCCGGTAGCTTGTCTCCTTTCTGGTGAAGAATTGGCTTGGTAGTTTAGTCTGCCCTGTTCCCATGATGCACTGGGCCAGGGACAGACTGATTTGCATATAGCCAGGTTCTGAGCTGGGATGGGGCAGTGAGATAAATAACGGTGATGGATCAAGCCCTGATCTTTGGACTGGGTAAGAGTGGTCTGCTTAATTCAGACACTCTGTTCATCACCACCCCCTTTTCTGAATCGTTTTTGGCCACTATAGGTGTGGCAGGGTATACTCAGACATGAGTCCCTTTCTCACTGCTCCATCAGGATTCAAGCAAGCCGGGCCGAAGACGGCTGAAATGCCAGAAACCGGTCCCCGGTAGCTTGTCTCCTTTCTGGTGAAGAATTGGCTTGGTAGTTTAGTCTGCCCTGTTCCCATGATGCACTGGGCCAGGGACAGACTGATTTGCATATAGCCAGGTTCTGAGCTGGGATGGGGCAGTGAGATAAATAACGGTGATGGATCAAGCCCTGATCTTTGGACTGGGTAAGAGTGGTCTGCTTAATTCAGACACTCTGTTCATCACCACCCCCTTTTCTGAATCGTTTTTGGCCACTATAGGTGTGGCAGGGTATACTCAGACATGAGTCCCTTTCTCACTGCTCCATCAGGATTCAAGCAAGCCGGGCCGAAGACGGCTGAAATGCCAGAAACCGGTCCCCGGTAGCTTGTCTCCTTTCTGGTGAAGAATTGGCTTGGTAGTTTAGTCTGCCCTGTTCCCATGATGCACTGGGCCAGGGACAGACTGATTTGCATATAGCCAGGTTCTGAGCTGGGATGGGGCAGTGAGATAAATAACGGTGATGGATCAAGCCCTGATCTTTGGACTGGGTAAGAGTGGTCTGCTTAATTCAGACACTCTGTTCATCACCACCCCCTTTTCTGAATCGTTTTTGGCCACTATAGGTGTGGCAGGGTATACTCAGACATGAGTCCCTTTCTCACTGCTCCATCAGGATTCAAGCAAGCCGGGCCGAAGACGGCTGAAATGCCAGAAACCGGTCCCCGGTAGCTTGTCTCCTTTCTGGTGAAGAATTGGCTTGGTAGTTTAGTCTGCCCTGTTCCCATGATGCACTGGGCCAGGGACAGACTGATTTGCATATAGCCAGGTTCTGAGCTGGGATGGGGCAGTGAGATAAATAACGGTGATGGATCAAGCCCTGATCTTTGGACTGGGTAAGAGTGGTCTGCTTAATTCAGACACTCTGTTCATCACCACCCCCTTTTCTGAATCGTTTTTGGCCACTATAGGTGTGGCAGGGTATACTCAGACATGAGTCCCTTTCTCACTGCTCCATCAGGATTCAAGCAAGCCGGGCCGAAGACGGCTGAAATGCCAGAAACCGGTCCCCGGTAGCTTGTCTCCTTTCTGGTGAAGAATTGGCTTGGTAGTTTAGTCTGCCCTGTTCCCATGATGCACTGGGCCAGGGACAGACTGATTTGCATATAGCCAGGTTCTGAGCTGGGATGGGGCAGTGAGATAAATAACGGTGATGGATCAAGCCCTGATCTTTGGACTGGGTAAGAGTGGTCTGCTTAATTCAGACACTCTGTTCATCACCACCCCCTTTTCTGAATCGTTTTTGGCCACTATAGGTGTGGCAGGGTATACTCAGACATGAGTCCCTTTCTCACTGCTCCATCAGGATTCAAGCAAGCCGGGCCGAAGACGGCTGAAATGCCAGAAACCGGTCCCCGGTAGCTTGTCTCCTTTCTGGTGAAGAATTGGCTTGGTAGTTTAGTCTGCCCTGTTCCCATGATGCACTGGGCCAGGGACAGACTGATTTGCATATAGCCAGGTTCTGAGCTGGGATGGGGCAGTGAGATAAATAACGGTGATGGATCAAGCCCTGATCTTTGGACTGGGTAAGAGTGGTCTGCTTAATTCAGACACTCTGTTCATCACCACCCCCTTTTCTGAATCGTTTTTGGCCACTATAGGTGTGGCAGGGTATACTCAGACATGAGTCCCTTTCTCACTGCTCCATCAGGATTCAAGCAAGCCGGGCCGAAGACGGCTGAAATGCCAGAAACCGGTCCCCGGTAGCTTGTCTCCTTTCTGGTGAAGAATTGGCTTGGTAGTTTAGTCTGCCCTGTTCCCATGATGCACTGGGCCAGGGACAGACTGATTTGCATATAGCCAGGTTCTGAGCTGGGATGGGGCAGTGAGATAAATAACGGTGATGGATCAAGCCCTGATCTTTGGACTGGGTAAGAGTGGTCTGCTTAATTCAGACACTCTGTTCATCACCACCCCCTTTTCTGAATCGTTTTTGGCCACTATAGGTGTGGCAGGGTATACTCAGACATGAGTCCCTTTCTCACTGCTCCATCAGGATTCAAGCAAGCCGGGCCGAAGACGGCTGAAATGCCAGAAACCGGTCCCCGGTAGCTTGTCTCCTTTCTGGTGAAGAATTGGCTTGGTAGTTTAGTCTGCCCTGTTCCCATGATGCAATGGGCCAGGGACAGACTGATTTGCATATAGCCAGGTTCTGAGCTGGGATGGGGCAGTGAGATAAATAACGGTGATGGATCAAGCCCTGATCTTTGGACTGGGTAAGAGTGGTCTGCTTAATTCAGACACTCTGTTCATCACCACCCCCTTTTCTGAATCTTGTCTGCCAGTCGGCTGTTCATTACCTGTCGTATGTCATCTGCTGTAAACAGGACATCTAGATATTCCCGGTGTGCCCTGCCAAGCCACAATAGCTCCAGTGTGTCTTTGTAATTTGTTATGTCAGATGCTGATGGGTCTGTCTGGGTGGTGTATAAAGTCTGGAAGAATGTCGTCATAGTCTGCAATATTTCTGGTGGTGAACTGGATGGTGGCGCATCTGAGTTGTGAAGTTCCGAAATGTATGCCGAACCTGTTAGTGGCTTAAGGAGGCCGGCTAGTGGCTTCCCAGGCCTGTCACCCTCTCCGTATCTGCGTGCCTGTGCATATTTATGCAGGTATTTTGTATTCCTGTCTGCCTCTTCTTGGAATTATGTCTGTTTTACTTGGATTTTGGCCAGTGTTTTGGGGGATTGGGACGTGAAATATTTTCGTTCCAGCTCACAGATTTTGCCTTCAATTTTGGCTAGAGTGGATCGTATATCTTTAAGCACCACCGATTGCAGGGCGATGCAGGCCCCCACCTTGGAGGCCTCCCAGAGGGTTCCCATGGAGTCTACTGTGCCCTCGTTTAGTTTGAAGTATTCAGTTATTTTGTTGTGTAGTTCAGTCCAAAACCCAGAGTCAAGCAATACTTTGGGTGGAAACCGCCAGGTGAATGGTTGTATATATGGTTTTGGGATGCTTGGCTGCAAGAGCACGTGTCCTTGAGTTATTTGATGCGTTAGTGACCCATGAATGTAAATCTTTGGAGGTTATCCAGAAGTCCAGTCTGGACCACGCACATTGCAATTGGGTTTTGCAAGTTCTCTCCCTGACGTTTGAACGTAGCGTTCGCCACGAGTCTATGAGCTGATAGTCGTCCATGATAGTTCTAAGTGCAGCTGCCGCCTGTGGGTGATTTGTGCCGGACACTCCTATTCTGTATACTGTGGTTGATAATACTACATTAAGATCACCGCCCCACTACACCGCTGCATTTCCCAGAGACTGAATCCCCTGCCACACCTGATTGAAGTATTCAGGACTGTCAGTGTTTGGGCCATATGTGTTTACAATTATGACCGGCTGGTGGTATATTTCGCCTCATAACATTATGTAACACCCCTCTGTATCTTCTATTTTGTGGTGCATCCTCCACGGGAGGCCCTTATGTATGAGAACCGCCACCCCGGAGTAGTAGGAATAGCTCAAGGTAATTACCTCTTCCCACCTTTTAGATTTCAGGTTGGGTCTCGATGTGTTTGTCAGGTGTGTTTCTTGCATATATCTGCCCCGTGTCTGTATAAATACGATTGTACCAATCTTGTCTTTCTGTGGTCATTTAATCCGCGTACATTCCAGGTTATGCATGTTAATGAGGTCATTTTTTGATAGCAAGGTTGGGACATGGCAATGAGGCTAGGCTGTTTACCACAGTGCGTGGTTTCGTGGCTGTGTGATGTGCTTGGTCTTGGTGCAAAAGCCCTGAGTAGGCAACGTCCATCAGTTGATAAAAGAGTGGACCTATGAGTGGTCTGTAATGTGACAGCAAGAGCATTTTTACATTTGGCGGTGGTAGTAGGAATAGCTCAAGGTAATTACGTCTTCCCATCTTTTAGATTTCAGGTTGGGTCTCGATGTGTTTGTCAGGTGCGTTTCTTGCAGAAGGTTTATATCTGCCACATGTCAGGATAAATACGAGTGTACCAATCTTGTCTTTCTGCGGTCATTTAATCCACGCACATTCCAGGTTATGCATGTTAATGAGGTCATTGTTCGATAGCAAGGTTGGGACATGGCAATGAGGGGCCAGATGTAGGAGCCCTAATACCGGTCGGTAACGGCCGAATTCGGCCGTTACCGACCGGTATTAGGGTTTTCAGATGTAGGGGGCCTATATTTTATCGATTCTGTAAATTTACAGAATCAGTAAATTTACAGATTCGGTAAATCCACATGTAGGTGGCACTCCTAAGAGTTCCACAGGCCCTTAAGAATTGGTATTTTACCACCCAATCCTATTGGGTGGTAAAATACTGAATTCAGGTGTGCATGCACATCTGTGCATGCACACCTGTGTTATGTGACACCCAGACATGCCCTTAGGGCATGTCCGTGTGCCACATGGCACACAAGTCCGGAATTGGGGTGCTAGAGGGTTTCAAAGTGACACCCCCTGCACCCTTGCAGGATTCGGTATTTACCGATTCGGTAAATACCGAATCGGTATTGCCCATTGATTCCTATGGGCTTCATGGCCCATAGGAATCAATGGGCAATACCGATTCGGTATTTACCGAATCCGTAAATACCGAATCCTACCGATTCCGTGATTCTTGAATTCGAATTACCTACATCTCCCCCCTTCCTATTGACCGACTCTTAAATACCGAATCGGTAAAATTCGGTATTTAAGAGTCGGTAAGTAGGAATTACCTACATCTGGCCCGAGGCTAGGTTGTTTACCACAGTGCGTGGTTTCATGTCTGTGTGATGTGCTTGGTCTTGGGCTCACCTCAGGGCTGCGCAGTGCTCTGTGTTTGTTAGCAGGTCTTTTCCCTCGATGTCTGATCTGTTTGCACCCCCCGGAGCCAGTGCGTATGTGTTTTAATGTAATCTGCTGCCTGGTTGTCTTTGTGACCATTTTCCCTCCACTACGTGTGGGGCCCTAGCCGCTTGCCCTCTGACCTCTCACCTTGTAGTATCTTTAAATGTAGGGGTGGCTCCTTCTTTATGTCCGGTGTCACTTAGGCAATCTGTATACTCAGAAGGGGCTGTGCACGTTCTGCTGTCTGCTTTCTCTTTCGGCGCTTTTCCGCTGAAGTGCTCTGCGCCAGGTGACAGTCTTACCTCTGACAGTGCGCCCTCTCACTCGAGCTCCCGGCTCTCTTTCTGGCCATGCGGTTAGGCCTCATCAGGCCCCGGTCTCTTGTGTAGTCTCTTCTGGCGCCATGAAGTGCGTGTCACCTTGGATGCCGGATTAGATGCCTTCCTCGCTTCGTAGGGTCAGGGTCCCAGTGTCCCGTCAGCTTTTTCTGTGTTTTTGATGGATTTTGGCGGATTTGTAGGGCTTGGGTGGCGGAGCCGACTTAGAGTGCGGCCATTTTGCTGCACAGTGTAGCCTTGCTCCCATAAAATGGTATTATAAATATTTAATGTTTCTGCTTCTCCCACTGCGAGATAGCAGAAGGGTCTGGTTGGGGGTGGTGCAGGGGGGCAGTGTGGAAATTAGCAAAATTAATGTACCTAAGCGGCGTTCATTTGCCCTCTCCCGTCCCCCTCCCTGTAGGCACCACGTATACCCTGAAATGTTGACCGCATCATTCTGCCAATGAAAGCCCGTGCCCATATGTACATGACAGCCATTTTAGGCCATGGCCTCTCTGTCCGTTTTTATAAAATCCCCGGCTTCCCTCCTGCGTGCATTTGAGCACCGCCCTCCCACTCTCCCATGCATAGACCATGAAACTCAGCACTCTGCGCGACCCTGCTATGAAAGGCAACCGTCCTGCTTGATCCAGGCACCCCGCCCCAATTCCCTCTTGAAGAAGCATCCTTCGCCTCAGCTGACATAGCCCCCCAGCTGTATCTGACTGCCCCTGTTCTCTCATGTACGGGTCATAAGACCTCTCTCTCTCTCTCTGTGCGACTCTGACCCTGCGCGCACCCTGACCCCCCCCTTCTCCCTCACATGGACAAGTCATAAACCTTCCTCCTCTGCAAGACCCTGTCCTTGGGAGTCACGGCCGCGCCTGACCAAACACCTCCTTTCCTTCCATGAATGCCCCTCTGTTGACAAGCCTTCCCTCCGCGCTCGATTGTCCACGCGGCATGAGTACCACTCCTTTGATGACCTCTTCCCCCGAGTCCGGCTGACCACACATGTCCGAGGCCATCGCCTGAGCCGGGAGATACCATTTACTGTCCTTATTGTATGAAGTCACTCCTCTTCAAAGGATCCACTATTGATCCTGGCCACCCCACCCCCTGGGCTATGATCAGGCGCACACATCCTAAACTGTTGACGGAACACTTAGCTGCGTGATTACCCTCCCCTCTTATCAGCAGGTCAAGGGTCCCTATTGTGAACACATGTGGGGTAGGATTGACACAAGGATCATGGGGATGTATTTTCCTTGTTACACAATATCATGATTGTAGTGCCAAGTGTTCTGCAAAGTATAAAAGACAGAGTCTCAGCTCACTTGTTAGAGCACCTCGAGACGATACCTTGTTGTCTGATCTGATGTGTTCTGCTCCGTCGGAATAAACTTCTGTTTCCTGCCTTCTGGTCTCCGGCGCCTGCCTCATTGCTTGGTAATTTGAATGGTACAAGGGCGGTTAGCGCCGGGCAAATCTTGAGAAAGGTCCTAGCCCTACCTTTTTCTACAAATTGGCGTCCCAAAGCGTGGGGCCCATCAGCGACACGTGGATCCAGTGGGAGAGGTCCCGATGACAGAGTGAACGACTGCAACGATCGGGAAGAGCTCATGTCCGATAGACCCTCGTCTGACAGCCGATCATCCGACCTTCACTAGTTCTGAACAGACCTCTCTCGAGTGATCCACGGTCCTGACTGGGAACCATCAGGAGTGCCACGGGCATCACGAAGAAGAGAGGACGATCGGGCGCTGGATCCAGGAGACAGGAAACCGTCCATGCGGTCCGGGTAAGGTCGTGTAAACACGACAAATTAAGAAAAGATTGTTTTGTTTGGATAATACTAGTATTACGCTTTGTTGAAACCTCTGGAGATTCACTGTCTGCAAACGGGGAAAAACAAACAGGCTCTCTCTTTGCAAGCAGTGAAGGATAGGTAACGCAGACTTTTGTCCCCATTGTAATCCGTCGTGCCTATCTTCCTCCCCCACTGTTTCCCGAACTGTCGTTCGTGGATTATTGTCTGGAGATTCTTTGTCTGCAAACAGGGAAGAACAAGGTCTCTCTTTGCAGGTAGAGAAAGAGTGGGTAGCGATAACTTTTCGTGCCCACTTATTCTCCCCACTGAATTGTTTGATTGGCCGATTATTCGGTATTGGTTCGTTTGAGGTATTCACCGCCGGCAAACAACGGAGAATAGAAATATTCTGTCTAGTCTTTGCCCGCCGTGATAAGATAGGTAGTGCAGACTTTTGTCCCCGGTGTAAAAACCGTCATGCCTGTCTTCTCCCCACTGGTTGGTAGCCTGTTTAGCCCGGACCGCTTATTAGAGATGAAACATCCAGCTCCACTGGAGGGCACCCCTAATAAGGACATGTTCACTAAGCATGGACTAGTCGCTTTAGCTTATAATAGGTTATGGCATAAAAATACAAGAAAAGGAGTTGAGCGAAATCAGTAGGCCACTGAGGAGTTATCAACTTCGCTAAAAATAAAATAAGAAACGCTAGAAACAACCCGTAATAAGAAACATACAAATGGCGAGGGAAGACAAGTTTGACAGCAGGCAAGCCACGAGGTAGCTAGGTTCCGTTGCCTATTCCTGCCCTAAACATGTCTGCCTCATTGCCCACCACGCCCAAATAACGGTCACGTGAAATAGATACAAATCAATAGGTACCTACCCCCATCCCGGAAACTCCCGAAGTGCCACAGGTCCGCGGTTACGCCCATCCGGTAGGCGAGGCCTCGAGTCATGCGGGGCTCGCCTGGACGCAGTCGGAGGGGGAGGCTGTGGGGCGGACGGCCCAGAAAACCGTGATGGCCTCTCCTTCTCTCCTCCTCTGCTGCCCTGCAGGCCACGGGGGGGGGGGCTGTCTTGCCTCAGCCACCGACCACCCCCCTCTGTCTCTCGCCTGGTCCGACCCGCGAAGAAGGCCGAAGCCAAAAGCGAGAACGGCGGCGCTTGCAAGTAGTCCCGCCACATGTCAAATTCCTGGATAGTTACAGGTAGTCCCGCCACATGTCCACCTCTGGAGAGTTGGAGGTAGTCCCGCCACCTGTCGAAGAGGAAGGGGGGGGGGGGCTGTCTTGCCTCAGCCGCCGACCACCCCCCCCATCTTCAATAGCCGGCACGGCCAACACCGAAGCGGCGGAGCCGAGGAACGGCGCGGGGTCGCTGGAGGGGGGAGGCGGCGCGAACGAGCCTCCCCCACCTCCCTTCAGGTGGAGGCTTCCAGCGACACCCCAACGCTCTTACTTAAAGAGGGTCCACAACGAAAAACGGTCTTTTGCCCAGGACGGGCACACGCCCCATGCCTTCTCTCCTCGACTTTGAAGATTCTATGAGAGCCGTGGGGCCCCCGACCCCTCCGCATGGGTGCCCCCGTCCCCCTCACTGGGAACCGCGACATCGACGCACTCCTGCCGGCGCCAGCCTCAGTTTGGAAATGGCTAAAACACAGCCAAGGTACAGACTTGTTCAGTTCCGGTGGAACACCAGAGTGACCCGGTAGGAAAATTGTTGCCGCCCTCCCCACTCTTTGACTGATGGTCCATATTGTTAGACTGTTACCACATTACGCAAAACTTTTTGAACTACCAACGGAAGGTTCTGGTCCAACCATGAGTCATTGAAGACATTCTGACTATACCGGAACCTGCCTGACCTCGCCCAAAATGGCGCCGACACACGAAACAAAACTTTCGAACCCCCTGTTCACCCGGATTGCTCGAATATTGATGCACTGAGATATGTATGCATTTTTTGGACAATGGAAGTCGATAAGATGGATAATGAGTATGTGTTTAAGGAAAGAAGCAATGTAAGACAGATATTGACCATGTGTTTGGACAATGAACTGATCTAGGGTGGGTACTAATTATGATTGGGAACAATGAAATGGTGTAATTTGGGAACCGAGTGAGCATCTGGATAATGAATTAATGAATTAATTGAGAACTAACTTCTTGACATGCATCATGCTTGCTCTGTAGGGAAGTTTGATACGATTTTATTGCACTGCTGCACTTTATGCAATGAACTGCCCCCAACTTCGTTCTTCTTATGTACAGTTCCAATCTGCTCCGTGGCCGGTCCACTGGGTTGTAGGCCTGTATTTATACATCAACACTTTTTTATTAAAAGTATTTTGAAAAAGAAAGCATAGTTGTAGCGGTTGCATTAATGAGTTTTGGATGATTTTACTACTATGAGCAAAGAATAAGTATGATGAAGGCTGAAGGTTAAAAAGGACCCGATATTTAGCAGCTACATTATGTGTGACAGGCAGCCGGAAAAGTGTTTTAGACGCTTTTTAACGACACCACAGAAATGCCACCTGACCGCCACCCTTGCACGCAACCTAAAGGGGTCGCGACCAAGTAACTCATGTAGATACGCAGATCATCAATGGTTATCTATCTGACGCTACTGGTCCCTCTGGGCTTAAACGCCGAGATGGCAAAGAAATGCACTACGTGGAGATAGGTCGAGTATGTGGTAGGTAAAAACATTTCCGGATTACTGCATGCTGATGAGGTTTGAATGCTACCCCCCACCCCTTCTTTCTCCTCCCTTCTGCAGGTCGCGTTGGAACATCGGCTGAAGTATGGGAGAACGATGATCGAACAACCGACGAAAAAGGGAAGGAGGGAATATGAGCATAGTCCTTATGACGATAGGTTTTTAGAGACATAGACTTAAATATGACTGTTCCTCCATTAGAGCATAGCGACTGAGAAAATGGACGGACATAGAAACTCGACGGGTGCTGTATGACGGAAATTGACTGGAAATTAGCACGTTAGAACGGCTGGGAGGATGGACTGACATAGAGACTTGACGGGTACTGTATGACGAAAATTGACTTGAGATACCACGTTAAAGAATGTAACTAGACGTTTGACTAGGTAGGGAAAGGACAGAAGAAAAATGCAAGAGTTAGGGTTACCAAGGCTGCTGCCGTCTGGGAAGTTAGAAATGTTGCTGATGTTCAAAAATACTGCTCCCCCCCCCCCCCTTCTCACATTATAGATCTAGCCAAGCTGTCCGACTGTTCTCCCGATCAATACTTGCCGTTGCCTCAGCCTGGAGAACTTCCCACCAAAGGAAGAAACTGAAAAATGATTTAAGATCCAACCATGGGTAAATAGCGCGACCAGGTTAATTTCTGATCAACTAATCGAGGTGTAAGTATTGGCAAATGAGAAGGCTCGAAGAAATAACAAACGAAAAGGGAAATGAGAGGAAAAGGAGGAAAAAGGTAAAAAGAGCTCAGCACATAGATAAATAGGATACTAAAGATGCGCAGCATGCAGAAGTTCTGTTTGGCCAATAATTGTTTTATGTTTTGTCGTGAACCCTTTTGTATGTAGCACATGTACTGTCTTCCCTTGTCTGAGTTTGTGTGTATGTAATGTACGGGTTTATGTCTTCCCTCTGTCTGCGTTTGCGTGTTACCTGACCTCTGTCGTTCTGTGTTGTGAGCACACTAAATGACCTATTTTCGTACACGTCTCTCTCTCTCTCTCTCTCTCTCTCTCTCTCTCTCTCTCTCTCTCTCCCTCTCTCTACATGTCATACGTGTACCGAATGGCTCGTTTAGGTTGCGGACGACTCTCACTCCCTACGAGAGTCCCCCTGTCCCATCCTTTTTGTATGGTAATATTGTGCCCCGTCGGCACCAGTCTGATTGGATACTTATTGAACGCGAAGGTGTTCAGCGAAATTGACCGAAACTAAAATGATTGTATCTCGCCATATTACTACCTCTCCTTTCTACAAAATGAATGAACTCAAATTGGCTGAGAAGGAAAGGACAGGTGAGACGACTAAGGTCCCCTAATCTGGCCCTCTTAAAAAGGGGACTATATGTCAATGGCATCCTAATTTTTATTGTTAGAGACAAGCGCCAAGGTTAAGATTGACCCCCCAATGCCCAGATTGCCCCACCCCCTTTGCACCCAAGCGCGAATGCCCGAAGCGTCCTCGCCCCACTTGATTGACCCCAGCTACTGTCCCCGATATATATATATGATGACCATGAGTAACTGCCGCCCCTCGAGAAAAACCTGTTTGACCCTGTCTTTTAATGACTGCACCCCCGCTCTGTTTGAAAGAGTTAGCCAGCTCTAAAGGGAAATGTAAGACTGTTAAGGCTCGGGTTAGAAGGACGAGTCTCCCCTGAATGTTGTCAATCTTGGGGTTTTTGTTGAAATACGCAGGTGATAAGAGTCTGACCTCTGTCCGAACGCAGTAGAAATACCCACCTACTTACTTCATGGTAATAGACTTCTGACTATGACCAATGAGCATAACGCCAGGTGCTAGGATTGCGAGTGGAATTCAAATGTAAAAATCTCTTCTCCTGCCAGTTCTCTAAAACTTGTTTTTTCCCATTTGAAGATACTCAATCACCGGAGGAGAAGGGCCGGACGTGACGCACAGCCTGGCCACAGATCATGGGACACATGCGACATCGACCAAAGGTGGAGCCGCAGCACAACAAGAAACGGGACGAGGCAGCACTTTCAAAGGCGGTAAAAGAAAGGATGAAGGGCTGTCCTGAAGCTCGCCGTCCGCCAACCCACGTGTGCCTGGAGCCTCCGTCCCTCTTTTCAAGCCCGATTGATGGGCCTGCTTGCTTGTTATCCATTGCTCCCTTGGTCCCTTTGGTGTGTCCCAGGAAATCTGCTCCCACTCCGCCCTCTCACTCCCATCGACTATTTGAACGACACACCCTCTTTTCCATGTGACTTCTTGCCAAAAAGGAAGAACAGCCTTTGGGTGGGAATAGGGTGTTGCCACGGAAATATAGGTGCCGAGCATAAGGCACCACTAAACGGATTGGTTAGGGAACAGGACTGTGGTCTAACAGCAGAGGACTGACTGCACCCTGCAACGCGTAAGGATAAGACCCGAGCTGGACCTATAGCTCCACCGCCGGTGCTCAACAGCGCCAACGAAAGGACACGGACTAGAGCCTACCAGTGATGGCTCACCGCTAAAAGACACTGTGACGAAGAGATCTTGTGTATTGAACTGAATTCCGCCCTCAACTGCTTGGTCAAAATGTTCATTGGTCACATTTTTAAGTCAGAAACATTTATGCTATGTAGTGCTTTTGAAATGATAGGAACTCGACAAATGCAATTTCCTATGTGCTGCATTCTGCCCATCACATCAACTGTTCATGATTTTTATGCAATATGTTAGTATTGACAAATGCTATTTCATCAACCACATGTTTATATGTACGCCCCTTAACTAGGAAGGATAGGAAAATGAACTGTTGTTGTTTATATGTACGCCCATCAACTAGGAAGAATAGGAAAATGAACTCGCTTATGTTAAAAGCGGCGACTGTGGAAATTAGCAAAATTAATGTACCTAAGCGGCGTTCATTTGCCCTCTCCCGTCCCCCTCCCTGTAGGCACCACGTATACCCTGAAATGTTGACCGCATCATTCTGCCAATGAAAGCCCGTGCCCATATGTACATGACAGCCATTTTAGGCCATGGCCTCTCTGTCCGTTTTTATAAAATCCCCGGCTTCCCTCCTGCGTGCATTTGAGCACCCCCCTCCCACTCTCCCATGCATAGACCATGAAACTCAGCACTCTGCGCGACCCTGCTATGAAAGGCAACCCTCCTGCTTGACCCAGGCACCCCCCCCCATTTCCCTCTTGAAGAAGCATCCTTCGCCTCAGCTGACATAGCCCCCCAGCTGTATCTGACTGCCCCTGTTCTCTCATGTACGGGTCATAAGACCTCTCTCTCTCTCTCTGTGCGACTCTGACCCTGCGCGCACCCTGACCCCCCCCTTCTCCCTCACATGGACAAGTCATAAACCTTCCTCCTCTGCAAGACCCTGTCCTTGGGAGTCACGGCCGCGCCTGACCAAACACCTCCTTTCCTTCCATGAATGCCCCTCTGTTGACAAGCCTTCCCTCCGCGCTCGATTGTCCACGCGGCATGAGTACCACTCCTTTGATGACCTCTTCCCCCGAGTCCGGCTGACCACACATGTCCGAGGCCATCGCCTGAGCCGGGAGATACCATTTACTGTCCTTATTGTATGAAGTCACTCCTCTTCAAAGGATCCACTATTGATCCTGGCCACCCCACCCCCTGGGCTATGATCAGGCGCACACATCCTAAACTGTTGACGGAACACTTAGCTGCGTGATTACCCTCCCCTCTTATCAGCAGGTCAAGGGTCCCTATTGTGAACACATGTGGGGTAGGATTGACACAAGGATCATGGGGATGTATTTTCCTTGTTACACAATATCATGATTGTAGTGCCAAGTGTTCTGCAAAGTATAAAAGACAGAGTCTCAGCTCACTTGTTAGAGCACCTCGAGACGATACCTTGTTGTCTGATCTGATGTGTTCTGCTCCGTCGGAATAAACTTCTGTTTCCTGCCTTCTGGTCTCCGGCGCCTGCCTCATTGCTTGGTAATTTGAATGGTACAAGGGCGGTTAGCGCCGGGCAAATCTTGAGAAAGGTCCTAGCCCTACCTTTTTCTACAGGCAGTCCTGCTCTAGGGCAGGGGAGGAGTGGCTTGCCCACTGCTGTAGGTGCGGACTGTTTGGTCAGCCATCTGGGGCCGACCAAACCAGTCACGTGCACTCTGCCTTTTCTCCATGTAGGCTGCATGCCGCCTACATGGAGAAAATGGCCTCCCCATATATGCCTGGCTGGTTGGCGTCCTGACCAGTCACAACGCTGCTATTACAGTGTTGTGATTGGCTTTGGGGAGGGGAGGGAGGCTTCTTGCTTCCTGCTTCCAGGAGAGTAGCAGATATGACGTGGGACTGGGCCGGCAAAGGTATGTTGACTTGTTTTTTCTTTACTTTTATTTTAAATGTATCCTCCCCTTTCCCCTCATGACCCCCCTGCCCCACGCGACCCCGTCATCCCCCAGCCGTCAGTCATGCCAGCCACGACTGATATAAATTGGAACACCATGCTCCATTGCCAAACAAGTACAGCATGGCAGCAGCAAATCAAGCTTTCCTCATACAAAGAATGCAGCCACAGGGCAGGCTCTCCTTCCCTGCAGAACAAATTCAGCACAGTCTATTGCAGACACTTGGGTGCCCATTAGGATGACGGGCGGACTTTGTCCGCCCGCCATCCCATCGGAAAGAGGGACGGCCCGCCTTCAGGGAATAGGTAAAATTCAGTATTTAAGAGTCGGTAAATAGGAATTACTTACATCTGGCCCGAGGCTAGGTTGTTTACCACAGTGAGTGGTTTCATGTCTGTGTGATGTGCTTGGTCTTGGTGCAAAAGCCCTGAGTAGGCAACGTCCATCAGTTGATAAAAGAGTGGACCTATGAGTGGTCTGTAATGTGACAGCAAGAGAATTTTTACATTTGACGGTGGTAAAAAATAACAATTAACAACTCCCCCCTCACTCCACCTACACCAAACCCCCAATCAGGTTGTGTACATATCCCAATGAACCCCTCTCAAAAACAGTGATACACCTAGTCTCCTAGGATATTTGGGAATCATCCCCTGGGGAAACGTGGGGCCACTAGCGGACACCCCTGCCACGTACTGCATGGTGGCCTTGCCCGCTGAAAAACAACACAAAGCTTGTTATATTAAGTAACTTGGTATATAGCTCGATAGGCGACACCGGCCTCCCTCCCCCTGTATTGTGAAAGTGTTCCGCAACTATAGTTTGGAGCTCAATTTACCCTCTCTAGGGAGTAGTTAACGTCTGGTGGTAAGTTATTGTCAATACTGGAGGGGTGCACTTATCAGCTTTTTCTCGATTACTCAGTGTCTAGGTACATTCATTATCGCTCAGGTTGCATTCTGATGGTGCCTTTTCAGGTGATTTCTGCATTCTATGTGCTTTTGCCATTTGCTTTGTGTAGTTCAGTGCGGCTTTTGCATCCGTGAAGATCCTGGGTTTGCCATTTCCATGTATTTTTTCAGCTTAGCAGGGTAAATCAATGCATACTTGGTGCCTGCCTGTTGTAGAAGTTTCTTGGCTGGGAGAAACTCTCTGCCCGCTGTCTGGACTTGTAGCGTGATATCGTGGTATAGGGATATGGCATTTTCTTGGTAGTGTAGGGACCCTCATTCTCTAGTCAGCCGTAGCATTGTGACCCGATCTCGATAGTTTAAGACCCCGCCGAGGATAGGGCGTGGTGGCATTCCCCGGTGGGGGCCTGGGGCCAAGGGAGCGGTGCGCTCGTTTTATAAGGAACATGGTGGAAAGTTCTTCTCCAAACAATTCTGTCATCATGACTTCAATGTATTTTCCCATATTTTGGATGTCTGTTGACTCTGGAATGCCAGTAATGGGTACATTGTTCCATCTCGATCTTGCCTTCAAGTCTTAATTTTTGCCCTTTATGAGATTTAGCACGGAGTCCATTTGCAATATTTTGCACGCGCTTCTGACTGTATGTCCTCTGCATCTGACATCCTTGTTTCGAGTGTGTCTATGCATTTTTCATGTTTCTCGACACGTTGCTGCCAGGGTGTCTATTTTGGAATCGATCACTTGGAGACTGGTTTTCAAGCCTTTGAACATTTTGAGAATGTCCTCATCTGGCACTGCACCCATCGCCACTTCCCCTGTACCTCCCGAGGTAGTGTGGTCTCCCTCTGCTTGTTTACTTGCCTTCTTATCCAACGTCAGCCAGGTTGTCTGGTGTCTGGTTTCCCCATTGTTGTTGAGGTGTATAGTTGGGGAATGTCACCAATCCTTCACATACATCTCCTTCCTCTGTCCTGGGAGCTGCCTGCGGAGTCCATGATGTCTATTCTCTTCATCCCTGTTTAGCTACTTGCACCCCTTACGATTTTCCTGCATGCCTTTTCAAGCATCAGTTACACTGTGCGAACGGTATGCTACACCGACAGGTTATGTTCTGCTACCCTTAATTCTACTGTGGCAGTCAGGCATGCGTGAGGTTTAGTCCCCAATCTCTCAGTTCAATTAGGGTGGTGTGACACTATTGCCGCTATATTGCTGTCTGCGTGCAAGCACCTTCGTCGCTTGTCTTTTGATCTCTGTATACAGATTTATTTTCAGTTCTTATTTCCCCTAGTGTGCATTTATGTTCACTTCACAGCACTTTCCGTCGCCTCTTGGTAGCAATTTTGCCCTGTAGCATGGGTTTATGCCAGTCTCCACGGTATAGTGGCAGATGCGTAATGTGTGACGCACTAATGGCGGCCGGGCTCACCTCAGGGCTGCGCAGTGCTCTGTGTTTGTTAGCAGGTCTTTTCCCTCGATGTCTGATCTGTTTGCACCCCCCGGAGCCAGTGCGTATATATTTTAATTTAATCTGCTGCCTGGTTGTCTTTGTGCCCATTTTCCCTCCACTGCGTGTGGGGCCCTAGCCGCTTGCCCTCTGACCTCTCACCTTGTAGTATCTTTAAATGTAGGGGTGGCTCCTTCTTTATGTCCGGTGTCACTTAGGCAATCTGTAAACTCAGAAGGGGCTGTGCACGTTCTGCTGTCTGCTTTCTCTTTTGGCGCTTTTCCGCTGAAGTGCTCCGCGCCAGGTGACAGTCTTACCTCTGACAGTGCGCCCTCTCACTCGAGCTCCCGGCTCTCTTTCTGGCCATGCGGTTAGGCCTCATCAGGCCCCGGTCTCTTGTGTAGTCTCCTCTGGCGCCATGTAGTGCGTGTCACCTCGGATACCGGATTAGATGCCTTCCTCGCTTCGTAGGGTCAGGGTCGCAGTGTCCCGTCAGCTTTTTCTATGTTTTTGATGGATTTTGGCGGATTTGTTGGGCTCGGGTGGCGGAGCCGACTTAGAGTGCGGCCATTTTGCTGCACAGTGTAGCCTTGCTCCCATAAAATGGTATTATAAATATTTAATGTTTCTGCTTCTCCCACTGCGAGACAGCAGAAGGGTCTGGTTGGGGGTGGTGCAGGGCGGCAGTCCTGCTCTAGGGCAGGGGAGGAGTGGCTTGCCCACTGCTGTAGGTGCGGACTGTTTGGTCAGCCCTATGGGGCTGACCAAACCAGTCACGCGCACTCTGCCTTTTCTCCATGTAGGCTGCATGCCGCCTACATGGAGAAAATGGCCTCCCCATATATGCCTGGCCGGTTGGCGTCCTGACCAGTCCCAACGCTGCTGTTACAGTGTTGTGATTGGCTTTGGGGAGGGGAGGGATACTTCTTGCTTCCTGCTTCCAGGAGAGTAGCAGATATGACGTGGGACTGGGCCGACGAAGGTATGTTGACTTGTTTTTTCTTTAATTTTATTTTAACCCCTTCAATGCTTGTGACGGAACCATTCCGTCATCAGTCACGGTTGGGCTGTGCTGATGACGGAATGGTTCCGTCACAACCACACCCATTTCAATGAGGGGCAGCACAGGAGGGGAATTCCATTAGCACGAAGGTGTTAAATGTATCCTCCCCCTTCCCCTCATGACCCACCTGCCCCACGCGACCCCCGTCATCCTCCAGCCGTCAGTCATGCCAGCCACGACTGATATAAATTGGAACACCATGCTCCATTGCCAAACAAGTACAGCATGACAGCAGCAAATCAAGCTTTCCTCATACAAAGAATGCAGCCACAGGGCAGGCTCTCCTTCCCTGCAGAACAAATTCAGCACAGTCTATTGCAGACACTTGGGTGCCCATTAGGATGACGGGCGGACTTTGTCCGCCCGCCATCCCATCGGAAAGAGGGACGGCCCGCCTTAAGGGCGGGGGTCCCGATGTTGGCATTAGCATGCGCCCGCCACAGTGGCGGGCGCATTACTAATTTTTAACATTGTGGCGGGCGGTCCGCCACAATGTTAAAAGTGCATGCACCGCGCGGTTCCTGCTGCTTCGTGTATGCAAATGCTTGGGGGTACCACAAGTACCCCCAGTGTGCACTACCCACCCCTCCTTCACTCTGGGGGCCCACATGGGCCCCCCAGAGTGAAGATCACATGCGCCGCCACGGAAAAGCATCAGATTGGGCCCATCATAATATGGCTGGCGGTGTCTATTAGACACCGCCACCATATTAATCCTTTTCCTCCCCGCCTGCAAGGCGACCGGGGCGGAAAAGCGGTGAGCGGTCTTTCCGTCCGCCGCGGTCCCCCCCACGCCATACTAATATGGTGGGGGGGAATTCAGGGAAGAATGTCGGGTGGATTTCCAGCCTGGCGGGGACAATTCGCCCGACATCCTAATGGGCCTCTTGGTGTCTTGGTTTGGCTGAAGTAACTTTGGTTATTGTATCCTGCAAGTCTTGCTACATTTACTTCCTATTGAACCATCTGCTGCCATTGACATGTACATTTTTCAATGAAATTTAGATCTCACTGGCTGGTAACCTTTCTGTACATATGTAGAAACGTTCCTGCTAGTGGAGCAAAAAGGATTGGAGGAAGAGGAAATGGACAGTGTAACCAAAGAAAAATGGCTAAAACAATGTTCCTCAATGCTTTATTTTATGTTCTCTTCTTTATATTGCTGATTCTGGTCTCTGAATTTCCCCTTTCACTATTACATATCCTCCTCTGTTCTCTCACTCCCTCTCTATCAATTTTCTCTCCATCCATTCTCTCCCTTCTACCATTTTCCTTTACATCTCTCTTTCCTTTACTCTCTATCTCATATTTATCTCTCCAGCTCTCACATATCTCTCTTTGCCAATCTGATGTTTTGTTCTTTTTGTTTCACCTTCATGATATTTTCACTCACTTCCCTTGCTCTTGCCTCTCCTCCTGATCTTTAGTCATCACTAACTATCTCTTGCCCTTTTCTCCCCCAGCATGTCTTTCAAATGCTCCTTTTGACACTCTCCTCATGTTTGCCTCTCCCCCGAGCACTCTATCTCTCACCTAGGTCCTGTCCTACTTCCTCCTATTTCCTTCGTCTGTCTCCCTCTTTACTATCTGAATTTGAGACATCTATCTGTAATGTTCATATTTAACAATGGTACCACTGTCGTACGAATTCTGCTGGTAAAGCAGAACTGTGCCTTGGGATGACAGGACATCAGAATGTTGGGACTGAGTCGCTCTACCACATCAGTACCAATCGGCCTAAATCCTGGCTAGATCACAGTGCCTCACCTGAACTCCTAACCTCCCAGAGTAGCAGGTTATTTTGGCACTGGCAGAACATGACCCACTAGACCCCAAGGGAACCATGGAAACTGTTCATTGCCTTTTGTCTCTCACTCATGTTTGCCTTATCACACAGTTTACTCGCGATGTATTCACCCATTACAAGATGGCGGGTCCGGCGAGGGCTCGGCAGTCCGCTTTCGACTTCCAACAATTGGATGTTTTACTGAGAGAGGGCGTGTATTTAAAGCCCCGGAATAACAATGGCGGGTTCTTTCTCTCCGTGAATATTTTCAGGAGCACGCCAGGAGACCTGTGAGTCCCGGTAAGTTTTGGGGAACTTAGACGAACCAAGTCCATGTAAGAAAACCCTGTGTTTATACCGACCACGTTTTAGACGGGTTGGACAGGTGGTTGGGTTTATCCTTTGTTGTCCGGGTGCGGCGCACAAAGTGGTGCTTCTTTGTCACGGACGTGTTTATTTTCCCTCTGTGGGCTTGTAGATTCGAATTTTGCCCGGGTCCTTTCCCTATAGCCCTGGGTTGGGTATATCTAACCGTGCATTGATAATTTAGAATAAGTCCCATATTGACAGAGCGTAACAACGGGGCTCTCTCATTATGTCTCTACAGGCACTTTTAAATATCATTCATTTTAAATACTAACTGCACCACAATGTGAAGTTCAAGGTTACCACGGAGTGAAGTGTACAAGCTCTCATTAACTACCGGTAAATTTCGTGAACACACTATGGAATGTGCTATTTTATGTCATTGGATAGCAATAGATAATAATAGGGACCAGTGAGAATAATTTTCTCTAAAAAAGTCATTTTTGGCATTTAATTATTTCAGTGTCTTGTATGCGAGGCCATCTTTTTGAGGTGTTCATTCCCTTCGCTTTGGGATCTGAGTGACCCTTTGTGATTTGGGAGATTCGACAACTGAGGTATTTATTGCTCTAACTATAGGAATTTGGAGGATTCATGGTCTATGATTTTTTAAGTGAGAGACACAGGTTGATTAGTCTTAACAACCCTCTGGGACGTCTCTTTAGTGTAAGAGGCCACTAATATTGTTCTCTCTGATGCTCACCATTGTGCATGTCGTTTTAGGGTGATTATCTCTGCCCTTCACTTCACCGATTGATCTGCTTGTGTACCACCTGTGGACATTAGAGCAGCGAACCAGAAGAGATTGATTTCCTCCGATAACTCATGAATTCTATTGGTGTGTATTCATGATACATTTTTTCTGTGATTTTGAATCTGAGTGTGAATAAGTGAGTGTGTATTTTAATAATGGAGCGAGTGATGAGGTCTTACTATTACTTACAGCACTCATTGGAAGTGGGGAATGCAATGGTTAAACACTATACTGATGATTTGTTCATAGTTGGGATTTGCTATTCTGGGTTGGTGTGAGTATAAGTTACTGACTGTATACGCCAAAATGCATTTTTTAACTTGTGTATGACAATCTGTATTGTTTTTGAATAATAGGATGTAGGTGCCATCATTTTAACTTGTTTTTATTGTTATTTTTAGATTATTCGTGGGGAGATTTACCAAATTATCTTGTGTTAGCCTGAGGAAGGTGGAAAGTATCACATGCCACCGAAACGCGTCGCTTCGTTTGTTTAAATCATTGGTTTGGGTCATTAGAATAATCAACACGAAGCTGGTCTCTCAAGCAGACCTGTGCCGGAATTCACTAGTATTGATAAACATCAATATAGCACACTGAAATTTGATTTTTTGAAAAGCGTTTTTGACAAAAGATCATATCTTCCCTGTTTGGATGTATACTTTGCATTTTTATTTCTGTATAATCACCTAATGAATTTGTTTTATTCCTATAGGGTCACATTTTGTGTATGGATGTATGTATTATGTGTATTTTGTTTAAAAACAATGTGTAATTTGATTTGATCATTATATAAGTTTAAAAAAAAGTTTTTTAAATAAATTGGAGATCGGAAAAGGACGTTTTTAATAAATGTTTTGGTAACCTACTTTGACATTGTATTCTTCAACTCCTTGGGTGTCATTCCGAATGTAGTGTGCTCGGTCTGTGAATGCATGTTGACGGGTGCTGTATGCTTTAATTAAACAGAACACAAAGGGATTCTTTGTTTTAAGTCTCAGCGGAAAATAGTACAATATGATGTAATGTATCCTAGACAACCTTGTATGAAATGTGCAGACAAAATCTCAAGAGGAGTCACTGAATAACAAAGTAACATGCACAGCGTATTTCTAAAATAATGTCACAAAAACAAAACTGTTATGTGTGGCTGTGCAAGCAGAGGTAGCCTAAAATATCTAATATGAAAAAGGAAGGGGTAAGCAAAGTGGGCCCAGAAAGGAAACCACTACACCCCCTCCTTGGTTGGGAAAGTAACTAAGCAACTAGCGAAATAATTTAAAAATCATAGGCTAAGCAAATTCAATGCGATGCTAATAAACATAATATTAACATTTATTGACATAAAAAATGGATCTTGAACATTTTGAAAAGGGGTTCAAATTAGGAGGAGCTGGAGGCACCCAAGATTTCTTCCACAAAGCCAATGTTTAGAATCTATGCCAATGATGATTCCTCAATAGCCCCATTCAAAAACTCCAAAGAACAAACATGATCCTCATTATCAGCTGATGCTGAGGAAGTAGTCTGTTGTCCTGCATCGGTGTGATTAGAGCCAGAGTTTGTAAATCTTGGTGTTAAAGCACCCATTTCCCCAGCAGATAGCAGCTCACACTATGCATCTTGAAGTAGCTGCAAGTTCATGATACAACTCTGAAAATGGGTCGCTATCAGACTCATCAACAGGTTCAAGTCCATAATAAAAATTAATTGCAAGGCAAGCATCAAGTGCCCACTGAAAGGGACACCACAGGCAATGAAACATGGGTTGCACGCTGGTAAACCTGGTGGGTCGGATTGACAATTACAAGTCAGTGTTCAATTCCTGGATCAAAGGAACTCCAAAGAATTTTATCATGAGCTCACGGCACAGCTAGACGGGTGGTGGTTTCATTACCAGTGGGCTTCATAACTGAACATCCATTGCGGAGTAGCAAAAATAGAACCAAAATGCTGCAAATGAGGAATAACATCAAGGGTATGCCTGCACAAACACTGGAAAAGAAGGAATGTATCAAGGCCTGTATCGCTCCAAAATATTTCTGAAAGGTACTGATTACGTCAGTCCCGATTGTTTTAAAAAAGAAAGTGTGCTATACCGGCGGTATTGAATGCATAAAAAATTTGATGCAAAAGCTCGATGAAATGTAATAGAAGATTTGTGTTTAACAAGGACTGTATTTCATAGAATGTTCTTGCAACCTGCAGTGCAAAGGTTTCTATGGGCAGATGTTAATTACACATCTTTTTGAAAGAATAAAGCTTTGAGTTGGCTTAGCAAATTAAAGTCTGCCTTGGAATTGAAGGCCGCAATGAACTATATGAAAGCACATGTATAGGTGGGAAAAGCACATTATTGCAGCAAGCCACTATCTGGGAAATGGACAAGAGGACATATGGGATTCTGGCCTTCACCCCACAACGGTCTAGGGGCCAGATGTAGGTAAAAAACATTTACCGATTTTAAAATACCGAATTGTACCGATTCGGTATTTCAAAATCGGTAAATGGTATGTAGGTCTCAACATCTGGATTCGTTACCGAATCCTTAACAATTCTTTAATTACCGATTCGGTAAATACCGAATCGGTAATGCCCATTCATTCCTATGGGCTTTGAAGCCCATAGGAATGATTAGGCATTACCGATTCGGTATTTACCGAATCGGTAATTAAAGAATTCACAAGGGTGCAGGGGGTGTCACTTTGACACCCTCTGGCACCCCCAAAACAGTCACAGGTGCCATGTGGCAGGCATACCTGCACTAAGGGCAGGTCTGCCTGTCACATGACATAGGTGTGCATGCACACCGGAATCGGTATTTTACCATGAAGTTGGATTTCATGGTAAAATACCGATTCGTTAAGGCCTTTGGGACTCAGAAGAGTCCCACCTACATATGGAATTTACAGAATCGGTAAAATTACCGATTCGGTATTTTACCGAATCGGTAATTTTACCGATTCTGTAAATGTAGATTTACCTACATGTGGCCTTGGATTTAGGCCCCTACATACCGATTGGCCATTTACTGGTCGGAAATGGCCGAAATCGGCCGTAACCGGTCGGTAAATGGCCTGAAACGGCCACCTACATCAGGCCCTTGGTCTCTTAACATTAAATAGCCGCCATTGGAAAGGATGATAATGTTTTTAAAAAGCAGGTCAAATTCGCTACAGAAGTATTACATGCTCCTTGATTGGAAACATGTTTATAAACAAGTGAGTGGCCAACAGAGGAGTCCCATTAATTTCCAGTAAGAAATAACTCTTTGTTCTCCCATTCACTAGACAAGAAAATAGAAGTGACTACAACTTGTGAATAAATCTCCCTCCCAGGGCTTCAAATATACTTATCGGGAAATGTTTCATACAGGATGTAGTATTGGAATGTGGAAATTGACAAAGATATTATGCCATGTATTAATCATACCACTGAAAGAGTCTCAGCTATTGTGAATGGGATTTGTTTTAACTTCTCAATATGTAAGATTGTGTATGTGGCATCGTTTTGGCCAAGAATCGCTGTTTATGTGTCAGGTTGAAAGGCAAAACTAGTTGCATAGAATTTAGGTAACGCCATTGCACACTGCCATTTTTAAGGACCTAAAGTTTCCAGCTGAACTGCATGATAGATCTAACTTGACTTTGTCCATGGTATAATAAAGACGTCATTTTATCGTTTTCGATAACATATGATACAATATTATTCAAGCTGTAAATACGAGAAGATAGTGTATTAATACTAATAACAACAACAGCAAGTACTTTATAAAATTATCTTGATCGATTTGCATTAAATATGCAGCTGCTTCCATTTGTGACAATTTCCAAATGTAATTGTAATTTACATAAATAAAGCGCGGGGACTTAGGAACCAACAAAAAAATCAGATAGGTCCATGCCTTTAGACAGGAGGGAAAGATGTTGTTTTACTGCAGACAGTACAGAATAGTCCAACAATTTTTGACACAATTTCCCTACCGAATAGGTGGTGACTGTCCCTGAGTTTTAAGAACGGGTATAATGAGGGTAGGGTCTGCTGGCCTTAAACCCCAGTGTAGAATTTAAAAAATTTAAATAACCATTTGTGTCCACTGGCCACAATAACCACCCGTTTGGTCCTGAAAGTGTAGAGTTAAATGTTCCATTCTGCACCATACTATAGAGCTGTCCACAGTATAATTTGTTAAATGTTGCCAATTATCAAACCGGGCAATAGAAGGAATATTGGGAGAATTCATGTCTTTAATTTGAGCAAATCCTTGACAAGTAGTCTGATGAATTGTGTAATTTAGAAAACATACTTATGTTGGAATTATGCAGGCTCTAAATAAGGTGTCTGTTCCCTGAACCTGCCAATGTTTGGCACCCCAAATTGATTTCATTTCAATGATAGCCTTCCAATACTCAGAGCCTTTTAAGGATAATTGTTAAATAAACAAATCTGTATCTATTAGCTTGGTTTGTGTGTGCATATATTTCTTTGCAGGTGTAGGGACAAGTTTAGAATGAAAAGATTTCAGGTCTAATATATTATGTCCAGAAAAATTAGTGAATTCATCTCTATATGTTTTTGAGCTTCCTTGTGGGTGCGTTGGACAATGTACACATTGTGTGCAATTAAAAAGTATGCATTGAAAACTAGCTTGATGTAAATAATATCCATAATGATTATAACAAATTATTTCACCATAATTTGCAAAATTTAGATACAGGTCTTCACTTTCAAAAACAGTGTAATATTCCAGCTCCCAGAACACGGAGTTTACAGTGTCAACAACTCAATTGTCAGAATGTCATCAATGTATAAAAAAATCACCCATAGAGACATTGAAAACTTAAGGAATCTTGAGTATTTCTATAGGCCCAAAATATCATAGGAGACCTTATCCCAAATAATTCCATCAGTTTTTGTGACAGCTGAAATTTTCACAAGGGACAGGTCTTTTTTCAGTTTATGTGAAGATGAGTGAGGCATTAACACCTTATCAACCAGTTCTACGGCAGAGCATCCTGGCAGGAAATTGACATTTAAGAAGAAAACAGTCACAAATCCAATCCAAAGAAATAGAAAAACCAATGAAAGTGTAATCCAAACATATATTCAAAAAAGACCAGATAAGTGTATTCCAGTCATGGAAAATAAACCAGGCCTGTGTAGCACTTGTGTAGGTGGAACTGTAAAAAGAGTCAGATGAAAAATGATTTGTTCCCCCATAATAACCAGAAAAGGTTTGTTGAAAAACATGAGCCACAGATGCAGTAAGAGAGCTGGTAGATACCACAACGGGTGGATCAGTATAAATGACATCATCTGCAAGAGGAGCAGTAGTAAGTACAGTACTGACTTCTGTCATATGACTGGCATTCGTAGCAGTATTAGGAAGAAACTGAAGTTCATTTTCTGCCCCCCCCCCCAAGCTGGAGAGAAACATCCTTGATGTTGGTCACAAGCTACAGATGAATTTCCTGTATGGTAGCATGAGGAGATAGGGAACTAGCAAGGACTCCTCATGGCCTACTGTTTAGAATTGACCACATGATGTAGCTTGATGTGATCTTTGGTGCTAAAACGATTGCCTTTGAAACCAGCAAGCGGTGGCACTTTTACAGTTCTTTTACATTGTATGCCAAGGACTAGCACTGGTGCACGGTATGATGGGCCAAATTCCTTTGTCACTGCAACCTTTCAACAAATGAGATCCTCAATTTATGGGATCCAGCTGGAAGGACATGACTTCTCTTTGATTCCGGTATAGGCAGACTTCTTCAACTCTTCGTTTGATTGGCCCTTGCAGAAGTTTTGTAAATCCCGTAAGCCATCATGATCATTTACATCAAAGTGTGTGGCCTCTGCCATGATATTTGGACTGTCAAAGTCTAGAACAGATATTTACATGCCAACGAGGACAGAATATGGGGTCAGGTCACCCAGAGATAGTTTTGGGAGATATTTAGGTGCTCTTTGTACCCCAAATAGATGATGGATCCAGTTACACACTGTACCTAATACTATAGTTGTTAGGGACTTCTATAAGTCATGGCACATCCACTCCACTACTGAATTTCCCTCAAAATGATTGGGAAAGAGTAATGCACCTCTACATCCAGGGACGTCATAGCATCCCTGTAAGCTTTAGAGATGCCCTGGTATGCGTGGAATGTAGTGCATGCATATGTTCTGATAAAGACTTGAAAATCTTTAATAACAGTGCCAGCCAAACATTATGGCTACACCCAAAGGAACCTTGAGCAAGGATCAACTGCCAGTAGAATACATTTAAACGCTCCATTAGAATTAAGAAGACCACAATGGTCAAAATAAATGCTCCCGAAAGATATGTTGAAAATCAACAGGCGTGTCTCCGGAGGGAAAGCCATGGTGGAACTTTGAAGTTGTTGACAAATGCACAAAAAAGACATATTTATTGGCCTGCTTCTATAAGGCATGCCTACAATGAGGATGCTATATCAACAAAATTGTGCCCCCCCCACACCTGCCACATCGCCACACCTGCATGTGCAGAAGCAACACCTTTATGCTCAGCTGTCACTAAGGCTAGCCTGTGGTCTTGGTTAGGAATCAAACGATCACCAACCTCTGGAATTGTAAGAAAGGGAGTATGTTGCTGCTCTTGGTAGTACAGTCATCAAGGTCAACAAAACATACTCAGTTAAGCGTCTATATTGTCTAACTGGACTAAGGGTACCCATGTATACAGGAGCAGGAACATGTATTGGGGTGCGTCAGAACCAATTTAGATGTTCTCAATGTGAAAGTGGAATTTCTAAGAGCTGATACGGTCTGTATGCTTGTGGTGGTGCAATGTTAGTGTATTCATGAAATGTTCCTGTATTCGCATTCACAGCTGGAAAATTGACTCAAAATAATAAAAGACTTCTAAACTATAGACATCGTGGGCTTCAACAACAAAGATTATGTCACCACCTGCACTGCCAAGGCCATGTAACATTAGGAGCAGGTCTGCAATTGTCAGTTATTGGTATAGGTTGTGGCTGTGCCATTAATAAAACAGTAATGGAACAAAGTGCAAACACTACTCTGGGTAAATATTTTAAAGGATCAAGCTTGACAAACCAACTCAAAAAACTAGGTACTTCCTAAAATACTGTGGAGGATTAATCCCCAACACTATTGACATTTCCGGAGAAGGTGAAAGTGTACTAAGGGCACGTATAAGTACTACTCAGGAGACTAAATAAGTACCTTACAAATTGTTGGTAGCACCATGTCACAGGGATTCTGCTGGTAAAGCAGAACTATGCCTTGGGATTACAGGAAGTCAGGATGTTGGGACTGAGGGGTATATTCACAGGAATGTTTGATAACTACCGTTCGAGTAGCGTAATGCAACTTTCAACATTGCAGCCTATGGAAGGAAAACAACTCTGTGACAACGTGGAATTCACAACACGGCGGTAGCATGCAATAGTTTGCCTAAACCGTGGCCAGTGCCCGCGACACAACCACCTCGACAGAGATAAAAAGACAAACCCCAACGCGAAAAAACCTGCGATGGGCAAAAGCGCAATAACAAAACAGTGACAACCAGCGCAAGGGCAGCAATACTTACGTGCAATGCAGAAAAATGCACAAGAACAGCATACGAAAAATGCCACAGAACAACATTCATCAACAGCGGAGTACCACGGATGCACCCTGGCAAACTGTACAGGAGCTTACCACCTGTGCCTTCCAGGCACCTGAAACGTGACTTCCACATGCCAAATGTGTGTTCAACAATGCCCCTGGTGTGTATGTGGGCCACATTGTACTACCTCTGGGCAAGTGTGGCCGGGTTTCGGCGGGTGTCATCATCCAAGGCAGCGTGCATATCCTTGATCATCTGTGACAGTGCAGGGAGAAAAGAGTCAATACTTGGTTCGGCAGGATGTGATGGCAGGTCCCCCAATCCGATGACACCTGTGCTGGCTGTGTGTGGGGTGAGTGTAAGCCAGCCCACAGGGAGTAGCTGATGCTGGCAACTACACCAACAGTCATCAGGCACTCAGGAATGTAATGTCAGAACTACAAGGGGGGATGACACAAGTTGCACAGGGCTAGTGGCCCAGTTGCACAGCGGGTGACACGGGCCCACCGCCACAGAATGCTGACCTGCGGGAGACTGGGGTAGGGGCATGTGGCAGGGCAGTGCCTCAAATGTGTCATCGCTGCATTCCGCAATTCCACACGTTCAGCTGGTGTGTGGCTGTGGTGCCCTGAAATGTGGGTAGCCCAGGATGACCATGGAGTGGTGTGGTCGTGTCTGGTAGGTGGTCGTGTAGTTTGACATGTTGGTTGTGGTTTAGTCACCTATGCATTCCTACAGTTGTGCATTGGGCTTTGGAGGCTTTGGGATGTGTGGTGTGTTTATTTGGTACTTACCAACGAGCAGTCCCATTCCATATGTGCCATCCTGGAAGCGCTGGTTGATGACGGACTGTCTTAAGATGAAGGACTCAGGCACACTGACTGGGTAGTTGGCGACGACATTGGTGAAGAGTCCCCGGTGGTCCACTATTGCCTGTACATTGATGGAATGCGTGTGCTTTCTGTTGCGGTAGTGGTGTGCAGTATCCACAGGGGGCACAAGTAGGACATGTGGGCAGTCAATTGCCCTCAACACGGCCGGGAATCCGGCTATGGTGTAGAAGCCTTGCTTTGTCTCCAGCTGTTCCTGCGCAGTGTTGGGGAAGTTAAGGTACTGGGGTATGAAGCTGAGGATGACATCCAGGACAGGTGTGATGAACTTTGAGAGAGCTGGCTGTGAGACCCCTCTGACAGTTGTTGGTTGGAAGGTACCAGAGGCCAACAGGTGCAGCACAGCCAGCAGCTTTGTCTGCGGAGGGATTTTGTTTCTCCGCTTGATTGGCACAGTCAACCTGTGGGAAATGTGGGTCATGATGCGGATGATGGTTATCCTTTTGAGCCTGTAAAGGGCAATTACTTCCTCGGGCGTTAGATCTGTGAGAGTGGTGTGTTTTCAGTAGGTCCGCTGCCTCTGTGGTGGGCCAGGGGGTGGGGTCGGTCCAGGTCCTGAGGGGGTGGCCGTCCTGGGGGTGGTGGCGGTGGGTGTTGTGGCCCTGTTGGGGCTCCGAGCTGCATGATGAGTAGCTCCATGGCGTTGTTTGTTCTCCGGGTATGACTGTGTGCGGGGCTTCGTTGCCAACTGCAGGTAGTCATCCGTTTTTACACCTGGTTGAGGCAGGTGCTAAATACATGCGGATACCACGGCTCATTGCCTGGGCTTCAATAGAAGCCCAGGTTAGATGTCCTGCACATCTAACCTGGGCTTCTATTGGAATTCTATAACGCATATTAGCAAGCCCATTATCGCTGTTTTAGCGGTAGTTTCCTGCCGCTAAAAAAGCGATAATTTTAACAAGGTTCTTGCTAATATGCCCCCAGATGCCTGCCAAAAAGCTTCCACTGCAGTGAAATAGGTTATATATCTTCTTCCACCCTTGTCAGCAGTGATACTTTCAAACACATTATTTAAACCACTGATCCAAGCAGAAGGATTTAGAGGTGACCCTATTTCAAGATCAGAATCTTCAATTTACCATTCAGGGCTTAAAGGGATGTTGAAAGAAAATACTCAGTGATAGGGCATGAATACTCAGCATGATTGTGGGCCATCTGCCATTTAAAGTCTATTTGAGGGGTCTGACGTTTTGGTGCATACGGACCATAGACCTTTGGTGCTTGCTTTCAAAAGGTGATCATAAAACATCTCCTGCATGGCCAGATATCGATTAAAACTAGATGAGTAGAACTTCGACCTCAAAGAAAGGATGATTAGGATGAATGAGGAAAGCTTGCACTTGATTCACTTGAATGAATTCCTGGGAAGAAGGCCCTCCAACAAATGATAGGGTCTCACCATATAACACACAACCTTTCCATCCTCCTGTCAACTTTTACGTTATTAAATGGAAGGCAAGCTGGAACCAAACATACTCCTTTTTGGTTAACCAGCAGCAGAAAGATAATAGTAGACAGGAAACATATCTGAGAGAGAATAGGAAGGTACCAGATAAGGCTTCAAGTCACAGTCAGAATTTTTGTAAAAAAGAAATACAGTGTGGCATGTGAAGGATTCAGCTCATATTAATAAACTGAGAAAAGCATCCCAGGTACATCCTATCTAATGACCTAGCCTTAAAGAATTTAAGAGGTCAGAAAGAATGTTGTAAAATCAGGAAGTGGTCACATTTTGGAATAACCAAAGTTTGCAAAGTCAAGTACATTTCATGTCTTTGTAATTCTTGAAGGAAACAGTGTATTCCGAACTGGCATCAAGAATATATTTAGCTTCTACTTCCTTTTTGAACTTGTTATTTTGTGGCCAATGTGAGAATATGCATTACATTATGATGTATTACTTTGCCCCTTTTCCTTCACCCCTATCTTATCATGCCTTTTCTCTTTTGCCACTTCCTCTTCCAAGCCTTTCCAGGTGATCTTCTGCATAGAATGCTTGCTTTGCTCGGCTGTGGGAATTTGATAGTGACAGTTAGAGCAGCTCTGATGTGACAAGAGCAGCAGTTTTTGATGGTCCTGAAGTGCTAGGGATTTTCTGAATAAAACTACCTTGCCTTTTATCGAAGGTTCATCATTATGAGAGTTTACATTACAGATGGACAGTTTGCCAAATAGGGGTGCAAGAAGATGTAATGTGCGTAGACCCTCAGCTGGCTCTGGGCATTTTGTAAAGTTTGGAAAATTCATAAACTCTGCAACGTTTTTAAACAAAGAGAAGAGTTATCAGTTTTTTGCCACAATAAGTATATGTTACCAATGTGGAAACAATGCAAGGCAGAGTGCTGCTGCTGCTACTAGCTACCATGACACCCACCCCAGGGCACATTCTTGGTGCTGTCTGGCTCCTGGACACTACTTGTCATAAGTACAATTGTGAATGTGCATTGTGTCAATTTCATTCTGCCTTTTAGTTTTCATGTGCAAAACATAAATGGTGATGAAAAAATATCTATGCATCTGAAGCAACAATTATGTTCATCCCCGCTGCAAAGTTGTTCAGAATCGCTGAGCCTGCTAGAGAAGTAGCTGGGGCCAAAATACTCTAAGGCTCAACTGCTCAACAAACAGTCCAATTCAATCATTCTTTCCTTGCTGGAAACTCAGCGTAATTAACGTTCAGTCACATCTGCATTTATCATTTGATGCATAATTGACATACTGTTTGTTGATGGAGTGCAATCCTGAAATAGATTAGAACAAAATGAATCTCTCTCTCTCCACTACATATTTCAAAGTACCCAGGTTTTCCAGTGCCGGACTTGCAAGATATGATATTTGAGCACCCTGTAACCTGTGCATCTCCTTCACTGCAATTCTACGTATTCTATTCATTTATTTTATTTATCTAAAATATTTATAAAGTGCAACACTCGTCCCCTAGGGTATATCAGGGCGTTGTATAGCTCCCTAATGTTCAGCCAAGAGAACCTCATAAGAAGTATCATATGCAGAAAAGCAATAATTTAAGAATAACCAGGTTTTCAGTTTCTTTCTAAACCTTAAATTATTCTCCGTAAGGTGAATCTCCAGCGGTAGCAATTTCCACTGGGCTGCAGCCTGATGCAAAAAAAAATGACCTCCTGTTCTAGCTTTCTTTATTCGAATTACTTTCGCTAAAGCTAGATTACGCGATCTCAAATCAGGAGATGGTTGGCAAAGTTCCATTTTGGCCTGTAGAATTTCAGAACCGGTCTTATACGATATAGCATAGGGGTTTGAAACTAGCTATTTTCCATATAAGTAGCCAATTTAAAGAGGACAAACATGCCGAAGTAGATCCATATCTGGCCATATTGCAGATTAGCTTGGCGAAGGCATTTTAAATCACTTGAAATCTTGTAAACAGGTAATCTGCCATGCCCACAAAGATGGCATTGCCACAGTACAGTTGGCTAGTGATCAAAGACTGGATAACGGTTTTCCGCCAAGCTATTAGCAAACACTTAAACACTCTTCTCCGAAATTTGAGGATTCCAAAACATTCCCTGCAGGTAACTTTCACGTGTTCCTGCATGGAAAGGGAGTCATCAATGATGATTCCAAAATTCTCCACTGATTTCTTTGGAGTAGGCATGTCCCCCAAAAGGTCTGGCCACCAGAGGCATCCCAAATCAAGTAGGTACCACTGAATAAGAGGATCTCCGTTTTGTCAGCATTAAGTTTTAGACAAAGATTGGTCATCCATCCTGCCATTTTTGTGAGGTACCCAAGTAGAGTCCCTCTAATTGTCTCGGGTTTCTTACCCAAAGAATTGATCATCTGGGTATTATTAGCTTAAGAGCAGACCTTAAAGCCCCATTTCAACACAATTTTGGCTAGTGGGGCCACATACACTTTAAAAAGACGAGGACTCAAAAAGGAGCCTTGCAGGAATCCACATTTAGATTTTTGAGAGTGAGATCTCAGAGTATGCAGCTGAACTGTGTATGATCTGTTCTTTAGAAAGGAGCCAAACCATTGAAGGGCTTTGGAATGAATACCAATATAAAAAAGTTTGCTAATCAGCATGCTGTGTGAAACAGCATCAAATTCTGCTGAAAGATCTAGAAGGATCAGGGCAGTGTCCTTGCGTAGATGAACTACTAATTCTAATATCCAATGCAGCTAACAGTTGTGACTCAGTGCTATTGTTAGCCTGAAAACCAGTCTGTGAAGGATCCAGTAAATGGTTGCATTCCAAAAAGTTAGGTAGTTGCCTATTCACCAGAAATTCCATTTGTTTTGGCATAAATAGTAAAAGAGAGATCATCCAAAAGTTAAAGAGAATGGAAGTATCAATTCCAGTTTTCTTTTCTAGAGTTAAAAGTGAGGCTTCTTTCCAAACTTCCAGATATGTTGCCTCTACAAGGCATTGGTTACAAATATGAGTAAAATTAGGATATGAAGTAGTGGCTAACTGAATAGATAAAATGTGGGCAGGTATCCAGGGGAGAGCTAGATTTGACCACCAACATTAGCTTTAAAACTTGCTCTTCCCTAACCTGTTCAATGACTTCCAGATCAACAGTAACATCTGTGTTAGTGCTCATAAGGAGCCAAGGAAATTTGTCTAAAGATGGGCCCCAAAAGATGAGTATATATTCCCAATTTTGTCAGTGAAGTAAGTTCCTATTGCTTCACAATGAACTTCCGTAGGGGGAGTTCATTGGGACAAACAAGTCGGCTGAAAGAGTTCCTGCACAATTTTAAATAGTTCTTTCTGGGAACTGCTATTTTCCTAATTTTTTTTTATACAATAGTCCTTTTTGGCACTGCTAAGCATTTTATGATATTTGTTCAGCTCTTTTTTACATTTTAGGGAATCTATTTAAATTCTTGAATGCCTCTACTTTTGTTCCAGTTTTTACATTTCCTTTTTTATTATTTTGAGTTCTGAAATGTATAATTTTTCAGAAGGCTGGCTTCTGACCGATTTATTGATTTTCAAAGGACCGCATTTATCCAATGAGTTTAAAATCGCCACGTTTAAAGATTCAATCCATTTGCAGAGAGGTTTCTTCTTACTATTTCAGGAGGAATAAAATGTCAGCCAAAATCAAATATGTAATTTTAAGAGTAGTAATGTCCTACGGTTCGCAAAAACAGTACCAAAAAATAATGTTTTTTACTTTTCCATGGAAATAGAAGGACTATTTCAGGAGCAATAAAATGGTTGGAGATAATATCCTCAGTTATGCAACTCCAAGGTCTCTTCGGAATTGAAGAGGAATCTGCCAAATGTTTTTTTCCATTAGGAAATGTGACAGAAAGTGTAATTAAAAAATGGTCCATCCATGTTGAAGGAACGGGGTCCAAAATGTTTAGTCTTAATATTGAAAAATAAAAGATCTAAGGTATGGCCTACTTATAACAGTCTTTTCCTTCTTTTGCAGATGAAATAATCACCAGTAGGTAGGTTTGCAATGTCAAAGCACTGGACGGTGAGTATACATATCCAGCAATATGTAGTAACGTGTACCTTACTGTCATAGAAGAGCAGTCATCTGTAATTCCTTCTGTACCCTGTTTATCTTTGCAGGTTCCGAGGGGGATGGTAGCCAAGATCAGAAGCATGCCCAAAAGCCAGCAACACATGCAGCAGAAAATGAGTGGATGTTGAAGATTCACCACAACGACCAGGATGAAGAAACATAAATGAGGCCATCAGGGACACAATCAGATGAGGTTTGATCTTAAGCACAATAATTGCAGGTGAAGAGTGACTCCCCAGTAGAGCTTTTATGCTGCCGCACCCAAAGAGTCCACCCACGACTAACGCAGATGTTCAGGTGGGTCATCGACACAGGTGAGCAGAGAAACACTAGACTGCATCCCCCACCTCAAGCCCCTACTTAGTTTCTGAGTTACCAGCCCATGCAGGGACACACACCCATGACATACACAGTCTACAATCTCTGATGCTAAATTATGGACTGTACTTCACCTAATGCTTGGTGTGTTGCTGACACTGATCACTATTTGGCCTATTTTAACTTGCATTTTGAAAATAAAAATTAGGATTTGGTCTGCATGCAATTGCACAATGATATGAGTATACTTGAACTGAAACAATGGATCAATGACCATTTGCACAAAGTAGGCCATACCTTAGATGTTTTCTTCTCCAATATTAAGACTATAAAAAATGTGTACACCGTTCCATCAACATGGATGGACCATTTTTTATTGCATTTTCTGTCACATTTCCTAATGGAAAAAAATATTTGGCAGATTCCTCTTCAATCCCGAAGAGACCTTGGAGTTGCATAACTGAGGATATTTTCACCAACCATTTTATTCCTCCTGAAATAGTCCTTCTATTACCATGGAAAAGTAAAAAACATTATTCTTTGGTACTGTTTTTGCGAACCTTAGGACATTACTACTCTTAAAATTACATATTTGATTTTTGCAACATATAGTAGGGGAGAATGTATACTTACTGTTCCAACCTATGCATATATCGATCTATACTTTAGTAGGAGAAGAAATGAAAAAACGTACTGAATATTTGTTAGCTACACCATGAACACTGAAGATATCCGCAGCAGGAAGGACTAATGCCTTTGTCTTGAGGGATCACAAGAATACTATCTTTTGTTTTCTCCACATCCCCTTGGCCCAGGATTCTGTTCTCACTTGAAGTAACTTTACCTTTCAAGTGTTTACAGGATTCTGGTGGCATAGGGATTCAGCTTCGGGCAATCACATCTCGCTCCCACAAGATTGAACAGCCATATGAGCTTTGGTTGTGACCGAACGTTACAGTATATATCTTCAAATGCCTGGTGTGATCCTCATAATTCTCGCTACCATCTCACTGATAAAATTATTGTAGGAGAGACCATATGCCCAGTGCCGTTCTTCCTTGTAGTCTGTTTTACTCAAAAAGTGAAGCTGATAACAAGCATCTTCCGATCTACCTAATCCAAAGCCTAGCAAAGAACACAATACAGCATTCAAGGTCACAAGTGTTGTCCCACACCTTCTAGAAAGGGCAAATATTTTCCACATGCATTGACTACTGCACACTGCTCCAAGTTGTTTCTAAATGCCTTTCTATATATAAAAGATCTCATGCATGGATGACCCTCAACACGTACAAAGTCTTGACACCACAAACATATTATAGCCAGGGTTACCCAAAAGCAACAGAAATTAGGTTCCTGAAATATAGACTAGGAATTCTGCCAAGCACAGAGCATCTTCCACCATGGCTCAGGATAGAGGGCAACGAGTTCTGCCCACTTTGCAACTCAACCAATGGGGACATTCTCCATGTCACTTGTCTTTGTGAAGAACTCCAACAAGCACGCCAATTGCTCCTCAAGGACCAGCTTAAGCAAAAAGGGATCAGCACCAGAAGGCAAGCGGTGCTTGCCTGCCTGAATCCTCTAAATACTAAACTGAACTGCAGATACTTCAAATTCCTCGCAATGGTCGAGCAAAGAATTCCAAGACCGCCAAAACCGGGGATCAACAATACAGACACAGGTTATCAAGCAGACGGTCAGAAGGAAGCAAGGGAACTTACTGTCCAACCCTTGTAAATAGGTGCATTGACAGTAACACTGTACTTTTATTTACTCAAATGCTTAACTTTAAACGGTTTTAATTTATGATATTTTATGATCCTTTTGTAATACGTTTTGCACTGGTTTTAATTAACTATGCATAATAAACTTTACCTTACCTTACCTTACCTTTATATATAAATTACATCAATGGGTAAAATATATGTTGTACTAAATTAAGCTAGAAATGCATCATGCCTGTAAATGTTTCCAAGTGCAGCCCAGGCACAAATATATGAGGTAATTTTGGACCAAATAAAGTCTGTATTAAGACATGGTCATGCCTGAGAGTCTTTGTAATGTTTTTTTCTGTTTTCCATTAGTTTGTGAAACAGGTGCAAAGGGAATAACTAGATGCTTTGGAGTTCTAGTACAATGATGATATCTTGATCTACCCAATCCAATTCATGCATCATAGCAGGTAATCACCTTATAGACCAGATGTCTATATAACCATCTATTAGCCTAATATTCTCACTTACTCACACCACCACAGCAGAATTTCTCAGTTCCTGACTATGTGTGATGTATAAATATCTGTGCATGAGAAAAGCAAGTTGTGGTTGAATGCTTTCCTATCGCTCAAAGAGATCTAGCTGGTACTTACGGGTCCACCTAGACCTTGAAATTGTTACAAATGTTCAGCTGATGGCTTTCCATGGCATCAGACGTTTCACAAACCTGTGCAACTTGTTCTTAAGCTAAAGCTATCATAGAGGTAACTGTAAGGTTTCTGCAACCATTTCAAACACCTTCAATTCACTGACAACCAATTTCATTTAATATTCATGGTAGGTTTGCCTAATGGTCATGGCCTTCCAGTGCATATAGGTTGTAGTGTGTACCTATAGCAAGGTGCCACAACTAAGAACTGCCTTCTGTCTCTATGCTAGCGCTACTTATTCCCTTTTATGGTGTGGGTGTATGATCTAGCATCCTTTTTTTAATTATAAAGAGGGTTGATGTGCATTTCTCCCACACGCTCCAAGGCTCAGAAAGCGAAGCCCCAGCAGCACGCGACAACTTTGCAAATATTCAACTTCGTTGGTGCGTGTCTAACTCTTTAATTCCATTTGCCTTCATTGCCATCTGCAGACGGATTGATAAACAAAGAGAATCAACCCATACCTGGACTAGGAATTGCAATTGGTTTAGCAGACTAAGAAGGGAACTGTGGTCAGTTGGATTCCTTTATAACAAAACTCATATTATGTTTACTAGATATCCTCTGTTTTTCAGTATTTTGGGTCTTCCTATCCCCACTGTTACAGAAAATCAGATTATCATGGCTCCTTGATGGCTATGCAGAAACAATCTGACTGATAATGAAATCAATACAAGTCTAAAGAGAACATTGTGTGCTCTAAGGATGAATCTAATTAAATCCAAGCTCCTCTCTGTACTTTTGTCGATTAGGTTTCTTTGTTCATCAAGAATCTACGATTGAAAGACCATCATCTCTTACTTCGTCAGTATGTACAACCTAACCCCATCTTTGAGGTATCTATGCCCATGGAGTTGCCCACTCCTCTACAACACATCTGTATTGCATGTCACATTTTGGGCACACACCTGTCTAACCACCACCTGTTACAATTTATCGAGATGAACAATATGAGGAATGTTGTGAGAAAGTTGGATTATTAGTTGAGGTAGAAGGTACTCCACTACTAGTAACAATGTCACTATTCTTGCTAGGTCTGGTGAAGATGTTACTGATTTAAACTTGAGCTCAATCACAGGTAGCTGCGGCACAAAGCAGACAGTATCACCTTAAGGAAATGTGTAACGCATTTAGAACTACCAAAACAGTTCAATAGTCAAAAATACAACACAATAAAAATCATGCTCCATTTAATACAAATAGAAACTAATGATTATTTAAAGTTTTAATAAAAAACTATTTCACTAAAAAGCGGTAAACTCCAACCACTGTCATCTGTTTGCCATTGACCAGTACCTAGAAGGGATTTAAAGATGACCACAATGAAGCACAGGTTGTAAACAGAAAGCATGTTCAACCCTGTCTAAAGTTTTACCTTCTGACTTAGGCTCTAAAATGGAAGTCAAATATCCTCAGCAGTGCAAGGCAGTAGCCTGTGCCGAGAAGGATTGCATGAGGCTGAATAGTCATGAAACAAGGTCCAAGTGAAGCTGTTGACTTTTGGAGGCAAAGCGTAAAACAAGAGAAATTCAACATTTGCCGCCAAGGAAGGTCCCTTGCTGGCCGGGTGCTTTTGGCGCCTACACCCAGTGAAAATTTCTACCTGCAGACCAAGTCACCTTTTTGGAGCTCAGCTTCCTCCAGGAGGGCAAGGCTGAAAGCTGCAGACTAGCAAGGACCCACAAGGATAGATAGCCTCTTGAAATATCCCACAAAAATAGATTTTCTGCTGCAGAAAAGCTCTGTGCGCAAGCAACCTGAATCTTTGGCCAGGCGGCAACACACCATCCAATTGATTCACCAGAATTGTCCTGGTCCTCCAGAGGTCTTTGGAGTTCAAACGTTTCTAAGTCCCAGGTCTTTCAGGATGTTAGGTAGGGTATACTTTGACACAGCCAATGGTTCCAGGTCCTCAGGAACATCACTTGGGGGTCAAGACTCACTCCAACAGAAGCCACCAGAAGGGCCCAGGACCAGTCCAATTAGAACTGGTCAGCTGAGCTCTTCGGGAAAAAGGCTTCAAGCTGCTTGTGGAATCCCTTTAGCTTATCAGGAGGTTAGCCAACTGACCCTTGCAGTCCACTTCTTCGGCCTGAGTACAAGTGAAGCAGGTCCAGCCTTTCAGGTCTCCTCACAGGTCTCAACAGCAAATGCAATCTTTCTTCTGTATTGCACTGATCCAATGTTCTGAAGAGGGTGCCCAGGGGTTCCACATTTATACCTGGCACAGGCCTGTGGGTGAGGGTGAGGGTGACTCCTGGCCCCTCCGTAACTAATAGGGAAAACATTCCCAGAATTAACCTTACCCAGTTTTAGGCAGTTCCTATTTGCCCTACTGCAAGCAATGCTAGTGCCCCTCTCTTCCTAGATCCAACATGGCAGAACCCTTTTTTTCCCTGTTCAGAGCATCTGTGCCCCACCGGAGGTGTGGCCAGTGAAATAAGCAACCCCTCTTCTGTGGTCACTCAAATCATGTTCTGGGAAAGCCCCTCTTCCACTGGAATTGGTGCCTGGCTGACTAGAAGGACAAAGACAGGGGGGCCGGCTCATGTGGCTGCTTGCTGGGTAGTGATAACAATATAAAATGCAGCATTTGGTCCCAATGCTTTCCTATAGAACACCTAACCCTGCTACAGAAAAAATAGCTTTAAGGGCTTTGTTACTGTAAGGATATGTTTAACATTAAACTTTTACATGTCCTACTTTTAAATACAATACACCCTTCCTTATCGGCATTTGAGGACTACTTAAGGGTAACTTATTCGTATTTAAAAGGATGGTTTAGGCTTGTCAAAAGGGGCTATTTCAACAGGTTGAAACAGCAGTTTTAACACTTCACAGGCAGACTACAGTGGTAGGCCTTCAGTCATGATTTGCATCGTCACTCTAGTGGTGGCACAATCTGTTCAGCAGACTACTAGTGAGATTTGCCTTACAGGTTCAGGACTGTTCAGTCTCTACTGGCGGAGGTCTTGAAATATAAGGGGGGGTAAGTAGGAACGTTTGCAATTATTAATTCTCACTTTAAGATGAAAAATGAGGCCCATGAATCAACCATCGTTGTAGGTTCCCTTACCCCGGGGTGGGACTTGGATCATCAAACCAACTTTCGGCAGGAAGTGACAGAGTGCTACCTTAACACCCGCTGTTGCTTTCATTGACTATTCTGACTTGTACTCATGAGCAAGTTAGGAAAGTGACTTGTCAGCCTAATTGGGGAAAGGCGCTCTGAATGTTGATGCTTCAACTGCAAGCAATTTTCAGAAGCAACACATACTGGACTATTGGTAGGGAAATTATGTGCATATTTAGCACTGATGTTTATGCTTGAGTCAGATAGTTTTACACTCTAATCAGCATTTTCAGCGTATCTGTCATCGTTATTAAAGTTTTAACAAAAATCATCAGGCTCCCGTGTAATTTCCAAATATAGAAGGGGCCACTGTCAAGAATTGTGCTGACTTCCATTGTGTGTCTTTCTGAAAACAAAGCTAACCTTGTCCTGGTTATTTGATCTGATTCAAATATATTTTGTGGTAAGAAATATTTCAGAAGTTACAATTCATTCGCATTCAATCATCCCAGGATAGAAGTGGCGGTGCCGTGCAAAGGATTAATTTAAGGTGATGCAGCAATTGGTGTTGAGGAACTCACCCTCTTCCATTTAAAGCACTTATTACGAGTGGCTCAGTGTTTCTTTGAAGTGTTGCTTATTACACCCGATAAAATGTAACTCCAATGGAGTCGGATGAGGATTACTTCAAGTGTGATAAATCGAACCTATTACACGTTTTGGGAAATAACATGCAGTTTTTGGTGCCCACCAAAATAAAATTTACATGTTGTAGTTATTGCTGGGCATTTTTGCCCCAGTAAATTTCGGCAGTTGAGAGAGACCTGGGGGAAACTGCTGGTTGCAGTCTTAGATATAAAACGTATTTCATTTGTAAAAAGGGGTAATATTCATCTGACTTTTATAGACCTATAGTCTGCGTTTGATTGCATCAGTCATGACAAGTTTTGGAATATTTCGACAGACCTTGGGGTAGAGACACCTGTTTTCCAAAGTTTACGGGAGTTATATACGAAAGTAGGGCCGGGTTCCGCTATGGCGCTAAGGGACAGTGCACCCAGTCCTTTTGCATAGAGAAAGTGGTAAGGCAGGGCTGTGTATTAGCACCCTTTTTATTTTCATTATATATAAATAGCCTGGGAAGCGAGTTAGTCAGTAAATGTAAGGATATCCCACCAATGGGGCACCATCCTATCCCGCCCCCTTCTGGGTCTTCAGAGCCTTCTTAAAATGTTTGTTACCTATATGCAGAATTTAGGACATTTAGCCAACCAATCCAAAACATCCACTATGAAATGAGGGAAAAGGTAAGTGAAGTGTTGTGATATAAAAATCAATGATGCAAAGAAAGTGGACTCTTTCTACCAATGCTAGGAAGCTGCTGTTCCGGAAATCAACTATATCCTGATAGAATGTTGCCAGGAAACTAGGTATGAATCCTCCAAACAAAATGGTAAAGATTTATAAGGACAAATGCGTGTCCATTGCCAAATACAGGGCGGGATATGGTGACACCCTAATTGTTGGGTGCGGCAAATGGTGCAAAATGAGTTTTTGAAGCATTTTCTTGCTGATTCTTTTGTATGTCATGCAGAATTAGGAGTACCATCTCTAGCAGACATAATTAAGTTACAGCCCATTATATCATGGCATCAACTTTGGACGACAGAGTTCAGTGATGTAAATCGAGCTATTATTAGGGGCTGCCTTAATTTGAGATTTTCTTTGCATATTCCATGGCAGTCTTATATTAAACAACTTTCCTTTGATTTTGGAGATACACACTTTTTGAGCAGCTTGAATCCCTGGAAGATAGTAGAAGGAAATATTTGAAAACTGAATGCTTAGGGCTTTTTGAAGAACCTAGGGGCATATTACCAACAACTAGCGATAATTATCGCTAGGTTGGCTTAGCGGCAATATTTTTATCGCCGAGCTGCGGCGATTTTTATCGCTTAGGAGCCTTGATATTATCAAGGTTTATCTCCTAAGTGATAAAAATCGGCCGAAATGCATGAATATCGCTGAAAAGTCAGCGATATTCGTGCATTACCGAGCAAATGCTCTTAGCAATGTTATCCACCACCCATTGGATAACATGGCTAAGAACTGCTCAGGGCAGGTGTTAGCTTTTGGAGATATTCGCACTTAGCGCGAATATCTCCAAAAGTTGGTAATAGGAGATAGCGATGTTAGCGACTGTTTCCAGTCGCTAACATCTTGGCACGCCCACTTTGCATGTCATTAGTGATAAATATCACTGACATGCAAAGTGGGGCCCAAGATGGTCGCTATCTCCGACTAGCTGTCGCTAACTGGTGTTAGCGACAGCTAGGTAATAGGGAGATAATTTTATCTCCGCTTTCTTGGCTTTTAAAGCTAAAAAAGCGGAGATAAACCCCCTTGATAATATGCCCCCTAGTCTGTCTACAGAATTGTTGAAGTCTAGTGTATTTAAGTAAGGGTGGGCGGAAAATACGTTACGCTCGCGGATTTTGCGGATTTTCGGTAAATTCGCGATCCGCGAACGCTCGTGAATTTACCGAAAATCCGCAAATTCGCATGCAGCGGATTTTTTTTTCTTGGAGATACAATTGGTGCGTGCGGTGTAAGTTCGCAATTGCGAACATGTAGGTGCGGCGGGCAGCAACAATCTCGCACTCGCGAAATTACAAAATTTGCAATTCTGCACAAGAAATCCACTAGCAAGCAGCATAGACTTCTGAAAATGATGATTTTTATCAGAATAACTCCTCAGGTTGACATTTGCCTGCCCTTTTTTGGATTTGAGGCCTTTTGACTTTCTTTGGATCACTTTTGGATTAGAAATAAACTTTCACAAGTAAGTTTGTTTGGGGGCTTGGGCATTACATTTGCTGTTCTGCAGAAAAACGAGTTTTGCTCAACTGAAAGCACTCAGCAGCAGGTGCAAAAGTTCAAATTCATCATTAGTAACCATTCCCTGTAGTGCTTCCTGACTGGGGCCCCTCCAGAGTTCAGTTGCTAGTTGCAACAATTGTATAACCCTGCTCTGTCCCTCACAGCCGGATCATAGAACAGCTACAAGTAGGCCACAAAGGTCCTGGAAAAAAAAATTGCACTGCAACAGAAAGCAAATTACAGATAAGGAAGCAGGTGCCAGACTGGAATTTTTAAACAGTGACACATTAATAAATCAACCCCAAATTAATTCATGTCAGTTGAAGCAGGGCAGGTGTGCTTGCTTTTTCCCCCAATAATCTACAGTGATGATGATGAACCAGAGGGTGGCATTGATGTACCAGAGGGTGGCATGGGTGAAACAGAGGGTGGCAGTGTTGAAACAGAGGGTGCTGTGAACCTGTGATGATGAACCAGACGTAGAAACAACATAGTCACGACCGTTGCGTGCCGACAAGTAAGTTCGCAATCGCGAACTGCTACAAAATCCTCGCGAACTGGCAGAAACCCTTGCGAACACCAAAAAAAAAAAATCCGCAAATTCGCGAGAATTCGCGGATTTTGCGGATTGCGAGTTCGCAAATTAGCAAAATTCGCGAACGCCAGATTCGCAAAATTCGCCCATGCTTATATTTAAGAATCATACTATGTTGATTACGCATGATATGCAGCCCTATCTCAAGTTCATACTGAATCCTAGGGATCAGTGTGTTCTTACTCATCGTAGAGTGGATATTTTCCACAGTTTAATTTGCTTCCTCGTAATGAATGATTGGTCTATGACATTAGCAAATTTCCCCTGTGATCATGTGTCAACCCAGAGCACCCAGCATGTAGTGCTCTTTTGCAAAACGTACACTAACCAGAGGAAGCGCTATATTGTTCCCGTGGTAAGGTCCCTCATTTTTTCACAATGTCAACCTAAATATCTTTTTTTACAAACCCTACCCACATTGGATATATGTTGCACCATGTCAATCTCCTTGTGGGCGGTGATTAATACCAGAAATAAACTCTAATTATGAGCAATATTTTGTTTGGCTTGCTTTCAAACTGAACGGTTTTATTTATGTTCTGCTTGTATGAAGCTGATAAGTAGTGTTTACATTTCTTCTTCAAGTTTTATTGTGCTGTTATGATGTACTGTAGTTTTCACTGTTTAAATACTTGCACAAAGATTTCGATGTATTGTGATGTATTGTATTGTGCTTTTATGATTTTAAATGAATTTTAATAAATTATTTAGACAACATAAAGCTTATAATTCCAGTTTGTGTGGTAACACAATTTACTGCACATACCAGAATTTTCCAGGCCACTGGTAATGAGGGACAAAATGTGTTCAGACACTAACAGTGATTTCTATTGGAGTTTTCAAGTCTTGCATGATTGCTGGCATATGTAATTGACTATGGCAAAAATGTGCTGCTTCCTCTTTACAGTAAGGACTGGGGTAGCAATAAACATTAACATTCTACCTGTAAAATAGTTCCATCGTTGTCAATGGTCCAAAGGGATTTACTGGGTAGGATACCTCTGAGAGAATAATTCAAAACCATAATGCTCCTTATTCTATGTTATAGCGTTATCCATATTGAATCTTCCAGATAGTTTGGAAACAAGTATATAGATAGCACACCATATATTAGCACAGAAACAGATCCAGCAACAAGGGGCTGATGTTGACGGTAGTCTGAGTTGGGCTCCAGGCGCCCTATAAAATAAAGTTCAATCTCTCCTGCAATTAATGATGACTGAGACAGTGATGCCATCAGTAATGTTGTTTGTGAAGTCATCAGTGATGTCACTGACCATGTCATGAGTGATGTAATATGTGAGGTCATAAGCAGTGCATTGCTAAGGCATGAGTTATAGTTAGCTCAGGTAATTATAACTGCTGAATTTCACTGGTTTTCTATAAGTGAAATCTGAGCCTAACTATAACGTCCCTGTAACCTTAGTTTTTTCAGTGAACTTCTAAGACTTTTTCTATTTCTTAACTATGACGTCTCTGTTACCTTTATTTTTTTCAGTGTTTTTTTACGAATATCTCTCCTACAGATAAGAAAAGGCTCTGGCACACTTGGGAGATCATTAGGAAGTCCGCCCGCCATCCCGTCGTACAGAGGGACCAACCATCATAAGGGCAGGGTCCCGTGCCCGCTATTAGTATGTGCCCACCACGGTGGCGGGCGCATCAAGCATTCCTGTCATTGTGGCGGGCGGTGCACACAGCACCGCCCGCCACAATGCCAGGAAGGCATGTTGTGCATCTCCATGCACAATATGGCAGGCACCCTGCGGTGCCTGCCATGTTGTGCATGGTACTTCTGGGGGTACCATAGGTACCCCCCATGTGCCTCCCCACCCCCCGGAGTCCCTGGGGGCCCGCAAAGGGCCCCCCAAGCAGACTCCGCCTGCCTTTCCGTGGCGGCAATGCTGCTACGGAAAGGCATTCTCAAAAGCACATTGTAATATGGCTGGCGGTGTCAATCAGACACTGCCACCATTTTGCAGCCTTTTCCGCCCGGTCGAAAGTTGACCGGGGTGGAAATGCGGCGGACCCCAGCCATAATAATATGGCGGGGGGTCCTTTTGTATAGGAATGGCGGGCGGACTGTCCCCGCTGGTCACTGCCAGCCTGGCGGGGGTAATCCGCCCACCATCCTAATGGGGCCCTTGGTGTCACAATACATTAGTTTATTGCTGAAACAACAGTTTCACAGGTAATGTGTTTCCACCATGGATGGCCTTTTTCCATATAAATCGTTGAAAAGTGCTAAGGTGCATATGTATGAAAGGCTTGGCTACACCCTGTTTAATCACTTATCCATGCATTATGAAGGCCAGTACAAAATATTATGTTATTTTAAGTTATGTTATGCTTAAGTTATGTTATGCTATGGTATGCTATGTTATGTCATGTAGATGAGAACCAGTCCTGACGTGAAGATAACTGATATGCCAATGTGATACATATCTTTAAATCATGTAGAGAACTTGTGCCCCTGAAACTATTTGTGTACTTTGTAAACCTGTTTTATGGATGATATTTAATGTTGAACACATCAGAAACCGGAGAGGATAAGTAGCCTGAGCAAAACACATGTCGGCTGGTACTCACAATATATTTAAAGCTTCAGGCTGCAGAGTGGATTAATTAACAAACACTATACATTCAAACATTTTAACATTATCTACTGATTATTGATTCACTTAATTAACAAGTTGTATGCATAATATGGATCAATCCCTTTATACTATTCATTATAATTTTGGGTTTTACTCAAAGGAATCCAAACCAGCACTTCAAACAAAGGAGCTACATTGGCACCAGGAATATGGATAGTTTCTAGTCTCTTGGCGTACAGCCACAAAACCCTCATGTACTGCATTATGTTATACTGTGTTGTGTTATGTCACGCTTTGTAATATATATGCTATAGGCATATGAACCCCATGCATTCTGTCATTAAGGCCTCACAGCGGAAATGGATGTCTTTCCAATTTGAATTTGAGAGTTCTGTCTCAAACAAGCATAAATAAAAGAAAGACTCGAGTATGATGAATGTATGCATGAAAAACAGAATGCATAGATTATCAATGTGCAACTATAAATAACGGAAGTTACTATTTTTTGTAATTGTACACTTTCTTTGTTACCACAAACAATGAAGAACTATTGATTAAAAGTGCCATAATGAAACAATGGAACTCCATATAATACCCAGAGAACTTCTTGAGTTATTCATTCATTTTTCTACTTATTTTTTCATATTTGGATACTGCACGAAGTTCCACAGAACATCAAGGTGCATAGCATATAGAACAGAGCACAGTACCCAACAACAAAAGGCAATTAGAATGGATTACAAAGAAAAACACACACAGCGGGTCCATTAACCAACATAAAGGCAGCGAAAAAAGAGTTCTTCAAGGGTCGCATAGGGGATGTTTGCATGGAAGTCAAAATTGCAGTAAATTTACAGTTAGTCAAATACAATATGAAAACAAATCAACAACGTTCTGATAAGTAAAACAAGTGTTAAAGAGTGGGAACCACTTCACAAGTTTGTGAAAGAAGAGGAGATGGTGGTTGAATCAGAAGAATGTTAGCTCTCCTTAGATGGTAGAAAAACGTGTGTTTGTCTGGTCAGAGGGTGGAAAGGAATTCTAGCCTTAGGTGCACTACCCAGATGGATTCACTTAAACTGCTCTGTCTCTTGAAAGCTAGCGGCATCTGCAACACTAGACTGTGAAATAAGTAATCAGAAATCAATAGAAAACTAGTAGACATCAGATTTGTGCAAGATAGGTAGAGACTGGACCAGCATACTGTAAATACATCTGGCTTCAGAAAACAGTAGGGAGTGAGGAGGAAGGGAGTAATGCAACCAACCCGTTTTCTAGCTATGATTAGCCTTGCCATCGCTTGATACTTTTAGGTATGCCTGTCCGTGGGGAATTGCCACACAATAGGACTAAGCATATGAATTCTGTTCTGAAGTCAGAGTGTCATGTGTAGTATTTTACCACTCACTGTAGTCTCAGTTGTAATTGCAGATTTATAACAGGGTTATTTATGTGAGCAGGGATATTTAGGGGCTTATTTAGATTTTGGTGAAGAGGGTATTCAATCGCTTTCTCCACTAAACTCACATTTTGCATGCCCAATTTGGGGATGAGCAGGCTGAAGTATGTCAACGAAAGACCTTACTCTGTCTCTGTTGCTGACATACACCTACAACAGCCTTACAGAGTACGGGCCGACAGAGATTAGCCATCTGACTGGCCACCCAATTTAGAGTTGGCATGTGGATGACTTTTTTCAGTCCTTTACTGTCACGTAAATTCTTGTTGTGAGGGACAGCAAAAACAAAGGAAACCCCCTTCTACTAACATCATGGGAGAAAACTCCTATCCATGTTGCGGGGATGATTTGTTTTTCATTTTCCAAAAACAAACTCCCACTTTGTAAGTTTGTTTTCTAAAAATGAAAAACTCTGTAAACGTTTGACAGGTGGCTGTCCTGTTTCACATAGCCATCTGTCAAACTTCTACAACAGGAATTACAGTCACAGCAGTTCCTGCCAATGTAAAGAGTCGTCTGCGGTCCTGACAGACAACTATAGGTTTTCTGGTTAAAGATTCCTTTAAGATGGCATGGGCAATGTCCTTCGCTATCTCAATAGAGTATCCACAACCCATCTAATTTTTAATCAGCCCAGTGTCTCCTGTCGAGGATAAATTCCACAGATTTTCTGCATTTTATGATTGAAGGGTTGCCCTCCAGGAAATTAGAAGAAATTCCCTTTATTAAAAGAACCTTCTTCAGCTCTTGGTGGGTAACGCTGACTGCCATCAGCATATAGATGACAAAGCAATAGGTGTACTGCTCAGTGGTGCCAAAGATTCAATGTAAAGATTATAAAGAGTTGCTTACTTTATGACCAGTTTGTCAAAAAGCAGACAAACTAATTTTCCACTGTATCATACATGACATTACTGTTTTTACAGTTCTTTAGGCCGGAGTTAGAGTTTGTGTTATAATTACGCATTGGTACATTCTATTGTTGCCCCTTCCTTTTCCAGTTGGTATGCACTTGGACTCTTGGTGCTGAAAGTTCCATTGCTGATTCCAGCTGACTGGCAACTGTGGTGGTGAAGAGATGGATTAAAGATTCCTCTTACAATTCCAGTGTCATCATCTCATTTTGCAACAGTTTGTCAGATGGGTTACTCCATCACAAACATGGAGGATATTCTGTCAGCCTGATTACAAATCCATTAAACCTTATGGCACTTGTTGGGAATCACTGACATAATTTCGAAAGACACAATATCGACCTACATAAATATCGATACAAGACTGGCTGAGCTCCTGGCGGTGCAAAGGGACATGAGCAATTCACTCCGTCGGATCGCAGACAACATGGATCACCCTACCTGTGTCACCAGGCAACACACTTCTAGGCGAAGACCGCCACCAGGCACAGGAGGAGGAGGAGGAATCGTCTGACGGAGCATCCCATGCATCATCAAGGCCTGCATATGAGGGTCCACCAAGGAAGGTGGGTCGTCCATGGAAAAAACCATGAGAGGCAGCGGGACATGCACATCCCCCAGGTCACCTGGTCTGGCACCTGGACTTTGTGTGCAACAGCATAACCTCATTGATTGTCATACTCTACCACATGGACTTGCTGGTTGCAGTCTGAACAATGAGGCCAGGAGTGGTGGTCTGAGGAGGTAACAGAGTCCAATGGCGTGCTGGTGGATGGAGCGGGTGTGGAGTAGGAGGCACATGACCTGGTTTTTCTGACATGGACTGGTAGGCGGGACAGCGCGGTGTAGGCAGTTGGAGTTGCACACCCAGCATGCAATGCTGTTGTGTGTGCGCTTAGGTGTTGCCTGATAGCAGGTGGTTGATTGTCCGGTATTCATTGCTTGGAGGGTGGCTGGAGCATGAGTCTGTTGTGTTACGTGGGTCATGCAAGGACCAGAGGGTCTTGCACTGTGCACGTTGCAGGCGCTGACAGGCGCTGATGGTCCTGCCTTTGGCACGGCGTTGGTGCAACACTGGCACAGACAAGCTGCTGCCACATTAAGAATGGGTGGAGGGAGGGAGGGAGGAGCATCTGGGAGGTGTGTGGGTTGCAGAATCAGGGCACTCAGTGCTGCGGTGCCGCAGGGGAGGCAGCAGCAGGAATGCGTGAAACACCTGACGGCGGAAGGGGAGAGAAACTAGGCCAAAACTAGCACACAAAGACAAGGAGGTTAGAAAGGCACAGTGTAACAGGTGTATGGAAAGGAAGAAGTGTCTGGTTCCTCATGGGTCACTCAAAGAAAATGGGTGAACAATCACCAAAAATGACGGGTACAGGATCAGGCTCCATAAGGCGAAGCTGCGCCCAGGACACACAGCGTCAGCAGGCGTTGCCTGCCCGTTGTGGGTAGCAACCTGCACAAATACATTCACAACCAAGTACATCATTAGCCATGAAGAACTGCATGCATGTTCCCAAAGTACACATACACTCATATGCACAATCTTTGATAATTATGCCATAGATGACGCATGCAAAGTGGCAAGAGATCTGCGGTGACAGAGATGAGGCACATTGTATTGTGGTGAACACATTTACTACACGAATGAATCAAGTATGTGATTAGGCCATGTTGCATGAGCCAATGTCAGTGCCATTGCTCTGCGTAAATTAACAGTCATGTAATGAGTCTACCTGTACTGCTGGTGATCCAATGTGCACATGACTGCCTGTGACTGTCAGGGCCTTGAATCCTCGGAAACATGCGATGCTCAAAGGGGTCCATCTCCCGATAGCCCCTTGGTCTGAGTGGAAATAACAGACTCAAAAGGGTGATCAGGCGAGGGAAGGAAAGGAAGGGAACAGCACGGAGGGAGATCTGAAACAAAGGTAAACAAGCATAAGTATTCAACACTTCTTGTCACTGAATCACAGAATACCTCAGGACCTATACTGTAACAGTAATACCTGTAAAGTTAAACAACAGCCACTGTGCCCTATTTCGGATCACAGTAATGAAAGTGCTACTGTATCTAAGGATAGAACAAGGACATTACTACACACTTAGAAAGAAGGCTGTTCTATACATTTCCATGTATTTATCCAGTAGTTAGCAACATACCCCAAAAAGTTATAAGAGCCACGTAACAGGGGAATTGGAGCTTTCTTCCGGACGAGCTCCACAAGGCGCTGCTATGAGAACAGAGATGAACAATCCACATCAATTCATAGCACATGGAAAGGTGATTAAACACCATAACACACCAAAGATAATGTAGTACGAGTTGCAAAAGAAACTGCCAATGTTATGGTCCTGTTCCAAGGAATGCGCAACTAGCACAGGGATCATAGAAGAAACATAAAAGGTAGCAGAGTATTGCAGCTGCTTCAACGCAAGTAAAGCCTTGCGTTAATCCTGAAATTCACAGTGTATAAATAAAGTCCAATACACAGTAATTCAAATGCGCTGCTGCGCGTCTCACAGAAAGCGGACAATCCGTAGTTCCCCCAGGTAATCAGTGAGGGTCAAGAAGGGAAATTTCCAAGCCCCCGCAAGAGCCTTAAGAAACTCGTCCAATGAGGGTGGGAATTAGGTAAACACAAGGAAGCCCCGCAAGAGCCATTTTATGTTTATTTTGAAAGTTTTATAAAGCGCGAACAAGATCCTAGCGGATATCAGAGCTCTGTACAAACAGTAAATGTTACTTAAACAGAAAACCAAAGCAGATCAGAAACATATGTACAAGGCAAATAGTAAAAACAGCATAGTTAGGTGTAACATCAAAGGAAAGAGTCTTGAGGGTGGGGGCACATGTGAGTTTCATCACAGGACTTCAGTAGGTTCAGTAGTATCATGTGAACTTGGCCATGAGGATGGCTTTAACTTCCTTTTTAAAAAAGGTCGTGGATGGATTGAGTCTGGTTTCTGGAGGTATGGCATTCCAAATTCTGGGTGCCATCCCAGAGAAGGATCGTCAATTTCTGTGCCAAATAGCTGGGTGACTTGTGATGCATGGCTCTGTGTGTCATGCAGGCAATTTTCAGCTGGATTCTCGCCTCCAGGGGTAGCCAGTTCAAGGATTGAAGGTCCGGGGAGATGTGGGAGGTACGTTTAGATCCAGTTATGAGTCTTGTTGCGGCGTTGATGGATGCTCTGAGTGATGCAGTTGATGTTTTGGGTAGGCCACAGAGAGAGACACATCCGTATTCCACTCTGGGTATAACCAGAGCTTGTACTGCCTGTTTGAAGTCATTGTGTGGTAAGTAGGGTTTCATTTTCCTCAAAGCGTTTATCTGGAAGTTGGCTCCCTTTGTAGCATTGCTGATATGTTTTTGCATGGCGAGGTTACTGTCCAGAGTGATTCCTAGTGATTTCACTGAGTCTACAATGGTAGGTTTAACGTTAAAAGCCGTAATATGTTTGATCCAATCTTGCATTTTGGGGATTTGAGCCGGGGGCGCTATTAGTAGGAATTTAGTCTTTAGGGCGTTCAGTTTGAGATGATTTTCTGCAAGCCAAGTTTGGGTGCTCCTAAGCGCTGTATTAAGTAGTTTGACGTCCTCTAGGGTGTGTATCTTGAGGTAGAGTTGAGTATCGTCGGCGTACATGTGGAATTGCACGTTAGAGGCTTGTAGGATTTCAGTGAGCGGTTCTAGGAAGAGATTAAATAGTGTTGGGGATAGTGCGGATCCTTGTGGGACACCTAGAGATACTGGGATGGGTTTGGAGAGGGTGTTATTGACTTTGAATTGTTGTGTCCGATTTTGGAGAAATGAAGTGAACCAACTAAGTACTGTCCCAGACAAACCCATTCTGTGTTTCAAGAGGTCTAACAAGTTCTCATGTTTGACCGTATCAAAGGCCGACGAGAGGTCCAGTAGGATGAGTAGGCAGGAGCTATTTTGGTCGAGTATTTGCAGCGCGTCGTCAATGATGTGTGTCATGGCTGATTCTGTGCTGTGGCCTGCACGGAAGCCTGATTGGTGATTGTTGAGAAGATTGAAGTGATCAATATGTTTCGTTAGCTGTAGGTGCACACATTTTTCCAGCAGCTTGGCTAAGGTGGGGATATTGGAGATAGGGCGATAGTTGGAAAGGTCCGTGGGGTCTGCTGTGGGCTTCTTTAGAATGGGTGAAACCTGACCTACTTTGAGGGTATCTGGAATGCATCCTTGTTGAAGTGAGCTGTTTATGATCTTGGTCCAAAGAGGTAAAAGCAGTGGAATGAGGTCTTTAACTGCGTTTGCCGGAAGCGGGTCAGAGAGGTGGTTGGCTGGTTTCAATGCACTGAGTATTTTGCCTATGGCCTCTTCAGAGTAGGAGGTAAATGATGACCAGGCTGCATTATTTTTTGGGTTGGGCTTTGATAGGAGTTGGCATGGAGCAGTTTGGGGAACAGGAGGGGTTTGAGTATTGGGTCTTGCGTATAAGGATAGATCCTTTAGGAGGTCTTTCTTGATGGTGTCGGATTTCAAGGTGAAGAAGGTGGAGAATTCTTCACAGTTTGGCTGCCGGGATTGTAACTCTTGTGGACGATGAGGGGCCTCCTTAGTTTGAGTTCTGATCAGTTCAAAGAGTTTTTTGGGATGATTTCTTGCCTGGTCAAGCTGAAGGCTGAAAAAGTCGGCTTTGGTGCGCTTGATCTTTCAGAAATATGCGTTTCTTTTTGTCCTGAGGATCTTGAGGTGGTTGGCGGATGGTATTGATCTCCAGGCCCGTTCCGATGCTCTGAGCGAACGCCTGTCCTCGTTGAGTATACCGTTGTACCAAGGTTTTGAGTCTTTCAAAGAGGTTCTTTTTAGTTGAAGAGGTGCCACCTCTTCTATTATCGATGTCATGGTAGAGAGGTAGTGGTTGGTGAGATCGTGTACTTTGGACGATCCTACGGGCGGCAGCAGAAGGTTGCAGGAGGAAGGCAGGGAGTTGAGGTTGAGTTTTCTCAGGTCTCTTTTCCACACTTTTGGTCTTGTAGATTGCACTGAGTTCAGTTTCACCTGTTCCTTAATGGTGAAAGTGATCATATGGTGGTCTGACCAGTCACATGGTTGGATCAATTCTAGCTGAATGGAGTCAAGTTTAGAGATTACCAAGTCCAGAATAGAACCTTTGTCATGTGTTGGGCTGTTGCAGAATTGCGTTAAGTCAAGGTCAGTAAGGAAATTCTTGAGACTGTTTACTGCTGTATCATTAGGGTCGTCCCAATGGAGATTGAGGTCTCCAAGGAATATTTGGGTATTTTGTCGCCCTGTGTTTGCAGATACCATGTCCATGAAATGTTCAATGAAGGTGAGGTTTTCACCTGGCGGGTGATAGATGATGTGCAGAGAACAGACAGGTTTGCCCTTGCTAGTGATGTTGAGGTACATGTATTCGCATGACTGGAAAGAAGGGGAAATGGCTCTGTTTACTAGGTACTCATATGATGTATGCAGGCTATACCTCCCCCGGACTTATCAGATCTGTCTCTATCTAGCCTGATGATGTTGTAATTAGGTGGGACTAAAATGTCAATGATTGGTGTGAAGCATTCTTTTAGCCAGGTTTCGGTTAGCATTACCAGGTCTGGCTCATGTGTGAGGATGAGGTCAACTATGTCCGCTGCGTGTCTGGCAGCCGATCTGCAGTTTAGGAGTATACATTTGAGTTTGGGCGTACTGATGGTTGAGGAAGGTTCCTGAGTCATAGAAATTCTTCTAAGGTTGTTGTTAATGATGCCTCTAGAGTTTGTTTTTCTGGATCTATGGGGATTGGAGGTGATAGTAGGAATCAGCGATGAAGCCGGTGTGATAGGCTTCATAGGGGCAGAGGCATATGAGTTCAACAGGGCGAGTAAATCACTCTCTGAAAGCGGATTGGTGCTTCTAATTGGCCGACATGAATTGTTGTAGAAAGGGACAGAGGGCCAATTGGGGTGGTAGGGATTCATGTTCGTTGTAGGTTGGATTCTGGGCCAACTAGTTTTGGGATGTCTTGTTGCTCTAATTCCCCAAGGTTGTTTCGAGAGATGATCCTTGAGTGCTTGGAGTTCTTCTTTGATTTGATTCAATGAGACTATGATCTAATCAAGTTTGTCGTTTTGTGCAGGCGGACAAGTGGTAAGTGGCTGTGTTGTGGGTGTGGATATGGATGCATGCAGTTGAGTCATGCCTGGTGTGAAGTTTGTTGTATGTGGGGGTGAGGATAGGAGGGGTGCAGCAAGTGGGAGTGGGAGTGTTGGGAGAGCTGTGTGAATGGCTACGAGTGAGGGATGGGTCTGTGCTAAGGGTGTGGGTGTAGGCTCTGGGTGCCGGCCTGGAGTGGGGGTAGGGGCCACTGTATGCAGGGGCAGTGATGGAGTTGCAGGTGTGAGTGTGTGTGTTACGGGGGCTGTGGGGTAGGGAGGCAAGACTGTTGGCAGTGATGGAGTTGCAGGTGTGAGTGTGTGTGTTACGGGGGCTGTGGGGGAGGGAGGCAAGACTGTTGGAGCGTGTAGAGTTGTGGATGACGGTGGGGGGTTGTGGGAATGGCTGGTTGGGAAGTGGGTAAAGGCGTGTGGGTAGCTTCAGTTGAGATGGGTTGGGGGTTCGGTGTGGTGGATTGACGTGTGGTGGTGTAGGCGGGAGATAGGGGAGTATCAGAAAGGTTACAAGCGAGTAGAGATCGGGAAGGAGTAGCATTGTTGTCGGTAAGGATAGATTGTGGGGTGTTAGCCGAGTGGGTGGCATGAGTGACTGATTGGGGGCTAGACACTTGCTGTTTGATGAGTGGGAAGATGTTGTCTAAGAGGCTTAGATTGCGATCATTAGATTGCAAAAGAATGGTACCATTATTATAGATGGTGACAGTTGCCGTCGCTTGGAAAAATTGGGATGGGGCGATGGAGATAACAAGACCATGGGAAATTTTTCTGGTGGCGTATAGTGTAAATAGAGTTAGAAAAGCATTTCTCCATTGCGCTCTTCGTTTCGTGTGGAAAATAATATCATTGGTTGTGTGACCATTGTGAATTGAGAAATAGGGATCCGCTATGGGAGTTTCAGGATGACGTTTTATGAGATTGTGTTTAAAGAGTTTGGCGGCATTCTTGGAGAGTTTAGAGGGGTAGGTGATGGTGTAAGTGTGTGTGCCTGTGAGCTCCATCATAAGCACTGGAAAGTTGGTGGAGTAGTGTGTGTGGGTTTCTGTTAGCAGTCTGTGTTATATTGTGTGAGAAAGGGCAGATGAGGGGGGTCAGGCAAAGGGTGACTGGTGGAGGTGGTGGATGGTGTCAGATAAATTAGAGGATAGGTGCTACTCTGGGAATGGGGGTATAACGGTGGAAAAATAGATGACGAGAGAAAGGAGTATGAGGTCTGTAGGTAAAAGGAGAATTGACAGCCAATGCGTGACTCAAAATCTAGTGAGCAAAAAGGATCAGCAGGCCAGGAAATAGTGAGATATAGTAGTGGTAGACTGAGAAATAGAGTAATGGAAGGGGGGTCAGTAGGTGAGGTGTAGATTCAGGTATAGTAGTGGTGGACTGAGAAATAGAGTAATGGAAGGGGGGGTCAGTAGGTGAGGCGTAGATTCAGATATAGTAGTGGTAGACTGAGAAATAGAGTAATGGAAGGGGGTCAGTAGGTGAGGCGTAGATTAAAGGCGTAACATGGGCAGTCTGATCTGTTATAGATGGTTAGTAGGTTCGGCTGACGTAGGGGACACGTAATATCCATGAGCTGGAGCCCTTCCAAAATGGCCGCCTCATTTGTACCAGGCCTCCTAATCAGTACAGTCCTATTTCTATTTCCATTGATTAGGGCTGTTGGCTGTAATTTTGTTTTTGTCTCTATGCCTTTGTCCTACTTCAGTTGTTGATCTTAGTGCACGATCCACCAGTGAAGGTATCGGTTGACCACTAGGGGGCTGTGCCTTTCACCCTTGTAATTGGGATGTATCAGCCATTTTGCTCTCCTTTTAAATCAAATCTCCATGCCAGCCAAATGTCACAAGGAAAGAAGAACATGAGAGTTGGAGAGTTCCGAGTGATGAAAGGGCACGAAGACAAAGAACAAACTGTGGTCACTACAATAAAATCAATGTATGATTGAGAATGTGATCCTTTCTTTCCTGCTTTTCAATGTCTATAGGTGGTCTCGACGCTGCCCCGTTATCAGGTCGGGGCACGGTTAACCGGCAGCAAACCATAACTTGCACGCACGGTATCGCCCGAACAAACTTGCCAGCCGGGCTCAGCCCACATATGTATCCGGTGATCCCTCGCTGATCATGAGGCAGGGGCAGTCCCCACCTATTTGGGCACTGCCAGTCTTGCTCATTCCTGGAAGAGCGGGTGTGAGGGGAGTTGCGGGTCAGCGAGTCCTGCCGCACCCGTTCCCTCAGGCGTCCACCTCAGACCCGATTGGGGCAGGCTCACAGCCATCACCGCTCCTTTCTCGGAGTCGGTAGCGCAGTCGCAGGTAGGTTCGCCGCCGTCACCGCTCCTCTCTCCTCATCGGCAGTGCAGCCGAGGACAGGCTCGCAGCCGTCTCCGCTCCTCTCTCCTCATCGGAAATGCAGCCGCGGACAGTGCAATATGATCGCGGCCGGGGCAGCCCCCAACTACTTAGGCTCTGTTGTTCTAGCTCAAGCTTGGAAGTGCGGCTGCATGGGGAGTTGCAGGTCAGCGAGTCCGACCGTGACCGTTCCTTCAGGCGTCCTCCTCAAACCCGAATGAGGGGATGCTCTTCATACCGTGCTGGGATCGTATCTAGCACACAAGCCACCCTTGGAGTCAGCGCAGCACCTGTGCGAGTCTTCCGAAGGTCGCCTACCTTCTAAGCATGAGCGGAAAATCTGTTCCGCTTACGGATTTCGCGGATTTTCGGTAAATTCGTAATCCGCGAGATTCGCGAATTTCCCGCAAAATCCACAAAAGAAAATCTGCGAATGGAACGGATTGGGTCAAAAGTTCAAGCTGACTTTTGTAACTCTTTTAGAATGGCGCCAGCAAGCTGCCAGAGCCATTCTAAAATAGTTACAAAAGTCAGCTTCAACAGGAACCTCTAATAGATAAAGTAAAGCAGGTGCTGCTCAAATTCAGTTGCACAATCATTAATCACCCCAAACTTGGGGTGATTAATGATTGTGTAACTTAATTTGACCTTCAACTGGAGCACCTGCTTTACTTTATCTATTAGCGCTTCCTGTTGAAGCTATTTCTAGCTATTTTAGAATGGCGCTGGCAGCTTGCCAGCGCCATTCTAAGTGGGGCTGAGGGCAGAAGGGCACAAAAGTTGGACAGAGGGCAGAAGGGGACAAAAAATAAGTGGGGCAGAGGGCAGAAGGGCACAGAAACAAGTGGTACAGAGGGCAGATGGGCATAAAAAACAAGAGGGTGGCAGTGATTAAGCAGGCAAAAAAAAAACCCCCCGCGAAATTGCAAAGCGCCTCACAAACACCCGCGAACACGCAAAGCGCCTCGCGAACACCCGCCAACACGCAAAAATAAAAAAATCCCCAAATTCGCAAATTTTGCGATTGCCAATTCGCAAATCCGCAAATTCGAGAATTACCAATTCGCAAAATTCGCCCATGCTTACTACCTTCTTTGTCTCTCTCGCATTGATGTGGCTCGCCTCTGCCCTTGGGGACCTGCAATCCGATTTCACGCTGTAAGTTTCCAGTTACATTTATGATTGCAATCGTTCAGTTCCATTTCGGTTTGTTGCCTGCACTAATAGGAATTTTCCGATAAAGGGATCCCAAGTGCACGGAGCTCAACAGAGAGTAACGATGAGCGATGGTGCAAAAGCACCCCTACAGTGACCAGGATATGCCTGGAATTAACGGCACTCAACTGTTGCCACAGAAGCGTTTACATTCGCTTCTGTGCAATGTCGTGACATCATCAGCGTCACATTCTTGGCTTCATGGGAAATGTAATTTCTCATCCACTTACCGATTCGGTAAATACCGATTTTTACAGATTCGGTAAAATTTACTGAAAAATTACCTACATACTATTTACCTATTCTTAAATACCGAATCGTTAAAATTCGGTATTTAATAATATTTACCTACATCTGGCCCTCGATCTCCCCGTGCCGAACAAAAATGAATGTGTGTCCTCATGTACCGTAACTAGTGCAATGTAAAGCGCTCTGATACCCGATTCGGTTCGGGTCAAGTTTGCGCTATATAAAACTCTGCAAAATCATGTAAATAAGTGGGTCAGGAGATGCCGTAAGGGCAAAAGATACAGAAACACACAGGACAAACAGAGTTTACCCACCTACAAGACATGCCCATTCGTTGTGCAGCCCCAGCATCATTTGCGGCACCCTGCTATGCCTCATGATGAATGCATCATGTGCCGAACCTGGAAAACGAGCACAAACGTGGGAAATCAGCATGTTAGCAAGACACACCACAAGGGCATTTATTGAATGGTAATGTTTACGGTTGCGGTAAGCCTGATCCTGTTCCTGTGGTGGCAGGAAAGCCACATGTGTCCCATCAATGGACCCAATGACATGTGGCATCCCTCCCAGGGCATATAAATCACCCTTGACATCTGTCAACTCTTCAGGAGTAGGAAATTTGATGAGTTCATCAAGGTGCTCCAACATGGCTGTCAAAACATCACGCAGGACACGGCTGAACATCGTCTTTGACATCCCACCAACATAAGCTATGGTTAATTGAAACGTACCTGTTGCAAAAAAATATAGCGTTGTGTGCCTCGTATCACTATTGTGATGGTGCCATACGCGAGCGTGTGAAACGCACCGTACCCCTACATTCCTGGCGTGTGTGTGCCTCGTATTACTATTGCAATGGTGCCATACGGGAGCCTGTAAGACGCACTGTACAAGTACACTTCCGTTCTTGCGGTACGCATGGGTTGCTGGGCACGCCCCCCAAGTACCCGGCCAATGGGGGTGATGTATGTCATCCAGATTATGGTGGGACTTTGGTACGTGTGATGTTTACAGCCCCTCACCCCCCCAATCGCCCCTTGTTGTTGTTCTCACCGTATGCGCTGTCATTGGTTTCTGTTCACCAGGTCGTAGGCGTACAGGACGGGGATGACACGGGCGATGGGGTTCATGGAGTGTATGTCGCGTACCGGGGATGTGGTTCGGGTTGGACTCAGCTTTTACGGACGTTTTGAGCTCCCATAGAAAAAGGACTGTACGGAGTGTTGCAGAGAAGAATCGTACTTGCTGTGCTGGAAACTGCTGCTTAATTACACACGGACGTCGCGTAATGCGTGTTCTGGATACAAATCGCACGTATTTTTTAGTCGTACAGTGTTTAGTACAATTCGTACGGAGATCTGCTTTGGATAAGAATCGTACTTCATCGTACATACGTGGACGTTTACAGGTACGATTTGTACAGAAACTATGCTCCATACGGCTATTTGTTATGGGATTTTACCGAATCGGAATCGGGCCCTAAATTGGGATAGGTGCTGGACACTAATTACAAATAATTTACTATTCCAACTCCAGTCTACATTACATTTGGGTAAGTGCTGGACACCAATTAAAATTAATTTACTATTCCAACCCCAGTCTACATTAAGTTGGTGTAGGTGCTGGACACTAACTAAAATTCATTTACTATTCCAACTCCAGTCTACATTAAATTGAGGTAGGTGCTTGAAACTAATTAAAATTAATTTACTATACCCACTCCAAACTACATTTAATTTAGAGAGGGGTTGGACTCTAACTAAACAAAAAACATTATAATTGTTCTTTTATAATTTACAAATTATTACATTTAAATGACATTTCTTTTTAAAAATTCAAAATAATATTTAAATTTTTAATTTCTAAATAAAACACACCAATAAACAAAAAATCCAACTCCTAAACTAAATTTTCAAAATATGTTTAAATAGTTTTAAATATTTTTGAAACAATTTTAAATGTACATTTTTTAAAATAAATTTTACATTTATTTCATAAATTTTTAAATAAATCACCACCCTTAACACATATAAACCAAAAATACAACTCCTAAAATTATTTTCAAATAATTTTCAAATAATTACATTTTTTTTAATATTTATGAAATTAATGTAAAATATTAAATCTGAAATATATATTTTTCAAACACTCCCCACCCTTATCCCCTATAAGCCCAACATCTTGCTCTTAAAATTATTTTTCAAATTTTTTAAATAATTTAAATTAAATTGTAAAATGTATAAAAAAAAATTAAATTACATTTAAAATATATATTTTTAAAACACTCCTCACCCTTATCCCCTACAAACCCAACATTCCACTCCTAAAAATATATATAAAAATAAAAAAAATAGAAACATTTCTAATAATATACAATACATATTTCCAAAACATTTAATTCTACATATTAAAACACTTAAAAAAATTACATAATATACTAACACTGACAAAACATTACATATTATCAACATTTTTACACAACGATATTTTGTCATTCGATATTTTTTACATCGAAATAATACACATATACCTAAAACGATATTATGACCATCAATATTAAAAAAATCAATATTTTATACTATCGATATTAAAACTTCGATATTCTGTCATTTCGATATATAAAATTTGATATTTTGACTACTCGCCACTTGTAATAGGGCTGACAGGATATCCGTCATGTTTTTAACAAATTAACCCATCTGGTAAACTTCAAATCAGGCCTTTTGTCTCTAATCTGATGGTGTGCTGGTTGATTATGTGCCGCTCGAGAGGATGTTCTTGACACCCAAATATTCAGAGGCGCAGGTCATTCTAGCTTAGTAAATGATCCATCTTGTATTGAAGATGTTGTGGGGCGACAAGGGAAACCAGTGGCGTTTCATCTGGATAGGGGTGAAGTGGTCATATATCTTCAGAACCTGGATGAGATGTAATGTAATGTGCAGGATGCCCTTCTGAGAGGTTTGTGTGGGGAGCAGTGAGGAGTCTGGGAGATCGTGAAGCATGACATTTTCCTAAATGTATGAGCAATTGTGTAGCGGGTGTAAAGCTGCTTTATGGGAGGTATTATTTCACTTTCTGAGGAAGAATCAAAAGTAAGATTTGAAGAGGTAAGTTTATTAGTAGTAAAACCCTAACACGACCAGCAGCTGACCTCGCAGGGATGAAACTGACAGGTCTAACATTAATCAACTGACACATTGGAATGTAGGGGAATGGGGTGATGAGGAATGCCAATAGGAAAGGTAGAAAGAGGTTGCGTCACAATGGACCACAGCAGAAACTCCTTAGTGAGCACTACAATGCTCCAGCCCCTTCAGCCGCACAGATCTCCGGCCCTGACATGGTAGCAACTCCACTATGAGCACTACAATGCTCCTGCTCTCTCAGCCACATAAACGCTCCGGCACGAACATGACAATGACTCCACTGTGACCACTAAGATGCTCCTGCTCACTCAGCTGCATAAACGTCTAAGATGAACACATCACTGGAACAATTTAATCAATCCTCAGACATCACATGTAGGACTGAACAAATGACAGTACTCCACGGAAGCATCCAGAGAGATATTACTCTGAAATTCTCACCACAATGCATTTTGCTGGGAAATCAGCAGTTTCCAACTGGAGGTAGATTCTCCCAGGAACTTTCAAGACGAAGTCACAAGACATTGTGTGGGGTTGATCCACTCGTCGCCACATGTAGAAGAATCACACGTAGGATTAAGAGGTAAGTTTATTAGTAGTAAAACCCCAACATGAACAGCAGCTGACCACGCAGCGATGAAACTGACAGGTCTAACGTTAATCAACTGACACATTGGAATGTAGGGAATGGGGTGATGAGGAATGCTAATAGGAGAGGTAGAAAGAGATTTCTCACAATGGTACCATACAGATTTAGGGCCTCATTAGGGCCTCATTAGGCGGCTATTGGAACACGGGACCGCCCGCCTTAAGGGCGGGGGTCCCGGGGGTGGTATTAGGATGTGCCCGCCACAGTGGCGGGCACATCCTGTATATTCAGCATTGTGGCAGGCGGTGCTCGCTGCACCGCCTGCCACAATGCTGAAAGTGCATTGCAGCATTTGCATAATGAAAGCGGCAGGCACCGCGCGGTGCCTGCCGCTTTCATTATGCAAATGCAGGGGGGTACCATAGGTACCCCCGTGTGCATCCCCCTACTGTGCTTCATGCTGGGGGCCCGCAGGGGGCCCCCAGAGTGAAGTCCGCCTGCGTTTCTGTGGCGGCATTGCCGCCACGGAAAGGCTTTGAAAAATGTTCATTGTAATATGGCAGGCGGTGTCCAACAGACACCGCCACCATGTTAAACATTTTCCGCCCCGGCCTCAAGGCGACTGGGGCGGAAAACAGGTGGGCGGTGTTTTTCACCGCCGCGGTCCCCCCGCCATCCTAATATGGCGGGGGGAATTGTGCAATGGATTTCGGGCGGATTGCCTCCGCCAAGCCGGCGGTGGCTACCGCCAGCCTGGCGGAGGCAATCCGCCCGACATCCTAATGACCCCCTTTGTTTCTTGGCAGTGCACCCATTTAGGGTGAAGTTAGTGTCCAGGGTGATACCAAGAGACTTGGTTTTGGGTGAAAGATGGGGTTTGAAGCCTTCATGGTTCATGGTATTGAGCAAGGAATTCTGTCTAGCTGAATTGAGCTTTAGGATGTTACTGGACATCCAAGTCTGGATGGGGTGCATGATGTCTTTGAGGCATTGGATATCTGGAGTGGAAAAAACTTTTCAGTAGAGTTTTTTATCACAAGCTTATTGGTGAATTTTGATGCTATTATTGGTGAGTTAAATTCCAAGGGGCTCCAAGTAAAGGTTAAAGATGATGGTGAAACAGTATAGAGTATAAGTAAACCTGGGTATTTGATTCAACTAATTATATAATTATCATCATTATGAAAATAAGATTTGGTTTTCCAAAATGTACCTTTCCCTCATCACAACAATTATATTCCTGGTATTATTACTTCACTTGGAATGTTGATGTATGTTCGGAACTTGATTTGATTTCTGTTTATCCAGTTTTTGCTCAGAACATATTTCTGTTCCTTATTCTTGAAGAATTCTTTGTCTCTTTTTGGTTCTTTTTAAGTTTTGGTTTTAGCTTATTTTGACAGAATTGTGTTATTTCTGCTTTCTTGTCCTCTTCCTCTAACTTGATATTCCTTAAGGTGTATTCAACATTTCCTGCTTCTCCCCAATTGGTGATGCTCATACTTTATGTGCTATTTAAATAACTGTGGCAACACAGACATTTCTATGATGTAAGTGTGCCTTGTGCTGGCTTTCTGCTCCCATATTTAATTTACATTTTTATTTGCGTTATTTTCATAAGCCTTGATTATTTAGTCACTTTCTCACAACAATTTCTTATTTTCCTTGTAATAATTTCTCTTCTGCTGAGTGTCATGGTATATGTGGCTCTTGACAATAATTCTTTTTTAATTATTTAAAATTATCCTATATTTTTCTATGTAACTCTGGCCCCCCTTTGAAGCTTCATTTAACGTGTTATTTTGTGTACTCTTGAATTGATTAGAGCTGTCTGTTTGTGGTCAGGTAATAAAATGTAGGGGCATCACTTTGAGTATGGGGGGGTTGCTGGACATCTGAAAAAAATGGCAGAGCACCGTCAATTGATTTTCTTGCCCAGCACCACCATTAGAGGCATGGTAGTCCCATGCATGCAAGGAATTCGGTCAGTGGCTACGATTCACAAAGAGAAATCCTGCCGCACTATTGGGCCATGTTTTTTTCCCCAAAATAAACTCTCAGTTTGGAAGTTTGTTTTTGAAAAACAAACAAATTTACCAACTAGGGCCCAAAAAAGGTCAACGCTCATGGCACAATACTGCATTTGATTCAATAGGATGCCCATCAGACAGGTGGGAATCTCAAAATGTCCTAGACGGTTCAGCACCAGGTGAGCTAGGCCCAGTTCTAAATGACATCTTATGACAGTAGTGTGAGCAGCGTGTGAAAAACTGTTTTCTCCAAAGAATATAGAGATTACATTTTCTAATCTAGGTGGAGTCCAAAAATATTGTAACGTTTCGTATGGCCATGACATCAAAGTAAATATTTTACACGTCTGTTGTACTTACTGCTTCTGTTCAGTCAGAAGCTATGATGTCCTAAGAGTTATGTGCATGCTTAGACTGTTTAAGTTCAAGTGTCAGAATTGCAGTTTGCCATTGCTGCTGTACCTGGCAATGTGAGGACCTGCAGCTGTGTAGTCTCTACAAATAAACTACTTCAATTAAATCGTGTTGGATTGAATTACTACAAAATGTTGGCGACAATGTTGCCAGGACAGCTCTTCCTTATATTATTGCTGAATTTTACAGTCAGGTGCACAATGCATGCCGTCACTCTACCTCTCAGCTTTTCTAGACATACCTGATGAACCATCTGTTAAATGGGAGGTGTCTGGTTTGACGCATTTGAAATGTATTTATGAGCCAATGGCGCTCTTAGATTAAGTGCTGAAAGAAAGAAGTGTTTATTGCTCCACTCGTTAGGTTTTGAGACCAGGTCGATTTTTAAACGTTTACCTGATATACCTCAAGTGTCTGGAGAAAACATTGACGAATATCAACAAAACTGTTTTCAAACTTAAAACAAGGTTTGACAAACAGCCAAGTTTTATGGTTTTGAGATATAGGTTTTTCAAGAGAAAACAATAAGAAGGTGAAGATGTTGATGCTTATGTGTCTGTTTAAGAAGGTTGGCATCATTTTGTATATTTGAAAATTTCACTGATCAGCTCATCAGAGATCAGTACGTTTGTCAATCCAAAGATAAACATATTAGACAAAAATGTCTCGCCATGGGAAATCCATCTCTTGATGAAAGCATTAAAGTAGCTAAACGTATTGCAATCTCACAGGTCTGGTTGAAAGAACTTGATGAAAAACCTTCTGAAAGTGTGAATGTAGTTGTTGGTAACAATACACTGAAACAAAGGTTTGTCAAGAGCAGTGGCACCAATATATCCAAACATAAAGCAGACATTGGTATCCTAAGCAATATTTGTCTCTGGTGTGGGAATTTTCCACACCATAAAGGTGGTAGATGTCCTGCTGCTAATGTAATGAGCAATTTTTGCAAAAATATGAGCCATTTTGCAAAGATTTGTCGGAAGAGGAAACTGCAAAAGAAAATTATAGCATGTGTTGCAGGGTCTGAAGACGACTCTGACTCAGAAATCATCTGTGTGATCGTTGATGATGACAATTCTTCAAGCAGTGTGTTGAGTGAACCTGTTGCAGGGGATCCTTCTTCATGTGTTGATCCTAACGTAGAAGTTTATGTTGGGGCCAAAAAACTCAATTTCTTGGTAGATGCTGGTCCCAGGATCACCATATTAACCCAGAAATTCGTTATTGAGACATGAGGCGACAGGGAATTTTTTCCACCAGATCGCTCACCAGTCTCATATGAGGGACGCAAAATAGAAATTTTTGGTTTCATCGAAGATGTCTTGATGTTCAAAGAGGGAAGGATCAGAGGCAACATTTATGTTGCTGTTAAGGCACATAACATTCTTGGGTGGTTCCATTAGGGATTGTTCTGGATGATACTCAAGCAGGCAACAAAGAACAAGTAATGTTAGTGTTGTATACTGCCCATACTGTTATTATCTGTGACCACGAGTTGGCACATGGCTTTGCCTGTGACATCTCGTGGCTGTCTCTGGCTGTTGTGCACATGCCTTGTTCTGCATCTTTTGAATGTGCTTGCTGAGATCTGTGGTTTAGAACTATGGCATTATGAACTGATGCACTAGACTTGATAAGACGTGCTTCTAATAAACTCCTGCTACAGACAACTCCTCGAGTCCTCCAGTCTTTCCTACACTGGCGACGGGGGTAAAAGGACGTTCTCATCATCTTACTGAAGATTTCGTCAACATTTAAAAAAAAAAAAAAGGAAGAGTATTTTCAGCAAATCTTTCCCTGGCTTACTTGATCTGGAGATCTTCACAGCGACGCAAGCGGATCCTCGCAGCTACTCCGACGACGATTTCGGAGGTATTTAAACCCGTTTTCATCGTTTTTTCAAGCTCTAAAAACTTTTCCATAGCGCGAGTTCTCAGCGCGAGTCTCTGTCCGCCCTACGAGTTTCTGACTTCACGCGCGCATGCGCGAACTACGTGAAAGGCGTCTTCACGTCACACGCTGTCAAGACAAGGGCAATCTCCTCTAAAGAGGAAGCAATTTCCACGGCGGCCATTTTAAGTTGGTAACTATCATCGGATTGTTTCTTTCTTCACCGTTTTTTTTACTTTCAAGCTGTTTTGCTTCCTGGAATTCATTCTACACGATAGTCTATCAACTCGACCTCATATAAAGGTATTGTTTCAACCAGCCTTATATTAAAAGTACTCTTGTTTAGACTTTCAATTTTTTTACACATCAAAATAATTGTTTTACATCAACAATTCTGACATGAGTGGAATTGTTCCTCCCCCTTCGTTTTTGGCTAATAAAGGTGACCCCCCCATGGAGTGGGAAATATGGGAACCTGTTTTTCTAGCCTATGTTGAGGTTATGGATGGCACTGAATGTGAACCTGAGAGGAAATTATCTCTTTTAAAACATTGCCTAGGTGGAATTGGATTAAAAGAATTCGTCACTCTTCCAGCCTTAACTAATCCTGGAGAAAAAAATGTGTATGAATGTGCAGCAGAACAACTAAAAATCAGATTTGGAAAGAAAAAGAACGTTGTTATGGAGAGATTTATTTTCTATTCTCGCAAACAATCTGCAGATGAACCGATTGATGACTTTGTATCGTCTCTCAGATCTCTTGCCGTAACGTGTGATTTTGAACATATAACTTATGAACAGGTATTAAGAGACCAAATACTGATGAGAACAAATAATAAAAAGGTCCAGGAAAGACTTTGGACAACCTCGGATATGTCTCTAAATGCAGCCATTGACATTGCTAGGTCGATTGAACATTCCGAGAAATTCGTAAAGGAGATAAGAGGGAATGAAAAGGGAGATGTCTTTAGCGTTTCCAAAGAAGGAGAGAAATTCAGGAAACCATTTACTTCTAGAAGTGATTTTGCTAGTAATAAGAGTGACTCAAAATTTAAGTACACTAAAAGTGATAAGAAGAGCAACACTCAGTGGATTTGCTTCAGATGTGGAAGTTCAAACCATTTAGCAAATTCTAAAGTTTGTCCTGCCCTTGATAAAATGTGTATGAAATGCAATAAGAAAGGGCATTTAACAAAGTTTTGTAAATCTACTACAAAAAAAGTTAACATAGTTCAAGATTTTGATGACTATGATTCTAATGAAAATGATATCAATAACGTCATTAATATTTGTGGTAGTGAGGGTGTAAGTAAATTTCCATCCTGTGATGTGATTATAGAGGGGAAGACAATTAACATTTTTGTGGACACCTGTGCATGGTATACATTATTGGGTTTAGATGTTGTAAAAAAAAATTGGCCCAACAAGATTTTACTTGAGTCCGACATTTCTCCAGGGGGTTACACCGGACACAGGATTGAATTGGTAGGTTATTTTTGGGGGAAAATCACTTTTTCAGGTGAATCCACATATGGTAAAATATATGTCGCTAAGTCTGGGCAGCCTCTGTTAGGATGGCCACACCAAGATCAATTGGGCATTAAGATAGACCCTAGAGCTAATCCCCCTGTTTACTCTGTTACTAACACCAATGATCCAGATCGTAATCTCATGGTTGATAATCTGAAGTCTGAGTTTCCTCATGTGTTCAGTGGAAAACTCGGTCAGTTTTTGGGTTTTAAACACACTATTAAACTCAACGATGGTGTTGTTCCTGTTCGGCACAGAGTCAGGAACGTCCCTCTTACTTACAGGGATAAACTTAAGGTTCTTCTCAAAGATTTGTGTGACAAGGATATCATTGAGCCCATTGAGTCCTCCCCGTGGGTTTCCCCGATCGTTATTTCGGTCAAATCCAACGGCGAACTGAGACTCTGTGTTGACCTTCGCAGTTTAAATAACTCTATTTGGGTGGATGCTCATCCCTTGCCAAATTTGCACGAGATGGTTTCAACATTGGGAGGTGCTGTGATTTTCTCGTGTATAGATTTGGCAAGCGCCTATCATCAAGTCGTTCTAGATGATGATTCCAAAAATTTGACGGCTTTTATTACGCCAGAAGGCCTCTTTAGATACAAACGCATGCCTTTTGGGTTGGCTAGTGCCGCTTCCGTCTTCCAAAGACTGATGAAAGAGACACTTGAAGGGTTGACAGGGGCAATCGCCTTTCAAGATGATATTCTTGTATTTGGGAAAAATGTAGAGGAGCATGATATTAATTTAAGGAATGTCATTTCCGCCTTGTCTTCTAAAGGTCTTACTCTTCGCCTTGATAAGTGTAAAATAAGAGAAAGAGAAGTTGAATATTTGGGACATTCAATAAGTGGTTCTGGGATCAGACCTAAGCAAAAACACATAGAGAGCATCATTAAAGCTCCGGTGCCTGTTTCAAAAGAACAATTGGTAGCTTTTTTAGGATTAATAGAATTCTATGCCAAATTCATTCCAAATTTCTCTTCCAAAATTGATTCCTTTAGACCACTTCTAAAGAAGAATGCAAGGTTTTTATGGTCTGATGTTATGACGGAGGCATTTCAGAATCTTAAAGCGTTTGTTGTGAATGCACCTTGTTTAAGACCTTTTGTTATTGGGAAAAAGTGTACCATCATGGTAGATGCAAGTAGCACAGGGTTAGGAGCCGTGCTCATGCAAAATGACTGTGGAAAAGAATGGATAATTGCTTATGCTTCAAGGGCTTTGAGGGACGCTGAAAAACACTATTCAGTTATTGAAAGAGAGTTATTGGCGTCAGTTTGGGCAGCCGAACATTTTAAAACATTTTTGTGGGGAACGAAATTCGTTATCAAGACGGACCATAAGCCTCTCATTTACATGATGGCACCAGGTGGAGGTCGAACTTTATCAGCTCGCTTAGCCAGGTTGGCATCTAGGCTACAGTCTTTTCATTTTGAGATGGTGTATGTAAAGGGGAAAACTAACATTCATGCTGATTGTATGTCTAGGTTGCACACTCCCTGCGATCTTCCATCTGACAATGACGAATGTGAAGTTGCGTTTACTTCGCAAGACATCATGCTAGTGTTTGGGGAGAAGTTTGATTTGAGTAAAGAGTCCTGGGCAAGAGAAATGGAGAAGAGTGTTGAATTGACTCAGGTTAAGAATTACATTCTACAAGGATGGCCTGAACTAAGGAAGTTTTCAGGTGATATGATGAGTTATGCCAAAGTTCAAGATGAGTTAGCTGTTGAAAATGGGGTTCTGATGCGAGGTGATAAATTCATTCCTCCTTTTGCTTTGAGAAATACTATTATTAGTATTGCCCATGAGGGGCATTTAGGAATTTCTTTTACCAGGAGACGCGTAAAAGATTTCTTTTGGTGGCCAGGAGTGGATGGTTGTGTTGAACACTATGTCCAAAAATGTCCAGAATGTGCCAACAGTGATAAGTCTGCTGTTCCTTTACGTCCTGAACCTTGTCCTGTGGAATATCCTCTTGGTCCTTGGCAGAAATTAGGTCTTGATTTCATTGGTCCATTTTCTGTCCTACCTGAGCGTGAGAGATTTGGGATGGTCTTGATAGATTACTTCTCAAAATGGCCAGAGGTAAAGATGGTTAAAGAGATAACAACTAGGAACGTAGTAGAGTTCTTGGATGATGTTTTTTGCAGGGAAGGAATTCCAGAAGAAATAGTAACGGACAATGGACCACAGTTTACTAGTAAGGATTTTCAAGGCTTTATCACCAAATGTGGGATTTTGCACAATAAAATTGCTGTGTTCCATCCTGAAGCCAATGGCCAAGTTGAAAGATTCAACAGAGTTGTGAAGGAGGCGATCCAACTTTCTGTTAAAGGTCAATTAAATTGGCGCAATGCCCTTCAGTCTATGTTATTGTCTTATAGGACATCTCCTAACTCTGTCACTTTGGTTAGTCCATTTGAACTTTTAAGGGGTCGGAAACCCAGTACTCGTTTAACTCCATGGTGGTTAAAAAAAAGTTTGGGTGACAATGGTGTTTCCTCAAGAGTAGATTATGAGTTGGTTCGAGATAGAGTCAGCGCATATAAGGATAAGATGAAGGAAAGGATGGGAGCAAAGCAGGGATCTGTTAGCAAACATATCATCTCAGTTGGAGATCTTGTCCGTATTAAAAGAAAGGAAGGTGTTCCGAAAGGGGGTCAAATTTGGTCCCGTCCCATGGAAGTTATTGAAGTTTTCAAGCATGCTGTCAGAATTGAGGATGGAAGTGTTTGGGACTTGAACAGAGTTTCTGTATTTAAAGGTCAAGGTATGCCGAGTGGCGCTGTTGTGTCAAGCGATGACAGCAATGTTTTTCTTGATTTTGAATCTGGTAATGTGGGAACTTCTTCAGGATGTCTTTTGAGTGAGAATGGGAATCCTGATGCTGTAAGGACCTTTCCTTCCACTGTGGTTTCAAAAAAATGTCCTAGGCCTCACCGTCTCCCCGAGAGATACAAGGATTTTGTCATGAATTGAAATTTTAGGATTGTATAGGTTATTGTTTTTTTTTTCTTCTTCCCTACTAGAATTTTGTCATGTATTAAGATTTTACTACTGTATAGATTTTGTTTTTTTTTTGTTTTTTTTTATTTACAGGAAGGGAGGTGTGTTGTATACTGCCCATACTGTTATTATCTGTGACCACGAGTTGGCACATGGCTTTGCCTGTGACATCTCGTGGCTGTCTCTGGCTGTTGTGCACATGCCTTGTTCTGCATCTTTTGAATGTGCTTGCTGAGATCTGTGGTTTAGAACTATGGCATTATGAACTGATGCACTAGACTTGATAAGACGTGCTTCTAATAAACTCCTGCTACAGACAACTCCTCGAGTCCTCCAGTCTTTCCTACAGTTAGTCACTTGTGAAGAAGAGGGTACTAAGTGGAAAACAGAATTCCTCTTTGTCTTGGGCGACACTCATGGGAAAATATGTCGGTTCAGGCACAAAATTATTGTTAGAAATGGACCCATTCCAGTCAAACACAAGTTCAGAGGTGTCCCATTTAGTGTAAGGGACGATGTCAACAAAGAACTCAAGAGTCTGTGTGACAAGGGCATCATTGAACCGACAGAATCATCTTTGTGACTGTCCCCATTGGTTGTTGCCAGCAAGAGAGGTAGACAGCTGCATGTGTGAGTGAATCTAAAGTCACTAAACAAGGAGATCCGGTTTGATTCTCACCCTTTGCCTAAAATCAATGATTTGTTCATGTGTGTTAAAGGTGCCCAAGTTTTTTCCAAATTGGATCTGGCTAGCGCCTACCACCAGATGGAACTACATCCCAACTCGTGCTCCCTCACTGCTTTTGTGTCTCCTCTTGGGACATTTCAAAACCGACGAATGCCTTTCAGAATAGCTAGGATGGTTAGTATTTATTTTATTTATTTATTTTAGAAGTTTTCTATAGTGCTGGCCAGACCCAAGGGTATCGGAGTGCTTTACAGCAGGATGGAGAGAAGTCAAATAGAGAATAGTGGCACAAAGTAAACGTATACATAAGTGTTCCAAAATTACAGTTGTGCAGAGCGTCTGAGGTGCGTCGCTGAAGTAGAGAGTCAAGGGATCCGAGGTGTGCCATTGAGGTAGAAGGGTCAAGAGGTAATCTCGATGCACAGACAAAGTTTTATGCTGGAATTTTCTCCTAGCGTTGATGAACCAAGGCAATGGGTTAGGTAGACTGGATGAGGTAGGTAGTGGGAGCGCGATGTCGGGAGACTGTTCGGTGGAAGTGTGTGAGTCACATAATTGAGTTTGGGTAGGCGCAGACGAGGTAAAGGACTTTTAGGAGGCTTTTGAATGATGGAAAGGAGGGGGTAGTTCTGATGTCAACAGGGATGGAGTTCCAGATTTTAGGAGCGTTGCCTGCAAAAGAGTTTTCAGGGGGATGAGTATGTTGTATAGCATTTTAGGACAAATCAATATTCAAGCAAGGACTCAAGCAAGGGCACTAATTTAACGCTAGATACTAGAGTAACTCAGTCATGATTTTCACAGAGACCCCTTTTTCCCGTAAAATACTCCAATAGACGTCTGGAGTGTGTAAAAGGATAAAATATCCGCCATAACTAAGTAGGACGAAAATTCTATGTATTAGTTCTTGGTTTTGTTCATTGTTGAAGGATACAGTGTTCCAAAATAATGTGCACTTTATCTTTGTTTCCTTGAAACTTGCTCTGCAAGACTTTCAACTAAATGTCGGATACTGATGAAGAGAACAGTAGATCCGCAGGTAAATAATACCCGACCGGGTGTAGACGTTACAGGTCTCCAACAAGATGACCCGAATGCTATAATCATCCAGGAAAACTTAAGGAAAACAATAGCCATAAAGCTTATAGAAAATGGCCTATCACCAAGTTGTGGTAGAGTTATATTTGTCATAGAGGCACGTGAATAGCGGCAGACAGAGGTATTCTATTCATGTATTATCTTCCCAGAAGCAAGTCTAACACACATGTGTTCCACTTCTACAAGATAGAGGAACCTCCAGCAGAAAACGCTCCTTTCGAGGATGTTGAAATTCCATTAGTATACCAAGAGCATCAGCTCTGGTTTAAGGGCCCCCTATAACATCAAAATCACATTACCAGGTTCGGTCCACTAGGTAGACCAGGAGCAACGTGGCGGGTACTAGCCAGCTATACACCACATCCTGACTTTGAAAGAATGACAGGTCCAGAACTATTAGCTCAGCTAAAACAATTAATTAAAATACATAGACAATTGGTTCAATATGTCATGCGGACTCTAACAGTCCAACCTGCTATAAGAATTCCACAATACACCCCTCATTAGGGGAACACAAACAAAATTACACCACAGAATATACAATCAGACATTGGTAAATTACCCACAAAAAGGGAACAAATTCCATTCTAGTTAGCTCAAAAAATGACTCAGATCGTGGCAGTATTTCCTGATAGTACACCTCATGAGAAACAAAGGATTCTAACAATCTGTTTACCAATGGGGATCACACCACACCTGGAGGACTGTGACACTTGGGGTACAGTCTTTGCTGCAATGTACACAAAAACACATGATGTTCCGTCCATGGCAGTGTTACCAGATGTCCTGAAACAGATTCAAAATTAATACGGGGCAGAGCCTGCTTTAAATCTTGGTATGAAATTACTGAAAGATTTCAAGCAGGTCTCAGCTATAATATTAGCTAATATTAAATGTGAAGAAGCATCAGTGGCTATCTGCCAAAAACTAAAAGAACTTGATGTAACTGAGCGACCGTATTCGTCCATGGTGATATCCGCGCGTAGAAGGTGTCACGCGCCAAAATAATAGAAAAATCCTACTAAGAACTAGGTAGAGATAGTTTGGGAGGGAAACCAATAAAGCCCGAACTAACAGAAAATCCTGAAAAAGATTTTATTAAAAACAACCTCACCAATCCTAAAAAGAAGTGGGAAAATACTAGACAGAGACTTCCTAAAGAGAAGGGTTCTCAATCCAGAGGTAGGTCTCCTCAAAAGGAGCACCCTGAAAGAAGATATAACCTCAGAAATAGGGACAATTTGAGAAAACCTGATAGATATCAAGATACTGATACACGTTCCTCTCGCACCTTTCAGACTTCCGCACAGAAATCCGAAAGAAGAGGATCATCAGAACACAAGGAAGAAAGCGTGAAGTCCAAAGACAATCAACACTTTCCAAAAAATAAGAAAACTCAATTCACTAAAAAGAAGGTAGCAGGTCTAAAAATCAGACATGCCGAGGATCTTGAGGACACAATTCAAGAACGGGGAGAGGGCCCAGACAATGCTGGACAGCGCAGCAGAAGTTACCATAGCTAGCAAGATCCTGAAGGATCATTTGGAGACAGTGGATTTGAACGAGTACATTCAAGTTGAAACTGCCGACACCAAGCTTAGTGTACCCCATAAGTTATATGAAGTAACACTCCGCATAGAGGGGGGTATAACTAGAAAAATAGGAGCACTCTTTTGGGAAAAGCTATCAAAGGGTTATGACATTCTTCTAGCTGAAAAAGACTGGCCAACTGAATTTGTCAGGGAGTGCCCACATGGTGAAGACATCATTATGCCAGCCTTCTCCAATCATATTCCTATTCATAAAAAATACACCTATGCCAGAAAATGGGCTGTGGCCCAGGCTCCAGCATTATATAAAATCATGTGGGATGGGATGAGGACTCTCCTCACCATAAGATCCAGTTAAAAAATCACCTGCTGCTCAGAGGCAGTATCCAGTTAAGCAAGAAGCTAAAAAACAGGTCAGGGAGATCTTAGATCAACTTGAATACCAACGGGTGATTGAAACATGCAACTGGTCCATGAACAATCCTTTGTTTACTCAACTTTCCTGTCTCCAAACCAGACAATACATATCGTCTAGTTTTGGACTACAGACATTTAAATTCTTGTTGTAAAACTTTTGCAGTACAAAATGCACACAGTGGAGCACTGATCAACAACATCATGCGCAAAAAATATAAAACCACATCAGATATTTATAATGCTTTCTTCTGTCAAAACATTGAACCAGAACGCAGGTATTTGACCGCTTTCTCAATCACGGGGACACAACAACACTTCTCTCGTCTCCCCCAGGGATTCAAGATTAGTCCAGGGTTATTTTCAGCCAGAGTAACAGAGTTACCACAAACGTATGATGATGAGGCATTATCCTATGTCGATGACATCTATCTTACAGACGATGATTTGGACAGGCACTTGAACAGAGTGAACACCATAATACTTGATTTCGCATCTGAAGGGTACAAATTCAATTTTAAGAAATCAAGAATTGCCCACCTCAACGTCCTATTCTTAGGATACAAACTTTCAAGTGAAGGCAAAAGCCTGGCAGCAAACTTTTTAGAGAAATGTGCGCTGCTCCAACCTCCAAAAATGCTGAAAAACTTCCAGCCAATTCTAGGATTCCTGAATTTCGGAAGAACTTGCATTCTAAATTACGCAGAAAGGATTAAACCCCTCTACTAATTATTCAAACCTGATTTCAAACCAACTAATTGGACTCAAAAACACACAGAAATTTTGCGTTCAGTGCAAACAGACATGTTAGCAACAACACATTTACAGACACGCGAAAAGGAACGCAACCTTGTAATCCGAATCATTCCAGGAAGATGCGGATTCACATACCCGACCTTTAATGAAGGTGAAAAGGTACTAATAGCTTACAAATCGCACTTGTACACACAAGCTGAAATGAAATTCACTTCTACAGAAAAAAATCTGACAGCGGTTCAAACTGCAGTAGCAAAAGAGAGAGCCCTCCTGTACCTGCCTTAGAGGCAGTGACAAAAGCGAGCATTCCAAGTACAAAAGCTTTACATCCGAGATAGATACAATGGGTTAAATCTCTTGCTGCAACAGAAATGAATACGTTTTTGACCCCTACTTGAAAACTCAAGAATTTCTACAATATAAACAAGAATGTCCTCTGCCCACTGAGATTCTGCCTCTAGAATATTAGGGATGTATATTTTATACAGACGGATCTGCACAGCCCGCAATTGAGGGTAAACAAGCTTATAGTGCAGCGTGCGCAATGGTAAATTCAGACCTATGGTCACAAAAACTCAATCTTTCGGAGGCTGTACAGCTCAGCGAGCTGAACTACAGGCTTTCAAGATGGCTCTAGAAAATACTGATCGCTAATTCCCTACACACATAGGGGCCTATTACGATTGCGGTTTTTCTGCATCCTCCGGGCCGGCGGAAGCCACCACCGGCCCGGAGGATGCGGAAAAACCGCAGCGGACCCACCAAAGACCCACCACCACATTAGGATGGCTGGTGGGTTCTGGTTTCCGTCAGCAGCTTTTCCGCCGCGGTTGGCTTACAACCGCGGCGGAAAAGCTCTAATATGGTGACCGCGTCTCTCAGACCCCGTCAGCCATATTAAGATGGGCTGTTAAAAATGCTTTTCCGCGGCGGGTTTTCCACCGTGGAAAGGCATGTGTAACTTCACTGCGGGGGCCCGTTATGGGCCCCCTGGGTGAAGGGGATATGGGGGGTGCACATGGGGGGTACCTATGGTACCCCCCTGCATTTGTATGTAGAAATCGGCAGGCACCGCATGGTGCCTGACGCTTTCTGCATACAAATGCAAAGTATGCATTTTTACCATTGCGGCGGATGCAGTTTGAAGCCGCACCCACCGCAATGGTAAAAATAGAGGATGTGACCGCCAAGGTGGCAGTCACATCCTAATTGCACAGGAGGGAACTCCGCAGGCCATGCGGAGGTTCCCTCCTACTCTTTGGTGGCGGACGGACTCAGGTCCGTCCGCCATCATAATCGGCCCCATAGTGTGGGATTCGTATTACTACTTCCAGTCTTACAATGAATATTTGCAGAACTGGGTTCAAAATGATTTCAAAGATGCAAAAGGTGGCGCAATCAAGCATAAATTGCTTTGGGAACAAGTAGTTCTATTACAGAGAGCAATAAAAAAGACTCATGTGATCCATACACTGAGTCATCAGCGTGATGGCGTTCACGTTGCAGGGAATTCATCGGCTGATGAAGCCGCAAAGGCAGCGGTACAAACAGCTTCCGTAGCTGCAATCACTCGTTCAAAAACAAAAATAGACGGTGAAACAATGTAAGCTGTCAATTCCAAAAGCAAAGACAGCAGAGCTGCATTACCTCTAAACTATCCTCTCGAATATACATACATAATTGATGCCAACTCGTTCCTTTTGCTCGAATCCCTGGAGTGGGGGAAAGGGTAATTCCAAACAGGAATCGGAGAAGGGCTTTGATTCAAGAAGCACATGTGGGAGAAGGTCTGATACATCAAGGGACCTCAAAACCTCTACTAGAATTAAAATAGATGTACTGGTGGCCAGGGATGAGCGCCCACATTTACGATTTGGAATTAAATGCGATGTCTGTTACAGAGATCACAGCTTGGAGCGCCGCCAGGTACCTGACTACAGTATAGCCAGCCCAGTACAGACACCACTGTTAGACAGCATTAGACCTTCTACGCGCGGATGTCACCATGGACGAATGCGGTCCCACAACAATTAGGACAAGATTCATTTGGATGTGGCCTCAGCGCTCGGCTGACGCCCGAACTGTTATAAAAGATTTGTTAATCTTTATCTGCATATACGCAATCGCCCCCCTATATTCTGACCAGGGTCCTGCGTTTAGCTCTCAAGCTTACAAGGAGGCCATGGTCAGCTAGGACGTTGCATTGCGGTTTTCGAGTCCATTCCATCCGGAGGGAAATTCCGTAGTGGAAAGAAAAAAACGTGACATAAAGCAATCTATAACAGCTAGGGTATTAGGCTCGGGTGACGGGTGGGTCAAATATCTAATAAGTGTCCAACATAGTCTTAACAACCTGCCAAGAAATTCTCTGGGTGTAATCACTCCATATTAAATACTTTTTGGTACTAGAATGATAGTCGAAGACCTCGATCGTCATACTTCAGTGGTAGAACAAAAACCCTTTGATATCAAAGACCGTTTTTCAGGACTTAAATGAAACAAGAAGAAGTCTAAGCAACACAATACAGAAACAAATGACCACTGAAAAAAAAACACCTGTCCCAGAAAGACCTGTCTGGATTCCAAAGATTGTGGATCTAGTCGGAGAAAAAATTGCGGATAAGAAGGAATTTGGGCCGTCTTACAGAAAACCAGTACTTGTTCTAACAGTCCACTGATCAAGAACAGTGTTACTGCTGCCCCTTGCTGGAAGAAAGGAGAACAGGTCCGTATCAATTGACCTGGTCAAACCACACCATGTGGCCGGTAATAAGTAGTAGGCCCAGTGGACTCCAAAGATATAGCAGACAACCAAATCTTGCTACTATCCAAGAGGTTCAAACTGAAAGACTCATCACCTTTGAAGAAACTTTAAAGAATCTGCAGTGAGAAAAGAAAGACTATACAACAAAGCCTTGGAACTTGTGCCTCTTGAAACCCAAATAACAGTTTGTCAAGAAACTTCCGTCTACAATGATGTAGCACCTAACTATACTAACATGTCAAGGGACCAAGCAGCTCCAGCGATTTCAAATATCCGGATACAATACCAACAACTGACAGAACTGCCTCTGGCTATTTCATCAATTTTGATACATTTGTTTAGGATCCTAGTGAGCCCGAAACAACGCCAGCATATAAAACTTTCAAGGAACAAGTAAAAGAACTTTGTCACCAGCTTGCAAATACATATCTAGTCTCACCATGGGTTGAATTTTTTATTGTGTTAGGTGTACTATTTCTCCTACTATGGCTCATTCTTGTTTTAAGTTTGGGAAAGCTGATAGATGGACAATACAGTAAAGTGGACACAGCAAGTAAGAACATCAACTTGCTTCTGAAGCCACACAAATCATCTCATCGTGAACAACGATACCTGTCATCAGTGAACATCACAGCCATTCCTCTACCTGGTGGTATAGCATGGGGTAGAACTGACTATGACATTTATGGTCCTGTTGAGCTGTTGAAGATTCCACACTAATTTAAGGTTTCCTTGAGTGATTTTGTTTCACCCAGCACATTTTCTGATGATTGGGACTTTGAAACTGTTAATACCATGATGGCAGACTTAGAAATGCCAGCAAAGTTTGCAAAACATGAATACTTAGAAGGTTCATCAAATTATGAAGAAATGTATTGTTTTAATCATTTTGGTCATCATTATTTGCACAAATCTGCAAACCCTAGAAATGTATTTACTTATAATCAATGGGAACATTGTTCCATGCCACCAAAGGGTAGCTCAAAGACATTTTATGAACAATTTCCATACTTCTCAGGCTCTAATATCACAAATCCAGAAACATTTTACTTTAAAAATGTTAATAAGACAGGCATGAAAAGTATGTTGACGAATTCTAAGCAAATTTAGTCTGCAGCCTTTTATGCTCAATTGTCCACATTAGGTTTTGACTTTTGGAAAGACGACATTGAGACAAAAACTGTCTGGGGCACAAAAGACTGGCAGGTGCAAGGTTTAGAAGCCTTATTTAGAGCCTGCATCATCCCAGAGCAAATAATATTTTTAAATGAAACTGTTCATCAGACATCTTGCCTTGGCCTGGCTAAGATAAAAGATGTAAACAAACCGTCCATACCTAACCCCACACCTGATAGAAATAGAACTACAGATGAGTAGGTAGATGTAAACAGAACTAATCCTGTTTGGAAAAAATGGTTAATCTGGCCCACAGACACGAATAACTGTCAAGATAGATTCCTAAACAAAACACAAGGGTTTATAGTAACTAGGCCAGATCCAAGATATGTCCACAGACAACATCCAGGGATAATAATAACTTACAGTGTAGGAGAACTGTGCCTTGAGTGGCTACTCAAATCCACACTCCCAGATATAAAACAACACTTAACTTTACTTGAAGATGGCATTGATTTGAGAGAATTCTTACTAGGGCCTCGCAAACAACGGCATAAACATTTCATATACGCCAGTATATACGCTGCTTATAATGAAGCATGGAAAGTCACGCAAATGGAAACTGCAGAACGAATACGAGAAATTGATTGTATTAATTTAGAGATAGCTCTCTCTGTAGTTGACAATGGTTTAACAAATCTGTCATCCAGAATTTATTCTATGGACAGCATTGTATCCTCTGCCATAGACATAATGGAACAGGACTTGCTCATGTTACAACATGGCCAGTCTCAATTATGTTCTATAATGTTGTTCAGGCTACGTGCCATGGCGTATAATCAACACCACGTCATGGTTTACTGGATTTAACCCTACAGATAAACAATTCTCTTTGGCACAGAGGGGAGCAGACTATACGGTGCTGAGCATAGAAAAACTGGAGAGATTACCATATAACCGTTTCTGAGAAACCAGCCGTTGAATGGATAATACATGGCACCATCAGGATACCAGTGACAATTTCCAGTTTCAGTATTGCTTAAAACACATACCAGCAGGCCTGTATGAAAGGTTGGTAAAGAATATATAAAGTCGACCTGGTATTTACCATACAAATGTTGGAGTGGGGAAAAGGAGGTATTTCTTAGTGGTAAAAATTGCAAAACCACACTGACCGGTACACTTATATGTCAGTGCATTAATTTGCATGGAATCTGCGATGGTTCTTCAATTAACTTATCATGCCACCTGCAGGGTTCGCCGGCAGTAGTGATGGATCCAATTTTTGGCAGCTTTCCAATGGTAGCTACATAATGTTGAAGGATCTAGCTGTTGTGGAATGATGCCAGGAATAGCCTATCTCGTTAGTGTGTCAGCCAGGGTCACTTGCTGTATGCAAGTATTGTTTCCTAAAACTAAGACAGACGGGTAGTCACCGTCATGGCCTTCACTGAACATCTCTTCTATACGAATTGATACTTTAAGCAGAATGAAAGCCATTCTTTTACAAAAAACTGTGCCACTGACCTCGTCCAGAGAGACGTATGATCTGCAAGTTACAAGGTCCTTTCCAGAGATACATGCCCTATTATCAACAAACTGCCCAATACATTATGCAGAAATGTAGGCCGTATCTTAAACATGTCTGCTACCAGTGGTATTGTACATGTATTTAAGACAGTTTTTTATGGACTGTTAGCACCCTTTGAAGCAGTCCTAGGCATTTTTCCAAACTTCGTGCACTCTGTGATCATGCGGCCTGCCTCTCATCTTGGGACTCATAGCAGGGATACTATTGTTGTTCCTTCTGCTCCGTTACCGCAAGTCCAGTCACCAGAGATATCCAGATTACCATGGAGAACGCTCTTCTGGCAATGCAGTATCGTGAACGTATAACACAGATTCTTGGCTTAGCTCGTTTGTGAGATCTGAGTACCACGTGGTTGATATCGTTTAGCCCAATCTGGCAAGATTGCATCCTACATGTTCTACGATGCCTGCTTTGTGGAGAGGAATGTGTGTTGGATATCTGTCTGACACTTTCATCAGCACTGCCACAGGATGTTGACGCTTTGCTTGTTTCGGTGACGGCTCATGCATTGTGTTGCCCCCAATGGCTACCAATCCTGATGACGCCATTCATTGAGGTCTCACCGGCAATTCCAGCTGAGGGTGAGATACGTAGACCAACAGGCACACACGTACCATTTACTGTGAACATTGCTAATGCGACTGACGCTGACGGCGATGCTTCTAATCTGTGTACGAATAATCTACTTAATGAAGTGGTTCAACTTTCACCTACTGTGGTAGACAATTTCTTTGCCAGCTTAGAAGATTTAATTTTTTTTTCTGACACCGAGAATCCTTTTTTAAATTAGCACACAGCGTTCTATGAACTCTGAATTCAACCTTCACTTTTCAAAACAAACACTTCTAGCTTTGGAACTCTATTTTTCTACGATTTCGATTTGACTTTTTTCCAAAATTGCATTTTTTTCCTTTTTGGCACAAAGTAATTTGCTTAAAGTAGAACTCTTCTTAGAGAACAAGAATTCTTTGCATACTTCCTAGAAACAATATTGAACTTATCCACCAAGCAAAACAGTTTACATATCCTGCTATGGGATGGTCTCGACTTTTTTTCTTCTGTAACTAAGAGCCATTTCATAAATGTAATTTCATGATTCATTCTGATAGCATTTCAAATGTCATATTATATGCTTACAATGAAATCATTGCCTTTCAATGCGTACTGTACAAAGGCTCATTTTCGTGTACAACCATTTCAAATGCATTTTATGAATTTTTGGGTGGGAGTGTAAACACATGCTTTAGATATGTTTTCGTGCTTAATTTTAGTAATGTCGAACATAATAAAGTGGAGTGGGTGTTGTATAGCATTTTAGGACCCTAGTGTAATTTTACCGATTCATGCCCTTATATAGGTATAAATCACCATATCCTTATATAGGCATAGAAATCATAACCATATTTAGACATAGCTCATGCAGTCCAAATACGGCATGGCTACTTCCACTAGTTCCGAAAATCCACAACGATTTCTTGGAAAACTCGGCTTCAGCAGTTAGGGACTTCCCCTTGCTTGAATATTGATTTGTCCAAGAACTCATGGAGTTTTCAAAGAACCAAGACTCTTTGATGACGTTATTATGTCCACCTTTACGTCAAACTCGGCACCTTCAAGGTATAAATATGCCCACACTTGCCCTAGCAAACACACAGTGATTTCGAGCAGTTCGACCATCTACTTGCCCGACGCATCCTGCTGCAGCAAGTGCCAAAGGAAGCCGACTCTCTAGCAGACCCTCTCTCTGTGAGAGATCGCTGCCTTTTCTCTCGCCGAGAAATCCAGCTCCAGTGTTTCCATGCTACCCTTGCGGGGTGTTGGGAAATCGAGTCCTGAGACAGAAAAATACCAGACCTCCTTCATTCTAAACCAAGGTACTACGGAGCTGAATAGACCCTAAGAGAAATCCTGGATAGATTCTTGGCAAAAGAATACTAAGCTTATGCTACACCACACTTACTTCTTCCCTCGTACTAGACTTAGGTTAGGTACATCGGGGTAGGAGTATTTTAGAAGCACCAGTTGAGTACTTTTAGTCTTTATTTATTCATGTATGTATTTTATGGCTTAGAAACCATACCATGTTTTTACAGTATTATTTTATAATACTCTTCTTGCTGTACGCATTATACTTTGCAGCCCGTATTACGATTGTAGCAGTTAATTTCTTCTGCATGAGAAAGAAGACTCTTCAATAAATACCTTTTATTGAAAACACCTGTCTCTCTATTTCTCTGCACCTCTGATGAAACGAAGCATGCACAATTGACTGAGTAAAACATCTATCTATTGTTTCCATGACTCTGAAGATCAGTTTTATTATGGGGAAACAAAGTTATGTTATGTTATGTTATGTTAGTGCTATTTGTATTGCGCACGGCTGCTCCAGCGAAGGAGCGTCCCGGCGCACCGACAAGGTGGCGAACACAACACAACTGGGAACAGAAATAATTATAAGAAAATGGGGAGTGAAGTATTTAACAAAGCTCAGAAAATAAATGAGTTTTAGCGGCCTTGCGGAAGGAGAGCAGGTCACCAAAGGTCCGGAGTTTCAAAGGGAGAGCGTTCCAGAGTGCGGCTGCCCGCACCTTAAAAGAGCGACCCCCCACCCGACTGAGTTTGAACCGAGGGGCTACCGCTAATTCTTGGTCTAGCGAGCGCAGAGTGCGGCCCGGGATGTAAGGGCGCAAGAGTTGGTGCAGTAAGGGAGGTGATAGGCCCTTCAGAATTTTGAAGGAAAGGCACAAAACTTTAAAGTGGATCCGCTGCCTAACAGGTAACCAATGCAAGGCTCGCAAAGATGGACCGGCCGAGCAAAACCTAGGAAGACCTACGATCGCTCTGGCCGCAGCGTTCTGCACTCTTTGAAGTCGGGTTAACTCAGCCTGCTTTAATCCTATAAAAAGGGAGCTGGCATAGTCCAACCGCGCCAAAACCGTTGCTTGCACCACCAATTGACGAGTTGCGGCATCAAAGTATTTAAGGGCAGGGCGCAGATTGTGCAGGATGCCGAAGCAGCAAGCCGCCGTCCTTTTGGTGTGGCCAACGAAGTTGAGGGAAGGGTCCAGCCAAACACCAAGGTTTTTGATCTCCGCAACCGGAGTGGGGGTCGGCCCCAGCTCAGAGGGCCACCAAGTATCTCCCCATAGGTCCGTCCGCTTCCCAAAGATCATCACCTCCGTTTTTTTGGCGTTTAGTTGGAGACAGTTGGACGTCATCCAACCAGCCACCGCCCTGAGTCCTTCTCTGAATCTTGGGGCATCCACCCCAGAGTCCCCGCTGATCGTGACCGCTAGCTGGGTGTCATCTGCGTACGACACCATGGTCATACCACAGAGCTTCACAACCTCAGCCAGCGGCCTCACGTAGATGTTAAACAACGTGGGGCTCAGTGAGGAACCCTGTGGGACCCCAAGAGACAGAGGATGACATTTGGACTGGTAGGGCGGGGACACCACACAGAAGGAACGATCCCTGAGAAACGAACGGAACCACTGGTGTGCAGTGACGATCACCCCTATCTCCTCAAGACGTTGCAGGAGAATGTCATGGGAGACCGTGTCAAAGGCGGCGCTTAGGTCTAACAAAACAAGCGCCGCCGTTTGACCTGCATCCAGAACTACCCGAAGGTGCTCGACCATAGATAACAGTGCTGTCTCCGTACTGTGGCCAGCCCGAAAACCATTCTGGGTGTCGTCCAGAATGTTGGCACGCGACAGATGACCAGTGAGGGCGGTGTTGACATGCGCCTCCGCGAGTTTGGCTGGCCACGGGAGAAGCAAAATCAGGCAGTAGTTCTCCGATTTTGTAGGGTCGAGAGATGGTTTTTTCAAAATGGGCATTACTACCGCATGCTTCCATTTCAAAGGCACCTGGCCTGATGATAGCAACGTGTTGATTAAGTCGCAAACCGGGCGAGCAAAAACCTGGTCTCTGAACATAGGTGGCTTGAGCGGGTCGTCCGGCGACCCCGACTTAACTCGGAGAGCCAAGGCCGTGTAAGACTCCAAAGAGAGAGAGGGGAGAGAGTCTAGCACCACCTGATCCAACCGGATGGGAGGCCCCATACTGGTTTGTGCAGTGGAGGAGGGGAAGGCCCTATATATGGTCTGGACCTTCTCCAGGAAGAAAGCCGCCAGCGCTTCACAATGAGTATTGGAGCTGATGGAGTTACCGGCCGGCTTCCTTGCCACAAGGTCTTTAAGGGCCTTAAAGATGGTTTTAACAGGATTCCCACTATTGCGAAACTCCAGAGCGTAGTATTCAGCCCGGGTTCTACAAACCGCGCGGTGATAAAACTTGACCGCAGCCATATACAGGGTTTTTTTGCTGCTGTCATACCTCTTCCTCCAGTCTCTCTCTGCACGTCTGCAGACACTTTTCAGAGTCCTCAGATTGCCATCATACCAGGGACTGGGGGCGCGGGAGCCACACTTACTGGAAACCATCGGGATAAGGGAGTCGAGGGCCCTGGTTACCCATCCGCAGAAATGGTCATAACCAGACTCCACGTTCTCCACTGCACCCAGTGGGTCGTCAGTGAGAAGGCGGTGGAGATCTTCCGCCTTTAATTTGCTCCAGCGCCGTCTGGGCATGGCTCGCAGTGGCACCTTAAGTGGGGCTTCGTCAAGAGGACAGTGAATGGTTACGAGTGAGTGGTCTGACCAGGTCAGGGGGAGGGGGGGCCACTGTAACCCCTTCTAAGTTAGAAAAAAAGGGGTCCAGAGTGTGGCCACCACTATGAGTGGGGTCCGAGACCAGCTGGAACAATTGAAGGGCCTCAAGGTCCGCCACCATCCCTCCCACAGAAGAAAGACACAAAGTGTCAAAATGGAGATTCAAGTCACCAATGATAGAAAAATTGGCAGACCCTACTGCTAGTGAACTAACCGCCTCAGGGAGAGCCTCTCGAAATGCCACTGAGCTACCAGGTGGACGGTAAATCAGCAATCCTGACAAGGTAAAATGCGGAGTAACCGCAACCTTGAACAGGGCGCTTTCGCAGCCCGTGATGTTCTGCACACTCCAGGCGCAAGAATAGCACGATTTAACAGCAAGAGCGACGCCAGCCCCTCTCGAAGAGCGGTTGAGCGTGTAGATGGAATACTCAACGGGGAACGCCAGATTCAATACCGTAGAATCATGTTGTCATGTTATTGCGGTTGTCAGAAACTAATCCCTTCTGTTCATTCGAGAAAGTTTCTAGTGACCTCTGAGCTAGCTGGCACCCACAATTAAGTTTAATATATTCGATAGAGACCTAGTAGACATAAGTCCTACGTCACATCTAAAGGATATATTATTTCAATGCACAGAGCCTATTGGGAATATAGGAACTACACTACAAGTAGGAGGAAGTTGGAACTCGTGAGACTTCTAGACTGACCGGCTTTCTTGAGTTTGGAAGCTAGGTATTCCGGTTTCCCTGTGTGTAGGGCTTTGTGTGTAAGGCAGGCAGTTCTGAAGCTGGCCCGCATTTCCACTGGGAGCCATTTTAGATCTCTGAGTGCGGGAGATATATGGTCAAATTTTTGATTCCGGTGACCAATTTGTCAGCTGCATTGAGAGTAGTTTTGAGTGGCGCTAGGTGGGAGAGAGCTGTACCGGAGCGGACTGCGTTCCCATAGTCCAGTCTAGACAACACCAGAGAATGGGTGGCTTGTGGGGTTTGATTTTGTAAAGGAGCTTCAGATTGAGGAAGGCATTCTTAGCGGAATTTTGATACATTTGTTTAGGATCCTAGTGAGCCCGAAACAACGCCAGCATATAAAACTTTCAAGGAACAAGTAAAAGAACTTTGTCACCAGCTTGCAAATACATATCTAGTCTCACCATGGGTTGAATTTTTTATTGTGTTAGGTGTACTATTTCTCCTACTATGGCTCATTCTTGTTTTAAGTTTGGGAAAGCTGATAGATGGACAATACAGTAAAGTGGACACAGCAAGTAAGAACATCAACTTGCTTCTGAAGCCACACAAATCATCTCATCGTGAACAACGATACCTGTCATCAGTGAACATCACAGCCATTCCTCTACCTGGTGGTATAGCATGGGGTAGAACTGACTATGACATTTATGGTCCTGTTGAGCTGTTGAAGATTCCACACTAATTTAAGGTTTCCTTGAGTGATTTTGTTTCACCCAGCACATTTTCTGATGATTGGGACTTTGAAACTGTTAATACCATGATGGCAGACTTAGAAATGCCAGCAAAGTTTGCAAAACATGAATACTTAGAAGGTTCATCAAATTATGAAGAAATGTATTGTTTTAATCATTTTGGTCATCATTATTTGCACAAATCTGCAAACCCTAGAAATGTATTTACTTATAATCAATGGGAACATTGTTCCATGCCACCAAAGGGTAGCTCAAAGACATTTTATGAACAATTTCCATACTTCTCAGGCTCTAATATCACAAATCCAGAAACATTTTACTTTAAAAATGTTAATAAGACAGGCATGAAAAGTATGTTGACGAATTCTAAGCAAATTTAGTCTGCAGCCTTTTATGCTCAATTGTCCACATTAGGTTTTGACTTTTGGAAAGACGACATTGAGACAAAAACTGTCTGGGGCACAAAAGACTGGCAGGTGCAAGGTTTAGAAGCCTTATTTAGAGCCTGCATCATCCCAGAGCAAATAATATTTTTAAATGAAACTGTTCATCAGACATCTTGCCTTGGCCTGGCTAAGATAAAAGATGTAAACAAACCGTCCATACCTAACCCCACACCTGATAGAAATAGAACTACAGATGAGTAGGTAGATGTAAACAGAACTAATCCTGTTTGGAAAAAATTGTTAATCTGGCCCACAGACACGAATAACTGTCAAGATAGATTCCTAAACAAAACACAAGGGTTTATAGTAACTAGGCCAGATCCAAGATATGTCCACAGACAACATCCAGGGATAATAATAACTTACAGTGTAGGAGAACTGTGCCTTGAGTGGCTACTCAAATCCACACTCCCAGATATAAAACAACACTTAACTTTACTTGAAGATGGCATTGATTTGAGAGAATTCTTACTAGGGCCTCGCAAACAACGGCATAAACATTTCATATACGCCAGTATATACGCTGCTTATAATGAAGCATGGAAAGTCACGCAAATGGAAACTGCAGAACGAATACGAGAAATTGATTGTATTAATTTAGAGATAGCTCTCTCTGTAGTTGACAATGGTTTAACAAATCTGTCATCCAGAATTTATTCTATGGACAGCATTGTATCCTCTGCCATAGACATAATGGAACAGGACTTGCTCATGTTACAACATGGCCAGTCTCAATTATGTTCTATAATGTTGTTCAGGCTACGTGCCATGGCGTATAATCAACACCACGTCATGGTTTACTGGATTTAACCCTACAGATAAACAATTCTCTTTGGCACAGAGGGGAGCAGACTATACGGTGCTGAGCATAGAAAAACTGGAGAGATTACCATATAACCGTTTCTGAGAAACCAGCCGTTGAATGGATAATACATGGCACCATCAGGATACCAGTGACAATTTCCAGTTTCAGTATTGCTTAAAACACATACCAGCAGGCCTGTATGAAAGGTTGGTAAAGAATATATAAAGTCGACCTGGTATTTACCATACAAATGTTGGAGTGGGGAAAAGGAGGTATTTCTTAGTGGTAAAAATTGCAAAACCACACTGACCGGTACACTTATATGTCAGTGCATTAATTTGCATGGAATCTGCGATGGTTCTTCAATTAACTTATCATGCCACCTGCAGGGTTCGCCGGCAGTAGTGATGGATCCAATTTTTGGCAGCTTTCCAATGGTAGCTACATAATGTTGAAGGATCTAGCTGTTGTGGAATGATGCCAGGAATAGCCTATCTCGTTAGTGTGTCAGCCAGGGTCACTTGCTGTATGCAAGTATTGTTTCCTAAAACTAAGACAGACGGGTAGTCACCGTCATGGCCTTCACTGAACATCTCTTCTATACGAATTGATACTTTAAGCAGAATGAAAGCCATTCTTTTACAAAAAACTGTGCCACTGACCTCGTCCAGAGAGACGTATGATCTGCAAGTTACAAGGTCCTTTCCAGAGATACATGCCCTATTATCAACAAACTGCCCAATACATTATGCAGAAATGTAGGCCGTATCTTAAACATGTCTGCTACCAGTGGTATTGTACATGTATTTAAGACAGTTTTTTATGGACTGTTAGCACCCTTTGAAGCAGTCCTAGGCATTTTTCCAAACTTCGTGCACTCTGTGATCATGCGGCCTGCCTCTCATCTTGGGACTCATAGCAGGGATACTATTGTTGTTCCTTCTGCTCCGTTACCGCAAGTCCAGTCACCAGAGATATCCAGATTACCATGGAGAACGCTCTTCTGGCAATGCAGTATCATGAACGTATAACACAGATTCTTGGCTTAGCTCGTTTGTGAGATCTGAGTACCACGTGGTTGATATCGTTTAGCCCAATCTGGCAAGATTGCATCCTACATGTTCTACGATGCCTGCTTTGTGGAGAGGAATGTGTGTTGGATATCTGTCTGACACTTTCATCAGCACTGCCACAGGATGTTGACGCTTTGCTTGTTTCGGTGACGGCTCATGCATTGTGTTGCCCCCAATGGCTACCAATCCTGATGACGCCATTCATTGAGGTCTCACCGGCAATTCCAGCTGAGGGTGAGATACGTAGACCAACAGGCACACACGTACCATTTACTGCGAACATTGCTAATGCGACTGACGCTGACGGCGATGCTTCTAATCTGTGTACGAATAATCTACTTAATGAAGTGGTTCAACTTTCACCTACTGTGGTAGACAATTTCTTTGCCAGCTTAGAAGATTTAATTTTTTTTTCTGACACCGAGAATCCTTTTTTAAATTAGCACACAGCGTTCTATGAACTCTGAATTCGACCTTCACTTTTCAAAACAAACACTTCTAGCTTTGGAACTCTATTTTTCTACGATTTCGATTTGACTTTTTTCCAAAATTGCATTTTTTTCCTTTTTGGCACAAAGTAATTTGCTTAAAGTAGAACTCTTCTTAGAGAACAAGAATTCTTTGCATACTTCCTAGAAACAATATTGAACTTATCCACCAAGCAAAACAGTTTACATATCCTGCTATGGGATGGTCTCGACTTTTTTTCTTCTGTAACTAAGAGCCATTTCATAAATGTAATTTCATGATTCATTCTGATAGCATTTCAAATGTCATATTATATGCTTACAATGAAATCATTGCCTTTCAATGCGTACTGTACAAATGCTCATTTTCGTGTACAACCATTTCAAATGCATTTTATGAATTTTTGGGTGGGAGTGTAAACACATGCTTTAGATATGTTTTCGTGCTTAATTTTAGTAATGTCGAACATAATAAAGTGGAGTGGGTGTTGTATAGCATTTTAGGACCCTAGTGTAATTTTACCGATTCATGCCCTTATATAGGTATAAATCACCATATCCTTATATAGGCATAGAAATCATAACCATATTTAGACATAGCTCATGCAGTCCAAATACGGCATGGCTACTTCCACTAGTTCCGAAAATCCACAACGATTTCTTGGAAAACTCGGCTTTAGCAGTTAGGGACTTCCCCTTGCTTGAATATTGATTTGTCCAAGAACTCATGGAGTTTTCAAAGAACCAAGACTCTTTGATGACGTTATTATGTCCACCTTTACGTCAAACTCGGCACCTTCAAGGTATAAATATGCCCACACTTGCCCTAGCAAACACACAGTGATTTCGAGCAGTTCGACCATCTACTTGCCCGACGCATCCTGCTGCAGCAAGTGCCAAAGGAAGCCGACTCTCTAGCAGACCCTCTCTCTGTGAGAGATCGCTGCCTTTTCTCTCGCCGAGAAATCCAGCTCCAGTGTTTCCATGCTACCCTTGCGGGGTGTTGGGAAATCGAGTCCTGAGACAGAGAAATACCAGACCTCCTTCATTCTAAACCAAGGTACTACGGAGCTGAATAGACCCTAAGAGAAATCTTGGATAGATTCTTGGCAAAAGAATACTAAGCTTATGCTACACCACACTTACTTCTTCCCTCGTACTAGACTTAGGTTAGGTACATCGGGGTAGGAGTATTTTAGAAGCACCAGTTGAGTACTTTTAGTCTTTATTTATTCATGTATGTATTTTATGGCTTAGAAACCATACCATGTTTTTACAGTATTATTTTATAATACTCTTCTTGCTGTACGCATTATACTTTGCAGCCCGTATTACGATTGTAGCAGTTAATTTCTTCTGCATGAGAAAGAAGACTCTTCAATAAATACCTTTTATTGAAAACACCTGTCTCTCTATTTCTCTGCACCTCTGATGAAACGAAGCATGCACAATTGACTGAGTAAAACATCTATCTATTGTTTCCATGACTCTGAAGATCAGTTTTATTATGGGGAAACAAAGTTATGTTATGTTATGTTATGTTAGTGCTATTTGTATTGCGCACGGCTGCTCCAGCGAAGGAGCGTCCCGGCGCACCGACAAGGTGGCGAACACAACACAACTGGGAACAGAAATAATTATAAGAAAATGGGGAGTGAAGGATTTAACAAAGCTCAGAAAATAAATGAGTTTTAGCGGCCTTGCGGAAGGAGAGCAGGTCACCAAAGGTCCGGAGTTTCAAAGGGAGAGCGTTCCAGAGTGCGGCTGCCCGCACCTTAAAAGAGCGACCCCCCACCCGACTGAGTTTGAACCGAGGGGCTACCGCTAATTCTTGGTCTAGCGAGCGCAGAGTGCGGCCCGGGATGTAAGGGCGCAAGAGTTGGTGCAGTAAGGGAGGTGATAGGCCCTTCAGAATTTTGAAGGAAAGGCACAAAACTTTAAAGTGGATCCGCTGCCTAACGGGTAACCAATGCAAGGCTCGCAAAGATGGACCGGCCGAGCAAAACCTAGGAAGACCTACGATCGCTCTGGCCGCAGCGTTCTGCACTCTTTGAAGTCGGGTTAACTCAGCCTGGTTTAATCCTATAAAAAGGGAGCTGGCATAGTCCAACCGCGCCAAAACCGTTGCTTGCACCACCAATTGACGAGTTGCGGCATCGAAGTATTTAAGGGCAGGGCGCAGATTGCGCAGGATGCCGAAGCAGCAAGCCGCCGTCCTTTTGGTGTGGCCAACGAAGTTGAGGGAAGGGTCCAGCCAAACACCAAGGTTTTTGATCTCCGCAACCGGAGTGGGGGTCGGCCCCAGCTCAGAGGGCCACCAAGTATCTCCCCATAGGTCCGTCCGCTTCCCAAAGATCATCACCTCCGTTTTTTTGGCGTTTAGTTGGAGACAGTTGGACGTCATCCAACCAGCCACCGCCCTGAGTCCTTCTCTGAATCTTGGGGCATCCACCCCAGAGTCCCCGCTGATCGTGACCGCTAGCTGGGTGTCATCTGCGTACGACACCATGGTCATACCACAGAGCTTCACAACCTCAGCCAGCGGCCTCACGTAGATGTTAAACAACGTGGGGCTCAGTGAGGAACCCTGTGGGACCCCAAGAGACAGAGGATGACATTTGGACTGGTAGGGCGGGGACACCACACAGAAGGAACGATCCCTGAGAAACGAACGGAACCACTGGTGTGCAGTGACGATCACCCCTATCTCCTCAAGACGTTGCAGGAGAATGTCATGGGAGACCGTGTCAAAGGCGGCGCTTAGGTCTAACAAAACAAGCGCCGCCGTTTGACCTGCATCCAGAACTACCCGAAGGTGCTCGACCATAGATAACAGTGCTGTCTCCGTACTGTGGCCAGCCCGAAAACCATTCTGGGTGTCGTCCAGAATGTTGGCACGCGACAGATGACCAGTGAGGGCGGTGTTGACATGCGCCTCCGCGAGTTTGGCTGGCCACGGGAGAAGCAAAATCAGGCAGTAGTTCTCCGATTTTGTAGGGTCGAGAGATGGTTTTTTCAAAATGGGCATTACTACCGCATGCTTCCATTTCAAAGGCACCTGGCCTGATGATAGCAACGTGTTGATTAAGTCGCAAACCGGGCGAGCAAAAACCTGGTCTCTGAACATAGGTGGCTTGAGCGGGTCGTCCGGCGACCCCGACTTAACTCGGAGAGCCAAGGCCGTGTAAGACTCCAAAGAGAGAGAGGGGAGAGAGTCTAGCACCACCTGATCCAACCGGATGGGAGGCCCCATACTGGTTTGTGCAGTGGAGGAGGGGAAGGCCCTATATATGGTCTGGACCTTCTCCAGGAAGAAAGCCGCCAGCGCTTCACAATGAGTATTGGAGCTGATGGAGTTACCGGCCGGCTTCCTTGCCACAAGGTCTTTAAGGGCCTTAAAGATGGTTTTAACAGGATTCCCACTATTGCGAAACTCCAGAGCGTAGTATTCAGCCCGGGTTCTACAAACCGCGCGGTGATAAAACTTGACCGCAGCCATATACAGGGTTTTTTTGCTGCTGTCATACCTCTTCCTCCAGTCTCTCTCTGCACGTCTGCAGACACTTTTCAGAGTCCTCAGATTGCCATCATACCAGGGACTGGGGGCGCGGGAGCCACACTTACTGGAAACCATCGGGATAAGGGAGTCGAGGGCCCTGGTTACCCATCCGCAGAAATGGTCATAACCAGACTCCACGTTCTCCACTGCACCCAGTGGGTCGTCAGTGAGAAGGCGGTGGAGATCTTCCGCCTTTAATTTGCTCCAGCGCCGTCTGGGCATGGCTCGCAGTGGCACCTTAAGTGGGGCTTCGTCAAGAGGACAGTGAATGGTTACGAGTGAGTGGTCTGACCAGGTCAGGGGGAGGGGGGGGCCACTGTAACCCCTTCTAAGTTAGAAAAAAAGGGGTCCAGAGTGTGGCCACCACTATGAGTGGGGTCCGAGACCAGCTGGAACAATTGAAGGGCCTCAAGGTCCGCCACCATCCCTCCCACAGAAGAAAGACACAAAGTGTCAAAATGGAGATTCAAGTCACCAATGATAGAAAAATTGGCAGACCCTACTGCTAGTGAACTAACCGCCTCAGGGAGAGCCTCTCGAAATGCCACTGAGCTACCAGGTGGACGGTAAATCAGCAATCCTGACAAGGTAAAATGCGGAGTAACCGCAACCTTGAACAGGGCGCTTTCGCAGCCCGTGATGTTCTGCACACTCCAGGCGCAAGAATAGCACGATTTAACAGCAAGAGCGACGCCAGCCCCTCTCGAAGAGCGGTTGAGCGTGTAGATGGAATACTCAACGGGGAACGCCAGATTCAATACCGTAGAATCATGTTGTCATGTTATTGCGGTTGTCAGAAACTAATCCCTTCTGTTCATTCGAGAAAGTTTCTAGTGACCTCTGAGCTAGCTGGCACCCACAATTAAGTTTAATATATTCGATAGAGACCTAGTAGACATAAGTCCTACGTCACATCTAAAGGATATATTATTTCAATGCACAGAGCCTATTGGGAATATAGGAACTACACTACAAGTAGGAGGAAGTTGGAACTCGTGAGACTTCTAGACTGACCGGCTTTCTTGAGTTTGGAAGCTAGGTATTCCGGTTTCCCTGTGTGTAGGGCTTTGTGTGTAAGGCAGGCAGTTCTGAAGCTGGCCCGCATTTCCACTGGGAGCCATTTTAGATCTCTGAGTGCGGGAGATATATGGTCAAATTTTTGATTCCGGTGACCAATTTGTCAGCTGCATTGAGAGTAGTTTTGAGTGGCGCTAGGTGGGAGAGAGCTGTACCGGAGCGGACTGCGTTCCCATAGTCCAGTCTAGACAACACCAGAGAATGGGTGGCTTGTGGGGTTTGATTTTGTAAAGGAGCTTCAGATTGAGGAAGGCATTCTTAGCGGAATTCTTTATGTAGTTGGTCATGGATAGTTTGTGATCAAGGGTGATTCCAAGGGATTTAACTGAGTTTGCCAGGGTGAAATCCTGTTGAGAGCATCGATTGCTTTCAGCCATTCAACGATTTGCGGGTTTTCTTCCTTGTTGGAGATGAGGAGGATCTCGGTTTTCCCCTGAATACGTTTAAAGTGGTTCATTGATAGCCATTCTTGGACTTCTCTGAGCGTGTTGTTAAGTCTTAGAATGTCGTTTAAGGAGGGGGTTTCCAAGTAGATCTGTGTGCCATCTGCATATAGATGGAAAAGGATGTTGGCTTTTTCATAATGAAGGTGAGGGGTTCCATATATATCTTGCACAGTTAAGGGGAGAGAATGGATCCTTGGGGGACACGTCTGTTCACGGGGAGAAGGTCAGATGTAAAGGATTTGATTTTTACTCTTTGGGATCGATTTTGAAAGAAGGAGGAGAAAAATTGAAGGACCACTTTGTCTGCACCCACTCGCTCTTTGAGAGCTTTGATGAGAAGACTGTGATCTACCGTGTCAAAGGCTGCTGATAAGTCTAGGAGGATTAGTAGACAGCAATGGTTTGAGTCAAGGGAGTTGCGGATGTCGTCCACGATGTTGAGGATTGCAGTTTCGGTGCTACAGCCTTTTCTAAAGCCTGATTGTTGATGGTCTAGCAAATTAATATTGTCAATATGTTTGTTCAGTTGACGGAGAACGCATTTTTCAAGGATTTTGGCTAGGAAGGGGAGATTGGAGACAGGTCTGAAATTATTCAGGTCGTTCGTGTCTAAGCCTGGTTTCTTCAGAAGAGGAGTGACTTGGCCGACTTTGAGGCAATCTGGTATGATGCCAGTTTTTAGGGAGTTGTTTATGATTTCACACCAAAGTGGTGCCAGGGTGAGTTTCAGCTCTTTGGCCATTTGAGAGGGTATAGGGTCGAGGTTGTAGGATGAGGGCTTTGAGGAGGAGATTAAATTGAGGATCTCAGATTCAGGGATGGGGTTGAAGGAAGTCCAGGTAATTGCGGGTCACCCTCTAGAGGTTGTTTTGATTGCTGGGGTGCAGTTTTTGCCGGGAGGATGGAGGTTGATGTCCAGTGATAGTTCGATCTTGGTGATTTTTTCGTTAAAGAAGTTGGCGAAATTGTCACATAAGCATTTAGAGGGCTGGGCATGGGAAGTAGAAGGCTTGGACGTTTGTTTTTTGATGATGTCAAAGAGTTCTCTTGGTCTGTTTTTGGCCTTGCCCAGTGCGGTACAGAAAAAGTTGGATTTTTCATTATTGATATGCTTTTTGTACTTTCTTCTTGCTGCTCTGAGTTCTTCGCAATGGCAGGAGGAGGGATTCTTTCTCCAGAGATGTTCCATGGCTCTGAGTTGCCTTCTTTCCTTGTTGATGTCCTTGTTGAACCAGAATCTGGAGGGGATGTTCCTGGGTCTTTTCAGTTTCAAGGGAGATAGTTGGTCTAAGATGTAGGACATGGTAAAGTTATAGTGGGATGTGAGTTCTGCGGTTGAGAGACCTTCTGGGGGGATGGGCAGGAGGGAGGATACTTTTTCTTATAAATCAACTGTGTTGATCTGCGATAGGTTTCTAGACCATGTAGGGGGGTCTGTGATGGGGGTTGACACATGATCAGTTGAGAAAAGTTGTTGCAATACTAAGTGTGAGCACAAAATCCGTTCCGCTCATCGATTTCGCGGATTTTCGGTAAATCCGCAATCCGCGAACTCCTGCGATGTTACCAAAGATCCGCGAATCCGCGAGCGGCGGATCCGGGGGGCAAAAGTTCAAGCCTTCAAGCTTGAAGTTGTTGTAACTATTTTAGGATGGCGCTGGCAGCTTGCCGGCGCCATCCTAAAATAGTTACAGGATGATGAACAGCTGCAGCTCACTCAAGGAACCCCTGCGCACATCGGTGCGATTGCATAGTAACACACACATGGTCGCTGGAACTAGTTGAAGCTCAAATTCAGTGACTCATTCATCAGCCCAAAAACTATCGTGAGCGTCGTCGAGGCTGGGCAGGTGTGCCTTCTTCCGAAATCTACTGTCGCAAATCAGCTGTGATGCTGGATAGAGGCCTTTGCATCCTTGACTTTCATGAGCGCAATTCTCGTGCTGTTCCTGTGACCAGGAGCTTCTTTCTCTTGATCTGCTGCTCTGATCGGTCTCTGACCTTTTATACACACAAGAGGCATATGAACTCGCATGGAAGCCCCACCCGTTTGGCCCCGCTCACACACTCGCGGTGTGCACCGTCTCCCCGCCATTTACCCACTATGATGGACAGCTCACTGAAGGGACCCCTGCGCCCTTCGGGGCGATTGCATAGTAACACACACATGGTCGCTGGAACTAGTTGAAGCTCAAATTCAGTGACTCCTTCATCAGCCCAAAAGCAATCGTGAGCATCGTCGAGGCTGGGCAGGTGTGTCTTCTTCCCAAATCTACCGTCGAAAATCAGCTGTGATGCTGGATAGAGGCCTTTGTATCCTTGACTTTCACGAGCCCAATCCTTGTGCTGTTCCTGTGACCAGGAGCTTCTTTCTCTTCATCTGCTGCTCTGATCGGTCTCTGACCATTTATACACACACAAGAGGCTCTACTCGCATAGAAGACCCCTCCATTAAAAAAAGCCTCAAAATCCGTGAATCCGCAAATTCGCGGATTTTGCGGATCCGCGAATCTGCAAATTCGCGGATCGTGGATCCGCGAAATCGGCCCATGCTTATGCAATACCAATTTGACATCTCGCATATCTCTGGTGGAAGGAATGGTAGGGCAGATATTCTGTCTCGCTTTCCTCAAATGAGACTGAAGAGATGAATTTTCAAGAGTTGTATGAGGAAGATGCTGAGGGTTGTTTGGTGGCTGGCTATGGATATTCATGACCAAATTGTGGGTTCAGAGGAAGATGGGAGAGCAGCTTTTAGAGAAGATGCTCTTCTCCAACAGGTGTGTGTGTTGGTCAGAGAGGGGTGCCCCAGAGAAAAGGTGTTGTCCCCTCTTCTACAACCGTATTAAAAGTAGAAACTGAAATTTCTCTAGAGGATGGTGTAGTTTTGAGATGTGATAAACTCATTTCACCGCACTCTGTTAGACCTATTATTATCAAGAAGGCTTATGAGGGACATTTGGGTGCAACTCTCACTAAACGTCATATCCATTAGGACTTCTGGTGGTCAGCTATGGATACTGAGATAAGTCATTTGGTGCATAATTTTTCTGTGTGTTGTACTGCTGAGAAAACATTTGAAGGAATAACACCACCATTATTGCCTGTCGAATGTCCTTCAGGGCCCTGGGTCAAGTTAGACATTAATATCATGGGTCCAGTACAGGTTCTACCTATTGGGTGCAGGTATATTTTGGTGCTTATGGTCTACACATTTATTTATTTATTTTCGAGATTTTTATTGCGCATACAAATACCCGAAGGTGTCTCGGCGCATATGGAGGCTAAATACGATCAGACAGCAACTTACTGGTTAAACAGCCATGTTTTTAAGAGCCTACGGAAGCTCATCAGATTGGGGTAGTTTTAATCGCCAATGGCAATAAATTCCACAGTTTGGGTGTAGCCACCAGAAAGCGCCTATCTCCCCATGTAGCAGTTCTTGTGCGAGGCACTGGAAGAAGGCAGGTGTTGGCGGATCTAAGCTGCCTCTTGGGGGTGTGCAGCTGAAACGCTTCTGTCAGAAACTTAAGTCCGACGCCATGCACTGCGTTATAGGCAATACAGAGGGCCTTAAGCATCAAAATAGCCAGAGATAAAGAGGGTCAGAGAAGCCAACATTGCTAGTATTGTTACATTTTTGAGAGAAGTTTGTCTGAGAGAAGGTTTCCCCGTGTTCCTTGTTTCTGATATTGGAATACAATTTGTGAGCAAGCTGTTTGAGGCATTCTTAACTTCAAGTGGGGTGAAGTACTTAAAAAGTTCCTTATATCACCCACAGACAAACGGTCTGGTGGAAAGAATGAACCATGTGGTGAGTGAATGTATCAGATGGGCTGTGACCGGGAACCATGACGTTGTCTAATCCTTTGAAAGTATGCTGTAGTTTTCCAGGACCACGCCTCATTCTTCCACAAAGGTCTCACCCTTTGAACGTTTAAGGGGTTAGAGGGCTAATAAGTGTTTCAGGCCCGGCTTGATGAGCAAATGGCTCAAATCAGAATCTAATGTGGAGACACTCAGGGAGATGGTTAAGAAGAATTCTGAAATTACCCAAAGTAAACAAAAGACTTGGCTTGATAAAAAAAGGTGTCAAAATGGTTCCTCTGGTTGTGGGGGATGTTGTTCAGATCAAGTCTTCTGTGCATGTAATAAAAGGAAAAGGTAAATTTGGTGAAACTACCAAAGTTGTAAAGATTGGGAACAATGCAGTTCAGGTGGAGGGTGGCCATTGGTTGAATCTTTCCAAAATTGTTAAGGTTAGACCTTCTTGTGTGCTCAATGACAGGGCAGGTAGTCGGGTGACTGATCGACCCAATGTTGGTGAACGTAGAAGGAGTTCAAGGGTCATAGTCACTCCTAAAAGATTTCTTGAGTGATCCTTAGGTTTTCCTCATTGTATTTTTTTTAGTCTTATTTTTATTTTATTTTTGTTGTTGTTTGTTTGGTTCCTGTAGGAGAAGGGAAGGTATGTTGTACTTACTGCTTCTGCTCAGCCAGATGCTATGATGTCATAAGAGTTATGTGCATGCTTAGAATGTGTAAGTTCAAGTTTCAGAATTGAAGTTTTCCGTTGCCGCTGTACCTGGAAATGTGAGAACCTGCAGCTGTGTAGTCTCTACAAATAAACTACTTCAATTGCATCGTGTTGGAGTGAATTACTACAGCGTCCTGTAATTATTGCGATGGAAAATGAAGTAACATATTAGCACCAATCTTCTGACAGTTCATTTGATAGCCCTTGTGACCTCTTTCTTTTGCTTTGAATATTAAGCTCTTCTAGGAAAAAAATTGTTCACAAAAATGTCTGCATTATATATAAAAATATTTTGGGGGCCCCTATTTGGAAAATCTTTTAATTTTATTACCCATTTTTGCTAATTCGAGCCATGTGTTGGCTTACAATATTGAACTATACATTAAAGCCACAATGTGAAAAAAGCAGAGAAGTGAGCTATAGAAAATGTTCCCTATGCAGGGCCGCCCCATGGAAGGTGGGGACCTGGGCAATTGTCCATTTTGCCCATACCTTAAAACATCTCTGCTAGAGGTGAATGAGAGTGGTCAGACACAGGATTTCAAAGAGTCGCTGAACTTGACCCTTGCTTATCACTTAGTACACATACAGATATAGTTACAAGTATTTCCATGTTATAAATAAATCATGCTTGCTGTATCATTCCTTTTTGGCATAAGTCAGGGCAGTCTTAATATCAGCTATTGATGTACGTCCCTTACAAACCCCAATATTATTTTTAGGTCCATCTGATTGGGTAGAGCTTTTTGTGTGGCCATCAACGCCTTTGAGGACTTTAGAGTTGTGTGGAACCCACGCACCACTTTCAGTGGTGTATGCTTCAGGGACCAACAGCTCTGCATTCACAACCCCGGGGTTTTTACTTGGGTCAAGGGGTCCACAGCAGTAGTATTATGACTCTCTTTACTCAGCTTTTGGGTAAGTACCACAATCATTTCTCAACCTGGTTTTTACTGCCTTTATTGCTTTTCTGTACTTGGCTATTTTTGTTGCTAGCACTTTCTCACTATTATCTGTTGCTGCTTCTAGTGCTATTCTATACCTGGTTGTTTCCGCCTTCAGCGTTATCATACCATATGATTTAGTTCTCAATACCTCGTTCACATTCTTAGTAGCAAATGTTTGGTCAGCGATGAGTAAACTTCTCAGTGTGGCTTTCATTATCGTAAAATGTTTCACATTGGCTGGAGTGGTGCTTTGACTCCACATACACCAAACATTGATTTTCACTTTGACTGAGACACATGATGCATGTACAAACAGTTTGCAGCACCACAAGCAACTCCCTGAGAGAGCACTGTCAATCTTTGTGTAACATATCCCCTATCTTGTCACCAGTTGTAGCATCCTCCCCAGCCTGGGTTCTCGTAAAGGAATACATCTCACAAGAAGCTTAGTATTACATGTCCTTATTCCTGTGAGTGTAACTGCAAATTCAACGTTCTAAACATAAACTCTAATCACCACATACGTCATGGTTCTACGGAGTACATAAGCAATGAAAATGGCCTGTTATCGCTAACTCTCAAGAACCTACAGTTATGTCTCTGGAAATGCTAATGTCAGCCCTTACTCCATTGTGCGCTTTCAACTTTTAATGTAAATATCAAAACAACTTGCTAACATCAATTGTGTCGGAATACAGAAGAAGCAAGGGACTGGGTAAGGAGGAAAACAAAAAGATTTGAAATGCTAGGTGCAGATTAGGTTAGTGGCCAAATGCTGAGAAAACCTCAAAATGTTGCCAGGGAAGGCTACCTAAGGTTGTGTAGTTCATATGCCCACCAACCTATGTTGCTCCAGAATTGCTCCCAACAACCCGGACATGACAACGTCTGTACATTAAGTCACTCTGGCGACTTTGCCGCAGTCTTGCATGGAACAGGTACACATGTCCTACTTCCTAAATAGGCCGTTTCTTCTATACTGCAGCATATTGTAAGCATGTTGCTCAGTCTGAGAGGATGCATGAAGTGGCTTACAAACAGATCTTCTCTTCCTGCTTCTGAAATGCCTCTGTTATGAAAGATTATATGATAAATATTTTTAAGAGGATTCAAATCTCTCAAGTTATGTCCAACAGAATAACTGCTTTTTGTAACCCAACCTGACTGAGGCTTCCACACTAGAGGCACTTAATTATACGACTGGTAGTTGCGATACTTTAACCCACCTGTCACCTCTGCTTCAGATGATATGGCCTCAATAAAGATCATTTTAGTCAAGAATCAAATTCAAATTCAAAAAAGTATTATATTCGGTTAAAATCAATAACCATAAAAGCAACAACATGAAAATTACAATTTACACAGGTCAATTTAAAAAATAAACAAATTCATTATATTACATTAATACCAATGGATTTCCGTAATTTAAATACATGTTTAAAAAAGCTTAAAAGTACAACAACGGTTAAAACTGTGTCCATTCTCTGACATTCTATGAAAGCTGGGCGACATCTATTTAAGTTCATGTCTTTAAGGAATGGGATTATAAATTTCCTGCGAGGCCTAGTATAAAATTTACAAAAGAATAAAATATGGATATCAGATTGGGGTGAAGAATCATCACACGGGCAGGTAGGTAAATTTCGCGACCATAAATTCATTTCTGGGAAGGACAAGAGTCTAAAAACAATATTTAGTCTAAAACGGGTCAAGAGAAATCGATCATAATTAGACATCAGCAGGGTTAGGTAGGGCTGTACTTTTACACCAGTTAATATTAAATTGTGCAAGGTAACTGTCTTTTTGCTCATTTCCACTCGCCTTCTCTTGTCTTCAAGGTATTCCAGACCCAGTTTTATCATCAGTTTTCTGGGTATGTTTCCCATTGAACGTGGGTCCTCATAGTATTGTCGGCATCCAATTTTAATCATGAAACGTTTAATATAATCTAGCCAATCAACGCTACCCACGTTTTCCATTTTTAATATATCCTGTAACATAGGCCGATTGACTACACATTCATTTGTTGTCCATACCCTGTGCCACAAAAGGATGGGATGTATTCTAATTAGATCTGAAATATGGGGTTGATCCAATTCAGTGTGACAAATGTATGTCGAAACACTCTGTGGTACTGATAGGACATCCCTCAAGAATTTATTTTCAGCTATTTGTAATGATTCTATATTAGAATAACCCCAAAGTCCCGCACCATACAAGGCAACCGATGTACATGTGGCATTATATATAGTCAGGATTTCTCTTATTGGTTTGTTAGCCAGCTTTTTTATAAAAGTCTTTATGGCCATTATTGTTTTTTGGAACAAAAGAGTTCTGGCCTTTACAGCACTTGTCCAACCTCCAGATTCGTGGAACAAAATACCCAGGTAAGGGAAAGTGGTAGTATTTTGCAAGGGAACGTTATTTATGTACATTCTTTTCATCTGTTTCCCAGATCTTGTGCCACAGTTCATGGAGTAGGTTTTACTGCGATTGATTTTCAGATCTAAACTCAACATGAACTTTTCAAAGGATATTAACAATTTTTGTAGGGCCAAGGGAGTACGAGCATTTAAGACGGCATCATCCGCGTACATGCGTGCAGGGATCGGCCTCTTACCTACGCTAGGCATATCCCTGCACTCCTGCATGATACGATGCTCTGGTCCATTTATGTAGAGGAGAAATAGATAGGGGGCCAGAACACACCCCTGGCGTACTCCGCGTCCCACTCCAAATTTCCTGGTACATTCTCCCCACGGCCATATTGGACTGAGGCTGTGGCTCCTGAGTATAATTCTCTCAGAAAGCGGATGATGGAGTCTTCCACGCCCAGCCTTTTCAAAATTTCCCACAATTTAGTATGTGACACGCAATCAAATGCCGACGACAAGTCGACAAACATGAGATATAACCGTTCACCTATAACCCTCGTATACTTTTGCTGAACAATCATTACATTTAAGCATTGTTCAACAGTTCCCATGCCCTTCTGAAATCCATCCTGTAGGTCGCTCATTATTTCATTTTCCTCCGCCCAATTCTGGAGTCTAGCCAGGATGATTCTACCAAGAATTTTTACGGATGAATCAAGGAGGGAGATTGGCCTATAACAAGCGCAATTTTGTCTGTCTCCCTTCTTATATATCGGTACGATAACCAAGGTAAACCAGGATGGATTTAAACCCTTAGCAAGTGCGGCATTAAAAATCTGTACCAACATGGGGCCCCAGATCTCAATGTTTGCTTTATATAGATCTGCAGGGATCCCATCGGGGCCAGCGGCCTTGCCTCCCTTCGTGGCTTTTAACCCCCTCATGACTTCCTCCAGAGTTATCACCAGTTTTTATCCCCCAATCCACCATTAACCATTTTAAAAACATTTGTAGTGTGAGGATCATCTTGGGACCTATATAAATTTGAAAAATGTTCCACCCATTCATCCTCGGTAATCGCTATCTCCATGCGAGCCTTGCGATTATCAAAGAGGAAAGGGGTGTTAACGGCCCTCCAAAAAGCAGATGCATCGTTCGACTGTGCTGCCTCGCAAAGGGCTTCTAAGGCCTCCTTTTTTATAGCGTTTTTTTCTCCTTTTCAAGGCCTCATTATAAGTTTTACTCAACCCTCTTATTACTAGCGGATCACGAGGTGACCTATGAATAGCGTGTTTCAAGTCAGTTAAAGCCCTTGTGCAAGCGGTGTCGAACCAACTTCTAGTGCGCCTAGTCCTAATCTTTGCCTCCACCCACAGGCTGTTTTTAATTTCAGAAGCTATTCTATTAAAATGCTCTAATATCTGGTCGCAATGAGACGTCTCCCCTAGACAAATAGCGAAACTATCTGAATAAACATTCAGTAGCTTCGCGAGGAACATTTCTGGCGCGACCTTGCCCCATTTTAGGGTATACCCATTCTGCCTCCCCAAAGTCACGTCAGGGACAATACGTGAGGCAAGAATATCTTCCTGGTGTTCATAGAAAGGGTTTTCAGCCCCTATTATTTGGGGCAAATGATCACTTAGGGGTAGCTCTAAAGTCTCTAACCTATGAATCCCGTGGCTATAAGTATTTGAAGTAAGAATAAAATCAATAGTGGACGATGCACCTCTACCAATGAACGTAGGCCCAAAGGAAGTGGGATTTTGAGCTATTTCATTTGCATAACCCAGATCGTACATGAACACTAATTCATTAAATAGGTCCCCGATCAAAGAGTGGTCAAAGTGTGTTAGAATAATATCCTGTTCTAACATTAGGCCGCAAATCCCCTGTTTTCCCTTTGTACAGAGTGGACAATTAAAATCCCCCCCATAACATTATCAGTTCCCTGTTGGACTTGTCTATTTCATGTTGTATGTCCTCCCTGAGCATTTTTTACGTATTGGGAATTTCATCTTTCACAATGTTATTATAAAAATTTATACCAACTACATTGATTCCCTTCTTAGTGCTTAGGGTTATTACTTGATAGTAACTAGATTTAGGCGTGAAATGTACTTTCTCATATTTAAGCTGGTTTGAGAGGAATGTAATTAAGCCTCCCTTTGCACGTCCGTATTGACCCCCCACGGCCGGAGTAAAAAAGGTTTTGTAGCCGCTTATGTACACTGGGTCAGTAGACCAGGTTTCTTGAAGGGCCAGAATGTCCCGCCCATTTGTAATAGTCTCCCAGGATGGGTTATTAATCTTATTCCTTAATCCTTCCACATTCCAAAATAGGAGTGTACAGGATTTCCTGTTCTCATTTACTTCAATATCTCCCAGGGAGATATTGCCCGATACTTTTTTACGTGAGGAACTTACTCCTCCACAATTATCTCCCACATCTAACTCCAGGGTACTCGGGGTGTTACAAAGATGCTCTACAGTGTCTCCATAGTTTGTTTTTGGGGCCAATTCTAGTGGTAAGGTAACCTTACAACCCTCCCCTGGCGTGTGCTCTTTTAGGTTCCCCTTAGAATCAGTGTCATCTCCTACTCTCAATATATTTGTCTGGCGAGTATCCTGCTTTTGTCAATCGACATAATCAAGGCCCGAGAAGGCGTCAAATCGATTATGGGTTGGTCAATTATATACTGGTAAGGCAAAGCCTCTAGTATCCCAAAAATAATTATTTCCAAAATTCGGCCCGGGAGTTGATGGATAAAAGTGCCTTTGGTGGAAATTAAATTGTCTCTGAGTTTGGGAAAAAGGAGTTTGACTGTATCCATGTTGGTTTAAGCCGGACCAGTTTACAGGCTGCCTTGCTTTGTCCCTACTTTTAGAGTGTTGCCCTGGGAAATAAGGGTAGAAGTAGCTGAGATAGTGAGTGGTAATAGAATCGCTGCTACTCGAATCATACCAATCCCCAATATGCCTGACAGCTCTATGATCTTTAAAGTTTACAATAACTACATCCCCTTTCTTATCTTTAGGTCGTGGGCCCACCCAAGTTGAACGCCTCACATTCAAAATTTCCCCATTAATATGGGCAGGCAAGGGTCTATTATTGTGTAGCCAATGGGTCACTTTGTTTCTTGAAGCTCGATGGTCTTCCCTGGTGCCCATGGGTAACTCGGGGACACCCGCCATGACCATTGCATAGGGGGCAGCTTCTGGTGGTAGATCGACGATTCTATGTAAATACCAATTTCTGTTATGAGAATTCCCTTCCTGTTCTCCTTGATAGCCTTATCGTGTGAAGGCTCCGCCCTTTCTTCCACGATCAGATTTTCCCCCCCTTGGTCGACTGCTTTACTTATGGTTTGAATTTCAGGGACAGGCTTCTTTTTTAACAATGGAGGTGTCAAAGCTTTTTTCAGTGGGGACCAGTTGCTTTTTCCCCACTTTGATCAGTTTTTGTAGAGGGAGTGGGGCAAGGTGGAACTTGTTTGGTTGCTGTCTTCATTGTAGCAGATGAACCTACAGGTTTTATAATGTTTACCCCCTTTGCCAGATCTACTAGTAATAGTGAATTTTTTTATCTAACTGATCTAGTTGAGTATTACACAGGTTAATTATTTCTAACAGAGGCTGTATTAGTGATTTTACCAAACTTTCAAGTTTTACTAACATGCCGCCCTCACTGTAGGAACAACAATGGGTTGTCATTTGAGAGACAATCGGAGGGGTCAGTGAAGTAACCACATCATTCACTGCTAAAATAGGGCTCCTCTTCTGTAATTTGGCTTCCCGGGTCTTCAATGGACAACCCCCTCTTTTTTGTGTAGTATTAATATTGGTATTGGATGGTGACATGTAATTTATATTGGGAGAGGATGCAGCGGAAAATCTAGGGGAATTTGATAACCCTTCGTCATCATAACTATTGCACGATCTCGAAAGGGATGCTCGTGTACTAATAGGAGTACTTAGCATGGAAACCTCAGTACTAGAATATTCAGGTGCTTCCCCTTTATCCCCCTTACCTCCAATGTTTGATATCCCAGTGTCTTCTATAATACTGTGTGTTTTGGGTTATCAATGAGACTGTCCCTATATGCCCCAAAGAAGAACGTTTGTCTGTCATGGCGTCCAATAAAGGACTCTTTTTATTGTTAGCTATATGTGCTTTTTGGTTTTGCTTCCCCCTTCTTGATTTTGCCTTTTTGAATATTCTAGCCGAACGTATGGGAGAAGTAGGATGTTCTATTTCCACAATATCTGACCGATCATCAAGTCTTACAGCGTGCACCTGTGCTATCGCTGTGACAACTTTCCCAGGGACAATAGGGGTGTTTTTAGACATGGGTGTATCCGCCACTATTAGCGACGCATCATCCTGAATCAATAGGAGACTCCCCTAACCTAAGAAGGCCCTTCTATCACTATTGATCTGGGTTACTTTCTTAATCAAGTAATTATCCATAGGACCTAACCCAGAAGCAGTTTTATCACATTTGTCTATTTTCTCCATAGACATCATACCAGCTTAATTTCATACACAATATAAAAAGGTTATTGAAATAAAACAGGCCTAGAGCGATCAGCGCTCAGTACCTAAAAGTAGATAGATAAAAAGGGGATTCACAGGGAATACCTGCACATACGTTGTCCCTTCAGGATCAAAGTCTATGGCCCAGTCCAGACTCCTCAGGCCTCTGAGGGCCCGCCCTTTGCCAGGGCTTAGCCCGGCCCGGCCCGCGCGCGGTCTCGCGACGCGGGGGCCCTCGTCACTTTTGAGCGCCTCCGGGCGCCAATCTCGCGGCAGCAGCCGCAAAGGATCCTGGGGATGGTAGTTCTCCCTTCACCCGGCGGCCGCAAGATGGTGTGCTGTGGCGGCGGGAGGGAGAACACAGGAGCCTGCAGGGGTCCGAGAGCCAAGAGTTCCACTGAGACGAGGTCAGTGCGTCTCGTTATCCTCGCTGTGGTCTGGTTTCCAAGTTTGCCCGCTCCCTCGAGGCCCTCGTCACTTTTGAGCGCCTCCGGGCGCCAATCTCGCGGCATCAGCGGCAAAGGATCCTGGGGATGGTAGTTCTCCCTCCACCCGGCTGCCGCAAGATGGTGTGCTGCGGCGGCGGGAGGGAGAACACAGGAGCCTGCAGGGGTCCGAGGGCCAAGAGTTCCGCTGAGACGAGGTCCGTGCGTCTCGTTATCCTCGCTGTGGTCCGGTTTCCAATTTAGTCAAGAATCAACATATGAGCTATAATGGTTTCCCCTTCTACTCATTTAACAGAGACACTGTGTCTGCAACTTAAACAAGCATTTGTAACGCAGTGATGCAGTGCGCGCAAGGTAAATTGTTTTATTTATTCAATTAATTACCTTACTCCTGTCCGTCGTATGTCGGACTCCACTACCCCCCCCCCCCCCCCACCCTGCCCCTCCCCTGTTCCACCCCGCAGCACTTCCTCGGCAATCCGCCACTGGTGCTCAGTCAGATTTATGACCCATGCAGTTCATAGAGGTTCGGAACTGAAGCACTGAGGGATTTACCTTTTCAATAAAAGTGGTTCTCAACTCAATATTGGAGCATGAGTATAAAATGATATTTATGAATGCTTTCCAAATAAGAGAGAAGGTCAAATGAAGAGTTAACTTAATGATTAACTTAACTCTTCTTTTTTAATGTTCTCCCTTTTCAAAGTGTCACATTTACAAACTGCAGACATCTTGCACCCAGTGGCTGGTAGTCAGTGCCATATTTGTGTCTTAAAAATAAAGTCATTTTCTTTTAAATGGTAGAAATTTAAAGTGAAGCAAAATGCTTATATGAAACATTGTCTTTATGTTTTTCTGTACTTTAAATTAAGTCAATCAAGTTCTAATGTTTTATGAAGCATGTTTCTTCACTTTAAATTCCTCACATTTAAACAAATGACTGTTTTCCTGTTATAAATATGGCACCATGTCTACAGGACACTGTAAGTAATATACCTGCTGTTTGTAAAAACACTTTGATATGGGAGAACATTAATATGATGAGTTTTATGTAATGCATATAAACATAAAGTTAACTCTTCAGTTGAATTTTCTCCCATTGCAAAGTGTTGCATTTATACACAGCAGGCATCTTGCTCCCAGTGGCTAGTATATGCCCAGCCATATTTATAACTGAAAAATACCACCATTTTTTAAAATTGCAAAATGTTCCATCAAGTGAAGAACAACGTTCCTTAATATGAAAATGTCTGCAGAACATTTTTGTGCACTTAAATTCCTCCAATCTAATAAAAATGGTTGTATATTTGTGTTGTACATGTAACAGTGCCAAATATGGAGAAAGACATGTCTTGTGCAACAACTACATAATACGACACACGCTCCCAGCAACCCATGCACATATATTCCATTTATTCATGCGCATTTTTATAAATCCCCACAGACCATGAACTAACAGACGCACATGGCCGCCCTATCATGGTACCCATAGTCACAGTGTTTTGCTCATACTATAGTTTCAGGCTCCATGGACATTAGGTTTAAAGTGAATAAAGCTGGGTGAGGGGGAGTCTGGTAGCAATGCACGAGTTACATGGCCTTCAGTAGCTAAAGACAATTTTAACTGATCAGAAGTAGCTCTGATTACAGAAATGGTTGGAGACCCCTGATCAAATATTTGAAAATGTTATGCAGTATGCATTTATGAATTTCCCTATACAAGTATTTTTTAGGCCAAATATGTTTGTTTTGCTTCTTTTAAGGACACATTCCATTGGAAATGAAAGGAAAAGGTGGATCATTTTGCATTATAGAACTTGTCTTTTCATTAAGCAGCCTGTGTTTTCATAAATTAAAGTAGAGACAGATGAATTCACCTGCTAAATGACAGCTATAGGGCAGGTTTGATTTAGTTTTGATAGGTACCCATTATTACATTCACCAGGAAGAACAATATTGTCTCTTGGACCCTATGCAAAAACAGGTTATTAGGCCCTTATTACTACGTTCTTGGTTGTGGACGAGATACGTATCAAGTGTATTCAAGAATTTCGCCTCTTACAAGTTCTGCCCGTGAAATAAGGCATTACATGATTTTATGATTGCAGCAGCAATCTCTACAAGTTTCATTTATTAACAGACAGTTTCTCCCTTTAAATTGTGGCAGGTTTTACCTGCTGAAATTTAATGTCGGTGTCGTTTTTAATATGTGTATGTGTTATGTACCAGTTGTAAAACAAAATGCAAAACTTGCAGTTACGTTATATACATATCAGTAACTAATGGCTCACTAGTAATGAGGGCTTAATGATAATGAGTTAAACTGCACAAACTTTCCAGTAATACAGCAGTTGATTTGCCTCCTTCCGTTTTCTGGCTTGTATGAAATGTGTCTAGTTTGTGCCAGCAGTATCAGTCTCTCTTTTCCATTAATTTAATTTTGAACAGAAAATAGCTACTTTTGTCATATTGAATAGGCTGATAATAAAGTTTGCAAGGGGAAGCATCTACTGAATGACACTCACATTGAAAATAATGATAGCAATCTTATTCCTTTAGATTGAGGCACACCAGGTACCCACCATTATAAAACTATAGTTCATTCTATGCTGCTATTTGAATGGACACTGCTTCATTTTTTTGTAGTTCTCATTTTCCAAAGTCAGAAAGAACTAAGAAAAAATTAACTAGCTGGACTGGGGGTGGGGGTGGGCGGGACGTGGGGGGCATGCACCCATTCATACACAGTCTGAACCTGGTGACATCATAAAACACATTTTCCTTTTCTATCTTTCTGCTGAATTATACTTTTAGCACTTATGTTATTTTTTCCAGTGTGTGTTTATGACTCTTTCTCCTTTCCTTTCCCCATCATTTCCCATGACTTGTACTCTCTCTACCAACTAGAGGATGTTTTAATGGCTACCTGCTGTAACCTATACCAGTGCATGGATCCATGGTTCATGGCATCTCCAGAAGTATGGTTCATCCATGTCCAGTCTCACCTGCTGCATCGGTCTCTGTCCCACCTCCCCAGTGCTCACTTCCACCAAGACACTTATCTCTATCTCATTAGAGTGAAACTATAACTCTTTTACTTTCAGAGTAAATGACATTTTTCCATAGCCAATGCAGCTTTTTTTATTACTAAGCTGTTTTGACATAATAACAAGTATTGGCTAATCCAATACGTATAGCCTTGCCAAACCAGCATTTTTATTATTTTCATATTTTTGCATACATATGCAATAGGCATTAAAAAAAAAAAAGTAAAAATGTTGTCTAATGGTGGTGTACATATGCATATAAAATAATCAACCATCACAAAAATGCATAAATCTTGAAATGAAAGACGAAAGGGGTCCATCTGCTCTACCTCTGATGTAGAATATTTTTAGGTGAATGTATACATGTGCCCAAAAATATGCTTTTATTCACAGTGCAGATAGCCAATGAATAAAGAGAGTTGACCTACCGTACAATGCTGTATGCACGCGAACAAACAAACCGATAAAGAGGTTTGACCGAACATTCCAAAGCTAAAATAAGGACGAATTCTGAATGGCTTCAGTGTGAACTCCCCTTGCACACATGCCCCTAAGATGCATGGGCCAGTGTATTCAGGGATCTTGATGGAGCAAGGTTTCATTCGTAAAGAAACCTGCTTGTACTCAATCCTCTTGAAATAACATGAAACAAATTGACCAACATTTTTTGTGAAAACTAATAATTACACAACACAACATTTTTTGTATCTAGGGGAAGCTTGTTTATGTTATGTTATGTTATGTTAAAATCAATTTATAAAGCGCTCGTAAGCCCGTGGGCTTCATGGCGCTATAGGGAAAGTGAAGAATCCGTCAACATAACACTGAACTAACAAAGGCTAATGGTAAGCTTGAGAGAACAGCCAGGTTTTTAGTCCCTTACGAAAGGTGAGCAAATCCTTACTCTGCCTAATCGGTAAGGGGATGGAGTTCCAAAGTGAGGCTGCTAGATGGCGGAAGCAGCAGCCTCCCTGTCGCTTCCTTTTAAAGCGAGGCACCTCCAATAGGGATCTTTGAGCAGAGCGCAAGCTTCTGGTGGGAATATATTTAGAAACCAGACTGCGAATAAAGGCAGGACCTTTATCTTGTATGGCCTTGAAGGTGATACAACCTGCTTTAAAGGCTATGTGCTGGGAAATCGGAAGCCAGTGTAGCTTTTCTAGTCCTGGTTTAATAGAAGACCATTTTGGCTGTTGTAAAATGAGTCTAGCCGCCTGATTCTGGACTAGTTGAAGTCTCTTCGACAGGCCCACTGGAAGTCCCAGGTAGACGCTGTTGGAATAGTCCAGGCGGGACATAACCAAGGCAATAGTAACCTGGATTAAGGCAGACTGGGTAAGGAGATGAGCAATTTTTTTTATTTTCCTCATTTGGAAAAAGCTTGCTGAGACCACGGCGCCCACTTGGGTTTTTAAGGACAGGTCCGTGTGGAGCGTGATACCTAGGCTCTGTGCTTTACTAACAAGTAATCTGGGTGCCTAAAATGACTGCTGAAAAAGATGGAACTCTTTTGGGCATGCGTCTACTGCATTTATGTAGTATGACGTCCTTTGCTTTTGGTGGGAATTCTTTGCAGCTGCGCAGTAGTGCCTAAAATGGCCGCTTTGAACCTCGCATGCTAATGCATATGCTTTTGCTTAAACTAAACTTTGCATGTTTTCTTAATCTACTAAGGCAATAGTTAAATTAAAATAATGGGATTAGAGTAGAAATACGTGGTGTAAAGTGCATTCATTTATTTTCGTATTCAAATATGTCCTTCTTTGACTTTGCTATTTGCTCGTATTTGAGCCTGAAGGGTGACTGGAATCAGTGTGAGCTTTGAGGTGGCAAACAGACACTTTTCTTGTTGTCACCTCACTAATCAAAAGCTTAACCTCCTCCAGGGAAAACCTAAGTTTCTTCTCTCCTCTCCTGAGTACACTTTCCTGCTTGTTGTGTTAGCTCTCCAAATCTCCCTTCATCCCGTCTTCCTATCCTGAACGAATCTAAACATTTAGCACCACTATTTGCACCACTTCACAATGCAGCACAATATAATTACCCTATAGTTGATGCAATGAGGCAATTAATAATGCAATGAGGCAAATGATGCTTTGTGTTATGCAGCGTTTTGGTATGTTGTAAACATTGAGTTTACATAAATATGCATCACAAATATGGTGCTGTTCACGAAAAGAAAGTTGTGCAATGTAGCGCTATTATTTTTAAAGCAATGCAGTGCGAGTCACAAAACTGTTTGTGTATGTAAGTTTAACTTTCATGCATATACAATACACTCATAAAAGGATTTATTCACACAAAATGGGTAAAGTAATTGTCATTAAATTTCCAAGGCGGAATTTGTCAATATTTGTCAGTATGTTGGTAATCCTTTCCTACTCAATCCGACCCTTGAAATGTTATCCAACTTACACCAATCAAGGGTAAACTTACTCTTATGAAGTGCAAGAGTGAATCCATTTCAGGGATGGGAATATGATTCGAACAACCCCATATTTAGCGGCATTTATGGGAATTGGGTTTTTACAGGGGAAAATAATTTCCCTTTGGAGAAAAAAAGAAAAGTGCCATTGCACAAATATTATGGCATATCCCCATGCACAGCAGTGCTCTATTTATTTATTTATTTATTTTTTCAATTTGTAGGGCGCAACAGCTACCCAAAAAGGGTTTCCCGGCGCCTAGACACAGCTAGTATTGAGGGCGGAAATGGCTGTTCAGTGTTATTGTTCAAACAGCCAGGTCTTAACAAGCTTTCTGAACCTGAAGTAATTTTCTTCCTTCCGGATGCAGGGGAGGGTCCCAGATGGGCAAAGGATCTGCCACCTGTTCTTGCCCGTTTAAATCTCGGTACGCAGAAATAGACTGCCGTCTGCGACCGGAGGTTTCTCTTGGGAGTATAGAGGTTGGCGAGGGTTTGAAGATATTTGGGCGCTGTACCTGCTTTAATTCTGAACATATAGCTCAGAGTTTTAAAGCGGATTCTGTTTTGGATCCTGAGCCAATGAAGATTCCGGCGATGGTTCGAAACTCCGGAGTTCTTGGGAATATTGCAGAGTAGCCGAACCGCTGCGTTTTGCACCACCTGCAGTCGGCCGATTACAGATTTGTTAGCGCCCAAGTACAGAATGTTGCCGTAGTCAAGCCTTGATGTAATAAGGGCATTGACTACGGTCTTTTGCGTTGACACAGGCAGCATCCAGAGGATCTTCCTCAACCATTTAACTATGGTGAGGCATAGGCCGGTTACTTTACTGGCCTGTTTGTTCATGGATAAGGAATTATCCAGAATAAAGCCCAAGTTTCGAGCCTGGGTCACCGGGGTGGGAAAGGCGCCCATCTGGTCAGGCCAGTGTACGGGATTCCAGAGATCTTGATCTTTTCCCAACACCAGTATTTCCGTCTTGTCGCCGTTTAGTTTTAGCTGGTTTTTTGTCATCCAGTTTAGGATTTTTCAGAGTCCTTCTGTGAGTAACGAAGGGGAGTGAGGACAAGATTCGGATAGGGAAAAGATGATTTGGGAGTCGTCGGCGTAGTTCATAAGAGTAAGACCCGATTGTTCAACAAGGTCGACCAGGGGTTTGAGATATATATTAAAGAACAGCGGGCTTAGAATGGACCCCTGGGGCACTCCGTGCGATGCAGGCAGGGTGTCCGAAACGGCTCGTGAAGATGCGATCTGGAAGGTTCGGCTTGTCAGGAAGGACCGGATCCAATCCAGTGCCTTTCCTCGTACACCATTTTTATGCAGCTCTTTGATGAGAGTCTCATGGGAAATGGTGTCGAACGCCGCGCTCAGGTCCAATAGCACGATCGCGACCGTCTGACCTTGGTCCAGCAGCTTTCTGATGTGTTCAGTGACTCCAAGCAGGGCGGTCTCTGTAGAGAAACCCGCCCTGAAACCAGATTGCGATGGATGTAGTAGGGAATTCCCTTCTGCGAACGTGGCTAGAGCAGAATGTACGTGTCTCTCCAGACATTTAGAGAAAGCCGGGAGCAGGGATATGGGTCTGTAGTTGGCCAATATTTCCGGGTTTGCAGTCGGCTTTTTCAGGAGGGGTGTAACCATGGCATGTTTCCATAAGGCTGGAACAGTGGCAAGCTCAAGGGATGAGTTCAGAAGATTTGCAATGATCTCTAATGAGTGTTCATCCAGTTTTTTGATAATCTTGATAGGGATGGGGTCCCTGGGGGAGCCGGATTTGATGGTTTTCAGAATTATATTCAGTTTGTCTACTGAAAGGGCAGGCCAGGATTCCAGTAGGTTTTCACCAATGAGAGTAGGTGTGAGGTCAGAGGGAGAGGATGGTTCTGTATTTTTTGCCTTGATATCGAGGATGATTTTCTCAATTTTCTCAGTAAAAAAGCGTGCTAACGCCTGACATTGTTGAGTGTTTAGTGGGGGTGCGGCAGCTGTAGTGTGTGCACCAGCCAATTCTTTAACTTTGTTAAAAAGGGTTTTTGGCATATTTGTTGCTTCCACGATCGTTTTTGAGACAAAAGCAGCTCTTGCTTTTGCACAGGCCGTGTGATAAAGATTCCTGGCTTCCTGGTAGCTTCTTTTTGCATCGGGGGCGTAGTTTTTACGCCATTTGCGTTCTAGCGCTTTGCATTTGGATTTTTCAATCTTTAGACTATCATTGAACCATGGAGCCGGAGGGCGATGTCTACTCCCTTTGGTGCGAGTAGGGGGCAGACATTTGTTAGCTGCATCGCTAAGCCAGTTATGTGCTTCGGTTGCTAGCCAATCCATGTTGGAGCTATGGCTTGGTGGATTTTGTTGTAGTGCCGAATTTAGCAGTTCTAGGTCCACTAGCTTCCAGTTTTGTATGTGCAACGATCATCCCCACATGTGCGGAGATCTCGCCAAGCATAAGCCTGCGATTTATCAGTAAAAGTGGGAAGTACAGGAGGGAGTGGTTAAAAAAATGAGGAATACTTACTCCTAAATGGGTGGGGTTTTGGGAGGAGTAAAGAGGGGTTTAGTGAGGAACATGCTAATAGAAACACCTAACCACATAAGAGTAACCCGTTACTAGACATAAATTACACTTCTAAAGTTGATTCAGCCAAAAAAGACCTAAAACAGCAGTAATTGTACTCCAATTAAGGCCTGAAGTAAGTTTAGCAGTATATGTGGTCACTTACAGGTACTACAACACGCTTCCATAAAATAAAATAGAGACAGGGACATTTCATTGTTCAATTAATATAAGTTAACCATTTAAACTTTTGTTAAAGTTTAAAAATAATGTAGGGTAATTCTACATATAGGTTTAACAAATTCTAATTCATTTGTTAAAAAAACACAGGATGAAAAAGAGCATATAATTATATTAAATACAATTGTAAAATACAATCAGTATCACAAGTTCATAAGATCCAAAAATATTGAGCAGGGAGTCTTGCTGTATCTGTTTGCAATTTCACTTTATTTGTAGTTTTAAATGACATGCCTGGGCTGATGTACGCATGGGAGGCGGTTGTTACACACACAAGTGTGAAGTTATATATATTCCTGGATGCTTGTGTGTTTTCCTCCATGTTCATGTTTGAAATAGACAGAAGTGCGGACTTGCGCTCATGCCTACTTCAAAGGCTCCCTGAGACTCATGTGGGAAGTCGGGTTGGGGCATCTTTCTAATAGTTGCACGTAGATAAAGTGAAACCGGTTGGCGGTTGGGTTATTCTGTGCTGGACCTCCGACATGTATTGTCGCAAATAAACCTGCGGACCTCACCTGTTTCCTGCGTCTTCATTTTGGACCTGCCGTATTGAGATTTATGCACTTTCCACACTGGCGACAATCTGGAACGTGCCTATGCATGCATCTGCATCGGATATTTTCCTTTTTTTAGCTTTTTCCTGCTTCCGCTCTGAGGAGACCGTCAATCTGTTTCTGAGTGTTCTCTTACGCAATGGGCTCCCAGAGTTTAGGAGGAGCCTTCTCACTGGAGCAACGCGTTTTGGGCATTCTCCTTATCTGGCAAGCAACGCAAGTGAGCGTCTGTTTCAAGTAACTCGTTACTAGTTTAACAACGGTAAATAACAGCGCTTAGCTTATTTGCTGCAGATTTCTTCGCCATGCAAGGCACAACCAAGGATTTCCAGGTCTGTTGTTTATATTCTGTGACACGCACACAGTTTTTACGTGTGTCACATACTGAGGTTCTCATCACCTTCTGACTTTTTACATGACAATACTATTTTAACGTTCTTGCCTCAGTATGTCTTAGCTCAATTTGGAATTATTTATCTATGGCTGGTATCCTACCTCCACCAGCTTTTCTGGCAATACCAGGTAATCCACCCATAGAATGGGAAATATGGGAAGCAATGTTTTCAGCCTATGTTGATGTACTAGAAGTGGAAGAATGTGAACTAGACAGGTTTACATTCTTATTAAGACATTGTCTAGGGGGTATTGGTTTGAAGGAGTTTAAGGACCCACCTCCTTTAACAAATCAAATTTATTTAAGTTCATACCAATGTGCAGCCACACATTTGGCTATACGCTATGGCAAGAAAGTTAATGTTATGGAAAGATTCACATTTTATTCTAGGAGACAAAAAATAGATGAATCTATAGAAACGTATGAATCTGGAGGGGGCAAGATGGCCGCTGAAGCGCTGTAGGAGTAAGTCGCACTCAGACCCCTCTCCGACCCATGCATAAACCCGGGCTTCAGATGGAGCTATGAGAGCAGTATGCAACCTGTATTCTGGAGTCAGCAAGCAGGAAACATTAGACTGAGATCAATTGTTGTTGGCATTACACGCATCTTGGAGAAAGCGAAATTTTTGTACACCACGCTCTTCAAGGCATTTATCACAGAGATGGCGACTCGTGGAAAAGACAAACAGCAGCAGCAACAGCCCATACCTAGCGGGGTAAACAAAGAAGTTCTCCAGAAAGAAGCGGGAAGAACGGGCACTATCCCGAAAACGAAAATGCCACCCGCTAATAAACGATCAACCCCTGCAGTTTCCACAATAACCAAGGTCCAATTGCGCAAGCTGGAGAAAGCCAGCGAGAAAGAGAAAGGGATCAGCCAAGGCAAAGACATACGAAGCGTCAACGTCAATCAAGCGGCGCGGGACATGTCGGAAAAGAAAAAGAACGATACCGTTTACCGGCGGCCGGCGGTGTCAGACGTTTTCAGCATTAAAGTGCCACTGGAGGCGTCAGGATCTACTACGGCAACCCCGCTAAGCACGGCAATCATGCCGCCCATCGGATCAGGCCGGAACGTCCTCGAGGACGCAAGCGGAAGTGTTGCCAAGCAACCGGGAATCACGGAGCTCACGCTTCCTGCGGAGCCCCTGGCAGTGAGCCAGGCTGAACGAGAGCTGAAGCAGGGGAGTCAGGACGAATGCTGGGATACAGCAAGAGAGGTGAGAGAGACTGATGGCGGGGCAGGGATGTCGAATACAGGTCAAATGCTAGAGGCCCTCATAGAGGTGGAGGCAGAAATGCGGGAGGAACAGGCTCAAGCCCAGAAAAAAGATAGCGCTACACTGGGTGAGGACATTGCAAGTCCTAGACTGCAAAACAATTTGATAGATGGTGATTTTACAGAAGGGGCTGAGGGGGACAGGTTCTTCTCAGTTCCTGAAGAATCAGAATCAACGATGGCAAGCAGTGACGAGGAAAGGGACTCTTCGGACTCATGCCTGAGCTCTGGTGATAGTGGCAGCTCCAGGGGGAGAGGTACGCAAAAAGGCGCAAAATGACATCCAGAAAGACAGGCTCCCCCCTGAGTTCATATAAGGGTACGCAAAAGAAACTACTATGGGACTACTCTGCTACCTCCAATATGTATAAAGAAGATGGACAAGAGTCTCAAAATGATGGAGGGAAACTAGATATAATGTTTGCCACACTAAAACAGATGCAAATGGAGGCTAGAGTTGAAAGCCGGAGGGCCAGGCACGATACTAAAAAAATCCAAGCGTCAATCAGAAAAATAAATAAAAAGTTTGAGGAAGTGGAGGAGAGAGTCATTGGAGTCGAAGAGCGAACTGGCAGATTAGAGGATGAGGTAACTGACTGGCAAGCATCTAGAGAAGAACAGACTAAGATGGTGGAGGATTTACAATGGAAGGTGGAGGACTTGGAAAATCGCCAGAGGCGCAATAACGCCAGGCTTCTCGGAATTGAGGAAGGGGTGGAGGGGCAAGACCCTAGAGGTTTCGTCATCAAGCTGCTAAAGGGAGCCTTTCCGGAGGTGCCATGGAACTGGGAACAGGAAGTACAGAGAGCCCATAGATTCCCGCTCATTGCAAGGAAAAAACGTGAAGAGGGTTCAGGGGCACTCCCAAGGGCCATGCTAGTATTTTTTGGCAACTTCCTTGCAAGACAAGAACTAATGGAAAAAGCTAGACCTGACTCTAGAAAGACGGTTGAAGGAATAACATTCTTTGCCAGACCTGACTTTTGCCATGCAACAGTGGAAAGGCGATGGAGGCTCAGGCAATTGATTACTGCATTTCAGACCCAAGGAGCAGAGGCTTATCTAATGTTCCCAGCAAAGCTAAAGGTTAACTCTGCGGGTCGAACAAGAATGTTTTTTTCTGAGATAAAAGCAGGAGAATTTCTGGCAGAGCTAACAGAGCAAGGGGGTGTTAGAAGGCAATAGGAAGAAAATATATAATGAAAGTAGAAATGGTAAAAGATGGATAATTTAATGAGCCTGACAGTTAAGAACATTAATAGGCAAGATATGCAGAGGGGAGGAGAGGGGAGCGACGCTACAACGCTCAGTGGACACGCATAGGTCAGGAGTGACCTATTTGCCTGTCACAGGGGGGGTGGGTCAGCAGCTTGGGAGGGGGGGGATAAAAGGGAGGGTGGTGGGAGGGTCAGAGGCACTGGTGAAGGTTGGTGTTGCAATACAGTACAGATTTGTAAAGTATATAAGGAAGAAGAAAGAAAATGTACAGATAAAGTTAAAAGAGTAGCTGAAGAGATGGTAAGAGTAAAACTGGAGTCATGGCAGTTAGAATAATTACGATCAACATCTGTGGTTTAAATAATGGGGAGAAAAGACAGAAGCTTTCTGCATTGCTACGTTTATGGAGAATTGATATAATCTGCTTACAGGAAACACATGTAGCAGTTAAAGACAAATTCATCCTGGATCAAATGGGATTTGAGGTTCTTGCTTATACGGGACAGGAAGGGAGAAACAAGGGGGTGGCAGCTTTGGCTAGAAAAGGTACTGTAAAAATTAAAAAGAAAAAGGAGGATCACGAAGGGAGATGGGTAATGTTAGATATAGAAACTGCCACAGGAAGATGTACACTGACCTCATTGTATGGCTCAAATGAGGATGAACCTGAACTAATTGAATTCATTGATAATGAGTTAGCATTGTGGCCAGAACCTGTGATTTGTTGTGGGGATTTTAACATCAATGGTTTGAACGGCCTAACAGACAAGAAGGGGGGCAGATACCAAGGGAGGAAAAAGAAGGTATTAAAAGCTGTACAAAACTTTGTTCAACATAATGCGTTGGTGGATACGTGGGCGGAATTTAACCCTTTAGGTACAGGTAGTACTTTCTATTCAGCTCCACATAAAACAATAGCCAGATTGGATTATTTCTTTATATCTAGTTCACTTGTAAGCAGAGCTAGAATAGAATGTCTCCCCAGAATAATGTCAGACCACAACCCGCTGGTCTTAAGCCTATCACTGCCCCAAAAGACGGAAAGGATAAGTTCGACATGGACATTTGAGCGAGGGCTGTTGAAAGAGGAGGAGTATATTACAAGAATGCAAGAATGGATAACCCAATTTTGGGACATGAATAGGTATTCAGCTTCAGCAGACATGGTGTGGGATAGTTTTAAAGCAGGAGTGAGGGGAGAGACACTAAGTTACACTCTGGTAAGAAGCAAAAAGGAAAAGGAGAAGGTGGAAGAGGAGATCAGAACTCTGGTGGGATTAGAAAAGATGCTAGTGGATGCAATAGGCAGACAAGAATCCATCGAACAGATCCTGGTGGCTTTGGAAGTACAGAAGGCAGAAACTGGTGTTACACTGGCGCAGAAAACAGCAAGGAATTATTTAGCAAAAAAAGAAAAATGCTACGAATTTAATGAGAGGGTCGGTCACTTACTCGCAGTCAGGACTAGACAAACGCTAGCAGCAGGAGAGATAAAAGAAATCAAAGATAGTACCGGGGCAATTGTCAACAAAGTGGAGGAGGTACAGGAGGTATTTAGAAGGTTCTATGAGGTTCTATATGAACAAGATATAAACAACGGAAATATAGAGGCAGAAAGTATGGAATATCTCCCACAAGGGCCACAGGATGGGTTGAGTACAGAAGAGAGGGACAAGCTAGATGCGCAATTAACAGTCCAGGAGATAAGAGATGCGGCATTTAGTCTACCATCCGGCAAAGCAACTGGACAAGACCAGATACCCGTAGAATTTTATAAAACCTTTTGGGATGTGTTAGCTAAGGATATCTGGGCAATTTGCTGTTTGGCACAGGGGGGCAGAATAGTCCCTCAATCCTGGGCTGGTGCGGATATAATAGTGATCTTGAAAAAAGACAAACCTCCAACAGAACCAGGCTCCTATAGGCCGATTACATTGCTAAATGCCGACGCAAAGATATTCTCCAAATCACTGGCTAATAGACTGAGTAAGGTAATAGAAAGAGTGGTCTCTCCAACACAACATGGCTTCATACCCGTCAAAGGGACTACCCAACATACTAGACAGCTGATCACCATCTTAGACGCAGCAGAGGTTTCAGGAGATCCTGTCGCGGCTATTTTCCTGGATGCCGAGAAGGCTTTTGACAGGGTCTCCTGGGCATACTTATGGAAGGCCATGGAGTGGGCAGGTATAGGTAGAGGATACATAACTGCAATTCAGGCACTTTATAAACATCCCACTGCTAGGATAAGAATTAATAAATCCTATTCAAATGCGGTACAGATTAGACGAGGGACTAGGCAGGGATGCCCAGCTTCACCTCTATTGTTTGTAATATACTTGGATCCGTTTTTAAGAAGACTTACACAAAATATTAAGATCCCTCCAGTCACACTGCATGAGAAAGAATACAAATTATTTGCTTATGCAGACGATGTGGCTGTTATAACACCGACACCAGAGGGATCACTGATTGAAATAGAACAGGAGGCAAGGAAATTCGGCATGGTGTCAGGGTACCTAATAAATAGAGGAAAGACACAAGTAGTACAGAATAGATACACAACATTTGTAGACACAAGAGTAGTTCCAGAAACAAGGTATTTGGGAGTCAGGGTGACTGCGGATCTAGAGAAACTAGTGGAGATTAATATGGAACCATTGTTAGGAAAGGTCAAAAGAAACATGGAGAGGGTTAATAACTTACACCTGACACTTATGGGTCGCATCAATTTGATTAAAATGGTTACTTTTCCAAAATTTTTATATTTGTTCAGAGCAATTCCCCTATACTTTGAAGGCATATGGTTCAACAGAATAGAATCAACAGTGAATACATTAATTTGGGCACTGGGGAAGACACGTAGGGCATACCGTTTCTTGACATTATCAAGAGAGAGGGGAGGCTGGGGGGCACCTGATTTTAAAACTTACTATTGGGCGACAGCTCTACAATACTCTAAAGGGCTATTAGGAGGAAGCGATCAGCAGGATGAGAGAGCATGCCCAGCGAATGTCTATGAAGCACTCTTGGGAAAGGCGGCAGAGAATGCCTTAGTAACAACTGTGGACTATGCCTACTTTAAACACACAAGGTTTAAGACTCTGAGCGCAATATACAAAGTTTGGAGGGCAATTAAGAAAAAATTGGGACTGGGAAGATATAACAGATATCTGAGGCTCTACATGAATGATGATCTCCCAGCAGAGATTTTTAGGGATGCAGTCATAAAAGAGTGGGACGGAAGCGGGATTAAGAAACTGGGAGACTTATTGGATATAAATGGAGGGTTCTTACTGTTCCAAGATATACAATATAGATTTAATATAACTGGGAATAGTTTCTTTAAATACTTACAAGTGAGGAGTTACTTTCATACAAAACAGGGGGGAGTAGGAGGAATGACAAGCTGTAGGATAATGGATTATTTGGGAAGTAGTCTATTGTGCTCAATTAGGCAGCTGTATGCAGAGCTACAGGTATACAAAACAGACGACAGAGAGAGATATAGCAACAAATGGGTGGAACAAGTGAGAGCTCATCCTGAAGCCCTGCAAGCCTCCTTAGACTTTGGCCGAACCATTCTGTGTTCAGCCACACTACAAACCCAACATTACAAAACAGTTTATTCATTATATCATACACCTGCTAGAATCGCCCAGTGGGGAGGAAACACTGGAATAACTTGCCCACGCTGCAATTCAACAGATGCTAACATTACTCACATGTTTTCACAATGCCCGCAACTGTATATTTTAAAATTGGCAATAGAGGAGTTTTTGGAAAAATCGTTGGGATTAAAAACTAAATTAACTGATGAACTGATAATATTAGGCACAAGTATAGGAGACAATATTATGCACACACACAACAGACAGTTGAGAAGGGTCTGAGGGCGGGTTTACCGACCAGCCAGGTATATGCCCCAAACACAATATACAACAACAAATAATACCTGGGGGTCAAAAATAAGTAAGTCAGACAGATTGGATCACAAAACCAGGACTACGCAAAAAACACCAGTGAGAATTTCATGCATGTTAGTAACTGCAGGCCTAGTCAAGGCTCAAGAGCATATGGAGAAATAGTTCCCATCAGAAGCCACACTGTACCGCCCTCTTTCTCATCATTTGGGATCTCCTTACCCAGGAGACAAAACGGCTGGTCTGTTGTTGCCGTAGCCGATAAATGTGATAAGTGGGAAGTGCATAAATTAATGCAAGTGGCTACTGAAAAAAGCAGTGTATGGTGATTTGAGTGAAATGTGAGGGGTAATAATAAAATTAGGTGAACTGGGTAGAAAACAGAATTTATTAATATCTCCCAATCCCTAAGATTAAAAGGCAGGTGTGAGTGTGGATTTAAAATAATAACCACACTTATTAATGGTCAACATGTTTCTGCATTACAATGAACAGAGTTTCAAATGCATTCTTCAGGACCTTGTTGGAAATACACTACTGCTTTGGTGAATAATAATGAAAAAATATCACCTGAGGATCCCAGGCGTACTCAACCGTATACTGTTAATGCATAGCAGCATTGGATCCAAACCAAAAGACAAACAAACATAGAAACAGAGAAACAAAAGAGCATGAATGAATCCTACTCACGTAGTTTCCACTTAAAACCATAATGTGATTGAAACACATTCATTCATACTAGGACTCAGGCTCTAGTATACACACTCACCCATGTATGATGGTTGAGAGGCTTCACCCCACCTGGCTGCAGCGCAGGTAAAAGGAGCACCGCTCTAAAAATAATTGTGAGTCATTTTAGCGCAGTTACAACAAGGGAAAAAGGAAATAGAGTTTACATGGAGGCAAAAGGTGATTAAGTACCCCCATTGTTCTGTATTGGCCACACACTTGCATTGTAAATTGGGCCCCTCACCGCGTTTTGAGCGGATTTACGATCTGTTTGCCTCGTTTTTGGCGCGTGGCCGCCATCTTGGGGGTGACTTGTGTTGACTGTGCCACTTGTTGAGCGCTCTAGCGCTTATCTGTAACACAGGTGAGCCCTACTTAAGGCGAGCATTCTCTCAGCTCGACCCTGGATAAGGTAACAGCACGCACGCGCGCTATGCTGTTGTAATTGTAGGCTGCAGCGCTGGTTATTTTAAAACCATACCGTTTTTCTATTTTCTTTCCTGATAATTTCTATTTTACTCTGTTTTTAATAGTTCTGTATTGGCCACACACTTGCATTGTAAATTGGGCCCCTCACCGCGTTTTGAGCGGATTTACGATCTGTTTGCCTCGTTTTTGGCGCGTGGCCGCCATCTTGGGGGTGACTTGTGTTGACTGTGCCACTTGTTGAGCGCTCTAGCGCTTATATGTAACACAGGTGAGCCCTACTTAAAGCTCGCTACACCCGCGCAGCGGTGTCGCGCAGCGGTAGCGCCTGACTCGCGCCGGAGTCAAGCCAGAGTCCTGCCCGTCTGCGCCCGTCCGCGCTAAGGACGCGCGGACCACGGCAGGACTCTGTGGTTTGTCACTATGAGTATCACTTACTCCCGTCAGGATCTCCTCCGGATTAGACATAGTCTGCCCCCATTCAGATCAGCATCCCCTGTGCGGTCCTCACTCCTGCCCATGTGGTCGGTGGGAACTATCAGCACCGCTTTTAGCTCCCAGCCAGGTACCACTACATCGGAAGAAGGCACCTCCTCCTCCTACTACCTTCAAACTTTGGCACCATAATGTCAGGTCTCTGCCTAAGCACCATCGAGACATATACGAGCTGATCTCGCTAGAAGGCCCTGATGCCTTCTTCATGACGGAGACCTGGCTAGGTGATGAGGATGTGGCTATTATCAACTTGGCCCTTCCTCCTGGCTACGCAATCCATACCCTAAATCGTAAGGGAAGAGGAGGTGGTATAGCCGTGGCTTTTAAAAATTGCCACACTTGTACCTGGAAGCCCATGGACTTGAGTGGGGCTGAGTGTGCCCATTTTTCCATCAGTGTCGGGCCGACACAAACTCTATCAGGCCTCTTGATATATCGGCCCCCAGGGAGCGATTGTGCCTTTAGGTCAGCTCTTTGTCTTTGTCCTCCTCCAATATAACCATCATCGGCGACCTTAACATACATTTTGATGCCACTGATATGCCAGCGGTTAGTAGTCTGTTGGATGATCTCGAAGCAATGCAGTTACCACAACTGGTCTGTCTTCCGACCCACGAGGGTGGCCACACCCTTGATCCGGTTTTTACTAACCTCCAACTGGTCGAGGTTTCTACTCCCAGACCCATGGGATGGAGTGATCACCATCTCATTGAGCTTTGTGTCACTATGACAACACGCCAAACCGGGATGCCTGATAAAACATCTTACAGGCGCCCCTGGAAAAAGCTCAAACTGGAGGATTTCCATCGTCTTTTGGCCACCTCTCCCTTGGATCTTAAGGAGGACATTGCAACCGGTTATAACACCTTCTGCAACTGGATTGTCCAAGCGCTAGACGCACTTATTCCAGCTAAATGGAGTAGAAATCGCTCTTCTCAACCGAACCCCTGGTATACAGAGGCACTTAGACGGATTAAAGCCACCTGCCGTCAAGCCGAAAGAGCATGGAGGAAAAACTACGACAGAGATCTAAAGGTACTTTACCTGGCGAGGGTTAAGATTTATCATAGAGCTGTCTGTCAGGCTCGGGCCGACTACTATGCTGGAGAGTTTCAGGCTAGTTCCAATCCATCCAAGCTGGTCTTTAAGGTCTTGAAGGAGCTCTCTGCAAACAGACTTCCTAACACGGAGATATGCTCCCTTGCGCACTGTGATTTGTTAGCCAGCTTTTTTGTGGAGAAGGTAAACACCATCTACCGCTCCTTTCCCAAAGCTGACTCTGACAGTACGACCTTTACATTGCGTACATCACAATGCCTGGCTATCCTTCCCATACCGTCGGAACTGGAGTTTAATCTCCTAGTAGCCAAGGTTAAGTCTGGGTCGCCGGATGACCCTCTGAGACCGGCCCAGTTTTTGGACTCCGCGCCTATCTGCCTCCCACCGATTCGAAAATTGGTGGATCAATCCCTCACCACCGGGTCAGTGCCACCTAGTTGGAAGGCGGCCTGTGTTATGCCCATCATAAAAAAGCCGGGACTGGATCCAGTGAAGCCGGAGAGTTATCGACCCATCTCTCTCCTTCCATGGGTGTCAAAGATCACAGAGGCCCATGTGAATAACATCCTAACGAAACATCTGAACTCCGCTCACCTTCTAGATCCTACACAGAATGGTTTTAGATCTGGCCATAGTACAGAGACGGCACTCTTATATATGGTTGAACACCTCCGCTCTGTACTAGATGCAGGTCAAACGGCGGCACTGGTCTTATTAGACCTTAGTGCCGCCTTTGACACTGTATCCCATACCATTCTTATCCGCAGGCTTGGTGAGGCGGGCATATCTGGCAAGGCGTTGGATTGGTTCCAGTCGTTTCTCGCGGAACGATCATTTCAGGTAGTAGTGCCACCATTCAGATCAAAACCTCACGCCATTACTCAAGGAGTTCCGCAAGGTTCGGCGCTGAGCCCCACTCTTTTCAACTTATACGTCCAACCTTTGGCGACGGTTGCGAAGAGTTGGGGTCTCACTATGGTATCTTACGCCGGTGATACCCAGCTGGCAGTGGTTCTTAATGGGGACTCTGACCAGTCGGCATCCAACTTTGCGGATGGTTTGAGGGCTGTTGCTAGCTGGCTCACTACCAACTGTCTACAGCTCAACGCCCTCAAAACCGAGGTGATGGTGCTAGGGAAACATCCTGATCTGTGGGGTGCGAGTTGGTGGCCCAACGAGTTGGGTCCCCCACCCAAACAGGTCTCTGAACTCAAAAACCTTGGCGTGTGGCTTGACTCCAAACTTACCTTCTCGTGCCACACTAAGAAGGTGGCATCTACATGCTTTGGCATCCTGCGTGGTTTGAGGCCCATCCTCAAATTTTTTGATGCCCCCACCCGCCAGTTGGTGATTCAAGCCAGCATAGCATCAAGGCTTGACTATGCAAGTTCACTGTTTTTAGGCGCCAATCAGGCGGAGGTCCTGCGACTCCAACGGGTGCAGAACGCGGCTGCCAGGGCTCTGGTAGGCCTGCCACGATTCTGTTCAGCCCGCAGTACAATTTGTAAATTACATTGGCTGCCAGTAATCAGGCGCATAGAGTTTAAGACGATGTGTTTCGCATTTAAAATTCTTAAAACCGACACCCCTTCCATCCTCCAGCATCTTTTGACCCTGTATATGCCATCTCGCAGTCTTCGCTCTGCTAGTCAAAATCTAGCACTTGCTCCACGCTTTAAAAAAAGTAGACTAGGTGGTCGTTCTTTTACTGTATTGGCTGCCAAGCTTTGGAATGCGCTTCCTGGGCACATTCGAGCCTTGGAAGATCTTCTGGTTTTTAGGAAGGCTGTTAAAACGCATCTCTTTCCCCTGCCTTATTAAAATTTTCTGATCTTTTCTGTTCTGCCTGTTATGTTGCTTTTCCAGTTATAGCGCCGGGACGCCCCTTCGCTGGGGCAGCTGTGCGCTCAAAAATCCTAGTAACATAACATAACATAACATTGTCTGGTGAGAGGGTTTTTTTGCAGGTAACCCGCCGTTGCTATGACACAGCGATCAAAGTGACGGCTGGAAACAAATAATAGCGCATATGTTGGTCCGCAGTTATTATAGTCACCAATGCGTTTGGTTATGCAAGGAGCGCGTGGTTTAGTAATAGAACTAAAGATCGAGTTGGTGCCATCATGTTGTTAGGATACGATGCTAGTTTACAAATCTTGTATCTGCAAATGCGTGGTCATAGTTTAAAACAGCCATGAAACTCAAGATCGAGTTGGTGCCATCATGTTGTTGAGATACGATGCTTGTTTACAAGCCTTGTCTCTGCAAATGCGTGGTATTAGTTTAAAATAAGATTAAGCGAAAGGAATTGTGTCCTATCGGCAAAGCGCGCCCTTCGGCAAAAGCAGAGAACGAGTGCCCTTGTTGTAACTGCGCTAAAATGACTCACAATTATTTTTAGAGCGGTGCTCCTTTTACCTGCGCTGCAGCCAGGTGGGGTGAAGCCTCTCAACCATCATACATGGGTGAGTGTGTATACTAGAGCCTGAGTCCTAGTATGAATGAATGTGTTTCAATCACATTATGGTTTTAAGTGGAAACTACGTGAGTAGGATTCATTCATGCTCTTTTGTTTCTCTGTTTCTATGTTTGTTTGTCTTTTGGTTTGGATCCAATGCTACTATGCATTAACAGTATACGGTTGAGTACGCCTGGGATCCTCAGGTGATATTCTTTCATTATTATTCACCAAAGCAGTAGTGTATTTCCAACAAGGTCCTGAAGAATGCATTTGAAACTCTGTTCATTGTAATGCAGAAACATGTTGACCATTAATAAGTGTGGTTATTATTTTAAATCCACACTCACACCTGCCTTTTAATCTTAGGGATTGGGAGATATTAATAAATTCTGTTTTCTACCCAGTTCACCTAATTTTATTATTACCCCTCACATTTCACTCAAATGACCATACACTGCTTTTTTCAGTAGCCACTTGCATTAATTTCTGCACTTCCCACTTATCACATTTATCGGCTACGGCAACAACAGACCAGCCGTTTTGTCTCCTGGGTAAGGAGATCCCAAATGATGAGAAAGAGGGCGGTACAGTGTGGCTTCTGATGGGAACTATTTCTCCATATGCTCTTGAGCCTTGACTAGGCCTGCAGTTACTAACATGCATGAAATTCTCACTGGTGTTTTTTGCGTAGTCCTGGTTTTGTGATCCAATCTGTCTGACTTACTTATTTTTGACCCCCAGGTATTATTTGTTGTTGTATATTGTGTTTGGGGCATATACCTGGCTGGTCGGTAAACCCGCCCTCAGACCCTTCTCAACTGTCTGTTGTGTGTGTGAATAGTACAGCTAAGGCTGTGGGTCTTTTTAATACTGGTTGACTATTCCGGTCGCCAGCATAATAGAGTTTACTGCGAGACCACCTCTCCCATTAGAGTGGGTTCCCTGTAGTGTACCCCTGTGCTGTGATCAACCTTCGGTGATGGCTACTAATTGGGGCTTAGCCTTTGAGAGTGCGGAGGTACAAAATATTTTGGATGAGAACCCTAGTTTGCTAGATAGCATTTCGGTTCCACCTCAAGTGACAAATAACGATGATGGTTGGGGCAAGGTTCTAATCCTTAAAAAATCCCATTCTAGAACATCTGTCCATGGTATGATCATGGCACAATACCTTCGAGACAATTGTGCACCCTCGGGCCTCATTGTTAACAACGCACCACGCCTATTTCTTGATGATAAAGAATTTCTCAAGGATTGGTCAATGATAGCCTGGAGGTGCACAAGGGACTGGTTAGTCCTAATTATTAAAACCGCAAAAAGAGTAGCGGACAAAATATTAATTGAGATCCAGGTACTTGAGGGCCAGATAAAAACCACTATAAAAAGTGGATTATTCAAAAAAGGACAAGATGACAGTGACAAGAATAATAAAGACTTCAAGGAATCTATTCTGTTCACTAAGTTAGAAAAGTTTAAGAAAGACCTAGCAAAATTTTCTATGGAGAGAGTATATCCATACACGAGTGACACATATACAGCGCCTACATTCAATCGAGGTGGCAAAAAGGGTAGCTCTACTTATGGCACATCAAGCTCAGATGGAGCTTCTAGTGATTCAGATACCTCACAAACTGGATCTGTTGATCAAACCTACAGGGGCCGAGGAAATAGAAGAAATTGGAAGAATGGACACCAACTACAGAACTTTAACAACTTCCAACCGTGGTGGCCGGTCAACCCTTGGATGATGGGACCAAACTGCCCTCCCCAAATGGGTCCTCCCTTTTGTCCGCCTCACATGCAACAGGGCCCTGGTACCTTTCCTTTTTTAGGGTTTGGCCAGAGACGAGGCAGGGGCAGGAGGAGACAAGGAACTATGCCACAACAGGTCCACTGGAATACCGACACGAACACCCCACCACAATCGAGGATGGACCTGCGCAGCGGGAAGAAAGTCCCACAAGACTCTGCAGGAACAAGCAACCAGACAGCCTCGTGATGAACCTCAGTTCATATGTACTCTCTACTAACGAAGAGCGTCTTTTGAACAAAGGCTTAGGTTTTGTGTCAACCCAGAAAGGAGATTCCTTTGTAGCCCAAATCGAATTAGCCAAGTTCTTCAGGAAAATAAGACTCCACTATTTCTTTTCTAAACCAACAAACTTGGGAACCGTAACTGAAGACAAAAACACCGGACTGAAGAAACCATCTTCATTTAACCCACCGAGTGCTGTTTTACCTCCCAAGGTTTTGACTTTCGAAACAGCCGTGGAGAATGATGTCATACATCTTTACAAAACAGAGACCAAACCTTTCATGAATCTCTCAAGAGACGAACAGCTGGCCTTACGTTCACTATCATCCAATGATAGAATCACTATCAAGCCTGCCGATAAAGGCGGTGCTACTGTTATCTTAGATACTGAGACATATAGGAATGAATGCCTCCGGCAGTTGAGTGACCGGAAATCTTATCTACCACTGAGAGTAGATCCCACAGAGAGATTACAATCCGAAATAAGCACTTTGGTAGAGGAAGCAACAACTGAGGGTTGGATAACATCACAGGAAGGACAATATCTAGTTACCAAACACCCCACAACTCCGTATTTCTATTGTCTTCCCAAAGTGCACAAACCACAGAGGCCGCCTCCTGGCAGGCCCATCATTTCAGGGATTGGCTCGGTTTTGGAACCACTTTCGACTTTTGTCGATCACTTCTTGAACCCCATGGTCAAGGCAATGCCTACGTTCCTGCAGGACACGAAAGATGTCTTAAGACTCCTTCCAACAATACAGTTCAACATCGATACCGACATCTTAGTATCGTTTGACGTAGAGTCTTTATATACGTCAATCCCGCAAACTGAAACTCTAGAGGTAGTAGGTACACTGTTGGAGCAAAACAACCACCAATCCATTACTCCAACACACTTCATTATGCATTTAGCGGAGATTGCCATGAAAGAGAATTACTTCCGATTCGAGGATACTACTTACTTGCAAACATCTGGGACCAGTATGGGCAGTGTTTTCGCGCCCAGTCTGGCGAACCTGTACGTCCATAATTTCGAACAGCAAGATGTCCTAACGCCCACCAACCCATACTTACCATCATTACACGTATGGAAACGTTACATTGACGACATCCTGGTGGTGTGGCGAGGCACGGAAGAAGATCTAGTGTCATTTCACGGATGGTTGAATAGTAAGAACACTTACCTTAAGTTTACCATTGAATATAGCAGGACTTCGTTGGCTTTCCTTGACCTAAGGCTACATGCTACTCCGACTGGTATAGAATCGGAGCTGTATCGTAAGCCAATGGCTAAAAACGCATTACTAAGATATGATAGTTGCCATCCACGAGCCCTAAGGGACAACTTACCTTTCGGTCAGTTCCTCAGGGTTCAAAGAAACTGCTCTAACAAAGAGGCTTTTGAGACCCACTCGAGGAATCTGGAGGTTCAACTGAGAGAGAAAAACTATCCTAAGAAGATTATCCGCCAGTCTAAGAAGAGGGCGTCTAACAACAACAGAGAGTCCCTATTAGAAATACTCCCTCCCAAAGAAAAGACCAATCGTATTGCTTTTGTCAACACTTTCAACAGTCGTTCAAATCAAGTACAAAAGATTATAAGGAAACATTGGTCAATCTTGAAAACCGGAGGTGATGACATCGCCCTACCTATTTTCGCCTTCAAGAGAGGACCCAATCTAAAAGACCGGCTAGTCCACACACGCCCACGTAACAAGGAATCGAGGCAAGTGGGCACCCTATGGGACCTACCTCCTGTGGTTGGGCACCATCCTTGTGGGGCATGTACTGTCTGTCCCCAGACCTGCAAGTCCACCGCGGTCGACATAGGTACCAACCGCCCATGGACACAAAATAAATTCACGAACTGCAACAGCAGCAACCTTATTTATTTGATAACGTGTCCATGCCCATTACGATATGTTGGCATGACGACCAGGAGAATACGGACACGAATACAGGAACATAAAAGTACAGTGCGTTGCCGAAAACAGGCTACCCGCCTGACTGCACACTTCCTGGAGAAAGGACATGGCCCGGAGGACTTCTGTTGGACAGTCCTGGAACAACCGCACATTCCTGATTCATGTGCTGACATCAGTCGCTTTCTGTTCAAAATTGAACAAAAATGGGTGTTCCGCCTGAATAGCGACAAGGAGGGCCTTAATGAGCCAATACCCTGAATGGTGTTCCTCTGAATAGTGTCACATCTTTAATCGATAACATGATTCCTGACATGATAATAATCACGTTCGTGCTCATTATTCATGAAAACTTAAACAAGCTGAGGTAGATGCTAGTGGTCTAACACGTTCGTGCTCATAATTCATGAAAACCCAAACTAGTTGAGGTAGATGCCAGTTATTTAACAAATCTTTACCTCTGATATAGAAGGAAGGCTCCTATCTAGCTATCACCTCAACAGTAATATGTGTTGATAACATTTAGCGTATGGGCTTGCTTTAGCTCTATTAGCAAGTATTGACACATAACAGTAGCGTCACCTACATGGTGAGGTAGATGCAAGTGGTTTTGAAATCTGTGCCGCTGTACAGAAGGAAGGCTCCTATTTATTTATTTGTGCCGCTGTACAGAAGGAAGGCTCCTATTTATTTATTTATCATCCTAACAGTAATAGGTGTTGATAACATTTAGCGTATGGGCTGGCTCTAGCTCTATTAACACGTGTTGATACATAATAGTAGCGTCACCTAAACGTGTAACGCCTTCTTTTCCCAATCTTTCCCTTGTTTTTCCTTGATATCTGGCGTTATTGCGCAGGGAACTACTTGTCCCAGAATCCTCGGCATCATGTGACCGGACTCAGTCAGGTGATGTCTTGTGACCAAAATACGAACTTACAAGTAGGTTCCTTGAACTACCGCCGGTGCCCCCCCAGACAGTACTGATGACTGTCCGGAGACACCGACGGAAAGGTAAGCGGGACACAGGGCGCGTTGGCGCGCACGCCTATAGCTAGCTTAAACTCACGCGGAGAGCGGTGCCGCTTTGGAAGGGCACTCGTTCTCTGCTTTGGCGAAGGGCGCTCGTTCTCTGCTTTGCCAATAGGATACTATTCCTTTTACTTCATTCAAGCGGAGAGTGGTGCTGTTTTCGAAGGGCACTCGTTCTCTGCTTTTGCCGAAGGGCGCGCTTTGCCGATAGGACACAATTCCTTTCGCTTAATCTTATTTTAAACTAATACCACGCATTTGCAGAGACAAGGCTTGTAAACAAGCATCTTATCTCAACAACATGATGGCACCAACTCGATCTTGAGTTTCATGGCTGTTTTAAACTATGACCACGCATTTGCAGATACAAGATTTGTAAACTAGCATCGTATCCTAACAACATGATGGCACCAACTCGATCTTTAGTTCTATTACTAAACCACGCGCTCCTTGCATAACCAAACGCATTGGTCACTATATTAACTGCGGACCAACATATGCGCTATTATTTGTTTCCAGCCGTCACTTTGATCGCTGTGTCATAGCAACGGCGGGTTACCTGCAAAAAAACCCTCTCACCAGACAATGGGGGTACTTAATCACCTTTTGCCTCCATGTAAACTCTATTTCCTTTTTCCCTTGTTGTAACTGCGCTAAAATGACTCACAATTATTTTTAGAGCGGTGCTCCTTTTACCTGCGCTGCAGCCAGGTGGGGTGAAGCCTCTCAACCATCATACATGGGTGAGTGTGTATACTAGAGCCTGAGTCCTAGTATGAATGAATGTGTTTCAATCACATTATGGTTTTAAGTGGAAACTACGTGAGTAGGATTCATTCATGCTCTTTTGTTTCTCTGTTTCTATGTTTGTTTGTCTTTCGGTTTGGATCCAATGCTACTATGCATTAACAGTATACGGTTGAGTACGCCTGGGATCCTCAGGTGATATTTTTTCATTATTATTCACCAAAGCAGTAGTGTATTTCCAACAAGGTCCTGAAGAATGCATTTGAAACTCTGTTCATTGTAATGCAGAAACATGTTGACCATTAATAAGTGTGGTTATTATTTTAAATCCACACTCACACCTGCCTTTTAATCTTAGGGATTGGGAGATATTAATAAATTCTGTTTTCTACCCAGTTCACCTAATTTTATTATTACCCCTCACATTTCACTCAAATCACCATACACTGCTTTTTTCAGTAGCCACTTGCATTAATTTCTGCACTTCCCACTTATCACATTTATCGGCTACGGCAACAACAGACCAGCCGTTTTGTCTCCTGGGTAAGGAGATCCCAAATGATGAGAAAGAGGGCGGTACAGTGTGGCTTCTGATGGAAACTATTTCTCCATATGCTCTTGAGCCTTGACTAGGCCTGCAGTTACTAACATGCATGAAATTCTCACTGGTGTTTTTTGCGTAGTCCTGGTTTTGTGATCCAATCTGTCTGACTTACTTATTTTTGACCCCCAGGTATTATTTGTTGTTGGACAATATTATGCATCCAGAATTTCTGTTTATGGTTACAGCAGTATTTAGGATAATTGTTGCAAAAGCCTGGAAGAAGAAATCGCACCGACGTTTCAGATCTGGATAGCAAGACTACTTTCCACATACAATTTAGAGAGAGCCATATATGATAGAAAAGGTAGAAGGGCAAGGGCCTTGGGGGCAAGGATCTGGCTTCCCATTGATCAATGGAAGAGCAGAAAGAACTAAAAGTATGCTATTTTGCTTTCTCTTATTTGTGAAATTTGTATGGGTTACATTAGTGCTTGATTTGTTCTATCCTCTTTATGCTTATTCTACTTTTACTTTGTCATTTGTATAACTCTGTAAAAACAAATCTGTACGAGGGTAAAAAAAAATTTTGTAATGATAAAAAATGTACTAGACTTAACAGAAAAACTGTGGGGGGGAGAAAAACTGAATAAAAATATAAAAAAAAAAAAAAGAAACGTATGAATCTGCGCTTAGATCATTAGCTGTAACATGACTTTGAGCACATCATGTATGAAGAACTATTAAGAGATCAAATTCTTATGCTTACCTACAACATATGTCTTTAAATGCCGCAATTGAGATAGCCAAAGTTATTGAATGCTCTGAGAAATTTGTGGAGGAGATCAGAGCAATGTCAAGACTAAGGTACATGTGGTTCCTAGAGTTGGTGACAAATTCAAGAAACCTATGTCTCAAAGAAATGAGTATACTCAAAGATTGGATGCCAAGACTAGATGGCAAAAAACTGATTTGAGGAGAAACAGTGTTTTTTGTTACAGATGAGGGAGCAGCTACTATTTGGGAAATTCCAAAGCTTGTCCTGCAGTGGTCAAAGTCTGCTCCAAGTGCAACAAGAAAGGGCATTTTGCTAAAGTGTGTAAGTCAGCTCCTAAGAGGGTTAATGTCATACTGGAGCGTGAGGATTATGAGATCTCTTTGGATGATTATGAAAATAATGTAAACACTATTCTCCGCTTAAGTAGTGCTCAAGAATCCACGAAATTCATTTTTTGTGACATTATTATTTAGGGGGTAACTGTCCATGTACTAGTAGACTCATGCTCTTGGTATACAATCTTGCCTTCTGAATTAGTTAAGACCAATTGGCCTAACACAATTTTCTTCCCCTGATATCACTCCTGGTGGTTATACTGGGCACAAAATAGAGGATACATTTGGGCTGATGTCACGTTTCTGGAACGCAATATGTTTGGGTAAATGTATGTTACAAAGGTTGGCCAATCAATCCTAGGGTGGCCACATCAAGAGAAACTGGGTATCAAGTTAGATCCCAAGGCTGATCCTCCTGTGTACTCTGTTAACAAATCTGCAAACATCAGTGACATAGTCAAAGTTTTTGACAACTCAGAATTTGTACACAAATTAAAGGAGAAGTTTCCTGTTATCTTTAGCAACAAATTGGGGGAGTATCAAGGTGTAAAGCACTGCATCAAATTGCATGAGAATGTGATACAAGCACGCCACAAGGTTCCGAATGTCCAGTTGTCTTATAGGAACAAGCTGAAGGATATGTTACAAGACATGGGTGATAAAAAAATTATTGAACCTGTTGAGTCCTCCACTTGTAATTTCTGTTAAATCTGGTGGGGTTTTGCGTCTATGCATAGATTTACACAGTCTCAATAATGCTATTTGGGTAGATACTCACCCTCTCCCAAATCTACATGAAATGGCATCTACCTTGGCTGGTGCACATATTTTCTCATGTCTTGATCTAGCTAGTGCTTATCACCAAGTAGCACTGAATGATGAATCCAAACATCTCACAACATTCATTACGCCAGAAGGATTGTTCAGATTTTGCAGGATGCCTTTTGGGTTAGCCAGTGCAGCCTTGGTATTTCAAAGGATAATGAAAGAGACATTATATTGGCCTTAATGGTACCATAGCCTTTCAAGATGATATTCTGGTCTTTGGTAAGGATGAGCAGGAACACGATTATAATTTAGAAGCTGTGCTAAAATAATTAGTAACTGAAGGTTTAACTCTACGCTCAGAAAAGTGTAAATTTAGGAAGCTTGAAGTTGAGTATTTGGGACATTGCATTAGAGTGGTAATGCTATTAATCCTAAGAAATCAAGTGTGAGACCTCAGACCTCGGTCCTTGGTCCACACTCTCCCCAGCAGCTCTGTTGTGCTCTGCTTTGCCTTAGAAGACCCACTGTTGCAGGGTTCAATACTACCCTGAACTGTTTTTCAGTTTTGTGCTCTCTGGATCAGTAATTTACTTTGCTCTGTTGTTCCTTTTGCCCTCAATAATTTCAGCTGTTCTGCTTCCCCTTTTGGTGCTCTCTGGTGCTCTCTGGCCCGGTAATTCATTGTAATCTGTGTTCTGTTCTGCCCTCTACCGTTGTTTGTTTATTCCCTTATTTTGTGCTGTTCCCTTTGTTTTGTGCTGTTCCCTCCATTCCCGCCACTGATGTTCCATGACCCCTCCCATTACCGCCCCGCTCCTGCCTCCCAGCTGAACGTCCCTCCCTCCTCCCTATATAATGGTGGCCGCTGCGTGGCTGCCCCACTGGCGCGCCAAAGGCGCGCCTACGACAAGCCCATCTGCGACCCGACCGCGACCAGCACCAGGAACCCTGCAACACCGGGACCGAACTGATACAACCCCGCCACACTCCACGCACTCAACCCCAGAAGACACACCAACTGTGAAAGAGCTTCGCCCATCACCACCCATGGACAGTTGTTGCGCAGGCTCTGCCACAGATCCTTCACCGTCGACAAAGCAACCGTAACTGCCGAAGGCATGCCGGACACACACACCTCTGAAATCCTAACCTGCATCCTCCTCAACAAATGCTCCCTCCACCGACACGCCATAGAGATGTGGGATGTGATTGACACCCTTTCGCCCGAGTCACGTTCTTCAAGGAAACCTGGACCAACGCCTCCTCCGGCCCGACATCACCATCGCCATCCCCAATGGCTACAAGATCCAGAGGAAGGACCGCCCAGGAGGAGGACTCGCCTTTGCACACAAGAACCCACTCCAACTCTCCAGCACAAGTGACCCCCACTCCAAAACAGAACACCTGCACTTTCAGATCCAGCCCAGCCCCAGGACCACGCTACGCGGCACCCTCATCACAGACTACCGGGACCTCGCACCGAGTCCGCAATTGCCATCACCGAGCTCGCCGCACCCCAGGCCATCTCCTCCACGGACTGCATCCTACTCGGGGACCTGAACTCCCACCTTGACAACTGCAACAACCCCGACTCCACCACTCTCCTTGACAAACTTGACAGACTTGGATTGAAGCAGCTGGTCAACACACCGATGCACAAAGCTGGACACACCCTTGGCCCTATCTTCAAGGGTGGGAAAAACATCTGCTTCAGCCACACCAGCCATCCCCTGGACGGACCACCATTGCATCCATTTCACCTTCAACACCACCACCGCACCCAAGCCCGCCCACGCCCGCCATGTAGGAACTGGAGCAAGGTCTCAGAGGAACTCCTCAACTCCACCCTCCTTCAAGCCCCCCCCAGCGCCTCGACCAACACCAACTCCTCAGCCAGGGAGTTTCACCAATGGATCTCCTGATGGATCTCCTGCCGACAAACTTGCATCCCTTCGCCGTCCCACCAAACAACGCCCTCTGAAGGCTGCCTGGTTCACCACAGAACTACTAGAAGTCAGACACTCCTGCAGACGCCTAGAGAAAACCTGGTGAAACCAGAAAACCATGGAATCACGGAACAACCACAGGAGCGCCCTGAAGGAATAGTACCAGCCCTTAAGAGACACGAAACGGACCTTCATGAGAGACAAAGTCCAGACCAACGCAACCAACACCAAGGAACTGTCCAACGTCATACAGCAATTCTCTAAACCCCCCAGCAAAGCCATGGACGTCACACCTTCCCAAGAACTCTGCGACAAGCTCAGCTCCTACTACCACCTGAAGATAAAGACCCTCTATGACAACTTCAAACAACAGACGCCTCACCGCTGACAAGCCTTCCATCAGGACCTGGACCCCCTCCCACCACAGAACTCATTACCACGACCATGTAGAAAACTCACTCTGGAGCCCCAACGGACCCCTGCCCACCCCACATATTCCACAGGACCGCCGCTGCCGTCGCACCCGAACTAGTATGGACCATCAGTGCCTCCTTCAGGTCTGGCATCTTCCCAGATGACTGGAAGCGGGTGGAGTTTGAACCTCTCCTCAAGAAACCAACTGCTGTCCCAACAGACCTTAAAAACTACCGACCCATCTCTCTCCTCCCCTTTGCGGCCAAAGTCACTGAGAGACTTGTGAACGCCCAACTAACCGCCTTTCTCGAAGAGAACTCCATCCTGGATGCCTCCCAGTCTGGATTCCGCAGGAACCACAGCACCGAGATCACCCTCCTCGCTGCCACTGACGACATCCTCATGCTACTCGACCAGGGACACGCAGTGGCCCTTATCCTTCAGGTCCTCTACGCAGCCTTCAACACCATCTCACATCGCACGCTCGCAGCCAGACTCCACAACATAGGGATACAAGGAGGCGCCCTCGCCTGGATCCAATCCTTCCTCTCCGGCCAAACCCAGAGGATCAGACTCCCTCCCTTCCTCTCCAAACCCACTGACATCAATCGCGGATGCCCCAGGGATCATCGCTGAGCCCCACGCTCTTCAACATCTACATGGCCCCCCCCTGCCGCCATTGTCAGACAGCATGGGCTCAGCATTGTATCCTCCGCCAACGACACCCAGCTCATCCTCTCACTCACAAAGAACCCCAAAGACACCAGACTCTGCTTCCAGGAAGGAATGAAGAACGTTGCAGCCTGGATGATGAACAGCTGTTTGAAGCTCAACTCCAAGAAGAATGAGGTCCTCATTCTCAGACTCTGCACATCCACTTGGGACCACACCTGGTGGCCCGCCACCCTTGAGAGCCTGCCCACCCCCACGGACCACGCACAGAACCTCTGCATCAACCTCGACTCCTCCCTCTCCATGAACCGCCAGATCAATGCCATCACCTCAATCAGTTTCAACTGCCTGTGCATCCTTCGAAAGATCTTCAAATGGATCCCCCAGACTGCAGGAAAACCGTCACCCACGCACTCATGACCAGCAGACTAGACTACGGCAACAGCCTATATGCCGGTATCAACAGGACACTTCTACACAAACTCAAAACCATCCACAATGCCGCAGCCAGACTCATCCTTGGGACACCACGTCACAAACACATGACCCAACACCTACAAGACCTCTAATGGCTCCCCGTTGAGAAGAGGGTCACCTTTAAACTCCTCACCCACGCCTGCAAATCACTCAACAACATCAGACCCAAATACCTCAACGAGAGATTATCCTTCCATGTACTCAAGAGAAACCTCTTCTCCGCCGACCACGCCCTGGCATCAGTCCCCCACATCCGCAGAAACAGAACAGGTGGGAGAGCCTTCTCCCATATCACAGCCAAGACCTGGAATGAGCTCCCTGTGAACATCAGACATTCCTTCCCGAACCTGCACACGTTCAGGAAGGGCTTCAAGACCTGGCTCTTCGACTGAACAGGAGCTGCCCCTACTCCTTCCCCCTAACGCCTTGAGACCCTCACGGGTGAGTAGTGCGCTCTACAAACCCCTGATTGATGGATTGATTGACATGTTGAAAATATTAGCAAAGCTCCCATCCCTAAGTCTAAAGGACCGTTAGTTGCATTTCTGGGTCTTGTCGAATTCGATGCTAAATGTATTCCCAATTATAAAAACAGTAATAGAACCATTTAGGTGTTTATTAAAGAGAAATGTGAAGTTTGTGTGGACAGAAGACGTGTCTTCTACCTTTATCATGATTAAGGATATGATCCTTAATGCTATTGTCTAAAACTTTTTGTGGTGGGCAAGCATTGCAATAGTATGGTGGATGCCAGTAGTTGTGGTTTGTGTGCTGTGTTTTCATTCAAAAAAAGATTGGGAAAGAATGGATTGTAGCATATGCTTGAAGGGCTTTACGTGAGCCAAAGTGACATTATTTGGTTATAGAGAGAGAGCTTCTGGCTTGTGTGTGGGGAGCAGAACACTTTAGATCATTTTTATGGGGGACAATATTCGCCATTAAGACAGATCATGAACTCTTTGTGCACATGTTAGCACACGGCGGTGGACGTACCATGACCTCTTGATTAGCAAGACTGTCTTCCAAACTGTAAAATGTTCGGTACACTTTAGGGTATATTCCAGGTAAAACCAATGTCCATGCTTACTGTATGTCTAGATTACCAGTACCTCTTCAAGAGTCTGATGTTGTTGATGCTGATGAGTGTGAAGTGGCTTACGTGCTACATGATGTAAATTTTATGAATTCTGAGCGTTACTTCAAAGTCTGTGAAGAATTAGCAATATAAAATGATAGAAGATAAATGTATTCCACTTTTTGGGTTAAGGAAATCGTTTGTTGATATTGCCCATGAAGCACATTTTGATATTTCTACTACTAGAAGACGTCTTGGGAACGTTGTCCCATATTATCAAGGAACGGCGATAAGATTATCGCCGCTTTAGCGGCAGGAAACTGCCCCTAAAGCGGCAATAAGGGGCTTGATAATATGCCCTTGTGAATTCCCATAGAATCCCATGTTCTGGTGTGAACCTGGGCTTCTATTGGAATTCACAAGGGCATATTAGCAAGCCCAATATCGCCGCTTTAGCAGCAGTTTCCTACCAATAAAGCGGCAATAATGTTATCGCCGTTCCTTGATAATATGGCCCTATGTTTGTTGGCCTGGTATTGATGTGTACGTTGAACATCAAGTGAGAGCATGTGATTTGTGCATTAACAGTGATAAATCAGCAAAAGTCTTGGTAGCTAATCCTCATCCACTTGACATACCTGATTCGCCTTGGTGGAAGCTGGGTATTGATATTATTGGGCCATTTTTTGTACTGCCTAGCGATATGCCATATGGGATTGTATTAATGGATTCTTACTCAAGGTGGCCTGAGATTAAAATGGTCAAGGAGGTAACTTTGGCAGTGATTATTCATTTTTTGGATGACTTATTTTGTAGAGAAGGAATTCCCCAAGAACTAGTCACTACTAGTCACTGGTAACAGACTGCAATGTGCTATTAGTCAAATGGAGGATTATTTGAAGAGATGTGGTATTCTTCATAGAAGAATTGCTGTGTTCCATCCTGCAGCCAATTGACAGATTGAGAGGTTTAACCATGTGGTGAAGGATGCTATTCAGTTATCTATTAAGGGTGGTCTTAATTGGAAGGAAGCATTACAATCCATGTCATTGACTAATAGAACATCTCCTAATGCTTTTATTTCGGTAAACCCATTTGAATTGCTAAAGGGTCGCAAACCCAGTACTACAATAGTTCCATGGTGGTTGAAAGGCAATAATAAATCACTTGGGGAAACGGCTGACTTAGATTTCAAGGATATTCATCATAAAATGGATAGATATAAAAGTAAGATGAAGGAGAACTCGCAAGGAATAAAAAGTGTGGGTAAGAGGTACAGTATTCAAGTAGGTGATTTGGTACGTCTTAAGAAAGGTGTTCCTGTACGGAAAGATTTGTCCTGTTGGGGTGACCCAGTGCATGTTATTGAGGTGTTTAGGAATGCTGTACGAGTGGTAGGGGGTAATGTCAATATTTAGAGGTAAATCCCTTAGCAATTAATTTCTCCTTATGTGTGTTTGGTGTTGGTGAAAATCTCTGCAACAAACCTTTGTCTAATGAACTTAGCAGAAATGTTCCTGATTGTTCTTCCAGTAGTGGGAGAATTCATCTATTACTTGTCAAATTTCAAGACTTTGGGCTAGATGTAGGTAACTTGGAAATACCGATTCCTAAATACTGAATTTTACCGATTCGGTATTTAGGAATCAGTATTCCAGATGTAGGTAAGAATTTGGTAAAAAATACAGAATTCTTAATATTCGTTATTACCAAATCGGTAATAGAGATTCGATAATGACAAATACCTACCCATTCATTCCTATGGGCTTGGAGGCCCATAGGAATGAAGGTGAAGACATTCTGTATTACCGATTCAGTATTACCGAATCGGTAATACCGGGAGGTATTTCAAGGGTGTCAGGGTGTTCAAAACACACCCTGTTGCACCCCTAAGGGCATGGATGTGTGCCACATGGCACATTTCAAAAAGCAAAAAAGTGCTTTTTGAAAGGAAATCGCTATTTACCACCAACTTGGAGTTGGTGGTAAATAGCAATTCTTTAAGACTAAGGTGCACTGTTTTAAGTATTACCGATTCCTTAAATGCAAGGCCATAAGGAATCGGTACTTACCGATTCCTTGATACAGAATCCTCCCTACATCGTAATTGCCTAAATACTGGTCAGTAAAGGTGAAATTTAACGAATTTCACCATTAACGACTGGTATTGGGCCACCTACATATGGCCCCAAGTTCTTACATAATTGCTTGTATATAAAAATAAGCATTGGAAATGCAATAGGTCTCACCTTTGATTAAGTTAAAGCTATTGGCTTTGCTATTGGTATTGTATAGCAAAGCAAATGGCTTTAACTTGAAGACTGTTGCTTGCTTGCTACACTTCAATTTAAGGTGTTCTTCCAAGTAAGGAGTGCAATAACATGAGACCAATTAATTTGCTGAGGCTCGATTTTATGGCTATAAAGATTAAGAGAGTAGCACCATGACTCTACCATTCATGGCACCCATAACTCGGACTGAAGAGGCAGGAATATGGCCATTCGAATACTTTCCAATGAGCGTTTAAAATAGGAATTTGCCCTTTGGACAATTTTTACGTATTCGCCGTAACTGCTCCAATAAAAATGATTATTTTGAAAATGCAGAATTTCTGCAGAATAAACTATGTTGCAGAGGGTACCCAAAAAAACTAGTTAGAGCTGCCTTGAAAAGAGTGTGGTATATTCCCCGAGAGTCTTTGTTAACACCAAAAGAGAGATTGGACAACGATAAAATGACATGTGCACTAATGTTCAATCCCAAGGCGAACAAAGTAAAACAAATCATCCTTTAAAACTGAAGACTGATCGTACATTTTAATATCATGAAGCCCTTATTTTCTTTCAGGAAAGGAAAAAATCTAAAACAACATTTGGTACGTGCGATTAGAGACCCCGCACCAAAGAAAGATACGAGAAGCCTGCTAGGCCTCCCACCTTTGGTGGGACACTATCGGTGCATGAATTGCACGGCATGTCATCAATCGAGGGATCTGAAATCGGTTGTGATCAATGGGAAGACACATACCATGCGCTCATTCACAAATTGCAACACAAAAAATGTGGTGTACGCTGTGTTTTGCCCGTGTGACCGTGCGTATATCGGCCAAACTACACAAGCAGTAAAAATGAGGATTATTCAACACAAGTCCCGTATACGTTGTAAAACTGCAGGTGCACTGCTAGTAAAAACTTTATTGAAGCAGGGCATAGCGAGGAAGATCTGGTTTGGTCAGTGCTAGTGGCAATTCAAGCACACAATAAAGGAGACCTGGAGAATAAATTAAATCGTACAGAAGCTAGACTTATCGAAAAATACCTTACTGTTGTAAATGGGCTAAACGACCGTGATGAACTGAGGTCTGTGTACAGAATATGCACTCATCTCACTGAATATATATATATTTTTTCAGCGAGAAACATCCAGGTTAGGTGCTGTTTATCTATTTGGGATACTGGCTTAGCTTAAGTTCTAAGAATATATGCCCTTACAACTGCATATATACCTGTCCAGATAGTAATATATGGGACCTCCTTTAGCTCTCCTTGTTTATGATTGTCCAGATAGAACTGTTTAAATCAGATAGATATTTATGATGGTCTCTGATTGAAATGAAATGAAATGAAACAAATATTTAATAAAGCGCACTGCGGCCAAGCGGCTTCCTGGCGCTAGGGACCTGTTCAGAGCTCACAACGGGAAACCAGGAAAACTAAGAGGGAAAAGCCTGAGAAAAAAGGAAAGTTTTAAGGGCCTTACGAAAGTGAGTGTAGATGGGAATGGAGCGAATAGAAAGTGGGAGGCTATTCCAGAACTGGGGGGCCAGGACAGAAAACCGAGTACCGCCAGTTCTGGATTTGCGAAAACGGGGGATGTGCAAGAGAGAGAGGGAGGAAGATCGAAGAGTGCGACTAGGGGCGTGAGAAGAGATGAGAGAAGTGATGAAAGAGGGGGCAGAATGGGAATGAGCTCGAAAAGCTAAGCAAGCCAGTTTGAAAAAGGATCTGAATCGGATAGGAAGCCAATGAAGAGATTTGAGAACGGGAGTGATATGGGAGGATTTGGGGAGAGACAAAATGAGGCGAGCGGCCTGATTTTGGATGGCCTGGAGCCGGCGAGTTTCGTAAGCAGGTATGCCCACGTACAGGCCATTCCCATAGTCGAGGCGGGAGATGATTAAAGCCACGACTATGGTTTTGAGTGCGTCGATGGAAAAGAAGCGCAAGATTTTCCGGATGAGACGGAGGGACAGAAAACAGGAGGACACGACGGAACTGATCTGGTTGTGCATGGATAAGTCATGACTGACTTTAATACCAAGAGTGCGAACGGAGGAAACAGGTGAGGGAGGGGGTCCAAAAGATGGGGGCCAGTGTGCAGGGGACCAAGGGTTAGAGGGACCACCAGTGAGGACAAGTTCCGTTTTGTCAGGATTGAGCTTAAGATGATTAGCGCTCATCCACTCGGAAATGAAAATTAAAGTGGAACAAAATTTAGGAAGAGAGTCTGGAGAAGAAGAGAGATCAAAGACGAGCTGGAGGTCATCGGCGTAATTGTACACAGAGACCCCCAGCTCGAGAAGGGAAGAGATGAGAGGACAGATATAAAGATTGAAAAGGAGGGGGGAAAGGGAGGAACCTTGGAGAACACCACAAGAGACCGAGCGGGGAGGGGCAGAGAAACCGGAGAGGTGAACAGCCTGGGACCTATCCCGAAGGAAGGACGCGAGCCAAGAAAAGGCCGCGCCCCGAATGCCCACTGCGCTGACACGGTCGAGAAGAATGGAGTGGTCAACCGTGTCAAACGCAGCGGACAAATCGAGGAGGACCAAGGCTTGGGGAAGGTTAGAATCGGCTTTCCCCTTTAGTTCATCCAGAACTGCAATGACCACTGCCTCCGTGGAGTGGCCCGGGCGGAAACCCGCCTGGTGGGAAGCCAAGAGGCCATTCTCCTCGATATACGAGGAGAGGCAGGAGGTGACATGGGTCTCAAGGATCTTGCCGAGGTAGGGAAGAAGGGAAATGGGTCGAAAATTAGAGGGGAGAGAGGGATCCAGACCAGTTTTTTTTAAAATGGGGAGGACGATTGCAGATTTGAAAGATAAGGGGACGGAACCAATAGCCAAAGAAGAATTAAGTAAAGCAAGAGGGGGGGCAGGACAGTTGGTGAAGAGGGTTTTAAGAATGCGTGCAGGTGCACAATCCGCGGGAGAGCCAGACTTAACTTTGAGCAGATATTTGAGAAATAAATCAGGTGAGATAGGGGGAAAGAGAGTAAAGGAGAACGGGGGAGGTGCGAAGGGACAGGTGCGGCTGGGTTGAGACACGGTAGGGATGTTAGCTTTGATCTTCGCAATCTTGTCAATGAAGAAGTCATTGAGTGACAAACAGAGGGACTGGGAGGGAACCAGAGAAGGGGAGGAGTTGCAGGTATCTATTTGTTTATACTGTTCAAAAGATGTAACTTTAATTATGCTGTTTTTGGTTACAGGTGTTAATTTCCATCTCCTCTCGAGATTGTAAGCCCTGGTTATATGCAGTGCCAAGATGTGTTTGCCAGTTTGAATATTGGCAGCACCCTTTTTTATACAATCGTTCACTTTGGCTGTTTTTTACTAAATATGGGACTATGAGCGGTAACACTTCAGTCCCGTTCTTGGTTCCCTTCCTTCCCCCTCTCTCACCCCCCTTCCTCCGTTTTTCCTTCTTTCTTGTTCCTTTTCTTTTGTGCCTTGTTTTTCTTTTTTCCTTTCACTGTGTGTATCATGTGAATTTAGATGTAATTATATGTGTTTGACTTCACTGTGTAAGGGTTTGTGTAGGGGCTGTAAACCCTACACGGTTCTCAGTGTCCTGTCCACAGTTGGCTCCCGTCCCACTGCGAGATGGTGGAATAGGTGGTATGACCCTCAATATGTTGTCCATTCTGATGGATTCGGGAGTATACTTTAGTCCGTTTTTTATTTTAGTGACCGCACGTCGACACGTGTGAGGTCAGTACGTAATTGGTGGAGACGTGAAGAAGGCTTTCCCAGCGGGCACTCGTTGTGCCGGTAAACTTTGTTCCCGACGCTTCCCGAAATTGTTGAGCCGTGCGGACTTGAGCTGCCAGGTACGTGCAGACTTCCCGATTCTTTGTATATATTTAGACTGAGTCCCCCACCGCCCCCCAGCACGACAGTTTGTATGGCCAGAGTTTCGCTTGTCGGAGCTGTGCCGCTTATTCTTAGATTGCGTGCCTTCCCTAATTCGTGTATGCCTTTCCTAATTCACGTGGGGACTTTATGTATAGTGGTGTTACATATACTATAGTGCACCCCATCGCGCCTGATGTAGATATTTTGAGCAGCAGTAGTTTTTTAAGTTTTTTTATTTTAGAATCGGTCCCTGTGAAGTGCTTTCCTTTTCGTTTCAGAGAGAGAAGAATTTATTCCTTCCCCGGCGGTGTATTTTTCTACCGAGTGGGCATTTGAAGTGAGCACCAACCTAGAGGTATGCATGGTAATGGCGGCCCTTTACGCTTTGTCTGACTTGATCTCACTTATCTCTGCTTGGGTTTTTATTAAATATACTCTGGGACACATACCCGGCCATTACAGATTTATTATTTTTACTGCCATATGCGTAGGTACCCCCAAGGGGTGTACTCCTACCCTGGATCTTGCAACCACGGTGCACAGAGACCGTATAATTTTGTCGGATCCCGTGAGTATTTATGAGATTCCGTTGACCTTCTGGTCAGGTCCCATCCCGCCCTGGGATGCATGGAATTTTGGTGATTATTGCACGGGCCCCCACGCCATCTTCAACTGTCCTGGTGCAATGTGTCTACATTTTTCAAGTATTTACACAGGTGGTGGTGCTCTTGATCCACCTGGTCATGTTTGTTTGTGGTTTTCCTTCATTCCGTTTCTTTCGCTAAATCCCTTTCTACGCTCTTGTCCTCCCTCCTTCTTGCCCTTTTGTTTCTTTCCCTTCTCCTTTTCTCCCCTGGTTTTGTTTTCAAGGCACTACATTAGTAACCTATGGGATAGTGTGGTTTTGGCAGAACTGTTTGTTATGTATATATTGTAAATAATGTTCATTATATTTTAGTGTAATTTGGCCCTTCTGTCCTGAGGAAGCCCATAGATACGTGTCGCTGAAACGCGACCGCGACTGCGTCGACAGATATTCTGTGTAGGAGTCCATTTCAATTGTTAAATTTGTGCTATACTGTAGCATAAGCGCCAGTTGAAATAATCTTGTTGGGGTAATTAGTTGCCCTAGGCGCTGATGCATAGGACTACCTGGTAGTGTGGCATTGAAATTCAGGAATGCGCACATAGACATATAAGTGTGTTTTTTGTGTATTTTTTGTTTTTTTGTCTTTTGTAGGGCTGCGTTCTTTGTGCAATTTGAGTGTAAATATATATATATGTGATGTATATGTTGTATATTGTATTATATGGAAAGATTGAGTACAAGTAAAGGTACTCTAGTTGTATATAATCATCTGTTGCTTGGTTTATGTGCTCCACCGAGTTGTTTGATATAGCTATATATGTGACCATAAGTTGTGTATTTATTACTTTGTAAAATTCATTTTTGGATATATCAAGGTTTTTAATTTAACCTTGATTACAAATAAATAGTGAATCGATCCCTCTGTGCCTCTTTGTATTTATATGCATCTTTTTGATGTCATGTGCTCATGTACATGAGGGTAATTTGAGCACAACCCCCCTCTCTTTTTTCTAGTAAACTAGGAAGTGTGGCAGTGCCCTCATACAACCTCTTTGTTACATGTATTAATTTTTTTCTTAAGTTGAAAATTGGGAAGCTGCTCGAAACCTGCGCACGGAGCCATAGCAAGTCAAGTCCAGCAAGCTTTACTCAACGATTGTTATAAAAGCATATTCCATATATAAAAGTACATGTATACATTTTGGTAGATAAAACCCATTTAAAATCAGATTATGAAAAATTCTTAAAATAAATATACAGAATAGTTCCATTAACGGTACAAATGTGCATAATATTACTACATAATTATTAACAAGGATACTTGGCCTACGAGGTTAGCTAATATATTATGCTTTCAGGAATCGGGCTCTAACCGTCCATGCCCATCCTAGAAATGTCGCTACCGCTATGTACACAAACATATTAGGACTGGTACGAATGATTCTAACTGCAATCATTCCTCTCCTTGTTCCCAGTAACCTACACATCGGTCGTAACCACTTTCGTCTCGGTGCCACATACATTGGGCACTCAAACAGAAGATGGCCAATGGTTTCAGGAACATCTGAGCAGGCCGGACAAGCCACCTTGCCCCCACTAGTCCATCTATTAGAGAATGCCCTTACTGGTAGACTTCCCACTCTTAGCTGGAAGTAGAGCTTACGGTCAAGGGGCTTTGTTATAACATCCCAGAATTCCTCAAGTTTCGGACAATCTTTGATTTCTAAAAATAGACCTACAAGCAAATGTGAAGGGGTGGTACTAAAAATCTTTGTGGCCACCAAGTTAGCCATAGCAGACTTACAGTGGCTTACTTAAGCTACAATTTGAGCATTTCAACACAGTATTGAACGTTTGTCTGTGAGTCGATCAACCATTCAGGGATTTGCATAAATAGATTCAATCGCAGAAGAGCAATAAAAATAAAAAGAAGATATGAGCCAAATGCTATTTAAATGAGGAAGAAGCCACCAAATCAGCCCCAAGCAGTGCGGGCGAGGCGATGCAGGTAAAAAGGTGAATTCTGAGTAAAACAACCCGCATCGCTTTGCCAAGGGGTTCGCTGCGATTCTGGGCACATCACTATTCTCTCTGTGCCTAACAAAAATGAATGTGCCATTGTGTAACATAACCGGGGCCCATGTAAAGCGCTTGCAATATGAAATACTGTACTGCCCGGTTATGATGCAATTGTATCTGTGGTGGTAGGCGGTTGTTTTTGGGCGGAAAGGCGCCCATCGGAGTTGTTTCCCAGCCAGGCATTTAAATTCCTGCCAGCAGCCAGTAACTAAATCAATTGAATCACATGCCGCCTTTTGAGGAGGCCGAGGATTTGCTAAATTTGTATGCAAGATTAAGCTCCCTCTAAAATGGCACAGGTACGTCCCTATGTGGTTTCACTACAGCACCATATGACTGAAGTGAGAAATCCGGTCTCAGGTATTATTCTAGTAGCCCGAGCTCTCCTCAGAGTACAGCAGGGCACATAAGAGAACAAGCACGGCCGAAGCGTACCGGTAAATACACACCCGTGTCCGAAGTGGATCGCTCTTGTGCGATTACATAATTAATTAAATACACAAGCGCTGCTGAATCGGACCGCGCTGCTGCGATTAAATAATTATTTACATACACAAACGTGGCCGAAACGGACCGTGCTTGTGCATCTAAATAATATAAAACAAAGAGGGGTGGGGGGGCTGAAGCAGGAGAGGCTGTCCGAGCGGCCATTACGAGCATGTGGACGGCGGTGCAAATGAAAAGAAAAGAGTGCTTACTGTCCTTTAAAGGAGAGCGTGTAAATCCACCTGTACAAAATCTAGTCCCGGTGGGCAGAGCCAAACGCGGACAGGGTGGTAACCAGGAGAAACTAAAAAGCCTCCTGGACAATCAGTACACCCCGTTTAGCATAATTGGTGACGTCAAATGTCGCACATCAATGAAAGTTACGACCGGAGCTGAAAGTCAACTTTGCAAACCAAATTGATTCCAAGAAGCCTCGCATGGCGAGAGCAACGCATGCACTGCTAACGCCAGGCGGGACCTAAAAAGGGGGAGGGGTGTTACATACACGAGCATGACGTTATGTATATATATTCCTACATGCTCTTGTGTTTTTCTCCATGGTGGTGCTCGTTTCTACTTAAAATGCTCCCTGAGGAGTTATGTGGGAAGTCAGTAGGGGCATCTTTCAAATAGATGCATGTAGATAAAGTAAGACAGGTTAGCGGTTGGATTATTCTGTACCTGTTTCATGCTTCTTCATTTTGGACCTGCCGTATTGTGATATATGCACTTTCCACAACGGTCTCAATTGGATTCCCCTCATACTTCACTGGAAAAACCTAGAGAATCAATCTCCCCCCAGTCACCTCGGAATCCAAGAAGATCACAAGCGGTGTCCCCTAACGATCATCCTTAAGCCCCATCCTCTTCAACATGTAAATGAACCCCCTGACTAGCACCATCAGATCACACAGACCCAACATGATCTCGTACGCCGACAACACCCAGCTCATCATCTCGCTGTCTGAAGATACCTCCACCAGCAGACCCAAAGCACACAGATGTATGATGAACATCCCCAGCTGGTCAAAGGACAACTGTCTCAAGCTCAATGCGGACAATGTGAAAGTCATTATCTTCCATGGAACAACACAGCTCCATGGAATGATGCATGGTGGCCTGCTGAACTCTGCCCATCCTCCGCCTGACAGACCACGCCCACAACCTCAGCATCATCCTGGGCAGCAAGCATTCCATGAAGAAACAAGTAAACTCAGTCTCATCTTCTTGCTTCCACACAGTACTTATGCTCTGCAAGATGTTCAGGTGGCTCCCAGTCAGCACCAGAAATACAGTCACGCAGGCCCTCGTCACCAGCAGACTAGACTACTGGAACACACTTCACGTAGGAATCGCTGCATGTCTCCTGAAGAGACTACAGACAATAATAAACTCAGTGGCCAGACTCATCCTCGACCTGGCCAGACAATCCAACATCACACCCCACCTCAAGAAGCTGCACTGGCTCCTGATCCCGAAGAGATTCCAGTTCAAGATGTTGACCCACGCATACAAAGTCCTGCACCACAAAGTACCAGCTTACATCAACAAACGTCTGACCTTCACCAACCATTCAGACACCTGCAATCCGCCTCCCTCTTCCTGGCATACACCCCCCGATCGGCCAAAGAAACAGCGGAGGACGCTCCATCTCACACATGCCAGTCAAAGTTTTGAACGGCCTTCTCCTTCACCTCAGGACCACCCAATCGCTCCAGCAATTTAGGAAAGAACTTAAGAAATGGCTGTTCAAATACACACTTCACCATGAAGCAAGCAGCAACTCTAGCGCTTGATTCCCACACTGGTGATTTACCGTGCTTCACAAATCATTGATTGATTAAAATCCTTGATTGAATGATAATGTAACAAACCCAAACACTTGAACACTCACCAACAATGTCAAATCTCAGTAACATTTATTGTCCAAAACTTACAGCCTACCTAGGTGCATATGATACAAGGATAATCAAATGCACTTAATGGCATCATAAAGTATCATGATCACAAAAATGCAAAGCCAGATCTATATTTTACATCAATCAAAACACCATATAATACCTTATTGTCCCAAAAACATTTTACACGAAAGCTAGATAACTAGATTTCTACAGTAAGTGTTTTAAAACAGTATTAAATCCGGCAAAGTTCTGTTTTTTTAAGTCTATTTTTATCACTTGTGTGTTCTTGCACTCACTTATTACCATCAAGGCATGTGCCATTGATGGAGCAAGGATTCGCACGTAAAGCGACTTGCTCACATTCAAGAACCTCACATAACCATAATGTCATTAACCAACCCGTTTTGTCATTAATATTGCACTGTCACACAACACGCGGGTGTCCCAGAGATGCTTGCCTATATGTCTATTAATCATAACGAAGCTTGCATACTACAGAATCGCTGCTTTGCAGAAACCCAGTCTGCGCATGCGTCGGTCATACCCATGTGATGTGATGCACTCGTAGTTCTGGAGGGATTTTTCGCTCATGCGCAGTATTGCTAATATGGCCGCTTTGTCTTTAACATGCTCTCCGCTTGCTACTGCAGCTTTAGCTCCGCTGTCTATTTCTGCCTAAAACCCTAATGCTATAGATATTATAAAGTAAGGGGTGCAGTGTCAAGTCAAGTCAAGTCAGATCATTTATATAGCGCACTACATACCCAGAGGGTCTCAAGGCGCTAAGGAAGGGGAGGAGGATTACTTGTCAAATATCCACGTTTTAAGTTGCTTTCTGAATGCTAGGTGGTTCTGGGTAAGGCGAAGGTAAGCGGGGAGTGAGTTCCATGTTTTAGCAGCCAGGTATGAGAAGGATCTGCCTCCCATGGTGGTCTTGTTGATGCGAGGTACAGTGGCGAGGGCTTGGCTGGAAGAACGCAGTTGGCGGGAGGGGGTGTAGAAGGACAGTCGTGAGTTTTGGCATTCTGGTCCGATGTCGTAGAGTGATTTGTGTGCGTGGGTTAGCAGCCGGAAAGTGATTCTCTTATTGACGGGTAGCCAGTGGAGGTCTTTCAGGTGACCAGAGATGTGTTCGTTGCGCGGGATGTCTAATATGATCCTGGCTGAGGCGTTTTGGATTCGTTGGAGTTTCTTCTGGAGTTTAGCGGTAGTACCTGCGTAGAGGGTGTTTCCGTAGTCCAGTCGGCTCGTGACCAGAGCATGTGTGACTGTTTTTCTGGTTTCGGTGGGGATCCAGCGAAATGTTTTTTTGAGCATGCGAAGAATGTTGAAGCAGGATGAGGATACGGCGCTGACTTGTCTGTTCATTGAGAGTGAAGAATCCAGGATGACGCCTAGGTTCCGTGCGTGGTCTGTCGGGATGGGTGCTTTTCCAAGGGCTTCCGGCCACCAAGAGTCGTCCCATGCAGAGGGGGATGTACCTAAGATGAGGACTTCTGTTTTGTCTGAGTTCAGTTTTAGGCGGCTTTGTTTCATCCATTCGGCAACTTCTCTCATTCCTTCGTGTAGGTTAGTTTTGGCGGTGCTGGGGTCATTGGTGAGAGAAAGGATTAGTTGAGTGTCATCCGCGTAAGAGATGATGTTGAGGTTGTGTTGGCGGGCGATGGCCGCGAGGGGGCTCATGTATACGTTGAAGAGGGTGGGGCTGAGTGAGGATCCTTGTGGTACGCCACAGATGACTTCAGTGGCCTCGGACTTGAATGGTGGAAGGCGGACTCTCTGGGTTCTTCCGGTGAGGAACGAGGTGATCCATTCAAGTGCTTTTCCTTGTATTCCGATGTTATTGAGGCGTTGTAGAAGGGTGCTGTGGCAGACTGTGTCGAATGCTGCAGAGAGGTCGAGGAGGATGAGGGCGACTGTGTCTCCATTGTCCAGTAGAGTTCGAATGTCGTCTGTTGCTGCGATGAGGGCGGTCTCAGTGCTGTGTTTTGCTCGGAAGCCGGACTGTGAGGAGTCGAGGGATTTGTTGGCTTCGAGGAAAGCGGCGAGCTGGTTGTTGACAGCTTTCTCGATGACTTTGGCCGGGAATGGAAGGAGCGAAATGGGGCGGTAATTTTTGAGTTCGGTGGGGTCCGCTGTGGGTTTTTTCAGAAGGGCGGTGAGTTCAGCGTGTTTCCAGTCTTCCGGGAAGGTGGCGGAGTTGAAGGAGCAGTTGATGACGTCTCGGAGGTGCGGTGCTATGACGGAGTCTGCTTTGTTGAAGATGTGGTGAGGACAAGGGTCTGTGGGGGATCCTGAGTGGATGGAATTCATCAGGCGGATGGTGTCCTCAGTGGAGATTGGGTTCCAGTTGTTAAGGGTGTTCACGGGGGGAGAATGTTCATCAAATGGTTGGGTGGGATGGTCTCCTGGTTGGTTGTCGAAGCTGTTGTGGATGTCTGCAATCTTGTTGTGGAAGAATGAGGCTAGGGAGTCGCAGAGGGCTTGAGAGGGGGTGATGTCGTTGGAGTTGGCCGAGGGATTGGAAAATTCCTTGATGATGTTGAAAAGTTCCTTGCTGTTGTGGGCGTTGTTGTCAAGTCGATCCTTGAATGCTGTTTTCTTGGCCTTTCGGATTAGTTGGTGGTGAGTGCGGGTGGCGTTTTTGAAGGCGTCCTTGGTGCTGGTGGTTGGGTCTTTTTTCCAGGCCTTTTCAAGGGAGCGGCAGAGTTTCTTGGACTTCTTAAGGTCATCGTTGAACCATGAGGCCTTCTTGCTGCCAGGTTTGCTTTGACGTTTTTTCAGAGGTGCTAAGGTGTCGGCGGTGTTGGATAACCATAGGGTGAGGTTGGCGGCGGCTTGGTTTGGGTTAGAAGAGTGGGCTGGGGTGTTTAGAAGGAGCGATGCGGAGATCTGGTCGGTGGTGATTTTGTTCCAGTTTCTTTGCAGAGTTGGTTGGAGGTGGTTGGTGGGTTTTGGCTTGTTGTAGGTGAAGTGAACGCAGCTGTGGTCAGTCCAGAGGAGATCCGTAGTGTGGCTGAAGGAGACATGATTGCTGGAGGTGAAGATGGGGTCGAGTGTGTGACCTGCGATGTGGGTGGGGGAAGTGACTAGTTGTTTAAGTCCGAGGTTGGCGAGGTTGTCCAAGAGGGTGGTGGTGTTGCGGTCGTTGTTCTTTTCAAGGTGAAAGTTGAGGTCTCCCAGAAGGATGTAATCTTTGGAGGGGAGCGCGTGTGGAGTGATGAAGTCCGTGATGTCTTCACTGAATTTTGCGCGGGGTCCTGGTGGTCTGTAGAGGAGGGTGCCTCTGAGTGTGGTCTTGGGGTCGATGTGGATCTGGAAGTGAAGGTGTTCAGAGTTGGCGAGGTTGGTGTCAGAGCTGGTTGAGATGCGGATTGATTTCTTATGGACGATAGCGATTCCTCCTCCTGTGTGGCCGGTACGGTCCTTGCGTGTGATCTTGTAGTCTTCAGGGATGGCAATGGTGATGTCTGGGGCGGAGGAAGCGTTCATCCATGTTTCTGTAAGGAAGGCGACGTCTGGAGAGATGGTGTCTAGTAGATTCCATAGGTCAATGGCGTGCCTGTGGACCGATCGGGTGTTGAGCAAGATGCATTGTAGGTGGTTGGGGTCGGGAATCTGTGGTGTGGTCGTAGCGGCGATGTTGTCGGTGACGGTGAATTTGCAGGAGTAGCATGAGAAAGGTCCATGGGTGTGTCCAGGAGCGGCTTGGACGCAGTTGGGGGCGCGACCGGGGTTAAGGGCTAGGAGGGTGGCGGCATCGTAGGCAATGCGGGAGGGCTGGGCAGCACGAGGGGCAGGGGGTCTGGCGCTGGACGCGGTCCAGGCGCGGACGGGCGTAGATGGGCTTACCTTTGGCGCACCTTCGGCGCGGCTGGGGCGCGAACGCTACGCGTGAACGCTGTGCGCGGGAACAACTGTCATATATGGATAGTGGAGGGGGAGGGGCGAGGGCGTCTCAGCTGGGAGGCGGGGCGGGCACACGAGGACCACAACAACAACAATCAAAATGGAGGCGGAGGGGGGAGCACAGCGGAGCGCTACAGGTAGACGCGCAAAACAGCAGTAAAAATCACAAAACAATGCAAAACAAGCAAAGAGGCAGGCAGCAGGCTATAATAGTCGGCAGATGCAGAGGCAAAGCAGCGCTACGATACCAAAACCAGCAGGGGACGCTGGGAGCGACCACTCGGCTCGAAGAGAGGAGTGAGTCACGGCGCTCTAAGGTGGAGAAGCGCTATTTGAGGACAGTGGGAGGGCGTCTCAGCTGGGAGGCGGGGCGGGCACACGAGGACCACAACAACAACAATCAAAATGGAGGCGGAGGGGGGAGCACAGCGGAGCGCTACAGGTAGACGCGCAAAACAGCAGTAAAAATCACAAAACAATGCAAAACAAGCAAAGAGGCAGGCAGCAGGCTATAATAGTCGGCAGATGCAGAGGCAAAGCAGCGCTACGATACCAAAACCAGCAGGGGACGCTGGGAGCGACCACTCAGCTCGAAGAGAGGAGTGAGTCACGGCGCTCTAAGGTGGAGAAGCGCTATTTGAGGACAGTGGGAGGGCGTCTCAGCTGGTAGGCGGGGCGGGCACACAAGGACCACAACAACAACAATCAAAATGGAGGCGGAGGGGGGAGCACAGCGGAGCTCTACAGGTAGACGCGCAAAACAGCAGTAAAAATCACAAAACAATGCAAAACAAGCAAAGAGGCAGGCAGCAGGCTATAATAGTCGGCAGATGCAGAGGCAAAGCAGCGCTACGATACCAAAACCAGCAGGGGACGCTGGGAGCGACCACTCGGCTCGAAGAGAGGAGTGAGTCACGGCGCTCTAAGGTGGAGAAGCGCTATTTGAGGACAGTGGGAGGGCGTCTCAGCTGGGAGGCGGGGCGGGCACACGAGGACCACAACAACAACAATCAAAATGGAGGCGGAGGGGGGAGCACAGCGGAGCGCTACAGGTAGACGCGCAAAACAGCAGTAAAAATCACAAAACAATGCAAAACAAGCAAAGAGGCAGGCAGCAGGCTATAATAGTCGGCAGATGCAGAGGCAAAGCAGCGCTACGATACCAAAACCAGCAGGGGACGCTGGGAGCGACCACTCGGCTCGAAGAGAGGAGTGAGTCACGGCGCTCTAAGGTGGAGAAGCGCTATTTGAGGACAGTGGGAGGGCGTCTCAGCTGGGAGGCGGGGCGGGCACACGAGGACCACAACAACAACAATCAAAATGGAGGCGGAGGGGGGAGCACAGCGGAGCGCTACAGGTAGACGCGCAAAACAGCAGTAAAAATCACAAAACAATGCAAAACAAGCAAAGAGGCAGGCAGCAGGCTATAATAGTCGGCAGATGCAGAGGCAAAGCAGCGCTACGATACCAAAACCAGCAGGGGACGCTGGGAGCGACCACTCGGCTCGAAGAGAGGAGTGAGTCACGGCGCTCAAGTGGAGAAGCGCTATTTGAGGACAGTGGGAGGGCGTCTCAGCTGGGAGGCGGGGCGGGCACACGAGGACCACAACAACAACAATCAAAATGGAGGCGGAGGGGGGAGCACAGCGGAGCGCTACAGGTAGACGCGCAAAACAGCAGTAAAAATCACAAAACAATGCAAAACAAGCAAAGAGGCAGGCAGCAGGCTATAATAGTCGGCAGATGCAGAGGCAAAGCAGCGCTACGATACCAAAACCAGCAGGGGACGCTGGGAGCGACCACTCGGCTCGAAGAGAGGAGTAGCTAATCATGGTGTACAGCGTATTCATTTTTTCTGTGTTTCTAATTTGTTTTCGCTTACTTTTTATGTACCGCGTATCTGTGGGCCTGGGAATGGGGAGCCACTCCATCTTTGAAACCCATGTCACCCTAATCACGTGATGAGGGAAAAGCCGAACTGCGCAGAAGCGAAACCAAGCCAGCTGGCTTCTGTAGCTGAGATGCGCCTGGGAAAGTCACCCTTGCACAAGGAGAAGATTTCGGCTGTACCTAAAATTGAAACAAATGTACATATTTTATGTGTGTTCTATTGTATTACACCTTCCACATGCCATGGGAACTGGAATGTAAGGGGTGGGTACGAAAATTAAATATTCATTGTGGGAACACAAAATTTTAGGTGGTGACAATGACCTAACCACCTTTCTTGACCAATCCAAAGTTGGGGATCCTGTCACTTGCAACATTTGTGGGTGGTCTAGGGACCCGAAAATAGTATAACTAGCCTAGTTTTAGCTAGAGAAGTTGTCCGACTTGTCCGAGTAGCTGACCTGTCACCGACCCTACGAACTCTATAGGTGATTGATACAGAGAGCTGCGGAGCACTCTGTCCGTAATTTCCACAAACTCCAAGGGGTGGAATAGTCTTAAGTGCGGGTGAAGCACTTTGCTGGGAGATTCGAGAACCCAATCGGGGTTACTGGCAGATTCCGTGCAGAGAGGGAGTAGCGCAGGCGTTGCATCCGAAGCTGCAGGTGTTGGTCGTGCCCTTTGGTGAGCCCAGTCCTGATCCAAATCCTGAGGGGTATCCTGTCCTGACTGTCCATGAGCTGTACCTGCTCACCTACTGGCATCCTAAGTCCTTGAGGGTCCTGGTCCTCGCTTTCCTACACTGACCCGTGGCCAGGGTTAGTCATCATTCCCGTCCTAGGTAAATATCTAATTGTGGGTGTTCGTCTATCTATTCTCTTTCCTTCTTTTCCTTTTTAATAAAGCATTCTTGCCCATGGTATTTTCCCTGTCATCTTCAAAGTCTTACATGCAAACTGTTTATTAGCTATGTTCCATTTTTTCCCTTACCTGTAGGACATTATTGAAACGGTTTACTTAAATTAGTGTGATCTAATGTTTCTTGTGTTTAGAATCTAGGTTTAAATTAGCAGTTAGACTAAGATCAGTTTGAAACACTTGTAGGAATCTAGCAATCCACTGACTAAAATGTTTTAAACTCACTTGCCTTAGTATAAGCCTGAAAACTGAATAGCATGTTCCCTGTTACCCTTACCCTGTAGTTTACCCTCCCACTCAATGGTACTTGCTCTTATTCATCGTTACATTATAGTTATAATCCTGATTATTGACATTCTATTCTGTATCAATTTTATTCTCATGGCATTTGGATTTTAAACTTACTATATAAAGTCTTTAAAACCCTTCAGGTGTCTGTGGTTATTACAAAAGGTATAAATGTTATTAAATGTATAAGGTATATTTGCTAGTCTTATCTCTTATCCTCTGATAGCTCCTGATCTATCGGAAACATAGGTACCTGTGTCAAGGTGGTAAGTCAGGTACTCTGGTAATAGTGGTAAGAAAAACACATTGAATTACTGATGGTGTCGTGCAAACTCGCCCGATTCACAAAAACACAGGGGCATATTACCAACAACTAGCGATAATTTTTGTCTCTAACTTGTTTAGAGACAAAAATTATCGCCGCACATCGGCGATTTTTATTGCAGATAAACCTTGCTATTAGCAAGGTTTATCGCAAATGCGATAAAAAACGGCCGCAATGCATGAATATCGCTGATAAGTCAGCGATATTCATGCATTATCGAGCAAATGCTCTTAGCCATGTTATCCACCTCCCATTGGATAACATGGCTAAGAACTGCTCAGGGCAGGTGTTAGCTTTTGGAGATATTCGCGCTTAGCGCGAATATCTCCAAAAGTTGGTAATAGGAGATAGCGATGTTAGGGACTGTTTCCAGTCGCTAACATCTTGGCACGCCCACTTTGCATGTCATTAGTGATAAATATCACTGACATGCAAAGCGGGGCCCAAGATGGTCGCTATCTCCTATTAGCTGTCACTAACTGGTGTTAGCGACAGCTTGGTAATAGGGAGTTAATTTTATCTCCGCTTTCTTGGCTTTTAAAGCCAAAAAAGCGGAGATAAACCCCCTTGATAATATGCCCCACAGTCTTAAGCACGTCATGGGCCCAATGCATGTAAATTGGTAAATCAAGGAGTCGGGCGACCTGCGCGCTCTATCAGTAATTTTCTGGTAGCAGAGGATGGTTAGGACTAGTTAAGATAGGTAGATAAGATAGTTTTGATGAACTGTGAAAAATAAAATGTGCTGCTAAAATTTATTGCTGCTAAAATAAGTTTTCTATTATTGCATTTAAATGTTATAAAAGGTTTTGAAATAAGATTTATGAATTGCTGCTATAATATTGCATATAATTAACATAATTGTCCGTGATTGCTTTATGTTGTGTGGAATCCCCGGGGAAATAGAATTGCAAGTGGTTAGTAGAATCCACTTGGCTGTGAGGTCACTGGCTGGGAGGGAGATTAGTGCATGGTTAGGCAGAACTGGAAGCACTAATTAGGATTTTCCTGAATGAATTATTGAATAAATGATAGCTACGAGTCCACTGTTGAAACTCCCGTTTGATATCACCTAGTAAGGGTCACATGCGGAAGGAGTAATAGGTTCTTCGGAGCTTGAGTGATAGCAGAGGAGGCCACTGGTGAAACTTAAGACTTAGTATATATCCCGGAAAGAAGTGGATGAGTCAAAGAAGTAGCAGGTTCTCTAATGCTGGGGTGAGAGGATAGACAGAAAAGGTCTATCCGTGGTGAATGAAAAGTAGACAGAAGTGGTTTACTTGCAGTAAGAGAAAAACCCTTTTTCTTTTTAAAACCCTCAAGTACAGTGGCAAAAGTTATACGTTGTTAACTAAATTGAGCACTTGTACTTTAAGAAAAATTCAAAGTTTCCGTTACCTTGTGAAGGAGGGAGTCGGTCGCAAGGCTGCACTGACGTCACTCCGTGCAGCGCTGGTATTGGTTGAGCCAGCTGGTGTGTCGCGAAGCCAGAATTGTAAGGGAGGGGTGAGTGCCGAAGAGTGAGACCGTGTCTCATGAAGGGGCCGCGCACCCATTGGTCAAGAGTGTTTTGCAACCTCTGTGCTGATTGGTTGCTGTGAATTGAAAGACGCGCTAGCATTGGAAGCACCTTAGTAAACAAAATTAATCAATCCAAGCTTGAAGACAGTTTGGAGAGGTGTATGTGGTATCCTGAATTTTTACCTGATCCGAAAAATCTAGGTTTTCATAAAGAGCAGATGCTAAGAGGTAGACCTTACAATATGTACGGAAGCAAGAGAAAAATGTCATTTGCCGAAAAGATTAAGAATTATTTCAAGAAAGACAAGCCCATCAGAACTAGAGAGGGTGTGATCATTCCACCACCTAATACTCCCGCATCATTTATGATGTTTGATAAAGGGTATCATACCTGTGTATGGTTGGAAAATTGGGTAAAGTTTACTGAAGATGACGGAGTCTTAGCATTTCCCCTTTATGGTACCTTTAATGGTAGAATCCTATTTATTTTGAGGACCCGAATGAATGAACTACACCCCAGACCCAGATTAACGCAATATGAAGCTTTAGAGGAATGGGAGATTGAGGCTCTAGAGCGAGACAGACCCCGAATGGATAAGGGAGTGAGCAAATGGTACCCAAAATTGCAGCGGGAAACAAAGGAGAAAAAGATGAAACAGTGGAGACAGAATATGATGGTTGAGGGACTATTTCCAATGTTTGGGGTAACTGAACAATGGGGAGGAAAAAGGACAGAGAAAACCAGACATTTAATGGCTATATGAGACTCAGAGGATGAATACCTGTAAGATTTGCTAATGAAAAATCCACCTCCCTATGCTGAAGAGTCTGGGCCCCTAAGCTCAAAAAATCCATTTTTCCGACATCCTAGAAGTAGAAGGGCCAGCGAGACAGATGTAGCTGGTACCGGTAGCAAAGTCAGTGGTAGTGATGGATTCTGTAGGCCTGGCACAGCGGTCCCAAATTACCGACCCTTTGATGATGAACGACCAGGTTTGGCAATCCCAATTGCCCCGAGTATATACCCTCCATTAGTACCCCAAGAAATGCATGACAACTCTATGGAAAGAGTTTTGCACGAACGAGAAAAAGAAGCATTGATTAAACAGCGAAATGAATTCATTCCGACTATAGCTCAGATAAATCCCAGTCCTGAAGCATTGACAATTCCAGTCACTATTGGTCCAGTTGTTCCTCTTTATGGGGATAGACAGGCTAGTCCAAGAACTCCAGGTATTACACCGGTTGTAGCACCGCCGAGAAAAGAGCCGCTCATAGTTGATGATCAGGCAAGTGAATGTGAGTCTGTGATCTCCCTGATGGACCTCCCAATAAGGGAACCAGGAACCAGTGTACCACGGTCAGGAAACCAGACTAGGGCCAAAGAAGTCTTAATTGAAACAGCTTCAGGGACCCGGAGTGCCACAGTAGTGACTCCGGAGGAACTAGATCGATGGACCCGAGAAATAGAAAAAGAAACTCCCCAGCCCAAACCTTTAGATATCTACAAACTAAGGATAGAAATGGAGGAACTAATAGCCGGAAATGTGGGATTAGACAGATTGAATACTCTTAGTGAGGAGGAGTTGCTGTTTATAAGCAAAAGCCTTACCCGAAACACCAGAGTCTTCCATGAGAAACTAATGGACACTGCAGCCAATATGGGAATAGATGTTAGCAAATCCAAAGTCTTACAAAAGCCCTACAGAGCCAAATTTTCAGATAAAGACCTGGAGAACATGAATGTGTCAGGAAAAAAGGTACAGATAAAAGAATTGTTGAATTTGCTGCAGAAATGGGGGGACTTAGAGAAATGGAAAACCAGGTGGGCAAAGAAAAAGGAAGATAGTAAGGCCAGACCAAAGACTTCTGAATATGTCTTACAAGAGGTTGACAAGGCAGAAAAATTGTGTCCCATGAGAGAAGTACCAGGTGGGAAATATGTACATTTCCCATGGTCCCGACAGGATATTGTGTCCTTTACTAACGATTTCCCAAAATTAAGGGAGAAACCCGTAGAATGGTATAGGCAGGTAGAGCGATTTGTGAAGTTCCAAAAATGTCTCCTGAAGGACCTGGATGGGTTCTTTGACATTGTAGTACCTGTAGATTTGTGGACAGAATGCAAAATTGCCGTTGATTGGCCTAGTGAAGAATATGAGAGAGACTCCAGAACCGGAGCTCCCTCGCCAGATGTAATGAGAAAGTATGATAAAGTCATACAATACCTAAAAGAGAAAGTGCCAGCAAAGGAAACTGATTGGACCCGAATTGATAGAACTACCCAAAATCGTGACGAAACCGTGCACTCCTACTATGAACGATTACTACAGGTATTCAAAACCTACAGTGGAATCGATAATATTGAAATGAAGGATATGACCCATTTCATTTATCGATTCGTGTTGGGTTTGAGGCTTGAAATATCCCAGTGGATCAGAGATAATAAAATCTGTTGGCAGGGAAAGCCCATAGATGAGGTCCTCAAGTACGCTAAGTACTGTGAGGATGAGTTGGAGAACAAAAGAAAAGCCCTGAAGGAAAAAGTGATGTGGGCACAAGTAAAATTGGCTGAACAACAGGAGAAACAGTTAAGTAAAATGAATAATAATACACAAAACACTACCTCTGGGGGAGGGGGAAAGCCTCGGGTGAAGATGAGTAAGAAGAGGCCAAAAAGAAATTTCCTTGCCACGGGTGCGGTCAGATAGGGCACTGGAGAGACGAGTGTCCACATTTGCAGGCTGGTAATGCCCCCATAAATGGTTTAAATCCACAGGTGCAGAAAGAGGGGCCACGAAAGAACCAGCAACAGGTAAAACAGCATCCGTTGCCTCGAGCTCCTAGACCTAACTATAAGAATCAGAATCAGCAAAATGAGGGGGTCGAGGTATGGGAAGGAGGGGATGAGAGAAATGCAGCAACTTCGCAATTCCTGTTAAATGATACATTCCTCTGTGATGAACCATACTGACGGGGTCTGAGGGGGGAGGACGAGGAGTGCGTGCTTGGCGCCTCCTTACCGGTAGACCAGACAGGGCCATACATTGAAGGAAAGGTTGAAGGAAATGATGTCAACTTTCTGTTGGACACTGGTGCTACCCGTTCTACTGAGAGAACAGTAGACGTTCCAAACCTACCTCTCTCGGGAGAAGCCATCCAAGTAGTGGGTGTGTCAAATCAAATAATAAGTACTCCAGTAACTGAACCAATGGAGATCTCTATAGGGAACTTCAAAGAAATGCACAGATTTGTTGTCTGTGACTCTAGTCCAGTGAACCTACTGGGACGTGATTTGTTGTGCAAAATGAACTGTACCATCTTTTGCACACCAAAGGGCATCGAAATTCAGACCCCAGATGAAGATGGACTGTACAAATTGATGTTACTAAGGCCCGGCACAGAAATTAAGACACTGACAATACAGGACTTGCCGGAAGAGCTCCAACAAAAAGTGATACCAGATGTGTGGGATTTCACTGGGAGAAATGTGGGATTAATGGCAAATGTGGACCCAGTTAAAATAGCCATTAAAACAAATGCTGTTTACCCGAAAACCAGACAGTATAAAATGAGTGCAGAAGTGAAAGCTGGAGTTGCAGTTGAAGTGAAAAGGTTGCTAGAGACAAACATAATACAGGAAGTAATGAGCAGTCCTTGTAATTCACCCATAATTGGAATTAAAAAGCCTAGCGGAAAGTACAGGGTAGTACAGGACCTGCGAAAGGTAAACCAGATTGTTGTACCTTGTTGTCCTATTGTGTCGAACCCTGCAGTGATCTTGTACCAGATTCCATGGAATGCGGAATGGTTTACCGTTATTGATTTGTGTCACGCATTCTTTTCCATCCCATTACATCCAGACAGCAAATTTCTTTTCTCATTTGAATTCGACAGTTATGTCTACGTCTGGAATCGTGTCCCTCAAGGGTACACAGAAAGTCCTTTGATTTTCAACCAGATTTTAAAAAGATGCCTTGAATCATTAATCCTGCCTAAAGAATCAGTTTTGGTCCAGTACATAGACGACCTTCTGGTGGCGTCTAAAAGTCGGAACGACTGTGTTACTGACACCATTGCCTTATTGAATCATCTAGGCAAGGGAGGACATAAAGTATCACCTGACAAATTGCAGTTCTGTAAGAACTCAGTGAAATATCTGGGGCACCAGATAGAAAAAGGTATCCGAAGGGTCACTTCAGAAAGAATTAGAATAATTTGAGATACCGAGTTACCTAGAACCCAGAAAGAAGTCAGAATGTTCCTAGGAGTTGTAGGGTACTGCAGACAGTGGATTGTGGGATTTGCTGTTTTAGCCAAACCATTGATAAAAATGACCAAGAAAGGAATACAAGATCCAGTTACCTGGGATGACGAAAGTATGACAGCCTGGATAAAATTGCAGAACTGTCTGTGTTCAGCGCCTGCATTAGGAATGCCTGATTATTCCAAGAACTTTGAATTATTTTGTGATACACTAGATAATTGTGCACTCTCAGTCCCAACACGAGAACATGGTCTGACCAGACGTCCGGTGGCCTCGGCTACTTTAGATCCGGTGGCTGCTGGATTACCTGGATGCCTGAAAGCAGTAGCTGCAACTTGCACTAGTCTAGAACAAAGTGAAAACATTGTTATGGGACATCCTGTAACAGAATATGTTCCACATTCAGTTGTGATTCTGCTGACCCGAACTAAGACTCAGTATCTCACACCCAGTCGGCTGACTAAGTATGAGAGAATTCTTATAGGTGCAGAAAATGTGATGATTTCCCGATGTAATATTCTCAATCCAGCAACCTTGTTACCAAACACCCAAAGTGCAGAAATTGGGGGTGATATGGAGCATAACTGCATTGACTTAACTGAATTTAGCACTAAACCACGTCCTGATATAAAAGAAACAGCCTTACCTGTAGAAGACCTTGTGATGTTTGTGGATGGCTCCTGTTTGAGACATGAGGATGGAGGGTTGAGTGCTGCCTATGCGGTAGTCACTCTAGAAACGACCCTAGAAGCATCCTACTTAAGTGAAATAAAATCTGCCCAAGTAGCTGAATTAGTTGCCTTGGCAAGAGCTTGTAAACAAGGGAAAAATAAGAGGGTAACCATATACACTGACAATCAATATGGTTACGGGGTTGTGCATGACTTCGGCCAGTTATGGTTGCAAAGAGAATTCATGACTTCCTCAGGTACCCCTATCAGAAATGGAAAAGTGGTACAGAACCTACTGGAAGCAATCCAGTTGCCCGAAGAATTGGCGGTGTTCAAGTGTGCTGCTCACAAATCTGGCAATGACGATGTGACAGCCGGAAATCGATATGCTGACCAAATTGCCCAATATTATGCCCGATACAAAATGTCCCTAAAAATTAAATTATGAGGAGGCGGAAACAGCTGCCAACTTATGGTGTTTGAGAATGTATCTACTTGGAGGGAACTGAAAGAGTTGCAGCAAGCAGCAGAACAAGAGGAAAAGGAGAGATGGGAAAAAGATGGATGTCAACCTAGAGATAGGGATGGTGTTGTTGTCTGTGGGAAGGGTATGCCTGTATTGCCAGACAGTATGGTTGCTCCATTGGCCCGATTAATACATGGAGACACACACATAGGAAGGGATGCCATGTGCCGCGTTTTTTAAGAAGTGTGGTATAATTCGAAGTTCAGAAACATTGCAGAGGCACTTTGCCAGAGGTGTTTGATTTGTCAGCAATTTAACCCGAGAAAAAGAATAGTAGTGGACCAAAGTACAATTGGGAAGGCAGAAGGTCCCTTTGTCAGACTACAGGCTGATTTTATTCAATTGCCCATGTGCAAAGGATACAGGTATGTTCTGGTTATAGTCTGCCTGTTTTCAAGATGGGTGGAGGCCTACCCAGCAAAGAAAAATAATGCCAATACTGTAGCCAAATTGTTACTAAGGGAACTAATACCTAGGTACGGTTTTCCAGAAACAATTGAAACAGACAGAGGTGGGTATTTTGCCAACGAAATCTTAGATGATCTTTATAAAGCCTTCAAAATTACCCCAAAACTGCACTGTGCATATCATCCAGAGGCTTCTGGAGTCGTCGAACAGGTGAATGGCACTGTAACAACAACAATCAAAATGGAGGCGGAGGGGGGAGCACAGCGGAGCGCTACAGGTAGACGCGCAAAACAGCAGTAAAAATCACAAAACAATGCAAAACAAGCAAAGAGGCAGGCAGCAGGCTATAATAGTCGGCAGATGCAGAGGCAAAGCAGCGCTACGATACCAAAACCAGTAGGGGACGCTGGGAGCGACCACTCGGCTCGAAGAGAGGAGTGAGTCACGGCGCTCTAAGGTGGAGAAGCGCTATTTGAGGACAGTGGGAGGGCGTCTCAGCTGGGAGGCGGGGCGGGCACACGAGGACCACAACAACAACAATCAAAATGGAGGCGGAGGGGGGAGCACAGCGGAGCGCTACAGGTAGACGCGCAAAACAGCAGTAAAAATCACAAAACAATGCAAAACAAGCAAAGAGGCAGGCAGCAGGCTATAATAGTCGGCAGATGCAGAGGCAAAGCAGCGCTACGATACCAAAACCAGCAGGGGACGCTGGGAGCGACCACTCGGCTCGAAGAGAGGAGTGAGTCACGGCGCTCTAAGGTGGAGAAGCGCTATTTGAGGACAGTGGGAGGGCGTCTCAGCTGGGAGGCGGGGCGGGCACACGAGGACCACAACAACAACAATCAAAATGGAGGCGGAGGGGGGAGCACAGCGGAGTGCTACAGGTAGACGCGCAAAACAGCAGTAAAAATCACAAAACAATGCAAAACAAGCAAAGAGGCAGGCAGCAGGCTATAATAGTCGGCAGATGCAGAGGCAAAGCAGCGCTACGATACCAAAACCAGCAGGGGACGCTGGGAGCGACCACTCGGCTCGAAGAGAGGAGTGAGTCACGGCGCTCTAAGGTGGAGAAGCGCTATTTGAGGACAGTGGGAGGGCGTCTCAGCTGGGAGGCGGGGCGGGCACACGAGGACCACAACAACAACAATCAAAATGGAGGCGGAGGGGGGAGCACAGCGGAGCGCTACAGGTAGACACGCAAAACAGCAGTAAAAATCACAAAACAATGCAAAACAAGCAAAGAGGCAGGCAGCAGGCTATAATAGTCGGCAGATGCAGAGGCAAAGCAGCGCTACGATACCAAAACCAGCAGGGGACGCTGGGAGCGACCACTCGGCTCGAAGAGAGGAGTAGCTAATCATGGTGTACAGCGTATTCATTTTTTCTGTGTTTCTAATTTGTTTTCGCTTACTTTTTATGTACCGCGTATCTGTGGGCCTGGGAATGGGGAGCCACTCCATCTTTGAAACCCATGTCACCCTAATCACGTGATGAGGGAAAAGCCGAACTGCGCAGAAGCGAAACCAAGCCAGCTGGCTTCTGTAGCTGAGATGCGCCTGGGAAAGTCACCCTTGCACCAGGAGAAGATTTCGGCTGTACCTAAAATTGAAACAAATGTACATATTTTATGTGTGTTCTATTGTATTACACCTTCCACATGCCATGGGAACTGGAATGTAAGGGGTGGGTACGAAAATTAAATATTCATTGTGGGAACACAAAATTTTAGGTGGTGACAATGACCTAACCACCTTTCTTGACCAATCCAAAGTTGGGGATCCTGTCACTTGCAACATTTGTGGGTGGTCTAGGGACCCGAAAATAGTATAACTAGCCTAGTTTTAGCTAGAGAAGTTGTCCGACTTGTCCGAGTAGCTGACCTGTCACCGACCCTACGAACTCTATAGGTGATTGATACAGAGAGCTGCGGAGCACTCTGTCCGTAATTTCCACAAACTCCAAGGGGTGGAATAGTCTTAAGTGCGGGCGAAGCACTTTGCTGGGAAATTCGAGAACCCAATCGGGGTTACTGGCAGATTCCGTGCAGAGAGGGAGTAGCGCAGGCGTTGCATCCGAAGCTGCAGGTGTTGGTCGTGCCCTTTGGTGAGCCCAGTCCTGATCCAAATCCTGAGGGGTATCCTGTCCTGACTGTCCATGAGCTGTACCTGCTCACCTACTGGCATCCTAAGTCCTTGAGGGTCCTGGTCCTCGCTTTCCTACACTGACCCGTGGCCAGGGTTAGTCATCATTCCCGTCCTAGGTAAATATCTAATTGTGGGTGTTCGTCTATCTATTCTCTTTCCTTCTTTTCCTTTTTAATAAAGCATTCTTGCCCATGGTATTTTCCCTGTCATCTTCAAAGTCTTACATGCAAACTGTTTATTAGCTATGTTCCATTTTTTCCCTTACCTGTAGGACATTATTGAAACGGTTTACTTAAATTAGTGTGATCTAATGTTTCTTGTGTTTAGAATCTAGGTTTAAATTAGCAGTTAGACTAAGATCAGTTTGAAACACTTGTAGGAATCTAGCAATCCACTGACTAAAATGTTTTAAACTCACTTGCCTTAGTATAAGCCTGAAAACTGAATAGCATGTTCCCTGTTACCCTTACCCTGTAGTTTACCCTCCCACTCAATGGTACTTGCTCTTATTCATCGTTACATTATAGTTATAATCCTGATTATTGACATTCTATTCTGTATCAATTTTATTCTCATGGCATTTGGATTTTAAACTTACTATATAAAGTCTTTAAAACCCTTCAGGTGTCTGTGGTTATTACAAAAGGTATAAATGTTATTAAATGTATAAGGTATATTTGCTAGTCTTATCTCTTATCCTCTGATAGCTCCTGATCTATCGGAAACATAGGTACCTGTGTCAAGGTGGTAAGTCAGGTACTCTGGTAATAGTGGTAAGAAAAACACATTGAATTACTGATGGTGTCGTGCAAACTCGCTCGATTCACAAAAACACAGGGGCATATTACCAACAACTAGCGATAATTTTTGTCTCTAACTTGTTTAGAGACAAAAATTATCGCCGCACATCGGCGATTTTTATCGCAGATAAACCTTGCTATTAGCAAGGTTTATCGCAAATGCGATAAAAAACGGCCGCAATGCATGAATATCGCTGATAAGTCAGCGATATTCATGCATTATCGAGCAAATGCTCTTAGCCATGTTATCCACCTCCCATTGGATAACATGGCTAAGAACTGCTCAGGGCAGGTGTTAGCTTTTGGAGATATTCGCGCTTAGCGCGAATATCTCCAAAAGTTGGTAATAGGAGATAGCGATGTTAGGGACTGTTTCCAGTCGCTAACATCTTGGCACGCCCACTTTGCATGTCATTAGTGATAAATATCACTGACATGCAAAGCGGGGCCCAAGATGGTCGCTATCTCCTATTAGCTGTCACTAACTGGTGTTAGCGACAGCTTGGTAATAGGGAGTTAATTTTATCTCCGCTTTCTTGGCTTTTAAAGCCAAAAAAGCGGAGATAAACCCCCTTGATATATATGCCCCACAGTCTTAAGCACGTCATGGGCCCAATGCGTGTAAATTGGTAAATCAAGGAGTCGGGCGACCTGCGCGCTCTATCAGTAATTTTCTGGTAGCAGAGGATGGTTAGGACTAGTTAAGATAGGTAGATAAGATAGTTTTGATGAACTGTGAAAAATAAAATGTGCTGCTAAAATTTATTGCTGCTAAAATAAGTTTTCTATTATTGCATTTAAATGTTATAAAAGGTTTTGAAATAAGATTTATGAATTGCTGCTATAATATTGCATATAATTAACATAATTGTCCGTGATTGCTTTATGTTGTGTGGAATCCCCGGGGAAATAGAATTGCAAGTGGTTAGTAGAATCCACTTGGCTGTGAGGTCACTGGCTGGGAGGGAGATTAGTGCATGGTTAGGCAGAACTGGAAGCACTAATTAGGATTTTCCTGAATGAATTATTGAATAAATGATAGCTACGAGTCCACTGTTGAAACTCCCGTTTGATATCACCTAGTAAGGGTCACATGCGGAAGGAGTAATAGGTTCTTCGGAGCTTGAGTGATAGCAGAGGAGTCCACTGGTGAAACTTAAGACTTAGGCCTAGATGTATCAAGCATTTTGCGATTCGTTAAGGCCGAAATTCGCAGAATTTCGGCCTTAACGAATCGCAAACGGACATTTTGCATGTTTCGGGATGTATGTGAAATTAGCAAAATAAGGAATCGCAAAAAATTGCGATTCCTTATTTTGCTTAAGAATTTAAGGAATCGCAATTTTGCGATTCCTTAAATGCCATGTATGAAACTTTTTTAATTTGCGAATTCAGGTTAAGGAATCGCAAATTAACACCAACTTGAGGTTCGTGTTAATTTGCGAAATCCTTTCAAAAACCAAAATTTGGCAATTTTGAGGGTGGCATGTGACACACATACATGCCCAAAGGGCATGTATGTGCGCCATATGCACACATATGTAAGTTTCAGGGGTGCAGCAGGGTGTCCATGAGACACCCCTGCACCCTTGCAATAATTCTCAAATTGCGATTAGCAAATTGCGAATTCGCAATTTGAGAATTATTTCGCAATCATTCCTATGGGCCTCCTGGCCCATAGGAATGAATGGGAAATTATTCCTTATTTGCGAATTCGCAACTTGCGAATTCGCAAATTAGGAATAATAAGGAATCGCAAAAAAATAGCGATTTACAACATACATCCCATTTTGCGATTTCTTAATAGCGATTCGGTAAAAATCGCTATTAAGAAATCGCAAATAGGAACGATGATACATCTAGGCCTTAGTATATATCCCGGAAAGAAGTGGATGAGTCAAAGAAGTAGCAGGTTCTCTAATGCTGGGGTGAGAGGATAGACAGAAAAGGTCTATCCGTGGTGAATGAAAAGTAGACAGAAGTGGTTTACTTGCAGTAAGAGAAAAACCCTTTTTCTTTTTAAAACCCTCAAGTACAGTGGCGAAAGTTATATGTTGTTAACTAAATTGAGCACTTGTACTTTAAGAAAAATTCAAAGTTTCCGTTACCTTGTGAAGGAGGGAGTCGGTCGCAAGGCTGCACTGACGTCACTCCGTGCAGCGCTGGTATTGGTTGAGCCAGCTGGTGTGTAGCGAAGCCAGAATTGTAAGGGAGGGGTGAGTGCCGAAGAGTGAGACCGTGTCTCATGAAGGGGCCGCGCACCCATTGGTCAAGAGTGTTTTGCAACCTCTGTGCTGATTGGTTGCTGTGAATTGAAAGACGCGCTAGCATTGGAAGCACCTTAGTAAACAAAATTAATCAATCCAAGCTTGAAGACAGTTTGGAGAGGTGTATGTGGTATCCTGAATTTTTACCTGATCCGAAAAATCTAGGTTTTCATAAAGAGCAGATGCTAAGAGGTAGACCTTACAATATGTACGGAAGCAAGAGAAAAATGTCATTTGCCGAAAAGATTAAGAATTATTTCAAGAAAGACAAGCCCATCAGAACTAGAGAGGGTGTGATCATTCCACCACCTAATACTCCCGCATCATTTATGATGTTTGATAAAGGGTATCATACCTGTGTATGGTTGGAAAATTGGGTAAAGTTTACTGAAGATGACGGAGTCTTAGCATTTCCCCTTTATGGTACCTTTAATGGTAGAATCCTATTTATTTTGAGGACCCGAATGAATGAACTACACCCCAGACCCAGATTAACGCAATATGAAGCTTTAGAGGAATGGGAGATTGAGGCTCTAGAGCGAGACAGACCCCGAATGGATAAGGGAGTGAGCAAATGGTACCCAAAATTGCAGCGGGAAACAAAGGAGAAAAAGATGAAACAGTGGAGACAGAATATGATGGTTGAGGGACTATTTCCAATGTTTGGGGTAACTGAACAATGGGGAGGAAAAAGGACAGAGAAAACCCGACATTTAATGGCTATATGGGACTCAGAGGATGAATACCTGTAAGATTTGCTAATGAAAAATCCACCTCCCTATGCTGAAGAGTCTGGGCCCCTAAGCTCAAAAAATCCATTTTTCCGACATCCTAGAAGTAGAAGGGCCAGCGAGACAGATGTAGCTGGTACCGGTAGCAAAGTCAGTGGTAGTGATGGATTCTGTAGGCCTGGCACAGCGGTCCCAAATTACCGACCCTTTGATGATGAACGACCAGGTTTGGCAATCCCAATTGCCCCGAGTATATACCCTCCATTAGTACCCCAAGAAATGCATGACAACTCTATGGAAAGAGTTTTGCACGAACGAGAAAAAGAAGCATTGATTAAACAGCGAAATGAATTCATTCCGACTATAGCTCAGATAAATCCCAGTCCTGAAGCATTGACAATTCCAGTCACTATTGGTCCAGTTGTTCCTCTTTATGGGGATAGACAGGCTAGTCCAAGAACTCCAGGTATTACACCGGTTGTAGCACCGCCGAGAAAAGAGCCGCTCATAGTTGATGATCAGGCAAGTGAATGTGAGTCTGTGATCTCCCTGATGGACCTCCCAATAAGGGAACCAGGAACCAGTGTACCACGGTCAGGAAACCAGACTAGGGCCAAAGAAGTCTTAATTGAAACAGCTTCAGGGACCCGGAGTGCCACAGTAGTGACTCCGGAGGAACTAGATCGATGGACCCGAGAAATAGAAAAAGAAACTCCCCAGCCCAAACCTTTAGATATCTACAAACTAAGGATAGAAATGGAGGAACTAATAGCCGGAAATGTGGGATTAGACAGATTGAATACTCTTAGTGAGGAGGAGTTGCTGTTTATAAGCAAAAGCCTTACCCGAAACACCAGAGTCTTCCTTGAGAAACTAATGGACACTGCAGCCAATATGGGAATAGATGTTAGCAAATCCAAAGTCTTACAAAAGCCCTACAGAGCCAAATTTTCAGATAAAGACCTGGAGAACATGAATGTGTCAGGAAAAAAGGTACAGATAAAAGAATTGTTGAATTTGCTGCAGAAATGGGGGGACTTAGAGAAATGGAAAACCAGGTGGGCAAAGAAAAAGGAAGATAGTAAGGCCAGACCAAAGACTTCTGAATATGTCTTACAAGAGGTTGACAAGGCAGAAAAATTGTGTCCCATGAGAGAAGTACCAGGTGGGAAATATGTACATTTCCCATGGTCCCGACAGGATATTGTGTCCTTTACTAACGATTTCCCAAAATTAAGGGAGAAACCCGTAGAATGGTATAGGCAGGTAGAGCGATTTGTGAAGTTCCAAAAATGTCTCCTGAAGGACCTGGATGGGTTCTTTGACATTGTAGTACCTGTAGATTTGTAGACAGAATGCAAAATTGCCGTTGATTGGCCTAGTGAAGAATATGAGAGAGACTCCAGAACCGGAGCTCCCTCGCCAGATGTAATGAGAAAGTATGATAAAGTCATACAATACCTAAAAGAGAAAGTGCCAGCAAAGGAAACTGATTGGACCCGAATTGATAGAACTACCCAAAATCGTGACGAAACCGTGCACTCCTACTATGAACGATTACTACAGGTATTCAAAACCTACAGTGGAATCGATAATATTGAAATGAAGGATATGACCCATTTCATTTATCGATTTGTGTTGGGTTTGAGGCTTGAAATATCCCAGTGGATCAGAGATAATAAAATCTGTTGGCAGGGAAAGCCCATAGATGAGGTCCTCAAGTACGCTAAGTACTGTGAGGATGAGTTGGAGAACAAAAGAAAAGCCCTGAAGGAAAAAGTGATGTGGGCACAAGTAAAATTGGCTGAACAACAGGAGAAACAGTTAAGTAAAATTAATAATAATACACAAAACACTACCTCTGGGGGAGGGGGAAAGCCTCGGGTGAAGATGAGTAAGAAGAGGCCAAAAAGAAATTTCCTTGCCACGGGTGCGGTCAGATAGGGCACTGGAGAGACGAGTGTCCACATTTGCAGGCTGGTAATGCCCCCATAAATGGTTTAAATCCACAGGTGCAGAAAGAGGGGCCACGAAAGAACCAGCAACAGGTAAAACAGCATCCGTTGCCTCGAGCTCCTAGACCTAACTATAAGAATCAGAATCAGCAAAATGAGGGGGTCGAGGTATGGGAAGGAGGGGATGAGAGAAATGCAGCAACTTCGCAATTCCTGTTAAATGATACATTCCTCTGTGATGAACCATACTGACGGGGCCTGAGGGGGGAGGACGAGGAGTGCGTGCTTGGCGCCTCCTTACCGGTAGACCAGACAGGGCCATACATTGAAGGAAAGGTTGAAGGAAATGATGTCAACTTTCTGTTGGACACTGGTGCTACCCGTTCTACTGAGAGAACAGTAGACGTTCCAAACCTACCTCTCTCGGGAGAAGCCATCCAAGTAGTGGGTGTGTCAAATCAAATAATAAGTACTCCAGTAACTGAACCAATGGAGATCTCTATAGGGAACTTCAAAGAAATGCACAGATTTGTTGTCTGTGACTCTAGTCCAGTGAACCTACTGGGACGTGATTTGTTGTGCAAAATGAACTGTACCATCTTTTGCACACCAAAGGGCATCGAAATTCAGACCCCAGATGAAGATGGACTGTACAAATTGATGTTACTAAGGCCCGGCACAGAAATTAAGACACTGACAATACAGGACTTGCCGGAAGAGCTCCAACAAAAAGTGATACCAGATGTGTGGGATTTCACTGGGAGAGATGTGGGATTAATGGCAAATGTGGACCCAGTTAAAATAGCCATTAAAACAAATGCTGTTTACCCGAAAACCAGACAGTATAAAATGAGTGCAGAAGTGAAAGCTGGAGTTGCAGTTGAAGTGAAAAGGTTGCTAGAGGCAAACATAATACAGGAAGTAATGAGCAGTCCTTGTAATTCACCCATAATTGGAATTAAAAAGCCTAGCGGAAAGTACAGGGTAGTACAGGACCTGCGAAAGGTAAACCAGATTGTTGTACCTTGTTGTCCTATTGTGTCGAACCCTGCAGTGATCTTGTAACAGATTCCATGGAATGCGGAATGGTTTACCGTTATTGATTTGTGTCACGCATTCTTTTCCATCCCATTACATCCAGACAGCAAATTTCTTTTCTCATTTGAATTCGACAGTCATGTCTACGTCTGGAATCGTGTCCCTCAAGGGTACACAGAAAGTCCTTCGATTTTCAACCAGATTTTAAAAAGATGCCTTGAATCATTAATCCTGCCTAAAGAATCAGTTTTGGTCCAGTACATAGACGACCTTCTGGTGGCGTCTAAAAGTCGGAACGACTGTGTTACTGACACCATTGCCTTATTGAATCATCTAGGCAAGGGAGGACATAAAGTATCACCTGACAAATTGCAGTTCTGTAAGAACTCAGTGAAATATCTGGGGCACCAGATAGAAAAAGGTATCCGAAGGGTCACTTCAGAAAGAATTAGAATAATTTGAGATACCGAGTTACCTAGAACCCAGAAAGAAGTCAGAATGTTCCTAGGAGTTGTAGGGTACTGCAGACAGTGGATTGTGGGATTTGCTGTTTTAGCCAAACCATTGATAAAAATGACCAAGAAAGGAATACAAGATCCAGTTACCTGGGATGACGAAAGTATGACAGCCTGGATAAAATTGCAGAACTGTCTGTGTTCAGCGCCTGCATTAGGAATGCCTGATTATTCCAAGAACTTTGAATTATTTTGTGATACACTAGATAATGGAGAGGTGGAGAGGTGTGGCTCACTGGTTAGAGGCGGCAGACCCGAGTGCAGAGAACGGCCCGGGACCAGGGTTCGATTCCCGACGCGGCAGGGTCTTGGACCAGGATCAGCGGACTGATAATTCTCGCATCGGTGCCTACTCCGACCAGGGTGCACACTCGGCAACTCTGGGCATTAGCTTGCCTCATCTCCACAACGGCCCCACACAAACGCCGGGGATGCCTGGTTTCACCTTGGAGACCCCCAGGAGGGACTATCTCACAGGGAAAGCCAGGACGGGTTCCCCAGCGGTCTATAGCGCTACGAGGCCTCCGGGTAGCAGTGCGCTTTACAAGACACCACAATTTACAATTTAAAATTTACAATTTACAATAATTGTGCACTCTCAGTCCCAACACGAGAACATGGTCTGACCAGACGTCCGGTGGCCTCGGCTACTTTAGATCCGGTGGCTGCTGGATTACCTGGATGCCTGAAAGCAGTAGCTGCAACTTGCACTAGTCTAGAACAAAGTGAAAACATTGTTATGGGACATCCTGTAACAGAATATGTTCCACATTCAGTTGTGATTCTGCTGACCCGAACTAAGACTCAGTATCTCACACCCAGTCGGCTGACTAAGTATGAGAGAATTCTTATAGGTGCAGAAAATGTGATGATTTCCCGATGTAATATTCTCAATCCAGCAACCTTGTTACCAAACACCCAAAGTGCAGAAATTGGGGGTGATATGGAGCATAACTGCATTGACTTAACTGAATTTAGCACTAAACCACGTCCTGATATAAAAGAAACAGCCTTACCTGTAGAAGACCTTGTGATGTTTGTGGATGGCTCCTGTTTGAGACATGAGGATGGAGGGTTGAGTGCTGCCTATGCGGTAGTCACTCTAGAAACGACCCTAGAAGCATCCTACTTAAGTGAAATAAAATCTGCCCAAGTAGCTGAATTAGTTGCCTTGGCAAGAGCTTGTAAACAAGGGAAAAATAAGAGGGTAACCATATACACTGACAATCAATATGGTTACGGGGTTGTGCATGACTTCGGCCAGTTATGGTTGCAAAGAGAATTCATGACTTCCTCAGGTACCCCTATCAGAAATGGAAAAGTGGTACAGAACCTACTGGAAGCAATCCAGTTGCCCGAAGAATTGGCGGTTTTCAAGTGTGCTGCTCACAAATCTGGCAATGACGATGTGACAGCCGGAAATCGATATGCTGACCAAATTGCCCAATATTGTGCCCGATACAAAATGTCCCTAAAAATTAAATTATGAGGAGGCGGAAACAGCTGCCAACTTATGGTGTTTGAGAATGTATCTACTTGGAGGGAACTGAAAGAGTTGCAGCAAGCAGCAGAACAAGAGGAAAAGGAGAGATGGGAAAAAGATGGATGTCAACCTAGAGATAGGGATGGTGTTGTTGTCTGTGGGAAGGGTATGCCTGTATTGCCAGACAGTATGGTTGCTCCAATGGCCCGATTAATACATGGAGACACACACATAGGAAGGGATGCCATGTGCCGCGTTTTTCAAGAAGTGTGGTATAATTCGAAGTTCAGAAACATTGCAGAGGCACTTTGCCAGAGGTGTTTGATTTGTCAGCAATTTAACCCGAGAAAAAGAACAGTAGTGGACCAAAGTACAATTGGGAAGGCAGAAGGTCCCTTTGTCAGACTACAGGCTGATTTTATTCAATTGCCCATGTGCAAAGGATACAGGTATGTTCTGGTTTTAGTCTGCCTGTTTTCAAGATGGGTGGAGGCCTACCCAGCAAAGAAAAATAATGCCAATACTGTAGCCAAATTGTTACTAAGGGAACTAATACCTAGGTACGGTTTTCCAGAAACAATTGAAACAGACAGAGGTGGGTATTTTGCCAACGAAATCTTAGATGATCTTTATAAAGCCTTCAAAATTACCCCAAAACTGCACTGTGCATATCATCCAGAGGCTTCTGGAGTAGTCGAACAGGTGAATGGCACTGTAAAGTCAAGATTGGCAAAAATGTGTGATTCTACAGGATTGAACTGGATAGAAGCTTTGCCCCTTGTCCTGATGGGATTGAGAAGCATTCCAGACCGAAAGACAGGTCTGAGTCCCCATGAGATACTAATGGAAAGAGTGATGCGACAGGCATGGGTACCTGGACACAAACTGCTAAGTATTTCTGATGATTTGGTACTAGAATACTGCAAGCAGCTGGGTGACCAAGTGCGTTCTATCTCTCACCAGATTGGGGAGGACGCCGTCGCCTGGCCTACAACTCCAGCTCATAAACTGAAACCTGGTGATTGGGTTATGTTAAAGAAACACACCCGGAAGAGTTGCCTCGGACCGAAGTGGGGAAAACCGAGACAGGTGATCCTTGTCACTACAACTGCAGTGGAGTGTGCAGGCGTGCCAAAATGGATCCATGCCAGTCATACTAAGCGGGTGACCGGAGAAGAAGCGACTGAAGCTGAAGGTGGTGCAGCTGAGGAATCTCCAGAGGAGGGTCCGGAACTAGCTGATATCGAACTACCCAGCACCAGTCAAGACGTCGAATGGTTCCCAGCAGACGATCTGATTCTTGATCCAATAAGAACCAGAAAGTATTCTTACCTAGATAGAGAGTGGGATAGTGAGGATGAGACAGAAATAGACGGAGAAGATCAGGTTATCGAGAGTCACATCAGACCTGATCAGGAAATAGGTCAAGTAGGGACAGACCAAGTTATCGACACTCCTCCGAAAACTCCAGAAACTGAAAAGGGACAGATAGTAATTAGAGCTGAAGTTCATGCGGAAGAAAATCAAGGGTTCGAAGTGCATGAACAGGATCAGATAGAAATAGACGAACGTGTTCAGGAGACAGACCCTGAAACAGTTGAAAACCAAAGACAAATCCAGAAAATACCTGAACAAGGCCAGCTTAGAAACCAGGCAGAAGAAACTGAAGAAAGACCTGGGACTAGTCAGACAGGAAGGGAAAAAGATACCGTTGAAGAAACAGTGCCACAACTGAACGAAAATAAAAGGGCTCGTGAGGAGAGCCAAACTACAGTGACAGCTAAAAGGCTCAAGAAGAAAAGTGAACCCAGATACATAAAAAGACTGAGACTAAGATTAAAAACAGTAGAAGAGAAATTAGAAGACCGAAAAAGGGCTGCCAGTGAAAGACAGAAAACCGAAACTCAGCCAAACAGACGAAGTACCAGAATAAAAAGACAAAACAAAAATTATCGGAGTCCTGAATGGACTTACCTGGTATTGGAAGAAATTGAAGATCTCAAAATAAGCGACAAAAGTGACAAAGAATCAATTACTGAGCAGGGTTCCGAAGAAGAAGACCCAACCTGAAAGTGAAACTATGTAAGCCGCTTGTGTAAAGTTACAAAGAGGGGTTGGAAAGCTTCTTGTGAGCCAAAATGTCTGATTCAAATGTGAATGGAAGACCTAGAGGAAACTGTTGTAAAACATGTTGTAAAATATGCTTATGTAGCGTAGCAATAGTACTGATAGTATGGATAGGACTAACAGTCTTTATACCTTTTATGATAAGTAAAGATACTAACCTGTACCCTACTAAACCAGTGACTCCAGACACAGAAGTTGTACAAACCGAAGAAACACCACGAAGTGTAGAAAGACGTGAGAATGCAGTTAGCCTGAAACAAACTAGACCTGACTTAGATGCATCAGATGAGGGAGGACTACATTATCACAGAATCAAAAACAGAGCACATTTAAATGTCTTTGCAAATCTTTTAGTACACTATGTAGAAGCCATGGAAATAGAAGATTGCTATGTCTGCATGAAGCTACCTACTTCTGTAGCTGAAGGTGTGGCCTATCACCATCTACCCCTGACCTATGGAATTTCCTGTAGTATATTAGCAAGCTTATTTTATAGAAGCACCTTACAGTACTACTATTCAAACTCTGACGTAATTTTTTCTGAACTTCCTATTCGGGGAAACCTGAACATTGTACATATTAGAAGTGACGTGACTCGTTATAAGGGAGAACATTTTCTGACTATAGGTGACATAGATTTAAATGAAGCACGCAGAAGTAATTTAACTTGTTCATTACATGAACAAGAGAAAATGTTCTTGAAAATGGCAGAAAAGAGAAGGGAGAGTTTCCAGAGAAAGGCAGATGATAAGAGACAGAAAACCCCTAAATGGGCTGAAAACATGGAAAGCACCTCAAATGGTGAAGCTAATCCTGCACTGTTGCTGGACTTCGAACGAAAAGGGAAACTCTGTCTCCATAGAGAAAAGACTAGTTATTATAACAATGTATTCATCGGTTCCGGTGAATGCGAACACAATTATAAGGTAATTGGAGGTTGGGGTTTCAAAAATGGGTCAGAACCTGTTTTTCCCGGAATTTATTATATATGTGGAAACAAGGCTTATTTCAAATTGCCGGATCACTGGTATGGAAGCTGCTATTTTGGCATTGTCTTCCCGAAAATATACCATGTGAATACCGCCGCTGGAAGCAATGAAAATACTAATGGTTTGTTACGTAGTAGGCGAGAAAGTGTAGGAGAAATTATAGGTGATATATTTAGTGCACTGATATCTGGAGTGGGAGTGGTTCTGAATACTCACTGAATTTGCAAATTGTCTACAGTAGTGGATCGGTTATCAACTGACACTGCTGCTGGATTCCTGCTGGTCAATACTGAAATGGTTGTGATCAGATCAATGGTTTTACAGAATCGACTTGCTCTTGATACCTTATTGGCAAAAGAGGGCGGAGTCTGCAGGATGTTGAAGGCGCAACATTGTTGCACTTACATTCCTGATAAGAGTGTTGAGATTAAGAAATATGTAAGAAACATTACTAATCTGGAAAAAGAACTCAAGCCACTGGAGGTTGATAGTGCCTGGAAGAGACTAACTGATGGTCTCTCCTCAGTAGGTAGTTGGTTTTCTAACATAGGTAGAAGTCTCGTGGGAAAAATACTGATGCCAATGGCTGGAATAAGTTTGATTGTGCTGATTATAATAATTTGCTGCAAATGTCAAAAATGCAGAAAGAAGTACACTGTAAATAAGAGAGGAGTGAAACGGAATGTTGATGAGCTGGAATTAGAAGAGCTGAGAAATCAAATCTATAAAAAGGCCAAAAGTTTCCATCCCAATAAGGATGCTGAGAAGAGGCTCAACAACAAATTCGTAGAGATTGAGATGAAGGAGATGTGAGAAAGGAAGTTGGCATCTGTTTCCATTAATAGTGATGATAGTAAATATCATCAAAGAGGGGATTGATGGAGCAAGGATTCGCACGTAAAGCGACTTGCTCACATTCAAGAACCTCACATAACCATAATGTCATTAACCAACCCGTTTTGTCATTAATATTGCACTTTCACACAACACGCGGGTGTCCCAGAGATGCTTGCCTATATGTCTATTAATCATAACGAAGCTTGCATACTACAGAATCGCTGCTTTGCAGAAACCCAGTCTGCGCATGCGTCGGTCATACCCATGTGATGTGACGCACTCGTAGTTCTCGAGGGATTTTTCGCTCATGCGCAGTATTGCTAATATGGCTGCTTTGTCTCTAACATGCTCTCCGCTTGCTACTGCCACTTTTGCTCCGCTGTCTATTTCTGCCTAAAACCCTAATGCTATAGATATTATAAAGTAAGGGGTGCAGTGTAGCTAATCATGGTGTACAGTGTATTCATTTTTTCTGTGTTTCTAATTTGTTTTCGCTTACTTTTTATGTACTGCGTATCTGTGGGCCTGTGAATGGGGAGCCACTTCATCTTTGAAACCCATGTCACCCTAATCACGTGATGAGGGAAAAGCCGAACTGCGCAGAAGCGAAACCAAGCCAGCTGGCTTCTGAAGCTGAGATGCGCCTGGGAAAATCACCCTTGCACCAGGAGAAGATTTCGGCTGTACCTAAAATTGATACAAATGTACATATTTTATGTGTGTTCTATTGTATTACACCTTCCACATGCCATGGGAACTGGAATGTAAGGGGTGGGTACGAAAATTAAATATTCATTGTGGGAACACAACATTTTAGGTGGTGACAATGACCTAACCACCTCTCTTGACCAATCCAAAGTTGGGGATCCTGTCATTTGCAACATTTGTGGGTGGTCTAGGGACCCGAAAATAGTATAACTAGCCTAGTTTTAGCTAGAGAAGTTGTCCGACTTGTCCGAGTAGCTCACCTGTCACCGACCCTACGAACTCTATAGGTGATTGATACAGAGAGCTGCGGAGCACTCTGTCCGTAATTTCCACAAACTCCAAGGGGTGGAATAGTCTTAAGTGCGGGCAAAGCACTTTGCTGGGAGATTCGAGAACCCAATCGGGGTTACTGGCAGATTCCGTGCAGAGAGGGAGTAGCGCAGGTGTTGCATCCGAAGCTGCAGGTGTTGGTTGTGCCCTTTGGTGAGCCCAGTCCTGATCCAAATCCTGAGGGGTATCCTGTCCTGACTATCCATGAGCTGTACCTGCTCGCCTACTGGCATCCTAAGTCCTTGAGGGTCCTGGTCCTCGCTTTCCTACACTGACCCGTGGCCAGGGTTAGTCTTCATTCCCGTCCTAGGTAAATATCTAATTGTGGGTGTTCATCTATCTATTCTCTTTCCTTCTTTTCCTTTTTAATAAAGCATTCTTGCCCATGGTATTTTCCCTGTCATCTTCAAAGTCTTACATGCAAACTGTTTATTAGCTATGTTCCATTTTTTCCCTTACCTGTAGGACATTATTGAAACGGTTTACTTAAATTAGTGTGATCTAATGTTTCTTGTGTTTAGAATCTAGGTTTAAATTAGCAGTTAGACTAAGATCAGTTTGAAACACTTGTAGGAATCTAGCAATCTACTGACTAACATGTTTTAAACTCACTTGCCTTAGTATAAGCCTAAAAACTGAATAGCATGCTCCCTTACCCTTACCCTGTAGTTTACCCTCACACTCAATGGTACTTGCTCTTATTCATAGTTACATTATAGTTATAATCCTGATTATTGACATTCTAATCTGTATCAATTTTATTCTCATGGCATTTGGATTTTAAACTTACTATATAAAGTCTTTAAAACCCTTCAGGTGTCTGTGGTTATTACAAAAGGTATAAATGTTATTAAATGTATAAGGTATATTTGCTAGTCTTATCTCTTATCCTCTGATAGCTCCTGATCTTAAGCACGTCATGGGCCCAATGCGTGTAAATTGGTAAATCAAGGAGTCGGGCGACCTGCGCGCTCTATCACCATGAATCCAGCACATTTATTCACTTCTAATTTTTTCTACAATACTTTGACTACAACAGAGGTTAAACCCTAAAGACCTGATATAGAAAATATTAAAAGAGATTAGAACATTGGAATGTTGAGCGCTCCATTGAAGACAAAGGAGTGCGCCGGACTTCTAATGGCGGGTAGAAGCCAGATGCTCCAACGTTCCTATGTTGTCCTTCACAGCTGTTGTCTGAGCAAAGGGCTCACGAAGCCCAAGGGGATTTCAATCCCCTCGGGCTCCATGAGTCCTTTGTTTTGTTTGTTAGAACATTTTGCCCTCTAGTGGCAGAATGTTTTAATAGCCTTATATCTCTCCACAGCTGGGCTTTACCGGCATTAAAGACCTGCTCCCTTCATAAAGGCCGTCGCCTTTGGCTGGGCCTTTAATCCTGGAGCAGGCTTTTAATGGCCGGTATAGCCCACTACAGAATGTTGAGCACTCCATTGTAGACTGGAATGCTCCGGGCTTCTATGGGCCGGTAGAAGCCCACAGAGCAACATTCCATGTTTTTTTACATTCACAGCTGCTGCTGTGAACATAGGCCTCTCTGGCCTGAGGGGATTTAAATCCCCGTGGGCTCCGAGAGGCCTTTGTTTTAGTTGTTAGAACATTCTGCCCTCTGTTCTAATAGCCTTATAGCCCTCCTTAGCTGGGCTGTACGGCCATTAAAGTCCCTCTCCCTTGGTAACGCTGGAGCGGGCCTTTAATGGTCGGAATAGCCCACTATGGCGGGTTATAAGGCTATAATAAAATAATGATGTTGGGAAATAATAAACATATACAATGACAATGTTTGCTACATGGTAGGGGTTGTTTCAAAAAGAACACATAATTTGTTAACCTGCCCCCCCCCCACCACCACCCTAATTATTTATTCAGATAATGATTAGATTAACACTTAGAAAATGTTCAGGCTGTTTAACTATATACAGACGTGTGTAAAACAGCATGTCACACAGATTAAGGTTTACAGACATGCTATGTAAATTCACGTAAACAAGTCACAATTTAATGACCCTAAACAGTTTCGAAACACGTTTTACTCTTATGATGTGTCATTAATTATTCAAGACAGGTTTTCAAAGTAGAGTTCCAGCTCAGTCTAAAATGCACACCCCCATCAAGAACCAAGTACATTTATTTTTATTTTGTAGAAGTTGCAGCACAATTGTGGGATATCCTAGGAAGTAAAAATGAAATTCATTCCTGCAAGAAAATGGTGTCAACATGTGGCTTTATTGAGTATCGCTGTCCAAAACAATTATCAGGCAAGGCAGTAGTTATAGAAAATGTGTTACTTGATTGTTCGGGAACCAGAGCAGCCGCCATTCTGATGGTTTATTGGCATGTTTTACCCCTAGGCAGTTGTCAGCAATACATCTTGCAGTTTATTTGTGCAATATAGAAACTGAATTTTTATGATGTGACCTTCATCTCTGTAAAACACCTGCAACTATAATGTTGTAAACGGTTGACTTTAGACTGAAGGTCATTCACAGTTCTATTTGCCAGCAACAAAACCAGTCAATTAAAATAGAGAATTGGAATTGGATAAGTTTGCAGAATGTTCAGAATACCAACAATGATAGAATGAACATTTCCTGTTTTGATCTTAAGACAGACTGGGGGTTTTAAAATAGTTTCTTAGCAAAACTACCAAAAAATGCCCACACTTTAGAAATAATTTATGTCTCCAAGTTATATAGGTACATTTTCAAGTAGAATATGATGCAAAAAGGTGTAGATGCCCAATGCTCTTTCAGTTTTGCAATGTTGCATTCAGGCATCCAGGCTTTCTGTAAAAAACCTGTGCAGAAAATTAACATAGAAGGGTTGAAAAAAGAAAAAACATATCCAAGGAAAAGTAAAGAGACAACCTGCAGGTTGCATTTGAAATGTGCAGAAAACATTTCTGCAATCTGACACATTTACAAATGGTCTATGCTATGTTTGCGAATGAATAACGAATATTCTCGACAATTTGCACTGCACTAGACAATAAGGGCCAGATGTCAGGCCCGGCCCGTGCAGGGCGTTATACCGGGGCGGTGACGTCAGGCGGAGTAGGGGCAGAGTGGGGGGTTTGAAAATGCGGGATATGGACCATTACAGGTAAGTAACGAAAAAAATAAATAAAACGAATTTCGTTGCCTACGCTGCATCACATTTGGCGATGCAGAGCGGGCAGCGAAATTTGTTTTATTCATTTTTTTCGTTACTTACCTGTAATGGTTCATATCCCGCCTTTTCGAACCCCCCACCCTGCCCCTCCCCCGCCTGACGTCACCGCCCCGGTATAACGCCCTGCACGGGCCGGGCCCACCAGATGTACATAGATTTTTCCAGGTCGCAAACTGCCCGATTTGCGAAAGGAAAAAATTCCTTTTTCTATGTACAAAACCTTTTTTTGAGATTGGGTAACCTATTACTGAATCGCAAAATAGGTTACAGATTCTGTATTAGGAAGGTGCATGTTAAGGGCATCCCTTCCTAATACCGCATTGTAATGGTATGCATGAATGTTTTCCAAACGAAATACGGTTGCAAAACATTCACATTTTACTCTCTACTTCAAGTAGGTGGTAACCCATTTGCAAATGGGATGGGGTGCTCAGGGGACCTTTTCCCCTTTGAGAATGGTTGCAAAAATGTTGTTTAAGAGCAGGCATTGGTACCACAGACCACTGCCCACTCTTAAAAAATAAAAAAAAGGGGGCGTGGCTTGCCGAGTAGCAAGATGGCCGCTCACTGAGAGGGATCTGCTGCCCGCAAAAACAATCCTTAATAATCCTGCTTAGTAGAGAGCAAAATGTCACCTACTTGCAAAGGGCATTGGTGGCAGTAAGGGCAGGAGTTGGCTGTGGCGCACAGCGAGTCGCTGGACCCGCAGAAAACTCGGAAATCAATGACGGGGACCAGAGCGGCAGCCTGGGCCTTGCACTGTGGCTAGGTGGAGTCGGCCTGCGGACATGCCGGGACGGACCTATCAGTGCACAACGAACTCTGCTGAACGAGTGCACAGGCAGATTTGAACTGCGGGGGCCCATGAAAAGTGGCGATGTGTGCCTGGGGCTATGGCAGAGTGCTGTGGCTGAATCATCGGAGCACAGGGACCGCCAGAGTAGTTATGCTTCTTCTGGGTGCTCCCTGGCGACACTGTGTACCGGCGGAGCAGAAGTTTGGAGGTGCCCTACATAACCAGAAGGTGTGCCGAGCCCCGCTGCAGCCGGCGACATCCTGGACACGTGCTGTGTGTTTTGGCTTCCCGCGTGGTGGCGGTGACTTGGCCCGGATGTATTGAGTGTTTGGCTGACGCTGCTCGGGAGACATGGGGCAGACGCTGCTGCTGAAGCGTGGCGGGCTGGATGATGCACTGCAGGACGGCGCTGGAGTGGAGGAGACCCCTGTAGCATTGGCACCTGGCCGGGACAACAGAAACAGGCGCCCTAGACCCCTCCCCCTTTTTTTTATTTCACGGACCCTCTGTATGTCGCAGATCAGTACAGTAACCATTGTGGTGCGTCCCAATACAGGAATAATGTGAGTCTGCTGATTTTTGCAGCAATGCAGGCACTGTATAAGCGGCTAAGATCCTGAGCAAGGAGTCAGGGCATATAAAGTGAAGCAGGGGCTGCTGCATTAACCAAGTCACACCGTCGTGCTGTTTATGTGCATTTGGCATGGGGACAGGACCAGTGAATGTTACTCAGGCCCCCGTGCCAGCTGTTAGCATTGAGGCGACATAACCTCAGCCCCTTCTTGAGAGACTACACCGATCGCACAGATCTTGCTCAGAACAGTACCAGACACAAGGCTGAGTGCGGTTGCTGCCACTAATTCGAGGACACAAGGAATCCAAGCTTTGGAACGGGATACAAAGGCACTGCCCAAGTCACCATTTCGAGCTGCTACCCTCCAATTGAAGTAGCATGGGGAAGAACGACACCACACAGTCGAAGCTCTCCTTCGAGAGCAAAAGACTCACAAGACAAGCAGATAACGATGGGGAAACTGACACCGAGATGATCACACTGGAGGCCGCAGAGGGGAACAATGATGATCTCAGATCCTTGTTACTAGACATGAAGTCCAGCTTAAAAACTATTGACACCAAGCTAGATATCCTAACCTCACAACTTGACCAAGTAAAGAAACAAGTTGATACGGATGAATTTCGCTTAGATCAGCTGGAAAACCAATCTCTGAAGCACACAAATTTCAACTAGAAAATAAGGATCAGTTACTTCAAATGGACAAAGTATTTACCATCATCAGCGCCAACAATGACGATTTGGAAGTCCAGTCCCTTAGGAATAACCTCTGAATAACTGGTATTCCAGAAACAACAGCAATTTCCAAGATGGAAACCTTTGTAGAGGAGATGCTGCGTGAGCTGTTTGGCCCGGATCTCTCTACAATGTTTATAGTGGAGAGAGCGCATCGCACGCTGGACCCCAGGCCTCCGGTTGGGTCCACGCCCACACCAATCCTAGTATGTTTATTAAACTATTGTGACCGGGATACTATACTGAGAATTGCTAGAAAGAGAGGAAGTATAAACCACAAGGGAAACAATATCTCTCTATATCCAGCCTTCACCCCTGCCATACGGCGGCAAGACGCAAGTTTGTGCCGATCAAATGGATTATGAAACAAGAGGAAGTGCCATACACCTGCTGTACCCTGTCAAACTGAAGATAACGTTTGAGGGCTCGACTCATCAATTAACAGATGCTATATCGGCCATGAAATAAGCCAAAGACATCGGCAGCCAGAAGCGAGTACCAAAGAAGGCAGCTGGTGCCCCGACGGACACTGGCCTCAACAACAATGAATAACCTGAACTGCACTTTCTGCCTGATTAAGGCAAGACACTACCTTTAGCTTCGTATGACAGGCTGTAGCTCACTGGATCAGGCTGATTCCATTTCAAATATATGTTGATCCACTTACACTTGCGGCCACCCCGCAGGTTGACAGGGTTGTTAGCCAGTGTAGTTATGCCCCCAGGGAGAGCTCCCTTTTCATGTACCAATGCACAAGTCAAGGGTGCCTCATGGGATCTGTTATCAGGGGAGGGTCTTTATACACAACCAGGTTGTGGGGTTTGTGTGGGAGGCGGGAGGGTAGGGTTTGTTAATAGTGTTAGACCGGTCAGCGCTAAGCAATGTCAGTCAGATACAGTAAGCTTCATGCTCAGAGTACTTTGGAATTACACCCCACAATTCAGATTTAGAAGGACTACAAATACAGTGCACAAGAGTACACATCTGACCCTAGGAGACTCGACAACACAAAGTGTGATGCTGAATGTCCCTAACACAATACAGTCTTGATATGACTTCCTACAACCTCCTTACTTGGAACATCAGAGGTCTGAACAAATACAGAAAGTCCAGAGTTCTACACTCTATTCAGCTAGGCACAACATTGATATATGATTCCTCCAGGAAACACATATAAATAACTCTTCACATGCTCAACTAAACAATAAACAATGGGGTCCAATGTATTCCTCCATATACTCCAACTTTGCAGAGGGGTAGCCATACTCTTCAGACGGGGGTGAATGGTCGACAACAGTTTCACTTGTTGATCCGGACGGGAGGCAATTTATTCTGGGAGGCAGTCTGTGTATGTTAAACATTGTTTTTGCAGCAGTGTATGGACCAAACGTTGATACACCTGAATTCTTTCACACCGTCTGGGCGAAAATCAATACAGTGGGCTGTGACACTCTTATATGGATTAGGGACTTTAATGCCTTGATGGATGATGACCAGGACCAGAAGGGCGGTTCTCGTAAACTGCACCCACATTCTAACAAAGGTACTTAACATTATCAAATCAGAGGGTAACTTGACAAATATTTGGAGACAGTGGCACCCAGACACGCCCAAATGCACATGCATCACGGCTCAGCACAATGCCTGGTCAAGATTAGATTTTTGGCTGATGCCAAACATTTACCCAGAACTCTATCGGACCATGCTCTGATCAGACTTCAGCTGCCAATACTAGAGGGTCCCTCTAGTAATCCTCAAATATGGAGGACAACTACCTAGAACTGGAAAACCGTAGCCTGGCATAGAAGATTGTATTTATTAGCTGCAGCTAGTACAGTGGTCTTAGAAGTCGTTGGTATAACGAGGTTCAAAAGAGACTGCCACTTAACTCCGTGGTGCACAGGTTTATATACGGTACAATACAATGCAAAATGCAATCACACAAGAGCATGAGACATATCCAAATGTTATAGACAATGCTTTGAGTCCAAAGCAACTCAAGTTCCCGGTTATGTTTATCACTCGACCCCTTAAGCAACTTACAAACAAATCCACACAATTCGATTTACAAGTAGAGAAAACACAGCTGTAGGTTTTAGAAGGACGGTCGTGAAACAGGAGAATGCATGAGACGTGTAGCGAAGGACAGCAGATAAGATAACTTTAAAGGAAAGAATGGTGCGAACCAACAAATGGTCCGGACGGGGATTAACCAGCTCAGACAGGAATTAGTGTACTCGGCCAGACCCTGACACTCGTTAGTAAACATAGGCAAAGAAGCCACCTGACACGTAAATGCAGAAACGACAAAAACATTGCGTTCGCCGCGCTGCCTGAGTGTGGGCAACACAAGATGGCGGCGACTTCAAAATGGAAGCTGAGCACGAACAAATTCGTAATTTACAGAACCTCAGACCCTCCTTTTGCCATTACTCAGGCAAAAACAAACCAACTCATGCTAGTCTGAGTCAGAATCAGCATTGATGTTCATAAAATCCTCAAGCTGTTGCTGCACCATCATCCTAATAGTCTCTGCCTTCTGAGTTACAAGTTGTGGAACACATAAAGTTGCCAGTAGGCCACAAACTGCGGGACCACATTGGACACACAGACAACAAGAGAATATGATGGCCAATATTGCTCCAAGGAACGTTAAGATCTTCCATCCCCAAGTTGACAATATTTCCCAAAACCATCCCATAAATGACCAATCCCCTTCATCCTGATGAATCGACTCGGAGATGGTATGCAATTTGGAAATGGCTTGGTATATTGTCGGAGCATCAGCTGGAATATAAATGCAGCAGCTAGATCCGATCAATCTACAGACACCTCCACGGTCAGCTAAGATCACATCTAGCGCAATCCGATTCTGCAACGTCATAAGACGGTCAGCCTGAAGCTCTGCTGTAATGTTACCTATCGCACCTGCAGTAACATTAATGGTGGTCTCAACCACACGAACCAATTGCCTGATGTTTCTGCTGTTGACCATTGGGCCTCAAAAGGGAAGGAATCCTTTGAGGAAATCTCCTCCCTCTTGTCCTGCCGTGTCCTTGGCATCGAATATACCTCGGCTATATCTAACTCTGTGGTGGTCTGATGAAGCCGTATATGTAGGGGGAAGAAGGAAAGCTATATAACAGGTTCCATAAAGGTTAGAAGGGAGCCATGTATAAGCTCTGTCATTACAGACAAAATATGTTCCTTGAGACGGAACCAACGGAGGGAAATCAGGGGGCGAGAAAATGTAGGTGTACAGACAACTCTGCTTGCTGTCAGCTTTCTTGCTGTTGACTTGGAGACAAAAATTACCTTGATGGGGTACAGTCCATACTGAAGAAGACTCACCCTTTCTAGTTTTGTCACCAAGGCTAGAAACATAGTGGGTAACATTCCATCCTTCATAAGCTCTTTTCTCGTCTAATGGAATCTTGTTCTTCTCTACAATCTTAGCCATCACCACTATACCTTCAATCAAAGAGCTGTGGCTAAAATCCAATCCATTTCCAAAAGTCTTTGCAGGGCTTCTAAGTCTGTTGCGGTATGCAGCCGAAAACGTAGTCAAATAGGCCCAAGCTGAACCTTCATATGAGAAAGGAAGAACCAAATATGGCATTCCCTTTCGTGTATTGTGTGGCATAAGTCCGCACACCCAACAATCAGTCATATTAATAGCCAACTGATGTTGGTGTAACAACTGGACAAATGTGTTATTCATATATTTGGCTCTCCTTATCTGCTCATGAGGAGGTAGAGTAGAAGTTGTAGAATTAATAACATTTCTCTGTTGCAGAACATGTACAATCCAACCTGTGCAGGCTAATAAAATACACAAAAACATAAAAACACACAAAGTTATACCAAATCGCCTACGCAATAATTTACAGTACTTTGATCTCATTTCCTGCTTCCTATTTTCCCTACCTATGGTCGTTGTACCATCCATCTTTATCTAAAAAAAATTCCGCTCACGGCAATCTTCCTCAATCACTCAGCTACTCACTTCTGCATATCCTGAGGCACTAGCCACTTGCTAAAAGAACAAAAACCAGGTTACAGTCTGAGTCTCCTACCGTGACCCTGCGAAGGAGACAGATGGCACATCTAATACTAAATATCACACGAAAACAAGGAGGCAAAAAGATTTTAAAAAATGTCGTTGGGTAATAAGGAAAAGCGTTCAAAGTGTTCAGTTCCTTTGGTCAACTCTCGGCCTCAGGTTGTAGCGTGTTTTGCTCGGCACGGTCTGGTCCTTAAACAGAGTCTCTGGATTGGTAGTGTCTATTCGAAGATGCGCAGGCACAGCGGCTTGAAGAATGTCGTCATCCACTTTCTCAGACTGAGTTCCATAAATTTGAGCATCACTGAAAGGCACAAAACAAGGAATCGCTGCAGATTCAGATTCCCTTACGCCACTGCGGATCCACTGGTCGAAGGGTAATGGCAGTGGCACCTTTTTACAGTGCATGCCATGTATCCAATTCCTCTTCCCGACCACTTTCACAGCTGTGCGGGTGACGAGTAAAGCTTGTCTAGGCGCAGACCAACGAGGCTCCAAGTTCTTAGTCCGCTGAAAATTCTTGATGCAAACCCAGTCACCGGGCAAAATGGTGTGACCTGGGTCTGTGGAGGCCTCCGGCAAAGCACTTTGTACCTGTTGACGAATAATACTTAATTTAGCAGTCAAGTCATGCAAGTAGTCAGTTAACAAAGGATATGATATGTCTGAATATTTCTTGGGACAAGGGACACCCCAAACATTAGCTGGGCGTCCGAAGACCACTTCATATGGGTTAAGTCCCATACGAGAGTGCACAGTAGTTCTGGTTGACAAAAGAGCCAGGGGCAAGGCATCAGGCCAAGCAAGGCCCGTACTAGTTTGAATCTTGGCTAGTTTAAGCTTGAGTGTATCATTATAACACTCAACCAAACCCGCTGACTGTGGATGGTTTGCCGCATGAAACTTCTGTCTAATACCAAGACCAGAACACACTTTCTGCATAATTTGACCCACAAATTCGCTTCCATTGTCACTCCAGACAATTCGCGGCAAACCAAACCTGGGAAAGAACTCTTTAAGCAACACTTTAGTAGTTGACAGAGCAGTGTTATCTTCCAAGGGGTAGGCCTCTATCCAACGGGAAAAGGCACATACCACCATCAGAACATACTTAAGGTTGTTGCATTGATCCATATGAATGTAATTGATCTGCAACACCTCAAAAGGATATGACGGGGTAGCCAAATGACCTGCCGGAGTAGGGGTACCCTTTCCTGGGTTATGCATTAGACAAACAATACAATGCTTAACCACATTCTCTGCACATTTCGGGATTCCTTCATTCTGCCACACAGGAGCCAAGAGCTTACATATGCCTTTCGCACTAATGTGAGCTGGACCATGAGCCATAGTCACAACCGGCAACACATAAGCGTCCGGTAATAACGATTGCTGATGTTCCGACAACTCCGTCCAACAACCCATTGAGTCTAACATTCCCGTACTTTCTTTCCACGTATTCAATTCCTTCTCAGTAGCTTCTCCCTGAATCGTTTTCACACTCTCAATTGTGTCTTCACACATTCCAATTTCCCTAACCCAGTTTGCAGGACCTGCCACATACATTCGGCTAGTGGTGTCTCTAGCTGTAGTTTTTGCTACCTCGTCTGCAAACGCATTTCCACGACCCACATCATCTGTGACTTTCCTATGCGCGCTGCACTTTATGATCGCTATCTGTGCAGGTAAAGTAAGTGACTCAAGAAGATCAGTCACCAACTGACCATGCTGGATCTTTGTCCCGTGAGAGGTAAAAAATCCTCTCTCCCTCCATAATTTACCAAACCTATGTGTAACGCCAAAAGCATACTGACTATCAGTGTACACATTCACTCTCTTTCCCTTCTACAACACACATGCTCTAGTCAAGGCTATCAATTCAGCTGCTTGAGCTGAATTATATCCGACACGTGCCGTCTCAACAATTGTGCATAAGGTGGTGACAGCATAGACAGAAGTAGTCTCCCCATTCGGAAGCTTGAAACAAGAACCGTCCACCCATAGGATCCCATCCGGGTCCTTGAGCGGAGTGTCCTTCAAATCAATCCTACCCTTCGTTTCTTCTTCCGTTCGAAGAAAACAATCATGTTTTTCCTGAACGTCTTTCTCATCTGGGAGTGGCAACAGTGTAGCTGGATTTAACGTGTTACATCTTTTGATATGCAGATGACTCGCCAGAAGTGTCAGCTCGTATCCAGACAAACGAGCACTCGTAAGATGCTGTGTTCTTGTTCTGTTCAACAAGGTATCCACTGCATGTCGAACCATAACAATGAGTGTGTTATCCAATACTAATCCAGCAGACTGTCTAATAGAAATCGCCGCAGCTGCTGTAGCTCTGAGACAACTGGGCAAAGCTTTAGCTACTGGGTCTCGTGTAGCGGAGAAATAGGCACATGGCCTCTGCTTATCTCCAAATTGCTGTGTCAAGACTGACAATGCGCAACCCTCTCTCTCGTGAACGTACAGTGTAAAGGACTTGCTATAATCTGGGGTACCCAACACTGGAGCAGAACACAGAGCAGTACGTGGGGAAGTGTGGCTCAATGGTTAGAGCGGCAGACCCTGATGCAGAGGTCTAGGCCGGGACCAGGGTTCAATTCCCCGCCTCGGCGGGTCTTGGGCTCAAAATTCCACGGACCTGATAATTATCGCCTCGGTGCCTATTCCAATCATGGAGTCCCACTCTGCAACTCTGGGCAATAGCTTGCTTAATCTCCACAACGGCCCCCACAATGCTAAGGATGCCTGGCTTCCACCTTGGGGGTGCCCAGGAGTGGACGCCTCACAGGGAAAGCCAGGATGGGTTCCACAGCGGTATTCGTACAAGCGCCTTGAGACCCTTGCGGGTGAGTAGTGCGCTATACAAGTATCAATTTACATTTACGTAGGTCAACAAAACTTTTCTGACATTCATCTGTCCAAGGGAGCGGATGGGGCGTATCTTTCAACGTAAGTGCCAACAATGGTTTAGCAAAAAGTGAAAAATTGGGAATCCATTGTCTACAGTATGAAGTGATACCCAGAAAGGCACGCACTTCTCTCTGCATGGTAGGTACAGACATCTGTGAAATAGCCTGGATAGGTTCTGGGGTCAAACGCCTTCCCTCCTTCGACAAGAGATGACCTAAATAGGTAACCTCTTGGCGGGCATATTGCAACTTAGAGGGCGACACCTTATGATGTAGAGCAGACAAATGATGCAACAACGCAACAGTCACACTCTTACACACATCTTCCCTATCAGCAGCCACCAGCAAATCGTCCACATACTGAATAAGCGTAGCGCCTGGAGGCAAAGAGAAAGCATCAAGTTGTGACTTAAGAGCCTTGCTATAGATGGAAGGACTTTCACAATAACCTTGAGGTGCTCTTTTAAATCGGAAACTTCTACCACCTAGAGAGAAACCAAAGATATCCCTACTTTCTTCAGCAATAGGAATACTAAAGAAAGCATGCTTATGATCTATGACTGAAAACCAAGCTGCCGAAGCAGGAATCATCGTCAATAAAGCTGTAATGTCCGGAACAACAGGAAACTGTGGCACAACAATTTTATTGACTTCTCCAAGGTCAATAACAAATCGATAAACAGAAGGCTGTGAAGGATCAGTTCTCTTAAGACTCGGAAGAAAAGGGCTGTTAAAAACATTGCCTCTCGTTTCTTCAACCACGCCCTTCTGAATAAAATCATCAACGATAGCCAAAAGTGCTCTCTAACCATCACTAGAAATACGGTACTGGGGAATGCGTGGCATTATAACATTTTCTTTAACTGTGACAACATACGGTGGTATTGCAAGACGACCCACGTCATTTGGGCCTGTAGCCCAAAGACTTTCAGGAAGAGAAAGCAACTCAGGTGGAAACTGGTCTCGGGACAAATACATAGAAGACGTCAATTTCTTCCCTAACGTAAGATGCACGCCAGAAGGAGAACAATACAATGTTGCATGTAGTCTTTTCAACAAATCCAGACCCAGCAGGTTCTCGCCACAACCAGTTGTCAGAATAAGTGAAGAATCCAAATCATAAGGACCAATCGAAACAGGCAAGGGACAAGAAACCGGATTACGGACTGGGGCGCCAGAAAATCCTACAGAAGTATTTATTAAGCCAGACAAAGGTGCCCCAGGGAGTTTAGAATGAATGATATAACTTCTCATCGCACCAGTATCCAAATGAAACTGTTCTGAAACACCCATAGTATTGACAGTGACATACGGCCCATTTTGATCTACTGGAATCGACACAACTCCCTTACTTCGTCCATGGCTGTCCTATTCGATATGAAAATCGTCAGCGCTATCTTCAACACGATAATCGTCATTATAATACTGCGCAGACTGAACTCTCTGCTGATCAAAATAATTTGTAGTAGATGGAGGAAAAGAACGCTGCTCCTGAGAGGACACACCTCGTCATCTACCTCTAGATCCTGACTGGAAATTACCACGACCTCGTGGAGCAGACATCCCATTATTACGCTGTAATAAAACCGGACAACTATTCTTGAAATGTCCCTCTTCCCTACAGTACGCACATTGATTAGGACCTAACAAAGGTCGCGGTACAAAAGACTCACGCTTCTGGAACATCTTCTGAAACTGTGGAGGTTGAGAAAACTTAGGCTGTGCAGCACTCGGAGGATAAGCCTGCTGTAAAAGAACCTTCGTTTTCAAATCTTTATTTTTCTTCTCTTGTTTCTCCTTCTCCTCCTTATCTCTATTCTCATAATACTGTGCAGTGGCCAATATTTTAGCAGGGGAAGAGACAGCCAATGCACTTTCAGAACTCTTTAATTTATTTGACAATTCGGGAAGTAAGTTATACACAAACTTATCCACAAACAACCGCTGACCACCCTCTACACTCAAATCCTGACCACTATGGTCAATAAACGTCTCTTCAAAACGAGTGAAGAAATCTGAGACGCTTTCGTCTTTCTTTTGCTTGCATTCGGCCAGCTTATCCCAATTTACTCGCACCGCAGGCATCATTGTCTTCATCAATTCAATTATTCTGCCTGGTAAGGCCGTAATCATATCATCGGGTTTCGCACCACCCACTTGACCTGCATCGGCGGCTCTAAGAGCAGCCCAATCACCACCTAATTCAGCAACATGATTTTCCCTATGAATCCGCGCCCATATTGCTTGCGGAACAACATTTCCAAATAACATATGAATATCGGTCAAATTCATAATACAGGCCTCAACTGTTTGAGACAACTCTTTATAATATCCAGCAGGATTTTTACGGGAGTCCGGAAGAGTCTGTTTGAGCGCCAATACTTCAGACATTTTCCAGGGTTCGTGGACCCATATACGCTGGAAATGAGCAGGGACAGGAGGTGGACCATTCACCGCTTCTCTCCATACAGGATGAACTTCACGCATCAGATAATTCTTAATGCCTTGTTTATTAACAGAATCAGCCTCGGAAAAAGACAAGGATACAAACATGGCTCTAAACGCAACGAGTATATTCACCGCTTCTTCAACTCGTGGTCCTACAATAAAACCTTTATCAAAATCAGCTTGTAACTTCAATAGCTCCGAAGGAACTGTATCTAACTCCATATCTTCCCGTCCTTTAATAAGAGTTTGACACATGACATTAAAAACGTATCTCTGCGTGGGCTCTACCCATTGATGGAAAGAACTCATAATGTCTTCTGTACTATATTCTAGTCCATTCTCAATCCATTTACGAGCGAGGGAACCCAAAACTACTTTCTCGTCCGTAAGAGGAAGTTGACAATGAGATTGTCGTCTAGAGAAAGCTGGAGACAGATTCAAAGACCCAAGAAGAGGAGAAAAGAAGTTCGAGACAGCATCTGCGATTCTCCTCTGTGAGGTAGGAGAATCCCTTAAAAGAATAGGAGGCATTACAGATGTAGAAGGCAACAGAGACTGAAACATAGCCGACTGAGGAACAAGAACAGGGGATTGTAGAGGAGGTGGGGGCTGAATTACAGGATGTAAAGACGGAGCAGAGGCAGGCAAAGGAGCATTAGTAGGCTGAGCCGGTTGCTGAACAATCGGCAATTGAGCAACCACTGGTTGAGCAATAGGAGGGGGTAACGGAGGTGCATTAGGATTTTGGGCATAGGGCGGAGGTGAATTCAATAAACAATACATTAGGGAATCTTCTTCCAATTCCTTACTTTTATCTGCAGAGGAAGTAGGCAGCATCGGATAGCATCTATCTATCGCCATGCAATGTTGTCTCTCCAGTATCCCATTCGCACCATCTACTTCATTATTTTTAAACTGCTGAGCAGCCTGTATAATTGACATGTTTTGCGCTTTCTTATCTCTTTTCGCTTGCTTAATTTATTTTTGTTTGGCTTCCTTACGTCAAAGGCGAAAAGAGTCAAACATTGCCGGCTGGGCTTTTCTTCTAAACAGAATCATTTCCAAATTATCTAATATGGCGGGGTCAAAACTACCATTTTGGGGCCATCTCAAAACTCCACTATTTTTCGTGTATCGGACCCATGTCTCGTTAAAGGTAATGGGACCAATACCATGTTTCGAATAGAGCTCATAAGTGGGAGTTCCAACTGGAGGAATCGGACAAGAATCCTCCAACTGGGAATCCCTAGTACAACCTAAGCAACAAATCCTTTTAAACTTACTCAGTCCAGGCATCGTTACTTCTTTAGACTGCTCACAAACAACAAGGGGTGTAAATAAATGAAACAGTACAAACGTACTTACCCCTTGGCTTCGGTTATTGCAATACCCGAATAAAAAAAAATAAAAACAAGACAAAACAAAGTTTTGTAGTAGCGACTCACCAAATACTTAACTAAGGATCGTCCTACACCAGCGAAGGTCCGTCTATCGTCTCGCTTTACCAAACATCATCACAGGGTCCAAGGCAGGGCGACAGTCAGGGCAGCAGTCGTCAGCAGCCGTCAGAAAGGAGTAGCCGCGCTGTAAAAGACCTTCGGTCCACTTTCGACATACAGGGGTTGATCACGTGGTGCGCCTCCTCCGGAGTTTTCTTGCTGGGCTCCTCACGACCCTCAGGCTCAACCGCTACCGCGGAAGTCGCCCCACGTTGGGCGCCAGTTGGAGAACCGTAGCCTTAAGGCCCGGCGGCGCAGGGTACGCCTGAAATCCCCGGGATTCACCTGCCTTGTCAGAAACAGAGACACGGACTCTTCGTCTGGCGTAGAAGATTGTATTTATTAGCTGCAGCTAGTACAGTGGTCTTAGAAGTCGTTGGTATAAAGAGGTTCAAAAGAGACTGCCACTTAACTCCGTGGCGCACAGGTTTATATACGGTACAATACAATGCAAAATGCAATCACACAAGAGCATGAGACATATCCAAATGTTATAGACAATGCTTTAAGTCCAAAGCAACTCAAGTTCCCGGTTATGTTTATCACTCGACCCCTTATGCAACTTACCAACGAATCCACACAATTCGATTTACAAGTAGAGAAAACACAGCTGTAGGTTTTAAACAGGAGAATGCATGAGACGTGTAGCGAAGGACAGCAGATAAGATAACTTTAAAGGAAAGAATGGTGCGAACCAACAAATGGTCCGGACGGGGATTAACCAGCTCAGACAGGAATTAGTGTACTCGGCCAGACCCTGACACTCGTTAGTAAACATAGGCAAAGAAGCCACCTGACACGTAAATGCAGAAACTACAAAACATTGCGTTCGCCGCGCTGCCTGAGTGAGGGCAACACAAGATGGCGACGACTACATAATGGAGGCTGAGCACGAACAAATTCGTAATTTACAGAACCGCAGAACTAGTAAGCAGGAACGCTCATATCATAAAATACCCAGCCAAGATCTCCAAGAATGCAGCCAAAAAATTCAAACATAACCTCATGAGGAAAAACCCGGACACCCCTGATCTCTGACAATGCCTACTGCGCGGTTAATGGCACCATCACGAAAGATTTGATTTTCTTCACTAGAAGAACAGCAAAATGGTGAAACGCCGTTTTAAAGATGTTTAATATAAAATCCTCAACTAACATCCCACATGGTACCAAATTCATGACCACAGCATCACTGAGAATCAGAGTGGACCTTTGCATAACTATCTTCAAGAACGGAATAGTGATGATCCAAGCTTCCAACAACGAATTAGAAAAATTTGACGAGATATTCTTAACATTAAAAAGATTTGTAGAAAACTCAAGTCCTATACAATACAAAAGACCACTAGCAGACAATCCAGTCACATCTGACATTACCATCATAGCTGGCAGTCCAAATAGTGAACACCTGGAACCAGAACAACTCTCGCAATCAGAAAACACCAACCCACTACTACATCAGGGTCCTATAGAAGACAACCCAGTCCCACGTGATTGCACCACCACAATTAACACACCAACCGAAGATTTACTAGAACCCGATCAATTTTCGCAAACAGGAGACACAATTCAACCACAGCTCCAGAGACCGCCAGAAGACTACCGAGCCTCGTACGTCTCAACCACCTCACCCAGCACACCGATTAGAGATCTCAGGGAACCAGAACACTCCACGCAACTAGAAGACAAAAAAAGAATAGAAATCTCGTTGATATGGAATAACACAGAGAGAAAACGAAATGCCCTTAGCAACAGAGAGCCTACTTTGAGAGAAGAAGCAACCTTAGACAGCATACTTACAGAATCAAACCACCCACCGCTACAAAAAGGCATCAGCGAAGCAGGAGGCCCAACATTTGAGAACATTAATCAGAGAAAGGAAATGCATACACATCACGAGTATTAGAGTAAAGATAATCCCCAGTGGGAAGAAATTATGCCGCACATCAGTGTCAAAACATCTTACAGGAGCAAAATACAAAATGAAAACCTGGAAATAGCTAACTCGGAAAGAGCCGCCCATTCTATACCACTAAATATGTCTACACTAAGCTCTCCTAGAGCGTTAGGCTCCTCAATCAAGACCTTAGGAACACAAAACAAAAATAGAGTCTTAAACAAGGCAAACATTTGTAATTTAAAAAACCGTCACAAGGGCAAACAGAACAAGACCCAGATGAAAAACGCAAAACTTAAACAGGGGAATAGAAGACGCGAACCGCGAAATGAGCAGATGATCATTCCCAATACGTCACGCGGGTTCATGAGAAGAAAGATCACAGAGCTCCAAACACAAATGAACAATCTAGCACGGGATTTATGAAGCACCCTCATAGGAATAGAAAGACTTCGGGATATCACAGGAAATACCCACACAGACGTCGAACAGATCCGGAAACTATTACATACATCTCAAGATAAGGGCAAAAAGAAGGCTATGCCAATTTCAGGAAGACAAAACAGACCAAATAGGATCCAGAACCTTTTAACCGAAGAAGAGACCCAAGCCCTAATCCGCGATTATGAGTCTACTGATAACATTAGAGTGGAAGAAATCAAAAGAGTGCCGATGGATGCCAATAAAATGCCAAAGCTGAATGGAAGGAAACCTAATCATAATAACCTGCAAAAAGTCCAACTGATCACTGAATCGCACAATATCAACTTAGGTACAACAGAAAAATCCCTCAAATGCCTACTGCTCAACTGTCGATCAGCAACTAAACATGCATCTGACATAGCCGACATCATTATTAACCAGGAAATAGACATAACAATCCTCACAAAAACATGGCTATCAGAATCGTCGTCCCCAGTCATGGACCTCCTGGTACCCCCCCACTACAACATTGTGAGACTTGACAGGCAAAAGAAGATAGGAGGTGGCATAGCCTGCATACACAGATCGGACATAGAAATTAGCCAAATTCAATCCGACCCTTTAGAGGCTTGCGAGTACCTAGGTCTCAATATAAGATCAGCTAACAAACGAAATTGCATTCTACACGCACTATACCACCCTCCGGTACACAACAATGTGACATTCATCGAGCAGCTGATGGAGATAATCACGCATACACTAACACCGACGCTAACAATATATTTTTAGGTGACTTTAATCTACACTGGAACGACAACAACGACAAACAGGTCAACACTCTGAAAGACTTCTTAACCGAACTAAACCTATCCCAAGCATGCCTATAACCAACACACTCGAAGGGAGCAACACTGGACTGGATAATCTCTAAAAAGGAAAATATCTAAATTCTTGCAATAGAGCCGTGCGGCTGGTCAGACCACCATGCCATAACCTTCATGATTCCTACATGGATGAATACAAAAACCATTCAACCAATCAAAACCAAAAGATGGATGCGAGATACCAGAGATTCGAACATGGAACTTCTAACTGAAAGATGCAAGAAAGAACTAAACTTACCTCTCAACGTGCAAAATGTGGATGAGCTCACGAACCACTACACCACCTCAGTAACGAAAATTGTCAACTCCACCATGCCTCTAAAGCTGAAAAGAGTAACTGAGAAGGATAAAAACCCATGGTTCAATGGATCTTTGAATGAAGATAGACAAAAATTGAGATGTGCGGAAAGAAAATGGAGACAACACCCATCATCCCCTGAGCTGAAATCCCTCAGAAGAATCAGAAATGAATACAACAAAAATATCCCCAACGCAAAAAAGGAGTTTATTAGAAATGAACTACACAACGCCAAAAACAGACCACGAAAACTGTTTGAGATCATAAAACAACAATCAAACAAGCAAGCCAAATCTGCCCAAGAAGTCATTAAAACGCAATTAAGCTGGAATGAATTTTCCAACTTTTTCATCGACAAAGCCAACAAGCTGGAAAGAGAACTCAAGATGGCAGCAGACAACCCTTAGGACCACACACAAGCATTTAACAACACTACTCCAAAAGATGGGAATATTGAGATAAAAAGCAAAGCACATTGGGACACCTTCAAATTTTTAAATCAGCACGACATTGCTAAAACGCTAGCTGACATCAAACCCAACAACCACTATAATGACCCACTGCCGGCAAAATGCCTAAAAGAAATCAACCATATCGTGATCCCTATTTGGACAGAAATTGTAAACGCCTCTCTTTCCCAGGGGATCCTTTCAGAATGCCTTAAAACAGGTCAAGTAGTACCAATTATCAAAAAACCTACAGTGGACCCAACAGATCCAAACAACTATTGTCCGGTGACCAACATTCCACTACTGGCCCAAGTAATAGAGAAATGTGTACAGAATCAACTGAGCCAACATATCGACAATTTCTCATTATTAGATGACTGCCAATCAGGATTCAGAACAGGTCACAGTACAGAAACAGCAATCCTACACATTATCGATGATGCACTCCAAGCTCCAAGCCCTAGATCAAAACCGACCTTGTCTACTCATCCTCCTCGACTTATCTTCTGCATTTGATACAGTCAACCACGAAAAATTGCTGAACAGACTCCAGGAAAGGATGGGAATATCTGGCAAGGTACTGAGATGGTTCGAGTCCTTCCTACATAATAGAAGTCAGAGATTCCTGGTCAACCAATCTCTCTCACCCTCATGTCCAAACACAATAGGAGTACCTCAAGGATCCACGCTATCTCCATCACTGTTTAATTTGTACATCGAACCCCTCACAGAAATCCTGCGAAATTCCAAAATATCTTACCATATGTATGCGGATGACACGCAGATCTACATCAAGATCGAGAACATGGAAGACATTATCTTAATGAACGAGGCCCTCAAAAGTACATTAAAATGGCTAACTACCAATCATCTGAAGCTAAATACACACAAAACTGAATTCTTACTCATCTCTCCACAAAAGAACCAATCAGAAATGAAGGAATGGTCGAAAACTATCACAGCGGTAAATTGCACCCCCACGCTAGTTGATTCGGCGAAATCACTTGGAATCACACTGGATGAGAACCTAGACATGAAAGCGAACATCAAAGCAATGGCAAAAAACGCCCGTTTTAATCTGAACTATTTAAGAAAAATGAAATCATTTTTAACAGAGTCAGATCTAAAACTAGCAGTACAATCTCTAGTAATCTCGAGGATCGAATATGGATGCACTACGTTAGCAGGCTTACCAAAAATCTCCACAGCACCACTAAAAGCTTGTCTCAACGCAGAAGCAAGACTGGTCTCAGGAACAAGGAAATTTGAACATATATCCCCGTACCTGAAATCCTTAAATTGGCTACCCTACGGAGCTAGAATTCAGCTAAAAATGGCATGCATTACCCACAAGGCGATTCATTACAACACACCAAGATACCTAGCTCAGAAAATTGAAATATCGGGTAGAAACAGACCGGCCAGGAAGGCCAAGGAGCTGATGCTGAGACCAGCCATCTTCAAGAAGAAGAAAACGTACGACAGAGCTTTTTCCGGAGCGGACCCCAGAATTTGGAACTCGCTCCCTCCTATCATTAGAAAAATTCTGAACTCCGCAACATTTAAGAGAGAAGCAAAGATTTTCTTCATGAGCAAGTTCCTGCCATAATTAAAAGGTCATTATCTAAGCCCGAATTAAAGAGGACTACTCTACAACATAAGGGAAGAAACTAAGAAATCGCCAATTCTATATTGATACGAGCGGTGACATGAGACTAAGCCTGGGCCTAATAAACACAAGAGACTATGAAAAAGTAATTAAAACATTATCATACAGGAGAATATAATTATTACCGATCCTACCTCAGTTCTTTGTATATTTGTTGTTGTTCTTGTATTGTACATAACCTATTTTACTTCTTGGTTACCTTCCTTTCATCTAGCATGAGAGGAAGCACACCTATAGAACTGTAATTTCATATTCTATTGTCATGTGAAGCGCTCTGATAACCAAGGGTCTTGTTTGCGCTATAGAAAACTTTAAATAAATAAATAAATAAGCTGGGGTATTGAAATCCATTAGGCACTCCCTCGAGAAATTGGAAGCTGACATCAGGGATATAGAATTATAATATTTCAGCTCAGAAGATCCTAGTTGACTGAGCAAAATAAGGACTATAGTCTCAGAATTTGAAGAGGAGGCGCAGTGTGAGGTGAAATTCTTGGGTAAATTTGCCCAAGCTTAACGGTATGGTGAGGGTGATAGGCCCGGCAAGACGTTAGCTAATATGCTGCGCACACCTAACAATGCCACGTTCATCACAGAGATCATAGATGACAACCACGTAGTGGTAAGGGGCCCCCAAGAAATACTCGACCAATTTCTCCATCACTACAGCGCTTTATACACGTCTTCCTCCTGCATAGCCCTAGAAGAGCGCCAGTCCTATTTAGACTCCCTAGAACTGCTCTGGCCCTCCTTCTTTCCCTTCTCCTGAGGAACTGCCCCCACAATGAGGGAAGCACTCATACTTTCTCTATACTTAAACCAGGGAAACTACAAAACGTACACATATTATCCAGAAAAGGAAAAATATCATGGCACATGAGTCACGGACACAGTCTTAAAGGCGACATGCACTCTTGAGCATTTAACCTTTAGTGCAGGACCCGGTAGAGTGTACACCAGCTCAATTTTCACAATACCACCCAAAAAAATAAGAGTTTATGGAAAATATAGTTGAAGTAAAAGTGGGGATAAGTTAGAGTTAGAGTTTGGCATTGGGGAAGCCCAGGTCAGGTCGACTGAACCTTTTTCCCTGTCATAGAAGCGTAAAGGGAAGATTTTCACAATCATAGCTCATAACAACTTTACAATACAAATACAAATTAATCTCAAAGGACCACTGACTACGAATTGAAATTTAGTACAGAGCCAAAAATAATTGAACATACAAACATCTCAGCAAAAGATTCAGGAAATAGACTGGCACTAATACAAAAGTAATCCTACGCAAGAGTCTCAGAGGACTCAGAATAAAATCAAAGTTAATTTGAGAAGCATTAGACATGCCATTACCGACAATGTAGAAAGTCGGGGCTGCATTTACAAAAAGGAAAAGAGTTTCGTTAGACTGTCCCTACCCTAACTCAAAGGTGACATCCCTACTCAACGATTTACCCATCAGAAATAAAGGTGTCAGCTGTGAAGACTTCCTAAGAAGTACACTCACTTTCTAATAAATAGCCTCAGCTACCGAGCTCGTTCTAAGATGCTCCTTCTGACACCTTACTCTGCCTTCGGTCCACAAATTCCCTACATCTTGCCTTTCCCAAGCTCACTTTCTGACTCCTAGTCTGCTCTCTGCTCCCTGCTCTCTGCTCCGGACTGCCTCTCCACCCTGGGGTGCTGTCCCAAATACAAAATCCCAAAAACAGTCGACACGCCCAGAGGTACGCCCCTCTGGCAGAAGTGGATCTTCGGATTTTTCTAGTATGGCACCTTTCCAACAAGCGTCCGTTGGTGTGTCCTTGGGTCCCAGGCACCTTCTTCGTTGAATGTTGCACTCCCAAATTCTTTGGTAGCTCCTCAGCACTCGCGCCTACAATCCTAACTTCTAAACAATAGTCCCTTCTAACTAACAAGCCTTGTGGCCTTGCACCTGCAAGGTAAAATACATGAGAGAATCCTTGCAAACATTCGAAGTTACAATTTAATATTCGCTGAGGACAGACTTTCCCAGGAGAGAGAAAATTATTTCTTTTCCGACTAAAGCTAACCAAAAAAAAATACGGTTAGGCCTCTTCTGGCTTCAGCATGTCCCAGGCCCTTGCACATTTAAATGCATTTCTAACATGACAAAACATTACATTTCATCACTGTAAAACACTAGTTCTATTTTTCGAAACAAGCAACATCTTTTACGTTAAAACCTAGGTTAATCCACTCGTTTATAAGCACATGCATTAATTCATTAAGGCACATTATTGTTAATGCGACATTTCACATATGATTACATTTCTACGTTATGCAACATTACACTTTGATTAAGGCCCTACATTAATCTATGATTAATAAACACATCACTAATATTGCACTGATTCCCAACCTAATGTTACCTTTCTAACTACGTTAATAAAACCCTCTAAATATGTGGGTGCTGACTACTCAAGATTATAATGCACCCCTACACATCTTTCAAAGTAACATGGCGCTCTCTCAGCATGTAAAGAGTTCCAAATTTATTTTGAAGTTGAACTGTATTTGAGGTAAACTTTGTGATTCTATTATAAGGTTTAGTTTTAAATTGCAGTGGTTGGTATAAGGTATTGATGACTAAGAATTTCACTGTGAAAGAAAGACAATGGAAACTGAGTGTAACAAAGTGATGGGAGGGAGTAGACATAGACTGGGGGCAGGGAAGCACAGACAAAGGGAAACACATACTGAGACATTGACAAGAGACAAAAAAGACACCAATAGGGAGCTCTCTCACTTTCGAAAGGGCCTGGCTGCTCTGAGATGAAAAGTTAATCCTAAATTAAGAAGGTACAATTCAAAAGGTTATGTTAGATATGCACTTGGACGGCTTGTTAAGAGAAGTTAACTATGATACAGAGCCTCACACCAACAGGGAGAAAATGAGATTCTACAAGGCATGGTGCCATGGGATAATGAGCAAAGGGCAAAGGATTGGGACCAGACACACAAAATACAAAATATGCAGATATTAAGAATAAAAAAGATAAGTGCAAGGAAATCTATCACAAACACCCTGGTGATTTCATGTGTCATTTTGAAGTGTACTATATAAAAACGAAGCACAAAATAAGATTTTTGTAGATGATAATTTTGCCTACAAAGATAAAAATATTCATTCAAGCACATTTGGTTGTTAATGCACTGTGTTCCTTCACTGATAACTTGATTGTATGGGCGCCTTCTGCTCAATGATCCAGATCTCCATGTTGCATTTCATCTTCAAACCACGAGGAACTCAAGTAATTTACAGAGGAACAAGAAGATGTCAAAATTGCGTCCAGTGTAACAATGTGATAGTGTCTAACACAGTGAAACACCCATACACAGGAGAAAGAATTTTAACTAAGCACAATGCTGATTGTAACACCATAAATGTGATCTACGCAATAAAATGCCCCTGTGGTCAGTTGTACATAGGGAAGACAGAACGTAAAATTAAGACTCGCATCTCCGAGCACAAGAGCACGATTCGCAATAAAAACCCCAACAGTAGTTTGGCAGCACACTGGGAGGCTAACAGACATACAATCGCTCAAGTTAAATTTCAGGTTCTCGAAGTTGTTGTACCCACACCCGGGAAAAGCATCACCAAAACATTACTCCAAAGGGAGGTATTTTGGATTAAGCGTTTGGACACACAAGATCCTAAAGGGATCAAGGACAGAGTGGATTTAGCTTGTTACCTGTGATTACTGCTCAAAAGTTGAATGCATGAGGCGAGGATTCCTGCTTATTCATTTCCAAAAAAATGTGCTTCATGGAATGTTGCATAATGACAATACTATGTTTGTGCAAATAATTTGTGTAAACTTTGGGGTTTTCCATTACTGAATTGGTTTATTAGGGTACAAATTATTTTACGTTTTTCCTTTTTCATCCGTTTTTTCAAAAAAGGCATTGGTACATGATTGTGAATGTTATCAGCAAATACATGTTCCAATATGGCGTACACACTTTTTTACACATCAAGGTCCCATTCTTAGCGGGGTTAGTCCTTTTTCGATCACCACATCTTTCCCCTTATACGCATGCGCGATCCCACGTTAGTTGAACATACCGGGTGCAATCTTGAGAAGAAGACACACAGCGTTGGGCTACACCGAGCTTTGTCGAATCTTTCATTAAAGGTACGGTGTATTATTACGTATGGGTGTACGGACACGCCGTCATACAGGTCGGAACTTCTCTTTGATACGTTTTGTCGTTGGTATTTTTTAGAGTATAAACAGTTACCGTAAATCCATTTTGGAACTACAAAACATAGAAGGTGATTCCGAACAAGGCAAAGAATGAACCTGCATTACAGTTTACATTAAGAGAGGTTAGACTACTGTGTGATTGTGATTAGCTAGTGTTACCGCTCTTTGATGAATGGGTCATACTTATGTTTCACAGACTGCTGAATATATTTTCGTGCTTCACAGGCTCTTGGCATCACGGAACACGTTCGGCTCTCCCTTTATCATGTAAACGTCGTTTTTAGCACGCAGGTCAGTGTGGTGACCCTTTTTTGTGTCTATCGTACTCGCCAAACGTTTAAGGTGCAGTAAAAGTGTAGTTTGTCATTTCTTTTTTTGTTGTTTATACCAGATTGTCACACCAAAGGGTGATCACGTTGGAACGATCAGAATCTCTATTTTATCCTCACTACTCTTTCCACATTCACAAGTGAGTAGATATCGCTGACCATGTGTTACCAGCAATCATGTATAGTGAGTTCGTAACTTTGCTTCTTTATGAGTTATTATTATTTGTCACCCAGAGTTCAAATGCACAGTATGAACAAGCACTAAACAAACATATACATTGCCATCAATTTCTTTATGAAGCAGTGTTACTATATATTGTAAACCAAGACGTTGGAGGTCGACCAATGTTGTGAATGTATATATTTTTTTATGTTTTCCAGGTACAGCCACTGACGAAGGGCCGTGTGGCCCGAAATGCATTGGGCATGGGCAACTTGTGAGAAAGAAAATGGATTTCTAAAAAAAGCATTGTAACATTAATTTGTATGGAATGTTAAGACATATAATAATGTTCTGAAGGACTAAACATTTTTTTCAGTAAATAAGCAATGAAAAAGAAAAATCCGTTTTTCTGGTTGATGTTTTCACATGAAGCTTTGAGATATATTTGAGAAATTGAGTTTAAAATTTTCCCATTAGGATTTGCATTAGTGCATTGAGGACAAGCGGTTTCGCTTGGTTATATTATCTTATGTTTATCGGCGCATTTTGGGCATTGCGCTAACCTCAGTAGCACGCATTGATAAGTTAACATTTTATATTGATTTAAATTTGGAAAAACGGTGTGCCTCTCCTACTGATAATTTTTGCGTTTCATCTTCTCCCAAAACCCCTTTTTTGATGATTTGGTAAGTGTTTATCCTCTTTCACCCACACCAAAATCCTAGGCATCTTAAATGAGTACCTTTGACTCTTCTGAACGCTTCTGGGTGGTCTAGACAGGAATATTTCAGATCAGACTTCAGGGTCAGATGAGGTGAAGCAGGACAATGAGGTTCAGAGCTTGTGTGACAAAAACATAGGAAATCAGATAAGAGCCAACAGTCTGCAACAGGTTTGCAATGTGTTTCTGGCATGTTGCATATGCACAGTTCAACAAGGGCGTCCTGATGAGTCTGTGGCATTTCTGTAAAGTCTTTCGTACTTAAAGGTCTGTATAGGTAATTGTTGTGTCCTAGCAGACAAGGTCTAGTTGTTTTACTGTAATGAAACACCTAACACCCACCACTGATGTCACGAGACAGCGTGACACAGCTAATAAATAGAGCCGAGCACACGTGCTCGCGGCTCACTAACCCACTATCTATCCAGTGTCCGTGTTGCAGTCATTACCAGCATGTGGGCCTAGGGCCCACAACACAACATTTGGCGACAAGGAGTGGTTCTAAACCCACACGACGCAGCTACTGCTGAAAGGGGGGAGGAGAATGCTGCCTGTGTGAAGGGCACCACCTGACGAGGTGGCGCCGGCTGCCGAGAGGCCCGAGGGGTGTGTGCATTGCCCCGGGCCTAGCCGTCGATGTGAAGGTGACCGGGAGCCCCGCCGGGCGCTGCCATGCTGCAGGAGTGGCCACGGAGAATAAGCTGACCGACCGGAGCCCACCCGTGTCGGCCGCGACGGTGCCCCGGAGAGGAGTGCTGGCCGGGCAGAGCCCACTCGCCACGGCCGCAGGAGAAGAATAGGCCCGTAGGCCGGAGGTGAGCCCGGGACTGTGAATGGCCTCGGGGGGGTCGCGGAGGCCAGGAGCGATTCACCCTATGACTGTACATAAGCGGAGCCCACCCGTAGCAGTAGCTACGCCCTGCATGCATGAACGAATAAACGTTAATTAATGCAGCGCCAGCGGAGCCCGCCCGCGTCCTGCCTGCAGTGTCCTCCGCCGCGCAGCGTGTGAGGTGAGAGACTGCAGCGGCGGGGGTGAAGAACCGTCGACAGGGAGAGCCTGCAGCGTGTCAAGAGCTGCGTGAGTACCTGCCCCGCCGACCGGACATGGCCCCCAACCACCCCCAGCCCGCACGGGAAGGGACTGAGGCTGCCGCGGGCAGGGAGCGGGAAAAGTGAATTGAAGTGCGGCCGGAAAAAGAAATAGCCGGCGGGTGCCAACCCCGCACGGCTACACATGTGGCCACCAGGACTGTAAATAATGCGGAGCCTACCCGCTGTGAGGACAATTTACGGCATGCGGGTCCGGACTGCCACGATGCCGGCCGCCGCTGCAAAGTGCCGAAAGGTGGAGGACAGAGAAAAGCTCCCATAGCGTGTGGCTCTGAAGCTGCTGCGGCGGTGGGAGGACCGAAAAGAATGCCCTGCTGCATCAAGTAAAGAGGTGGGGACAATGCAGAGAGACTGTCCCCCGCCTAGCATCATAAACACTTTTGTGCCCTAACGCCCAATGCCAAATAATTTTTTTTTTTAAAAAGCGATGGGACTTACCTGATACCTCTAGTGTCTGTGTCACAGTTATTATGCTAATGCGGGCCTAGGACCCCAACACAACAATGGCGACGAGGAGTGGTGGCTGTGTCCACGCGTGCCACAGCCATTTTTGTCGTGGGAGAAAGGGGGAGAGAACAGCAGGGCAACAGCGTGCCCCTCCCCCAGGAAGCAGCACCGGCCGCCGAGTGCCCACGGGGCGTGTGCCGTGCCCCGGGCCTAGACATGAAGGAGAGTGTGACAGGGAGCCCACCCCGCACCTCTCTGGCCCCGCCGTGCGGAAGGAGGCGTACCTGCACCAAGCGGACCGTGCGGTGCCCACCCGCATCGGCCGCGACTGCCTCGGTAAGGAGAGACCGGACGGAGCTCGCCCGCCGACTGCAAGGCCCGTAGACCGGAGGTGAGCCGGGGAGCTGCGAATGGCCCTGGGGGGTCACGGATGCCAGGAGGGACCCCCCCTTATGTAAACACACCAAGCGGAGCCCACCCGCAAAGCTACGGTGCCTGGCCAAGCTCTGGCGACATACTGTGAACATACAAGAAATAAAGCAGTGCCAGCGGAGCCCACCCGCGGCCTGCCTGAATTGTCCCCTGTCCCCCGCGCAGCGTGTGAGCAGAGACGCTACCGCAGGCGGGGAGAGGAAAAGTGAAAGCAGCGGAAGGCAAGACCAGCGGAGCCTAACCGCGGCCTGCCTGTAAGTGGCCCCCGTCCCCGGCGCGCGGCGTGGGGAAGTGAGACTGCAGCGGCGGGTGAATAGACTTCAAAGGCAAGCGCCCGCAGCATGTGGAGAGCTGCGGGCGCCTATTACTGTAAGCGGAGCCCACCCGCTGCAATCTCTGATGCTGCCCGGCCTGTGTACAGATAGCGGAGCCTACCCGCACTGCAGCCCCGCATGACCAAGCACGGCCCATAGCTTCCCCCTGCCAGCGCGAGGACTGTAAGGCTGGCGGGCTGGCAGGGAGGGCGAAGTTGAATGCAGACAATCGCCGGAAAAAAGCAATATGCCTCTACCTCCTGTGTCCCCGGGCAGCGTGTGAAAGGCCTGCAAGCGGCCTGCCAAGAGCAAAGACGCCCCCCCCCATCCCGAACAGCATGTGACTGCTGCAGCCCAGGGGGAGGAGAGAAAAGTGCACAGTATGGCCATCGTACAAAGTTACCCCGCAGCATAAAGAGACAATGTGCCCCACCTCCTGGATTCCCGGCAAAGAATTGCAAATGCTAAATGATTGCGCCGCCAACACTGGATGAGGTCTGCAGATCCAGTGGTGCAAGCTGCATACTGCCCCAACGCTAAGAAGGAAAAGAAATGGGACTAACCTGTGGCCAGCAATTACCCCAGCCCCCTCCTGTCCTGCACACTCCTGGACAACAGCAGGTCCTGCAAGCCTGGGACTCCGAGCACAAAGGAAGGAAGAACAAACAGGAAAGAAGGTCACCAAGAAGAGGAGACTGTTGCTGGAAGAAAACCCACAGCCTACACGGCCATCTAGTGGACCCTGGGGCGAATTGTACCAAAAGAAGCACAAATGAAGCAAACAAGCACAAGACAGCACAAGGGAAAGCCTACAGAGAGAGAACAAGCCTGCAGCGATGCGGACGGAGACCTATCATCACTGCTGAGGTGACGCCTGGGCGCCACAGGTGCTCACCGCAATCGCAGAAGACAACCTCACGCTGGACGGAGAGGAAGAGTCAAGACGTCTACCGCAAGCAGCAAGATTCAAAGGCAACCGATGGAAGAGCGCAAGGGTACCCCGGACGCGGACAGTACAGGACAGCGCCTAACCGAGAGGAAGCCACACCCAAAGCACCAGAAGACGTGCGAGGCAAGTACCCAAGTGTGAAGAAGAAAAGTGCGACACGTAAGTGGAAGAGCGACAACGCCAAAGAAACTAAAAGGGCAAGGAACAAAGCTACACTGAAGATGTACCGCGGCCGGTACGAAGTGAAGCAAGAACTTGCCACCGCAATGAACACTGACGTGCAATGGAAGAGTGACGCAAAGTTACCCCACAGCCAAAAGGAAGCGAAGAAACCACGCACGGTCAACGCCCCACAATTCAAAGAGTCTCACCGGCATCGCGTGCGAGAAGTGCGCCCACCGGAGAAGATTCAAGGAGAGGTGACGTAACCCTCTGGTACCTGCAAAGCATAAGAAGAGCGCAGAAGAAAATGCGCTGGCGCGCAGACAAAAGGGTGCCAATGCAAAAGCCGATCACCCAGATGATTGCCCGTGAAGGAAAAAGAAGATAACCGACCTGCCAACAGGTCGCCGGAATGCTGACCCGCCATATAGGCGCAGCGAAGGCATTCTGCCAAGAAATCAGGAGGAAGATGTCCTGCCATAAGACGTCCGTGAGCTGAGAGATCAGGTGAATGTCCGAAAGAAGACCCGGAGAGACGGGCGCAACACTAACAAGAAATGAAGTAATAGGAGGCAAGAGAGAAGATCGTAATGACCGGTCCAGTCACCGAAGAGTGGAGAGAAGACAGTGTCCTAAAGACAGGACAAGACCAGACGGAAACAGGCGGAGTGCACGCTGCTTGAAGAAGCCTGGTCAGGAAGATAAAGGAGGGAAGGTGACCGCACCGTGTCGCGAAAAGGAGAAGGGAGAATGAGTGGCACAACGCCATGGAGAAAAGAATGAAGAAAGAATCATGTGGCACGACGCAATCAAGTACACCATCTGGAAAAGGTGAAGAGAGGTGTAACAGGTCCACACACCTACAAGAAGAAGAAGAGGTGACACACATCACAACATTGTGTACAGTGAACCACACGTCCAGGAGAACACTGAGAGCACCAAGAACAGAACAGGCACTCATTCACAAGACTCCGACGACCTGTGGACGGTAGGAGAGCACAGGCCGGACCATTGGCAACACCCACCTTTGGGATCGAGCGGAAATCTGGAAGCGGAGGGAGCTCAGATGGCCTGAACAAGGAGAACTGACCATTCCACTCCAGCCAGTGGACATCCAAGGGGCAAAGGCCTCAGGGACACCGGTGGCACAGGGTCCCGACATGAGAGATGGACCATCGCCGTCTAACCTGCACGTCCCAGGAAGAAGAGAAACTTGTGCGCAAAGGCAGGAGTCAACAACTACCCTCCAGGTGGAGCTACGGACTTTGTGAGGTAGTACCCTCATCGTCTCCTCCATTCACACGCAGACTGTGGAGTTGGAGCAACGCTGTGGAATAATACCCGGCTCAGTGGAAACCTGATGTAAAGGGCCTCCGGTACATCTCGTGGCAGGAGAACACCTGAGAGAGAGGCGTCCTAGTGAGAAGAATGTCCTTCAGACACTCCATCCTTTGTAATGTGAAGCCAAGCTGCTGACAGTGAAGAAACCGACGGACCAGCGGAAGACAAAATCATCCCGGTCTAACATCTGGTAATCCTGTTGACGTCATCCTAAAATACAACATCTCACTGAACTGACCAACACACTTCCACGGCGCAAGTTCACAAGCGCACGCCCACCAAGAAACAAGACGTCAAGCCAAGAAGAACTAAAGTTTCAGCAGCAATTTCCCCCGTCGTTATCAAGCAAGCAGCTGAAGAGACTCAATGCAAAGTTGTAATTATTGTATATTTGTATATTTTCTCCAACAGGCATGGACCTTTGTCTTTCCTTAATTTTTATCAAATTTTGGGAGGAATGTTGTGTCCTAGCAGACACAGTCTAGTTGTTTTACTGTAATGAAACACCTAACACCCACCCACCACTGATGTCACGAGACCACGTGACACAGCTAATAAATAGAGCCGAGCGCACGTGCTCGCGGCTCACTAACCCACTATCTATCCAGTGTCCGTGTCGCAGTCATTACCAGCATGTGGGCCTAAGGCCCACGACACAACAGTAATGTCATTTATGGAGGCCAAAGACTCCTGCTAATGGAATCTTCCACACTTTATTATCAGGAAAAATATGGTTTACGTAAATTCTACGTTACCGTATTTTCCGGCGTATAAGACGACCCGGCGTATAAGGCGACCCCCTAATTTTCTTGAAAAAATTTAGGTTTTGTGCTATATTCGCCGTATAAGACTACCCGTGATACTAGCCCTCCTCCGTGACATGAAGTGTAAAGAACTGTCCATCCGATCTTAAAAAGAATGTATGAAAAAACTGTTTAAAAAGGTACTAACATTTCTTGTATCAAGAGCAAGCAGCAATTTAAACCTGCCAGAACAGGCAGACTGTGATCGCTCACAGCCTCTGATTACATGGTGTTAATTTCTCGCAAAAAGAATTGAATGTCTTCTCATAGACTTAAGTTTACTTTTAGAGTTACTTGCTGGCTTAATTGGAATTTACTCGGGATTCCAGAAGAAGTGTACTGTAATCACCCTTCTGAAATACCGTACGGTAACTGCAGCAAAACATTATGTTGCTGTATTGCCGGCGGGGAAATATTACAGTCCCCTTTCTATGGCCATTAACTGACGCTCCTCTCCTTCCGATGACCGCGAGATTTCTGGCCACATCGGAAGGAGAGAGACGCCAGATCAGGACATGCTGCTGCATCCCCCCACCCTCCCACGAGCAGTGGCAGATAACAGGGCGCCCGAATTCCTCCCCACTGGAGCTGCTGCGCTGCCATCACTGACTGCACCGACGCGGAGGCATATTTTTTGGCCCAGCTGAGTGGCATCAGTACCTGGGTCGTGAAAGCGGAGCGGCACGACTACCATAGCCGGTAAGGATAACAGCAGGCAGGCATAGGCAAGGTTGGTGGAGCGATAAAATTTGGTTACCGGCGTATAAGACGACCCCCGACTTTCGAGCACATTTTAAAGGGTTAAAAAGTCGTCTTATACGCCGGAAAATACGGTATATATTTCTGCTACAGCATTTTACATTTATTAAACTTTGAGGCTTTACAGATTAACCTGTGTGAAATATTCTCTCATTTTTTATTCATAAGACCCTGATGATAAGTTAATTAAATGCAGGGACGTTTCAGAGGACTCTCAGATTGTGTTGCTTTATTCGGTTTCTTAATTCTTAGAACTCGCACCTTAATTGGTTTCTGAAAATCCGAGGCTGAAATTAATACAAAATCGGGTTAGGGGGCGGCAGAACCTGATGCAGAGCATACTTTATCAAGACAGAATGTAGAGACACCCTATATATCATATCTAAAATGCCCTAAATATAAATGTCTTAACTTACTCCTACGCAGCAGAGAGGTAAATTAATGTGACTTACAAAGTTCGTTCTTGCCCATTACTAACAGTTCCTCTTGTCTGTGAGGTTAGTCAATGTACATGCCATGTGGCTCAGAAAGCGTGCCACAAGAAATCATAGTTATTGCGCCTAGATAAAACTGAGATAACTGAATTGTTGAATACACCAAAACTAAGGGCCTCATTTATGAGGCTGTGCGTCACTTTTACGCCGCCGGTGCGTCACTTTTTGTGACGCACCAGTGATGTAAAAAATGCGCGTTGTTGCACCATATTTACAAAGTGACGCATCTATGCAGATGCGTCACTTTGTAAACGCCTGTGCCACATTATACCTGCGCCAGGTATAATGTATGCAAGGGGGGCGTATTGACGCAAGAAAGGGTCATGGAAGTGACGCAGTGAAATCTATGAGATTTCACTGCGCCACTTCTAGGACTCAAATGCGTCAAAATCTTATGCCTGCCTCGCAGCAGGCGTAAGACTGACGCAGGCCCTTTCACATGGGGCTTGCCCCATGTGAAAGGACACATTGCTGGAGTTGCGTCACTTTTGTGACACACTCCAGCAATGCATCACTTTTACTCCTACGGATACGTCAGAAATACTGACGTATCTGTAACTCCTTGCGACATGATGCGTCATACTGTAAATATGACGCATCATTGGTGTCGTAAGGAGGGCGCAATGAAAAGTGACGCATCGCTGTTTTTACGCAGCGATGCGTCACTTTTCATAAATGAGGCCCTTAGTTCTCACGAGAATACACCCAACCTGTGCACTCATGTTGCTTTATTACCATTCATGGGTAAATTGCAAAATATTTTTCTCACCAACTTACCTGAATGTTCATGAAAGTTAGAGTACTGTGAGAAATGCATTTTGCTGAAGGTGTGTGTTAATTGTATACAGCACTGTACAAAGAGTACAGTGGGTCACACGTGATAACACCAGCTGGAGACAGGTTCAAGTAGAAAATATGTATCGGCCGGTGTCGGCACACATCCGCATTACAATTTCTTCAAGACATTTTTTGCTTTTAACAAGTCTCAAACAGGTGAGAATTAAGTGAAGAAACATCACCACCCAAGAAGAAAAATGATATGAACTACTCATAACCATGAAACAGAAATTATGTGAGACTGCGTTTGCATAATAAAAAGTGCCTGATTATCGCTGGCTCCGAACATGCTCACTGTAGGAAGGTAACTGGCAAATTAATGCAATTCTGTAATCTAAATGGCCAGCATTGTTGGAATAATACATAAAGGGTTATATTGGTCCTAATTTTAGGATGACTCAGTCCAAGCAATGCGATTCTTAACCACTTTTCCTACCAAATGTGCAGGTCGATGGCACTGACAGCAGAACACTCAATGTGAAATACTGTCACCTTGACTTAAAAAGGAATTAGAACAACATTCGAATGCTGAGAGCTCCACTGAAGACAATAGAGCAGCAGCGACTAATATAAACTGGTATAGGCCCGCTACTCTCAACATTGCAATGTCCTAATACACAGCTTCTGCCTCTCTCTTTTCCTGCATCTCCAAAATAATGGATTGGGAGGGGGACGTAAAGGACAAGGCCTGTGCCTAAGTAGCATTCCCTCCCATCCCCTCCCCAGCTCACAGTGTCACTGGAGCCTCGGAAGGAGGCAGGAGTATTCAACTTATCTCCGGGGTCTCCCTGGCTCAGCTGAACAAGCCAAAGAGTTTAGCTGAGCCCAGGGAGACCATGGGGTTGACTTCAGCCTTCTTTCAAAGCTACTGCTGTGAATGGTCAACGGCTAATAGTGACGACTGTCATCTGTTGAACAATCACAACAAGAGTTGTGAAACAAGGCTTTGAAACCAAGAAGGGGGTTGTGGTAGAGGGGGCTTTATATCATTTAATTAGGACGTTTCCTTCATGAGGTGGAGTGTTCGTTTTGCCTTATAGTCCATTGTAGTGGGCTATACCAGCCACTAGAAGCCACCTCCTTTGCTAACACTGGAGAAGGCCTTTAATTGCTGGTATAGCCCTTTGTAGTTTATATGCAGACTGTTGGACTTGGACCTTCTGGCAGGTTCACCCCTAATCTTTTTGCTTTTAATCTGTGATCTGTGTTAATGATTTTCTGGTCTCTGCGCACTTTTTCCCTGTGTCCCAGAGTGAAGTGCGTGCATGTAGTTAGGCTGGCCTGCTCTCCCATAGGGATGCATGGGGAATGTCTGTGTCCCTGGTAGTTCCTGATGCGTGGGGAGTGCAGACTCGAATTTGGTATGTGCGAGCTCGTGAGAATGAATGTTTCGCAATGATGGATGTGGCATGAGTGTGTCTTTTGAGGAGGTGCCACTTCTAGGACTTGGCATATTAATGTAAAATATGCCTGGCGTGTGATTGGCTGGAGCTGGCTGGTGAGCCTGGCTCCAGGAAGGCTGGATGGGTCTGCCCGGTGGTGAGTGTGAGATTAGAATGTTGATGGCTGGGGAGGAGTGCACCTGGTCCCTGATGGGGCTGGACTTTCCCCACACAATGCTGGCTCCACTCCCTGTGGTGCGACTGATGACCCTAGCCCTGCTAGTGAATGAAATGGGTGGTTGAGCTATCAAGAGGGCTCCAAAACCAGCTGCGACTGGTTTCACCCCCACCCTGCACCTACAGACAAAGGAATTTACAGTATAAGAAGGGGCTGTGTCCCCATACAATTTGTTCTGCCTTTGGATCCTAGCTGAGGGGGCTGCTGCTGTTGCTGGGGCCAGGAGGACCGCCACTTGGACTGTCTCCCTGCCTGGAGACCCAGTGAGCTGGCTCTGGGCCCAGCCTTGCCCCCTGCCTGCCTAAAAGGACTTTGCTGAAGCCCTACTTGCTGATAGCGCCTGGAAGTGCTTTATTTTGCCTTCTAGCGCTGGAGGGCGCTTTTTCTTGAACCTTCGGCGCTGGGAGCACTTTATTTGCCCTAGCACTCAGAGCGCTTCATTTTTACTCTAAGCGGCTGCCCACGCCGCATTTGCCTGCTTTACTTGCCAGTGAGTCCCCTGGCAGGTGCCCACCCCGCCAGGAACCTAGCCGCTAGATTTATCATTTAATTTGGGGGAGCCCACTCCTCGTTTATCCAGAAGCAATCACCGCCGCCAGCCCGTGGATTCTCCGTGAGGCGCTGTCCCGCCTCCCCACCCCAGGGGCGCGCTGCTATTGGCCGCAGCCGCGACCCCAGGCCGCGCTGTGATTGGTGTGACCGCCCCGAGGCAGGAGGCTCGTCGGAAGGGCTGCGTAGGATTGGCAGCCCCACCGCCGCACCAGAGGAATAGGAGTTCGGCCGCAAGTACCGCGAGGCGCCTGTGCTATGAGAGAGAGAGCCCCGGGGTAGCAGAGGAGCCGGGAGACCATAGCGGAGCCCCGCCCGCCTCCAGCGAAGTCCGGAGCAAGTGAGCCGGTGAGTGCGGGTGGGCCCGTTTGGTTCTCCAGGGCGGCTCCATTGTTCTAGAGCCCGAGAGGCTCATCAGCGGCACTTCGTGTTCGAGCCCCGAGAGGCTCCAGGCATTCCATATTTGTTTTAAAGCCGGTCGAGGCTTTGGGCATTTACATCGGTTTCTGAGTCCCCCGTGAGGGACTCCAACGACGCCCGCATATTGTATTGAGAGCCCGGGAGGCTCAGGGGCATTCCTGTTTACGAGCCCAAGAGGCTCCACGCCCGCAGTTGATTTGCGAGCCCCGAGAGGCTCCAGCGCCAGCTCCTTGTCTTTGAGCCCTGAGAGAGGCTCACAGCCCACATTATTGTTTAGAGCGCTGAAGCTCTTAAGTGCCTTTCTATTTGTTTTAGAGCCCAAAGAGGCTCTTAGGGGACACAAGTGTGGTTAGAGCCCCGAGGCTCCCACGCAGTACTTGCCCTCACCATTGTGTTCTTGAGCCCACGTGGCTCCAGCGTTGCTCATCTGTGATTTACAACTGTCCAGCACTTAGTGGACAGTTGCTACATTTAGGCTTTGTGTTCTTTGCTCCCTGTGCAGCCTACCCTGACATTTGGACTCAGGGCATTTCAGCCCTTGCGAGGCCAGTTGGCCTGAGGGACAGTTCTAGTGTTGTGCTATGTGCACCCTGCGCATTGTGATTTACTTGCTTATTTGAGTCCTGCGCAAATGTTCTACCTGCACCTCTGAATGTGTTTTAATGCCTCATGTGCTTAGGTGTTTTATGTTTTATCCCCTCTGCTAAAAGTGACCTGCTTAGAGGATTGTTGATGTCCCATTACCTTTGCTAAAAGTGACCTGCTTAGGTGTTGTATGTTTTATTCCCTTTACTTAATGTGACCTGCTTAGGTGATTGTTTAGGTTTCCTTCCCTTTGCTAAAAGTGACCTGCTTAGGTGATGGTTTTCCTTCCATAGGTCCTGATGCAGTGGCATAACAAAACTTGAGGGGGCCCCCCTGCAAAGCACATGAAGGGGGCCCCCGCGATCCAGCTCACCACCTACCACTTTGCGATACGACCCAGAAATATAGTATATTTTGACTTGAAGCCGCCAAAATGTAAATGAAATGCCTCTATATTGTCTTTCTAAGTTCTAATGAGAAAGTGGGAAACACTCTTAACATATAAGCTACGCAATTTGTAACAATACTGTCAAAAGCAGATTATTTAACTGAGGCCGCAATCAGAACAATGCCAAGGAGCGATCCTATTGTCTCAGGAACTGCCTCTGGCTGAAGAACAAAGAACTATGAAGAAACTGAAATAGAATTGACATTATGGACAATAACTTGAAACTTTGAAAGACAACCCCAAACCTGCAGTTCCATAAATACTCGACTAACAGTATACATGAGAAGTACACAAGATATAACTCAGTATCCTGTGAGACATGTTTTTTAAATATTAACTTTGATACAGTATCGCAGTTTTGCAATGATTTAAAGTAATTATGCATTAAATTCATTCATTCAAACAGGCATTACTTAATGTGGGCCCCTGGTCGACACTAGCGTTCATTTTTGGGTACCGTGATTTATTTTTGACTAATAGATTTTGAACAAAAACAGAGAAAGGAACGCAGAAAATGGAGAAAATGGAGGCAAACTGACAAAAGGAGAAAGCCAAGCCTCCCTACAACCGAGAGGAATGAGGAAAACCTGTAAGAGTGACACAAAGAGAGAGGTGGTGTAGGGTGATGAAAGAAAGAAGCAAGATGTGGAATCAAGATGAGACTGCCTTGGTATGTGGCAACCCGAACATTCAGAAGCATCGGGATCCTAGGAAAAACTTTGGACCCTTGCACTTATCTTTTCACAAACTAAGCACTGCACGCAGTGGCAGATACACACATACAATGACACACAAACACATGGAAACACAGTGACACACTTATACAAATAAACTGCTCTGTCTGCATATATGGACACAGGCAGGGCTGGCTACACTGAAGAGCTCCCAATGTCTGCAGGGACAGCTGTTGCTGTGTTCTCTACTAGTCGTCACACACAGACATTTAAACAGCGGCGTACACAGACCCAGTGGGGTTCCAAAGAAGTCAAAATTGAAGAACCACTGATTTAGAAAGTTTAGTACGTTAATCAAATTTACAAATATATATATATATATATATATATATATATATATATATATATATATATATATTGTACTAGAATGGGTCAGCAGATATAACCTTGAATTCAAAGCGCTGGTAATCAAGAGTAGAAATGTGGAGTAATCTTACATAAGTGTATGAAGAAGGCTGCTAGCCAAAAGGTGAGGTAAAAACTTTCAGATGACATCACATTATTTGAGAGGTTCTCAGGACATGGCCAATGGGCACAAGAACGGACACCCAAACTGTCAAATCCTGTGCACCTTTAGGCTGTAATACACGGTCAGGATTTCTCAGCACATGGCCTAATGTTGCGGCATATTAGCAATGTTAAAGGTGAACAAGGTGTTTCTTTAAGGTTGACTTCTGTGGTGCTAAAATCACAAACAATACTTTTCTAATCAGCTGGTGCTACATATAGATATAAAACATTGCACATAGTCCAGGGCGGTCTTACTGAGTGAGGATCTTCAAAGGCGTGATCTGAGATCCCAGAAGTCAGAAAGTTAGGAGGGTTGGTGAATACTTTTTGATCTTTACGGTCTCCTTCCAGAAATCACTGCCTGTGAATATTCACCTCAGTGACAATTATCTGGGATGGAGGAATGTGATCAGTACGTGGCTGAAGCAGACCTTTGTCTTCTCCCTCATCCTACTTGACTTTGGGAATTGGCTATAAAATCTGCAGCAGGGAGATCCACAAACATGACGCTTAAACAGAACAAGAGCTGCAATGACGAACAATAGTCACTAGCTACAGACTGAGCCCCAGACATCAACCCTAGCTCTGAAAAAGAGGCAAGACTCAAAAATTGCTTTAGTAGAGCCACAGTCACAAGGCCAGCTTTGACAGCAATGGTCATATCCAAACAAAATTAGGTCTATCATGGAAACCAACATACCACTTGAACTGCACTGAAAACTCTAAACCAAATGTCAACCCTGACACAGAGCCTCAGAATCAACCCATCATATCCAAAACAAAGCCACAACGCCCATCTCAAAAACTTTTCAGACAGAAACCACCTGGCTCCAATGGGCCCACTAATAAGCCACCTTTCTCTTCTGAGATTGATTGAATTCCTAAACAACCAACCCAGCCCTCCCACCCCCCACAAAGCACAAAATGCATCCTCCATGGTGAGCACCAAACAAATCTCCAATACCCAATGAAGCTGCTACTGAGAACTAGTAAGATACAGAAACCTTTGATATTGATGTCCATACATATAACCCAAAAGCTGTAAGGTAGAGCCATACCTCTATCCCTACTGGCTCCAAGAGAACCTTACCCAATTTACCAATCCATTGCACCAAAACCAGCTATATTCATTTTTAGCTGGGAGTGCACTGTAACACCATATTCCAAATAAACTGCAGTAGCGCACTGAACACGAGTTAATGTTTTAAAAGACCATCATACTAGCCTCTTGTTTATGTAACTATATTTTATTTGATCAAATACTCTTGATGAAGAACTTTGAAAGGCTAAGGGACGTTAGTTAACTTATTCCATGGAATGTTGAACCTGTTAGTTGTCATAATATTACCCAAGGAGCAGCTGACAAGGTTGTGCCAGAGTCCACAGGCAGAGTAACAATGCCTGTATTTTATGTAGATTACTTTCTCACTGTAGATTTGACAGGAAGAATATTCACCCAATCCAAGCACTGCAATGCAACAGGTGCTCCATAGATTCTCACCGGTAACTGCAGTCATTTTATGACTTGGGGTCAAAACTTGAAAAATCCATACCAGACTTGCTGCAGTGTTAGTTCATGGCAAAACCTGTGATGGCCCCTCAAGCACAGCTAGAGGAGAAAGTAACCAAGGCAGATCTAGAAGCTGGCAGTGAGCCAGCGAGGAATGTTAAATAGATCAGACGTCCTGCTGCCCGCAGTATTGGCCATTACCCCAGAAATTTTCTAATTTTGGAAAGAGGGTACTAGTCCAATTATGCTCATACTTTAGTTAAAGATCGGGGAAAAGACAAGCACAAAGTATGTTTCAGTGTCCCCTCTGTTGCCAAATTTGCCGCTCCCCCTTCACACAGGGAGAATTAATGATTAGAGCGTCCCACAATCCGATCCTTTTCACAAAGTCAAGAAGTCACTCAATCTATCCACTCCCCCAAGACTACCCCGAGTCATGTATCCGAGCCACCATCCATGAAAGAGGTTTGTCCACCATCACATCTATGGAAATGCGGCAAGTGTTGTACTTCATGGCAGCAAAGAAGTTGAGAGAAACCTCAAAGAATAGATGGCATGAAGCACACCAGGGGTCAGGGACCCTGACATAGTGAATGGTTGCCGAGAGCTGCAATAAGAGTCAAGCAGTTAGGATAAATCTGCCTTCAAGAGTGGCGCTACGAGGCACTCCTGGCCTGATGACACTGCCCCTTAAATTGGTGGTGAGCATCAGGAGTCGCCTCCTAACTAGCTGCCCTCTCTTTCTCTGCTGACTGCCAGATGCTGACACTAGAGTCACCATCCATATGAAAGTGGTATTAAGCGTCACTGCTAGGTCATAATTCTGCTCATCTACATTATAGGAGGGTGTCAGGATTTACACGCCAAAGCAAGCCATGAGATCTGACCCACCCATGTATCAGGTATCACACCGAAGCTCCATTCCGGATCCCCCTTCTTCTCTCCAGTCAGATGTCCAGTCAGATGTCTAACAACCCCAAACCCCTTCCAGTATTGCCTCCAGTCAAACTCACTGCCTCTATTATTCCAATCCCAAGGGGTACGATTTACTACCCACATTCGGCTGTCAGAACCAATTTTCCTAGGTCCAACTTTCTAGAGTATTTCCTAGGTCGGCGCCTTAAAACTCACCCGAATTTTACAGCTTGTTGCCCTACTCTCACCACACACTCCACTTCCACGTGTTCAAGACTCACTCACCAGATTAGGGATCAGAGTTAACAATTTTACAGAGTACGGTCTCACAGGTCATCCACTGTTCGTAGTGACACCTAACCCAGCTCAAAGTCAGCGTCAGTCACCATCGAATCACCCACTGAGACTCCTCGCCACCACGGACCACTCCTGACTCGGCTCGAACATACTCACCTGAGGATTGGCCTGCAGCTTCAGTGGCAGGCGCGAGCGGGCAGCAGAAGAGGGCAAGGGCAAGGCTAGCCAGGCAGGGGCTAGTAATAATTAAATTATGGCCGGCGGTGCAGCAGGATGACAGTCTTTCTCAGTAGTCTGGCTGGGTCCTGGGATGCCTCATCTCACTTGTCATGCTCATGCGCACTTTTAATTACGCTGCTACGCAATGGTCATGACTGTATGGGATTGGTCACCAGCCCCACCCTATGCCCCACCCTGAAGACGCGCAGACGCGGGGACACACAGTGCACCATAATTAGGGCTCCCGGTTTTCCGTTTAAACGGATTTTTACATATAAATACAGACGGAAAACAAGTTTTCCTTTGTCTGTATTTATATGTAAAAACGGGTAAATACTAGCACATTTTGCAGCGCTGCCATGCTCCAACAGAGTTGCAAAACAGGATGGTATGGTGATTGCTCACAGAGTAATTCTTCCAGCGCGATGCAGGGGCTCTAGAAGGGGTGAAAAACAACAAAGCCTCGTTAGCGAGTGAATGGTCGTTTGAAGACCTGTTAAGTGCTCGGGTGCAGATCTGTGAAGTGCTCGGGTGCGGCTGGCAGCACAAAAACTGTCAGTGTGTGTGCCCAGAGAGGCTGTCCCGGCCCGGACTCACACACACAACGTGGGGGGGGGGAGAGGGAGGGGTCTGAAATATATGATAAAATACATCCATGGATTGAGGAAATGCTTACAGAAGTTTCCGTCTAACTTTAAGGTCACATGCTTGAATCCTTGTAGGGCCAACTCAGCTTTCCTTCCTTACTTTCGATGTTGATAACATGATGTAATTGAAACAGACATGGCTTAGACTAGTGCCAAAACACCGTCCGTTCCGTTGGTATGTTCCATTCATTGAATTAAATCAAATGCAGGCATCTTTCTATGGTGCTCCATGCGTGCCTCTCTTATCTGGAGCAGCAGGGTATAATAGACGCCTAACTGACTAACACTGAGCCCAGGAGGAAGGTGAGCCAGCTCGTCCTTTAAGTACAAAAATGCCAGCCTTGATGAAAGTCATACCAGAGCTTCTGAAAACTTTGTAACTTGATAACAGTCTTCAGAAGGGCAGCGGACTCTGCCAGCCGACCTCACTTGCCAGTATTCTGCTATTAACACATCTTTATCTGTCCAAGGGTTATCTGCACTTCCTTGGAGCACCCCCGGGCCCCCGCCTGCTTAAAGTGAGCAGATTCAACAATGGTGTGCAGAGGAGGGCTAGGTTTGTGGGGATAAGAGAACGCCCACAGTCTAAACCACCATCAAAACCATCTTAGGCGTATCGCCTGACTCACAGCCACATCCAGCATATTTATAAGACATGTAATAACCGTAAAAAAAAAAAAACAACATACAGACTAAAACTTTCTAAAACAGACAAACACCAGAAGACAGTCTGCAATAAAATCCTCGAAAGCAGAGAAGGTCTAAAATCGAATGGTAGAAGAAAATGGTAGAAATTCGTGCCATGTAGATAAAACATAACATAAGTTATATTTGGGACATTCTGCGAATGGTAAAGTTGTCAGATTAATGTATTGACCAATAACAAACGAGTGTATGTGTGCATTGTCAATTGAAATAAATGTGGAAAAATACTAGCTGCAGCGATGTCTTTTACTTATGAGAAAAATAAATATGGATAAATACAGATAAAATGTACAAAAAATAAATATGGATAAATACAGACGGAAATGGCAAAAAAATAAATACCATAAAACCGGGAGCCCTAACCATAATTATTAAGGAGCCTTAGACATAGCTGCCAAGGTTTCAGATTGCTAAGTGTGACATTTTCACAATTTTAGTGTAGTTATGAGTGACATTTTAACGACTATGAGTGACACTTTCTCACAAGAGTAATAAGCAATTTAGACATACAAATAATATCAGATATTATACCCAGTTGAGCAACAAGAAACTAAGAAGTCATTGAACTAAAGTTTACTAACGGCAGGCAGCTGAAAACTGACCAGAGCAGTGTCAGGCTGCATGACTATAAAGTTTTCAGACCCAGTACACCACAGGACAGGGGGGAAGGTAACTCAGATTTATTGAAACATCAATGTTATTTATCAAGAGCATCCATAGCAAGTTAGCTTAACTACTAAAGCACAGATGCCCTAGCAGCCTTGCCCACACTGGTCCACCGGGTCCTCCTTACTACTGGCAATCAATAAAGCAAGTCAGCATGCAGAGAATTAGTGTAGATTCCAGGGCCTCTCTGTCGCACATGGGTCCCAGGCCACAACAGAAGGACAAAAACCAGCGTGAAGTATTAGCCATTGCAGAGTGCAGCAGTTTGGAAACCAGCAGCTGCATACATTGAGCAGCGGACTGACCCCATTCAACTACATAATTTAAACAAATAATAACAGCTCTCTCATAGCTGCCAAGGTTTCCGATTGCTATGTGTGACATTTTAATAATTTTTGAATAATTATGAGTGACATTTCAATGACTATGAGTGACACTGTCTCGCGAGCAAAATTAAGCAATGAAGATGAGGGAAACAATAATATGAGAAATTGCACACATTTGAGGAACGATAAACTAAGTTAACTGCTGCAAAACGTAAGAAATATAAACGACTTTCAATTATTAGACTGTAGCTAAAATTGCAGAAATGAGAAAAGCAGCTTCCAAGAGGTTCAACATGTCATTATACTCAGCTGTGACTCGCAGTCTCACTCAAATGCCGCCAGGGATCTGAGCAATAACGCAACAGTAAAACAAAGCAGACATACTGTGTGACTGCGAGGGGCACAGGCAAACTCAGAATAAGTCTAGGATGGATTGCATTCGTTAGTAGGCGTCTCTCTGTGAAGGCATCTGATTGATATGATACACACTTTACACATTGAACTGTTTAAGCTGTTGTAGAAAAAGGGTAGGGCTATGGCCTTTTCCAAGATTTGCCCGGCGCTAACCGCCTCTATACCATTCAAATTACCAAGCAATGAGGCAGGCGCCGGAGACTGGAAGGCAGGAAACATAAGTTTTTATTCCGACGGAGCAGAACACATCAGATCAGACAACAAGGTATCGTCTCGAGGTGCTCTAACAGCCTCTCTGAGGCCTGGCCTCTTATACCCTGGTTTATGACATGTGAGCATTCTTTATTGCATAAAAGACTCTTTAAACTTATGAAATGAAGTCCCCATAATCCTCGTGTCAAACCCACCCCCACATACATCCACAATAGAGGTCCTCACCCTACTGATAACAGGAGGGGGCTATCACGCGGCTGAGTGTTCCGTCGATTCTTAGGATGTGTGCGCCTGATCGTATCCCATGGGGTGGGGAGGCCATGATCAATAGTGTATCCTTTGAAGAGGAGCGACTCCATACAATAAGGGGCAGTAAACGGGATCTCCCGGCTTAGGCGATGGCCTCGGACCTGTGTGGACAGTTGGACTCGGGGGAAGGGGTCATCAAAGGAGAGGTATTCATGCCGCGTGGACAATCAAGTGCGGAGGGATGGTTTATCCACAGAGGGGTATTCATGGAAGGAGAGGAGGTGCTGGTCAGGCGCGGGCGTGACTCCCAAGGACAGGGTCATGCAGGAGGAGAAGGGTTATGCTCATGTGAGGGAGGGAGGGGGAGCCAGGGTGCGCGGAGGATGCTTGCAGGGTCAGAGGAGCGCGCTGGCGATCGATCGTGGACAGGGAGACCATGATACCTAAAATGGCTGTCGTGCACGTTGTACGTGGGTGACAAGCTGGCGCAGATGATGTTCAGCTCGTAAACTAAAATTCCACAGTCCTCCCTTTCAACATGTCTCGCCAACTTGTCAGTTCGGATTTATCCCCATAAGGCCACGTATTTCTACTTCATAGAGGGGACTCATGTGCTCATTTCGGAAGTCCAAAGTCTTTGGGCACATACAGTTAGAAACAAGGCTGAATAAAGATGGCAGACATTGGATACCCAAACAACACCCACATAATATCACAACAGGTATCAGTACGAAGGAAAACAACCTCCAACCCCAGTCCTTCAAAGTGTCCCAAAACCAGCTCCCAAGCGACCATCCTTCTTGTTCTTGGTGAACCTCTGAGGAAAGTCTGTGGAGGTGTTCGATTGCTTTGTAGACTGAGGGCGAGTTATCTGGCACGTAGGTGCAGCAGCTAGATCCGATGATGCGGCATGCTCCTCCTCGATCGGCTAGAACCACATCTAGAACAAGGCGGTTTTGAAGGGCCACAAGGCGGACCGCCTGAAGCTCAGCCGTGTTGTTGGCGAGGATGCCAGCCATGATGTTGATTGTTGTTTCTACTGCCTGGGTCAGGTGTCGGATAGCGCGGCTGTTTGCCATTGGGCCCCACAGGGGAACGAGTCCCTTTGCTGCATCCAGGAACTGTGATCCAGTGGAGTCGGCTTGTCCAATGTCATCTGCACGCCTCTGCCGGTGATGGTTAGCAGGGGCTACATACGTGGGGGGGAGAACGAAGGCAATGTAGCAGATACCCTTCCAACCTTTCGGGAGCCAGGTGTAAGCTTTGGTGCCACACACAAAGTACATATTTGGAGAAGCAACAAAGGAAGGGGGATCAACTGAGTCCAATGTTCTGATGATTCGGCAGGAACTGTGACCCACCAGCTGTGTTCCCTGTCCTTCGAGACACACAAGACCTGTGACATTGATAACAGACAGAGCCACAGTCAGAGTGGCGGTAGTTTGTTTTTGCAGATGAGAGAAGGTGGATCTAGCTGGATTGTGGAGCACCTGTACTTCGACACGTTCTTTGGCTGGAATGTCCTTAAGGAAGGTGGCGCCCGTGAGCACAGGACACAGGGGAGCAGAGGTCTTTTCGGTTTTGTTCCGCCAAAACCCAGAGTAGAAGTGCGACACTGTCTGGCTGGAAGTGGCGTTATCCTTGTGGCTCTCTTGCATGAGGATCAGCCAGGCGAGGCAGGAGCCGTGAACTGAGAAAGGAGAAGGGATGAAGGGGATGGAGTGTCCAGTGGCATGCGGGAGCAACCCGCAGATCCAGCAGTTCGTGGCATTTGCAGCAAGGTTGTGTTGGTTCAACAGTTGCACGAAGGAATTGTTCCAGAACTCCCTGCGTCTCTCTCGGAGCTGGGGTGACAGGGAGATCAGGTGGTGCTCTTTCATGGGGGTTGGTTGTGCGGTGGGCAGCAATGCCTGATGAGCCGGTGTGCTTTCCTCCAGGATCCAGAAGGAGGTCATGAGGAGGAGGCAAAAGAGGAAGACAATGAAGAAGGCGATTGTCTTTGATTTGTGCAGGTTGTCAGTCTTTGGGTTCCTGTAGTGGGTATTTCCGGTTGCTTCCATCATCTTCTCAACTGGCGCTTCCATCATCTTCTTATCTGGCGCTTCCATCATCTTCAAGGTGCTCGGTGGTGGGCACAACCACAGACTTCGTTTGGCTTCTCTCCCGGTAACCCTTGGTTGTGTTTAGGTCACCGTTCTGAGATTCAACTTAGTCCGTGGCCTACTTAGCCGAAGCTCCCTCCTTTCGACGCAGGAAATACCCTTCTCTGGATGGCACAGTGGGATCAGAGAATTTTGCAAGTTCAAGTGCCTCAGTATCGGGATAACAGTTCAATGTTGGTCGGTCTTTGTTCAGGAGCTCTTCTTGGGTGTTGACGTTTTCTGTCGTGGCCAGGGTCGCGGAGACCTTCCGGCAGTGGTGTGCGTGCAGCCAGTGCCTCTTCCCCTCCACTCAAAGCGCCGTCCGTGTGGTGATCAGCACTTGCCAGGGGCCCGTCCACCGGGGTTCCAGACTCTTGGTCCGTTGGAAGTTTCGGATTAGAACGAAGTCCCCCGGTTGGATGTCGTGGCCTGGGCCCCTGGAAGCATCGGGGATGGCCTGCTGCACCTGTTGATGAATGACAGACAACGTTTTAGTTAACTTGCACAAATAATCAGACAGTAGGACGTCCGGGACGTCATGAATGGAGGTCGGTTTGGGAGCAGTCCAGAGGTTCATCGGTCGCCCGAATACAACCTCGTAGGGGGTCAAATGGTGTTTGGTGGGAGTGGAGCGCATCGATAGCAAGGCCAGTGGGAGGGCATCTGGCCATTTAAGTCCGGTGGTGGCCACTATTTTTGACAATTTCAACTTCAGTGTGGCGTTATGGCGTTCCACCAGGCCGGCGGATTGGGGGTGGAAGACCGCATGAAATCTCTGTTTCACCCCCAACCCCTTTAGGATTAGTTGGATAACCTCAGCTATGAAGTGAAGGCCATTGTCGCTCCATAAAATTCGACAAAGGCCATAGCAAGGAAAGAATTCTTTCAGTAGTACTTTGGCAGTAGTCATGGCAGTGTTGTCACGGGTTGGATAGGCCTCTACCCATTTGCTGAAGGCACATACAATGACTAGTACATACTTCAAGCCTTGACATCTCTCCAGCTGGATGTAATCCATCTGGAGGACCTCAAAGGGGTGATTGGGGGTCCCAAACCCTCCCCGGGGTACCACAGTTCCTTTCCCGGGGTTGTGTTGCAGACAGATAAGGCACTGCTGGACTAGGCGTCTGGCTGAGTCGGGGATTTTGTCGTTGTGCCAGACTTTGGAAATGAGTTCGATCATGGGTGCAGATCCTATGTGCGCGGGGGAATGTGCCATAGTCAGTATGGGGATCAGGTATGAGTCAGGCAGCAACCATTTGTTTGCATCTTTTGTTCGCCAGCAGCCCTCATCATCCTTCAAACCCACCCCTGCCCACTTAGTCAGTTCGTGAGGGGTGCTGGCCGACTGGATGTCTCTAATCATTTCCCTTGCGTCAGTCCATTTCTCTGCTTGTGACCTGGTCACATACATGCGTGTCACCGTCCTATTCTCAGCTGTGGTTCGTGCAGTGATGTCGGCCAGTGCATTCCCTTGTCCGACTAAGTCTGTCACCTTTTGTGTGCCTGGCATTTGATCACTGCTAGTCATTTGGGGAGGAGAACCGCTTCAATCAGGGCAGAAACCAGATCTCCGTGAAGGATGGGGGTGCCGTGGGACGTCAGGAATCCCCTTTCCCTCCACAGGAGCCCAAAATGGTGAACCACCCCGAAGGCATACTGGCTGTCTGTATATACGTTCGCGGTGGTTCCTGTGGCTATGATGCATGCTCGTGTGAGGGCTATCAGCTCTGCTGCCTGGGCAGATCGTTGTGTGATGCGGGCTGTCTCAACTACTGTTCGGGCTGTCGTTACTGCATAGGCAGCTGAAGTGGTGCCATCTGGGAGTTTGATGCATGAGCCGTCTACCCATAGCTCTCCATCGGGGTCTGTGAAAGCAGTGTCTCGGAGGTCAACTCTACTCCTAGTTTGTTCGTCCGTGAGGGTCACACAGTCGTGTATGGGAGGCACGTCGGGGTCATTTTCAGGCAGGGGCAACAATGTGGCAGGATTCAAAGTCGTGCATCTCTTTAGTGTGATGTGGGGTGCAAGTAGCGTCAATTCGTACCCTGTCAGTCGTGCGCTGGTCAGATGTTGAGTCTTGGTTTGGTTCAGAAGGGTGTCGACTGCATGGGGTACTAACACGGTGAGGGAGTTTGAAAGTACGATTCCCTCGCTCTGACGGATAGAGACAGCAGCGGCAGCTACTGCTCGAAGGCAGGCAGGCAAAGCTCTGGCTACAGGATCAAGAGTGGCGGAGAAGTAGGCACAAGGGCACTGCTTAGGACCAATTGATTGAGTTAGGACAGACAATGCACACCCCTCCCTTTCGTGGGTGAAGAGGGAGAAGGGTTTGGAGTAATCCGGGGTTCCCAGGACGGGCGCTGAACAGAGGGCATCTCGTAATTCCTTAAAGGATGCTTGACACTCAGGGGTCCAAGGGAGCGGGAAGGGGGCGTCTTTGGTCAACAGGGCAAGTAGGGGTTTCACAATGAGGCTAAAATTAGGTAACCACTGTCGGCAAAAAGAGGTAAGGCCAACCAAAGAGCGGACTTGCTTTTGTGTTTTTGGGACGGGGGTGTCTAGGATGGTTTGGATTCGATCGGGTGTAAGTTTCCTCCCTTCTTTGGATAGGAGATGGCCTAGGTATGTCACTTGCGGCTGGCAGAACTGCAATTTCTTTTTAGAGACTTTATGGCCATTTTCTGCAAGAAAGTGTAGGAGTTGGACAGTGGCTGTGATTGCAAGTGGGGTGGTGTCGGCCGCCAAAAGGATATCATCGTCATATTGGATCAACACCACTCCATCCGGTAGCTGGATGGCGTCCAGCTGTCTTTTGAGGGCCTGGCTGTAAATACTGGGACTTTCAGTGTACCCCTGGGGAGCTCTACAAAATCGGTACGAGCGGGATTTCAGGGTGAAGCCGAAGAGATAACGGCTGTCTGGATGGATGGGGATAGAGAAAAACGCATTCTTGAGGTCGATAACAGTGAAGGTGGTGGCAGTGGACGGGATGAGGGTCAGAATGGTGGTGATATCTGAGACTACGGGGTATTGGGGTACAACCACTTTGTTGATCTCTCGCAGGTCGATGATGAAGCGGCACGCTTTCTCATCTCCCTCGCCTTGCTTCTTGACAATGGGTAGGATAGGGCTGTTGCAGACATTGCTAACCACTTCTTCGACCACTCCTGCTTCTACCAGAGACTGAATGATCCCTACCAGTGCCTTCTCACCCTCGGGCGATATCCGATACTGCGGGAGTTTCGGGAGCATAGCGTCCTGTCTCACAGTTATATGAATAGGGTCAATCATCATTCGTCCCACATCAGAGTCATTTTTGGCCCATAGGTACGGAGGCAGGGTATCAAGCAAGGACAGGTCAGCATCAGTTATGGAGCACATGTGTCGTGCAGGGCAGGATTTGGGTATGTCTGGGTTGTCGTACAGGATGACTCGGACTCCATCCGGGGAACACCTAATGGTAGCTCGAAAATGCTTCAGTAAGTCAATGCCCATAATGGCGTCAGGGGAGTTGGAGGAGAGCAGAAATGTTGTGTCAGTGGTGTTGCTTTCTAGGTCAAAGGTGACAGGCACGGACAGGGGGTTAGTGGAGGGCGTCCCATCGAAACCTATCGATGTAATGTGTGAGCCAGACAAGGGTGCCCTTGGAATCAGTCGTTTTGATAACACACTACGTGTCGCCCCAGTGTCTACCAAAAATGGAGACTCTGTACCCAGGACCTTAGCAGTGACATAAGGACCTTGCTGGTCAACACAGAGCTCGACTGGATCCCTCCCTTGCCCCTGGCAGTCCTATGCAAAATCGGGGGCATTCTCACCGTCGGATAGTTGATACTGGTTCTGTCGGGGACGGTCAAATGTGTTCGATCTCCCTGATCTGTCATTGTTGGTGTCGTTTGTGTGCCCTTGTCCTTGTCCCCTATTTCTCGGTCCACCCGCTACATCCTTGGGGTCCCTATTCCTGTTCATCTCTAACAGAACCGGACACTGGGATTTCCAATAGCCGAATCCTTTGCAGAAGGCACATTGGTCATCGCTAATGTCTCTACGTCCAATGTGGGGGGTTGGGGTGTGGTCTTTAGGAGGTGGATTTCTAGGGATGGTCGATTGGTAGTTCCCCCTGTGGGGTTCCCGTCCGACCGCTATACCTTGTATCTGGGCTATCATCACTCTTTCTTTCAAATCTTTCTTCTTTTTCTCGGATGCCCTATCATTCTCATTCTTCTGGTGCTCGTAATACTGAGCCATCTGAAGGATAGCTGCGGGTTTGGAGGCCCCCCAACTACTCTCACTCGTCTGCAGTTTTTGGGAGACCTCTTGTGATAGCCCCTTCACATAATTCTGCACAAACAGGTGTTGTCCGGTTGCGGTGGTCATGTCTTGGCCACTGTAGTCGGAGAACACTGTCTCGAATCGGGAGAAGTATTCTGATACATCTTCCTGGGGTTTCTGACGACAGGCCGTGACTATCGACCAATCTACCTTTTTCTCTGGGATCAGTGTCTTTAACTTCTGAACTAATTTGTCTGGGAGTTCTAATATGTCCTTTATTGGTTTCCTTCCAGGCTCTCGCTGTCTATCTAGTTCACTGAGTTGGTTCCAGGTATGTCCAAACAGATCTGTGTGGTCAGCCTTCCGGATTTGCTTCCACACGTCAGCTGGCAGGCATAACCCGAAAAACAAGTCAATGTCTGCTAAAGTCATTATCGTCGAACCCAAGGCTGTGCCCAATTCGGTATAGAATGCTGTCGGGTTCTTTCTTAAATCGGGCAGAGTTTGTCTAAAAGTTAGGATATCTTGTCGGTCCCATGGTTGGTAAACCCAATTGTACACAACCCTCCCTTTTGCATCTGCATGATTAATATTATCGTTTGTTCCCAGACCACGTGGCGGAATCCAGTAAGGGGCCGCCTCTCTGATGGGCATCATAGTGTTGGCTACTTCTACTGAGGTCGTTTCAGGGACTGTAACCTTGGCTTCTGGTTTTTGTTCCGTGAGGTGGCGGAAGACCTCAAGCATCTGCATGAAGAGCTCCGCTGCCTCACATTCAGTCCCATCCCCAACATCAATCTTCCTATACAGCGTTGTCAGTTTAGCGGGGCCCTTACTCTGATACCTATCCTCATATGCGTTCAGGGTGTGGTAGCTGAATCGTAAAATGAAATGCCGTCTGTGGCTGTCGGCATGCGAATTATACATGTTCATTGTGTATTCTTCGCTCTCCCTTCGTTCTACTAATGCCTTTGCTATTTTGTCAATCCCATCCCGCTCATCTTTGCTCAACAGATTTGGTCTGGCTGGTGGGTGCTTGCTAGCCTCGGGGTCATCTGGTGGTGCTGCTAATGTGGCTGGTGCGGAGGCCGTGAGGGCTGGTGCACTATCGTTAAGGTCGTTCTCGTTCGCACTCAGGGCCTGCAGGTGTTGTTGGCAGGGGGCATATGGAGGGGGCATGTAGATGATTGGGGGACCTAGCAGTAACTCATCGTTCGCCCGTTGTTTGGAGGGCAATTCAGGGTAGAGCGCAGAGGGGGTCCTAACGGGACATTGACCCGTCGATCCTGATTCTTGGTTTTGTGTAGCTTCCTTTCTTTCTTTTATTTCTTCTTCTAGTTGCTTAGCGGCTAGGTGGGCTGCCTTTCGTAATTCTTTCCCTATTTTTGCTTCCTCTCTTTTTCTTCGTTGTTCCGTTTCTTTGCGCCACATGCCGATACTATCGAGCATAGTGGGCGTAGTCTTATTTTTCTGGAGCGCTATTTCTAATGTTTTTATTTTATGATCATCAAAGGAACCTATCAGTGGCCACTGACTTTTGAGGTCCGTCTTTGTGTATTTATGCCATAACCTAGTATAGGCAATAGCGACTAGTCCATGCTTGGTGAACATGTCCTTATTAGGGGTGCCTTCCAGTGGAGCTGGATGGTTCATCTCTAATAAGCGGTCCGGGCTGAACAGGCTACCAATCAGTGGGGAGAAGATAGGCATGACGGGTTACAACGGGGACAAAGGTCTGCACTACCTATCTTATCACGGCGGGCAAAGACTAGACAGAATATTTCTATTCTCCGTTGTTTGCAGGCGGTGAATACCTCAAAAGAACCAATATCGAACAATCAATGTTCGGTCAATCAAACAATCAGTGGGGAGAATAAGTGGGTACGACGTGTTAAAGGTTTGCGTTACCCACTCTTTCTCTACCTGCAAAGAGAGACCTTGTTCTTCCCTGTTTGCAGACAGAGAATCTCCAGACAACAATCCACGAACGACAGTTCGGGAAAACAGTGGGGGAGGAAGATAGGCACGACGGATTACAATGGGGACAAAAGTCTGCGTTACCTATCCTTCACTGCTTGCAAAGAGAGAGCCTGTTGTTTCTCCGTTTGCAGACGGTGAATCTCTAGAGGGATCAACAAAAGAGTAATACTAGTATTATCCAAATCAAACAATCATTTCTCAATTTGTCGTGTTTACACGACCTTACCCGGACCGCATGGACGGTTTCCTGTCTTCCGAATCCAGCGCCCGATTGTCCTCTATTCTTCGTGATGTTCGTGGCACTCCTGATGGTTCCCAGTCAGGACCGTAGATCACTCGAGAGAGGTCTGTTCGGAACTAGTGAAGGTCGGATGATCGGCTGTCAGACGAGGGTCTATCGGACACGAGCTCTCCCGATCGTTGCAGTCGTTCACTCTGTCGTCGGGACCTCTCCCACTGGATCCACGTGTCGCTGATGGGCCCCACGCTTTGGGACGCCAATTGTAGAAAAAGGGTAGGGCTATGGCCTTTTCCAAGATTTGCCCGGCGCTAACCGCCTCTATACCATTCAAATTACCAAGCAATGAGGCAGGCGCCGGAGACTGGAAGGCAGGAAACAGAAGTTTTTATTCCGACGGAGCAGAACACATCAGATCAGACAACAAGGTATCGTCTCGAGGTGCTCTAACAGCCTCTCTGAGGTCCTAGTTCCCTGCGTGACATGTGAGCATTCTTTATTGCATAAAAGACTCTTTAAACTTATGAAATGACGTCCCCATAATCCTCGTGTCAAACCCACCCCCACATACATCCACAATAGAGGTCCTCACCCTGCTGATAACAGGAGGGGGCTATCACGCGGCTGAGTGTTCCGTCGATTCTTAGGATGTGTGCGCCTGATCGTATCCCATGGGGTGGGGAGGCCATGATCAATAGTGGATCCTTTGAAGAGGAGCGACTCCATACAATAAGGGGCAGTAAACGGTATCTCCCTGCTTAGGCGATGGCCTCGGACCTGTGTGGACAGTCGGACTCGGGGGAAGGGGTCATCAAAGGAGAGGTATTCATGCCGCGTGGACAATCAAGTGCGGAGGGATGGTTTATCAACAGAGGGGTATTCATGGAAGGAGAGGAGGTGCTGGTCAGGCGCGGGCGTGACTCCCAAGGACAGGGTCATGCAGGAGGAGAAGGGTTATGCTCATGTGAGGGAGGGAGGGGGAGCCAGGGTGCGCGGAGGATGCTTGCAGGGTCAGAGGAGCGCGCTGGCGATCGATCGTGGACAGGGAGACCATGATACCTAAAATGGCTGTCGTGCACGTTGTACGTGGGTGACAAGCTGGCGCAGATGATGTTCAGCTCGTAAACTAAAATTCCACACTGTCAGCTATTGTTTGCACTGTCTGTTTTTATTTGTTTAAATGGTTGACGATCTCTGCAGTTCACCACTTTGCGCCAGACGCCTGAACATCGCCTGCACCCCTTTATCTGAAGCCACAGCTAAAAGCACAATCACAGAGAAGCATTCTTTTCAGGGAACCAGCGCGTCCGAAAAGTCGTAATGCTAATGAGTTCTGTGGCTGGCAGGCAGTCAGTGAGCTGCCCCCGGTGCACCCTCAACCCCATTAACAGCAGATCACGTCACTCTGAAATCATGACCTACCAGTAGCCGCTTTTACAAATTGAAATAAAGTTTGTTTCTTACATTCTTGCAGCGCTCGAAGGCACAAGGCAGTGATGTCACGCGTTTCTCCAGGCTGGCTATGTGCACTGAGTTGCTCCAGTTTACAGTTGTCTCTGGAGTCTAGATTACTGGAAAAGTTGTTGACTGCGGAGGTACAGTTTTAAAATGAACGGGTTGACTTTTTATTCTGTGCTCCACGCACTTGCAGCACTGGTATAAATTAAATCTATTTTACCAAGGTGAGGAGGCCGGGCGTGCGGTCGTGAGCACCATTTTCCTCTGAAGTGAGGGGGCCCCCTTGGCCCCTGGAGCATGAGGGCCCCTGCCCCCTGGGGCTGCGGTGGAGGGAGGGGGGCTGTGTTACGCCCCTGTCTTCCCCTCTTAGACGAGCAGTGGAAGACGCTTTCTGTGAGGAGGAGTGGGAGGGGGGACTCTGCTCTTGTAAGGGGCCTGGCAGATTCGGAGTGAAAGAGAAACAAAGTTATGTTTTTTTCTCTTCACTTCTGAGTCAGCCCGCAGAGCAGCTCAAAGCAGGCTGAAAATATAATCTGCTTTACAGGAGACACTGTGTCTGACACACACTTTGGAAGAACAAGCTGAGGGGCCCCCCTTCATATATAGAAGAGCGGGGGCTGCGGGGGTGTCCGTTACGCCCCTGTCCTGATGATAAGGTCCTAGTTCCCTGCGTGATTTTCCTACAGTGTTTAGGGTTGCGTAGGAGGTATTTACCTTTACCAGTGATTACTGGTTGTGTGCTACATTTACTATTTTTAGTGCTACAGTCATTATATGTTTATGTGCTAAGTGTTATACCTACAAGTATTATTTCTAAAAAGTGCCTACCCCTGACAGTGGTCCATGTGGCCCTGTCCTGTACATAATCCCTTGTAAATTGTGCCCGTGCCTGTTGGCACATTGTAAAGTATGTGTGTTATCTAATGTGTTTTTACTATAATACAAAGGCTATTTTTTATATTACCTTGTGTGGAGTTTCCTTTGTGGTGGGCCTTGGGTGTTGTTGCTGGGTGCGCGCGCAAACGCTTTACACATCGCCTCCGAGATTAGCCTTGCTGCTCCCGTCACGTTACCTAGAGGGTGAGCAGGGGTTATCTTGTTGTGTAACTCCCTTGCCCTGACCTTAGACATGGTGATCTCTGACTAACTTTGGCATGAGCCTTGGCCCGCCCGGGGTCCCTGGTCTAACATTGGTGGCAAGCGGTGAGGAATGGACTTGCGTTTGCGCTGTACCACAGTGGCGACAGGCCGCACTACAAAACTCTACATTTTTAGATAACCACATTTTGGGGATTATTGTTTTTTAGGTGAAGTCTCAGTATTGCTTCTCCTGAAAGGTGTCATTTTGTAATTTTGTCCAGTAGCTTGTTCCCCGCCCTGCTCCCAGATTGGTACCTGTGTCACTTATGGTCAGGTTGAGAAATCAGGGGTGGTAGAAACTGCCTTACTGAGGGGGGGGGGGTGTGAATGAGTGGTGTGTTACACTGGACAGAGGAGTGCAAGTTCTCTGAGATAGGAATCTTGCTGAATTTTGTTAATTGTGTACCCTGTTAAGCTCAGACCCCCAGGTTCCCTGTGTCAAACTTTCCTTGAGAACGTCCGCCAAAATGGAACCTGCTTTTGATCTCTGTGGTCTTTTTAGATACAGTAGGTTAGAGCTGGTCAGATTCTGTGAAAAGGGAGGCATAGAGGTGAGTGAGTCGGATACTCAGTCCCAGCTTAGGGACAGCCTGATCCTATGGCAAAAGGGTCAGTGGGATCTTGAGCACAGTGAGAGAGATAGGGCCCGGGCCGCACGGCATGAGGGTGGCGAGTCTGTGGGGGGCCCTGAAGAATGTGAATTGGATGATGATGACAGTGGATGGGCACCAGCAGATAGTGAAGACCCCATAGATAGGGAGTCCCTTGCTGGGTCCAGTGTCATCCCTTATCCTGTCCCCAGAGGAGTGGTTGGATAGGAAGGAAGAGCGGGAGCATCAACTAGCGATGGAACAGCTCAGGTTAGAGCATGCCAAGCTAGAGGCTGAAAGGGCTTGTTCAGGGAGAAGGTAACCCTAGAGAGTAGGTTATCCCTTGAGTGCAGTTATGATTTTCTGGATTCCCCAGGGAGGGGTGAGTCCAGTGGTGGCAGCGATTTAAATGTCAGTGTAGACAGTCCGACTCCCAGTTCCCTGTGTATAGTACCTGGTTCCTGAGAAGAGGAGTATCGGTTGCAGTTCAGGAACCTTAGGAAACTGTCTCATCAGTCTTGGGAGGAGTTTGTGGACGAATGTGAAGAAGCACTGGACAGTTGGAGAGAGCTTAACCCAAGACAGGATTTGGGTGGACTGCTCGGTGTGGTTATCAAGGAGCAGATGCTCAGTGTTGTTTGTCCAGAGTTGCGCCAGCACCTGTTGAGGTGTGGTTCCTTTTGTCCTTGGGACCTTGCAGCAGAAGCAGAGTGCTGGGACAGTGCGAGAGGTTCTTTAAAGTCACTAGTGAGTGATTCTAACAATAGTGGGTCAGGTGTCCTCCAACCCAGCGTGGTGGAGGAGGGTGAGAGTAGCCCAGCTAGGTCCCAGTATAGTGAGGAGGGTGTAGGGGCTTACTGCCTGTCTCAGTGGAGCGGGAGTGAGTGTGAGACCGAGAGTCCCCAGACGCCCGAAGCCCTGCCTCAGAGCCTGGATGGTTTCTTTAGGGAACACCAGGATGGGGACCTAAGCTTGCCTGTTAGTTCACTTGAGGGAGAGCTCCTAGTGTGTGGAGGACCTGGAGCATCTGTAAGCGGAGCTTCTATGGTTATAGAGTCTGGCAGTACTGCTCCAGGAGGTACAGGAGTCCAGCGAAAGGAGTGATTGGGGAATAGTGTGTGAGTTCCCAGAAGTCCTGGAGTGCCAGGCAGTGATTCCACCAAAGGTTCTAGACCGGAGGTTGGAGGTCCAGGTTCAGGGTTTGCCTGACCTCAAGGGTGGGAATACTGTAATCAGTGTCCTGATCAGTTCTTTGTCCTGAGGTACCGCCCCGGTTGAGAGGGAGCAGGACTCTGGAAGGGGGTGCAAAGGGTGGGAGAGCCCACCTCTGACCCCGGTACCACCTGAGGGGTTAAACCCTAGGTTGGGAGAATGGTGTTTAGAGGGTACCCCTCAAAGGAGGAGGAGGAACCCTAGGAGAACCCTAGGAGAAGAGATAGGGGGGAGGAGAGCCTTCCCTGAGACTCCTGGTCCACCTAAGGTTGTAGACCCTAGGCTGGAGAACCAGTGGCAGTTTAGCCCTGTCTTGCAGACAGGAAGAGTGGAGAATGGCTATTATGTGCCAGGGGTTACTACCCCCACTTTGTGAGTAGGCAGGAACCAGTGGCACCTGGGTGGCCTAGGGCCTGGTCCTGGCCGAGGGCAGCTGGAGAGTACCAGTGGGGTATCCCAGTTAGTCCCTACCATAGTTTTAGAAAGAACCCCAGGGGTTCACCGTGGTGTAAAACAGGAGGGTGTCCCTGCAGTTGCGGGCCCGCGTCCGTGTTTTATCGCCCCAAGCAGGGAAGCCCATCACGGTGGTGATTGGTCTACCCTGCGTTTTGGCTGGAAGGGGGTTGTGTTGGACTTGGCTCTTCTGACAGGTTCACCCCTAATCTTTTTGCTTTTAATCTGTGATCTGTGTTAATGATTTTCTGGTCTCTACACACTTTTTCCCTGTGTCTCAGAGTAAAGTGCGTGCATGTAGTTAGGCTGGCCTGCTCTCCCATAGGGATGCATGGGGAATATCTGTGTCCCTGGAGAGTGCAGACTCGAATTTGGTATGTGCGAGCTCGTGAGAATGAATGCTTCGCAATGATGTATGTGGCATGAGTGTGTCTTGTGCGGAAGTGCCACTTCTAGGACTTGGCATATTAATGTAAAATATGCCTGGCGTGTGATTGGCTGGAGCTGGCTGGTGAGCCTGGCTCCAGGAAGGCTGGGTGGGTCTGCCCGGTGGTGAGTGTGAGATTAGCATGTTGATGGCTGGGGAGGAGTGCACCTGGTCCCTGATGGGGCTGCACTTTCCCCACACAATGCTGGCTCCACCCCCATTGGTGCGACTGATGACCCTAGCCCTGCTAGTGAATGAAATGGGTGGTTGAGCTATCAAGGGTGATCCAAAACGAGCTGCGACTGGTTTCTCCCCCACCCTGCACCTACAGACAAAGGAATTTACAGTATAAGAAGGGGCTGTGTCCCCATACAATTTGTTCTGCCTTTGGATCCTAGCTGAGGGGGCTGCTGCTGTTGCTGGGGCCAGGAGGACCGCCACTTGGACTGTCTCTCTGCCTGGAGACCCAGTGAGCTGGCTCTGGGCCCAGCCTTGCCCCCTGCCTGCCTAAAAGGACTTTGCTGAAGCCCTACTTGCTGATAGCGCCTGGGAGCGCTTTATTTGAATTTGAATTTAAAAACATTTGTACAGCGCTCGCATACCCAGCGGTTTCATGGCGCTAGTGGTGATCAGTGGATGGCAGCAGCAGAGAGATTTAGGGGTAGGCTTGGGTGAACAAAAAAGTTTTAAGGTTTTTTCGGAACAGGGGGTAGGAGAGTGAGGTGCGCAGAGCAATCGGGAGGGAGTTCCAAAACGTTGGAGCCAGGACAGCGAATCTCGCTCCGCCCGCCCTCTGCTTTTTAAAGCGGGGGATGGTAAGGAGGGCCAAATGGGCCGAGCGGAGTTCTCTGCCTGGGCAGTATGGTTTGATGAGGGAGCAGATGAACTCGGGAGCAGTGCCCGCTCTGGCTTGATAAGTAAGACAGCCGAGTTTAAACAGGGCACGCTCTCTTATGGGGAGCCAATGCAGAGTTTTGAGTAATGGGGTGACCCGATGATATCTGGGAAGGCCATGGATCAGGCGGGCCGCCTGATTCTGCACCAGTTGTAAACGATGGATCATGTATGCAGGGGCTCCGTTATAGACTATGTTGCCATAGTCTATACGGGACAGTACCATGGCCAGCATGATGATTTTTAGAGCTGGGGGGGAAAAGAAGCGGGAAACTTTCCTAATCACTCTGAGGGAGAAAAAAGATGAAGAGACCACAGAATTAACTTGTGGGAGAACAGTAAGCTGGGGATTGAGAAAGATACCCAGGGTTTTCACTTTGGGAACCGGGAGTGGAGGGGCACCAAGGGAGGGGGGCCAGAAGGAGGAAGACCAGGGACTGCAGCCACCTCCGGTCAGGACCAGTTCGGTCTTGTCCGGGTTGAGTTTGAGGTGGCTGCAGTTCATCCAATCTTGAATGAGGGTCATGATGGTTTGAACGTTCAGGGCAGATGAAGGTGAGTGGGACAGGTTGAAGATTAACTGGAGATCGTCCGCGTAGTTGAACACGGTGACCTCCAGTTGCTGTAACATAAAAATGAGGGGGAAGATGTAAAGGTTAAACAGAAGAGGGGAAAGTGATGAACCCTGGGGGACCCCGCATTCTACCTTACGAGAGGCCGCTGCAAAACCAGCCAGATGGACTCCCTGTGTTCTCCCAGCAAGAAAGGACTTTAGCCAGCAAAAGGCTAGGCCCTCTACACCCGCCGCCTTGACACGGTTGAGGAGGATGGTATGGTCCACCGTGTCAAAAGCGGCGGATAAGTCAAGGAGAATCAGGGCTTGCGGAAGGTTGATGTCGATTCCTTCACGCAGCTTGTCCATGACTGAGATGAGCTTTATTTTGCCTTCTAGCGCTGGAGGGCGCTTTTTCTTGAACCTTCGGCGCTGGGAGCGCTGTATTTGCCCTAGCTCTCCGAGCGCTTCATTTTTACTCTAAGCGGCTGCCCACGCCGCATTTGCCCGCTTTACTTGCCAATTAGTCCCTTAGCAGGTGCCCACCCCGCCAGGAACCTAGCTGTTGGATTTATCATTTAATTTGGGGAAGCCCACTCCTCGTTTATACAGAAGCAATCACTGCCGCCGGCCCGTGGTTTCTCCGTGAGGCGCTGTCCCGCCTCCCCACCCCAGGGCCGGGCTGCTATTGGCCGCAGCCGCGACCCCGGGCCGTGCTGTTATTGGTGTGACCGCCCCGAGGCAGGAGGCTCGTCGGAAGGGCTGCGTAGGATTGGCAGCCCCGCCCGCCGCACCAGAGGAAGAGGAGTCCGGCCGCAAGTACCCCGAGGCCCCTGTGCTACGAGTGAGAGAGTAGCAGAGGAGCCGGGAGACCATAGCGGAGCCCCGCCCACCTCCAGCGAAGTCCGGAGAAAATGAGCCGGTGAGTGCGGGTGGGCCCTTTTGGTTCTCCAGGGCGGCTCCATTGTTCTTAGAGTCCGAGAGGCTCAGCGGCGGCACTTCATGTTCGAGCCCCGAGAGGCTCCAGGCATTCCATATTTTTTTAAGAGCCGGTCGAGCCTCTTGGGGCATTTACATCGGTGTCTGAGTCCCCCGTGAGGGACTCCAACGAGGCTCGCATATTGTATTGAGAGCCCGGGAGGCACAGGGGCATTCCTGTTTACGAGCCCAAGAGGCTCCACGCCCGCAGTTGATTTGCGAGCCCCAAGAGGCTTGAGCGCCAGCTCCTTGTCTTTGAGCCCTGAGAGAGGCTCACAGCCCACATTATTGTTTAGAGCGCTGAAGCTCTTAAGTGCCTTTCTATTTGTTTTAGAGCCCAGAGAGGCTCTTAGGGGACACAAGTGTGGTTATAGCCCCGAGGCTCCCACGCAGAAGTTGCCCTCACCATTGTGTTCTTGAGCCCACGAGGCTCCAACGTTGCCCATCTGTGATTTACAACTGTCCAGCACTTAGTGGACAGTTGCTACGTTTAGGCTTTGTGTTCTTTGCTGCCTGCGCAGCCTACCCTGACATTTGGACTCAGGCAACTTCAGCCCTTGCAAGGCCAGTTGGCCTGAGGCACAGTTCTAGTGTTGTGCTATGTGCACCCTGCGCATTGTGATTTGCTTGCTTATTTGAGTCCTGCACAAATGTTTTACCTGCACCTCTGAATGTGTTTTAATGCCTCATGTGCTTAGGTGTTTTATGTTTTATCCCCTCTGCTAAAAGTGACCTGCTTAGAGGATTGTTGATGTCCCATTACCTTTGCTAAAAGTGACCTGCTTAGGTGTTTTATGTTTTATCCCCTTTGCTAAATGTGACCTGCTTAGGTGATTGTTTAGGTTTCCTTCCCTTTGCTAAAAGTGACCTGCTTAGGTGATGGTTTTCCTTCTAAAGGTCCTGATGATAAGGTCCTAGATCCCTGTGTGATTTTCCTACAGTGTTTAGGGTTGCATAGGAGGTATTTACCCTTACCAGTGATTACTGGTTGTGTGCTACATTTACTATTTTTGGTGCTACAGTCATTATATGCTTATGTGCTAAGTGTTATACCTACAAGTATTATTTCTAAAAAGTGCCTACCCCTGACAGTGGTCCATGTGGCCCTGTCCTGTACATAATCCCTTGTAAATTCTGCCCGTGCCTGTTGGCACATTGTAAAGTATGTGTGTTATCTAATGTGTTTTTACTATAATACAAAGGCTATTTTTTATATAACCTTGTGAGGAGTTTCCTTTGTGGTGGACCTTGGGTGTTGTTGCTGGGTGCGCGCGCAAACACTTTACACATCGCTTCGGAGATTAGCCTTGCTGCTCGCGTCACGTTACCTAGAGGGTGAGCAGGGGTTATCTTGGTGTGTAACTCCCTTGCCCTGACCTTAGACATGGTGATCTCTGACTGACTTTGGCGTGAGCCTTGGCCAGCCCGGGCTCCCGGGTCTAACACAGACTATGGTAGTTCCTGCATTAGGCACTGATGAAAAATGGTAAAGCTGCATATCTGTTGCACAATGTAAAAAAATATATGAAACTGCAAAAATGGTACGTGAAATGATTTCCATGTATCTGGGAAAAGAAATGCAAATGTAAATAAGTCCTGGCAAAGGCAATAGGTCTGGCTTTATTTTGCATGCAATCATTGGTGCAACACTAGATGACCATTAACCTGCAGTCAGTGTTTGGCGTCACTGTGTCTTGTACATGTGCATTTTAAAGCATATTGTAAAGAAGATACAGTACAACTCTATATGTACAAGGCTCACTTTTGCTATAAAATTACTCTTATTTGTGAGGTGTGGCCACGATTCTGGCAACACCCTACCATGATTTTTGTCATAAAAGAGTGGGTTTCCTGTTTTTTTTTGCTCTCACATTCAAATGATTATCAACCAGTACAACACTGTTTTATAGTAACTTGAAGTTGGACCATCAATTCATTTCCAGAGCGACCCTCACTTCAGATGACAGAGAAAGCAACCTGCAGTGCCTTGTTATGAAAATATACAATGCAACACCCAAGTGCTTGACATATTCTCTTGATTTAAAAAATAGCAATATCTGGGCTCGAATGAGACCTACCGTTATATTCAAATAAGACATGCACTGATGACAGCAATAGAGGCGGGAGCGGAGATCCCTGAATCCTCCCCGCTAGAAGATCGACTACTTACCGACTTTATGCAGACTAGCGCCACTTCCCTTACATACAAAAAGTTACTGAATAACCTACCAGATCCCCTACAGAAATTGAAAGAGAAATGGGAAAGTGAGATAGGCGAATTGGACAAGACGGACTGGAAAGCTGCTATGGCATCACCGAAGGAAGCGGGCATATCGTCTCGGTTCCGACTGGTGCAATTCAAAATATTACACCAGGTTTATTATACAAGGACCACCCTGCACAAATTTCACAGGGCTGACCATCCATATTGTCTGCGGGGCTGTGGGGAAGAAGGTACACTGTTACATACTCTCTGGGAATGCCCAACTATTGCTGATTATTGGCGACAGGTAATGCGTACCATATCCCAGACTTTAGAAGTATCCATTACACCTGACCCGCGTGTGTGCTTGCTGAATGTATGGGGGCCGAATGACCTGACGCGCCAGGGACAACAATGGGCCATTGTGGGTATTATGGTGGCCAAACGGGATATAGCACAGAGATGGGGAGCGGCGGATGCACCGACTCTGAGGCAGTGGTGTAGGAATATGGATATGCTTCTTGTGATTGAACAAGCAGTATACAAACTGAGGGCCAATCCTCGCAAATGGAACAAGGTCTGGCTGCCTTGGAACAAATATCGGGGGGAACTGTGTGAGCCGCTGCCGGAAGAAGACATTGATAGTTCAGAGGATGAGGAAGATATAGAATAATTAACCTGATTGCTAACCAGAAACGCTGATACAGTGGTGTGGTGGGATACACATGTTGTTCTGCCGGATCTATTGGGGAACCACGAGGAGCGGGAGGTAAACAGGGAGTGCTAGTGCTGACATGCTGGGGTAGAGGATAGAATCATGGGTGCTGGAATGTATGAAGCATGTTTAATCTATTGAGTCACAAGTTGAGTTATACAAAATCAAATCAAATCAGCTTTATTCGATTAATTAAAATCATAAAAGCAATCACATGACATTTTAGATAAAATCAAACAATTCATATAGATATAAAAAGAAATTCATTTCAAGTTCATAAATATACTATAAAAGTGATTTAAAATATTAAAAAGGAAACAACTTATACAAATGTATAACAATCAGTAAAAGTGCAGTAATGCCTCTTAATTGTCCATCAGCAGCTCTTTTTGCCTTATTACGCATAGCTGCAACCAGAAAACTTGCAACCCCAAAAATCACCTTAGTACTGCCCAGTAGTTGTAGGTATAATAGTGCAGGACGCACTTGTGTAAACCCCGCCTCTTTCAATAGTGGTAATAAAAACTGTTTTCGGATAGCAGAAAAGAAATCACAAAACATGATAAAATGCATTAGAGATTGATCCGAAAAATTGTCACAGCAACAGGGAATAGATTGTTCAGGTTTTCCCCATACTGGATAGTTACCAAGAGAGAATTGTATAATATTGAATCTGAATCTAACCAGCAGATGTCGGTGGAACGGGATGGTAACAATCCTTAAATAAGTTTCAATTTCTGGAGTGGACAAGAGCATATAATTAGCTCTGATGTTCGGTTTTATGACCTCCACTGCTTCCCGTTCTTGCATGGCTAGTCCCAGAAAGTTCTCCTTGATCCATTTAATATCACACTTATGTATCGATTTTGGTGAGGTGTATAGATCAGGCTGACCCAAACTACATAAAGTGTTCTTAATATAGACTAGCCAGGGGATTTTGTTTACTCTATCTAAAGCCATACAAACAGTAAGGATGGTGTGATTAGGAGTAATTTCATCATTCAACCATGTTTTAGCCCAGCAGATTAGTGGGGCTAATTGTAACTTGTCCGAAATATACCCAAGTCCTAACTCTGAGTGTATTGTAAATACTGGGGTTGATTGGGGGACTGTTAGAAGAGATCTCAAGAATTTATTCTCTATGATCTGCAATTTTTTCTGTGGTAAAATGCCCCATAGTGATGCACCATATAGAGCTATTGAGAGACATTTCGAGTTGTAAACTGTTAAGAGAGCCTCTGTGGGTCAGGACCCCAGGCGTTTGGCAAAACTCATTAGGGCTGTAACAGATCTGGTAACAGCTATACCTTTAGATTGAAGTTGAGGGGCCCAGGTACACTTTTCGTCAAAAGTTACACCCAAATATGAAAATACAGGTACCCTGGATACCTCCTCGCCATTACAGGTAAAGCATTTTATTTTTGCTCCCTTAGGTCGTTTACCCACCACCATGACATGTGATTTTTGGTTGTTCACCTGCAGGTCGAGGGATTGCATAAACCTCCCGAAAGCATCAAGAAGTCTCTGCAGCCCCAAGCCTGTGCGGGCTAAAAGCACTGCGTCATCCGCGTACAAAAGAGCTGGTACCGCATAGTTCCCAGCACCCGGTATGTCTGGTGTGACCCCTTCAAGAGAATTTTCTAGAGAATTTATATATAGCGTGAACAGAAGGGGTGCAAGAATGCACCCCTGTCTGACACCGCGTTTGGGTCTAAAGGGCTTAGTACAACCCCCTTCCTTGGTTACTCTGATGACAGTTGACCTTGGTGAAGAGCGGCCAAAACGTTCACTAGTGGCGGGTCTATCCCTAGATTAAGCAGAATAGACCACAACTTGGCACGATTGACAAAGTCGAAGGCCAATATTAAGTCCCTAAAGGCCAGGTATAGCAGTCCCTCTTTGGCTTGGGTATATTTGCCGATTAGCATATAAAGATTTAGGCACTGGTCCAGTGTGCCCCGTTTGGCCCTGAACCCGTACTGTAGTTCGGAGAGGACTCCTTTCTCCTTAAGACAGGCACCCAATCTCTGTAGAATCACTCTGCCCAGGATCTTAACAGCAGAGTCAATCAATGAGATCGGCCTGTAGCAGGGGGGGTCGCTCCTCAAACCTTTTTTAAATATGGGTATTATGATGGAAGTCGCCCATGATGGAGGGAACCCTGCTGTCGATATAGAATTGAAAACGTTTGTTAATATTTTGGCCCAAAATTTAGGCAGAGATATATATAAATCCACAGGCACACAGTCTAGGCCAGGGGCCTTTTTATTTTTCATTTCCTCTATGGCTTTTAGAACCTCCACCTCATTAAAACATAATGGTTCAGATGTGGTTTCCAAGCCTAGCTCTACCATGACACCCTCTTCACTATCATATATTTTACTAAAATGGGAAACCCAGGCCTCGTCAGTAATCACACAATCCATGGGCAAATTTTCAGTTCCCGAAGAATAAGATTAATTGTGACCCAGAATTTACTGGTATTTTTGATGACATCAGTTGACACAAGTTGAGTTATACAAAAGTGAGACGTACTCAGATTATTATTAAAATGCTATCCTGCTTCCTGCTATACGGTCAAAAATTGCTGTTGGACCGCAGGTTGTCGGCTATGCAGCTGTGTATCTAATGTTCTTTCTTCCGTGTCTTCAAACTGTGTGGCAGCCGGCCTCAGGGTTGTAGGCATAATGCTGTGTAGAGTAAGCAGATGTCAATAAAGTCTTGCGTTTAAAAAAAAAAAAGAAAATTGCAATTTACGATACGCTAAGCCCATGATGGTCAATGACATACTATATATCGTATACTTGTGACATTGCATTGACCAGTTATTTTAAACAAAGCAGCACACTGGGCTTTATAACAGCCTATGCTTCTATGTAATGCCTCTGGACATGGCAGATTGCTTAGTTCATAAAATGCACAGAGCAACTCCCTAAGTGCCATATATTAGCTCTCTACTGACCCTCATTCGGTTCGTTGTTGTTGTGACTCTCCCACAATTAATGATCCATTCAATTGTATTTCATATGAGCGTGAGCGACCCTTGACCCCACCAGGTAGGCTGCTCCCCCTCGGCACAGCACCGCCTGTGCATTCTGACCCAGCCCCAGCTGCCGCTGCTGAGGAAGTTCGAGGCCCTCCACCCCCGCAGGCTACCACCTGTGCCTCTTCCCTGGTGGCCAGTGGTAGGCCATAGGTTTCTTCATCTTCCGCTTTATTGTTTTATTGTATGGCATGTATTTCATTGTTGCCAGCCCCTGGTACGACGACTCACTGCGGGCTCTGAAGGTGTCTTGCAGGCGCGCAGAGCGGGCGTGGCGTAAAGCCTATAACAGCACGAAGAAAGTTCTATATCTGTCGACTGTGAAAGTGTACCATCGGGCGGTATGTAGAACTCGTGCCGCATTTTATGCTGCACAATTCAGGAATAGCTCGAACCCGTCTAAGGCTATTTTCAAGGTACTGAAAGACCTCACTGCCAAAAAAGTCACAACGTCACATCAGAGCTCTGTTGAGCATTGTGAAAAATTGGCAGAGTTTTTCTTGGAAAAGGTGAATGCCATCTATCGGGCCTTTCCTTCGGTCACTCCCTCGGCTAATCCATCTTCTAAGCCGTTACCATCTGAGGGACTACACTCCTTACCTATGCTAACATCTGATAGCCTAGACACATTGGCCCGCAGAGTGAAGTCTGGGTCCCCAGAGGATCCACTTTGCCCTGATGTGTTCAAGGACCTAGCGGTACACGATATCTCACCGCTATGTTCCTTGATCAATTTGTCACTAACATCTGGCAAAGTCCCACTGAAGTGGAAGCGAGCCATGGTTCGGCCTATTCTTAAGAAACCCAGCCTGGACGGGAGCAAGCCGGAGAGCTATCGGCCGATTTCACTCTTGCCGTGGCCGGCTAAGGTTATGGAGGCGCACGTAAATGCCGTCCTCTCGGAACATCTTTGCCGCGCAGATATCCTCGACGCTACGCAGAATGGGTTTAGGGCTGGTCACAGCACGGAGACGGCTCTGCTTTACATGGTGGAGCATCTTCGCATCGTGCTTGACGCGGGACAAACGGCAGCGCTTGTGTTATTAGATCTAAGCGCTGCCTTTGACACCGTCTCGCACCCTATCCTTCTGCTGCGCCTAGAGGAGGCTGGTGTCACCGGCACCGCTCTCGAGTGGTTCCGGTCGTTCTTAACCAACCGGGCCTTTAGCGTGACCGTCCCACCTTATCAGTCCAAATTCCATCCGTTAAACCTGGGGGTCCCCCAAGGCTCCTCGCTGAGCCCTACGTTGTTTAATCTGTACGTAAGGCCGCTAGCTAAGGTTGTCAAACAATGGGGTATGACCATGGTGTCATATGCCGATGACACCCAGCTGGCGGTTACGATCAGCGGGGATGCCGAAGTCGATGCCCCCAGGTTTCAACAAGGACTGCGGGCGGTCGCCAGCTGGATGACGTCCAACTCTCTCCAGCTGAACGCTAGTAAGACCGAGGTCATGGTTTTTGGCAGACAGCCGGAACTGTGGGGAGAGAGATGGTGGCCGGGGGATTTGGGTCCTGCTCCCATCCCAGTCGCCGAGCTTAAGAACCTCGGGGTCTGGCTGGACCCCTCCCTCACGTTTGTGTGCCATACCAAACGCACGGCTGCATGCTGCTTTGGCATCCTGCGCGGGCTCCGTCCTGTGCTTAAGTTCTTCGATGCCCCTACCAGGCAACTCATGATCCAAGCTACTGTCATCTCCAGGCTGGATTATGCGAGTTCCTTGTTGGCCGGTCTGAATCTGGCAGAGATCGGGCGCTTACAGAGGATTCAGAACGCCGCAGCCAGAGCGGTGGTAGGCCTCCCAAGATTCTGTCCTACTTCCAGTACCCTGCGGTCACTGCATTGGCTTCCGGTGGCCCAGCGGATCCAGTTTAAGGTCCTCTGCGTCGCCTATAAAATTCTGAAGGGGTCCCCAGCAACGATCCTTACGGCCCTCCTGGCCAATTACATCCCAGCGCGACCCTTAAGATCTGCAGACCTTGAACTGGCCGTTGTGCCGCGCTTCAAGCGGAGTAGGGCCGGTGGACGCTCGTTTCGAGTGCGCGCAGCTGCTCTGTGGAACTCCTTGCCCCCGGCAATTCGCGCTATGAGCGATTTGCTTTCCTTTCGCCGTGCGGTGAAAACCTTTTTATTTCCTTAGTTGTATACATATGTTTGTTTTTTATTGTTTAGTTGTGTTGTGCAGCTGCCTTGTCGGGCGCCAGGACGCTCCTTAGCTGGAGCATCTGTGCGCCAAATAAAAACGCATAACATTAACATTAACGCATACCATTGTGTCTGTGACTGCTGTTGTTCTGTCTTCCCCCACTGCCTGTTCGTTGTCTGTGCCTGTTTTTCTCCCTCTGTTCCCCTCGCTTTCCCCGTGTCTCTGCCCAGTTTTCCTTCTGTATCCCCAGCTACCCCTGTGTCTCTCAGCCCGCTTTACCTTCTGTTTCCCTCGCTGCCCCATGCCTCTCTGCCCGCTTTTGCCTTCTGTTTCTCAGCTGCCCCTGTATTCTTGTGCCCTTTTTGCCTCCTGTGCCACTCGTTTTTTCCCTGTATTTCTGTGCCCTCTTGCCTTCTGTGACACTCGTTTTTCCTGTATTTCTGTGCCCTTTTTGCCTTCTACGCCACTCATTTTTCCCCTGTATTTCTCTGCCCTCTTGCCTTCTGAGACACTTGTTTTCCCTCATTTTTTGTGCATTTTTGCCTTCTATTCCCTTCATCGTCCCTCACTGCCCCTGCTGCTGTATCTCCTGTGCACCCCCCGCCCTGACTGCCCACTTGCTGCCCCCGCTCAGCAGCTGTTCCTCCCTCCCACCTCCCCATATATGGCAGCCACTGTGCGTCCGCACCGCTGGCACGCCAAAGGAGCGCCTAAGGCAAGCCCGTCTGTGCCCGTCCGTGCCTGGACCGCGCCCAGCACCAGAACCCCTGGCTCCGCACCCGCCACGAAGACCGCCGCCACTACGACGCCAGCACTCTGCACGCTCTCAATTCCGGACGGACCCACACCTGCTTCAAGGCCGCCCATAAACACACACATGGTCCCTTCACCTGCCGGAACTGCAGCTACACCAGCCTTAGAGCCGACGAACCCCCGCCAAGAAAAACCTCAACCACATCCGATGCATACTACTGAATATCAGCTCCGCACGCAAACACGCCGTAGAGCTCTGGGACCTGCTCAACACAACATTCCCGGATGTCACCTTCCTGACAGAGACCTGGTTGAACAATTCCTCCACACCACCATAGCCATCCCAGACTGCTTCATGATCACCCGCAGAGACCGCACCAACGGAGTCACAGGAGGAATCGCCATCGTCCACAAGAACAGCATCAGGGTCTCGACTAGCACCGCCGACACGCTCAGCACCGCCAAACACATGCACTTCCAGATCCACACAGACCATAACTCCACCCTCAGATGTAACCTCGTCTACCGCCCCCCCAACTCCGTCCCCAGTTCAGCGACTCCATCGCCGACTTCATCAGAACTCACGCCCTGACCTCCACTGACTACATCCTCCTCGGAGACCTGAACTTTCACCTTGAGAACAACAACAACAACAACTCCACAACCCTGCCTGATCGATAACCTCGCCAACCTCTGACTGAAGCAACTTGCCACAACGCCCACCCACTCCGCCAGCCACGCGCTTGACCCAGTCTTCTCCTCAAGCCAGCACGTCTCCGTCAGCCACACCACCGAACTCCTCTGGACTGACCACAGCTACATCCACTTCGCCTTCCAGAAACCCACCACACACCACCGCACCCAACAGTACCCAGCCGCTGCTGGAGAAAAATCACCGAAGACCAACTACATGCAAACCTCGCTCTCAGCCAACCCACTGAACCCTCCAACACTTACGACGCTGCCCACAGCCACAGACACTGGATCGAGGACTGCGCCAACACCCTCGTTCCGCTGAAGAAACCCCCCCACAGAGACACCAGCAAGAGGGCCAGCTGGTTCACCCCAGAACTCCTTGCCTCTAAGCAAGCCTGCCGGAAACTAGAGAAGGAATGGCACAGTGAGCAAACTCCGGACAGCCACGCAGCACACAAGGACGCCATCCGCAACCACCACCACCTCATCAAGGCGGCCAAGAGGACCTCCATCAAAGACCGTCTCGACAACAACGCACACAATAGCAAGGAGCTCTTCAACATCGTGAAGGAACTCTCCAACCCCAGCTCAAACACCAATTACATCCGCCATCTCAAGCCCTGTGTGACTCCCTCGCCACCTTCTTCCACCGCAAGATAGCAGACATCCACGACAGCTTCAACACCCAGTCAGCCCCAACAGACAAGTACACAACAGACCCTCTGCACACCATCGACCACGACCCCCTGCTAGCCCGGCCAGCGTGAGCGTCGATGACACCATCAAGACCATGAACACAATCCACTCCGGCTCTCTGTCAGACCCATTCCCGCACCACATCTTCAACAAAGCAAGTAGCTCCATCGCAACCCACCTGCATAACGTCATCAATCTTTCCCTCGAGACCGCGACCTTCCCATAGAGCTGGAAACACGCTGAGATCAACGCCCTACTCAAAAAACCTAAGGCAGACCCAAGAGACCTCGAGAACTTCCGGCCCATCTCTCTGCTCCCCTTCCCGGCCAAGGTCATCGAGGAAATCGTCAACAGACAGCTAATCCGATACCTAAAAAAAAACAGAATCCTGGACCCTTCCCAGTCAGGGTTCCGCAGCAACCACAGCACAGAGACTGCCCTCATCGCCGCCACCGATAACATCAGGACCCTGCTGGACAATGGTGAGGCCGCAGCACTCATCCTCACAGACCACTCTGCCACCTTCGTCACCGTCTGCCACCGCACTTTACACGCATGCCTTCACACCGCAGGGATCCGAGACAAGGCTCTGGGCATGGACCACCTCTTTCCTCTCCGCAGAACCCAGAGCGTCTGCCTCCCCCATTCCGATCCAAAGCCTCCGAGATCATCTGTGGCGTACCCCAGGGATCCTCCCTCAGCCGGGCACTGTTTAACATTTACAAGGCCCCGCTCGCACACGTCAACCGACACCTGAACCTCAACATAATCTCCTACGCCGATGACACTCAGCTGATCCTTTCCCTCACCAAGGACCCCATCACTGCCAAAGCCAACCTCCATTAAGGAATGAAGGTCGTTGCCGACTGGATGAAGATCAGCTGTCTGAAGCTGAACTCAGACAAGAAGGAGGTCCTCATCCTCGGTTTCAAACCTTCAGCCTGGGATGACTCCTGGTGGCCGATGGCACTGGGGGCAGCCCCGACACCCACCAACCACACTCGCAATCTGAGAATCATCCTCAACTCAACGCTCTCAATGACCAAGCAAGTCAACGCCGTCTCCTCCCTCCTGCTTCAATACCCTCTGCATGCTCCGCAAGATCTACAGATGGATGCCGTCAGATACAAGAAAGACAGTCACCCAACCCTCGTCAGCAGCAGACTCAACTACGGAAACACCCTCTACGCGGGAGCCCTGACCAAGCTCATCAAACGACTACAACGCATCCAAAACGCTTCGGCACGACTGATCCTCGATGTACCACGACACGGGCACATCACCCCCCACTTGAGAAACCTGCACTGGCTCCCCGTCAACAAGAGGATATCCTTCAAGCTCCTCATCCACGCAAACAAAGCACTCCACAAGACCGGCCCAGCCTACCTCAACAGACGGCTCTCCTTCTACATCATCAACCACCAGCTGCACTTCGCCGACCTCTCACTCGCCACCGCCCCACGCATCCGAAAAACAACCACCAGCGGGAGATCCGTCTCTCACCTCGCCGCCAAGACATGGAACACTGTCCCACTGAGCCTACGACAGGACCAAGACCTGCTGACCTGCAGGAGGATACTCAAGACCTGGCTGTTCGATCAGTAGCACCCCCAGCACCTTGAGACTCTTGCGGGTATGTAGTGCGCTTTACAAATAATTGATTGATTGATTGATTGATTGATATGATGTAGGCCAGTTTTAAGAAAATTCGCGATTCATTCCCGGACTCTCAGACAAAAATTCTCAAACATAAGCCTTGCTGCCTTACCTTCTCAGTTTCTGAATTTGTGTGTTAATAACTTGCCCAGTCAGAGTTTTTTCTCTTCATTCTGGTACTTGTGGTCATGTTTGCACCAGTCTACATTCAGGAATACAACTCCTAAAACACAAGAAAACCAGAACTGAATTACCTTTTCATTCAAACAATTGATACACTTGAACAACAAGAAACACAAGAGTGCAGCGGGAAAAAAACAAGTCTTTGTGGAGGTTGAAGTGTGAGGCTATGGTTAAACAAATAACCAAAACAAATCTGTGGGCTTGCACATGGCAATTGGAAGTCATAAGAATTCCTAAGAATATTTTGCATTAAAAGAAATTATAATATGATGAAACAACGTTTTGAAATCCCCATATACATATATCCTTCATGGGCTCTCTGACTACTGACAATAGAAAATACACTGAAAACACACAGAGAAAACCCTTGTCTACACTACCAAGCCGAATGTCACACAGGCTTGGATTGGCAAAGACCATGTAGAGTTTCAATATGTCATCGTCCATGCAGTTGTGGCATCATGTAGAAAGCAAAGAAGATGCCTAATCGGGTTATATCTGTTGGAGACCATACACTAGCCAAGATAAGTCATTCTGCTTAGTAAATTCCTATCCCTGACTTGCACTGTATAAAGTAGAGAAAGTATTTGAGTTTGGGGAGAAGTTGCGTACTCGCTTCGGAAAAGGTCTTTGAGATGTGATCAGTCTGTCCCACTAGGTAGAATTGTTCATATCCAGACTAAAGTTGATTCCCAGCCACTGGAATCTTACCACACCTTCTTAATTCTCTGTATTAAGAAAAGTGGAAAGTGAAATGATTTTTGACAAAATAGAGAGCGGTTTCTAGAGAGTGAAGAGAGCAAAGTTTGGAGAGGAAAACAGAAATAGTAAGCGTTAAAATAGACTATGTGTCAAACATGAGTTAAAATCAAAAGACTAACTATTTCGACCATAAGCAAACTGAAATGTAAAATAGTTGTAGGAAGATAGTATGTTTTTAGCATGGTTGCCCTTACTATGTGTTTGGTGTCAGTGTGTTTTTGATTATAGTCTGCTAGGATCCTAATAATCAGGACCCCAGCATCCGTGCTCTCTCTCCCAAAATGGCTTTGGTAAGTACTTTCGCACCTGCACAATTGGCTACTAGTGTACCCTTATAATTCCCCAGTATATGGTACTAAGGTACCCAGGGCATAGGTACACCAGGGGTCTCCCATGGACTGCAGCATGTATTGTGACACCAATGGGAGCCCACTTAAGCTCTTACTATAGACCTTACATTGCAGCCTGTGTGAGATAGTTTATGCACCTCTCACAACAGATATGTTTCCTTATATCTGAGGTCACTACACTTAAAACCTATAAGTCACCCCTATGGAAGGCCCTTCAGTCCTGAGGGCAGGATGCTTTGTTATAAGTGTGAGGGTGCCCCTGGATGGGCGGGACACCCCTACAAAACCCAGAGTCGATTCTCCAGGCTTTGCAAGTGAGGTCAGCCATTTTAAGACATATAGTGGAGATCAGTCATTATGAGATGTCTAAATATATAATGGCTGCAGTGAACTTGATCATGTTGTTTGGCATCAAACATGTTAGAATCATACCCCAACATTGATTCTGGCGTTGATGGTATGATCTCGTGTACTGGAGGGCTCCTCAGAGGTCCTCCCTTTAATACCAGTTACAACCTTTCAGGGTCTGCTAGCAAGCTAGTGCGGCCGCCAACCACAGACACAATTCTGACCTCCTGCTACTGAGCTGAGCTCTGGCAAGGGTAGTGTGACTATCTCCCAGACAGGACTTAGGGCTAGATGTAGGTCGCCAATTACCGGTCGGTAACGGCCGATTTCGGCCGTTACTGACCGGTAATTGGTTTTTGAGATGTAGGGGGCCCCAATTTTACAGATTCTATAAATTTACAGATTCGGTAAATTTACAGAATTGGTAAAATACCGACTCAGTATATTTGCCGAATCTGTAATTCCAGATGTAGGTGGATCAGTTTGCAGTGCCACAGGCCCTTAGGAATTCTTATTTTACCACCCAATCCTATTGGGTGGTAAAATACCGAATTCCAGTGTACATGCACATATGTGCGTGTACACCGATGCCATGTGACACACAGACATGCCCTTAGGGCATGTATATGTACACAAGCCTGCAATTGGGGTGCTACAGGGCGTCAAAGTGACACCCCGTTCCCCCTGCCAGGATTCGGTATTTACCGATTCTGTGAATACAGAATCAGTATTTCCCATTGATTCCTATGGGCTTCAAGGCCCATAGGAATCAATAGGAAATACCGATTCGGTATTTACTGAATCGGTAAATACCGACTCTTACAGATTCGGTAATTCTAAAATGAGAATTACCTACATCTGCACCCTTCCTATTTACCTACTCTTAAATACCGAATCGGTATGATTCGGTATTTAAGAGTCAGTAAATAGGAATTACCTACATCGGGCACTTAGTGTATTAGGCTGGTGTGTGGGTGCATTCTAGTGCCACCAGACTGCATTGAAGGGCACAAGTGGTGGCCTCCTTGCATACTCTAGTTTGGATCAGTTCAGGAACCCTTGGTGCCAGCTGTGCTTTGTGTCACAATAAATAATTAGGTCACACTGTATTTGCAAACTGCATGATTAGTAAAATGTGAATGCCCAAGTAGTGGGTAATTAACAGAACTATTTCAACTGCTTACACAATGAGATGAATACTATTTAATTTGGTTAGAATGTGTTTCCCTTCTAATAACGTGTCTACAACTGTTTTAGTGCAGTTTGTTTCTATATCGAAATAAATATTTACTGTGGGTGAAAGCTGCAGTGTACTACTTTTATACCTAACTGGTAGCACAAACAAGGGCGTGGTGAAGCACCCATTAAACCAGCCTCAGTGGCTGTGTCACTGGTCAGATTAAAAATGTAGCTTGCTAACCCTGATCTGTGATTCCTAGTTGATAAGACAGGAGCTGATATTACTAAATACTGCAAGAAAGTAGAACAAGAGGGATGGGGGCCTTGGGTGGCATAGGGGCATAGGGGCAGAAAAAGTGCCAGAAAGAAAAAAGTTATGAAAAAGTTAAAGAAATAAAAGGGAGGTAAATAGAGTGAGATTATGAAAGAAGGAAGGAAAGAACAGTGCAAAGAAGGAAAATGATAGAAGGAAACAGGTGACTAAGTATGCAAAGGGGTGAATTTGTATAAAAGCAGAGAAAGAAGAATTAAAAGGAAAGAAAGAAACAAACAAACAAACAAAGAAAAAAAGAAAAAAAAGAAACCAAGGAAGGAATGGAAAAAGATAGCAAGAAGGATGACATAAAGCAGAGTAGCGAGCCGAAAAGCAGAAAGGAAGAAAGAAAAAAAAGATACAAGAGAAAAAAGGAAAACAGGTAACCTGAATGAAAGGAGGGATGGGAAATGCAAGCAAGAATGAGAAATAGACAAAATAAAGCAGGGAAAATTATATAATTATAGAAAGATGGAAATAAGACGAAATAAGAATATAAAAACAGAACAATAGAAAGAAGAGACACTGTAATAAAATAATGAACAAAGTGAAGAAAGAAGGAAAAAGGGAGTGCTGAAAGAATGTAAATGAATGAAAAATATAAAGTGGGAAAGAATGAATGATGGGGAGAAGGAAACAAGGAAAGGGAGAATAAAAGGAAAGAAAGAAGATGGAAAGAAGAAAGGGGTTAATGAATGATAGAAAAAAGAAGGAAAGAAGAAAAAATTGATAAGCATTTATCTTTTTCCCCAATTTATTTTTCCAAATCATGCTGTCAAATGCACCAGTTAGCACCATTTTCCTCTGGGAAACAATTATTTCTGTGACATTTTTATAAAAAGGGTTAGGATTTTGGATGCTCACTCACACAGTACCATATTATTAAGTATGGATCTATCTGGTATTTCTATAGCGTAAATCTAGTCAAAAGGCAGAAGAGCAATTGTATGTTTCAAGGTGGGGTGTATTTTCTTTTTCATTCTACTCACTTGGGCACATAGGCAAAATGAATTCTTAAATGAAACTCTATTTTCATTTTAATTTGCTGTAGGCAGCGGTAAATTCCCCCACAGTGACAAGATTTCATGGCACCTGAAATGTAATCAAAATTAGTCACAATTTTGATCTCTTGTTAGATTACTCTTTTTGGTGAAAAGTTCGCCCTCAAAATAAATGAGAAAATAATTATTTTGCCTAACTACAGATACAATATTTGTGTTACCCAGGAAGAATGATCTCTAAACTTCAAGTTGGTATGCTCTTACACGCATGTAATAAATTTACCAATTTTAAAATCTCACTCATCACTTCATTATTATGCATTTCCTATTTCAGTATGCTGTGTGTCTCTCTAAAATGACTCTGTTCCATGAACAATATACTGATCTTCCCATCTCTATCGAACTCACAGGATCACTGACAGACTATTGGAAACGTAAATATCGTGTAGACAGAATAATGCGTCAAAAATATTGAGGAAACACAAGGAGATGATGGACGGAGTGCTGAAACTTTTCAAACACTCACCCCCTGTCACAGACCCGGGTTGAATCCACCATTGTTCTTTAGCTCACTTCGCACCACATAGGTGCCTCATAGGGACAGTCCAGCTCGACAGTCCAGCTCGAACTACCAAGCCAGATCTTCCTGGACCGGAAACAACCATCCTGGGACCAGTTTCAGGGTAATACCCTTCATCATCTAGGCAAGACTTGAATGCAGTGGCAAAGTGAGCAAGGGACCCATGTCTGGGCATAGCCTACTAACATGGGGCGAACAAAGCAAACAGACGGAGATAATGGACGGAGTGCTGAAAGGTTTCAATCACTCAGATCTGGGTTGAATCCATCATCAATCTTTAGTTCACTTCACCACCACAGTTCAGACCCAGCCTTATGCAAATCAATCTTGACCCTGTTCCTCATGGGGACAGTCCAGCTCGAAATACCAAGCCAGGGCTTCCCTGGAGTTGAAACAAGCATTCTGGGAGCGGTTTTGAGGCAACACCCCTCATCATCCAGGCTAGCTTGAATCCAGTGGCAAAGTGAACAAGGGACCCACTTCTGGGCATACCCTGCCAATTTAGGGCGAACAGAACAAACTCAAGGAGATGATGGACAGAGTGCTGACATTTTTCAGACACTAACCCCCAGTCACAGATCTGGGTTGAAACCATCATCGTTCTTTAGGTCACTTCACCACCCCAGGTCAGACCGAGCCATATGCAAATCAGTCTTGACCCTGTTCCTCATGGTAACAGTCCAGCCCGAATTACCAAGCCAGGTCTTCCCTGGACCGGAAAAAAGCATCCTGGGACCGGTTTTGAGGAAACACCTCTCATCAGCCAGGCTAGCTTGAATCCAGTGGCAAAGTGAGCAAGAGAAACCCAGATCTGTGAAGGAGTGAGTGTCTGAAAGGTTTCAGCGCTCCGTCTATCATCTCCTTATGTTTTATTCAAAAATATTGAGGACCAAAATATTGAGAAGGTAAGTGCAACTAGGTAAGCATAGATTTACCATATATAATTCCACATCTACGTACCATGAACATTACCTACTGGCGGTAGCCAGTAGGTAGTTATAGTTAGGACCTAGTTTCCATAGGAAATCCGCAACATTCTATTGGGATTAACTTTGGCGCCGGTTGATGAATCTCCGTGAATTTCTCATAGAAGATGGCTCGCTACGCTCCGCTCCTTCCCTGCAAATCTCAGGAAGATTCGTCAAGTGGGGGCCGAGAAAAAAGGGGGGTCCCAAAACGTGTTTTCCCCATGTTAATTTCCATAGGACGTTTAGACACGGCAACAGCCCGAACCGTTGAACGGAATTACACCAAATTTGGGAAAATGGTAGGGTCTGGTACGCAGATCACGCTTTTGTTTAAATGGTGTAAATCCCTCCAGTAGTTGCTGAGAAAATTTAAGTTAAAATCAATTATATATCTATAAGCGCACACCGTGCACACACCGTGCCGTGCACGAGCTTCATGCTGATTGGCTGCCACTGTCTGTCAACACTCTAAAACAGAAATTGTTGGCAGCCATCTTGTGCCTCGGTAGACTGAGGCACAGGAAAGCAGAAAAACCAAGGTGTAGAACTCAAAAAGGGGGCAGGGTAGAAGCACCCTGACCCCCTAGGCCTGCACCGTGCGCGCACCCCATGATTGTCCAAAAAAAAAAAATTTTTTTTTTGCCTTTGGGGTCACTTACCTCCCTTTTATCATCCTCAAATCCCCTTCCCTCACCATCTTTCCATTTCTTTTACCTTCATTCCCCTTACCCTACTCCTATGTATCTCTCTTTGTCCCTTACTCTCCTTACATATGTCCATCCTCACTCCCCTTCTGTCACTCCTACTCCTTTACTTTCTTTTCCATACTGCTCTTCCCATATTTTTAATTTCCCTTAACTCACTACCCTACCTTTAGACACCTTGGGGCAGATTTACAAGCCCCTTACTCCTGTTTTGCGCCGCCGTTGCGTCACTTTTGTGACGCAGTGGCGGTGCAAAAGATGCCCCATGGTGTGGGCTATTTACAATGTGACGCATCTGGTTCCGTCATGGCCCCGCCCGTTCTTCAGATCGTCAGTGCAGGCGCGAAATCAGCGCCGCGCAGACGTGCCCGGCGGGCCATTACGGAACCACTCTGTCACCAGCGCAGCCCACCCGAGGGCTATGACGGAGCGGTACCGTCATAAGCGTGGGAGGTGTTAAAGGATTGTTGTATATCAAACAGCCGACGTCCATCGTATATCAAGAGAGATGAAACCATGCACACATTCGACCACAATTGTACAACACACGGTATAGTTAGGAATTAGCATTTACAAAACCTTTGAAATTCACTGAAAAAACCATAGGTTTTAAACCCGTTATAGTTAGGAAGTAGCATTCAAAAAACCTATGAAATTCACTGAAAAAAACATAGGTTTTAAACACGTTATAGTTAGGAAGTTGCATTTAAAAAACCTATGAAATTCACTGAAAAAACCATAGGTTTTACACACGTTATAGTTAGGAAGTAGCATTTACAAAACCTATGAAATTCACTGAAAAAAACATAGGTTTGACACATGTTATAGTTAGCTGGATATTTTACTCATATAAAACCAATGAAATTTCATTACAAGACCGGAGGCTACATTATGCAATAACTTTTATTGCTGCTCAAGATATGCAGCCCTTTAAAGTGTAACCATTACATCATAAATAAAACATTCTACAGGACATAGACAAGTGTCCTAGCAACCAGTAAACATCCTCTTTTATTCGCTGCTCACGGAAAGATAAGTACTGCTTCTTCCTTTCTCCCCCTCTAGGGGTACTTTATATGGTATTTGATATTATTTTGATTAACTTAGCCATGAATATTGTTTTAACCAGCTTGCTTTACAGACTGACCTTTATTAGGTAGGTAACAGTCTTTATTTGTGTACAATTATCGATTTACATTATGGTCGGGTCGCTTGTCTATCGTCTCACGTCTTACTATAATTGCCCTCGTCCCTGCCTTCTAAGACGCCGGCTTATTGGAACTCGAGGTTCCTCAGAGACGCAAGCGATTGGAAGTTGAATCCTCTGATTTTCAAGAAAATTCAAGACCTATGGGGTCCTTTCGAAGTAGACCTATTTGCCAGCAGACTCTCCTTCCAAATAGATCGCTACTTCAGCTGGAGACCAGACCCATTTGCCTCGGCAGTGGACGCTCTTCTCCAACCGTGGAGCAATCTCAATTGTTATGCCTTCCCCCCTTTCGCTCTAATCCAGAGAGTCTTACTGAAGGTTCGTTCAGAACAGTCCCGAATTGTCCTAGTTACTCCCTTTTGGAACTCCCAGGTCTGGTTTCTGAGTGTGATGGAATTAACCATGGAAATTCCCCGTTTTATCCCAGGGAACTTGGATCTCCTTCTGGGTCTAGAAGGAGACTTTCATCCTCTTCTCTTAGAAGGAAACATGAACCTTCTTGTTTGGAAGATTTCAGGGGTTCTACGAGATACTCAGGCCTTTCAGGGCAAGCTAAGAACCTTTTGGATGAATCATGGTCTCCCGGAACGAGGAGAAAATATACCAGTGCTTGGAAAAGATGGTGTGGTTGGTGCATGGAACGGAATTTGGATCCCGTGGAAGCACCTGTAGTGGATGTTGCTAATTTTTTAGCGGACCTTTTTAACTCAAACCTTTGTTATAGAACAGTCAACTGCTATAGGTCGGCAATTTCTGCAGGTCACTCCTTACTGAACGACTTTTCTATTGGTACCGATCCTTTGATTCGTAGAGTAATGAAAGGTATAAGACTTAAACGTCCTCCTAGGCCCAAATATAGTTCCTTGTGGAATGTTAATGTTATTTTTAATCTTTTTTCATCTTGGCCGGACAATTGTTTCCTTACAAGAAAACAATTGTCGATTAAACTAGCTACCTTACTTTGTTTAATCTCCTTCAGGAGAGTATCTGATGTTAAGGCTTTAGAAATTTGTAACAGGTTTTACTCTCCTGATGGAGTATTATTCGAGATTTGGAAAAGAACCAAGACCATGTCTGAAAACATATTTTACCCTTATTTTTTAGATTCTCCAAAACTGTGTGTTGTAAATTGCATGAAAGCGTATGATCAGAAAATGAGTATTTTTAGACCTTGTAATGAAAATTGTTAGACCTGACATCATTGGCTTGAGTCTCTCCTCCATTTTTTCTGTTTGCCTCTACTGTTTTACGATGTTTTGCTGGTATATGCTTTGGGCGCCGTGTCACTGCTGATCAGTGCCATAGCGCAAGTGCTCCCTCTGTTAAAATGATGTATCTATTGTATCCATGTTTGGCTTATTTGGTTTACTGTCAGTCCCTAGTCTAGTGCACCAGGAGTGCCAGGGCTTGTAAATACAAATGCCGCTCGTGGGCTTGCAGCACGTGTTGTGCCACCCACAGGAGCGGCCTTGTAAACGAATGTCTACGGGTCGGTCATTGCGAGACCCACGTGCAGTCCTGCACTGTCACGTCGGCTGCGCAGGTATACCTACTTGCCAGCCCCTCCAACCTTCCCTTAACTTCATGTTAGTCACCCCTATGGTAGGCCCATGGGCAGGGTGCATTGTAAGTGTAAGGTAGGACAAGCCTGACCAAGTTGGCATGTCCTGATAGTGAAGTGCCGCCATCTTAGGGCTTCACTATTGCGAGGTAGCCTGCTCTCCGTTGGGTAGAATGGGCCGCCGGGATTATTAACGCTATAATCCTAGCTGGCTCGGGGAGCATGGTGCAATGTCGAGTTTGGTATCCCTGAACTCGGGGTTTAATTACGCATCCGTTGGTGTGGATGGTTTTTGGACTCTGGGTTCGAAAATAGCACTTTTAGAAAGTGTCTATTTTCTTGTCTAACCATATCTGGTCTCTGCTGGTCTTACGTGTGTGTGACAGGAGCTGGGTGGCTCCAAGAGGTCTGGATGAGTCAGTGTGGGATGAGTGGGACATTACGTTGAGAGTAGGGGGAGAGTAGTTGTTGATAGCCTGCCTTGCCTGATACAATGCTGGCTCCACCTCCTGCCGAGCGACTGATGGCTCTGTACCTGCCATGGACGATCCTAGCCCCACCTCCTGCCAGGAGGGCGATAACTCTGCTCCTGCCAGTGTCAATGCTGGCTCCACCTCCTGCGGGGCGTCTGAGGACCCGGCCCGGCTCAATGAATAGGCCAGGTGCTACTGCCTAGCTCCACCCACCACAGACCCAGGATGTTGGGAAATCCCCGGCATAGACAAAGGGATCAAAGACAAAAAGGGGTATAAGAGGAGGACCCCTGAACTAGGAAATCAGATCACTTCTGACGAGGAACCCTGTAACCAAGGACAAGAAGCCTGCTGATCTAAAGGACTGCTTACCCCTTCTGCCAGAGTGCTGTTGTTGGGGGAATCCTGCAGCGCTTCTTTATTTTTGCCAAGGAACCAGGAGAGAGGAACTGTGTGTGTACTCTCACGCTTGCTAAGAAAATCTCCAAGGACTGGAAGAGTGCCAGTCTCCTGCCGAAGTCACAGGGCTAAAGGACTTCACCTGCTACAAAGTGCTATCTGCTGGAAGTGTGAATCCAGCATCTCTGAAAGAACCAGCAACCACGACGATCGGACGCTGGGCCCAACCGACGCCAGCAGCAACGCCAGTGAGTAGGAGTACGGCTCTAACTCCAGAGGACCTCGTGTCTGCCCCGCTGCTGATCGCCTCAACCGTGTGCCCTTCGACGCCGTGAGCGCTGCTCACTCTGTGCAACTGCATCATCGACAACGCCTGCTGAGGCCTGATCGACACCGAAGACGCGACGCCGGATTGCTCGACGCCGCTGATCATCGTGTGCTTCATTTTCCTAAGGTACTGTGTTGTTGGGGGTCCGTGTGACTCCAGGCCCGACGCAGCGCTCCTCGCGGTCGACGCCGAACCTGTGGATTATCTCTGCCCAGCGTTGTGTAGCTCCCGTGTGAGTTACCCTGTTGCTAAAGAACTGTGTTTCCAAGAAGAAGATTTGCTTGATATAAAAGACTCTTGTGCTAAAGAAGAAACTACCTTTGAACTATCCTTTTTCCTTCCTAAACGTATTTATTCCGATTGTGTACAGTTTTGCCGTTATTTTGGTCTTGTGCTAAGCCTTATATAAAAATACTTATTTTTATAATACTACGGTGTCGTGTCCATTTGTAGTGTATTCACTGTATTACTGTATGTGGTCATAATTGCTTAACACACAGCCTCTGAGATAAGCCTGTTCTGCTCTGCCAAGCTACCAAGGGGGTGAGCAGGGGTTATCGAAGGGTGTGATCCCCTTGCCCTGACTAGAAAAGGAGTGTCCCTATTTGTCAGAAGTGTATACCTCTGCCAACTAGAGACAGCCGGTTCTAACATTGGATGCAGCGGTGAGGATTTGGACCTTGCATTTATGACCCATGTACAGTGATTAGTGTGCGCTACGTAGTGAAAGCAGACCATAACGCAGTCACAATCTGATTCGGAAGGATCCTATTTTTGTTCTCCGCTTTCCTGAAACTTGATTTTCTGAACACTGCCAGTTTAACCATGAGTGACAACGGAGTCACTGCCCCTGCTATCGTTGTTGTGGAAGAGTTCGAGAGGAGTAAGCTAAAGAAATACAAGAAAGATGAGCTGAAACACTTTTGCAAGCAGTTTGAAGTTCCTACCACCGGCCTCTCGAGAAAAGATGATTTTTATAAAGCATTGCAGGCCTGGTGGGAGTCCAGAAATCCCTCTGATGTGGTGGTGGTACCCACAGAGGAAGGGGATGAGGAGGTGCCAGTGAATGGACCTGTGCCCTCTCCCGGAAGCAGTGTTTCCTCCAAAGGTCTTTCCCCTGAAGAAAGAGAAGAAAGGGCGAAAGAGCGAGCTTACAACATGGAGATGGCAAGGCTAAAAATAAATGGGCAGTTGGAGTTAGAAAATGCAAGAGGTAGAAGGGAAGCTGATTTAGAGATCAAAAAGTTGGAGTTTGAACGAGAGAAGTTAGCTTTGGAGCGTGAAGCCAGGTTGAGGGAACTGGATATCCAAGCTAAAAAGTTAGAGTTGAATGCCTCTGGTGGCAGCATTCCATCCGAGCCTGCAGAAAGTAAGTTTTACTTCCCGAAAGATGTGATCAAAGATTACAATAAGAATGAAGATATTGGTCAATGGTTTAAAGCATATGAGTTAGCATTGTTGGCCCACCAGGTCCCTGAGAAGAATTGGGGAGCGGGGTTGTGGGGTCGCTTTGTGAATGAGGGAAGAGATACCCTGTTAGACATGCCTGTTGCGGATAGGATGTCGTATGCTCATATGAAAGATGCTTTAATGTTGCGATATGGTTTAACCCCCGAGCAGTACAGACAAGCTTTTAGAGAATGTAAGAAGTTGCCTGGTACGACGTGGGTTGAATATGTGTCTTATTTTTGCAGAGCCATGGATGGTTGGGTAAAGGGCAGCAAAGTGGAAAGTTATGAAGCTCTCTATGATTTGTTTGCGTGGGAGCACTTGTCGAATAACTGTTTTCCAGAGCTGCGCCAGCACCTGATTGATAGCAAGATATCTAACCCTAGAAAACTTGCTGAGGAGGCGGACCGCTGGGTCAGTACCAGGGTCCACAAGGGTCCAGTGGGAGACTCAGCCAAAGGTGGGCAGGGTCCCCAGCAGAAGAGTGGGGGGGACAAGGGTAAACAGAAGGAGTCTCAGAAAGGGCCCCAAAGTAATCCCCAAGGGAACCAAGGGAAGGGTTCCCAGCCTCCCCCTGAGAAGAAGTCAGGGGCCCCGACGGGTAAACCTGTTCATAGGGGCCCCCTAACCTGCTACGGTTGTGGGCAGGTGGGACACCGGTTTTATGACCCCCAGTGTCCCAAGAAGGATTCGAATGCACCGCCGCGTGCACCCCCTCGTCAGTTGGCAAGTGTAGCCTTGGGAGGGGAGGAGATGGTTGTTCATGGTGGGAGGGGTCCCGCAGAAATGTCCCTGGTCTCGCTAGGAGATATGCAAATGGTCCCTCCACCCCCTCTGCCTAGTAACACTAGTAAATATAGGCAGTGGGTGACCATTAATGGCCATAGAGTGGAAGCTCTCAGAGACACCGGAGCGAGTGTGACAGCTGTCAAGTGTCACTTGGTGTCCAGAGAGCAGGTGGTTCCCCACGCATTCTACCCCGTGATAGCTGCCGATAACTCCCAGAAAGAGTGTGAGGTGGCTCAGGTTTCCTTTGAATGGGGGGGAGTTTCAGGTACTCTTCAAGTTGCTGTGAGGCCCGCCATGCCTGTCGACTGTCTCCTGGGCAATGATTTGGAAGACTCCCCTTGGGCTAAGGTGGAGCGAGCGGCGCACTTGAAAATGTTGGGTGTGCCAGAGTGGGTGTGTGCAACCACTCGATCCATGACAGCGAGTAGGGGTGTTGATGGGGTCCCGGAGCCTGAAAGTACGGCCCAGGACCCAGCTGTGAAGAGAAGAGGCAGGAGGCGCGGGAAACCGGCCCCCGTTGTTCCCGTGGTCCAGAAGGAGGTAGACCCTGAGGGGGATGCCCTGGAGCCCACCGGGGAACAAATTGCCGAACTGGGAGATCTGCCCGAGCTGACCCACTGGCAGCAGGATGGTGGTCCCTCCAGGGAGGAATTCTGTGCGGAACAGAAAGAGTGCCCTTCTCTTGTGGGCATGAGGCAGCAGGCCTCAGCCCAATCCTCAGGTGATCAGTCAGGGTCACATTTTGTGTACTGGGAGAACGACCTCCTGTATAGCGAGCCTAAGGCTGCTGAGCCTGGGTCAGCCCGTGTGCTGGTGGTACCCCAGCGCTTCAGAGCCTTCCTACTGGGTTTGGCTCATGACGTACCGTTAGCTGGACATCTGGGGCAGGACAAGACCTATGACAGGCTTGTCACCCATTTTTATTGGCCTCAGATGCGTAGGGATGTAGACATCCATTGCAAGACTTGTCGCACTTGCCAGGCAAGTGGGAAAAGCGGTAGGAAGCAGAAGGCTCCCCTCCAACCTTTTCCGGTGGTCAGCACCCCCTTTGACCGGGTAAGTATTGACATTGTTGGGCCCCTGGACCCCAAGACAGCCCTGGGCAACAGGTTCATCCTGGTCTTGGTGGACCATGCCACAAGGTACCCGGAAGCCATCCCTCTCAGGACAGTGACGGCCCCCGTGGTGGGACGGGCACTGATGGGTGTTTTCTCCCGGATGGGGTTCCCCAGAGAGGTGGTGTCCGACCGAGACACCAACTTCATTTCGAACTATATGAAGTCTCTGTGGAAGGAGTGTGGGGTAACCTACAAGTTCACCACTCCTTACCACCCTCAAGGAAACGGGCTGGTTGAGAGATTCAACCGGACCCTGAAAGGCATGATTATGGGTCTTGAAGAACCAATGAGGCGGAAATGGGACGTCCTCTTGCCATGCCTGTTGTTTGCTTACCGTGAGGTGCCGCAGAAGGCTCTAGGGTTCAGCCCCTTTGAGCTCTTATACGGTCACCCGGTAAGAGGACCTTTGAGTCTGGTCAAGGAAGGCTGGGAGCAATCTCCCAGGAAACCTCCCCAGGATGTATACAGCTACATGCTGGCCTTTCGGAACCAGACTCGGCGCTTCAGAGAACTTGCTCAGGCAAATCTGGAGGCCAGCCAGGAGGAGATGAAGCGATGGTACAACCGGAATGCCACTCTGGTAGAGCTTCAGCCTGGTCAGGAAGTGTGGGTCATGTCCCCTGTGGAACCTTGTGCGCTCAAGGACAGGTGGACTGGACCGTTTAAGGTTGTGGAGAAGAAGAGCGATGTCACCTACTTGGTGGACTTGAAATCTCCCAGGAACCCCTTGCGGGTCCTGCATGTCAACCGTTTGAAGCCCCACTTAGAAAGGTCCGAAGTGGGCATGCTCTTAGCTACAGATGATGGAACGGAGGAGGAGAGTGAGCCTCTTCCCGACCTCCTGTATGCTAAGGAGCAAGACGGGTCCGTGGATGGTGTGGTCCTCTCTGACACACTGACCCTTGAGCAGAAACAGGATTGTCGCCACCTGTTGGGACAATTCCCGGATCTGTTTTCCTTGGTTCCGGGTGTCACGCATTGGTGTGTCCATGACGTTGACACCGGAGACAGCCCTCCTGTGAAGCACAAGGCTTACAGGGTGACTGACAAGGTCCGAGCGTACATTAAGGAGGAGGTCTCCAAAATGTTCGCGTTGGGGGTGATTGAGTCCTCTAGCAGTCCTTGGGCCAGCCCAGTGGTCTTGGTCCCGAAGGCTGCAGCGCCTGGTGCTTCACCAGAACTCCGGTTCTGCGTGGACTACCGAGGGCTCAATTCAGTCACGAAGACTGACGCGCACCCCATCCCCAGAGCTGATGAGCTCATCGATCGGTTGGGGGCTGCCCGGTACCTTAGTACGTTTGACTTAACGTCTGGGTACTGGCAGATCGCCTTGACTGATGGGGCAAAAGAGAGGTCAGCATTCTCCATACCAGATGGGCTATACCAGTTCCGGGTGATGCCCTTTGGGATGAAGAATGCCCCCGCCACCTTCCAGAGGTTGGTCAACCAGGTCTTGGCTGGACTGGAGGAATTCAGCGCCGCCTACCTGGACGACATCGCAGTGTTCAGCGCCAGCTGGGAGGAACACTTGCGCCACCTCCAGGAAGTGTTGTTGGCCCTGCGCGGAGCAGGCCTCACAATCAAGGCCAGTAAGTGCCAGATTGGGCAGGGTTCTGTGGTGTACTTGGGGCACCAAGTAGGGAGCGGTAAGGTGGCCCCCCTGCAACCCAAGATTGATACCATCCTGGCTTGGGCACCACCCAAAACCCAAACACAGGTGAGAGCCTTCTTAGGACTCACGGGTTATTACAGGAGGTTTGTCAAGGATTACGGTAACATTGTGCACCCCTTGACTTCGCTGACTTCCAGGAAGCAGCCACGAAACGTGATCTGGACTGATGCCTGTCAAACGGCCTTTGACACCCTGAAAACTGCAATGTGCACAGCACCTATACTCCAAGCACCCGACTTTTCGAAAGAATTCATTGTTCAGACGGACGCTTCAGAGCATGGCGTGGGGGCTGTTCTAGCTCAGGTGAATGAAGAGGGCAGAGACTTGCCTGTAGCCTTCATCAGTAGGAGGTTACTTCCCAGGGAAACGAGGTGGAGTGCGATAGAGAGAGAAGCATTTGCTGTGGTCTGGGCGCTGAAGAAGCTAAGACCCTACCTGTTTGGGACTCACTTCCGGGTTCAGACAGACCACAGGTCCATTGCTCTACAGGGGATGGACTTTACGGTGGAACACCGCCCTGGTACAGATCACGCCAATGCTGATGGTCTGTCCAGATTTTTCCGCCTTAGTGATGAGGACTCCCTAGGTTAAGGGTAGTTCTCCCCACATTTCAGCTGGAGGGGACACGTGTTAGACCTGACATCATTGGCTTGAGTCTCTCCTCCATTTTTTCTGTTTGCCTCTACTGTTTTACGATGTTTTGCTGGTATATGCTTTGGGCGCCGTGTCACTGCTGATCAGTGCCATAGCGCAAGTGCTCCCTCTGTTAAAATGATGTATCTATTGTATCCATGTTTGGCTTATTTGGTTTACTGTCAGTCCCTAGTCTAGTGCACCAGGAGTGCCAGGGCTTGTAAATACAAATGCCGCTCGTGGGCTTGCAGCACGTGTTGTGCCACCCACAGGAGCGGCCTTGTAAACGAATGTCTACGGGTCGGTCATTGCGAGACCCACGTGCAGTCCTGCACTGTCACGTCGGCTGCGCAGGTATACCTACTTGCCAGCCCCTCCAACCTTCCCTTAACTTCATGTTAGTCACCCCTATGGTAGGCCCATGGGCAGGGTGCATTGTAAGTGTAAGGTAGGACAAGCCTGACCAAGTTGGCATGTCCTGATAGTGAAGTGCCGCCATCTTAGGGCTTCACTATTGCGAGGTAGCCTGCTCTCCGTTGGGTAGAATGGGCCGCCGGGATTATTAACGCTATAATCCTAGCTGGCTCGGGGAGCATGGTGCAATGTCGAGTTTGGTATCCCTGAACTCGGGGTTTAATTACGCATCCGTTGGTGTGGATGGTTTTTGGACTCGAAAATAGCACTTTTAGAAAGTGTCTATTTTCTTGTCTAACCATATCTGGTCTCTGCTGGTCTTACGTGTGTGTGACAGGAGCTGGGTGGCTCCAAGAGGTCTGGATGAGTCAGTGTGGGATGAGTGGGACATTACGTTGAGAGTAGGGGGAGAGTAGTTGTTGATAGCCTGCCTTGCCTGATACAATGCTGGCTCCACCTCCTGCCGAGCGACTGATGGCTCTGTACCTGCCATGGACGATCCTAGCCCCACCTCCTGCCAGGAGGGCGATAACTCTGCTCCTGCCAGTGTCAATGCTGGCTCCACCTCCTGCGGGGCGTCTGAGGACCCGGCCCGGCTCAATGAATAGGCCAGGTGCTACTGCCTAGCTCCACCCACCACAGACCCAGGATGTTGGGAAATCCCCGGCATAGACAAAGGGATCAAAGACGAAAAGGGGTATAAGAGGAGGACCCCTGAACTAGGAAATCAGATCACTTCTGACAAGGAACCCTGTAACCAAGGACAAGAAGCCTGCTGATCTAAAGGACTGCTTACCCCTTCTGCCAGAGTGCTGTTGTTGGGGGAATCCTGCAGCGCTTCTTTATTTTTGCCAAGGAACCAGGAGAGAGGAACTGTGTGTGTACTCTCACGCTTGCTAAGAAAATCTCCAAGGACTGGAAGAGTGCCAGTCTCCTGCCGAAGTCACAGGGCTAAAGGACTTCACCTGCTACAAAGTGCTATCTGCTGGAAGTGTGAATCCAGCATCTCTGAAAGAACCAGCAACCACGACGATCGGACGCTGGGCCCAACCGACGCCAGCAGCAACGCCAGTGAGTAGGAGTACGGCTCTAACTCCAGAGGACCTCGTGTCTGCCCCGCTGCTGATCGCCTCAACCGTGTGCCCTTCGACGCCGTGAGCGCTGCTCACTCTGTGCAACTGCATCATCGACAACGCCTGCTGAGGCCTGATCGACACCGAAGACGCGACGCCGGATTGCTCGACGCCGCTGATCATCGTGTGCTTCATTTTCCTAAGGTACTGTGTTGTTGGGGGTCCGTGTGACTCCAGGCCCGACGCAGCGCTCCTCGCGGTCGACGCCGAACCTGTGGATTATCTCTGCCCAGCGTTGTGTAGCTCCCGTGTGAGTTACCCTGTTGCTAAAGAACTGTGTTTCCAAGAAGAAGATTTGCTTGATATAAAAGACTCTTGTGCTAAAGAAGAAACTACCTTTGAACTATCCTTTTTCCTTCCTAAACGTATTTATTCCGATTGTGTACAGTTTTGCCGTTATTTTGGTCTTGTGCTAAGCCTTATATAAAAATACTTATTTTTATAATACTACGGTGTCGTGTCCATTTGTAGTGTATTCACTGTATTACTGTATGTGGTCATAATTGCTTAACACACAGCCTCTGAGATAAGCCTGTTCTGCTCTGCCAAGCTACCAAGGGGGTGAGCAGGGGTTATCGAAGGGTGTGATCCCCTTGCCCTGACTAGAAAAGGAGTGTCCCTATTTGTCAGAAGTGTATACCTCTGCCAACTAGAGACAGCCGGTTCTAACAAAAATCAATTGTTAATTTCTTTTATCAAACCTTATAAGGCGGTCTCTTCCGCGACAATTGCCAGGTGGGTAAGAACTGTCATGTTTGAAGCTGGAGTAGATTTATCGAAATTCGGCGCACACTCCTCTCGTGGCGCTATGGCAAGCAAGGTATTCTGGGGTGGGGGATCCCTTTCTGATATCCTAAAAGCAGCAGATTGGTCTAATTCATCAACTTTTGTTAAATTTTACCTTAAACCTGTCGAACATGTGAGTAATGTTGCTTTAAGAAGCTTTGAACTTGCATAATGTAGCCTCCGGTCTTGTAATGAAATGTCGATTCTCCAATTAGCATGCAGAGAGAATCTTGATTTCATTAAAGACAACGGAGGCTGACATTATCCCTCCCACCACTCCCTGGTGGATGTTTTACTTACTATATTCTTAAAATTTGTTTAATATGTCTTTGCATTTGATATTTCTTCCTTCCGGAACAAGTGTTATTCCTTGTGTTTTTTTTTCCTTTTCAGATTCGACTTCTTTATGAACCTTTTAAGTGGACGTTGGAAGATTTTGAGTCTCAAGTCCTTTCCTTCGCAGCTCTAAGAGGATGTTTACTGGTTGCTAGGACACTTGTCTATGTCCTGTAGAATGTTTTATTTATGATGTAATGGTTACACTTTAAAGGGATGCATATCTTGAGCAGCAATAAAAGTTATTGCATAATGTCAGCCTCCGTTGTCTTTAATGAAATCAAGATTCTCTCTGCATGCTAATTGGAGAATCGACATTCCCCCGTTATAGTTACTTCAGCTAACTATAACTCGCGCGCCCGCAATGCACTGCTGATGACTTCACATATTACATCACTCATGACATGGTCAGTGACATCACTCATGACATCACTGATGACATCATCCTTGTGGAAGAGTGGCAGACTTTCACTCACCCTAATATAACCTTTATTACACACACTCAAAAATAGAAAATAACATTTTCAATACAATAGCCATACCATTGCCACTTAGAACACACCTATTTAGTAATTTGAAGATCTATATACACAACCACTTATTCATCAACAGACATATACAGTCACTCATATATTATATACAGTCACTCATATATGTATTCAGTCACCATATGTTCTTATACACTGATACATCCTGATCATCCTGTTACACACAGACACTCAACCATAGAGTTACTCACACATAACTTATATGTACTAGTTTAAAACATATGTACTTACTAAGAAATACACTATTAAAACAGTTATTCATTCACTTAGACAGTCATATATACACCCTTACAGAAAAAAAACAAATAATAACCAATATACCTACTCACCACACACACTCACTCACCCATACAGTCCAGCATATATGCTGCCTACAACACATACAAACAGTAAGTCACTCATTCATGCATCTGTTATGTTATGTTATATGGGACTTTTATAGCACAACGGCTACTCCAAAGGAGTGTCCCGGCGCTTTGTGCTCCAGACCTTAAGAAAGACTGGAAAACATAACAGTAAAAAAAGACAGAAACCGAGAAAGGGAGAGACGCACTAACCAGAGAACAGCCAAGTCTTTAGACCTTTCCTGAAGGCAAGCAGATTAGATGTGGCCCGCAAGGACAGCAGTAGGGAGTTCCAAAGCTGGGGGGCAAGGAATCTAAAGGACCGGCCGCCCAGTCGGGCCCTTTTTATACGTGGCACCACCGCCAAAGCCAATGATTCCGATCTTAGGGATCGTGTAGGCCGGTAAAAGTCCAGCCTCTTCTGGAGGTATTTTGCACCGTTGGCATGCAGGGCTTTATGGGCTAAAGTCATAGCCTTAAACATTATCCTCTTCCGTACAGGAAGCCAATGGAGGGATAGAAGTAGGTTTGAGGCACTAGTACGGCGATGCAGGCCAAAAATCGCTCGTGCTGCAGCGTTCTGGGTCACCTGCATGCGCTGTAAGAGATATTCTGGCAGACCCAGATACAGAACATTTGCATAATCCAATCTGGATCCTATAAGTGCCTGGACAGTTATCCTCCGATGTTCCTCGGAAAGTAGAGGAAAGAACTTACGAAGCATCCTGAGGATCCCGAAGCACGTTCCTGTAAGAGTAGACACCTGGGATTTGAGCGAGAGCTCATTGTCAATTTTAACTCCTAGGTTCTTAGCCCATTTAGATGACTGAGCTGGGGGGAACATGTCAGCAGGCCACCAGCCATGCCAATCCGGTTCCGATGGGCATCCGAAGAATAGTATCTCGGATTTATCCGAGTTGCACTTGAGGCTGTTAAGTTGGAACCAATTAAAAACAGCCCCAAGGCACTCACGGATACTTTCTCCATCGAAATCTTCGCTCTTGCAGCAGGTGAACAGAAGTTGGGTGTCGTCAGCATAAGAGACGATCCGGGCCCCATAGGACTCCACCAATGTCGCCAGAGGGGTCATGAGGATGTTAAATAGAGTGGGGCTCAATACTGAGCCCTGAGGGACTCCGACTCCCAATGGCGGCATCTCGGCAGATCCAGATGGGACCCAGACCGTCTGTCGGCTTTTGGCTAAGAAGGAGCGAAACCAGTTGAGCACCGTCCCCCCTAGACCGATGTCATGTAGCCTAGTGAGGAGATCCTCATGGGGGACGGTGTCAAACGCCGCCGACAGGTTTAGCATAACTAACATCACCCTGCCTCCGGTGTCCAGCACCTCCTTCACAATCTCAGAGACTTCCAAGAGCGCCGTCTCGGTGCTTAGGTTCGATCGAAAGCCCGATTGGGACTCATGGAGTAGCTCGTTTGACTCCAGGAAGTTGGATAGCACGCTATGAACGTGTTTCTCTAAGATTTTGGTAAGTGCTGGAAGGAGCGAGATCGGCCTGTAATTGGATGGCACTTCTGGGTCCAAGTTGGGCTTCTTAATGAGAGGGATAACCATGGCCTGTTTCCAAGATTGAGGCAGAGCTCCCTGACTCAGGGAGAGGTTAAGAATGGGATTTGCTAAGGAGTTGACAACATCTGCCATTCTCGCTAGAAATTTTACTGGACAAGGATCGCACGGTGAGCCCGATTTAAGGTTCCTCATCAAAGCTAGGGATGCGGAAACCGTAAGGGGCGGGAAGTCTAGCAGGACTGGGCCCGAAGTCGACAAAAGAGTTGTCTCGACCGGCAGAGTCAGCGGGTCATCCATTAGTCTAGGAGGAAAAGAGTCCTGTATTTGCCTAATTTTGGTGGTGAAAAAATTAGCAATGGTGTTGGCCCAGGTCTCCGCCGGGGCGTCCTGAGCTGAGGATGAGCGCGGGTTGGTAAATTCTCGAACAATTGAGAAAATCTCCTTGCAGGAGTTTGCCGCTTCCTCAATTCTTTTGGCAAAATAGCATTTCTTGCCCTGAAGAATTAAATCATGATAGGATTTCATCATGGATTTATAGATCTGTTTAGCCTCAGTATCATAATGGGCTCTCCAAGCCCGTTCTGCGACTTTACATTGCCTACGGTGATGGGCCAATTCCTCCGTAAACCAAGGGGCCGAGATCCGTTGGGTGGCAGATCTAGGTGGCTGTAATGGGGCAAGCTCATTTAATCTAGCTAGGAGCCAGGATTGCAGACTCTCAAGGTCATTCTCCAGATCACCCGTGTAGGACAGAGGATGGTCCACCAGAGCCTGAGCTAACAGATCTGGTGTCACCCGATGGAACGCCCTATGGCTGCTACCCTGTAGTCTCGTAGCACTGACCGTTGGTTTCACAGTGGAAGATATTTCGAAATGAACGAGACAATGATCAGACCATAATACCGGTAGGAGTGTAACAGCCATAATAGGTGAAGTGGAAAAGACCTGGTCAAGTGTATGACCTCTGTCATGGGTCGGGCCGAAGAGATAGGGGGACAGGCCCAGGGTAGATGTAATATCCAACAGCTTGATAGCATCTTGGTCTTGATGATCATCCATGTGGAAGTTAAAATCTCCAGCCAATAGACACTGCTCAGATCTTAAAACAAGAGCAGACAGAGCCTGCTGGAGATCATCGAAAAACGATCCCACAGGGCCCGGAGGTCTGTAAACGACAAGACCCTTCACCGCTTGCTGGGGCGATAGGGAAAGGGTGAAGGCGAGAGAGTCGGCCCCTACGATGGTGTCTGTGTGCGTGACCGTGCATGGGAAAGATTTTTTCACAACTAGGGCGACTCCTCCCCCTCTTCCCTTGTCTCTATCTTGTCGATGGATGGTGTAGTCAGAGGGAATGGCTGCCATTATGTCCGGATGGGAGGACTCGTTGAGCCAGGTCTCAGTGAGCATCAGACAAGTAGGACTGGTCGTAGAAAGGAGATCAAAGATCTCCTGAGTGTGTCTATGCAGCGACCTCGTATTAAGGAGTAGACAGAGATGTTTAATGCTACAATCCTTAATAGGACGGGTGGAGAGGAGGTTGCTGGTAGGATGCCATTTACAAACAGGGCACTTATGTTTACCCCTATAACGGCCAGGAAATACTGAGTGACAGGCAGCATCCGCGGAGCGCAGGGAGTAGAGCTCCTGAGCGGAGTAAGAAAGCATAATGGCCAGAAGTACCTGCCACGCCGAACGCCTCCGGGATGCTGACGAGCGCAGACGGGCAGGACTCTGGCACGACTCCGGCACAGGTCCGGCGCGTCCGCAGTACGCGTCCGCTGCGCGGAGAGAGGGGGAGCTTTTTATAGCGCTACTAGAGCGCGAGGGCGGAGAGTCCTACCCCCAAGATGGCGGCCGAAATGAGATCCCAGCCCTCGGCGTCAACACTCAGCCGAGGGCGGTCTAAAATCCCAAACAAGGGAGAGGGAGCAAGGCGAAGCGCTTACAAGCGCTGGGAAGTCTAAGGCAAGGCAGCAGCACGCTTATAACACAAGCGCGAACATAAACTGCACAAAAGTAAAATAAAATTGACAAGCATGAAAGTCAAACACACTCGATTAAAATTGCCAGAGAATAGAAGAGAGACCTCCCGGCTTCCGCCTCAGGAGGGAAAGGTAAGGTAGCAGTTGTTAATCACATGCAAGATGTTACAGTTCCCTTTTATAGCGCTACTAGAGCGCGAGGGCGGAGAGTCCTACCCCCAAGATGGCGGCCGAAATGAGATCCCAGCCCTCGGCGTCAACACTCAGCCGAGGGCAGTCTAAAATCCCAAACAAGGGAGAGGGAGCAAGGCGAAGCGCTTACAAGCGCTGGGAAGTCTAAGGCAAGGCAGCAGCACGCTTATAACACAAGCGCAAACATAAACTGCACAAAAGTAAAATAAAATTGACAAGCATGAAAGTCAAACACACTCGATTAAAATTGCCAGAGAATAGAAGAGAGACCTCCCGGCTTCCGCCTCAGGAGGGAAAGGTAAGGTAGCAGTTGTTAATCACATGCAAGATGTTACAGTTCCCTTTTATAGCGCTACTAGAGCGCGAGGGCGGAGAGTCCTACCCCCAAGATGGCGGCCGAAATGAGATCCCAGCCCTCGGCGTCAACACTCAGCCGAGGGCGGTCTAAAATCCCAAACAAGGGAGAGGGAGCAAGGCGAAGCGCTTACAAGCGCTGGGAAGTCTAAGGCAAGGCAGCAGCACGCTTATAACACAAGCGCGAACATAAACTGCACAAAAGTAAAATAAAATTGACAAGCATAAAAGTCAAACACACTCGATTAAAATTGCCAGAGAATAGAAGAGAGACCTCCCGGCTTCCGCCTCAGGAGGGAAAGGTAAGGTAGCAGTTGTTAATCACATGCAAGATGTTACAGTTCCCTTTTATAGCGCTACTAGAGCGCGAGGGCGGAGAGTCCTACCCCCAAGATGGCGGCCGAAATGAGATCCCAGCCCTCGGCGTCAACACTCAGCCGAGGGCGGTCTAAAATCCCAAACAAGGGAGAGGGAGCAAGGCGAAGCGCTTACAAGCGCTGGGAAGTCTAAGGCAAGGCAGCAGCACGCTTATAACACAAGCGCGAACATCTATGCACTACGTAAGATCTCCCAACGAAGCATATTGACACTTAGACACTCAGACACTCCAACTAATAATCAAACAAACAATAACCTATATAGACATTATGTATCACTCATATAGCTACTCACCAACACATGCAGCCACTTACACAGAAACTGAGAGACTGATACAGATATGTATATATTTAAACATTACTCACTAACCCATGTACTCATTAAGATATACTTAATCAGTCAGTTATACAATCTATTTTTCACCTAAAAAGCAGGCATTTATACACTTATATACTCAATTCTTCTTTCATCAACCTTCAGATAAACATATATAAAACATATTTAATTTTCAGAACTAACCCATTCACTGGATGATGTCATCAGTGAAGTCATGAGTGATGTCACTGACCATGTCATGAGTGATGTAATATGTGAAGTCATCAGCAGTGCATTGCGGGCGTGCGAGTTATAGTTAGCTGAAGTAACTATAACGGGGGAATTTCATTGGTTTTATATAAGTAAAATATCCAGCTAACTATAACATGTGTCAAACCTATGGTTTTTTCAGTGAATTTCATAGGTTTTGTAAATGCTACTTCCTAACTATAACGTGTGTAAAACCTATGGTTTTTTCAGTGAATTTCATAGGTTTTTTAAATGCAACTTCCTAACTATACCGTGTTTAAAACCTATGGTTTTTTCAGTGAATTTCATAGGTTTTTTGAATGCTACTTCCTAACTATAACGGGTTTAAAACCTATGGTTTTTTCAGTGAATATATATAAATATAGGCAATGTACATATATGTGGAGTTGTACGTAGTAAAACATTGCTTAACGAATAAACAAAGGGGGACCAAGGGCAATGAAGATCCAGCACACAAGCCCCAAATATGAACTGTAAACACCGAGGTGTGCTGTTTCTAACTGTAGTAAAGAAAGAAGGGAAAGAAGGGGGAATAGCTCCTATAAGAAGCAAGGGCCCTCACACACTCCGAAAGGTGTCATTTATCATCATAACGCAGCTCCTCGTTGGGCCGGTGCTGAAATGCCCTAAGAGCCCCGCAAAGGGGGTCTTTGCCTCAGATCTTTTTTTCTGTTGTCTTGGCCATAGATGAAGAAGGTGTGTGTGGGAATGTGGTGTATATACAAGGTGAGTAGAGTGAGGGGAATCCATTGGCCCCCTTCTCTCCCTTCTTCTCTTTCCTACAGTTAGGAACAGCACACCTCGTTGTTTACAGTAAAACATTGCTTACCTTCACAATATTTTTGTCCTTGATATTCTTGACACAATATTTTGTCTACACAATATTTTTTATCCAATATGATGTCTGCACACCGAACTCACAATGAAGACTGTGAACAATACAACCTAGTGCGTAGGTATCTGTGGCTGCATTTATTGTCAGTATTTTAAGACACCAGGTCTATTCACAAAGGCATTTTGGAGCACATAAAATGGTCCTCCTGTAGTACTCTTTTATTGTGTACTTGCATGCCTTAATGAATTGGCCCCAACGTATCTAAAATGAGAATAAAATGTGGGTTTTCTGGGAATATTCATATACAATTAGCACAAATAGAAAGGAATGCGCTATGCGCACTACAGCATGTTTGCAGCATGTATTTGAACCCAAAGCACCTCAACAAATGTCTCCTTTATAATACATTTTACATCTGCCACATTATCACCGACTCACTCCTGAAAGAGTAGATGAAATGAGAGCTTTTTGCAGCCTCATCAAGGCTATGATTCACTAAACAAAATGCTCTAGTAGAATGCAACATAACATCACACTCTTTTATTTTCACTAACCATGCAGGAAATCTACACTTCTGACCTGCTTATGTGCGCAATGTGTTTTTAGAGCATTTTTCTGCACAATTGATGTTCATCAGTGTGCTGTGTTTATTGATACATCTTTCATGGCAAGAGGCCAGGAACGAGCCACTGTGGACTTGCTCATCAAATGGAAGTTCAAACACATCTGCCCGTGCTGTGAATTTCTCAGGCAGGTTGCCTGGCATGACAAGCAGAGTTGTCTGTAAAGATCAGAATCTCTTCTGGTACCGCCGAGCAGCCTCTTCCAGGCCCCAGGACTGTATGCTGCCTACAGAACAACGTTAAATAATTCAGTCCACAAAGTCACGACTCAAAGTCCTGGCCATTAAAAAGTTCTGCAGTGATGTTTTTCCTGTGTTAAGCACTAGTAGGATTTTGCTTTGTATATGCCAGGGTCTGCTTTTCCAGTGCTTAATTTGTAAGAGAATTAGTGCCAATGCCCAAAAGTCTGCTCAAACGTTCTGTTAAATGTCAGCTCACCGAATACCAAGCCTGCATAATCTTGAACCCACATCAAGCCTTGTTAACTCTCACTGCCCCTTTATCTCACTCTTTCTGGTTTTCTGCATTTTACCTTTGTGGAGGGTGTTTCCCGTCTTTCTATTCCTTCCTGTTGTTTCCCCTTTGAGTGTTTTTCTCACTCACTGCTGTATTTGGTACCACAGCACAACATGGGATGCCAATTCTGTTTATTTTTTGAAGGTCTTGAATTATTCTCCATTTACCACAAGGTTTCTTTATCTCCATCACAGGAGAGTCACAAAGACCATCAAGTACCTCTCAGAGGATTCCCTGCTCGGTACTTTTTTCAGTCAATAGCTTCAATCCTCTGCTTCTTTGGAAAGACCATAATATTTAGTTCTAGAGAAATTGCATCTGGTCTTACTTATAGTTTAACTGACTCAGCACTTTTTATCAATTCAATCTGTTTGCCAGAGAAATCCCATGCTGTCAAAACCCAAGGTGAACATCTGATAAGTAGCTCCAACCTGAAGTATCCAGTCAGGCAAGAGTGATGCACGATGAGAGACCTACCACATCCCTCAATGTTCAAAGAAGTGACCAACAAGTCTTGGATCACAACCGAAAATCACCTAAGGGAAAGGAGGATGGGACAACATAACAAACCAATCACCCGCTGCTCTAGCATTATCTACACCTGGATCTCCTTTTCAAAATCTTACTCCTTCTGCAACTCTGTAGAAGGATGCACACCCACATACAAATATTTGTTCAGTTCTTATACATCACACCTTCGCACGTACTGTTGGTAACTCTAATTCCTGGTTGATAAGCATTGACTCCTACTGACAGAAGTATTTCTAGAACAGAGAGATCTGGATGGCCTTTTCCCAGCAAATCTCCAAACTCTCACTGATTGCCAAAGAACAGTTAAAATGTCTCTTAAGAGTTCTAATTTCAGTTTTTAAAATATGCAATCAGAATAGTTCAATATTTCTTCAGAGTTGTGTTTACAGTTTCCCGAAGTGCGTAACTGCATCTTGTTGGACTTGGCCCTTTTTGCAGGGCTATCTCAGAACTTTTTGCCTTCCTCCTGTATTTTTTCTGACCTGTTGTTGGTGGTGTTATGACTCTGGCCACTTTATCACTGATGATCAGTGCTAAAGTGCATGTGCTCTCGCTTGTAAACTTGGTAAGATTGGTCTACCTTGATTGGCATATTTATTTTACCAGTGAGGGGTATCCCATATACCCAGGGCCTGTAAATGTAATGCTACTGCTGGGTTTGCAGCGATGCTTGTACTACCCACCGAAGTAGCCTTGTCAAACCTGTCTCAGGCCTCTGGCACTGCAGGGCCGGCACATGCTGTTTTCTGCTGCTGTGACATGGAATATAAAGTGCTTGCCGCGTCTGCAACCCCCTTTTACTACATATCAGTCAACCCTAAGGTAGGCCCTATTTAGCCCTGTCGGCAGGGTGTGGTGTAGGTAAAAGGTAGGACAAGTGCCTTAACTGTGTGGCATGTCCTGATAGTGACACACAGCCTATTTGGTTTCTCACTGCTGCGAGATTGCCCTCTCATAGATTTGCACTGGGGATTCCCTGATATGTGATTGAGTGGTAATTCCTGACATGAGAGGGGTAGTGCGACCATGTTTTGTATGTTTGGAATAGTAGTGATAAATCCTGCTTATTGGTGAAAACTGATTTATTATTACTATTTTAGGAATACCATTTTTAGAAGTGGGCATATCCGTGTGCCCTGCCTGGATGTGCATTGACTGTCTGGTTCAGACTGACAGGGAAGAGGGGATGTACATTCACTCCAGCCATTCCCCTGGGGGCGGGGGGGTTGAGGTTTGTCCTGCCCTGCCAGGGTGACTCAGTGATTAGCTGAAAAGAGTGTACCAGAGGAGAAGCTTTTACACTACCAGGAGGAACCGCCACTTTGACTTTGCTCTGTGTGTGCTGGCCTGCTGTTTTTAAAGACTCAGGGACTTTTACATTTGGTGTACTACACTTTATTCAGGGATTTCTGGTGTTTTTCATTATTTGGGAGACCATTGGTGCTGATCTGAACTCCCTTCTGTGGAGGAGGAATTCATGCATCTCCATGGAAAAGCCTCCCTATGCGGCATCACTGGAAAGCTCCCTGGCGCTGCTCGGAGTGAAAATTCCTGGTGCTTACTTTGTTAGAAAGATTGTGAGGAGCTCATTTTGGATGGCCGCCCAGCGCTTTGTTTGAGTAAAAAAAAGCCTACCAGGGATTGTCTGGTTTGGAGCTTGCTGACAGTACACAGCCGAAGCCTGTGGGGCAGGAAACTTCCTCCGTTTGCCGGCCCAGCGGCTGCAGCCTAATCCCATTCACAGTGCTGCCTACTGGGCCTGGATGCGGGCATTGCTGAGGAAGGCAGGAGTCTGCCCAGCTGCACCGGGCCACCTTCAGCGAGACAGGAAGAGCCTCACACCCATTCCTTCAGAGACCTCCTGATGCAGTGGTTGTGTACCACTCCGTGAGCCTCCAGCAGTGAGCTGAGTAGAGCCTCAGGCCGCTCCTTCAGAGCCCTCCAGCCTCTGTGGTTGTGCTCTGCCCTGCCTCACTACTGGGCTGCACTGGAGGCATTGAGCTCTATTTCCACCCGGTTGCATTATCAGTAAAGTGCGGGCCGGCGGCCCCATTACCTTGATTAGCGCAAGCACCCAGGGAGGGTGTGCTTGCGTCAACGTATGGATCTCCAGGTGGGAGACCCTTTTGCTGTCTTTCTTGCCCCGTGGGGTGCGTCTGTAGTTCCTGCCAATTCCCTGCTCCTATGGAAACCGGTGGAGCGTTTCCTGACCAGAAGAGCAAGATGGGGTGTGCAGGGGGAGTGGCTTGGTGATTCCTATACCCAGAGCGGCTCATCTCTCTACCAGTCTTGCTAGAATTACCATAGCTCACCTAAGAGGAGTGCAGGGATTCCTGTAGGGTGGTTATTCTGACAGGTTATGGTGACCTTTTGTTTCGTGTGGCTTGTATTGCCAACTGAGATGCTGACTGAGGGATGTTTTTACTGCATGTCAGTCCCTGAATGACATAATGTATATTGTTTTGGTGTTTTTATACTGTGTGCAACCGACCAGCATTTACTTGGTTTCACTACTTGTGTTGCCATGACAGTAGCCCAATTGGCCAAGTAATCATGAACCTGTGTGATGTCATGAAAAGTGTATAGCGGCACCGTAAGATATGTGATTGTGATATAATGTGTTTTTATGGATAATACACAGGACATTTTTATATAACCTTGTGTGGAGTCTCTTTTGTGGTGCCCCTAGTGTCTCACTGAGTGTGTTGCGCAAACCCTTTACATATTGCCTCTGAGATAAGCCTGACTACTCTGCTAAGCTACCAAGGGGGTGAGCAGGGGTTATCTTTGGTGTGTAACTCCCTTGCCCTGACTAGAGATGTGGGTTCTGCCTGGCTTAAGTGCATACCCTAGCCAAATAGAAACCCAATTTCTAACACATCTCTTGAAAGTCTTTTCTTTCCCCTAGACAGAATGTTTCTAAGTCTCTTTCTTTCCCATAGGTGCAGTTTTTCAACAGTTCTTGAATGCTATGACTCACCAAATTCTAGAATATCTGTACTCATGAGTACGAGTGATCTACAGCGGGGCAGTCCATAAATACCTTGTTTTTTCTCCTCTCATACAGATGTTGACCTCTGCTGATGACCACAATCAGTGTGTCTAGAGAGGAGAGACATCTGGCAGAAAACATACCTGTTGCCATTCTTCTTGACCAGGCTCTGCTTCAGAAGAATGCCAACAGGTACGTTTTCCGCCAGATGTCTCTCCTCTCTAGACAAAATGATTGCCTAGCAAAGGTGTGGTTTACATGGTGGGAAGATGGCCACCGAGATTTCAAACTATTGTGTGCCCTGTTCTGGAAGTTCTAGCAGGTTCTGGAAGCTTCTATCAGGTTCTGGAATGTTCTAGCAGGTTTTGGAAGATTCACAGTTCTGGACATTTATAGCAGGTTCTGGAAGCTCCTAGGAGGTTCTGGAAAGCTCCTAGCAGGTTCCAAAAGCTTTACAGTTTCTTTTATACGCCTGTAAGTGTGCTTCTTCCTGGATGCTTTTGCAACAATACTAGATTGGCATCATGCTTAGCATGTTGCTTTCCCTGAGCTCCCTGGCTATTTTTTGAGTACAGTTCAGTGGTGATACCACACATAATCAGTTTTATCCTTGTGTCACTGCACATTAGATGCCGGTTGTGCCTGGGGCTGTGGATGACCATGTTTGGTGTCTCCAAATGTGGATTCGATATGTTCGCCCACCTATGTTCTCCCTAGGTGATTTTCTTTTGGGATTTTTCAGGACTAACTGGGATGTTGTCTTCTCGATGACCATGAGAGCTACGCACCCTTAAGCACTGCTGTCTCAGCAGTTGTCTTAGTTTAGTTGGATGTCGCTGGTGGAACTTGTGTTGGTTTTCGCTAGTGGAACTTGTGCAACAGTCTTGGAGATGGCAACCAGGATCCCAAACCTATCTTCTGGTCCGTACCTCTTTCAGCCTATCAAATAATTTACCTGCCCTCATACTACTTTTGAATCTAAAATCTGTTTTATTTCATGATCAATCTTCCCTTCAACCTCTAGAGAAGGAGGAGGTGTTTTGAAACGCACATCTGGATGGCAGGATTTGAGCAGGTAGACGTGGAACACTGAGTATATGCCAAGTGTTGGAGGCAACTTTAAGGTTACTGTCACTGGGTTAATTATCTTTATATTCTGATACAGTCCAAATATACTTTGGTTTAAATGCTGATTTCCTTTGCTGCACTTTGCTGCAGAGAGAGGGCTTTGAACTTTGTGGTCCAGAAGACAGAGAGACAAAGAGGAGTTCTCCAGTGCTGGTATGTGCTAGAAGAATTGCTGCTGTTCCCCGCAGCACAGGATGCATAGCACCTGTTCACATCAGAACAAGGCCGGGCTCAGCTCCCCACCAGTGGTCTTATGCTAGAATGCACAGTAACAGCCCTGACTATGCCAGGTAGGCCTAGACTTTCTTTCTTCTCCTGAGTACTTTTGTTTTTATACCGATGTAGAGGATGAAATTAACCCAGATTAAAAGTGGAAGGGACAAGGGTGGTTTTTCCAAATCTTCAATCACCTTGTACCTTTCATCAGCCATGAGCTCTATTAACACTGAATTGGGCATTGTTGAGGACTGCATTGATTCGGTTCAGAGACTGATTAAAGACCTACAGCTGAGTCTATGGTTAAAAATCAACTGAAGATGAGTCTAATACTGCCTCAAACTGTTTGGCTAAAGCAACCCAACAAACTGTCACTAGATTTACTGTGGAGATAAATAACCCCTATATCATCGCCAATTCATTTGCTGATGTTTTTGCAGAGGTCTCAGAGGATTCACAATCTAATTCTTTCAAATCGCCTCCCCTAAAAAGAAAGCGTGGAGATGGAAATAAGAGCAATGAAGGCGAAGTAACCTACCAGTGGGGTTGACGGTTGCAGAAGTGCAACGTATACTAGTGAACCAGAGAACCTCCCTTACCTAGACGCATTTAACTCCCCCAGGTCCAGCTAATGGAGTTGTGCAAGCTGCTCTTTAGTGGAATGGAGGATTTGTTGAAGGACCATTGCGGAAAGTTATTTGAGCAAATTAAATCCATGGATGATAATGTCTGCATCTTTCTTGAGGTCCAAAACAAACTTCATATACCCCTTCTTCAGACTGAGATTGCCCCTATTCTTTGAACTCCCATTCAATGATCAATAAATTCACAGAAATCCAGTTGAACCCTAGCACGTTAGCAACAGTTTACCCAGAAAATCGCAATCAGGAATCAACAGTGGACCATGCTGGTTCCTGTCCATCTCTTAGCCAGCAGATGAACACTCATAAGAAAGGGTACTCCCTAAAACATCTAGAATTGCCACATGAATGTACTCCATATGTCATCATTTTGGAAGGGGGTTCAACGTTCGGGGGGATGAACTAGAAGATTGTCTGGACTTCAAATTTAAGGTGGCTGATTGGTGTAGGAAAACGTCTGGTTGACCTGTTGATTTAATGGATCATATATATATGGTGTGAAGAGTTCCCTGGGCATGCCATTAACCGAAAACCTCAAAGAGAAACAGATTTGTCATTAACTTAAAAAACTTGTTTTTGGTGAGATCTCTCGCTACAGAGTGTATGCCATCTAGCAAACTATCTGATTAGGGTACAGGCTCCTCTCTTGGGTTACTTTCACAGGCCACCTCTTCAATATTCCCAAGAGCTGCAAAAGCTCATTCCAGCACTGGTCCAAAAGCAGAGGATCAGCTGTCCAGCATTCTTCCATTACAGAATCGCTTTGCTCCCCTATCCTGACTATCGGGCGTTGAGTGTACCAAATCTAGGTAAGGAGAAGCTCTTAATTCCCCGTCAGTCTGAAACAACAAATTGGACAAGGACAAGGATGAAATGTCTAATTCAGCCACTGGGATAATCGGATTTGAGAGAAGCGATGATTTTCACATTTTGTTATAGAATATAGCTGGCATAAGTCCTAACTTGCAAAATGAAGATTTTCTGTCACAGGTTAAAGATGTAAATGTCATTTTCTACCAGAAGTCCTGGGCAATGGTGAACTTTCATATAGATGAATTTCAATAATGTTGTACTCCAGCTATGCCAGCTTCACCAGGCAGACCAAAAAGGGGGGTTCCAGTGCTGGTTCTCTTAAAGCTTTAAACATCAACTGTGAAATGTTACATAGTACTCCCTGGTTTCAAATGTTCTATTTGTTCCTATCGGGTCTCCTTCATATACTGTTATTCAATTTCTATTATAAAAGCAGCCAGTATATGTAATTCAGGATATAGAAGACTCTCTTTTGAGTATTTCAGGACACACAGCCATGGTTTGGACTGGAAAGATGTCACAAAAGCGGAAAACCTGTATGTGGTGTTACATATTGGCAAGGCAAGAATACCTCACATTTCATTCGTACACCATACGGGGAAATCATGAATCAATTTATATTTAAAAATAATCTGTTTTTTTCAGGAGAGAATCGCCCCACACCCTGAAATTCACAGGTATTGTGAGGGTCACCACAATCTACTTTATTTTACTATCTTAATATTCTGCATAACCATAATCCCCTGTCAATTATTTTTGAATACTACCCGCATACGACTGACGAGACAAATGTGACCTCAAATTTAAGTTATTGCCCAAATACAGGCCTACATATTTAATGGGATAAAATTGATTCAATTACATTTTTTACCACACTTATAACTGAAAATAGCGATGAGATTAACAATTGTTCCCTATGGGGAAGTACTATGTAGCTTCAAGGAGATCTGTCAGTCGATCTCCAGCAAGCTAACATCTAAGAATACCCCTATCCATAGATGGTTTAACTCTGCACGTTCAGCAGCCCACTGATGCCTCAGAACCATTCTCAAAGCCTCACTTCACAACATAGAAGACATTAAAATGGCCAGACACTATTTCAAGACAAAACCCGGAGCATCACATGGAGCAATTAAGAAGGTTGGCCTGGGAAGATAGAGAAGAGGCGACTCAATCCAGGGACAGCGAGGTCTTTTGGGAAATTGTAAACCAGCCGTACTATATCAAGCACAACAAGCCTACGATTAAATGCCACATCTCCGGTGAGCAGTGAGTAATTCATTTTTCAAAGGTGTTTGACCAAGAGTGTGTTCCTTTACCCCAGTCCAACCTCTCAAACCGTCCAACACTTTTTAATCCCAATAGCGCAATCAGTCTAAGCAATACAATTGATATAAACAATGTGTCAAAATCTATTCTAAGTTACACTGTTGGCCAAGACCCTGGATCGGGTGGCATTCCCATTGATATCTTTAGGCAGAACACCCTCTTCTGAGCACCGTTAATCACTAATGTCCTGCGAGATGATCTAAAAGATGATCTGCCAAAATCACGGAGGGAATCCATATTAGTCCCACGGACGTAGGTTTTGGGCGGGAGTTTGGGGTGTTACATCCCGTGTTAGAAATGGGATATCTAGTTGGCTAGGGCTTGCGCCTAAGCCAGGCAGAAACCACCACTCTAGTCAGGGCAAGGGAGTTACACGCTGAAATTAACCCCTGCTCACCTCCTTCATAGCTTGGCACGAGCAGTCGGGCTTATCCCATAGGCAATGTGTAAAGCATTTGCGCAACACAATCACACAGCAGCAACACACTAGGCACACCACAAAAGGAACTCCACACAAGGTTATATCCAAAAATAGCCTTTGTATTAACATAAACACGTAGAATAGTAATCACGCAATATACACTGTGCTAACTGGCACTAGGCAATATTCACAGTGGATTATAATCACATGACAGGGCCAATTGGGCCACTGTCAGAACCATCACAAGCACAAATAGTAAATATAGAACCAATAATAAATATAGAACACAACCAGTAGCTACTGGCAAAATACTGTACTCTGCATCATCTCCTGCAACATAAATCATATTATGCAAGCAGCATCACATTAGGCGTGAAATACATTCTGCGTCAACTTCATAAGTATAAACACATTATGCCATAACCTCACCAGCATAAACACATTATGCAATCACCTCATAAGTCTAAACGCATTAGACAATAACTTCACAAGCATAAATACATTATGCAGTAACCTCATAAGCAGAACTCTTAGATTAGGGAAAAACCTCCTAAACATAAAAACTAGAAGCATAAATCACGGTGCATAAATCAAATTTCTTAGCACCACATAAATCACAGTAGGGCCTGGCGCCCTAGCAACCTCACACTGTTCCCCTGGTCAACTGGCCTTCTCAGAGGGCTCAAACGCCCTATGTCCATAATGTCAGGGCAGGTTGCCAAGGCAGCAAAATCCGTAAGCGCGCTATTGCGCTGGGACATAGGAGTGTATCTCACTCCTGTCTCATCCACAATGCCCCCAAATAAATGATGGCCTAAACATTGCAGCGGCCACTATTTGCTGTACAGCTGTGAAGCAAAGAAGGCCTGGCACCACTTTGCCCTCTCCTGTCCCACTCAAGGACTTCTATACAATCTGCGCAAAACATTACAGCTGCCCTCTATCAGGCGGGGCAGCTCTGAGCAAATAAAGAGCAGGTAAGGGCACGTCGGCGCCCTCTGCACCCCCCCTGGGGCCCTAGAAACAAATATGTCCACCTTGCAGCTGACCGCTACAGCGGCGTAGATGTGACAATATCCATAAAGGGGGCACAGCACCACTGTTCCCTCTGGACCCCCATGGGCTCTGAAAGCAAATATGCCCATCATTGGGGCTGTCCGCTCTCTTGCGGGACCGCCCAGACCAAGCACCGACACCGTGCCTCGAAAGGCACCCCAAAGGTCACTTGTAGCCCCCACTCACCGGAGCAGCTTGGAGGCTCCGCCTCCTCTCTTCGCCCTGTCCCCCTTCCTGGGACCAGGACTTCCCCGTGGAGCCTGTGAAGCTCTGGATGGGTCTCCAACCATACGCGGGGCTCTCACTTCACTACGAGAGCCCCGCTGACCAGCGCCAGCATTTCTACTTCATGCGGGGCTTCCCTTAGCTCCCGGGAGCCCCGCCTGGCTGCAGGCTTTCACTCGGCCGTGCTCTGCCATTGGCGCCCTCGGCATCCTTTTCCTGGTTTGGGCCTGCCCCGAGTTAGGCAGACTCTGCCTGGCTTTTGGTCCGGCCGCTCTGGCTGCGGCGGTCAATTCTTCTCTCGGCAGTGCAATGCGGGGTGGTCACCAGTTTCCAACACAGCACATAAGCGGGGTGGGCACCTGCCAACGACTCCAAACGCGGGGTGGGCACCCGCTTTCAGAAGTGCACAAAGCGGGGTGGGCTCCCACCTCAATCCGCAAAATGCAGGGGATCCCCTCCATAAGGGCTGCAGCTCCGAGCTGCAAGGCCCACACTCTCCTCTCCTTGGGAAATCTGAATATAGCGCTCATGAGGCGCTAGGAGCCACAGCTCCAACAGCCAAAGTCCTGAGGAATCAAGGGGGCAAGGCTGGGCCCAGGGAGGCAAGCCTTCATGGTGGTTCCTCCTGTGTACCAGCAGCAGCAAGCCCCAGCAAGGTCAGGAACAAGCACACCAAATACATGGGGTCACAGCCCCTACATTTATACCCAGATCCTCTTTGTCTGCAGTGCAGGGCTTGGGGAACCGGATGCAACTGGTTAAAGGGGGAATTGGAGCACTTTGTTTACCAAGCTCCTCTTCCCCTTTGTCAGGTAGGAACTCAGGGATCAGACACACCATAGGGGCGGAGCCAGCATTGTACAGGCTAGGCACAGATCTGTTGAGGGGCAGGGGATTACTCCTCCCACTACTCCCAATGCAGATGTCCCAATCAGCCTAGTGCTGACTCACCCTGCCTCTCCTGGAGCCACATACACCTCCAAGCCCCTGTCACTTAAAAGCTAGACATGCAATTCACATCAGGCAGGCAGGCAGATAAATAGCACACAGAAATGCCAACTTCTAAAAGTGGCATTTCTAACATTGTCCGAATAAATCTGCGTACACCATTGTGCAGCATTTATTATTACAATTCCAAATATACTAAACTTGACCACGCTGCTCCTCCCATATCAGGAATTGCCACTGACACACCGATCAGGGAATCCCAATACATTCCTATGGGAGGGCAGGCCAATCTGTCCAAATGTAACACAGAGAGCACACACACTTTACACTAGACAGCAGTGCTATAGAGCCCAGAGGCCTAAAACCACCAACACCATGTCAGAGAAAAGGCTAGGAGCAAGGCAAAAAGTTAAGAGATGACCCGGCAAAAAGGGACACGTTCAATACCCCCCAATCAATGTATTTTGTGGTAAATAGTTGGGTGCAGCTGCTTTCAGTCAGCTTTGGTGAGGTTTCTGTTGAAATTCACCAGGAGTCTTTACACATACACAGACAAAAACGTACACACACTCTCTTCTTCTCTCTGTTTTGAAAGTCTTCTAAGATTTTGGCTATTTTACAAAATATTGTGTTTTCTCTCACTTAGTATCCCTACCAATTTGTGTTCCTCTCCCTTTCTACTGCCCCTTAATTCCCCCTTATGCACCCTGCTTGTTATATAATGTATCCTAATATGATATGATAACATGATTGTTGGAAAATCTGACACTCACACAACCCCAATCTTATTCACCAAGCTATGCCCCTGTAGTCCCAATCATCAAAAAAGGAGATAGGAATCAACCAATCTGCTATCACCTCATATCACTCCTGGATTCCACCACTAAAATATTTTGTAGTGTTATCCTTCAAAAATTGGAGGATTGGGCAGAAAATAAAAACTTCTTATCTGAATTCCAATATGGCTTCTGCCCTGGTATTAGAAAAGTGGAACAATCTTTAAATGTATCTCTTTTAATTGGGAAACAGGCCAAATCCAGTAGAGGTTTAGAGCCTGTATAGACCCCTCCTGTGCCTTTGACATAGTGAACTGGGGAAGCTATCAGACCTGATGGGAAAATGTGCTTTGATAATTCTTAGTTGGATTTTCTCAAGTGCTTGCACTGGAGTACTGTCGTGAAAGTATGCTGTGGTCCAGATGGGGAATGCTCCCATCAGGTCTAGTAGAGGTGTCAGGCAGGGATGTATCTTAGCTCCTTTTTTGTTCCTTTTTCATTTCAACAGCCTGGATGAGGAGTTAGTAGGAAGGTGGAAGGACATTCCTCAGGTAGAGAATCAGCCCGTCCCTGTCCTTTTATTTGCCAATGATGCTGTCCTTATTGTCCGAACATCAAACGGTCTCAAATTTCATTAGACTCTTTTAATAGTTTTATGAATGATCTTAATTTAAAAGTTAATCACATGAGATCTTGTGTTAGGATTACCGGCCCCAAAAATACGAACTAGATCCATAAATTATGTGATAATATTTTTACTCTAATCTGAAGTGGGGAAACCTATTAAATCAATGAGCCCAGGATTTCTCAAAGGCCTCAGAAGCAATATTTAAGTTTGCATAAAAACTTTGCCTTAAGCTCATCAAAGAAATGACTCAGCTAAATAAAAGCAAATGTCTCTCGATTGGTTTCTATGGGGCGGGAGTATGAATTTATATTTTTCCTGGTATTCTGTAAATCCTAGAAAATAGAGTTCTATGTAGGCTGTTGTATGTTCATAACAACATTGCAAGCTACATTGTGCAATCAGAATTAGATATACCTTAAATTGAGGAATTCATTAGAAGAGCTTCTTTACTTCATTGGCTAAAAATCTGGAACTCCCTGAGGCAAACTTGATACTCGAGTGTTGTGTCACCTTCGATAACATGGAAAGGATTCCTTGATAATCCTATGTCAAACAAGTATTTTCTGAACTTGGGATTCTAAATCTATTTTACTCCCATGAAACAAATTGTTAATAATTCTTAGACCTACATTAAAAGTCTTTATTTAGGCACAGACATGCTCTTCGGTCGACCCGCGCACTCTCCATGGATACTGCCATGAAATACCTCCTGATCTCTACTAATATAGGTATTGAACCATACCTAGTATGATCTTCAAAAAAAGGGTTGGCCTGCTGGGATTGGGTTATGGGGTAGGGAAACATTATTCACTAAAGCAAACAACCCCCATCTGCCCTTACTTTTTTTTGTTGCCCTTACAATACAATAAAACCTATACATCTTAAAAAATTATGTACAGCTCAGAAAGACTCTGTCTTTTCAATTATTCTTTATTCATTCAATATATGGTTTCACATGATCCATTATGGATTTGAGATATCATGATTTGCATCTCAATAGCAAAACATAAGACATGTATACATCAAACACAGGTCTCGTTGATAACAGAAATATCCCATTATCAGAAAACATGCTAGTTCATCCTCTAACAAGCATATCACATGCCCACTCACTCTTGCATACATTCACTCATTCACATATATATATCAAAATATTCCTTTCTGTATCACAGCCATCTTTATACTGCATCAATACCACTGCAACTCTGTAATACTGTACATTCATATGTTTTCAAAAACTGCATCTATATTTCATATGCATAACTGTATAAATCCAGACTGGTATTGGCAGGAATTCAGTAGTAGTACCAAGCAATCGTATTCATTAGATGGTTACCTAGGTATGGCATATCCTTTTGAGAATTGTGCATATTAATTCATCAAGTTACTTCTTTTTTTTTGGCGTGTACATTTCAATCAATGAGCATTTCTCAGTACCGCCAAAATTACTTCGACCGCAATCTGTATCCAGGTGACCAATGAAAAATGGACTCTAACATAAAATGGTATTTGCCTTCGTAAATCCTAATTTCATCCAACTGATCTCGAGTTGGACCAAAGTAGTACTACTATCTGCTTTCCTACATTGATGCTCATGAGGTGGTAGTATAGATTGTCACACACCAAATGTGGGATGGATTGTCGCTTCTATAAGGGCTTTTATGTCGACTCCTTGACTCTTGAATCAGATACAGCATCTCATCTGTATAGTCTCTGGCAAAAGAGTAAAACTGCAGAACTACTCGTACTCACAAATGCTTTGGAAAATGGCCCCAGTGAGTGTTTGTTCATGTATTTATTTTAACAATATTTTATTTTCTGTTTCATAGTTTTACTGCTAACTATTTGGATTCCTTGTCCTATTATAAAATCAAGGCCTAGTGCTATTCACTATTCACCCATACTCTGATGGAATGATAACATGCTGCTGTATTTAGATGTTTTTTTTAGCTAAGTAAAACTGTGTGGGTAGGCTTTCATAAAGATTAAATAAAAGTACTGCTCTTTGTCAAAAGTGCCAACAATAATTGTGTTGCTGTGTATACCTTACTCAAAATGGCGCACCGGTGGCAGTCCAGCCCCGCCGCACTGTCAATCTGACAGCCTCATTGCCACTTGGGTGGTCTGACCGCGCTGCGTCCGCTGGGACTGCCTGGGAACCACCTTTACCCGGTGGTGGGGCAATGGTCAGAGGTCGCAACATGCTTGGTGAGACCGCTGTGGTTCCGCCAAGCATATTACGAGTTTCCTCAAGAAACAAAGGGGGCCTACAGTGCCCCCTTGTGTCTCTGCACCCTGTGTATGCACAACAGTTCCTGCACAGCATGGACATTACAGTCCATGCCGTGCAGTAACCTTGTGAGGCATTCCCATTACTGTACATTTTTCAAAGGCATCGCCATCTTTGAAAGAGACCACGCCGCCTGTCCACCAGACTATAAAATAACTTGTAATTTGGTGGGCAGGCAGCAGCCACTCTTGGAGGTGTAGGGTGCGATGGTGGCGGTCCGCCCACCCCTGCACCACCAAAAGCCATAATCAGGCCCTCACAATGCAAATTCATCTTCTGACTACTTTTCATACAATGCTTCTCTGTTAATGCATTTTGTTCAGCAAAGGAACACTTTTTTAATTTACGATTATTGTCATTCGTATTATTAATAAACAAAGCCGAGAACTCGTCTAAGGAGCTCCACCACATCCTAAAGGAATTCACTTCCTTCAAAAGTCCGCAAGAAACACCAAAAACAAATGAATGGACGGAAGACCTTTCCACGTTTCTAGATGACAAAATCATAAATATATGCAAATCCTTTGAAACAGAGAATACATCCCTCCAATACCTGGAACAGGAGCTACACGCGAAAAAAGCTGTACGCACAAATGACCCATTCCCGAGCTGGTCCACTTTCGATCTGTTAGATAACGAAAAAACGATACTGCTAGGACGTAAAATCAAATCAGGCTCCCCCAGTGATCAGTTAACCTCAAAACTATTTGCCATTCTCGCCCCAGTGTTAGTAGACTCTTTTTCCGGCCTCTTAAACACATCCCTGACAGAAGCGGAATTTCCTAAAATTTGGAAGGCGGCAAGAGTTAAACCCATATTAAAAAAACCCGGTGTTGATGCAAACACTTTCTTAAATGACCGCCCTATTTCCTTGCTGCCCTATTCAGGGAAAGTATTGGAGTCATTTGTAAATGAACAACTGGTAAATTGTCTTGAGAAGAACAACCTACTCGATCCCTCACAGTCGGGTTTCCGCGCTGCCCATAGCACGGAAACAGCCCTGATCGAGGTTGCCGACAGCATTAGACTTGCTCTTGACAAACGTCAATCCTCCATTCTGGTGCTTTTGGATCTGTCGGCTGCCTTTGACACCATCTCCCACCAGATCTTGATCAGAAGACTGTGGGAGTGTGGTGTCAAAGGGCAGGTTTTAAAATGGTTCATCAGTTATTTGTCAAATCGAACAACTACACTGCAAATAGACAAGACTCTGGCCAGCACTCAGCCTGTCACAAGAGGTGTGCCTCAAGGCTCTATTCTCAGCCCCTCGCTTTTTAACGTTTATATGGTCCCTCTGGCCAAACTGATCAGGGCATACGGGTTTGACGTGTTATCATATGTGGATGACACGCAAATATTGGTCACCCTTGGCCCTGATCCAAATGACACCAAAAGGCGTTTTAAAATGTGCTTGATAGAGGTAAAAAACTGGATGAGTCAAAATCATCTCCAGCTGAATGGCACCAAATCTGAAATTATGACATTTGGGCGAGCAAGTGAACACTGGACCCATGGTTGGTGGCTCCCGGAATTGGGGGAGTGTCCCGTCCCAAAAGAATCAGTCCGCAACCTAGGATTCCGCATGGACAACAAATTATCCATGAAGGACCATGTAAATCATACTGTAGGCACCTGCTTCGGAATCATGCGGAGTCTACGTAAGGTCTTTAAATGGATACCAACAGAAGCACGCAGAACCTTGGTTCAGGGCCTTATAGTAAATAGGCTAGACTATGGTAACTCTCTCTTCCTTGCCATAAATGAGTGCCATATCAGGAAACTGCAAGTTGTATAAAATACAGCTGCTCGTCTGATTCTGGGTTTACCCCGACGATCGCCCTCTCTGCCATGCCAAAAAAGCCTACATTGGCTCCCTGTTAAAAAAAAGAGCCATTTTTAAAACCATGTGTTTGGTTCATAAACACATGTACGGCCCAGGACCAAAATACTGGAATCAAAAACTGACATGGTACCAGCCTGGTCGACGATTGAGATCAAGCTCCAAGTCACAGCTTACGCCGCTCAGAGTTCAAACTGCTAGAAACGGCGGTCGTGCCTTTTCCTTTATGGCACCATCCCTATGGAATAAGCTCCCCCTAAACATACGTACAACTACTGAACTCATGAGTTTCCGCAAAAAACTGAAAACATGGCTCTTCAGTTAAAATTCCATTTTCTGGCTCATCCTCTTTTCTTAGGACTGTCCCCATGCGCCATGAGACTCCCCCGGGATGTGATATGTTGCGCAATACAAATATCCAGACTAGACTAGACTAGACTAATAATACTATGCTACTACCACTATTGCAAATAAATTGTTACTATTAGTAGAAGTAGTAGTATTATTTTTACTAGTAGTAGTAATAACCACAACAATAATAATATTATTATTAACAACAAAATTAATAATAATAACAATAACATAGTGATATTCTTAAGGATACTTATAATATTTCTAAGCACCTTCATGAAATTGTATTATTAGGCCATTCTTTTTCATCTCCCACAGGACTGGAATTTTTATATTTCTTGCTGTGAATTGTAGCAACAATCATAAACACTTTACCACATCAAATATTATAAACCACCTCTAAGCAAACCGCTTTGCTTCATTAAAACTGTTATGTATTTCTGCTTTTATTACAATGCAGTGAATTGTAAGCTCAATGTCTACATTATATTTTATTAGTGCACACTTTCAAATATCAGAAGAAAGTTTTATTACATCCTACCCTACCCATTGTACAATTCCATGCTTAACTTACCACGCCTACTGTTTCTAACCTATTATGGCTACCTGCCACCCCTAACTTAACCTACCCATACTACCTGCCTTACCTACCTAATATTCCTAACCGATCACAACTACCTACCGTATCTACCATACTTAACTTACACTATGCAACCTACCATACCTTCCATGACTACCTTAAGTATTTTAACAAACCCTACCATAACTATTAATTTACCATTCCTTCTTGCCTCCCATGCCTAATTGTGTACTACACCTAAACTACCTTCCACAACTACTGTTCCTACAATGCCTTCCCTACTGTAGCATACCTTCTAACCTAACATACCTACTCTGATTTGTACATCGTATATTTAACATAATATACCACAGCTAATCTACCATAGTAACCCTATCATGCCAACTTATTGTCAGACCTCGTTCGAGGGACGAGCAAGGAATACTGGGCTTCAACCATGGGGGTTGAGGTGATATGCCTATGATGTCCTAGGGTCAACCCTACTATGGCTGTGTAAACCTGGACAAGTAAAACCCCTTCTGCACTTTTCCCTCAGTGCTGCATCTGGAAATGTGCACAATCCAAATCCTTTCAGTAAGTCAGAGTCGGAAGCAGCAGTGCTGATGTGGTGCACTCCAGGCTCAGCCGTTAATGAGTGTCCTAGACCTTGGTGTCTTGGTGATCATTATCAGCAGACATCAAACTAGAAAAAGACAACAGAGGCTGAACTGTTGTTGGAGAAACCACTCTTTAAACAGGCACTGTCACATGTTTGAGCCTTAGAAGCAACGAAATTCCACTGGTAGGTTTGATCATAAAGACTGTCTTTAAATGTGCACATTTGAAGACTTACAAGACACATCATGACTAGTACTTCTTAATTTTGTGATGGTTCCCTTTCTCCTGCCTCCAACATTATTGAGTCTCTACCTTGAAATATGCATGTTTCCAAGTGGGAGATGACAGACCTTAATAGTCTAAGAAACAATTGCATATTTGACAGTTAATGCTGGAAAACATTGTGGTACATGTAGTACAGTTCAAAATAATACAAACCATTGTGCACAAAAGACAACAGTCTGCAGATCTTCACCCATAATTTTAACAACTTAAATTCTTCTGACCACTATTTGCCAAGTGGACTCCAATGTGTGCAGTGTCACTAGAGAGGCAGTGGTTCGATTACTGTTTCTCCTTCAGAACCAGACCCTGATCTTTACCGACAGGGCGTGGCAGTCTTTTTGAAGATCCCCCCTTTATTAAATCCCTAAGGAGAATGCAATATTTGACACAGAGCATGTAGGTCAGAGGAGCCAAGTATTGTAATGTGAAAAAAGACCAAAGATATTTCCAGAAATCACAGAAGAAATTAGATTTTGTTTTAAAGGAATAACGCGGGGATCAGTGGTCTTTTCTCATTTTCTAACAATGGAAATCAAAGGGCAGTAATTACCTCTTGCAGTACTGTTTGAGTGACCTTTTTATTATAAAATGGTCTTACACAAACATTGCGTGAGAAAGTGCCTCTTTTACATGGTCACCCCCTTTTTTTGTGAACTGATGCTGCTGTGTTTTTTACTCTGTAAACGCTTTAATGGGAATACCACTAAAATATAGCATTTTTATGAACCAATACATCTTCAGTATCTCTGTAGGCCTGTCTCCTTCCCTGATGATGGTGCAAAAGTGTCACAGCCCCCCGGGACATTCCACTGGATAAGGGAGATGATTTTATATTGTACAATTTCCCCATGTTCAAAGAGAAAATTTGAAGCTTGCTCACCAAACATACATTCATGCACTCAAGTGATAATGAGTTATTAGAATTTAAAGCAAGGATACAAAGATCTACTTTGTTATGTAGCTAATTTTAATACATTATTGGTTGAAACACACTGGCCGGAAGAGACGAGGACTTCTTTTTTTTTTACTGTGGGCTATGAAATTAGCTCAAGCATACCCTCCCTCAGATGGTGGATATGTCCAAAGACTGTCCAGACTCCTGACTGTATCGATTTAGTTTTCATGCTTGGTTATAGATTGTTAGAGCGAAAATGTGAGATAGGCAAATGAGAAATGGTTTGTCTTCTATATTACTGAAGAGAGAAAATGAAAATCAGAATAGAAAGGGCCCTTACAGAAGTGGTGCAAGTTGGGGGTGGGGGGTAATAAGGATCCTTCTCCACAGAAGAAAAAAAAGAAGAAGCAAACTGAACTTTTGCCTGTATTCCGGAAAGGGAGGTCATTTTGCTAGGGAATGCCCTGCAAAACCTGAAACACCCAGAAAAATGGTAGCCTTTATTCGTTTAAATGCTGCTCCTGATTCTCAGTCTGAAAACTGAAAGGCTTGGAGGGGGGAGGAGCTCGGTCCTTTGAGAGTTGCCTCCTGAGCAATCTACCAATATTTGGCAAATACTGTGACTCACGTTCCAAAACACTTTACCATTGCGGTCACCTTAGTAATTTCCACCCAGCCACGGAAGAGCATGCCTATTTTATTCGATTTTTGGGCCACACGTAATTTTTGTGACATCACCCTCGCTAGAGCATTGGGTGTTTCATTTGTATGTCCCGAACCTGTCAGAGCAGTTGTCTGAACATCCCTCAGTTCTCCTCACCCACCGTTAAAGGGACACAGTGATGGCCTGTGATAGTTTTTATTGCGGAGACATCTAATGTGACCTAGTTGACACGCCTATTTTTGGAGCCATTCTGGGAGCCCCTTGGCTTCTACTGCACAATCCTTATATTGACTGGTCCTCTCACACAATATCCTTAGACTCTCTGTACTGTTTTTTACACTGTTACTAAAAAGATTCAGAATGGCAAATTCCACTTTTATGCGCTACTACCTCAACTATGGATGTGATAGGTTTACTCATACAGTAAGAGTAAAAGGGCTATCCCTGGAAAGTAGATAGGCATAAGAGCTATTACCTAGATGTAATACTCTATTCTCACTCATTTATTTGCAATCCACACTAATTAACTCATCCCAATCACTGGTCACAGACTAGAATGCAACGTATTACAATCTATTTTATTTAAAATGTTTCATAAAAGGTGTCAGTGAGAATTACATAGAAAACTACTGACTACATCAAAAATGGAGACATCTCATATTCTAAAAAACTCAGTGTTAAAAACAAGGCATAATACAGTTGAAAACATACAAATTATTTAAAAAGAGAACATATATACGCAACACATTTAAAAAAAGACTTATTTGAAAACAAAATACACAAATTTCAAACCACAAGAATAATCACATAATATATCATCAGTTAATATGACAAAACATATAACATAACCCCCTAGTTTCAATAGAGCACTCGATATTGCTACTGATTAGTTGATTCAAAAAACCTTCACACAATTGATTGGGGATTCCCAGTATTTTACAATACTATATCTTCAGGCTCCCCTTGGTTTTTATGAATTCTGTGCAGAAAAGTGTGTTGACGCGTTTCGGTGTTGTCGCCCGTTGATATGGTCACACCTTCATCATGACAGTATAATTATTTGGGGTCATCAGGTTCGAACGACCATTTCCTTTCTGTATATTGGAAAAGTATTGATGAGTGTGTATTTATGATTAAATATCACCACTATACAGTAATCACATAACATTCCTTGGTTAGGGTCTGGCAGACATTCATAATTCATGCCCACAGTGCTCTAACTGCACCCCCTCCAGTATTTAATCATGGCTTATATCTTTAGCTCAGAACTATATTCCGTTACATTTTGTCCGCGGTTTCCTAGTATATAATCCCTCCGTTACTTACTAGTAGGTGACCAGTATAAACATTTCTCACTCGTTCTATTTTGTTAATGCTCTTGTGGTATACCTTTTATTTTACATAAATACTGTTGGGTGCCCAACCTTAGAGCAAAACATGGGCCTACTGTGTTCTTATGTACTGACCTCTCAACTCTGTGAAGTGGGTCTTTGTATTTTAGGTTTGTGTACGTACCTTCCTCCACTCGTATTACTTGTTCGATGAACAGTTTGCAAAGAATCTATATAGGGATCCACCAGGGGGGAGGGTTATATTGATCGGTCTGATTTTCCTTATTTAATCTCAATTGTCCGATCTTTAGGGGGAAAGAACACTTTTACCTCTTCTTTGTTCTTGTGAGAACATAGACTGGATATGCAGATCTGTGTTTCTTTTGGCTCCTACCGACTTCTGGTCAAGTATTATATGGCCGGGATACCCGTCACCCCCTCCCAACACAATCCCCAAGGATGGGAAGACGGACACAGTTCTTGAACTTTTGGAAGGCGGGAGGGAGTTACCCTCCCGGCCGTATTTATTAAAATATGAAACAAAATTAAAACATTAAAATAACAGTTTCATATCATGTACAATTTTTCATTTATACATTACGATGTTTATTGTCTAACCTTACCAAATCTCTAATACAAAGGTTCTCCTAGCCGAGTCTAAACATCCTGCAAATGCATATTCTCTAAATAAAAATTGTACATCCTAACATTACGGGCCAACGGCAAGGTCGTAACCGGTGTCAGATCCCTAATACCAGAACTCCCCCCTCACTTGTGAGGGGCGGGTGCACAGAGGACTGTACCTCTGTGCCAACTTCCAATTTCCCTTGTCTTAACGGGGGCCCCTTATTTAACTCGACGCCATCTTAGTGGTCGTCCGAGGACTCGTGTGAGGTGTCTAGAAGGTAGCGTAGACCCCCCTCCCACCCCACACTGCTTACCACATCCGCCGTCGCGGATGTCCTGGCCCCGGGAAATTTGTAGGAGGGGCCCGTAGCCGCCTCCTCCCCTGGGAGGGGCCTATGACCGCCTTCCCTTTTGGCGGCCCCATCCTTAGAGGGTGCCGCCTCCCCGTGTGAGGGGCCAATGGCCGCCTCCCCCCGGGCGCTCCCATCCATAATGGGTGGCGCCCCACCTCTAGGGATCTTCAAATTACTGCTCACCGATCATGACCTTACCGCCCAACCAAAATAAATATGACATTTTGAACCTAATGAGGAGCGGAAAAGCGGTTACACTGGACATTCGCAATATAAACCTTTATCTACATATGTAACACATCTTTCAAACTAGACTGTGATACTCCGCTTAAAAAACATGCTATGAAGCAAATCATTTTATTGCCTTGAAAAACAATCCAAACTTTATTAAACCTAAACAACCTGGAAAAAGAGATATTATCACCGAAAATCGACTTAATTGCAATACTAATCGTTGCCATAAGGGGCTGGTGGGTGGGTCAAAATTGGCTCCTTGTGCCGTCGAGGGCTCACGTGCAACGAGGAGGTGCAGCTTCCAAGCACAGGAACAAGAGAATGCTTCTTTGGATTGATGCTCCTTTTATTCTTCCTCGGGAGGGCGTGTACCCTCCTCCGATCCGCCTACAGGGCGTGGCCAACGGTGTAGGTGTCTAGGACAACCCCTCTTGGGCGGGAAAAGGCGCGCCCCGGCTACGCCGCTTCGGGCATACCAGCCGAGACACGCCTCCCGCCCAAAATGGTTTCCAGGGGGGGTCAGGGCACCCTACCATACGTTCGGGGGGACCCGTCACCCCCTCCCAACACAATCCCCAAGGATGGGAAGACGGACACAGTTCTTGAACTTTTGGAAGGCAGGAGGGAGTTACCCTCCCGGCCGTATTTATTAAAATATGAAACAAAATTAAAACATTAAAATAACAGTTTCATATCATGTACAATTTTTCATTTATACATTACGATGTTTATTGGCTAACCTTACCAAATCTCTAATACAAAGGTTCTCCTAGCCGAGTCTAAACATCCTGCAAATGCATATTCTCTAAATAAAAATTGTACATCCTAACATTACGGGCCAACGGCAAGGTCGTAACCGGTGTCAGATCCCTAATACCAGAACTCCCCCCTCACTTGTGAGGGGTGGGTGCACAGAGGACTGTACCTCTGTGCCAACTTCCAATTTCCCTTGTCTTAACGGGGGCCTCTTATTTAACTCGACGCCATCTTAGTGGTCGTCCGAGGACTCGTGTGAGGTGTCTAGAAGGTAGCGTAGACTAAGCATGGGCGGAAAATCCGTTTCTCTCGTGGATTTTGCGGATTTTCGGTAAATTCGCAATCCGCGAGATTCACGAATCTCCCGCAAAATCCGCAAATCCGCGAGCAGCGGATTTTGCTCGCACTGCTCGCACTGTTCGCGTGAGTTCGCGGCTTCCCAGTACAACTTCGCGCCCCGCGAATAAGTGCAAAATTGCAGAAATACGATCTTAGCAAAACTGAAACTACTTACCAGGTTCAAAAGTTCAGGCTCATCATTAGTAGCCATTTCCTGTAGTGCTTCCTGAGGGGCCCCTCCAGAGTTCAGTTGCCAGTTGCAACTATTATGTGACCCTGCTCTGAACCTCAGAATAGTTACACATATGCCACAAAGGTCCTGAATTACAGCTAAGGGAGACAAGCAGGAGCCAGGCTGGAAGTTCAAATCCATTAATCAGCCCCTAATTCATTATTGTCAGTTGGGGCAGGGCAGGTGTTGTAACTAATTTTGCAACAATGAAAGCAAATTAAGTGCAAAAGATCACTAATCAGGAAGCACTAAGGAAGCAGGTGCCAGCTAAAAAAATATTCTGTGACACATTAATCAGCCCCAAATTAATTCAGGTCACTTGAGGCAGGGAAGGTGTGCTTGCGTTGCCACAATAATGTACACTGCCTGGACAACCAGAGGGTGCTGTGATGAAACAGAGGGTGGCATGGGTGGGCCAGAGGGTGGCATGAGTAGTCAGAGAGTGGCAGTGGTGACAGAGAGTGGCAGTGATGAAAAAGAGTGTCCCAAACAGGCTGGACACGTAGAAACAACAAGTTCGCGAAACTTGCGACCCGACAGGTAAGTTCGCAATTTGCGAAATTGTACAAAACCCTCGCGAACTGGTAGAAACCCGCGCAAACACAAAAAAAAAAATCCGCAAATTCGCGAGAATTCGCGGATTTTGCGGATTGCGAGTTCGCAAATCCGCAAAATTCGCGAACGCGAGATTCGCAAAATTTGCCCATGCTTAGCGTAGACCCCCCTCCCACCCCACACTGCTTACCACATCCGCCGTCGCGGATGTCCTTGCCCCCGGGAAATTCGTAGGAGGGGCCCGTAGCCGCCTCCTCCCCTGGGAGGGGCCTATGACCGCCTTCCCTTTTGGCGGCCCCAATCCTTAGAGGGTGCCGCCTCCCCGTGTGAGGGGCCAATGGCCACCTCCCCCCGGGCGCTCCCATCCATAATGGGTGGTGCCTCACCTCTAGGGATCTTCAAATTACTGCTCACCGATCATGACCTTACCGCCACAGGCCGGATAGTTGACCGGCTATCCGGACCCCCCACAAACTCCTACTAAAGGTCATGGATACACAAACCCCTTACCCAAGCTATGAAGTCTCCTATGAGTAAGACATTCCCCTCCGGGGACAAATGGACCCCATCTTCAAGATACATGTGGTCCCCCCGAATACATCCATGCGGAATACAATGCAACTGTCCTGAGCGGAACAACCTACTAAGTTTGTTATTGACTTTCTTTACCGACTGATTCAAAGCTGACACAGAGAGGGCCCCCCGCCACACCTTCCTGGGAATCATGTGTGACCATGCTATCGTGCACCCTGGAACCCTTCTCGCCAACCAACTAACAGTGGATAAAATTAGCTCGAGAAGTACTCGTCGACCAATGGTCACCAAATCATTGCCTCCCAGGTGTACTATGATTACAGACGGCGGTGACCTCGTCCGCCCTAACAATCCCTCAATAAAACTTTGAAAATGGTCAATACAGAGCCCGCCCCTTCCGTGGAAGGTCACCCTGTACCCGTATTCCCCAGCCACGTGAATCATGTCACCTGCTTTGAATACGTCCGCGGCACGCTTCACGTATGAGTGGCCAACGACCCACACCACTCTTCCCTCAGCCGGTGATCTTTGACCGCTGGTCCCCAGGTGTCGGGTCAACTGCACAGTCCGCCCCGCAAAGCCTGCTCGCGAAACTGTAAACCAAACAGAAAACAAGAAGCGTGAGTGCATGACATCGGCTTCACAACATGTGCAACCGCACATACCTTTTATAACAGTTCGAGGACCAACGTCCCAATTGTTTCACCTTTTCAACACCCAGACCCCTGGCTGTAGCCTCTGTAGCAGCCCCTATCCGGAAGGAATGGGTCCCAAAATCGCTCGGGTTCAAGCCCGCTGCCGCGATTGCCATTGTTAGCACCCGCTGGAACTGAAACCTCGTCAGTGGGGTGGCGTCGGTGTGTCTCAGCAAGCTGCCCCCCCATGATGCCGTCCTTTGCGCTAAATATTCCTCCACGCATTTCACCGGGCACATGGGGGACCCTAGAATGTGCTGGACAACAACACTGTCCCCGATCGCTCCCTGATCGGTTTTGGACCTGGCTATTGTGACTACCATTGTATCACCCTTGATCTGAATGTGTTCTCGACACAGACGTCCCCCCGTATCCTGCTTGTTCCTCGCTACCAGCTCGCTTACCCGCATAGCCCCATGGAATGCTAATGCAAAAGCGGCCTGGAACAGCACTGTCTCTGACTGGGATGAACATGTCGCAGGGAGTACGGACATTAACAGGGACAACCTTTCTAGCCCAATCGGGCGCCTCTCGTCCACTCTACGACCCTCAAGGCGTTGCCACCCACGCAGTGCCTTCTTTACCAGAAAGGACGATGTGGGGTCCTGGATGCCATGAGCCTGCGCCATGAAGGCAATGGCGGCCCGGTGCCTCTTGGCCGTTGCCGCTGATCGGCCTGCCTGATGTAGTGATACCAGAAACTTCAGGACATACTCCTCCTGCCCCCAATGCTCCCCCCTAGCTGGACCCAAAAATGACCAATAGGAACGGAACGCTCCTTCGTATGCCTTCCTTGTCCTGGGTGCTAGACTTGCTCCCACGAGGTCCTGTAGTCCGGGGCACCGAGTGACCAGAGAGCTTCGGGAAATGGTGCCGCCACCAATTCCGCAGAGGGTAGATAACCCCTGAAGGCCTGCATGTGGGAACGGGAGAGTGCATCAGCCGCCTGGTTCAGTACACCCGGCACGTGTCTTGCCCTAAACTGGACGTTTAGTCTCATACACAGTAGAACAATTTCTTTCAGTAATCTCAAAATCCACTTGCAGCGTGCTGCCTGATTATTGATACATTCAACCACGGTCATGTTGTCAGACCAAAACACCACTGTGCGATCACGAAACCCATCCGGCCATGTCTTCAAGGCCACAAAAATGGGGAACAGCTCAAGAAACCCAATGTTACCTGTGAGCCCACTGTCGTGCCACCACGTCGGCCATGTTCGCGCCGACCATCGATTACCGAAGATGGCGCCAAATCCCACACTCCCCGCCGAGTCGGTCCATAACCCCAGCTCCTCGGAGGAAGCTGGTGGCTTGTTCCACACGACGCGACCGTTGAAATCCGCCAGAAATGCCAACCATATGCGCATATCCTGGCGAACCTCTGCAGACAGTCTTGTGCGGTGGTGCCCTTCCTTGAGGCCAACCATGGCTTGTGCAATAGAGCGGGAAAAGGGGCGAGCCATCGGTATCACTCTAAGGGCAAAGTTAAGCTGGCCCACTGCTTGTTGCAACTGATGGAGAGTCACCTTTTTCTCGCTAATGCACAATTCGAGAGAGGCCCTAAATTTCATTACCTTCTCCTTGGGTAAACGGAAGCATCCCTCCACAGAGTCGAGCTCAATTCCAAGAAACTCGAGTGAAGAAGATGGCCCCACTGTCTTCCCTGGTGCCAGTGGCACGCCAAATCGTTTCATGAGATTGCAAAATTCCAGTAAAGCCTGTGCACATTCTGTGTCACCGGCTGCCCCCAGGAACAAAAAATCATCAAGGTAATGCATAACCTGCGTAAAGCCCGTAGCTCTGGTGAACGCCCATTGCAAAAAACAACTGAATTTCTCAAAGTAAGCACAAGAGATGGAGCAACCCATTGGCATACATTTATCCATGTAGTAGCGTCCTTGAAACACAAAACCTAACAAACGCTGATCCTGCGGGTGTACCGGGAGCAACCGGAACGCTGATTCAATATCTGATTTTGCCATCAGCGCTACGGGCCCCAGGCGATTCAACATGGCGACGGCCTCATCGAAGGATGCGTACCGCACCGAACAAACTCCGGGGTCAATCGCATCGTTCACTGTAAGACCCCTAGGAGCCGACAAGTTGTGAATTAACCTAAACTCACCTGGGTCCTTCTTGGGGACTACTCCCAACGGTGAACAAATGAAGTTAGTAACTGGCGGATGCCCATATGGTCCAGCAACCCGACCACGGGCCACCTCCTTTGCAATCTTAGCTTGCACTACCGCCGTATTCTGCTGAACCGACAGTTGGTTCTTACACTGTGACTCCCCCCGAAAATCCCCCGCCGGGATGCGGAAACCATACGAGAAACCGTCTCGCAACACCCCAGCGGAGACATGATCAGGGTATTCGTTGAGCCAAGGGATCATTGCCATGATGTCTACGGGGGTAGGTAGCGGTGCCCCTCGGTCGACATTAGACCTGTTTGGCCCCTCCTCTACCCCCTGTATCACCATTCTTGGCTCTGCACGTACTCTCAGGGTGTGAAGATTGTCCGCACCCCGCACACTCATGCTTGAACTTACATGTCCCTTGTGGCCTCGTGCACTTGCCTCTGTTAAAGCTCCAACAGACCCCTTTTCTACCCGCGTTCCCACTACTCCTTGGGTGTTGATCACTGTTGGCGCCCGCTCGAAAGGGCGCTGCTATAATGGCGGGAGGGCTCAGCCCCATTCCCGCCAAGCGAAGACGACTTCGTCGTGCTCGGCATGAGCTGCTTCTGCCAAGAGATGGAGTCAAAACAATCCCACGTCAGAGATGAGTCGTGCTCCTTGGCCTTACGAAACTTATTATCATAACCCAGCCATTGATTGCCTTCATACGTTTCATAAAAATCCATTATACGTGTCTGGTAGCAAGCCAATTCAGTCAATACCTCGGGCCTACGTTCCCCCATGATCGCAGTGAACATTGCAAACGCCCTGGCCCAATTAGCGATCGTCTCATCCACCCTGAATCCCGCCATTTTAGCACGCCATACACTCGGATGCAACAAATCCTTCTGACTTTTAACGTGCTCTACCTCGTGGTGATCGGTCAAGAGAGAAAACATGTTCACATATTTATCCGCCCAGATCAATTCTTTCGTGGCCATCGGGATATGTTGGACCACCCTTTCCCTTCTTGAGGGTAACGATCCCTCCCTTGCCATCGGCAACGGCTGCTTACCCAAATCGGTAGCTGATCCTGCTGTTGTTCCAACGCCAGATGCCGGTCGTTCCGAGGGAACCTGAGGGGAAACAAGAGGAAGAGGCGCCTTGGCAGCATCTCTCGACTGCCGCAACTGCTTCATTAATAACCTGGCCTCTTCGGCCGTGTCTCCTGGCGCCGTAGCACCCTCGGTGTTTTTTCCTAGCCATGCGGCTAACTGGGCAGCCAACTCCGGAGGCATATCCTCCTCGTTAACGGGTGTAACCACAACAGGGATCGGTTGTCCCGCGTCCGGGATCGGAACTGGGGCCTCCACTGGACTGACCGGGCTCGCCGGGGGTGACTCGGGAACTGGGGCCTCCCCCCCCTACCGCCCTATTCCTGGCCCTTTTATCTCTCCCAGCAGGGACTACTCCCGGCAATGCTGGTCTGATGACTTTCTTTGGCCTGCCCGTATTATTCATTGCCGCCATCTGCTTTTTCATGTTCGCCATGTCTTTCACCAGCATGGGAAGCATCTGTTCGGTTCCAACCTTCTTTCCGACCTTCTTGCTAGGCATCGTTATCGGATATTCGAAACTTGCTGCTCGACAAGGTCCTGGATCCAAAGATTCGGAATCACTGAAAAGAGAAGCACAAAATTACAAGTTCTCAAAATTGGCTCCTTGTTCCGTCGAGGGCTCACGTGCAACGAGGAGGTGCAGCTTCCAAGCACAGGAACAAGAGAATGCTTCTTTGGATTGATGCTCCTTTTATTCTTCCTCGGGAGGGCGTGTACCCTCCTCCGATCCGCCTACAGGGCTTGGCCAATGGTGTAGGTGTCTAGGACAACCCCTCTTGGGCGGGAAAAGGCGCGCCCCGGCTACGCCGCTTCGGGCATGCCAGCCGAGACACGCCTCCCACCCAAAATGGTTTCCCGGGGGGGTCAGGGCACCCTACCATACGTTCGAGGGGACCGAGTGGTCGCCCCTTTCCATGATTTGCCTCGAAGTTTTAATGATTATGTGGTTACCTGTTAATGTATAGGTGAGAGTGCTAGCATTATTTATTACCCTGCACCTTCCTTCCCACTAGTTGATCTTCTATTCTAGTGCCTTTCTTACCTTGAATAAATGGAGACACCTCCTTCCCCGTGGTATCACTCTATAGCTGGATCGCTGCTCGCATCCTAGTGTTGGGTAATAGAACTCGATGGTTTCTGTAGTGGAGAGACGGCGTATGCCACTATTTGTCAATATATTAAAGTCACTGTCCTCTATCTATCCTTAAGCCCCGTGTGACATGGACGATTTTTTCACTGTTACCAGGATGTTATATTTGCGATGTATTACAGAATTCGCATTTACGTGGGGCAATCTGGGCATGGGGATACTACAACCCTCTCCCTCCACTTTAGAGTCTGGCGATTTACTTCACACCATGTGTCTTCCCCTTTTAATCATACCGCGACTTTCTCGCCCATGGCGTCTGCTCACGGAGTTACTTTAGTATAGTCCCTCTATCGTACAGTTATGCGCTGTCCCCTGAGTCGGACCCGGATTTTAGAGATTTCGAGGATAAGATCGCCTGGATATATGTACAACCTCCCTCATAGTCTTATACGCAATTCTTATCACCCTTTAGACTCGCTCCCTCGCCGGTGTATTATTCTCCCCTGGCTCACCTTTTCGTTTCATCGGCCTATCGTCCCACGGGTACGTCTCGTCTCGCTGATTGTGGTTGCCCCTTAGTGCTGCTCTCCTATATATACTATGGTCTTATTATTGCGTGCAGCTGATCCGGAGTGGTTTGTCACGCATGCGTAAGGGCTGGTGTTTACCCCTTATTTTGTGGCGGCCATCTTAGCGTTGTGCAATTATGTATGCACGCTAGTCGGGAGACATGGACAAACGGAACCGGCCATTACTAATGCTCCGTGTATTTCCTTCCAACCTGGGCCATTTATCACCGTGTAGCGTTTCCTTCAGAAATTAAACAGCGCCTTTCGACGGAAAGGTTGACTGCGAATTTTATTTGCAGTATGTAAAGCTCCTTTCCGCCCCTGTGACATTATAATTCCCTGCAAGCGACACCCTATCTCATTCAATTAAAGATTAAACACCAGCCGCAGTGACATGCTGTCCAGGACAAGCACAGCAAATGAGTCACACTAACCAGGCAAGCTTTCGAGCATCATTATAAATGTTTAGGGACTGCATGGGAGGGGATTATTAACACTCACGGCAGTTTTTATTGATAGACGGAAAGAAAGGACACCAACCTACTAAGAAAGAGTCTTGGTCTTAGCTATCATGTCCACTCATGATGAACATCGGTGAGTTACATGTGGCAGACACGTTTCAAACACATTTCACATTTTATGGTGGGACTCCCCCATCCAAACGCGCTGGAAGAAGGGGGGTCAGGGAATGGTGGAGAACCACTAGAAATGACATGCCGGAATTCAGAAGGTGAAAGAGCAATACAGATACCTTTAAAATGTGTTTTTTATCTTGTCACTTTTGCTCTGCATTAAAAGCTAGAGGCCAAATGATAGGTGATGTCTATGGACAAATTGCTGCCTATTTGTTTAACATGGTGGATGGTATTTACTTTTCATTCACTGACTGCACAGTTAGAGAATATTATAAAGTGAACTACGAGGCACTGTTGTTGATGAACAAAGAGTGTGAAAGGAAATAATGTAGGATATATTTTTTACAACACAACAAAATGTAAATACCTGTAAATGTACTGTACACATATTGCACAAAATATCTTCACTTGATGCAATGAACCACAGTTCATTAATTCTTAAGAGTGATGGAAACAAGGAAGTTTATTAGCAGAAGAAAAGTCAAGGCACTTTTCTTAGTGATATGCTAATGAGAATTAGTTGCTGAACCCCTGGGGCAGATTTATCATTGTTTTCATGCTGCACAGCAAGTCACCTTGCTACCCTGCGCTATGCGAAAGAGAAAGGGCAGGAATACACTGTATTTACGACGATACAGCACATTCCTATCATTTCCTTGCTCTGGCATACAATGGGCTGTCTTGCGCCAACGCAGACACTCTTGCGCCATGGTGCATGAGTGCCTGCAATGCAGACGGGATTGTTTTTGTGCAGGAAGAAAGACGTTCCTGCACAAAAACAATCCTCTGAGGCATTTTTCTTTTTCTATGTGTGATGCAGATGGCCTTGTATCGCTTGATAAATCTGACTTAGTAGTTTCATGGCCCTTGCGCCCATTTGCAAGGGTGATGCAACTCAATGATAAAACTGCCCTTCTATTTCCACACATTCTTGTTTGTGAACTGTATAGTTTTTTCAGTAAAGATGCATGCCTGTAGCCGTTTCAATAAAAATGTCCTGTCTGTAAATTATAGCAAAAAGAACAAATGATGGATGGAATACTGAACAAATCAAACATTCACCCCCAGTCACAGAGCTGCGTTAAATCCATCATTTTTCAGCTCACAATGCCATTCATGTTTAGACCCAACCGCATGCAAAACAGTCCTGACCCTGCATGGGAACATTTCAGCCTGAACTGCCAAGCATCCTGGGAGCAGTTTTGATGTATGACTCTTCATCAGCCAGGCTAGCTTGAATCCATTGGCACTGGACAAACGTTTGGCCATCCCCCTCTCCCTTGGGGAGACAAATGCAAAAAGAAAAATGGATGGACGGAATGTTGAACAATGTCAAACACTCACCCGCAGTACGGGCCACTGGGCTTAAATTCATTGTTGTTTGCTTACCACGCCACCCCAAATTGGACCCATGAATATGCAAATCAGTTTTGACCCTGCTCCCCATGGCAACAGTCCAGCCCGAACTGCTCAGGCCAGGTCCTCCATGGATCGGAAGCAAGCATCCTGGAACCAGTTTCAGGGCAGCACTCCTCATCAGCCAGGGTAGTCTGAATACAATGGCATGGCGAGCACGGGCCAATGTCTGGCCACCCCCTTCCCACTTGGGGTGACAAATGCAAAAAGGACAATTGTTGGACATAATGCTGAACAATGTCAAACACTGACCCCCAAGTACAGAGATCTGGGCCTAAATCCATAGTTTTTTGCTCAGCACGCCACCTCAGTTTGGACTCAGACACATGCAATTCAGTCTTGACCCTGCTCTCCATGGGAACATTCAACCTGAACTGACAGGGCAGCTGTAATGTAATGTAATGTAATGTAATCTCGAACTCGAAACAAGCCTCCTAGGACCGGTTTTGGGGTGCCACACCACATCAGCCAGAATAGCCTGAATCCAATGGCATGGAGAGCATGGGAACCATGTCTGGGCACCGTTGTCCCACTTTGGATGACAAATGCAAAAGGGACAATTGATGGACAGAAATGCAGAATAATCTCAAACAGGTATTGGACCCTTGGTGTGCCATCAGTTGATCTCATCCTTAAAGAAAGGAATAAGCCCTGATGTTCTGGGCTCCTTGCAACCATGAACGGACCGGTTTACACCAAGATCTTGCCTCCCGCTGACTGCCAAAGCTAAGCTCCAATAAACCTGACTCTTAACTCTACAAGGGCCATCTACATTGATCAGAAACAAAACATCTGCACTTTGCTCTACAGCATTGACTGCCAACAAGAATCTTCCGTAACAACTGTCTGCGATCCCTGACAGGATCTTCGTGCTACAGTAACTACCATCCACAATGCCCGGCCTGCTGCAGTGACGACCATCCGCAACACTCTCCCTGCTCCTCGCTGCCTCCTCCAAAGTGAACTGGAGTCTTTGCACAAGACTTTAAAAGGTAACTCTTTCAGCGGAATTAACCTGGACCCTGTATTAACCATGCTCTGCATTGCAGTCGACCTGATCTTATGACTTTCACTCGGACTCGCACAACCAGATAATTGGATTTTTGTAGTATTGGTGTCAGATAATTCATTCAATTTTACTTAATTTTTTTAAGTGGTGTGGGATTTTTCATGTTGGTTTTCCACTTTATTACTGTTTGTGCCAAGCTACCAGAGGGTTAAGCACAGGTTGATTGAGTGACTTTTTATTGTACACCCTGACAGGGATTGTTGCTGTTGCTCGAGAAGGGCTCACACTCCCATCAAACAACAGCCCAATTTCTCACAGACCCCCTCACTGATGATGTTTAAATCTGTCTCAGTGAAATGGGGGTCTTCTCCCAAAGTCTGTTAGCCATGTTGGGGCAACATTTGGGCAAGGACCAGCAGATGGAGGAAGATGCCTCTCTAGGGTCAAAATGACTCTGAGATATTTCAAAATGGCCAGCCAGTACGTCAATCAGCATCTACATCATTGCTGAGAGCTGCACGCACACATCACAGGATCGCGCAGTGCGTCACACCATGCAAGTGTTGCTCAGCAACCACCCAGTCACAAGGATGTGCAGCAGTCCACTCAGCTGAAAACAAGAAAGTAAGATAGACAGAGCAAGTCCTTGCTGCACCACGCCTTTTTCGATCACTGGTAGACAGCACAGCCCCTCGCTGCACCCCATGTTGTTTCCTCACTGCAGCTACAGAAAAAGTGGTGAACACAAGAGAAAAAAGGAAAGTCTCAAACACTGAGAAAATGACAAACAGCAACTGGAGACTCCACACAGCATTATGGAAGTAATTCATCTTTAGAATGAAACATTATTTACCTGGTACTGTGTCAGTAATGAGTAATTCACAAGTGACAAGTGTAGCATTGATTGTAGGAGTAGGCTTAATTCCTGTAGGGTGCTAATAAGGGGAGTGCCTGGTATTCTTCATTTCTAGGATATGTTAAGTTGCAGTAAAGGTCCAAACACTTTGTAGATGAAAGGAGCGTCTTTATTGAGTGCAGGATAACATTGACTGTTAGAAATGGTTTACACCTTTGTCCAAATAGGGACCCTTCATTCTAGTCAGGATAAGTGGGATACACTATTGAAATAACCTCTGCTCACCGCCTTGGTAGCTTGGCATGAGCAGTCAGGCTTATCTCAGAGGCAGTGTGTACAGCATTTGCACATAACCAACAGTAATACAGTGAAAACACTACAAAGGGTCACCACTCAAGTTCTAGAAAAATAACCAATATTTATCTGTGCAAACAAGACTAACATAGAGTAATCAAAATTAGGCACTTTGCAAGTTTGACTTATAAATGCAGTTCCTTAAAGGCCGGGACCTCTGTCCGGGGCTACCGCGGTGCTGAAAATAACAGAATCCAACAGTTCCGGCTGACGGCGGTGGTGCGGACCAGTGTTAACGTCAGCAGACTCGTAAACAGTGCCTTTTGCTTCAGACCGACCACGTCGGTACGGGCCGGTCAAGGCAACTGTCGTGATTGTGATGTGAAGCGCAGCGGTGTGGCTTTCGATGCACTCAAACTGCAGTGCAGGCAACGGTCAGTGACGGTCATTCAGCGGCTTCAGTGAGATCGGGGCTGCTTTGTGGAGTGAGGCGGTACTCGTGGCAGTGCTGACATGTCACGGTGCAAGCAACAGTGCCGGCTGATGGGAGCTGGTGTCGATCTGCCCAGACTGCGGTGTGGGACGGGACAGTGTATCATGTGACTTATGAGCAGTGCCCCCAAACCACGTTGCGGTCACAAGTGTCAAGGTCAGTAGGCAGTGACGTCTTCAGTGAGAGCAAGGCAGCGGAGAGAATCGAGGCGGTGTGGAGTGCAGTGCCCACAGGTCGCGATGCAAGCAGCGTCTCGGTGGCGGTTGTCGTTGTCGAGAAGATCAGGATTGCAGTGCAAAGTGCAGCAGTGCCCTCTGCAGTGCCTTCAGGATACGGAGCCTGCAGCGGTGTCGGTGACGGTGTCAGCTGATTTCCCCCTCTGTGGCAACTGAAAACCACGGTTCCAGAGGCAGTCCTCAGAGGTAAGTCGCATCTTTACTGTCCCAGAGACTTAATGAACAGGAGGCAAGCTCTATTTCAAGCCCTTGGAGATACTCATTGACGAATAAAGAAAGTTCATTCCAGTCCTTTCATTGCCCAAGGCAGAAGCAGCAACTGCATGCCAACCCAGCAAAGCAACAACACAGCAAAGGGGCAGTACTCATCCTGGCAGTTCTTCCAGCTCCTCTTCTTGGCAGGTTCCTTGATCCAAGCGAGTTCTAAAGTTCTGTGGTCTGGGTCCCAAAATGTATACTGCATTTCTATTATTTCTCTGGAGCAGAGAGTGTCTGTGCCCAGCCCAAACCAGTTTGGTTCTCTCAGGCCCAGCTTCCTGGCAGGAGGTTGAGACAGCATTGTCCAAGGCAGACCAGGCCCATTCAGGTACACAGAAGTCCCCTCCCACTACTCTAAATGCAGCCCAGGTCTATTCGGCCCAGCCTGACTCATCCAGGGAAGGCAGGACACACCTCCTTCCCTCTAGTGCCTGTCTGAAACAAATGCCCATCCCCAGCCCCTGTCACTCCAAAGCCAGTCAATCTACAACCCAGCAGAGGCACATAGGATGGCTAAGCAAGAAAATACCTACTTTCTAAAAGTGGTATTTTCAAACACAGAACATAAAAGTCATCTTTACTAAAAGAGGCATTTCTACATTCTAAGTTCAGGCATACTAAACTCCATTTCTTCATCTTGTCCAACTGGAAAGATGTACTCATAAAATGTTACAGAGTATTCCCCTTTCTATCCTATGGGACAGATAGCCTTGAAATAGTGAAAAACAAATTCCCCTCTAATTCACTATAAGGACATGTCACACACACACCAGGACATGTCCTACCTTTCACATATACTGCACCATGGCCACAGTGGTACCTTGGGCCTACCTTAACACCTTGGCTGCTAGGTGTTTTCCCCTCCTGTGCTGCAGGCCACTGTTTCCCATTGTTCATGACGAGCTCAGCTCGTCATCAGCACAGCTCAACCGTGCATCATGACGAGCTGAGCTCGTCATCAGCATCGAAAGGGTTAAGGGTGACTCACATGTGATAAAAGGGAAGGTTAGGTTTTGGCAAGTGGGTGCACTTGCAAAGCCGACATGGCAGTAAATACTGTGCACAGACACTGCAGTGGCAGGTCTGAGAACCCTTTGAAAGGCTGCTCATGTGGGTTCGCACAATCAGTGCTGCAGGCCCATTAGCAGCATTTGATTTACAGGCCCTGGCACTCTCAGTGCACTTTACTAGGGACATACCAGTAAATCAAATATGCCAACCATGGAAACACCAATGCATAATGCAAATTATAATAGGAGTACTTGCACTTTAACACTGAACAGCAGTGAGAAAGTGTGCAGGGACAATAAACCAGCAAAAACTGTCAAAACCAGGAGCTCAGAAAGCAAAAAGACAGGGGAAACAGGCCAAATGATGCCAGGTCTAACATTGACCACCCTACACACAGCCTCCAACGGTCATCCCTGTTCCAGTCAGACTGACCACAAGATTCGTATCCCTAAGCAACCCGCTACAATTTCAGAACAACCCTCAGTAGTTCCAGAACACCACATCACTTCCTCCATTCAACACAACCATTAAGAGAATAATACAACATCAGAAAAAAGTACAAATCAATGCTAGCGGAATGGTAGAAACTATTTACAATAAAGTAAAAGTCGCTTTAATAGGAGAACACTGAACATAAGTATTTACTCCTTTGACCTTTGCATGAGAACTGCACCCAGAACTTTTGAGCTGCCATCCGTCATCACAAAGGTTTAAACTCCAGGTTTGAAACTCCCTAGACCCGATGCATTGTTTAAGTATGACTTTTTCAAAGTCACATTCACACTATTGGCACCGCACAAACTCTATACCCTTGTTCAATAAACTTGTCATGCATATAGTTTTCTCCACAAACCTGGGCACATGGAATTGTGGGGTTGGCCTGTTAAGGGAACAAAACAGCTCATTGATATTGTGAAAGGGATAATGATCCACTACTACTGATTTATTGAGTTCTCTGAGGTCAGTAAATAGCATGGCCTCTCTATTGTCTTTACAAACCATCACCACAGGCTCTAGCCATTCTGTGGCTTGTACTTCATGGATTGTCCCACCTTCAATTAACTTTTTAACTCTCTTCTCATGCTATCCCTTACAAGTAGAGGAACATTTTGAGCTTTTGCCACTTTGGTTTGAGCATTAGGCTTGAGCCTGATTAAATGTACGTAGTCTTTTGTTTACTTCTCCCCTGAGGCGGAAGCCGGGGGCTCTTTGCTCTATCCCTGCTATTAGTTGTACTGCACGTTATTGACCAGCAAATAACGTTTCTTAAAACTTGTACATATTTTAATCGCTCAATTTTAAATTAGTACTCCCCCATGTACCTCGGCGCGAGATTAGCGTCGGTCCAAGGTTGTCAACTGCCTCTCCCTTCGCACAGCGCAGCCGATTTTCAGGTGCTGACACCTGACTCGACCCACCTCAGCCGCCATCTTGCTGGGAGGTAAGGGTTGCGGTGCAGTTGTTGGACCCCTCCCGCCCTCCCAGGATACTTAAGGGTGTGTTACACCTTCGTGGTGACATTTGTTTACTTCTCCCCTGAGGCGAAAGCCGGGGACTCTTTGCTCTATCCCTGCTATTAGTTGTACTGCGCGTTATTGACTAGCGAATAACGTTTCTTAAAACTTGTACATATTTTAATTGCTCAATTTTAAATTAGTACCCCCCCTGTACCTCGGCGCGAGATTAGCATTGCTCCGAGGTTGTCAACTGCCTCTCCCTTCGCATAGCGCAGCCTATTTTCAGGCGCTGACACCTGACTCGACCCACCTCAGCCGCCATCTTGCTGGGAGGTAAGGGTTGCGATGCAGTTGTTGGACCCCCCCACCCTCCTCTGATTCCCTCTTGAACATGTATAAAAGCACTAGGCCTTCCCGTCAGCGCAGCGGGCGGGTGCAGCGGGCGCGCCGGTGGCGCGCCAAAGGCGCGCCAAAGGCATGCCCGTCTGCGCCCGTCCGCGCCTGGCCCGGGCCCAGGGCCACAATCCCTGGCTCTACTGATTCTATGCTCAAAGGAGGATACTCTCGGCAGGCCCTATTAAATCTACGCCCCCCGGAAAAATGCTCTGGCACCGCCCTTACTTTTTATGATAACTCCTACCTCCCAAAAGCTTGTACACACTGTCATTTTAAAATCCCTTCTGCACTCGAACCTCACATCACTCACTCTTTACCTCCCAATCACAAACAAAAGACGACCCACATTTTGGCTGCCCTCATCAACGCAAGATCGCTCTGTAAACACAAAGAAGAAATCTCATACTTGATCCTTTCTTTAAAACTCGATCTTCTTTTTATTACTGAGACATGGACCAATCCTTCATCTGAGCCTGACCTACTCGTAGCAGTCCCAGAAGGTTATAACATTCTTAAGCAAGATAGGGCCCTGAAAACAGGTGGTGGAATAGCCATAATATATTGTAACCACTTTAAAACCTCTAAAGAGTTCTGTTCCTCTTACCACATGCGAAGCTATACAATTCTCCTCAATACTCACACCTTCTCAACGCCTTAAAGGCATTTTACTTTACTGTCCACCAGGTAGCAAAACTGAATTCTTAGCTTCCTTCACTGACATCCTTGAATCCTTAGCGACTGATAATACAACCACCATTTTAGGTGACTTCAACTTTGCCTTAGAGAATCAGGAAGATAAAGACACCAAAAGACGCTTATCAGATCTAGAATCTTTTGGTTTGACGCAATTAGTTACCAGCAGCACTCACGAAGCTGGCCATACATTAGACGGCTTATTCTCTAACGATAAAAACATCAAAATAAGGGAAATTCTGCCACTAGCATGGTCTGATCACCATGCTGTAACGTTTCAAATTCAACTTAATTCTCCCATACAAACAACCGCCACTACACACTCCGGGACTTTTAAATCATGGAGAGATCTTGACAATCAATTACTTACGGAAACCCTTTTATCAACGCAGCCAGCTATTTCTAAGGACCCCAACATAGCCGCCAATGAATACACTCATTGGCTCACCACAGCTATGAATAAATTAGTACCCACAAAATCTATTTCCAAAAATCGCAACTCTCCCTCAGCCCCCTGGTTTACCAACGCCCTTAGAAAACAAAAACAGATATGTCGAAATCAAGAACGACATTGGAGAAAGACGTATACCCCCGAGGATAAATCTCTCTACAAAAATGAACTTTCTATATATAAAAAAATGATTCTGAAAGAGAAAAGTCTCTATTTCTCCACCCAGATCGAGGAAGCTAAACACTCCAATAAACAACTGTATAAGGTCGTATCCAAACTGTCAAAGCTACCTTCCCAATCACTGCCTACTCCCTCACAGCTGTTATGTAATAATCTTGCTAGCTTCTTCTATGACAAAGTTAACAACATTTACACCAATTTCTCTCATAGGAATATTGATTATTCCCACCCCCCTCAAACCACATCACTTGATTCCACCCAGCCTGCCTTTAAGCAGTTTACAGCTACTAATATAGCTGAGGTTTCTAAGATCATGACCACCATTAAATCAGGCTCACCCTATGATCCCTGTCCACCTCAAATTCTCTTTCCCGCAATAGATATAGTAGCCCCCCAACTCACAGAAATGTTTAACTCCATGTTCTCTACAGGAATTTATCCTACCAAATGGAAGGACACCCTTCTCAAACCCCTTTTGAAAAAACCACACTTGGACGCCGAGGACACTAACAAATATCGCCCGATTGCCGGCTTGCCTTTTGCAGTAAAACTAGCAGAAAAATTGATGAACGCACAATTATCCCAATACATCGAGATTCACTTCCTACTAGACGACACCCAGTTTGGTTTTCGCAAACACCACAGTACCGAAACATCACTTATCAAAGCCACAGACGAGATAAGAACTATTCTCGATCAACGAGGGACAGCGATTCTTGTCCTGCTCGACCTATCTGCGGCATTTGACACTGTCAATCACAACATCTTGATCGACCGTGTCAGTGCCATAGGTATCCAGGACAAGGCCAAAGATCTTCTCTCCTCCTTTCTCTCCAACCGCACCCAAACGGTACAACTGGGTAATTTCAGTTCCGCTCCGATGACACTTCCCTGCGGCGTCCCCCAAGGCTCATCCCTAAGTCCTACGCTATTTAATGTCTATGTGACAGATTTAGTAAGGATCATCAAGGACTTTGGGATGAGCCTAACATCCTATGCGGATGACATGCAGTTGATTTTAGCAATAAAAAATAATGGAGATGAAATTGCGGCTAATTTCCACCATGGTATGGTAACCATCAGTAACTGGATGACAACCAACTGTCTCAAGTTAAATTCTACCAAAACGGAAGTGATGATATTTGGAAACCTTTCCCCTCAGTGGCCAGGCACCTGGTGGCCCACTGAACTAGGTCAACCACCCACACCAGTCACCAAGGTTAACAATCTGGGAATACTGCTGGATGACAAACTAACATTTGCTACACATGCAAACTCTGTTGTGTCCACTGCATTTTACAAGCTTAAGTCCATTAAGAAAATCCTTCAGTTTCTTCCCCCCAATTCAGGTAAAACTTTGGTCACTGCTTTTGTCATTTCATCCCTTGACTATTGTAACGGACATTTTATCAATGCCCAACAGAAAGTCATTCATAAGTTACAATCTGTACAAAATGCAGCCGCGAGAATGCTTTCGGGTACTCCAAAATTCAAACCCATTTCCCAAACGATTAAAAATTACCACTGGCTAGCGGTGAAGAATCGAATCAAATTCAAGGCACTTTGCATAGCTTATAAAGCCTCCCGCAAATTAGGCCCACTTTTTCTCAAAAAATCCCTAGCATTCTATGCCCCCAACAGAGCACTACGATCTTCGAATGCCTTGCTAATGACCGTGCCCCGGACCAAAACAGCCTCATGGGGTGACCGCCATTCATTTTACCGTCGCCACAGCAAAACTGTGGAACTCGCTCGATACAGACATCAGATCCTGCCCTACACTTACAGCTTTCAGAAGAAAAATAAAGACCTCGTTATTTAACCAATAACTCTCCCCGCTCTTTCCTTGAGCTACTTCCGTCTACAGTGCCAAGACGCCCTTGGGCATTTGTTTGCGCTTAATAAATCTCATAAATAAATAAATAAATACATTTGAGACATCCTAGTTCTTTTTTTAAACACTTCACAAAACTCTCTTACATAATCACCACTTACTTCAGAGACCTGACTAATAGGGGGAAAGTCTTTAACTCTGACAGAGGGATTTGTATTGGGATCCAGATACACAAATACATCCCACTAGTGAATCCAAGTTAAAAGAAAATCACCATTCCATGGTATGATCTTGCTCTAGGGCTCAATTCTCCCCCAAAAGTAATTCAATTGGTTCACCACCATAACCCCTTGGTTTTATGTCTGGCTTTATAATTTCCCCTTGCCTGTCAGATGTTGCTCAAATACAATTCTTGGGATTAATATCACCTTGGCACCCGAATTAAATAACATTTTGACGGGTTCACCATTGACCTGAACAATTTCAAATGGACCCTCTTCTTTTATCGTTAGAATAGTAATCCCACCCGTATGACTCGTTCTCCTCAAACTCAACTTTATTCAGTTTTTTAATCATGTCCTGATCTACACCATTTCGCAAAATTACCTTTTTTCCGCAGCTCTTGCAAATCTCTGAGACAGGAATGCAAGAGATCAGAACGCTTTTGGAGGAAGGACAAATCTAACAAAAATAAGGAAGCCTATCACACCGCCTCACAAATTTACAAAACCGCCCTCCGCAAAACCAAAAGTCAATTCTTCCAAGAGAGAATAGAACACTCCACTAGCTCCAGTAAAGAATCTTTTACCATTTTAAAAGAACTCCTCAAAGTCCCTGACTCGGGACCGAGAGACCCACCAGACCCCAAAGCTGATGAGGAAAAGTGCCACAAGCTGGCTAATTTCTTCAAGGAGAAAATCCCAAAAATCCTCGACTCTATTCCACCTACTAGTTCGAGCGAGGAGAGAGAAGCCAGCAACTCTCCTACCCTCCCATGCATCACTTCCTGGGGACAAGTGACAGTAGAAGAAGTCGAAGATACGCTGCAAGTTATTAAAAGCAGATCTCCCAGGGACCCTGCCCCTTTACGTATTCTCAAAAAGGTAGCACCCTCGATCGCCCCTTCTCTCACTCACCTCATCAACGCCTCCCTTCAACAAGGAGTCGTCCCCCCTAGCTGGAAGGCGGCAGTCGTCAAGGCACTTCTAAAAAAACCCTCCCTTGACCCTGTCGACCTGGCAAACTATAGACCAATCTCCCTCCTCCCGGGAACCAGCAAGATCGCGGAAAAAATGGTGAACAGAAAGCTGTCACAATTTTTGGAGAACAACAACCGTCTAAAAAACTCGCAGACGGGTTTCCGCCCCGGGCAGGGCACCGACATTGCCCTTCTCATGGCGGTGGAGGAGGCCAGAGCACTCTTAGACGAAGGAGGATCAGTGGCAGTGATCCTCCTCGACCTCAGTGCGGCCTTCGACACCGTCAACCATCAGCTCCTCATCCAACGACTCATGAGCGTCGGTGTGGAAGGAACTGCTCTGTCCTGGATATCGTCCTTTTTGAGTCAACGCTCCTCTCAAATCTGGGAGAACAACACCTGCTCCTCCGACACTCCCCTCCAATGTGGCGTGCCTCAGGGCTCCTCCCTGAGCCCCACATTATTTAAAATCTACATGTCCCCATTGGAGGAGGTTGTTATCCCGTTCGGAGTGAGCATCGTCAGCTATGCCGACGACACTCAGTTAGTGGTGTCCCTTTCTCATCCGAAACAACAACCTGCGGACCTTTACAACTGTCTGACGCAGATACAAGGATGGATGAATAGATCGTCTCTGAAACTCAACGGCTCAAAGACTGACATTCTCCTCCTTGGCCAGAAGGGACCCACTTCACTTCATAACATCTGGCCACCCTGTTTAGGCCCGATCCCAGATCCGAAACCAGAGGTAAAAAGCCTGGGTGTCTGGCTCGATAAGGAATTATCTTTTGCAACACAGGCAAAAAAGGTAGCCGGTACGTGTTTTGGACTGCTCAGGTCAATTCGAAAGATCCTGCCCCTACTCCCCCACAACTCTCAAAAACTGCTGATCCAAGGACTGATTCTTTCTAGGCTCGACTTTAGCAATTCCATCTACTTAGGGGCCACAGAGGCAACCCTGAATAAACTACAAAGGGTCCAAAATGCAGCTGCCCGGATCCTTACTAACACCCCGGCCAGAGCCTCAGCCAAACCAGCGCTGAAGTGTCTCCATTGGCTTCCGGTTAAAGAACGTGTGATGTTCAAGGCCCTCTGCCTAGCACACAGACTGCTCCAAAACAATGGTCCCCCGAGCCTAAAAAAATTTATCAAACCATACAAAGCCCCTAGATCCCTCCGCTCCGACCAGGAACACCTCATTGTCACCCCCAGAATTAAGAAGGCCCGAACAGGAGGAAGACGTTTCTCGGTTCACACCGCACGTCTCTGGAACGCCTTACCGCACTACCTGAGAACCGAATCCAACTACCTACGGTTCAGGAAGCAATTGAAAACCCACCTCTTCCCTTAAACTGTCTCTCCCCTTCCCTTGCTGACTCCTAGTTGTACTGATTTTAGCGCTGGGATACTTACGGGTGACTACGCGCTCTATAAAATTAAATAATAATAATAATAATAATAATAATATTAATAATAATACTTTCCACCCAAGACAATCCTTAAATGTGCCACCTGCCCCATGTTTCCACATCGAAAACATTTGCCTTGAATTCAAATCGAAATTAAGAGGCGCTTATGTGTAGAAGAGGTAGTAAACTAACTGCTTTTAAATTCCATGTTGCACGATGATCATTAGTAATGCAAAAATACTGCATTTCTTTAAATAAGCAGAATACAATTTATATGTGGTAATTCTGTTTATTGCATGTAAACAATATTTTTGATCTGTCTAAATGAAGTCCATTTAAAAGAAAGGGTATGAGGGAAGCCAGAGAGAGAGAAACAATTAAAAACCCCATCTCAGCTCACAAATATACATCACACTTTTCCACTAATCTTTACAGTTTAAGTTACTTATCTAATAGATGGAACTTTGTGTTTTTTTACTACCGCAAGCTTTTTAAAAGTTGTATTCGGATATCAAAATACAAGCGAGACCTATTGGCGTTGTCAGCACTTTTCCCTTTCCAAGCACACAATCCCGCCCTCCTTGCATATTTTCTCAACCCCGAAGAGAGTTTTCAATCTGTAAACCTGCCCAGCGCTGATCAGCATGAATAGCACTTCTGATCAGAGGGCGCTCCCTCCGTCCTCACCCCCCTCCGCAAAAACCTCGCTAACAAGGCCCTGAACTGTTGACCTCATGCTGCAGAACGCGGAGATGCCTGTGATTATGAACATTAGACAGTGCACGCACAATTATATTTCTCTGAGCTGCTGCCTCGCAAGCGACAGTCATGTATGTAAAAAAAACTCCCGTCAGGAGTCTGGGGAATCTGCGTGGACGTGGATTTTACTGTTGCATGCACATATTTCTCATGCATTGAACAATCTTTGGACCTCTGTCATTCGAGATAAAACGTGACTGGAATGAGCCAAAATTAAATATTCAAAGGCAGAGAAAAAGAAAATACCAGCCTGTGTCCCCAATAAATTGACAACATTACAATCTGCTTTAACTATGCAGGCGATGGCTTTGTGATTACACTTTGAAGTGTTATTTGGAATTCTGCCTGCAAAAGGCAAGGTACAATCTAATGTTTGATCACCACAATCAAAACAAGACAACGAAAGAACAGGCAGAAGAAATACAAATAAGGTTAGGGGTTAACCGATACAGGGGGAGTGGAAAGAGGATGCACAGATTTTTGAGATAATGTCCAGGATTGGGACTGTTTGCAGCTTCACTTAATCCATTAAAGAAAGCATGGTGTATACATTTTAAAAGGCTTGTGGTTGTTTATGAATACAATGAAACGTCTGCATCCATGTTGTCCATACAATATAACTTATATCATTTACCGAAGACAGCAAATGTAATGGGAGAGGTTAATGGTGGGAAATTAGTAACCAACTGGAAAACCACATTTTATATAAAGCACTGTGAGTTCAGGGGTAACAACTGCAGCCCTTCTCTGCAACCCTTAGCCATACCTGCCAACTCACACAGTGCCACCGTGTGACACACAATATCAGCTCCCATCACACAGTCTCCCGTAAGGAGTCAATATCACATGGTGGCAGGGAAAACAAGCTGAAAACCCCTGTAAATAGTGTTTTTCCAGTTCGTCTTCGAGGGCTTTGAACTGCTGACGTCTATTAAGGGGTGTGAAAACACTAGGACATCGGACCGAGCCTCAGAAAGCTTTTTTAATTTTTTTGGGAGGCGGGTGCTTGGGATTAAGTTTGGGTTCAAAAGTGCCTGGTAAGTACTTTAGTCAGGAGGCCCCCCTTCTTCAAGGACCCGCCCCCTCCTCACTCAGTGAGATTGTTCTTCAAGTTGGTAGGCATGCCTTAGCCTCCTGTGGGTACTCATGCAGTGCGGGACAGATTTCGCAATAGGTAAGCTCATAGTAGCCTATTCACAAAGGTAAGTTTGCCTGTGTAGATTAACTCATGTCTAAGCTGACTTCTTCACCTAATAGTAATTTTACACTTTTTGCTATTAAACATTTCCGAATGTAAATTTACTGCTAGATAAGGAATTGCATGTTTCCACAACCTCAAAACTGTGGCTGAAGCCTGTGAAAATAGAATGTATGAGTGTAAAGTTACCACTAGTAACTTTTTACATGTAGGTAGAGGTCTCCTCTACCGGACTAGAGATCTCCCTATGATACAGTATTGGGAAAATATAGAAGTTTAATAATTATTAATGAAAAAAGTTTAACTCTGTCATGGAAAATAACAATTTAAATGAACTTCAAATAATGTATTTAACACAGAACTAACTGAATAAAAGCTCATCGAATGATTGTTTAAAAAAATGTAATAAATGAAATATATTAATAAAGTGCGTCAACTAAACATAAAGTATATTATAAAATATGTATAAATGTATTTAAAATAATTATACAAAATGTCGCCCTCACTATCATTGTTATATTTAAAATAATATATAGAACATTTAAAAACATGTTAATATATTTAATATATTGAATTTAACTTTTAGCATTGAAATATATGTGTGTGTGCGTGTTAATCAAGATTCAAAATAATGCATTTTATTTAGAATTATCGTAGGTGTACTTTTAAGTCCCTACCTCCATTATTTTCCATTGAAGTTTTTTTTAATACCCCTGAGTGGCCATGTCTGATGCTGGACCTGCTCCAAGGCTGGGCAGGAGTTCATTTACTACTGTTTTTGGGCAATTTATGTCTGCAGTAACTTTAGATGTGCAGTTTGTGAATACTAATGGTCTTACTTTTTTGTGTGTGTGTTAGATCTGGGGGTCTCTAGTTGGCAGAGGTAGGTACCAATGTCCAAATAGGGACCCTTACTTCTAGACAGGGTAAGGGGGATACACTCGTTAGATAACCCCTGCTCACCCCCTTGGTAGCTTGGCATGGGCAGACAGGCTTATCAAAGGCAATGTGTAAAGTATTTGTACCAGCACTCACAGTAACACAGTGAAAACACCACAAATGGACTCCACACCAGTTTAGAAAAATAAAGTATCTTTATCTAAACTACACAAGACCAAAACGACAAAAATCCAACATACACAGTTCAAGAATATGATTTTAAAAGAGTTCTAGGGGTTGCGTCAAAATAATCCACAGTAGCATCACGTTTAGCCCAAAGAACCTGTAGGTGCGACAAAAGTTCCAAATGGAAGCTGCAGTGCTGAAAAAGAAGCGATGCGTCACTCCTGAGAGCCTGGGAAGGCGATGCGACAGCCCCACTGGCCACAGCGGGCGTGATGCGACAAATCTGGTCTGTATGGGGAGGAATGCGATACCTTGCATGGATTCTGGTACACAGGTTCAGTAGGAAGCGTGTCACACAGGCACGATGCGACGATCTTCGGGATGGCAATCTCAGGTGCGGCGGCGATGCGCGGCGCAGGGTCGATATTCTCCTCTCACGGCCCCTCGGTGTGATGGCTCTGCGACAATGTTCGCAGCGACGTGATGCTGTCCGCAAGCAAGCGGGGTGGCGATCTCACCTTGCGACGACATCCTCTGCAACGATACTCGCAGCAACAGCAGTTTTCCCGCACTGGGGCAATACGCTCCGCAAGTGAATGATGTGTCGGTTCTTGCAGCGGCAACAGACGCTGCGACCTTTGCGGCAACGGGAATTCTTTCACACTGTCAACGATGCGCTCCACAAGTGAGCGATGCGTGAAAATTGCAGATCTTCTTCTTTTCTCCTTGTACAGCTTCCCAAACAGCAGGCAACAACTTCCAGAGGCCCCACAATTGGATCAAGCACTCTAGGAAAGGCAGAATTCACTCAGCAGAGTTCAGGGGGAAGCTGGGGGTGAAGTCCTTCTGTTCCTGGGACTTCTTAACAGGAGGCCAGCTCTCCTCAGGCCCTTGGAGATCTCTTCAAGCAAGGGGACACAGCACACAGCAAAGTCTTTCCCCTCTCCTTGGCAGCAAAGCATCTGCAGGTCAGTCCACAAGCACACTGCAGGACAGTCCTTCCTCTTCAGTCTTCCAGCCTTCTCCTTGGCAGAGGTTCCTTCTTGATTCCAGGATGATCTAAAGTTCAGTGGTCTGGGGTCCTGTACTTATACCCCAAAAAGTCTGTGTTCCCTTTGTGCAGGAGGGCTCTGAGCCCGGTCCAAAACAAGTTCTGTAGCACTCTGTTTACATGACTCCTTCTTTCCTTTCACAGTGGAGAGCAGAAACATCAGACACCCCATTGGAGGTGGAGCCAGCATTGTGGAGGGAAAGCACAGCCCTGGAGCATTTTGTTGACATGATTACTTCTCTCCTTTCACAGTGCAGGGCAGAGACATCAGACTCACCACAGGGAGTGGAGCCAACACCATGGGGGGCAGGCACAGTCCTATTCAGGTCCCAGGTGCAACTCCTCCCTCCCATCTAGATGCAGAACTCTCTATTCACCACTGGGCAGACTCATTCTGTCTCCTGGAATCACCCAGCCCTGTCACTCACAAACCAGACAGTCAATTCACAAACAGCCAAAGGCACACAGAAAGGTCAGACAAGAAAGCAGCCACTTTCTAAAAGTGCCGCTTTCAAACACAGGATTTAAAAACCATCCTTCCTAAAAGATGTGCTATTAAATTCTGAGTTCAGGGATACCAGATTTAAATTTTCTATCTTGCCCCTATGGGACGATAAGCAGGTAAACATTGTACACAGCATTAACCATTATAGCCTATGGGCAAGATAGCATTTCAATAGTGAAAAACGAATATGGCTGTGATTCACTACCAGAGCCTGTCCCCCACACTAGTACATGCTCTACCTTTCACGTACACTGCACCCTGCCCAGCGCGGTACCTTGGGCTTCCATAGGGGTGTCCAATGTGTACAGAAAGGGAAGGGTTAGGCCTGGCCAGTGTGGACACTGGTCAGGTCAGCATGGCAGTTAGAAACTGCACACAGGCACTGCAGTGGCAGGCCCGAGACACCATTTTAGGGCTACTCATGTGGGTGGCAGAATCAGTGCTGCAGGCCCACCAGTAGCATTTCAATCACCAGCCCTGGCACACTCAGTGCACTTTACTAGGGACCTACTGGTAAAACAAATATGCCAATCATGGATAACCAATCACAGTATCAATTTATACAGAGACCATATGCACTTTAGCACTGAACAGCAGTGTTAAAGTGCCCAGAGTCCTATTGCCAACAACCACAGGTCAGGAAAAATAAAGTAGGAATAAGCAAAAAGTTTGGGGATAACCCTGCAAAAAGGGCCATTTCCAACAGTGTGCATTTATGTTTGCATGTCCCTCTCAAAACCCTACCTTACCCCTCCCATTTAGAAGTAAGTATTTCCCATTTTAAAGCTACTTACCAGGTTCCTCCCACATGTACTACCAAAACATATACCTATGTGTGCAGAGACTCCGACAACCGGGCTGGAGGTCTCTCCACAGAAAAGATAGGAGAGGTGGAAGCAGAGTTCTGGCACAGAGTTTTGTATATAGCATGTTTGTTGTATTGTTGTATTGTATTGCTAATAAATGTACTGCAAAGTGCAGTTTAATCATAGCTTGCACTTGCATTACTTTCAGCATATGAAATATGTATGTAGAGATACTTGTATAGTAAGAATGTAGGTGGGAAGCAATTGAGCACAAAAGAGCAGGCAAGAGTATGGGGGTACACTCCAAGTTCATGTTAAAGGAGGCAATAACAAATACTTCCAAGTGTGTTGTGAGGTTGTGTATCTTGAAGAGATGAAGTGATGTCCTCCATTTCTTTCTAAATTGAAAGACATTCTGAGCTGATCTGACATCAATGAGAATGTTACAACTGATCTGGGGAGCAAAGACAGAGAAAGCCTGCCTTCTGGTTTTACTTTCTTGAAATTCTTCGCCTTTAGTCCTTTGATATAATTCCTCCTTGTATGGTGCTGAATTCCAGAGGTGATTTGTTTCCTTAGCAGAAATGTAGGTATCCTTCCTAATGGCCTTGAGAGTAATATAGCAGGTCATGAAAATGATGCAGGTCTCGAGGGGACCAGGTGAAATTACTTCCGCTTTGGGTGATGAGATTCAACTTCTTGAAACACTTGAAGAAAAGAAATGTGCCATTTTTGATTTCCTACAGGGGTGCCAATATCGTATTGTGAAAGCCCTTGAGCAGGGTATTGACCCCTATCCATGTGGGAGAGGATAAAGCTTGTAGAGTTCTTTTTTAATCAGCTTTAAGAAAGAAGCACTTTTTTACTTTTATCAAGAGGGAAAGTTGGTCCCTTTCAGCTCTGGTTTTCTTGGTGATTTATTCTCTGAAGATGAGGTCTATGTCGAGAGCAGAGCCAAGTAATTTGACATTTTCAATTAGCTGGGGAGAAAAGTCATCTAGGTTCATTTTAGAAAGCCTTGTTTGAACCTTTAATTGTTTGGGGCTGTTCGTGTACAGAGGAATTCAGTCTTTGTGGGGTTGAAGTTTAGGTAGGTACCTTACCTTCAATTTTGGATCAGACTGAGATGACTTTTGAGTCACTGAATGCTAACATTTAAGGAGATTTTGAGGTAGAGTTGAGTGTCTTCGGCATATTGATGGTTATTGTTTTAGCGAGACAAGTGATAACCCATTCCAGTATAAGAGCAAAAAAGCATACAATACCCTCAATAATAATAATAATAATAAACCATTTCTTAAGCGCCTGGCTACACAGAAACAGTGTGTCCCCGCGCTAAATACTGCTGATTCTCAAGAGGCAGATGTTAAAAAAGAAGCCAGAGTAGGAAGAAGACAGAGAGGTTAAATAAGAGGGAACAAAAACGTTTTACGTTTCCCACGGAATCTAGTTTCAGAGGGTTCCATTCGGAGGTCGAGCGGAAGTTCATTCCAATGTTTGGAAGCCAGGTACCTGAAAGAACAGCCACCCATTCTGGCTCTGGTGATACAGGGAAGTGTAAACAGCATCGCGCCGGACGATCTCAAATTCCGGATGGGGCGATGTACAGTGAGAAGATTTTTCAAGTAACCTGGGCCTTTGCCCTGGGCGATACGGTGCGCAAAACAGAGGGCTTTAAACTTAATCCGTTCCCTGACTGGGAGCCAGTGAAGCTTAGCTAAAGCGGTCTTCCCAGATGCTCTGCGAGGAAGTTTGAGCACAAGGCGTGCAGCAGCGTTCTGAACGCACTGAAGTTGATGAAGGCCTTTTTTACTCAGACCTAAAAGCAGAGCATTCCAATAGTCATGGTGGGGGGTCACCAGGGCATGGACAATAGTCTTTCTAGCACCGATAGGGAAGAGATCTAAAACCTTACGAAGAACTTTCAGTATGCTGAAGCACCTACCTGTCACCTTGCTAACATGAGACTTATAAGAGAGATCTGAGTCAAGCATTATGCCAAGATTTCTTACCGAATCCACAGGAAGGGGAGGGCTGCCCAATTTAGTGGGCCACCACATGTGTGACCATGCTGAAGCTGCTTTCCCAACCACCAGCAGTTCTGTTGTTTCGCCATTTAGACGCAGGCAATTGTTGTTTATCCATGATGCCACTGATGACAGACAGTTAGAGAAGTTCGTGGCATCTTCTCTGTGGTCGGGCGTAAGCTTGAACATCAGTTGGGTGTCATCAGCATAACTGACAATGCCCACCCCAAACGCCTCCACTATGTGAGCCAGGGGTCCCATATAGATATTGAACAAAGTAGGGTTCAAACTCGAGCCCTGGGGAACTCCATGGCTCAACTTTCTGAGGGAAGATTTAAAAGGTGGGCAGTGCATCTGAAAGCTCCTATTGGCCAGGAAAGATCGTATCCAGGCAGAAGACCCTGAAAATCCAGCCCAAAAACAAGTCTACCAAACACAGCTCTAAACATGTAAACCCACACCTAATAGTAACAAGGAACACTTCAAAAGCATTTAGTCATAAGCTGTGACACATACAATAATGTGAAACCCCTGATATTTCAGACCTGGAAGTACATAAATTACAAATTCTAATAGTCTATGGCAGTCTTGTGATGGGGTTCTAGCATTGTGAGCATCAAATACGACTCATAACTCTGCCAGTGCACCACATCTCTAAAATCAGGCTTACACTGCAGTTGTTACATTATAGCTACACAAATGTTTGTCAGTCAGTGAATCTTAATTTGATCAACTGAGTATTCAGGTATATCAATGTTTTTCCACTGTGACCTGCAGTACATTCTTTAAGTATTAATGTAAGTACTACTTAGCCATAGGATGTTACCCTGACAGTTAAAGAATAGTTACATCAAGCATACACCTCCACATCCTCTTATTGTCTGAATAATCAATCCCTTCTTCAAGTAACATTAACTCCAGAACTAGTGAGTGTCAATAACGAATAATCTGATTGTTCAGGTTTTAGCAATGGCAGGAGCTGCTATATTTCTTCCTTCGCTAGGACAGCTTAGACATTCACAAAAGCACACTCACTGCGAAGGGCGATCTGGCTTCCCTTGGGCTAGAGGCTGGCTGGGCACCAAATATCAATGCAAGAAACACCACCGCTTCCAATTTGCAGACGTGGAGCAATGCGACCACAAAGCAGGAAAAAGAGATCCATTTCAGAAGACAGCACATCTTTTGGAGGCAGCACCCAGCCTGTATGCAGACTGAGTGTAGCATAATCAAGCATTTATGGATCAGAACTAGCACCAATAGTCTGCTAAGTACCTAGTGAGAAAGCTGGTCTTTGATTGGCTGTGGCAGCCCTTCTCTTTTCTGTTCTGCAGTGGCATGAGCATGGAAAATAATGTGTGTAGTCACTTCTGTAGACTTATTTTGAGGTTAATCTGCAATGATACCTAATAGTCCTATTGGCTCCAAGAACAGTACAGGGTGTGAGAGAATGGGGGTAGGATTGGGTAGCCCTAAACAAACACACACACACAAACGCATACACCTACACACACACACACACACACACACACACACGCATAAATAGCCCCACAACACACACACACACAAAATACACATAAACATGAATATGCATTAACCTACTACGTTGTCTTAGTGGAATTGGAATCTGTGCACATTGCAAGCTTAGGCCCTGAACCCAATTGGTGGCTTAGTTTTCAGAGAAGGCCCCAATGATCAAATACATTCCCTCTAGGCATCTGTATGTTACCCGATAGTTACTGGTTTGAATATCCTGAGATCATCAAAATGAGTACCATTGAGCCAAATTGTACTAAACATCGGTTATTCCAGTACCAAGAAACCCATAGAAAATATTACCCACCACTATCTCCCATCACGTCTACATGCAATCTACAGAAGCACATCAACATAAGTATTATACATTATTGGAGGGTGTTCTTGGACTTTCACAAATGGTCTATCAATTTTACAGTATTACCTATTATGGACACTTGCTTATTTCGCTGTGTTCTTGTATACCGGATCACCGGAGTTTTTTGTGCTGCCCGTCTCATTGACACCTTGTAATAACTTATGATTCACTATGGATCTTACCTACACTGAAAACTGCTCAGTAAGGCTGAACGTGGGTTAATAGAGCTCTGTACTTTCCCTCTTCTCTATTCTGCCCTGATGAAGCAATATTGTAACCAATATTGTTGTGAAACACATCTTATGTCTTGTCCTATGAATATTTCCTGACTTCTGAATTAACTGACAGAATTGAATAAATCACCATTGAAAATCACATTTTGACTTTGATGAGCTTGTCAGTCATTTGTGATTAGCCGCCCAAAAAAGCCTCTAAAACTGTCTACATTACAAATAGCACGTTTATTTATGGATAGTTAGTCACGACTAAACATGTGCTCTTGGATTGATATCCCTGTAGCTCAACAATTTTAAAGCCACTGAGTAAATAAACTGATGTCGTGAACAAGGTTAGTTTATCAACTTGCACCAACTCTTGCTAAAGCTAATGTATTGGGTCATGAGAAATGGGTTTGAGCAATCTGCACTGTAATAGCTCAATGTCATGAATTTTATATATTGGGATTCAGGAATCACCACATTATGTGTGATTGTGGTGGCTTAATCGCTGTCCATGACACCAATGAACCACTTGTGAGAGTGGAGATAGGATATTGCACTAACAAGAGTTTTATTAGTGCACAAAAACATTCTGTGACATGTCAGTGAACTGTCAGTGTAGGTAATTGGTTTCTGGTTGAGGGGGTGAAACCCTACTGAAGCAGCAACCAAAATCTCTGTCAGGATGAGACAAAAGTAAACCTCAATTTAATCTGTGCTAAACCCACTGGTAGCTTGGCACAAAAGCAATCAGGCTTAATTTAGAGACAATCTGTAAAGTATTTTTGCAGCATTCAAACAGTAAAAAAGTAAAAATGCAACACAAGGAAAGTCTCACACCAATTTCGAAAAAACAGAGTAAAGTGTAATAAAGTATGAGACTAAAACGACAAAATCCAATAAGTAGAAGCAGAGTTACCCCTCTGACTGTGAATTGACCTGGGTGCTGTCAGAATTCCTGAGGACGCCGAACTTTGCTGCCAATCAGCCTCCCCTTGTCCCTGGAGGGATCCGCCGCCTTGCCTTGCCGCTTTCACAACAGCTTGCAGCACCCTCTTCGCGGGTGCCGCTGCGCGGCGTGCGGCGAGGGGTAGAGGCTGCCAGGGCGCCTGCTGATTCCAAGTGTGAGGAGCCTGCCGAGGGAGCGCGCCAGCAGGGACTCACAAGACCAGGAGTCCCTGCGCTGCACAGGTGTGCACGGCCGCGCCCCCAGCGAGACACACCCCCTCGCCTGTCCAGTGCTTAAAGGCGGGAGCCTCCTTTTTACCAGCGGGACCCCTCTGACTGCGAGTTGACCTGGGTACTGTCAGAATTCCTGAGGACGCCGAACTTTGCTGCCAATCAGCCTCCCCTTGTCCCTGGAGGGATCCGCCGCCTTGCCTTGCCGCTTTCACAACAGCTTGCAGCACCCGCTTCGTGGGTGCCGCTGCGCTGCGTGCGGCGAGGGGTAGAGGCTGCCAGGGCGCCTGCTGATTCCAAGTGTGAGGAGCCTGCCGAGGGAGCGCGCCAGCAGGGACTCACAAGACCAGGAGTCCCTGCGCTGCACAAGTGTGCAGGGCCGCGCCCCCAGCGAGACACGCCCCCTCGAATGCAACGCCTCCTACTTAATCCCCGGTCTGTCGCTCAGCGGGACGTGAGCGGGACGCCGAGCGAAGCCCGAGCAAAGGGCGGGCAGTCTGTGGCAGTCAGGGGCTGACAGAGGCTGGGCTGGGCCTTCCCTCTTTCATCCACCGCTCCTGGTCCAAGGGCTTGTAGTCCACCTGTGGGGTCAGAGGCAAAAATGTCTACTCGCTCCGGCAAAGCACTGAGGGGTGGGGGAGAAAGTGCCACGGGGAGCACAATGATTGGCACAATGGACAAATTCATCACAAGGGTAGCAGCGGTCATTGAAAAGGAGATTGTGATGACGGAACGTCGCCTCTCACAGGACTCCTTGCCTTCCAAACGCTCCTCCCTGGGAGCCGTTGCACATGCCCTGTCCCCTATCTCCTCCTATCCAATCTCCCCTTTGCCCGAGAATTCGTCCATAGAGCCACGGATTGTAGCTTTAGAGGCAGGTATTGACAGAATAGAAAGCCTAATATCCAATCCCCTTCCCCCCAGCCCTAGCCCAGTTACTGCTGATCACCGTCCCGTCTCATTCACAACCATCTCCTCCGGCCACAATTCCCAATTTTCCACCCAGGTTCCCAAACCAGGTCTAAACCCGTTGCCTCTGACACAAGCTGGCCTGGTCCATAAGAAAAGAAAAAGGGTTATTAGCACACGGAAGGGGAGTTACTCCTCGCTCCACAAGCGACCAAGGAAACAGGCTCATAAAGGCCTTATGCACTTGGATGTTGGAGGGCCAGAACCATCTGAGAGTATTACTCCGTTAGCACCAGCGGCAGATTCTCCCTTGCCTTATTACTCGGTCCCTGCATTACCTACTCTTCCACACGAGGGGTCTTCACTTGAGCTTTTTGAGAAACTGGCCAAGTCCTTGTTGGAACCGCTTATAGACAAAGTAAAGAGTCTGGGGAATAGGCTAGACAGATTTGAACAGACCACTTGGGACAATTTTTTCTCCCTGAAAACCCTACTTAAATTACAGTCAAGAATCAGGGAGGATACTGCTGATGGGAAGGATGGGAATAGGGATTCTGTGGGTTTAATACAGGGAACCAAACTGTCATCGTCCGCTTTTGCACAAGCCACTGGGAAAGCTCCGATACCTGCACCCCTGGCAAGTGCAAAGCTGACACCCACTACCCACGTTGTCCAGGTTCATGCCAGTACTCCCCCCAGTAGTGAAAACCGCCAAGTCCAATTCTGTCCAAAAGAAGCGGCAAGAGGGAGGGGCTGGTTCCAAATCTAATCCAATGGCCGTCCCACCCTCTGAAGTTAGGGGAGTAGTCACGAATCCTAAGGCAAATACAACTACCTGCCATCCTAAAACCTTGAGCCCAGTGGTCATTCAACAGAAGGTGGCACGTAAATGTCCCCCAGTCAATCTCCCCCCTGAGTGCCAACCATATGTTGTTGTCCTTATCAAGGTTCCCGCCTTGAGGGACACTCAGCAGGAAACTCACCAGGCACTGAAGAACAAGGTTATCCACTGGCTGCAAGCTAACAGACCCCTTCCATTGGAAGTGGACGGCCTGATTCTTGGCGTGCGGAGGGTGGGCTGGATTTGTCAGGGGAAAAAACTGTTAGAGGGGGATTGTGTGGTGGTTAATTTCCAAGACATAAGAGCTGCCCAGTCAATATGTAGCTTGGCACAGGCCACGGCTGGCCCCGGAGTAGAAGCAGTTGATTTAACATACTTCTACCCGCGGCCGATCATGAATTTCTCAAACATTCCCCCCGTGTATCCCACCCATAATAGTGCCTGTGGTCAATGGCACCCAGCAATAACTGTAGTCCAGCCACATGCAGTTTTGTCAACGCCGAGTTGGGGTACTTGCAGGTACTGACTTCTTGACCCCACTGAGGAGGTTCGGGTGGTCCGGACATCTGACGCCCAGTCCCCTTCAACTGCCAAATATAAAGACCCCTTGACCATCCCAGGGGAACAGGCTGTCTTAGTGGACACAGCGGAATTAGGGGTGTGGAGGGTTCAACTTGAGCCTGTCAGTGTCTGCCCTGCCGTGGGAGAGGTAGATGTAACTGGCCCTGTCGAGCCCTGTAGCATTGCGGCTGTGGCGGACCCATGGATTAGGGTTCTCAGCTGGAATGTGGCTGGTCTGGACAGGAAGCTGGCTCTGCCCGACTGGAACGCTCTTGTGAAGCAGTACTCCATATGTCTGTTCCAGGAGACCTGGAGTAGGGAGCCTCTTCATAAGGCAGGTTATTCTTCTCACCACTTACCAGCTGTTTACTCAGAGTCTGGTAGGGGTCGCCCTTCGGGTGGGCTTCTTGTCTGGGTAGCTTCCTCACTTAACTGTAGGGTGGAGGAGCATGATACTAAATGCCCGGACCTTCTTAATGTCACCCTAAAAACCCCTAAGGGACGTGTAATTTTAAACATTTTTAACATCTATGCCCGAGGAACGAAGGGGGGTAGAGAATCTCCCACTATAGCCTGTCTGGAGGCCCTGCTTCGATCATCTCCTCATAAGTCCCGTACCCTGGTAGCGGGTGATTTCAATGGCACCTTTGAGCCTCTTGGATCAGAAGTCACCCAAGACCAAGAGGACGACGATAATAGTTGGGGGATACCGGCTCTAGAGCTCAGCCCAATTAAAAACTGGACGGAAGTGGTGCTCCAGATTAACTCCCTAACAATGGAGTTTGACCGAAGGGCCCTCAATGGCAAAACTACCTCTGACAAAAAGGGAGCCCATACATATAATAGGCCCGCCCACACGTCAAGAATTGATTATATCCTTCTTGACGTCCATCTATGGAGAATGGTAAAAGATATGGAGATTATATCTTCCGTAGAGAGTGACCACAACCTGCTCTCGCTTACCTTGACTCCTTGGGGGTTGGATGGAATAGGGAGCAGAACTGTCTGTGCCTCCGCCCCGGATTTGTCATCGGTCTCTAACTGCGGCCGACGGCTAAAGTGGGCCAAGTTGATGCTCTCTGAGGAGAAAATGTCCGCCATAACGCAGCTTCTAGTGTGGCTCACTGGTTAGAGGCGGCAGACCCGAGAGCAGAGGACGGCCCGGGACCAGGGTTCGATTCCCGGCGCGGCAGGTTTCTGGACCAGGGTCAGCGGACTCGATAATTCTCTCGCCTCGGTGCCCACTCTGATCAGCGATCACACTCGGCAACTCTGGGCATTAGCTTGCCTCATCTTCACTAACGGCCCCACCAGACCGCCGGGGATGCCTGGTCTCACCCTGGAGATACCCATTAAGGGACCATCTCTCAGGGAAGCCAGGAAGGGTTTCGCAGCGGTCGAACCGCCTTGGGACCCTCCGGGTAAGTAGTGCGCTATATAAATGCCTATATATATACATTACATAACATTACATACATTACATTACATTACAGCCCTAGAATCTATTGTCTCTCCGGAGGGTGGGTTAAGGGAGGTGCCCGCCAGGTTTTGTATTCTAACCCAGGCCATAAGTGACCTTTTTATTGTCCCAGCTGGCGTCAATAGGAAGAAATCACGTCCCCGGGCTAGAGAGGGCTGGTTTAATTACAAATGCAGGGAAGCGAAGACACGGCTTGTTGAAGCAGTGAAATCCAAATCACAAATCAGGACCAGGGAGGCCAGAAGGTTATACTCACATTGCCAAAAAAACGCTAAAAAGGAGTGGGAGGATAACTTCTGGCAGGACCTCTTGGCTGCTAGTCGAGGGAGAGATGCTAAAGGGTTCTGGGACCTGGTGGGCAGTAGGAATCGTCCTGATGAGACACTGAGGACCTGTACTATTACTGCCCAGGTGTGGTTTGATCATTTTAAGGCTCTCTATTCCGCCATTGAAGGCACACTTAATGACCCCTTCGTCCTTCCCCCCTTTACCCTGGATAGAGGCACGGACTTTTTTTCCGCACGGGAAGTCACGAACTTGATTAAAACTTTAATACCACGAAAAGCAGCTGGTCCGGATGGGCTGCCAGGGGACCTTCTCCGAGCATATTCAGGTGAATGGGGGGTGCTGATCTCTGCCCTTCTCAATGCCATCATCGAGGGAGGATCCGTGCCAGAATCCTGGAAAGGGGCAGAGGTAGTCCCAATTTTTAAAAAGGGTTGTCGGGATCTACTGGGGAACTATAGGCCTATAAGCCTTATAGACTCAACCCAGAAGGTGGCGGGAAAAGCTTTTCTAGGGAGGATCTTACAATGGGTGGATGATAACCACATATTGTCTGACATGCAAGCTGGGTTTCGCTCAGGTACAGGAACCATCGAGCAAGTCTTTAGGCTCCTGTTACTATACTGGAAGGTAGTGGAGCTGGGCAAGGGCAGTCTTTATCTGGCCTTTATAGACCTGAAGACTGCCTTTGACCTGGTTCCTAGGGAGGAACTCTGGAGGGTGCTGCATGGCCTTGGGATGCCCCCTTACATCTTAAATCTCCTCATCAAACTGCATAATGCCAACTATGCCCAGGTTAGATGGGGTTTGAATGGGGAAAAGACAGACAGGATCCCGGTTGCCAGGGGTGTCCGGCAGGGCTGTGTCCTAGCTCCCACCCTATTCTCCTTGTATGTGAATGGGGTGGTAGAGCACCTGCTTGATGAACCAGCAGACGCCCCCTCACTGGGGGGCGTAAGGATCCCAACCCTGTTGTTTGCCGACAACACCCTCCTCATTTCCAAAACCCCCCAGGGCCTCCAGAAGTTACTGAACCGCTTCCAGGTCAGGCATCAGCGATGTGACTAATACAAGAGAATGGCAACTTTCTAAAAGTATCATTTTCATATTTGTGACTTAAAATACAGCTTCACCATTAAAGAGGGTTTCAAATTATAATTCTTCCGTTTCCAAACTCGATATTCCAACACACTCCTAATTGAAATTGACCACTTATTAAATGTAAGAAGGTAACCAATGTTATCCTACAAGAAGGAAAGGCCTTGTAGTAGTAAAAAATGAAATTACGAGTTTTCAATACTAGCACATGTAAAAGTTAAAGGTACATGTCCACCTTTTTCAATACACTGCACTTTGCCCCATGGGCTGTTTAAGGCCTAACTAAGGGATTACTTATATGGATTAAAAAAGAAGATTTAGTCCTGACAAAAGTTATATTTTGCCAAGTCGAAATGGCAGTTCAAAACTGCACATCCAGGCTGTAATGGCAGGCCTAAGACATGTTCAAAATGCTACTTAAGTGAGTGATACAAACAGAACTGCAGGCCCACTAGTAGTATTTGATTTATATTTAATGCGTTTAGAAGCAAAATAAATGTGCCAATTGGGTGTAAGCCAATGTCACCATGTTTTGAAGGAGGGAGCAAAAGCGCTTTAGTACTGGTTAGCAGTGGTACAGTGCGCAGAGTCCTAAAAGCCAACAAAAAAGCTTCAGAAAACAGGATGATAGATGTAAAATGTATGGGCATAGTACTGCAGAGAGGACCAAGTCCAACAGTCAGCTAATCGTAGTAGAAGGTGGAGTCATTTAAGTGTTACTGGTAACCACTGAGAGATCGCACACTAAGGGCCTTATTACGAGTTTGGAAGTTCTGGAGCAGGCCACCACACCAGCACCCTGCTCCAGGGCTACCCAACCCGCTCTCAGTCTGCCTGACAAATTAGGAATTTTCTCCTGGTCTGGCGGGGGATCCTTTGGCGTTCCCATGGCAGTGCCTATTAAAGTCAAAGTCCGTTCATGCAAGGCATGGACTGGAAGATCCATGCCGTGCAGGAAAGGGAGGGCATGCAGACAGGCGGCACACCACGTGCCCCCCTGACTGCATCCCATGGCCTTAATGCAACAGGGGGCCCTGTAGGGCCCCCACAGTTTTCTCACTGCTGCACTTTTAAGGGTGGGCTCATCGCCATTGAAAGTGAGGCAGTCAGGAAACCTCTTATATGCCTGGTGGTGCTGCAGAGGACCCACCAAGTATATTCGGGCCTCTGGCTGCCACGCAGCCCCTGTGGGATCACTGATCCCTGGTAATTGCGGCAGTCCAGTCCCATCGCCATAATCATAATACGGCAGGCAGGCCACCCAGGGGCTGCCACCACAGGTTTGTCAATTGGCACTCTGTGAACGGCTGCCAAATGTCTAGTTTCACAGTGAAGGGAGGGCATGTTGGCCTCTTGACTGCTTGTCTTTGCCTACACTTCCTTTTCTGACTTCTTACATATTCTGGCACTGTTGAGTCAGGAACAAAAAGAAGAAAGCTGCAGAATACAACATTGCACATAAAGATACTGCATACATCAGTACGAGTCTGGGAATGACCTACCTCTGGCATGCACACACACAGCACAGTTTGAAGGCTAACACAGGTAAAGAACCACTGAGCCAGCATGGGCCACCAGAACATAGTAATGTCAATGGGACTGAAAAGCCTGCAGCCGCCATGAGATTTTGTTTTATTTACAAAAAACAAGAGCGATCCATATGTCCTTTGAACTGGGTGTTACTAATCAGCAAAAAACAGTGTTCCCAAGGAACTCATTTATAAAGATGATGCAATCCATTGCAAGAAAGTGTAACTTGCTTGAATAAATCAGAAAAAACAAAGGCAATTCTACATTAAGACCTTAAATAAATTCAGTCAACCAAAATGTTACAGAATTGATTTCACACAACAATGTCTCAAAGCTGTCCTCACTTCAGCTGAAGTGATTATCGTTTATTTTACAGTTATAATAAGCATACAACTTTCTAAAGATGTATATTCAATATTTACACTAGTAAGCAGTGTATACGTGACTTGGTGAACCCCAGTGAAGTGACCATAACCTAACAGTGCTGTACAAAATACGTGAAAGAAGGGGAAATGGTGATTAGTAGTAGAAGAAGGGTAGCATTTCAAAACTATGGTATAGTAATTGTATATATATTTTTTCTTTGGCTCTCCCTTTTTACTAGTTGACGACGTTTCGACCCTCTTGTGATACGGGGTCTCTTCAGGACAAGAAGTAGCACAGTGGTTGTGCTGAGCGTAGATGTCTTCTGGGGTGAAATCTAGTAATTTCAGGTTGTCCAGAACGTTTTATTAGTGCCTGCTGATAGTGATATGTATCAGCAGTTCTGGGATGATGCAAGGTATATGGTATCTCCCTCCAGTGTTTCCATATCGCTGACGTGACCATCCACCATCCTCAGAAGGGCTATCCATGCCATCACTGATATTGGTAGCGTCTTCCAAAAGGCCATGGAGGTTCGCAGGGAACCAGTCATGCGGCCCACATTGCCCTCTAGTAGGTCAGCTCCAGCGTGATAGACCCTGACTCCTTGGTATGTCAGACACCTGGGCTCCCACTGCTCAGTTGCAAGATGCCCTTCGCACCACTGGGAAGAACCTGGATTTCTGCCAGTTAATGCATGGCCCAGCAGGAGGCTGAACTCCTCCAACAAGTGTCTGTCCCCTCTAGATTGCCATTAGTATCGCACAGAAATAGTAGAAGGTAATCAGCCTATAGTGCTATACTGTGGCTGCCAGGGCCTGCTTAGCAATGGCAAAGTTTGGCGGAAACAGGGGGCATCTCTGTCGGATCCCCTGCTCCACCGGGCATCTTGGTGTATAACAGTTCCATCCAAGCTACAAAACGCTCGCCCAGTCCCATGCGTAGCATCACCTCATAAATGTAATGCCACTCAAGGCTGTCAAAAGCTTTTTCCCCAGGATGAGTAGATTAGCATCTCCCATCTGAACCATATTAAACTAAGTAAGTCCATGGGAGTCCACCAACGGGAACGCTGCATCAAGTGACCCCACTGTCCCCTCAGCCAGCAAGTCAGCCATCCAGTTCTGTGCATCAGCATGCCCAGTGGGCAGCACACCCCTGGCTGGCATCTGGATATCATCTCCAGGGTAAGGTCAAATGAGTACCTTAGCAGGTCCCCACCTTTACCAGATTGTTGGGCTGCTCAAATAATGTAATCAGCCGTTCCCGGTGTCACCTTCGGCAGCTCTATGCTCTAGTTCTCAGAAACACTAGAGCTGTGCTCCGAGTCCGAGTCCCTCATTGGTTCCCTTCTCTCTTGCTTTGTGCATTCAGCGTACTTCCCGCTAATCAAAGCCACCACCTCCACTGTTCTCCGTCGTTCCGGCTGCACCTCTTCCTGCATGGGGGAAATAGTAACTCGCTGTGCTCTTCTGCTACAGGACCTGCCCCCAGTTTCCTCTGTGGACTAGGCTCCCGGGCAGGCCCCCTATCGGCCGCCCCTCCAGCCAGTCCCAGTCCTCCTGCGGGGAACGAAAGAACTCCGTCCCCTCAGAGATAATCACTCTTTGTTTAGCAGTTTAAAAACATGGCATATTTGAAGTTGAGTTGTCGCAGTTTCCGCTTGGCATCCTGGAAGGAGGCCCTCTGTCTCTGCACCACTCTGGAGAAATCTGGGAGGATTCATACCACTGTGTTGTTTACTCAGAGGTTCTCACTGCATCTTGCTTGTGCTAGTATGTAGTCTCTTTCCTTATAGTGCAGGAGCCACGCTACCACAGGGCGGGGGTGGTCTTGTCAGAACTCTGTGTGTCCACTCAAGAGCGTAGAAGGCCGAGAGCCCCTCAGGTGCCTCTGCTGTACGCAACCAGCTCTCTAGATAGTCCAGCATGTTGGCCCACTCTACTTTTTCTGGCAGGCCCACCACCCCAATGTTATTTCTACGGGAGCTATTTTCAGTGTCCTCTGCCTGAAATTCTAGCATATGCACCTTCACATCGATCACAGCTAGTTGGTTTTTCATAGCAGCTAGAGTTGGAGTGGACTTCGACAATTGGCGCTCATTGGTTGGCACCCTCTCGGCGAGGTGAATGTGATCCTCCTGCAGGATTCCCAAGTCCCCAAAAATTTCGTCTTTTTTTGCCTCTTGCTGGAGGCCCTGATCGCTTGCAGAATATCTTGCATGTGCATGTGTGGTGGAGGGGCAAGTTTCCACCGTCCTGGTCGCCCCTCTTAGTTCCCCATACCGAGCGCTGGTGGATGGTCTCCCCTAGGACTGGGTAGTTCATGTATGTTCTACAAGCAATCTCAAGCACCCTACACACGAGGAAAGCCACACCCTTCTGTGTCGGAAGTCCTTGGGTGGGAGAGGGCTATCCCTGTTTGCGTCAGGGTAAGCAGTCCTGTTGCAATTTAAGCTTCGCTCAGTGGGAGCCGATAGGGCCCAATTAGTGCACTCCCCAGTCGCTTAGGCTATGGTCACTGCTAGACACAGTCATCGCACCCCATCGGGGCAGGTCCGGTAGGCAAGGCAAACTGCCTCAGGTGCCTGGTCTGTTCCACAGGACTTCCGTCTAGGCCCCTGTCCTCCCGTGCACAGTCTGCTGTGGCCTCCAAAGTCGGGCCTCGTTCTTTCAACTCCAGTCCCTCTCTGTTGGACAGCAGTTGCACACTGATGGCAGGCTCCTACTTCTTCAGATGTACAGTTGTCAGGGAGCCTTCACTCTCTTTACAGTGGGGGCCAACGGGGGACCTTGAAGTACACTCCCCAGTCTCTCTGACTGGGGCCAAGGCCAATCACGTCTGTCGTGCTCCCCCAGGGCAGGGCAGGTAAGCCCAGCAACCCGTCTCAAGCACTAGTCACTCACTGTAGGTCCTTCGTTCAGGCTCTTGTCTACCGCAGTCGCCCAAGAATGGCCTCACTCCCATGGTTCCAGTCCTCCTCCATGTGTCCATGCACAGTGGAGATGCAGGTGCCCACCGCGGTAATCCCCCCTGGGCGGGTAATCCCTTGCACTGGCTTACGCTCGTTGCCCGGCTCCCTCTAAGCCTGGACTGCTTTCTAGCACGCTAGGTCACCCTCTGGAACCAGGGTCGACCCCCAAGCCTCCATCACCACTCGCCACCTCAGGTCTGATCCTCTACTCAGACCCTGAATGCAGCCCCCGTGCCAGGTGCCAAAGAGGGGTCAGGATAGAGTTGGATGGCGGCCGGCCGAGTGGAGCTCAGAGCAACGCTGCTCCCTCTATCTGTGTCAGGCCATGCCCCCATGTTCTTGGATTATTATCTAATTTTGCCTCCAATTCCTTTACTTTCTCCATCATTAAAGTGCTTCAGTCTGCAAACATCTCCTGTAATGAATGTAAACTGTAGAAAAGATTGCCTTGTAATCTATTTTCTAACAGTAACTATTCACAAATGATCGTAGTTATTTGATAGCGGTTCAAAAGCTTTTTCCTGCCGCACTTTATTAGAACGCATTTTCTGGTCCTTGAATGTGAAGTTGGGTCTGTTTCTCAGCTCCTTTCGCTGCCGAAATTACAAATGGCTCTTTCCGTTTCCTTTTAGGAGGAGGCGACCCAGTCGGGGAAGTAACTGCAACTGTAATATCAACACAAGGTTGTTAAACAACATGAAGGTTACTTTTGTGGGGGGTCCAGACTTTCCGAGAAACCCCTCCTTTGTGAAAATATTAGACTCACTATTGGCATCTGGTAAATAGGCCATACCCTCCAGGTTGCCACTTGAAGGTGCATTATGTATCTCCATCGTAGGTAGAGAGAACGGTCTTTTAACAACGTAAATCTTGCCCTCTACTAGATCTATTTCGGTATGTAGTGCCCCATTACTGAGGATAAGTAAGTGCTTGCTTGTTTCACTGGTGCCAGATGACCCTTGTTAGCACTTAGCAGCAAGTATGCTTGCTTTCTTCTTCCCCGTCATCAAAAACAGTAAACTTAAAACAAAAGAGGGGGAAGTACAAAGTATTAAGGCAGAGGCCTTCAATTACACCTTATAAGAGGGCTCAGATTCAACAAAGGTGGCCCAGCCCAGCCTATTCCAGACTCTGACGGGCACAGATGGGCCCGCTTTTCATCCAGGCATGCTCCAGGGTGCACCCTGCTCTGTGGACTTTGAAACTGCCCTTTGTGTATCTTCCCGATGCGGTCTCAAAGTCCTACCTTCTGGTTAGGTAGAGTAATCCTGGGCAATAGAGGCCCAACTGCAGCCCAAAATGTTGCTTGTGCATATGAGTCATCATCCTCTGATGATGAACAGGATGTGGATCTGCAACAGTGGAAAACGTAGGCCTCTCTGTACCCTCATGAAGGAAAGAAGGATCTGCTTTCATGGTCACCCCCACTTTTTGCTGCTGTCTTTATGTTTTCTAACTAGTCTGACTGGGATCCTGCTAATCATGATCCCCGTCTCTGTGCTTCCTCCCTAAATTGGACATGGTGAGTACCTAGGTACACTCCAGTTTGGTTAATGGTGTACCCTTGTAAGTTCCTAGTATATGGTACTATGGTACCCAAGGTATAGGTACAACAGTGGTCCCCCATGGGCTGCAGCATGTACTATGCCACCCATGAGAGACCACTCAAATTGTGACTAGAGGCCTGCCATTGCAGCCTTTGTGAGCTGGTGCTAGCACACTAAGACAGATATAGGAGATATAGGTTTCCCTATATCTGAGGTCACTACACTTAAAACCTATAAGTCATCCCTAAAGGCAGGCCTTCTGATGCTGGAGGCAGGGTGCTGGGTTCTAAGCGTGCGGGTGCCCCTGCATGAGCGGTGTACCCCTCCAACCTTTGGAGGCCATTCCCCCGGGTTGTAAGTGTAGTAGCCATTACGACATACAGAGTGGCCATGCATCATTACAGGATGACCATCTCTAAACTGGCTGTAACAAACCCTGTTATGGGTATGATTCCATGCACTGTAAAGCTCCTCCAGGAGGCCCTCAGGGCTTCTGGTACCAGTCTTTCAGAACTGGACAGCAAGCCAGGGCTGCTGCCGGCCAGAGACACGTTTCTGCCCTCCTGCTGCTGAACCAAGCTTGAGCAGGGGAAGGCATAACAATAGGGATCCTGTCACAGGGAGGTCTGACCACCTCCCAGACAGGGTTTAGTGTATTGGGGCAGGGCAGGGGGCTTGCCTGCACCACTGAGACTGCTTGAAGGGCACATTTGGTGCTCTCCTTGCATACTCCAGTTCAAACCAGTTCAGGGAGCAGTTGGCTCCGGCTCTGGCCCGAAACTCGACAATGGACATGGGAGTATCCTCCCCACTGTCCAGCCTCTCCTCTGGGAGGGACCCCTGAATCATCCCAAACCTTTCCTAAGGGCACTTAAGGGCTTACCTGAGGGCGGGACCTTAGATTAATCGTGGGACTCAATTCTGTTTCAACTCTGCATCATCTTCAACCGTCTGGACATTCTGACCACGTCGGACTGACCGGGTCAGACTGACCGCATCGAACTTCCCTCTGGGAACCAAGGCTGCAACCGGGAAGTCTCTGTCTGCTCCAGGTCTCATTTTTCTGCAAGTCTGCTGCACCATCATTGTGTGTGCTCCATACAGTTGCTCACAGGACCTGTGGACATCCAAAGACAACGAAAGGTATCTTCCTTGGAGTGAAGGCGACAGTCTCCTTCATCTGCAGGCACTGCAATGTAGCTGACCGGTTTCCTGGTCCTGGGCTCCTATGGAGCCCAACAGGTTCAGTAAAACAGGTGGTGGTCTCTAGGCCTGCACTGTCTTCAGGCCAGTATCCTTCATCTGCACCGCTGAAACCGAGCCCCTGTGCACCGCGTCGGCTAGGGCTGGGTGACTCTTGTCTCCAGAAATCTTCGGGTCCTTTCAAAGGACTTCTTTGATTGCAGTGGGCTTGCCTGTTTGCTCGGGGCCTGCTCCGACTTACCTAGTCGTGGTGAGTCACTTGGACCTTGCTGCCCTTCTACGATTTCTACGCCTGTTGCCATTGCCAAGGTGTGTTGGTGCCTCTGCCGGACACTGGGTCACTCCTGAGTGGCATAGATAATGTGCCCTCTGCATTGCAGGCACCTCTCAACTTGAATCCACCTTTGGGTTCCACCGGACTTCTTTTTCTTCTTCTCCAGCTGCATCATTCCTAAAGCCCTCCATTGTGGTTTACTGCAGTTTCCGACGTCACTTGACACCCATGCACCCAGCTTTCCTGGTGTAGGTCTCCTAGTTCCTGGGATATCCATGGGTGGGGTGATTCTCCAACTTTCCATCTACCCTTGGGTTTCTTCAGTTTCCGCTTGACTTATGTTCATCACACGGTTGTGTTTACTTTCTGCACACAGCCTCCGAGGGGGGTTCCTGGATACTTACCTCAGGTGGTTTTTTGAGTCCCCAACACTTCCACATCTTCTGGGTCCCGTCTTGCCTTTTGCATACCACTATTTTAGTATAGGGTTAGGTTTCCCGCTGGAGACCACTGTGTATTAGTGCTACTTATGCGCTCTATTTTCAAAGTATTATATGTATTGTGTTTTTATCTCAGGGTAACAGACAGTACAATTGTGTTAGCGAGTGTCTGTATTAGAATACATCTTTTTATAACTACACTGTGTCATTCTTTTTCACTTAACCTATACTGTAAGATTAAGTACTGGTAAAACAAGCTGCTTTACACTCCTTCTGGACTAAGTCTGAAAGCTGCTCTCCACAGCTACCACTTAGAGAGCTTTCTAAGGTTGTCTAAGACCACTAAAATCACCATAAGGGTTGTCTGGATTAGTGCAAGGTGGTACCCTTACATAAGTGGGCACCATATACTATACCAGCCTCTTGCACCTCAGTAGATGCGTGCATCCTCAAAATAAAATTAATTTTTTTTGAAAAGGCAAGCATCAGCAACCTAGGTACAACATTGTTTTAGATGGCCTAACATCCAGTACATCAATTTGCCAAAACTGCTCAGCCTCAGCTGGCCTATGCAATGTCTGCTGCAAGCAGTGACTGCAGTTATGGATGAAATGTGAACACTCATATAGTGTTGATCTCTAGCTGCTGGTAGACAAATATGCTGCAGTTTCAAACCCCAACTGAACCAGAGCATATGCTAAACTAAACTTTTTCCAAACTCAGCGCTGAATGAAGTCGCTCTGAAGATTTCCACTTTTGTACTCAGTCGCTCTTAGGTTCTCAGAGCAGTTTTTAGCCTAAAAAGTTGTAAGTCCCTAATTTGGGATTTTGGCTATTTGGGCACCTTTAACACCACTATCAAGGGTCCAGGGCTTGAGAGGCACCACTGGGGTGTTAGGACTCACTGAGGTTGAGTCCAGGTTCAGGTTCAATATAGTTGGGCCTTTTCTGTCCCTAAGGCTCTGATCAGAAGGCCAGCCAACTAGCCTTTGGAGTCACTCTGGCAGTCCTGGGTTCAAAAAGTGCAACAGGGCTCAAGCAGCAGGGCAGGCCACTGAGGGTTCATGGCAGTCTTCAGGCAGCGAAGCAGTTCTTCCAGGTCCAGTAAAGCAGTCTTCTGAAGTAAACAGCAGGCCACAGCAGCAAGCCATCCTCTGAGAGTTCTTCCACAGGTCCAAAAAGTAAACCAAAGAGTGGGTCTGAGGGTCCTATTTTTATACCTGGTGCCTTCTTTCAAGAAGGAGAAATTTCTAGAGAATTTCATTGGAAGTATTTGGAGTTTCCTGCCCCCACTGTGCCAGATCTAACATGGCTCAGGCACAATGCACTGGTGTGTGTACTTTGTGTAAAGGCAGGGCACAGCCTATTGAATTGCAAGTGGGGCTGTGCCCAGCTTCGCTCCCCACCCTGCCTGAGAAAGCCCAGGCAGGCACCCCTAATTCTTCCATTGTGTGGCTGTCTGGGAGGAATAAGCAAAGTCCATCTGCCAGCAACACCCGGTCAGAAACAGGCTTCAGGCACCAAATAGTTAGGACAGGAAAAGGCCTACTTTCTAAAAGTTGTCCAGAAAACCTTATACTGAAACAATCCATAGGCGAGGTGTACAAAAAATACTCCAAAAACATGAGGTGTATACAGCCTAAGTATCAGATAGTGAAAAAAGTGCACAAGAGTTAAAATTCTGTAAGAGTGAAAAGACATGAACTGTCAACAGTGAATGTGGAAAAAACAAAAAACGCTAGTGAAGTGAAGCTAGAAATGTTGGTGTAATAATACGGTCTAATAATTCTAATGACGGTGTTTGTGCAAACATCAGATAAACGCGAGTGCCAAGATGTCATACGGAAACTATATCATAACGCTCTGCGCTCCCATCTGTGGCCGAATATCTATAAGTGACACCCCTTCATCGGGAAGATTGCCAAAAGGGAAAATGAAATCGCCAACTGCGTGGCTCTTACCAAAGCTCGATTTAAAGAAAGGTGGCAACACGAACGACCAGCACTAAACGAGATGTCGGCGTTTGTTCATGACATCCCAGAAGACGCGGGGCCAAGAATATGAGGATGGTGTGATGGAGCTAGAAAGGAGACTGACTGCGCATTGCGTGTGCTCAATAAAATTCAAAGAAAAAAGCGTGGAATCCCAAAGCATGAATCAATAAGGTGAAACGACAGAACTGTAAAAAAAGTGTCCGTGTAGAAAAAACGGGCGAAGGAAGCTACCAATACTACCAGCCAAAATAAAAGAACGGGTTCTAATAACAAACAGACTCGGGAAAATGAGGCAACCTAACAAAAAAGCAAAAGAAGGTCTACCTCAAAGGGGAACCAAGGCCACAAAAATGACACGGAGACAAAAAGTAAAAATCCAGAAATAAAATTGTGGTGAAATGGAATTCTCTCAGGTGTACCGTGTAAATAACTGGAGTCAAACCTACTACAAAAACATATATAAGTGACTCACGTAAGGATAAAATATATATAAGTGGAACACGTAAGGATAAAATGAACTACAGGGGCAGGTAGAAATAATAACAGTGGTATGCAAGCAGTATTATAAATAGCAACTGAATTCCAGTCTCTCATTCAGCTCTTTGGGATGAAGGGCATTCAGTCTGTGTATCCAGAACAGTTCTCGTTGTAATAGAAATTTTTTATTATCTATTCCTTCTTTGTGAGTGACAACCTCTAATACCGTAAACCGAATTTGGCTGACATTATGAGTGTAATTGACATAGTGTGCTGCCACATTAGATTTGAGGTTTTTTGTGCAAATGTTGCTGCAATGTTCTGTAAGTCTAGTTTACATTTTTCGCTCGGTCTTGCCCACATATGGCAAGCCACATGGGCATTTCAGTAAATATACCAAGTTGGTGGTGTCACATGTAGCATTCACTTTGAGGTTTATCAGGGTGCCTTGGGTGGGATGTTGTAATGTGGTTCCTTTGATGATACTATTGCAATTGCTACAATTGTGACACGCTAAAGTCCCCTTATATGTGGTTTGAGTCGAGGTTTTGCAATATTTCAACAATTGCTGGATATTATTTGAACGCTGGTAGGTGAATATTGGAAAATTTTGAAAAATATTATTGAAATCTGGTTCCAACTGTAACAACCGCTAGTGCTTTCTGATGGATTGTTTAATTTTTAAGCTTTGAACGGAATATTTTGAAACAAATACAGAACGTATGTCTGTAGACTTTGTTTGAGTTTTAGCTGCCAGCAGCTGAGCACGATCTTTGGTTTTTGCTCTGTTTTCTGCGTCCTGGATGATACTGTATGGATAACCTCTTTGACTGAATTTGTTGGTAATTTTGGAACAATCTTGTTTGAAAGCATCTTCCGATGATGCAATTCTTTTGGCTCTCAACAGTTGTGAAAAACTCATTTGATGGAAACTCCTAAAGTGTAAGTAATTGTTACGATTTGTTGTTTTAGTGCGGATGGAAGTTACTACTCTGTTGTCGACGATTGGCTGATGGTATAAGTAAATTGTATACACTCATTGACTTTGTTGAGATTATCGATGGCAGTCATGAGTTTGTTTTTAGGATCTTTCCACATGACAAATATGTCATTGATGTATCGATGGTAAGTACTCAGATGTTCTTGCCATTCTGGGTTTAAAGAATATGGTCAGTTTCATACTGGTGCATAAACAAGTTTGCATACGCCGGAGCGGCGCAATTGTCCATGGCTACTCCCGTAAATTGAATAAAGAATCTGTCAAGATATCTGAAGTAACTGTGATGAAGGGTGAATTCCATAAGTTCCATTAGAAATACTTGTAAGTCTTGAGGTTTATCACTGTTTAGCAAAGCTGCTTTCATTGCTTGCAACCCCAAGTTGTGGGGAATTGAAGTGTATAGCGCACTTACGTCTATAGTACACAAGTAGATTTGTTGGTTGGGTTCCGTCTCAATGTTATTGATTTTTCTCAAAAAATCTCTAGTATCTTGAATATAGCTAGGCATGCTTTTCACACTGGGTTGTAAATGTTTGTCTATATAAATGCCAATCGGTTCATGGATGGAGTTGCGGGTGCTCACTATCGGTTTGAAAGGCGGTTTAGTGGCATGCTTATGAATTTTAGGCACAATGTATAGATATGGAATTTGAGAATGAGATTTCCCCAAAATTGTTTTATCTCGTTCTGTGGTCACTCCCATTGTTTCAGCTTTGTCAATCAAAGTTTGAAGTACATCTTTGAATTCCACTGTGGGATCAGAGTTACCTTCCATATACAATGTGGTGTCCTCCAAGTGTGTCAGTATGTTGTCTGTGTAGAAGGTAGTGTCTAAGATAACAAGAGCACCTCCCTTATTAGCTTTACAGATAGCTTTACAGATAGTGATTTTCTCATTAGGGGCCTGTCGTTCTCGATATGTTAAATTGGATTTGTGATGTCTATATTTATTCTTGGCACTAAGTCCATTGTTCTTGTCTATCTTTAGGTTGCTCATCCATCTGAAGTGCTGCCCCCTGTTTTATGACTTAGGTAATGTACCCTACCCATCTATTGGGTTTTTGAACTTTTAGGGTTAGTTTTAATTCATATAGAACCTTTGATCTGATGATCTATTCGTTTTACCCCAGGTTCCCTTGTCCGTCCTTGTCCTGATGAAGACTTGTAGCTGAGGTGCTAACCCACCCAACAATGCGCAAGGGTCGAAACGTCGACATCCTTCCACCCCAATTGTTGAAAACTGAATCCATTTCCTATCCTCCCCTGTTCCCTGTTCATTGTATTCTGTCTCTGGAATAAGAAATAGTTTTTTGATTTATATGTTTGGGTCAGGTTTCGGTTATAAGGAATTGTACCTTATCTTTCTTATGTGAATTATCCAATTCTTTCATCAATCTTTCCTTTTTCACTAGCACTTTTTCTTGCACTTTGCTATTGCGCCCTGTCAGTACTTTCTCTTGATTTATGTATGAAGGATTTTTATGCAATTGTAAATATTCAAATAAATGTTGATGTTCGTAAAGAACATCTTTTGGAACATTTGATGGGTGCTTTGTATATATATGTACAGACAAGAACATTCTTCTTCCTTTGCTTAGGATTAATTCCTATTTATCAGTATCTTTCAAAGAATTGATTTGTTTTTAATACAAAATATAGGTCTAGGACCATTTTTCATGTTTATTATCTGATACCCAGATCCTTTGACTGTGTTGGGTGATACCCCATTTTCTTATTGGTTGTTGTCATCTAGCGGCGTTTTTCGTTTTTTCCACATTTTCTGTTGCCAGTTCATGCCTTTTCACGCTTACAGTCTTTTAACTCCCCTGCACTTTTTTCACTATCTGATACTTTAGCTGTATACCCCTCGTGTTTTTGGAGTATTTTTTGTCCACCTTGCCTACGGATTGTTTCAGCATGCTTCACGTTATGTAATATCAGTTGAGAATATGATGTTGTTTGTTCCTGGGTCAGCAAATAGATATGTTTTGTTTTTATTTGCTTCTTGTAGAAAATCTCCCCTGAAGAAGAGCTTCGGCTCGAAATGCATTGGGGTTGCTCTATTTAATGTTGATGAATACAGCACTTGGATTATAGATTTACAATGAAGTTTTGCAACTTATGGATCTAAGCATGGATGATGTATCATATTGCGTAATATGACCATTCGTTGACTACAATAAAGTTGCCACCATTTGAATTATTCCCAAACTTTTTGCTTCTTCCTCCCTTATTTTTCCTGACCTGTGGCTGTTGGCAATAGGACTCTGGGCACTTTACCACTGCTGATCAGTGCTTAAGTGCAAATACTCTCTGTGTAAATTGTTATTATGATTGAATATACATGATTGGCATATTTGTATCACCAAGAAGTCCCTAGTAAAGTGCACTGGGTGTGCCAGGGCTGGTGATGACAAATGCTAATAGTGGGCCTGCAGCACTGATTGTGCCACCCACAGGAGTAGCCCCAAAATGGTGTCTCAGGCCTGCCACCGCAGTGCCTGTGTGCAGTCTGTGAACTGCCATGTCCTCCTGGTCAGTGTCCCCACTGACCAGTCCTAACCCTTCCCTTTTTGTGCACATTGGTCACCCCTATGGAAGGCCCAAGGTGCCCCCTTGGGCAGGGGGCAGTGTATGTGAAAGGTAGAGCATGTACTTGTGCAGGTGACATGCTCTGGTAGTGAATTACAGCCATTTTCGTTTTTCACTGCTGCAAGGCTATCTTGCTCCATAGGCTATCATGGGGGATGCTGGCTACAGTGCCTACCAGCATATCTTCCCATAGGATCAAGATAGGACATAAAAGTATAGCATCCCTGAACCCAGAATTTAATAACACACCTTTTAGGAAAGGTTGTTTCTAAATCCTGTGTTTGAGAACAGCACTTTTAAAAAGTTGCTGTTCTCTTGTCTGCCCTTTCTGTGTGCCTTAGCCTGTTTGTGTATTGACTGTCTGGTTTGAGAGTGACAGGGGCTGGGGATTCCCCAGGAGGCTGGCTGAGTCAGCCTTAGGCTGACTGACTGCATTTGCAACTTGAGTGGTGGGAGGAGATAGCACCTGGGCCTGAATAGGGCTGTGCCCCTCACTCTGAAAGGAAAGGAGAAGCCAGGAAAGCAAAGTGCTCAAGGAACACCCAGAACTGGTTCAGACTGGGCTCAGAGCCCTCCTGCACAAAAGGAGCAAAGACTTTTAGGGGTTTAAGTTAGGACCCCTGACTACAGAAAATTAGATCATCCTGGAATCAAGAAGGAACCTCTGCCAAGGAGAAAGCTGAAACTGAAGAAGGAAGATTGTCCAGCTGTTGCTATGCTGGATTGCCCTGCTGTTGCTTTGCTGCCAAGGAGAGGGGAAGGACTTTGCTTTGTGCTGTGTCTCCTGGCTTCAAGGAATCTCCAAGGGCCTGAGAAGAGCTGGCTCCCTGTTTTTGAAGTCCCAGGAACAAAATGACTTCACTCCCAGGTTCACCTGAGCTCTACTGAGAGAGTTCTGTCCTTCCTGGAGTGCGTGACCCATGTGTGGTGCCTCTGGAAGCTGTACCTGTGTTGGGAAGCTGGAAACCAAGCTTTAAAGACTTTGCTACAGAAAAGTTATTGCATCGCTCGCTGCGGAGCGGAACTCCGAAAGTGCGATGAAATTCCCACCGCTACGAAGACCGAGATCGTCGCAGCGCCTGTTGCCGCTGCCAGGGCCGGTGCATCCTTCGTTTGCGGGACGCACCAGACCTATGTGGGAAGACTAACATCGCTGCGAGCGTCGTCACAGAGCCTGTCGTCGCTGGGTGAGATCGCTGCACCGCTTGCTGGCGGACCGCATCACGTCGCTGCGAAAATCGTCGCAGAGCCATCGCATCGAGGAGCTGCGAGAGAGAGATCGCCGCTGGATTGCGCATCGTCTCCCCGGAGATCGCCGCAGCCCCTACGAGATCGTTGCATATTGCCTTTGCAAGGACAAACTTCCTATTGGACTTACGCACCGGAATCCATACAAGTGGCCTTGCTCCCCATACAGACCAGATTCGTCGCAGCACGCCCGCTGCTGAAGCGGGGCTGTCGCATTGCCTCCCCAAGGTCTCAGGAGCAACGCATCACTTGTTTTCCACCGCACCAGCTTCTGCTTTTGGAATTTGTCGCAACTAAAGGTACTGTCGACTAAGAGTGACGCAACCGTGAACTTTTCACACTACTGTGGATTATTTTTATTACAACCTATAGAACTCTTTTGCAACCATATTCTTGAACTGTGTATGTTGGATTTTTGTCGTTTTGGTCTTGTGTAGTTTAGATTAAATACCTTTATTTTTCTAAACTGTTGTGGAGTCAGTTTTTTCACTCTGTTACTTTGAGTGTTGGTACAAATACTTTACACATTGTCTTCTGATTAGCCTTGACTGCTCGTGCCAAGCTACCTAGAGGGTGAGTAGGGGTTATCTCAGAGGGCTTCCTCCTTACCCTGACTAGAAGCAAGGGTCCCTATTTGGACAGTGGTACCTACCTCTGCCAACTAGAGGCCCCCAGTTCTAACATTGTTGGTCAGCAGTGGGTATTTGAATTTGTATTTGTGCTAGACCCACATTGATTTGTGTACATCACTAGTGAGTGCAGACCACTACGCAACCACATACTGTTTGTTTTTCCTGGTGTCCTCCTGGAAATATTTTTTTGGGATACTGAGACTCTGGCTAGTGTTGCACCTGGAAGTCAACTTTTTCCACCTGTATATCTACACAGTGGAGGAGATAAAAACACAGTGGAGGAGATAAAAGCCTTTTGCAAAGAGAGGGGGCTCCCTTGGGGAGAGGTTCAACAAGGGGGGATCTTGAGGCATGCCTGTATTCCCATGAGGTCAGAATTTGGGAAGCAACACTAACAGACGATTCTAAAGGAGGAGGAAGACTTCTCTGACAGTGAGGGAGAGAAATATGAGTGGCTCCTTGCTGCTGTGCGAAGGTGCAGAGAATTAGACCGGGAAAGCAAGGAGGGTGAGATCCGGTGGGTCTTAGCCCAGAAAGAAGAAAAACGTGTAGCTCAAGAAGTGAGCTTTGCTGAGTTGGAGGTAGAGTCCAGCTCAGATGGTTGCAGCATGGTTATGATATCTAGTGCTGAGAGAAAGGTACAAACACCCAGAGATGTGGCGCCTGACTTGAGGGAGGGGGTCGACATACACCAGGGGGTTCAGGTTTATGATGTAGTTCTAGTGGAGTGCAGTTTCCCTGAAGTAGATTGGGGGACTGGCACAGGGGACCATATTCCTAGTGGTGGGAGGGACACTCTACTGACTCTAAAAGAGAGGTACAGGGAGAGGGGTTCTCCCATGGTAGAAACCATGGTGTGTGTGTGTGAAGACCAGGCAGAAGAGTGTGGGGAGTGTGACAGAGACAGTCAGATACTGTCTTGCCAGTCTCAGGAGAGTGGTGTGGGGTACTTGTGTGAGGCACTGGAGGGTGAGGCAAAGGGTAACTTGGTTAACTACTGTGGGGGGCTGTGTGATTCATTTGTTGGAGAGCCAATTTTAAGTCCCTGTTTTCCAGGGCTATGCCAACACCCGGTGGAGTGTGAGTTCTCTGATCCCAGAGAGCTTGCGTTGGAGACAGACCTCTAGGTGGATTCCAGAGAGTCTGAGGAGGCATTGGGGAGTGATCCCAAAAGGAGTGGCTTAGATATCTTCCAGACCTGTGAGGTGGAAGAGGTTCAGTGTAGCCCAGTTAGGTCTCAGTCTAGTGGGAGGGGTGTAGGGGCTTATCTCCGGTCTCAGTGGAGAAGCAGTGAGTGTGGGACGGTGTGTCTCACGGTGCCCGAAACCCAGTCTCAGGGCCTGGAGGGTTCCTTAAGGGAACACCAGTTTGAGGGCCTAGAAGGTGCTAGTAGGCCATTTGAGGAGGATCTCCTAGTGTCAGGAGAACCTGGAGCCTCTGTAAACAGGGCTACAGTGGTTCTGGTGTCTGGCGGAGCCGCTCCATTTGGGAGGGTACAGAAGTCCAGACTGAGGGGTGAGAGGGGGAAGGAGTCCCCAGTGGGAGAACCAGTGGGTCAGGGGCCAGCCAGAAGGGCTTAGTCTCCCAGGAGTGATCATGGTGACACCACTTCTGTCCTGGGGGATCTTCACGCACTGTCAGGTAGTCAGGGGTCGGGAGACCTGCACCAGGCAGACTGTCACAGGACACATGAGTCATGGGTCACCCTCAAGGGGGTACTGTGTGAGTCCCCAGAAGTCCTGGCGTGCCAGGAAAGTGCACAACTGCAGGTATTGGTCCCTGGGTTGGGAGACCAGGTTCAGGATCTGCCTGACCTGAAAGGAAGGACATCTGTAACCAGTGTCCTAACCAGTTTGGCTTTCAGGGGTTCCCCTCCAGTAGGGAGGGTGCAGCACTCTGGAATGGGTGCAGAGGGAGGGAGTCCTCGCCTCTGACCCCGGTACAACCTGAGGGTTTAAACCCTAGGTTGGGAGACCAGTTGCTGGAGGGAGGTCCTGAACAGTTAGGAGAGTTGTGTTCTTGGTTGTCATGGTGGACAGGGTTGCCCCTGGAAGGGGGGCAGGAGTCTCTCCCTGGGGGTGGACTGGGTCATACCGTTGTATTGGCCAGGTGGGTACTGTCTACCAGTGTGGGAACATCAGTGAGTGAAGTCCTGGTGCGCCAGCTAAGTGTTTCACCACATGGGTTGGTCCCTGGGTGGGGAAGCCAGGTTCAGGTATTGTCTGACCTAGAGGCTTTGGAGCCAAGGTGTGAGGGCCGGGTCCGGGGTGTCCCCCCTGACCTGGAATACCAGTTGCAGGATAGAACCCCTGAACTGGTGGGTGAATGGTGCAGGACACCCGCCACAGTTGCCCCGACTATTCTAGAAGGGGGTGCCGCTCCAGGTTGGAGGATACAGAACCCCAAGTAAGAGGAGGGCCGGGTGTGGGGAAGCCCACCCCAGCCTCCAGTCCAGCCGCCGGATACAGGTCCGGGACTGGTGGGTCAGGGCCAGAGTGTCAGACCTGACCTGACAAGAGAGGGAGTGGACAAAGGGTGCCAAGCACCTGGGGCTACTGCCCCCCACCCTCTGACGCCACAGGGGTATGAGAGCCATGAGAGGCATGAGGCATGGGTCTCATCCCTGATCACTGTTGGTGGTCACTGTGGCTTGCTGTCTGTCTGTTGGGACACACCTGTGAGTAAATTAAGGTTAGGTGCTACACAGGTGGTGTCCACAGGTGAGGAGAAGGGTTCCACATGGATTAGCATGGTGGACCCTGGGAGTATGGATGGAGTGATCCAACTCGGTTCAGGAAGGCGTGGAACAGGAATAGTGCCCTGCTGTTTGGGCCAGTTCCCATGTTCTATCGCCTTAAGCAGGGAATCCCATTGAGGTATCGTTTGGTATACCCTGGCTTTAGGACCCCAAGGGGGTTGTGTTGGAACTGGCCCTTTATGCAGGGTTACCCCCAAACCTTTTGCTTCTTCCTCCCTTATTTTTCCTGACCTGTGGCTGTTGGCAATAGGACTCTGAGCACTTTACCACTGCTGATCAGTGCTAAAGTGCAAATGCTCTCTGTGTACATTGTTATTATGATTGGAAATACATGAGTGGCATATTTTTATCACCAAGAAGTACCTAGTAAAGTACACTGGGTGTCCCAGGGTTGGTGATGACAAATGCTACTAGTGGGCCTGCAGCACTGATTGTGCCACCCACAGGAGTAGCTCCAAAATGGTGTCTGAGGCCTGCCACCGCAGTGCCTGTGTGCAGTCTGTGAACTGCCATGTCCTCCTGGTCAGTGTCCCCACTGACCAGGCCTAGCCATTCCCTTTTTGTGCACATTGTTCACCTCTATGGAAGGCCCAAGGTACCCCCTTGGGCAGGGTGCAGTGTATGTGAAAGGTAGAGCATGTACTTGTGCAGGTGTCATGCTCTGGTAGTGAATTACGGCCATTTTCATTTTTCACTGCTGCAAGGCTATCTTGCGCCATAGGCTATCATGGGGATGCTGGCTACAGTGGCTACCAGCATATCTTCCCATAGGAACAAGATAGGACATAAAAGTCTAGTATCCCTGAACTCAGAATTTAATAACACACCTTTTAGGAAATGTTGTTTTTAAATCCTGTGTTTGAGAACCCCACTTCTAGAAAGTTGCTGTTCTCTTGTCTGCCCTTTCTGTTTGCCTTGGCCTGTTTGTGTATTGACTGTCTGGTTTGAGAGTGACAGGGGCAGGGGCTGGGGGAGGCTGGCTGAGTCAGCCTTAGGCTGAATGACTGTATTTGCAACTTGAGTGGTGGGAGGAGATAGCACCTGGGCCTGAATAGGGCTGTGCCTGCCTTCCCCAATGCTGGCTCTACCTCCTGCTGGGCGGCCTACGACCCTGTCCCTCACTCTGAAAGGAAAGGAGAAGCCAGGAAAACAAAGTGCTCAAGGAATACCCAGAACTGGTTCAGACCGGGCTCAGAGCCCTCCTGCACAAAGGAAACCCAGACTTTTAGGGAAATAAGTATAGGACCCATGACTACAGAAAATGAGATCATCCTGGAATCAAGAAGGAACCTCTGCCAAGGAGAAAGCTGAAACTGAAGAAGGAAGATTGTCCAGCTGTTGCTATGCTGGATTGCCCTGCTGTTGCTTTGCTGCCAAGGAGAGGGGAAGGACTTTGCTTTGTGCTGTGTCCCCTGGCTTGAAGGAATCTCCAAGGGTCTGAGAAGAGCTGGCTCCCTGTCTCTGAAGTCCCAGGGACAAAATGACTTCACCCACAGCTTCCCCTCAGCTCTACTGAGAGAGTTGTGTCCTTCCTGGAATGCGTGGCACATGTGTGGTGCCTCTGGAAGTAGTACCTGTGTTGGGAAGCTGGAAACCAAGCTTTAAAGACTTTGCTACAGAAAAGTTATCGTATCGCTCGCTGCGTAGCACATCCCCAACAGTGCGAGGAAATTCCCTCCACTACAAAAGTCGATATCATCGCAGCGCCTTTTGCCGCTGCCAGAGCCGTCGCATCCTTCATTTGCGGGACGCACCAGACCGGTGCGGGAAGACTAACATCACTGCGAGTTTCGTCGCAGAGCCTTTCGTCGATTGGTGAGATCGCCGCACTGCTTGCTTGTGGACTGCATCACGTCGCTGCGAACATAGTCGCAGAGCCATCGCATCAAGGAGCTGAGAGAGAGAGATCACCGCTGGATCGCGCATCGTCGCCCTGGAGATCGTCGCAGCCCCTACGAGATCGTCGCATCGTGCCTTTGCAAGAACAAACTTCCTACGGAACCTACACACCAGAATCCATACAAGTGGCCTTCCTCCCCATACAGACCTAATTCGTCACAACACGCCCGCTGCTACAGCTGGGTTGTCGCATCGCCTCCCCAAGGTCTCAGAAGCAACGCATCGCTTGTTTTCCACCGCACCAGCTTCTGCTTTTGGAATTTTGTCACAACTAAAGGTACTGTCGACAAAGCGTGACGCAACCAACAACTTTTCACGCAACTGTGGATTATTTTTATTGCAACCTATAGAACTCTTTTGCAACCATATTCTTGAACTGTGTATGTTGGATTTTTGTCGTTTTGGTCTTGTGAGGTTTAGATTAAATACCTTTATTTTTCTAAACTGTTGTGGAGTCAGTTTGTGGTGTTTTCACTGTGTTACTGTGAGTGTTGGTACAAATACTTTACACATTGCCTTCTGATTAACCTTGACTGCTTTTGCCAAGCTACCTAGAGGGTGAGCAGGGGTTATCTCAGAGGGTTTCCTCCTTACCCTGATTAGAAGCAAGGGTCCCTATTTGGACAGTGGTACCTACCTCTGCCAACTAGTGACCCCCAGTTCTAACAACAGACATTTGGAGACATTGGTTTTTACTTAATATTGAAGCTTAGCAACTACAACGCCACATGGAGTGCTTGAGAATTACCTTATACAGTATAAGGTTTTCTGGACAGCATTTTACCCAAGCACCTTAAAGCACAGAAGGTGAACATCCCGAGCACCCAAAATCACGAAAATAACTCTAATATTATTCTACATTTGATTACCGGGAGTGCAGCGGTCTCATTTCCCTTTTTTACTTTCTAAAAGTGTCATGTTCAAAATTGTAATTTAAAATCTGACTTTACCATTAAAAAAGATTTTAAATTACAATTTCTCGGATCCTAAACTTGAAAGTCCTACTTGCTCCTAATCAAAAGTTAGCACATATTAAATGTAATAAGGCAACCCAAGGGTGCCTCTGGGAGAAATTGGCCTCACGGAAGTGACAACTAATTTAGGAGCTTTTCACCACCAGAACATGTAAAACTTAAAAGCACATGTTCAATCTTTTAATTGCAATGCACCCTGCCCTATGGGCTGCCTAATACCTACCGTAGTGGTGACTAACATGTAAAAAAAAGGGGAGTTTAAATCTTCGCAAGGGGGGTTTTGTCAAGTTGAATTGCAAGTTTAAAACTACATTCAGGCTTAAATGGCAGACCTGGGACATGTTTGAAGAGGTTACTTGAGTGGGTAGCACAATAAGTGCTGCAGGCCCACTAGTAGCATTTAATCTACAGGCCCTGGGTATATTGTATACCACTTTACTAGGGACTTATTCATTAATTAAATATGCCTATTAGGTGTTTTCCGTTCTTGCCATGCTTTAGGGGGTGAGCACAAGCTCTTTAGCACTGGTAAAGTGCACAGAGTGATAAGACCAACAAAAACGATTTCAGTAAAAATAGGAGGGGAGAAATCAAAAGATTTGAGGGTGACCTTGCAGAGAGGACCTATTCCAACAGTTCCTTTTTATAATTTACATGCTTTACCTAATCTTGCATTCCCTAAGAGTGTTTGCTATTTTCATGATGTTTTGTTTCTGTATTTTTTTAAGCAGATTTCTCATGTTCCGATGCTTATAGTAGACCACAATTGAGAGCTCTGCTGTTAATAAACGCAGTGAAAGTTTCTCACGGTGCCTGGCAGTATGTCAGAAAGGTGTTCAGAATACATTGTCAACCAATCATTTACCTCTCTGCAGAACACACAGAGCAATGGTCGCGTATTTCATTTCCAAGTGTGAGTCTGTGCGACATTCTGTATGTGAGGGAGGTATACAGTTGTCAAAATATTGACAATGCGAAAGTATAAGAAATTGCAGTGCTTACAATGAGTGCGTGCATTGTGGGTTTGGGAGTGGTGAAGTGAAGACAGTGGGAGGAAGTGCATTCAGGGCAGAGTGAAAAGATGGTGCTGAAGAGGAAAGCGATGCGTATAAGATATGCAGATGGTGGAAATGTGGAGAGAATAAGGGTGTACATGTCTAACATACAGTGTACAGTGAACATAACAGAACTGATTGAGACACTATGAAGACCACTACGCCTTCCACAGGCCGCAGTCATTTTTCATTCACAGTCTTATCATTTCTGAATTAAAACGTTTTCAATACAAATCAATCTTAAACAGTTAACAATCATTGAAAAAGCCACAGTCCTGGCTGATTCTAGCTGTAGGTCAGTTGTTGTGTTAAATATCTGGATTAAATAACTGAAAGCTCCACCAAAATCCGGGTCGGGTAGCACACTATGAAAATCACAGAAATATAATTATGTGTTTAAGCCACGTCCTTAATTACGTTGGCCATGCCCCTCTTAGAGATCCTCCATCTCACTTACATCACTACATATCTTGCTTCCCCAATAGGCATAAATCAGATGCTGGGCAGCTGAAACCACTACCTCACTGGGAAAGGGTGAAGGTAGATATGCAGGGTGTGGGGGGATAATAAGATCTCTAGCAACAGGATTTAGGGATTAAGGCAAAGAATGCCTGCACCACTATTAAATATCACACATATAAATTTATACAGAAGGTGCTAGTACCCAGGAACCCAATCCCTATACGGTCCTAAAGGGGAACAAGGAAAACCCAGTTCCCTTAACAAAATTCACAAGAGGTAGTCTGCACCCTTCAACAATCTTATAACATTATTCAAATCTTACAAGTAAAGATCTCATTAAGTACACAATATTTCATTATTATCAGTTTTCCCAAGAAACAGTAAACGGAGGCTTCCTCAATTCAATTAATTATTTATTCTATTCTCTTTCTTTAAAATGCAGATAGCCAACGCGTTTCGTTCTCACAAGTAAGAAACAGCAGCTTGAAGTCTTTAATAAGGGTCAGTCCTTTAAATCTTTACTAGATGCCCCTCTCCAATCAGAAGCAAATGCTTAACAAGTCTATCACAAAAATGCAATAACTCATGTTGGTACTACATGTCTCCTCTGAGTCACATGGCCTTCTCAAAGCTGAGGGTGTGTGGCTTCAACATTACAAATACACATATACAGTTTTGGTACTCTAATGAATTGTGCATATTTTCTGTAGGATAAATATATATGCCGAATCTGGTATATGATGATGAATCAATATTGCAATGTTAAATAAATGTCTTGAATACTATGGAATACTTGTGGTGACATCCTGGTATATATAAGTATTAGCAGTAACTAGTTAAATCAAGTTCCTCAAACTTATTAAACTGTTTTTGAGTGTCACTACACTTCTCTTGCTAATATTAAAGTCCAGGACACTGTGCTGTAGTAGTAAAACGCATAATGTGGATGCTAGTTAAGAAAAACCAGTAAAGATATTTGATGAAAGGTTCCTTTATTCAAATTTACATATGTATATATATTTTTTTTAGTTTTGCATGACCAATAGCCTCCTCCAGCTACAGTATTTCAGACAGATCAAAGGTACAGCGATGGGCACCTGCTTTGCCCCCAGTTATGCAAACATGTTCGTAGGCTGGTGGGAGAAGCAGGTGTCCTGGGCCGAAGAGAACAATCATAGGGTAGCATCGGTCATCGGATGGTATTGTTACATCAATGACCTTTTCATCTTTTGGAAGGGTACGAAAAGTGAGGGGAAATTGTACAATAATCAGTTGAATACCAATACAGTAAACCTTCACTCTAGTGGACAAATAAGACACACAAAGAGGTCAACTTTCTAGATCTAAAAGTCTACATTAGGGATGGTCAAATTTGTACCTACTTTTTTAGAAAAGTCACAGCAGAAACTCAATCCTGGAAGCTAGCAGCGGTCACCCTAGACCTCTTAAAAATAGTATCCGTATGTGGAATTGCTGCGACTTAAGAGAAATTGTTCTAGAAACGAGGACTTTTTGAAAGTAGCAAATTAAGCCATTGAAAAGTTCAGGATACAAGGGTATTTGAGTCAACTTCTCCAGAAGAATCTCGATAAAGTGAGTAAAATTCCTAGAAGTAGTCTCCTAAGAGGTAGATAGAAACCAGGTGAAGATCAAACCAACACCTTCAGATTCATTACCACCTTCACAAGAGATTCAAAAAGACTGCAACACGTACTTAAACGTAACTGGCACATTTTGAAATCTGACTCTGTCATTGGGAAGGACATACCAGACCATTCTAAAACAACATATAGACGCTGTCGCTCCTTAAAAGACTCCCTAGGTCAGAGCCATTTTGACACAATCCCGTATAATCCTAGGGTGAGTAATGTGACTAGATTTTTCCCATGCAACAGGTGCAAAGCCTGTAAAAGTAGTGTAAAGACAACAACATATCAAATACAGGGGATGGTGGGTCCTAAAAAAAATCACGAAGCTTCTGACCTACACCACACCATTCTGTGTGTACAGTTTGGTTTGCCTGTTCAACCTGAAGTATATAGGCAGCACGATACATCCTACCAAATGCAGGGTTTTAGAACATGCTAGGGCCATTGAAAGAAATGATGTAACGTACCCCGTAGCTAGGCATTTTACCCGTTTCCATCAGAGCAACAGAAAGCTGCTCAAGTTCTACTGTCTAGACCATGTTCCAGCTCATGAGCGTGGAGGAAACAGGGAACTTAGACTGCGAAGACTTGCATCTAGATTTATAGTAGATCTACAAACTAAAGCACCAGCTGGCTTCAATACTGAAGAAGAGTTAGCTATACATCTAGGATAGTGGATTCAGATCACTGTGTCCTATGGATAGATGATGTCTCCCTCATACTTCTAGAAAATCTTTCCCCCCGCAAAATGGTACATGTATCACTGTAAATATTGCACTAAATGTTTGGAAGCTGGACTCACAGCAGGCCAGTTGTGTATAAAATTGTATATAAATGTGTTTGTTTTGGTTGGACTTGATCGTAATACGCCGGAATAGCTTTAGGTTAGGCCATTTCCTTGGTATTTCCTTTAAAAATTAATTTTGAATGAGCAATTGTCGAACAACTAATGTCAATCATGTCAGTTTGGTGGAGAGAAACAGAACTCTTTGCACTAAAAATCGGGTATAATGGAATCTGCATCATTTTATACCATGTCTAGAAAAGTAGTGCGAAATCATAGGCATCTGAAATTACCTAAGTCAAATCACAAATGTTGCATTATCATTAATGCCCATTCACGACGAGATAGCATATTTTATGAAGCAGTAACAGATTGTAAATTAATCAATTTGATTATGGAAAAATAAATATATAATTTTTTCTGCTGCTTGCACACTTTAATATAATGTATATCATAATTTTAAATTACAATATAGGTAATGATTGTAGATTAAATTGTAAATATCTTGGCACAGTGATGTATGCCCATTCAGGGCAAGAGTTCTTGCAGACAAAATAGAACTGATGTTCATCCTATGTCTTACCGACTAGGATTAGGAGGAACATTATGATTGCATATCATGCAAATATAGGTGTAAATATATATTTTTGTTCACCATGTCAAAAGGCTCATTTAAAGCGAGACTTAATGACATTGACATTGATTGTTGAATCACAATATGAATGTATATCAGTTTCTAAATTTCCTATGAAACCTCTCAAAGATAGCCGCCATGAATTATAGTATGTGTCCATCCTCTATTTTCATTTTCATTTATGTTTAAGAATTTGACTCTGGAAGTACTTCCCTTTTGATGGGTTTACGTATGGCGATGCTTCCTGTCTATGTTAAACAGTAGGAAAGAGGCGCAAAGCCGAAACGCGTCCTGTTCATTTGTATGCGATAAATGAAAGAATACCGTATATTCACCTTCATTTGTGTGCGGTCTCTTCGCTTGCTTGCCGAGTGGGGTATTGAGCTACATATTTTTATACATAGGTTTTATAAGTAATGTTTCAAATTTCTTGTAGCTTTCAAGTTATTCACAAATCTGAAGTACTGCAAGTCGTTACTAGAGGTGCCTCTTGAGTCAGGTGCAAAATCCTCAAAATTATTTCACAGAAAGAAAAGATCCTGAATCTAGCTCTGAAAGCCAAGACCCTGAAAGCCTTAGACTTCCCTTTTGAAGTCAGGTCTGACCTGTCCAAAACCACGCTAGATAGGCAATGGGAATTAGGCCAACGGATGGAGAAGTTCAGAAGTCTAGGAGCCACTGTTCAAATGAGATTCCCTGCCTTCCTAAGGATAATGTATAACAACAAAATGTATAATGTTAAGTCTCCTTTTGAAGCTGATGAGCTATTAGTCACTATCAGTGAACACGCAAACCCCCCAGACCGCGTGTAAAAAAGCTAGCAAAACAACAAAGGAAAATATAAGAGCTTCTCAAAAAAAAAAAAAAAATAGGGGGGAAGAAACAATGAGCACTTGGGTAGAAAAAAATAAATAAATAAAAAGGGGAGTAAAATATAGATGAGTGAATAAAATATATATAAAAAAAAAGAACAAACACAAACTTTTCGCTAAAAATAAGAAACAAAAAATAGCGTGGGGAGAATGAATAAATTAATAATAACACATGAATTTCACTATAGACCTCCACCCCCGGTAAATTTAATGTTAGAAGCCCTGAGTTATACTAGGTTATACCGGGCTTATCTATAATTCCTATGATTCCCGCCCAATAATACCTTGGATATTCAAGGGCTATCAGAAGTAATAATATGTAATAACATATCTCAATATAGATACTAGACAAGAGAATAAAACCATACTTCCGCTAACCGCCACTGCTTATATAAAATATTAAGCATAGTGACCGATAAAGTGAAAATATGGGCATGAAACAGGAATACGTCAGAGACGACTAGCTGGCAATACATCCAGCCAGAGTAAGTTGGGGGGGGTTTTCCAGGGGTGGGAAAGGGAAGGCAAAATACAAAAGTCCTCATAAACCGAATTTTTTAATCATGCAGAATATGGATCCAAAGGTGTTTCAAAGTTATTGTTTGGCCAAAACTGGAAGCGATATAGGAAATGACAGGCAGATAACCCGCAAAAAAGTATTAGAGTTGAGGGTTGAAAAAATTACGATAAAGAGTCAAAATTGATGTCAGATATTAAATTCTTATCCTGGAACGTCAATGGTCTGCGAGTTAGGGCGAGGAGAAATAAAATCTTACAGTATTTACGAGACTCACCTGCACAGATCATGGCGATTCAGGAAACACATCTAAACAAACAAGAGATTACAGACATATTCAAAAAACTTAAATGGGTTGATAAATTTGTAAGTACGGACCATAACGCTAGTATCCGCGGAACTGCCATTATTTTTAAAAAAGCAGTAAGGGCCCAGATCATGGACTGGAAAACAGATGCAAGCGGCAGATGGCTGATAGTTAATGCCCAACTATACTCGAGGGGTTTTACCATTACCAGCTATTATGGACCTAACCAGGACGATCCCTCTTATTTAAATACTCTGCAGAACCACCTGATCACTTGTTCTGACCCATAATATGGATGGGTGATTTTAATCTTGTCTTAGATCCAAAACTAGACAAATCTCCCACTTCCAGAGCCGTAGCCCACAGTAACATGAGGGATACGCTCCTTAGATGTATGTCGAATCTTGGCTTAAACGATCTTTGGAGACAAAGAGCTGGTAAAGCCATGGGAGTCTCCTTTCATAATTACAAATACAGGCACAAATCCCGAATTGACTATGTCTTATTCAGCCTTTCTCTCAAAGACCAGATTGAAAATATAACATACTTGCCTTTGCATCTATCAGACCACTCTGCTATCCTTTTCTCGTTAAAACTAGAGCAGAAATCTACTCATCCTTCATGGTCCTTTGACCAAACAATACTATTGGAGGAAGAGGAGAAAGATCACTTGATATATGAAACTGTCTCCTTCTTAGAGCAGAATATAGGCTCTGCCTCATTGGTTACTGTATGGGAGGCCTGGAAATCTTTTATAAGGGGCTGCATTACTAGTAGGGCCTCTTACAGGAAAAAGAAATACGGGGAGGCGATCCGACACATAGAGCAAGAACTGACTCGTTTGGAGTCGTCGGACCAAGTTCCCTCAGATAACCAAGAGGAGAAAACAGAACTAAAAGCTAAGTTAGATGCGCTACTACAAGAAAGGCTAAATAAAAGATGGCAGGCCAGCAAACTCGCACACTTTGAATATGGCGAATCTGCTGGAAAATTGCTGGCCTGGAAAATAAAAGCCGACCAGACCAGAAATTTCATCAAAGAAGTGAGGGTGGCTGGGGGAACCACCAGCAGGACAACAGACACCGACATCGGGGAAGCCTTTAGTGAGTTCTTCCGGAATATCTATACAGAAGAACTTAATGCTAATTTAGATGAAAGGGAAGAATGGCTGGATAATATAACTCTCCCAGAATTGAATAGTTCCCAAAGTGAAAACTTAGATAAAGAAATAATGGAAATAAAAGTTGAAAACACTATCAAACAACTAACACAGGGCAAGGCCGCGGGTCCGGATGGTCTCCCAGGAGAATTATTTAGGGCACTTAATTCCACTCTTACTCCAGTCCTCACGAGCCTCTTTAATAATATACTAATCAGAGGTGAGACACCACCAAGTTCCTGGGGGGAAGCAAACATAGCTTTAATATTAAAAACAGGCAAAGACCCAGCTGAGTGTGGATCATATCGTCCAATCTCGCTTCTCAACAATGATTACAAAATCTTTGCGTCAATTTTGGCAGCGCGATTGGGAAGCGAGATTGGATCAATTATCCACCCCGATCAAAAGGGGTTCATTAGAGGCCGGCAACTGGCTGACTTAACTTATGACTTAGTGGGAGCCGCGGACATTGCCTCAACTTTTTGCTTACCCCTGGCAATCATGACACTCGACGCCATAAAAGCGTTTGATAGGGTAAACTGGGCATATTTAAACATAATAATGGACAAATTCCATCTTGGTCCCAATTTCTGCCGAGCTATCGGCCTATTATACAACAACCCTAGAGCATCCCTATTAATAAACGGCACGCAAACAACTCCTTTTAAAATTAGTCGAGGAACAAGGCAGGGCTGTCCCCTATCCCCCCTCCTTTTTAATTTATATGTAGAACCGTTTGCACAGTCCATCAGGGAGGACATTAATATTCCACATTTCACTTTTTCCGGCTGGGATAAGAAGGTCGGTCTATATGCCGACGATATACTCATTTATACAACTGACCCCGCTTTGGCATTTCCCACAGTTATAAAGAAGGCGGAGGAATTCGGAAGATTCTCGGGATATGAAATAAATGCCGGGAAAACGGAAATTATGGTTTGGAACATTTCTAACCTCCAACTCCCGGTAAAATCCTCAATGAGGTACCTGGGAGTTACAATAACTAAAGACTTGGATCATCTGGCTCAAAACAACCTAGCCCGGATCTCCCGCGAATCCCAATCCTTGATGAAAGCTTGGTCCTTTCTCCCGCTTACCATCTACGAGAGAACCAGCCTGATAAAAATGAGTATTCTCCCGAAATATACATTTATTTTTAATACCATTCCGTTAACTTTTGACACCAAACAACTAGCAAAATGCCAACAAAATATCAACTCATTTATTTGGGGATATAAATCCAGTAGACTGGCGTGGAAGAAACTGAGGAGAAGAGAAAAAGGGGGGCTCTCCTTGCCAGACCTGGAATGCTACGCTTGGGCATTTCACTTGACCCATTCCAGGATGCTACTTAAGATCCCCTGGGAAAATGCAAACGGTCTTATGTATAAGGCAATGCTATTGGGTTCGGACCTTCCATTGAACGGCTTCTTGTTTCAGTTCGGCCACCAGAAATGTTTTTAAAAAGTCAGACTAAAGTCATTATTGGGCACTATAAAAGAATGGTCCCAAATTAAATCTAAGGTTGGGATAGGATATCTATCCAAACATGCACCGATCTGGGATTTACCTGGGCTATCACCACAAGATTCCTATACAGTTAAAAAGGTCCTTTTGGACGCAGGTATAACACAGTGGGGGGAACTACTGGTAGAAGGATCCCTTATGAAATGGGCTCCATTCAAGCTCAGGGTAACATCATCACTCTCCTGGATAGTATATTTACAACTGGCTAGCTGGCTTCAAACTCAAACAAAGAAAAAAGCAATGATGGGGGAATATAGTCCCTTAGAAAACATCCTGGTGGAGAGACCCGCGGGAAGAAAGGAAGTCGCACTCTTCTATTGGCACATCGTGGAGGATGGAGAGGGCGACCCCAATCTCCCGGCAAAACTCTGGGGTGGAGAGGGAGAACCACATATGGAGGACATATGGGAGGAATCTTTTACCCTCCTCTACAAAATCATTCAGCCAGCATGGCTGAGGCGTAATCATTTCTTCACGCTCCATCGGGCATATTACTCCCCTAAACGGCTCTCAAAATTCCAACCCGGGAAATGCTGTAGCAAATGCTCCTATCCAGCAGCTTCAGATCTCCATATGTTTTGGGAGTGCCCGAATATAGCCACATTTTGGAAAGAAATCAGGACAACACTCGAATCCATCCTCAGAACACATATCCCGTGGTCATGGTCTTTAATCATCTTTGGCCTAAACAATAGCATCAAGGGCTTAGAAAGAGAGTTCTTATTCTATGCTATTTTATTAGCAAGAAGAGAAATCTGTAAAAACTGGGTCAATATAAATTCCCCGACACATGCAGAGTGGCTATCTTCACTATATGCAACATCGAAGGTCGATCTAACTAGAACATGCAGCCCCCCGATCTTTGAGGTTCTGGGATCTTTTGATTAAATGGAGAAGGAACAGTTAGTCAACCCGGGGTTTTTTTTTTTTCTTTTCCCCGGGTCCGATGATTAGGCCTAAAATCTCCTTGTCCAAAGGGAGGCACCCCAAGCCACACAGCTATTGGACCACACGCCGACTTGGCCCGAATGGAGATTGTCCGTCCTAGCTTTGCCGGAGACATCTGGTCTGACTTTCTGGGTACTGGGAGCTTATTAATAGGCCCTTCGGTGCTACAGGGGCGATCAAGTCTTGTGTCCTGTGGCTAGGAGCACATTTGGATCGACTATATGGCTAATGAGGACAAAAAAAATAAATATAATAATTATTTCACATAGCCGCAATTCCTCAAGCTGTTACTAGATGTCCCTTCTGAGTCCAATCAAACTAAAGTCATCACTGGCCCGCAGTACCTCAAGTTGTTACGAGGTCACTCTCCAGTCAGTGCATCAAATGACCTGCAACAAGCTAAGGGGTAGTGACTATAACAAATACATTTGCACACACATTTATTGGTAAATTAAAGTACCTTAAAATAGCTAACCTTGGATGTCAATGTTTTTGGGTGGATGTAGAAGAACTGCATTAGTTTTCTCATTCTGTTCTTTCCTGGGATTTAGTCTGAACAAGGACAAGGTCAAACAACAATGTCCCTTGTTATTTTGTTCTTATCAGGCACTAGCACCTTGACACAACACAGAAATGCAGCTGTTGTTTGTGAACATGTAAACCTTGTCATATAGGTATGCACAGCAATGTAACTCAGAGAGAAAGAGACCAATATTTTTGGAGAGAAGATCAAGGCTGTATCTGAGATATAGAATGTCCATCTGAAGTATGCTAAGGTATGAGGTCCGCTACTAAACACAGAGATCTTTGCTGTATAATCAGTTTGCTTCTGTAGAAGGAGATGGAGGTTAGACCATTGTTCTCATAATATGACAGGGCTTTTCATAATATACTGTCTATTGACCATGCTGATGGTGTTTTGCTAGGCAGTTGTTTTCTGATTGTGGCACGTATACTACATTCTAAGCACAATAGTTCAAATAAACATTTCAAACTTCCTTTGTGTCTCTGCCATATCTTATTGTGGACAAGTGCGAGTGTGTAAATAAAAGGGGGTGTCCTGTCACCGAAATCCTTGAGAGTGTCGGGAGTGTTGTGTTCTGGGGTGTCAATTCACTTGTCTGTCTGGATCTGAGTAGGAGGGCAAGTGGCACAATATAGTTAGTGAGACCCTGGCTCATGGTTCTGAGGTGACATGGTGACTCAGTCCCCATCTACTGATGTTCTATGGTTACAAGCATAGTTCTGTTCCTGAGCAGAATCCCTGCAATAGTGGGAAAGGGGCATAATTGTGTAATAATTGAGCAACCTAATGGATAAAGATGGTTGACTCATAATCCTTTATATGTGCATATATTTAATATGTTTTTTTGGAAAACACCAGACTGGCAAATTTGTATAAATTACTTGATTATTATGAAACACTTGTGATAACATTTGTCCGAAGCACATTCAAAGAGTCACAGGGCACGCAAGAGTTACTGTGCTCAACCATGGAGGTTGTGGCCTTTTACTCCTGATGTCCTGGAGCCCGACCTTCTGCTGTTCCTGAGTAACTGGACCAAATACTACATATTCAGCAATTAACTCTTAGCAATAGAGCAGGGCAAGCACTCCAAGGCTCTTCACTGGAATGTAGATGCATAATATGTGAGGGCTCATAACTCAAAATACACCCCAGTGACCCTAATAAGATGATTGCACAGTGAGATGATCGTCAGTGTAAAAAATCTGCAGTTATTACACACTCTAAACACAGCACACAAAATAATCCACACAAGAAGTCTCCCAAGTCTAGTCTGACTCTTGACTATTTCTATTGAGAAAATCGATGTTAGTATGAATAACAATGCATTCATGTATAATAAAAACCCAGTTGCCTCTTTATTGAACCTGTTATGAACTCCACGTCAACCCGACTCAGAAATATGTAGTTAGACAGGCGCAGAGAAGCAGGCGAGAGGTCACTAATTGACAGTTCACATTTGAGGTGGCATGTAGCTGGCAGGTAAATAGGGAAGGTGCAGTGACACAAGTGGTCTGAGGCGATCGGCCCCAATAAAGCACACTTGGCCTGAGGGGTACACTCTTTTCCAAAACACCATAAAATCAGATGTCACATGAAGTTATAAACACATAGCCAATCAGGACACAGCACAGATAGTACATGCATTGATCATGTGATCCCCATGTCGGACATCTGGACACGTTACCCACTGGCCGCATTCTGTCCACACAAGGTTGAGGTCCACCTGGATCCCTCATTGAATACATTACTTTAGAGCTCCAAAGACATGGGTTCACATTCCTTACTAAAAAATTATTGCCAAAACTATTTTATGCCATTCAATGAATTGTATAAAAACCCCTGTCAGATCGATTGTAAGTTGAGACTGTCCTCAGACCCTATGCCTGCAACTGTTCTACTGGCTGCACTGTTTAATTAAACAAACTGTTGTTGTTTTGCCAAATGCTTCTTGTTTCTTGTTTTTGTAAGGTATTACATGTTCAAGCAACAAAGCAATACCCATAAAGTTTGGATTTGGACTTGAAAACCCACGCAAGACTTTCAAGGCCAAGTCTTACATGGGCTTACAGCCCTGCTTCAACCTTACACAACTGCAGCCTTCAGAGGAGCCCAGGAGTCCTAGTGCTTCTCTCCCTCGCACTCCACACTGAGCAGCTTCCACTGCACCTTTACCGGGGTCTGTGGGATCAGCATACTGGGGTGGTCGCAGAAAGCAATGGCTTCCAGGTTAAGGGTTTCTTTTTCTTCATGGTACATGCTGATAGTTTCGCGAAGCAGTGGCATTCCAGGAGGAGTATTCTGGACTTGTCCCCAAGCCTCTCTGCTGGTTGCAAGGAACCCTCTGACATAGTGAAGTCCCCAATGGTCCTACATGGCTCTCCTGGCATATGGAGATCACAGATATGCTGGCGCTCCCTATCACGGCCAGATTCTCTGTGTGACAGTCAGAAAAGTCTTATTGCCCCACTCCTGGCACACTAAAGTCAAAGACACCAGTGACGGCACACAGACTGAGTTACTCAGGCGATGGCCTAAAGCGTCCGTTGCATGGGCTATGGCCCCAACCATCACAGTAGCCCTCATCATGGCACACATGGCCATGGACAGAGGCGATGGGCCGAATGAAATTAGTGCTAGCTACCAGACGGTGGCCCACAACTTCATGACAGTCCAGACAGGAGTTGCCAACTTCTGCTACAGAGTGGACAGCCTTTCGCAACTTCGGTCCTGACTGGACCGGGCACATCACTCTCTGATCACTGGAATCCACTTGCCAGAATCCCCACTGGGCCTTTTCTCCCTCCAGGCTTTCTCCTCCTTCTCACATAGTACACTGGTCTTGGAAGACATGCAAAAGACTCATGCTGTAGGTACAAGGAAAGTGTTTTTGCTTCCTTGGTGATGGTCCCTCACCCACATGGTAGACCGGGAGACCTTAGTCCCCAGTTCCCTGGTTCCAGCAGCAAGAAGTCTTGGCAATATTCCCTTTCCTGATTTCAACAAAGAATGGAGCTCTAGCTCCCACCTTTAGAGTCCAAAACAAGTCACATATGTGATTTAGTCACTCCTCTTTGAGATTTTTGAGGTGTTCTCTCCTCTGCACTGCCCTTTTTAAAGAGACAGTCTGCTGTTGCCTCTGCATACTCTCTTACACTTCTTTCAATTCACTCTCATCAGTGCCTAATTTGAGCTGGTGGTTGTGGGTTGGGGCTACAGGCACTCATTTTTGGGGACTGGCACTTGTTTTCATCATCTGACATTTCCTGAGAGTAATCGAGGGAAAAACACAAAAACAGGAACGAAGGAGAAAGATGGAAAAGCTGCTCCCAAGGGGGAAAGCAGGAACCCACAACAGCAAGACAAATGGGCAGGCAGGGTCTGGCACTGGATTAAAGAGGCCTGAGGTGGATTCAGGACTACGCAGCCTTAGTATTTTGCGCACTGAAATGTAATAGCGCAGACCGCGGGCTTCTGACAAGTGGTTTGGGCACCAACACTCATTATTTTACAAATTGAGCACTGAAGTGCACAAAAGAATCTACACATTTTGTGTGAAGACCCTCAGATGTCCTGAGCAGTGCAAGAAAATTATCAGATGTGGTAGTTGAGACCCGAAGTACAGAGGAGCGGATAGTGGACACAGGGATGAATGCAGTGAAGTACTAAATACATGTGGGTACTAAGTGCATAGTCCCTTCGTTAATAATACACATTTGTATCCTGATTCACAAAGCTAAACCTACACTGTTGCGTACGGTTGCAATTATTTGCTACTCACAAAGGTATTTTACTAATAGTATCTTTAGGACTGTGGAGTTTCCGCACATAAAAAGAAAGGACAGTCCTATCTTTTTATGTGTGGAGACTCCTCACTCGTAAAGATACTACTAGTAAAATACCTTTGTGAATAGCAAACAATCGTAAACTTGCACAACAATGTACGTTTATCTTTATGAATCAGGATCAAAGAGACTGTGGGGCATACTAGCAAGAACCTCGTTAAAATTATCGCTGTTTTAGCGGCAGCAAACTGCCTCTAAAACGGCGATAATGGGCTTGCTAATATGCGTTATAGAATTCCAATAGAAGCCCAGGTTTGATGTGCAGGACATCTAACCTGGGCTTCCATTGGAAGTCTATAACGCGTATTAGAAAGCTCATTATCGCCGCTTTAGCGGCAGTTTCGTGCCGCTAAAACTGCGATAATTTTAACGAGGTTCTTGCTAATATGCCCCTAAGTTATTCAAGGCTGTCCTGTTTTCATATAGTTATTTAAGGCTGTGCATTATTGCTATACGTGGTTCTTCTGTAAGAAATCTTCACCTAGAGTGTTTCCATGTACAACCTGCTTTGGTGAAGTATACATTATAAAAATGTGAACTAAATAAATAAAATAAGTAAGTACTGGTCGACGCATTGTAAAAGGATATTTATCTATGGCCCACATTTTGTAGTCTATGTTTACAAGTGTATTTTTGTGGAAAACATGTTTTTGCTGTGCATATTTTCAGGTGGAACTTGTACTGCAGAGGAACTGGCAGCCATCTGTCAGTCACTGGCGGTGCACGCGCCCTCTGACCCAACCTGATCTCCATTAGAAATGCGCATATAATACAGCTCAGAACATACCGCTCTTAAAGGATCATCTTTCTAGTCACACTCTTTCCTCTGTTCTTTCTTCCATAATGATATCTGCTCCGTGACCTGCGGCCTCCAAAGGCTTTATTCCACGACTGTAATGAATAATGTCGGAAACATATCAATAATTAATGAAAGAATTCTATAAATGATGACATGCATTTTTTTTCTCAAAACAACGATTTTAGCCTGGCATATTTTATTGAAGAAATGCTGTCAGTGCCATACCAAACATTTGGAGAAAAAAAAAACAGTTCCAAGGCTGCAATTCTGTTCGATCGAAACCCTGCCAACCCCGGCAGCAAAACGAGATGTGCCTGAGATATTAAACAACATGATTACAGAAAGTACAGGAGTCAAACTGTGACAGGGCTCGGTAAAAGGAGCAGATGCTGGGCCTGTCAGCTAGATACAAAAGTTTTTCATGGTGGTAACTCTTTCTGTGCGAATTGATTCCTGCATCAGTAAACAGATGTTCCCAGAGGGGTGAATTCCTGTCAGCGCATGTCTGTAGTTTGTCCTACCATTATCTTCCACAGTTTACTGCCTTGTCAAACAAGGAATGGGCAAGTTGTTAGTAGTATGACGTATTATTGGTGAATGACACCTAGAGGGCGTCGAAACGGGAGATCAATAATAATTACATAGATATAAAAAAAACTGAACAAGCCCAGGATGTAATATTGAGGACGTCCACTGGAATGGATGGGCAGTACAGAATTAGGAACGCAACAACAGTTAAGAACTGCCCTTCCCCCTGACCAGGGTTCTCCAATGTTGGGCCTGGAGCGCCAGATTTTTTAAATAACTAAATGTATCTAAATGTGGATGTGCTAAAAATCTGACATTCCAGAACTGACTTCGGAAACCCTTCCCTAGACGACAGATTGCATGCAACATGATATGCAAACTCTACTAATGTTGTATTTATATATGGAATAAAGTACACCCTGCTGTACATTATAGGATTATTGCAAATCACTGAGGAGCTCCATGACCAAATAGAGGAACAAAGTCAAAGGCAACTTTCTTCTTTATAATACATGGTCAAGCCGTCACCTTTCGCACAAACCACTTACATCTGTGGTGCGTAGCTCTTTCATATGAAAGACAAAGAATGTTTGCAAAAATGGCAAATAAAAATAGAATCTCTAGTGCAAAATTTAAAAACATGAAAAGAGCTGTTAGATATTTGTTGCACAAAGATGCTAGGTGCATATCTACAAGGCACGGCAGTAGAATTATCTCTGCTTTAGCGTACGTTTTGGGATGAAAAGAGGCGATAATTCTTACACCCTTTCTGCATGAACACGCTAACGGGTGAATCCATGCCTTTGTGCCATTTGCTTAGCGCCTCGCCTCGCATCGCTAATGAGATGTGAGGTAGGCGTTCCTACGTGAAACCCAGCGAGAATAATCGCTAACATGGTTACTCGCTGGCTACTCTCTATTAACTAGTTGATCGCTTTCGCGTTGCGCGTTTAAATAACGATGCAGACGCAAGGTAGCTTTCGAGGCTTCTTTATTCTTTTCATGCCTCCTCTGAACTGGCGCTCCCTCGCGCCGCCCCCTCCCCATCCGTTTCTGCCATGGCTGACCCGGATGTCCGGGACGGAGTCAGGCATGGCAACACAACATCTCTCCCTTTTGTGATTTAGCGGTTACCTTAGGTCTTTCGATTCTTTAAAGTTCTTCAATGAGTCTAACTGGTCTTCGAACGGTCCACTGCGGCCGGCGGGGAGGCTGCCACTCTCCGACTTCATCTGTGTCGATTACACAAAGGCGTTCTGTGAGCTTGCTTGTTCCTGGGTCTGAGGGGTCTGTGTCTTCGTCTGCTTCATCTTCTTGATCATATGCCATTGGATTGCACTTCTTGAAGTGTGACACATTTCTTGTGGTTCTCTTGGTCATGGAGGCAGCTGTAATCATGGTCCCTTTCCTCTTCACTACTTGTAGTGGGTGAGCACGATAGCGGCTGTCGGCTTTGGTTCTCCGTTCCTGCCTCACTAGTCTACTTCTTGAATGTCAGACGTCTTTGCTTGAAGACGATTGTCAGCATATTCTTTCATCTTTGTTTTCTTGTCTCTATCGAGGTTCATCGGTGTCAGCATCCGACGTTGGTATCCTGGTGCACGGGGTCCTCCCGAGCATCAGGGTGCCAGGGCATCTGTTGGTGGTGCAGTGTGGTGTGGTTCTGTATGCACGCAATACTTCATTGAGTGCTGTTTGAATATCACGCTAAGACAGTTACGCTTGTTGTATAGTTTTCTTCAGGGTGGCCATGAAACGCTCAACCATCCCATTGGCTTGAGGCCATAGAGGAGTGATTTTCCGGTGCTTGAAATTCAGGTGATTTGCGAATTCCGTGAACTTATCTCCATTGAAAGGTAGTCCATTGTCTGGCTTCACTATCTTGGGGATTCCCCATGCTGTGAACACTTCATCAAGAATGGGTATAACAGCAGACGCTTTTGTGGATGATAGTTGTGTGCAATGGGAAATCGGGAATACTCGTCCATGATGACAATGACATATTTCCCAGATTTTAGTAGACCAAAGAAATCGACCGCTACTTGCTGCCACACGCTGTCTGGGAGGATGAACATCTGCAGTGGAGCATGTGGTTCTACTCGCCCTACTAGTTGGCATTCTGGGCAATCTTGAAGCATGGCTTTTACCATTTGGTCAAGGGATTGGAACCAGACCCTCTCTCTCAGTGCTTTCTTCGTGGCCACTATGCCTCTGTGGCCCTCGTGTGCTAGATTGATGGTCCCTTGTCTTAGTTGGTGAGGGATGACAATTCTTCGGTCTCGTAGTATCAACCTGTCTGCACTGATTGTGAGCTCATCCTTGACGTGCCTGAAAGATGAGAGTTCTTGCATATTGATAGCAGTGGTGGTTTGCAAATCCTCCAGATGTCTCCATGAGTCTGGGCAGATGCGTTGCATGACGTCTTGGAGTGTGGCATCCTTGGCAGTGGCTTCTATAATGGCGTCTAGTGGGACGGCAGGTGGACGTGCTTGGTCAATAACAAAATGGAGGTATTCTTCAGCTAGCGAGTAGCGTGTCTGTGTCAGTGCTTGGGGATGACGTGATATGTAATCCACTGGGTTCTCTGCCTTCCCCGGTTTGTGAATAATGGTGTATGGGTAGTCTTGCAAGCGGATCCCCCACCCTCAATCCTTGGAGGCATCTTTGCTCTTTGGTTGCCGAAGATAGTGATTAGGGCTTGGTGATCCGTAATAAGTGTGAAATGCTTGCCATATACAAATAAGTGGAAGTGTTTGCATGCCCACACAACTGCCACTTTCCTTCTCCGGTTGGGAGTATGGCTTCTCCGTGTCAGTGAGGCTGAGACTGGCATAGGCTATGATGTGACTCTGGTCTCTTCCATAATCATACTGGGCTAGGATGGCACCGAGGGCAACAGGGCTGGCGTCGACTGTGATTTCAGTTTTTCGTTTGGGGTTGAAATATGCCAAATGGGCAGCAGAACTCACAGCTTTTTTTGATCTTGTTGAAAGCATGCTCGCATGCGTTGGATTAGTGAAATGCTTGACCTTGTTTTGTTAGTTCTCGCAGCGGGTAGCTTATGGTTGCATAGTCTTTGATGTATCAGGCACAATAGCTGGCCATGCCCATGAAAGTCCGAATGTCACTGACATCACGAAGTTGTGGAGTGTCAAAGAGTACTGAGACTTTTTCGGGATCCGGTCTCACGCCGTCTTCAGAAAAAACGTGGCCATAGAACTTGAGGGTTGACTTGTGAAATTCACATTTATCTCTGTTGAGAGTGAGGTTGGCATTGAGAAGGGCATGACACACGCGGTCTAGAGCTTTGTAATGGTTTTCGCGTGTTGCACCGAATACAAGGATGTCGTCACTATAGTTGAATGAGTTTGGAATGTGGTGAATCACTCGCCGCAGACCTTCTTGAAAGATTTCCGCTGCTGAAGAGATGCCGAAATTGAGGCGTTTACATCTGAAAAGTCCTTGATGTGTGGTAAACATGGTAATATAGCTGGATTTTTCATGAAGTTCGAGCTGGTTGTATCGTTTGTTGAGATCTAATTTTGAGAATACTGTCACTCCATTCAGGCGAGTAATCATTTCACTGATGTGAGGTCCAGGATGTCTTTCCCATTCAATAGCTGTGTTCGGGGCTCGCATGTCCACACATAGGCGCACTTTGTTCTCATGTCCTCATTTAGGCACGACTACAATGGGTGACACCTACGGAGTAGGTTTGGACGACCGTTCTATGATGTTTGCTCTTAGCAGGTCTTGAAGTTCATCATCGACTGCTTGTTGGAGGTGGAACAGTACTTTCCTGTGGTGTTGGGCCACTGGCGTTATTTGCTCATTTATGTGTAGTTTGACTTTGACGTTGACCAATTTTCCTAGCCCTGAGAACAGCTTTGGGAATTTGTTTATTATATTAGGTGAGTCGTCCACTTTGAACAGGATCTCCACCAGCCTTAGCCTTTCTGCTGTGGGTAGGCTGAGAAGGCAATCAGCAGCTTCAGGACGTTCTATTACGTGAACTTGGGCCTGGATTGTCCTGTCCTTGTAAGTTAACGTTGTGGGAAATCGTCCTAGGCATGGCAGCCGCTTCGTGGACATCCACGTGTAGACGCGCACTGCAGCTGGTTCTAACTTCGGTTTCGGTGCGCATTTTCTCATATTCTGTCGTGCAGATGTAATTGAGTGACGCTCCTGTGTCCAAAACAAATTTGGCAGAGTAGTTTCCCATTTGAATGTGTAGTCGGGGTATTTCTTGAGGCGGTCTGGGTCGGCTACCATGCACACATATTCGTCACTGTCTTGTGATATTGGAGTGAGGGCAGACGATTCTCATGATGTCGACCAGCACAATCGATATGAGGCCTGTGACTGAGTGCTAGACCTGGACGAGCTAGTTGAGTGGACTCTCCTTCCATGCACCGCCCTCACGTGGTGGCGTGTTCCAGTGCTTCGTCTGGCTGGTCCTGCTTCTTTACGCCGAGTTTGACACACAGCTTCAAAGTAATTGTCTCTCCCGCATCGGTGACATTGTTGTCCCATGGCCGGGCAGGCGCCTGTATGGGGGTAGTCCAGGCCACAGCGGTAGCAGTGTGATGTCTGTTTCTGAGTATTGCTGTTTCTGGTCGCGCCACGGGAAGAACTTGTGGGTTTACCAGGCCTCCGATGGTCCGACCTACATCTTGTTTCTGTGTGGGACTGAACTCAGAGGGCTTGTTCTTTTTTTTCAGTTTTTCTAGCTTCCATCTTCTTTGCGTGTTCCTCAGCTTGATCATTTATACGTGCGAGTTCCTCAATGTCGTCAAGAGAGTAAAGTTTCTTTAGAAGCCAACGTCGTAGTGACTCTGATTGGCATCCTTCATCTTCAGTATTGAAATTGTCAAATTCACAGTATCGTGCTAGGCGCTTTAATCGGGACATAAATCACCCATGGATTCATCACGTTCTTGGGATGCGAGATGGAAGGTGTAGCTTTCGTAATGCAGGTTACGTTTGTTAAGTAATTTCCTACGCAGAGCTTCCTTCACGTCAGCATATGACGCAGCATTCGCCGGGGGTAGTTCTTTGATTATTTGCACAATGTCTTTGCCCACTAAATTTTTTAGTGCTATTAGCTGATGGTTGGGGTCATTTACTCTTGAACCCTTCATAAAATCCTCGAAGTCCTCTATCCATGGGGCCCATGCTGTTTCCAGAGGTCAGTATTAGGGCTTTGGGGGTGCGCAGGAATGATACACCAATTAATATGGGTCCATGTGGCGCAGCTTTGGCTGGGCCTGGCGCATATCGTGTGGAATCAGGTTGTGTAGACATGGTGACGTGTTGTTGTCTTCACTGTCCCCTCTGATACTTTCCCCGGCGCGCACAAGGCTTCAAAATGTCTTTTGGTGAGTTCAGGGGGCTTTTGGTGGGCTAGGGAGGCTTTTTTGATAGTTGCCTGACTCCAAAATGGCCCCAGGTTGGTGGCAATGATTTTCCTATGGGGCGCCTGACTTCAAAATGGCCGCCGAATGTGACTCCTCAGTGCTGGTCTGAAGAGTGGGGAAGTTGATGCTCTTACCCCAATGTTGTGCACCTTTTTTTATTTATTTATTTTATTTTATTAATCATGTATTCAACAATACAACACAATACATACATTCTCCACAGTCATGTGCGTCCTGCTTAATAACAAACAGCACGTACAGAAGCAGTGAACATGTTAACCAGCCAGTAGATCAAATAGACAAGAACGCAGCGGCAACTTGTCCATGTTGTATCATTTGGGCCCAGTTGACCACTCAATAGCACTACCCTCGAATAAGTCTGTCTGTAGTCAGATACACCATTTACAGCCTTTGCAACTCAGAAAAAGGCAGTCATTATACAAAACACAAGAATTCCCACAGTACATAACTTATGTTCACGTCTTCCTCATGAGTTACCACATGGTCATGAACTAGGTTCTAGCGTGTTATCAGCTTGTGGCGAGATCGGATGCTCCAACAAATAACTGGTTAGAGGGGCCCATATATCATGCGGCCTGGAAGCCTGGGGAATTAGTTCACCATAAGCGCACAGCTGTTCTTGCCACAAAATGAGGTCTCTCAACCAGTCCTTAAATTTTGGGGCCCTCCCCATGCCCCACCGGCATACCACCCGGGGCTTAGCCAAAACTATACCAAAGTCAACAAATTTTTGTTGAGTCGGTGGTATCATCTCAGTGTAGCCCAACAAAGCCAATAATAGGGACATCTGTATCTCTAAGGAAACCATACTTTTTAAGGCCTCAAAGACTTGTTGTCAGTACACTTGAACCCCGCACAGGACCAGGCCAAATGAAGGAAATCTGCGTCATCAGCCGTGCAGCAATCACATCTTGCGTGGTCGCGCAAACCATAGCGATGTAGTCTAACTGGTGTATAATAGGTGCAATGTAAGAATTTATAATGTGTACGAAGACGGTGGTTATAGAAAACCAATTCAGTGTGCCTGCAACAGTAATGCCATTGCTGGTCCGTAAGGTCATTCACCAGGTCTGCACCCCAGCGAGATCTAGCTAAGCATGGTTTATACTCAATGTCTATGTGTCTATGTGTATGCTGTGGTATAAGGTGGAAACCAAGTGGGAAGCTTCGGGGGAGTGCAGCACTTGATGAAGTTGTGTAACTGTGGGAGGTTCTCTAAGGTAGGATGGCGTATTTTCTCGGGTACCCTGTCGCAATCTCACATAGAGAAAGATGTCCATGGCAGTGGGCTGTGCTGTTTGATAAAGCAGGGCCATATCTTTAAAAATTCCATTATGATAAAGATCCTCCCATGTCTGAATCTGGAATTTAGATTTGGTCTTGGAAAAGATGCCTTCTGAGAGTAGTGGCATACAGGGATGATACTTAAGGGGCAGTAGCGGAGAATACAGTGTCGGGGTCTGGAGAATGTGGCACAAGCGCTGCCATGCTTTTATCGTGCAGTCGATGGATGAGGAGCCCCCAATCCTGTGCTCCAGTTTTTCTAGAATCACCCTTTCAAGTGGGATTGGGTGTGCCAGCCAGTGTTCGGTGGCCACTTGTGGTGTGTACCTAGGGGAATGCAACCAGTAATGCGCGAAGTGCGCCTGTGCGCACAAATAGTATAATTCAAAATATGGCACGACGTACCCCCTTGCGAATACGGGCGTGTGAGGATCTCCCACTGCAAACGGGGCTGCTTACCTCCCCAAACCAATTTTATGAGTTCTGTCCGAAGCATTTTGAAGAAGTGCCGACCCGGGTATACAGGAATATTTAAAAAGAGATACAAGAATTTGGGAAGAATAACCATTTTGATAAGCGAAACGCGCCCCGCGAGGGTGAGAGGTAAGACTATCCACCTGGAGATACTGGTCGTGACAAGTTCCAACACGTACCCATAATTGCTGCGCAGAAGCTCATCTTGATCATTAGTAACTTCAACCCCCCAATATTTCACGGTGTCCGAACACCACTCAAGAGGGTAATCCGTTCGAAAAGGCCGCACCACTGCCGTGAGTGGGAATATTTGCGAAGTGGAAGAGTTGATGGTGATGCCCGAAGGCCCCCCGAATCGCACAAATTCGCACAACAGCGGGTTGAGATTATTGACCGGATCTTCAACATAAAGCGTGATATCATCCGCGTAAAGTGACACAAGAATGGGGAATAGGAAGCGTTGCAATGCCCTTTTGGCGTGGTGCTGTCGCAGCCTCGCCGCCAGAGGTTCGAAAGCAAGGGCAAATAATAAAGGGGAGAGAGGACACACATGCCGGGTGCCTCTCGTACATTGGATGGGAGCCGAAGTATAACCATTGATACGCACTCGCGCCATAGGGGAGGTGTACAAGAGCCGGATCCATTATAAGAAGCCAATTGGAAACCCCATACATTTTAAAATCGTGAAAAGAAAATCCCATTCTACAGAATCAAAGGCTTTCATGGCTTCTAAAAAGACCGCCGTGACAGCCAACTGCTGGTCAATGCTTTGCATAATTGAAAACAGCGTCCGCAGGTTTTGGGAGTTTGCCCTTCCCGGTATGAATCCTACTTGGTCTGTCAGGACCAATTTCTCCATCAGTAGGCTGAGCCTATTCACCAATAGTTTGGCGAGGATCTTTGCGTCAATATTAATTAAAGACAACGGCCTGTATGACTTGCATCAATCAGCAGGCTTACCAGGCTTAAGCAGGGAAATAATAAGAGCTTCTCTCATGGAGGCCGGCAATAATTGAGACTCCAGCGCCTCGTCATATACTTCTCGCAATGTGGGGATTAATTGGTCTATATATGTTTTGTAAAAATCAACGGGTAATCCATCTTATTCCGGGGCTGTGCCAGAACTCAACTGCATGATCGCTTCCTTAAATTCATCCACCTCAAATGGAGCAGCTAAAAATTTTCTTTGTGTGTCCCCAAGCCATCCCAGGGGGATATCAGTAAGGAATGGGCCAAAGTCAGGGGGAGCCATCCGTTCGGAGGCCTTCAGCGTCCCATAATACGTAGTGAATGTTTCTAGGATGTCCCGGTTGTCTTTATGATTCCGTCCCGCAGAATCTAGGATTTCCAATATGTAGTTCGAGAACCTTGGCCTCCATTTGTCTTGGGCATGTGCCCTCCCAGGCCTCTCACCCTCCCCATAGCGCCGTGCTGCGAAGTACTTCCCCCGAAATCTTGTTTCACGTTCGGCGGTGTCTGTGTAATCGGCTAGTTTAGTCCGAAGTTCCGGGCATCGTGTACCCGATTCATCCTGCCACATACCCGTTTCCAACTGTTTGAGTTTGCATTCCAGTTGGCGCAGCCTGCATTGTATATCACGTAACACTCCAAAACTTTTAGCCATACAGTAGCCGTGTATGGTGACTTTAAATGCGTCCCATAAAATGCCCATGTTTTCAACAGACCCCTTATTGCGTGTAAAAAACTAAAAATTTCTTCCCCCTGTTCTGCCCGGCAGACTGCATCCAGAAGCGCCTCAGGCACTAACCTCCAACTGAAGGGGGATGTAATGGTATATGGAAGAACCATCTGCAGTAGCACAGGGGAGTGGTCTGAGAATGTTCGAGCCATATGTGTAACTGCCGTTATCCAAGGGGCCACCCCTCTGGAGACTACCCAATAATCTAAATGAGACCAGGCTTCCCGATCAGTGGTAAATTATGTGCCTTCCTTCCTCCCCGGATGCCAAAGTCGCCATGCGTCTACTAGCCCATGCACTTGAAGGAGCTGTGTGAGAGCTTCCTGCGCTTTCGTGTGATGATGTCTCTGAGGATGGGAGCGATCCAGGGAAGGGCAAAATGTGGTGTTGAAATCTCCGACACCAAAGGATGTGTGTGGAGCCCAACTGTAGTATTTGCCCCCAAAGGGAGAGAAAGAAGTCAGGATCATCAATGTTTGGGCCATAGCAACATACCAATGTTATTCATTGTTTTCCCAGGTGACCTCATAGCAAGCAGAACTGCCCTGCAGGATCGCTTACTGATCCACCCAAAACAAAGACCGTCCCCCGCTTAACTAAGAGTAAAGTTCCTCTGGAGTAGGAGGAGTACGAGGAAAGGATTTTAATCAACGCCCATCTGGTAGCGAAGGGGAGCTATATCCGTTTCCTGCAATGCTGCAATATGTATGTGGTGTTGGTCCAAATAGGACAGCAGTTGTCTACACTTACGGGGATTACCCAAGCCCCTAATATTCCATGAGAGGATATTGATTTTCTGAGGGTCGTCCTGCAATGCCATGCTACCTGTGGGGGTATATCAAAGGAGCCGCCATGCGCACGAATATCATATCTTCTACTGCCGCAGATACCAAGATAATCAGCTGACACGATAACATGTGGAAATAGCATAAATGTCCGAACAAAACAGTTCTCACCCCCACCCACCACAGCACGCCAATCGTGCTGGGAATCACCCACCTACGCCGACTCCACCGGAACAGTGTGATTACATGGTCCAAACATAATATTCCAAAGAGCAAGGATACCAGTGGTAAAAAACAATGATAAGTAATGGGGATCGCCCATATGGGGGGTCACCAGAACAACACAAATAAAACCCCACTCTTCTCTCGCCCAAAAGACCGGACCAATAGAGAAAGAGGGGGTCGCCAGGCTCTAAAACTAGTAATACCTCCAGCTGTCCCATTGGTATAGCAATAAAAACCAGCAACATTGGAAGAGCAGAGAGCAAGTAATAAACAAATGTCACTTATCTGACTGTAGTCTCAAACAATGTAAATGTCCATATCAAGCTGCAACATCGCCTCCATGAGGCGATCGAGTTCCAACATATAGAAAAGTTCTGCACCAGGAGCTGGGTCAGTCCGTCTGCAGAGAGGAGGACCTGGATGCACGGTCATCAGTAGCTCCCTCGGAGCGGCGTTGCCAGGATTTTAGATATTCCTCCACCTGATGAGGATTCGTGAAGATGTAGGTTTTACCTCGATGCGTGACCCGCAGACGATCCGGATACAGGAGAGCGTATTCTATCTGTGCCATGCGGAGCTTCTGTTTAACACCCAAGAATTTCCTGCGGGCCTCTTGCACTGCAACCGTGAAATCGGGAAATATAGTCAACTCAACCCATTCAAATTGCAGGTTCTTGTTCTCACGGGCCATCCTAAGAGTGGTATCTCGATCCCGATAGTTTAGGAGACGAGCCACAATTGGTCTGGGGGGACCACCAGGTGGGGGTCGAGGCCCCAGGGAGCGGTGCACCCTTTCCACAATGAATTGGGAGGAGAAGGGGTTATCCCGGCAGGCTCCCAGCAGTAACCGCTCCACATAGTCCTCCATGCGACCCGTGTTCGTGCTTTCAGGGATTCCCATGATCCTAATATTATTACGGTGACTGCGGGCCTCTAAATCTTAATTTGTAGCCTCAATAACTCATAATAATTTGTCCATGGAGGCCACTTGTTGTTGCAATTGCGTGGTATGATCCTCAGTCTCAGATATGCGCCGCTCTGCTTCCTTCAATTGGCCGTCATGCTTCTCAATCTTCTGGACTAGGAAAGTGTTCATCGTGTCCATCTTTCCAGAAAGGTCTGTCATGCTATGTTGCAGTGCTAGGAGCAATGACTTGACTTCATCACCCTGCACTGGTGTTGGGGTTTGCGCCATATCGCTGATCGTGGCAGAGGAATCGTCCGCATGAGAGCGTGTCCCACGTTTCTTGGATTCGAAGACCAGCTTCGGCTGTTTATCATCCAGTCTGCCCATGTCCGGAGACTGAACCGCAAAGACGGGGGCCAATCCGGTGATGATGACTTCCTCCCACAACCCAGCCATCCACAGTGAGGCCCGTCAGCACAGGGAACTGCATGCTGTCTGCACTTTTTCTGAATCTGCACCAGTCTCTCCGCCCTGACACGGGAAACCAAAGCGCCAGACGACTTGAAAAGAATGGCTCCTGCTCCCGGCAAAATCGCTAGGTGGTGGCGTAGTCAGTGCACCAGCCTCTCAATCTTGGTAATCCAACTCCTAATGCCCAGCTGTGGCGTTCAATGTCTCAAAGAGCCCAGACGCAACCGGCCGGGATGTAAAAGCCAGGATTATTGGGATCGTGTAATCCTTTTCAATCAAAGCCCACACGGAGGAGACCCATCAAACAGCAGGGGCCAACGCACGGTCCACTTTCAGTCTCAATTCAGGCAGTGCGCACAGTGGGGACTGCGCCGCACCCAGGCCAGCAATGGAGGGAACCACACAGCAGTAGTGGAAATGGCGCACGAGGATCCCAGAAGCAGTGCAGCAGCAAGCCACCAGCAGTATGCCCCACAATGCAGCCTAGGCCAATGGTCTGCTAATCACCATACACCAGTTATCTCCCAGCCTAGGGCTATAGGCAGCATCGGCACATTCAGCCAGCGAAGGGAAAGGCATCCAACAGCATGGAGAAAAAGGGGCAGACTACAATTGATGCGGCCAATGGAAAAAGCTCTACGCGCCAGTCTTCAGTGGAGTGGGCATCAGCAGTCCATTCAGGTCACAAAAGCCTCTATAGGGTATGCAGCATTAGGCCGCCACTTCCACGTTCCATGCCCTGTCTTAGGCCAATCTCCAGCGTGCCTATGCTCACCCTCCAGTGCCCAGCCAAGCAGTCTTCGGTGCAAAATGTCTCAGCCAGTCAATTGAAATCATATTGTATGCCAGGGTAGCATAGGGGACAGAAGCAGGACTCAGATGAAGGTGTGTCCACCACTATTGTGCACCGCCTCCGCCTTGCCCCCACTCCTTTCCCAAACTCACATCCACTGGGAAGCACTCTGCATCAATCCCATAGGGGGGAGCGCCCGCCCCACAGCTCAATGCCCCAAATGTCAGGAAGTACCTCTGTGGTAGCTGCCTCTGCCAGCAGCAGGTCGTGCAGATAGATCCCGTGATCGGCCTCGCAGCGGGCACCTAGGCCTCAATGCGCGGCCCACTGCCCATGTGGGAAGCCGCGGGACTCAAGTGACACCCACCGCAGGACTGCACTCCAGGAAGGCAGCAGCACAGCGCCGCAGTCTGCTCCTTCAGCCACCGCCTCACACCCAGAGCTGCGACCACAGCCAGGAAGCTCACCAGAGCAACCCACAAGGTTTGTGCACTGCACTCCCAGCACGGACCCGTAGAAAGAGCAGCGGGGTAAGGATAATTAAAGGATGATCGAAGCCCAGCCACGGAGCCTCATAGGCGTGCGGCAATTACGGTTGTGCGCCACCTAGCGCCCCATTGTTATGCACCTTGATCTGTTTGATGACACAGGGGGCTTTTCTTATACAGCGCTCTCCTCAGGGTCATCAACGAGTTGCTCTGCAGGGTTTATTTACCCAGTTAACTGCGCGCCTCCTTTTGCGGTCCTCGCGACTTCCAGAGCTGTTTCCACGTTCTGCAGAGCTGGAGGGGGTTGTCCTCGCATCCCACCCTCGTCACCAATTTTTGCATTGTGCGTTTAAATAATTACGCGGATGCAAGGTAGCTTTCAAGGCTTCTTTATTCTTTTCTTGCCTCCTCTGAACTGGTGCTCCCTCGTGCAGCCCCCTACCCGTTTCTGCCATGCCTGACCGGGATGTTCAGGACGGAGTCAGGCATGGCGACACGACAATCGCTAACATGTATTGCGACATTAAAAGTAGCGCTATGTGGTAAATAAAAAACTAGTTATTTACGCCGTTCGGAATTTCTATAATTACCCAAGAAAATGGTAATGCATAAAATGAGGAGCAGAGTCCGTGGTCTTCGAGTTGAAAGGGTTTTATTCCAGAACTCGAGTTAAGGGAGAGCTCCTTCACCAAGCGGGTTCAGGAGTAGTCTACTTTACTTGAAACATATCAGCACTTTTATACAATACGAGTACAATCAGAAAAGAAGGAGTTTCCCTTAGACTTGATTCAATCATTTCATGATGTAGTCATACAGAAGACATAGCATACTTGTTCTCGTTTAAAGAATAACCTGAATAGCATTTACACATGGACAAACATATTGCATCGAGGTGATTGAGGTAACAAGTTACAGAGTTGCTAGTATCTGAGGACAGAGAATCGAGGCATTGTCACAGGGTCATTTCTGTCAGAAAGGTAAAGAGGATGAGGCATTGTGCGTTCTTTACTTCGTACACAAGGGCGGTGATGTCTCACAATGGTGTGTGTGTGCAGCGGGGAAAAGGAAGAATGGACTGTAGTAAACTATTCTTCTTCGTGGCTGTCTCGTGTGCTTGATTAGGGTTTCCCTTGGTTGTTAACCCAACCCGTGGCTGTCCTCGCAAACTAGGAAATCATTGATGAGCGAGAGCTGCTCGATCGGTGACAAAGTTAGGGAGGGGGGGTTTTCCGGGTCAACCATCCGACTGACTCCATTCTTGTCTAAAGGAAAGTATCGAACGGGGACGGAAACCCGTAGGATACATGGTAGCTGGTTATTATTCTTTGCATGTGTCAGTTTTATGAGAAAGAGAGCAGGCAAGAGGGGGTACAACGGGATTTGTGCTTGAAGTAGGAGAATCGGCTTGCCTGGTCGATGTTAGGGTGGATAGGGTGCATGATGGGACACCAGGGGAAAAAAGGGAGCTTTTTAGTCAAATTCCACATTCCCTCCTTGTCCCATAGAAACCCTATTACAGAAATTCTTAGTCAATTTCTATATTCATCAGGTCGTATACTTGCTCCTGTAACATGATCATTTCATTTCTCTTTCCTCTGTTTCGTGGACGAGGAGTACAGGAAGTGGCACACAGTCCACAAAGGGTGGGGCCACACTGGACACAGAGGCAACAGGTGAAGATAGTGGCAAAAACGAGTCCCAGGACTGTTAGTGCCTTCCACCCCCAGGTGGACAGGAGGTCCCACAACCAGCCGGTCAGGGACCATGTGCCAGTGTCCATATCCAATTTATCGGATAGTACATGGAGGCGGGAGATAGCAGAATAAACTGATGGGGCGTTGTCTGGAATAAATACACAACAACTGGACCCTATTACCTTACACACACCACCACGGTCGGCTAACAGGACATCTAAAACTATACGGTGCTGTAGTGTCATGAGCCTGTCTGCAGCGACCTCAGCTGTAATGTTATTTAAGGCGCCAGTTGTTTCGTCTATGGCGGCCTGAACTACACGGGTTAGTTGCCGGATGTGGCGACTATTTGCCATAGGTCCCCAGAAAGCGAGAAAACCTTTAAAGAAGTCTCCTACTTCTTGTCCTGTAGTATCTTCTGCATCTATGACCCCCCTTCGTTGTCTTCTAACTTGGGTCAGGTGGTCAATCAGGTGGTAATTGGCGGGGGCTGTGTAAGTCGGTGGTAATAGGAATGCGATGTAGCACTTTCCAGACCAGCCTTGGGGCAACCAGGTGCGCGCATGGGGTCCACAAATGAAATAGGTGTTTGGGGCAGTTACTATGGTCGGAAAATCGGGAGCGGGCAGTGTGTATGTCCTATCACACTCGCTGTTCCCCATTACTTCCCCTTTTCCTTTCCCCCTTATGCAAAACCGGCCGTTTTGCGGTACTACCCAACCTCCTTGATCTGTCCGTCTTTGATCGACGGAAAACATTTCCCTGAAGGAAGCAATGTCATGGAACTGGGAGTAACTGATATTTTCGTGATCTTCGGCCCTCCCCCAGGTAACAGTGAGATCCACCATTTTAGAAACAGCCTTTACTATTTTGGTCTTTACCTCGTTCCAATTACTCTCGTTTTTCAATTTGGTCGGGGGAATGTTTCTGACTGAGGCAGAGAATATCATGGCTAAGGCATAGGCGGATCCTGAATAACCAAACGGGAGGGAGAAAAAGGGCATTCCCTTATGCACGGAATGTGGCATCAAGCCACAAACCCAACAGTTTGTCTTGTTGACTATGAGCTGGTGTTTATGGAGGGTGGAAATGAATGTATAATTTATAAATTCCTTTCTTCTGTCCTCGAGGTGTGGGGGAAGATCAACATAGGAATGCATAGTGGTATTCTTTACAAACGTGGAAGAATGTGGAGGGAAAACTGTACATAAGATCCATCCCAGGCAGGCTGCTACACAGCAAACAAGTAACATTGTAAACAGAAAGATCGAGAACCTGCTGTGCAGTAATTTTACATAATTAGTCTTTTTCCATTGACGCACCGCGTCATTTCTCCTCATAATGTCTATGTATTTAATATCAAGATGTCTCTGGACACGAGATCAAAACGTCTCCCAGCAGCCGCTTCACCAAGAGCTTGCTCCTGGGCTTAATTAGCCACCGGTGCGTTATGATCAGGTGCAATGTCTTTAGTCTGTTTTTGGTGAGATGGCAGCCGTGATCGGTATTCCTGTTGAGGAGTAAGTTCTGGAATTTGTGAAATTATATCCGGGGCGTTTGTAGCTGTTGAACAAGGCACAGTGTCTGTGGGTGTAGGTCCAGAAAATTTCCGACAGTGGCTAGCGTGGAGCCATCCTTTGCGTCCTTCTACTTTGACGGCCGTCCTCGTGGTCAGGAGGACCAGCTTAGGAGCTGTCCATCTCTTCTCCAGGGGGCTGGTACTATCGAAATTTTGCACCAAAATCCAGTCGCCGGGCCTGATGGTGTGTTCTCCAGGCGTGGTGTGGTCTGGAAATGCTGCTGTAACCTGTGAACGACAAGATTGGAGTGCAGACATCAAGGAAGCCAGGTAATCTGTCAACATATTAGAATCAATGTCAGTCAGTTTTCTAGGAGAAGGGACACCCCAGATGTTAGGAGGTCTCCCGAATGTTATTTCGAAAGGGGACAGTCCCGTCCGGGAATGTGCCACCATTCGCATATAAAAGAGAGCGACCGGGAGGGCAGTGACCCAGTCTATCCCTTTTTCTGCACATACTTTGGCTAGTTTTGTTTTCAAGGTCTGGTTGTGCCTTTCTACCAAGCCAGCTGCCTGAGGGTGTCGGACACAATGGAATCTCCAGGAATATCCCAACAAAAGAGAAACAGCCTCCATTAATTTGGAGGAGAAAGGCTGTCCATTGTCTGAATATATGACCCTTGGTAACCCATTCCTGGGGAAGAATTCTCTCACTAATTGCTTAGCGGTTGTCTGGGCACCATAGTCTGGGACGGGGTATGCTTCAGTCCATCGTGTCAGTGTACACACTACCACTAGCACATATTTGTACCCTCTGCATCTGTCCATTTGGATATAATCCATTTGGAGGACTTCGAAAGGATGATCAGGAGGCTGGAATCCACCTTGTTCTACTGGTACACCTTTACCAGGATTAAATTGGCAACATATCATGCAAGTTTTTACTTTTTGTTTGGCTGCAGCTCTCAGATGTTTGTTAAACCAGATATTCCATAAACTATCCAGCATACCTTTCTCGCCTAGGTGGGCGGGCTATGGGCCGTGTCAATTATGATTTGTACCATGGAATCAGGGAGAAACCACACTGTTCGGTCTTTGGTCATCCAACCTCGATCTGTCTGGACCCCTCCTTGTTCAGTCCATTTCTTTATTTCCTCTGTGGTGGCATGTGTCTGTATGTCTAGCGCATCTTTCAAGGGGTCTCTCACTACCATAGTGACAGTCTGTGTTGGTACCTGTGAGTCTGATGTGTTTGCTGGACTCTGGGCTGTCTGTTTAGCAGTCCGGTCCGCTAAGTTATTTCCTTTGGATATGGTGTCTGTAGCTTTGGAATGTGCCTTGCATTTCAGAATAGCTATGGCTGTAGGTAGGTGTATGGCATCTAGTAGGGCTTGAATCAGGGGACCATGTTGTACCTTGGCCCCATGTGAGGTAAGGAAACCTCTTTCCTGCCACAACACTCCAAAATTGTGAACTACACCGAATGCGTATTGGGAATCGGTTTAGATGTTCACTTTCAATTGTTTTGCCCATATGCAGGCCTGTGTCAGAGCGATGAGCGCTGCTGCTTGGGCTGACAGAATGTCAATTCTTCGGGCCTCTATAACTTTACAGTCCGTTGTTACGGCATAGGCTGCCACTAACTCTCCAGCACTTGTCCTCATGCACGACCCATCCACATAGAGTGTTACATCAGGATCTGGGAGTGCAACATCTGTTAGGTCTTGTCTTGGTTTTGTCACTACGTCAATCATTTTCACACAGTCATGTTGTGTCGTGTCATCTGAGCTTGAGGGCAAAGGGTAGCAGGATTCAATACGTTGCATCGTCTGATCTCTATGTGTGGCTGAAAGAGCGTTAGTTCGTATCCTGTCAGTCTTGCTACAGTCAGGTGTTGGGTCTGTGTTCTGTTCAGAAGGACTTCCACAGCATGTGGTACTTGTACTATCAGGGGATGTCCTAACACTATTGAATCACTTTGTCTTATGGCCAGGGCTGTAGCCGCAACGGATTTCAGACATGCAGGCAAAGCTTGTGCTACGGGGTCCAATGTGCTAGAAAAATAAGCACAGGGTCTGTTTCTTCCTGCTTGGTCTTGTGTGAGGACGGATAGTGCTGTTCCGTCACGTTCTGTCACAAACAGGGTAAAATGCTTGCTATAGTTCGGGTGGCCAGAACTGGTGCTTGACACGGAGCTAGTTTCAGAGCTTCAAATGCTTGGGAGTGTTCCGATGTCCAAGGGAGAGTTGTATGAGTGGCTGCTTCCACTGTGGTTAACTGTATGAGTGGCTTGACTATGTGGGCATACTGAGGGATCCATTGTCTGCAATATGAAGTGAGACCAATGAATGCACGGACTTCTTTCTGTGACTTTGGCTGAAAAATTGTCGAAATCAGTTGGATTCGTTCTTGTGTCAGTTGCCTACCCTCTTTGGGCAGCAAATGTCCTAAGTAAGCCACTTGCTGTGCGCAGAACTGTAAATTTGAGGGAGACACCTTGGGACCTTTGTCTGTCAGGAAATGTAGAACTGTGAGAGATGCTTTTTCACAGTCAGGTTCTGTCCTTGCTGTGACGAGGATGTCATCTACATACTGTATCAATGCTGTGTTGGCAGGCATATTGATACTGTCAAGTTGTCTTTTTAGTGCTTGGCTGTAGATGCTTGGACTTTCTGTAAAGCCTTTGGGAGCTCTAGTGAACCTGAAGCTTCGTCCTTTTAAACTGAATCCGAAAAGATATTGACTGTCGGGATGTATAGGAATGCTGAAAAACGCATTCTTCAAGTCGATGACTGTGAAAAATGCAGCTTCGGGATCTATGGCAGTCAATAGTGAAGAAATATCTGGGACCACCGGATATTGTGGGATCACACATTTGTTCAGTTCTCGGAGATCAACCACCAGTCAGTAGACCGGGGGTGCCTGTGGGTCAGTCCTTTTGAGGACCGGAAGAACTGGAGAATTGCAAATATTTGAATCAGTCTCGATCACCACACCATGCTCTATGAGTTCTTGGATTATTTTTAGTAAGGCTTGTTCAGCCTCGGGTGGAATCTTATATTGTCGTATACGGGGTAAGACTACACCCTCCTTGAGTGTGACTTGATGTGGGGTGACGTCCATGTAACCGACATCAGTCGAGCTTTTTGCCCACAAATGTTGTGGGATGTCTTTTAGTCTGGGGTTGAATTCTTTGACTGTGAAATGTCCTTTGAAATCTCGTAGGAACAATTTTACTCCTTCCGGTGAACAGCATATTACTGCTCCTAGTTCTTTGAGTGTCTTGATTCCTTGTAAATTCTCTGGGCACGTTTCTGTAAGGACCAAATCAGTAGTACGTGTCAGAGGGCCTACTCCTAAAGAGACTTGTTCAGATACTTTGTTTATGATCGGTTTTCCTGAAAAGCCCAGAGATATGTTATGTGAGCCAGCGAGAGGAACCTCTGGGACTTCCTTATGACTTATGGTAGTCCTATTCGCCCCCGTGTTTATGAGGAATTTTCTGTCTTGCCCCAGTAAGTGAGCTTGTACATATGGACCTTTCTGATCCACTGGAACTGGGATAAGGGGCAAGTCACTTTCTCTCTCAAGGCTGTCTCATGCACATGGTCCAAACTCTGGGTAATCTGACTGTGCGTACTGGTACATCTGTGTGGCAGCAGTAGCGGGCGTCTGAACCTGTGGCGGTGTAATGGTTTGAGGCTGCTGAGTGTTACCTGGTCTAGGAGTGTGAGGGCGCTCTTTCGTCTTTCCTGTCGCTATGTTATGTTTCAGAACTGGACATTCCCTCACAAAATAGCCCTGCTGCTTGCAGTAGTTGCAAGTACCTTTATTGGCCCCCACATTACCTTTGGGGCCCGTATTTACTGGTGCCGTCTGTGAACCAGTACCTTCATTTTTGTGTCTTTTACTCTTTTCTTTTCCTGTTCCTGTTCCTCCCTTATTCTGTTGTGGTGGTACTGTAACATCTGTAACATTTGTGAAGGACTATTTGCTTGCCAGGTACTCTCAATTTTCAACACTCTATTTCTGATGGGGGGTAAGGCGTTGTCCACCAATTTGGACACAAAAAGATGAGGATATGCCTCGCTGCTATGTGCGAGTCCACTATTTATAGAGAAACATTTCTCTAATCTGGTGTAGTAATCACCCGTATCCTCGTCTGGCTTTTGTTTACAGGCAGAAATGGCATCCCAATCTTCCTTTTTCGTTGTCAATAACAGAGGCAAGACCTGTATGAGGAGACTGGGCAGTTCTCTTACGCACTCACCTAGACCTTCACCTGGTTTTCTGTCTGTTTCTTCTTGTTCTAGGGCAGTCCACGTGATCTTTTTACCACCCACCTCCCAATCCTTTTCTTTCAATTTGTCAAATATGCCTGTAGGGAGAATTACTTTAAGAAGTATTATTATATCTGGATATGTAAAACTACCCATTTGGAGGATATCTTTCAACTCTCTATGGAATCCTCCGGGATCTTTTTCGTGAGAGGGCACCATCTTTTTAATTTCCAATATCTCTAATTTGGTGAGGGGAGTATACACATGTATTCGTTGCAGTGTACCATCTGGCTGGGATATGGGGTGGACTTCTCGTAAAGGATATTGGCCTATACTGTAAGGTTCATGATCTGATGAGGCTAAGGTAAGTTGGAGGAAACGGAGGCGCAGATCCAGAATGGTGTTGATCAATTCCGGTCCCCGAGACCTCCATCTATCTGTCACTACTTCTTGTAACAATTTGTATAGCTTATCTGGTCGGTGGAAGTTATTCTCGTATAAGGTAGCCAGGTGTTGGATCATATAAATACCTGCTAGTCGTTGTTCTGCTCGGGGAAGAGCCAGAAACATTTGCGCTACTATATCTGGGCCGTATACCCGGTGCTGTGATATCCAATGGGTGGCAGACCGGGCCAATTCTTTTTCTTGCTGGACAAGGGGAGGCTCATTGTCCATCCATTCATCTAGGGCTTTTTCTGTGGACTGAAAAAGATCTTCCGAAGAAGGATCTAATCTTTTAAATTTCTGCGACACTCGTGGGGTTCGCCACTTGGAGCCAGGACAATGTCGCGCTACACCCAGGAAATTCATTCTGTCTAGCGTCGGACCCTCATCTTCCTCTGAGTCGTCCTCCTGTGTGACCTTCTCAGAGTGAATAGTGAAAATGTTCTTAACCAATCTTTTAGTTATTTTGTTGATCTGATGTCCCAGATCGTGTGCTCCTCTGTGTATCTGATCGCTAAGATCTATTAACTCAGAGTCTACGCTTCCATTACCCGGGTCTAGTTCCCGGATCAGATAATTTATGATGAACCGCTGGAGCAGTCCTCTGATGGGAACTTTTCTGTTTTTCATGACCTGGACCAGAGTATCCGGACCTTCACCTGTCCGTATGAATTCGTAAACTCTATCCAAATGCTTCGTTATATCAGGGACCTTTTGGAGTTGACCCAGGGCTTGTCTTAATCTCTCTGATATCGTGGTCATTGGGCCACTACCGGGTTCGGGGTCGTAAGGACACTCAAGTGGCGGGACATCGTCTTTATCCTCAGCCCCTTTCCCGGACACTCCTAAATCAGAGGTAGAACCACCGGCTACTAGTTCAGGAGCACGTGTAGACGGGCGTGTTCTAGGCATGTTTACATAAGCGGGGGTGGTTCGGACAGGTAGGCAGGGAGGAATTTTTCGGGAGCAGTGGGAATTACTTTCACTGGGGACTTGGGGTGTTCTACTACAATTTCTTCAGACAAAACGGGATAAATACCGGAAACAAGAGCGTTTCTCTCTCTCTCTACCTGTTCAGCTAAGACTTTCTCACCTTCTTCCTGTAGTTGCTTTTCTTTAGCCTGTTCCGGCATTCTCTTACTTTTCTCGACTTTCCCTAGTTCTTTCTGGGCCCTCCTATGCGCTTCCTTACGCCATAACTCAATGGCTTCTGTCTGTGAGGGCCTCGCCTTTCTTTTCCATAACTCTTCCTCCACTCTCATAATGCATTCTATATCCCATGTACCCGCGGCAGGCCATCTATACGCCATTTCTGATTTCTCGGTATAGTCTACCCAAAGGTCTAAAAATAATATGGCACTCAATCCATGTTTGTTGTACATGAAATATCCAGGCGTATCTCTAGGCGGGACTTTAACTGGTTTCTCTAACAGATTCCTTTTGGTGCCAATTGTACGTAATTTGGAAAACAGAGGTATTCTTAAACTCAACAAATTACGATTTAAAAGACTTGGAATATACAAAAACTAACACTTTATACACTAGAATATAGTGCAACCATACCGGTCTCACGAATGAGACTCGTCTTTACCGTTTTCCAAAAATGGAACCCGTCTTTATACTATCTCAGTGGTACTCACCAAGAAGCAAAACTTGAAGACCTGGTCATCGGACTCTTGACGCTTGCGCAGGAATTCGGGGCTCCAAAGACCTCGGACTCGGCGTTCTCACTGGTCAGGCTCTGGGTTGGGACGCTCCGCTATCTTCTTCACCGCCTCGTGTGGATGATCAGTCGCAGTCTGCCTCCTCCTCGTCTTGAGGGAGTTAGCGGGAACACCCCGCTGTTGTGCACTTGAAGTCCGTCGAAAGTATGGAAGGGACAAGGACCCGACTTACATCGCCGGCGCGTAGGGAAGAGGGAGCGTCCCTGTTCAGGCGCCAATTAATGTGGTAAATAAAAAACTAGTTACGCCGTTCGGAATTTCTATAATTACCCAAGAAAATGGTAATGCATAAAATGAGGAGCAGAGTCCGTGGTCTTCGAGTTGAATGGGTTTTATTCCAGAACTGGAGTTAAGGGAGAGCTCCTTCACCAAGCGGGTTCAGGAGTAGTCTACTTTACTTGAAACATATCAGCACTTTTATACAATACGAGTACAATCAGAAAAGAAGGAGTTTCCCTTAGACTTGATTCAATCATTTCATGATGTAGTCATACAGAAGACATAGCATACTTGTTCTCATTTAAAGAATAACCTGAATAGCATTTACACATGGACAAACATATTGCATCGAGGTGATTGAGGTAACAAGTTACAGAGTGGCTAGTATCTGAGGACAGAGAATCGAGGCATTGTCACAGGGTCATTTCTGTCAGAAAGGTAAAGAGGACGAGGCATTGTGCGTTCTTTACTTCGTACACAAGGGCGGTGATGTCTCACAATGGTGTGTGTGTGCAGCGGGGAAAAGGAAGAATGGACTGTAGTAAACTATTCTTCTTCGTGGCTGTCTCGTGTGCTTGATTAGGTTTTCCCTTGGTTGTTAACCCAACCCGTGGCTGTCCTCGCAAACTAGGAAATCATTGATGAGCGAGAGCTGCTCGTTCGGTGACAAAGTTAGGGAGGGGGGGTTTTCCGGGTCAACCATCCGACTGACTCCGTTCTTGTCTAAAGAAAAGTATCGAACGGGGACGGAAACCCGTAGGATACATGGTAGCTGGTCATTATTCTTTGCATGTGTCAGTTTTATGAGAAAGAGAGCAGGCAAGAGGGGGTACAACGGGATTTGTGCTTGAAGTAGGAGAATCGGCTTGCCTGGTCGATGTTAGGGTGGATAGGGTGCATGATGGGACACCAGGGGAAAAAAGGGAGCTTTTTAGTCAAATTCCACAGCTAACCGGGTATTTCGCCGGTTCCTTACGCCTGATAATTACACGACTTAAAAATGTTTGAATGGGAGGTGGATCATAATGCTAGATCCACCTCTCCCTATTTACAAGGTTTTCTCTGAGTGTTTGCCATATCGCTAGTATTCCTGCGATATTTTATTGCTAACGCCGTTTTTGCCGGGATTTCTATCGCCTCGGCGATGCACGTTGTAAATACTGCGCTGACTGGGCGATAGAACCATGCGTTAAGTGGCGTCCGGATTTTGCATGTTATATGCGGCCAGCGATAATTATCGCTTGTCGCTTGCTGATATGCCCAGTTAGTTAGTTTACTACGAGTCCGTTTAAAAAAAAAAAGTCACAGTAGCTTGAAATGTGTAGGAACATGCAAAAAGTTTTCTGTAATTTCGAAAGAAGTGCAAAACATAAACATGTTGCCATAAATATCTTCTTTCTGCTTGTCACTGTACAATGATTTCAAAAAAATAAAACAGAGCAGAAGAAAGAAAAAGCCATGGTTTGTTGTTGTCCTTTAAACAGCTGCTTTAATTATGCTCCAGAGCCTTTCTTCTTGGCATTTGGCTTAGGCAGCAAGAATTGTGAAATCAAAACTCAACTGTAATAAATTCTTACAGTTGGGCAGCGACAGCAGTTATTTATAATACATGGGTTCTGCAATACATGTTTAAAAATGTGCATCTAATTTCTTTGTAATAGGCAACTTATGGCGCACCCAATCAGCTATTACAAAGAAATGACGAAGCCACTAAAATATAATAACTTATAACAGTTGAGTTCTAAACATCAGGATGTCTGCTGCCAGAGCCAGCAGCCAGGGAAAAGGTAGGTCCGATCACAAAACACAAATAAAGCAGGAGCATAATTAAAACAGATATTTAAAGAACAAACATTGTTTTTATGTATTCTCTGTTTTTCTAGCTGGACAGAAACAATATATTTCTGGCATAATGTTTATTTTTGCACTCCTTAGGTAAATATAGTAAAGTTACAACATTTCTGCATGTTACCAAACATTCTGAGCTACTGAACCCTGTTTTAAAATACTGACTTGTATTAAACTGATACTAATATCTTTTTGCAAAAAATATCGTACAGCTTATTTGATCTGTTTAATTGCAATCTGTTTAATTTTAGAGAGTCTTTTTTTATTCTTCCTGTTTGCAAACATGTTTTCTCTTTTTTATGAAAGAGCTATGCACCAAGTATTCAAGTGGTTTGTGGGAAAGGTGATGGTGTGACCCTAGATTCTAAGGAATATAGTAGCACCTGCCATACTTGATAAGGGTATTGCAAGTTACCTCGGTGCTCCTTAACATTATTAAAGAACGTGTTCCTCAATATGGTCATGGAACACCTCAGTGACCTGCAACAGTCTTATATTGTAAGACGGGGGATACTTTATCCCATATATAATACGTGACTGGGTGTGTTAAAAGTCGATAAACTATAAAGAAATTAGAGACAGTTTCTTATACAGGGATTGCAGAATCCAATGAGTTATAAGACTATCTGCAAATTTACCCTGGGCTCCACAGGGTAGCATGCTACCCATCCTCAAAGCACTTCAGTGCCTCAACAAGGGTAATATACTACGTAATTGGAATTGCCCTCTAACCCTGTGGGAACCTGGGCTTTTGTCAGGGGGAAGCACTATACACATTTACAACGTAATATAATGCAACATGGTGAAAAATACGATTCTCAATATATTGTAGCATGCTAACTGGGGGAACACATACCACTAGGTGGGGTGCCATCCAATACCTAATGAGCACAGCCAGACTTAGAAGCCTCTGCAGCCACCCAGCAGCAGAGCCAGAGTCAGTTATCCAGCAACTTCTAAGGTGCAACTGCACCTGAAGGGGAAAGTGTTGGAGGTAACACCCCTTCCCCCACCATCTCCCTCACACCATGGGAACTACAGGTTCTTTGCTACATTAGTGCGCAACTAAATACTGAACCACACGTGACTACATTCAGTTTTGAATAAGTAATACGAGGATAGAAATACTGGTTGTTGCTCAGTTGTTATATAATATATACAAAATAAAAACAGCATTAAAAATCCGATGCATTAAACTCATTGCACCAGGGTAAGCGGAGTAACCATGAAAAGCAACTGGACTGCCAAACATTTTTTCTTGTTCTGCAGCGCCTAAGGGGATCTTCAACGCATCTTAATTAATTGAGTCAATGGAATTTGTAAGAGCGCGTGGATCATTAAATGCGGTGACCTGTGCAGAATGTGCACTATTCGAAAGGGAATCTTTGCTAGTTTTAAAGTCTCATGATTGCTGCTCAAGTGATTACGCGTAATTGATTGAACTTCTGGATCATTACGTCTGTCTAGTATCATAATTGATGATAGACGTTACCAGCACAGGTGAGACGTGTCACCTGTGCTGGTGACATCTATCAGCATGATGATGCTAGACAGACGTAATGATCTAGAGTTAACATGGCTGAAATGCTGTAGTAGGGCTAGGATAAACCATTCGATTAGGGAAAATGGCAAAATATTGTTTAATGTGGTTTTCAATCTTTGTTTAATCACTGGATGTTCAGTAATAACCTCCTTGAGTGACAGGACAGAATTTTCTGTGACTAATAGAGTTGATGATGTGTAAGACGTCACTATTGAAGCGACTATGTGTTGTATATTGTGATATCCTAGTTCTTTGCTGCTCAGCCTGTGTGAGTGTGATGCAATAGGATGTTCTTAAGAGCATGGTTTGGATGAGTGGGCAGTTGGAATGAGTGGGACTGAGCAGCAGGATACTGTTCTCGGTGGTGCTGTACCATCTTACCTGCAACTGAATAAACCTACATGATCTACACTACTGGCTACTGGCTCTGCTGCCCAATCCTGGGCGCTGTCTTTCCTCGCCCCCCCGTGCCCCTGATCGCCGTTCCCGCCACTGCTGCCCCTGCGGCCCCGTCCCCCCACGCCCATTCGTTAACCCCTGCCTCCTGCCTCCCGCCTCCCTCCTGCTCCTCCCTCCCAGCTCCCCCTAAAATGACGCCAGCTGCGTGACCGCGCTGCTGGCACGCCGAAGGCGCACCTAAGGCAAGCCCGTCTGCGCCTGGACCGCGCACAGCACCAGAACTCCTAGACCCCGCGAATGCCACGAAACCAGACTCCACTACGACGTCAGTAGCCTCCACCGACTCAACGCCGGCCTAAACCACACCTGCTTCCAGGCCATCCCAAAATGGACCCACGGATCCTTCGCCTGCCGCCCCTGTAGCTTCACCTGTGACAGAACCACCAAACCTCCAAGGACTGGACCCAACCACCTTCGCTGCATACTCCTCAACACCCGCTCCGCACACAAACACGCCGTCGAGCTCTAGGATCTGCTCGACACCTCCGCCCCAGACGTGGCCTTCCTGACGAGACCTGGTGGAACGACTCCTCGGCGCCCGACATAGCCATAGCCATCCCGGACAGCTACATGATCACCCGCAGGGATCGCGCCAACGGAACCGGAGGAGGAATAGCCATCGTCCACAAGTCCACCCTCAAGGTCGCAACCCATGCAGATGACACCCTCAACACTGCCGAACACCTACACTTCCGTATCCACACCGACCCCAACACCACCCTCAGAGGAACACTCATCTACTGACCCCCCGGGCTCAGTTCAGCGACTCCATCGCCGACCTCGCCAGCACCCACGCACTCACCTCCACGGACTACATCCTCCTTGGAGACCTGAACTTCCACCTTGAGAACAACAACAACGCCAACTCCGCCACCCTGATCGACAACCTTGCCAATCTCGGCCTCAGACAACTCGTCACCGCACCCACCCACGCTAACGGCCACACGCTGGACCCCATCTTCTCCATAAGCACCCTTTGACCACACCTCCGAACTCCACTGGACCAACCACCACTGCATCCATTTCACCTACAAGAAACCAACCACGCACTACCGTACCCAACAGCTGCCTCGCCCCTGCTGGTGCAAAGTCACCGAAGACCAGCTGTTCACCACCCTTTCCCAGAACCCACCCACCGACTCCACCAACCCAGACACCGCAGCCCGCAACCTCAGACAGTGAATCGACAACTGCACGAACACCCTCGCCCCGCTCAAGAAACCCTCCAACAGCCACGCCAGCAAGAGAGCCACCTGGTTCACCGACAAACTCCAGACCTCCAAACGTGTATGCCGGAAACTGGAGAAAATATGGCTCCACGAACGCACACCGGACAACCACGCAGCCCACAAGGACGCCACCTGGAGACATCACCACCTCATCAGACTAGCCAAGAGATCCTCCTTCAAAGACCACTTGGATTACAACGCACACAACAGCAACAAGTTCTTCAGCATCGTAAAGGAACTCTCCAACCCGAGCACCCACGCCAACGACATCTCGCCCTCACAAGAACTGTGCGACTCACTAGCCCTCTTCTTCCATCGCAAGATCGCTGACATTCACGACAGCTTCAAGACCACGACCACCCCGACTACGCCAGACTCCACCTCCCCTGTGAACACCACCAGCGCCATCCGCCTGACCTCCTGGTCCAACGTCTATGACGACGAGACACGCAAGGTCATGAACTCCATCCATTCAGGGTCTCCGTCAGACCCGTGCCCACACCACCTATTCAACAAAGCAGACTCAGCCATCGCACCCCAACTACGGAAAGTCATCAACATCTCCTTCGAAACAGCGACATTCCTGGAAAGCTGGAAGCACGCCGAAATCAACGCCCTCCCCAAGAAGCCCAAGGCAGACCCCAAAGATCTCAAGAACTTCGGCCCATCTCCCTGCTCCCGTTCCCGGCAAAGGGCATAGAAAAAATCGCCAACAAGCAACTGGCCCGCCACCTGGAAGACAACAACATCCTGGACCCATCCCAATCCAGATTCAGACGAAACCACAGCACCGAGACAGCCCTCATTGCCACCACAGACGACATCAGGCGCCAACTAGACAACAACGAAACATCAGCCCTCATCCTCCTGGACCTGTCGACCGCCTTTGACACGACCTGCCATCGCACTCTAAAGACATGCCTCCTAGAAGCCGGAATTTAAGAGAAGGCCCTTGACTGGACCATGTCCTTCCTCTCCGGCAGAACCCAGAGCGTCCGCCTCTCACCCTTCCAATCCGAAGCCACCGACATCATCTGCGGCGTCCCCCAGGGCTCATCCCTCAGCCCGACTCTGTTCAACATCTACATGGCCCCCCTTGAAGAAGTGGCCCGCCATCACAACCTCAACATCATCTCCTACGCCGACGACACCCAACTCATCCTCTCCCTCACCAAGGACCCACTCACCACCAAAACCAACCTCCACGACGGAATGAAGGCCTTCGCCGACTGGATGAGGAGCAGCCGGCTGAAGCTGAACTCTGACAAGATGGAGGTCCTCATCCTCGGACTCACCCCCTCAGCCTGGGACGACTTCTGGTGGCCGACCACACTAGGAACAGCACCAACACCCACCGACCATGCAAGCAACCTAGGATTCATCCTCGACTCCTCCCTCTCCATGTCTAAGCAGGTCAACGCTGTCTCCTCCTCCTGCTACAACACCCTCTGCATGCTCCGCAGAATCTACAAGTGGATCCCGACCAAAACAAGAAAAACTGTGACATCAGCAGCAGACTGGACTACGGCAATGTACTCTACGCAGGAATCCCAGCCAAACACCTACGACGACTACAATGCATCCAAAACACCTCCGCCCGACCTATCGTCAACGTCCCCCGCCGCAGCCACATCACCCCCCACCTGAGAGACCTACACTGGCTCCCCGTCGACAAGAGGGTCACCTTCAATCTCCTCACCCACGCACACAAAGCACTCCACAACGCCGGACCAGCCTACCTGAACAGCAGACTCAGCTTCTACACCCCCACCCGCCAGCTCCGCTCCGCCAGCCTCGCACTCGCCGCTGTCCCCTGCATCCAACGAACATTCTCCAGTGGCAGATCCTTCTACCTCGCGGCCAAGACCTGGAACACCCTCCCTACCCACATTTGACACATCCAAGACCTACTCGCCTTCAGAAGACTCCTCAAGACCTGGCTCTTTGAGCAGTAGCAGAACCCCCCGCCCCCCTCAGTGCCTTGGGACCCTCACGGGTAAGTAGCCCGCTCTACAAGTACTCTGATTGATTGATTGACTGATTACCTCAAGGACCGTACTTCGTTTACAAAGCGTTCAAATTCCCACAATAACCTATCTGTTGACATTGCTGTCGTTTTCATTACAGTTGCAGCTTTGTCAAAGTGTAGATTATATTAAGGGTGGGCGGGCAACTTCGCTACGCCCACGAAGTGGGCTTAGTGTTGCCTACTTCGCCCTTTGCAAAGTAGGCGAAGCAGGCAACACTACGCCCACTTCATGGGCGTAGTGAAGTTGCCCGCCACCCGCCTCCCTCCCGCCCTCCCTAAATGCTTACATTAATATATAAAAGAATTATAAAACCACTTACCTTGTCGTGCCTCGTCCCCAGGGCTCCCGCTCGCCATTGCGCCGCCGGCGCGCGCGTCTTGGATGCTAATGCGCATGCGCGGGAGGCCGCGCATGCGCATTTCTCACGAGAAATGCGCATGCGCGGGCGAAGCCCCACTACGCCCAGGGTTAGATTATATCTAGATTCATGGTCTCAAAAACAGTGCGAGGTGAATCAGGCACAGCGTCTTGGCCCTTGCCTTCTGCCATGCAAGGTGGCTAAAACTCGTTGTGCTGTACTCTTGAGTGCGCACCACAGTTACACTGCTGCTGCACCGCACCAGCATTGCTCTAGTTATCCAAGTAGTTGGCATGTATGAGGAACAGATGCAGGTTGATGATGACTTCAGGACTCTGCCGCTTTGCTCCATTGAGTAAAACCAGCTTGCAACACCGCCAACAGGAAAAAGGAGTAAATGTCTCTCCATCAGCCTTCAAAGCCATTTAATTTTTACTTTATGGACTTTACTCTTCATATGACACTTACCCGCAGTCTTTATAAAGTATTTAAGTAACACACAGGTAAGGGTCTCACTATGGGTTTTTACATTTACCACGAGGTACTACAGTACTTTACTCTTACACTGTAAGAGGCGGCCGCTCACTCGCGCTCTGCCGAGTTCCCTCAGCGCCATCCTGACGAAATCCTGCTGGCTGGTATCGTAGCGCTTTGAGCACTCACAGCACTGCAATTGATTCATTACCTGCAACGCAGCGCTTTTGCTCCGTGTATCCGCCCGCATAGAAGCAGCATTATTTGCATATCTCTGCTCGCACTGCGCTCGCTTTGCTGAACTTGTGCCATTTTGACTGCTGCTGATTAATCTGTGCCTTCTCCCCTTTATTTCATACTTTTGTGGCCCCAAGCTCGCCCAAATCGTATTGTCTGCCCCTGCCATTTTGTTTGTTTGTGACTCGGAGCAAGCCCCTCCTCTCCGCCCCGCACCCGCCTCCCCAGCTGCTCCTCCCTTCCAAGATTGACCACCACTGCCCCGTAGATCAAAGCGCTGTGACCTCCCTTACACTGTAAGAGGCGGCCGCTCACTCGCGCTCTGCCGAGTTCCCTCAGCGCCATCCTGACGAAATCCTGCTGGCTGGTATCGTAGCGCTTTGAGCACTCACAGCACTGCAATTGATTCATTACCTGCAACGCAGCGCTTTTGCTCCGTGTATCCGCCCGCATAGAAGCAGCATTATTTGCATATCTCTGCTCGCACTGCGCTCGCTTTGCTGAACTTGTGCCGTTTTGACTGCTGCTGATTAATCTGTGCCTTCTCCCCTTTATTTCATACTTTTGTGGCCCCAAGCTCGCCCAAATCGTATTGTCTGCCCCTGCCATTTTGTTTGTTTGTGACTCGGAGCAAGCCCCTCCTCTCCGCCCCGCACCCGCCTCCCCAGCTGCTCCTCCCTTCCTCCGCCCCCCTCCACTCTCCATTTATGTCTGATGTACACACGCGCAGCGTCCACGCGCTACGTACACGCCGAAGGTGCGCCAAAGGTAAGCCCGTCTACGCCCGTCCGCGCCTGGACCGCGCCCAGCGCCAGACCCCCTGCCCCTCGCGCTGCCCAGCCCCCCCGCATTTCCTACGATGCTGCCACCCTCCTAGCCCTTAACCCCGGTCGCGCCCCCACCTGCGTCCAAGCCGCTCCTGGACGCACCCATGGACCGTTCTCCTGCTTCTCCTGCAAATTTAGCGGCACCAACAACATCTCCGCTACGACCACACCACAGATTCCCGACCCCAGCCACCTACAATGCATCCTGCTCAACACCCGCTCGGTCCACAGACACGCCATCGACCTATGGAACCTACTAGACACCATCTCTCCAGACATCGCCTTCCTAACGGAAACATGGATGAACGCCTCCTCCGCCCCTGACATCGCCATCGCTATCCCTGATGACTATAAGATCACTCGCAAGGACCGCACCGACCATACAGGAGGAGGAATCGCTATCGTCCATAAGAAATCCATCCGCATCTCTACCAGCTCCGACGCCAACCTCGCTAACTCCGAACACCTCCACTTCCAGATCCACATCGACCCCAAGACAACTCTTAGAGGCACCCTCCTCTACAGACCACCAGGACCCCGCGCAAAATTCAATGAAGACATCACGGACTTCATCACCCCTCACGCGCTCCCCTCCAAGGACTACATCCTTCTGGGAGACCTCAACTTCCACCTTGAAAAGATCAACGACCGCAACACCGCCACCCTCTTAGACAACCTCGCCAACCTCGGACTTAAACAACTGGTCACTTCCCCCACCCACATCGCAGGTCACACACTCGACCCCATTTTCACCTCCAGCAACCATGTCTCCTTCAGCCACACTACGGATCTCATCTGGACTGACCACAGTTGCGTTCACTTCACCTACAACAAGCCGAAACCCATCATCCACCTCCAACCAACTCTACAAAGAAACTGGAACAAAATCACCACGGACCAGATCTCCACATCGCTCCTTCGAACCTCCCCAGCCCTCTCTTCTAACGCCAACGAAGCCGCCTCCAACCTCACCCTTTGGCTATCCAACACCGCCGACACCTTAGCACCACTGAAAAAACGTCAACACAAACTTGGCAACAAGAAGGCCTCATGGTTCAACGATGATCTCAAGAAGTCCAAGAAACTGTGCCGCTCCCTTGAAAAGGCCTGGAAAAAAGACCCATCCACCAGCAACAAGGACGCCTTCAAAAGCGCCACCCGTTCATACCACCAACTGATCCGAAAAGCCAAGAAAACAGCATTCAAGGATCGACTTGACAACAACGCCCACAACAGCAAGGAACTTTTCAACATCGTCAAGGAATTTTCCAACCCTTCGGCCAACTCCAACGACATCACCCCCTCTCAAACCCTCTGCGACTCCCTAGCCTCTTTTTTCCACAACAAGATTGCTGACATCCACAACAGCTTTGACAACCAACCCGGAAGCCAACCCACCCTACCATCTGCTGACCATCTTCCCCCCGTAAACACCCTTAACGCCTGGAACCCAATCTCCACGGAGGACACCATCCGCCTGATGAATTCCATCCACTCCGGATCCCCCACAGACCCATGCCCTCACCACATCTTCAACAAAGCAGACTCTGTCATATCTCCGCACCTCCGAGACGTCATCAACTGCTCCCTCAACTCCGCCACCTTCCCGGAAGACTGGAAACACGCCGAACTCACCGCCCTTCTGAAAAAACCAACAGCAGACCCCACCGAACTCAAAAACTACCGCCCCATCTCGCTTCTTCCATTCCCGGCCAAAGTCATCGAAAAAGCCGTCAACAACCAGCTCGCCACCTTCCTCGAAGCCAACAAATCACTCGACCCCTCACAATCTGGCTTCCGAGCCAAACACAGCACTGAGACCGCCCTCATCGCAGCAACAGACGACATTCGAACTCTACTGGACAATGGAGACACAGTCGCCCTCATCCTCCTCGACCTCTCTGCAGCCTTCGACACAGTCTGCCACAGCACCCTTCTACAGCGCCTCAGAAACATCGGAATCCAAGGAAAAGCACTGGAATGGATCACCTCGTTCCTCACAGGAAGAACCCAGAGAGTCCGCCTCCCACCATTCAAGTCCGAAGCCTCTGAAATCATCTGCGGCGTACCTCAAGGATCCTCACTCAGTCCCACCCTCTTCAACGTATACATGAGCCCCCTCGCGACCATCGCCCGCCAACACAACCTCAACATCATCTCTTACGCGGATGACACTCAACTAATCCTTTCTCTCACCAAGGACCCCAGCACCGCCAAAACTAACTTACACGAAGGAATGAAAGAAGTCGCCGAATGGATGAAACAAAGCCGTCTGAAACTGAACTCAGACAAAACAGAAGTGCTCATCTTAGGCTCATCCCCCTCTGCATGGGACGACTCCTGGTGGCCAGAAGCCCTCGGAAAAGCACCCATCCCGACAGACCACGCACGGAACCTTGGCGTCATCCTGGATTCTTCACTCTCAATGAACAGACAAGTCAGCGCCGTATCCTCTTCCTGCTTTAACATTCTTCGCATGCTCAGGAAAACATTTCGCTGGATCCCCTCTGAAACAAGGAAAACAGTCACCCACGCTCTAGTCACGAGCCGACTGGACTACGGAAACACCCTCTACGCAGGTACCACCGCTAAACTCCAGAAGAAACTACAACGAATCCAAAACGCCTCAGCCAGGCTCATACTAGACATCCCACGAAACGAACACATCTCTGGTCACCTTAAAGACCTCCACTGGCTACCCGTCAATAAGAGGATCACTTTCCGACTGCTTACCCACGCACACAAATCACTCTACGACATCGGACCAGATTGCCTCAACTCTCGACTGTCCTTCTACACCCCCTCCCGCCAACTTCGCTCTTCCAGCCAAGCCTTCGCCACTGTACCTCGCATCAACAAGACCACCATGGGAGGCAGATCCTTTTCATACTTGGCTGCCAAAACATGGAACTCACTCCCCGCCCACCTTCGCCTCACCCAGAATCACCTAGCATTCAGAAAGCAGCTCAAAACGTGGATATTTGACAAATAATCCTCCTCCCCTTCCTAAGCGCCTTGAAACCCTCTGGGTATGTAGTGCGCTATACAAATTTTATGACTTGACTTGACTAGAAGTAAAGGGGGTTTAGGGTCATTTAAGGGTAAGGGTTATTTTAGGATTTAAGGGTGGGTAGAGGTAAAGGGGTTGTGGGTGAGTTTAGAGTTAAGAGGTGAGTAGTTGTAAAAGGGGAAGAGGTCGATTTAGGGTTATGTGGTGGGTAGTTGTTAAGCAATGCATAAGTGGTTTTAGTTTTTCAGGGGTGGGTAGTAGTGAAGGCATTGTGGGTGAATTTAAGGTAAAATGGTAGGTAGTGGTAAGGGGTAAGGGGGAATTGATGATTTTAATGTTAAAGGGTGGGTTGTTCCAAAGAGATGTAAAGGTGATTTAGGGTTTTAAAGGTGGGTAGAGGTAAATAGAGGTAATTGGAGGTAATTAGTGATTTTAGGGTTTAGGGGTAAGGAGAGGAAAAGGGAGGAAAGGGCATTTATAGGATTCAGGTTAGAGTAGAAGTAAGGGGTTTGTTATGGTTTATGGGTGGACACAGATAAAGGGAGGTATGGTAGATTTTACGGTTCAGGAGTGATCACGTGGTAACTGTGTCTTTCATTAGTTGGCTATTGAACATCAGCTTTCTGCCCACAATTACACAATTACGGCTACTAGGTAAATATACCTACCTCATACTGGGACTGCATGTCTACTTGGGGCATGCAACACAAAGATATTCGTACATTCCTTTACCCCTTCACAATAGACCCACAAATGACACTCATTGCAGTCATGTAAGAAATAAGAAATGCGTAGTGCATTGAATTGGTACTGCCATGTAGTTTCCACTAATACGTAGGACCTGCACGTTTGTTGGACAAGTACACTTTGGGTGAGGTGCCTAGACTGATTCTGGGCACCCTGCAGGATATGTTGGCCTAGATACCAGCTATCTCACAGTGCCACCAAAGGCCCCCCTACCTTTGCCAGGGTAATGCAATGCAGTGGCTTCTGGCAAGCACATAACATGACAACCCTGACCCCTCACTGACCGTGGAGGCAGATCATAACTTTCTGCTCAGTCATTCGTGCTTACTTGTTCTCAGAGAACTATACAGAGAATACACAGTGTGATGTTTTTAATGTATTTAATGAACCAACATTGTTATTGTATAGTATACATGTGCTGTGATAATCAGTAGACAGAAGCAGATAAAAGTGATTACAAGCACCAAAAGCGTAACTTGGAGATATAGTTCTACCATGGTGCTTAAACAGTCTATATATGCAGGCATATAAACGAGGCAGTAAGCAGGTGTACTCCTGTTGTGCAAAACCCTACTTTAAGTGTACCTAGAGTGTGTGCAGGTGTGAATACAAGAATCCACCCAAGGGATGATCCAACACCATTATAGAGGCAGCCGGCATGATTTGTGGGTGGCAGGACGGGAGCAGGCGCGGGGGACACGGGTGCCAAATAGCACGATGGAAAACAAAACAAAAAATTACAACACTTACCTTTCCATCGGTCCTGTAGCTGCGTCTCCGCTCCTTGCTCCTGCTCTCCTCATGGGACAGGAAGCCAGGCTCCCCTGATCAATCACAATGCTGCAAAGCAGCATTGCGATTGGTAAGCACCCAGGCTTCCCTGACCAATCACAATGCTGCAATGAAACGTTGTGATTGGTTTTGACCATCCTGGTTCAATGCTCAAACAGGGAAGGGGGCCTGGGCTTCTTCTCCATGCAGGCTGTAATGTTAGCTTTAACATTGTTAGCAATTTATTTTGGGACTAACCTTGACCTTGACTTGTTTCTTATCTCCTGCAGAGTCTCCATTGTATACTGCAGACAAGAAGCAAATTCTCAAGACAAGAATTAGAAGAGATGCAATAATAGGTATTTACATGGTCACTGGTTTTAAGAATCAAATGATGGCCAGAGGAATATGGAAAGAAGATGGCATCTTTCAGGTGAGTACTTGTGGCATAAGTTCTTCAATAACAGAACTGCTCATCTTGAGATCTTGAAAGCTAAACAATCTAAATAGATGACTGCTGTTAGACCTGTAAGCCTTAGGGTGATTTTCCTCCAAACCTTTCACATAACCCCTCCTATTTTTGTTGATCTTGTTTTTGTTGACCTTCGTACTCTGTGCAATTTACCACTGCTAACCAGTGCTAAAGCATTTGTGTTCTTTCTTCTAAACATGGAAAAATTGTCTCACACCCAATAGTTACATTTAATTTACTTATAAGTCTCTAGGAATGTGGTATTTCAGATACCCAGGGCGTGTAAATTAAATGCTACTTGTGGGCCTGCAGCATTTATTGTGCAATCTACATAAGTAACCCCACAAACATACCTCAGGCCTGCCATTGCAACCTATTTTTGCAGTTGTAAACTGCCAGTTAGACCTGGCAAGATAAAGCTTTTGCCTGACCTAGACCTTTGTTTTTTAATACATACAAGTCACCCATAGGGCAGGCCCTAAACTGCCAGAGAGCAGGGTGCAGTGTATTTAAAAAGTTGGAAATGTGTTTTTAAGTTTTACCTGCCCTGGTAGTGAAAAACTCCTAAATTCATCTTTCACTACAGCAGGGTCTACCTCGCCTATAGGATATCATTGGTTTACCTTATTACTTTTAATAAGTGATAATTTTCCATTGGGAGAAGGTTGACAGGTGCATTTGGTGACTAAACAATTGTCCCTAAATGCCCTCTTTTAAGTTGGATTATTTAGCACAATTCAGAAAATGACACTTTTAGAAAGTTGGTATTTTCGGGTCCCAACAATTTTCTGGCTGCTACCTGCATCCTGGGCCACATGACTAGGTGTAATTGGCAGTTGGCCTTTATGTATTGCTCTAAGGCAGTGAGACAATGAGAAGCTAGGTGTTGGCAGGATGGGCCAAGAGCAGGGCGAGCTGTCACCTTCCACACTTGCACATCACAAAGGCTCTGCCTGAGCACTCTCACAAACTTTTTAACACTAGTCTATTGTGACCCAGACATTCTAGGGGCAGGGCAAGGAGATACAAAATTCCTAGCAACTCTGGGGGTCGAAACCACTAGATGTTTCTCAAAAGTGGACACCAAGTATAAATATAGGATGACAATGCAGGATTTTGAATCGCAGTTTTGCAGCTCCTATGAATCTTCGCTGCATAATGCATCTTCGACGCCGGACTCAGCATTGCTCCGCAACCAGGATTTAAGGTACTCTGGCTTAGTTGGCCTTCTCCATCATCAGCCTCAACTTGTGATGTTGTCCCAGTCTGGCGCGACCAGATATCCAAAGTTGGTGCTTTGCCCTTTTTTGTGTCATTTTCATTTAAATCTTTAAAATTGCATATATCTGGTTCTAATGATTGTGCTTTTGTCAATGTGGTCTTAAATTATTTATCAATTTTTACTTTATTTTTCTAAATTGGTGTGGAATATTTCTTGTGTGGTGCTTTTACTTTAATACTGTTCGAATTGCTGCATAAATACTTTACACGTTGCCTCTAGGTTCAGCCTGACGGCTTTTGTGCCAAGTGATCAGGGAAATAAGCACAGATTAATTTTGGGTTTGCTTGTGGCTTCACCCAGACAAAGACTATGGTTGCTGTTTAAGGTTTCGCCCACCTCAACCAGTAGCCCAATTTCTTACAACTGTGCTAAAAATGACACCAAGTCTTGCGAGACTCTGCAAAATCTCATTGTGTAAATAAAATACAAGGGAGGTGACAGAACCGTGGAAAATGCAGAGTGTGGACACATTAAAGCTTCATATAGAACTTTGATTATGAATATATAAGCATTATATTTTCAACTTTAGTATGCTTTAATTCTGTGCATTATGTATAAGCATGCCTGTTTTTGTAATCTCTGTGGGATGACCTCAACGTACATAGTGAATGACAAAGATTGGCCGATAGACAACATTCCAGTTATAAAATACTAGCAGCCCGTCCCGACGTTGTCCAGGGATGAAATGTTATGTTTGTAATGTTTGTAATGCTAAATTGTAATTTATTGTAAGATTTCACAGTATAGAACATTTTTTGTCTCATCTGAATCCCTGAGTTATACGTAATTCAGAATTAGCGTCTGAGCAAGTGTGTGTTTAAATAAAATTTGTTTCTACTAATTCCATAAACACAAAGTGTGATTTACGCAACATTACGTCAGTATGCCAAAATGGCAGAGTAATTTTATGGGTATTTTAACCTTGATGTTCCACGTGCTGTTTTACATCTTCCTATAGGCTAAGGTGAGTTCGTAATTTTTTTGGAAGGTCTTTGTCCGCTTGTGCATGCAGTGTTAGTAACAGCGTTTTTTATATGTCTCGTATTTGCATCTCCTTAGTTCTGTGTGCGTCCTCAGCTTTAAGTTTTTAAGCTTTTGTGTGTGCAAGTGCGTTGTCTTTGACGTTAATGTGACAGTGCCCCTTCACTTTGTAATATTTTTGGAAGGTGTTTGTTCGGTTCTGCATGCAGTGTTAGTAAGAGCGTTCTTGATATGTGGCTTGTTAGCTGACCGGTATTTGCAGCTCCTTCGTTGGGTGTGCGTCCTCAGCTTTAAGCAGTGGCCCACGTGATTCTGTGCTTGCGAGGGCTGGTTTGAGGCCCCGCGCATTGTCTTTCACATTAACTTGTGTACGCTGAGAGTGCCCTGCGTGATCCCGTGCTTGTGAGGGCTGTTTTGAGACCCCGTCTGAGCCCCGGAGTAAAAGTAAATTGTGAAGTGTCTTTGATCGTCTTGTACGCTGCCTGCCTTCAGTGTCCGCTGGAGCCGTTGGAGCGTGAATGTCGCGGTCAGTGAATGTGGCGCTTGTGCGGCCCTTTATTATTTTTCTTCCTGCAGCCACTTGTGAGAAATGTAACGTGACAAAATGAGTGAAGGTTTATTTTGTTAGTGTAAATAGTAAGCAGTATGTGAAGGATCCGTGAATGCGGCGCAGCTTGTTGTTTGTAGAGGTACGTGTGAGAAGTGATCAGAACAGCGGAGCGTGAATGTGCGCGCACATTGGTGGCGAAAGCCGCACCCCTTTTTTTTAGTTAATTGTAGTGCAACCCCCTGTGACAATGCTAACGCACACAAAGTTAGCGGCGCACTATATATCAGTAATCTTGCATCATGAGAACGGCAAGGTGGAGCTTGAATTTGCGCGCACATTGCTGGCGCAAGCCGCTCCCCTTTTTATTATAATTTTGGTTTATCCCCGTGTGACAACGCTAACGCTTATGCCCACAAAGGTTGGTTCGCACTATATATGATTAACGGCGCCTGATGCGGTGCAGCTTGGTTTCAAGGTGGAGCGTGAATGGCTTCTGAAGTACGCGGCCATTTTTTTTTATTTGTGGCACTCCCCTCTGACAACGCTGTTCTGCCACGCCCCTCTGAGAACGGTGCACACCCATAAAGTAATAATGTGAAGTGTAGTTTGACACGCCCACGCCCACGATACGCCCACGCCAACGCCCAAGTGGAGTTTGACACGCCCACGCCCACAAGGGACTACTTTACCCCTAATGTTCTTTGACCTTTCTAATGTATATGGTGGCCAGCTGTATAGCCTATGTCCATCTGCTGCAACTACCCTTTACAATGGTGTATTGGGTGTTGTGATTGGTGCTGTACTTCTTGAGTTTACCCGCCTCAAAGGTTTCAGCTCTCTCTTTATAATAGTAGTATAGACTACCACATGAAATGGCACCCTGAATTTGTTTATAATGTGAATATTGAAGGTTTAAAAACAGATAAAAAAAGTGGTGGGTTGGGTTGACACATGTGGAAGAGTGACAAGAAAACACGAGTCTGTAAATACTGATTGAGTTGTTTACGGGAGGGTGGTTGCTACCAAACCCACATAAAGGTTGTTTGCAGCCCATGATACACAACACTGGGCCTATAGAGGGATCGATTTTAAAGAGGTGTGCTGTAGGTGTAAGTGGGTTATTGTGGTTAGCGGGTCTGTAATAGTGGGTTAACCATAATTTGTTTGAGGCTTATAACTAGGTATTGCAGCTTCAGATGGGCCCATGCAAGTGAGGGCCTGTATGAGCAGGAAAAACCTGGTATGATGCCTTGCATCCTACTTTCTTCACACCTGTAGATGTTTCAAATGCAAATCAATTAGGACCAGGGGCCTTTTGCCTAGGTTTTCCAAGACGTGGTATGTCTCTCCATCTGCCATGAGATTTACTGCTGCTGATTGTCAGTGCTGCCAAACTTCTTGCCTTTTTTTTGTTTTCCTAATTTTTTGTTGATACTTTTTTCTTGGATTTAGGATGTCGGGCACTTTCTCACTGTAATGCAATGGGAAAATGTGTGCGCCCTTCCTACACATGCTAGGAAGTGGTGCTTACTGGATTGGTTTAAGTCTTGTACCTGTGAGTGCCCTGTAAAAAGGCACACCACATACACAGGGCAGGTACTGCACAAGCTAATGGTGGGACACAGCACTGATTGTGCCTCCCATCATAATAGCCTTTCAAACATGTATTAAGCCTGCCATTGCAGGCCAGTGGATGCGAAGTTGGGCTTATGCTCAGGTTGTCATGTCTAACTCATTAATCAACCCTGAGTGGGACCTCCACTACCACCAGAGCAGTGCTAGGGTAAGCCCTGAGGGGCAGAGCAAGTGGTAGGTGAAAGTAAGAGCAGATACTCATGGATGTTCAATGCCCAGGTAGTGAAGAACTCCCATGTGGGTTTTCCCTAGCTAGGAGGTGAGCTCTTTCTTTGGGACAACACCAGAGTTTTGCTGATTCTCTGTTTATCAAATTAGGGATCTTGGCCCTTTCCCACGGTAAATGCAGTGTGAAAGTGTAAGTGCCCTTCCTACACATGTTAAGAATTTGTGCTTACCTGATGTTTTTATACATTTCACAAGCCTGCCATTGCAGGCCTGTGCGTGCACACTTGCACATATGATGTTTTTAAAACATGTCTCAAGCCTGCCATTGCAGGCCTGTGGGTGCTCATGTACACTTCTGCTCAGGTTGGCCTTTTTAAACCTTTGGCAACTCCTAATGGGACCTTTCAACCTTTCAATACCGCCAGAGCACCCCTAGAGTAAGACTTGAGGGGAGAAGCAAGTGGCAAGTGAAAGGCAGGGCAGGTACACATGAGTGTTCACTGACCAGGTAGTGAAGAATACCCATGTGTGCTTTCACTACCAATCAGGTTTTCTTTTCCAAAGGTTAATACACAGAGTAGTTGAAAATACTTCAAGCTGCAATAGTAGTTTAAGGTGGAGCAGCCTCATCATGTTTCCTATCATTAAATTCTAAATGACAAACCCTCTCCAGTGGTAAAGGTGGATTTGTCATTAATAGCTTAGAAATGCCACTTCCAGAAAGGGCAAAAAGAGATTTGTGTTCCACTCAAATGTGAATCAAAGTTTTGAACTAAATGTAAACTAGTAAACGCATTTTTCAAACTTTGGGTGAGCTCTGTGTGGGGGCTCCACCCTCTCCCCCCAACGAGAAAAAAAGGAAGTACCTAGACCGAGTGCTCTAGACACAGTGTGCACTACTGTTTCCCAGCAAATGGGACTAAAATCAGATTATATGGCTAATATATGCTCCTTTAGCAAAATGAACTGAATGTGTATATACATGGACGCAAACATTCAACAAAAAAAAAAGTGTTACACATTATATCACTCGTAAACAAAATCCTAATCGAGTAGATTTGATTTCAAAGACATGATTCTTTACAGTAAGTCTTTCACAAGAGAACTAGTCTTGACATTCTTCAAAGACTAGTGGTGTAATTCATCCCAGTGCATTTCGAGGTGAGACAGTAGCCCTTCGTCACGGGTATCTACAATCAAATCATATGAAAAGTTTTTTATAAAGAACCTCATACTGTGAGGGACAATTCTCAATATCGTCCTGTGAAGCGCCAACCTGATTAGGTGGATTTGAAAACATAAGTAGTAAACGCCATGCCTTCATTAGTCTCCTACAGTCCAGCAAGGTGCTTTGTAAGTCAGCTTACTAAAAAAGTGCACAAGGAACAAAGTGAGGATATAGTAGAAAGTGTCTGTGCACTAGGAAGGTTGTTATGAGTAACCTACCTGTGGGCTGCCTGTCAGGAGACCAAACATTAGTGTTTGAAGTGAGAATGTGAATAGTACTACTAATGTGTGAAATTTCATGCAAAAGTGTACATACAAAAAAACGCTATTTTTAACATGCATGTATTGTTAATGCCATGAGTTGCGCACTGATGGCGATAAGTCTGATGATTATGTAATGCTACCTTATAAATGAACAGTCACTGCTGATATAGCAGTGCTTGAAACCAATGGTGAATGACCACTGTTTGGTGCAGTCTAGAACCCAACTTCTAAAAACACAAAGCCCAAGAGCAACTACATGCGGGTAGTATTTCCTGGATTTGACCTGGGTGGTGAGAGTAATTGACTGGGCTGAGGAAGATTTCCAAGAGCTATCAGAAGTAGGTCAAGAGACTGGGTGACCCCCATGTGCTTCTCTGGACTTAGCTGGTGCAGGAAGGCCAATTGTGGAATCCTTTGAGTAAACGACTATCGCCCTCCACCTGCTTCTGTTCTGCATACCACAGGTGAACTTTCCGAGAGGTGACCAAACCCCCATTTGTCGACTGCCACCTAATTAGCCCGCTGCTTCCCCCATTTCCTTCACAGGGATCCTGACTAATTGTGACTCTGGAGGCAATTGGTCTAGTATACAGGGGATGGTTTTCTATCTCCAGCCCGTGGATGTAGGGTAGTTGGGGTAAGCTGAGGTTGAGGAGAGCTTTGGCTATGGAGTCATGTGCTTTACACATTGCCTCTGTGATAAGCCTGAATGCTTAGTGCCAAGTTACTGAAGGGAGAGCGCAGGTTATACAGGGAGTGTAATCATCTACCACTGATGGGAGTAGTAGGTTCGTCCTGGCTAGGGCACCGCCTTAGCCGACTAGAAAGTGCCAGTTCCAACATCATCCATTTCACATATCTCGCCCATGCAAAGGTCAGCTGTTTGCCAGGCCGAATCCACCACCCACATGTTACTTTGTTGTATTATACATTCAGGTCAGACGCCTGGAGGTTATGGGGTCGAGTCTGTCAATGGGAGAGACCCTTACCTCACCTGTGGTTTTAGAAAATGGAGTGAACACCATTTGGGGAGATTCAAACAGGGAACTCAACGTGGTGACGCTTTGGGTCAGTGGTGGATGGACGTGAGTCAGGACTTGCATATTTGAGCTTGGTTCTGGTGATTGTGGGCTTGCAATCTGGAAGACAGCCCAAAGAGTGAAACATCTGGTCAACAGTTAGTCGATCTTTGAAGTGTCATTTTGTGTGGAGCCAACTCTTTACTCATCCTCTGCAGTGTTGCATGCCACTTGCTTGAGTAGGAGGCTTTCTTCTGAGTTTGCAAAACATTCACTGATTGTGGCTAGAAGGATATCATTGCTGATCTTTTCCCTCACCAATGAACCCAACATCACCGAACTCAACTTCCAAAAAGGATGAAAGCTGTCGCCACCTAAATAAAGAACAGCTGCCTGAAACTCAACCCTGAAATTACAGAAGTCCTTATCCTTGGCTCCACCCTCTCTACATGGGATGACTCCTGGTGGTCCTCCGCCCTTGGAAATCCACCCACCCCGAAGGACCACGCAAGAAACCTAAGCAACTGTTGCTCACAATGAAACCCCAGATCAACGCCCTATCCTCGACCTACTTCAACACCCTCCTCATGCTTCAAAAGACTTTCAGAAGGATCCCATCCGAATCCAGAAAGACTGTCTTGCATTCACTCCTCAAGGGCAGACTGGACTACAGCAACGCTCTCTATGCTGGAACTAGAGGCTCCTTCACAAACTCCAGACTGTTCAGAACGCCTGTCGCAGTCACATCACCCAACACCTCCGCTATCTCCACTGGCTCTCAATTGAAAGAAGAATACCCTTCATACTCCTCACCCAAGCATACCGGGCCCTTCACAACACCAGTCCTGTGTACCTAACTAGCAGCATCTCCTTCCACGCACTCAAAAGATACCTTCGATCCCAACAGCTCTCTCTGGCCACCGTCCCACATATCAACAAGACCAGAACCAGAGGAGAGTCCTTCTCCTACCTCGTAGCAAAAGCCTGGAACACCCTCCACCTCCGGCAATCTCCCACATTTCCCCAGTTCAGGAAGGACCTCAAGGCCAGCCTCTTCGGGTGACCCCAGCACTCAAGGTAGCCCTCCCCTCCAGTGCCTTGAGACCCGCATAGGTCAGTAGCTGCGCTTTACCAACCCTGATTGATTGCAAGACAGATTGTCTCCAAGTGCTGCTATGGAAGATAACCGTCTGTTGAAACTTTGACATTTGTGAGGGTGGCTGAACATAGATATGATATAATACACTTTAAGACACACATGACAGTTTAACATAGATAGGAAATAAAATAAGTATTTGGAGTAGACCCATGGACATGAGAAAGGATTGTGTCTTACCAGGAGCGACATGTATTCTTTCTGTATGGATGTACTCAGGGACGGGAAACACCCTCTACAACAAGGTTTTTACCAACTTGTGACTTTGCCACACATTTTTAAGCATGCATGTTTGTACAACGTGTATGTTTCTACACTGGATGCATTTACCACGCATTTAAGATAAGTTGGGGCCTTAGGGGGGGGGGATTCCCTCCATAAATACAATGTTTTTATATACAAACAAACAATACGTGGTAATGACAAATGTTTTAAAAACATACACCTTGTAAACAAAATGGGGGTAAAATATGTGTGGTTAAGGCATGCAAAATGTCTCCCTGCATTGTTCCGTTGTACAATCCCCAGGGACATCAGCTCCTGGAAACCTACACCTTGCATTTAGGTGGCTGTGGACATGTGACCATTGAAGCAATTGCTGTTGAAAATAATATTGAGAGAGAGAGAGAGAAAGAGGGCTATAATAGTGTGACTGAGGACAACCTAACAGGTGTGGCAAATTGTGTTGCTGTGTGATGCTGATAAATGTCAAAGGGGGATGGATATAGGATATTCTTTACACAGGGACAGTTTAATAACTGATTATATTTCTGTTTGAGATGACAAAGAGGGTCAATGAGATGCAGATTGACGAACATTACAGTGGAATGGCTTTGGGACACATATATGTTAGCAACATATGTCCGAAGATCAAGCTGCTGCTTAAAGAATGTTCCCTGATGAGGGCTGATGGGTGGGCCCTAGTATGGTTACCAGTGGACATTGAGTCACTCTGTTTGTGGACAGTGACACATGCAGAGTACTGAAATATCACACCACAAACAGTATTTGGTTTTCAGAACATGTCTGTATTAGGTAGCCATTGAATATTCAGTCCACTCTTAGGTGACAGCTGCTGGGACAATGGGGTCATATGAAGGCATTCATGTGACGTGAGGCAGTGGTAGTTATGGGGATAAAATACTCTATGATTACATGCAATATTGGCATGTACATTGTGTAGATAATATGGGATACATCCCTATATTTAACAATTATGTTATGACAGAGAGATTCTATGTTTTTCACTATAGACATAGGCATCATAACTGAACCTTCACCCTTTACATCTGTCAGTGACAGATGCTGAACATGGGCTCCTTTGTCAATAATTTACGTCACTGCCCTCCAACCTGTGCAGTGAAAAACATGAAGAGGCTACATTGACATTGACATAGATTTCGACTTACAGCCTCTGTCATCAGTCTGGCGGGAGAAGCCACTCCACATGGCAGTGAATTCACCACAATGGTAATCATCTCCTCAGTAGAGTTCTTCTACTTCCTCAGTGTGATGTCCAGTAGAATGATGGCTCTCGCTGATGTCTGGCATCACGACGTCTTGCAGTACAAGGTTAAGAGAGCAGAGGCCAGGCTGTGCCACATATTTATATGGTTTATTTTGTAATGTATGTTAGGTATTTTTTAGTTTCTTCAGGTGGTGACTGTTTCCCTATTTCTTTTCAGTTTGTAGTTTTCCACAGTGGTTGTTTTATGGTTGCTGTTTGTAGTATTGTGAGCCACATGTGTCTCCAGCTCCTTATAGAAAGACGTATCAACAACTACACCCATACTAGATGTAAATTTACACACTCTGGGGCAGATATACAAGCCCCTTGCACTGCCAGTACGTCACTTTTTGTAACGCACTGGCATCGCATTTCACTGCCCGTTATTTACAAGAGCAGGAAAAGCCACCCTGCGTGGCTTTTCCTGTCCTTTTCAATATATATCCCCTTTACACGCAGCACTTTGCGTGAAAGGGGCATTCCATGGGTGTTGCTGTGGGTGTTACCACGCGACACCCATGGAACCAGACACATTTCCAGATTTATGAGGGTTCATAAACCTGGAAATGCGTCAGAATGCTGTGCCACCCTCGGGCGTAGCGAGCCGCAACAAGGAGAAATGTTTTCATTTCTCCTTGGTTTTTTTCCTTGTTTAATGTGTGTTGCATTCTACAGCACGCATTGAAAGGCGAAAATGCCTTTAGTGATTGTTTTCATGCACAAAAACAATCTCCCCATGACGTAGGCATCCTTGCACCATGGTGCAATGGTGCCTGCGTCGGTGCATGGCAGCTGTTTGTGCGCCAGCGCAGGGGAGAGCACAGGAATGCGACATATAATTGTAAGTATGTCGCATTCCTGTTCTTTGAAATTGCCGCAGCGTGGCGCAGCCGAAGGGCTTGCGTTGCCGCACTGCAGCACTTTCTTGTAAATCTGCCTCTCTGTTTGTTCACTGTACCCAGCTGTAGATTTAGGCCGGGGCTTAGGCATCAATTTACAGCGCTCCACTCATAGTTTTACCTTTGTGAATTACTTCCATTATCAACAAGGGACTTTGGTTGTCGCTACTTTTAAAAATGTTTTATTATACATACATTCCCGTGAAAGAAATAGAACAGTAAGGAGTTCGTCATTGAGTCGTTTAAAATATTTCAGCACGTGCCAAAGGGCCCTGCATTGTGTCACCAATAACTATGTAGCCTGTGGCCAGACATGATCACTAGCTCCTAGTGTAATATGCGTGACATTTCCGGTCTTTCTTTGTGTAGTAGTCATTCTCGAAGAAGCTATTCTGATCTCACTTCTAGCTGCCTATGTACCGCAATCTATGCCGGAAAATTGATTGCAAATAGCACTACAGAGCAAGTCCTAGCAAAACAATGGTATGGACAGTTTATTTATTTATGCATTTTTATAGAGCGAGGACATTCCCCAAATGTGCTAGTGATTTACAATAAAAATAGATATTTGCATAAGGTTATATAACCCAAGATGCTGGTCACCTTACATAAATCACAGTATTGCTATATCTGAAGAAGATTGTACATTGAAATATGCCAAAAACATGACAGGATGCAATAGGTTATACATTTCAGCAGTTGTAGCAATTGAGTAAGAGGACGTGGACTGGTGCTAAGTACAAGACGGAGACTAGTAAATCGAGGTAGAGGATGCGCTCGTTTATCGTGCTCTGTTTACAAATGCGGTACTACATGGCCAAGACTGACTCCCCACAGTGAATAAATATTGGCTTAACTTTAGAAGCGTGATTCCTCCTGGCCCACGTTTATGAACATGATTTTACACGTATTTTGATTTGTTATTCAGTGAAGATTAATGAAAATATTCACTGCTATCGCGTACTCTGTATGCTATCACACCTTTCCAATGTCCTCTTGCCAAGCTCGTGCCTCAGCCGCCCAGCAGACATACAGCAACCGTACAATCAAAAACTATAGGGTTCTCATTTGGACACTTAAGCGCTCGATACCACTGGAGAAACGACTCAAATATGCTGAGAGTTAAGACAGAGAGGCCCTGATGACCTCTTGGACCCACACTCAGAAAAGATAAGCTACATCCGCAGTGTAGGAAACTACACTAGAACAATCGAATGATGAAAACTCAGGGCCATTAAAGGCGGGCATAAAGCTCCTGCTTCAACATTTAAAAGTTTGTCTTCCTGCTTCTTCCTGTGTAACGTATAACATTCTACCCTAAGCGGGAGGGATGCTCTGAATATAAGGTTATATCCCTTCTGCCTCGAGTAGAGGGCCTGTAAAGACCTCTAAAGCCCTCAGCAGCAGGCTAGAAATACTAGGGCGAATCGGGCTCACACCAAGGTCTGTCTATAGGGATGACAACAGTGAACACTGGAGTGATCTATTTACCTATGTGCACGTGAGCACCTAATTCACCTAACTATCATTAGTTTGTTGCTTGTGTTCTACATGATGGAACATTTGGCATTGTTGGTCCGACTACTATAAGTTACAAAATAGGATCACGCAATAATCAACAAAAAAATTCCCAATAGTCGTCTGACACCACTCGTAGGGGTAGATTTACAAGCCTCATGCGTCACTTTTAACATAGGAAAAGTGACGCAAAAGTGGCGCAAGGGACTTGTAAATCTGACCCCTGATACCTCTGGAGTCAGGCTAAAATAATCGCTGCCCCTGGCATATCAATGTTTTAGGTCCCTACATTAATAGTTGAAAAGGCAGAAATCAACACCACATTTTGGATTAAACTCCCAGGAATGAATCGCCAATTTTTCAATAATTAACTTTTCCAATTAGGCCAACACATCGCACGTATTCTCACCTTCTTTGGAGTCAAACCTTCTCTCATTTCTTTAAGAAGTCGCCCCCATGATCCACCAAGAAACTCAATAACGGCGCAATTTGAAACTTTTCCTCCTTTCTGCCATGTGTGGCGCTATATCCATCACACACAAAGGAGGAGATTTACTAAGATTTAGCGTTGTGTTTGCGTCACAAAAGTAACGCGAATCGGCGCAAAATCTTTTTTTCCTGATCAACTTTCCAGCGCTAAACTTGGTTAGAGCTCAAAATAACGTAAAAGTAATGCGCTGCTTTGCATTACTTTGCGCCATGGGGGCGTACCAAGGGGGGAGCATGGGCGTTTCCTTCAACCAGGGGTGTTCCCTTCAACCTAGCTTATTTGAGTATTTTCCTGTGGCTAATTGCAATCCTTTATATTAGTGTCTTTATATTAAGAATTGTACATGTCACACACCTCCCTTAATACCCATCCAACGTAAGTGTTTCCTCATTTCAAATTTCACATCTACATTGCTGGATATGCTTCACCTCATTTTGAAGATGGAAGGTTTAGTGGCTACTTTCTTGACCTTCAACCCAGGGCCCAGGGTTCCAGACTCTGCTTTATATTTTACCAAAAAGTTTTCATTCTCAGGACTGCACTTTCTTTTAAGGATTTTTTGCTAAAACGTAAGTTGATTTTAATTCCTGTCCAAGACACACTGAAACAACAGCTCAGATCTATTCGAATTGCAAGCAATCGATTGGTGCGAGTCATATCTAGAACCAGGAAGTGCTGTATATTTTCACCTCTATCAGGGTGCAATTGACACAAACCTCTGCTCTCTAATGGAGATGTTTGGAAGTCCCAGAAATGTATATTATCACCAGAGTGTGGTAGTTTCGAATTCGTGTTGAGTTGGTTTCCCAAGGCTACCAGAGAGACAGGAATTCCTCTTCTCCAAAAAGTGCTAAAATGAATGAGAGCACAGAATGCTCTTTTATATGAGAAAGCCTTAAATTTGTTGGAGATATATTCTTAGAAATCACCACAAACTGATGATGTTGATCTCCCTTGTATGTCAAAATGACTTCACTCCCTGTAAAGATGCTCCTTGTCACACTGCCTGACCAAAATGGCATGCACCTGCCAATTAGAGGAAGGAAAGGGCAGCGCCCACACTGCCAGGCCCTCATGCCTCACTGGAACACATGCATCATGGAGTAGCTGGCATATGCCCTTTTGGTTATGCATGGAGGACTGGGTCACAAGAGTGAGTACCTCATTTGCGCCCACTCTCTTGTCCCTTTTCCTGCTCACAGGAATAAATCGTGAATTGAAACTGGTGAACATTTTTGCTAGGGCCAAAATGTTGTCTGCAATTTTTTTAAAAAACATATTAATATTAATAGTCATGCTTTATGGTTACCTTTTGTGAGATAGACTGAAGACTATCCAATAAATGATGTGGAGGCGAACATAAGAAAGAAAATCTAATCACTGCTCCTAATTTGAATGCAGTATTACTTTGACTCGAGCTGCCGAGTGTCAGCGTTTGCTGACAATGTGCGAGTTGCAATAAAAGTATCATTCGTGTTGGGAGCTCGGCCTTGGAAGTGATTTTAGGACTACATTAACATTTGACACCGCCAGTAATTCCAGTGTTACTCTATAAAAATAGTTCGCAGTTTTTGATTTTACATTCATTATCCTGCTTGCCAAAAGTTCCGAATGAAGAAATGAATTATCATGACGTTATTATTTTTCCCTCGCGTGTCTTTTCATGCACCATATATGTTTCGTTGCTCTTCCGTGTCACCTGTTCTCTTGGGGAAAACACCCTAGAAAAGGAATAAAAAATAAACTTAAACGAAAATCCATAAAGAAATGCGATTTATTTGAAAACAACTGCACAGTTTCCCTAGTTTGAGTTCTAGATATTATGGACACAGAAATATGGAAAAGTAGAGAACACCTAAAGGAAATCAGTGCCTTACGCTGTGAATCATATTCAGAAAGCAACGAACAGCCAATTCAGGATTTTGTCCGCAGTACTCTAGATTAAAACTGTCCGAGAGAAATACCACAGTGAACATCATTATTACTTTTGGGTGGTTTTACTCCTCCATTCCAAGAACGGACTGATTAATCTGTGCAGTTTCTTCCTTTACGACACGTTATCCCACTGCAAAATTTCCTAAGTAGTTGAGCCATTCTCTGAGGCCTAAATGTATTTTTATCCAGGGACCATATTGTGAGGGATTGTGCTGGTTTAACGCAGAGCACCCCCCCACCATTAGTGCGCCGCATTTACAATGCAGCGCACCATGGGGCAAAAATGGCACAGATGCGTCACACATCTGTGTCATAAAGGCGGCGCATTGCTATAATTGCGTCACAAGCGCGTCGCAGCTCCAGCAATGCTCTAGGGGGCCCTATCTGTCGAATGCTACGTCAATCCTTACGCCTGCTTCAAGTGAGCGCAGGGTTCTGATGCAGCATGGGCACAAAAGTGACTGAGTGAAATCTTGTAGATTTCACTCAGCCACTTTTAGGAGGTGTCCCTGCGCCAGAATGCCCTCCCCCTGCGCAGGAACGCCTCCTTCTGACGCAGGGCTTTACAACGTGACACATCTGGGAGATACGTCATGTTGTTAATACCCCGCCCCATGGCACATCTTTTGCGCCGCCACTGCGTCACAAAAGGGACGCAACAGCGGCGTAAAAGAGGCGCAAGGGGCTTGTAAATCTGCCCCGCAGTGTGTAAAGTTAAACAAATTAAGCCAGTATTCAGCTCAGAAACAGAAAGTCAAACCTTACTCAATGTTTCTGACTCTTTGTTGAGCCACCAAAGCCCATCATGAAATGGTCCTTGCTGTTTAAGATGCAAGAAGGCTTTAACTAGCAGGCGACGTTTCATTGAATGTTGTCTTTGCTTCTATATCATCACAGTATACATATGTGCTTGTTTTATGTTTAATCTAAGATTGCTGCCTAAAGAGGATGTTTATCTGTTTCAAAAGAGAGACTGGCACATACCACTGATTCCAACAAGGGGGGCATTCATTTTTTTAAAGTTTAAAGTTAATTGAAAGACGATATAATTGCATACACAGGAAGTAACATCATATAGAAGTAATCGTATAATATGCATGCTATAAATACAAGAATAAAATAAAACAAAAAACCTATAACGACATATGAAGCCAGGGAGGGAGTGAGGGAAAGGGGGGGGCAATAAAAGGGAGGAGGAAAAATCCAAAATTCTTATTACAATATTATTTTGAAACAGCAGTCATAGTAACAGAAGCAAGCAAACCTGAACTTCTACTTCATATAACAGAATTAATAGAAATCTATAAAGCTTAAGTAAACCAAATATAATAATTGAGAAAAGAAAGGAGTAATATATAAAAAGTACAACTAGAACTAATATGAAGACGACAACAACAATTTATGGAGGTTTTCTAACTTCATCAGGATTATTAACTATAGTTGCGGATTTTGTAGCAATATCAGTTAGATAAGTGGCTAAAGCAAGCTATAAAAGATCCCTTTTAATGGAGCGGGATATTGGAGAAACATTGCAAGTATCCAGTCTATGATGAAAGCAAACAGCATTCCACCAAGCTCTGAATGGAACTCTGTCAGCCTGTTTCCAATTAGAAGTTATTAAGTGGGGGGCGTGGCTTGAACGCCGGCCAAGATGGCGGCGTAGCTCCGGAGCTCCGGACACAGCCTTGGCGCATCTTTTCCCCTCGCAGCACTGAAGGGGTTTTGCTGACTTTCAGAGGTGGATATGTCGACCGGAACGTGAGGTGCGCTGCTCGCTCTCTCCGTTTCCCGGTTTTTGCACGAATTTCGCGCGCTGTCACAGAGGTCCCGATTCCGGCGATTGAGGCCGCCATTTTGTGCGCCGGCCGCTTTTTCCTCACGGCGGCAGGCGAAGCAGTTGCTGATATGCCGCATATATTGCCAGCATCCGGTATACAGCCCTAATTGAGAGGTGAGCCATCTTTCCAGCCTGGTGTGGCTTATGGACATTTTCTTTTCTTTGCGCATGGAAGACCTTGCATTTGTGCTCCCGCCCGCCATTTTGTGGCCTTCCTCAAGGCCTTGTTGATAAATGCGGCTTGCTGTTTTCACCATCCTTTCTGAACTTTCATCATTGCTCATTGCCTAAGCTGCGTTCCTTGCTTATTGCACGGGGGAGTTCATGTGTCCTCTTCTTTCATGCTATGGCTCACTCAGCTTGTTTTTCCGGCTCTGCAATGGCCCTCTTATGATTACCTCATGACTTTGCGAATCTCTCATTTTACTTCAGGCTTTCATAGAGTAACCCTACTCATTATCTTTTCTACTATTTAATGCCTGCAATTTGCTATCTCTATAAGGTGCCTACACTCCCGCCTCGCTCCATTTGACTCATTGCTCCCTCTCAACTGCTTCTCTGAAGTTCATGGGGAAACTTCGCAATTTGAAACTCAACTCCGCATCTAAAGTGCCGGTTGGATCAGACTCTGACTCGCCTATCCCAGACATGGAAGAAGGTCGGCCATCAAAATCCGACTCCGCTCATGGAGCCATTCCTAAGGCTTCCACTGGAAACAAAACGACATCCTCTTTAGTTTCTTCCAAGCGTTTGAAAAAGGACCCTCCTTCGCCTGGGAGTACTTCTTCTCCCTCTTCTATGGATCTCATCTTGGAGGAGCTGCGAGCATTCAAGCCATTCATGGAAGCCACCACCAAAAACATGCAGACTATGCCGGAGAAGTGGTCGTCTCTGGACACGCGTGTTCACACCCTGGAACAGTCCACAGAATCCTTGCAGTCTTCTTATTCACGTATCCCGTCCATTGAAGCGGAAATACTACTACTTAAATGACAGACGGAGGAGTTGGAAAACAGAAATCGTAGGAACAATTTAGGCTTGTACGGCCTTCCGGAACTTTCAGAAGGGTCAAATCCTACCACTTTCTTCCAGTCTTTCCTTGCCAAGATCCTAGACACTCCAGCCTTGTCTTCCATCAACATTCAACGAGCTCATCGCCTTGGTCCTAAGGTTGCTACCAAGCCTAGGGGTGTCATCATGCTTTTTCTCCAATACACTGACCTTCTACAGGTCCTTTCAGCCGCCAAGCTCAAGAAACAGATCATTTGGGAAGGCCACCGTCTCTACATATCACAGGATGTCTCCAAGGCTACCGCGGAGCGCAGGAAGAAGTTTTTAGCCATGAGACCGCAGCTCAGAGCCCTTAATGCCAGATATGGTCTTCTGCATCCTTGCCTCTTCAAGGTTACGTATAAAGATAGAACAATCACCTATGAGGATCCTGAGGCCCTGCAAGCTTTTCTTCACAGACATGGCCCTGATGTCATGGATATGTCCAAGCCCGGTTGACTGGTTTTGTTCGCTATTGTTTTGATTTCATTATAATATGGTTCTGGTTTCCTCCTTGTTCGTTCTGATGCGGTTTTGATGTATTTATTGTTGTCATTATGTTTGCCTACCCTTTTGTGCTCCTACTGTTTCAACCCATCTCTCACCTTGTTTATTTCACTTCCATGCATATATCCTAATGTTTCTTTTCTTCAGCAGGTACTCCCCTTCTCTCCGTCATCCTGTTTTACCTCACTATTCCTCGTGCTGCCCTTTTGATGTCATAGCAATTGAGGTTTGGTGTTCGCTCTGGATGTTGTCGCCGTCATCTCCTGCCACCACCATCCCCTATCTTTGTTTTGTTTTTTTCGTTTTCGTAAGTATGTTTCTCAGTCGTTCATTTTGGACGTGTACTGTCTTTTTGTTCGCTAGTGTTGCTGACCTCTTTTCTACTTCTCTTATCATGGACTCTTCTCAACTTTTCTTTCCTTCGTCTTCTCTTTTTCTTTACTTTCTTCTTCTCTGCTCTTCTCTATGCTTTTCTAGATTTAACATTGTTCTCATTCTTGAATCTTCTATCTTTTCACTGCCCTCTTCTATTTTTCTCACTTTCTCTCCATTGTACTTCTTATGCATTACTGAGCATGTTGCTCTTAGCTGTTTTTCTAAATTGTTTCATTCCGTGTAACGACATGGAACGTTAAGGGATTAAATAATCCCATTAAAAGACAGAGGGTTCTCTCACAATTAGCTAGACTTAAAACTGATGTTGCCCTCCTTCAAGAGACGCATCTTGCTGAACCGGAGGCTTTGAAACTTAAACGCTGTTGGGTGGGTCATGTTCTTTGTTCTCCTACGACGTCTAGGAAGAATGGTGTTGTACTGTTAATACATAAAAAGTTAAATGTTTCCTCGATTACTCATGAATGTGATGTTGATGGCCGTTGACTCATTGTTAATTTACTCATTGATAATATCCCACTCACCCTTTTTAATGTGTATGCTCCTCACGGAATTGATATATCATTTTGGCCTGCTATTTCTTCCAAGTTGTCTTCCCTTTCTGGAGATTACATACTCCTCGCTGGAGACTGTAATCAGATTGTTGATCCCTTTCTTGACCGACACTCAAAAGTTACTTTTGTTCCCTCTAGAATGCACACGCAGTTTGTGAACTCCTTCCAAAATAATGCATTGGTAGATATTTGGAGACTATGCAATCCTGATGTTAGAGAATATAGTTTTTTCTCCCCTCCCCATCAATCTCAATCCCGTATTGACCATATCTTTCTCAGCAAACCCTTATCGCAACACGCTATTCGTTCTGAAATTGGTTCCATTTTACTCTTTGACCATGCCCCAGTTTTTGTAGATCTTGACCTACTCCCATTCTCTCCCCACTCGGGCAGATGGTGATTTAATAATGCTTTACTTTTGGAACCCACCTTTTGTACCGAATTTACTGCTTTTGCCAAGGAATTTTTTCTTTTAAATCAAACCCCTGACTCCCCCTTTGTTATGGTTTAGGATTCATTCAAAACAGCCTCTAGGGGTTTTATTATTAACTTTGTATCTCGACGGAAGAAACTACGAGAGGCCAAGTCGGAGAAAATTTTGGCTGACATTAAAGTTTTAGAACATGCTTATTACGCTTCTAAATCTGACTCCTCCCTTAAGGCTCTTATTGATGCAAAAATCTCTTTTCATAAATTCACAACAGACGCAGCTTCTAATATTCTGCTAAAATGTAATTCTAGATACTATGGGGGTAAGAATAAAATGGGGAAGCTTTTGGCCAACTACTTAAAGATCCGTAAAGAACGCACAAAAATCCAATCTATTAAAACTTCTTCTGGTGAATCCACATTTAAGGATAAAGATATTCTCACTGAATTTGCCAAATTTTATGATACGCTTTATACTCCAGAACAGGTTCCAACATCTGACGACCTCCTTTCCTACTTTCAATCCCTTCCAGCTCCCTCGGTTTCACATGTTGACTTTCGCACTTTGGAACAAGACATCTCGCTTTCTGAAATATCCCATGCTGTGTCTAAACTTCATCATGGTAAATCTCCGGGCCCTGATGGTTTCACAATTGAATTTTACAGACACTTTGCCTCTCTTCTTCTTCCTAAACTCCTACTTTTATTTCAGTCTTTCTCTGATACCGGTTCTTCTAGTGGCTCTTTTCAACAAGCCTTAATTTTCTTAATTCCAAAGGAGGATAAGGACCACTCCTTATGCAAAAACTATAGACCAATATCCTTGGTTAACACTGATTACAAGATTCTAGCGAAGCAATTAGCATTACGCATGGATCCCCTTTTACCAGATATAATCGGCCCAGAACAATCTGGTTTTGTCAAGGGGCGTCTCTCCTCTGATAATTCCCGGGTTTTTCTTAACATTCTTAGCAAATCTTCTTCCCCCACTCTTCCTTTCGCAGCTATCTCCCTAGACGCGGAGAAGGCCTTTGATAGGATTGGGTGGGACTTCATGTTTCAGGCTTTACGTTGGATTGGTATTCCTCCTAAATTTATTTCTATTATCTCTTTACTTTACTCTAATCCTCAAGCTTCTATTTTTGTTAATGGGATGTCCTCTGATCTTTTTTCTTTACATAGAGGGGTTCGACAAAGTTGCCCCTTATCTCCCTTAGTTTTCGTTTTAGCCTTAGAACCCTTCCTTACTAAAATTCGTCTAGATGACACTATCTCTGGCTTTCCTTTTGGTTCCCAACAAGTCAAACTGTCGGTTTACGCCTATGATATTCTTTTTAATTGCTACAACCCTGTTACTTCTACCCCCTCTTTTCTTCAGCAGGTCTCTTCCTTTTCTGCAGTTTCCGGATATCGTCTGAACGCTGACAAGTGTGAAATTTTACCTTTGAATCCTCTTTGTCAGAAACATTTCTTTTCTTGCACAGGTTTCTCATGGCAAACATCCAAAATCAAATGCCTGGGAGTATGGTTTGCTCCTTTATTATCTGACACTCTTAAACTGAACTTTGATTACATTCATAAGAAAATGGATACGGCTATCACCCGTTGGCATCCGCTCTTTTTGTCCTGGTAGGGTCGACTCAATTCTATAAAGATGATGCTATCCCCTTTGCTTCTTTATACTATTTCTATGCTTCCCCTACACATTCCTCTCTCTTTCTTTAAGAAGGTTGACTCTTTATTACAAAAATTCCTATGGAACGGTAAGCGTCCTCGTATAGCTATTGCCTCTCTGCGTAAGGACAAAGCTCAATCTGGAGTCCGTTTTCCTGATTTCAAACAATACCACCGCGCTTTTTCCCTGAAGCAAACAACTCGCTGGCTTTCATCTGATCTGCCTCATTATTCCCCTATATGGCTAAGTATGGAATTCTCTTTCATTTCTCCTTTTACCTTCTGTGAATTCCTTTCCTTTACGTCTTCTTTAACTCGTCTTCGCTCGCCTATTCTTTCACATTCTCGTAATCTCCTTTCTCCCTACTTAACTTCATCCTACCCATCCCTTCTCTCCATTCACGAACAGCCGATTTGGAATAACTCTCTTTTCAAAATTCGTAATCGTACCATTTTTTGGAAAACTTGGCACTCTCGAGGAATTTGTTGGATTTCTCAACTACTTTCTCAGGCTACGCCTCTTTCCTTCCAAGATCTTCAATCCCTTTTCTCCTTGCCTGCTTCTGCCCAAGCACAATACAATACCCTTTATCCAGTCTTGCTTTCCTACCTTCAATCTCTTCCACCTTCCAACGATGTTCCTTTAGAACACAGACCCACTTCCCTTTTACTGGAGACCTCTCCTTCTGCTTCCGCTCTCTATAATTCTTTCCGTTTTTCTACTGATCGGTTGAAGTCTCGTGTTGAACTTGCGTGGGAGTTAGATTTTTCTCAGAATTGGCCTATACTTTTTTGGGATAAACTTTGGACTAAACTTCATAAGACCTCTAGAGCTGCTAACACTACCCAAAACTTATTTTTCATTTATCACAGAACTCTATTTACTCCACTTGCTTTGTCCCGTTTTTCACCAGACACTCCCTCTACTTGTTGGTCTTGTCCTTGCCCTTCTGCTGACCTTAAACATATGTTATTTGAATGCCCGCCTACTTCCCAGTTCTGGCAGTTGGTTTGGGGGCAAATACAAAAGATTTTCCATTTTCAGGTTCCCTTTTCCTCCTCACTAGTTTTTCTTGGCTCCCTCTCATCAGAGCTTCCTCACTCCCCCAATCACTACCCTTTACTTGACCTTTTCATTGCTATAGCCTTTCATATTATCACTTCTAACTGGAAACAGGCTGCAAATATTTCATATCAGTCTTGGTGGAATGCAGTCTGTTTTAACCATCGATTAGACACCAATTATGTATCTCCCATCTTCCTAGCTATCAAACGTGACCTGATTTGGCTCCCTTTGGTAACATACCTCTCTTCCTCTGCTCCTCTTCATCCCTCTCCTGCTCCTGATACAGTTGAAGTTCGCAAACCTCCATGATTTTCTTATTACCTATTATCTCTCTTTAATTGATTAATATAATTATGGTATTTCTTTACACTGTGTTTTTTCTTATTGTATTTATACTCTCATGATATGTTCATAATTCCTCATGCTAGTAATGCTTACTTTTTATGAAATTGTTATTATATTGTTTATTTCTTCCATCCACTTATTGTAACTCTTCTCCTTCATCCCCCTTCCTTCCTCCCCCCCTATTTTTTCTTCCTCAATAAATCAAACTTAAATTTTTTTTAAAAAAAAGAAGTTATTAAGTGAAGGGCTATTGCTAATAACAAGTCAATTATTGAAGGATTGGGAGATGGGTGAGGCCAAGAGAGTGATAAAGCCTAAAAAGATGTTGGATATGGAAAAAGGAATTTGAGTATTGAACAATTTATTAATTTGGGACCAGACTAAGGACCAAAAACGGTACAAGGAAGGGCATTCAAAGATCATATGTTTTAAATCAGCTGAAGTAGCTACACATGACCAACAGGACGAAGAAAAGTCTGCAGAAAAAGAGGCTAACTTCAAGGGGTTTAAGAAAAGGCATTTGTAAATAAAATAAAGAGTCTGGGAAGTGTTCGCTGCTCTGGATGTTATATGAATTTTTAGCCATAATTTGTCCCAAAAAGGAATAGACCAACATTCTGCAAGATCCTTTTCCCAAGCCAACTCAGCCTTCCCCTTATTCCTGACAGATGAGAAAAACAACTTTCTATATAAAGAGGAGGCTGTAGAATTAGTAGATAATAAAGGATAAAGATTGGAGCATTTGGTAGGTATAGTAGGATTAGACGGTAAGGAAAGAAGATATTGTATAAGAGGGGGAAGAAGCAAGTCATATTGAGACCTACAAGCAGAGGATAAGGAATATTTTAACTGAAGGTCTGAAAAGGATAACGGACTATTATTGAATACCAATTGAGAGATCCAAAGTAGACCCTTGAGTCTCCAAGATTTCCAATAAATAGTACAGCCTTTAACGCGTAAAAGGTGATTGCGCCAAATAGGTTGCTGATCGAGCGAGAAAGATGAAGGATATGATGATAGAAGAAGTGGCGTCAATAGTGTGCGTGTATGGGAAACAACTTGTGAGCAAAAAGAAGAGATACTATTAGTAAAGGCAAGAGATTCTTGAAAGTGAAAAGGAGCTATAATTATTTTTTCGATATTCAACCAAATAGGAGGATGGACACAATGATCAAGAGAAAGCCAACGTGAGGATTGTCTGAGAGAGAAGACATAATGATAGGATTTAAAATCAGGAAACTTGAGACCACCAGAGGATTTGTCAGCTTTAAGAGCGTTGAGCGCTATTCTTGAAATTGTATTTTTCCAAAGGAATTCATTTAACAGGGAGTCAATTCTTCTAAAGTAAAAACCCGGGGTATGGACTGGGATCATAGCCAACATATAGAGAATTAACGGAGAAAGCATCATCTTAATAGAGTCTAAGCGACCTCACCATGAAAGAAAAAGAGGGTGCCATCTGTCAAAAGATGCAGATAAATGTTTAGTAAGTACATCAACATTTTCTTTTAAGGTTTCTGAAATAGAAGGGGAAAACCACAAGCCTAAGCATTTTATTTTAGAGGTTTTCCAGGAAAACCCAGTGGAGAGAAAGTCTTGTTTTTGACATAGAATATTTAAAGGAAGAACCTCACATTTATCCGAATTAAGACGATAACCGGATAAGTGAAAAAAAGTGTCAACTTGAGAAAGAAAGACTGGAAGACAAGAAGAGGGGTTGGAGCAATATAGCAGAATGTCATCGGCGTAAACAGTAAATTTAACCTGACAATCGTCAAGTTTAAAACCACTAATTCCATCATCCAACCTGATTTTCATTAAGAAAGGCTCTAATGCAATTATAAATAAAAGAGGAGAAAGAGGACATCCTTGACACACACCTCTGGAAAGTGAAAAATAATCAGAGATTCTGCCATTAATAAAAATAGAAGCTTTAGGACGAGAATAAATTAAAGAAATAAAAGAAATAATTTTAGAAGGGAACCCAATCCATTTAAGGGCATGAAACATGAAATCCCAACCAATCCTATCAAATGCTTTTTCAGCATCCAATGCAATTGCAGCAATGGGATAGTCGAGCGAAGAGGCCTTACTTAAAATGTTTAAGAAAACTGTAGAGTATCTGAGGACAAACGACCTTTAAGAAAACCTGATTGTTCTGGACCAATAAGTTTAGGTAGGATGGGATCAATACGGAGGGCTAGAATCTTAGCAAAAATCTTATCATCCAAATTAACTAGGGAGATTGGGCGATAATTTTTACTGAAAGCAGGATCTTTAATTTCCTTGGGAATTAAACAGATCATGGCTTCCAGAAAAGGTCCAGAAGAAGAACCATTCTTAATAAAAGATTGATACAATGTGAGGAAGTAATAAGGATGCGAAGTGAGCATAAAATTCAATAGTAAATCCATCCGGACCAGGTGCTTTTCCTCTCTACAATACGGATACAGCATGTTTAATCTCAGATAGCGTGATGTCAGCTGCTAATGAGGTAAAATCAGAATCATGTGGGGGAGTAGAATTTATTGATTAGAAGAAAGAGGAAAGAGCCTCCAAAGAAGGTTGGTGTTCTGGTGTGTACAAATTTTTATAAAATGAAACAAACGCCTTCAGAATATCATCATCTTTAAAAAGCGATAAGCCTACATCATTATGTATGGAGTCTATTTTTGTCCGTTCATGGCAAATCTTCAAATAATTAGCAAGAAGTTTACCAATTTTATTTTGACCCCCATAATAACAAGCACTACTTTTTAGAAGATAAGAAGATGCAGCTTCCGTAGTAGATTTATTAAAAGATATTTTTGCGTCAATTAACTTTTTTAATGATGTTTCAAAGTTAGATCGGTGATAACAGTATTCAAGATGTTTAATCTTAGTTACTGACAACAAGAAGTGTGGGGGAGGGTCTAGGGGGCAATATTTAAAGACCAGATTTACTCCATACCCTTAATTGCAAACCTAACTAACTGCAGGGAGAAAACCGGTCTGTTTGGTGTGACAGAAAGACCACCAATGCAGGAGCAAGTACAGTTCACCAATAGTACATAGCTTGTCCAATCCCGGGCCTGAGTATAGTTTCAATCAGCCCACCCATTTGGCAGAACTTCATCATCTGGAAAACCAAGAGAGAAGGGTCACCTGTAGCTAAGATGATACCAAGGCTAATGTACATAAATACTAGACCTCCTACTCTCAAACAGTCTCAGCCAATATGTTTGTTCAAGGTATGTGAGGACTGATTGAGAGCAGTGCAAGTGATAAAGTGTGTGTAATAAAAATGACTAAAAGGACAAACGATATGTTTATTGGGGATTGTCCTAATGCCATATGATAAAAACCGCCTGATAGTGTGAGATAATTTTGACTATCTATTGACTAGAAGTGAGGTCGACATGTTTCAGCCGTATAGCTTGTTGGCTCGGCTTTCTTCAGGACCTTATAAGTGAGATGTGCTACTGCAAAAAAATCATAAGTGAAAAGTATTTCATTAATACATTCAACAGAAGAGAAATAAATCAGTGGTCTGTTACCACCCTACCAGACATGTATCCCATGTGTGTGTAGTTTGAGAGCTACTTCTTCATCCATAAAAACAAGGAGGAATACTGTCAGAGTCAAGCAACTCAACTTAAAGTGGTGAACAGAGAGTGCGCTCCACACACGGAGGTGAATCATATCACTTTATTGTTCAAGCATTGTATTCGACTTTCCCATTCAACATAAGGTGCTAATTTGGGGAATTAAGATAAAAAAAATTGACAATTTGGAGGTTACTCACCCAGCTTTTTGTGGGAGTAAGCCTCACCTCACCCAGCAATTGCTCGGTGGCTGAGGCCCCGCTCTAGTACTGAGAAAGAACACAAGGGGACAAAGGGTAATCGCATTATCCATCTTATATGCCCCTAGTTTGCTCACTCAGAAAAAAAACTCTATCTAAAGACCACAAACCATGTCATTCAAAGCCAGTAGCGGCCACAGACTGACAGCAACTAAAGTATAGATGGCAGACAAAGTGCATTCTCCCCCCACCACACTGCATGCTTTACAAGGACCCAACCCCACATCAAACTCTGGAGTCGTACTTGATTTTCTGCAGTGTGCTGCTTGTTTATTAAAATTTAAGTTCTCCGGTCAATTACCTCATTGACCCACCAATCTCTTTATTTATTCGTACATATTCCAATACAGTATTTAAGAATAAACTTGCACTTATAATACAATATATACATTCACCGCCCATTCCACTGGGCCTTTTATTTGACTTCAGGGTTGCGCCAGCAGGCCACAATCCAGATCACCTGCCCCTTAACGTTAACCCCCTTCTGGTCAACAGAGCCGCAGGTGAGGAAAGCGCCCACTTGGGCAACCAGAGGCCTCTGGGGTAGGGCTGAAAAGCCAAGGCCACCAGCAGGTCGGCCCCAACTCTCCCGCCAGCCCAGAGTCCATACTGATTTAGCAAACCTGTTCAGAGTTAACTGTCACTAGACAAGAAGTTCCCGTGGTATTCTTGTCCGGAACCCCGCCACAGGACAAGGAGCTTACTGGCGGACTCGACCTCCCCCCCCTGCGCTCAAGAGCTTCGGAGACGGCCCCTAGCACAGTTTCTATAAATATCTCCATACCCGCCTCCGACAGGTGGACTCCGTCCTCTGCGTATAGCTTCGGCCTTTCTGCCTGAATTAATTTATGGCAAATCGCTTTAATACTCGATTTTTGCAGGATTTCCGCCACCGATTGGTTCAGTCTTTTGACAGATCTGTTTATTGCCTTCATGGGTGCGCCCCGAGCCCACACGAGTCTCGGGATGACTTCCGACCATAGTACTATAGCTTCTGGGAAAATGTTTTTGATTGCTGCTAGGGTAGAAAACAGGGACTCCTTCACTTCTCTCCTCCCGCCTGGGATCATGTCGTTGCCTCCGCAGTGCAACACGAATACATCTGGCGAAGGCATGCCTTTTGCCAAAGCCGCTTTTACATCCCTCGGGACGTCCGCCAGGCGCTGCCCGCCTATCCCCACCCAATGATGGTCACAACCTCGCATCATGGTCACCCTGTCCATGAGTGTCTTTTCGAAGTGCGCCCCGGCCCTGCGAATGAAGGAGTGGCCACACCAACAGATTTGGGTTCTCTTAGGGGGGGTACCTAAAGTAAATATGAAGAGTAAATGTGAAGAGATACAGTCAGCCGATTCTCACAAAGGGGACGCAAGCTAAAGATACGTCAGACTAATTGCGGGCGGATATAACGTTCGTAACACGCTGATTTCCAACGACCCAACCTCTTGATTACCTGTTCGGGTAGGCCTAAGCCAGCAGCCGTTGTCGCTGCTCCAATTCTAAACGAATGTGATGTAAAATCGGTCGGATCAACTCCGATCCGTGCCAAGGTCATTTTAACTACTCGAGTGAACTGGAACCTGGTAAGTGGTAACCCATTCTCATGAATCAAGAGTCTATCATCGGCTCCCTGGGGCCTGACTTGGAGAAATACCCTCAGCAAGTTGACCGGACAGAAGGGCTCACCCTCTACTCTACCCAGTTGTAACCAGGTACCTTTACCCAGCGGATCCGTTTTCGATCTCCGCACCCTCATCCGCAGGACACCTTTGGACTCGATTATATCAGAGCACTTCAGACCCCCTTCCCTATCCGATTTGGACGTCGGAAGTAATTCTGAAATTCGCAGAGCCCCACAAAAGGCTAAGGTATAAGCCACCCTGAACAGTTGCGTCTCATACTGGGAGAAACAAACGAACGGCAGAGCTCCTAAGATTTTAATCAATTTTTCTACGTCTATCGGCCTCCTAGAATCCTTCTCCCCGGGCGCTAGGCGCTCCCAACCTCTCATTGCTCTTCTAACTCTCTGATCTTTTGTCGGATCCGAAACCCCCCGTAGACCCGCATAAAATGCTAACGCCGACAACTGTCTTTTCATGAATGCTACCGACTTCTCTTGCTCTTTCTGCTGCACGATGAAGCCTAATACACTCTGGGGGGCAAAGATGTCCGCTACACCCACACCCCTCAGGTATGCCATATACGAATCCCATGACCTCTGATACATACTCTTAGTCCTTGGAGCCAAGGATGCAGATATCAACTCGGCGGCTGTGGGGCACCAAACTTCCATAGCTCCGCTGGGAAGGCTGGCATTGACGTCTCCGCCTGGGGCCAATGCTCCCGGAACTCTGTTAACTTAAAACGAGACAATGCATCAGCCGCTTTGTTTTCTACACCTGGAACATGTTTCGCAGTGAATTGGACATTATGGCTCAGGCACTGCAAAACCAATTCTTTCAAGAACCTGAGTACCCAAGTACAGGTAGCCCTCTGGCTATTAATCACCATGACTACGGACATGTTGTCCGACCAGAATACTATACTCTTGTTTGCCAGCAGATCTCCCCACAAGTGCAAAGCTACCACTATGGGGAAAAGTACAAGGAAGGAAATGTTAGTAGTCAGGCCTCGCTCGATCCAGTCATCTGGCCAGCACTGCATACACCATTTTTGACCGAATATAGCTCCGAAGCCAAAACTACCTGCAGCGTCGGTGAACAGCTCAAGATCCGTATTAGAAGAACAGGCTGCTCGCCACAACACCGTGCCATTGAAGTCCCTCAAGAAACTTCTCCAAATCATAAGATCCTCTCTAACTTCAGCTGAGAGCCTCACTCTGTGGTGTTTGGCCCGCAGTCCAGACATTGCCCTCGCTATACTCCTAGAGAAGGCCCTGCCCGTAGGAATGACCCGCAGAGCAAAGTTCAGTTGACCCAGAAGAACTTGTAGCTGATGTAAGGTTACCTTCCTTGCCCCCAGGCAGCCATCAATAGCGGCCCTAAAGGCATCGACCTTGACTTTTGGCAGCCTGCACACTCCTGCTGTTGTATCAATCTCTATGCCCAGGAAGGTCAAACACGTGGTCGGGCCTTCGGTTTTTTCCGCCGCCAAAGGTACTCCGAGCGCCTCAGCCAAGCGCTGGAAGCCCAGCAGGGCCTTCCTGCACGACTAGGAACCCTCGGGACCCATGAACAGAAAATCGTCCAGGTAGTGGACTACAGCATGTGAGTTGTCCGAGGCCAGAAACTGCTCAACCGCCCATTCTAGGAACCTTGCGAAAGTCTCGAAAACTGCACAGGCAATAGAACACCCCATAGGCATGCACAAATCCAAAAAATAGTTACCGTCAAATGTGAAGCCCAAGAACCTGGTGTCGTCCGGATGCACGGGCAGTAACCTAAAGGCTGATTCAATATCGGCTTTAGCCATTAGGGCTCCCTCCCCAAATGCCTGCAATTTCTCAATAGCCGTGTCAAATTTGGTATACCTCACCGAGCACAGATCCGGGTCTAGCTTATCGTTTACCGAGAGCCCTGGGGGACTCGATAGATTATGGATCAGACGAAATTTACCTTCCTCCTTTTTTGGAACTAGACCCAATGGGGAACAAACCAGATTATGGGTAGGTGGTTCTGTGAAAGGGCCCCCAACCCGCCCCAATGCTACCTCCTTCATGATCTTTTCTCGAGCTGCCTCCATATTTCGCAACACTGAGCTCTGATTGCGAGGTGGGACATTGGAAGGGGGGGGCTGAAGACGGGATACGAAAGCCAATTGTAAAACCATGCAGTAGGAATTGAGCCTCCCCAAGATTATCGTACTTACTGAGGAGGTGTGTCAGGACATGCCGTTTAATTGGAGTTGGTAGCTTTGTCAGGGGTCTTAGTTGGCTTTCCTTTTGGGGCACTGTGGCTGGCCTGTTCTTTGGGGTTACCAGTATTCTTAAAACACCTGATCTCGGGATGAGAGGTACCCCCGCAGTAGGAACAGCAGTGTTTGAATTTACACGCGACCCCCCTGGTACACTCATTTCTATTAAACTGCCAGCAGGCCTGTTTTTTCTCACCGACCCCTTTGTCAGTCCGAAAGGACTGGCTCTGAGTTGAGGGTACCGGGGTAGGCGTTGAAGGGGTGGAATAGAAGACTGTATGCCACAAATTAATCTCCCGCTGGTCCCATGCTATACCCGGGTGAACTGCCTTCATCTGCCTGAACATTTTATCGTATTTCAGCCACCCCTGGCCTGGAAACTCTGTTGCCGCACCATGTATCAAGGATATATAGCTCATCATTTGCGGGCCTAAAACCGGATATTTCTCAAGCATAACAGCGGCATATATTGCAAATCCCGTGATCCAATTCTTCATGGACCATTCTACCCATGATTTCTTCTGATTGTAATCTCCCTCCTTTCCGGCTTTGGGTTTTCCCGCCGCCACCCCCGCATTGATAAGGTCGAACACTTCTATGTATTCGCCCCTGAGTATTCTGTCCTTCATATCTGCTGGCACATGCCAAGTTATCCCCGCGTATGGCGATAAGGTCATTGAGGAAGAACCGAACATTAGAGGGCTGAAAGCTAATAATGGGGAACCAGCTGGTTGCCCCCCAAACCCTCCATGCATCTGGCCATTACAGGGACCCGCAACATCCACTACGGCATTCGCCATTGAGCCCTGACTTGGACCCCCTAGATTAGAAAAAGCAGTCATCGCTAAGGGGGACCCGTGAGCTGTGTAGGCAGGAAACATTGAGCTTACCGGGCTGCTACCTATCGCTTGACCATGCGACCCATATAATTGCATCCCTGGTAACTGAGCGACCCCCCCGGGCTGAACCCAAACTTGCGACACTCCGCTACCTGGCTGTGCCACTACTGGCGGTAACATACCGTGCGGACCGGACCCCCCCACAGAAGTGACGGGGAACCCTCTTATCTGCGTAGGCCTAGTTGCCTCATACTGCCCCTCGGCGTCATCTGGGTCGTTATCTGCGCCTAAGTTCGAATCAATTGTCTCTGGCGCCTCCTCCTCACCTGGTGATACTGGTCGTGGATCCGTCGGCCTAGACCGCTTGCCTCTTGCCGAGCGTCTAAGCTTTTCTGGGGTCTGCTTCGCTCTTTTGCCTCTCCCCCTCTCCTCCTGAGAGTTCGCATCTGCTCTAGCCCCGTCTCTCATATTCTTTAGTACCCAATCCATGCCTTTTTCTCTTGTGAACTCCAGCAGTTCCGTAAAGGCAAGGAATTCCTCATTCTTGGCTGCGGGTTGTTTACCCTTCGGTACCTTCTTCGACGGCATCCTGCACTTAAAGAAAAACGACGTTAAAAACTTATCGAGAAACGCAAACGACTTTGTAGGCCCACCGCGCCGCGGATGGGCCCGGACCCAGGGAATCAGATGATCGAGCGCCAGCGCTCGCCCTCCCCCCGGACACGAGGATTTACCGCGGCAAACCCCCCCCCCTGCAAACGATATTTAAATCAAGAGAAATAAGCACGAAAGCTGTAAAGATAAAGAAATCTAGCACACACTGCAAGGCCTGCTAACCTAGACCACGAGTCGGATTAACTCTCGCTGTATACTCCAACGCTATGCTCCCACGATGTCTTCTCTTGGAGACATCCGACTCCTGGATGATCAGCGGACAAAGAGGGGGCCTCTAGGCTGGTCGCGGTCTTTTAAGCCTTGCGCCCTACTAACACTTCCGGGGCGTACCTCGACCTTTGTTCCCATTGGTCCTGATGCGACGCTCACTTCCGGGTCACGCAAAACCGGAAGTGATCCGGCTCCGGGTCGGCCCTTTGGCTGCCACTAACGACGCCATTCCCCGATGGGGCTGGCGCCTTCCAATTGTTTCAATCAAGCCAAAGTTAGATTATATATTGTTATGCCCACCCAACTCTGTGGGCACAATATAATATGAAATAAATAGATATTTTAGGAATATCCCTTCACAGATGATTAAATCAGATGTTTATTAGTGAAGGATAAACCACAATGTAATGTTTAAAAATCATAAGTAAAGTGTAAGTAGTGGACTTACTTCAGAAGTTTGTAATACTGGTGGTAGTGCTCAAAAGTTTACAAATGAATTTTTCTACCAATGGTGATCATTCTCAATAGAGCTACTGTCATAAAGAAGCAATAAGAATAGGGCAGACAACGTCAGGTTTAGATTCAAGCTAGAGAACACACACCCAACCGCTGGATACAGACTGAAAAATCATGGTCAGGACTCTCCTTTCCGTTGGTACCTCGTCTTAGTCTACGAGCAATGTGGGTAGTACCGGGGATGGTGTAGAGTCCTTTCTTATACCATTACTGATTGGCTTGATTAGGTCTCGTTAGTTAATTAACCCGGCAAAGCCGCGTTTTTATGCTGGAATAATAGCTTGCCTCAGATCTCGTTAGCTTGCGCTGTGCATGGCCAATCGCGGCCAGGGTAGGGCAGTGTCTAATGGAATTACGAGACTGCGCAAGCACCTCATTTGCTCCAATGAGATAACGTATCTGAGGCAAGCTATTATTTCAGCATAAAAATGCGGGCTTTGCTTCGCATGGATTGCTTGATATTTTAATTTGTTGATATTGAGTCTCAGCTGAGACGTTGCCTTGGTGAGTACCTTTCTTTACTTACAGAACTATCCCCTGATGAAGGGCGTATTTAATGCCCGAAATGCATTGGGAAATTAAGTGTCGGTGAACGATGTATTGAGGAAAATACACGGGATTAAATTGGAAATCTGAAGAGACTTGATCATGATGTGAATGATCATTAAAGTTTGAACTGAAGAACCTCTGTAGAACTTTTTGTTTTAATATTTCAGTGGATGAGAAACCTGCTTGTTTCTTTATAAGCTGTGCGCAGAGGGTCAGCCTCTAGTCCGAGGCTGCTTTGTATTAGTCAAATCCTTAAAAGCCATTGCATGCACTCCAGGCTGGAGACTTCTTGAAGGAGATGGTGCAAGGAAGCTCCGTTAACCTTGTTGCATTCAGGGAGTCCACTCCTTTACCCTTTTTGAAGCGAGGCAAAGTCCTCAGGGCTTCAAGTGTACAACAGGAGCAGTTCTATGTGGTTGGACAAGGATTCAAGCAGGCAAACCTTCTTCTTGTAGTTTCAGGCAGCAAATTTGAGTTGCTATGCAGCTCTCAGTTATTTATTCAATGATCTGGGGCAACAAGCAGGGGGTTGCCCTTGTCCAATGAGGTGCTTGGCGCCACCCAAAAGCATGACAGCTACCTCCAAAGTGTGGCATATTCTTGTCCCACAAAGCACTGCACTTTAAAACTCGAGATCGAGATTTTCTTTCCGTTGTCTAAACCAACCTACTAGTGTGGCTCATTTTTATGAACACTCCTTTGCCACTTCCTCAAATTCCATTCCCGGGTCTGCCATCTGACCTGGGTTACAGTAAGATGGGGAAGGCCTGGCTGTCAATCCTTACTGTCCTGTGCTCTTATAAGCTAAGTTTGATTTACCCAGCCACCTACCTGGCCTGTTTTCTGTAGCTGGAAAGATCTTCCCATCAGATAACCTCTGATCTATGCAGGTCACTTATCACCTCATAAAAGCAGGCTGACCAATCAGTAAAGGCTGCTGGAAGGCTGGATTTTGTCTCAGAGAAAAGAAAGGTCTATAACTTTGTTACTGTGCTAGTTATAATGAATGCAGCACTGGCAAGGGGTTGGATTTATCATTGCCAATCTTTTAAGTTTTTGATTGATATTTGAGCCCCTTCCTAGCAATATTAATACTCATATAAGATATTCCAGTGTTAGCCTATGGAGCTAATAATCTACGATGAGGGGAAATGGAAATCTCAGTTTTTCCCTCACCAGGGCACATGAATCATATTTTATAATGTCCCAGCTTATAGTTACATGGCACCCAAGCCTGGGGCACCTAGGGGATACCTTAGGGGTGACATATGGAAATATAAGGAAGATTATCACTTTAGAAGTGCCTTTAAATCCAACGTCGAATTTTCATGGACTTTACTTTTTAAAGACAGTCTGTAAAGCAGGCCTGACTTTAAAAATGACAGTAGGCACACAGCAGTGCATACTCCAGTGCAGGGTATCTAATCCCTCTTGCCTTATTGTATACTAGGGACTTATAGGTAGTTTGAATCCCCTCTGCCCTATTATATACTAGGGACTTACAGGGACTGTCATTGCCAATTGCAATTATAGCTATAGCTAATTAATCGGAGCACTGGCCCTAGGCCTGGTCAGCAGAGCCCAGGGCACAGTCAGTTACCATCAGTATCAGTCCAAAAAATGGGCATGAACACAGCAAAAAGGAGTTTCTCACAGCATGCAACAGGTCAATGTGAAGATGTTGTACCTTCAGCCCTGCCGGCTCTGTAATGGAGAAGATCTCGAATAAACACCTATATTGATGTCAGAAGATCTGCAATCAGAGCTAACACTCTTAAAGGCAAAGTTTGCCTAAGTAAATCTGACCTCAGCTGCCTGTCTTTCATTTTCTGCATTTGAAACTACAACTGAACTTTGAGAACCCTTCTCAACATATTTATAACATAGCATAATATGTGTATTTGTAAAGCGCATGTTCACCCAGAGGGGTATCTTGGCGCTGAATAACATATCGTAATGGACACCGTGCGCCAACATAACCCGATCATAAGACATTATTGATGCCAATGACACCCAACTCATCATCTCCTTATCGGACAAGACAGCCACCACCAGAACCAACTTCATGACCTGAATAACCATGGTAGCAGATTGGATGCAAACCAACTGCCTGAAGCCCGACTCTAACAAGATGGAAGTACTGGTCATCAACAGGACCTCCTCTAGGGACTCTACCTTATAGCCGTCAGAGCTAGGATCAACACCCACAGACCAAACTAGAAATCAAAGGATCATCCTAGATGGTAAGCTCAACATTATGACTCAAGTCAATGCAGTATGTATCTCCTAATTCCGCATCATATGCATGCTGCAAAATATCTTCAAATAGTTGCCTCAGAACACCAGATGAACCATCACTCAAGCACTCATGTCCAGCAGCACTCTCTACAGACTCCAGACTATCTAGAACACGGCAGCAATACTCATGCTCGACCTCCCATGCCATGGTGAGATCCATGCCTCATGAAGATTCAATGACTCCCAATTGACACTTCAAGCTCCTCATGCACACATACAAAGCCCTATACAACACAGGACCAGAATACCTGAACAGCTGCATACACTTTCATCAACCCACCAGACACACATGCTCTGCCTTACTCTTATCTGCACACACTCCCAGCATCCGCAAAAGCAAAACTTGACGTTGCTCATTCTCCTCCATCACACCCAAGACATGGAATGACCTCCCTCAACATATCAGAGCCTCCTCTTCACTTCTTAAGTTCCGCAATAAGCTGAAGACCTGACTCTCCGTATAAGCAGCTTGGGGACCACTTACCTACACACCTGCCCAAGTGGCTAGATAGTCTCTTGGGTGAATAGTGCGCTATATAAATAAACATACTATAACATAACAGTGTAACAGTAATAAAAGACAACCTAAATGAAGGTGAGAAATGGAGTCTGGTGCCTTGGATTGGCATGTGCAGTTGTATTTAGGGGAGAATTTAAAAGTGAAAGAGACACGAGTGGAACACATTGAAGATATGCTGAGAAAAGGAACAAATGAATCCTAGTTTCTGGGCAGAGTAAATATCTCAGATAGAATGAAGTTGCGATGTTACATTGAATACTCCCCCCAAAAAACGTATGCTACTTATAAGCGTGGATGTATAGAGTGTTACACTCTAGCTTTAGAAATACTGTTGCTCGAGACAAGTTAAAACAAAAACATTTACTGTTATGAAAGGGAAAACATTGAGGTGAAAATAGCCTGCTATGGGATTAGTGAAGGCTGTACTAGTAACTTGACATAGTCAGAGAAGTGTACCTCAATAGTGATATGATGATACAAAAATGCACCACACTACATAAATTCTGTCAGCCATTGCGAAACTAAGTACCACCACCAGCAGGTACTATTAGGTTGACAATCAACTAAATTGTAGGTGCAAGACTCACATTATCAGCATCTTATATATTCATTTCATCAGTTGCAGATACTGCTACACAGCCAGTGGCAGTTTTGTAGAATCAGGCTAAAGGAAAGAAAGTTGCACTTGAAACCCTCTCTTGAAATCAATCTGCCTGTGCCTTTCACTGTTTTTAAGAAATACATTTGAAACCTCTATCATAACATTCAGTGACTTGCTCTTTGTTCTCAACCTTCTTCACTTTCTCTTTACACTGTTATTCTGGGTGTTACCCATGGCTCTCAATTAAATATTGATTGGAAAATGATATTCCTAGCAGGAAAGGGAGGTGTCTCTATACATCTTTGTGTGTGTACACATAAACGGGAATGATGGTAGGTACTGGTGTGGTTGTTTAAGTGCAAGTGGTCACGTACATGTCCTTGTGATGAATTAAGATGGCAGTGAGGATTTTGGCTGTTTAAGTCTTGTTTTGCTCGGAGTTGTTAAGGAATGCCTAATTCATGGTCTTTAATGAGTGGCCACTTTGTCTAGGTCATGGTAGGTAGTTTTATTTGAGAGAATTCATGTACATCTTTGTTGCAATACACCTTGGAGAATTTAAATGCTCTTCTTGATTGTTCCAGAGGGTGTGATTAAGTGATAGGACCTCCTCTGATTGTTACCCAAACATAATACCCGGACAGATTTTCTAACTTGGCTTAAATGAACCGGATTCTTGAAAGACACAGCCTCTAGCATCCTGATCATCAAAGCTGCATTTGTCCATGGACTGGCACTTAACTGGACAACCAAGATGTTCTTTCAGCACCTTTGTAGTGGATCGTTAAATTAGCCTAACCATGAAGTGGCAATGCTTTGCAGATATGTTACTTTAAAGCAATTCTCAAGAACTGAGTTTTGAGATAGGATCCTGAGTGCTGACCAAGCTGTAGTCCTATCAGGATTTTGGGACGTACACCAATGCCAACCCCAAACCTTCCTCTGGAGTCTCAGTGATGCAGGAGGAGCATAGTAAACACCAGAGACTTCAAGGGAGAAAAAAGAAAGGGAGAGAGGGAGACATCTTGGCATGGATTTGTACTCTCAGGCTAGGGGTTTGGATGCGGAAAAATTATTTCTCAGTTTATAGAATATGGTTAAAATGTTCCTATAAAAGTAGAGAGTATATGATAAGTTTTTGACGCGTGAATAATTCATGCTGGTTTACAAGATGTTGTACAAGAAGTGTGATTTACTAGGAATTAACCAAGTAGAGAAACGTTGACATCCCCTGCCTCACTGTTAAGCAAACACTAAATAAAGGTGAACTGAAGTATGCATAAAAAGAACATTGCCAGAAAATCATGATACTCGAGGGATTAAGAAAAAGAGCAAAATAATAAAAGTGGGGGACAGGCAAAGTAGGGTGGAAACTGAATAGTGCCAGCGCAGAAATCTTAGCAAGTACAACAATTGCCTAACCTCTGCCACCCCACCGCATTACATGTTGCTTTGCCCAATGACGAGAAGATCATACTCCTATCCTTCTCGTTCCTAATAGGGTTCACAAGACCATGAGATCTGACTCTTCCTGAATCATTACTTAGGCCATATGTATGTGACTGCTAGGTGCTATCCTCAAAACTATTGCAAATATTCTTCAACTCATCACTAACCCTGGGCGTAGTTCGCAAGGTAGCGCTAAGCGTAGCTACGCGAAGTGCACTTCGCACTACGCGAACTGTGCAGTAGCCTGTTTGCACTGTGCAAGATGCCATTTTCAATGATTGCACAGTGCGGACAAGCATCCGGCGCTGTGCAATCATTGAAAACGGCATCTAGCACAGTGCGAGCTGTAGTTTTCTGCCGCTCGAGTAGATTTTTACTCGAGCTTCAGCTTTCTTAACGCGGACCAGTAGTTTCTCATCTTGAGCGGTCGTGAGCATACGCAACCACTCGCAATGAGAAACCTGACCTCCCTGCGTTGAGAATCTCAATGGGAGGTTTATTTTCCACACTCGCCATTGGCAACTTGATGTTGCTGATCGCGAACGAGGAAAAAGTCTCGCCGGGATGTCATTTTGCTTGCTCGTGGTCACCAACTTGACATTGAGGACCGCGAGCAAGCAAAAAATGACAGCTGCACTTCGCTACGGTACGCGTTTTTGCACTGTGCTATGTGCAATTCGCGTAGTGCGAAGTAGTGGAATCTTTGCAAACTACACGAACGTAGCGTAGTGCTTTGCCTAGGGTTACTCATTACCAAGATGCTAAATTCAACTTAGGTTCTGTTGAGAGTTGCTCATTGCACTTCTGCAAAGAGATAACCGCATAACAGTGAGGAATCCATTTAATAGTTTGATCTGCAAAATAGGAATACTTCAATATTTTAGTACTCAAGTAGTAAGTCAGATATACTAAATCTGACCAGGCCATAGAATCACTTTCACATCCAATTTTCCAAGTGCTTCCATGAACAAACAAGGTTCAGCAGAATGCATCCAACTGTTAACGCCTCTTGACTACACATGACAGAATTGCCACTCCACTCTGCACCATTAACTCTGGAGCCAGTGTAAACATTTTTTCAGTAGAGAAGCATTGACCATATGGCTACTGTCAGTTGATACACAGAATTTCTTACCAAGGTCAGAATCCTTAATCCACCTATATATCTTGTTCCAGTTCATTTGTTAGTATAGTGCCCAAATTCCAATGTATCAAGATGATGAGGCAATCAGACGATACATTGCAAGTGGTGTGATTTATCCTTTTTTTAAACTATCCAAATATTTGACAAACTATCCTTCTCCAGCAATAACTTCAACATCCTAGCTCCCATTACTGAAAAGGGATATATTCTCCAAACATGTTATATTTAAATTGGAGGATCACAAACATCTTCAAGGACATCAATCTCAATAGACAATTTCACTGGTACCAAGATATTACCTCCTTCCGTTGCATGGCTTTCATAATGTGTAATGTCTTACACATTACTAGTTGCATTTAAACTAATATGTGTCTGCCACATACAGTAGATGTAATCTTCTTAAAATGGTGAATATATCATCTGTCCTCACCTCGATTGTTGCTACACCGGAAGCATGATTCTGAATTCCTCAGAAGTTTCCATGTACTTTACTTTAGGCTCCTTCTAAAAGTCTATTACAGTAGTCAATATGGCAATAATTGTGTGAGAAAGGGGGTTATTAGTTGCAGGGAATTTGAGTCATCACCTAGTAAAAATGTCACTATTCCATACCAGGTCCAGTTAGATCTCAATATTTTAAACTTGTTGTCAACCTTTGGTAGCTGTAGCCCAAGCAGACAGGCTTGACTTAGGAGAAACGTGTCACATTTATCAGTACTAAAACAGTTAAAAAATAGAAAGTTCAACACAATAAAAATCACACTCCAATTTATAAAAATAAACATTTAATCAACAAATAGACACCAAACTGACAAATTCGGATGCAGGAACATGAGATATGATTTTTAGAAATGTAAATTCAAAATAGCAACTAAAATAGCAAAGCACTAATCTGGTCATGCTAGACTGCGTCCAATTCAAACGTTGAGGCCAACCAGAAGCTACTGTTGATCTGGTACAGGGGCCAGGTTTGGCCCGGTGGAAAGTTTACCTTCTAACTTACAATATTTTCTAGAGAAAAGTCCTCGCTAGTGGGTTGTAAGCTGGTCAGGCTGTAGGCTGGAGTCAAAGGAGGGTTCGATGATGGCAGCCTGGTGAAGCGCAGGTCCTTGCTGTGAATCTTGGATCAAACGGGAAAGTTGGTGCAATGTTCGTTAGCGCCAGGAAGTTCTGACTGGGTGAAGTCTGGAATCCATACCCAGGCAGGTCTCGTTGACAGCTGGATGCTTTTCTACATCAGTCTCAGAAAAGCCCCTGTATGTTTGGACTTTCTGGAAGTCGAAATTCTTGCAGATGTGGTGGCGTGTTGAATCTGACCAGCGATTTGACATTGGTTGCTATGGCTTTAGCATTGCTTAGGATCTTCACTGGCTCTCTGGAATTAAAGTTCTGAAAAAGTTTCAAAGTGTCCAGTTTTGCAGGTTCTAGGGTCAGTGGAGTGCAACATAAAACCACCCACGGGTGCTGGAACTTCAGGGCACCACTGGGGGTTAAGACTCACTCTCCCAGAAGCCAACAGCATGGGCCATGGGGGCAAGTCTGGTTGAAACTGAGTATTTGGGTTCTTAGAAAAAGTAGGTTTCCTACAACCTTTTTGGCATATAGTTTAATAGGAGGTCAGCCAACGGACCCTTGGAGTCCGCTTCTTTTTCTTGGGTACAAGTGGGAGAAAATTCAGGCCTTGGGGTATCTTTTCACACTTTCTACAGCGGATAGAGTCATTTTCCTATCTTCTAGAGGTCCAGGTGTTTTCTGAACAAAGTATCCAGGGTGTCACATGTATGCCTGACACCGACTTGTGGGTCAGAGGAGACAGCCTGATCAATAGGGAAAAAGTTAACAGGTGCAACCCTACCCACTAACAGAATTTCCTGGAGATATGGCCCTAACAATCCCACGGTATACTGTTCTGCCAAAATTCAATGTGGCAGACCCTTTCTTCCCCTGGGCAGAGAGCTGACAAACCCTGAAGTGTGTCTAGAAAATTGAGAAATTCACCTTGGAAACCTTTTCTGAAACAGGTTTCCCCCACTGGGATTGGTGCCACCATGACTTCCTGGACATTGGAAGATGCAGGCCTGGGTGTAGATATCTCTGAATATGACTGGGAATGCCCCTTTGAAGCTTTTGCAGTAGGTGGGCACATCCCTCTGGCAGGAGGAGGTTACACCTCCTCCCAAACAAGATCCTCTTTAATTCCTTTCTTGGGAGCAATTGACAGATTATTGCAGGAAGCCTGCAGGCTGCCAGAAGACAGTTGGGAATTAAGTTGGAAAGGCTATTAGAGACTTTAGCCAGAAAAATAGTGATTTTCTAAAGTTACTATTTCTGAAATAATTAGACAATATTCAACTTTAGCACTAAGATGGATTTTGTTTAAAAGAAATTTAGTGTTTGAGTATGTTTTTGTTCAGCATCAATCTAAATTTAGCTTTATTATTTTTAAGAAAGAAACTCCTATGTTTTATGTGGCACAATCAAGCTTGTTACAGTGAAAAACGGGTTTGGGGCCTTTTTCTCTTTAAGAACATATAAAATGTAATATATATGCCCTACTTTTAAGTAGTGCACATGATGTCAATTCACCAAAATTTCAGGGGATGCAGAAGTGACATGATGGCACCCTTTAACCTTCAATTTCACTCACTCTCACACATACTTACACACATTTGCACGCACTCTCTTTCTCGCGTAAATTCACACTCACCCGTATGCGTATACAGAAAATACATTTAAAAGCATTTTTTTTGCTTACCTCAGCTGCCAGGGAAAGTCATGTTCCAGCTAATTGTACTTTATTTTTATTACACTATTAGTGAGTATTAAAACATGAGGACGGCTGCCACTGTGTTATTGACACTAAGTTTGCCATCTCAGAGACCAGGGATCACAACCAAAGTGCCGGGGGTCGCAAAGAGCAAGTCATGGGTCCCAACCCCTAAATGACATCCATGACTAACAGCCTGATTCATCAAGGTGATATGCGCTCGCAAAGGGCCAGATTCTGAGAATCTGGCCCTTTGCGAGTGCGATTTTTGCATTTGGGATTCATCATCCCAAATGCAAAAATCGGTAATAGCGATTTCGCTACTTTGCGAGGAATTACATTTAAGGAATCTCTATTTGAGATTCCTTAAATGCAATTCATCATTCATTTAAAAATTGCGAATTCGCAATTTCGGCCCGCTATTTACCGCAAGGTCAAACCTCGTGGTAAATAGCGAAAACTCAGATAAATGCTTTTAAAAGCATTTTTCTAAGTTGCATGTTGCAACTTAGAAATTCCTTTGGACATGTGTGTGCGCAACACCTGTTTCAATTTGCATTTAAGGGGTGCTACAGGGTGTCCTTTGGACACCCCTGGCACCCTTTAAATCGCTATCTTATTTGCAATTAGCTAATTGCTAATCGCAAATAAGGAATAACTCCATATTCATTCCTATGGGCCTTTTGGCCCATAGGAATGAATGGGGAGTTATTCCTTATTTGCGATTAGCAATTTGCTAATCGCAAATAAGGATTGTGTAGGAATCGCAAATCTTTTTGCGATTCCTACATGAATCCCGTTTTGCGAGTCTGTAATAGCGATTCCTTATGAATCGCTATTATTGACTCGCAAAACGGGTCTATGATGAATCAGGCTGTAAGTACCCTGCCTTAGAACTGGGAAGACCTTTTTTTAAGGGTGACTGACTATTATTTTAAAGGGATGGTCTAGACCAAGGAAAAGGGTCATTTTGATTGGTCAAAATGCCAGCTTTAAATCTACTCAGAACGGCAAACCCAGACCTATGCTTTATAAAGTCACTTAGTGATGGCACAATAAATGCAGCAGTCCACTAGTGTCGTTTAACTGACATGCCTATGGGCACATGGGGTACCAATTACTAGGAACTTACAGATAACTTAAATGTGCCAATCATGTGTTTTGACCCCTAAAAACATGTTGAATTCAGAAAGAGTAATGACTGTGTTAAAAGGTCTCCTCTCTTGCTAAAATTGCTGCTCAAGTGCAGGCCCCACCAAGCCTTTGCCTTGTCCTTGCCTAATGGAAGGTGATGCAAGCACAACACAAAAGCTTCTGTAATATTTACAAAGTCATGCATGAGGGGAAGAAATGTAATGCGATGCAGCGGCTTGCACTTCATTACATTGCATTTCAAGCTGGGAGGCATTCCATGGGAGGAGCCTAGATGTTCCATGCATTTACCATGGATTTTGGCACATTCCTAAATTTACTAAAGCTAGTGAACCTAGGAATGCATCAAAATCCTACGCCTTCACCAGTGAGGCATAACAGTATCTTTATTTCTCCTCATTATTTCCTCCTTCCACATTTGCTTCATTCTGCAGCGCACACAGAAAGAGGAATATGACTCTAAGGATTGTTTTGTGTAACCCTTCCTGCACAAAAACAATCCTGCCTTTAATGCAAACACCCTTTCACAATAGTGCAAGAGTACCTGCATTGGCACTAGGCATTACACTGTGCACCAGTGCAAGCAGAGAGCAAAAATACTCCTTATCATTGTAAATAAGGATAATTTCTGCTCTCTTCCTTTCACGCAACGCAGCACAGCAACTTTGCTTGCTGGCCTGCGTTGCGTGAAATTTTAGAAACATGTCCCCTTGCACTTATCCATGCATGATTTAATTATCCGGATGGAGCTATATTCATGGTGAATGATGACAAGTAATGTACACTGCACCCAGTCAGCTTCAGAGTGTGGAGTGGATGAAAGAGAGCATGACAAAAGAGACTGGCTTAGATCAGAGCACTGGCAAACTCATTCGGAAAGAGTAACGCCTGGATTAAAGGATCTCATCTCTTGCTAACATTGATGGAGGAGAACTAAGAAGTGCATGAATATTCATGATCATTATTATTTCAATACTACACTCTGATCACACCATATTTAAATCCACAAGTGACTTGCAGACCTCTCTGTTGATGTGAAGCCCATTTTCATCAGGAAGTAAAGGATGAACCTGTCAGCACCAAATTGCTCTAAATGTACTAAGGCCATTGATAACCAGGCATTTCATTATATTTCACTGTGAACAAAAACACATTAAGGAGCGAAAAAACAAAGGCTTTAAAAAAACAAGCCATATGGATTTATCTCACATCTTTAGACAAACACTGAATTTCAGGATGAACTCTGAAGTGTTGGTTTGTGCTATGCTTAATAGTGCTTTTTCTCGTAAAGTGTTGATAGGCTCCAATCTTGTGACAGTTTAGACAGATATCAAAAGGCATCATTATTATGCATATTACAGTTCCAAGTAGTTTCTTTGTCACGTCTAGGCATGATGATGCATCTGTGCTGCGAGGGCAAAATGTTTTGTAAATGCTGGGCCCGATTCACAGAACTAACTTAAGACAAAATCCTAAACTTACTACTTTTGGTATTCACAGAAGTTAGGATTTTGTCTCAAGTATGTCTTAAGACAGACTTAAGACAAAATCCTAACTTAAGTCAGTATTAAGTCTGTCTTAAGTTTGTCTTAAGACAAACTTAAGACAAATCCTAACTTCTGTGAATACCAAAAGTAGTAAGTTTAGGATTTTGTCTTAAGTTAGTTCTGTGAATCGGGCCCGCTGTCTCTAGTTTTAAGGTATGGGCTGCCTCATATTTTGCACCAGCAGTAAAAGAGTACATCATCATGTCCTCCAAAGTGCTGAGCATAGAAACAGGGCGCTCTAATACTTTTGTTTGGCGATTGACGTTGTCAGTATATGAATGACTCCTTCACTTTTTTAAATAATACAGTTATCTTGAAATGGTGCCTTGTCCTGAAGAACATCACTTGCAACATCTTTATAAACAACAGAAAGCATCAGGGCGTGGCTTGGTGCCCAGGAGGGATGGCGGCGCCCGTGTGAGGCTCCGCGGCCGCACCGGGGAATCTCCTAATTACACGCTCTCAGTTCCTGTATGGAGGCTAGTTCCTGCTCACGGAGCTCTACCGCTTTGCTCCGCGACATTCATGACCCTCTTTAATGCTCGCTGACCGAGCATTTGCCCGCAACGTCACAAACGGTTCTGACTGAAACCGTGGCCGCCACATCACATCAGCCGGCGAGCCGAGTTCCGTGTCGCGGTGCGAGTGCTCAACTCTGCACCTCGCTCTCAGAGGCTCTCTTGCTCCATGTCCTTCTGTTCAGTGGCTGCATGGCGTCCGGAGCACCTACTTGCTTTCCAATAATCCGGCGTTTCAGTCAGTGAGTTTATGGAATCTTTTATTATTTCAGCGCAGCCGCCATTTTGTGTAAGCTGTTGTGCTACGGTCTCCCTGTCAGGACGAGACATTGTTGCTTTATAGCCACCTGCATTAAGTTTTGCCTCAACTATTCTCTTTGTGCACCTTTCCTGATTGTCATTGCGTTAGCACTGCACCTGCTCTATGTCTGCAGTAGATTACTTACTGCTCTTTTATTACCACGGCCAACGGTCATAGTTCAATGCCTCTCCAATGCGTTATTGTCATAACCTGACAGCCCTTCACTAGATGGAGCATGCACTTGTGAAGGCATTTGTCTGTATGCACTGCTTTTCACCTGTGGATAACCTCTGGCTTCCACCGCGCTTTTCGGCGCATAGTTGCATCTCAATTTAGCCACAGCCTTTACAGTCACCGTCTACAGTTCTTCTAATATGTTCTTTGGCGCATTGACGTCTATATTTCTCCATGTTGCTTTGGAATGACTCTATCTAGTTGTGAGCAATGCTGCTGATACCCTACGTAATCCATTTTTTATATTTTTGGCAACTAGTATGCTTTTTTCATTGCTAGCTTTTGCTGGTCTCATTAATACTGCTTCCATCCACATGGCCTCTGGATAGTCACTCGTTTTCCCCAAACCTCACGGCTCATGGCCTGTATCTCTACATAGAGGTTGATATCCTTCCGCGTTTTGCGGTTTTTTGAATGTATTATGCAGCTTTTCTTCTGACTATGCACCTATTAACGAACCTCTTCAATTAATGCAGGTGGTTAGGTTATAGACCTATTTGGACGATTTTTAAAAACACATTTTATTACACAGAGCGTCCTCTCAACCCTCTGAGCAGACTGCAAGTGCTACGCAATTCCCTCTTTCATATCTTTTTATTTCTATGAGGCGCTTTATATCTATGTCGCGTTCACCCTCCAAGTCATCTACAAAGGTGGCCTTCATGAAGAATTCCAAAGTGTTTTCTGCTTTCTCTAAACTGGAATTTTCTCCCACCTCTTCTGGTTCTGATACTATCATGGATCTTCCTCCGCCACCATCAGGGAAATCCACCACCAAGAGACTAAAAAAGATCCTCCTTCACCACCCAAGCAGTCTGCGCCTGTTTCCATTGAACTTTTACTGGAAGAGATACGCTCATTTCGCCCCTTTCTGGAAGAGATTGTGACTTTGCGTCCTTTCATGGAGGAAACTAACGTCAAGCTTCAGGCTCTTAATGACAGCTGGTCACAAATCGAAACAAGAGTTTCCACAGTTGAACAGTCGGTTGCTTCTTTCCAGGAAACTAATACCAAAGTTCTTCATCTAACTTCACAGGTGGATACCCTCCAAAGGCAGGTGGGAGAGTTGGAAAATAGAAATAGACGTAACAACCTCCGTATTTACAGCCTAGCAGAAAATCTTGAGGGTGCGGACCCTATCACTTTTTTCAAATCATTTCTCCCTAAGCTGCTCCACTTGCCTGAAGGTACGTCTCTCAATATTCAACGTGCTCACGGTCTGGGTCGTCCTCCTACTTCCACTTCCTCATCACAACGTCCACGTGATGTTATCCTTTACTTTTTGGAATACACCGATCTCTTGAAGGTTCTTACAACTGCCAAGGCCTTTCCCAAATTGACTTGGTCAGGTTTTTCCCTGTTCTTCGCTCAGGACTATTCTAAAGCAACTGCAAACCGCCGGAAGGCCTTCCTTGGCATGAGAGATGATCTTCGTTCCATGGGTGCTCGATATGGTTTGTATCATCCTTGTTTGTTCAAAGTCACCTACAACAACAAGACGACCACCTATGAGTTCCAGAGAGATTGCAGAGTTTCATCAATGCACACAAAACGACTGCCATGGATTCCTCTGGTCCTTCTTCATCCTACCCTGGCTGAGATGTTGTTTCGTTCGTCCTTGCACTGTTCATATTGGCTCATGTTTCTGCTTTCCCTTTTACATGTTGCTTTCTTGACTGTTATCTATGTTTATTTTTATAGTTGTTGATTGTTTCTTTTCTCTTGTTATAGATTTGTAACCTTCTCTTCTTTCTCCCTTCTTTGCCTCCACAGGATCCCCTCCTCATTTGACGATGTCTCCCCGGTTTCCCGCCTAGCCGTCCTCGGATGTGTTGCCTTACCTCTCTGGCTCCCTCCCCCCCCAATTCCTCTTCATCTCTTCCTCTTGTGGGTATGTCCTTCCGCTGTTTTTTCCTCTTCCCTTGTTTTTTTTATGATTCTTTGTTTTTTTAGTTCTTTCATTTTTGCTAATACCTTTTTTCTTTCTCCTCTCTTCTTCTATATTACTTTTCTTTCTTCTACTTCTTCCTTCTTAATCTTGGGTCTTTCTCCTATTATTACATATATCTTTAATGCACACTGTTTTCTTCTTGTTCAACTCACTTTCCTCTTTCTTCTCACACTTCTAATCACTTCTTTCTTCTCTCTTGATTTACTCACTTTTATTGATTTCATTATGGATTTCTTATTTAACAAAGTTGTTGCTCTAATGTACAAATTATGTCTTTGAACATAACTTCCTGGAATGTTAAAGGTATTAATTCCCCAATTAAACGACAGTGCATTTTATCTCACCTAGCTAAATTAAATGTTGACATTGCATTCCTTCAAGAAACTCACCTTTCTGACATAGAATCTGATAAGCTTAAAAGAGGTTGGGTGGGTGAAGTCTTCTATTCACAAGGTGATGGTAAGCGCAATGGTGTTGCTATTCTCTGTCGCAGGTCGCTCCCCTTCACAGTCATTTCCCAAGAATCAGATACTAATGGCAGATGGACACATGTCAGACTATCGCTTAGAGGTGTTCCAATATCTCTTCCTAATGTTTATGGTCCCACAAACGGTGAACCTCTTTTTTGGGATGAGTTTTATCCACGCATTACCCAATTCATGGATGATAATTTCATCCTTGCGGGAGATTGCAATCACCCTCTTGATTCTTTTTTGGATAGGAAGACTGATGTCACTTATATTCCCACAAAACCACATAAGCTTTTTACCCAAGCTATTTCCCAACATAAGCTTGTTGATTCCTGGCGTTTATGTAGCCCGACTTTACAAGAGTTTACTTTTTACTCACCCCATCACCGTTCCCGATCACTACTTGACTATATTTTTGTTTCCCATGATCTTGCTCAAACGCTCACTACTGCGGAAATTGGTCCAATATTGCTTTCCGATCATGCCCCTGTAGTAGTTAGCCTTGAGGTTATCCCTAAAGTTGATGGAACTAGAAGATGGCGTTTTAATAATGCCCTCCTTTTAGATCCCAAGTTTTCCACTTCCTTCTCTACCTTTTTTGATGAATTTTTTCTTTTCAATGATGTCCCACCTGTTTCAAAACACAATCTCTGGGATGCTTTTAAAGCAGCTGCAAGTGACTTCATTATTAATTTTGTCGCTAAAAAACGCAAGACTGCTCGCAAATTCACTAAATCCCTCCTTCATGACATTAAGCGATTGGAACATGCCTATTTCACTTCACACTCCTCAGATAGTCTGACAGCTCTGGTTGCTGCTAAGATTAAATTTAATGAAAAATCTACTGAAGATGCTTCTTTGTATTTGCTTACGTCAAGTGCCAAATTTTATGGTGGTAGGAATACAGCTGGGAAAATTCTTGCTAATTACTTAAAGGTCAAGCACAATAAGGTGAACATTGAATCAGTTTATGATACTAATGCACACTTACAACATAAGGATGCTGATATTCTTGCTACTTTTTCCCATTTCTGCGAGACCTTATATACTTCTGACACCCAATCTTCTCCTCAGTCTCTCACTCACTTCTTTTCCACCATCCAAACACCTACACCTTCCCCTCCTGACCTTTCCTCCTTAGAATCTGACATCTCACAGAAAGAATTGCTTACTGCCCTCCAACGTCTTAAACTCAACAAAGCCCTTGGCCCGGATGGTTTTACCGTTGAGTTTTATCTCCACTTCTCCAAATTATTGATTCCAAAGCTCCATTCCCTTCTCCACTCTTTTGCTGAGTATGGTACTTCCTCTGGCACCTTTTCAGACGCACATATTTGTTTAATACCCAAACCCGGGAAATATGTCCAATATTGCAAAAACTACAGACCCATCTCCCTGGTTAATATTGACTATAAAATCTTTGCCAAATCATTAGCAATAAGATTGGATAATTTGCTTCCTGACCTCCTAGGTGACGAACAATGAGGCTTTGTTAAAGGTCGTTACATTACCGACAATACCAGACTCCTATTCAACATATTAACAAAATCCTCCCATCTCCAACATCCTCTCGCGGCGATAGCACTAGACGCTGAGAAAGCGTTTGATAGGGTTGAGTGGCCCTACCTCTTTCATACTCTTAGATGGTTTGGGTTTGGCCCTAAATTTACTTCCCTAATCTCACTATTGTATTCTCGTCCACGAGCTGCAGTTTATGCTAATGGCCAAATTTCTCCTTATTTTGACCTTGGTAGAGGTGTTCGCCAGAGATGTCCCTTCTTACCTTTTCTTTTCAACCTTGCTTTAGAACCCTTTTTGTCCAGACTACGCCAAAATCCTAATATCCACGGCTTTCAGACTAGGGATCTTTCCATGAAACTTGTTGCCTATGCAGATGACATATTACTTTTCATCTCGAACCCTGCGGTCTCTGTCCCCGCTTTTTTGGAGGAAGTACAGACCTATTCCTCAATTTCTGGTTATAAACTCAACCATGATAAATGCAAAATCCTGCCCTTGATGAAATTCACCTTTAAACCTGATTTCAGCACCTCCAATTTCACCTGGAGCTCTTCCCATATTAAGTATTTAGGATTGCATATCACGCCTTCCATCCAGGATACTGTTTCCCTTTGTCTTACTAAATGCCTTCAGAAATTATCTGACCTTACAGCTAAGTGGCATCCTCTCTACCTGTCTTGGTGGGGTCGCCTAGATGCTATTAAAATGATGCTTTCCCCTATTGTCCTTTATACCCTTTCCAATATTCCCATTTCTATTTCAGCTAAGTTTTTAAAGAAAATTAACTCAGTCTTATCTTCCTTTTTATGGCATAACAATAAACCCAGAGTGTCTCTTGCTAAACTCATTCGTCCCGCTTCTGAAGGTGGTGTTAATTTTCCGGATTTCCCAGCCTATCACAAAGCTTTTTTGTTGCGTCAATCTTCCTTTTGGCTACAAGATCCCGACTCCCCTTGCCCTCTGTGGACTAAGGTTGAAAGCCTTTTCCTTTCCCCTTTCTCCTTTGCTGAGTGTATCTCCTTTTCGCCCAAGCCTTCTTCAATTCTTACTCCTATCCATAAATTCACTCTCAAACTCCTCTTATCCTCCAATCCTCCTCCTCCTGTTTGTGTTGCTGATTTCCTTTCATCCACTATCTGGCACAATAAATACCTTCTTCTCCGGGGTAAGCCTTTTTACTGGAAATCTTGGAGAACCAAAGGTCTGCTTTGGATATCACAGTTATTTTCACAATCTACCTTTTTGCCTTTCCACACTCTTTGTTCCACTTTTGATTTACCCCCCTCTCTTTTGCTCCCAAATTCCTCCTCCTTAAAGCATCGGTCATGGAAACTTATAACAGACTTTCCAAGCCTATCCCTTCTTCCATCTCACCTGAACCCACCATTCACCTTCATTCTATCTTACACACTCTTCCCAAAGCCTCTGTCATTTATAAACACCTTCATGCACATACACTTCCCAGATCCAAATCCAAGGTGGAGGAGCTTTGGGAGAATGATTTTTCCACATCATGGCCACTTTCACTTTGGGACAAGATTTGGACAAAGATTCGTAAAACCTCTAGAGCTGCATCTTTAACGCAATCTATATTTTTTATATATAATCGCTTGTTACACACTCCTTCTACCCTTCACAAACGTTTCCCTGCCACATCAGATACATGTTGGTCTTGCTCTTTGCCTAATGCCACTTTATTTCATATGCTGTTTCTTTGCAAGAAGGTACGCGCCTTCTGGTTACAAGTTTGGGCACAAATTAATGTTATTTTCTGTACTAGTATTCCATTCTCCCATACCCATATCTTTTTGGGAAGTCTTTCCCCCTGTTGGGACAAGATTGATCTCAATGTTCGCATTGTTGATTTATTATTGGCTGTTGCATTTCAACAAATTACTATTAATTGGAAGTCTTCGTCTACTATTACTTTCAAAGCATGGTGGTATAATGTTTGTCCCAATCATAGACTTGATACTGCTTTTGTTTTTCCTGCCCAGTTGGCAGCTAAGCGTGCTGATTTATGGCGCTCCTTTCGTCCAGACCTGCTCAGCAGGAGGTTTCCAAACCCCCTTGATGCCTTTTCTCATTCCTCATGTTCTGCTAAGATGTTTGGCTGCATTATTATAACTGCATTTGCTTTTATTTTACAATCAATGTACCCTTTCTTTTTATTTCCTGATACCCATGATTAGTTTATTATGTTTCGTATTACTCATTTCACTTTGCAATGTATTTTGATTATCATTCTTGTGTTTTCCCTCCCTCTCCCTTCCCCTTATTGTTTTTCCTCACAATTCTTCACTTATGTTTTGTATTCCTAACTTGCAATACTACTAATAAAGTTATTTTGAACTTAAAAAAATAAAAAAATAAAAAAAATAAACAACAAAAAGCGGTACTGTACTTTTAATGTTACTTATAATATTGTTTTCCAGTATTACATACTTAATTGAATCATTATGAATAAAGTTGTAAAATGGATGTGTCATTGTTAGGAACAAAATAAGTCCTTTGACCCCATTATTTCAATGACCTGGGTCATATCTTGTTTCACCCACTCCTCACAACCATTAGGGTATATCGAAAATATTCTATTAGTGGTGGCAAGTTGTGTTTTTTTTGTGTTGGCTGGAAAAGCTCTTGTTAAAAGAGCTCATTAATCTGTGATTCCCTCTTCTTTAAGGAGGCAGTCCTGGCAATATGAAGAAAAAAACACTTTCAAGAGAGATCTTCCTTCTTGCAACTATGGCTTTGCCAGCTTTAATTGACTTAATTCTTGGTCAATACATCCATTCAATTCCCAACCTCCTCACGGTTGCATTTTCAAATGTTGATGTTTCTCACTGTGGAGCAGGTTGAAATATACCAAAATTATTATGTGCTGTGCCTCTATAATGTATACATTACTCACTGCTCAAGGTCAAAGCCCACTAGCGGCGGCGGAGAAACTCGACCACTGAACCGTCTGTTTTTCCTATGACTGAGACTAGGCGACCGTGAAGCTACTGTGCCTACTGAACTCAGGGACCCAGGTTGCCTTTGTGGAGCAGCAGGGCTTGCACGTGTCCTGTGGAGGGCACAATTCTACATTTGACGACTGCTCATGAACTTAAATATTTACGAGCGCATCTGGTGTAAAAGGTTTCAAACCTTACAATTTACATGCCTGAAGGATTCTTAGAACTCCAGAATATATGGAGTGACTGCAGTTAGTAGACTTTTGTGAGTGGAAGGGCGATGGCGGCGGCAGCAACATAACTAACACACAGCGAGTCATGGCAGAAGAGGTAAGTGTAAGCAGAAATTTTGATCAAATGAGTGCTTAAAATGAAATTAAATGAAAAGGACATTTATAAAGCGCATGGCTATCAGAAGGCCTCCAAGCGCTAGGCAGGACCAGTGACCGGGTGGGTGAGACAGAAAAATTAGTTCAAGGGAATAGAAGGGTTTTCAGTTATTTCCTGAAGGCGAGATGACTGGACTCTTTCCGGAGGTGGAGGGGCAGGGCATTCCAGCGTCTGCCTGCATTCAGAGAGAAGAGTCTACCGCCACTTCTGGTTTAACTTTGAGACATTGGACCGGGGTAGCGGCTGATGTAAAATAAATGTGTGAAGGCGGGGTGGGTGGAGCAGGAGTAGAGCACAGAGGGGGAACTACGCGAGGGGGCTAAACTAGTTTACTTTTTAAAGAAGACTTACCTGCCAGTCTTCTGCTCGCAGCGCTGCTCCACAGGCTTCTGCTCTCATTTCCTCCAGGGGAAGCTCCTAGCTTCCCCTGCAGCCAATCCAGACCCTGCTCTCAACATGAGAGCTGCAAAAACAACAGTTGATGGACAGAATGCAGAACAATGTCATACATTCACCCCAGTACAGAGATCTGGGCCTAAATCCATAGTTTTTTTGCACTCCACACCACCCAAAGTCAGACAATGGCCATATGCAAATCAGCCTTGACCCTGTTCCAACACATGAGAGCAGCGGAGGGATTGGCGTGGAGCACACTAGTTTTGCGCCCCATCTGGAGCATGGAGCCCATTCCTGCTGATGTCTCCACCCAGCAATACAGTTGGGTTGGAGAGATGTCAGTGCCTGATACAGCCGGCCAAACCTTCATGCACACTGCAGCAGGGCGCACCACTCCTCCTCCCCTGCTGCTGTGCTGTGCCCGCCCCCAAGACTCAGCCGCAGGAAGAACAATAAAACGATCTGCATGAAGATCATTGTGTTTTCTGTTTGCCTCTGCGGGCAGTGGGGCGAGGCTCCTCTGCTACAGCGAAGGAGCCGCTGCTCCATGGACTCCTGGCCCTCCTTTGCAGATAGCCAATGAGAATAAACAAACTTTTGGAGCAGAATATAGCGGTAGTAATAATGGCTCCCACTAGAACCAAATCCCGCCAAGGGCAAAATCTACAACTACGGAAGGGGGAAAGTAAAGGCATAGGAAGCAAGCCTCAAGTAGGTGACTTGTGAAAAATGCAGAAGCAAGGGATAGCTCGCTAAGAGATTTAAAAAGGAAGAACCTCCAAAAGAGACCGCCGTTGAGTGAGGCGGGGGACAATCCGTTTCTAAATCAATTAAAGACTTTGTGGACAAACATTTTTTTAAAATTCAGGCACAAGTAAACTTGTCACATTCAAGAGAGAGAGATATGATCGGTGGTGACATGGAAAATGAAAGTTTGTGGTGTCTCACCTGAGTCTGCCCTAAATGACCAACTCAGACCTCATGGTATGCAATTAACCCTTGTCTGAGACAAAACTGTCCTCTTCCCCATGTTAGTTTTCCCTAATGGACAATAGGACGTCGACGACTGTGTGGTAGGGAGCACGAGGGATGAAGAAGCAAGTGGGTGGGTTGTGAGAATAGGGAGGCTGCTGGTGATATGCTGGGTCAGAGTTTTGGATAGACAAAGAAAGATGATGGAGGATTTGAACAGCATTTTAACTTAAATATAGAGGTCTCGGTTTCGCCTTCAGCCTCAGTGCTGGACATAATGTTAATTATGCATGAACCCTGCAAGGAATTTTCGAGGTGACAGTGTTAAATAATTATATTTTTTAAGTCTCAGAAATCTCAGCTATAGTCCATTGCCTCAGAGCAGAAGCAAATAATTGACCGTATATGCCAACCATAGTAAGGCCAGTACAGGAAAGCAGGAAACTCATGACCAAAGAAGCACCAGGGCAGGCTGGAGTGGTTATACCTAAATAGGATAGAGTTACAACAGTGAATGTTTCCAGACACACAAATGCTGATTACAAAACGGGGCGAGCCCGCAATGTATAGGCAATACATACCACATACCAAGGAAATAACAAAAGGTCGAAGGAGGGGGTTATTGAAAGGGAAAAGGGAAAAAGTGAATGCAAGAACACCAGGGAAGGATAAGCAACCCGTTAATATCCAAAGAAAGATCTCACCAAGATTTATTAAGTTGCCCTTGGAAAATGAAAGAATAAATGGATGCCTGGGGTCCAATAAATGGAAGAATCTTCCACAGCTAAGGAAGAAGGGGAGACTGGCTAAGTTGAAAAAGAAGAACATGTAAAAATAGGAAGGTTAGGCAAATCAGGATGGGCAAGCCAAAGCAAAGATAATAGTAAAGCAGAAGATAAACCAAATGAGGAATGGGCTTTTGATAGAGCACTGAAAGAGAACAGGTGGGATGAAAAGAAGCTATAGGTATATTTAGAGCCCTTACACAGGGAGTAAAAAGGCAAAAAGAAAGCAAGGAAATTAGCCCCCTTGAATCCTTCCCAGGTACTGATCTCCCTTTCGAAATGCCCAAGCATGAAGGCTACATCATCAAAAGAACTAACAGGCTTATTCAACAAGCTAAATTGCACTCGCAAAGGGCCAGATTCTGAGAATCTGGCCCTTTGCGAGTGCAATTTTTGCATTTGGGATTCATCATCCCAAATGCAAAATTTGCTATTTAAGAATTCGCACATTTGCGAGGAATTGCATTTAAGGAATCTCTATTTGAGATTCCGTAAATGTAATTCATGATCCATTTTAAAATTGCGAAATCGCAATTTTTGGCCGCTATTTACCGCGAGGTCAAACCTCGTGGTAAATAGCGTAAACTTAGAAAAATGCTTTTAAAAGCATTTTTCTAAGTTGCATATTACACACACACATGTCCTTTGGACATGTGTGTGTGTAACATCTGTGTAAATTTACATTTATGGGGTGTTGCAGGGTGTCCTTTGGACAACCCTGCACCCTTGAAATCGCAATCTCATTTGCGATTAGCTAATCGCAAATAAGGAATGACTCCCCATTCATTCCTATGGGCCTTTAGGATTAGCTAATCGCAAATAAGGAACCTGTAGGAATCGCAAAAAATATTGTGATTCCTACATGAATCCTGTTTTGCGAGTCTGGAATAGCGATTCCTTATTAATCGCTATTTCAGACTCGCAAAACTTCACAATGATGAATCGGGCTGTAAGACAAGTAGGGTTCACTAATGACACAAAGGATAACGTGGTAATAAAAGTATTTTTTTTCCTCATTCGCCTCCAACCATAGCTCTCTTGAAATCCATAGGCTGTTGCTGCTTTTCGAGTCGGAGAGGTAGGCTCCGCAATTCGATCTTACCCCACAGCTCTACCAGCAACACACCCACTTCAATCCAGAAGCTATCCTCCCATTGTTGTTACAGGGGAAGGTGACTGTACTCTTCTTCAGGGCTTAACCCGGACTAGTGCCATTGGTCTTTACAGGCTTAGACACTGCTTAAGAGCTTCCTCGAGGCTTAATCATAGGAGACAAAGCAAAAAAAAAAAAAAAAAAAAGGATCAGACCGCTGTCCAATTGCACAATTTTTTCCATATGTTCTTTTTCTTTGAATTTTTCAGCCTAATCAAATCAGTTTTTGAAGTTTTATATATGGAAGATAGCCACTCCGAGTATGCGGGAGGTGTTGCTTCAACCCATTTCTTGCAAATTTCCCGTATGGCCAGAAGCATTGCGTAGAATAGGAAGTCTATCTGGGCCACTGATGTCCCTCCAGATGCCAAAAATGATATTCTCTAGGGAGACCTGTATCGAGTAATCCAGAATCGATGCCAACGAGGCTTCAATTTTACTCCAAAATTCCCTCAATAGGGGACAGGCCCAAGACATATGTGTGTCTGGAGCGCTCTCTAAGTTACATTTTTTTCACTTGGCCAAGGGGCCTTTGGATATTTTAGAGAGCCTTACCGGGGAGAAGTATGCCCTATGTGATGTAAAAAAATGGTTTCTCCTCAACCATGCTGGCTTTACGGTCGAAAAGAGGATGTTATATGAGGAACGCCAGAGGGACTCACAATCAGTATCCGGAAAGACCTCCACCCATAATTGGTCAGCTAACTTAAATTCACCATCAATAGCCACTTCCATTGCCCAATAGAAAAAGGAGATTTATTTCTTCTTTACTGGTTTATTAACTAGATGGTCTTCCAGGGGGTCCCCTTTCCCTAATGGAACCTTCAAATTCTGCGACCAGCTCAGTAGCTGCAAGTATTTGAACCATGACAGACCACCCACTAGCTTATCATTTAAAGTTGCCCAGGGCAATAGCGAACCACTAACCGCACGGTCCCCCCAGACTACTACGCCCAATGCTTTTAAAGGGGCTGCCAACTGGTCTTTCAAGCAGCTAGGAGTTCCCGGGCTGTCCCACATAGGTGCGAGCCTAGAGTAGTATTCAAGGCCTATTAAATGTTTTATCTTCGCCCAATTTTGGGCCATACCCCTTAGGACCTTCAGTCTGACCTTCTTACAAAATGTCTTGTCTCCACATTTAAACATAAATCCTTCTTGAGGAAGCCCTGATTTTTCCAACATAGCCATAAACATTTTGCCTCTTCCCGATGCATCTGGAGTTTTTAGCATCATTCTGGAGTATGATAAATGAAAGGCCCAAGCATAGTATTGAATATCTGGAAGAGCCAGACCTCCTTTCTCCCTACTCCGTCTCAACTTTTTCCAAGATATTCTCACAGCCTTGGATGACCAAACAAAGGAATTTATGGATTTCTGGAATTTATCAATTAATATTTTTTTCTAAGTTCAAAGGAATGGTATTAAATAAAAATGTAACTTTCGGCAAGATGGACATCTTTATAAGATTTACTCTGCCTAATATAGACAGAGGTAGATGTAAGCAAGTATTCATGAGATGTTGAGATTCCTTCAGGATTTTATTACGGTTAATTTTAGGTATTTGGTCTATCTCTGGGACTATCCTTATTCCTAAATAACGTAGCTCCTTCCTGGTTTGGTATCGGGACAATGGCAGGTTCCACGTCATCAACTCGGTCTTATCTTCGTTGACCTCATATCCCGATACCCGGCCAAACTCCCTAGCAAGTTCAATGACCCTGGGGAAAGAGGAATCCAGATTTGATGCCAAAATCAGGATGTCATCGGCATACAGAGCTACCTTCCTCACCCATAAGCCACACTTAAATGGTACGATAGCTGGCTCCCCTCTAAGTCGCTGGGCAAATGGCTCTATATAGAGATCAAATAGGAGAGGGGAGAGAGGGTAGCCCTTTCCCGTGCCCCTCTCGATTTTAAATGGTCTGATGGTTTTACCATTTAGCACCAGTCTGACAGATGGTTCACTATAGATAAGGCGGATGGTACGGCAGAAATTTGGCCCACATTTTAGCTTTTCCAAAACTGTCCCCAAATACCTCCAAATCACTCTATCAAAAGCTTTAGTTGCATCCAATGTCATTGCTGCTAGGGGGAGCGAAAAGGTTGATGCAAAATCTATCGCTCCAATAAAGTCATGTGTGAGGTCAAAAAGATTTCGCTCCCTTATAAATCCCTTCTGGTCCGAATGAAGGACTTCCCCTACTATATTCCCTAGTCTACCTGCCAAAATTTTGAGAACATTTTGTAGTCGGAATTTAGCAGGGTTATCGGCCTGTATAAATTACATTTTATGGAGGATTTCCCTCGTTTGAGAATTAAGATGATATTTGCTTCTCTCCAGGTTGCCGGTGGATGGGCTCCTTCTAACAGGATTCTATTAAAAACCGCAACCAGAACTGGAGTAACTACTTCCCTCAAATCCTTATATAACTCTGCAGGAAGGCCATCCGGCCCTGCGGCCTTTCCCTTCCTACTATCCCGAAGAGCCTCCATTACCTCTTGATGCAAAATTCCTGCCTCCATACTTTCCTGATGGATTACACTCAGTACGGGTAAGTTGATGGAATTTAACCAGTCTTGAGCCGATCTTAGATCTAAATCCCTATCATCTTTATATATCTTCTCAAAATAGGCATGAAATATCTCTCCCATCTCCTCTTCGTTACTTGTTAGTACCTTGGAAGCTTCATCCTCAATTTCTTTAATATGATTCTTAACTCTGTCCGTTCTGGCTTTCCAGGCTAATAACTTTCCTGCCCCCTCTCCATATTCGAAGTGGGCGAGCTTACTAACCTCCCATCTATCAGAGATTATTGTTTGAATATTGTTTTCCAATTCAGCCTTTAGGGTCTCTAATTCTACACTTAAAGTCTCTTGGAGTTCTTGTTCCTGCTCAGATACCCGATTAATATTTTCCTCCAATAACTTCATTTGGGACTCCACAGAGGTAATCTCTTGTCTATATTGTCTAATTTTATAGACCGTTTTGTTTGTAATCAGACCTCTCAAGAAAGATTTTAAGGCATCCCAGACCACCATGATGTCAGTTGAGCCAATGTTAATATCTAAAAAGGCTTTCGCCTCTTGGGGAAGAAAGCCAGTTACTGCTGCGTCTAGGAGAAGTGTACGGTCAAACGTCCATACCCTTGGTTTTTGACGTACATCTAGATTCAAGTCTTTCCAGACAGCCGCGTGGTCTGACAAGTGAGGAGTTATATAGTCAACGTTCAATGTCCGGTCTCTCAAATCGTTACTAATCAGAATATAGTCTATTCGAGACCTATGACTATATTTTTTATTATAGAAAGATACCCCCAGCTTTGAACCTGATCTCTCTCTCCATATATCACTGAGATCATATTGTTCCATCATTCTTTTAAGGAAAACTCAAGATTTTGAGGGGACTATTGCCCTTTTCTTTGTTGATTTATCTAATTTTGGATTTAAAACAATATTAAAATCTCCAGGTAGACTAGTTGAATCTGGAAACTCCAAAAGATTAAAAACAAATGGTTTTAACCGTTGATGGATCGTCCTGATTGGGCCCGTAGTACCCAATAATTGTCAGGGGAACATCTTCTATCCGAATTTTCACTATGACCCACCTGCCACTCGAATCGGTTCTAGTTTCCTGAAGAATTACGTTGACTTGTTTTTTTATAATAATGGCCACACCTCTAATATTAGCTGTCTGGCATGAACATACGCAGTGTTCCACCCACCTAAGCTTCCCACAAACATCCTCCATTTCCTTTTTTACTAGATGGGTTTCTTGAAGAATAAATATCCGTGCTGAAGAGTCTTTTAAATATTGTAGAATTTTTTCCCTCCAACTTTTGACTCGTAAACCGTTAATATTCCAAGACAGACATTTTAATGTTTTCATGGTAGATACATAAAGGGGTTGATGCCCCAGAACCCATTCGGACCTATCCTGTTCCGATACCAAACTAAAAATGAACAATTAGAGACTTTGACTAAATTGTGAGGCAAATGCTTTTTTGAATATTTATTCCCTTCTGCTCCCTTACCCATGTGTTCCTCCCTCTGCACCCCCCCCTTCCCTGGAGAACCCCCCCTTATTTCCCTGGTAAAAACCAGGTTTGCCTGACTGCTACTTTACTCGGGCTGCTCCATATATCAATCACTATCTCTAGGTATCTCTACATTTTAACCTTTTCTTTTACTAGATTCCTCATTTTCCTGGTCTGCAAACACTATCACTAGTATCATGAGCGGTGAATCAGATACACTAAAAATGAGCACACAAAAAAAAAAAAAGGAGAAAGGGACTTGCTCCACCGGGGAATAGAGTACTAGAGAGCTAGAGAGTTTAGATACAAAACCAATAAACCTAAGATTTTAGATTCCCTAACATCTCGTCAGCTTCTTGCAGTGTTTTGATGAAGTGCATTTTATTATTTAACATAACTTTCAATTGAGCAGGGAACTTTAGTTGCACTGTTGCCCCCAGCTTTCTAAACTCATCAATTCTTTTCCCAAGCTCCCATTGCCTGTCTAAGGTCGAGCGAGAGAGGTTGGATCTGATTTCATACGAGAAGGAGGCGTCTCTTGCCTTCAAAGATTTCAGCTTGAGAGCCGCTGTTAGGAGACGGTCAAAAAATTAACCAGGACTTTCCTGGGCTTCGTTCTGTTAGGCTGTCTTCTAAACGGATCTAGATGGATTCTCTGAATATCTTTTTGAGCTCTTCCTCTGTTTAGATCAATCTGTATTGAATCCTTAATAAGAGAGATAACATAGGATTTAAGGTCACCCCCTTCTCTCCCTTCCAGTATGTTTAGGAAACAAAGATTATTGCGCCTGGAGTGTTTTTCCAATATTTCCATTCTCTCGCCAAGGGCGGCCTCTCCTCTCTTAAGTACCGAGATGTCCGATCTAACTTTGCCCAGATCATCTTTTAGAGAACCAACCTCACTTTCCAATGTGGTTGTTCATGAGCTTATGTTGTCAAGCTTTTTCTCCAGAGATTCACAAAAAAACTCGAATCTCCCTCTGATTTACTTCTGAGATCGCGAAACCCTTTTTGATATCCATGGCCATTGTGGTAAAAAGACTTTCCCAGGAGGACCCTGATAGACCAGCTATCTATTGAGCCCAGAGCATCCCTGCCAACCTTGAGCCTTTCTTCTCCTCCTATCTCCAACTCCCCGCTCCCTTTCTCACCCGTCACCTCCAAGTTAGAGGCTATTTGGTTGACTGCCGAGCTGGCCGATGTGATTTTGGGTATAGTAGTATGTTCATCCCTTACATTTCCTTGTCCGTAACTCGGGTCCAGCCGGATCTAAAGTCACCCCTGAAGGGAAATCTGCCCCTAAAGGGGGATATGAAGTAGGGTTCAGCATAGAAGGGACAAGAGGAGATGCTATTGTAGATAAAGATAGAGGAAGGCTTAACTCTATAGTAGAAGGTGCAGGCAAGTTTATTAGACCGGAGGACTCCATAACTGCATCCAGACCCCTCTGCTTCTCTCCTCGCTTTCCGACCTCCAAGACCTGAGGGAGAACCTTAAAATTAGATCTCAATGAAGGAGTAATCCGAACTTTTAAATCTGCTAGGTAATAAAAGTATTACTGTATTCAGAAATTTTCAAGACAGCACTTAAGAAAGTGGAAGCAGAGATTCTAAGAGAAGGTATTACATTCTTATCTGACAACAAAGTCCCAGAAATCGGAAACATTAACAAACCCTTTCTAAGGCACCATGCAGGATTATGTTCAGAGAAAGAATGTTTAGACGATCAGGGTTTTTGAATAAAAGACACATAGAAGGCAGCAAGAAGGGTGTATTAAAAGTACCGGTCCCACACAAAAGTCTAGAAGAATACAGGGAAGTCAATTGTAAAGGCAAATATTGCATGTGACAGACTACATCAGCTATAAATGAGACCGGATGATTGAGTAACATAGATTAGGACAAAGAGGGTTCGCACAGCCTAGGGATCCTATCTTGGAACATCTGTTAGTTCGTAAAAAATCAAGAGAGAGGGTGGAAATATATGAGATCCTATGCTTACGGAAAACCTGGTTGTGTGACAAACCTCCAGACATTGATGGGTTTTTGCAGATGAATAGAATTGCCAAGACATTGGGTCAAGGACACCCTTCTGGGGGCGGTTAACACTTATATCCATTGAAACAGCAAAAAAGGTATGATTGATGAAAGTAAGTTATAACTGGATTGTGGGCTGTAAAGTACATCTGTACATAGTAGATCCTAGGTACGACTGTATGACAATAATCAATGTATACATCCAAATGGGGAATGTTGAAGAGCAAGGAATGGAACTAAGAAGATTTAAGGAAGATGTAGAATGGATCTGTACAAATTATCAGGACATTATCCTGTTGATGGCAGACTTTAATCATAGATTGTAGCCGATAAACATAGAACCTTGGTTTAGCCCGTTGACCACAGAGGGAATTCTGTCACGGGGCGGGTGATTTATGACTGGGCGTGGTTTGGACGACCCCTGGCCGTCCTCTGCACACGCCCGCTGGGACGTCGGACGGCCGGGGGCCGTCCAATGCACGCAAAGGGTTAAAGAAATACTGTCAGCATATAATATTACTACTAGATTTCCTGCATGTACGATAGTAACACGCGAAGCAGCATTTTTTAATCATCTGGGCTCAAAGAGGATGTTCAGTTCAAATGGGCGTATGAACCTTGATCGCCCAGCAAGACAGACTTTTAAGAACGGAAATCAATTGTGCCTGGTCAATTATATTTTTATGCATGATTGATTCTTTTATTATTATTATTATATTTATTTTTGTAGAGCGCAACAGCTACCCTAAGGTTTCCCGGCGCTAAAGTGAAACTGAAAAAAGTAATAAGGAGGGATAGTGAGTTATTGAAAATCGAGTTATTGGTTGACCAACCATGTTTTCAGATTCTTACGGACTTGCAAATAGCATTCATTTGTGCGGAGATGAGTTGGAAGGGAGTTCCACAATGTGGGGGCCAGATAGGAGAAGGAGCGACCTTCCTGTCTGACTCGATTTATCCTAGGTACCTGGAACTTATGTTGGGTCGAGGAACGTAGGGTTCTAGGGGGGGTGTATTGCTGGACCATAGAGCTCAAATAGGCAGGAGCCTTACCAGCCTTGATTCTATGCATAAAGCATATAGCTTTAAATTTTGCTCGTTGTTCAATACGGAGCCAATGGAGACTCCGGAAACATGATGACGTAGGGGATCTTTTTGGTAACATACATATCAGTCTCGCAGCTTCATTTTGTACTGTTTGCAGTTTTTTTGTAACATCCTTGCATGCTCCCAGGTATAATATGCTGCCTTAGTCCAGCCTAGATGTAATTAATGCTTGGACTACGGTTTTTAGTGTGTTTTGTGGGAGCATCCACCTGATTTTCTTAAGCCACTTGAGTATGGTAAAACATGTGGCGGCCACTCTAACAGCTTGTTGTTTCATGGACAGGTTTTCATCAAAAATTATGCCCAGATTGCGAGCGGATTTAGAAGGGGTGGGTGGGGGTCCCATCTGGGATGGCCAATGTTGTGGGCACCCACAAGGAGGTTTGTTTTCCAAACAGCAGTAGTTCCGTTTTTCCTCCATTGAGTTTTAACTTATTCTCAGACATCCAGTTGGCAATGTTGTTAAGGCCAGAGTGGAGGGAGGACGGGTTGTAATTTGCATTTGCCGAGAGTGAATAAACAATCTGGGTGTCATCAGCATAAGAGTAGATCGACAGCCCAGATTAATCGGCTAAGCTGGCAAGGGGACTGACATATAGATTGAATAGTAAGGGGCTCAGTATTGAGCCCTGGGGAACTCCATAGGGTTGGTGGTGGGGTTTGGAGGAGGATGTAGCAGAGAAGACTTGAAAAGTTCTCTCAGAGAGAAAACTTTTAAGCCATACCAGGGCCGGTCCCGTGATGCCATAGGTCCGCAAGGTGTTGAGGAGGATGGTGTGGGAGACCGTGTCAAACGCGGCACTAAGGTCAAGTAATATAAGTGCCATGGTCTTCCCATCATCAACTTGCCGGCGTATGGTTTCAGAGACCCCGAGTAGGGTAGATTCAGTTGAAAAGCCTGCCCTAAAACCGGATTGGGATGTGTGAAGGAGGTGATTGGATTCTGTGAAATGGGTGAGTTGGGAAACAATATGTTTCTCAAGGATTTTGGAAAATAAAGGTAACAGCGAGATTGGGCGGAAGTTGGAAGGGTCGTTTGGATCAGCATTGTCTTTTTTAAGAAGAGGTGAGACCATAGCATGTTTCCATTCTTTAGGGACTTCAGCCTCTCTCAAGGAAGTGTTAGGAAGTTCTAAGATGAGCGTAAGGGAATGAGTGTCGAGTGAACGGAGGATTTGAGGGGGGAAAGGGTCGAGGGGTGAACCTGATTTCATAGTTGTTATAATTTCTTGTAGTGAAAGTAGGGTAAGGGGGACCCAATCTACTAGGTGCTGGGAGTGAGCATCTAGAAAAGAGTGTGGTTCTTCAGATTTGGACAGGCTTACCGTGAGGTTTAAAACTGATGGAGAATTGGTTGGAATTTTGAATTCCTCATAGATTTTATCAATTTTATTCCTAAAGAATTCCGCCAGAGCGTTACACTGTGCAGTGTTCAGGGATGGAGCTTTGGGTTGGCAGGATGATCCAGAAAGTTCCTGAACTATTTTAAAAAGTGCTTTAGGCCTATTTTGAGCGTTTTCAATTTTTGTTTTAGTAAATTCAGCTCTAGCTGATGCACAGTTGGCATGATATTTCAAAAGGGCTGCTTTGTAAAATGATTTTTGTGCAGGATCATAGTGGGCGCGCCATCTGCGCTCTAGATTTTTACAGGCCGTTTTTTCCAGCCTAAGTGCATCTGTACACCAGGGAGCTGGGGAATGAAATGGAAATTGTTTTTTATTTTTCTGTGGAAGGCATATGTTGATGGCCGAACTAAGCCAGTTTTGGATAGCTGTAGCGTCTATGTTTGTTATAGTGTTGAATGGTCTGGTATCATTTAAATGAGTATTTAGTTTAGTAGTATCCAACTTTTTCCAGTTCCTTGTTACCCTGGGACCAGATGGAGCTTTACAAGAAAGGGTTTGTTGTGGTATTACTATTATAAATTCCACTAGATAGTGGTCAGACCAGGGAATAGGTTTCGATGGTTTACAGACGATATTGTCTTGATTGAAAAAGATAGGATCAAGGAGATTGCCTGCCTTGTGGGTTGGGCCTTCATTATGAAGGGTGAGCCTTAGGGCAGATAGATCTGATATGAAATTGGTGCTGGTGTGATTAGAGGTGTCATTTAAATGAATGTTTAGGTCACCGACTATCAAAAAATGTGTTGCCTCTAATATAAATGGTGCAATAAGTTCAGGAAAAGTGGTGGCCCAGGCGCTGGCAGTGCCAGGGGCACGGTATATTAAAGCACCAGAAAGCGTGAATTTTGAAGATAGCCTGAGCTTAAAGAGTTTGATAAGATTGATAGCTTTAAGGAAAAGCATTTAGAGGGAAGTGATCATTACCTCCTGCATCTGGAAACCATGATGGGGGGTGGTAGAGGAAGATAATTGGTTCTCCCCGTAGAGGTAGAATATCCAAAATTACTGACTACAAGAATCTCGAAGAAACATCTGGTTGAATTGGCTAACTTCCAACAGAGTCAACATATGACAATAGTCCCAGTGAACTGCATAGGATGGCATTTTATTTATTTATTGAGAAGTTTTCTATAGCGCTGGCTAGACCCAAGGGTATCAGAGCGCTTTTCAATTTTTTTTATTTTTTGCAGGATGATGCAATAGGTCATGATATATAATATAGTTTCGGAGGTCCCAGCGTGCTGTGTAACCTTGAGGTATAGAAGACCTGAGAAACCTCGATTAGTGCACGTGGTCTTGGGTTGAACCTCTTTCAAGGAGGAGGGAATGAGGAGGAGGGGAGCGGGGAAGAGGTAGGTTTGAGTATCACAGTGTTAAGATGCTATAGAGTGCAGGCTTGTGCATATCAGCGGCTGTTACCGGTTCGGGAAGGCACGATTGAGGAAGAGGTCTTTTAGTAGTTTCTTGAATTTGACAAAGGAAGAGGTAGTCCTGATATCGATAGGGATGGAGTTCCAGATTTTGGGCGCGTTTCCAGCGAAGGATCGTGTGGCGGTTTCTTGTTTGCGTGTTTTCATGGGGATGAGAAGAAGGGTGTTAGAACTCCTGATATTCCTTGTCTGACCAGCTCTCTTGAGTTTGGAGGCTAGGTAGACCTGAGGCAAGCAGTTCTGAAGCTGGCACGCATATCGATGGATGGCCATTTTAGTTATCTGAGTGCGGGTGAGCTGTGATCATATTTCTTGACTCCTGTGACCATTCTGGCTGCTGCGTTTAGGGTGGTTGTACCAGTAAAGGACTGCATTCCTGTAGTCGAGTATGGATATCACCAAAGAATGATAGGCTAGTTTGATGTCTTTGGGCGGGATGTATGGTTTTATTTTGTTAAGTAGCTTCAGATTGAGGAAGGCACTCTTAGCGTAGTTCTTAATGTGATTGGCTATGTCGAGTTTAGGGTCTAGGGTGATTCTTAATGATTTAACCGAGTTAGCCGGAGTGAGTTTGCTGTTGAGGGCATCAATTGCTTTTAGCCATTTTGTGAATTGGGGGTTTTCTTCTTTTTTTAGAGATAAGGAGGATTTTGGTTTTGTCATGATTGTGTTTTAAGTGGTTTGTTGATAACCAGTGTTGGACTTCTAATAGCGTGTCGTTGAGTCTCTGAATGTCATCAATGGAAGTGGTTTCCAGGTAGCTCTGGGTGTCATCAGCGTGTAGGTGGAAGGGGATGTTGACTTTTTTGAGCAGGGTAGTGAGGTGTTCCATGTATATGTTGAACAGTTGGGGCGAGAGCACTGAGCCTTGTGGGACACCTCTGCTGACGGGGTGAAAGTCAGATGTAAAAGTTAGAATTTTTATACTTTGGGAGCAATTGTGTAGGAAGGAGGAGAACTATTGTAGGACCACATCGTCTGCACCTACCATTTCTTGAAGATCCTTAATGAGTAGGTTATGGTCAACCATGTGAAATGCTGCCGAAAGGTCCAAGAGAATAAGTAGGCAGCATTTGTCATTATCTAGTGATTTGTGGATATCGTCTATGATGTTAAGGATCGGGGTCTCTGTGCTACAGCCTTTTCTGAAGCCTGATTAGTGTGGGTCTAGAAGATTGATGCTGTCCAGGTGCTGGGTCAGTTGTAGGAGAATGCATTTTTTTAGGGTTTTGGAAAGGAGAGGGAGATTGGAGACGGGTCTCAAGTTGTTCAGATCGTTGGTGTCAAGGCCTGGTTTTTTTTCAGTAGTGGCGTGACTTGGCCGACTTTGAGGCAGTCTGGTATGAAGCCGGTTCTCAAGGATCTGTTTATGTTCTTGCACCAATACGGGGCTAGGGAGGGCCCCAGCTTTTTGGTCAGTTGGGAGGGAATAGGATTTAGGACGTTAGATGCGGGTTTGGAGGTGGAGATCAGTTTGATAATCTCGACTTGGGGGGACCAGGCTTTCAAGGGGAGCCTGCGAGAGCTGTCTTTGATCTCTGAGTTCAGGTTTTCAAGGGAGGTATTGAGGTTAATGTCTAGAGAGAGCTCAATCTTGGTGGTTTTGTCATTGAAGAAGTTGGTGAAGTTGTTGCATAGATCTTTGGAGGCCAAAACTGAGGTAGCAGCGGGCTTGGAGGTATGCTGTCGGATGATATTTAAGAGTTCTTTGGGCCGTTTTATTGCGTTGTCCAAGGCGTTGGAGAAAAAAGTTGATTTTTCGTTACTGATGTTCTTTTTGTATTTCCTTCCGGCTGCTTTGAGTTGCTCCTAGAGGCTTGTGGAGGGATTGCTCCTCCAAAGTCTTTCTGTGGCTCTTAGTTGTCTTCTTTCAGCGTTGATGTCAGTGTTGAACCAGGTTGTGGATTGAATGTTCCTGTTTATTTTTAGTTTTAGGGGGGCTACTTGGTCTAGGATGGTCGTCATCGTTAAGTTGTAATGATAGGTGAATTCCGTGGTGGAGAGATCGTCTGTGGCGATAGGAAGGCGAGAGTTCACCCTATCCTCCAGGTCGGCCATGTAGATCTGTGTTACATTTCTTGACCATTTTGGGGGTTCTTGAGTGGGAGGTAGACATAGGATCGGCAGAATGATGTGGAATAGGATTAAGTGGTGGTCGGACCAGTCAACGGGAAGGATGCGGTCAATCGTAACGGTGTCACATTGGGAGATAATGGCATCTTGGGTTGCTCCTTTGTTATGGGTTTCATTGCACAGTGTTGGGTGACTTTGTTGCTGTGAAGCAGCTTGTTCACGTTTTGGACTAGAGAATTGTTTTCTTTATTCCAGTGTAGGTTGAGTTTGCTCAAATTAAGCTTGTTGGCATCATGGAGCGAGCAGTGGGCAATCAGGGTGGTATAGGAGATAGCAGTGTAGTGTTTTGTAGTCCCTGGTGTTAATGTAAGCGGTTAAGCATTCAAAGGTGTGATGGTTGAAGGTGTCGATTTCCTTCATGGAAATGTTGTTGTGGATGATTGCTATACCCCCGCCTCTTTGGTCTTTTCAATCTTTATTGATAATTGCGAAGCCTGGGGGCACGAGGGTATCTAGGATTGGTGACGAGCAGTCATTTAGCCAGGTCTCTGTGATAAAGGCTATGTCTATGTCATGGGAGAGGATGGACTCTGCTAGCTGAGTGGCATGTTTGGTGGCTGATCTGCAGTTTATGAGCATGCAATTGGTGGAGCTTGCCTCTTTTTTGGGTTTCTTCATTAGGGGGGCAATGGGGATGATAGTGCGGGAGGTTGGGGGTCTTGGGGATTTCAGAGGGGAGTGGTCTCTTCTGAATCCAGTGATCACCTGAATTGTGGATTGGGGGTGTCAGTAGGTATGGTGTCATATGAGGAGGCGAGATCAGCTGTTTCACTCGAGGACATGGCGTCTCTAGTTCTTCTGGGTCGCAGTATCAGATTCGAGACGGGGGTAGAGATCCAATTGGGGTGGAGAGCCTTGGGAGGCCCTTGGTGTGTGGAGTAAGAGGGGGTGGGGGAACAAAGGGGATTTTGGTCCAGCTTACGGAGCGTGGCGAGGTTGGTTAGGATTTTGGTCAGGCCCTGGCTAATGGTTGCTAGCTGGCTCTCCAGCAGGGTGAGATTCTGCCCTGTCTCTTCAGATGTGGATTTGGGGGTGTTCTGGGAGGGGTCATCATGAGAGGGGGGGCGTCTGCCATAGCTATGATGACTTCTTGTTATAGTGGTGTCCATGTAGGCTCTGGGCTGGGTCGTGGGCGCAGGGTGGGGCGGGTTAAGTGGTGGTTTCAGCGTTCTTTTGCGTGTGGGAATGGTGAGGCAGGTCTGAGTCATAGATTGAGTGTTGAGGACGTTCGTTGGTCGTTGATGGAGGTAGTGGTCGAGGGGGAAGAGTAGACAGTCGGAGGGAGGGAGCCTTGTTCGTTGTGACATAAGAGAGGGAAGGGTCATGAGGTGGTTTTAGGTAGTTTGGAGTGGTGGGGTTGGAGTTGGTGTAGGTAGGTGAGATGGGAGGCATTATGTCTGGGTTGGAAGGGGGGCAGGATCCTGGTGGGAGGGGAGGGACAAAGTAGCGGATGTCAGACCTCTTCTATAGGGGTTGGAAGGAGGCTCACCGGGGCGCTAGAGAGGGAGCTTACCTGCGCCAAATACCGTGAGATAATCCTGGGAGGCCGACAAAGGTTCAGTCTCTGAGGCAGGGAGAGTGTTTGGTACAGGGGCACGGCTTCTTGCCTCACCATAAATAAAAAGTATGCCTACTCTAACGGGGGCCCTTCTGTTCTAGGGGACTTACGTAGTTGAGGCTTCTGCTGCTATGGATAACACATCAAGGTTTGGCAATGTCCCGGGTTAAGTTCTTTAGCAGTCACAGACTTAGAAGTCTTCTCAGGTGCTGGCAGGAATCGAGGAGTTCCAGTGTTTTTTGGTTCCCATGCTGTGGTGGGCTGAGGGTGTGGTATGGTAAAGCAATCTACCAGGTGGTACAATGCTTACAGGTGGAGTTAAAGGCTAATAATAGTAAGCAGAAAAAGGCCATGGGAGATACTAGAATAGGAAATGCTTGGTTTGATAGAGACTGCAGTCATTTAAAAAGCTTCATAAGGAAAGTGAATATTAACATTAAGATAAAATATGATCATGAGAAGTGTAAAAATCTCCAGAACATCAAGAGAAAATATTAAAAAATGATTAATGATAGGAAAAGAGCTTACAAGGAGAGATGCTGGAAAATATGCTAGAATATATTGAAATATAAAATACAAAAAAGTTTGGGAAGCATGTGCAACAAGGGTTTATTGAGATGTTTAGTGGTCAAAGAAGTATAGGTCGAATATATAAAGGAGATGTATGGAATGAGAAGTGAGGTAGAGAGTATGACACTCTGGCCTGAGATAAATGAGGATATTGTAGCCAAGTTCACCCTGCAAAATATCAAAGACACCATAGTTGCCTTGAAATTAACCAGAGTGGGTGGCCCAGGCAATATACCCACTGTCATAACCAAAACTTAAGCTAATTGGTAGGCCACATTTTTCCATTTTCATTTCAGGTAATTGTTGTAAATAGACGCCTAGGTTTCTTTATTCAAGATAGTCAAGTCTTCAAGATGTTAATAATAAGATATAGAGAAGACCCACCAGGAGTGACCAGCTTGCCACTCAGCCTGCCTGGTTCCAACTGCCAGTTGTCACCAGGCTAAGCCCCAAACACTCCATGATGTCACCAGTGGGTCTAGTGGTGACATCATGTGGATGACAATAAAATCCCACAGGTAGAAAAGAGACATGCTAAATACAACAGTAATCCTATCTACAGACCAGTTTCCTGAAAACTTGAAAGGCACAATCATAAAGCTCGCACATAAGAAGTAAGATACAAAAACCTCTAAAAATTAGGCAGTCAAAAGGAATGGGCAGAACTCCACCAAATGGTCCCATTAGAATAAGGGGGTTTAAGGAAGCACATTCCATGATAGACCATTGATTTAGATTGTGGTCACTCGCAAGGAAGGCTGTGGAACAAAAGGGCCACTTATTTTGCTGCTTTGTTGACTTCTGTGCCGCATTTGATTCAGTAGATTGTATATGTCTATAGGAAACGATGACTCAACTTAAAATCCCAAGGATTCTCCTAACTATCATAAAGGGTTTACACTTACAGCATTGGGTTCAGGTAATCATTGATGGAGAAGGAAGTTTAATCCGGAAAATCCTAATCAGTAATGGGCTACGTCAAGGGTGTGCCCTGGGACCCTTGCTTTTCTCCCTTTTTATTGCTGACAGTATTAGCCGCAACAAAGGGCTTATGCCCAAAAATGGATGGTAGCCATATACCATACCTCCTATGAAATGAAATGAAAATGCATTTTATAAAGCGCAAATAGCTGCCCGGAGGCGTCCCAGCGCTATGACTGAAAGGTGTTCTTACAGTTGGGCGGATGGCACAGAGATTGTCAGGACCTAATTATTGAACAAAAACTATATTTACAGAAGACCTGGAAATGTTGTCTATGATAGAAATAGGCCTACAAAATATTTGAATACATTCTTGGAGTATTGTATTATGTAAAAGTTAGTGATAAACATGTGTTAATATTGAGAACGTTGATGTCAATATGAATAATGATGCATTCATGTATAATAAATGAAGTCACTTTTTTTATGAATTCCCCAGTTATGAACTCCACGACAGCCCTGATTCAGAAATACATAGTTGGGCAGGCACTGAGACCCATGCCCGAGGTCACTGATTGAAAGGTCAGAGGTGTGCTGGCACGTAGCCGGCAGACAAATGCAACAACAGGAAACCCCAGATCAATCCCACAGAAAGCTGCAGCAACACTTCAATGGTATAGGGTGCTTCTCCCCCAAAAAAGCACACCTGTCCAGAGGGGTACGCACATTCCTAAAAAACCATAAAGTCAGATGCCACATGAAGTTAGAAACACATAGCCAATCAGGCCACAGTACATGTAGTGATTATGTGCTCCCCATGCTAGACATCTGGAGACATTATCCTTAGGCCGCATTGTGTCCACACAAGGACGAGGCCCACCTGGAGTCCTCATTAAATATATTACTTTATAGTTCAAAGACAGCAGTTCTCATTCGTTACTGAAAAAGGATCACCAGAGCTAATTTATGGCATTCAATGAATTGTATGAAAGCCCATGTCTGATCGATTGTAAGTTGAGACAGTCCTCAGACCCTGTGCCTGTAACTGTTTTTCTTGCCGCACTGTTTAATTAAACAAACTGTTCCTGTTTTACCCAGACAGATTCACAATTGCGCATCAAGGAAGGGGAGTAGACACTGTAATTGATTAAAGGTTCTGCTGAGTCTGTGAGGCGGAGGCCCATCCTGAAGCAGCCAATACAGAGGGTAAGAGACTACACCAGAACCTTAGTAAAGCATATGGCAAACTAGGGAGGAGCGAGAAAAGATAACCTGAGCACTCTGCCATTGACAGAAATCTGGCACATTACCTATTTTATATGTCCTAGCTGATTAGTTGTAAGGCAGCCTTTGAGGCGATCCCATGGAAGTCACCTTTTTTCGATTGTCAGCAAACTACGAAAGGTGAATATTATTTTTACAGCTCTTTATGTCTCTCAGGACGCTATTTTTTAGGTAAAGCTATCCTGATTGAGCGGAGTTGGCAATCTTTTCTTTTTGTCTAAAAAGATTTCTCAGTGCCACCGGTTTCTTAACACCGTTGGTATCTTAAAGGAGTGAGAAGTGTTGGTTGCTAGGACCGCTGGGCGTGACACAGACAGTACGCTTGGGCCCTGGGTGTAATACAGGGTGCGATTCAGCCATTTATGGAAAAAGATTTGGACCTGGGAGATTAGGTGTAACTTATGTTTAGCCAAGAGAGGCCTGAGGATCGCAAGTTGTTCCCTTTTTTCCGCAAACTATTGGTATTTCTTTGTTCCACTTTTGACACTAACGCAATTGAACATATGAGAACACACATACAAACTAAATACACAGGTCAAAGGAAAGACAGTAGAGAGGCATTATTAGAATTATGGGCCATCTTCGAAGAAGCCCAAAATGACAGTCCTGCACTACAGATAGCAAGCAAGGTGTCAGCATCTCCACAACAATATGCAGGTATGGAGGTTTTCTCAAGCACTGTCCCTGCATTAGGACGCTCCAATTCGGCAGTTAAATAAGTCGGCGAGCCGCCTACCTAACACAAAGGGATAGGCCCAGGCATGAGAGGCTAACAGGCCGGCAGGTCTAGGCAGTCCCAGCGTAACCCTAGTCTGGTGTGAGGGATCCAGAAGTTTGACCCCCCCATCCATCGTGGCTAACACATAGAACCCCAGCAGTGCGGAGAACATGCGCTCACACTAGTTTAGGTTAACACCAATGAGTGACAGGGAGATTTGTGGCAGTTCTAGACAGTGATACAGCTTGTAACAGTGAGGAAGGGGGCCTCAGTCCCATGGGAGTCGATAAAGAGGGTGGGGCTACAGGATTTGCTCATGTTGTCGAGGAAACAACGGAGAGCGAGGTTGAGGGCAAAGCCCAACAGCAGAGAACAGCCAGCTCAGAGTGAAGGAGGCAACCCAGACGGGATGTGGAAGAAAGGAGGGAGAGAGAAAGAGCTTGCACCCTGGAAGCGCAGCCAGAAAACAGAGGAGCGTGCCCCTCTTGAGGAGTGCTGGGGTAGGTACAGGGCACTGATGGGGATAAATCAGAGGTAGAATTAGATGAGAGGTTGCTGGCTGGGATCCAAGCCCCACCAAATTTTCAACATAGGAGAGTAAGTAAGTAAGTAATGTGTTTATTGTACAGTTAATTAAAACCTTTACAAAAGTTGGTTGTCTCCTATAAAACAGTAAAACATCAATTTAAAAGGCTGACAGCCACAGTTAAGAACACACATTGAAATTACAGAAGAGATCCACTCCCCCGGCCTTGGTGACCCATAGTCCAGTTTCTTAATTTTTCTTTGTGGAGATTTAGCAGCAGTTCATGAGGTAGAATTACCCCCTGGTCAAAGTCTTGGCCACAGAATGGGGGCAGGCGATTAGGTACAAGTTTAAAGTGCATAGTGCAGCATCAACATTTATTGCTTAGTACAAACATTTCCGAGGTTAGCCTCTTGGTGCTTTTTCTTGAGGCTTGCATAAGCAAGAATGATTGGTGCTTGATGTGCAAAGCGCTGTTATGGCTATTACGCAATGGGATAACAGGTCGGCTCCATCCCGGTTCCAATGCAACTTCTCCGATAATCTGGCGGTATCCGTTTTAGTCGGAGATCAGCAGCAGTTAAAAATGTTACCAGGCAGCAGCTTAATTGAATATCTTCACCAGAGAAGCTTGCGAGCACCGCTTGTCTACACGACCGTATTTGTTTCTTGTTAAAGATAGGTCTATGTAGTGACCGGCGCTCCTGCATCAGTTCCCGGCATATGGTTATGATGTGGACCATGTACTCCTCTCCTTCCCCGCAGAGACGGCAAATTGATGGCTTCGGAGGGCATAACCTTGAGAGCAGATGGTATGCAGATCGCAAAAAGTCCAGACGGAGTTTCAGAAACTTCTTTTTGTTGGTTTTGGAGAAGTTAGATAGGAGGTATGCCCGGGGAATCGCTTTACTCTAGGACTGTACAGTGAGCAGCCAGACCGCTTTGTCTTGTATGATAGATTCATTTTTGACAGTGTTGTTTACAAGTTTTTTTAAGCTTGCAATGGACCCTGACAATGCCCAGATTTGCCGTAACCCCAGCTGGTCCAGTGCAGTATCCAAGTAGTGTCTAGCTAGGCAGGTTTATGAGGCTTCTAGTTCCCTCCACAATTAGGAATTTAACATTTCCGGCTTCCTTTTTTGATTTTGTACCAGGTTTTAATGAAAGCTCCATTACGGGCCAGCTCTTGTCTTTGCATCCCATATTCAAGCCTCATTTGCGCCAGAGATGTATATCCAGGCAACCTGTATATTATTCTCAGGGCTCTTGCAATGGTGCTGTTCAATGTTTCCACCTCACTCCCTTTCATGGCTTCACTTCCATAGGTGATTGATGGAATTTGTTTAGCCTGTATCACCCTGGTCAGAGGGAGAAAGCTTGGTCCAGCGGTCATAATTTTCAGATTTCTTAATGCCACGGCTGTCCTTAGTCCACTCCTTTTTATTGCCTCACATTGTGCTTTGTAGTTGCCTTTGTTGTCGATCATAACCCCCAGGTATTTGTTGTCTTGTACGACTTCCAACTTGACTATTGCCAGGTGCCACTTGTACTTTGTGTTTGTTTTCCAGTAATTTACACACATGACTATTATTTTTTCTTGATTAATACATATTCTGTTGGTCTCAGAGTATTGAGATGTGATGTCAAGCAAGCGTTGTAGTCCTATAGGTGTCCAGCTGCTGAGTACCAAGTCATCTGAATATTGGAGATTGGATAGCTGACGGCCTTCTAGCTTTGGGGCATGCGAGTTGCTTCCATTGAGTTGGACTGAAAGCCCCGGCAATGAAGAGATTAAAAAGTATAGGGGCAAGTACACAGCCTTGTTTTAATCCTGAGGTTGTGTTTATCTTTTTCTTTAGCTTGTCTCCTGCCCCGAACTTTACTTGTACCCAGGTGTTACTATGCAACATTATTAGTTGTTTTATGAGCAATGGTGGAATACCTAGCCTTTTTAGTGTTTGCCTCAGAATATTTCTATTTATATGGTCAAACGCTGAGCTGTAATCGATGAAGCACATGTACAGGGGCTGTTTAATTACAAGCAAAGCATCTATCATTAGTGAAACATAGGAGAGGGCTGAACCAGGAATAAGAGACCATGCTGTGGAGGCGCTGCTTAGGGCTTTATTATGAGGTCTGCCGGTCCACCGACCAGCAGACTCGCGGGGCGCAGTGGAGGTGGTTTTCCAATCACCCTATTACAACCAGGGCAGTCAGACCGCCCTGGGACCACTGCAAACGCCAGGGATAAGACATCCCTGGCAGCTGCGGCACGCCAAGCATATTATGAGTTTCCTCACCATCACACTTTTCATGGCTGTGCAACTACCATACAAAGTGTGGCAGTGAAGAAACAAAGGCCTCATGCCATTTGGATTTGCACTGGGGGGCACAACAGGAGAAAACTTCTGATCTGGTGGGCGGGCAGTACATGGGTTTGGTGGGCAGTTCAAAAATGTAAAAAAAATACACATACAATAATAAATAGCAAATAAAAGAAATCCAATAAATTCAAGTTGCCAAATATTACATATCATAGTCCATTCAAAGCAACAACCATAGGGGGTAGATTTAATATTCCCACTCCATTCAGCCCAACTGTAGGGAAAGTGTTGGATTCTGGAGGGTTTAAACTTACTATTCTCACTCCAATCTATGCACCATTTGGGAAACGGTTGGACTTTGGAGGGGTTATAATACTATTTTCACTCCACTATAAGCAACAGTAGCGAAAGTGTTGGATTCCAGAAATGTTACAGTTACTATTATCTCCAGTCTAAGCACCAGTAGGGAAAGTGTTGAATTCCTAAGTAGTTAGCGTTACTATTCCCGCTCCAATCTCCACAACAGTAGGGAAAGTGAGACTCCGGAGGTGATAGATTTACTTTTCACTCACTCCAGTCTAGACAACAGTAGGGTATATTTTGCACTCCAGAGGAATTACATTTCCTATTCCCTGTCCAGTCTAAGCAGGGAAAGTGTTGGACTTTTGAGGGGTTGCATTTACTGTTCCCATTCCAATCTACGCAACATTAAGGAAAGTATTGGATTCTGGAGGGGGTTAGATGTACTTTGACCATACCAATTTACACCACAGTAGGGAAAGTGATGGACTCCAGATGGGTTAGATTTGCTATTCACACTCCAATGTAAACTGCAGCACTAAAATGTAGGCTCTTTGGGGGAATTGTACATAACATTTCACCTCCTAATCATTTTGTGCAAATATGAACATATGTCAAATGTACAAAAATGAAACTCCTGTTATAAATAAAAAATACATATTATAGAGTACAGAAAAAATACCAAATACTTTTTTAAATTAAAATAAATGTAAATAAAATTGACTTCTCTACTACAAAAAATACAAAATACCAAAATCAATTACTCACATAATACATACAAAAATGTATTTTAAATATTACTTTAACAAAAACAAACATTTTATCATTTTTTTTTTACAAATAATGCTACTAAAAACACTTACCCCTAAATTATTAAATAAAAGAAGTAATGTACATTACATTTCTAATATTCAAAACATAAATATCAATTAATCGATTATTTACATGTTACTAACATATCATTTAACACATATAACTGTCTCTGTTCTGGCCCAAGGAGAAGCTCTGCAGTTGCAGCACTTGTGAGGAAGAGGCTGCCCACGACTCGCCGCACCCGCTCTGTGGGTGCCGCTTCCACATTTGGACCCTGTGGAGGCGCTAGCTGGGAGGAAGTTGCTGTTGTTCCTGCTGTGGGGGTGAGAAGGGCACCAAGTGGGCTGCGCTGAACGCTCCAGGGACTCCATTTACCACAAGTTCCTGCTCGACCTGGTTCACCTGGTCCGCGTTCGCAGCTCAGCCCCGCCCCCAGGCACCGCACACATGTAAACTCCCTGCATCCTTTCAACACCGGGAACTGTTTCTGTTCTGGCCCAAGGAGAAGCTCTGCAGTTGCAGCACTTGTGAGGAGGAGGCTGCCCACTACTCGCCGCACCCACTCAGCGGGTGTCGCTTCGACATTTGGACCCTGAGGAGGCGCTAGCTGGGAGGAAGCTGCTGTTGTCCCTGCTGTGGGGGTGAGAAGGGCACCAAGCGGGCTGCGCTGAATGCTCCAGGGACTCCATTTACCAGGAGCCCCTGCTCGACCTGGTACACCTGGTCCCGTTCGCCGCTCAGCCCCGCTCCCAGGCACCGCGTGTTCTATATAACTGACTAAAGACCCCGCTACGCGGGAGAGTTCCGGGAGAAGCCCGGAACAAGGGCGGGACCGTTTGTGGCCGTTCGTGGCTGGCTGTGGCTGGGCTGGGCCACCCCTCTAACGTTTGGACCCTTCCAGGTTTGAGTCTATTACTCTTGTCCCCTGTACTAACTCATAAGACCAGCCGTTGGGCGGATCTTATAGTAAATTGTACTTTCATATGCCAATGACAACTCGTTCTGGGAAGAGTATGAGGGGGGGGGGGCTTATGTAACTGGCACAATGGACCAGTTTATCACTCGAGCCTTTTCGGTTATCGAGAAAGAGATCGCTATCACTGAGTGCCGCCTCTCTCTTGAGCCCCTTAATCATAAACGCTCTTCCCTTGGGCCCTTGGCACTTGTGGCTTCTCCGGTACATACAGCTGACCTCCCAGATACAGCTTCTCCTAGTGCTGACCGGCGGAGATCAGGTGCCATACGGGAGAGCCTGGACAGGCTTAATGCCTTAGAACTCTGCAGGCATTCGGCTACTCAATCAGCACTGGGGCCTGTTCTGCCGCCAGTGTACCACGCTCCTTTGGGTAACTCCACTCTCCCTGTGATTTCTCCGGTCCTAACAGAGGTTGCGGCGGCTAATATACCTAGAGCAGCACCTACTAAAAGGAAAAGAGCTATAAACAACCAAAGGGGTAGCCATTTCAAACCCTTTAAGAAGTTTAGGGGAATTTGTGCTAAGAGTTGTGGGAAACCTATGGCGCCGGGGGTGGTGGAGAAGCAGATTGCCTCTAGGTGTCAAAGGATCTTTTCCTCTGATGGCCAGTCACCTCGTACCCCAAGTGTGTCAGAGAATGTAAACCCACAGCCTATTCCTTCTGTGGGTCCTTTGCCCCTGTCACCAATATCGCCCAACTTGAGAATTTAATGAAATCCTTGATACTTCCGGTACTTGAAAGAGTGAAAGTTTTGACAGAGAGGCTGGACAGATTTGAGCAAGCCTCTCTTGACAATTTCTTTTCACTTAAATCCTTAATTAAATTACATTCTAAAAACCGGGAGGGTGTATTTGAGACAAACAAAGTTCCGCAGGTGGATCCCCCACCTGTGGAGGCGGGGGTTTCTGTTTCTGTTGTGCCAGGGGTTGTCCCCGGGGCTCAAGTGTGTGCGAATATTGTTGCCCAAGGTGGGTCTACTCACACCAATGCTCCTTCAAGCCTCAATTGTAATTTTAATTTGGACAAAGTGTCTAAAGGTTCTTGACGAAAACTACCTGCCCAAAGTAATACTATCAATATTAGTGGGGGCCAAAATTGTCACCTACCTGCTCACCCACCAATGCCTGTCCCGGTCGAGAAGGGAGCTGTTAATCCTCCCTACATTAATCTACCCCCTGATTGTCAGCCATAAATAGTGGTCCTCACCGGGGTCCCTCAGCAGAAGGCGGGAAAACATGAATCATATGATGAACTCAAAAATAAGACCATGTTTGGCTAAGGGAGAAAAGACCTCTGCCTGGTGCATTCGTCGGGCAGATACTCCATGTCAGACGGGTCGGTTGGGTAAGAAATAGGCCAAAGAATACGAAGGGCGATTGCATTCTGGTTAATTTCAGGGATGCTAGGGTAGCTAGTTTTATGTGCAATCAACATTCTAACCAAGGTAATTCAGAAATCAGTACTCATGATCTTAGCTATTTCCAACTTTGCCTAGCAACCCCCCAGAATTTCGGGTTTCAGAACTGGGGGAGGCGGAATGGAGAATTTTATCCCTATGATTTCCACTCCCTGAGGTCCTTTACGCCAAATATAAGCCTAGGAGCCCATAGGTTGGGGGTCGGCTGTTGACTTATCGCTCACCCTCCTGACGAGAGGCTACCCGTTGTAGTTGATACGTTTGGGTCCTGCAAGGTGTTTGAGTGTGGTGCCCCTAATGGGCCTTCCCATTCCCCCGAGTTTTTGCCCCTCCTTATCCCAAGTTCTGCGAATAAGTCTGCGCTTGGCTGTCTTCAATCTGAGAGTATCTGTAAGCCGGTCGAGTTGGAGGGTATGGCACCTGAGTCACGTTTGGGGCCTGGGACGTCTATGTCACAGTCTCCGAGAGTGCAAGTTTTAGTGAAACGAGATGTGAGGATTGTCAGTTGGAACATAGCGGGTATTTCCAGAAAATTATATCTTCCCGACTGGAATACCTTCATAGAGTCAATTTCAATTTTTCAATTTCAATAGAGACTTTATTTCGGTTTTGATTCAAACCATAAAAGCACATATGCAACAAAGCAGTTTAAAAATTCAATATATAAAAATAAACAGTAAAGTGCAGAAAATACAAGGGTCAGTTATTTACATACAATAAGTAAATTCATGAGAGAAATAAATCAACAAAGAGGACCATCACTGATCCAAACAGTTTCTCAACCTTATACATAGCTTTTAAAATTCAGTAACTTGAAGAATGCTGTCCTTATGCAGAAGTTGTAGGTACATGAGGGCTGGTCTGATCTGATTAAAATTACGTTTTTTTAAAAGAGCAACCAGATAGGGTAATCATAAAATCTACATAAAAATATAAAATGCAGCATATCCTGTGGAGACTTTCCATCGCAGCCACAGGGTGCTGCAAATGTATTACAAATGTCACTTTATGGTCTAATCAGCAGATGGTGGTAAAGATTTAAACTAAACCTTGTTAGCAAGAACTTCTCATGTGAGGTCAGTGAGCCAGTCAAATATGGCTCCATTGATTCACATGAATTTAGCATAACAGATTTTCTTACAGTTGGTTTTTGAAGCTCCACACCTTCCCTTTGCATACTCCTATCCATGAGGAAAGCCCGTTTAATTACCTCCACATCCCCTTTTACAATCCTGCTCGGATGTTCAAACAAATCCAAACGTCCTGAGGTTCCGTGACGATTATAAGTGGTGTTTTCGACTCGCCCGAATATGGTCGAGTCTGGTATCTATGAACCGCAAATGACGAGTTTAGTGAGTGTACGCGTTTTCGCTGTGCTAGCCTAAACTGTTCGTTTGTTTCGTGGGTTTCTACATCTGAACCCACGGGTTCCATTTTAGATATGGCATCCATTTTGTTTCTTGCCCTCAAGTAGCCAGCGAACGGACGCTGTCCGTTTCGTGACCCTGGGATTCCCAAACTCTTGCGGAAGACACGTGTTCCTTTGAGGGTGTCTTTATGATGAGGGGGATGACATTGTAAGGCAGATGGCCCCGCTCGAGGCTCATCTTGCCGTGCCGATGTATTGTCTCAGTTGTGCATTCATTAGGCACGTCTCCTTTGATCCCTGCAATCGTGTTTCCTGATACCACCCCTTTTTACACTCTCTTCGATCAGTTCACTGTCCTCGTCCTCCTCTGCACCTGTTTCTGTCTCTTCCTTGATTCGTTTACAGCCAAACGGAATGCACTAATGGTAGGAAGATGTACTTTTACAGTTGGGAACTGTCAAATGCTACTGTAATTATGTTCCGGGCCCTGAATACATGAAAGCGACCCCCTATGAAATTTACTGTGGGAACCAGGTTGTAACCTTTTGTCTGTCATGTTATCCTATGACGAAAAACTGTATAAAAGGAGCGATCCACAGATACAATTCGAATCAGGCTTCGTGAACCTACATGCTATGTACTTCTCGTGACTTCTGTGTTCCCTGCAGTAAATAAACTTCGAATCTTTGACGCCGAAGGAAGTGTCCCGTGTCTCTGTCATTTGTACGCCGGAACAGGAAACCCACGAAGGTTTCAGGTGTTATCCCTGGCACCGCTGGGTCTTGGAAAAACCCAGTCCTTCAGTTGGTGCCCAACGTTGGGCTGCATCAGTGGTACCGGTCCAAAGCCCGACGATCGTGAGGAACTTCGTGTGAAATCTCCGAGGGAAGGTGCACCCCGCTTCATCGATCCTGTTGTCGCAACAAGTGGCCCGAAGACTTTTCCCGCGAAGATCCCCGCCTCCTGACGGCTGCGACGGACTGCTGCCCTGACTGTAGACCTGTTTTGGCGCCTGGCGTAGACCTTGGTACAGCGAGACGATTGACGGGCCTTCCTGGTGACGCCATTGCTCTTTGAGTTAAGTATTTGTGGGTCGCTCCCTAAATCCTTTGTTGTTGTGGGTGCTTAGTCGTTGCATGGTTCCATTGCATTTGTGGTCCTTTGTATTCTGTTCTTCGTTGTTCTATTTGACGTCTGCAGTCGCCAAAAACCGAGGGTTTTTGCACTTTTGCAGGGACATTGTAAATGTAATCCAATAACCCTTGACGTTTGTGAAACTCGGTTAGTGCGCACGATGCCTGGCTGTAGTACTTTGTTCAGTTGCTTTAGAGGTTGTGGTACGGATTCCCGGTTGGAGGACTCGTGTCCGATACCTCCGGTCGGAACTCCAATTTACGAATTATATAGTCGACATGGTGTGGGTCCTATCACATTCAATGATTGCTGGGTTCGCTACACCAAAGATGACGGTGTCCTTAGTTGGCCACCTCATGGTAGTTTTGAGGCCCCGATTTTAGATAATCTTGAAGCTAAATTGTTCCAAAGAAAAGCAAGGCCGGCCATGTTTGATTCCTTTCGGTTATGGCGTAAAGAAGCCAAGCAGAAAGAAATCAAGCAGCTTAAACGTAATAAGAGAGAAGGTATTGTTACAACGATGAGAAATGCAGAGCAGTTTCAGCGAGACAAAGAAGAGAAGGAAAAGGAAGTTTTTGATAGATTGCAACGCATGACGGTGGATAAATGTTATCCCGTTTTGCCGACAGGTACGGATAAGAAAGGAGAGGAAGCAGTAGAGGATCCTTTGTTGTCTTATCTACTGAAATCGCCACCTCCATATGCACAGGATACCACAGCTCCTGTGGTTCCTCCTGTTCCTCAACCTGCTCTTCCGGCGGCTGTTAACCAACCTGTCGTTGGACCTGCCATTGCGAATCCTCTTGTTCCTATTCCTCTACCTGCTCCTGTTCCTACTGCTCCTCCGTCTATACCTTCTCAAGCTATTGTTCCCGCTACTTCTGCTCTTGTAGCTACCCCTACTGCTCCTGCTGCTCCTGTCTTTAGCCCTCATGTCGTTGCTCCTGTACTGTACTCCTCTTCTCCGTCTGTTCGCAGACGCATTCCTAATACTGTTGCTAATCTTTATTCTCCTTTTGGACCGATTCTTGGTTCCGATGAATCTGAAGCTCCCCAAAGACGAAGTCAGCTTCCTGGGGGTAGGGAACGTGACACGCTATACAAGATGGCGAAAAATTGGATTAGGTATCCCCTTAAGAATCCTCCACGTATAATTGTTGATACGTTCTCTCAATTCAATGAGCCAACACAAAGGTTCGTGTTTGAAGAAATGTGCAAACTCTTTCGCGATGAGATATCAGTTGATGCTGCAGATGATGTACTTATCAAAACAACAAAAGGTCCTGAGCAAACGAGAATAAAGAAAACTTGATATATATAGATCACAATGGAACTCTATATCGTCTTAAAATTCCATGACCAGCCGGCCAAGGAATATTTATTGATTCGATTGTTTTATAATGTCAAAGTTACGGCAATTAACCCAAACAGTAAGGGTTAAATTGGGGCACAGTCCTGTGCCATCCAAGAAAGGGGAGGGCAAGAGGGTAAAGGTAAGTGGGGAAAGTTATCAGGCAAACAAAGTGAGCTGACAGGTCACTGGCATTTAGTATACATTTAGCAGTGTATCCTGAAGTCATTCATACACACAATAGTATTATGTAGGTACATGTATGAATTACTTTAAGGTCGACGTTTCGATCCCTAGCTCAGATATAACGGGATCATCATCAGGACAAGAAATTGATATTGCCTGAACATAATTATTAATAACACCTGTTTTGAAAGGAAAAATTGAAAAGGAAGAAAAACAAAGGTATACATAGTCATTGTTTGTACGGTCAGCGCTCACTTTGTAACAGTAGACATTTCATTCGGAAACGCAGTGGTCCGTGTTGCCATGAGGCGTGTCTTTTTTGTGCTGAATCTCAGGAATTCATGCAATTTCTGGGATCTATCATCTGTGATGGAGTGGGGTGTTTGTGATGGAACACACTGGAGTTGTGAGTCAAAGTGATGAGGGAATTTAAGTGAGCCGTGAGTGGGTGAGGCTTGTGTTGGTAGAAAATTGGGTTTTGAGGGCGGACTATCAGGGCTCATGATGATTGTGGGCCTGTGGCACCTACCGAGTTGGAGACCCGGGAGGGTATTGGCTTCAGTTCAGAGGGCCCTCTTGGCGGGTGTGAGAAGTTGGCCTGGTATATAATGCTCACTAATTCTAGTGATCACTTTGTACCATGCCAAGCAACCCTTATGATGATGGTTGTAATTCAACCTTGTAGACCAGTTATCCTAGTGGTAACGTGGACAAAGCAGTCTTAGGCTAAACTCTGAAAGGCATGTGAAGCCAGCTGTTATACCATACACAACCCCCTTGAAAACCAAATGAAAGGGACACCACACAGATATATATTGAAAATATATATTGATTTATTAACTATTAAAATCCCCTGGACTCTTTATGAGCACAGGAGCACAAGCGTTAAATCACAAGACAGTTTAAAATACACAAAAGTTGCACAATATGGATGAGCCCTAGGGGCCACCTAAACCATATACTAAGAAAGTGGTATAAGGGATACCAGGAGGAAAGTGAAGAGGCCTAGGGCCTTGGGAATCGCTGGAGCTATTCGAGACTGGAGTTAACTAAGTCGGGAAAGGCCCACGGGACTCGGGTGCAGTGTTCAAAGTGCACGCACTTCTCAATACAAAGTCTATGGTGCGTAAAAAGCACAAAGTTAGAAAGTTAGGAACCTTCCGAGTGACCTACGGAGTTAAAACTTAAAACACAGGCCCTTGGGATGTGTACCAGTGCAGGAGCACCGGCGGAGCTGAGTTACCTCACCCACAGGAAGCGGGTGCACAGGGTCGAAGATGTGTCGGGTTTCGTCACGCTGGTCGATGGTGCTTGGAGCTGAAGATGCTGCAGGCGGCTCGATGAGAAGAGTTCCGGTGGATCCAAGGGTGGATCTGAAGAGTTGAAGACCTGAAAGCAGAGGGGACAGTGTTCAAAGTCACTAGCCAGTGACTACCGTGGAACCAGAGTGGAACCAGGCGATGTCGGGTGCAAACAGGCGTTGTCGGGTAGCTTCTTTCTGCAGCCACGTGGATACCCGGGGTCGAGGACGTCCAGGAGTCGGTCACGAGCTGTCCCACGTAGGCTTCTCGCTGTTGGCGGTGTCGGCGACCTGATCGGAGCAAACAGGCCTTGGCAAATGCAAGCCACGCAGGAGTTGAAAGATGCTGTTCACTCGGACCAGCAAGGTCAGAGCGAGTGCTCCTTTTCACAGGAGCTTGGGTAGGTCTGGAGCAACCAGACCTGCTGTTTAAATCTTCGGGTTCGTCGCCAAGATGGCCGCTGGCCGCGTGGCTAGTGGCCGGGATGGCGCGTCGAGTGGCACAATGCAAAAGGGCCCCACGCAGATCGTGGAGATGCTGGAGGGCTGATCTTCGGTGCAAGGGCTGCTCGGTGGTGGGGGTTCTCAATCCCCAAAGCACAACGTCGAGGATGCCTCAGAAGCTGCGCAGTCAGCTTGTCGAGTGTCTTTCAAGAGGTCCGGTCTCACGTCACTCGGTGCCTCCACGGGTCCCTTCTTCGCAGGGACTGTGGATCGGGCTCTGAGAGGTCTGGGAGTCTGGTTCTTGTCGGGCTCTGGGCTCGGTCTCCGGCGGGAGGCGGCGGCAAAGCAGACGTCGAGTTGCCGGTTGGTACCTGTGTTCACAGGGTGGTCACTCCTTGGCCACAAGGGAGATTCTTCTTCAGTCTTCTGTGCAGCAGAATGTCGAAGTCCAGTCTTCTTCTTAGTTTTAAGTTGATTTCGGGATGATCTGCTGTGCAATGGCACTGCTCCCCCTCTTATTCCCAAACTGGGGGTGGATCACCTACTAGGTCCCTCCTCTGGGAGGAACCAGGAAGGGGGGCGGTTACACCCCCTTTCCTTTGTCCAGCTCCGCGCCAGGACTGGGGCTGGAAGGCCCCAGAACCGGTTTGGACTGGCCTATGCACGGGGACACCTTGTGTGCCCCGGGCATGTCTGATTCTTTTCAGCCCTGTCCTACCTAATACACAAAATCCTGTCTGGGGTGGTGCTCGCACCTCCCAAGGCAGGAAACCCTTTGTCCAGGCCACCATCTGCCGAGTTTCGGTCAGCAGCAGGAGGCCAGACTTGTGTCTGTGGTGGCAGCGTCCATTTTGTGAAGCTGAGGCTCTGTTTAACTTTAACCGGGGTTAAGGCTACACACATGTCGTGTCCCTCTAGAAGGGTGGAATGCTATCCCCGTCGCCAGAATTGGCGAGGGGATAGTATTCCAATTCGTATGACACCTTACTCGACATGTTTCGATAAAGCCAAACCAAAGATAGCATTTAACCGCGAGGATTATAATGCACTTAAGAGTATATGGTATGGCAATATCCCGGAACGGCTTAGGGAGTTGTTCCCGACAGCTGCAGACAGGCTCAGCTCACGCCAGAGCACCATCTCACATATTTCCAAGCACTCTGCCTCCAGGATTGATGAGGCCTTCCATAGGAGTGGCTGATAGGAACATATGTGTCCAGTTTAGGGTTAGGCACAGACATACTGTACCTAAGTAAGAGGTGGTTACACCGACCTACCCCAGCTGAGTGATCAGCCAGTTGTGTCAAATATGGAGGCCAGGCCAGGGGTGGCATAATACATGCTGCAGCCCCTGGTAGGCCTTGGATACACCTATGCCCTGGGCACCTAGGGTGCACTAATACAGGGGCTCATAAGGTGAACCAGTTCCAATTCGTAATGCACCTAAAGTGCATTGGCATCAATTTAGAGAGAGAACAGCAGGCTGTGGGTCTGATTAGCAGGCCCACAGCCACATTAAGTCAGAAACCAGTGAAGCAAAAAGCAAAAATTTGGGGTGACCATAGGATAGCAGACCCTACTCTCCTACATAACCCCCCCCCAAACGCAGGGACATTAGACTAACCTTGACCAGTTGTGTCTTCATGTTCTAAGTGGAAGTACCTGGAGAGACCATCTGCGTTGCCATGGTCAGTCCCTGGGCGGTGCTCCACTGTAAAGTCCATCCCCTGTAGGGAAATGGACCACCTGAGTAGTTTGGGGTTTTCACCCTTCATCTGATTAAGCCATAGGAGGGGCTTATGGTCGGTCTGAATCTTGAAGTGAGTGCCAAATAAGTATGGTCTCAACTTCTTCAGGGCCCACACCACAGCAAAGGCCTCCCTCTCTATAGCTGACCAACGTTTCTCTCTGGGGGTCAGCCTTCTGCTAATGAAAGCAATGGGCTGGTCCTGGCCATCTACATTAAGCTGTGAAAGCACTGCTCCCACTCCCAACTCAGAAGCATCTGTTTGGACAATGAACTCTCTTGAGTAGTCAGGACTCTTCAGGATAGGTGCAGAGCACATGGCCTTCTTCAGGTCATCAAATGCCTTTTGACAGATTTCTGTCCACTGAACCTTTTTGGGCATCTTCTTGGATGTCAGATCATTAAGAGGAGTCACAATGGACCCATAGTTCTTAACAAACTTCCTGTAGTACCCAGTCAGGCCCAAGAAAGCTCTGACCTGAGTCTGGGTAGTTGGAGGGGACCAGTCCTTGATGGTCTGGATCTTACTCTCCAGTGGTTGAACTTGGCCTCCACCTACAAGGTGGCCCAGGTATACAACCTTGCTCTGCCCTATCTGGCACTTTGTTGCCTTGATAGTGAGGCCTGCCTTCTGCAGAGCCTCAAGCACTTCCTTCAGGTGGATCAGGTGATCCTCCCAGGTGGAGCTAAAGACAGCAATATCGTCCAGATAAGCTGCACAAAAGTCATCCAACCCAGTGAGGACTTGGTTCACCAACCTTTGGAAGGTGGCAGGTGCATTTTTCAAACCAAAGGGCATCACCACAAACTGATAATGCCCACTAGGGGTAGAAAATGCTGTCTTGGCTTTAGACTCCTCAGCTAACCTGATTTGCCAGTAGCCAGCTGTCAAGTCAAATGTGCTCAAATATTTGGCAGAAGCCAACTTGTCAATGAGCTCATCTGCCCTTGGAATAGGGTGTGCATCTGTCCTGGTGACAGCATTGAGTCCTCTGTAATCCACACAGAACCTCATCTCTCTCTTGCCATCTTTGGTGTGAGGTTTGGGGACCAGAACCACTGGGCTAGCCCAGGGGCTCTCTGAAGGCTCAATGACACCTAATTCCAGCATCTTTTGCACCTCAGTCTTTATACAGTCCCTGACGTGGTCAGGTTGCCTGTAAATTTTGCTCTTTACAGGAAGACTGTCACCAGTGTCCACCACATGTGTACACCAGTTAGTCTGACTGGGTGTCAATGAGAACATATGCCTGTATGCCTGTAGAACTTGTCTGCAGTCATGTTGCTGATGTTCAGTGAGGCTGCCACCTAAGGCCACACCATCAACTGAGCCATCCTCAGGGTTCTGAGTGAGCAGGTCTGGGAGAGGGTCACTCTCTTCCTCCTGTCCCTCATCTGTAGCCATGAGCAAGCCCATGTCTGCCCTGCTGACATATGCCTTCAATCTGTTCACATGGAGCACCCTGTGGGGGCTCCTGGGAGTTCCTAGGTCCACCAAGTAGGTAACCTCTCCCTTCTTTTCCAGAATTGTATGGGGTCCAGACCATTTGTCTTGGAGTGCTGCTGGGGCCACTGGCTCCAACACCCATACCTTCTGTCCAGGCTGAAATTCAACAAGGACAGCCTTTTGGTCATGCCAAGCTTTTTGTAATTCTTGGCTGGCCTCAAGGTTTTTGGATGCCTTTTCCATGTACTCTGCCATCCTGGAGCGGAGACCAAGTACATAGTCCACTATGTCCTGTTTAGGCTTTTTGAGAGGTAACTCCCATCCTTCCTTCACAAGACACAGGGGTCCTCTTACAGGGTGCCCAAACAACAATTCAAAGGGGCTGAAGCCAACCCCCTTTTGAGGGACCTCTCTGTAAGCGAACAAAAGGCAGGGCAGAAGGATGTCCCATCTTCGCCTGAGCTTTTCAGGTAATCCTTTAATCATGCCCTTTAGGGTCTTGTTAAATCTCTCAACAAGCCCATTGCATTGTGGGTGATAAGGAGTGGTGAACTTGTAGTTTACACCACATTCCTTCCACATAGCTGTCAAATATCCAGACATGAAGTTGGTACCTCTATCTGATATTACCTCCTTAGGAAACCCCACTCTGGAGAAAACTCCAAGTAAGGCCCTGGCCACAACAGGAGCTGTTGTGGTCCTAAGGGGAATTGCCTCTGGGTACCTGGTGGCGTGATCCACTACCACCAGTATGAATCTGTGCCCAGATGCTGTAGGGGGATCCATTGGACCAACAATATCAATCCCCACTCTCTCAAAGGGAACCCCCACCACAGGTAGTGGTATCAGGGGGGCCTTTGTTGTTCCACCTGCTTTACCACTGGCTTGGCAGGTTTCACAGGAGCGACAAAACTCCTTGGTGTCTTCAGACATGTGAGGCCAGTGAAAGTGAGGGACAAGCCTGTCCCAAGTCTTGTTCTGGCCTAGGTGTCCTGCTAAAGGAATATCATGGGCCAAGGTGAGTAGGAAGCCCCTAAATTGCAGAGGTATAACCAACCTCCTGGTAGCACCAGGCTTGGGGTCTCTAGCCTCTGAATAAAGGAGTCCATCGTCCCAATATACTTTATGGGCACCTTGAGCATTCCCAGCAGCCTCAGCAGCAGCCTGCTGTCTGAGGGGTTCAAGAGAAGGACAGATTAACTGAGCCTGCCCCAAGTCTGCCCTAGAAGGTCCCCCTGTCCCCAGAAACTCAACCTGATCAGGTTCAAGTTCTTCAGGGACAGTTCCGCCAGGGGTCTCAAGATCAGTTTCCTGTGAAGCCTGATCCTCACTTGTAGGCAGTTGGGAAGGCGCAGCCTTAACCCTCCTGTTCTTCTTCTTGGGAGGTACTTGGTCCATTGTTCCAGGATCCAAGACCTGAGGTTCAGAGAGGCACTTTTTGGCCTGTGACCTGGTCACAGCAAGGACATGTGATGATATCCCTAACATCTCTGCATGAGTCCTGTACTCAACTTCTGACCATAGAGAGTTCTCCAGGTCATTGCCCAACAAACATTCTACTGGGAGATCAGCACTAACCACAACTTTCTTTAGGCCAGTTACCCCTCCCCAGGAAAAGTTAACAAGTGCCACACTATGTGTAGTAGTGACATTGCTGGCATTGGTCACCAGGTAATCATCGCCTGGCATGTATTGTCCAGGGTCCACAAAGTTAGGTGTCACCATAGTGACACTGGCACATGTGTCCCTGTAAGCTTGAGCCACTTTGTTGTTAATCAAAGGTGTCTGTCTGTATTTGCCCAGGTTACTGGGACTTATGTCAGGGGTCAAATCTATGTCCCCTTCACAAACCAGAACAGCCTGTGTAAGGGTTCTGACTAGGTCAGAATCTCCTTCAGTTCCCAAAGTGATTCCCACTAAACCCTTGGCTTGAGGACCAGCACTGCTAACTGTACTAGTGGGTGCAGGTGCCTTAGGGGCTGCAGTGCTGGGGGCTCCACCCTTTTTACACTCACTTGTCCAGTGAGAGGTGTTTTTACAAGTTTTACACCAGGGTTTCTTCTGACCTTCTTTCTTCTTCTTCTTGGAAGTTTGGGACCCACCCTCTGTCTCAGTTTGGGGCCCTGTTGAAGACTTCTGGTCTTTAGTTTTCTGCTCACCACCCTTCTGGTCTGTTTTCTTCTGGTCACCACCCTGGTTCTGGTTCTGGTTCTTTTGCTTAACTCTGGTTCTTACCCATTTATCTGCCCTCTTTCCCAATTCTTGGGGAGAGGTCAAATCTGAGTCAACCAAATGTTGATGCAACTGCTGGTTCTGACAATTATTTAAAATTTGTTCTCTCATCAGCAAATTATACAATCCTTCATAGTCTGTAACCTTGCTTCCCAGCAACCATCCCTCCAGAGCCTTAGTGGCACACTCAACAAATTCAGACCAGTCCTGAGTCTGTGTCTTCTGGGTATCTCTGAACATTAACCTGTACTGTTCAGTGGTTAAGCCTAACCCATCAATCAGAGCACTCTTCAGGACCAGGTAGTTTCTAGAATCCCCATCACTAACTGTGAGGAGTCTGTCTCGGCCTCTACCTTCAAAGGAGAGCCACAAGATTGCTGCCCACTGCTCCTGAGGGATCTGCTGTACTCTGCAGGCTCTCTCCATTGCAGTAATCCATTTATGGATATCATCCCCAGCTTTGTAGGGGGGCACAATCTTACTCAGGTTTCTATTATCAAAAGACCTGTCTTTATCCTTGTGGATATTGCTGCCACCAGTGGGTTCTATTACCCCACTCTCTCTAGGCTGTCTTGCTCTAGCAAGTTTCTCTTGGGCCAGGGCAATCTCTAACTCTTGTCTCTGGACTCTCAATTCAGCCTCTCTAATTTGAGATTCTCTCAATTTGGTCTCATGTTCCCTTCTCTGAGGGCTAGTCATCCTCCTTCTGGAGTGACCATGAGAACCTCTAGAAGCATAGGAGTTGTCAGAGTCACCTGAGTGAATCCTTCTCCTCCTAGGCTCCTGGTTAAGTCCACCTGGGGGTCTGAATGGGTTGTTACCTGATTCATTCCCAAGTTGACTTAAGTTAGCCTGGTTCAGTCTACTGACCAGCACCTGACTATCTCTGTCATCATCTGACTCACTGCTTTCCACCTCCTCCTCCTCTTCTTCTTCCTCTTCCTCTACATCTACTTGAGGAGCTCCAGTGGTGGAGGCTTCCTCATCTACTAGGATGATAGGGGCAGGGGTGTCTACAGTGTCATCCTCTGAAGGATGGCCTCCTTCAGCATCCCCTGTGGGGTTTGCCTTGGAGGGCTTTAGAGTCTCAGACTGGTCTAAGAGCTCTCTTAGGTGGTCTGTAGTAGGGGAAGGCCCTGTCTTCAGACCCCTTAAGACACAAAGCTGTCTTAATTCCTTAAAGGAAAAAATAGCAAATTTGGATGGTGCCCTTGGAGGGTCACTCTCAACAGGAGTAAGTCCACTGGACCCCTCTGCTCCAGACATTGCTCTAGTGTGGGTGGATGTGTTGCAATCTACCTACACTGGTGTTTACCTACTAAACCTATCTAGTAGTTGTAGCTAGGGTGTGCTACTCCCTTTGCTCTACAACAACTAAGTTCAGTAGAACTTAAGTATACTAGTCTTGTTTTATATGTACCTAGCAGGTACCTGTATGATCTTTCAAATGATAATCTCAAAGATTGTAATGGTAAAACAACAGCAAGCTCAGATCCCAATCCGCTGCTCACCAATGTGAGAAGTTGGCCTGGTATATAATGCTCACTAATTCTAGTGATCACTTTGTACCATGCCAAGCAACCCTTATGATGATGGTTGTAATTCAACCTTGTAGACCAGTTATCCTAGTGGTAACGTGGACAAAGCAGTCTTAGGCTAAACTCTGAAAGGCATGTGAAGCCAGCTGTTATACCATACACAACCCCCTTGAAAACCAAATGAAAGGGACACCACACAGATATATATTGAAAATATATATTGATTTATTAACTATTAAAATCCCCTGGACTCTTTATGAGCACAGGAGCACAAGCGTTAAATCACAAGACAGTTTAAAATACACAAAAGTTGCACAATATGGATGAGCCCTAGGGGCCACCTAAACCATATACTAAGAAAGTGGTATAAGGGATACCAGGAGAAAAGTGAAGAGGCCTAGGGCCTTGGGAATCGCTGGAGCTATTCGAGACTGGAGTTAACTAAGTCGGGAAAGGCCCACGGGACTCGGGTGCAGTGTTCAAAGTGCACGCACTTCTCAATACAAAGTCTATGGTGCGTAAAAAGCACAAAGTTAGAAAGTTAGGAACCTTCCGAGTGACCTACGGAGTTGAAACTTAAAACACAGGCCCTTGGGATGTGTACCAGTGCAGGAGCACCGGCGGAGCTGAGTTACCTCACCCACAGGAAGCGGGTGCACAGGGTCGAAGATGTGTCGGGTTTCGTCACGCTGGTCGATGGTGCTTGGAGCTGAAGATGCTGCAGGCGGCTCGATGAGAAGAGTTCCGGTGGATCCAAGGGTGGATCTGAAGAGTTGAAGACCTGAAAGCAGAGGGGACATTGTTCAAAGTCACTAGCCAGTGACTACCGTGGAACCAGAGTGGAACCAGGCGATGTCGGGTGCAAACAGGCGTTGTCGGGTAGCTTCTTTCTGCAGCCACGTGGATACCCGGGGTCGAGGACGTCCAGGAGTCGGTCACGAGCTGTCCCACGTAGGCTTCTCGCTGTTGGCGGTGTCGGCGACCTGATCGGAGCAAACAGGCCTTGGCAAATGCAAGCCACGCAGGAGTTGAAAGATGCTGTTCACTCGGACCAGCAAGGTCAGAGCGAGTGCTCCTTTTCACAGGAGCTTGGGTAGGTCTGGAGCAACCAGACCTGCTGTTTAAATCTTCGGGTTCGTCGCCAAGATGGCCGCTGGCCGCGTGGCTAGTGGCCGGGATGGCGCGTCGAGTGGCACAATGCAAAAGGGCCCCACGCAGATCGTGGAGATCCTGGAGGGCTGATCTTCGGTGCAAGGGCTGCTCGGTGGTGGGGGTTCTCAATCCCCAAAGCACAACGTCGAGGATGCCTCAGAAGCTGCGCAGTCAGCTTGTCGAGTGTCTTTCAAGAGGTCCGGTCTCACGTCACTCGGTGCCTCCATGGGTCCCTTCTTCGCAGGGACTGTGGATCGGGCTCTGAGAGGTCTGGGAGTCTGGTTCTTGTCGGGCTCTGGGCTCGGTCTCCGGCGGGAGGCGGCGGCAAAGCAGACGTCGAGTTGCTGGTTGGTACCTGTGTTCACAGGGTGGTCACTCCTTGGCCACAAGGGAGATTCTTCTTCAGTCTTCTGTGCAGCAGAATGTCGAAGTCCAGTCTTCTTCTTAGTTTTAAGTTGATTTCGGGATGATCTGCTGTGCAATGGCACTGCTCCCCCTCTTATTCCCAAACTGGGGGTGGATCACCTACTAGGTCCCTCCTCTGGGAGGAACCAGGAAGGGGGGCGGTTACACCCCCTTTCCTTTGTCCAGCTCCGCGCCAGGACTGGGGCTGGAAGGCCCCAGAACCGGTTTGGACTGGCCTATGCACGGGGACACCTTGTGTGCCCCGGGCATGTCTGATTCTTTTCAGCCCTGTCCTACCTAATACACAAAATCCTGTCTGGGGTGGTGCTCGCACCTCCCAAGGCAGGAAACCCTTTGTCCAGGCCACCATCTGCCGAGTTTCGGTCAGCAGCAGGAGGCCAGACTTGTGTCTGTGGTGGCAGCGTCCATTTTGTGAAGCTGAGGCTCTGTTTAACTTTAACCGGGGTTAAGGCTACACACATGTCGTGTCCCTCTAGAAGGGTGGAATGCTATCCCCGTCGCCAGAATTGGCGAGGGGATAGTATTCCAATTCGTATGACACCTTACTCGACATGTTTCGATAAAGCCAAACCAAAGATAGCATTTAACCGCGAGGATTATAATGCACTTAAGAGTATATGGTATGGCAATATCCCGGAACGGCTTAGGGAGTTGTTCCCGACAGCTGCAGACAGGCTCAGCTCACGCCAGAGCACCATCTCACATATTTCCAAGCACTCTGCCTCCAGGATTGATGAGGCCTTCCATAGGAGTGGCTGATAGGAACATATGTGTCCAGTTTAGGGTTAGGCACAGACATACTGTACCTAAGTAAGAGGTGGTTACACCGACTTACCCCAGCTGAGTGATCAGCCAGTTGTGTCAAATATGGAGGCCAGGCCAGGGGTGGCATAATACATGCTGCAGCCCCTGGTAGGCCTTGGATACACCTATGCCCTGGGCACCTAGGGTGCACTAATACAGGGGCTCATAAGGTGAACCAGTTCCAATTCGTAATGCACCTAAAGTGCATTGGCATCAATTTAGAGAGAGAACAGCAGGCTGTGGGTCTGATTAGCAGGCCCACAGCCACATTAAGTCAGAAACCAGTGAAGCAAAAAGCAAAAATTTGGGGTGACCATAGGATAGCAGACCCTACTCTCCTACATAACCCCCCCCCCAAACGCAGGGACATTAGACTAACCTTGACCAGTTGTGTCTTCATGTTCTAAGTGGAAGTACCTGGAGAGACCATCTGCGTTGCCATGGTCAGTCCCTGGGCGGTGCTCCACTGTAAAGTCCATCCCCTGTAGGGAAATGGACCACCTGAGTAGTTTGGGGTTTTCACCCTTCATCTGATTAAGCCATAGGAGGGGCTTATGGTCGGTCTGAATCTTGAAGTGAGTGCCAAATAAGTATGGTCTCAACTTCTTCAGGGCCCACACCACAGCAAAGGCCTCCCTCTCTATAGCTGACCAACGTTTCTCTCTGGGGGTCAGCCTTCTGCTAATGAAAGCAATGGGCTGGTCCTGGCCATCTACATTAAGCTGTGAAAGCACTGCTCCCACTCCCAACTCAGAAGCATCTGTTTGGACAATGAACTCTCTTGAGTAGTCAGGACTCTTCAGGATAGGTGCAGAGCACATGGCCTTCTTCAGGTCATCAAATGCCTTTTGACAGATTTCTGTCCACTGAACCTTTTTGGGCATCTTCTTGGATGTCAGATCATTAAGAGGAGTCACAATGGACCCATAGTTCTTAACAAACTTCCTGTAGTACCCAGTCAGGCCCAAGAAAGCTCTGACCTGAGTCTGGGTAGTTGGAGGGGACCAGTCCTTGATGGTCTGGATCTTACTCTCCAGTGGTTGAACTTGGCCTCCACCTACAAGGTGGCCCAGGTATACAACCTTGCTCTGCCCTATCTGGCACTTTGTTGCCTTGATAGTGAGGCCTGCCTTCTGCAGAGCCTCAAGCACTTCCTTCAGGTGGATCAGGTGATTCTCCCAGGTGGAGCTAAAGACAGCAATATCGTCCAGATAAGCTGCACAAAAGTCATCCAACCCAGTGAGGACTTGGTTCACCAACCTTTGGAAGGTGGCAGGTGCATTTTTCAAACCAAAGGGCATCACCACAAACTGATAATGCCCACTAGGGGTAGAAAATGCTGTCTTGGCTTTAGACTCCTCAGCTAACCTGATTTGCCAGTAGCCAGCTGTCAAGTCAAATGTGCTCAAATATTTGGCAGAAGCCAACTTGTCAATGAGCTCATCTGCCCTTGGAATAGGGTGTGCATCTGTCCTGGTGACAGCATTGAGTCCTCTGTAATCCACACAGAACCTCATCTCTCTCTTGCCATCTTTGGTGTGAGGTTTGGGGACCAGAACCACTGGGCTAGCCCAGGGGCTCTCTGAAGGCTCAATGACACCTAATTCCAGCATCTTTTGCACCTCAGTCTTTATACAGTCCCTGACGTGGTCAGGTTGCCTGTAAATTTTGCTCTTTACAGGAAGACTGTCACCAGTGTCCACCACATGTGTACACCAGTTAGTCTGACTGGGTGTCAATGAGAACATATGCCTGTATGCCTGTAGAACTTGTCTGCAGTCATGTTGCTGATGTTCAGTGAGGCTGCCACCTAAGGCCACACCATCAACTGAGCCATCCTCAGGGTTCTGAGTGAGCAGGTCTGGGAGAGGGTCACTCTCTTCCTCCTGTCCCTCATCTGTAGCCATGAGCAAGCCCATGTCTGCCCTGCTGACATATGCCTTCAATCTGTTCACATGGAGCACCCTGTGGGGGCTCCTGGGAGTTCCTAGGTCCACCAAGTAGGTAACCTCTCCCTTCTTTTCCAGAATTGTATGGGGTCCAGACCATTTGTCTTGGAGTGCTGCTGGGGCCACTGGCTCCAACACCCATACCTTCTGTCCAGGCTGAAATTCAACAAGGACAGCCTTTTGGTCATGCCAAGCTTTTTGTAATTCTTGGCTGGCCTCAAGGTTTTTGGATGCCTTTTCCATGTACTCTGCCATCCTGGAGCGGAGACCAAGTACATAGTCCACTATGTCCTGTTTAGGCTTTTTGAGAGGTAACTCCCATCCTTCCTTCACAAGACACAGGGGTCCTCTTACAGGGTGCCCAAACAACAATTCAAAGGGGCTGAAGCCAACCCCCTTTTGAGGGACCTCTCTGTAAGCGAACAAAAGGCAGGGCAGAAGGATGTCCCATCTTCGCCTGAGCTTTTCAGGTAATCCTTTAATCATGCCCTTTAGGGTCTTGTTAAATCTCTCAACAAGCCCATTGCATTGTGGGTGATAAGGAGTGGTGAACTTGTAGTTTACACCACATTCCTTCCACATAGCTGTCAAATATCCAGACATGAAGTTGGTACCTCTATCTGATATTACCTCCTTAGGAAACCCCACTCTGGAGAAAACTCCAAGTAAGGCCCTGGCCACAACAGGAGCTGTTGTGGTCCTAAGGGGAATTGCCTCTGGGTACCTGGTGGCGTGATCCACTACCACCAGTATGAATCTGTGCCCAGATGCTGTAGGGGGATCCATTGGACCAACAATATCAATCCCCACTCTCTCAAAGGGAACCCCCACCACAGGTAGTGGTATCAGGGGGGCCTTTGTTGTTCCACCTGCTTTACCACTGGCTTGGCAGGTTTCACAGGAGCGACAAAACTCCTTGGTGTCTTCAGACATGTGAGGCCAGTGAAAGTGAGGGACAAGCCTGTCCCAAGTCTTGTTCTGGCCTATGTGTCCTGCTAAAGGAATATCATGGGCCAAGGTGAGTAGGAAGCCCTTAAATTGCAGAGGTATAACCAACCTCCTGGTAGCACCAGGCTTGGGGTCTCTAGCCTCTGAATAAAGGAGTCCATCGTCCCAATATACTTTATGGGCACCTTGAGCATTCCCAGCAGCCTCAGCAGCAGCCTGCTCTCTGAGGGGTTCAAGAGAAGGACAGATTAACTGAGCCTGCCCCAAGTCTGCCCTAGAAGGTCCCCCTGTCCCCAGAAACTCAACCTGATCAGGTTCAAGTTCTTCAGGGACAGTTCCGCCAGGGGTCTCAAGATCAGTTTCCTGTGAAGCCTGATCCTCACTTGTAGGCAGTTGGGAAGGCGCAGCCTTAACCCTCCTGTTCTTCTTCTTGGGAGGTACTTGGTCCATTGTTCCAGGATCCAAGACCTGAGGTTCAGAGAGGCACTTTTTGGCCTGTGACCTGGTCACAGCAAGGACATGTGATGATATCCCTAACATCTCTGCATGAGTCCTGTACTCAACTTCTGACCATAGAGAGTTCTCCAGGTCATTGCCCAACAAACATTCTACTGGGAGATCAGCACTAACCACAACTTTCTTTAGGCCAGTTACCCCTCCCCAGGAAAAGTTAACAAGTGCCACACTATGTGTAGTAGTGACATTGCTGGCATTGGTCACCAGGTAATCATCGCCTGGCATGTATTGTCCAGGGTCCACAAAGTTAGGTGTCACCATAGTGACACTGGCACATGTGTCCCTGTAAGCTTGAGCCACTTTGTTGTTAATCAAAGGTGTCTGTCTGTATTTGCCCAGGTTACTGGGACTTATGTCAGGGGTCAAATCTATGTCCCCTTCACAAACCAGAACAGCCTGTGTAAGGGTTCTGACTAGGTCAGAATCTCCTTCAGTTCCCAAAGTGATTCCCACTAAACCCTTGGCTTGAGGACCAGCACTGCTAACTGTACTAGTGGGTGCAGGTGCCTTAGGGGCTGCAGTGCTGGGGGCTCCACCCTTTTTACACTCACTTGTCCAGTGAGAGGTGTTTTTACAAGTTTTACACCAGGGTTTCTTCTGACCTTCTTTCTTCTTCTTCTTGGAAATTTGGGTCCCACCCTCTGTCTCAGTTTGGGGCCCTGTTGAAGACTTCTGGTCTTTAGTTTTCTGCTCCCCACCCTTCTGGTCTGTTTTCTTCTGGTCACCACCCTGGTTCTGGTTCTGGTTCTTTTGCTTAACTCTGGTTCTTACCCATTTATCTGCCCTCTTTCCCAATTCTTGGGGAGAGGTCAAATCTGAGTCAACCAAATGTTGATGGAACTGCTGGTTCTGACAATTATTTAAAATTTGTTCTCTCATCAGCAAATTATACAATCCTTCATAGTCTGTAACCTTGCTTCCCAGCAACCATCCCTCCAGAGCCTTAGTGGCACACTCAACAAATTCAGACCAGTCCTGAGTCTGTGTCTTCTGGGTATCTCTGAACATTAACCTGTACTGTTCAGTGGTTAAGCCTAACCCATCAATCAGAGCACTCTTCAGGACCAGGTAGTTTCTAGAATCCCCATCACTAACTGTGAGGAGTCTGTCTCGGCCTCTACCTTCAAAGGAGAGCCACAAGATTGCTGCCCACTGCTCCTGAGGGATCTGCTGTACTCTGCAGGCTCTCTCCATTGCAGTAATCCATTTATGGATATCATCCCCAGCTTTGTAGGGGGGCACAATCTTACTCAGGTTTCTATTATCAAAAGACCTGTCTTTATCCTTGTGGATATTGCTGCCACCAGTGGGTTCTATTACCCCACTCTCTCTAGGCTGTCTTGCTCTAGCAAGTTTCTCTTGGGCCAGGGCAATCTCTAACTCTTGTCTCTGGACTCTCAATTCAGCCTCTCTAATTTGAGATTCTCTCAATTTGGTCTCATGTTCCCTTCTCTGAGGGCTAGTCATCCTCCTTCTGGAGTGACCATGAGAACCTCTAGAAGCATAGGAGTTGTCAGAGTCACCTGAGTGAATCCTTCTCCTCCTAGGCTCCTGGTTAAGTCCACCTGGGGGTCTGAATGGGTTGTTACCTGATTCATTCCCAAGTTGACTTAAGTTAGCCTGGTTCAGTCTACTGACCAGCACCTGACTATCTCTGTCATCATCTGACTCACTGCTTTCCACCTCCTCCTCCTCTTCTTCTTCCTCTTCCTCTACATCTACTTGAGGAGCTCCAGTGGTGGAGGCTTCCTCATCTACTAGGATGATAGGGGCAGGGGTGTCTACAGTGTCATCCTCTGAAGGATGGCCTCCTTCAGCATCCCCTGTGGGGTTTGCCTTGGAGGGCTTTAGAGTCTCAGACTGGTCTAAGAGCTCTCTTAGGTGGTATGTAGTAGGGGAAGGCCCTGTCTTCAGACCCCTTAAGACACAAAGCTGTCTTAATTCCTTAAAGGAAAAAATAGCAAATTTGGATGGTGCCCTTGGAGGGTCACTCTCAACAGGAGTAAGTCCACTGGACCCCTCTGCTCCAGACATTGCTCTAGTGTGGGTGGATGTGTTGCAATCTACCTACACTGGTGTTTACCTACTAAACCTATCTAGTAGTTGTAGCTAGGGTGTGCTACTCCCTTTGCTCTACAACAACTAAGTTCAGTAGAACTTAAGTATACTAGTCTTGTTTTATATGTACCTAGCAGGTACCTGTATGATCTTTCAAATGATAATCTCAAAGATTGTAATGGTAAAACAACAGCAAGCTCAGATCCCAATCCGCTGCTCACCAATGTGAGAAGTTGGCCTGGTATATAATGCTCACTAATTCTAGTGATCACTTTGTACCATGCCAAGCAACCCTTATGATGATGGTTGTAATTCAACCTTGTAGACCAGTTATCCTAGTGGTAACGTGGACAAAGCAGTCTTAGGCTAAACTCTGAAAGGCATGTGAAGCCAGCTGTTATACCATACACAACCCCCTTGAAAACCAAATGAAAGGGACACCACACAGATATATATTGAAAATATATATTGATTTATTAACTATTAAAATCCCCTGGACTCTTTATGAGCACAGGAGCACAAGCGTTAAATCACAAGACAGTTAAAAATACACAAAAGTTGCACAATATGGATGAGCCCTAGGGGCCACCTAAACCATATACTAAGAAAGTGGTATAAGGGATACCAGGAGGAAAGTGAAGAGGCCTCGGGCCTTGGGAATCGCTGGAGCTATTCGAGACTGGAGTTAACTAAGTCGGGAAAGGCCCACGGGACTCGGGTGCAGTGTTCAAAGTGCACGCACTTCTCAATACAAAGTCTATGGTGCGTAAAAAGCACAAAGTTAGAAAGTTAGGAACCTTCCGAGTGACCTACGGAGTTGAAACTTAAAACACAGGCCCTTGGGATGTGTACCAGTGCAGGAGCACCGGCGGAGCTGAGTTACCTCACCCACAGGAAGCGGGTGCACAGGGTCGAAGATGTGTCGGGTTTCGTCACGCTGGTCGATGGTGCTTGGAGCTGAAGATGCTGCAGGCGGCTCGATGAGAAGAGTTCCGGTGGATCCAAGGGTGGATCTGAAGAGTTGAAGACCTGAAAGCAGAGGGGACAGTGTTCAAAGTCACTAGCCAGTGACTACCGTGGAACCAGAGTGGAACCAGGCGATGTCGGGTGCAAACAGGCGTTGTCGGGTAGCTTCTTTCTGCAGCCACGTGGATACCCGGGGTCGAGGACGTCCAGGAGTCGGTCACGAGCTGTCCCACGTAGGCTTCTCGCTGTTGGCGGTGTCGGCGACCTGATCGGAGCAAACAGGCCTTGGCAAATGCAAGCCACGCAGGAGTTGAAAGATGCTGTTCACTCGGACCAGCAAGGTCAGAGCGAGTGCTCCTTTTCACAGGAGCTTGGGTAGGTCTGGAGCAACCAGACCTGCTGTTTAAATCTTCGGGTTCGTCGCCAAGATGGCCGCTGGCCGCGTGGCTAGTGGCCGGGATGGCGCGTCGAGTGGCACAATGCAAAAGGGCCCCACGCAGATCGTGGAGATGCTGGAGGGCTGATCTTCGGTGCAAGGGCTGCTCGGTGGTGGGGGTTCTCAATCCCCAAAGCACAACGTCGAGGATGCCTCAGAAGCTGCGCAGTCAGCTTGTCGAGTGTCTTTCAAGAGGTCCGGTCTCACGTCACTCGGTGCCTCCACGGGTCCCTTCTTCGCAGGGACTGTGGATCGGGCTCTGAGAGGTCTGGGAGTCTGGTTCTTGTCGGGCTCTAGGCTCGGTCTCCGGCGGGAGGCGGCGGCAAAGCAGACGTCGAGTTGCTGGTTGGTACCTGTGTTCACAGGGTGGTCACTCCTTGGCCACAAGGGAGATTCTTCTTCAGTCTTCTGTGCAGCAGAATGTCGAAGTCCAGTCTTCTTCTTAGTTTTAAGTTGATTTCGGGATGATCTGCTGTGCAATGGCACTGCTCCCCCTCTTATTCCCAAACTGGGGGTGGATCACCTACTAGGTCCCTCCTCTGGGAGGAACCAGGAAGGGGGGCGGTTACACCCCCTTTCCTTTGTCCAGCTCCGCGCCAGGACTGGGGCTGGAAGGCCCCAGAACCGGTTTGGACTGGCCTATGCACGGGGACACCTTGTGTGCCCCGGGCATGTCTGATTCTTTTCAGCCCTGTCCTACCTAATACACAAAATCCTGTCTGGGGTGGTGCTCGCACCTCCCAAGGCAGGAAACCCTTTGTCCAGGCCACCATCTGCCGAGTTTCGGTCAGCAGCAGGAGGCCAGACTTGTGTCTGTGGTGGCAGCGTCCATTTTGTGAAGCTGAGGCTCTGTTTAACTTTAACCGGGGTTAAGGCTACACACATGTCGTGTCCCTCTAGAAGGGTGGAATGCTATCCCCGTCGCCAGAATTGGCGAGGGGATAGTATTCCAATTCGTATGACACCTTACTCGACATGTTTCGATAAAGCCAAACCAAAGATAGCATTTAACCGCGAGGATTATAATGCACTTAAGAGTATATGGTATGGCAATATCCCGGAACGGCTTAGGGAGTTGTTCCCGACAGCTGCAGACAGGCTCAGCTCACGCCAGAGCACCATCTCACATATTTCCAAGCACTCTGCCTCCAGGATTGATGAGGCCTTCCATAGGAGTGGCTGATAGGAACATATGTGTCCAGTTTAGGGTTAGGCACAGACATACTGTACCTAAGTAAGAGGTGGTTACACCGACTTACCCCAGCTGAGTGATCAGCCAGTTGTGTCAAATATGGAGGCCAGGCCAGGGGTGGCATAATACATGCTGCAGCCCCTGGTAGGCCTTGGATACACCTATGCCCTGGGCACCTAGGGTGCACTAATACAGGGGCTCATAAGGTGAACCAGTTCCAATTCGTAATGCACCTAAAGTGCATTGGCATCAATTTAGAGAGAGAACAGCAGGCTGTGGGTCTGATTAGCAGGCCCACAGCCACATTAAGTCAGAAACCAGTGAAGCAAAAAGCAAAAATTTGGGGTGACCATAGGATAGCAGACCCTACTCTCCTACAGCGGGGTTGCGCGAGCCAACGTGATTCTGCAGAGAATAATTGGTATTACTACCAGACTGTGGATTTAGAGGCAGAAGGGAACTTGATATTAAATGAGCCCGAGTACCTTAATGGGTTCACTGTACTTCAAACTGAGGTTGGGTTGAAGTTCTGTCGAAGCGCTGGTTAAGGTTTAAAGGCAAGCCCCAATCTGGAAATAAAAAGTTGTGTCATTTCCTTGGAACACGCACATTTGGGGTGTTGGTCAGAGTGGGGGGTTGTTGAAAGGGTTACCTTCAAGGTTTGTTAATGAGGTTCCAAGTCTTGGGAATCCTCAATTTATGAGCGTCTATGCCTCTTCAGTTGTTTGCTATTAAGCAGATCAGAGAGAGCGGGGATTAAATTAATTAATATTAACTAGTGACATCAAGGAATATAAAGTACGATGCAGTTACCATGGTTTCGAGTTCCAAAACCTAGATGTGGCATGTGTTCTAGGAGGTGAATAAAGTTGCTGGCTGATGCCTCTCAATCGAGCCTGACAATATGGCCAATCTATATGGGGGACAAAAAACAGTTACATCGGGAGTGAAGTAGGGGTGGTAGAGGGTGCCGGTGGATCGCGTTACATTACCGGATGCCTACAACGCGGATGCGCTGTCCTCGCGTGTCTTCAATCAGAACCAGGCGAGGGAGTGCGGCCAGGCAATTAACTGGTCCGCTGAAGGTGAAAATGAAATGGAAGTTAGGTTCGGGCGTTTTACAGAACGTGCCTGTTCTGTTCGGGTGAAAAGACGGCGCGCTTACCTATGGGAGACAAACGTTCTCCTGGGGTGCCGGTCAATGAGGCTGCTCACGAAGGAACCCTTCCGTCTGCTTGTGAAGCGCCCTGCTTATTGGCTGGGAATACGATCACGTGGTTGGGGACGGTGAACTGTGATTGGCTAGTGAAAGGGCACGTGACGGGGGTAGCCGCCGGTCATGGTGGCTTCAATACAAAACGGGGCGGACATATTGGACTGGGTGAAAATGTTATTATTGGAAAAAATGCCTGTTGATTAACATTAGCTTTGGGCAGTTACTAGGAGTGAAAAGGACCGGGAATCAGTGCCTCTAAATCCACAGTCTGGTAGTAATACCAATTATTCTCTGCAGAATCACGTTGGCTCGCGCAACCCCGCCAAGAGGGCCCTCTGAACTGAAGCCAATACCCTCCCGGGTCTCCAACTCGGTAGGTGCCACAGGCCCACAATCATCATGAGCCCTGATAGTCCGCCCTCAAAACCCAATTTTCTACCAACACAAGCCTCACCCACTCACGGCTCACTTAAATTCCCTCATCACTTTGACTCACAACTCCAGTGTGTTCCATCACAAACACCCCACTCCATCACGGATGATAGATCCCAGAAATTGCATGAATTCCTGAGATTCAGCACAAAAAAGACACGCCTCATGGCAACACGGACCACTGCGTTTCCGAATGAAATGTCTACTGTTACAAAGTGAGCGCTGACCGTACAAACAATGACTATGTATACCTTTGTTTTTCTTCCTTTTCAATTTTTCCTTTCAAAACAGGTGTTATTAATAATTATGTTCAGGCAATATCAATTTCTTGTCCTGATGATGATCCCGTTATATCTGAGCTAGGGATCGAAACGTCGACCTTAAAGTAATTCATACATGTACCTACATAATACTATTGTGTGTATGAATGACTTCAGGATACACTGCTAAATGTATACTAAATGCCAGTGACCTGTCAGCTCACTTTGTTTGCCTGATAACTTTCCCCACTTACCTTTACCCTCTTGCCCTCCCCTTTCTTGGATGGCACAGGACTGTGCCCCAATTTAACTCTTACTGTAACTTTGACATTATAAAACAATCGAATCAATAAATATTCCTTGGCCGGCTGGTCATGGAATTTTAAGACGATATAGAGTTCCATTGTGATCTATATATATCAAGTTTTCTTTATTCTCGTTTGCTCAGGACCTTTTGTTGTTTTGATAAATACTTGCTACCCATGGTCCCGAGTGATTAAATGGGTTCCCCCTTGTCCTCTTTAATCTTCGCAGATGATGTACTGGCTGCTCTGACTGAACTTCAGCTTCAGTTTTCGAGTGGTGCACTTGTGGGTAGTAATGTTCGACGTGCAGTCGAGCACCTACTATCTTTTCGTCCTACTATCATGCCTCGTGCATTATATAAAGACGAGCATGAGGAATGGATATCAAGGCCTGGTCAGTATCCCATGCGTGAAGTTCCACCAGTGTATATGCCAGGTAACCCTGGTGCTAATCCTCCAGTCCTGCCATTCTTTCAGAGGGTTTGGATACACCTCCCATGGAAGCGATCAGAAGTTTTGCAGGTGAAGCAATCTTTGCCTGACCCTCGAAAGAATCCTGCAGGGTACTATAAAGAGTTGTCTCAGCTAGTGGATGCCACGGTAATGAATCTTACCGACATTGATATGTTGTTTGGCAATGTCGTACCGCAACCGGTATGGGCGAAAATACGTCACGAAGATCATGCAGCTGAATTAGGTGGTGATTGGGCTGTACTTACAGCCGCGGACGGTTTGCAGGTCGGTGGGGCTAAGCCTGAACAGTTAATTACGGCTTTGCCTCAGAGAATAATTACCCTTATGAAAACACTTATGCCAGCTATGAAAGTTAACTGGGACAAATTGTCCGCTTGCAAGCAAAAGAAGGACGAGAGTGTCTCCGATTTCTTTACAAGATTTGAGGAGGCATTCATTGATCATAGTGGTCAAGATATGGGCACTGAGGGAGGTCAGAGATTGTTTGTGGACAAATTTGTGTCGAATTTGTTGCCGGACCTAAGCAACAAATTGAAAAATTCAGAGAGTGCGTGGGCTGTTTCCACTTCTGCTCAGTTATTGGCTACAGCCCAATATTATGAGAATAGAGAGAAAGAGGAAAATGATCGTGCAGACAAAAAGACGAAAGAGCTCAAAACGAAAGTGTTGTTGCAACAAGCATATCCTCCGCGCTCGAATCAAAATGATTCTCAGCAGCGGAATAGATCGCAATCACAGCCTACTAGGTCACAGTCGCGAAATGACTCTCCTTCGCAGAGATCTACGCTGGGGTACAATCAGTGTGCCTACTGTAGAGGCGAGGGTCATTTGAACTTTGACTGTCCGGTTTTGCGTGATCGCAATAGTGGTAATTCATCTAGAGGAGGCCGTAGTGGTCCTCAACAGGCTTCACGAGGTAGAAGTCGTGGTGTTACGCAAAATCAAAATGATTGTTCTAATAATTCTTCTGATTCTAATAATTGTTTCGATCAGCGTGGATCATCATCAGGTAAATCCGCACAGTACAATGTAGATGATTATTACGTCGATCAGGGTGCTGACGACGGTAATTACTAGGACAGCCATAGACAAGGAGAGGGAGTAGTATTAGTTCCGGTTGATCAGAGAGGGCCTTACGTCGCAGTTGCCACCTCGGGCGTAGTTGAGCCTTTTCTGTTGGACACTGGTGCAGCGAAAAGTTCCATCATGCATTCGAAACTCCCTGGCGCACCTTTGTCTGGCTTAACAAATGTTTCCGTTGGATTCTCCGGCGCCCCTGTTAGCAATCCGGTTTCTCGCCCTTTGCCCCTTACAATTGGGCCTCGTGAGCTGCAAGCTCCTTTGATTTTGACTACTGGTTGTGGTGAAAATCTTTTGGGCCTGGATTTGCTGAAACGTCTGTATGCGACTTTGTATTGTTCTCCTGCGGGAGTAAAGCTTACATTGGGTGAGAGAGTTATCTCTCCTATGTACTTGTCCATTGATTAGCTCCCACCGGAATTGAGTTCTCTTCCTGCATCTTTGTGGGCAACAGGTCCCAATGACGTGGGCCTGCTTGACATCTCCCCTTATGTTGTTCATCTGAAATCCAATGTGTGATTACCACGTATTCCCCAGTATCGTATCTCCCTTGATGGTGAGCGAGCGTTGTTAGCGATCATCTATGATTTGATCGAGAAAGATGTTATCGAGGAGACACGGGGAAACGTGTGTAATAGCCCTGTGCTGCCCATTTTGAAACGCACTGATCCATCTAAGCCTCCTGTTTATCGTTTTGTCATTGATTTACGGGAGGTGAATAAAATTGTGATTCCTCAGTTCCCTGTGGTGCCTGACATTACGGCTTTACTGACTCTGATTCCAGCATCTGCGTCCTGGTTCTCAGTGATCGATCTGAAGAATACTTTCTTTAGCATTCCGATTGCTGAAGAGAGTAGGGACCTTTTCGGTTTCTCTCTAGGTGGCCGCAGCTTTAGGTTTAAACGCGCTCCTCAGGGCTACTGTGAGAGCCCATCGATATATAGCCAAGCCTTGAAGAGCCAACTTGACGCGTTCGTGTTGCCGGCCGGTGCGGCCTTGATCCAATATGTTGATGACTTATTGGTGGCTGCGGACACACAGGACACTTGCAAAATTGCTACGGTGTCGGTGTTGCAGCATCTCTGTGACTTACATCATAAGGTGTCACCTTCTAAACTGCAATATTGTCGTCAAGAAGTAACCTATCTAGGTCACTTATTGTCAAAGGAGGGAAGAAGGTTGACCCCAGAGAGAATTGCAGCGATTGCTCGAAGGACTGTGCCAATAACTCAGAGAGATGTGCGTGCCTTCTTAGGTATCACGTCATACTGCAGGCAATGGATTCCAAATTTGTCATTGTTAGCGAAACCATTGGTAGCTCTTACGTGCAAGGATGTTCCAACTCCTTTGCCATGGACGGAAGAATGTCAGAAATGTTTTTCTGAACTGTGTGATGTGTTGTGTTCGGCCCCTGTGTTAGGTACTCCTGATTACAGTAAGCCGTTTACACTATACGTTCACGAGAGGGAAGGATGTGCGTTGAGTGTTTTGATGCAACAATTTGGTGGTAAGCAGCGTCCATGTGCATATTTTTCCTCGACCTTGGACCCGGTAGCTAGAGCATTGCCGAGTTGTTTGAGAGCAACGGCGGCAGCCGCGGTGTCCATCCGACAATCTGCAGGATTGGTCATGGATAATATGCTTACGGTGATGGTTCCACATGCAGTTGACACTCTCTTGAATCGTACGAAAACCCAACACCTGATGAGTGCAAGGTTGTCTGGTTATGAGTTGACGCTCCTGGCAAGTCACATTCAAATAAAGCGCTGCAACGTCCTAAACCCGGCGACTTTGTTGCCAACAAATATGGAATCAGATGAGGTACCACCACACGATTGTTACTTACGAACTGAGGAGGAAACAAAGGGTTGTGTTGACCTAAAAAACATTCCATTGGAAGAACCCGATGGTACTTTGTATGTGGATGGTTCCTGTTTTAAGTTGCCGAATGGTGATGTGACGACTGCGTATGCTGTGGTGACGTTGAGTACGGTTGTGGAGACTGCGAGATTGAATCAGAACTCTGCACAGGCGGCAGAGCTGATTGCCTTAACCAGAGCGTGTGTGTTGTCGAAAGGGAAACGGGTGAATGTGTTTACGGATAGTCAGTATGCGTTTGGTGTTGCGCATAGTTTTGGACGATTGTGGAGAGAGAGAGGTTTTATGACATCCCATGGTACGAAATTCAGCATGGACAGCTTGTGAATGATCTTTTAGATGCACTTACATTGCCCAAGCAGGTGGCGATTATTAAATGTAGTGCACACCGTAAGGTAACGGATGATGTTGGTCGGGGCAACGCTTTTGCTGATGAGATTGCTAAGGAGACTGCGCGAAACCTTACAACTAGAATGTATGTGACGAGTTCGGTAAGGTGGCCTGCAGAAACTGGTATGTGTGAGGATACTATTGAAAGTGTGAAAGCGATTCAGAATGAGGCCACCGAGACTGAAAAGACCAAGTGGAAGGAGAGTACGGGAAAGATGGATGCGAATGGCTGTTGGATTGATTTGTCGGAGAATAAAAGGTGGATGTTGCCGGATGCATATGTGCTAGCTGTTGTGACTATGGCACACAGTTTGTCACATATTAGTGCGAAAGGTATTTGTAAGTTGTTGTCCCCTGTATGGAAGAATGATGGTATTGCTAAGTGTGCTGAGAGATTGGTCAGAAATTGCATGATATGCATGATGTACAATCCTGGCAAGGGAACTCCTACACCCCCTGGCCACTTTGCTCCTCCTTCATGTCCCTTTGAAGTGATTCAGTTGGACTTCATCCATATGGAGCGATGCAATAACCTAAAATATGTTTTGGTTGTGGTTTGCGCATTCTCCCGATGGATTGAAGCCTACCCTCTCAAAGACAATACTGCCCTGTCCACAGCGAAAGTCCTACTGAAGGAATACTTTCCTCGGTATGGAATGCCACGGATTGTATGGTCTGATAACGGAAGTGAGTTTGTGGGGAGTATGATGAAGAGTGTGTGTAAGGGCCTTGGAATTACACAAAAATTCCATAGCGCCAACCATCCCCAGTCAGCAGGTTTGGTTGAGGGGTACAATGGTACTCTCAAGCTAAAACTCGCAAAGATTCAGGCTACGACTGGTCTCTCGTGGCCTGACGCTTTGCCTCTGGCTCTTCTTTCAACTAGGGCGACTGTACACTCTCGAGTAGGGCTCAGCCCATATGAGATTGTGTTCGGCCGTCCTGCAAATATTTGGGGGGTCCCGAGACCCAGTGTGTTCACTGATCTTGAGTATCCAATGTTGATCGATTATCTCCATGATCTGACTGCTAAACTGAGGTTAATTCACCAACAGGTTTTTGAAGCACTGCCGGCGCAGACGGAGGGTCCAGGCCACCAGCTCCAGCCCAGAGACTGGGTGGTTACGAGGAACTTTGGCCGAAAACGAAATCTTGAGCCGAGGTTCATCGGGCCCTATCAGGTGCTCCTTGCCACGAGAACTGCTGTTCGTTTGGAGGGCCGCAAACATTGGGTGCATGCCACCCACACCAAGAAGGTACCAATCCCTTTGCCAGCGGACTCGTGGGTGAGGAAGGGCATCGCCTCGTCTGAAGCTGAGGTTTTGCCGAACTTTGTTCCATTTAGCGACGCTCAGCCTGTGGGAGATACCTCAGTGCAGCCGGACGATCCTGTTGAACATTTGTCATTGGAGAACTCAAGATCTGAACTATTGTCTGGTCAACAGGATTCTGTTTCACCATCTGACCAACTGTTCGAAGATCAGACTCGTCCTGGGAGAAGCAGATATTTTCTCCGTTCCAACACTAGAAACTAATAAAAAAATATTTTTGCTTTCTCCCCTGACATTCACGTTACCCCATTATCACTTTGAACATTTTTGAATAATTGTAATTTTTGTAAATTCTGAGTTCTTTTCTGCATGTATGTATTTGTTTCCACAGCTAGGAGATTTTGTATATGTTGTTTAATTAAAAGTACCTTACATCCGGGTGGACCGTAGGGCCGTGCGGGTACTTCCTTCTGTTTAGTAGGTCCTGACACTAGGTTGGAGACCGTCGATTCCTAGGAACTCCTGGGGATTGACTATTGCTATACAGAACGAAGTGCGTCAAGAACGTTGCGGACGGTTTTAGAGGATGGCTTTCTCGAAGCTGTCGGAATTGGAAAAGACTCAATCTCAAAGATTCGTACTGTATAGAATTGCACGTACTAAATGCTTCATGTTTCAGGTGTTCCTTTTGTTCCTAACTGTTTCTTCGTTATTGGTTGGTGGAGTGTATTATATGATACAGTCATAATTGCCTTCTGTTTCACCTACCCCTTCTTCTGAACCTAAACCTACTTCCACTGTTTCTCCTCATTCCTTCCACATCTTACCCCAACACGAGCAGTTTAGACGTGCGGAATTTATGAACAATTCCTTCGTTCAGCTCCTTCATCAGCATCAGTTGGTGATGAACACTACCAATTGTTCGGTGTGTGGGTTAATGCCGCATACCACTGATAGGGGAATTCCGTACTTGGTCCTTCCTTACAGTTCCCAGGGTTCAGCTCGAGCATTTCATACAATGTTTCGTAGAGCACTAGATTCTTACCCCCATCGAGAGCCACGCACTGCAGATCATGGTCCTGGCCCGTACCACAAGCCTTTGGCAAGGGCGATTGCCGATTTAGATAGGGATATCTTTGACGCATCGCTTATCCCAGAGGAAGAGGTGCAAGCATACCGAGATCTGAGTGAGGCTGAGTATAGCATGACAGTGGGTGATCGGCAGCTTAAAAGCTCGTCTCCCATCTGGATCGTACCCCACCCAGTCCTTCAGTCCGAGCCTGGAGAAACTAGATTTCAAGTAATTTAACCATTGGGTGCCCATTGCCTTATCCTGGGACAAAAAGTCTTTCATGATCAAATGAGTCAATGGAATATCCACATTTAGCCACAAGTTTAGCCAACATGTCAGCGGGCGTAAAGAAAAAATGTCGCTTAAGTATTGTGCCCCCAACTCTTCATGTACTGCAAAGTTCCAACTGGGACACACAAGAGGCGCTTCATGAAAGAATTTTCAGCAGTCTGTAACTGCTCACCCACGACATATCCCCACAGTTCACTGCCATAAACAGCAGTAGCCACTGATTTCACATTATAAAGTTTCATCATGGCACTGGTAGGTTTTTTCTCCAGTTTTGCCGCAAAGTTAAAAATGGAGGCGTTCACCCTGGCCAATTCACCTTTCTTCTTAACAAGATGTGGACCCCAACTAAGTTTATTATCGAAAATAACCCCAAGATACAAGAATGATTTCGATACAGGGATCACTACATCATCTAGCTTTCACAAGAAGTTTCTACTTGGCTGTTGGCTGTAGGAAGGGGGAGGCACTAGTTGGCGCAGTGTAACACTAGCGACAAGCAGGGACTCTCTCTTCCTCGTCAGGGCTGAGGGTTACCTTCCAGACAACCTCTGCTTACCCTCTAGGTAGTGTGGCTTAAGCAGTCGTAGGCTAATCTTTGGGGCACATAGGGTTAAACACTTGCAATATTACACCGTCACAACCAACCCACCACACAATGAGACCAAACTGTATTCTGTAAAAATATATATCTTTATATAGAATTCAAGCAGGCTTATGAATACAGTTATCAGACTTTCCAGTAGCGGTTCCAAGTTACTTAGTTCAAGTTGCCACAGTTCTTTCAAGCAATAAGAGTTCTTTAGGGCCTTCTGCCCAGTTCAACAAAGTTCTTGTGGAGCAGGCGGCTCCCAGGGGATCTGTCCCACGTCGCGTTGCCTTCCCGGGGTCGCTGTTCGTTGCGGCTCTCAGCCGAGCAGTTCACGGGTCATCCGGGGCAGCGGTGTTCTGTGGCGGCAGGGTCCTCTCCTCGTCGTCCGCTCCGACCCTGGAGGCGGCGGTTGCGTGGTGGCGGCAAGTGGCAGTACGGTCCTCAAGTGCAGGACGTACCCAGCCAAGTGCAGCTCACAGCTGAGCTGTCGGGCAAGATACCGACCTAGTGGATTCTCACAGGGCAACTGTCCGTCTTTGCAAGTGGATTGGCGGCTCGTTGCGCAGTCAACTCGAGAGCTCGGACCGGACGGGTCCTCCTTCGCTTTGCTCTCGGGCTCCCGGTGCAGTTGCGGTCACGGTGTTCGGGCCAGCGGCGGCTGGTCCTCACTTTGCTTTCGCTGTTGCTTTGGGCCCCGGTCACGATGGTCAGGTGGATGTCGTTGCCTTGGAGGAGATTCCTCTGTCGGTACTGCAACGAGAAGCAGCACACGCAGTTGCTTTCTTCAGGGTGTAGCGCCCACTGGTCCTGGGGCGCTGGTCAGGGGGCAAGTTCAGTTGCAAGCCCTTGGAGATCTTTTTAGCAGAGTTTGGCACAAAGTTTTGTAAAGCAAAAGTCTTTTCGTAGTCTTTCCTTTTTCCTCTCCTTCGGCAGCAAGGCACCAGACACAGGCAAGAGACAGCACTCTTCCTTGTCCTTCCCGGTCCTTCTCGTCGGGCAGAGTCCTTCTGTAGCCCAAACAGGATCTAATTTTCAAGGAGCAGGGCTCCTTCTTTTATAGGACATTTCTTTTGTTCTCGCAGGCCAGGGGGGCCTTTGCATAGCCACTTTCAGTCCTTGAGTACTCTGGTGGGTGTACTCCGGCTTCTGCTTTCAGTGTGAGGGGCAGGCGCATCAGACGCCCCACAGGAGGTGGAGCAAGCATTGTGCGGACAGGGGCTGCCAGAGTACCTTGTTGATGGGGGCTTCGCACTTCCTGGGCCAGGGGCCGGCTGAGTCATCAGTCGCTCCCCAGGAGGGTGGAGCCAGCATTGAGGTGGCAGAGCACAGCTACAGTTCGAGTCAAGAGCCACTCCTACCTCCCACTAAGGTGTAATCTGCGCATTCACCACCTGTCATCCTCCCAGCCCTGTCACTCACACGTCCCAGACAGTCAGATACACATACCAGCAGAGGCGGGCTGAAATGGTTAGGCAAGCAAATGCTAACTTTCTAAAAGTAGCATTTGCAAACCCAGGATACTAAAATAAACTTTACTAAAAGAAATATTTTATCATCCTGAGTTCAGGCATACTAAACACGACGCGCTACCATGCTCCTTGAGCCTGCTGGGATTATAGGGTGTAATAACTCCAGCAGCTCAGTCTGGCCTAATGGAGCAGGTAGCCTTCAATAGTGAAATACGGTCTTGGTTGTAAGTCACTACTAGGACATGCCACACACATCAGGGCTTGTCCTACCTTGCACCTACAACGCACCCTGCCCGCAGGCCTACCATAGGGGTGACTAATATGTAGTCAAGGGAAGGTTCGGGGGCTGGCAAGTGGGTGCACTTGCCCAGCTAGCGTGACGGTACGAGACCGCACGCGGGTTCTGCGGTCGCAGTTCCCAGACACATCTTTACGGCTGCTTCGGTGGGTGGCGCAACCAGCGCTGCAGGCCCACCAGCAGTATTGGCATCTACATGCCCCGGCACTTTCTAGTGCACTTTACTAGGGACTAACAGTAAATCCAATGAACCAATCATGGACACCAATCGCATGTACAATTTACAGTAGGGAGCACTTGCACTGCGGCACGGGTCAGCCGTGGCGCAGTGCCCTGAGTATCGGAAAACCAGCAAAACATCGGAGGCACATCAGCAAAAAGTGGAAGGGAGACTCACGCCAAGGTGCCAGGTCTAACATGTGTCCCCTCCAGCTGAAATGTGGGGGGAACTACCCTTCCCCAGGGAGTTCCACATCACTAAGGCGGAAAAATCTGGACAGACCGTCAGCGTTGGCGTGATCGGTGCCAGGGCGGTGTTCCACCGTAAAGTCCATACTCTGTAGAGAAATGGACCACCTCAACAGTTTCGGGTTCTCACCCCTCATTTGCATCAACCATCTGAGGGGCCTGTGGTCCGTCTGAACTCGGAAGTGAGACCCAAACAAGTAGGGTCTTAGCTTCTTTAGCGCCCAGACCACAGCAAATGCTTCATGCTCTATTGCACTCCACCTACTTTCCCGTGGAAGTAACCTCCTACTTATGAAGGCTACGGGTTGGTCAAAGCCCTCCTCAGTCATCTGTGAAAGAACAGCCCCTACACCATGCTCTGAAGCGTCTGTTTGCACAATGAATTCTTTGGAGAAATCCGGAGCCAGGAGCACGGGCGCCGTGCACATGGCAGTCTTCAGGGTGTCAAAAGCCTTCTGACAGGTGTCAGTCCAAATCACATTCCTGGGCTGCTTCTTCGAAGTCAGCTCTGTCAAGGGGGTCACGATCGTGCCATAGCCCTTGACAAACCTCCTGTAATACCCAGTGAGCCCCAGGAAGGCTCTCACTGCAGTCTGGGTCTTGGGGGGTTCCCAAGCCAGGATGGTCTCGATCTTGGGCTGCAAGGGTGCTACCTTGCCACTCCCAACTTGGTGTCCCAAGTACACCACTGAACCCTGCCCAATCTGGCACTTGCTTGCCTTGATTGTGAGGCCTGCTCTGCGCAGGGCCATCAACACTTCCCAGAGGTGTCGCAGGTGTTCTGGCCAGGTGCCACTGAACACCGCGATGTCATCCAGGTAGGCGGCACTGAACTCGTCCAGTCCAGCCAACACCTGGTTGACCAATCTCTGAAAGGTGGCAGGGGCAGTCTTCATTCCAAATGGCATAACCCAGAACTGGAAATGCCCATCTGGTGTAGAGAATGCCGACCTCTCCTTTGCCCCATCGGTCAAGGCGATCTGCCAGTACCCAGACGTTAAATCAAACGTGCTGAGGAACTTGGCAGCCCCTAGCCGATCAATGAGATCATCAGCTCTGGGGATGGGGTGCGCGTCAGTCTTCGTGACTGAATTGAGTCCTCTGTAGTCCACACAGAACCGGAGTTCGGGTGTGGCTCCCGGCGCAGCAGCCTTCGGAACCAAGACCACGGGGCTGGACCAAGGACTGCTGGAAGACTCAATCACCCCCAGGGCAAGCATCTTGGAGACCTCCTCCTTGATGCAGGCCCGGACCCTGTCAGTCACTCTGTAAGCCTTATGCTTCACAGGTAAGCTGTCTCCAGTGTCCACATCATGGACGCACCAATCTGTGACACTCGGAACCAGGGAGAACAGATCTGGAAACTGCCCCAGCAACTGGCGGCAGTCTTCCTGTTGTTCGGCGGTCAGGGTGGGTGAGAGGTTAACTCCATCCACTGACCCATCTTTCTCACAGGCTACCAAGAGGTCAGGAAGAGGCTCCGACTCCTCCTCCATTCCGTCATCAGTTGCCAACAACATGCCCACTTCGGACCTTCGCAAGTGGGGCTTGAGGCGGTTGACATGTAGGACCCGCAAAGGGTTCCTGGGCGTCTTCATGTCCACCAAGTATGTCACGGGCTCTTGCGCTCCACAACCTCAAATGGGCCTGTCCACTTATCTTGAAGGGCACAGGGCTCCACTGGGGCCAGGACATACACCTCTTGTCCAGGCTGAAGCTCAACCAGAGTGGCATTCTGGTCATACCACCGCTTCATTTCTTCCTGGCTCGCTTCCAGATTTGCCTCGGCAAGTTGTCTGAAGCGTCTGGTCTGGTTTCTGAAGGCCAGCATGTAGCTATATACATTCTGGGGAGGTTTCCTGGGAGATTGCTCCCAGCCTTCCTTTACCAAACTCAGTGGTCCTCTCACGGGGTGACCGTACAGCAGCTCAAAGGGGCTGAACCCTAGGGACTTCTGTGGCACCTCGCGATATGCAAAGAGTAGGCATGGTAAGAGGACGTCCCACTTACGCCTCATCGGACCGTCTAGGCCCATGATCATGCCTTTCAGGGTTCGGTTGAATCTCTCAACCAACCCGTTACCTTGGGGATGGTAAGGCGTGGTGAACTTATACGTCACGCCACACTCTTGCCAAAGGGACTTCATATACTTGGATATGAAATTGGTCCCCCTGTCGCTCACCACCTCTAGAGGGAATCCCACTCGTGAGAAAATTCCCATCAGTGCACGTCCCACCACGGGGGCCGTCACTGTCCTCAGAGGGATGGCTTCAGGGTACCGGGTGGCATGATCCACCAATACCAGGATGAACCTGTTGCCCATGGCTGTCTTGGGGTCCAGAGGCCCAACAATGTCAATACCCACTCGCTGGAATGGCGTACCGACCACAGGGAAGGGTTGGAGGGGAGCCTTGTTCTTCCCTCCGGTCTTCCCACTTGCCTGGCAAGTCGGACAGGTTCTGCAATGAGCGTCTGAACTCTTATGCATTTGGGGCCAGTAAAAGTGGGTGACAAGCCTGTCATAGGTCTTGTCCATCCCCAAATGTCCTGCTAAAGGCACATCGTGAGCCAGACCCAGTAGGAAGGCTCTGAACTTTTGGGGTACCACCAGCACACGGGCTGACCCAGGTTCAGCAGCCTTAGGCTCTGAATACGGGAGGTCGTTCTCCCAGTACACGTAATGTGTTTTGGCCTGAACACCATTGGCCTGGTCTGCAGCCTGCTGCCGCATACCCACGAGAGAAGGGCATTCTTTCTGCTCCTTGCAGAATTCCTCCCTGGAGGGTCCTCCTTCTTGCTGCCAGTGGGTCAGCTCAGGCAGGTCCCCCAGTTCGGCGATCTGTTCCCCTGTAGGCTCCAGGGCATCCCCCTCAAGGTCTGCTTCCTCCTGGACCGTGGGAACCTCAGGGGCCGGTTTCCCGCGCCCCCTGCGCCCTCTCCCTAAGGCCGGTTCCTGGGCCTCTCCTTCAGGCCCCAGGACCTCTTGATCACCCCTACTGGCTGCCATTGACCGGGTGGTCACGCACGCCCAGTCAGGCAGACCCACCATCCGTAGGTGAGTCGTTTTCTCCACCTTTTCCCAAGGGGAGTGCTCCAAGTCATTCCCTAGCAAACAGTCAACAGGCATGGTTTTCCTTACACAGACCTGCAGAGTACCAGAGACCCCCCCCCACTCGAAGGGAACTTGAGCCATCGGACACTGACTCTCAGAATTATCAGCGTTGATAACCCTACAGTAGGCATGGGGTACAACCTGCTCTTGAGACACCAGGTGCTGCCTCACTGCAGTCACACTGGCTCCTGTGTCTCTAAGAGCCTCAGCTTCCTTGCCATTGATGATCACCACCTGCCCATATTTCTTAGTGTTAGAGGGCAGGTAGTTCGTAGGGATCATCTCACTGTCTCCTAGCGAGACTAGGGTCATCTGAACGGGATCTCCACCCCCCGGGACCATCACTTCTTCTCCTAAGTGAACACTAGTCACTTGACGGGGCGGAGCACCAGTGGGTGCGGGTTTTCCAAACAGGCGACACTTGGGGTCACTGGATATGTGCCCAGGCTCGCCACATTTGTAACAATTGAAGGGCCCCTTTGGAACAGGTTTACCTGTTGGGGCCCCATTCTGCTTTGGGGGTGGGGGAGGCTGAGAACCTTGCTGCTGGTTCCCCTGGGAACTACTTTGGGGGCCTTTTTGGAACCCTTTCTGTTTTCCCCCCTTGTCCCCCCCACTCTTCTGCTGGGGACCCTGCCCACTCTTGGCGGAGTCTCCCACGGGACCCTTGTGGACCCTGGTGCTGAGCCAGCGGTCCGCCTCCTCAGCAAGCTTCCTCGGGTTGGACAGCTTGCTATCGATCAGGTGTTGGCGTAACTCAGGAAAACAGTGATCAGACAAGTGCTCCCATGCAATTAAATCAAAGAGACCTTGAAAATCATTCACTTTGCTACCCTTCACCCAACCATCCAGTGCTCTGCAAAAATAAGTCACATACTCCACATACGTATTCCCAGGCCGCTTAGTACATCCCCTAAACTTCTGTCTATACATTTCAGGGGTAAGCCCGTACCTGCGCATTAAAGCTTCTTTCATGTGGGAATAGGATCTCTGTTTCTCAACGGGCAAATCTAGCAAGGTATCTCGCCCTTCGCTAAGGAACCTTCCCCACAACCCCGCTCCCCAATCCTTGTCAGGGACCCGGTGGGAGGACATGGCTACCTCGTATGCCCTAAACCACTGTCCTATGTCATCCCCCTTAAAGAACTCCTTAACTACGTCCTTCGGGATGTGCACTCTTGACTCTACCTGCACTGGCGATGTGCTGCCACCAGAGGGAGGACGATCCAAGTCTCTCTCCTTGAGACTTATCTCCCTCATTTTCACTTCATAATCCATTTGGTGCTTTCGCTCTTCCAGCGCCATTCTTTTTGTTTCAAGCTCCAGTTGGATTTTCAATTCTGCCAGCTTTCTTTCGTGATTCCTTGTTTCCTTCCTGTCTGCCAGCTCCTCTGGCGACAGGCCTTTACCAAAGCTGTGCACGCTGTCTTGTCGTTCGAGATCCACCAGATCCATATGTGCATTCTGCTCTTCAGTCGCATCCTGCTCCGCGAGGGCATCTTGATCCTCCGGGCCTTTCTGGACTCTATCCAGGCTTTCAGGGCCTTGTAGAATTCTGGCTTATTCTTGCAACCAGCGTGCGGAACTTTGAGTTTCTTACAGAAAAACTTCAGCTCCGTCTTTGAGTATTTGTCCAGCTTTGCGGCGTCCCACTCCACCTCCAACACCTCAGAGGTCATGGACTCCGCTCCATCCAGGCTCTTCGTGCCCGGCATGGTTCTTACACTCGGAATCTTCTTTCAGCGAAAAGCAAAGTCTGTGGCTAAGTAACTGGACTGGAATCACTGTGCAATGGTCAGAAGTTAAGGTATAGATACTGCAAGTGTAAATTCGAAAATCCTCACCGCTGCGTCCAATGTAGGAAGGGGGAGGCACTAGTTGGCGCAGTGTAACACTAGCGACAAGCAGGGACTCTCTCTTCCTCGTCAGGGCTGAGGGTTACCTTCCAGACAACCTCTGCTTACCCTCTAGGTAGTGTGGCTTAAGCAGTCGTAGGCTAATCTTTGGGGCACATAGGGTTAAACACTTGCAATATTACACCGTCACAACCAACCCACCACACAATGAGACCAAACTGTATTCTGTAAAAATATATATCTTTATATAGAATTCAAACAGGCTTATGAATACAGTTATCAGTTACCAGTAGCGGTTCCAAGTTACTTAGTTCAAGTTGCCACAGTTCTTTCAAGCAATAAGAGTTCTTTAGGGCCTTCTGCCCAGTTCAACAAAGTTCTTGTGGAGCAGGCGGCTCCCAGGGGATCTGTCCCACGTCGCGTTGCCTTCCCGGGGTCGCTGTTCGTTGCGGCTCTCAGCCCAGCAGTTCACGGGTCATCCGGGGCAGCGGTGTTCTGTGGCGGCAGGGTCCTCTCCTCGTCGTCCGCTCCGACCCTGGAGGCGGCGGTTGCGTGGTGGCGGCAAGTGGCAGTACGGTCCTCAAGTGCAGGACGTGCCCAGCCAAGTGCCGGTGCAGCTGTGCGCTCACAGCTGAGCTGTCGGGCAAGATACCGACCTAGTGGATTCTCACAGGGCAACTGTCCGTCTTTGCAAGTGGATTGGCGGCTCGTTGCGCAGTCAACTCGAGAGCTCGGACCGGACGGGTCCTCCTTCGCTTTGCTCTCGGGCTCCCGGTGCAGTTGCGGTCACAGTGTTCGGGCCAGCGGCGGCTGGTCCTCACTTTGCTTTCGCTGTTGCTTTGGGCCCCGGTCACGATGGTCAGGTGGATGTCGTTGCCTTAGAGGAGATTCCTCTGTCGGTACTGCAACGAGAAGCAGCACACGCAGTTGCTTTCTTCAGGGTGTAGCGCCCACTGGTCCTGGGGCGCAGGTCAGGGGGCAAGTTCAGTTGCAAGCCCTTGGAGATCTTTTTAGCAGAGTTTGGCACAAAGTTTTGTAAAGCAAAAGTCTTTTCGTAGTCTTTCCTTTTTCCTCACCTTCGGCAGCAAGGCACCAGACACAGGCAAGAGACAGCACTCTTCCTTGTCCTTCCCGGTCCTTCTCGTCGGGCAGAGTCCTTCTGTAGCCCAAACAGGATCTAATTTTCAAGGAGCAGGGCTCCTTCTTTTATAGGACATTTCTTTTGTTCTCGCAGGCCAGGGGGGCCTTTGCATAGCCACTTTCAGTCCTTGAGTACTCTGGTGGGTGTACTCCGGCTTCTGCTTTCAGTGTGAGGGGCAGGCGCATCAGACGCCCCACAGGAGGTGGAGCCAGCATTGTGCGGACAGGGGCTGCCAGAGTACCTTGTTGATGGGGGTTTCGCACTTCCTGGGCCAGGGGCCGGCTGAGTCATCAGTCGCTCCCCAGGAGGGTGGAGCCAGCATTGAGGTGGCAGAGCACAGCTACAGTTCGAGTCAAGAGCCACTCCTACCTCCCACTAAGGTGTAATCTGCGCATTCACCACCTGTCATCCTCCCAGCCCTGTCACTCACACGTCCCAGACAGTCAGATACACATACCAGCAGAGGCGGGCTGAAATGGTTAGGCAAGCAAATGCTAACTTTCTAAAAGTAGCATTTGCAAACCCAGGATACTAAAATAAACTTTACTAAAAGAAATATTTTATCATCCTGAGTTCAGGCATACTAAACACGACGCGCTACCATGCTCCTTGAGCCTGCTGAGATTATAGGGTGTAATAACTCCAGCAGCTCAGTCTGGCCTAATGGAGCAGGTAGCCTTCAATAGTGAAATACGGTCTTGGTTGTAAGTCACTACTAGGACATGCCACACACATCAGGGCTTGTCCTACCTTGCACCTACAACGCACCCTGCCCGCAGGCCTACCATAGGGGTGACTAATATGTAGTCAAGGGAAGGTTCAGGGGCTGGCAAGTGGGTGCACTTGCCCAGCTAGCGTGACGGTACGAGACCGCACGCGGGTTCTGTGGTCGCAGTTCCCAGACACATCTTTACGGCTGCTTCGGTGGGTGGCGCAACCAGCGCTGCAGGCCCACCAGCAGTATTGGCATCTACATGCCCCGGCACTTTCTAGTGCACTTTACTAGGGACTAACAGTAAATCCAATGAACCAATCATGGACACCAATCGCATGTACAATTTACAGTAGGGAGCACTTGCACTGCGGCACGGGTCAGCCGTGGCGCAGTGCCCTGAGTATCGGAAAACCAGCAAAACATCGGAGGCACATCAGCAAAAAGTGGAAGGGAGACTCACGCCAAGGTGCCAGGTCTAACATTGGCCAACTTGCATTATGAATGATTTGGAATTGTTGACCAGTAAGTCTCTGTCTGACATAAACAGTTTAAAAGCGTTAAGTAGAGCTCGGAGTCCCCTCTCAGTTCTAGAGATTAAAACCGCATCATCTGCATATAAAAGAACAGGAATACCCCGCCTACCAACTCTAGGACAGTCGGCATGAATATTCTGCAGGTCGCTATCTAGGTCATTGATATAAAAGTTAAAAAGAAAGGGGGTGGAGGATACAACCTTGACGCACACCCTTTCTGATGTTAAAATTACTAGTTATGCCCAGATCCTGAGAATACCTTACATTGGCACTAGTATTACTGTGTAGGTCAGCAAGGAAATTAACAATCCCATTATCAACACCCTTTTCCCTCATGGACTGCCAGAGCTTTCCCCTGTTAACACAGTCGAAAGCAGATGACAAGTCCATGAAGGCAAGGTGGATTGTACCCCTCTTCGCTACAGTGTACTTGCTTAGAATTAAGAAGAGATTAAGGCACTGTGTTATAGTCAAACGTCCACTGCAGAAGCCATACTGAGCGATGGACATGATGTTATTTGCCAACGCCCAGTCCGACAATCTCTGCAGTAGTATTCTACCTACTATTTTGACCATAGAATCTATTAATGAAATTGGCCTATAACAGAGTGGGGTACCCCTGTCCCCTTTCTTGAAGACCGGACCAATTGTGGAGAGCCCCCATGATTGTGGACAACCAACTGTTGCAGCCGCATTGAAGACCGCCTCCAGCAGCGACGGCTCGTGGAGGGAGTTACGGTGGGGCAGGAGGGTGGGGAGGGGGAGGGGCAGGGTGGAGGTTGCTAAAAACCGGCATATGGATAATTGCAGGTAAGTAAACAATTTAATGAATAAAACGAATTTCGTAGTGCGCCTTGCATCGCAAAATGCAATGCAGTGCGAGCTACGAAATTCGTTTTATTAATTAAATTGTTTACTTACCTGCAATTATCCATATGCCGGTTTTTAGCAACCTCCACCCTGCCCCTCCCCCTCCCCACCCTCCTGCCTCACCGTAACTCCCTCCACGAGCCGTCGCTGGCCTCTAGTATGGGTGCCCAAAAGCTAGGGTCAGACCTATACAAGTCTGGGGAGATCTCATCAGGGCCCGGAGCTTTCCCAGCTGTCGATCCAACTATGCCCTCCATAATCTCGCCTCTTTCAAACCTAATAATGCTATCACTATTGCAAGGGGGAAAATTGGGGATTTCCATCGACGTGCAACAGTATAATTTTTTTAAGTGATTTACCCACTCATCCTGGAGAAGCGTGGCTCAGTGGTTAGAGGCGGCAGACCCGGAAGCTGAGATCGGCCGTGGACCAGGGTTCGATTCCCCGCCTCGGCGGGTCTCGGGCTCAAAATTCCACGGAGTCGACAATTCTCGCTCCGGTGCCTACTCGACTCACGGGGTCACACTCTGCGACTCTGGGCAATAGCTTGCTTAATCTCCACTACGGCCCCTCGCGGCGGGATGCCTGGCTTTCACCTTGTGGATACCCGGCCGGGGTATCTCACAGGGGAATACCAGGACGGGTTCCCTAAGCAAGCGCCTTGAGACCCCTGGGTTAAAGTGTTGCGCTATATAAATCGAAACACATTTACATTTACATTTACATCCTTAGTTATGCAACATTCCAGACCATCACCAAAATCCTGCACCAGGAAAGGTTTATTTACCAATGCCCAGAATCTAGAGCTGCACTTCAAGGTATCTGGATCAAGAAACTCATTCCATGCCTTCTCTCTTAAAAAGTCCTTGCGTGTGGCAATAACTGATTTATATTCTTTCCTACATGCTTGAACAGTCAATTTTACTCTGGGGTTGGCTACCAGAGCCAACCTTAAATTGCGTGCTGCTTTAGAGCAATCCTGGTTAAGCCATCTTGGTCCCCTGACTTCTATGTTTTTGGCAGGGGCCAACATCAGCTGAGATACTTTATCCGACAAATTTTCAAAAGCACCCAGGACCCTAATTGGTTCAGTCCCACCTGTGGTACAACTCAAGATTTCATCTGTACAAGTGTCTGTTATTTTTTTGTACAGCAGATCAGCAGCAATCATAGACCATCTAAGGCGGCGTCTTCCATCAGTTGTGCTAAGCCTACCAGAAACACAATTGCAGGTTTCTTTAACTACCCAGGGACCCTTCAACCGAATGGTGAGCGGGTTATGATCACTAAATTCACTATTTTCAATAGAGAAGGAGTCCACTAAGGACTGCATTGGCAATGTGAGTAACACATAGTCAATGAAGGATCCCCGTCCATGCCCTTTAAAGGTAGGGGTATAAAAACACTTAGTGGGGTCCCTCAATTCCATAGCTAATATTAAGTCTAGATCATTCAATAAATTGTTGAGTAATTCCCCTTCAACTGTGTGTTCCATGTGCAGGCCCTGGGATTGTACACAATGCACATTCGAAATGCATTTCAGCAAGAGATCGCCACATGGATGGACATTAAAATCACCCATAATCAAGAGGTTATGGAGACATTCTTTCATGGATGAGCGAATAAAACCATTTAGTGCCAATACTTGGCTGAGAGCTGAGCATAAATTTACACCATTATAAAAATTAACCAGGCCAGCCAAACAGTTATCTCCAGTTAATATTAACCCAATAATACCTGGGTTGTCCGTTAAAACTCTATGGGCCATATGTAGGTAATTTGCAATTACCGACTCCTTAATACCGAATCATACCGAATCGGTATTAAGAATGAGGTAAACGTGATGTAGGTAAAAATTCGTTAAACATTACCGATTCGTTGCAAATCGGTATTAAATACCGATTGTGAACAGATCGGTAATAAAAATACATACTGAAAGGCTATTATCGATTCTGTGTTACCGAATCCACACCTAAAATCGGAAATACCGAATCGGTAATTTAAAAAATAGCGTTTTGGTGAATCAGCCAATCCTGATACACCCATTTACTTCCCAAACAGGAAGTTGCCACACCCAGCCAGGTGCACAGGGCCTGGAGCTCACTGTGAGGCAGGCAGGCAGGAGAGCTGAGGAGCCAGCAGCAACACAGCCAAGAAAAAAAAAAGATAAATCACTGAACTAGCATTGAAATGGCAAGCCAGGACAAGGAGAAGGAGGGAGGTGAAAGAAAAAGAAAACTCAAGTTCAGCGACAAGGAGCTTGAGATCCTGATCGAGGATGTCACCCAAGAGTACCACAAGCTGTTTGGAGCCCAGTCCCACCAAGTGCCAGACGCACAGAAGAGGCAAATATGGAGTGGCATTCGGGACAAGATCAATGCCATAGGTGTGACCCTGCGCACCATAGAGGACATCAGAAAGAGGTGGTACGACCTCAGAAAAACAGCAAAACAGAGGATGGCAGAGAGACATAGGCTGCGTCTGTCAACTGGAACAGAGTGATGCGTACTCTGTACACCTGCTCCTCACGTCTCCAGATCCTCATTCCTGCTGCTCTCAGGCGTAGCCGCCTTGCTATGAGATAGAGGCCTGCCATTGTGTTCACACTGATGCATTTTGGGTCTGTTTATATAGACTCCTCCTGATTACCACATGCTCCTGAAACGTGGTAATTACCGATTCGTTATTACCGATTTTGGCCAAAATCGGTATTACCGGGGTTTGCTACATAGCATATTTGGGGTTTTTACCGATTCGTTTCTACCGATTCGGTATTCATTGTTTCGGTAATTCCAAGTCGGTAACTTATGGTCGGTAACTTATTCGGTATTACCTACATCTCACATGGCTACATATTTGTCGGTAACACCGAAAATGACCCTTGATATGCTGACACTAGTCCACCCAGTCTATCCACTTCTAGCGACACAGTGTCCAGCTTAGTGGTCAGGGGTCTCAACAGATCTTCCATTTTAGCCTCTATTTTTGCTACTATAGAGCTAATTGTTCCGAATGTATGAGCGTACCCCCCTCTTTATTTCCATCCACAGGACAAGGTCCTGGGATAGGGCCATTGCAAACTACTCGTGGAGGATCTACTCTTTTTTCCTGTGCTTCCCCCCACGTTTAGATTGCAATTTTCTACAGGATCTCACAGGTCTGGTTACTGGTGGCGCCTGCTCTGATTCCTCCATAGAAGTATCAGGCAGGACATCAAGTGTCTCCCTATGTACCTGTACTGCTGTGGTTATAATAGCCCGGCCACTTGTAACATCACTATTTTCCAATGCAATGTCCCCCAGTGGAGGCGAGGCCTCATCATATAACAAAGGGAGACTCACTCGTCCCAAGGAAGCCCTTCTCTCATTGTTGATTTGGTTCACCTCTTTAACCAGATGGTTATCCATGGTGCCCAAACCGGAAGCAGACTTATCTTTTTTAGATTCGGACATTACACAGTCTTATCCTTACACAGTGGGAGATGTGTGCAATGAGAAAACAATCCGAAAAAATGTAAAGCACTTTACACAATTAAAGATTATAAACAAAACACCAAAGTCTCACGTGAAGCAAGCAGTTATTAATCAGTTCGGAACGAAATCAGGCTCTATGGCCCAGCCCAGTCTCTTTTGGCCTCTGAGGGCCACAGAGGGCCCGCCCTTTGCCCAGGCTTGGCTCGGCTGGTCCCACACACGTCCTGCGACGCGGAGGGAGCGTCTGCGCTTTAGTAGCGCCTCCTGTCGCAATGAGGGCGGGAAAACGGAAGTGCCCGCAAAGCATGCTGGGAGCTGTAGTCTCCGGCCGCAAGATGGTGCAGAGCAGCTGCGGGGAGACTCACAGTGTGTGCCACCCAGGAGCAGCTATCCAGGTCAGAGGGGCAGCAGGTATGTCCTCGGTCACAGAATGGCCCTCGCTCCACCGAGGGAGCGTCTGCCCTTTAGTAGCCCCTCCGGGCGCGATGAGGGCAGGAAACCGGAAGTGCCTGCAAAGCTTGCTGCGAGCTGTAGTATCCGGTCGCAAGATGGTGCAGAGCAGCGACGGGGAGACTCACAGCGTGTGCGACCCAGGAGCAGCTATCCAGGTCAGCGGGTTAGCAGGTATGTCCTCGTTCACAGAATGGCCCCCCGCTCCACCGAGGGAGCGTCTGTGCTTTAGTAGCGCCTCCGGGCGCGATGAGGGCGGGAAACCGGAAGTGCCCGCAAAGCTCGCTGGGAGCTGTAGTCTCCGGCCGCAAGATGGTGCAGAGCAGCGGCGGGGAGACTCACAGCGTGTGCCACCCAGGAGCAGCTATCCAGGTCAGCGGGGCAGCAGGTATGTCCTCGGTCACAGAATGGCCCCGCTCCACCGAGGGAGCGTCTGCGCTTTAGTAGCGCCTCCGGGCACGATGAGGGAGGGAAACCGGAAGTGTCTGCAAAGCTCGCTGGGAGCTGTAGTCTCCGGCCGCAAGATGGTGCAGAGCAGCGGCGGGGAGACTCACAGCGTGTGCCACCCAGGAGCAGCTATCCAGGTCAGCGGGGCAGCCGGTATGTCCTCAGTCACAGAATGGCCCCCCCTTCATAAAGTCTTTTGTGATATGTATTTTCCAAGAGACCTGGTGTTTGGAGCCCTGCCATAAGGTTGGTTATACCACGCCCTTCAGGTGGCCTCCTCATATGGGTTAGCATTTCTCTTGGCTGTCACATTAGGCTCAGAGAAACTAATTCCCCCGACACTTTAAGATTATCAATTAGGGGGCCCCAGAGAGGGCGAACTCTGGAGATATTGAACATTTACGCTAGAGGCTCCAAAGGTGGTTTACCTTCCCCAACTCTATCTGGGATCGAGGACGAACTTGGCAAGGTAGTAATGACATGTATGTCCTGGTCGCAGGGGACTTCAATTGTACTTTTGAGCCCCTTGCGGCAGAGGACATTCTGGGCACCTCGGACGAGGACGCTAGGAGGGGTATTCCTTCTTTTTCTATATCGCCCATAAAGAGGTAGTCACTACGGTCTATCCAGCTTAATACTCTAACTTTGGAATATGGTCTAAGGGCGGTGAATGGTCGAACTCTTTCGGACCCATGTGGAGCACACACGTTCAATAGGGTGGACCATTCGTCGAGGATAGATTACATCTTACTCGACTTCAAGCTCTGGGGTTTCTTGTGTGATATGGAAGTCCTGTCCACTACGGACAGTGATCATAATCCACTTTCCTTGATCTTAAATCCCATGTGGGAGCCTTCAATTGGCCCGCAGGAACACCCTGTATTACGGACTACTGGTGAAGTTCATCCCTCAAACTGTGGGAGGCGTCTTAAGTGGTGCAAGGCTGCTCTGGATGAGGGGAAGGTCCAGAGCATGGGGGCTCTCTTGGCTGCGGCCTTGTCCAGGCTGGACTCTGCCTCTTTGGACCCCCTAGAGGTGTCCTCACTTTTCTGCGACACTACTAATGCCCTGGGTAAGTTATTTTGCTTTGGTGTCATTTTGAGTATGACTTTTTTCTCTATTTTTGTAAACTAAAGTGATGTTTTTTATTAAGTTGTGCATTCTAAGGGCCATATGTAGGTAAATGGCATTTACCGAATCGTAAATACCGAATTTTACTGATTCAGTATTTACAATTCGGTAAATGCCATGTAGGTAATAATTCTTTAAATATTACCGAATCGGTAATATTAGGTAATTACCGAATCGGTATTTACCGATTCGGTAATTGCCATTGATCCCTATGGGTAATTTTAACGATTTGTCAAGGGGGACAGGGTGTCACTTTGACACCCTGTTGCACCCCTGATTCTGGTATTTTGCCACCTACATATGGCCCTAAATGTTTTACACATTTAGTTGAAGTTAAGCATGCCTGTTCTGTGCCATAGCTATCACGGGGTGAGCTCAGGTTTAAATGATTGAAATTATTGAAAACTTTGACTGGCTCATACAGTTAGGTAACTTTGGTATTTATGGTGGACTACCATCCACACCAAATATTAATTCACTTTCTTAGAGTGATGTTGGGAAATCAATTCAAAACCCCTCCTGAAAGGGCGTTAGAAGGTTAATCACAGTGAAATCTGTTTTCCCTAATGTTTGTCCTAGGCTGTAACCAACACCGAAACTCCAGCTCAGTGTATCAAGCAGTGAGATTTCAAGGAAACAAGGGTTAGCACAGTGTAACAATAATTCATCTTAAGAGGCCTATACTTTAAAGGCCTATTGGCTTTAACATATGCTGTAATAAATTAATAAGTCAGGCCTACTGTTTTTGTTGGAATGTTTCATAATAAATGTCTTAGTCTTTTGGCCCTATCTTTCCCAATAAAACAAATAGGCCAATTGCTTTTATGGTTTTACGGACACTATATGCAACTTAGGCCAATTGTGTTGCAAATAAGCTTTCCCACAAGGCAAAGATTAGTCCTGAGTTATTACATATATAAATATGAACAAACTTAGAGTTGAGAAAGCAAAATACAACCTTTCAAAGAAAGGTTAACAAAGATCATTATAGTGCAAATTTTATAGCACCAAAGGTTTGTTAGAGGTGGTCACCAACACCAAAACCCTATCCTACTATGGTAATATTGGATGTCTCACGTAAAACAATACCTATTTACAAGCCTTAGCACTTAAATGCCCATTAGTTATAACATACAACATGCGTACTGCCATGTCATAACTTTAAATATTAACAGACAAATAGATGTGATGATTGGCTTATTACCATAACACTCAGTCCTGCTGTATGGAACATTAGCATTCTCACAAGGCAAAAAAAGCGCAATACGATCACTCTTTCAGCAGGGAACAACAGTTCTTCTGCCCAGTCAGATTTTACACTCAAGTGAATGAACATGTGGGTGGAGACCCAGCCCCTCTCTCAGTAGCTCTTCTGAAAGCTTTTTCCCATTGATCTCATAGGGTCTGAAGGCAGTTATACTTTCAAGACAGACCTAAAACTATTGCGATCGTTTTATTATGGTGACCAGCACAAGGACATTAAATGACAATTTTGTCTCTTTTCTGTTTCAATCACCTGTCAGTTCTCTCTGGCATTCTGTGCTGTCCAACCATGTTTAAATCAGGCAGGTGACTAGTATATGTGTTCTGTTGCTGTGGCTCCCTCAAGTAGTACTCTCCATTACTCCCTCTGGTTGAACAGTGTACCACATCATTGGCCCCACTCTGCATCCTTCCACAGCACACTATCTATGCCAGCAATGTGCCAGTTCAGCAGTGCTGTGATTTGTCAATGAAGCGATTACCTAGATTACAGCAACCAGATTGGCACAGACTTCTTACATGATACCTAACTTTTTGAGTCCCCAAGGAGGGTGTGGTCGAGGGGGTTTGGAGAGTGAGCAATTGAAATCAATGGTGAAGACAAAATGGCTGGATGGTGATGAAAGATTTCAGGGAGGGTGATCCCATTCAAGTCTATCAGAGGCATTTTTAATGTTTGGAGGGTGAAGATGTGTCTAAGGAGGGTGACAGCAGACAAATGAGGGTGAGGTGCAAGATATGTTTTTTCCTTATGCCAGTGTATCTGGTTTTCGGTTTCAACCGATTATCATTCTCTTAAACCCACCAGCGTTGTGTTTCAGCTTAACCCGAAAACTACAGAACCTCACCACTAGATGGCAGTAGAATTCTGTTGCCTCTTTGTGGCTATGCCAGACCTTGCTTTTTCTCAACCAGTGTGTAGCACGAACAGTGAACATAATTGCAAATGTAAGGCAACTGTTTCATTTTTAGCAAATATTATTGTTACCAGCGGAACCTTTGCTTGCAAAAGCAAAATAAGATTTGGAAATGAAGGTGAATATTTTAAACAGTTCTCGATGAAGTTTGCAATTTCGTTAACAATGTAGGAAAGAGTATATGTTTTAATAGTGCTGCTTCTTCTTGCTTTCCTGCTGAAAATGGCGAATCTAATGTCATAATCTCTCAACAGTGCTTCATTAGTATGGCAATAGATAAGACTCACCTTTTTTTAATTTTTAAATACAAAAATTGCAAACCTTTCCCTTTTGGTTCATATAAGAGAAGTGCACATAAGTGCTGCTATTGTTTACGTATGAAGATTTATGTTGTTGAAAAATTGCTTTTTTTCTAAATTCTTTTATTTACATTTTCCACACGATGCACTGCCATGAACACTCTTTTAGTACATGCAGAGACACAGAATGCAGCATTGCAACAGAGGGACTGAAATTACTTACTCAAAGAATGAAAAGAATAACTGATTAGCACAAGAAGTGTTAAGTGATTGATGGATGTTAGATGAATGCATATCAATAACAAAAATAGATTGCGCACATCGCTTTTGAACTTGTCTTCTAAAAGGTCAGGGGGTGTATTGTACAAGTGCCCTGGGGTTGCAACAGGCATTTGCGCCCACAAAGTGCAGACCCGGGGCACTTTGTTATTATAGAAGGGGCCGCAGACACCTGTGCGGCCCCCTCTGTAATACCGGTAGCGCTGCCGCACATAAAGCGCCAGCGATATCTCCGGAGTGCGTTTCCTTATTTGTATTGGGGTGTACACAGAAGCTCGCAGGAGGCGCACTGACAGTGCACCTCCTGATGACAGCCCTCTGGAGGAGGAAAGTGGGTCACATGGACCCTCACGACATCCCCTTGCAGGCGGGTGCAGTTACTCACTGCAAGGGAATCTCTATTCCCCTTCAAAGGGCAGGCAGGTTGCTGCTTGCACTGTGAATACACAAAGCAGCTTCAAAGCAGCTGTTCCGTTTTTCATATAAATGCGCTGCCCCAAGGGCAGCGCGAGATCGCTGTTGCATTTGGGGGCAGTGCATTTTCCTTCATTACACCGGACGCACCTTTTAAAAGGCGAACTCGGCACAATGAAGGAAAATGCAGCACATGTATAATACGGCCCCAGGTCTGACTTAAAATGATACATTTGCCACAGAGCTACTTGGCAGCTATCAGTGTCCACACAACAGCAGCACCACTTTAATGTAGTGATGGAAAGGATACAGCAAAAGAGTGGTGAGCATGCTTAAAGCATAGAGTTTCTAGGTGCCTAAGAATGCAAAGCTACAAATTAATTTAGTGTCATTCAAAATGTTAAAGGTCTCACAAGTAGAACGGCCTATCGTACAAGTATGGTGTAGGCAAAAAAAACTGTGAGAAAGTAAAAAGTGGGAAACCCTCAGAAGCTCCCTGGGAACCCGTGACATGTAGACCTTTTGGAATGTGGTGACACCCAGCTGCTGCCTCTTCCCTCGGTGTTCCCGCCCCCCGCCCGGACCCTTGAATCACCTTTCGGGGCCCCCGCTCCGTGGGTGCCGCTCAGTGCGTGTGGGATTTCCAGATTGTAACTCCGGCTGCCCGAGTACAGAGGACGACGTGGGATTCTCTATAAACTGCTGACGTTTGTTGCCTTGTGTGCATTTTGAAAGGGGGAGAGCTTTTTAAGTACTTTTAACTCCGAGGGACTGCGAGGCCCAGCAGGCTCTCTGACACCCAGCTGCTGCCTCTTCCCTCGGGGTTCCCGCCCCTCGCCCGTAGCGATATAATCTCGCTCCTAATCCCGCGACGCGGGACGCGAGCGGGACTCAGCACGGGGCTAAGACCGGGCAAAGGGCGGGCCCTCTTAGGCCCTCAGAGGCCGAAATAGGCCAAGCCGGGCCCACTCTCTTTAAAGAAGGATAATTTTACTTGGTATAATTGTGTTCTCGCCCATTTATGTATATTTGTTTGTATTGTATTTGGCTGTCTCTTAGCTTGGGGATTCTAATCACTCCAGAAAAAAAACATTTTTGTAATCTGTAAAAGCTAACCGAGTCCCAAAATGACTGCTAAAAAATTAAGGTCAGGGAGATTAGTATTGGGAAGAACTTGCTCCAAGACCAAATCGAACCCTTTACGGAATAAGGATGGGCATGCTATGCAGTTAAAAGGAAATTGTCAGTTATTTAATCTTTGGGAAAAGGGTAGGAATAAAGTTGCCACAGTAGGGTCTAAGTCCGAAGATAATGTTGAAAGAGGTTATATTGCCAAGGATCAGACTATGAGAGGGTCTAGATACTCTATCGGAGTAATTGAACAAGGTAATAAGGAAGAGGGTATTAATTCTCCCATTTAAGAAAGAGAAGGTCTACCCAATTCCTTGGAAACGTTGGTGTCTTCCCCTCTAGTTCCTGGGGGAAAAATCATACACAACACTCAACCCTCACACGGTCTGCCAGTTTCTAGCTACAAAATAGTGGGTGTTACAGTACATAATCATCCTTCTAATTTAGGTGATTTCCATTTAAATGATGCTGTTAGCACATCGTTGCCGAGGGAAGTGCAAAGTAATGATTTTATTTCCTCAGACATAGATATGGAGCTTTGTAGGACGTATATTGTTGATGAATCCAGTAAGACTCTTGATCCTATAAAGACCCCGGCAGGTCCTGGCCCCTCTGGGCTTCAACTATACAGTAGTACTCCTTCTAATAAATATCTATTTAACACTTCTCAGTTAAATACTTCCATGAGTCCTGATTTTAATATAACAGGTATCGACCCTATTAATCTAATTAGGTCTGACAAACCTGTTTCTGACTCCTTGTCCTCTTTAGAACACTTACTTTCCTCGATTTTAAAACTATTGGAGAAATTTGTAGGTGGATCAGACTGTGTTTTGGAAACAGTAACTCAAATATTGAAGGTCCTATTGAATAACAAGCAGGGGAAGGAACCCTGCCTTAATTCGGGATTAAATTTTCCAAAGCCAATAGAAATAAATCTTTCGCTGTTAGAGAGTGAGCACTTGAATTCTCTTCAAGTTCCAACTTGAACTGGTCCGGATGAAGCTCTTCTTACTATTAATAGAAAGAGGTTAGAAACTCCCTTGATAGTCCCCGTAGCTAATTTGGCAACAGAGCCTGATCAAGTAATTGAAGTTTCAGTTGATCCCGACATAAGAGTAGACAAAGAATTATTTTCCATTTTTAAACAGCAAAAAAATGACGGAGTAGAGGGAGTATCGGACCCAGAAGATAAAAGAAAAAAGGGAAAAAAACGGGAATTCTAAAAAGAACGGGGAAAAAAAGAGGAAACTAATTTGTGGATTTGGAAAAAAGAGGCGAAGGAAAATCTATTTTGATGAGCAGTTGGATATTTCTATTCAAAAAGAGCCGCTGGACATATCTATTCAAAAAGAGCCTATCTGCGTATCCTTAATTAATTCCCCCCAAGATGAGATTCAGGAAGTAGAATTAATGGTAGAAACTGCTTTACCTACTGAACAAGAGGCAGTCTTAACATCGAATCATATTAATTGTCATTCTAATATTATCCCTTCCCTTTCCAGTGTCCCTAATATAGAAACGGGGGGCCTCGTAATCTGTTTCCTCTTGTGGAACCGAGGAATCCAGTTGGCCTCGCGACAACTGCTCTTAATCCACTAGCTAAATCATTTTCGGATATGATAGGAAGAGAACGGGTTCCTAACAGACCTGGGGAGATTCTCAAAGAGGAAAGTACGGATACTCTATACTTAGATTTTTTCCCCTTGTTTGATCTTGATTGTACATTAAATAGATCCCTGCTTCTTAAATGTTTTCAGGAGACTGCTAATCTGAAATTAATACAATCTTCAGATATAGATATAGTAACGTTCCTGAAAACAGAGGTTGGGACTTTAACAAGGGTAAATTTCTTTTCTAAACTTATTGTAAATTACATCCTTCAGCGGTCTGAAGGCGTACAAAGTAAAGGGATTGATGTTATGCCTTTTTTTGAGAATCATCGCTCTGGCAGACCCACTAATAAGTCCTCACTCCTTCAGGCAGCTTCCGGTAGTATTGACCGGATAAGTGGTTTTGAAGTACTAAAAATACGCATTTCTAAAGATATTCGTTATGTGTCACATATTAACACCAATCTCTCTTCGCTCCAAAGAAATGTGGGTGAAGAAAGTTTACAATGGAATTGGTTGCCTGGAGTTCTTTCGAGATAACCTATAAATAATTCTGAAACGTATCCCCGTCTTTAGCAATGATTTAAAAATATTATCCTGGAATGCCGCTGGTATGAAGAATAATTTTGAAAAACTACAGTTCCTCCACACACTTGAGGCCAGTGTGATCTGTCTCCAAGAGACGTGGTGTGCTGAGAAAATGTTGGCAGGTAGGGATTTCTTCGTACTAGAGGGTAGAGCATCTCCCTCTAGGAGGGACCGGGCAAGAGGGGGTATAGCCTGTCTACTGTCCAATCGGATCACTTGGAATTTTTCTCATTATTTAGATCCTGTAGTAATCTTTTCCAGGCAGTAACACTATTCAATTCCGATAATGCTGAAGTTTGTAAACCTATTGTTTTGATAAATGTTTACATTCCCCCTGATGCCTGTTTTAACATACTCTTAAGGAAGGTCTTTTCTTATGCAAAGAAAATTACTGAGAAAGTCCCGGCCCCTCATATGATCTTGGTAGGGGACTTCAATTGCACAATCTCTAATTTTAGTTTGTCACTATTTAGAAACAAGTATAAAGAAGAAGCTTTGCAGATTCCTCAAGCCCTCTTTCCTGTGAGCAATAAGACAAATAAGAGAGGGAAAATGCTTCTTGAAGAATAGGCTGAAATGGATGGGATTATTGTGAACAGAAGGCTCCCCTCAGATTCTCCGGCAAATTATACACATAAATCTACCCAGAGTGAATCAATTTTAGACTATGTAATGGTGGAAAATTCTGCATTTGCCCAATTGAAAGATCTTAAGGTCTCCCATACTCCTTATAGTGATCACAAAGTATTAGCCATTACAGTAAATGTAAAGCCTCCTAAAACTGATGGTTGGTCCATGAATAGTGACTCAGTCAGTTTTGGAGATAAATCAGGGAGGTGTTATTGGAACACCAGGATCATGAGGGGTTTGGAGAGCACACTTGTAACAGTAGTAAATGATTTGGATAATTGGAAAGGACATGAGATAGCATGTTTTTCTGAATTTATGAAGGTGGTGATTTCTGCTGCTAAAAAATTTAATTGTAAAAGAAACATTATAATACTTCCCAGCTCTCTCCGATCACTTAATATAGAAATAAATAAGTTAGTAAGAGAACAGTATCTAAATCACTCTCCTGAAAGATCTCGTAAAATAGTTCTCTTAAAAAGAAGGAGGAGAAGGTTGAAGGTGAAATTGAAAAAAGATAGCGAGGACTCCTTATGGATTAAACTAAGGGAGGCTGCCTCTAAAGGCCAAGTAAGATTATTCTGGTCCCTCATAGGGGATGGTTGCGGTGCTAGGACAAGCCCTTGCCCAATCCCCATTGAAGAGCAAATTTGGGTGGACTATATTACAAACTTATATGCAAGCAATGGTATGGTGGCTCCCATTAGAAGATACCATATGGATAGTCCTGCCCTAGGTCCTCCTTCTGAAAAAGACATTGAATTTGCTATCAGGAAAATGCGTTCCTCCGGGGCAATGGGACCAGATGAAATTCCTATTTCAGTCTTAAAGCAAAATGTTGAATTGTGGAGTAAAATCCTTCACCCGATTTTTAAATATTGTTTTTTGAACAGAACTATTCTCCCATCTTGGAAAGGGAGTATATTGGTTCCCCTTTTCAAGAAGGGAGATCGAATGGCCCCACAAAGTTATCGCCAAATTGCACTTTTGGACGCAATTGGAAAAGTTTATGCAAAGTGTCTCCTCAAGTTAATCCAGGATTGGGTAGATAAAAGTAATATACTACCTTTTGAGCAGACGGGTTTTCGCAAAGGGCATGGTACTATGGACAACTTAATGGCCCTTCAAGTAATATCTGACAAATACATTAGGGTCCGAGGTGGGAGAGTCTATACAGCCTTTATAGATTCCTCCACAGCTTTTGACAAAGTTGATCGTCGTTTGCTGTGGAGGAAACTATCGGGTCTTGGCATGCCATCTTTGTTGTTGGACTTAGTCCAAGATCTTCATCCTGACACCTGGTGCAGAGTTCTTCAGGGTGGGGAAAGAGGCCTATCCCAAACCATCTCCTCGGCCAATGGACTAAAACAAGGGTGTCTATTGGCTCCATTACTTTTTTCCCTATACATATCTGATCTTCCCCAGTCTTTATCTTTGAGTGAAGGTATTACTCCTGTCTTGGGGGATAAACCTATTATTTGTTTGTTGTATGAAGACGATATAATAATATTTGACCTAACTCCGAAAGGATTAAATAAGCGTCTGCAGGCACTACACAAATATGCAGAGATTCATCATTTAAAGATAAATGTCTCAAAGAGCAAAGTCGTGTGTATGACAGGAAAGAAAAAACAGATATATGGGAATTTTAAGTGGTTGGTAGGTGGTCATGAGTTAGAAGTTGTAAAAACGTACGTCTTCCTAGGGAAAATAGTTTCAGGCAACTTGAGTGTTAAGGCCCATATAGATAATAACATCCGGAAGGCAACGGCACAAGGTAAGGGTTTAGGTGCTTTTTATAATGCCACAGGCAATATACATTTTGCCTATTTGTTAGAGGCCTTCCATGCTAAAATCCCGGCCACTCTACTTTATGGTATTGAATTGCTTGATTTGGGGCAATGGGGTTTTTTACATACAATGGAGGGCAGACTCTTACGGTACTTAACTATGGTTAACACTGCTTGTACTGTGGCTTCCCTTAGGTAAGAATTTGGCATCCATAGTAGCTGGGTTCAGGGCCTAGCTGGGATGGTACGATGGGTCTCTTGTCTGGCTAAGGGAAGACCGGATACTTTACGTTACTTCATACAAAAAGAACTATTGGGATCCCTAAAGGAGCATTCTTTAATTGTAAAGAATTTTAGAAGGGCTGTAGCTCTATTGCAATTGGAGGAATAAACTCTTTTTACGTTATCTGCACAACAGTTGAAGTCCTCCCTAAAACTGGCTACATGGAATCTGAGTTTTGGGATGGATAGGGATACCCTTATTCTGAAGAAAGGCGTCTCTCTGGTTATAGACTCCTATCAATTTAAAAACATGCAACCCTACGTTTCATGGAATCTTCCTCACGGAATACGACGCTTTTGGTTCCTTGTGAGGCAGGACCTTCTTCCTTTAAACAATTTATTATTCAAATGGTATGGTTCCTCAGCAATGTGCAATCAATGCAATAAATCTATCCAGGACATTGCTCATGTTCTTTTTGTATGTCTGGCCCTTATGTTGTATAGGCGAAAGTGGTTGAGACCTATTTGTTTAAGGTTCAAAGGTTCAAAATAAGCTTTATTCGATATTTAACAAAGAAATATCATATAAGCGTACATTATTATGCAGTATTTTAAAAACACGATGATGAAAAAAAGAGGACATAGAATTTCAATTTAAAATTCATCAGTTACTTAAGAAATAGTTAAACACACTGTTAAGGGAACAATTAAAAACAGCAGCATTTAAAGAACGACAATTGTTATCACCAGTATCCTTCTAGGGATACATTTGAATTAATCAACAATTATTATTAAAACCAGATTCCATGAATATCTTTTTCTAATGTGCAGTTAACAAGGATAGCTTAAAATAAAAGGGAAATAAATTAGACCATTTAAGACAATCTAGAATGAAAGCGCATGGTACGCAGGGACCCCCTTTCAATGGGTTTTATAGTTCTACACTCTGGGGCCAGGATAAAAGTCAAACAGGTCACAAATACAAATAGGGCCATCTCCTGTTCTGGGCTGAGAGAATCTTAGGTAGGGGACAATGTTCCTATGTTTGAATTTAATTAAAATCAGATCTCCTGGACAGTTTTTGGGCAACGTGCCCAACCATCCTACCCTCCTGACGCTTACAATTCCGCCATGTAGGTCAGGTGGCAGCGGTCTATTGTTGTTGAGCCAGAAGATTACTTTGTGCAGAAGGTCCTGATTTGTTTCAAATTTGCCCTGTCTAAGCTCTGGCACCCCAGAGAGAACAGTCACATAGGGGGCCGCTTCAGGGGGTAAGTTGATTCGATGCCTTCTTTCATGAGGGATCCTAGGTGCTATTAAAGAGTTACATCTTTTTGGGATGTGTTTGCTGGTAGAGGGATCGATTGATGGTGGTGCTTTTCTGTGTTCTATAGCCTTAGGGTTCTCATGGTTGGTGGAAGGCGAATGAGCAGTATTTACATTTGGTGAGTTAATCCTTTGTACTATTTTTTCCACGCTGGACAACCTTTCTCCCAGGTCCTGAATTTTTGTGACCAGGGGTGATAGGGCCGCATTCAGCAATCGTTCAATGTGGGCCAATAGGGTGGATTGGAAGGGGGAAGCAAAATCATTTGATGTGGCCCCCACCTTCTGTGGCGTAAAAACAGTTGATATAGCGGGGGGTGATGAGGGGCTACAGGACATTTGATCAACATTAGCAGGAATCTCCTCAGTGTTCGTTTTGGTGATTAGGGCCTGGGGCAGCGTGTTAACTTGGGTGGGAATCATTACAGGCAATAAAGGTAGTTCCTGGGGAGAGCTGTTTATAAGGTCAATATTCCTGCCAGATGTGGGTGGAGTTGATATGATAGGGGCGTAGTTAGTGCCACACAAGGCATTCAGGTCTTCCCAGAAAGACATATTTTTAGGACAACAAGAGCTCCAAAATAGAAACTGGACGGGTCAGGGACAAATGTCAATAGGAAGCAGAAGGGGTTAGATATTTTTCTGTACCTGCCTCTGTGATGGAGCCAAGTGTTGTGGCCCGTCCCGTCCTCCTTGTGCCTCTGAGGGCCACAGAGGGCCCGCCCTTTGCCCGGGCTTAGCCCGGCGCCGTCCCGCGCGCGTCCCACTGCCCGCCTTGGTCAGGAGACTCCCAGGTGCTCCGCTCGCTCCGTTGCCTTTGCCGTTCCCCTCACGGCTGGATATGTGGAAGGTTTGCCCTGCCGTTCCCCTCACGGCTCCCCACCAGTACAGGTAAGTTCAAAGAATGCCCCCAGGCCCGCTCGGCGCTCCGCGGTCTTGAGGCGCCTCCAGGCGCAGCGGGAGCGTCACGAGCGCGCCAGGACCCGGTGCTGCTGGGAAATGTAGGCGTTCACTGCCCGCCTTGGTCAGGAGACTCCCAGGTGCTCCGCTCGCTCCGTTGCCTTTGCCGTTCCCCTCACGGCTGGATATGTGGAAGGTTTGCCCTGCCGTTCCCCTCACGGCTCCCCACCAGTACAGGTAAGTTCAAAGAATGCCCCCCTATTTGTTTAAAATTGAGTATTTTATCATCTAGTTCTTTAATGGATGCCATTTATAAACTGCCTAATGAAATGTTTTGCTATAAAAAAAATTATTTTGTAATGCTTTATAGACATATATTAGTGGTCATGAAATTGCTCTTTTTATTCTTTCTCATATTTGTATGTAAATAGTATCTTCTGCTATGCTATTCTTTTATGTGGATCTCATGTGAGTTCCAAAATCATAAATAAATATTTGAATTAAATTGAATTGAATAAATATTTGAATTGAATGTGGTGAACATGGGTAGTACTGAAGGCAAACCGGCAATAGAGCCAAATCTAAGGGCAAATGCATGAAGGGACCACTTTGAGTCCCTCTACTCAAGAGCTCAGCCTGGGGCTACTGCAATGAATGTACCAAGGCACCATTTGCAGGCAGATTACTCTAATCCAAATTAAAACAACCCTATAACGGTAGATGATACCCCAATGATAACCCTCACAGAGGTAACTGGTGCCATAAGCCAAACTGCGTCCGGTAAGGCACCAGGGCTCAAAAAGATTCCCAGGGATTTGTTCCGAAATGAACCAACCATTTGGGCTCCGTATCTTTGGGTTTTATTCAATGCTGCAATGCAAGGTACAGCAATTCCTACAAGTTGGGCCAGTTCCAAAATAATTCCAGTTTTTAAAAAGGGTTCTCCGATGCTCCCCACAAATGATAGGCCTATAAGCCTTTTTTACATTAGTCAAAAAATCTTTGCATGTGTATTATTATATCGTTTGCAGAGCTGGATGGAGGAATATAAAGTCCTCAGCTCGTTTCAAGTAGGGTTTAGACAAAAAATGTCCACTCTAGACCACATTTTCAGGCTACAATTATTACACCGGAAGACCATGTGTATAGAGGGTGGCACAGATTAAAAAATCAAGTATGAAGTTAGTGCAAACATCAGGAGGTTTATCCAAGGTGTTTTGCAACTCTAGCCACAGACCCGTGGGCCCAGCAGTAGAATTGTACAGGGTTCAAGCTAGAGCTGCTGCCCTATATGGAACTGAAATTTGGAAGTATGACCGCACCTATAGCCGAACTAAGCATGGGCGAATTTTGCGGATCTCGCGTTCGCGGATTTTGCGGATTTGCGAACTTGCAATCCGCAAAGTCCGCGAATTTTCCTGACCAGGAGCTTCTTTCTCTTCATATTATTGTGTTCGCACGGGTTTCTGCAAGTTCGCGAGGGTTTTGTACAATTTCGCAAATTGCGAAATTATACAAAACGCGTGCGAACTTGCAGCAACCCGTGCGAACACAATAATATGAAGAGAAAGAAGCTCCTGGTCACAGGAACAGCACGGGGATTGCGCTCATGAAAGTCAAGGATGCAAAGGACTCTACCCAGCATCACAGCTGACTTTCCACGGTAGATTTGGGAAGAGGCACACCTGTCCAGCCTCGAAGACGCTCCTGATCGTTTTTGGGCTACTGAATGAGTCACTGACTTTGAGCATCAACTAGTTCGAGCGACCATGTGTGTGTTACTATGCAATCGCCCCGAAGGGCGCAGGGGTCCCTTGAGTGAGCTCTCCATCATAGTGGGTGAATGGCGGGAAGACGGTGCAAACCGCGAGTGTGTGCGCGGGGCCAAACGTGCGGGGCTTCCGTGTGAGTTCACATGCCTCTTGTGTGCATAAAAGGTCAGAGAAAGATCAGTTCAGCAGCCTGGCCTGTTGTAACTATTTTAGGATGGCGCCGGCAAGCTGCCAGCGCCATCCTAAAATAGTTACTAAGTTAGCTTCAACAGGAAGCTCTAATAGATAAAATCGAGCACCTGCTTTATTTTATCTATTAGAGCTTCCTGTTGAAGCTAACTTAGTAACTATTTTAGGATGGCGCTGGCAGCTTGCCGGCGCCATCCTAAAATAGTTACAACAGGCCAGGCTTCAAGTTTTGAACTTTTGCCCCCGGAAAAATCCGACGCTCGCGGATTTGCGGATTTTCGGTAAATTCGCGGGAGTTCGCGGATTGTGAATTTACCGCAAATCCGCAAAATCCGCGAGCGTAACGGATTTTCCACCCATGCTTAAGCCGAACACAAAAAGAAAATCTCTTTGTTAGGCAGCTGTTTGGTCTTCCCCGCAGTACCCCACTTACCCCACTATGCCTAGACCTGGGTGTTAGGCCAATTGCTGATGAAGCATCTCTGAGACCCCTTTTATTCTGGAGGCGCCAGTGGGTTACTCCAGAATTGCTTGAGTATAGAAAAGAACTCAGAGAGTTGCTGAATCTACCAGGGGAACGGAGACTACCGTGGTTTACTTATGTCAGGAGTACCCTTACATTAATGGGTCTGGGTAATCTTTGGAATAATCCTGAAATGCAAGGCCCCACAGTCTCAAGGGAAGAGCTAAAGTGTCGATATTGAGAGACTAAACTGACCCAGCTCCAGGGGACTACTCAATGGGGAAACTTGCTGCGGTGTTTATGGAAATCAAAGACCAGTCACACTAGAGCTGGCGCTTAATGATATCAAGCCGGCTGCCGCAAGAAAGCTTTATTTACAGTTCAGGCACGAGGTACTGCCACTGCGTGTCTTTACGAATAAATGGGCAGGCCAACAAATGTTGGGTTGCCCGGCATGCGCCTGTCCAGAAGAATCTGAAAGTCATGTGTTATTTGTCTGTACTGGCTATAAAAAAGCAAGAAAACGATGGCTGGTTCAGATATGTAGAAATCCAGGAACCAGGCAATGCTCAGAGGCCTTTATGCTCCTGAAATATGACGCCAGCCTCCCCATAGCCTACTCGGTGGCTGGCTTTTTATTTTCCATGTGGTGCACTCGACTAGCCTTTTTTTAAAATAACCCCAAAGATGATGATTAATTCAGTATTGTCACATTTTTAACTGCTGAAATTTTTAGATGGATTTTATGCTTAGCCTAATAGTATTTTAATCATGTATTATATTTAAGTTATTCATATTTAAGGTATGTAGAGCTAGGTTAGAAGACTACTAAGATTTAGGACTGGTGTTCAACGGTCTACAACAATGTTTTTCTATCCATATTTAAGGTCTACAAATCTTTTATTATACTCTTGCACAGGCACGTTAATGTAACCAGTCATGCTGCTAATATTTGTTTTAATGACCAATACAAATACTGTATATAATAATATGCATTTCCAAGTGTTAGTTGACATGAGTGTTAGATCAAGGCCAGATAACCCATCGTGCTGCTATAAATTGAACCTAAGTACTGTATATACAGGCAATTGCAGATCGAGGTATCAGGACTGATTGCAAATTAGATCTGTGCAGGCAAAACCGTGTATCAGTTACAATGTTACCCGATGTCTGTATACCTTTTATTTTTTACTTGTTTGTAACTTTTTAACGAGTACTTGAATTCTGCTTCAAATGCTTTTATGATCACATTGATCGAAAAAAATGTTATTGATTGATTGATTGATTGATTGATTGATTGATTGATTGATTGATTGACTATGTTATTGGTAGGGTTGAAAACCCATAAAATCTCATTAATTCAGTAAGGAATAGGGGAATGACCTCAAATGTGTCCTGGAATTATTTTTTATTGACCATTTGTATATATCACTCTTACTTTTTTAAACAATTAATAGTCCTGTAAACCAGACAGAGTCCTAACAGAGTGAGTGTAAGAGGAAATGAGATGTGAGAGAGGGTAATGAGATGTGAGTGAAAGTAGGGCGAGTGCCATAAGCAGACTTTCTGTGCTCAAAAAAGTCTAACATAAATCTATTGGACACTGCTAATGGGAAGAGACTACACATCCTGCATTGCTTCACCTTTAAATTAAGAATATGCTTTATAACAACCACTACATTAAATACAATGTTTTGTAATCATTGGAAAAACACTCTTTTTGTCTATTTGGGAGGTGCAGCAGCTGAATAAACACAGATAAGCACTAATTTCAAACGGTTTGGAAAGCTATGAAAAAACACCACTGAAATCCACACAAAAAATAAAAACTGACAACCTACTTATGCCCCATCATTAATAGTATAAGACATATGCACATTATGTAATGGATAAACTGTGCACGTCAGATCCAAACGTCATTCCATTCGCAATCCAGAGTATCTTGATGTGTTTTTTTTCACGAGCAAATTTACAGCATGTAAGCTTTTATTAGTCAGATCGAAAAAGTGAACATTAAAATAGAAAATAAAGCAACGAAATAACAGAAAAACTGAAAAAACTATTATTAATGTAGCTGTTTTCCCAGTCATGCCACCTCCAGTTCATTTTAAGTCGATGTGAATGATTTTCTACGCAACCTGTTTCTTTAAGACTCGTTCCAAACGTCTTAAGGGTGAATATCTGAACCTGAAGAGTCGATTTTCAAAAACACTCTCGCACCATCCCTCTTATTATTATGGTTATCACTCAGTTGGGGTTTCTTAGAATTTCAAGTGTTTTGCTTACACAGCCATGCAGAACGTACCCACTGCACACCAGCCTGTTCATTTTCTATCAGTTTGCATTAGCCCCTTATTATAAAAAGATATGAACTGTCACATTTCCCGCGCAAGACGTAAATATGTGTTAATATGTAGCTGAAGCCGACCGTTTTCCATGTATTTAAACAATAAATATGCGCATGTCAAATCAAAATGGAATAAGGGCTTAATTACAGAAAATAATCGACAGTAACCCGAACATACAGATGCATTGTTCTGTAATAGAAGAGTGCCCTCCTGTGGTCAAAGAGAGCATTGCTTTCATTGTTTTGAGCAAAAGTGTCCAAGGAGATGGCAAATCAAAGATAATAAACATCCCTGCTTTAGACCTGCGATTGATCCAACTTGTTTACATCTAAAATACAGGGGGAGCAACCTAACAGTGTCCTATTGAGCGCATATAGTCAGATGAGACCCCGTTTCTCGAAAGCCAAATGCTCTCATGTACAGTGTTGAACTAAAAAAAATACTATGGGAACCTATAAACTGGATGTCAAGGTGTGGCAGGGGAAAGGGAGTGGAGTCACGAATGGCTAAGTTATGGAAAGCAGAGTACTACAGATAACTTGTACATTCCATTTTTTAAAGACTCTGCGGCATATGTACAAGGGGATTGCGCCACCGGAACGTCACTTTTTTTGCTGTTCGGGTGCCGAAATGCCCAACACCATTTTTACAAAGCGGCTTAAAGCCACTTTGCGTGACTTAATGCTACTTTGTAAATATGGTATCTTTTCTTGCAGGTGCCTGCGTGAAAGGGGCGTGCAATGGGTGTTGCTGTGGGCGTTCCACTACAATACCCATTGATTTTTTACGCTACCCCAGATTTACAAGGATTTGTAAATCTAAGGCAGTGTCAAAATCTAACGCCATGCAAAAGCAGGCATTAGATTCGAGCAACGAGGAGAAATACTATAATTTCTCCTTGTTTTTGCTTTTCTATGTGTGCTGCCTTGGACTGCACACACAGAAAGAGCAAAATGCCATTCATTATTGTTTTTATGCAGGAAGGTGGCACTTCCTGCGCAAAAACAATCATTAAATAATGACGATTTGCTAGGAAGTGGCAAATCGTCATTATTGATTGTTTATGTTCAGGAAGGGGCACACTACTCCACATAAAAATAATCCCTGCAACACAGGCACCCTTACACTATGGCGCCAGTGCTAGGAAAAGCACAGGCGTGCACTGTATTCTTGCAAATACAGAGCACCCCTGCATTTTGGAAATGAGCCAGTGTGTCACCATTTTCATATACATATGCCCTATATGTGGCAAAGAAGCTGGCAACAATGACAAATTAACAGTAAATTGGTTTTAGCTTACTTAATTGGTTATAAAGAGCTGGATTTTAAAATATCCTACGGGATTAAAGCACCTGAGATCTTTGCATGCTCTGAAATGTTGAGGGGATAATAATAATGATAAGATAAACTTGGTGGTTACTGGCTTGTTGGTGAGATCTGTGTTTTGTCTATTGAGAGTTTTGACTAATAAAGTAAAGTAGCATGGAATGTTAATGTGCCTGCTGCAGAGCACATTGTGTAACATGTAGATCACAGATTTGTATTTTATATACATAGGTACATGAGTTTCTGCTTTTGACACACAGATCATTTTGTGTAGTTCATAACTTGCAATCCTTATAATGTGGCATTAATGCCATTAATCTGTGTCAAGGAGCTGCATTCAAGCCACAGATCATAAGATTAAAACCTTGTTTTTTTGTTTTTCCACAATCTGTCATTGATCTAAGTTTGCTAAAAAGGGCTCCTTTGGGTAGTAATGAAGTGTTGTTAGTACACACAACTCTAAACACTCCATTTTATTTTTAATCCTGATTTTCTATTTCTTCCAATCAAGCTCTCTTAACATATAGGCCCCGATTAGGATGTTGGTTGGACTTGCATCAGACCAACACCATTGCGGGGAAGGAACCGCCCGACCATAGGTCACAGGTTCTGACTGCGCAATTAGGATGCGGCCGCACATGGTGCGGTCGCAATCTTCAATTTTTCAATGGGAGCTTGTGCAGCAAGCCAAAACCACCGTCAGCACAGGCCTCAATTGTAACATTGAAGTTTTTAAACATCCCTGCACCATGTGGCAGGCACCGTGCAGGGATCTTAAGGGGGGCACCATAGGTGCTCCCCAGAGCCAAATGTAGAAAGCCGGGTAGAAGAGGGCCGTGCTAGGGGCCCCCAAAGTCACTTTCCAACAGCCTTTCCATGTCGGAAACCAATATCATAATCCCAATGGCGAAAACTTTGTTAAGCCTATATAGGGAGAAGTAGCACTATAAAATAATGGAATAAAAAGTAAATTAGCAAGTGGTGTTTAAATTGTTATTTGTGTGATTACTAATAAAGACAGTCTTGAAGTGCATTCATATCTCTTATATAAAGGGTGGACAAAAGCAAAAACATGTCTTCCAATCATAGTTTTTAGTAAGTCTTATGAAGTCATAACAAGCAGTGCACCTCTGCTGCCCTCTAATGCATTGCCATCTAGGTATTCAGCTTCATATAGCTCCCTGCAAGGATGATACTTGAACACAAGGAAGGCAAAGTCTCTTTTAAATCAGGCCTTTGTTTTGGTCCCAGCTGGAAGTAAAATGAGAAAGCCTCCTGATTGCTTGCAGGTTGCATCTCTTCACAGATCGCAGACAACATGCGGGCTCTACCGAATGTGTCCCAGTGTAGACTAATTACACTGGGACAAATTCAACATATTTCACTGGGGCCAGCCTGGATCGCAGATCCAGCTCAACAAGAGCTGCCAGATCTGGGATCCTGCTGAATCCTCCTCATTTCCTGCACTGCTCATATATGACACTAGTTTCCAGAGTCAAGGGCTGCATCGTGTGAAAGGAAGACACCAAAACAACTCCATCTCTAGTCAGATATGGTGCTGTTTCTCTCTCTCCCTGCACAGGCCTACTTTAGGCTGTCTTACACCAGTGCACACACCCTTGCACCCTATTTACAAAGCAGTGTATGTTACGCTAACAAAATCACCAAACTAGAATATTTAGCACCAAATGTCTTGTTATGACCAACTTTCATCTTATTTTTTTCATGAATACATTTGCCTTAGCTTTCTCATGCATATCTTTTTCAATAAAAAGATTTTTATTTTTGGACAACCATGATGGATTCATATCAGAAAAGGAATTCAATGCTGAAGCAATGCAAATTGTGAAAAAACAGTGGTAGAGTGGAGTGTCCAATGATAACTTGTTGGAGTATACAGTGGTGTGCAATTTTGAGTCATGTTATGTTTGTCAAAAAAATATTTCTTTTCATGTGAAACAAATTGGTCACCATTATTAGACATAATGATTTTGGGAAAACCTTCTCGGTAAAAACATCTACACAAATATTCTACTACATTTTATGCATTGGGAATATTTACAAACTTCCATTCAATTCACTTAGAATAGTGATCCACCATTACCAATATGTATTTCTGTGAGTTCTTCAATAAGTGGAATGGACCGAGAAAATATACGCAGGCTGCAAAAGAGTGGAGTTCATTTTCTCAGTTTTGTCAGAATTTAAACAGACAGAGCAGTTTTTGACAGCAGTAGTGCTCTTGTCATCCATATAGGGCCACCAAAACCTACCCCTAACCAGCATCTTAGAATTGGGTTCACCTAAATGTCATTTATGTGACACTGCTTTTATGACATTTATCACCCCTCACAACAAAATACTCTTCAAATGACAAGTAATCCTTAACTTTCCAAAATACTTGAGGTTCGCCAGGTAATGCACTTTCTCTAGGCCATGTATTGACCATCAAGTATTTGACACACAAAAGTGTAGAATCAGTAATCATGGCTTCATTCCACTCTTTTTCATAAAGGTGATCATCCTCAGATTGAAGAATATCAGAAACATTCGCCACATTACACTGTTCTATATGATCTCTTATTTCCTTAGAGGAGTCACACTGTAACTGAGATAAACAATCAGGTCTTGAATTTTTCTTACCGTAAAAAAAAGTATACATCAAAAGTATACTTGTATATCTCAGATAACATATGAATCAACCTAGAAATAGCCATGCCTGATCCACTGGTGGACAGTAAAGAAACAAAAGACTTGTGGTGTGTCCCAATAATAAAATATTTATCCTACAGGTATGTTTTGAAATGTTCAACAGCCGCACATACAACTTAGGACTTACCTTTCAATTGTGGAGTAACATTTGTCATCTTCAGATAAAGTTCTTGAAGCAAATTAAATGGTGGGTTCCCAACTTTTTTTACATGTGGATTTTTGTGAAAGAAGAGCACCCAACCCACTGGAATCTACTGTAACAATATAAATGTCACCCTCTGAAAAAGAATTAAGTGTGGGTGCCATCTGAATAATTTTTTTTACTCTATTTAAATCCTGAACTTCAGGCTAGCTGAACTTATTGTGTTTCTTTAGAGATTTCTACATTTCAATGATATATGAAGAAGAATCCCCCACAAATCTAGAACAAAACTCATATAAACCTAAACAAGATGATACATTTCCCTTAAGTTTGGGCATTAGAACATCCCTGATGGTTTTGATAAGCCCATCTCGAAGACTAATACCTTTGGAAGAAAAAGAAGGAATCAGATATTCAACTTCACTTTGTAAAAAATAACATTTGCCTCTGTGAAGGGTCATGTCTTGTTCTTGTTAAATAGCCAAAACCTTGGTAAGGATGTGATTATGTTCCTTAATGGTGGCAGCAAAAATGATGATGTCATCCTGAAAAGCTGCTAAACCTTCCATACTTGTAACTAAGGAATACATGAATCTCTGGAATATGGAAGCAGCATAAGCTAATCCAAATGGCATACATAAGTAACAAAATGCCCCACAACGTCTTACAAAAGTGGCAACATGGTTGCATTTTTTAGTTAATTGAATTAGGTGACATGCTGCTTTGAGATTTAAGATGGTAAAAAAATTAGCATTTCACATTTTTGTGAAAATGTCCTGAATGTTTGGAAGAGGGTGACAATCTACAGCCTGCATTGTCTTAAATCTCATGGTTTTTTAAAACTAAGAGAACAACCTATGAGATGATTCACTAGGTTGAATGATATCTTCTTAGCACATATTGTCTAATAATAGGAAAAGGTTTTTTATGAATGAGCATGGGCACATTCCTCATCTTGTGTTTGACTAGTGTAGCATTTCAATTAACCTAGGGCAAGGTTACAAGTTTGACAGTAAGCAAACTGAAGTCAAAACGGCATCAGAAACCCAACTGCCTAGTTGGTGGTCGGCCCATCATTTTACGAGGTTGGCCGTGTTCAGAACGAAAGACTGCCGGAGAACCACTAACAGCCATTTGCCGGCCGCCGCAACGGCGGTAGGAACAAAGCAGCTGTCAGATAGAGGTACAGACAAGTTCACCCCTGTCGGAATTACAAGTTGGCTTTCTGTTGAGCCGACTATGGCAGGAAGACCGTCTGCTTCGAGTGAGTAGAATCGAAGGAATTGTGGTGCATACTCACCTATATGCTTTTCTTTCCTTCAGTCTCCGACGTGGATCCCTTTCTCCAGGGCCCCCCTTCATAGCAGCATGTTGACCCTGAAGAAAACTACCCTTTTGGTGCCCAAATCCAGGGAAGTTTGTTTTGCACTATTTACCCATTGACTGGACTGAGCACATATGGTCAGGACTCCTGCAATTGGAAAGTACTAGTAGTAGGTATTTTTTTACATCTGGCATGCGCATGTGTACATTTAACACTTGTGCTGTCAAAATATACACACCTACATCGACACATATGAAAAAATATTCCCGCCGTCAAAAACACTGCCGCTGGCCCAGTGGTGACATCGTAATATGGCTGGCGGGAGGCCATTGCAGTGGCGGTCTTCTGGGAACTCTGCTGCGGCAGTATGGCGGTAAGAAACCAAACTCATAGACAGGCCCTTTATTTTGTAGGACACATATTGACTTTTCCTAAAATGCCATTGAAAATATCAGGGAACTAAATAAAATAACATCCGTGGAATTGGTCACGGACAGTCACAAGATAGGAGTATTTGTGCCAGGTTTAAGAGCCATCCCTAAATTGCCTTGATGTCTCCATCAAGATAGATGCTTTTTTTGATGATGGGAAACATGTATTTTGTCATGACACAAATACTGTTTGAATTGAATATCTGCATTAAAATATTTAAGCAGGTCAATGTTAATACACAATATGAAACAAACCTTAATATCTGCTTTAAATAAAGGTATTTCAATCCAGTTATTTGCACAAAAACATGTCAGAAATAACACTATAAGGAGAACCAGAGTCAACGAATTACAAGGTAACCACATTATCAATAGCAATTTCACATTGGGGAGTTTCCGAATCAATATTTTAATGGGTACAAGTTTTAATAACAGAAATATTTCTAAATTAATCATGGTTTTGTAGTGCCTGTTTTTCTGCAGTGTCTTAAGATCACAGATGGTGAAAATCGTGTTGACACCTACTTCATTATACTCTTCTTCATTTTTGTCTTGAATAACGTTGCACTTCCTTAAACCATTGTTACAAAATCTTCTTGCATGTCGTAAGTCTTTTCCGAGAGCTGGACAAAGTTTAAAATTAGCTAAACTAGAATGTAAAGCACATCTTTAGCACCTGCACAAAGACTTAAGAGAACCAGATGTCTTTGAAGACTGACTTTTACCTGACTTATCCATTACTTTACATCTATCTTTTTTCCCAGTAGTGTTTTTGGGTTTAATTAAACAGACTTCCTCACTGAGATTTGTATGTTCCAACATTGTTTTGGTGGAACAAATAGAGACTTCAGCACTTTTAATTATGCCAATTGTATCTTTTAATGAAGGGTTGTGCTGTCTCAACAGTTGTTTCTGAACTGTTTTGTTGAAATAATGCACAACAATTTGATCCCTTATATATAAATCGAGTTTACCATCAAATTCACACTGAGAAGATAAAATTGTAAAGCTGCCACAAAAAATCAATAGGTTCACTAGGTAGTTAATGACATGTACAAAATGTGTGCCTTTCTGTGATTTTATACGGTTTATCCTTTTATTGTAACTTAAGCCTATCAATTGCCTCAAAATACTTGTTGTAGTCTCCAGAATATGTACCAGGTGGGGGTTGACATATTTTCTGAGCTTCTATACCAAGCAGATTCAACAGTAATAAAATTATTGCCATCCATAGCGATTAAAACATTTTCAAGTAATTTTATCCAGGAGTTCCATCACATGGAGGATTTACCAGGTATATCCAAAAATGCAGGAGGTGGGTTACACTGCATGTTTATGACAATATATAAGATGAGGACTTATATAGAAATGTATGGACTCTGCTAACAGAAAGAATAAATTCCCAAATATGCTGCAAAAGCTTCATAAAGTTAGAAAGTAAGTGTAATTAGGTCTTAGAAAATTGAAGAACGCTAGCTTCATCAAGTGGAGGAAGTGTGAAATAGTAAACTGATACAATAACTATTTTATTTGAAAATAATAATTTCACAAATATTGTTATAGTGTGTGCCTATCACACACAAGAGAATTTTAAATGTGCCATTATAATGTTATAATATAAGTGTGTGTGCATCACAGAAATGTAAATAAATGCGCACTTCACTGACGTCGCAGCAGTGATGCACAGTAAGAAATACTTCAGTGTGTGTGCAGCAACAAATCAAGCTGTGCCTTTCACCAGCACTGTCCATAGAGGAAGTACTACTTCTCTAGGACTCAACCGGTAATGGTTTTTATCATCTTGTATTAATAGTGACTGGATCAATCTCCCTCAAAGATGAAGAGCAGTTTGGACTTTGTTATCTCCAGGATAGATTCTCTAGCTTCCACACTGAATGATGTTTGTTTCCAAGTGAGGTTTATACAATAGGGAAAAATCATCACTACTCTACATGCAAATCCTTTTATATGGTTTTAATGTTAAAAATCCTCTTTTCTCTATTGGTTGCTCCCTCTGCACTCACTCACCCCGTCCTGATGAAGACCCTCTTTTGAGACTCCAAGTGGCGCTGTCCTGCCCTTATCGGGTCGTAACATCAACATGTTTTACTGCCAGTATTGGATAGACTGTCCTCCAAGAGGCAAATTTGTTTGAAGTAAGTACCTCTGTTTAGTGGGAAGAAAGTTTTACAATGTTGTAAGGTTAACAGTCTCTATTGTAAAACATGTTGTATACGTTATGGGTCTTTCCCCCCCTTTTTCTATTTATGTCTACAATTCACACACAAGCTCTCTTTCTGAACACATTGGTATATCTATTAGACGACCAATATATGTAAATAGTGTTTGAATACTGTTGGATGTCAATACAATTTGAATTTCATGCATTTATTTGTTTTTCTTTTTGTGTGATGTCATTTCTGTGTATTCTTCCCTGAGTTTCATAAGTAACACTTATTAGTATCCTTTAGATAGTTGTTTTAGGTTCAATTAGATTGAATCAGGAAATGTCAATTAATCTAGCCTATCTTTGATGTCCAACAGAACCATTGTTTTTTTGTACCGCACTGTGCCCGGGTACTTCAGATTTGTGGGTTACCCCAGTATTACCTAATGACTTTTAGAAAGTGGACATTCCTCTACTCTTATCTCTTTGTGTGCCTTACAGACTGTCTCCAGTACACGTCTTGGGAGGTTGACTTTGTGCATTCACTCTAGACATCACAAACTAAGGATACTTCAGGGCATCTGCATTCATCTGCATACTGATGGGTCTTTCTGGGCAACAGGGAAGTGAGGAGCTGACACCTACCCTTCAATAGGTTGTGTCCTGTCCTCACACAAAGCACTGATCAACCCCCCACAGACATTCTGGCAGACAGGACTGGGCTCAAAGGAAAGTTGTGCACTTCAAAGAATTTGCTTTGAAGTCACCTCCACTCCAAAGGCACTTTTGGGTATAAGTGCTAGTTCTCTGACCCCCTAACATCAGACACTACTGAATTTGTAACTAAGCTCTGCCAGAGGAGCTGCTAGGCTGCCTAAAGAACTCAACTGGACTGATTTCCTGAAAGGCCTGCTTTTCAGCTTGTTGCGCTGCTGCCTGCTGCTCTCTTACTTTGTTGCAGGAGAGCTGGACTCTGTCTTCTGTCAAAGTGATCTCAAAGGCCTTGCTGGCGTGTCCCCTGTCTGTGAAGTCTCTGGACCATCAGAGACTTCACCTGCCTATTGTTGCTGTGGGACTCTGTCGCTTGTGAGTACGGCAGCTGTACTGTTGCCAAAGACCAGTGCATGCTGGATGGCCAATGTGCTCTGGGAAAAAAACAATTGTTTCACTTGTTAAGTATTGAGCACCCCATTTTATTGAAAAGTGGTAGCGCTGAGGGAAGCCCCTTTCCAGGATGGCCATGCATGGCTTCCTTGACCAAGATTGACCGCTCTCTTTTACTGGACCCGAGTGCCCGGTTTCTGCAACAAATGCTGCAGTGCTGAGGAAGCCCTTTCAGTGCAACCCCGGCAAGTTGCCTTGACAACAAGAAGCTTCTTCATGTCAGCTCTGTCCACCCACATGATCAGAACCAATGCTGCACACTGACAGATCCGAGGAAGGAACTGTGAACAACGAGACCCTTGAGGACTCTGCAGACGACCTACGTGACATAGCGGGTGGCTATTTCCAATTCAAATGTACCGTTCTCGAGGGATCGGCCAGAAACGTAAACAGACTTTTGGAGTACCACTTGCACTCTCCAACATTAAGAAAGCCCACTTGCCTTTTTCTAGTAGTACAGTAAGGAACCTAATAGAAGTGAATGTGTTTTCTGCACTGTGTTTACTTTTATTCCTTTTAAGTCTTCATTGGCTTTTTGTCGTTTTGGTTGTGTTTTTTTGACAATACAACAATCAATTTTTTTAAACCTGTGTTGAGTCTTTTTGTGGTGTATTCATTTTGTTAGTGTGTGTGTGTGTGTGTGTGTGTTTCAAAAATACTTTATACATTGCCTCTTTAGATAAGCCTGACTGCTCTGGGCTAAGCTACCAGAGAGTGAGCACAGGTTATCTTTTAGTGTGTATCTAGCTTACCCTGATTAGAGGGATGGCTCCTGACTGGTCTTGGTGCATACCTCAGCCAACCAGGAACCCCATTTCTAACAGCTTCTAACACTATGTTGTTATCATTTGAGGCTTGGATTCAGGAATTTTCGTACCATCTAGGGATCTTATCATGATTGCCATGTCACTGTTAGAAACACTTCATAAATGGGCGCTAATTGTTTGAAATATAACATGAGCATTTGCTCTAATCGCAACAGAAAGCATGTGCGTAAACTTCTGCTTAGGCAGACATATAACATTAACAGAGCTGCTACTGTGCAAAGAGACGGGGTGGATCTATCAGTTGTCCGGTGGGGGCAAAGGTACTGGTACCCGGAGGAGCGATGAGGCCCTGTCCTCTCAGCACCAACTGCAACTATGAAGTCAGCCTAATACTGTGCTGAATTGTCTTCCTGTATTCTGTTTTATAGGATTTCTCTCTACGGTCAGGGTTTGGGATAGACATTAATAGTTAGATTACCCTTCCTCTTTGTCACACATTTAAGTAGCAATTAGATAACGGCTCTCTTTAAAGATGCACGTGCTTTTTCTCACTGCTCCTGGTCTCATTATGAAGGTTAGTAACACAGCAGCACGTACCCTGCCCTGCAGCAGCCAGTTCTGGCTGGGAGAACAGCACCTGAGCTGAAACTGTGTGAGCTGCTTGCACTCTATGTTTGTCAGCAGACAATGTCATTTCTCTTTTGTAGAGCAGAAGTTTACAGCTAATCCCAATCCCTGGTGCAACAGATCCATATTGTTCATGATATGGGCCCAAAGCAGTGTATTTGCAGCTTGGATCTAAGCATATATCAAATGTAGCCAAATTCACAAACTGAATTTGCCAATGTGCAAAATTAATTACACACTCGCCGACTGGCAGTGCACAACACATGGGTCAGCATGAAAGGTGTGCTGGAGATGAACCTGGTGCTTGATACATGTCTCTTTCCCAGAGGAATGGGTCAGTTCCACACTTGCATGATCTCTCGCCCTTTTTCCCTCACTGTTTAAATATCCGCCATCTGTCTAACCTTCCTCCCTCTATAGCACAGCGTGATTTAGAGAGAATATGGGGTGCAGAGTGGGCCAGACCAGGCTAGAGAAGTGTGCCCTACAACCAAAGAGTTGATGGGGGACCAGTTGACGGAAGCAAGCATGTCCTGTTTGTGAATCGTCAGCAACTTTAGGAAAAGTGGCATCATAAACCTATAATGAGCAAAGCTCTCAATGCAGATTTGCAATTGCATGTTTATCAATCTGGTCCCCTCTGTGTAACGGTGGTTAAATGAAAACTGCAGGACCTGAAACAATAATCAACTGTCTTTCAACTGAAAATATTTGCTGTATGTCCCAACCAACAGAGTAGCAAAATGGCCACCAGTGCTTAATTTGAGTGGCTGGTTGTAAGTTCTCTCTGGCACTCATTTTAGGGGACTAACATTTAGCTTTCATTCCTCAGCAGACCTTGATCCAAAGCGAGAGAGAGAAAAAAACGAAAGGAGAAATAAAGAGGAAGAAACAGAATGAAAAACAGTGGTGAATGGAGAAAGTAGGGATAAAAAAAGAACTTGCAAGAGTGAGCTAAAGAGGCAGGGAGTGTCTGGTGGTGGATTATGATTTAGTGGAATCAAGATTACACAGCTTTCGCATTGGACACCCTTTCTTTGACTGCAATGGTCGTGGACTTTTGAACACAAGTTTGGTCCTCTGCATTTATTGTTTCATGAATTAATTACTGATTTCCACAGACACATTTCGTAGCACTCTGTCTCTCCTCTCAGTGCTGTCCAGATAGCACAACAGCACTCAGGACGGCATTCCCAGTTGGTCAGTATTTTGCTGTGTTAACAGCACCTGGCGAAACACCAACAGCATGTTGCACATGTTTTTCCCTAGTATGGTATTACTGCCCATTATTCATTCCGAAGTTTAGAAAGGCAGATAACCCCACGTGTGTTCAAAGCTTCAACATTTTAAACTTGGGCTCACACTTTCGTAGCTATAGCAAAGACCAGACAGGCTTAACCTCGGAAAATGTGTAAAGTATCTAGCGACACCGAAGCAGTCAACAAATCAAAACACAACATTATAAAAATCACACAACCAATTTCTAAAAATCAAGAACATTTTAAATTTGAAAAATGACACCAAAATCACTACAATCTAATAAGGGGCCCTAGAGACTGAAGGTTTTAAGGGAAAAGGCGCCAGGAAAAAGTACAGAGTCAATTAGGAATTCCGGTTTTCGGTTCACCAGGGACTAGTCGCAATCTCAAGCTGAACGCAGTGGACATGAGGTTGGATACTCTATGCGGATTATTCCAGTGGAAGTTTTTAAATTCTGACTTGGGGACAGATGTAGGTATCCAAATACCGGTCGGTAACGGCCGAAAATACCGATTTTCGGCCGTTACCGGCCGGAATTTGGATACTGTGATGTAGGGCATGAAAAATTACAGATTCGGTAATTTTACCGAATTAGTAATTTTACCGAATCGGTAAAATTACCGAATCTGTATTTTGAAATGTAGGTAGCACTGTACACAGTGCTACAGGGCTTTAAGGATTTGTTATTTACCACCAACTAATAGTTGGTGGTAAATAACGAATTCCTATAAAAATGCAAATATGTGTATTTACACCTGTGCCATACACATACATGCCCTTTGGGCATGTATGTGTGCCACATGGCACACAAGCACTAATCAGGGGTGCAACAGGGTGTCAAAGTGACACCCTGCCACCCTTGAATTTTTCGGTATTTACCGAATCGGTAATTACCGATTCGGTAAATGACATTCAATCCTATGGGCCTCCAGGCCCATAGGAATCAATGGCAAATACCGAATCGGTAAATACCGATTCGGTAAATACCGAATCTTACCGATTCGGTAAAAAATACCGAATTTTTACCTACATCTAATTTACTGATTCTAAAATACCGAATCGGTAAAATTCGATATTTTAGAATCGGTAAAAAAGATTTACCTACATCTAGCCCTTGGTCTTTTATATGATAGTTGAAAACTTTTTTAAGTCCAAACTTTTTAGATTTTCTGTATCAGTACCCCTTGGTCACTGCTAAGGCTGACAAAGAAAACAACGTAGAAAAGGGTCTAAGGGGAAAAATGGTTTAAAGACCTGCTTGCATCCTATCCGCCTATCTAACTAGTAACAACACACAAAGTATGCTAAGGGTCTAAAAAGGGCTCAAGAAACCTATAAACTCCCAAGTAGTATGTAGAGAGCTAGTGCATGTGTTCAGAAGAGAAACAGAAAGAGAATTCCTGAGCGAGTGCCAGGCGAGGTGAGGCTTGTTCCACACAAGTTTGTGGGTGAGTTCTTTGACACAATGCAAAAATAAACTTTGTACACATATATGTTTATAGTTTATTACATGTATGTTGTGTTTTCTATGTGTTGATGATATCTATTTGTGGATGTCTTTTTTTGTTTCAGAAGAGAACCCCTTAAAACCATGATTATAGACTACCATATAGCACTTTACTAACGGTAGGTCTTCTTTTACATGGTTCACTTATATAATTTTTGCACTGTTGCAGTAGTGTATTATCCATAGGTCCTGAAGAAAGCCTTTCGAGGCTGAAACATGTTGACCACATAGTTTCCATCCAAAGATAGTAGTATTTGTTGACATACTATCCTCACTCTGCTTTTAATCTTACCGTTATGATGTTCCTCCTAATAAAGTCTTACTTTCGGCATCAAAACAGGTAATTTTAATCACATATTTGATCTTGAATTTTACACTACTTTTCTGTGCACTGCAACTTTTTTCCCCTTTTTTCCCTTTCTTTACCACCAGCACCACGACTTGATCACGTTGACCTTCTCTCACTGGTGGATCCATTACTAGTACTCCTCACAATACGACTCAGTGAGGTAGCTAGTGGATACCAGTTTCAAAACCCAGATGATGAGATTCCGCCAACGGGTGTACTGCTAAGGCTCCCAGTACCTTAGAGACACCACTCCGGGTCAGGGCACACTCTGTAGAGGCCACCAGCTAGGTTCACCCCAGGTCCTTTTGTAACTGGCTACCCAAGGAAAAATGCCTCTTGCAGCTTTTGATTTTCCTGTAGTCCTGTTGTCTAATATGAAGCATTCTAACTCGTGAACTACAAGGAATACTGATGGGTGACTTATTTGATGTTTAAAAAAGGAGGTGTCATACCTGTCTAGAAGGGTTTACTTTGACAGGCCTGCCTACAGGTTTAAAGCTGCAGCAGTCAGGCTACACATGTAGGCTCGAAGCTATGTTTTCTTTGCCAGCCGAGTGGATGGCACAAAATATACTACAGTCCACATGTGACATTTAAAATGACTTGCCATTGATATATTTCCTCCTACATATAATATGACCTTTTTGGAAAGTTAACTAACTTGGGGATTAACCATTTTAACATGTTTAGGGGTCAGAGCACATGCACTGGGGACTGTAATGCAGTACCCCACTGCAGATAGTTAAAACACCATTAGCATCAGTTCACAACAAATGGGATGACCATGCAAAAAGAGGCACTTCTCACACTGCCCACTGTTGTAATTAGCCTATCAGTAGTGTAGAATGTAGAATGCATGATCTCATAGATTGTTGAGGAGGGCATTCCAGCTGTGGGAGAGCTGTGGGACAGACTGGTTCTCGTTGGTGGTTGCATTGGAATAAACTCTCTCTTAAAGGATCATTCAGACTGTGACTTTTTATCACTGGCGACGAGGAGCTTCATTGGGGACAAGCACAGGCAACCACTGATTCCCCTGCAAACCCACATTTGATGGGAATTCATGAAAAAGTATATGGATCGGAGGATTTCTACTGAGACATTGGTATGAAAGGATTTCGGTGAAGCAGCTGCTTACATGCTACATCGGTTTTTGGAAACGAAACAGAACTCAAAACTCGCTAAAATGTATGTACTTTGAAAATATCTGAAAAACTTACTCAATTACAGGAAACTTTAAATTCGACAGTTATTGGTTTTTTTTTTAAATCTTGCGTGCCTATTGTGTGTCCGCAATCTACACACGCGACAAGGTTACCTTTGAAATATCCTTCGTGTGTTGCTTCGTCTTGGCATTCTGACCTATTCTTCATCAGCTCACGCAGCGCTGACACTGACGCTTGGTGTGCACTTCAAGTCACGCAGCGTGTAATGTGGCGGCCATCTTTGTTAAGTTAAGAAGCTCTTTAACAGTGAATTTGAATGCGCTTTCAACGAAGCAACGAAGCGTGACTCATTGTGTGACTAGAATTTACCATTCTAAAAAACATCTATACCTATAAAAAAACGGTAAGGAGTTCATTGAGTTGTTTTAACAATTAAAACGTTGGACAATTGTTCATTTTTACAATTAAGAAATTATGTCCACATCTGATAGCATGTCTCAACCTCCAGCATTTCTTTCTGAGAAGGGGGAACCAATTCTTCCTTGGAAGAGATGGTGGAATTTATTTGATTCCTATATAGTAGCTATAGGAGGAGAGAAATTTTCGGCTTTCAGGTAAAAGCTATCTTACTGCACAACTTGGGTGTAGAAGGCAAAAATATTCATGACAGCATGGATCTTATACCAGTAGGCAATGGTGATGGCGAACCTGCAGACGTGTATGAAATGTCTATGACTATGTTGGAACGTTATTTTGGTCCCAGAATTAATCACGTTTTGGAACGTCACAGATTTTTCACAAGAGTGCAGGGTCCTACTGAACATGTGGGGAGTTATGTTGCTTCTCTCAAGACACTGGCACACATTTGTGAACTCGGAGAGCTTTCGGATTCTCTTGTGAGGGATCAATTAGTAAGGTGTACGAACAGCTCAAGGGTACCAGAAAAACTTTTATCCAAAAATCCTAAGTTAACTGATCCTTTTGCCATCATGGAAGGTGTTGAAAATACTTCCTCTTGGGTTAAAGAAATAAGGAAAAATCGGGACGAAAGTAATCAAACTTAGGGTGAAGGCGCAAAGATAGGTCAAGACGGTGTACGGACCTTATCTGATGGTTACATTGGTGATGAGTTTTCTGGCAACATTGCTAAAGTGTCAGCGAATGCCAAGAATAAAAGTGCATTAAAGAACTCTGAACCTCACCTTTCCACTAGCAAAGATGTCCTACCACATAATGAACGAGATATACATCAGTGATGTTATTTTGATCGTGAGAGGAATAGTGATTATCAAAGAGGGCGATGTTATAGATGTGGTAGTTTTTCTCATTCGTCAAGTTTTCCCAACTGTTATGCTAGAGATTCTGCGTGCAACAACTGTGGGATCAAGGAACACTATGCCTGTGTATGCTAGTCATCAAAGAAAAAGAATAGAAGTGAAGATGTTCCTGATGCTGATCCTGTTGTGTCTAATATATCTGAGAGTGATGGAATGATTGATCCTGAAAAAATTAGTATGCCATTTTGCAACATTTGTGTGGATGGTAATGAGTTCAAAGTCATGGCTGAATCAGGGTCTCCGTTTACATTGATAGGTAACAACATTTTGGATGAGATTGTGGGACTGGAAAATGTAACACTTTTACCTAATGACATTACTCCTCTTAGTTATGGTGGATCTCGTATTGATATTGTTGGGTTTGTGGTGACAAGGATTGTGTTTAAAAGAAGAGAGACAGTTGGAAAAGTTTATGTGGCTATGAGGGGAGATAATCTTCTTGGCTAGAGACATCAACATGACTTGGGAATAATCCTGAATCCCGGTGCCAAGAATCCACAGGACCAAGTTATGTTCATGGATGATATGCATGAGAATCCACAAATCATGTCGGTTGATGCAGTTAATGATGTTAGTAAATATTCTGAAGATTTTCCTGAAGTATTTTCTGATGCTCTCGGTTGTCTCAAAGGTTTTGCGCATCGGATCATTCTTAAAAAGTCAGCAAAACCTTGTGTCCACAAAGTACGGAGAGTGCTGAATTTGATGGTTGAGCCATTGCAGCTTGAACTTGAAAGATTGTTGAAGTTGGGTGTAATTGAAGAGATTGAAACCTCGGAGTGGTTAGCTCCAGTGGTTTTGGCACCCAAGGACGGTGGTTCTGCTGTGAGAATGTGTGTGGACTTGCGTGGATTGAACGAATGGATCTGGGTGGACCTACAGCCTCTCCCTAACATATCTGAGTCCATTAGTTTGCTGAAAGGAGCCACATTTTTCAACATACTAGATCTATCATCTGCTTATCATCAGATCACTCTTCATAAGGATTCCAGGCATTTAACATCTTTCGTTACTCACTTGGGAGCGTATCAATTCTTGAGGAGGCCTTTCGGGCTAGCCTAAGCGGCAGCCTGTTTTCAAAGAGTAATGAAGATAATTTTGGGGACCTTACCCAACGTCCTGTTTTTTCAGGACGGTATTTTAGGTTATGGTAAAAATGAGTGTAAGCATGAGACTGTTTTGAGATCTGTGTTGAGCAAATAGAGGTAGAGGGGACTCACTGTCAAGAAAGAAAAGTGCCGATTTGGGCTGAAGTCTGTTACCTATCTCGGTCATGTAATTTCAGGAGATGGTATACAACCAAAGCTGGAGCTTGCGGAGAGTACTGTCAAAGCTCCTGCACCTGAAGACAAAGAGCAGGTTAGGTCCTTCTTAGGTATGGCAGAGTTCTACTTTAAGTTTGTCAAAGGTTTTGCGAGTGTTGTTGAGCCTATTAGGATTTTGCTAAAAAAGGGGGCACTGTTTGTGTGGACACCTGATTGTGAGACGGCTTTCAACTTAATAAAGTTAGAAATTGGGAAAATGCCAACTTTCGGTCTTTTTGACTCCAAGTTGAAAACCATTCTGACAACTGACGCCGGTCTCAGAGAACTTGGAGCTGTTCTTTCTCAAATTGTGGATAGGGAGGAGAGAGTAGTAGCCTTTGCCTCCAGAGTCCTTAGAGAAGTTGAGGTCAATTACTCTTGTATTGAGAGGGAAGCACTGAGTGTGTTTTGGGCAGTCCATCATTTAAAGTTTTATCTTTGGGGGATTCCGTTTGTTGTGAAATCTGATCATCGCCCTCTTGTACAAATCTTTTCATGTCATCACAGTGATCACATGACCCCTAGAATTTAGAGATGGAGTGAAGGCTTGCAGGAGTTTAGTTTTCATGTGCAGTAAATTCCAGGTCAAAACAATAAGCCTGTTGACTGTTTGTCATGGTTGCCCATTGAGATTGAACATGCACAGGAGGTTGTTGAGTGTGTGAATTGGGTGATGGAGCTTTCATTGTCAAAAGAAGAATGGTTGTCATGTGCTAATAATGATAAATAGTTTTCATCCCTTAAAACAGTCGTCTCCAGGGGTTGGCCAGATTAAAAAAGATCTTGACTGTTTTCTTAAGCCTTTCTGGACTGTGAGAAATGACCTCACCTTTTGTCAGGGAAATCTCATGAGAGGGGACAGAGTGGTTCCGCCTGGTGAGCTAAAATAAAGAGTAGTCAATTTAGCTTACAAGGGGCATTTGGGAAGGATTCTCACCAAGGCACAGGTCAGGGAAAGGTACTGGTGGCCTGTTATGTATCGGATGGTAGAGTCTGTTATTAAAGATTGCCACTTGTGTGCCATTAATGATAAATCTCGTACTACTGGCCATACTCCCCTTTCATCTGTGGAGCTTCCTGATGCTGTTCGGACTAAGCTTGGTTTGGATATAGTTGGTCCCTTTGAGCTAATGCCTTCTCATGAGAGATTTGTAGTTCTTTTGGTTGATTATACCTCAAAATGGGTAGTTTCAAAATGTATGGGTGCTGTTAATTCAAGGTCAGTGATTGAATTTTAAAGGATGTGTTTGTTTCGGAAGGGATCCCTAAGTATTTGATCACTGACAATGGAGTGCAGTTTACGTCTCATGAGATGGATACTTTTCTTGGAGATCTTAGAGTTCTTCATCAGAAGACAACTCTGTATTCTCCACAGGCCAATGGTCTCACAGAGAGGATGAACAGGGTTGTCAAGAGTTGTGCTCAACGAGCACTAGATTCAAGGACTTCTTTCAGCAGTGTGTTGAGAGAAACTTGGTGGGCACACCGTACTGTTCCTAATGCTATTTCTCAGAGATCTCCATTTGAAGCCTCGAGTGGTAGGGTGGCAAGTTCTGAGCTTAATCCAGTTTGGCTTCCTGTTTGGAAAAGTAGTGATCTGACAGATGAGCTAAAAAAACAGACTTGTTGAATATCAACAAAAATATAAACAGCGATATGATGACAAAATGTCAGTCAGGATGAAGAAATGGAATTTGGGTGATTGTGTGTTGGTGAAGAGAGATAAGCATGGTCACAAAGGTTCCTCTAATTTCTATGGTCCTTTTTGTCATCATTGTAATTAAAAAAAATGTTGTGACCCTAGGCAATGGCTGTACCTGGAGTATGTTCAGGCTGGCGAAATTTACTGAGTCAAATTACCGCACAGCTGTTACTCGTGGTTTTGTTCCTGCAAACAGGAACGAAAACACTGGTCATTTGAACAGACACAGGTGCATGCCTGAGAGATTCAAAGATTATATTTTTGTACTGATGTATTTTTTTAATGCTTGTGTTTAGTTCTATTATTTTCTTATATTTCATGTTTTCTTAAGTATAAGGTTATGATTAGAGAGCTTTTATTTATTGTTTTGTTATTTTACAAGACTTTGTAAAGGGGATGTGTTGTAATTAGCCTATCTATAGTGTATAATGTTGAATGCATGATCTCATAGATTGTTGGGGAGGGCCTTCCAGCTGTGGGAGAGCTGTAGGGAAGACTGGTTCTCGTTGTTGGTTGCATTGGAATAAACTCTCTCTTAAAGGATCATTCAGACTGTGACTTTTTATCACCCGCTCTGCAGATAAGAAAGGAGGAGCAACATAGTATTTACCCTAGTAGTTCTCATCAACTAAGCAGAAGAACCTGGAAAGGCCATCTGCTTTAATGCGGTCAGTTCTAGGGTCTGTGCTCCAATGTAAACTTCAGTCACTATAGCCAAATGGACCACGCCAAGAGCTTTGAATTCGCCCCTTTAATTTGCATCAGCCATCCAAGAAGTCTGTGGTTAGTTTGAACTCTGAAATGAGTCCCAAATAGGTATTGTTAGAAATGGGATTTCTGGTTGGCTGAGGCTTGCGCCAAAGTCAGGCAGAAACCACCACTCTAGTTAGGGCAAGGAAGTTACACTCCAAAGATAACCCCTGCTCACCCTCTTAGCAGCGTGAAACGAGCAGCAAGGCTGATCCCGGAGGCAATGTAAGTTAAGTATTTGCGCACGCATCCACCAACAACAACATCCTAGGCCCCCACAAAAGGAACTCCACACAAGGTTATATATAAAAATAGCCTTTGTATTACCAAACACATTAGATAGTAAACACACACTTTACAATGTGCCAGAGGCACGGGCAGAATTTACAGGGGATTATATACATGGTACAGGGCCACATGGACCACTGTCAGGAATAAGCACATTTAGAACTAGCACTTGGTACAATTAGGCCTTTGTAGGAATAGCACTTAGAACATAGAACACTTGTAGCACCAAATAACAAGGGTAGAACACAACCAGTAATAACTGGTAAAAGGGTAAGTACCACCTATGCAATCCTAAACACCTTAGGCAAATATCACGCAGGGAACCATGAACTCACTAGCATAACATATACTAGGAAAACAACCTCCTAAGCATGAAAACACATTCAGAGGTATGGGCAAGAAGCTTTACACATGATGCATGAAAACACATTCAGAGGTATGGGCAAGAAGCTTTACACATGATGCATGAAAACACATTCAGAGGTGTGGGCAAGAAGCTTTACACATGATGCATGAAAACACATTCAGAGGTGTGGGCAAGTAATCACAAATTGCGCAAAGATCACATGGGGCAAAAACATGTACCCCACGCAAGGGCACAACACATGAACTGTCCCCCAGGCCAACTGGCCTCTCAGGGGCTGAAACGCCCCGTGTCCACAATGTCAGGGCAGGCTGCGCAGGCAGCCAAAGAGATTGCAAGGGCCTAAACGAAGCAGCTGCCCACTAAGTGCTGGGCAGCTGAAGATCTCCTCTGGGCTTTGACTATAGGAATGCGACCAACATTGGAGCCTTGTGGGCTCGAGAGAACTGTGTCCCCGGGAACCTCGTGGGCTGTGAAGAAAATGCTGCCCACTGTGGGGGGAGCGGCCCGCTGCCAGCCGGGGCCGCTCTACCTCCCGAAATGCCCCCTTCATTTTTTGAACCTCGTGGGCTCTGGTAACAATGTCCCCGGGGCTGGAGTCCCCCCTCTGGGGACTCGGAATACAAAAATGTCCCCAAAAGCCTCGCAGGATCTAAGTACCCAAATGCCCCCGGGGTCGTTGGAGTCCCCACTCTGGGGACTCGGAAATGCAAGTATGCCCGGGAGGGGCCCTCAGGCTCCTAAGATCAGTGCGTGCCCAACTGGGGGAAGACTTGGCCATCTTCCCGAACTCTCGGAGCCCCCTAGCCCTCTGTACTAACTGGGCTGCCCTGGGGACTCCGCTCTCCGATCAGTCTCCTTCTGTGAGGGCACGTCGCCGGCGAGGGACGGGACTGCCTTCCAGCACGCCGCTTCCTACTTGGAGACACACGCAGGGCTCTCCTCGTACCTCCGGGATCCCCGTCGTTCACGGCACACAGCTCTTCTTCCGGCCGCTGGTCGGCCCGCCCACAAGCAGGCCTTCATAATGCCTGTCTTCCTGTTTTCTCGGGCGGGGGCACTTCCAGGTCGTCGCAAGCAGCGCGGCGCCCGGCGGGGGGAAAAGCAATTCACGGCAGCAATCCGGGGTAAGCACCCGGCAAACAAAGATTAAAAACGGGGTGGGCACCCGTGATAGGCACTACAAAGACGGCAAATAAGCGGGGTGGGCACCCGCGCCGCAAATTGGTAAAAGGAGGGGATCCCAACGCCGGGGGAATCCCTCAGGAAGGGAATCACCAAATAGCAGGGCCCTTCAGAAATAAGGATATAGCGCTCCCAGGGCGCTTAGAGGCACAAGAGTGCTTCAAAGAAATAAAAGTAAAGCGCTCCCAGGCGCTAGGGAAGGCCAAGTCACCAGTCCAGACAGAGTCCTTAGGTAGGGGACAGGGGGGCACAGGCTGGGCCCAGGGTCCAGCTCACAGGGCCCTCCAGGCAGGGAGGCAGTCCCAGTGGCAGTATCCTCCTGGTGCCCAGCAGCAGCAGGACCCCCTCATGATAGGATCAGGAAGAGAAAATCTTGCATGGAGACACAGCCCCTTATTATACACCTAACTCCTTTGTCCCAGGGTGCAGGGTGGGGGAAGACCAGTCGCAGCTGGTTTTGGAGCACTCTGATGTGCTCAGCCCCTCTTCCCATTCACTGACCTGGCTAGGGTCATCAGTCGCACCACAGGGGGTGGAGCCAGCATTGTGTGGGGAAAGCCCAGCCCTATTCAGGTCCCAGGTGCACTCCTCCCTCACATCAACCATGCAGATCTCTCCACTCACCACCGGGGCAGACCCATCCTGACTCCTGGAGCCAGGCTCACTAGCCAGCTCCAGCCAATTACAAGCCAGACAGCCAATTCACATAAATTACACAGACAGGCCAACTTCTAGAAGTCTGAACACCAAAAAGTTGCCTCTCACACCTATATTTTAAACCACATTTGCGGAAAAGTTGAGCACACCAATAGTCATGATCAACAAGGTATTTTTATTTATACCGAACCAATCTTGGAATTAATCAAGTTTGAACCAACATATTTTCACACATAAAGACACATAGATACAAGAATTATTTACAATGTGAATATGAAGTACATTCAAAAAACAAATATGATCCTCGTTCTATTGAGCAAAACCATTTAGGAGCAAAAATCAGTGATAATTCAGAAACAAGACAAAAACCATTATAAACATGTGTGGCATACAGTGAAACATTTTGGACTGTGGATGATAGTTAAAGCAAGAAAAGTAATAAAGAAAAAAAGGGTAGGAAAGAAGCAAAGTAAATTTGTGACTTTTGCAGTAACAAAATAACTACTGCCTCGAAATGACTCAAAACAACTCCTTTCTAACTGGCCAGTTAGAAAGGAGTTGTTTTGAGTCATTTCGAGGCAGTAGTTATTTTGTTACTGCAAAAGTAACTAACTGGCCAGTTAGAAAGGAGTTGTTTTGAGTCATTTCGAGGCAGTAGTTATTTTGTTACTGCAAAAGTCACAAATTTACTTTGCTTCTTTCCTACCCTTTTTTTCTTTATTACTTTTCTTGCTTTAACTATCATCCACAGTCCAAAATGTTTCACTGTATGCCACACATGTTTATAATGGTTTTTGTCTTGTTTCTGAATTATCACTGATTTTTGCTCCTAAATGGTTTTGCTCAATAGAACGAGGATCATATTTGTTTTTTGAATGTACTTCATATTCACATTGTAAATAATTCTTGTATCTATGTGTCTTTATGTGTGAAAATATGTTGGTTCAAACTTGATTAATTCCAAGATTGGTTCGGTATAAATAAAAATACCTTGTTGATCACGACTATTGGTGTGCTCAACTTTTCCGCAAATGTGGTTTAAAATATAGGTGTGAGAGGCAACTTTTTGGTGTTCAGATTATAATAGGGTCCAGCCTCTTCACCTGTCCATAAGGGCCTGGCTCCTCTCTTTTTTCTCAACTTCTAGAAGTGGCACTTCCGCACTAGACACATTTATGCCGCACACATCCTTGCAAAGCATTTACTCACACGAGTCTGCACATACCAAACTCGCACTCCCCACGCAACAGGAACTACCAGGGACACATACATTCGCCATGCATTCCTATGGGAGGGCAGGCCAACCTCACCACACGCACGCACTTTACCCTGGGACACAGTGGTAAAGTGCGCAGAAGCCAAACATCACAAACACCAAATAACAATTAAAAGCAAAAAGTTTAGGGGTGAATCTGCCAGAAGGGCCAAGTCCAACAGGTATGGTTTCTGTTTCTTCAGTGACCAAACCACAGTGAAGGTCTCCACTGAAACACACTCCAATGCTGCTCTATAGGGAGAAGGCACCTATTAATAAAGTCAGCTAGCTGATCATGGCCCTCATCATTTATCTGTTGTAGTATGCCCCTATCCTGTGCTCTGAAACATCTGACTGGACAACAAACTCCTTGGGAGGTGCCTAGAGGACTGGTTCAGTGCACTTCAGGGTGCCAAATGCCTTCTGACACTACTCTTCCAGATCATATTCTTGGGTTGCTGCTTGGACGTCAGTTTTATCAGGAGGGTTGCAATGGTGCCATACTCCTTGACAAACCTCTGGTAACAACCATTCAGACCGATGCAAACCCTCATCTGAAACTGAGGCTTTGGGGGACTAGGAGGCTCTAATTATATGAATCTTGGGATGAAGAGGCTATACATGTCCTCACAAACGTGGTGGCCTAGTTACACAACAAAACCCTGCTTGTAAGAAATAGGGGCATCAGTTGAGTGATAACCACAATTCTTGTCAGGGTAAACCCCGTGGTAGCTATGGCACGAAGGAGACAGCCTTAAATTTGAGGCAATATGTAAAATATATATGCAGTACTAAAACAATAATATAGTCATAACACAACACGAGAAAAATCCCAAATCAAATTAGATAAATAAAATGACCCAAAACAACAAAAATCGAATAAGGGAAAACAAAATTATGAATTTTGTAATTTAAAATATGAAAATAGCACCAAAAACAAGAGGAGCCACCTGCGATCATCTCAACAAAAATGGTTCAGCACACCATACAATATATAATGACAGTGTTAATGAGGTTAATAATATCAATAAGCCATGGAGTTTTCTTTTCTTGTTTTATTCCAAATCTTCACATACAAGTAGCCAACGCGTTTCGTCCGAAGGACTTCTTCAGGGTAAATAATAATCAAAATACTGTCTTGTATTCTGCGCTTTATCAGTGAGAAACAGTCTCCAGCTACTTTGATGGAACCAGTCTCCAGGAACTTGGATGGAAAAGATCCTTCATTAGGGATGGACTAGTCAAATTTCTGCGGTAGATGTATTACAGTTGAAACTAAAAAGGGGATGTCAAAATACACATCCGGGGGTGGTGATATCAATATTCACCTTCGAAAAACAGCATATCTCCGTTCTCGGTCGTCGTCTCGAAAAAGTGGTTACCCTGTACCCCTGTTCTAGTATTACTACCTGTGATCATCTGCTTATGCTTTAAGGTTTACCACAATGGATAAAGAAACCAGATTCTACCCAGTCAGAAGTTTTACCTTTTAACCTTTGTCTCTGAAATGGAAGGTAAAAGTCCTCAGTGGGGCAAAGAAGCAGGATGTAGCTGAAAAGGTTTAAAAGATGTCAGAGGGGCGCTGCACGAGGTCTCTTGAAGTTGTTGACTTTTGGTCGGAAAACTCAGAGGGAGAGAAAAATGTTGTGCCCAGAGAAGGCCGTATACTTTTGTCGCCTTTGCACGGGCATATTTATACCTTCAGAATTAGACACTTTTTTTTAGCTCGGATTCTTTCCCATGAAGAAAGACTGCAAGCTGTAGCCAAAGAAAGCTTCATGAGACTGGATGCTGACTTCATAAGGTCCAGCTATCCAGGATTTGCAACTGCAGAAAAGCTCCGACTGGAAGCAACCTGAATCTTTGGCACAGCAGCATTGCGCCTTCATCAGATCAGCTTGGTAGGTTGGTGCTATTCCCCCTGAGGTCTTTAGACTCAAAAAGTACCTATGTCCCAAGGTTCAGGGAAAGTTAAAAGGAGTACACTCTGACACCAGCAAAGGGTGCTGGACCTTGGGTGGAGCACTTGGGGTCAAAACTCCCTCCTGCAGAGGCCACCAGCAGGGTCCAGGCAGGTTCAGTTAGGCCTGGTCAGCTGGGCAGTTATGGAAAAGGTCTCTGGTATCTTGTTGTGGCCCTGTAGCTTGAACAGCTTGACCCTTGGAGTCCACTTCTTTGTTATAGGTACAAGAGGGAGAGCAGGTCAAGTCATCAAGGGTCTTTGCAGGTCCCATTCAGCAGGTCCAGTCCTCTGCTGTTCTTCCATAGATCCAGAAAGTGTTCTATGGAAGGGACTGTGAATGTCACATTTATGCTCAGCATGAGCCTGGGGGTTTGGGTTACTCCTGGCTCCCCCCTAACAAATGGGGCAAAGGTTCTGAGCGGTAACCCTACCCACTTTTTCAGCAATTCCTGTGTGCCCTACAGCAAACAATGCCACAGTGCCACTCTCTACCTAAAACCAAGATAGCAGATACATTCTCCCCCATGCAGAGCTCCTGAGTTCACCCTAGAGGTGGTATCCAGTGAGATGACCAACCCCTCCTCTGTAATCACTGTAAAGCACTTCGGGGCAGCTTCTCTTCCACTGGAATTAGTGCCTGGTTGACTGGGGGATGAAAGAAGGGTTCTGCCCAGGTATCAGTTAACATTTGCATGTGACAGGGTAGGCCTCTTTGAAGTTAATCAAATTCCTGGACACAGCCCACATGGTCATCCTGCCGGAGGAACACCTCCTCACACTCAAACCTTTGTCCTGCTCTTGGAACAGTTTTCACACCTCATTAAGGGGCACAGTTGAAGAAGATGCAAATGGGTAACCAGAGGCTTTAGGCATGGAAAAGGTAACTTTCTAAAAGTATGTTTACCAAAATATTTATTACAAATCTGGCTCCATTGGAGAATTGGGTTGTAATAAATATTTCAAAAAGTTCAAGAATGAATCGTGCAACAGTTTCCTTACTGGCGATAACATCAATAAATATAGCATTGTATCCCAATGCTTTCCTATTGAACAGTCAACCCTGCTACAGTGAAAATAGCTTTTGGATCCTTTTCACTGTAAGGGCATGTTCAACATTGAAGTTCTACATGTCCTGGTTTTGAATACCATTCACCCTGCAGTAAGGCCTACTTAGGGATGGTTTAATAATGTTGAAAAGGAAGGTTTAGGCCATAAAAAGAGGTTCTTTTGAGAGGTCAAATTTTCAACTTTAAAATGGTGCAGCCAGGCTATACATGGTAGGCCTGCAGTCATATTTACACTGGCACTGTAGTGGATGGCACAATGGGTAATTCCGTCCACTTGTGACATTTTATATATATACATTTCTTTATTCGGCTTTTCACATTGGAAAACCATAAAAGAACATTTAAAATACATTTACACATTATTTACACAAACATACAGATTGCAATTCATTGTTCCAAAGAAATTCATACTAAAACGTTCATAATAATCCTTTCAATTAGTTAAGTTAAAACTGATCCCAAGTGACTTTTTAAAGATTTCTTCTATGTTTCCTAATAGATTTCAAAAAATTTAAAACGATGTAACAGACAGATTCAGAATCAAGCATTTGGAGGCAGAGCATTGCGGGGCAGTATTGCCTAAGACCCCATTGCCTCAAAGTTGGTAAAATCCAAATTCTCCTGTATGGGTGATGAAATTTACAAAACATAATAACATGTATGTTAGATTGTTTCGATTCCCCATCGCAAGGACATAAAGGGAGAGTTTGGTCCCAACTATTACTTTCAGGGAATGTCACCAGTCTAAAAAAGGTGTCCAATCTGAATCTTGTTAGTAACATCTTCTCATATGTGGAGAGCTGGAGAGTTAAATACGGCTGGATGGAATATGTTATTTGGACCATGTTTGCATGCAAAACCGAAGGTTTTGACGCCTCAGACATCAGTCTCAGTGACTCTAAGTGACTGAGTGCTGAGTTCTTTAGGAGCTTCCTAGGAAGATTGATCAATGTCTCTGGTTGGAGATAATAGTTCTCTAAGCCAAGGTCTTTTAGGAAGTTTCTAACGTAGCTGAGCCACTTTACTTTTTGTGACTGATCAAGAGCCATGGTATCAGCTACAATTGACTGGGTAAAGGCGTTTTTGACCGAGGTCCAAACACGTCTCTACAACATCAGTGGTTGGATCTTTATCAGATCTTCTAAATAAGATATTCCTAATTCCAGATGCAAAGCGTAGGTTGATGTTCCTCTCGGGGTCGCTAGAAGGAATCTCAAAAAAGTGTTTTCCACTACCTGGAGTGGACTGATGTCTGTGTAACCCCATACTCCCGCTCCGTACAAAGCGATTGCCTGACACTTCGCGCTGTAAATTTTCAGAAGCTCCACTGGTGCCCTCTTGCCCAGTCTCTGGGAGAAACTCATTAAGGCCGCTGTGGATCTTCTGAACAAGTGACATCTTGCCTCCACTGCTGGCCTCCACGACAATTTTTCATCTACCATAATTCCGAGGTATGGATACTGGGAGGTGACCTCGAGTATTTGATTATCAAGGTAGATGTCTTTTACTCGCTTTTTTCTAGGGCCGGTGGTCATGACAAACGTTTTTTTGACATTCACTTTTTTGACAGTCATTGTGACATTTAGCTCACAGGCCCTTGGTACACGTTTGCACCATATACAAGGGATTTTTAAGTAACTTAAATATGCCAATCAGGGATATGCCAATTTCATCATATTGATAGGATAAGCACAGGCACTCTACCCACTGGTTAGCAGAGGTAAGGTTCACAGGGTTATGCAGCCACCATAATAGTCAAGGCTAAGATGTGGGGGTATACCATGCAAAGGATAGTCATTTCCAACTGTGCTGTATTTGGTACTTGCTGATTTTGATAGATCTACTTGCTAAGGGGCCGGAAGCATTTCTTTGAGTGCACCAAGTGGTCCTGTCAGGTGGAGGTAAAGACAGCAAAACTGTCATGATTTGCTACACTGAAGCTCTTTAACCAAGAGGGGATGATGTTGACCAGGTTCTGGAAGGGGGATGGGACATTCTTCAGCCTAAATGGCATTACTTCAAACTGAAAGTGGCCCTCAGGGGGGGGCAATGCAGGCCTCACATGAGCCCCCTCAGTCAAGTGTCAAAGGACCACTCACAAGGTGCATATAAGTTTAAAAGGACTGAAGCACACTTCCCTCTGTGATACCTCCCTGTAGACAAGCAAAGGCAGAGCAATAGGATGTCCCACTTTTGTCTCAGTTTCTCATTCAGACCTATGCTCATGTCTTTCAGGGTCTTGTTTAATCACTCAACACACCCATTGGTTTGGGGGTGATAAGGTATGATGAACTTATAAGTCACCCTACACTTACCCCACCTGGCCTTCAAGTATGTAGTCATGAGATTTGTCCCACTGTCGGAAATAACCTCCATGGTGAACAGTACTCAAGTAAAAATACCAATGAGGCTCTGGTCACAATGGGTCCAGTCACAGTTGTCAGAGGTACTTGTTCAGAGTGTCTAGTGGTATGATACATTACTATGAGGAGACAAACCTGTGCTGTGAGGCTGGCCTAGGGTCTAGGGGCCCAACAATGTAAACTCCTATTCTTTTAAAATGCAACCAAAACTGGTAGTGGAATTAGGGGAGACTGTCCCCCTGTCTTGCTCATTGGACAGGTTTCTCCACAGTGACAATACTTTGTCACTTTCTTGGATATCTGAGACCAATAGAAGTGGTTAAATAATCTCTCCCATGTCTTTGATGGCTAAGGTTTCCTGATAAGGGGTCTGTCATGGGCCAATTCCAGTCGGAAGGCCAAATATCACTGAGGGGATATCAGCTTCCTGGTGGCACCAGATATGGGGTCCCCGGCCTCTCTATACAGGACATAATACTCACAGTAGATCCTGTGTTCCCACAGATATCTCCTTGCTCCTGTGTCTCAGCCAGGCACTATAGGCCCTCAAAAGTTAAGTGCTACCTTTGCGTCGTCAGAACTACTCCTGAGAGGGTCCTCCAACTCGATGTAACTTTGAGAGTTTAAGCAGGTCTCACACCATTGTTTCCTCTCCACCACTTAGGTTCCAGGCCGATTCCCTCTAGGTCAGACTCCTTCTGAGCCCTGCGAACTGGAAGTAAGATTTCTACACCCACTGTTTTCCTCTTGATGGTAGCGACCTAGACCACTTTTACTGCACCAGGTTCTCCTAGCTCTGCTCATGCTGGGTCCTTGTGGCCACCCACTCACATTCAGGCAGGCCCAGCATTTTAGCATGAGTCTTTTTTTCCACTTTAATCTAAGTATAGGTTTCTAGATCATTGCTCATCAGACATTCCACTGGGATGGCAGGGCTCACAGCTACCGTACAACGACTAGGCACCACATTCCACTTCTCAGTGTCCATCACCACAGGATGGTACTTCACCTCATGGCCAGTATTGTCAGCCCAACTTGCAGTTCCTTGAGTTTACCCACTGGTGAGAGGCAGAGTTTATTTTCTTGTGCCCTGGCTGATGGGAGTCACCACCCCCTTTTGTACAGCTGTTGGCCGCCATAAGTGTGGCAGGGTATGCTCAGACGTGAGTCCCTTGCTCACTTTGCCACGGGATTCAAGCAAGCCGGGCTGAAGACGGCTGGAATGCCAGAAACCGGTCCTCGGAAGCTTGTTTCCGGTCCAGGGAAGACATGACTTGGCAGTTCGGGCTGGACTGTTCCCATGAGGCACAGGGTCAGACTGATTTGCATATAGCCATGTCTGAACTGGGGTGGCAGAGTGGGCTAAAGAACGGTGATGGATTAAACCCAGATCTTTTGACTGGGTGTGAGTGTTTGATTGATTCAGATGCTCCGTCCATCACCACCCCCTTTTGTACCGCTTTTGGCTGCCATAAGTGTGGCAGGGTATGCTCAGACGTGAGTCCCTTGCTCACTTTGCCACTGGATTCAAGCAAGCCGGGCTGAAGACGGCTGGAATGCCAGAAACCGGTCCTCGGAAGCTTGTTTCCGGTCCAGGGAAGACATGGCTTGGCAGTTCGGGCTGGACTGTTCCCATGAGGCACAGGGTCAGACTGATTTGCATATAGCCATGTCTGAACTGGGGTGGCAGAGTGGGCTAAAGAACGGTGATGGATTAAACCCAGATCTTTTGACTGGGTGTGAGTGTTTGATTGATTCAGATGCTCCGTCCATCACCACCCCCTTTTGTACCGCTTTTGGCTGCCATAAGTGTGGCAGGGTATGCTCAGACGTGAGTCCCTTGCTCACTTTGCCACTGGATTCAAGCAAGCCGGGCTGAAGACGGCTGGAATGCCAGAAACCGGTCCTCGGAAGCTTGTTTCCGGTCCAGGGAAGACATGGCTTGGCAGTTCGGGCTGGACTGTTCCCATGAGGCACAGGGTCAGACTGATTTGCATATAGCCATGTCTGAACTGGGGTGGCAGAGTGGGCTAAAGAACGGTGATGGATTAAACCCAGATCTTTTGACTGGGTGTGAGTGTTTGATTGATTCAGATGCTCCGTCCATCACCACCCCCTTTTGTACCGCTGATGGGAGTCACAGCACACCTTGGCCTTGATAGGATCAAAATTATTTCCCCTTATACCCACCCCATGTCTTCTTAGTGGGAATTTGGGAGTCTCCTTCCTTCTCAGACTTTATAAGCACCTTAAGAAATGCCTTCTCTTTACCAGTATTTCTTCCCTCTTTTCCCTCTTGAGGGCCTAACTTACACTTTCTTGATAACACCCCCCTGAGTGTGCTTGGATACCCTTGTGTGTACCAACAAATCAGCAGCCCTTCCACGCTATCTGGAATCAGTCAGCTTGAAGTTCACTAGTTGTTGTTGCAAAACTAAAGAACAAATACTCAAGATATGCTCCTTCATAATCAAATTCTATAGACCATAACAAGTATCCACTTCACTGCCCTCCACACAGCCCCCCAGTGCTCATAGAGAGTTGTCTATGAACTATTTCCAGCATTGTTGTGACTATGTGAGCCTCTTAGCTTTTTGTGATACTCTTCAGAAGAGAGATTGAACTTGGTTACTAATGCATGTTTCATGTGGGTGTATGAGTCTGCTGCACAAACTCTAGGGTCAGGAGTGTGTCCATACCCTGGATAGGCACCTACCCCTACAACCAAGATCCGAAATACTATGTCATCCCCTGCCACAAAGCTAGCACCACACCCTTAGGCAGGTTGTGGAGAAGGCCACCATGTGAACACCTCACCTCTTACTAGGGCTGCACTAGCACCTTATTGGCCTTCTGCTCCTCTAGGGTCAACTTATTTTTCTCCAGAGTGATTAAAGCGAGCTTAGTTACATACTGGCTGCTTGTTACTGAACTGCTGCAGGAGTACTGTCAGTTCGAAGGGGCCATACTGTGGATGTCCTAACTCCTAGTCCTGGAAGTTGCAAAGGAGTGTCCATATTGTGACAGGTTCTCCTCTGTATCCTCCTACTGTTCTTCATACCCCTTTGAGGTACTGATGTGCAGCTGCTGAACCTCTTCCCATGTCTTTAAGGTTGTGTGGAAATCCTTTTTCTTGGCTCCAGAGTCAACTGTAGCCCTCACTGCTTGCACAGTTGCTCAGCTCTCCATGACTCAAGGTCTCCATGGTAGCTGGCTCCACCACAATATTCCCCAAAAACGTAAAGTGCAAAAATAGGAATCAAACATGAATATGGAAAAAACGTACTCAATCAAAACATTATGCCAATTAGAAATTGAAAATTCAAATGTTTGCATTCATTTATAGTTTTTATTTTGACTTTTAAAACTGATTAGCAACTGCTAAACACAAGTTCTGAATTCCACCACTGAACACCAATGTAAGAAAATGGGTTATTATTTAGGCACTGAATTCAATCTGAGTAACACGGCCCCAAGTCCTCTCTTGTCAAACACACTGTTTCAATCATTTAAACCTGGGCTCAATCACTAGTAACCATGGCACAGAGCGGAAAGGCTTCACTTAGGAAAATTAGTGAAGTAATTAGCAACACTAAAACAGTTTTAAAAAATCGATTGTAGATTAGCAATTTGTACCATGTTTTAGGGGTTTAAAACTGGAGGAATAGGTGAATGTTTATTTAGAATACTAATCGGATAAGAAACAGTTTTGGTCAGAGCAAATTTCAGTTGGGTATCATCACCATATATTGAACAAGCATTGGCACACCGGTAGGTTTGCCTTGCATTTTCAATTATAATCCAAGCCTATTGGCTTTTCTTTGGCTTTAATGTGCTAATGGTTGCCTAATAGTGCTACAGGGATCCAGGTACTGGGGCTTAATGGAGGGAGGAGTTTACTTATATTTGTATGGAGAGGTGCAGTCTGTTTCTGTTGCTCCATCTTTCGCATTTACTGTGATCCTCAGAAATGGTACACATTGAAGCCCCGGTTTTCTTGCTGCTTTCAAACAAAGATTTTCAAATCCAATATGTTTCACCTTACCTGATCCTTTCTACAAAACTTGGACATCGGCAAAGACCTATCATAGTTGCAGAGATGATTGGCTAAGCCTCTACACTACTGTGTACACAACATGAGTTCACTAACACTAGTTTCTCGCTTCTGAGCCTGATATAATTTTAAGATATTTAAAGTTATTTATTTTGTTTCTTGGAACTGTCATACCACGACAACCACAATCAGACTCCCCCAGGATAGTGCGATCTGCAAACAAATTGCGGAATTGCCACTTTGGTAAAAATGCTGTGATTTTCACAAAAGTGGCTGCAGAATTAGAAATTTCTATTTTTATTTCCTGGTGATCGGCTCTTTGCGCAAGCCTGCTCAGAGTCTGCGCTTGTGGTACTCATTCTGCTGCTTGGCAGTTTTCATGGATGAACATATGGGCCTTTTCTGCCATCTCGTGGCTATGTGCGGAACAGTAATTGTAGCCTTAAAAGAAATAGTTTCAGAATGCTGATGTTTTTGTGATGGCTGCGGGTGTGTATTATTTATTTTGCACTTGTAGTGGTTTCACTCGTTGCAGCCTTGACTGGGGACTATTATTTTTCTCAAAACGGAAACATTACTGGCTGGCACCCATAAATAAAGATGTAATGCAGTCTTTAGAGTGTTATGCTTGTCCAGTTTTCTAGGGTCCCCACAAACTGCGATGTCGCATACCTGGGTTATCTGAAATGTAGCTGACCATCTCGGCCCTGCCACTCTGGTGCATGTATTGGGTTTCAAATTAATTTGTGTAATATTCGGAAACAATTCATATAAATTCTCTCAAGGTGGTGAATAGCATTAAGCGATCGTGGGGTAGACTAAGAAATTCGTCCACTTCCTCCACTAAAGCAAGTGCTAACTCAGCAAGAACTCTGTATTTTCTAGTTTAGAGGTTGTTTCTGATGTTGAGAGCATATGCTTATACTTTTCATTTTACATAAATATTAGTTAAGTACGGGGGTATTATAAGAAGACATTAATTCGGGCCCGCTGCTTGTGCCGCCTGCGGTGGGGACTGGAGGCTTAGTAAAAAACTAAGAAGAATATACTCAAAGACTTATCGCTGAGTTCACTGCACTTTATCGCAGCCAAAGTGGCGATAAATACAAGCTGGTCTTAACAGCCCATATCACCAGTTTACCTGCAAAAAACATTGCCAGAGATGACCCCGCAACTATCACTAATGAGATGCAGAGGTGTTCCTGTGCCAAAAGCCGCAACAACACCACACCGCAACATTCTCAACGACCAGCCAGATAGGCGAAAATATTTCAAAACATGCAATAAGGCGCATTAGCAGCAGGAAATCAACACCTGCTCTGACCTGATCTGTCGGATGACAGCCAGCACCAAAGAAGGGAACCCAGGCCAGAGCACACCTGAAGGGCAACAGATGCCATGGAGCACACGATCATACAGCACAGAGCCCCAACAGGGCCACAACACCCACCGCCACCACACCCAGGCCCCTCCTCCGGACCTATAGTACATAGAAAGGGGTCCCAGTTGGTACAGTGTAAGAGACACTAAACCACAGTTCCAAAATTGTAGAACAATGAAGAACTTTCTGAGAAAAATTACTTTGAGAAATGTTATTTAATACACATCCTCAATTGTAAATTAATTACAAATGCTTTACAGAAAACACAATAATTCATATTGCCCATGGGAAGAGGGGCGTGAGAAGGAAGGAGAGGTGAGAGGAGGGAGTGTGTTCAGGGTAGTGCAGAAATTAGATCAGTTGCAAAAGGAAAAAACAAGTGGTCTCATATACATTCAGAGTTAAGTACCACATGGACGTATATACATTGTCATTCTCGTATTATTATACAGTAAGAATATTCCTATCCCATTATAGGCTAACACAGCCAATCATGGTCTGTTGTTGATGGGTAGGGCATGCGAAGGGTGTGTCGATGTTTCAACCCCAGGGGTGCAGGCCAAGTTATGCCCTACTACGGGGTCTTCATCAGGACGAGTGGACGTGGGGTGTCGGGGTAGTGCAGAAGGGCACCTGTAAAGACAGACTATTTAATGGGGGGTTCTTGCATTTCTATTTCAAAGAGGTTTGATAATCACACCAAATTACCTAAAAAAGGCATGCCGAATCGCGTGACTCCGTCTAGGATTGGTAGTTGGCCCAGAAGGCTCCAAAATTCACGAGAGCATGAACCTAAAATGAAATTAGGCTTAAATCAGAATATGGGCAATCATACCGTGAGTCCCATAACAACAAAAATCCGCTAGTGTCAGAAAAAGTGCTCCCATTTAAAAGCATCATAGGAAACCCAGCCGGGTTAAAAATACATCCACTGTCAAACATTGGGGGATGCGACAACCAAACAAACATCGGGATAGACCCAAAATATCTAATTGTTTAAAGTGTGGGCAGCTACACAAAACCCTCCTGGCTAATACAGAATTAGCTGTGGTTACATGGCCACAAACATACACATCTGATTTCATATTTACCCAAAGTTCGAAATGAGCTTCAAAAAACGATGTCTGCCATCAATTATTAAAAGTGTGGGCGGCTACACAAAACACTCCTGGCTAATACAAGATTGCGTGTCCAACAACACACACATTTGATTTCATATTTACCCTAAGCTCCGAAAAAACTTCATAAGACGATGTCAACCGTCAATCCTAGGCACAGAACCTTACAAGTGATACCGGTTAAATCAGGCGATTATCGCCACAGTCCTTTACGTGATGCCTTAGCATTAAGCTGGCCTGCAGTAAAGGGAGAGTAGTGGGGAATAGTTTTAGTTTCAAAATAGTGTGTATTACCACGGGAAAGACTACACACTAGAACGTTTGGTTGTGACTCACCGCAAGCGCAGAGAAATAAATCTTTACTGGCTTCAAAGTTGCACTCAAGGTGGGGGGCACGGCTGGACGTTCGCGCTAGGCGTCTTAGCACGAGACCGTTTGTAAAGAATGAACGCGTCTCCAAGCAGCAGCTAAATGCATGCTCTACTGTTTAGCCATTGGCCCCCTACTAGGAAGTGAAGAAAGACTTTCACAAATTCGGGCCGGTCCAAATTAAGCCCCGAGGAAGGTTAACATGTAGAACGGTCGGTTTTAAAAACCTATTCGGATCGAACCTAATCAAGGGGTGATGTCATACTGAGCGCTTTGACCAAGACAGCAATACACTGAGACACAGTCTATTAACACGTTAAAACGTACAGCATGAATGAGAATACAATAACATGTGAAATACATCTTAAAGCCTTGCGTAAACTTGGGGTCAATAAATGAACACAGAAAACGTAGTAAAGTCTTTTTGCATTTTTCCGCAACACATGAAAAAGGTAATTACATTTTTTTTTGTTTGTAGGGGTACATGTGGTGACAGGATGGGGGACCACCACGTCTGATAGTCAATCACCATAAATATCCTGCTGCACAATCAGATACTCAGCAATGTCAGATAACCATGCATATTTCAAAAATCATCAAGTCACGAAAGTCAAAACATGATATACAGTACGAGGGAGAGAGGCAAAGCATGTAGATGAAAAACACATCAATTACAATATGACAGATACTCGTAAATACACTAATGTAAACATGCTAGCTGGGCGTAACTGTTATCCTGCTCGTTTAACCCATGACGCACAGTGTCCAAACGGGTCATCCACTTACTTTCCCTTAAATTTAGGATAGAGCCAATGCTGCCTCCCCTTGGTCCCAGTGTAACTTTTTCTAGAATGACCCATTGTAGTTGTTCCACGGTATGCCCAGCCCTTCTGTAGTGGTCTACTAGGGGAGCCCCAATCACGTCGCACCTAATCCTGCTCTGGTGCTGAAGGATACAGGCTTTTACTTTCTGCTATGTTTGGCCTACATAAGCCAAGCCACATGGGCACGTGATACAGTAGATCACGCAACTTGTGTTGCAGTTAGTGAAAGTTTTTAGGTCTATACTGTGGTGTTGGTAGTTAAACTGTTTGGTTTGTACACATCTTGGGCAGGCCTTACAATGTCCACATCTATAATTCCCAGTCATACTGGGTAGGTTCCACAGAGTTGGCAGGGATGGAGGCTCAGGCGTCGCCAGGTAGGAGCTTACCACCTGGTCTTTTATACTCCTTGATTTTTTGAAGGAGTGCATGGGTACCTGTGTTTGACCAATCTCCTCTGACACCAAATGCCAATACTTGTTAACGATTTTCCGTATGTTGTTGCTTTGTGTGCAGTAGGTAGTGACACAGATCATTCTGTCTTCTCTGTCGTCTCTTTTAGCTTGTGCGGTAAGTAGTTCATCGCGAGGGCTGTACCAAGCCTTCGGACCAACACTTAGGCAGTGCAGACAAAGACAGCAACCCTCGGAAAATGCACCAACCTCACAGACCCAGAACCAGAGAATGTCATTGCCCACTATATGCTCAAAGGGACAACCATCCTCCGCATCTTGACCACATTGTCCACAGGTTGACGGTACCAACACAGTGGACAACCAACATACCACCTCAGACAAAGCTTCTGGCCATGCTGCACGTGTCAGCCTCTGGTACTCTCCAACCAACAACCGCCTGAGACGGAGGAGTCACGCACCCAGGCCTCAATGCCCACCTGCCGACACCGGCGTGTATCAAAGATGGCCCACCATGTGCTGGTAGCCTCCTCAGACCATCACGGCCTCCGTAACACAGGCCCGCAGTACTCCTTACTCCTTCACATACTCTACCAGCAGGCAGAGCGGACAAGTAGGTCACACATTTGGAACTGAGTCTTGATTACACCATGGCAGAGAACATTAATTATGGCTGAGTTTATGTCACTATACTCCCTTCGATGTGGTGACACTAAGTCTGTGAATAGCATCACAACTAGGGGTGGGCGAAATTTGCGTAATCGGGTTACGCAAATCTTCGCGAAAATGTCAAAAATCTCTGTGAGCATGCGGAAATATCGCGAAGATGCGGAAGTGCTTGTCCCGCCTGTTCGCAATCTTTTTTGCATGATCGCGTTGGAAATGTGCCTCCAACTTATCCGTGCGGTCGCTAATGGGCGGTATCTTGTTTCCACTTGTCCCGCCCGCTTGCGATGCTATTTCCTGTTCGCGACTTCAGACTTTCGCAGTGTCTGATGGCGAGGCGAATGACGTGATCGCAATTGCGAACTCCCGCGAGATAGTGCAACCGGCTACCAACATCTCATGGAGCACAAAAACGGATCGGAAAACTCATCGGGGAACGCGGGGATCCCGGTAAGGCGATCGCACGTGCAAGAACGCATTTTCAAAGCGCGAACATGAAAAAAAATTCGCAATGCTGCAAATCGCAGAAATTTTTACATTTACGCACTCTCCTCAGAACACAGAAATGTCAAAATATCGCAATTTCCGCAAGCGGAACAGAATTTGATGCCCACCCCTAATCACAACCACACGTGCATGTGGTCCCATGCGGACTACTGCTCTGAGCCTACGCTGCGCTTGAGTAGGTCCCACAATTGGAACTGAGCATCGATTTTTCAAAGGCAGACTACATGTCATTGCAAGCAAGGAGAGGTGTAAGATGATGATGCTTTGAAGTCTGGATGAAAAAAGGATAATCGTTACGGAGGTGATTGAACACTACCGACAACTACCCTGGTGTCACTAACTCTGTGCATCGCGAGCCTACGACACGTGGCTGTGGGCCACTGCTGACCGCTGTCTCGGGCCTACACTGTGGTCCAGTAGGTCTCAGCATCTTGATTTAGCAATGGCGGAGCTCATATCAGTGCACCGGCATTGTCGCAGACTGCATCCCCTCTTAGCCCCGGTGCCACTAAGTCTGTTCCCCGACATTCATGGACACTCTCGGGTCAAACTTTGGTGGCGTCTGAGTCTATGGACTATGGGGTAGTTTTCATCCTCTTGTAGCTGATACCGAATTGGTGGTGTCAACGAGGCTGTAGCATTCCCCTCCTCCGTTCACTGCTTCCGGACGGCTACTGCCCTTTGCATCATGCCCTGGAGCACACCTTCCACTGTCCCCCGTGACCCTCCGCCACAGTCTCCTTGGAAATCGTCGAGGACCCGCTCAGTCTGCGTGGCCCTACCTCAGTGGACCGCAAGTCACCGTCCCTTGGCGGTGTGCCTGTGCTGGCCACTAACTCTGTGAAGCTCAAGTCAGGGACCCTGTTTGATTTAATATTTTATGGCCTCTGAGACAATGGCCTTGGGGTTGTCAACGCCATGTGTCTGTGGCCTGGTGCTGCCCGCAGCCTCCATCATCAACTGCGGTCCACCAGGCCTCACACATCCAATCGAGTCCTGGCCTTCCCGGACATGGCATCACCGCAGTAGGCACACACCACCATCACTAGGACCACCTCCAACTGCCATCTGCCAGAGTCGAAACAGAGGTACTGGCAGACAGACGGAGTTCCTCACACCTGTCGTGGATGCCATCATCTGCCAGATACCCTGCTCAGCACTCCAGGTGCCACTGACTCAGTGCACCGCAACCCATGGACCGTTACTGATTGAGTTTTGTGCTGTGAAGAAGTTGTGCAGCAATGTCACCTCAGGTAGTGTGGAGACCCTGGATGTTGATGAGGAAGATGATGCAGGTCTAAAACACCCCACTGCGTCTGCATCAGGAATATCTTGAAGGGACACAATCCTAGACATTTTCTTCACATGACCTCGCTCAGCTCTCGTGCCCCAACCTCAGTGCACTGCAACTCACGAACACTTCTGTTTGAATGTTGGGTGACCTCTGTACTTGCTCCAGCGGGAAACATCCTTTACCACGCAACTTTTACCACGCAGTGCTTTTACAACACAGGTTTTACAACTAAAACCATTACAACGCATTGCACTTTGGGGCGCTCTAGGATAAGTAATAGTTTAATTTACTATCCAACACCTTCCCTACTATCCACAGGGACTGGAGCTGGAATAGTAAATTAAACTATTCACTATCCAGCACCCCCCAAAGCAATGCGTTGTAATGGCTTGCGTTGTAAAACCTGCGTTGTAAAAGCATGCGTGGTAAAAGCATGCGTTGTAACAACGTACATCCGCTCCAGCTCCCTCCATGTTGCTCAGCAGTTGAATCTGTGTGCTGGTGATTTCCGTTTCGGTTTCAATGATGTCCACTGTTCAAGTTGTTGCCAGCACCAACCATTCCGTGCAGGCTGGCTTACACTAACCTCACACACATCCAGTACAGGTGTCACAGTACATGTGGCCCTGCCAATAAAGGGGCCGGGCGCACATGGCCATAGCCAGTTCCACATACTCTCTGCATGTGCCCCTGTGGTCTTGTTGTATGCATGAGGGCCCTGGGCCCTATAACATTACATTGTGCTGTGTACAGCGGACACAAACATGTCACCGCAGGCAGTGGGTTAGAACTTGGACATGTAGCTTTGTCGTCACCCACTCAATACATAGGAGGAGTGGACTGGGCCGTCGTACGCAGAGCCAACGTGGGTGTGTGACTGATAATTGCATGCCCCTGGGCATGGTTCTGTACTGGGAATGTGCATCTGCATGTGTGTCTGTGGCAGTTTGGGTCTCCTTTGTGGGGTGTAGGTGGTCTCTGAAGTGTATTGGACCACCAAGTATATGATCTAGTTCATCTTCCATAGGTTCAGACCCCACCCGCACCTGTTCGGCAATCTCCTTTTGGCATTCTGACACCTGGCATTGGGATAAACTAATTAGGTAAAACAACAATGGCAAACATATATTTTCAATTAAAAGTACACATATATTCTAGTTGCAATTACGGATAGTCCACAACATAGTATGGAAAAATATATTTATTTTATTTTTTATATTGATTCATGATATAGCTCATTCTTTTTTCTTCAACTGTGGTAATTCATTTAGTATATAAAGTTATGCGTGTATATCCACATTTTATATTCACAGATTATATACATGTCTCTTCAGCTCAAATCGGAAAAACGTGATGAATAATAAACAATGATTTCATGAAAACAACGGATAATTTGATGATGGCAAGGGGCAGAATAGGAACTACGCGCGTTTCGGCACTGCCGCCTTCATCAGGAAACCGTCTATTTGCACAACTATTAAATAGAAAAAGAAAATTCAAAGCAATAAATTATTCATTTACACAAAAAAATAGATGCACCTAGAACATTTACTGCGTATACTATTTGCATTAGTCAATTTATATTTACAATATATACAGAGCATCAATTTCTAACAGTTTTTTTTACTATCTACACATCATGATTAGACCTGTTATCTAACCATAGATCTAGTTAACCTATATCTGCATGTTGTTGCCTTATTACACCAAACTCATTTGCAATTCATATTCAGGCTTTTACTCAAATATATTCAAACTGGAAAAATGCATTGGGGAACATTGAAGATCAAATAAAACAAAGATGAAAGAGAAACAAAGAGATGCATAGATGAAAAGAAAAAGAATAGAAAATAAAAAATAACAATAATTGGAAGAGAAAGTAGACTGTTAGAGCAAACAACAAAGCCCATAAAGCTGGGCCTACCAAGGATATTAAATGAACTCATCACATAAGTCTTTTTATTTTAAATGAGTCTTAAAGTTCATTTTATTCTTATGATTCTATACTGCGATTTGATCACATACACTGACTCTTAACACCGACTAATGTTTTAGGCATATACGTTGGAGGTCCTGTAGTGGGCTCTCATATTGGAATTGTCATAACTAAAAGGTATAGAAGTTACTTCGGATTGGCCTAAAGATATCAATTACTAACTGAAAAGTCCACCATTACTCACCTAAATATATTGCGCTTTAAGAACTTGTGAATTGCTTTGTTAGTATTCCATCTGACTAGGCAAATGTTATCTGGAAAGGGTGACCAAAAAGTAAGTTCTGTATAAGCATATAGCCTCATTCTAATACTGTATAATCATACTTATAAGGCAATTGTCCAGTTCTATTACTTACTTTTGAATAGGTGAGCTGCACATGGTGCTGTGAATACTTCTGGATTCTTTATAGTACACCGAGTATAATTATGCGATAGGTGAGTTTGTTTCCATGCTAGAATATTCACACAGAAAAAAGGAGAAGGAGGGAGAAAGGTTTTGGCAATCACCGCATTGTTATTTAAGTTGTGTAATTTTATTTATTGGACATAGGCAGCATATTAAGCACTTTACGGATACTTACTTAAAACAGTAGCTTAAAGATGGTACTGGTAATTTTCTTATTTTTCAAAATAAAAGTATTTGATACATATGTACCATGAAATGAACTGTTCTCGATCTGCATGATAGCAAAAGAGGAAGAGTATTTAGAAATTATTAACTTCGGGACATTTCGATTAATCGATACATCACGCAGTTATTATATGTGCTAAGGATCCATTCTTCCTTCAAGATGTATAGTACTATTTTCCGCCTGATGGTTTACTTATGTGTAAACATATAAAGCTACCGAACCCTGGTCGCTACTAATATCATAACCTCGCAGGGCACTTCACTGTAAACAAGAGGAAAAAGCCATATGTGAGTAAATAGTAAAATGATGCACTCATAATTTTACTGTAACCATGATTATGTGTGTTATTAAAACATCCTTACTTGAATATAGACTTGATACGCTGTCCTCAAACGATAATTGCAGCAAGGGAACCTCAAGATTGAATGGAGAGGAGACCGGTAGCGTCTGAAAACGACAAAATGACAATAGCGCTAACTACCTAAGTGAGTTGATAAGAAAACCCATATAATGACTTATGGGATCGTATTTGAAAATGAACAAGTAGCAGTAAGATTCGCTACCTAGTAAAATCGATAGAAAAGCCCATATAGTAACTTGTAAAAATGGCTGATATTAAAAGTGGCGCATCAATTAAACTATACTATTTCCACTTTGTTCATTTGCTCACCTCTGGATGTATACATTCGCCCGTTAACCCGGCTACAGCAAGAAAAACTCCATGTGTGGGAACGCCATCATTAGAATCACGTGCCTCATCGCATCCTTATAAAGATCTCGCGAGGGTGATAATACGCTAAACGAACTCAGGTTAAATGACGAACTGACGCCAGCTACTGCGGCCGCCATATTGGAGGAGGATGTTGTCTCCCATATGTATTCCTAATTTCTATATTTTTCTACCTTTGTCTTAAATGACGGACTAATGTCAGCTTCTGTGGCCGCCATATTGAAGGAGGATTGTGTCTCCCATATAGGTTCCTAAGTTCTATATTTTTCTACCTTTATCTTATGTCTAATACCATCTAGAGCACAAATACAGATTCTCCACTTAAATTCCGGCCAATAGATGTGTATTCCGCTACTACCGGTTTCTTTCTCTTAAGAATGTTGATCAGACGGGAAATAGAGACGTGATCAAATGAACGCCGTATTCCATAATGGCATTACGTGATATTGCATACTTTAAAATGTATATATCTATTCATTGAATTTTTGTGCAATAAAACATATCTCAGTTTGGCCATATCTCTGAAATTCATTTTTGATTAAATAAATTTTATTCATCCCATTTGCGAATGTTCACTATATAATACCTGATCTGTAAAAGTTATCGATAGATCTATGAAAATTATCGATAGATTTTCAACATGTATACATACGTATGTGCATTTACTATTCAATGCAATGTTTTATTGCACATAAATTCAATAAATAGATATTTAAATTTTAAAGTATGCAATATAACGTAATAACATTATGGAATACAGCGTTTATTTGATCAAGTCTCTATTTCCTGTCTGATCAACATTCTTAAGAGAAAGAAACTGGTAGTAGCGGAATACACATCTATCGGCCGGAATTTAAGTGGAGAATCTGTATTTGTGCTCTAGATGGTATTAGACATAAGATAAAGATAGAAAAATATAGAACTTAGGAACCTATATGGGAGACACAATCCTCCTTCAATATGGCGGATGCAGAAGCTGACGTTAGTCTGTCATTTAAGACAAAGGTAGAAAAATATAGAAATTAGGAATACATATGGGAGACAACATCCTCCTCCAATTTGGCGGCCGCAGTAGCTGGCGTCAGTCCGTCATTTAACCTGAGTTCATTCAGCGTATTCTCACCCTCGCGAGATCTTTATAAGGAGAAGATGAGGCACGTCATTCAAATGATGACATTCCCACACATGGAATTTTTCCCGCTGTAGCCGGTTTAACGGGCGAATGGATACATCCAGAGTTGAGCAACTGAACAAAGTGGAACTAGTATAGTTTAATTGATGCGCCACCTTTACCATCACCCATTTTTACAAGTTACTATATGGGCTTTTCTATCGATTTTACTAGGTAGCAAATCTTACTGCTACTTGTTCATTTTCAAATACGATCCCATAAGTCATTATGGGCCAGATGTAGGTAATACATATTTACCGACTCTTAAATACCGAATTTTACCGATTCGGTATTTAAGAGTCGGTAAATATGAAGGTGGAGATGTAGGTAATTCCAAATTGAGAATTACTGAATCGTTAGGATTCGTATTTACCGATTCGGTAAATATCGAATCGGTATTGCCCATTGATTCCTAAGGGCCATGAAGCCCATAGGAATCAAACGGCAATACCGATTCGGTATTTACCGAATCGGTAAATACCGAATCCTGCAAGGGTGCAGGGGGTGTCACTTTGACACCCTCTAGCCTCCCAATTCCGGACTTGTGTGCCATGTGGCACACAGACATGCCCTAAGGGCATGTCTGTGTGTCACATTGCACAGGTGTGCATGCACACATGTGCATGCACACCAGGATTCGGTATTTTACCACCCAATTGGATTGGGTGGTAAAATACCGAATCTGAAAGGCCTTTGGGACTCAGAGGAGTCCGACCTACATCTGGGTTTTACCAAATCGGTAAAATTACCGATTCGGTATTTTACAGAATCTGTAAATTTACTGATTCGGTAAATTTACCGAATCTGTAAAATGATGCCCCTACATCCCAATCACCAAATACCGGTCGGTAACGGCCGAATTCGGCCGTTACCGACTGGTATTTGGGCTCCTACATCTGGCCCTATATGGGTTTTCTTATCAACTCACTTAGGTAGTTAGCGCTATTGCCATTTTCTCGTTTTCAGAAGCAATTGGTCTCCTCTCCATTCAATCTTGAGGTTCCCGTGCAGCAATTATCGTTTGAGGACAGTGTATCAAGTCTATCTTCAAGTAAGGGCGTTTTAATAACACACATAATAATGGTTACAGTACAATTATGAGTGCATCATTTTACTATGTACTCACATATGGCTTTTTCCTCTTGTTTACAGTGACGTGTACTGCGATTTTATGATATTAGTAGCGACCAGGGTTCGGTAGTTTTATATGTTTACACATAAGTAACCCATCAGGCGGAAAACAGTAGGATACATCTTGAAGTAAGAATGGCTCCTTAGCACAATAAATAACTGCGTGATATATCGATTAATCGAAATTTCACGAAGTTAATAATTTCTAAATAGTCTTTCTCTTTTGCTATCATGCAGATCGAGAACAGTTCATTTCATGGTACATATGTATCAAATACGTTTATTTTGAAAAATAAGAAAATGACCAGTACCATCTTTAAGCTACTGTTTTAAGTAAGTATCAGTGAAGAGCTCAATATGCTGCCTATGTCCTATAAATAAAATTGCACAACTTAAGTAACAATGCAGTGATTGCCAAAACCTTTCTCCCCCCTTCTCCTTTTTAGGTTTTGCCTGGGGCACGGAGCTTTAGCTCCGCCCCCAGGAGAAATCTTTAGTTTTCAGTATGGGAGACTTGAATCCGCCCTCTATTCCATTGGCTAGCTCCATAAATGGAGGCTAGCCATTGGAACAGAGATCTGTCCGTCAAGGTACGACCAGATTCGGGGGCGTTACCGTGATTTTTTCCCTCTCCACCCTTTTTGCATCGTCATCGGGCGGTGGGCGGGGTTTATTTTATTTTTTTGTCCACGTTTGTTTTGGCCATTTTGCGGCCGGAAGAAGTCCAGGTGAGTGCTTTGTTTTTTTCTTGTTTCTTGTTCTTGCCTTATGTCTTCCCGCCCCCCTCCCGCTCTCCGTGCCTGTCCTTGTGTCTGTTCCCACTCCCCCCCACCCGATTGCTCGCAATGAAGCATGCACCACTAAACCCCAGCACAGCGAGGCACAAACCAGCCCGAGGGAGGGGGCGGGGCTCTCAAAAGCTCCAGGCAGCGGCGCCTCGGTCAGGAGAGGAACGCGGAGCTGCACCAAGCGTGGAGAAAAGGTACACCATGTTCACCGCCCGGTCCCCCGCGTGGATCATGGCCACACCAGGTACCCAAGATGGCCGAAGAGCGCCTGACTATCGAGCGCAAAATGGCGCTAACCGACCCACCGCTAACGGGCTCAAGATCATGCCCACCCAGCACAGCTAGCCGTCCGGCCGGCCATGCCAGGTAAGAGCGCTACTCCCTCCCTTCCCCCGGTTAACCACGACCCAGGAGGACCATATCCCAACCCCGAGTCGGGTAAGGGGTGGGAATTCAAGAGGGGGGTGCATGCTACGCCTGCCAGGGAGGAGGACGCGCTCACGGGAACGCTGAATTAGCCGCAAAATAGATTCGGCCCATCTTCGGCCAATGTTCGAGCCTCGGGGTGTAGCAACATTACGGTAAAGAGTGTCTGGAACATTCTAACAGGAAGTGGACACAGCACTTTCACCTCAACCATTAGGGAAGTTCACTGCGCTGTGACTGCTTCCGCTGCCATGCAGATGAGGAGCGACCACGGACCATTTCCGTCAAATCGTCCAGAACCCCATAAAAGCGGGGTTACCATGTGCGGAACTCTCGTCCCGGGGGTGGTTATGAGAAGGGGTAAAATCCGGCCCAGTTCGCCCCTTCACTAGCCGCGGTGGTGGGGTCGGTTTGGCCCACCCCTCACTGTAGCAGTCCCAGTGAGCTGCCACTTACGACGATCCACCGTGTGACCTTGGGCATCGTGGTACCACAGCCGAGTGACTGACGTAGATTCCGCTTCTTGTTATGACAGCGCAGGGCGTGTCTGTAGCCACCATCACCTGTGCATGGGGCAGTGATGTCTGACACTGTGATACAGCCACTTGTTAGTGTCTGTAGTAGCCAGCCTTGTGACACCCATCACTGCTGGAACCTACCACCCGAGGCTGCGCGTTGGGGTGGGGGGGGGAATGATGCTTTCTGAGCAGCAGCGTGTCTGTTGTAGCAAGCCTGGTGCCACACAGCACTGTTGGAACCTACCACATGAGGTAGGTGGGGGGGGCTTCTCTGAGCAGCAGCGGTGTCTGTGGTAAAAAGCCTTGTGCCACCAAGCACTGGTGGAACCTACCACATGAGGCGGGCGGGGGGCTTCTGTGAGCACCAGCGGGACTGTGGGAACAAGCCACGTGCCACCCAGCACTGCTGGAACCTACCATGGAGGCTGCCAGGTGGGGAAGGGGTGGGGGCGGGGTCTCAGCATCAGTGGTGTCTGTGGAAACAAGCCTTGTGCCACCCAGCGTTTTGCATTACGTGTGTTCTGTTTTGTGTAAATCTGAATTGTACACCAGGGGTCTGCATCATGTTGCTGATTTGTGTGTCTAGTGTGCATCTCGTTGTGTTGTGTCTGTATATGCTACCTCTAAATCGGATGGGTTGTCTGTATGTGTTTTGTGCTGTTTGTTGTCTATGTCCTGTTTCGTATGTGTCACCAGGTGGTGTTGTAATATATTGATGGTCCTGTATGTGGGTCTGTGGGGTGTGCTGTTCTTTGTGGTGTCTGTCTATGTTCTGCGAGTGTTTCACTGTCTCTGTGTGTTTGAGAGTCGTGTGGGCCTGTAAGTGCTGTGCTGTGTTGTGTGTGTTGTGTATGCCTGTGCCCTGCTTGTGCTGTGTGTGGGTTGTCTGAGAGACTCGTCTGTTCACATGAGTTGTGGGTGTTTTAATCTTTAAAATATGATGCCTTTTTTATTTTATGTTTTATTTGGGCATTTATATTAGAGCGTTGTTCTGCGCATTGCTTTAATGCACGGGGAGGCAGTAAGTGATTCGCAGGGTGTGGCGTTGAGGCACTGGTTGGCACCTGGCTGCTGGAGTCCGAAGTGGTATGTCTGCCATCACCAGGCCACGTCTACTATCTCCCCCGGTGCTACTTTCCCTCCCTGTGTTGCTATCTCCCCTTGCGCTGCTCTCCCTCCCTGTGTCACTATCTCCTCCTGCGCTGCTATTCCTCCCTGTGTCGCTATCTCGGCCCTGCACTACTCTCCCTCCCTGTGTCGCTATCTCCTGCTGAACTACTCTCCCTCCCTGTGCCATTATCTCCCCCTGTGCTACTCTCCCTCCTTGTGTCACTATCTCCCCTAATCTGCTCCCCCTCCCTGTGTCGCTATCTCTCTCTGCAGTACATGGGAGGAAGAAATGTTCAACTCAACACTGGAAAAAGTGTGGGGTTCAGAGACCGTGAGAATGAGGGGCCTGAAATAGCGTAGAACAAGAAGTGGTGGATAGTTCGGGAAAAAAGGGGAGAGTTGGTTTGTCATGAGTGATCCGCCTGTTGCCTGCTTGTGACCCTGTTTTCGTGCCTCTGTTGCCTGCTTGTGACCCTGTTTACGTGCCTCTGTTGCCTGCTTGTGGCCCTCTTTACGTGCCTCTGTTGCCTGCTTGTGACCCTGTTTTCGTGCCTCTGTTGCCTGCTTGTGACTCTGTTGCCTGCTTGTGACCCTGTTTTCGTGCCTCTGTTGCCTGCTTGTGACTCTGTTGCCTGCTTGGGACCCTGTTTTCGTGCCTCTGTTGCCTGCTTGTGGCCCTCTGTACGTGCCTCTGTTGCCTGCTTGTGACCCTGTTTTCGTGCCTCTGTTGCCAGCTTGTGACCCTGTTTTCGTGCCGCTGTTGCCTGCTTGTGACTCTGTTGCCTGCTTGTGACCCTGTTTTCGTGCCTCTGTTGCCTGCTTGTGACTCTGTTGCGTGCTTGGGACCCTGTTTTTGTGCCTCTGTTGCTTGCTTGTGACCCTGTTGCTTGCTTGTGACCCTGTTTTCGTGCCTCTGTTGCCTGCTTGTGACCCTCTTTTCGTGCCTCTGTTGCCTGCGGGGGGGCTCGTAGTGTGTGGGGCTCGCAGTGTGTGTGCGGGGGGCTCGCAGTGTGCGGGGGGCTCTGTGTGTGTGGGGGCTCTGTGTGGGTGTGTGTGGGGGGGGCTTTGTGTGTGTGGGGGGGGCTCTGTGTGGGTGTTTGTGTGTGTAATTTGCGAGAGATAAAGCTAGTGGCATTGTAAATGACAATGCCATTTATTTATGTTAAAAAAAAACATAAATCAAAATAATGTGAAGAGCAATGCCAATAGCTTTAACTTTAACAAAGGCAAAACCATTGCATTGTAAATGCTTGTTTTCTGTGTGAATATTCTAGCATGGAAACAAACTCGCCTATCGTATAATTATACTCGGTGTACTATAAAGAATCCAGAAGTATTCACAGCACCATGTGCAGCTCACCTATTCAAAAGTAAGTAATAGAACTTGGCAATTGCCTTATAAGTATGAGTATACAGTATTAGAATGAGGCTATATGCTTGTACGGAACTTACTTTTTGGTCACCCTTTCTGTTGGAAATAAAACAGCGATAATGTTAAGCATTCGCTGAAGACATGCTATTGTGTCTTCAGTGTAGTTTTCCCGCTCATACTTGCAAATATGGCCGGACTCCATCTTGTTTTCTAGTGTCCATTTTGTACGCCATACTTTGCCATGTGCTCGCCACGAGGCAAGTCCTACCTCGCTGATTGTCACCCCTGGAGTTTGCCCAGCAACAGGCTATAAATAGTTCCAGCTTGTTTAGCGCATTCTCAGTACGTGTAACATCTGTTTCTGCTTAGAGAGGATTGGAATGTGCATTCGAGGGGTTCCATGAACCGTTAACTCCACCCATGTATCGATCATGTCTGAGAAATGTCCATATATGGCTGTAAATCATGCTTTCTGAGTTGTAACCGCCCACTTATGAGCCCCTTCATTGTGTATAAAAGGGGACCGCATGTCCGAGTTCTTTGTGCTACCTTGTACAATACTGTAGAGTGTTGTGTGGGCTGTAGTACCACCTTTAAAGGTTTATTAAACTATGTTTTTGTATTTCCAGTTTCCGTGCCAATTTCTTATGTAGTCTGAGCACTTTGCGTACAGAAGGGCGAACCCTTTTTCGCACTCGCTGGCCTTGCTGAGGCCTGTACTCATCATTTCCAGATAACCTTTGCCTAGTCAGATGGAATACTAACAAAGCAATTTACAAGTTCTTAAAGCCCCATATATTTAGGTAAGTAATGGTGGACTTTTAAGTTAGTAATTGATATCTTTAGGCCAATCTGAAATAACTTCTTCACTTTTTAGCTATGACAATTCCATTATGAGAGCCCACTACAGGACCTCCAACGTACATGCCTAAAGCATTAGTCGGTGTTAAGAGTCAGTGTATGTGATCAAATCGTATTATCGAATCACAAGAATAAAATGAACTTTAAGACTCATTTAAAATAAAAAGACTTAAGTGATGAGTTCATTTAATATCCTTGGTAGACCCAGATTTATGGGCATTGTTGTTTGCTCTAACAGTCTACTTTCTCTTCCAATTATTTTTTATTTTTGTTTTCTATTCTTTTTCTTTTCATCTATGCATCTCTCTGTTTCTCTTTTATCTTTATTTTATTTGATCTTCAATGTTCCCCAATGCATTTTTCCGGTTTGAATATATTTGAGTAAAAGCCTGAATATGAATTGCAAATGAGTTTGATGTAATAAGGCAACATCATGCAGATATAGGTTAACTAGATCTATGGTTAGATAACAGGTTTAATCATAATGTGTAGATAGTAAAAAAATCTGTGAGAAATTGATGCCGTGTATATATTGTAAATATAAATTGACTAATGTAAATAGTATACACAGTAAATGTTCTAGGTGCATCTAATTTTTGTGTAAATGAATAATTTACTGCTTTGTATTTTCTTTTTCTATTTAATAGTTGTGCAAATAGACGGTTTCCTGATGAAGGCAGCAGTACCGAAACGCGCGTAGTTCCTATTATGCAGCTTGGTATCATCAAATTATCCGTTGTTTTCATGAAATTATTGTTCATTATTCATCATGTTTTTCCGATTTGAGCTGAAGAGACATGTAAATAATCTGTGAATATAAAATGTGGATATACATGCATAACTTTGTATACTAAATGAATTAACACAGTGGAAGAAAAAAGAATGAGCTATATCATGAATCAATATAAAAAAGAAAAGAAATATATTTATCCATACTATGTTGTGGACTGTAATTGCACCTAGAATATATGTGTACTTTTAGTTGAAAATACATATTTTCTACTGTTTAGCTAATTAGTCTTCTATCCCTACGTATAGCAACTTCATTTGTTTAGTAGGGGTCCCCATATTTTTCCAAAAAGGACCTGGCATTGGGATGCCATGTGTGGGTCGGTGAAGTGTTGGGAGCCAGCCCTGCTTGCGGGTGCTTCCTGCTGTATGGTCTGTTCTTCTCTATGTAGCTTGGTTGCCCTGGTCCTGGTGGTGGGTTGCGTGGGATGTCAATGGGCTGTTGTAGGGTTTTGGTGTAGAAGGTGTGGTGGTCCTCTCCGGCATCACTGATGAGTGGCCTTCTCTGCTCTGCTGGAGGAGTTGTGTGTCCCTGTTGGACCTGGCAATATTGGCGTGGGTCTCCCTTCCATTTTTTGCTGTTGCCTCATGTTTTTTTTGCTGGTGTTAGATGCTTTGTGCACTGTGCCACTGGTATTCAGTGCCATAGTGCAAGTGCTCCCTACTGTAAATTGATGTATCAATCAGTGGTTCCATGTTTGGCTATTAGGTTTACTTGTCAGACCTTAGTCTAGTGCACTGAGTGTGCCAGGGCGTGTAATCCAAATGCTGCTGGTGGGCCTGCAGCACTGGTTGTGCCACCCACAGAAGCAGCCTTGTAAAATGTGTCTAAGGTCTGCCATTGCAGAGCCTGCATGCAGTCTGATACTGGCATGCTGACTGGGCAAGAGCACCCACTTCCCAGTACCAAAACCTTCACTTTTCTTCATATCAGTCACCCCTATGGTAGACCCAAGGGCAGGGTGCATTGTAAGTATAAGGTAGGACAAGCCCTGATGTGTGTGGCATGTCCTAATAGTGAATTACAGCCATTTTCATTTTTCACTATTGCAAGGCTACCTGTTTTCCATACGCCAGAATGGGCTGTTAGAGTTATTACATTTTATAATCCTAACTGCCTCAGAGAACATGGTACAAAATTCGAGTTTAGTATGCCAGAGCTCAGAATAATAAAATACATCTTTTAGTAAAGTTTATTTTAATATTCTGTGTTTGCAAATACCACATTAGAAAGTAGGTATTTGCTTGTCTAACCATTTAAACCTGCCTCTGCTAGTTTGTGTATTCCTATTTCTGGTTTTGTGAGTGACAGGGCTGAGGAATTCCAGGAGACAGGCTGAGTCACCCAGTGGTGAATAGAGAGATCTGCATCTAGATGGGAGGGAGGAGTCACACCTGAACCTTGAATAGGGCTGTGCCTGCCTTCCACAATGGTGGCTCCACCTCCTGTGGGGCGTCTGATGTGCCTGCCCTGCACTGTAAAAGGAAAGGAGAAGTCTGGTAAACAGAGTGCTTCAGAACTGGTTTGGACTGGGCAAAGGCCCCTCTCCCCTCAGAGAAGAAAGGATATCTGGGTATAAATATTGGGACCCTGATCCCATGAAATTAGATCACTTTTGGACTACAAGAAGAAACCTTTACTGAGTAGAGGAACCTGAAGAAACTTAGGAGAGACTATTCCCAAGCTGAAGTGCTGCTTGGGGGATTGGCCTGCAGTGGTTGCCTTACTGCCAAAGGAAGGAGAAAGGAACTTTGTGTACTTTGCTTTCAACTTGTGAAGGATCTCCAAGGGCTTGGAAAAGAGCTTGCCTCCTGCTGAAGTCTCAGGGACAACAGACTTCACCCCCAGCTCCCGTGTTCTTTTGGAAGTGCCTGCTGCTTTTTTGGGCCTTCTGAAGAACTGCGTGTCGCAAGGAACTGGAAGCGCGACTCAACAAGAAGAAGCATGCCGCCGTCACTGTGCATGCTGTCGCAACTCCGAAGGAGGGTGTCGACACTGGAACTGTCGCACTACCCGGCATCGGAGTTGCAACTCCGAAGAAGGAGGGCGTCGCACTGCACCGCATTAGGAGAAGAATCTCGCAACGAGGTCAGAGCGTGTCGCCGTTGCTTTGCCTGCCATCGCAACTCCGAAGGAGGGTGTCGCCGCTGGAACTGTCGTATTGCACCGCATCGATCAAGAGCACTTCGCATCCCCGAGAAGCGCGCCGCCGTCGGAGCTGCTGCCATCGCATCTTGGATGTTGCCGCTGTAGTTGTCGCATCGAGCGGAAGCTTCACGCATCATGGAGAAAGGCGTCGCCGCTGGAGCTGTTGCCGTCGCATCGTAAGGGTGTCGCCGCTGCAGTCCACGCATCAAACCGAGAACTTCTCGCATCCCCGAGTAGCGTGCCACATTGGGAAGATCTTCACATCTTTATTTCTTTGCACCTGACTTTGGCGCATTTCACATCGCTGCAACATTGCTTGTCGTGGAAGCGCAACGCAACTCAAAGTACATTGATGCAGAGTGTCGCATCTAAGAACTGAACTGAACTAAAGTTAAATCTACCATCTTAAAGTAATCATGGTGTGTATTTTTGTCGTTTATGGTCTTGTGGTAATGCTATATAAAATCTACTTATTTTTTATATAAAACCTGTGTGGTGTCCATTTGTAGTGTTGTCACTGGGTCGCTGTATGTGGTCACAACTGCTTAACTTAGAAGGCCTCTGAAATAAGCCTTGACTGCTTGTGCCACGCAACCTAAAGGGTGAGCAGGGGTTATTTTAGTTGTGTAATCCCCTTGTCCTGACTAGAGTAGAGGGGCCCTTTTTGTCACAAGTACCTACCTGTGCCAACTAGAGACCTCCAAATCTAACAGTCCCTCTGCAATGTGAAGGGGAGCTGCATGTTGACATTGTGTTCACATGTATGCATTGTTCTTGTTTACATGCAGACTGTATGACGACATTGTAACTGTTTTGGAGGTGCTGGATTTAGATGCGGGACAGTAGACATTTGGACAACATGACGGATGTGAGGTTGTATGCATACATTTCGATTTCACAGTTTCCAGCTCTGTCAGATGTGTCAGATCTGTCAGATGTAGTAGGCCTGTTTCTTTGCGTGTGCAGATATCGTCAATGTGAATGTGCTGTATTGCTATGTGTGTGTGCTGCAGTGGGCCACGGAGATCAGGGACATGATCCAGGGTCATTGTGGGTGTGCAGTGTGCTACACATTGTTTAGCATGTAGGCCATTGTGCCCATCTCCCCGTGCCCCCCCAGTCCCTGGCCGTTATTCACACTGTTGATGTTGTGTCAGGTCCTCCCGAGCTGTGTCCGGACTCCCGACTCCTTGCACCGTCTCCACACTGATGACTGTGGCCTCCGTTTCCTCCAGCTCCTCCTGTGGCACAGGACTCCGACCTCCTGTCACAGTTGTAGCCTTCCTGTTGGCAGCCGCTTTGTGCCTGGTTTAGATTTTCACATCATGCCAGCGCATCTTTGCCTCCTCCATTGGCCCTCGACTCTCTGATTGCATTCACGGTAGTCTAATTGTGGGTCAGTTGATGGTAGTGTTCTGTTACCTCCTTGACGCTGATCTGGTTTTCCTATGGAATGCACCCGTCTTCCTCTTCCTCTTCTCCTTGGCCTTCCCCGAACCTGTTGTTCCTTGCTAGTTGTCTTGGGGGGATGTGGGGTTCGCGTTGGCCTCTGCACTCGGTCAGGGTGCATCCATGTTGCTACGCACTTTGGATTGTTTTTGGTGTGTTGTTCTTGTAGCTTTTATAGTGCATTTTTCCCCCAGACACGTGGGATTTGCTGGCCTGCCGCTGGTTTTCCCTGCTATTTGTATCGCGATTGGCCTCATCGCAACTTTTCTTGCATTCTTGTTTCACATTTTTGTGGCATGGCGTTGATTTTACGCAGTTATTTGACGCGTTATCTGGAGACCATCGCATGGTACCGCCATGTCGTGAATGCTTAGTTAAAACAGTGTAATTGTCCCACAATAGACTGCGATGTTGAAAGTTACTTTGTTACTTTTGCAATGGTTATCACACGTTCTTGAAAATATGCCCCTAAGAATATTTGTTCACCGCTCCCCCAACCAGGGCACTGCAGCCCACCATCACCTTACCCCAACCAAGGCACTTGTGCCCTTCCAACTCACAAACACCTATCTAAATGCATAAGTCTGACAGGCCCGCACCTTCTGTGATGATAGCTCTCGGTTTGCTCAGCGCTCTGCATTTGCCAGTCTCTTCCAGACCTCAGTGGTGCAGACGGGGCCCTCCAGGAAGTGCAGCTCACAGACGTGGGATGTAGCTTTTCAGCAGCACCACTTCTTCACAAGTGTGGTTCACAAGTGTACTTCCACTCAAAGAGTCTGCAACAGTCCCTCCTCTGCTTTGTCTCCCAATCACCTGGTGTGGGCTGCTTTCCTCTCCCCAGAGCAAACCGTGAACCACCACTCATGCCAGGGTCACGCCCCGACTGATGTGCCCCACCTGATACAACAGTCCACGGAGGTATGGGAGCAAGTGGTGACCGGAGTCTTGAAGAGTCTTGAAGAGACTGCCCTTCGCCAGGGCCCTCTTTATTTGGAAGCTGCTGTCCTTTAGCCGTGTTAGTGAGGATATGTCTGTGGTGCGCTGAAGGGAGAGGAGGGTGCGACACTGGGGGACCTCTACCTGGAAGAAAGTATAGCAAACACCATCAGACACTTTAAACATGCCTATTTCAAAGTGGAACACTCTGCTCAAATTAAATAGTTAACATTGACTTTAGGCTGAAAAGGAATGATTAAGCCTAATAGAAAGTGCCACAATAATGCAGCAAAAGTTACATTTTTGTGTCGCAAAATGTCAATTTTTGTGCCACAAAACTTGCAAATCTATGACGCAATATCCTGGGGGGTTGGCATAGTATGCTGCGATTTACCCCCATAAAGCCACGACCAGCATTATGCTATTACGGGCACTGGTAAATCATGCATAACAATATGTCATAACTCACCACCAAAATGCAAAAGGCTGCAGTACAGCTGGTGCTGGAGATATCGCTGGTTAAAATATGTCAAAAATGACTACATTAATCAACAGATGCCCAGAGTACAGCAAGAATTCCCACAATACTGCCAGGGTGAACATTATCGCAGGGTCGACCACGATTGAACCGTAGTTGAACACAATGTACGATCATTATTTTCACAATGTTGCCAGGCATTCCATGATGGGGCATATGTCAAGAATGATAACGATTTTGTCAGGACCAGCATAATTCCAGAGATAGGCTCCAGTGCATCATGGAAACCCCACAGCATTTACCAGCGTTATGCCAGAGCAAGCATGTTTCCAAGGGTGGGCTACATGCCATGATTCCCTTAAGGTGCCACCAAATACCTCTATTATATGAGGGCATGCACACGACAATGGGGGTGGCAGCAACCCAACCATGACTACAAGCTGCCAAGAATTGCCATCAATTACCCAAGGCCAGAATGCTACCAGATGTAGTTAATGGGCATCACCCGAGGAATGCCACAAGTGACTAAGAATTACCACCAGTATGCGAGGGCGGCTTACACATACTTTTCACTGGGTCTGCATTTGACATTTAGGTTTGGGATATACAAGGAACAATAATGCAAATTCCTGCAACAAATAAGATACCAAGAACATTTGTGGCAGAAAAAAATAATCACAGAACACGGACGATGCATGCAGAAAAGAATGCATGGTTACAGCAATTAAAAACTCACGTTAACACAAGGCAGTCTACTCTCAATTCATCATAAATGGGTACAAGACCTAAAGAAATATATCAGCATGAAAAACAAGAGGCATGTGGTCTGAGAAATTACTTTCAAGGAATGAATACCCTTTATGATTTAAAGGCACAGAGTAGGCGGGTGCCACATTTCTCTGCTCCCTAGGCACTATCTTAACAAGGCCTGCTGAGTGTAAGGCTGCAGATGCAACCTAGCGCTGGAAAGAAAACACTTGCCAGTAACTGTTAGAGCGCTTCACAAATGTGCCCTGTCTGCAAGCATCGCATTCAGCAGTATTTGCTCTAACCGTGCCCATACACCAGAGCCTGACCCCAGCATGCCACTATGAGTACTGAACTCTGTTGACAAAAGGAGAAGTCCCGGTACTCAATGGGCGGCTACAGAGAAGTGCCGTTACTCAGTACTGGTGAGCACCGGCCCATTTAAAGCACTGGATGGACCAGGTTATAGAATTGACTGAGCTCATCTCAGTGTTGCCACATGATGACTTAACCCAGTATGCACTCACTGGACGCAGTCGACAGAAGGTGCCTGACTCTGGGCCATTCCCAAAAGCCTGTCTTTTCCACTATGATCCAGTAGTCAGAAGGCAGCACTGTATCATCTCGCCTCTTGGGACTGCTGCTCTCTCTGCGGCTGATGGAGATCTTGGTTAGAGTTTGTGAAGGTTTCCAGGATAACAGCTTCCCTTTCTTTTATTTTGAACTTGGCTTGCGTTAACAACTCAAGTATACCACCAAACTTGAAAGCACACAGACAATTACAAACACACATGGGCACAGACAGACATACACCCAACTGCACACCCACACAGTAGACTGGACAACTCACACGGTGCCACCGTGTGACCCAGGATATTGGCTGCATTAACAGGGTCACCTGGTGAGGAGCCGATATCACACGGTGGCAGGGAAAAGCAAGCTGAAACCATTGTAAACAGTGGATTCCCAGCTACGTTTCATAGGCTTTAAACTGCTGATGTCTATTAAGGGGTATAAAAACATCCCAGGACACCAGCCTCAGCAAGCATTTTTTGTTTTCCCTGGAGGAAGGGGTTTGGGGCATGGCTGAGGCAAAAGTGCCTTGTAGGTACTTCTCAGCACGAGGCCCGTGCCCTCCAAGTCACTGCCCCCTCCTCAAACAGTGATTTTTTCTTGTTGGCAGGTCTGCCACAGACAGGCACACACACACACATATAAAGACACACATGCACACAGTCAGGCACCTAAATATGTGTACAAAGTTACACAGACATTGGACAGCATCAACTTTTTTGTGTTTATACTTACCATGCAGTCCCGACTCACACTGCTGTGGCGGTACACAGTCAAAATATCGAGTTGATAATATCGAATAGACAAAATATCGAGTCAGAAAAATCGAAGGTAAGTAATATCGACAACAAAAATATCGACGTTAAAAATATCGATTTATGTGTGTGGAAATAATATCGAGTTCATTAATATCGAAATAGGAAATATCGAAGCTAAAAATATCGAATATAAAAAATATCGACATTTTAAATATGTTTATTTTAATGAATGTAAAGTAATGATATTGTAAAATGTTAGGTATATAAAATTTTAGTATTAATTATTAGTGAAATAAATTATGTAAAATGTTTAGGAGCGGGATGTAGGGTTTATTTGGGATAAGGGTGGGTAGTGTTTTAAAATGTATATAATAAAAAAATATATTATTAATAATAAATATATATTAAAAATTATTACAATATAGAAAAGAAGTTGTAAATATTAGTTAATTCAAAATGTGTAATAAAATTTTATTGTAATGTTTAGTAGCGGGTTATAGTGTTTAAAGGGGTTAAGGGTGGGTAGTGTATTACAAATAATATTGAAATAATTTTTTTAAATTTCGAATTTAAAATAAAAATTTTAAAAAATTCGAATTTGAATAAAATTTACTAAATTTTGCGAAATATTATATAAAAAATATAAATGATGTTTCATGTTTGCTAGTGTGGTATTGGGTATATAGTGGATAAGGTTGGATTAATAATGTAAATGTAAATGTAGTTGAGCTTATATAGCGCACAGCTACCCGCAGTGGGTTTCCCGGCGCTTGCTTAGGGAACCCGTCCTGGTATTCCCCTGTGAGATAACCCCGGCAGGGTATCCTCAAGGTGAAAGCCAGACATCCCGCCGCGAGGGGCCGTTGTGGAGATTAAGCAAGCTATTGCCCAGAGTCGCAGAGTGTGAACCCATGAGTCGAGAAGGCACCGGAGCGAGAATTATCGAGTCCGTGGAAGTTTTGAGCCCAAGACCCGCCGAGGCGGGGAATTGAACCCTGGTCCAGGGCCGATCTCAGATTCCGGGTCTGCCGCCTCTAACCCCTGAGCCACACTTCTCCAAATTGTAAACTGTAAAATGTAAACAAATTGTATTGTAATGTTTAGTAGCGGGTTATAGTGTTTATAGGGGTTAAGGGTGGGTAGTGTTTTAAAAAAAAATATTTTGCAATATTTTAAAAAATTGTCGAATTTGTTTGCAAATTGAAAAAAAATTCGAATTTCAATAAAATTTACAAAATTTTCGAAAATGTATAAAAAATATCTAAATAATTTTTGATAGTGTGTTATTGGGTATATAGTGGATAAGTGTGGATTAATAATGTATAATTAAATTGTATAGTAATGTTTAGTAGCGGGTTATAGTGTTTATAGGGGCTAAGGGTGGGTAGTGTTTTTAAAAATAAAAGTCAATTTTTTTATAAAAATTTCAAATTTTATTTTAAATAGAATGATAAATTTTATTTTATTTTAAAATGTATAATATTTGCTAAATAGTCCCAAAAAAATTAACATGATGTTTAATGTTTGGTAGTGTGTTATTGGGTATATAGTGGATAAGTGTGGATATTGTCAAAAATAGTATGCTTGTAGATAAGAAATATTAAAAGTACATTAAATAGGGTCAGTGTCCAGCACTTACCCTAATTAAATGTTGATTGGAGTTGGAATAGTAAATTAAAGAACTTCTGTGTCCAACACCTACCCTAATTAAATGTTGATTGGAGTTGGAATAGTCAATTAGATAGGTTCAGTGTCCAGCACCTACCCTAATTAAATGGTGATTTGATTTGGAATAGTAAATTAAATAGGTTCAGTGTCCAGCATTTACCCTAATTAAATGGTGATTGGAGTTGGAATAGTAAATTACATAGGTTAAGTGTCCAGCACTTACCCTAATTAAATGGTGATTGGATTTGGAATAGTAAATTAAATAGGTTCAGTGTCCAGCACTTACCCTAATTAAATGTAGATTGGAGTAGGAATAGTAAATTAAAGAACTTCTGTGTCCAACACTTACCCTAATTAAATGTTGATTGGAGTTGGAATAGTCAATTAGATCGGTTCACTGTCCAACACCTACCCTACTTAAATGGTGATTGGAGTTGGAATAGTAAATTAGATAGGTTCAGTGTCCAGCACCTACCCTAATTAAATGGTGATTTGATTTGGAATAGTAAATTAAATAGGTTCAGTGTCCAGCATTTACCCTAATTAAATGGTGATTGGAGTTGGAATAGTAAATTACATAGGTTAAGTGTCCAGAACTTACCCTAATTAAATGGTGATTGGATTTGGATTAGTAAATTAAATAGGTTCAGTGTCCAGCACTTACCCTAATTAAATGTAGATTGGAGTTGGAATAGTAAATTAAATAGGTTCAGTGTCCAGCACTTACCCCAATTAAATGTAGATTGGAGTTGGAGTAGTAAATTAAATAGGTTCAGTGTCCAGCACTTACCCTAATTAAATGTAGATTGGAGTTGGAATAGTAAATTAAATAGGTTCAGTGTCCAGCACTTACCCTAATTAGATATAGATTGGAGTTGGAATAGTAAATGAAATACTTTCAGTGTCCAGCACTTACCCTAATTAAATGGTGATTGGAGTTGGAATAGTAAATTAAATCGGTTCAGTGTCCAGCACTTACCCTAATTAAATGGTGATTGGAGTTGGAATAGTAAATTAAATAGGTTCAGTGTCCAGCACTTACCCTAAATAAATGTAGATTGGAGTTGGAATAGTAAATTAAATAGGTTCAGTGTCCAGCACTTACCCTAATTAAATATAGATTGGAGTTGGAATAGTAAATGAAATACTTTCAGTGTCCAGCACTTACCCTAATTAAATGGTGATTGGAGTTGGAATAGTAAATTTAATAGGTTCAGTGTCCAGCACTTACCCTATTTAAATGGTGATTGGAGTTGGAATAGTAAATTAAATAGGTTCAGTGTCCAGCACTTACCCAAATTAAATGGTGATTGGAGTTGGAATAGTAAATTAAATAGGTTCAGTGTCCAGCACTTACCCTAATTAAATGGTGATTGGAGTTGGAATAGTAAATAAATTGGTTCAGTGTCCAGCACTTACCCTAATTAAATGGTGATTGGAGTTGGAATAGTAAATTAAATAGGTTCAGTGTCCAGCACTTACCGAAATTAAATGGTGATTGGGGTTAGAATAGTAAATTAAATAGGTTCAGTGTCCAGCACTTACCCTAATTAAATGGTGATTGGAGTTGGAATAGTAAATTAAATAGGTTCAGTGTCCAGCACCAACCCTAATTAAATGGTGATTTGATTTGGAATAGTAAATTAAATAGGTTCAGTGTCCAGCATTTACCCTAATTAAATGGTGATTGGAGTTGGAATAGTAAATTACATAGGTTAAGTGTCCAGCACTTACCCTAATTAAATGGTGATTGGATTTGGAATAGTAAATAAATAGGTTCAGTGTCCAGCACTTACCCTAATTAAATGTCGATTGGAGTAGGAATAGTAAATTAAAGAACTTCTGTGTCCAACACCTACCCTAATTAAATGTTGATTGGAGTTGGAATAGTCAATTAGATAGGTTCACTGTCCAACACCTACCCTACTTAAATGGTGATTGGAGTTGGAATAGTAAATTAGATAGGCTCAGTGTCCAGCACCTACCCTAATTAAATGGTGATTTGATTTGGAATAGTAAATTAAATAGGTTCAGTGTCCAGCATTTACCCTAATTAAATGGTGATTGGAGTTGGAATAGTAAATTACATAGGTTAAGTGTCCAGCACTTACCCTAATTAAATGGTGATTGGATTTGGATTAGTAAATTAAATAGGTTCAGTGTCCAGCACTTACCCTAATTAAATGTAGATTGGAGTTGGAATAGTAAATTAAATAGGTTCAGTGTCCAGCACTTACCCTAATTAAATATAGATTGGAGTTGGAATAGTAAATGAAATACTTTCAGTGTCCAGCACTTACCCTAATTAAATGGTGATTGGAGTTGGAATAGTAAATTAAATAGGTTCAGTGTCCAGCACTTACCCTAATTAAATGGTGATTGGAGTTGGAATAGTAAATTAAATAGGTTCAGTGTCCAGCACTTACCCTAATTAGATATAGATTGGAGTTGGAATAGTAAATGAAATACTTTCAGTGTCCAGCACTTACCCTAATTAAATGGTGATTGGAGTTGGAATAGTAAATTAAATCGGTTCAGTGTCCAGCACTTACCCTAATTAAATGGTGATTGGAGTTGGAATAGTAAATGAAATACTTTCAGTGTTCAGCACTTACCCTAATTAAATGGTGATTGGAGTTGGAATAGTAAATTAAATCGGTTCAGTGTCCAGCACTTACCCTAATTAAATGGTGATTGGAGTTGGAATAGTAAATTAAATAGGTTCAGTGTCCAGCACTTACCCTAATTAAATATAGATTGGAATTGGAATAGTAAATGAAATACTTTCAGTGTCCAGCACTTACCCTAATTAAATGGTGATTGGAGTTGGAATAGTAAATTTAATAGGTTCAGTGTCCAGCACTTACCCTATTTAAATGGTGATTGGAGTTGGAATAGTAAATTAAATAGGTTCAGTGTCCAGCACTTACCCAAATTAAATGGTGATTGGAGTTGGAATAGTAAATTAAATAGGTTCAGTGTCCAGCACTTACCCTAATTAAATGGTGATTGGAGTTGGAATAGTAAATTAAATAGGTTCAGTGTCCAGCACTTACCCTGATTAAAGGTGATTGGAGTTGGAATAGTAAATTAAATAGGTTCAGTGTCCAGCACTTACCGAAATTAAATGGTGATTGGGGTTATAATAGTAAATTAAATAGGTTCAGTGTCCAGCACTTACCCTAATTAAATGGTGATTGGAGTTGGAATAGTACATGAAATACTTTCAGTGTCCAGCACTTACCCTAATTAAATGTAGATTGGAGTAGGAATAGTAAATTAAATAGGTTAGGTGTCCAGCACTTACACTAATTAAATGGTGATGGGAGTTGGAATAGTAAATTAAATAGGTTCAGTGTCCAGCACTTACCCTAATTAAATGTAGATTGGAGTTGGAATAGTAAATTATATAGGTTCAGTGTCCAGCACTTACCCTAATTAAATGGTGATTGGAGTTGGAATAGTAAATTAAATAGGTTCAGTGTCCAGCACTTACCGAAATTAAATGGTGATTGGGGTTAGAATAGTAAATTAAATAGGTTCAGTGTCCAGCACTTACCCTAATTAAATGGTGATTGGAGTTGGAATAGTAAATGAAATACTTTCAGTGTCCAGCACTTACCCTAATTAAATGTAGATTGGAGTAGGAATAGTAAATTAAATAGGTTAGGTGTCCAGCACTTACCCTAATTAAATGGTGATTGGAGTTGGAATAGTAAATTAAATAGGTTCAGTGTCCAGCACTTACCCTAATTAAATGTAGATTGGAGTTGGAATAGTAAATTAAATAGGTTCAGTGTCCAGCACTTACCCTAATTAAATGGTGATTGGAGTTGGAATAGTAGATTAAATAGGTTCAGTGTCCAGCACTTACCGAAATTAAATGGTGATTGGAGTTGGAATAGTAAATTAAATAGGTTCAGTGTCCAGCACTTACCCTAATTAAATGTAGATTGGAGTTGGAATAGTAAATGAAATACTTTCAGTGTCCAGCACTTACCCTAATTAAATGTAGATTGGAGTAGGAATAGTAAATTAAATAGGTTCAGTGTCCAGCAGTTACCCTAATTAAATGGTGATTGGATTTGGAATAGTAAATTAAATAGGTTCAGTGTCCAGCACTTACCCTAATTAAATGTAGATTGGAGTTGGAATAGTAAATTAAATAGGTTCAGTGTCCAGCACTTACCCTAATTAAATGGTGATTGGAGTTGGAATAGTAAATTAAATAGGTTCAGTGTCCAGCACTTATCCAAATTAAATGGTGATTGGAGTTGGAATAGTAAATAGAATAGGTTCAGTGTCCAGCACTTACCCTAATTAAATGGTGATTGGAGTTGGAATTGTAAATTAAATAGGTTCCGTGTCCAGCACTTACCCTAATTAAATATAGATTGGAGTTGGAATAGTAAATGAAATACCTTCAGTGTCCAGCACTTACCCTAATTAAATGGCAATTGGAGTTGGAATAGTAAAATAAATAGGTTAAGTGTCCAGCACTTACTCTAATTAAATGTAGATTGGAGTTGGAATAGTAAATTAAATAGGTTCAGTGTCCAGCACTTACCCTAATTAAATGGTGATTGGAATTGGAATAGTCAATTAAATAGGTTCAGTGTCCAGAAATTACCCTATTTAAATGGTGATTGGAGTTGGAATAGTAAATTAAATAGGTTCTGTGTCCAGCACTTACCCTAATTAAATGGTGATTTGAGTTGGAATAGTAAATTAAATAGGTTCAGTGTCCAGCACTTACCCAAATTAAATGGTGATTGGAGTTGGAATAGTAAATTAAATAGGTTCAGTGTCCAGCACTTACCCTAATTAAATGTAGATTGGAGTTGGAATAGTAAATTAAATAGGTTCAGTGTCCAGCACTTACCGTAATTAAATATAGATTGGAGTTGGAATAGTAAATGAAATACTTTCAGTGTCCAGCACTTACCCTAATTAAATGGTGATTGGAGTTGGAATAGTAAATTAAATAGGTTCAGTGTCCAGCACTTACCCTAATTAAATGGTGATTGGAGTTGGAATAGTAAATTAAATAGGTTCAGTGTCCAGCACTTACCCAAATTAAATGGTGATTGGAGTTGAAATAGTAAATTAAATAGGTTCAGTGTCCAGCACGTACCCTAATTAAATGTAGATTGGAGTTGGATTAGTAAATTAAATAGGTTCAGTGTCCAGCACTTACCCTAATTAAATATAGATTGGAGTTGGAATAGTAAATGAAATAGTTTCAGTGTCCAGCACTTACCCTAATTAAATGGTGATTGGAGTTGGAATAGTAAATTAAATAGGTTCAGTGTCCAGCACTTACCCAAATTAAATGGTGATTGGAGTTGGAATATTAAATTAAATAGGTTCAGTGTCCTGCACTTACCCAAATTAAATGGTGATTGGAGTTGGAATAGTAAATTAAATAGGTTCAGTGTCCAGCACTTACCCAAATTAAATGGTGATTGGAGTTGGAATAGTAAATTAAATAGGTTCAGTGTCCATCACCTACCCAAATTAATGTAGATGGGAGTAGGAATAGTAAATTACATAGGTTCAGTGTTCAGCATGTACTCTAATTACATGTGGTATATTGAAATAGATTGTACATTATATTAAAAAACAATTTGAAATGATAATATAAATGATTTTGCAATAGCTACAAGATAAAAATCACACAGTTGTTTTTCAAAGAAAACTTAATTTTTTTTACATCTCAAAATAAGGACAATATATATGTATTATAAAGCAATGTATAGTGTAATGATTACAAAATATAAGGACAATGTAGTTTGAAAAATGACATTTTTGAGTAGTTGTTTCGTAAAGTACATTTTATGTACAGAGAAAAAAATGTACTTCAACATTATGCAATGAATGATACTATACATACATATAAAAAAAATTGGCATCTTTTTAATAAATTATACATTTGTTATGAAATAAATGTTTCTAATATTTACATATAATCTAGTGCAGGACAAATGATGATATAAAAGAATGAAATTTTTTTAAATATATTTGGATCTTAATAATATTGAACATCATACCATTAACATCATTTTCTGGATATTTGTAAAGTATACAATAGTTTTATGTAAAATTATTATAATTAATAAATACGTTTTAATAATAATAATTTTCACATGTTAGTCATAATGTTAAAAAAGTAATACAGCAAAAACAGATAGTATATTAGACATTTTTCACAGATATTTTTTGCAATAAATATTACATTAAATATTAAAATGTATTAATATTTAATGTAATCAATATTAAAAGTATAAAACAATACATTAGTAATTTTTAAAAATATATATGTATTTAAACATGTTGCAAAGTATTTTTAGAAATTTATACATAATTTTTAACAATAAAAATAATTGTTTTGGGCATTTATAGCACTATTTTTAAAAGTATAGTATCATTTGGGTCTTTTATTTTGTAACCGCTCATTGTCTTTTTGGGTCATTTTGGGAGAGGGAAGGTCGCGGTTGGAAGCAAGTTCACGTCTGAGCAGGTAAGAGTCTATTTTGATATATTTAAACTATTTTATCTAAATTTTGAAGCTAGTCGTTTGTTATTTAGGGGATGTGGATTAATGTATGAGTATTTAGATAGTATGGAGTTGACTCGATACGTATTTCGGTAATCGAGGCTTTGTGTTCTTTGAAGTAGTTGGAGTTAGTGAGTTTGTTCTAGGATTTGGCTATTTTATAAAAAAGCAAGTATGTCATGTTTATATTATATGCTATTTTGCTAAGTGTTATGTGGGTGGGATTGTTTAATGTTTTTTTCTAGGTATTTGGAAACAGCTATTTCCGTTTCCGAGCTGTGATTTTTTTTAAATCAAAGGAAGTGTGTTTCAGTTGTTTGAACTGAGATGTATAGCATACTTCCTTTATTTTTCGGGTTTCCTGGACCGTTTCTTACATTTTTAGATTATTTTCGGGATTTTTAATGGATTTTGAACAATCGATTTATTTGGATGATGGATACATTTTGCACAGTTGTATTTTTACATTTTTAATGGATTGTTTAATTAATTATTTGAGAATTTCTCACTACATGGATTGTAAAGGATTATTGGTTATGATGTTGTTTTGCAAGGTAAGTGAATAATTTTTAATATTTATTTTGGGTGGGAAAATTGTTTTTATGAAATGTATTTAATATACTGACAAAATTATTTTGTCTATTTATAACTAAGAAAAAATATATATTAGACAAAATAATTAAATAATTGTTATACTATAATATGTGTGGTTGCATATTTAAGGATATTTGCGGATGTTGACCCTTTTATTTAGTTAGTATAGTTAGTTTAATGTTTTGGCTATCATTTTTAAGTATTCTAGTCCTCTTGTAGTAGGGTAAAGTTGTACTTGCTGTTGTAAATATTGACACATTTGAGCAGTTTGTCTTGAGAGTTTGGGTTTTAGTTGTAAGACAGATTGCTCCATTCGTAATTCTTGAAAACTTTGCTCTTTTTGGATTGCTGTGAGGAGTTTGTGTAATGTGGGAGTTGTACGTCCAGTAGAAGATAGGAAGGCATTGTGCCAACCTTCAACAGCGTTGTTTGTTTTGGCTTCTTGGTTCAGGGTTGGTAGGTATACATTCCATAGGGAATTAAAAATTTAGGTTTGCGTCTGTGGCCTGACCTGTGTAGTCTCCCTACCCAGTTGTCCTCAAAGTAATCCAAAAGTGGGGCAAGTCTTTGTTCGTTTTGTGTGTAGAAAGGACTTTCAATTAATAGATTATAATGTTCAGCCACGTCAGTTATTGGCACATATGCCAGAGCAATTAGGTGTTTAATTTGGTATGCAAAGGTAATTTGGCTGCATACTCAACACTAAGTGCAGATTTTTGTAAATGTCTCCAGAGACATTGGTTAAAATGAAAATAACATCCTTGAATGGATGTGTGTGGGTAAGTTTTAAGAATGGAATTAATCATAGCTTGTTCGAAGTCTATTATTATTTTTAGTGGAAAGTAGTCTGATGTTTGTTCTTTTATTTTGTGCAATATTTCAGTATAAGTTGCTGTTTGTTTGTTTGGTAACAAACAGTAGATGAATGGGATACAGGTATTATGATATTGCCCATGTATTGTATACAATTGGTAGAATGGTTTTGGGCATATGGAAAAAGTGCCATCCATCATCCATGTTTGACTTTCTTTTAATTTTTTTATGTTGTTATTTGTGGCAAACATGATTATTCTTTTCTCTTTGCTATGATTATCATAAAATATAAATGGTTCGTCATTATGTGTGATGGCAAGGTCAGGTGGAATAATGATTTCCTCAAAAGTTGTAGCAATCGGTATAGTGGGTCTACTAGATTTTTTGGTCCTAGCTATGGTTCTTTTGATTGAAGCAATTGATGGTAACTGACCTCTTGCTTCTCTGGGTACTCTAGGTAGTAATTCTTTCAGAATTACGCTGCTTGGTAGGTCAGATGTGCTACTTAATTCTTTTATATTTTCGAGAGTGGATCTAACCTCGATTTCAGAGATGTTTGGGGGATGGTTATTTTCTGTAGTATTAATAACACTTGTTTCTCTGGTTGTAGCACGCCCATAGCATTTATTAGAGTAATACTTAGTACATTTCCAGTTAACTTTAAGGTCTTTTTGTTTCTCCTGAGTATAAGTATAACCCATATAGCATAATAAAAATTGTCCTTTCTGAGATGTAATAAATCTTGCATCTTCTGTCATTCTTGTGTTCTTTTATCTAGAAAAGTTATTATAAAAATATTAGGAAAATGTGTAATGTTCTAATCATTTTAAATAAAGCATGTACCATTTGTAGTTTCTTACTTACCAACAGTAAAGTTGTATCTTCAGAAAGTAGGTGTATTTTCAGTCAGATGTTTTGCTAGTGTTTGTAGGTCTGTAGAAAAAAAGTAAAGTCTGTTATAGGATTTGTTTAATTGTGTATTTTGGTTAGACATTTGCTAGTGTGTAACTTTCATAATGATTAAGTTACTTTTTAGGGATTACAAAAGAGAAAATTTTAAGAAAATACTAACTGAAGTACTAACAAAGTGAAGTATTAACATTGTACATTCTATTGAGCATATAATGTGTATATATGTTTGCATTTTGTACTTACCAAGTGTTTATGATTAGTTGCTGAATGTCTGTTCTTGGATTCAAATTTTCTGCTTTTAGTAGTTCTGTGGTCTGTTTAGAGAAAATGTTATAGGAAATTACCAAAGGTTATTTATGTGGAAAAAATAAGTGACATTTTTTACCAAAGCAGTGTTACTTATTTTGAGAAAAGAACCTGGGATAACACATGTCTTATGAGTTAAAACAGAAGAAACATATTAGAAAACATGTATTCTTTAAACTACTTGTCTAATGGTTTTAAGATAAAAGAAGATTTAGGTAGATACATTTTTTATAGTTAAAGTGTCGATTTTCATGAAGACAATGTTCAACTTTATTTTTTAGTAGACTCTGTTGTAGGAAAAAGTAGATAGAGAGCCAACATTTTAGTGTTAAAAAGTAGTATATAAGTTATAGTTTACAAAACATTAAAAATATGTACCAGAGCTATATGAATACTTACTTGTAGTATTTAGTAGTATTTTCATGCACAGAAGAATATAGAGGGTGCTCCAAAAACTGTCAGTATGTGGTCACGCTGAATCTTCCCTGGAGGTAGTAGGGATAAGTGTGAATGGTTTATATAGGTTATGTTTAATTAGTGTTTAAATATGATTGGTCACATATGTTCAGAAGAGTTACCATTGGTTAGTTTGAATTTTTTTAAGTAAAATAATTAACTTATATGTGACTTAATGGTTTATATAGATGAATAGTGAAATAGTATGTATTTAGTAAAAAACACATGTAACTACATATTGATGTAAAAATAGTTTAATAATATGGAAAAAATTGTATGTCTAAAAAGAGTGTTTATATAAATATAGTAAGAAAGAAACAAAAAAAAAATGTAAGTAAATGAATATATTAGTTAATAAACTTATGCGAAAATAGTTAAGTATATTTATATGTGTGTATTAGTAAGAGTGTAGATGTGTAGGGGTTATATAAGAAAAATTGACTTATTTAAAGCTATCGATAATTTTAGCAAGACGAAAATAATGCTGTCGATATTTTAGTTATCGATATTTTGGTAGAGTGCTATATGTAGTACTAAGTGTCGATATAATGGTAGTCGATAATTGTGGTAACGATATTTGTGTTGTCAATATTTTTGTGCATCGATATTGTGTGGTCGATATTTTTGTAATTTTAATGTAGTGTATAGGGAGTCGATATTATTGATATCGATGTTTGAGACTCGATGTTAGTGTAGGTCGATTTTTGTGAAATCGAAATTCTGTCAGTGATTCTGCTGTGGCATGCCTCACTCACAGTCAGATGCAGTTCCCGATCAGTTTTCCAGGAGTTGGGAGAGCCTGAATTACCTGGTGGAAGAAACGGATATCTTGTGCTGTCTTGAAGCACAGCCAGCTCCAGCTCCCATTCAGAACTCCAGGAAGGAGGAAGGCATCAATAGAAGCTCCTAAAGGGACTAGGAGAGGGCTCACTACTGCATACCTGCCAATTTACAAATTAATATCACCATGTGAGGAGGGGTGGGGCCTTGGAGGGAACCGTGCCTCGTCCAGAGAGCTACATAAGAGCCACTCTGCCCCTCACAAAGCCCCCCACCATTGCCCCCCCAAACAAGCATTTGCAATGCAATATGTCTTGCGTTAGGAACGTTTGAGTTTTTTGTCCTGTACATGACAAATTTGTTATTTATGTGTTTTTTTTAAATTGTGAAATTAATAGCTTTGTCATTTACAATTTATTATTTGACAATGTGACACCTATAGCATTTTTAATGCACCATGTTTTGTATTTACGTGACTTAGAAGTATTGATTTTACAAATAACAATGTTTCTTTTTTTTAAAATAATTAATACTTAAATAAAAGTTATTGTAATTTATAATGGCAATAGCTTAAACATTTGTAAATAACTTTTGTGAAAATTATGTTCAGTGTATTTTCTCGTGACTAAAATATAAGAACAAAAGTGAAATATCAAAATTTTTTGTGACATTTGTAATAAAGCTTGAAACATTGAGAGAACATATTTGAACCAGTTGTTGTTGAATGTTTGCACAGATTGATACTGTGGTGGCGCTGAGTGATGTTGTGGTGGCGACAAGTGATGCTGTGGCGTTCAGTGATGCTGTGGAAGCACATAGTGATGTTGTGGTGCCCCTGAGTGATGCTGTGGAAGCGCATAGTGATGTTGTGGTGCCCCTGAGTGATGCTGTGGTGCTCCTGAGTGATGCTGTTGTTGTGCGATAGATATATAAAGTGAGAGCGATAGATAGATAGAGTGAGGGTGATAGATAGATAGAGTGAGGGCGATAGATAGATGGAGTGAGTGAGATAAATAGTTGGAGTGAGGGCACAGATAGATGAGTGAGGGCGATAGATAGAGTGAGGGCGATAGATAAGAGTGAGGGCGATAGATAGATGTGTGTGATTGTGTGTGTGTGGTTGTATGTCCGTTGTTGTATGTATGTGCGTGCATGGTTGTATCTATGCAAGTGTGCGGTTACAGAAGGATGTATGTGGAAGAGAGCAGCAGATCAGCATATTATAAGAGAACAGGGAGTTAAAGAAGGATGCGTGTTGAAGAGATTAGCAGATCAGCACAGGAGAAGAGAACAGGGAGTTAGAGAAGTAGGGGGTGGAAGGGAACAGCAGATCAGCACGGGAGAAGAGAACAGGGTTTTGGAGAAGGGGCGGGGTGGAAGAAAGCAGCAGATCAGGATGGGAGAACAGAACAGGGAGTTAAAGAAGGAGGAAGGTGGAAGAGAGCATCAGATCAGCACAGGAGAAGAGAAGAGAACAGGGAGTTAGAGAAGTAGGCGGTGGAAGGGAACAGCAGATCAGCACGGGAGAAGAGAACAGGGTTTTGCAGAAGGGGGCGGGGTGGAAGAGAGCAGCAGATCAGCTCAGGTGAAGACAACATGGAGTTAAATACGGAAGCGGGTGGAAGAGAGCAGCAGATCAGCACAGGAGAAGAGAACATGAAGTTAAAGAAGGAGGCGGGTTTTAGAGAGCAGTAGGTCAGGACAGGAGAAGAAAACATGGTTTTAAAGAAGGATGCGGGGTGGAAGAGAGCAGTAGATCAGGACAGGAGAAGAAAACATGGTTTTAAAGAAGGATGCGGGGTGGAAGAGAGCAGCAGATCAGCACAGGAGAAGAGAAAATGGAGTTAAAGAAGGAGGCGGGGTGGAAGAGAGCAGCAGATCAGCACAGGAGAAGAGAACATGTAGTTAAATAAGGAGGTGGGTGGAAGAGAGGAGCAGATCAGCACATGAGAAGAGAACAGGGAGTTAAGTAAGGAAGCAGGTGGAAGCGAACAACATATTAGCACAGGAGAAGAGAACAGTGAGTTAGATAAGGGGCGGGGTGAAAGAGAACAGCAGTTTAGCACAGGAGAAGAGAAAAGGGAGTTAGAGAAGGAGGCGGGTGAAAGAGAACAGCAAATTAGCACAGGAGAAGAGAAAAGGGAGTTAGAGAAGTAGGCGGGTGGAAGATAGCTTAAAGATTATCACAGGAGAAGAGAACAGGGCGTTAAAGAAGGAGGTGGGTGGAAAAGAGCAGCAGATCAGCACAGGAGAAATGAACAGGGAGTTAAAGAAGGAGGCAGGTTTTAGAAAGCAGCAGATCAGCACAGGAGAAGAGAACAGGGAGTTAAAAAAGGAGGCGGGGTGGAAGAGAGCAGCAGAACAGCACAAGAGAAGAGAACAGGAAGTTAATGAAGGAGGGGAAGAGAACAGCAGATCAGCACAGGAAAAGAGAACAGGGAGTTAAAGAAGGAGGTGGGGTGGAAGAGAGCAGCAGATCAGCACAGGAGAAGGGAACAGGTGGTTAAAGAAGGAGGTGGGTGGGAGAGAACAGCAGATCAGCACAGGAGAAGAGAACAGGGAGTTAAAGAATGAGGTGGGGTGGAAGAGAGCAGCAGATCAGCACAGGAGAAGAGAACGGGTAGTTAAAGAAGGAGGCGGTGGAAGAGAACAGCAGATCGGCACAGGGAATAGAAGAGAACAGAGAATTTGAGAAGGAGGTGGGTGGAAGAGAGCATCAGATCAGCACAGGAGAAGAGAAGAGAACAGGGAGTCAGAGAAGGGGGTGAGGTGGAACAGAGCAGCAGATCAGCACAGCAAAAGAGAACAGGGAGTTAGAGATTGAGGCGGTATAATAGAGCAGTAGATTAGTACGGAAGAATAGAAGAGAACAGGGAATTAGAGAATGGGGTGGGTGGAAGAGAGGCACATGGTCAGACTGATTTGCATATGGCCATGTCTGAACTGGGGTGGTGTGGAGTGCAAAAAAACGATGGATTTAGGCTTGGATCTCTGTACTGGGGTGAATGTATGACATTGTTCTGCATTCTGTCCATCACCTGTGGTTTCTGCATTTGTCACCCCGAGTGGGAGGGGTATGCTCAGACGTGAGTCCCATGCACTCCACACCACTGGATTCAAGCAAGCCGGGCTGAAGATGGCTGGAATGCCAGAAACCGGTCCTTGGAAGCTTGTTTCCGGTCCAGGGAAGACATGGCTTGACAGTTCGGGCTGGACTATTCCCATGAGGCACAGGGTCAGACTTATTTGCATATGGCCATGTCTGAACTGGGGTGGTGTGGAGTACAAAAAAATGATACATTTAGGCCCAGATCTCTGTACTGGGGTGAATGTATGACATTGTTCTGCATTCTGTCCATCACCAGTCGTTTTTGCTTTTGAAGGACAGGCAGCGCTGGGAGGAGGGCTGATTCTGGAAGTGGCATTGCGCAGAGGGGGGCAGGGAGAGCATTCCTTTGAAGTGTGAAGCTCTTGGCATCTGATGCAATTGGATATTTGACAAGTAATTCCCCACCCTTCCTCAAGCGCCTTGAGACCCTCTGGGTATGTAGCGCGCTATATAAATCGACTTGACTTGACTTGACTTGACATGATGCGAGGCGGCTCGGGGTGCAAACGGCAAGCGCGTGCACGGGCACATGCACTCTGTGTAATCCGCCTGCCAAAGCCCTCTTGGTCAGCTTCCCTGTTCTACCTCTATATGTCTCAACATCTGCAATGCGCAAGCGCATTGGCAGATGTCGAGACCTAAAAACAAAAGGTCATTGAAGTTGTCGCCTAATTATCCTGGGATGTTTTCACACCTCTTAATGGACATCGGCTGCTTACTGCCTCAGAAAACGAGCTAGTAATCCACTATTTACTGTGGATTTCAGCTTGCTTTCCCTGCCACCATGTGATTCCGGTTCTTCACTGGGTGAACTTGTGAAGGGAGCCGAAATTGTGTGACATATGGTAGCACCATATGAGTTGGCAGGTCTGGGGCTGTGGGCAAACTGGAGTGTGAAGGTGCTGAAGGGAAGCTACCAGAAACAAGCATTTGCAATGCAATACGTCTCACAATTGCGAGATTCGGTCTCTGGTGCCTTGATTGATGGAGAATTTAAATGCACCCTGAGAAATCACAGTGTTTTTACAGGGTTCTAGCTCTTGAGGTGCCTTGATATAAGAGTGAGTACATTGGCAAAGCAGAAGCTGTCCTTATGTTCCGTGCCTCCTGTTCAGCGCTCTGTAAACACTGCAGTTCCGCTGCTCTTGGCTACTTTTTTCCGTAATTGAAAGATCTGGTTGTTTATTACTCCCGGAGCCAAAGTGCTACTTTTAAAAGTAGCAGATGAAAATTCCACGCTGTTTTAGGTATTCCAAAATTGCAGCAGCATGCTGCCTGCTAGGATAAAACAATTCCATGATACATTTATGGACACCTGAAATTAAGGTGCGCTGACGGAAGAGCATGTAGCACATCTTTAGCACGATGTGCCTGTGATAAATGCTAATAAAAGCTATCACAGTTCTGCATATGGTTATTGGCCAGATAAGAGGTCGCTTAAGTGAATTAAGTGCAGCCTTAGTCAAGTAATTTTTACAAGCTGGAGACCGATGACTGATTGGAAGGGAGGGGGAAGTTAAAACAGAGAGAGTGGGGTGGAAGAGTGAGGAAAGAGACACAATGAAAGCATAACCAGGGCAGTGCTCGTGAAAGAGCGCAGCGCTGATAGAGCTCATACCTCCATTTTTAACTGGACATCAGAGCCAGTCCACGTCCGGGGCAGCTCTGAGGAGCAAACACAGACCCATGCCCCCTGCTCTGAGACAAGCAGCACAACCCTCCTCCTGGTCTGCCTGCTGGCACTGCTGCGAGGCAGGAGCTTGCTCACTGATTGGGAGGGAGGGTCTAGAGGAGCCGGAAAAGACACAACAGTGAAAGCGAAACCAGTGGGGCGCTCATGAAACCGGCGCCACACTGATAAAGTAAGTATGTCCACATTTGTTAAAAAGTACATAAACAAACAAATGCGTCCGGCAACCAGAAGCGGGGGCAGCTTTACTAAAGTAAATGCGCACCTGCCACACAATAAACAAACAAATGTGTCCAGCAACCAGAAGCGAGCGGCAGCTTTACTGTTAAAAAGTACATAAAGAAACAAATGTGTCTGGCAACCAGAAGCAGGCGGCAGCTTTACTAAAGTAATACATCATAACACAAAAACAATAAAGCTCAAAAATAAACTAAAGAGTTCCAAGACAAACACCTCATTCCACCAGCAGCATGTTTATAGTAGTTAGGCAGTGCTGAATAGGCGTTTCCAAACAAATAGAGGAGGAACTAAAAAACGCATTAGCCTGTGAAAACGAAGAGATTGAAGCAGGCAAGCAAAAAAAACAATAAAAAGCCAATAGGTGGAGTAGGTGGAGTTTTACCACATATACTAATTACTTGATGTCTCAGAGAAACAGAGCATCCGTTGCCTAGGCAAGACCTACAAAGCATGAAAGGTTCTAGTGGTCTCTTGGACAGATACAGGGCAAGCCGGCATCCCTGTGATGACAGAGGGAGTCATCGACCACTCTATGAACAAAGTTTTAATTAGCAAAATACACACTTAAATGTGAATACCAGCTCAGATCTGAAAGAGGGGTTGTTTTCACAAATATATAAATCTGCAAAATGCATTGGGTTGGTCCCAAAAAGTGACTGAAAATCCAGTGACAGTTCCCAGAGTGGATTGCCCAAAAAAGCCAATGGCTGATCGAAATAGTTCTAAAGCCCCTTTTCAATATGAATATGTGTTTAGTATGTGCATGTGAATGTTTGTGTTGCATGTGGTATTTGTTGTATAGTACGTGGTGTGTGCTGCAACAACATATCTTCTCAAACAGTTATAGCTATCTGTAGTTAGATCTAAAAATGGTCCCCTTCCTGCATGAAAAGTTTAGCCAAATGGAGCTTATAGATGTTAAACAGGAGGGTCAATATGATGGAACGTTGCAGGATACCACAGCTGGGGGTCTTGAGATGAGGTTGGAAAGGTAAAGAGTCTTGTGGTGATTTTCTAAAAAGAGGTTATCCATTTAAGAGCTGTGTCGGTAATACCAGCATAAGGGTGCTCAGAGACCAAAATAGAACATATAACAGTGTTGAAGGCGGCAGACAAGTCTAGTAGGATTAGCACCTCAAAACTACTCCCATCAACAGTTCTTTGTAGATCATCAAGGCTGACACAGCCACATGTTCAGTACTCTTGCAGGGCATAAACCAGCTTGCACAGAGTCCAGAATGTTGGTGTGATTAACAAATTGTTGAACTTGGTTGGAGACGACCTTCTCCACAACCTCACCCAAATATGAAAACAAAGAGATGTGCCAAAATTACTCATGTTTCCTGAATCTAACGAACACTTTTTGAGAAGTGGTTTTAAATGAACTTTTTTCTACGAATGTGGGACCAGGCCCTATGTAAGTGAGGAATATGAAATGCTGATGAATGCATTAGTTACCAACAGAATTAGGATGTTTATCCATTTATCCATTTAGCCAGACAAAGATCAACAGGGGAACCCGAGGGCTGCATCTTATTAAGTGTGTCTAGAAGGGATTCTGTAGTTGTAAGATTAAATTAATTCAAGAAAAATGTAAAAGAAGAACCTTCACTATCACTTTGCAGGATGAGTGGCTACAGGAATAATTTATCGACTTAATTCTTCACAGATATTTTAAATCTTACCCTCAAACAAATGTGAGAAGTCATTGCAAAGCTTGGTAGAGGGAATAGATACTTTAAAGAACTGGGGAGATTGTAGGTTGTTTTTTGCAGCTTTAATTTGAGCAGCTTTAATATGAGTCAAAATCCCAGAACCTCCGAAAAATCCATGGATAAAGGCCATTGCAGACATCTACATATTGAAACCAAAGGTCAATCCTAAGTAGGGACTCAAATCCTTCAAAGGACAGTTTGTCTTTGGAAGCCCTGTGTTTACCAAGGAAGTCCCTTTATGATACATTAACAACAGACTGGTTAAAGAGGAGAAGTTCTGAAATCCATTCCCTGAATAGAATAGAATAGAATAGAATAGAATAGAATCATCGATGTCCATTCACTCTCAGTAAAAAGTGCCTTAAGTCTGCAGAACTAGATACTACTCATGTCCAGCTAATGCTAAAGTGACTCTGAAATGGGAAAGGAAGTGAGAACCCCAGATTCATAGACCTAACCTAAGAAATGAAGGGGAAATCAGATGGTTCTGACGACCCCTGAGATCCAATGAATCTGCTTGCTCATGTTCAGACCTTTGCACCAAAACCATGTATCCTGAAGCAAGTCAATTTTAAGACTTTCGGTATTCACAGAAGGCATTTAGGAATGCTAAAGTTAGGAATCCTAACTTTACTACTACTAAACTGAGAAAAATCTCAATTTTAAGACTTTCGGTATTCACAGAAGGTATTTAAGAGTCCTAAAGTTAGGAGTCCTAACTTTACTACTACTAAACTGAGAAAAATCCCAATTTTAAGACTTTTGGAATTCACATAAGGCATTTAGAAGTCCTGAAGTTAGGAGTCCTAACTTTACTACTACTAAACTGAGAAAAATCTCTATTTTAAGACTTTAGGTATTCACAGAAGGCATTTAGGAGTCCTAACTTTACTACTACTAAACTGAGAAAAATCCCAATTTTAAGACTTTCGGTATTCACAGAAAAATCCCAATGTTAAGACTTTCGGTATTCACAGAAGGCATTTAGGAGTCCTAACTTTACTACTACTAAATTGAGAAAAATCCCAATTTTAAGACTTTTGGTATTCACAGAAGGCATTTAGGAGTCCTTAAGTTAGGACTCCTAACTTCTGTGAATACCGAAATGAGTAAGTGCCTTCTGTGAATACCAAAATGAGTAAGTGCCTTCTGTGAACACCAAAATGGTAGTAAGTTTAGGATGTTGTCTTAAGTTAGTTCTGTGAATCGGGCGCATAGTGCCTAGCTATGTGGTGGGGGACGATAAAGATAAATAATTGTCTGTCTATGAGGTAGGCCTGAGTATGCACAGGGTACAGGGCTAGGATTGGGGGTGAGGGTACAGGCCTTTGGAAACACATGCCCACAGTGGGATGGGAAACACTTCTTACACAAGAGGAGGGGGTCAGATGTGGTATGCATGTATGAAGGCCTTCTTGCTTGCAAAGGTTTGGCTGAACCCAGAGAGGTTCAGGGCTAGCCAGAAATTACTAAACCTGCCTTGGGTGGATTTCTTAGACTACTCCAGCAAGGCACTAATTGGCTGAGTAAGGGGCAATAAAGTCGGTGATTTCAATTTACTGTAGGACCTAATTCTCAGAGAGCACATACTCAGTATTTTCTTTATAGACTTGTGCCAACGTCTGATTGACAGCAGGGGGGCTTGCAAAGGAGGCAGACCTCTGGGTCAGTACCAGAGTGTCCAAGAGGACATCAGGGGGGGGGGGCTTTCTAAAATGGTGGTCAGGGTCCCGAAAAGAAGCTAGAGGGAGCGACAAAAATAAAATTAAGGATTTCTCCTAATGCCACCAAAACTGTTCGCAGGGGAAGGAAAGCCAGCCCCAAGCTGTCCAGAGAAGGATGAGAATCTAGATAAGAAGGGTGGATTTTTCCCCCCAAGTGCTATGAGTGTTACAGATGTGGACATGTGAAGGGGGATGTCAAGTGTCTCCCAAGAGGGCACAGCCCCTCACTGGTGGGCAGACCTAAGGGTTGGCCAGAATAGCTCTTAGGGAGGAGATGGCTCCTGTTAGTATGGTGGCAAGAGCAGAGGTTACCTTAGTGTGTCTGGGTGACAAGGCGATATGGCCCAAATTCCACATTCCTCCTAATACTTTCAAGGATAGGCAGTGAGTCACCATCACTGGGCAGAGGGCGGAGTCTCTGAGGAACACAGCCTTTGAAACTCCCATGGTACAGAAGGAGGCTGAGCATGAGGGTGCTGCCCGTGAATTTACAGAGGAGTAAATTGAAGACCTGTTGGCAGGTTGATGGTGGGAACACCAAGGAGGAGTTCTGTAGAGCTCAGAAAGAATTCCCAACTCTAGAGGTCTTGAGGCGTAAGCTGAGGTCCAGGCAGCCTGTGACACCTCCGAAGATTACCTTATCTACTGGGAGATTTGCCTTCTATATAGTGAGTCTAAGGTTTCTGAACCTGTGGCAAGTTCTCTTCTGAAGATCACCTTGTCGCTGGAAGAATGACCTCCTATATAATGAGTCTAAGGTTCCCGAGCCTGGGGCAAGTTGTGTGTTGGTTACCCCACAGTGATACAGTGCCTTCCTACTGGGTCTGGCACAATACATACCATTGAGTGGACTTCTAGGGCATGACAAGACCTTTGCCAGGCCTGCAACCCATTTTTATTGGCCCCAGAGGAAGGCAGTCTTAGATGCATTCTCTAGATCATGTCCCACCGGCCAAGCCAGTGGGAAGTCAGGGAAAAAACTTAAAGCTCCCCTGGCTCCTTTACCCATCGTTGGCTTGAAATGGTGGGCATAGATATTACCCCCTAGACCCCAAAACTGCCTCAAACAACAGGTTTATCCTGGGTTTGGTGGACCATGTCACTAGGTAGCCGGAGGCCATACTTCTGAGGACTGTGACAGCACCCAAAGTGGCTAGGGCCTTGATGGGGAATTTTACCCAGGTAGGACTCCCCAAAAAGGTAGTGTCTGACAGGGGCACAGACTTCATGTCTGCCTAAATGAAGTCAAAGTGGGATGAGTGTGGGATGACTTCCAAGTACTCCATACCCTATTACCCTCAGACCTATGAGTTTGTTGAAAGATTCAACAAGACCCTTAAAGGCATGATTAAGGCCTACCAGAGCTCATGAGACAGAAGTGGGATATCCTCTTATCATACTTGTGTCTTGCCTACATGGAGGTGCCACAGGAACGAGTTGAATTTAGCCCATTTGAGCTCCTCTATTGGCACCCTGTTATGACACCTCTCAGTATGGTGAAGGAGGGGTAAGAGCAAGCTCCCAGGAAGCACCCCAGGATGTATGTAGGTACATTCTGGCTTTCAGAAACCAGTTGCAACATTTCTGGAAGAGGGCTTCTGATATCCTAGTAGCCAGCCAGCAAGTCATTCAACTCTGGCATGACCAGAAGACCAAACTGGGTGAGTTTGATTCTGAAGAAATGGTGTGGGTTACAGAGCCAGTGAAGCTCTGGGCCCTCCATGACCAAAGGTGAGGGACTTAGGTGGTGAAGAATAGAAAGGGTGAGGTAACGTAGCTGGCCGGTCTCAAGACCCACAGGAATCCCTTAAGGGCCCTTCATGTAAATTGCCTCAACCCACGCTATGAGAGGTCTTAAGTTACCATGCTTCGGGGGACAGATGATGGGGTGGAAGAGGAAAGTGAACCTCTCCCTGACCTCCTGTCTTCAAATGAGTAGTATGAATCAGTGGCAGGTCTCAAAATCTCCCCTACTGAGACTCAGAGTAGCAGAGGGACTGTTGCCAGATGCTGGAACAGTTTGCCTCCCTGTTTTCCCTCACCCCTGTTCTCACTCATTTGTGTACCCATAACATTGACACTGGGGACAGTATGCCTGTAACAAACAAAATGTATAGGCCATCTGACAATGTGAGGACTAGCATCGAGGAGGAAGTTTCCAAGAGGCCTGAATTGGTGGCAATTGAGGACAGTAATCTTCCCTCGCCCAGCCCAATAGTGCGGGTACCTATAGCTGATTCTCAGTGTGCCACACCAGAACTCTTATTCTTTGTGGATTTCAGGGGGCTCAAACTCAGTTACCAAAATGTATGCTTACCCCATCCCCCAAGTTGATGAGCTCTTTGACATGCTGCCCAGATAATGGTGGTAAATGAAACTTCCAGCACCAACGTCGAGGCTAAGATCGGCTCGGTCACCCTATATGTGAACCTCCTAAGAACGGGCCTCTGGAATGTTGTTGACAGATCTATGGCAACAGAACGAGTCATCCAGATGCAGGAGGAACTGTTTTCCCCAAGGCCATGGCGGCAGCTCTCATGACACAGATGCAGCGGCTGGAAATGCATGTTGAAGATGTGGGGGGTCAATCAAGGAGGTGTAATCTACATTCTGTGGGATTCCTGGAAGGGGCGGGGAACACCGCTACCGAGCTATTCCTGGAATGGTGGCTCAAGGCAAAGTCTTCGAAGACTGCCCTGTCATTCGTTTTTGTGATGTCGCCTCCTCCCACGGGGGGACCACCTCAGGCAATAATGGTGAAACTCCTCAATTTACAAGAACAGGGATGCCATCCTCTGTAAAGTCAGTTGGCAGTGGGATCTAAAGTTTGAAAATAACATTATTCGTAATATTCCTGACTACACTCAATTCGTCCAGAAACAGAGACAGACGTTTGCCATAGGCTTCATATACATGCTCCTTTAATCTGCGAAAACAGTGGCTGGTTTGCAGAGAAGATTTTGGAACGGGACGCCACAACGTCCACTGGCCAGGCACCCACATCGATGTACCTCGGACAACCAGGTGGTGGTGCGGCAGGATGGGACCCTGGATGTGGAGACCGAGAGGCAGGAGAGGGAGGAGGAGAGGGGACTTTTGGCAGCAGTTACTTCGCAGACAGTGGCTCTGAGGGCGTGAAGGACACACCAGACTTGGCATGGAAGCAACCCCCATTTCTTTAGTCCACTAATGGTCGCTTGTACACAACCTTTTGTGCTTGAATCTGGCTGGCAATGTGGGAGAGGTCATGGATGTGCATCTTGCACCCCCAATACTTACAGTAAGTAGGAGGAGAGCTGAGATGGACATCGCTGAGACTGCCTGAACTGCTATACTGGTTAATGTGTCCGTCCTATTTTGGAGATGCTGGTTCCTCTAACTGAGTAAGGAGCATTTGGGGGTGGGAGCGAGTTCCCGGGCTTGGGTCTGAGCCCTGGGGCTTTCCTCCTCACCTCGTTTCTCCATCTGTCTAATTTTCTGGGACTGATTCTTGCTTTTTCATTTTATTCTTTTCTGCCTTGGAAAGGGAGAAGGTATCTTCTTTCTTGCTTAATTAGCTCTGCAGCAGACAAGGCACTAGTTGGGTGTTCTGGGGTTTGCAGGTGTGTGACAGAGCTCTCTTGCCTCACACACAAGTATTTCTTCAGTCAACATGTGTTCCTACACTTATTGGGGGTTGGTAGGAAGTGAGCTTGGCTCACATGGAGGTTCAGTTAGTTTTAATTCACCTGGAAATGGGGGTACATATGGACACACCACACCTTCCGACTAGCTATAGTGTCTCATTCGTTCTCCTACACAATCATGTAGCTACAAATGATTAGACAACCCAGGACACAACACTCCAGAATCTCTCAGGAATCGCAGTAGCAAGACGTACCCTTTCGCTCACTCACTAATACTTGTCCACAATAAGAATGTTCTGAGACACGTTTATCGTTCAAAATGTTTATTTTAACTATCCTGCTCTATAATGCAGTAATGAGCCACTACCAGCAGCAAAAAGCATACACCTAAAACAGTGAGCATTGTTACAATTCTATAGAATATAAAGGGGGATGTCATCATACACAGACAGTGGATAAAGGGCTATAAGGCCTAACCACCCTCTCCTTGGTAAGGTGAAGTTTATGATATAAAGGAAGATCTCTGGTCTTTGTCAGAATACCCCATACCTTATTGCCTAGATGGAAGTTTTACATCACAGGAACAGCAAGGCTCTTCTTCACCCTTGAAAGGTCTCTCTCCGAGTGTGTGTTTAAACAACATGCATCCCCAAAATATCAAAGCACGAGTTTCTAGCAGTGCAGCTGCGTTAGCATGTTTTGTCTAGGTGCTAGGGACTGGCCAGAACAGAATAACAAGGGGCATTGTTTATTGACCTTGCACATCGTGTTCAGACTAAACTCCAGGAACAGGCAGAGAATGCAGAACGCACACAGTTCTCATGTGAAAGGCACAAACAGAGTCTTGTAAAATAAAATCATGTAGTAACGTGCGCAAAAGCAGCATCATGGCAGCAGAGCTCACGCTAACTTAGCAATGTTGACAATGACCCTAACAGCCATATAACAAGATGAGATGGGAAATTCCCACTCAACCGATGTGGTCATTGCAGAGGCCTTTCCCGGTTATCATGTCTCGTTCTATAGGCCTGCTCATTAGCGGATGCCCCCGTATAGCTGAGAATCTGGCGACGGTGGATCGGCCAGTGGTGCCTTCGGAAGCCGCATGGTACTTGTTGGTGGTATCATCCTGGAGGAGGTCAAGGGGGCCATTACAAAACTGAAAGTGGGAAAGACGCCAGGGCCAAATGGCATTCTGGCAGAGTTCTTCAAAAGATACTCAAGTATGCTGGCCCCCTATATGCTTGACCTCTTTAAGGAGGTGAGAGACCATAGTGCCCAACCACTGGACCTACTATATGCAACCATTGTGGTGGTTCATAAGCACGGTAAGCCTGAAAACAACTGTGGCTCCTATGAACCCATCTCTCTGTTAAGTATTAAGATGAAAGTATTGTATTTTGACATTTATAGAGCGCATGGCTACCCAAGGGCATCCCAGCGCTGAGGAGGTACGAAGGGATGAACAGAGGAGGGGGTCTATATAAACAAACAAGTCTTCAGTTGTTTACGGAATTTCAGATGGTCAAGTTCACTCCGCAGGTGTAATGGGAGGGCATTCCATAGCTTGGAGGCGTTAAGTGAGAAGAGCCTGCCTCCGCTTCTGGCCCAAAGGGCTGGCTACAATTCTAGCCTCGAGATTCCTGGTGGTAATTGTCCTGCTTATTCATGGAGACCAGATGGGCTTCATGTCAGGCAGGTTTACCAGACTCAATAGTCAGCACCCCCATAACTAGAAGTCACAGGTTGTTCGAAGAGAGGATCCCCATGTTTTCCAGCATTGGATGCGGAAAAGGCATTTGATGCTATACACTGGCCCTTTCTCCACCAGACACTCATTAAATGTGCTTTTGGTTTCTGCTTACGGCAATGGATCTCCTTGCTGTATCAGGCGGTCCAAGTGGCATACAGTGCCCACCACCCTTTTTCGAGAGGGCAGCCCTTTTCAAAATGATTAAGTGTCCAAAACTATTGTATGCCATGCAGAATACCTACTACTCACTCCTTGCGGATACGTTTGTTAAATTGGAGACCGACCTGCGCTCCCTTCTGTAGTGTGGTGGGCACCCCAGAACAGTTCTCCCCACGCTACAGCATAACCCCTATAATGGGTAGATTGCCCTCTCAGCCACCAGGGCATATTATTGGGCCGCACACTTGCTGGTATTTTAAGACTTGGTGTTCGGCCGGCAGGACCACTCCAACTAAGGGCTGGAACGCACACAATGTATTAGTCACGCATGTTTCTACTTCTTGTATATGCAGAAAGGGCTTCTGAAGATTGCTCCTGGCTACACAGGTGGCTATGGAGGTCTGCAGAGGGCCACAGTCACATAGGATGGGTGCAAAGAATGGCATGAGCGATGCAGCTTTGGGTAGCTGTATGGTTGAAAAAGATTGTGAAACTTAGATGATGTGGAGTCGGTGACTTACTGGGGATCTCCCGTATAGGACATTTCCTGGAAGGAGGTGTGCTAGTGTAATCTGGGGCTCTTTGCGTGATTACTCTATGCATTGCGACCAATTCCTACAATACGCCCAGCTGAGACACGCCTGGCAGGTGGAGGGCTTGATTAACCTGAATTTGTCCCACTGGAGGGAAAGCTGCTACTAAAAGAGAAATAGTCAAAAGCTATCTCCCTCACATATCAAACACTTAGAGGCATATTATCAACGGCCAGCGATAATTATCGCTGGCCATGCTCAGCAATAATTTTATTATCGCAGGCTGTCTCTGGAATTTATCGCCCTGGTAGCGCGTTATTAACAACGCGTTTCTCCAGGGCGATAAAAATTCGAGAGATAGCGAGGTTATCGCCGTTTTGCAGGGAACATCGCTGGTTTTCCAGCGATGTTTCCTGCAAAACGGCGATGACCTTGCTGATATGACCCGCAGGGTCGTATCACCATAATCCACCCCAATGCTGGGGATAGGTAAGTCTGCATTTTAGCAGACGTTAGTTTTTGGAGAAAACAGCGGTTTCCCCCAAAAACTAGTGTGTGCTAAAATGCTGGGGCAGCTTTGTAAATATCGCGATGTGAACATCAGCGATATTTGCAAGGTTGTCCATCTGCCCAGTGATGCCCACTTTGCATCTCATTAGAGATGCAAAGGGAGGCGCTGGGAAAAAGGGTGCTAACATGCGATTATGCATGTTAGCACCCTCTTGTAAATAGGGTGATAGTTTTATCTGCGCTTTTTTGGCTTTTTAAGTCAAAAATGGGGAGATAAAGCCCTTGTAAATATGCCCCTTAATAACCACATGCTGGATAAACTGGTCAAATTGAGGGAAAGGTGGTGTCTGGAGGAGGGAGACTTGGAGAATGTAGACTGGGAGGTGGCCCTGATGCACCCAAGAGAGGTGGCAATAAAATCTCATCTGTGCCTGATACAGTTCAAAATCCTCCATCGGATATATTGTGGCAGGGACCGCTTAAAACATATGGGAAGGGCACCTTCCCTGGACTATCTTCAATGTGGTGGTGCAAGGGGATCATATATTCTCACGTTCTGGAGTTGTCCAGACATTCAATTACTGGTCACTGGTGGTAAGAGAACTTGGTCCGGTAGTGGGTGAAACCATTCCTCTTGATCCCAAGTACATTCTGTTGGGTGTGCCAAGGGATGTTGATTACCCCAGGGTGCAACTCGATTTTTGTAACTTGGGGCTGGTGGTGGTCAAGCAAGACGTGGATGGTACTGGGGAGTGCCTGAAGCCCGACATTGCCGAAATGGAAGAAAGGGAGGGAGCTATATATGGCAAACTTAGAGGCTCACGTACAAGAGCAGCGGGTGACTATGCAAATTTCACAAGGTTTGGGGAGGGGGTTGAGACATTACGACATACACCACCTATCAGGAGCTGTGACTCCCTTGACATAAAACACTATTGCATTATATGTAGGAGCATTACTGTAACTGATCCAGACAAAGTTATTTTAAAACTTAATATTTGCATTTTTTACTCCGGATACTTCCTCATTTATCCCTCTAACTGTACTAGGTCCTCTACAGTTAGACAGATCACGACATAACTTTTACCACAGAGGCAAATGGTCCTCTGATAGATCTTTTGTAATAAGGTTAAAATACACTGGAAATGTTCAGATAAATCTGAGTATTTGTTAATGTGACCCCATCCAAGGAGGACTTCAGTCAACTGACTAACTTAGAATACCCGGGCTAAACATCCCATGTTCTAACATGGAATCCAAGTAACATCACACAATTGCTAACAAAATTGAAAGAAAATAAAACTAATAAATTATTATCACTATTCAGATATAAATAGCATATAAATAAACTTTCCTCATACCATTTTCCCTCTAAAATAACTAAGTAATAAACTAAAATACAAAAATAATTAACTATTTTCTTACAAAATCCTTAAGATACATTGGGCTTGTGCAATATCTTACACTCTTACAAATAGGAAGCAAATACTGTTTTTGTTTTGAAAATTTACATGAACTATCTCCACAACTTTCACTGTTACATTTAGGTTTTACATGAGCCACACGACTACAATTCCAGATGCGACCATCATTGGTTTTCACTGCATTCTTGAAAATCTTTACCACTGTCTTCTCATCAGTAAATTTAGACCAATTGAGACAACCAACATGTGCTTTAATTCTGACTCTGTCTCCTCCTCTGAATGACACCTGCGCAGCTGATTTCCGAGCAACAACATATAATTTCCTTTTCCTTTGTAAATTAAATTCTTTATCTCTCCACTGACCAATGTCATTATCCTTTATTCCTTTATCCAGACACATCCATCCTGGGCAGACGATGGTATTTGCAGATCTACCTTTGAACAATTCTAATGGAGTCTTTCCTGTTGATGAATGTGGGGTGAACCTGTAAGCTGAAATTCTTCTTTGTAACTCCTCTCTCCAATTCAAACTGTTAACTCTCGCCAATTGAATACTTTCTTTCAAGGTCTTGTTCAATCTTTCTATTGCACCATTAGTTTCTGGATGATGAAGCAAAGTTTTTTTAATGAACAATGCCACACTTGCTCAAATATCCCTCCATTTTGCAAGAACAAAATTGTGGACCATTAACTGACAACAATGAGCCTGGAAAACTTTCTCTTTTAAAAATAATATCAGCGTGAATATAAATCAAGTAACACAATAAATATGGAGTCTGATGTTCACTGTGCAATGGCCCAACAATATCTATAGCTAATTCATCCCACGAGCACATGGGTAATTTCCTACAAATCATAGGAGTTTGTCTGGGTTTTAGTATTTTATCACTCATGGAACAAGGAACACAGTCACACACTTTGTGTTCAACCATCAAATCTAGGCCAGGCCACCAGAAATCCTGCCTAATGCGTCCTTTTGTTTTACAAATACCCATGTGTCCCTCATGAGCCATAGCTATAATGTTGTCTCTCAAACTTACAGGAGGAATCAATATTGTGCCTCTGGTTAGAATTTCATTACTTATGGCCAATTCATCACACACCATTGACCAAGGGTTCTCCAATTTATCACCCATATCTTGTGCAATCATTTCCATGACTTTTTGCATTTCCTTATCTTTTTTCACTTCATCTCTCCATTCATCTTCTTTGATAACACCTGAAGTGATTTCACAAACTCTCATGTCAGATTCATCAAACATGTAATCATCCCTTTCCTCACCATTGCATTCAACTGTATCCACAAGACGTGAGAGACAATCTGCAGAAACATTACTTGCTCCTAGGATATATTCCAAATAAAAATCAAATTCTTGTAGTGAAATCACCCATCTCCTGATCCTAGATGAAATCGGGTCCAAACCTTTTTCTCAAAAATTTCTTTCAAAGCTTTATGATCAGACCTTACAACGAATTTGGTACTCCAAATACATTTCTTAAATTTATTCAAAGGCCAAAAAATGGCTAATGCCTCCTTCTCAATAACTGAGTAGTTTATTTCAGGCCCTCTTAAACACCTTGGCGCACAGGCAATCAAACACTCTTTGTTATCCCTTTCCTGAATTAACAAAGCACCTAGAACTTTTTTACTCGCATCTTTTACAACATACGTCTTGTCCCCTGGATTGAAAGCTTGTAAATTTGGTGCACTTTTAAGATCAAATTTGACATTCTCAAACTCTTCCGGACACATCTTATTCCACACGAATTCTGTCTTTTTACAGACAAACTTCTTAAATGGCATGTTTCATTAGCAAAGTTCTTTATCAATTTTACGTAAAACTCAGCCATTCCTAAGAATGATGCCAACTCTACTTTTGAACATGGTTCTTAAAGACCTACAATAGTGTCTACTAACTCTTTTTTCGGTTTGACTCCCTTTCCTGAAATGTGATGACCTAAATAATCTACCTCTGTCACACCAAACTTACACTTGTCAAATCTAAGAGTCAATCCAGCTGTTAGTAATCTGTTCCAAACCTTTTCAACATTTACATCATGTTCCTCAAAAGCCTTTCCATAAATTAATAAATCATCTTGATAACACCTGACTCCTTTGATTCCTTTAACTACATCATTCTCTATTCTTTGAAACACGGATGTGGCTAAAAAAAGGCCGAAAGGCATCCTTTAAAATCTGAATGCTCCCATAGGTGTACTGAAAGCAGTGAGTTCCTGTGAACTCTTGTCTAGAGGCACCTGATGATAGGCTGACACTAGATCCAATTTACTAAAATAGCAAGCACCATCTAAAGTCAAAACCATCTCATCTATGTTAGGTATCGGGAATTTATCTACTACCATCTCTTTATTTAATGCTCTTAAGTCCACACAGAGCCGAATTTAATTATTGTTTTTTTTAGCTACGACAATAGGAGCCAACCATTCCGTCGCCTGCACAGGCTCAATTACACCTGCTTCCAACAGCCTATCAATCTCTTTCTGTACCGGTTCTTGTACACTCAGAGGATCTCTCTTCACCTTAGCTGCAACAGGCTTTGCACCTAACTTCAAGTTGATACTGTGATTGTATCCTTTCAAACGTCCTAAAGAGTTTTTGAATAATTCACCAAACTTCTTTACACATTTTCCACCATCACACTCACTAGATTGCACCTTAACAGGAGGATTACTATTGGGATCTAGAATAATTCCAAGCCTCGCTTGATGTGACCAACTCAATAGATTATTCCCTTTCTCCGCTACATATATCTTTGCCTCTGCAAGTCTCTCTTTGCACTCCACACAAGACATAAAATACCCTAACATCTTGATTAGAGTTCCCCCATAACCTGTTGGCCTAACATCTGTCTTTAATAACTTTACTTTGTCTTTAAAATTCAAATCAAAAGTATCCTTTGATATGAAAGTTAAATGAGAACATGAATCAAACTTCATCTTTACTTCCACAATTTCTATCTTAACCAATTTAGATGGATGTTCTAAACCACACACCTCATTCACTTGAAAGCTGACGTCTTTCACATCAGTCTTAACATCTCTTATGTTTCTGAAATGGCAGTTTTTTTTAAAAGGCCCCTTTTTCCACAATAATTACAAATCACATAGAATGCAGTGCAAAAATATCATTTGCTTTATGACCATTTCTCCCATAGCGATAACAAGTTCCTTTGAAAGGCAAGACATTTTTTTTACACTTTCCCCAGACTTGTTTGCCTTCTCATCTTCTTCACTTTTTTTGTTATCAGTAACATTTCCCTGTACTGCCTGACATACAACTTCTACCTTTTCTTGTACTACTGCAGACTTGTTTACCTTACTCAACTAATTAACACACTTCAACATGTGTTCAACCCTTTTTGCAATGATCATTACTTCATCCAGTGGTGGCTCATCTTTTAACCAAAGTTCTTCTCTTATTTTATCGCTTCCACACTTTAACACAAACTGATCCTGTATCCTTTCTTCAACTAGTTCCCCAAATTTACAACTTGAAGCCATTTTCCTAAGTGCCATTACAAATTCCTCCACACTCTCTTCTTTTCCCTGTTCTCTCATTCCAAAATAGTAACGCTCCATAATACTGCTTATTTTTGGTAGGTAATGTAAATCTAATTGTTTCACACATAGCTCATATTCATTGAATCCTCTTTGACATACTTGACTCAAGGGAGGTAAATTTTCTAGCACCTCTTGACCTTCCCCCCCTAAACAATGAAGTAAAAGTGCCTGTTTTCTTTCCGCACTTAAATTTGCACCACACACCCTAGCATAATTCTCAAAAATCTTTTTCCATTTCTGCCATTTCACCGGTGGTTCACCTGGACTAGTCATAAAAATGGTGGTACAGTTACATTCTGCATTTTTGATTATTATGAACCTTTTTCAAATATTTTCTCTTAGTTTTGACTATTCAAATTCTCAGAATATCTTAATACCTATTAATTCTAGATACTCTACACCATAAACCTGCTCCAACTTTTAACTACTTCTTTCAACTTTAAAAAAAGAATAACAAAAGTATTTTATGGTGTGCAAGTCACCATGTTGGTTTGCTTGCAGTAGTGTAATTATATCTGTCCACGCAATTACAGTTCTTTATGGTGTGCTTATCACCGTGTTTTCCACATCCAAGCTATATAATCCACTGTGACAAGCTTTTTCACTTTTTTTTCCGACTTAAACTTTGCCACAGATGTTTTGAACACCATTAGTCCTTTTTCTTAGGTTAGTTGCGCTTGTTTTATTTTTTTATTTTTTATTTCCTCCCAACCTAAAATGGCCACCGACTACGTCACGTACTCACTGAGTATTTTTCCTTTAGTTTGTTGGGCTTGTATTCTTTGCACAAGCTTGACGTCACAATAATGAATGACTCACCAAGATTCAGCTTGCAACGCATACGCAATCTGCTTTTAATCAGGCTTCCCTTGCTCGCGCTGCTCAGCTCTACTTGGAAATTCACCAAATTTGACCAGGACGACACCAGCTACGGACCGCCACACAGGTAGACTGCTTCCGCGATCTCTTGTTTCCGATGTTCCCGTCCGATGATTTACTTTGATATATAATGTTTCAGTGAAGAATCCACTCCTTACACGTGTTAGAGTCACTCTTACATCTTTCAACACGCGATCATCACCACTGTAATAATGTTAAAATACACTGGAAATGTTCAGATAAATCCAAGTATTTATTAACGTGACCCCATCCAAGGAGGACTTCAGTCAACTGACTAACTTAGAATACATTCCATGTTCTAACATGGAATCAAAGTAACATCACATCTTTCTTTGCCGACAGAGAGGGTGGGAATTAGGGTGTCCAAACTACAACGTTAGCCACCCAATGAGGACCATTAATCATTGACCAACCCAAAAATTTGAGATCAGGTTCAAATACACTACTCCCAGGACTATACTATAGAAATACAATATTGTGATGGGAAGATCCAACCTCCTAAAGAAGTTAAGTCTAACTAACACTATTCACACAAGAAGTTCTGCTTGTGCTACACAAAATAAAAGAAGCAGAACGTAATATTCTGGAAAGATTTGCTGAGTCTGCCCACAACTAATTTGGATCTAAAAGGAAAAATATAGCACCGTTTTAATGAAGGAACATCAGGGCACAATAACAGTTGCAGACAATTTAGATAGTTTGGTTATTGTATTAATAATATTAAATTATTCCAGATAAGCAATCTTTTAAGCATTTCAGTCAGGAATATTACAGCATGTAGTACAAGTCTACACATTTAGTCAGACAATTAAAATCCAAAAGAGAATGGCTTAATGGTTGCAGATTCCAACTACTATTAAAGACAGAAGGATGTTACACTCTCCAACAGCATTCAAAAAGAATTCTAAGCAAAGGGGCAAAAAGTATCTGGTTTAAAGTTTTCTAATGGCAAGTCAATAAGAATAGGCAAAAGGGGAAATAAGGCAAAATCAAGTAGTTCGGCAAAGAAGGATTCCAGAACAACTTCTCACGGAAGCAGTATAAACAATAAGGCAGTCCAAATTAAGAAATGAAAAGATGGGTATAAAATCATAGGGAAAGCATTCAGTCCTCTTGCAAGGGAAATAAAATAAAAACAAATGTGTTGTGTTGCCCCATAAAAGGAAAAATAATAGCATAGCTCTCATATAGAGAGAAACAGTAATGGCATTGAGTACGTCCTCCAAAGAAAGGAAAAACAATTATATTGAGAATGATGCCCCTCCCTTAGGGTTTCTTCCTTTATAGTCTTTATGACACTTTGGGTGATGTGGTATCACCCCACGGTCAGTCCATCACATGATTAGTTTACCTATGAAATTACTAAATATGTTTTGTTATCCCTACATATTTATTTTCCCATGCTGTTCATGGGAATGTCTTGGCTTTCCAGGCCTCACAAGTTTGTGAACTGTCAGCGTTCAATGAATTAAACTCAAGTTGAATCAAATATATGTTATGTTATGTTACATATTTTTATATATTAATCAAATATAATGCAGTTATATCAAATATCTCATAGTAAGAGAAAAATAAATAATACTTCACCACTGCATTACCATACAAAATTGATTACCGTTAGCTATGGCCTATTGCTGCAATTTTTCAATATACATACATACATGTCATTTTATTCTTAAATGTAATTTTTCTAAAATTGTTTCTTAATTTCTATGTTCGATATGGTCTTTACTATTACATTTCTAAATTTCAACTTATTAAGTTACTTTTATCAATGAAAGGCAGTAGAAATACTAAGCCACACGATTCATTCTTAGTCTCATCAGTAAACGAATAATAAAACATCACCTTATACATATTTTCGTTGTGTAGTTCCAATAAATCTATATAGGATCTGCACGTTTAGACATACACTGTGGGATTTGTGTCCAGACGGGTTCCAGACACCCCCACTGGGTATGTTAGTCTGTTTACCAGCTAGCTCACAGTGCCACTGTAAACTCCTCTTACCAAGGAGAGAATAGTTCTTGGCAACTATCGAACATGACAACCCTGTCCCATCAGGGATTGTGAAAACAATACAGTACTTTTCAGTCAGTCACTCGTGCTCATAGAATAAACGGTGGGGACGCTTTTCAATAAGCATGTATTGAACCAGTGTCATTCTAGTGTAAAATAGATGAGCTGAAACAACCAAAAGACAGAAACAGATAGAAATGATTATAAGCGCCAATAGAGTAAATGGTTGGTAGATTCCTACCATAGTGCTAAAACAACGAATACAGGCAGGTATATAAATGCATGATGTACTCCTACAATGCAACCCTAACAAGATGTACCTATGTGTACCTAGCATGTATGTAGGTGTAGAGCCAAGAATCCCCCTAGGCTGAAGCAAACCCCATAATTTGAAGAGAGACTGTGGAACCCCGTCTTGGTCTTGAGATGGACACCCCGCGAGGGATGTCAGACCACTGCATGCTGGAATGTCTGTGTGCAGGAATCGCAGCGTTTTGCGACAGCGTGTCAGCATGGAAGTCTTACTTCTCTGCCTGCCCCAGCCAAGATATGGTGTTTCTATACCCAAGAAGGTACCCTAGGGTTTCAACCTTGCTGTGTCATGTCAGTTGAGGAGGATGAAAGGGATGACCCTTATACATATTTAATATGCAGAAGATGGTAGTCCTGCTGTGATTCCAAAAATCCTTATGCACAATAAATTAGGCTAGTTTTTAGAGAAAACAATACAACATTTATGCAGTCCCTTAACCAGCTGAAAGGTCAATACCAAAAACCGTTATGTAGTGTAATGGCAGGAGAAATATAGGTGAAAGGTTGGGTGACTATCGAAGCCTATATTGGGGTACATTTATGAATCACAACAGTTTGTTAAAGAAAAACCTGTTATTAAGGATTAAAATTATTTTTTTTATTCTAAAACTTTCAAACACTCTTTTACGGTGCTATTACTCCACTTGTTCCTATTGCTGTGTCACTTTATTCAACACATGTAATGACCACATTCAAGTGTCTGTGTCTAAATCAGTAAATGTGTTGTATGAAATGTTTTTATCATAACCATTACTGTAATTCCTCCTATCCATGGAAATGTCATATTGCTACCTACTTTATTTGAACAGGTGAGTGTGGGTGTGTGCATGCCTCCTTCACAGTTTAATATTTAGCGTTAGGTGTGGGTGTGTTTGTGCTGTTTGCAGCATTATGTATGAAACAAGGAACACTACATTAAGGGCCATATGTAGGTGGCCAAATATCGGTCGGTAAAGCCGAAATTCAGTACATTGCGGCTTTAGCGACCGGTATTTAGCCCTGTGAGATGTACGTATTACCGAATGGCATCTGTAATAACGATTCGGTAAATAATTACCGATTCCTTATTTACCGATCGGTGAACACCGAAACAATGAATACCGAATCGGTAAATAACGAATCGATAAAAATCCCAAAATGCGATCAGTATTACCGAATTTGATCAAATTCGGTATTAACGATTCAGTATTTACCACTGACCCTGAGCAGGTGGTAATCAGGTGCAGTGCATAAAAACAGCCCCAAAATGCAACAGTGTGAACACAATGGTGAGCCTCTACCTAATAGCAAGGCGGCTACGCTTGAGGGCAGCAGCAGTGAGGATCTGGAGACGGGAAGAGCGGGTGTACAGACTGCGCATCACATTGTTTCAATTGACTGAACCAGAAATCCATGAATGGTACAGGCTGCACCCACACACCATCATTGACCTAATACGGGACCTCAAACCATATCTTGAGCATCAGTCACCAAGGGCGCACACAATACCCACCCATGTCCAGGTACTCTGTTGCCTGCACCTCCTGGCATCAGGAAGTTACCAGGGTGTGATAGCCGCAGTAGGTGGTGTGTCACAGAGCTGTCTATCCCGTTATTTCAACACCTTCTGGATGCCATGATGGACAGAATGGATCATTACAATACCTTCCCCAGTACACCATGCAGAAGACCAAGCTGGATTTCTACCAACTGGCGCAGTTCCCACACATCATTGGCTGCGTCGACGGGACCCATATACCAATCTGCCCACCTGCAGCAACTGAATACATTTACCGCAACCGCAAATCCACCCACTCCATTAATGTGCAGGTGATATGTGATGCCACGTTCATCATAACTGAGATCGTGGCCAAATTCCCAGGGAGTACCCACAACTAGTACATATTCCGGAACAGTGGCATCCATACACGTCTGGCCGCTGGTGACTTTGGAAAAGGATACCTACTAGTTAATCAATGTGACACACCCTGATGTATACCTTGGCTCAAGCTATTGGTGATGCAAATTAATGGCACTTTCTTTTGTATTTAGGTGACAGCGCATATGCCCTCCGGCCTTACCTACTCACACCATATCTCAACCCATCCACCCCAAGGGAGAGGAGATACAATGTGGCACATAGGAGCACACGCAACGTGGTGGAGCACACCTTTGGACTGTTTAAAAGCAGATTCCGTTGCCTCCACAAAAGTGGAGGTGCACGTCAGTACAGCCCCATCAAATGTTGCAAAATAATTGCTACATGTGCAATGCTACACAATCTGGCCACAAAAAAAGGAACAGCAGTGGAACTTACTGACTCTGAGGATGAGGATGAGGACAACCCCAAGCCAGAGCCCTGCGCAGCTCGTGTTGCAGTTGAACATGATGGGAGAAAGAGACGGGCAGAGATAACGTCAAACTATTTCTGAGTGAGTAACGAGACAGAGCCAGTAACAGATTTTTGGAATGGTGTTTAATAAGCACACCACCAGTATTGTAAGCAGTGTCCATTTGGACATGGGTTACATCACCCATATAATGTTTGCCAATTGGCAGTAGTACCTATTTCCTGCATCCACACGCTGCATGTGCAGGTTCCCTGCCAACACTGTCTGTAGTGCCAGACTGTTCCTGCGCAGCGCTGTGGCGTTCGCTGCGCCTCCTGCCCTCGGTGGGAGAGGGCATAATGCTACCGCGGCTGGTAGCCTCCTCACTGTCCCCCCCCCTTCCATTGTGGCCGCCTTCGCATTCTGCGCCAGTTCTAATGCAGAGGTCATTGATAACATGCACCTGGCCACATCCCTGCTACAAGGCGCCATCTCCTCCTGCATGGCGATGGACCTTCGATACATTAGTGAGGTTGCAGTGGCCAGCCGGTTCACTTACTTGGTATAGGCCTGGAGTCTCTGCCTCTCCCTGTGCCTGCCAAGACGGTCCTGCTCCAACTGGCTGCAGAGGTTGTCCACAGAGGTTGCAACTCTCTGCATTCCCTCACACATGTTGTCTCCCATTGCACTGATGCCCTTTTCCATCCGGGGCATGTGTTTGTTAATGTGGGCCACCTGCCTATTTAGTGATCGCATCTCTCTCCATTGCAGGTGCTGGACCTTGAGCATGTTGCCTTCCAGTCCAGAAAACACACTTTCACCCTGTTTGGATGCTTCAGGACTGGCCGGCCTTGCCCTGCAGCATCTGGATGAACTGTGGGCGCCCTCAGATGGAGTACCAGCACTCTCTCTGTTGCTCCTCATGGACTGGAGACTGTTGGTCCCCTGTGCCCTCCTCTGACGACTCCTCCATCTGCTGGAGGGTGGCCACGGCATGCCTCCTGCCTGACTGTGGTGGTTGTGGTGGTGGTGGTGTTCATCACAGTGGGGACTGGGAATGAGGGGATGGCAGTGTTCCCTGACGCTGTGGTGATGCCTGTGATGGAATAGTTGGTGGTGGTGGTTGTGCGGAGCTTGTGGCCCCTGCAGGCATACTCATTTCCTCATGTTGCCTCCCCTCTGGCATGGCTGTCTTTGCTCTGCTCCCCTTTGCAGCACTGCGAGATGTCTCGCCTGTAATGACACAATGTAGATATACTCACTGCTCTGTCTGCATTTGAATTGCATTAAACATCATGCATACAGATCACAGTGACTGTCCTGAGATTGCCAATTACTTTCACATGCTATTGTGTTTGCTAGCCTGACTGTCCTATACATCAGTTCCCTCGAACTACATCTCCCACAATGCATAGCAGGTAATGAGAAAGACATGGAGTGGAGTGGGAGCCCCCATGCCACTATGGGGATTGGGGTTGGGGAGGGGGTAGCACAGCATGCTGGGCATGCATCTTACCTTGTTTCCTTGCTGCTCTGGCAGAGCTGTCTGCATCTCCCACGCCACTCACACTCTCCGTCTGGAAGGTGGACTCTACCATCAGTTCCAGTGGTGTTGGTGTTGGTGCTGGTGCTCTGTTCTTTCCTCTGCCAGCCTGTCTCTGCCTCCCTGCCATCCTTGCCTTCGCCGTCTTCCTGAGGTCGTACCACCCCTTCTTGATGTCCTCAATGGTACGCTGTTTCACACCAATGGCATTAATTTTGTCCTGTATCCCAATCCAGATCTGTCTCTTTTGAGACTCGGGCACATGGTGGGACTGCTTACCAAAAAGCCTGTCATGGTCCTGACTCACATCCTTGATCAGTACCTCCAGCTGAACTTCAGCTTCCTTTTCCTTTCACTTCCCTCCTTCTCTCTGTCCTGGCTTGCCATTTCCAGGTTTTTTTTTTGGTTTGTACCTGTGAGGCTCTGTTGCTCCTGGCTCCTCAGCTCACCTGCCTGCCTCACAGTAAGCTCCAGGTTATGTGCAGCTGCCTGGGTGTGGCCACTTCCTGTTTGGGAGGTGATTGGGTGACACAGGATTGGCGATTCATCAATTATGATTTTTTGAATTACTGAATCGGTATTTACCGATTGAGTAATGAATTCGGTAATTCCGATTCGGTATTGGTGTTTCGGTATTTTATTTTTTACCGATTTTTAACGAATCGGTAAAATTTACCGATTTTTTATCTACATCGCATTTTCCGATTCCTTAATACCGAATCGGTAAAATTTGGTATTAAGGAATCGGTATTCATGTTTTACCTACATATGGCCCTAAGTTATTAGAAAAAAAGTAAATAATAAACTTAGTTTAAACATATTAACTTTGGTTTAAAAAATTAAAAACATGTCAAATAATTCAACACATTACATTTAATATAATGTAGTACATACAAAATAAAATGTTATAGTGGGTAAAAAATATATGTCATTCTTTAAGAAATATGTGTAATTAAATAAATATATTTTATGTAATCAATTATTTAATACACATTTAATGATTTATTATCCTGTGACTTTTTATTTTACTAGTTCTATGCTAATAATAAATATTACACATTATTTACATTTACATTTTATAATAAAATATTTAAAATATTATTTAAATAATAATAAACTTTAATAATGTTCCCTTTACTTTCCCATATGAAGATCTCCCCCAGTGTGGCAGAGATCTCCACCTACATGTGAAAGTTACTAGAAGTAACTTTACACTCTTAAATTCAGTCTTAAAATGCATCCAGAACATGAACTGATTCAGTGGATATATGTCAGTCTACATAACAATTAGTAATGAATACCACAGAATATTGTATTATTCAAACGAATGGTTGTTTTAAAGAATTATAAAGGATTTGGGCAATACCACACGTCCTAAAAACAATTTGTTAGCATCTTGTTTTTCTGAGCTGCTCTTGTCCCGTTTGCAGGTCAATAGTTTAAATCTGATGTACAGCGCGAAAAGAAAGAAACAATAAAAAGACTTTTGCCGCCATCCTGTGGTATAAGTGCAAATTGAAGGTGAATGTGTCTTGAAACGCAGAAGAAAGTATATATTTTTTATTTCAGATGAAAGATAATTATTCGAATACGAAATTAAATCAATGCACTGTGCGTTTGGAATACTGGGATTTTCACTGATGGTGTTTTAACTCTCTATATTTCGGTCAGCAAATCACTGTACACAGTCACGATAATATTTGTGGGAATGGGGAGTGAAGCAGGTTACCTGGCTGCGCTGCCCTGTGTCACAGGGAAAGGGCAGGGATGCACCGTATGTATTCAATAGGGTGCATTTCAGCAGCCTACAATCCAATATAGGCACTATTGCACCTTGGTGTAAGGGTGCCTAAGTTGTAGGCAGGATTATTTTTGTGCAGGAAGGGATACCTACCTGTACAAAACCAATCACTTTCAGCACACACAGAAAAAGGAAAAACAAGGAGAAATAAACATATTTTTCCTGGTTAGTATCATTTTGGTGCATTTCCAGGTTTACCAGATTTGGTAAATCTGGAAATGCGTCACAAACTATGGAATTTGTGTGGGAACGCCGACAGAAATGCCTCCCTTGCGCAGAGTAGTGCAACGCGGCGATTTGCACTGTGCCTCATTACCCCATATTTATGAAGCCTCTCAAAGTGGCTTTGCGTGGCTTCAGAAAAATGACTTGGAACTTTGCATCGTGCATGTACCACATGGCTTGGTGCAAGCATGATGCAAGGCTCTCGTAAATATTCCTCCAAGAGTTGTGAAAAGTTGCATACAATTTCTGTGCCGAATACCTTTAATTCTAGCGAGAAGTACAGGTATTGTGCTTAATAGGGGAAATGTATTTTTGCTTGAAAATTGTGTTTGTGAAAAATGTTTCTCTGCTAGGTTCTGATTTTCCCCATCCATTCACTTTTATATTTAACCTGGCACATTTTCCCTGGTGTTTGTCTACTGCCCTTCCCATCTGAAGAAAATGCAAGGTTTGTACCCAACATTTGTTAACAAGATCATTAATCTTCTACATGCCTCCAATGAACTGTTGTATTCTTTACATTTCTTGTACTTTTTGCTGCTTTTTGTTGTTGTTAATATTATTATTGTTGTTATTAGTAGTGTCATTTTAGTTGGCGTTGTAATTTTAATCCATACTGAGAAGCCTAGTCTCAACATACATGAAATTGTGTGAAAACTATGAAAGTTTTCTTCACTAACACTGGTTTCGTTATGTTGTGTTATATTTGTTAAATCTTGGCAAATTTACAGAATGCACTACAATACACATAAACTTCCTTTTGACCAACCAATATTCTGTTCTTTGTTTTAATGGAGATAATTTCCCAGACAGATCATTTTCTTCCCCTCATCATTCTCACACAGTATCATCACGTTTTGGCTTGTCGTTCAGATGGCACATCATTAAACTGAGCAAGAAAATACTTCTTCATTTTGAATATGGTCGGTCTTTTGCCATTTTCTGCACAAAGATGGTTCTTTCTGTCATTGAAAACTAACTCAGATGAGTTGAAAACATTGGCTGCAGGACGTGATGGATATTTTATTGCCAGCTTAGTAACTTCTGGCCACGCCTCATTTTTTCATCGCAATATACCATCAGCTCTTGATCTAGAGCATGGGTACTCGCAAACATTTTCCTTGGGGCCACAAAGCTTGGTCTGTGATGTGACAAAGGCTTGCATTGAAGTCAGCAGGGTAGCGATCAGGGATTTGGGGGGGAGTTGGCGGTAAGGTGGGTGTGGGGGAAGCAAAGCATAGTATCTGCATTGCACAATGTGAAACCAAAAACTTGGGATTAATCCCAGTTTCTCCACTTAACCAAATTGTATGATCGTAGGCAATTGTTTTGCTACACTTTCCATACTTTTTCTTCATTATCGCATATAAGAGAATATCAAAATTCAGGACTTCAGCATGTGTGCTGTACAAGTCTTCTCCTTTGTTTGATTTAATACACTATAATGTAGTTCAAGAATAATCCAAACTTAGGCCAGTGTACATAAACACCTGACTTGCCTCTTAGTTCACTGTTGGCATTGTTGTCAGTATTGGGGGGGAGGGGGTTGGGGGTGAACAAATGTTTCCAAATTCATGTTTGGAAAGTATCACTTCTCAATGCACTGATATAATCTGAGGTACCAAGGTGAAACGGTTCTGCATGATAATGAAATACACTTGTTGAATTTTTAACACACTTTATCATACTTTTACATTTTTGCTCCAAGATGTCTTTACAAATGAAGGTATTTCGAAAGTAAATCAATGCAAGACACCCTAGTTACTTCCTTACCTTAACTTCAAGTATCCTTTAAATAAATGCTTTCTTGTTTATTTTAACATCTTTGCAATGTTAGTGCTGAGTCAAGTAAACAGATGCCGAGTGCTGCTGTTAACCGGGGGGGGCGCAGGTAAAGGTCTGGAGGGCTGTATTTAACCCCCAGGCCTTACGTTCAGTATCATGCTCTAGAGGGAGGTTTTTATATCCTCCATGGGCTCCAGTACCATTTTCTATATTATCATTGCGGTCTGTAGAAGCTATGTACTTCCAGCAGCGGCTGACATGACTCATGGGTGGTGAGATCGTGGGGGCGAACAATGGGGAAAAAGCATTCACTTAACTTGCCGCCAGCGGTAGTTATGCTTCTCGCTCTGCTCCTGTTCTCATCGTGGGACAGGAAGCAGAGAAGAACAGCCGGGCTCCCCTGACCAATCACAATGCTGCAATACAGATTTGTGAATGGTAAGCACCCAGGTGTCCCTTACCAATCACAATGCTACAATGTGTGATTGGTTTTGAGCGTCCTGGTTCGCTGCTTAACCAGGGAATGGGGGCCTGGGTATGTTCTCCATGCACGCTGCAATGCAGCCTGCATGGATAACGAGGAAAGTGTTAATGACTGGTTTGGGCAGCCCTGAGGGGGCCGACCAAACAGTCATTGCGCACTTAGGAGTGGGTAAACCACTTCTCCCCTGCCCTGCTCCGAGAGCAGTGCAGCCCTGCCTGCGCACTCAAAAAGGAAATAGAAAATGATTATAAGTTATTATCATTTTATATTTCCTTTACTGCACACTGCACAAAAGCAGTGGGGCAACGTTCCTCCGCCATACTGGAGGAGCTGCCACTGTGTACTTCCTTCAGGTCTGAGGATGTCTCTGGGGCATTTTTTAAGACAACCCCAAACAGAGTACCGTAATGTTAAGGATGATGCTATTTTTTTGTGATTTGGATAGAGGAAGAGAATTCATGGAAACTGATTTGGAAACATACCCCATATAGTTGTATGTCAAATAATTTCAGTTTTGAATTCTTCTTTGTCACATCTCTCATCATCCTCAAGTGTGCAAGTGTGTCAAGCGGATACATTAGGGCAATGTCTTTATTGCTACAAGCAACATTAAGGATTCATTTAGTCATTTTAATCAGAATGTATAGTTATTATGACAAGAATAACTGCAATTGTGATTTAAAAAATCTTCATTCCCCATTTCCCAAATATTGCCCACAACCAAGACCAGATGTCACTCAGATTGAAAACTCAAATCCTTTCTTCACACTATCCTCAATGTGATCCACCTGCTTTTGTATGCTAAGGGAGATGGTGGAAAGTTAACTACAACACTCTGAGCCTGCTAGCGCCTTAGAACCTGACCTAGCGGCTTTACTGGCCATTAAAGGCCCGCTTCAGCGTTAAAGGACACAGAAGAAGGTGAGGGCCTTTAACAAGGGAGTGGGCCTTAAATGGCAGGTAGAGCCCGCTTGCAGGGATCTAAGGCTCCCCTAGAGGGCAGAATTTTCTAATTAGTAAAAACAAAGGCCTCTCGGAGCCTGATCCGGTTTAAATCCCCTCAGGCTCTGAGAGGCCTTTCTCCACAGCAGCAGCTGTGAAAGGAAAACACCATTAGAACGTTGCTCTCCGAGATTCTCCCGGCCAGTAGAACTCCAGAGCACTCCATAGTCTTCAATGAAGTGCTCAACACTCTGATGTTCTAATATGACACAGAACCTTCCTTTTGGCTCAAGAATATAAACTAAGGCCGTTAAATCCTGTTCCCAAACTGTGCACCGCTGCACCCTGGTGCGCTGTTATGAGTTGCCAGGGGCGCCGCGCACGGTGTGGTAAAATAGCGTTGGGCCGTGTGCTGAGCAAGACCCTCTACCAGGGCCTGAATGCAGTGAGCAATTGAAGGTTATTCCAGCCGCAGCGTAACATGAGGGGGAGTCACTGCTCGCTCATGATTAACAAATTTATTTTGTCATGTCGAGTTTGAAAAGGACAAGTGTTAAATAAATGTCTGTGCAGTGGCCCCCAGTCTCCTCAGAAAACAGGACAGCATCTTAAAGATCACGTAGGGCAGGCTCCTCGCAGAACAAGATAAACTTTAAATATTTCAAGTATTGCTACTTCACACAGCCCTTGTATAATTATATGCTGGCTGCTGTCCCCGCACTTTATGTGCACTTGAAACACCGTCCTGATTTTATAAATCAGGAACTCCAGTGGGGAAACTCGTGGCCGCATTGCAGCCAGGAATAAATGCCCGACCCCACTCCTGGCCCCAGTCTTACATTTTCCCATGTTTCAAAACTATTACTACCCGTCCCTCAGCCATGTCCCAATATGGCTTTGAGTCTACATGACAGATTTACCCTACATTTACCCATTATTGTTGTTAGGTCGGGGAAGTTCCTCTAAAGCGCAACACCAGGCTATCAATACAATCTTACAGTTAGTGTCTATTAAGCAGGTAACACTTTTATTCGACCCTACATGCTTTTTGCAGAACTCTAAATATGATTTCAGGGCACTAAAGAAAACAAAACAAGAGCTATTGGGGACACAACTTATAAAGATTGTTCATTTTCTGATATGGCCAATGTTTGGATGTTGATTGATTACATATTTCTCTTTTGTTCAACAAAGGCAAGGTGCACTCAGAAAGAACAAATTAACCTGAATGAATACCGGAGTTACTGTGAGGTACTGGGGAGGTCCAGAGTGCTACAACGTTGTTTGGTTAAATAGGTCACAAAGGGACTAAATGGGATGAACTGTGTGACCTTAATAGGGAATACGATTTCAACCAATAAATGCACATTATAAAATAATTTCTGAAAAGATGAAAAGCACTTGAGAAGTGAAGTGCACACAAGACTGGAAATACACACTTCCAGTTACCACTGCTAAAAATGCCTGAGTCACCATTGGCTACCTGTGAATAATCCCTTTGGCTTTGTGGATGGACACACGCCCGTTTCCCTTTTTAGACTGCCCATCTCACTTGTTCTTGGCATACATGTTCTTCTCTTAAAAATTGCAGGTCCCTATTGCTTACACTTGACTAGCCTAGCGCTTCAACCTCAGACGATACATCACAGCGCTGATAGTTGTGGTCATTCTCCCCGCTCAAAGAGGGTGAAAGGATTGTTTCCTCGCTTTTAACAGGCGCGCACTGTGTCTTGTATGTACCAGAGCAACCCGTGACCCAGAATTGAAGGACACAAGCCTTTCTGATTAAAGAGACAGGGATATATCAGTGCCCTCCATACCCAACGCACAAGAATAGAGAGCAATCCGTGGATGTGGATGTGGAGTTTTATGAATATTCTTTAATTGGGGCTCTTGTATTACTTGATATAAGGCACAATTAGGCTGGTTCTACTCCCGGAAGCAACTGGCAGAACCCCAGGCCTGCATCCACTGCTACTGTACTAGCCTCTCATGCCACTTGTTCTTCTGCTGCCCTGATGTCTTGCCATGTGACCTGCTCGGTTAAGATGTACTGGCCGGTGTGCTAAAGTGACTTTCTCTCCCACCGTCCAGCAGACTTGGCATGTGACAGGCTCGCCATATGAACTTGCTTTGTGCCTGTCTGTAACCAGACCTACATGTCTGCCCTGCCAACAGAATTAGCTTGGTCCCCCTCATTCGCCTTCCAACTGACTTTGGCCAAGTCCTTCTTGCTTGTCATGCAATCGGTCTCAGTCTCAGTCCAACTGGCATGCCATGCATATCTTAACCTGGCCACCACTGACCTGGGATGTTACTGTGTCTACCACCTCCACCTTGTGCAACGGACTCTACCTTATCAATACCAGCATGCTACAAAACTGCCTCTTGCCCGTCCATTCTTCATCCCATGAGACTGGGTCTACCTCAGCCCCACTGAGCTGGCTGGATCTTACGCAGCCCTGTCTTCTGCCATTCATCTTGTTCTGCCCCCAACCTTACTGTCCGGCCCTGCCTCAGCCCCTGTGACCTGGAGTGTGCCTACTAGCTCTGCCAATGCGCGCTCACCTGGCCCCACTGACAGTATATTACTTGCTGCTCACTAGCCCTCCCAGTCTGCCATCCAACTGACTGCCCCATCCCTACTGTACTACCTTTACACAGTAAAGTGACATGGCATGCACTGTTACTGCATCACCCGGCATACTTGCATAAACCCATCTTTGTGGTAACTTGACCTGACCTGTTTTGGCCTGCCAGGGAACCTTTAACAATCACAAAACGCTCCAAAACATGACTTCCTCTGCTTGTCATCAATTGGAAAATCAAAAAGCGTACTCACAGAAATATTCAGAGTTGCCAGCTAAATAAAAAAGTTAGTGCTTTCTATTTCCTAGTCCTTCCTTGAAAAAAATGACGATTCTATTACCTATTTTACCCTGTTTAAAATTTAAGAAAGTACATATTCAACAACAATTTGAAAAATGAAATAAAGTCAACAGGTGATTGTATCGTTTCTCACTTAACGAGTTCTTATTGAACAACTGTTATATTTTTATTTTGTTACTAATATGATTATAATACATTCATCGCATCCCAATTAATTTCAGGAAGACAACTGGAAGTGCTCCCGAGGTCGGGCTTACATCCCCTCACCGGTAAAATAAATGGTGGGGAGCCACGGCCAACTGCCAATTAGGTCACGGGAGCCACAGGTCAAAAAAGTTTGGGAACCACTGCTGTAAGGGCATGGTATTTTGGGCATCTGGTTGATCTACTACTAAACCTAGGGAAACTGTGTTGGCTTCTTCCAGGTTGTATGACGTTACAACACGGGCTTTTACCTCGCATGCCATTACAACGCGGGAATTACAACGAAAGTTGTTACAACGACTTTCGGTGGAGGGCGCTGGATAGTGGAATAGTTTAATTTTCTACTCCAACTTCAGCCCACATTGACAGTAGGGAAGGTATTGAATAGAAAATTAAACTATTCCCTATCCAACAGCGCCCTCCAGAGAAAGTCGTTGTAACGACTTTCGTTGTAATCGCATTGCCGGGTAATCCCCGAGTTGTCATGGCTGTTCACCCTTCTTCCAGTATGTGAACATTGTGTCCGGGCTCTTGGATGATCTGTCTGTCACCATAGATAGGGAATATAAAGGAGAAGACTCTGTACGTTTCAGAGACCTTGTAGCACATCTGCAGGAGAGGGTGAACAGTAGTGTCCGATAGCAGGAACAATATAACCAGGATACTCTTAAGGCAGCCACAGATAGGCTTTTTCCACAGATATAATCCGCATGATCGCTGTGACATTGAAGCTCATGGAACACTATGCCAGTTGAACCATGGAGTTTATATGTGGTTGTTTCATGGTGTATAATCTCTACAACACTGCCCCATTCACTTGGCCCATCAAAGAAACTGCAGTTAGTTGTTTCACAATGTTCACCCCCTTTTGGAAAAGACAAAATGAGTGAGCGAGCTGTGAGATTGTTGTTCTCGCCAAGACCCTGCAAAGACTGTAGGGAAGCACTGGTACATTACAGCAGTCTGTGGTGTGATAGCACAGATGATGTCAAGTTCTGTTTTTGCTGAGGAGCACAACGATCAAAGGCATACTCCCCAGGGCCGCTGGCAGGCAAGTGCATGCAGATCCACCAGGAGTAAAGATTAATCGTTTGGTAATATATCTCAAGTGACAGCAGGTAGGAGTTATTTTTATACACAGAACAATGACTCGACTCAAGAATGAGAGCAGTAGTTAGGTTTCTTGATTACTCCTCGTTCCATAGCTATTATAAATCCCACCAGCAGCCAGAGACTGAGGACGGTGACAGAAATAGAAGGCCGGACCGACCAAGGGGTCCAGTATCCAAGAGACTACCGCTTATGTCAGGCAGAGATGGTGATGATGAGGAGTAATGGGCCATCCTCCAGCTGTGGTGATTCAGATGAGGATGGTGGGCACTGAAGACCAAACCCACAGGCAGATGGCATTTGAGCCACATTAGTCCTGGTCAGGGGCTTGATGCGGGTCCAGACGCAGGCACTAGTGAGAAGGCATCTTGGGAAGGTATATCATTCTTGTACTGGGAGGAGTGAACCCAGTTGTCAGACTACAACACTTGATGCATATGTTGATGATGAGCAACACCAGTCATGGACTATTTCGTGAGATTGTAGTGTGGACATCCTCTGATGAATGCGGATATAGACCCAATCACTGAGCTTGAGGGAAAGGCAGACTTACCTCCGGTCAGTGACCTGCTCTCTTCCCCAGCAGCTCCACCATCATGCCTCCGCTGCTGCTGCTCTTGTAGGGTTCGAGCCTGCCCCTGCGACCTTCTGCCTCGCTGTGCCCGCTTTTTTATTCCTGTGTCTAATTTTGCCTATTTTGTGTTTTTCCTGCCCAAATTGTATTGTTGTTCCTGTTTATTTGTTTGTGCTATCTTGATACTGTTATCCTGTTTTTGCCATGACCCCTCCGCCCTGCCGCCCACACTCCTGCATCCCAGCTCAGCTTTCCCTCCCTCCTCCCCTACTTAATGGCACCCGCTGCGTGGCCGCGAAGATGCGCCCATCTGCAACCCGACCACGACTCGACCGCGACCAGCGCCAGGAACCCTGGATCGCCAACCATCCACCACTACGACTCAGCTACCCTTCTCGCACTCAACCCCAGGTGGAACAACAACTGCCAGCTAGGCACGCCGAGCACCACCCACGGCAGTTCTCCTGCCTCCACTGCTGCCAGACCTTCAACACTATCAGCACCCCCACAGCCACAAGGCCCACACAGAATGCCAACACCTCTGAAACCCTGAGGTGCATCCTCCTCAACATGCGCTCCCTGCTCAGAAACTCTGTTGAGATCTGAGACCTTCTCGACACCCTCTCACCAGACGTCGCCTTCTTTACAGAAACCTGGACCAACACCCTTCCTCCCCATCTTCTTTTGTTTCATAAAAACATTTATCCATACTTAAGAACATCCCGCCAATGTGTTTAATTCAAACAAATTTTGAACTTCGTCAGGGCTCAAAATAATTCATATTCCTTATGCTACTTAAACACCACTAGACTACCCTAAAAACTAATACACTACCCCCTACACGACCTTCCCCCTGCCGGGACCCTACACTCTAACACTACACTTCACGACCCCTGACACTATTCTAAACCCTAAAACACTACCCTACACTAAACAAACACCACAGCACTAAACCTAAACCCTAAAACAGTACCCCCTGGATGACCCTCACCCTTCCCCCAGTCTGCTCTCTACACTACAACACTACCCTGCACGACCCGCGACACTACCCTAAACCCTAGAACATTACCCTACACTACAATACAACACTACCCTAAACCCTAAAACACTACCCCCAGCATGACCCTGCCCCCACCCCCAGTCCGTTCCCTACACTAAAACACTACCCTGCATGACCAACCGACACTACCCTATACCCTAAATCACTATCCTACACTACACAAACACCACATCACTACCCTAAACCGTAAAACCCTAGTCCCAGCACGACCCTGCCCCTACCCCCAGTCCGGTCCCTACACGTAAACACTACCCTGCACGACCCTCCGACACTACCCTAAACCCAAAAAGACTACCCTACACTAGACAAACACCACATCACTACCCCCCAACACTACCCTTCACGACCCCCGACACTACCCTAAACTCAAATACACTACTCTACACTACTCAAACACAACCCTACAACCTAAAAGACTACCCCTGCCCAACCCCAAAAAACTACACTTACCTCTCTCTCCTCCGTGGTTCCTCTCTACTCCGGCTTCCAGCGATGTCAGATCTGCACATAGTTGTTTGGAAACAGAAGCGCTTTCCAAACAATGATGTGGATAGCGCATACCATTACAACGCATGCATTGTAACAATGCTTGCGATCTAACATCTTGCATACTAATGGTACGCGTTGTAACATCGCAACACATCGCAAGCATAGTAACGAATGCAATGTAATGGTATGCGCACTAACAGTCGTGCACTAAAGGCTGTTTACCATTGGTAGCGTACATTGTATAAGTACAAAGTTATCATCTGGGAAAAACCATTCCCAAGCATTTTTGTTGGATAGGAAATTTGATGCTGGTCTTTCCAGGAGGGGATGAGATCCTTTGTTTCCCACATACCAAAGAGTAATTTCATGAATTGATTTTTAAGGCGGTTGAAAAAGGAGCCGATAAATAGTCCTGTGGTTTCCAGGTACCATATGACTTGATCACCGCCAAGCATGACGGCTTTGTAATAAGATGTTCTCATCTCTTGAGTGAGACAGGAGTTTTGTTGTCAGGTTAATTACTTTGTTGAGGGCCAGTTTCCCCATGCCGGAGTTACAAATTTCTTGAGCGGAAAACTCCTCTATAACCTGGCTTAGGTAGGAGCCCCAGAAACCTGCTGTTTTTGTCTCTCTATGAGCTTCTATTTCTTTCCAGCACAGGTTATCTGTCTCCCACATAATTTGATAAATGCACCTTTGCTCTGGAATATTTGATTTGACAAACCAAACTCGAGTCGGACTTGAGCCTTGATTGCTAAATGAGGAAGACGTTTTTGTAAACTTTTGTTTGGATGTTATTTAAAGTTGAAATTTTAAGACCCCTCATTATTTCGGTACTGTACGTCAGGCAAGGCATTAGCTGTGCGGACATGACAGATAGCAGATAGCTATAGGATGGACAGCTTAATTTCTTTTTTAATAATTTGAATCTGTATATGAGGTGTTGGGCTTTGGTCCTCATTGCTGAAAGCTGCTGCTTGTAACTCAGTTCTTCTTCGATTTTAAATCCCAGATATTTGTATGAGGTGACTGCCTCAACTTTTTTTGCGTCCAGATACCACATATCGTTCTTGTATTTGGCATCTACTAACCACACTACTTTTGTTTTAGAAAGATTTAGTTCAAGCCTGTGCCGGTCCATGTACTTAGCTAATGCATTCATGCCATGTTGAATCCCAATTGGAGTTTGGCTTAGAAGCACTGTGTCATCAGCATACTGTAAGCACCTGATTTCCTCATTGGCTAACGTTAGTGGACAGCTATTTTTTTTTGTCAGTCATTAAGTCTTTATTGCGATTCTTCATCATAAAAGACCGTGTATAACCAAATTATTATAAATTCCATCCAGAATAAAATACACAATTTTGAAATCTCTAAAACACATCTCTAAATTCCATCAATGTCAGTTAATAGATAAATACATATAAATTTACATTTTAAAACCGTTTCTAAAAAGGATTAAATATGTAAACAAGCAAAGAGACTTAATACATGTGTTAAATTTGAAAGAGAAAAGGGTGGGAACTCTCAAATCATGGGATAATTACCAACACCAACCCCTACTTTCGGTAGCGCAGCTTGGATCTTTTCATGGCTACTATGCCCCCCTTTTTTATTACGAAGAACCAATGCCCAGCTCAAAAACTTTGCTACTCCAATTACAACAGAGTTGGAAGTATCGGTTTTTAGTATTTTACTTGCGACCGTCGCTGATCTCGTTCCCATTGGCAAGCATACTGGTTTAAGCCAGATAACTCTAACTTGGGAGTTGAGATGCGAGAGTGTTATGTTATGTAGATTTGTAGAGTGTACCATCACCCGGGAGGGCATGCTGGTACTGAAGGTTAAAGAGTAACATCATAGGGCATTCCATAACTATTTCATTAGGGCTCAGGTTGATATTATGTGTTGGTATGGTCCTACAGATAACAGAGCTAGGGGCACAGCATCAGACCATTTCATTGGTTTTCAGAAGTATGTCTGTTATCTTGTTTTTGGCAGTACCGCTAATTCTCTCTACTTTGCTAGCTGACATGGGGTGATTGGTGTATTGGAAGTGGAAGTGCTGAAGAATCCCTAAAGGTTTGTGAATCTACTATGAATGAAATGAAGTATGTTCCTTTGTCACTCAAAAGGTGACTTGGAATACCAAAACATGGGATGGGAGACCCTTCATAAGGGATTTGAGACTATAATGGCATTTGGTCTTGTGCAAGAATAAGTCTCCTATCCTGAAGATATACAGATAATTACTAGCAAATCAGAATACGAAGCACATCATTTGAAAAAAAAAATCCAGTTGCAGGTGGATGAAGGGGCCCCAAGGAGAATGGTGTGCAGGGGGATTAATCATTTTCCTAGCATTATGGGACTGGCATGTGACACAGAAATTCAAATGATTTCGGGCCATAGAAGGTAAGAAGAGCACAGACCAGTTTGCTGCAGGAGTACAAATCATTCCATGACTGGTGACATGGGCAGCTGCAGGATACAACCATGCAAGGCAAGACTGGGAAGAAGAAATTTCAGCATGACCACTTGTCCTGAGCTGTCTCTCTACACTCCCTCAGGTTTCCTATTACATTGCTGCCTGATTCAATACTCTTTCTCAGTCTCAGAGGCACATTCCTGCAACAGAGACAAATCTTTTGTGGATGGTACAGAAAACACCTTAGTCTGTGAAACATACATAGCAGCACCCTAATGAGGATAGCTAGTAACATCAAGTCCGGCTCTCCCAGTGACCCTGCAAGGCCTAGGGTGCTGAGAGGGCGTATGGAAGTCCTTGAACCATATTAGACATCTGTTAGAGCTCTCTTTTAGCTCAGGCATTGTGCCAAAATAAATGGAAGGAAGCCGTGCTTATCCCGTTGAGGAGGAAGCCGAATGTCAACATGGACGAGCTAGACAATTTGCATCCCATCTCACTACTCCCTTACTTTGCGAAAATTGCAGAGAAGGTAGTGAACGTCCAGCTGACGACACATATCAGCAAACATGATCTTCTCCATCCCACTCAGTCCAGTTTTCGAGCATTGTACTCAACTGAATCTGCTTTGCTCTTTTCCACTGAGACCATTCAGAAGTACGTTGCTGAGGGTCAGACGGCGGCCTTAATTTTATTAGACCTGAGTGCCACCTTTGACACTGTTGCTCATCACTCGTTGCTTCAGTGTCTCAGGAATGGAGGGGTGGGTGGGAAGGCATTGGCATGGGAGGAATCTTTTCTGCAGGACCGCAGCTTTCAGGTAGCACAGGGACCTTATCTGTCTAAGAGCATCAGGCTTAATCAGGGGGTGCCACAGGGGTCCACCCTTAGCCCGACCCTGTTTAATCTTTATGTTGCCCCATTGGCAGACATCACTGGAAAGTATGGGGTCAAAGTCGTGTCCTACGCTGATGACATGCAGCTGGTGGTGTCCTTAACACAGTCGGACGAGGAGGCGGCCATTTATTTTAATTCCTGCCTGCAAGAACTAGCGGTATGGATGGCTAACAACTGCCTTAAACTGAACGGGAGCAAGACAGAAGTGATGGTTATTGGTAAGGCCCCTTCTGTGTGGACATCGGCGTGGTGGCCACCGACCCTGGGCCCTATCCTTGTTCCTAGTGATCAGGTTCCGTAGCGCGGGGACACACTAGTTTAATGTAACCAATCACTTTATAAATGCCATTGTCATTATTATTATTAATATTATTATTATTATTATTAGTGATAAGGTTGCTTGCTTGGACACTTTGTCAAGGGGGTACTGGTGGACATCACATTTTACTACCGAAATCTTTTATGACTTCATTAAAACGTTCAATAACTTTTGAATGTATAAGCCATTTTTAATGGGGGGGTACCAGCAGAAATCTCTTTTACATCTAGAGGAACCAAACATCATGCATCGATCCAAACACATACTTTGAGCCTGTGTACACATTCACAATCTTTTCTCTTCCAGGATACAGGTTCAAGTGAGTACAACGGGTTTGGCGACATGGGCAGTTTTCCCATTGGGCAGGCAGCGAGTTTCAACCATTTGATTGATCGTGCATACAGTGCAACCTGCATTCAGGACACTTCTGTCATTTCTGAGCTATGAACCCTACAAAAAATACATTAAATCACAGTTTGGTATGGTTGCATCTGTTACATCAATAAAGATAATATGTTAGTGACATGCTCAGTTACAACAATACAATCATGAGGTGCTCCTTCCTTACGGGTGGGCATCTAACTGGGTTTAGACTGGGAGAGCAGACAAAGGTAATATGAGAAGCAGACCGTAACTGTTTTCATTACATTTAAATAAAATGTCAGAATAAAAAGTATGTCTTCCTCCTTTGTTGTGTAGAGCCCCTCCTTCAGGATGGTTAGGACAGAAACTAAATATTATTAGGTTGCATTGTAGAGCTATCGGGCTAAATATCTATTCTAAGACATTCATTTCATTAAATAAGGGTATACAGAACATCCATTCCACTCCTAGTGACTGTTTCTCAGGAGCTACCTGCCCTAATAGTGGAAGACTTTTACTGCTGTCTATACTACTTATCTATACTACGCATGAATAAGAATGTATATTTATTACATGAAGAATGAATATTTTATAGTGAGGTTTGTATGGGGCAAAGTATCTTCTGCTACACATTTTGAGAATATTGGAAATTACCAATGAGTTCAATGAAAATATATAAGAATGGATTCTATATATCATCAAAGAACTCCTTGTGTCATGTTACCGGGTTAGGCCCATGTAGCAAAGTTGCTAATTTCTTACATTGTCCTCTTTTTCACAATAACATTTCTGCTGTGAACTTTTGCACATATTTTTATGCACAACAATATTGGATTAGTCTCTCTGAAACTACTTTGTTTACAGATCTATCTTTGCACAACATTATCACATTGCCTCGAACATAATGTACAAGGCCTCTTTACGCATAAGGTACAAAGTTTGTTCTATCTCCTTCCACGGGATGGCAGAGCTAACTACATATCCAGAACATTGCTAATCTACACATGCATCTCAAGGCTGCTTTCTATTATAAATAATGAGCATCCCTATAGATTAGCCAAGGAGGCACTTCAGCTGACACTGAAGGTCCCTGCATGGTGAGACTTCACCACACAGCGGACTCACATCCCTGTGAAGGGGTCCAGTTTGTGACCAAGATGGATCCTACATTCTCTCCCAACAGGTAATGGAGATGGATCGTCCCTTGGGGGGATTCTTGGATTCACACCTACACACACTCGAGTTACACTCAGAGTAGGGTTTTGCATAGAAGAAGTATGCCTGATTACAGCATTGTTTCTATGCCTGCATATATACACTGTTTTAGCACCATGGTAGAACTCTATTTACTATTTACGCTTTTGGTGCTTGTTAACCCGTTCATCTGCTTCTGTCTACTGATTATCACAGCACATGTATTCTATAACAGAATAATGTTGGTTCAATAAAACTACTGAAAATGTCACACTGTCTATTCTGTATATTTCTCCTAGCACAAGAAAGCATGAGTGACTGAGTGAAAGGTTCAGACCAGTTTCCAAAATCGCTGAGGGGTTAGGGTTGTCATGGTCAGTGGTTGCCAGAAACTATTCGCGCCTTGGTAGGGTTAGGAGGGCTTATGCTGGCACAGTGAGCTAGTTGGTCTCTGGACCAACATATCCTGTAGGGGTGCCCAGAATCAGTCTAGGCCCCTCACCCAAAGTTTATGTTGTTCAACAAATGCACAGGTCTTATGGTGTAGTAGGAACTACATGACATGGCGCTGCCAACGTTGGTTGGGTTCCCTATTTAACTGTCTATCTGAGTACTTCAGTTGTGCTTTTCTCAGAGAGCCCTACTCAACTCTAACAGGAGACGTCCATTGTGTGAAGTAATTCCGTCTCAGTGGAGTAGGTATACCTTATGTATTGGCTGTGGGTTAATTCAAGCTTGTAGGATAAAGATTTTCTTACAATTGTGCTAACCCTATCTCCATATATTCATTTACTAATAATCTACTCTCTTCAAATATTGTCTGAGCACGGAGATAATGGGAATAATAATGCAGATCGAGAAGTTAGACTAAATATTACAGAAATTTGCTGACATGCAGTTACTACATTACCGCCTCCCGGAAATGGGTGGAGAGGCAACCTTCGTGGTTAAGGCACACTAAGCATTCAGAACAGATGTATTCTACTCTTGGGTTACATTCCTGCCTGCGGATGCATGCACAACATTGATTTACACTTACATTGAAGATGAAACCTCAGAGGCTTACTTTCCATACATGGACATAGAAATTCCATTAATTTACCAGGAACACATAAATTGGTTTAAAGAGGCCCTCCCCATACCATAGAAAACGTGAGACTCAGTCCGCTCAGTAAAGAAGGAGCAACTTGGCCGGTCCTAGCTGCTTATACACTGCATCCTAACCTTGGTAATTTAGATGCAGCAGAAATAACGATACTATCAAAATTCTAGTAAAAATGTACAGAAACCATACGCAATTTATTATACGACTAGTGCTGGGCGTAGTTTGCAAAGTAGCACTACGCGAAGCTACGCAAAGTGCACTTCGCACTACGCGAGCTATGCGTAGCACTACACGAACTGCGTAGTACCCTGTTTGCACTGTGCAAGATGCCGTTTTCAATAATTGCACAGTGCGGACAAGCATCCAGCACTGTGCAATCATTGAAAACGGCACCTTGCACAGTGCAAGCTGTAGTTTTCTGCCGCTAGAGTAGGTTTTTACTTGAGCGGCAGATTTCTCAATGCGGACTGTTAGTTTCTCATCACGAGCGGTCGCAAGCATACGTGAACACTCTCAATGAGAAACCTGACCTCCCCGCGTTGAGAATCTCGCCGGGAGTTTATTTTCCAGGCTCACGATCGGCAACTTGATGTTGCTGATCGAGAACGAGGAAAAAGTCTCGCCGCTGTGTCATTTTGCTTGCTCGCGGTCGCCAACTTGACGTTTAGGACCGCGAGCAAGCAAAAAATGACTGCTGCACTACGCTACACGTGTTTGCACTGTGCTACGTGCTAGCGCAAACTACGCAAGCGTAGTGTAGTGCTTTGCCCAGGGTTATATACGACCACTGACATTTATACCTGCACGGACTGCTCAAGCTGCACAACCACAATTGACTGCTACGGGTATCAGCCCTCAAACGTTGAATGCTGTATTGGGAAAAGTTCCCACAAGTCGGGAGCAAATTCCGTTCTGGGTAGCACAGAAGACAAGCCAGCATGAACAGTTTTTCCCCATATAGGACAACAGGAAAAACACAGAACATTAACAATTTGCTTGTCCATGTGGATGGCTCCCGCGGTGGAACACTGTACCACTTGGGGTACAGTCTTCACTGCAGTTTAGACCAAAACCCATGTTACCCCTTCAATAGCAGTTTATTCTAAGGTACTGAAATAAGTACAGAATGAATATGGAGCAGGACCTGCCCTGGACTTGGGGATAAAACTGATGGCAATTTTGTCACAATATCCAACATTATGTTAAGTAACATAAAAGGGGAAGAAGCATTGGATATACACCAAAGCAGAAGGAGCGGTAATTGCTAAAAATATCAAAGAAACCTATACTACGCTAGGCAGAGATATTTTGGGAGCCAAACCTGGGAAACCACAGGTTAAGAGTAATTCTAACAAGCATTTGCAATGCAATAGGTCTCGCATTTGCGAGAGTTTGAGATATTGGTATTGTAAATGACAATGCCTTTTGTTTATGTGTTTTGAAAACTGCAAGCGGTGCAATCTTTTAGGTTTTTAAAACACAAATAAAAGGCTTTGTTATTTACAATGCCAATAGCTGTCTGAAAAACTAAAATAACGTACATGCGCACAGTCTCGAAACCACCAACCTTATCAGGATTTGGTGCATTACGATTCATACACAACCACGTTAATAATGAAAGAAGTCCAGATGCCTTCTGGATACTAGCAATGTAACACGCATTTTCTTAGCTGATCAGAGCCCTTCAAAATGTGACTCATCTTGTAACCAGCAATCACTAGAAAAACTGAATTATACTCGGCATCCTACAGTATGTACCCAACCAGGGGTCTGCCCAGATAAATCAGTCTGAAAGAGTTAGCCAGGGGAGGCTCTGAAGCATGGTATTCTACAACCGCAGCATGTACTCTGTATGAAAAAAACAAAAGAAATGAAGTGAAATCATTAAACATGCATATCAAAAGACGTTATACGCACAAATAAAAAGACTGCTAACAATTCCAAGTACAGTATACAATGGGGGTCTTTGTTCAGGTAATTATTTCATTTCTTTAATCATTTTTAAAGTGCCTAAACTGGACTTTGAGATGTTTTAATTACGAAATATACACTAGAAATAATTAAAAATCTGATTATCTTTGTTATGCTGCTAATACTTAACCTAATGAAGCAGCTTTTAGATACAATGTTAAATGTGTTCTGCTATTTTGTGAACAATTACGATCATTAAGCATATTTCTTTTATTTTTATAAAGGCCTTCAAAAGAGACATACCACAATATGCTGCTTAATGAGCTTTCATAAAAGAACAATTGCATAAAAGTCAGAGACAAGCCAGATGGTGAGTCTATATTTGGTAATAACTAATTACCAAATCAGAGAGCAATAGGTTTGACAATACCGATTCCGCAGTGATCGGGCCTGCATTAAATGAAGTAGTGGTAGTGCCCAAATACATTTCCGTATCATGTGATAAAATAAATGATAACAGTAACTGACACAACAGACAATGAGAACTGTAGTGTTTGAATAAACTATTCTGGCTCTCAGCAGGCACAGATAATGAATGGAACTAGTTTTCAGAGAACATATTTTCAGTACTAGCTTACCCGTTGCTGCGATCTCAGAAGAAAGGAAATTTAAGGAAGCTTGTTATGATAACATTTAATTTTTGTGTCATTTTTATTGAAACTTATTCATTTTAATATGGAAAACATTTTAAAGTGTTGTTTTAATTCTGTTTATTTATTCGAGTGCTTGTGGATACACGGTATTTTTTGTTTTTCCGTCTGGTGCGTACACAAATAAATCAGAAGGTTTTCCGACGCGTGGGCTGGCCACATACAGTTGTCCATGTGAGAAGTACGGATTCTCCAAATCTAGTCCACACACTTGCAGCGATTGTCCTTGTGCTTTGTTGATGGTCATTACAAAAGCGAGTCGCATCGGAAACTGTAAACATTCAGTATTGGAAAGATTATGAGGGCCCTGAGGGGGCGGGGGGCTGATATTTAACACGTTTTTGTTTTCTTTTTTTTTTGCCAGAAACCGTTGCGGGAGTGTACTCAACAACTTTTACAATTTTTTTTGTGTTTTTTTTTGCCAGAAACCTTCGCGGGAGTGTACTCAACAACTTTCCAAAGTTTCATGCCGATCGGATGAATGGTGTAGTAATGCATAAAGGACAAACAGACATAATTTCGTTTTTATATATATAGATGACATGGTCAGTGGCAGGCCCCTCCTTGTACGATATAATACCGAAATAACCAGTGCAACTTACCTGAAATCGCTGCAATGTTGCATGCAATAAGCAAATGCCAATATCTAGAATGTAAATACGGATTGTTTTTTAAAGGGCTGGTAGGGGTGGGATTAAACCACATATTTGTTTTTCGTTTGCTAAACAAAATTCGGCCCAAAGTTTCTTTAGTGAAACCGCAGGGAGAGACAAAAATGAAGAATTTCAGTGATTACCAAGCAAAAACAATAAATAAGTTAAAAAAAGACAGCATGGGGTTGATTCAATACTTACTGCACAGAGTTCCTGGCTGTAACAACTCTTTCTGGCATTGTGGGCAGCTGCAGGGGAGGAGGAGAGGTGGGCAGGTCTGAGGCTGTTCAGCGGCTGATCACCGTGGCTCTTGCAGCTGAAGAGGTGATCCGGGAAAGGCTGAGCCTGGCTGATGATGAAGGGGCAGTCTCCTTAACCTAGCAGCAGGGGATGGGGGGAGGGTGAGGGAGGTGCAAAGTGGTGGAAGGAAGGTGAGGGAGGGAGGGCACCCTACAGAGAAATACAGTGTCCAAGCTGCAAACAAAAACGTAGCAAACGAGTTTGAACCCGGCCGCTGATGAATTCCTTAACCTGGCAGTGAGGGTGGGAAGAGATTTCAATAGGTAGCTTCTTTTGGGTGGTGGGAGGGAGGGTACCCTACAGAGTAATGGAGATTTAAATTTGAAAGAACAGCGCTTGTGAAATAGGCGCTGCGCTGAATAGTGTAAAGTTAATAACAAAAAATGGAGGTGCAATGTCAAATAAAGTGCAGCTGAAGGATTCTCTCTTTCTCTCGTGCCCCGCGGGGAGCTTTTGCCCTGAAGCATGCAAGGTGCTACTAATACAAAGGCTGATGCTGTGCTGAAGCAAAGAGTGATGTTCTATCCCACTAATACTGATTACTTGATGCCTCCTATGTGAGACCTTAAAAGTAAGTCCCTGCCCCCAAAGATAAGCGCTGGTCCCCACCTCCTCCAATCACTTTCACTGTAAGCACTGCAAACACGCCTTTGCTTTTAAGAAGCTCCTCTATACACCCTTCTCTCCTCCCGATAATAAAGATATCTCCCCCAAAATATTGTCAGTTTTGACGGTGATGCATTTCTGGTATGTTGGCAGTGTCTGGCGCCTTCTGGTTTAATGGTTCTGTAAGACTGTCTTCGTGCTCCTGTCTGCACAGGCCAGTTTTACAGGCACTGCAAGCATGACCTTTTGAATTGACAAACCCTGTTGCACTATGTTGTCAGTATCGAGGCGCTGACTTTTGACGGCAACTTACTTTTGACCTGTTGCCCGTGCACTGCTGTAGTTGCGTTTAGTCGTTCCTTGAGGATTAATTCTTTGACTCCTTCCTTGAAGCAGCCAGCACTTGCAGTAGTGAAAAATTCCCGTCAGCATCTTCTCCTGAGCTCGGTGTTTGCTCGTGAGGCACAGCAGAGCGTGATACCGATGGTTTCCGGGTTTCAGTGGAAGGAGCCAATTGAAGTCTCCGCACCCCTCCGCTACAGCCAGTGAGCGGGCATTGGTGCCGGAGGGACGTGTGTTTGGCTGTAAAGGCATCTTGCCTCTGCTCGATGGGGCTGCTCCCTTTCATGTGTGCCAGGGTGTCACGGCAGCCTTTTGACAGCACTGCCTGCGATAGGTCAGAGGTGTGCGGGGACAAAAACATCCAAGAAGCTATGGACGCCCCAGAGAGAGAGTGCGATGCTGAGGAGCTATTGATGGACGGTAAGCCTGGAGCAATGGGCACTTTTTATAAACCTGTGCCAAGTGGCTGCTATGCTCGACTGTAGGAATGCCGCCATTCTATCGAGAACAAATTAGTACAAAACAAGGAAATAGTCCCTAACTAAAAATAAAACAGCCTAGCAGTGAAACTACACTGTAGTTGGTCGGTGCTGCTTCCTGAAAAATGGAAGCAAAACTTAATCAATGAGAGAGATAAGAAGACCAATGCCAGATTTAACCAATAACAAGCCACAAAACAAATTGAAAGGCAATGGTTAGAGTTTCTCCACTAATTCTGACTACTTGATGCCTCGTAGAGGCAGCGCATGCGCTGCCTAATGCAAGACCTAAAAAGGATAAGTCTAAGCAAGCAACCAATTCTTCTAAGAAGAAATGGGAAAATAAACTAAAAAAATAAATAGAATAAAACACAATCTCAGGGTGGGTCTCCTCAGAAGGAAACCACTGACAAAAAATATAATTCAAGATACTGTGATAATATTAAAAAGCCTGACAGGTATCCAGGACACGTTCCTCTCATTCCTTTCAGGATTTAACCAATACATGTTTAGAGAGAGGTGGACGGTCAGAGGGCAGATCAGAAAAGCGCATGAAGCCGAAAAGGGAACCACATCACACTTCAGTCAACGTCCTTAAAGAGGACAAACCAAAGACTCAATTAAAATAAGACATGCCCAGACTACTGGGGACTCTGCTTCTGAACTGGGAATGGGCAGAGACGATGCTGGACAGTGTGGCAGAAGTCACAGTAGCTCGCCGGAACCTGATGAATTACTTGGCAGTAGTAGCACTGAATGAGCATATCTCAGTGGAAATACCTGATACAAGGGTAAGTGTGCCCCATTGTTTATCCAAAATTTCACTCTAATTGAAAGAGGACATACCCAGAAACATGAAGACTCACTTTTGGGATAACCTAACATAAGGTTACAACATTCTTTTAGCTGAAAAGGATTTTGCCACCTGAGTTCATAATGGAGGGCCCAATGGGAGAAAATGTAATTATACCTGCTTTCTCAGACCTTGTTCCAGAATCATACATTCATACATGCAGGAGTGGGCAATAGCGCTAGCTCCTGCACTTTACCACAATCCTTTTGGGTGGGATGATGAGTCTCCCCATCACGAAATCCCATCAAAATCATCTCCTCAACCTCAGAGACCGTGCCCAATAAAGCATGAAGCTAAAAAACAAGTAAGGGAAATGTTAGATCAACTTAAATACCAAGGTATAATAGAAAATTGCACTTCGGCCATAAATAGTCCCTTGTTTCCAAAAATAAACTGGACAATTCATACTTTCTAGTCTTAGACTACAGGCATTTGAAGACTTCCACATGCACATAGAGCTGCACTAATGAATAACATTGTGGGGAAGAAATATAAACAACACTAGGTATCTCAAATGGATTTTTCTGCTAGAATATAGCACCTGGAAGTAGATATTTGACCACATTTTCAGCGCTAGGTCCTCAGGGTCAATGTTGCCGTTTACCTCAAGGGTATCAGAACAGGCCTGGATTGTTTGCAGCAAGGGTAACAGAGTTACCTCAAATTTTTAGATAAGGAGGCATTTTCCTATGTAGAGGATATTTATCCGATAGATGGTTAGCTAATGGAACACTTGGCTAGAGTAAAACACCTAATTCATGGGTTCGCTCACTTGGGCTACAAATTTAATTTCTGAAAATCACAATATGCCCACCTCACTTTCAATGACTGTTTCTGGGTTACAAGTTGTTAAGTGAAGGCAAAAGCCTGGCAGCAATTTTTTTTAGAAAAATGTCCACTGCTCCAAACTTCCAAAGACTCTAAAAAGACTACAATCCTTTTTAGGATTCCTACATTTTGGCAGAAAATACATTTTGGATTAACCACAATAAGTGAAACCATTCCCTGACTTAATTAGACCTAATTTTTCAATCAACCATTAGATACAGGAACATATAAACATTTTACGTTACGCACAAGCGGATACAATAGCTTCCAAACATTTGCACACACGTAAACACAGCTTACCTGTTGATCAGCATAGTCGCTGGACCAACCGGGTACACCTATATCAATTTTAATGAAGGTGATATGGTACCAATTGCATACAAATCAGTTTTGCACACAAAGCTGAAATGCATTTTTCACCAACTGTGAAAATTCTCATTGCGATACAGACTGCTGTATTGAGAGAGAGAGAGAGCACTCGCTCAGAATAAGCGCATAGTTGCTGTTACCCCAGTACTGATTTTAGATGCTGTTCCTAAAGCAAGTGTTCCAAATGCCAAAGCATTTTATCCAAACTAAAATCAATGGGCTAACTCACTTACTGCAACATATGTAGATTACAGATTCGATTCTACATTACAAACACAAGCATTCCTGCAGTACTAACAAGAATATCCTCTGCCGGATGAAATTATGCCTCTAGATCGATATGAATACATAAATTATACCAATGGATCTGCTCAGCCTTCCGTAGGGACACAACAATGATATTCATCAGCATGCGCAATTGTAAAGGGGCTTATGCATGATGGGAAGTTTCGTCCTGAAAAAACACTCACTCAGTCACTGAGTCCCTAAGGGACTGTACAGCGCAGCTGGCAGAACTCAAAGCCCTGATACAGGCACTACAAAGTACAGTTCTCAAATTCCCCACACTTATAGTGTGCAATTCATACTACTGTGCCCAGTCATATAACGAATATCTTCACTATTCGGGTCAAACTGGATCATGAGATACCAAGAGTTGCACAATCAAGCACAAGATGCTTCAGAAACAAGGGGCAAAGCTGAAAGAAGGCTTGCCACAGGCCCATGTTATCCATACATTGAGTCAAAAACGTATTGGCATTCATGTTGAAGGGAATTCCATGGCTGATGAAGCCACTAAGGCAACAGTCCGTACTGCTGCCTTTGCTGCAATCACTCATTCAAGTACGAGATTGGACAGAGACATTTTGGGGGCTGTAAATGAGGCCCACAATAATACCCACCTCCCGAAATGCTTTCCACTCAAGTTCTCCCTCAACATAGATGCACAAAACATTCTGTATGCTCAGATTATGGAGTGGAAGATAGAGTAATTATAAACACTGATCGCAGATTGGGATTGATACTGGCTGCACATGAGGGTCTAGGCTCAGCACAAACAGGGATTACTACTACAGTTTTGTTACTGAAGTAGCGCTATTGGTGGTCAGATCTAACAAAGCAGACCAAGGGCTTTGTCCTAAAATGTGACATATGTCAACAGAAGTGTGTGAGAAGTGTGGCTCACTGGTTAGAGCAGGCAGACCCTGAAGCAGAGGTCAGACCTGGGACCAGGGTTCAATTCCCGACGCGGCAGGGACTTGAGCTCAAATGTCCACGGACTCGATAATTCTCGCTTCGGTGCCTGACCTAATCATGTGTTCACACTCTGCAACTCTGGGCATTAAGCTTGCTTAATCTCCACAACGGCCCCCCGCGGCGGGATGCCTGGCTTTCACCTTGGGGATGCCCTGTAGGGGCTATCTCACAGGGAAAAGCCAGGACGGGTTCCCAAGGCAAGCGCTTAGAGACCCCTGGGTGATAAGCGCTATATAAATCCAATATACAATACAATACAATACAACAGATGAAAGGCTTAACCATAGCACAACCACCTCAAACACCTATAGTGATCTCAGATAAGCCTCTATCAGTTACTTATTTGGATCACTGCAGCCCCCTACACTCAGACAGGGCTTACAAGTACATCTTGGTGGCAGTGGATTCATGCTCCAGAATGCTGTGGATTTGGCCACAGCGCTTGGATGATGCTCAAACTCTTATAAAGGATTTGAAAGTCTTCATCAGGACATACATGATTGGCACACTACATTGTGGCCAGGGCCTGGGGTGTAGCTCTCAGGCTTACAAAGAAGCCATGGGAAGTTTGGGTGTGGCCTTGAGGTAATCCTCCCCCTACCATCCTGAGGGAAATTCAGTAGTTGAGAAGACAAACTGTGACTTGAAGCAGTCCTTAACAGCAAGGGTATTAGGCTAAGGTGGCAGTTGGATCAATCACCCCCATGGGGTCCAGAGGGCACTCAATAACATGCCAAGAAAATCCCTGAGGGGTTGCACACCTTATGAATTCCTGTTTTGTGTGACAATGTGGATACTTAACCTTGCTTATGTCAGCACAGTGGTAGCAGAAACACCATTTGACATCAAAAACGTTTGGCTGTTTTACAAGACTCAATGAATTCCGGAGTGCACAAAGCAACGTCCAAGTAAAACGCATGGCCACTGGAGAAGTGAAGGTCAAACCTGCAAGAACTGCCTGGGTCCCGAATGTTGGGGGCTTGGACAGACATAAAATTGTGGACAAGAAAGAATGTGGGCCATCTTACAGAACGCCTCCACCTGTCCTGGCTGTCGAATGTACTAGAACTGTACTTCTTCCGCTCCTTGCCAGCTACAGAGACAAAATGTTCATCTCCATTGATTTGATCAAACCACACTATGTGGCCGATTCTCAACAGTAGGCTGTGTGGGCTCCTGGGGTGTCACCGTACTCCTATTACTAACGTCTAGGAAATTCAGATGTAAGCTTTAATTACTACAGAAGATCCCGCTCTCCAAAGAGAAGTTGTAAACAACAATGAAGTGCTGCTTCTTCCTGTTGAAACAACTAGAACTGTAAAATCAGTGAGTACAGAAATCTGAATTCCAAAAATCGACAATGGCTATATGAATATATACAGATCGAGTCACTTCCCAGTTCTACAAAACCTGATGAGCTGTCGAAAATAGATCAGACAGCATCTGGCTACTTTGAGCATTATGTCAACTTCTACCTCTCACTTTCAAGCTACAAGTGTATGCTTTCTATCTTTGGCTGAAAAAGACATACTTTGTTGTTCCTTAGATACATCTCTGGATTACAAATGGAGTACTTTTCCTGGTCCTCTGGATTGGTTTGGTAACTGTCTTTTTCCTACTTCTGAATGGCAGTACAACTTGTGAACTGGATCCTTAAACAACATGCATCATCGCACGGTGAACTAAGGGACCTGTCCCGGGTGAACACTAAAGCAGTTCCATTTCCAGAAGGAATAGTGTGGGACAGGCTATTGTATGATGTATATGTTCCTACTGAACTTTTGCAAATACCATATTTGTTTCAAATTTCCTTAAAGATATCCTCACTTCTCGCACTTTCTCTGATGATTGGGACATAGAAACTGTGCACAATTTGCTTGCAGATCTAGAGCAATCGGCTACAGTTTCTAATGATGAACTGTATGATGGTATATATAATTTAGGTAACATGCTCTGCTATAAACATTATGGTCACCATCTCTTACACAAAGCAAGTATCCCACACTCTGTTTACAAGTACACTCAATGGGGACATTACCCAACACTGCCCATAGGTAGTTCAAAAACATTTGCACAAAACTTTGCTTATTTTTTTGGTTTTGGCACATCAGACCCTGCATCTTATTATTATGGGCTTGCACCTACACTTGCAAAGAAAAATAAGCTAACAAACACCAAGCTGATATACTCTGCTTCTTTCATTTCCCAACTGTCTATACAGGGTTTCGTATTTTCGAAAGACACAATGGACACAAAATCTGTCAGGCAACAAAAGATTGTCAGGTTCAGGCAACTGAGGCTTTATTTAGAGCTTGACCATATATAAACAAAGAGGTTGAGGCAATATGCCACCGCACCTCCGTAGGGAAAGGTAATAGAAAATTCACAAAGGAGCAAGAACCGAAAGTTCAACCTCTTTCAACTTTAGACAATGGAAAAATAAATTCCAACATTAATCTGAAGACATGGCTCAGCACTCAATTATTTAGAAGATCATATTACTCAATATAATTATGCTAAACAGAACTCATGAGGTTCAAAGAACAGTTTAAATGACACACATTCTTCATTAGGTGTATTTTGAAAACTATTTCTCTTTAGAACCACAGTCTTCCATTATAATTAAGAATAACAGTAGCCAATGTGTTTCACCCAGAAATACTTCTTCAGGGCTTCATTGAAGAGCTGTTTTAGTTGAAGAAAGCAATTTTTACTTTATTTTGTCTAGTTCCATAGCAAATGTTTGTGTCTGGCATCCTGTTAGAAATGGGGGTCTCTAGTTGGCAATGGTGTGCACCTTTGTCCAAGTAGGGACCCTTCTTCCTAGTCAGGCTAAGGTAGTTACACTCCTAGAATAACCCCTGCTCACCTCGTTGGTAGGATGGCATGAGCAGTCAGGCTTATTTCTGAGGCAGTGTGTAAAGCATTTGCACTTAAACAACAGTAACCCAGTGAAAGCACTACAAATGGACACCATACCAGTTTTGAAAAATATCCAATACTTTATATATTTAAAACAAGGCCAGAATGATAAAAATCCAACATACTGTACTTTGCAAGAAAAACAATGAACATTCAGTTCCTTAGAGATGGTAGCTCTGAAGGGGTGACGGAAATGGAGGGCAAGTTTCAGTGGTGGAGGGCACGTTGGGTGAGCTGCAGAACACGGTCTTGAGGCTGGTGGGCATGACACGATGCCTAGAGGACCCTGAAGAAGATGCAATGAATAGGGCCGGCGCTATAATCTACACTTTGTAGGCTATGTGGGGGCATGATGGGGTCCACACCAGAGCACTTTCTTGAAGAATGAATCGCATCCTGGTTGCCATCTGCCCAGGTGTCCTCCTGTTTTTTGATCAAGTGGGCCCACAGGTCCTTGGCCACCAAGCTGCCCTCGGGGGCTTTGCCCAGCCTGCTTATTTCCAAAATCCGCAGCAATAGGGATTGGGACTGCATCCTGCAGGAGGCCCTACATACCTGGAATCCTGCTCAGGGTGAGCAGCGAATCATGATTTTCCCGGACTATACTCACCAGGTGCTGCTGGCCCGGAAATCCTACAACATGGTCAGGGTGAAACTCTGCTCCTTAAATCTGGAGGACATGTTGATGTTTCCGTTGTGCCTCCAGGTCATTCATAAGTTCAAAACTGTCTAGATCTATACCCTGGAATCAGCCTGCAAGTGTGCGACAGAGCATCAGGCCTTGACAATGAACCTGGGGCCGGAATGGGTGTCCCACCTAAGTATGTACGTATGTATGTATGTATGTAAGTATGTGTGTTCTTTTATAGCGCTCTATTTTACCCTTGGGCATCTCGGCGCTTGCCTTGGGAACCCGTCCTGGTTTTTCCCTGTGAGATCACCCGTGCTGGGCATCCCCAAGGTGAAAGCCAGGCATCCCGCCGCGGGGGCCGATGTGGAGATTAAGCAAGCTTGTTGCCCAGAGCTGCATAGTGTGAACTCATGCTTAGAGTGGGCACCGAAGCGAGAATTATCGAGTCCGTGGACAATTGGGTTCAGGACCCTGCCGCGTCGGGAATCGAACCCTGGTCCCGGGTCTGACCTCAGCTTCAGGGTATGCCTCCTCTAACCAGTGAGCCACACTTCTCCACAAAGTTAGAGGCCCCTGGAGGTGAGAGGAGCAGGCTCTCAGCTCACCACCAGAAGTCACAGAGATGGGGCCACCAGGATCAGTACTAGACTCTGGCTCTGAGGTGGGGGACCTGGGCTCAATCAGGACTGCTTAGCTCACAAGGGCTATCATCACCGCAGCAGCAGCTCCCGCAGACACTGATCTGTGCCTTATCTGTGGATTCGATGGACATAGCTTGAGGCATTCCGGACCCTTCTCTACTGAACTTAAGTCTGCATCACTGTCTCCTTAGTCATGTTAGGAAGGAGCAGGACTGAGCAGGGAGTATGCTCTCAGACTTTCACCTAAGTTTGAGTTCTTGTTTTTGGGGAGGCAACTGATACTTATGGGGGGAAGTGTGGGGTGGGAGGTTGTTGGGGATGGGCAATGTTTGTTTTGTTTTTACATTGCAGGTTGGTTGTCTTTTGTTTTGCAAGGAAGGGGGTACAACAGGAACGTTGCTTTTCTATTTCGTTCCTATCAAGGATGGGCAACCAATTCCTGTACACATACATACCCGGGGTGATACTAGCAATGTAGGTCCACTCCCTAGGGGATTGCTCCTTACGAACTGATGACGTGGAATGTTAGTGGTCTTAACAATCATGTCAAACGAGGGACGGTGCTCCACTTTCCTAAGCTGCAGGGCCTCATGGTCCTGCACTTGCAGGAGACCCACCTATTCTGCACTAATTGCCCCTTCCTGGCCCGTTATGGGTTTCATAGGATCTTTAATGCAGGACACACTAGGGGCTCCAGGGGTAGAGTGGTGCTCCACCATAAAACATTCCCGCTAGTGGTCTCACAGGGCCACCTAGACTCTCTGGGGAGTATGTTGTGGTGGAAGGTACTGAAGAACCAGGTTTTAAACCCAGCGGCGCCAGGGGCACGCCCGAAGTCTTCGGATTCACCTGTCTTGGTATACAGAGACACAGAATACTTCTGGGTGGCGTCAAAGACCAAATTTATTAGCTGCAGCTAGTAACAGTGGTCCTAGAAATACAACACGGTGTACAACTCAGGAAACTTTTAAATTTTGTAAGGCGAAACATCCCTTTTTATACCTAATATTCACTTTACAAATGGACACCCACTGTGCAAAATTCTAGCCAATAAGGTACATTTTCAAACAAAGTATCACATAGCAAAAACCTCAATTTACATTGTCCCAACCCACAAGTTAATTATTAGGGATGTCCCAAATCCAATCTCCACAAGCCGGACAAACCCATAATTGAAAGCACAATGCATGTAATGAAAAAGCATAGAAAAGAAACAATGACAGATAACGAGCAAGATAAGGCATGTGTAAACAACCTAAAAGTTAACGATGTCCTGAACTTTGATTGGCAATCTCAGACAACGATCAACCAAGGAAATTGGCTTAGCAAGGTCAGTTTCAAGTGAAGGGGTCAGTTTCTTACAATTCACCTTAGAGTCAAGAAAAGGCCTAGTTAATAAGTGCATGAACAACGAAGCCCATGCAACTTTGTTCGTTCGTTACCACCACGGGCCCACGGGCCTACGTGATGGCAACACAAAATGGAGGCACGGACAAAATGGAACCCATATTCGAGACAAAGTCTCTGAATACGTAATGAACTCGCTAGTTAACGCGACAAATTCACTCCATATTAGCCGCACTTACTGAATACGGTACAACATCACCAAAATCGTGACGGAACCATAACCTCACAAGACAAGACAGAATTTTACAGAACCTCAGACCCTCCTTTTGCCATTACGTAGACAATAACCCAAACTCACGTTAATCTGAATCTAGGTCTATATCAATATTCATCAGATCGTCAAGGTGTTGCTGGAGCATCATCCTACTACTCTCCACTTCTCTCGAGACAGGTCTCCGCACACACAAGGTGGCACAAAGACTACAAATGGCGGGGCCACACTGGATGCAAAGACAGCAAGAGAAGAGGATAGCTAAAACCATACCAAAGAACATCAGAATCTTACATCCCCATTTGGACAGTAGTCCCCAAAACCATCCAGTCAACGACCAGTCTCCTTCGTTCACATGAATAGACTCAGAAACCTTATACAGTCTAGAGATGGCTTGGTATACTGTAGGGGCATTGTCTGGTATGAAAACACAGCAACTAGATGGGATCAATTTACATACCCCTCCTCGATCTGCAAGTATGATGTCTAAAACCATACGGTTTTGTAACATCATAAGACGATCCGCTTGAAGCTCAGCGGTAACATTACTAAGGGCACTTGCAGTTTCATTGATAGTGGCCTCAACCACTCTCGTAAGTTGTCGTATGTTCCTGCTATTGGCCATAGGACCCCAAAACAGTAGGAAACCCATGAAAAAGTCTCCTACTTCTTGTGCTGCAGTATCTTCCTGATCGAAGACACCTCTACCATATCTTGTCCTATGATAGTCCGGAGTAGTAGTGTATGTAGGGGGAAGCAAAAATGCCACATAACAAGTTCCAGAAAAATCAGGCGGCAACCATGTATAGACTCTGTCGTGACAAACAAAATACGTGCCTTTAGCTGGCACGAACGGAGGAGAAGTCTGAGATGAATAGACATAGGTTTCAGCACACACACTCTTACCTAGCTGAGCTCTCGGATTTCGACCACTACCTTGCAAACAAAAGTGGCCTCGATGTGGTACAATCCAAATCGGGGGAGACCTTTTTCGTCTCTCCTTCTCTGTCAAACTAGTACTGTATCCAGTCACGTTCCAACCAACGTAAGCCTGCTCCTCATCCTTAGGTATAGCATTATATGCATTAATATCTCGAATCATATCCACTATTCCCTTTATCAAGGCACTATTACTCGGATTGTCTTTCACGGAATGTAAGGGATATACCTCATTTGCATAGATGAACATAGTCTGAAAAGCCCATACAGACCCATTGAAAGAAAAAGGCAAAACCAAATAAGGCATACCTCTATCTGTCGTATGAGGCATAAGACCACAAACCCAGCAATTAGTGGTATTTACTACCAACTGATGCTGATGCAACAGCTATATAAACGAATTGTTAACAAATTCTGACCTCCTTGTCTGTTCATGTTCAGGCAACGTGTAAAATTGGTGCAAAGAAACAGTAGAAAAGGAAAGCATAGGTTGGTAAGTGGGTGCAGATTTCAGTGGTGTAGCAGAAACAATCCAACCCACACAAGCTAATGTGATACTTAAAAACATAAAAGAACACAATATTATAAAACATTTGCTACGTATTAATGTATAGAATCTTGTCTTAAAATCCATTTTATCAACAACTCTCTCAGTTACAAAAAACTCCATCCTCTAACGTGCTGCTCACGGCAATTTTCCTTCTTCACTTAAGTGTGCGTCCAGGCGTCCTAGACGTCCTTAGAACCGCAGACCTTTTGTCAATACGCGGGTCACCCCTTAAGAACTTATACTATGACCCTGCAGCTGAGATCGGATGGTAGCTCAAAAAAGAAAAATAGAACAAAAAAGTTTCTTGTCTGAAAGAGTATAATTCTCAAGAAAACATTCAAATATTATTTGTCCTTTTTACACCGCAGATTATAACGTTCTTTACCAGACACCGTCTGATCCTCGAAAAGCGTCTCTGGTTGTGTAATATCAAGTCTCAAATGCAATGGCACAGCTTCTTGCAAAATTTTGTCATCCACACGTTCCGACTGAGTTCATTTCAAACATGCATCACAGAGAGGCACAAATCTCGGAACCCTTTCAGTCTCGGAATCAGCAATACCATCTCTGACCCATTGGTCATATGGTAAGGGTAAGGGTATCCTTTTTCAATGGGTGGCGTGCACCCAATTTTTCTTGCCGCAAACCTTGACAGCAGTTTGAGTTGCCAATAACACCTGGTATGGACACCTCCACCTCGTTTCCAGATTCTTTGTCCTCTAGAAATTCCTTACGAGAGTCCAATCTCCAGGTTGAATCGATTGACCTGCATCCACAGAAGCTGAAGGTAAAGTATTGTGCACCTGTTGGTGAAGAACACGCAATTTAGCAGTCAAGTCATGTAAGTAATCAACCAACATAGGATACTCGATGTCGCTATATTCATTCGGCCTCGGCACACCCCAAACATTCGCCCGGCGACCAAAAACAATTTCGTATGGGCTAAGTCCCACACGAGAATGTACTGTCGTCCTCGTTGACAAAAGTGTCAACGGCAAAGCATCCGGCCATGTAAGGCCAGTGCTTGCTTGTATTTTGGCCAATTTAAGCTTAAGAGTGCCATTGTAGCACTCGACCAAACCAGCTGAGTGGGGGTGATTCACAGCATGAAATTTCTGTCTGATTCCCAAACCCGCACACACTTTCTTCATAATCTGACCCACAAATTCACTTCCGTTTTCACTCCATACCATTCTCGGCAAACCATACCTAGGGAAATATTCTTTGAGCAAAACCTTGGCTGTAGATAAAGCAGTATTATCCATGAGGGGGTAGGCCTCTATCCATCGGGAAAAGTCACAAACAACCACAAGGACATACTTTAGGTTATTGCATCTTTCCACGTGAATAAAATCCAGCTGTAACACCTCAAACGGATACGTTGGAGGAGCAAAATGACCCGCTGGAGTTGGGGTTCCCTTGCCAGGATTATGCATCAAACAAATCATGCAGTTTTTAACCAGATTCTCAGCATACTTAGGAAGTCCAGCATTCTGCCATACCGGAGCCAACAACTTACATATCCCTTTTGAACTGATGTGAGCCAATCCATGAGCCATTGTAACCACTGGGAGCACATATGCATCAGGCAACAACCATCGTCACATCTTTCGCCGTTTCTCTCGCTACTTCATCCGCAAACGCATTACTACGATCAACATCATCCGTAACCTTCCTATGTGCACTGCATTTCACAATCGCAACTTGTGTTGGCAAAGTAAGTGACTCAAGAAGTTAATTCACTAATTGTCCATGCTGAATTTTCGTACCATGAGAAGTAAGAAATCCTCTCTCTCTCCACAAACGTCCAAAGCTATGGGCCTGCAGCGATCGCCACCGTCGACACAGCCAAATGCAAAAGATTCCGTACCGAACGCCCCTTATGGAAAAACTACAAGTCCCAGAAGGCCATCCGGCGCTGGGGGTTGAGTCAATGGGAGGACCTTATTTAAACTCCACCTACGGATGGTAACGGGGCTTGTCAATCTTGTTCCGTATTCTCTCGTTAGCAGTTGGTTTGTTCTCTCTGAGTTGAGTTACCTTTGTCTACGCCGAAGAAAAGCCTCCGTGGTCAGAATTCTGGTAAGCAAAAACGCCGACGAAGAGCCTGCGTGGTCAGTTATCGTTTGTGCAACCAGCGCCGACGAAGAGCCAGCGTGGTCAGAGTGTTGTTCGTTGTGTGCGCCGACGAAGAGCCAGCGTGGTCAGAGTTCCAGTGGAATAATTGTTACAAGCCGTATATTGCCTCGCAAGTATACCTGAGGAGTGCGGGCTCCTACGATATTGTCTTGTTGTTTATTGATTTTTGTTTAGTACTGTGCAGAATCATCTTCCATTATAGTTTATGTACCGTGGGGTTACAATTCTCATTATCAGTGTTTACTGACGCTAACCTTAATTTGGGCTAAACCTTCCACAAGGAGTATTGTGGTTCTCACGAAGCGTGTCAATTAACGCCGAGTACATTTAGCCCTCATATAATCTACCCTAGGCAACTGAAGTGTGTTTAGGTCGAGAAGTGAAGCTAACTTCTCCGTACTTCTGGCAACATTTCCACAAACGTGCAGAGTGAATGTTATGGATTCATTCTCGGATACATGGGGTTGAGAAACTGATGAGTTTAGAAACAGGGGGGACCATAGTTCAGACAGTAACGGTTTGTGGTATTAATTTCTTGCTCTCTGTCCTCTCCTCCGTCTGCAGTGTCACAGTACCGGTAACCTCGTGGGTATATCGACCAGACGATACCAGAAGTACCAGATCCCCCGCTGCCAAACCACCTCCCGGCCCCTTTCTGTACATGCTCGAATAGTGGGTATAATTCCATTGTTGGGTTTTGTGCAGTACGGAGTTGGGAGGACTATCGTCTATCGTCTCTGCTGGCCATCGGAGTCAGGTTAGTGGCGCTTGCGTGTTCTTGCGCTGCTTTCAATCCCGACAGGGCCACACCAAATGCATATTGGCTATCAGTATACAAATTCACTCTCTTTCCTTTCGACAACACACACGCTCTCGTCAGTGCAATCAACTCTGCTGCTTGAGCTGAATTCTGTGCAATACGTGCAGTTTCAACAATCGTGTGCAAAGTCGTAACCGCATACGCTGCAGTCATATCGCCATTCGGAAGCTTAAAGCATGAACCATCTACCCATAAGGTACCATCTGGATTCGCAAGAGGAGTATCTTTCAGATCAACTCTACCCTTCGTTTCCTCATCTGTCCGAAGAAAACAATCATGCTGTTCCTGAGCGTCTGTCTCTACAGAAATCGGCAACAATGTACCTGGATTCAACGTGTTGCACCGCTTATTGTGCACATGACTAGCCAAAAGCGTCAACTCATAACCTGACAAACACGCACTAGTAAGGTGCTGAGTCCTTGTTTTATTCAATAAAGTATCCACTGCATGTGGGACCATCACAATCAATGTATTATCCAATACCAAACCAGCAGACTGTCGAATAGAAACAGCCGCTGCCGCTGTAGCTCTCAAACATCTCGGCAACACCCTAGCTACCGGATCTAAAGTAGCTGAAAAATACGCACATGGGCGCTGCTTGTCTCCAAAGGCTTACTGTAGTCCGGAGTACCCAACACCGGAGCAGAACACAATGCATCACGCAGCTCAGAAAAACTCTTCTGACATTCGGCAGACCAAGGAATAGGATTTGCTGAATCCTTAGGGGTAAGTGCCAACAAAAGTTTCGCTAACACCGAAAAATTCAGAATCCACTGCCTACAATACGAGGTGATACCCAAAAAGGCACGCACCTCTCTCTGTGTGGGTGGCACAGTCATTTGAGCAATCGCTTGAATACGCTCTGGGGTCAATCGTCTTCCCTCCTTCGACAAGAGATTACCTAAGTAGGTCACTTCTTGGCGGCAATACTGCAACTTCGAAGGTGATACTTTATGGTGAAGGTCAGACAAATGTCGCACCAAAGAAAGCGTAACTGCTTTACAAATCTCTTCATCATCAGCAGCAACCAACAAATCATCAACATACTGTATAAGAGTCGCACCAGGAGGCAAGACAAAAGCATCAAGCTGAGGTTTCAAAGCCTGACTATAGATGGAGGGACTCTCACAATAACCTTGAGGAGCGCGCTTAAACCGGAAGCTTCGGCCTCCTAAAGAGAAGCCAAAAATATACCTACGTTCTTCAGCAATCGGAATACTAAAGAAAGCATTCTTCAGATCGATAACAGAAAACCAAGCAGCTGAAGCAGGGATCATAGTCAGTAAAGCAGTAATGTCCGGAACAACAGGAAACTGTGGCACGACAATTTTATTGACCTCTCGAAGGTCGATCACAAACCGATACACAGGTGGCTGGGAAGAGTCAGTACGCTTAAGGACAGGCAGAACAGGACTATTACACACATTACCTCTTGTTTCTTCAATCACACCTTTCTCAACCAAATCATAGATAATCGCTAAAAGAGCTCTCTCACCATCACTAGAGATCTTGTATTGGGGAATGCGAGGTAGCTTAGCATTCGACTTGAGGGTAACAACATAGGGTGGAATCTGCAAGAGGCCAACATCATTGGGACCTGTAGCCCAAAGAGTATCAGGGAGCGAACGCAATTCCAGTGGAAGCCGATCTTTAGACAAATACATCGGAGAGATCACTCTCTTACCCAACGTAAGATGTACTCCCGAAGGAGAACAATGTAATGTCACATGCAATCTTTTCAACAAATCCAAACCCAACAGATTCTCACCACAACCTGTCGTTAGAATAAGGGGTGCTTCCAATTCACAGGGACCAATAGTAAGAGGCAAAGGACTAGAAACCGGATTACGAACTGGGGCACCAGAAAATCCTACTGAGACATTCATCAAGCCAGACAAAGGTGCGCCAGGGAGTTTAGAGTGCATGATAGAAGTCTTAGCCGCACCAGTATCCAAAAGAAAAGTTTCTGACACACCTGATGTAATTACTTCAACATAAGGTCCACTCTGGTCTACTGGAACTGACACTGCTCCCTCCCTTTGTCCATGGCTGTCCTAGCTATCATTAAAACCAGCACTCTCGCTTTCAACATAATAGTCATCCGTGTAGTACTGAGCAGAATGAACAATCAGAACATTCTGTTGATCAAAAAATAATTCATAGAATTCTGACGGGGAAAGGAATGTTCATTCTGAGGAAACGCACCACGTCCTCTACCCCTAGGCGCTTGTTGAAAACCACCACGACCTCTCGGACCAGACACACCATTCGTACGTTGTAGCAGAATCGGGAAACTATTCTTGAAATGACCTTCTTCCCTACAGTAAGCACACTGATTAGGACCTAGCGAAAGTTGCGGAGGAAAAGACTCAGGCTTCTGCAACAATCTCTAAAACTGTGGAGGCTGCTGAAACTGGGAAGGTTGCTGACGCTGATTAGAGCGAGGCGGATACGCCTGCTGTAAAAGAACCTTTGTTTTCAATTCTTTAGTCTTCTTTTCTGCTTTATCCTTCTCATCTTTATCTCTATTCTCATAATATTGTGCAGTAGCCAATATCTGGGCCGAGGAAGAAACAGCCCATGAACTCTCAGAGTCCTTCAACTTATTACAAAGTTCAGGAAGCAAATTAAAAACAAACTTGTCTACAAACAACCTTTGACTACCTTCTGTACTCATGTCCTGACCACTGTGATCAATGAATGTTTCCTCAAACCTAGTGAAGAAATCAGACACACTCATCTTTCTTTTGTTTGCATGCTGCTCACTTGTCCCAATTCATTCGCATAGGAGGCATCAGGGTTTTCATTAAATTAATAATCCTACCAGGTAGATCTGCAACTAAAGGTTCAGGTTTGGCACCTCCTACCTGTCGACCATCTGCAGCAACAATATTAACCCAGGGGGAGGAGCTACGACGGAGACCAAGATGGCTGCTTAGGCTCTCGGCTCCGCTGATCTCCGTATCCCGCCGCAAGTTCCTGCATCATATCCTGACTTTACGCCCAGCCTCTGCGTACATGAATAGTTCCTCATTCCGAAGGTGAAATCCGGGGACTTTTACCGTCCGATTTCACGGAGATACACCGTGTTGAAGATTGTGGCCTACTTCAACATCGAAGCCGGGGCCTCGAGTATCTGCGTGGCCGAGTGGTAGTGCAACAACAACGGCTGAGAGACCCAGGCAGGGTCCGGTCGGTTGTGGTGGAGGCTTCTTTGGCGCCCGGAATTGGCAATGACTGCTCTCTTTGCTCGGCACTGATGGAGCGGTGACCTTGCTTGTTACAGACGGTGGGCGGGGGTTCCCATCTCGCGGACCCGGTGCCGGTTCCCTCTGGGGCTCGGCGGGTCGGGGCCCCGGCCTGCGACGATAAGCCGGATGACCGCGGCTGTGGAGAACAACGGGCTGCCGTCTACGCCTGCTTTCTGGTGATGCCTGTCAGTCCCCCCCCGGCGATACTAATTCATCCGGTGGGAGATTGCGGTCGGTCCCGGGTGTGAGACCATGGATCGGACAGTATCCGAGCCATCGCTACGGCCATTATTGGCGGAACTCTGGGCGCTTAGTTTGCAAATGACACTCTCCATGAATAAAATGGATGCAAGCCTGTCGGGAATTCTGCATACTGTACCGGACCCTGCCCCACTGTTTGAACTACCATCGGTGGCCATTCCACCAGCGGCCATTTTGCCTCACTGCGAGGACCCTAAGGGGATGCGAGCATTGGAATCACCGGACGTAGCCCTGGAAGATGGTATCCTGGAGGTCGTGAGAGTGCCACTGCACCTTCCTCTGTTATTGACTATCGAGGAATTGAAGGGCTTCCTACCCCCGGAGAATTGTGTTGGTGACCTTTCTTTGTCTGTTGATCGTCTCCCCCCCATTTTGGAACTGTTGCGGCCCCGGGGCAAGAAACATCGACATTGTTTTGTTGGGGGAGGGAGGCTTTCTGTACATGGAGCTCCTGTGGACTCAATTGCTGCAAGCGGTAATGGATTGACTTTCGGTGCCTTCCCTCTCCTCTATGACTGGCTTCTATGCCATCGGGTATCGTTGGGGAGGGTTTCTGTGCTGGTTCGGAAGGGTCAGGGGTGAGATTACTTGACTCGGGGTGGATTGAAATGCTGATGGGACTGTTCGATCCATGAGGATTTGAGTTTAGAGGCTGGGCGATGTGTTATGGTTCCCCCCATTTACTTTCATAAGGTTCGCATAACATTCGTATCTCTGTGGTAGGGGGTGCCTGTTTCTGGCGGAGGGAGTAAGGGGCTGGGGGTAATGTACTACTATGCCCTCCTCCATTCTTTCTTCTACTTTCCCTTCTTTTAGGGGTTTTAGTTTTTAGGGCGACAGGCACGCTGCTAGTGGGTTTAGGCTATAGCCATAGGCAGGGGTGCAGGGTGGGGGGTTGGACGGGTTTTTTTTTATTTTGTCTTTATTATTTTCTATGGCCTTTTTCTCCCTTCCCTTTCTTACCTCTCGGGTCAGTATCGTCTGTGTACTATTCTGATTGTACTGTGTTCTGGAATTTAGTGCTTTTTAGGTTAATCGACGGGATCTGGGACCTAGCGCTCATGGAACTGTCTCCTGTATTGTTGCTTACATCGCTGTATAGGTATTGGCGCTAGGGTCCCACATATTGTTGTTTCTGACGTATATCCTGTTTCTCGGCTTGTCCCCCGTCTCCTTTAGCTTGATTATATTGCACCTGATCCGTCTATTTCTATATTATAAAATGAAAACCTTTATTATATTCTGTACCTTACTTATACGCTCCATGATACACCTTATCCTGAATCGCTGCCGGACCTCAGGTTGTCGACTGATGAGCTGTGTTGAACCGTGATATGTTTGGGAACGTTTTTGACTAGCCGCCAGCCCCTGTGGTTGTAGGCCCATACTTGTATTTTCATAATGTTGCAATAAAGGTTTTCGAAAAACAAACAACAAAAAAAAACAATATTAACCCACGTATCTCCTAACTCTACCGCATGATCCTCGTGACGGATCTTTGCCCACAAAGGTTGAGGGACTACATTAGCCAACCACATATCCACGTCAGCTAAATTCATAACACACGCATCAACTGTCTGGGACAACTCCTTGTAGTAACCAGCAGGATTTTTACGGGGATCAGGCAAAGTCTGTTTAAGAGCCAGGACCTCTGCTCTCTTCCAAGGAAGATGTACCCACACTCGCTGAAAATGAGCCGGTACAGCCGCAATACCATTATAAGGATCAGCAACAACTGCCTCTCTCCATACAGGGGGAACCTCTCTCATAGGATACTGCTTCACTTTCCTCCTAACAGAAGGATCAGGTTCAAACAACGACTGAGAAGGAAGTCTACACCTAAACGCAAGAAGCGTCTCTACCGCTTCCTCAACATCGGGACCCACTATCGTACCTTTAGCAAATTCAGACTGAACATCAAGCACTTCCTGCAGAATCAGACCCAACTCATTATTTTCCCATTCTTCACGAAGGAAAGTACACATTACATCAAAAACAAGCCTTTGCGGATCCCACTGTAAGAAAACATCCATAACCACTTGTAAATTATACCTAGAAACATTTAAAACCCATCTACGGGCCAAAAGATCCAACACTGCCCGCTCTTCGGGACCAGGAAGCTGACTACGACTCTGCTTACTTTCCGAAACCGGGGTCATACTCAGTGACCCAAAGAGTGGAGACAAAAGACTAGCAACAGTCTCAGTCATTCGTTTTCGAGTAGAAGGAGAAGAAGTTGACATAAGAACAGGAGACAAAGTGTTTTGAGGTGACAAAGACATAGGGTCAGTAGAAAAGGAAGTCAAAGGCAAAGGAGTTTGAGGCAGAACTGGTAGCAAAGCTGGCGGCCCTAGAGAAGGCTGCGCCAATGGATGAAGAACCACCTGTGGAAGAGCTGGTGGCTGAACAACACCAGGGGGTTGAACAACTGGGGGTCGCGGAGGTGCTGTAGCACTCTGCACATAAGGGGGTGGTAATCTCAACAAATGCGACATCAAAGGATCCTTTTCAGGGTCATTTGTCGCATTCGGAAGAAGAGGTGGCAAAGCCGGATAACATTTGTCAATGGCCATGCAATGTTGTCTATCTGACACCTCAATCGCACGATCTTCTTCATCTTCCTTAAACTGCCTAGCAGCTTGCATTATCAATATATTCTTTTCTTTCCTATCTCTCTTAGCTTGCTTAATTTCTCGCTGTTTGGCTACCTTACGCCAGAGGCGGAAAGAGTCAAACATAGCCGGCCGGGCTTTCTTCCTAAATAGCGCAACTTCTAGGTTATCTAAAACGATTCGAAACTACCATGTTGGGGCCATCGTAAGACACCATCTTTCTTCGTATAGCGGATCCATACTTCATTAAACGTAATTGGACCCATGCCATGCTTTGAATAGAGCTCATAAGTTGGAGTTACAACCGGAGGTATCGGACAGGAGTATTCAGCAGGTCAATGGTTCACCCCCTGCAGACTCCGTGGCCCATGCCTCTCTCCAACCTCAAGTTCACTCCGCCTCCCAGAGACTGGGCACATGTGGCTGAAGTCATACTTAGTGTGGGTCCTCAGGAAGCAGGTGCGAATATTTAACCGTTTTAATAAGGAGGTAGATATAAACAAGGGAGTGGTTAGCAGCCACAGGTCTCGAAACACAAAGGAGTCATGCAGTCTCATGACCTGCTTCTGAACTGTTTCCAAAGCGTTTCTTCAACCAAGTCAATCGCTCGTGCTATGAGCTGGTGCCAAGACATCTTCAGGAAGGGCAGGGTGTGGAGAGGGCAGTTTGTCCACCGCAATGAGGGTCAACAAGGGAACAACCAATGAATAGGGAGTAACACATTGGGGCCTCTCGATAGGAAAGGAAGCACAGTGTCCAGTGCACGATGATACAGCTGTACCAGACCAGTCTGGTCACACACATAAGCGCAAGTGCAGCAGAGCCACATGAGGTAGAAATGAGGCACTACTCTGGGTACAGCCCCACCCCAAGGATTGCACCTTGTGAATTGAACACCATACACCATTAGTAGGAAGTCAGCATGTCGCACGAGAGAGATGCAGTGCGATCGACAAAACGGGCCACGGGGTCCCGCAACTGGTGAATACGTTCACCACCAACTACACGCTTAAGAGACGGAATACCTGAGGTACAGAAACCACACGTCTTAGATGTAGGACCGATTTCTGGAGGTACGCACTAGACAATCCGGTCTCCAGACATAAGTCTTAGTTCCATGCTCGCACCACGCGGCCAGTTGAGATTCAGTAGCCGAGGTGGGCACTTGAGAGGGCACCTCTCTCCAGATTTCACAAATAGATGATGGAGGGCTCTCACAGAAGATCTTTGATGTCCCCGAGAGCCCCAAAAGAAAAGGAGACCCACGGTCCGGCCCTTGGAGAGCACAATTCGGAGCGCCACACTTCAGCAGGTCCTTGGCCCAGGCCAGCCTGTATTTGGACAGTTATCCTCCATGTGCACAACAGAGTCATCTTACAATGTGCAGTCCGGGTTCTCCGGTCCCACCTCCCCACAAGCGTTTCTCACCCTTTACTGAAGGATGACACCCATAGTTATAATGCTGTGTGTCTTTGAAGTTCAGGTGGTTTAGGAGTTTTCCCATTGAACTACAGATTTCTCCTCTAAATTTTATGTTGCAGGGAAAGGGGTCCCAGTAGTTACACTTTAAAGAAAACATATAATTCAAAAGGAATAAATTCATAAATATACTGATGATTGGTGAGTGATGTTATTTAATCACATCCTCATCAAAGCTTAAACATGACAAAAAACTCTTCCTTATAGATATACACATGTATTAAAAATATTTGTGCCCAGAGAAAGGGAAAAGGGAAGGTAGGTAAGTGGTTTTGTGGTGAGGGATAAGGGTTGAGTGAAAAGTTTCAAAGGTTAGGTGTGGTCACAGTATTTATTCATAGTTGACAGCACACACGTATTTTGCTAAATCACATAGGATAACATTTTTGTCCTAGCCCATGTGTCAGAACACAGTAACAATAATTCTGTTGTTCAAGGGTAGGAGAAGGTAAAAAGAAGTCGAAGTTTCGACCCTTGCGGTACGTAGGTTGAGTTCCACCTTACACTGGGCTCTCTACTGAGCCATTTTTGACCTCCCTTACCAAGGCACATTTTGCCTCCCTACATTGTTTATTATACCAGTGCTCCTGTGCTTTTGGTCGAACCCAACTGGATTATAAAATTAATCTGCTAAAACTTTAACTAAATTGGTATGAATTGTCTCCAGCGCCCCAAAGTTCTTGGGATCATTGGTGGCTGGGAGCTTAAAAGTCTCTTCAAGGGAGGAGGTGACTTGTTGATAGAGCTCCGCTACTTTGTCTGGAGCCATCACGAACTTGGCCCATCTAATTAGTCTGCCACCTGCCTCCAAAACGAGATTTGAATTCGTATAGTTGGCAGGTTCCCTTGCACCTGAAGTGCTATCCAGGGCAGTGTTTAATTTCAGCGACAACAAGCTGTGGTCGCTATCCACCCTCTCTATAACAGTAAAAGATTTAATTTTGGACCAGAATTCAACATTGACCATAATATAGTCAATAGTTGAAGATTTCCCGACTCTGTTATAGGTAAATTTTCCCGGCATGTCAGGGCAAAGCCTGCCATTACATGCCCTTAAGGAGTGGGAGACTAAAAATGTTTTGATCTGTAGTGCCAGTGGAGTCAAGCGTTTAGCTTGATATGAGGAACACTCCTGTCTCGCTCTTGCCGGGCCTCGGCAAAGTTGCTGAACGATTGGTCAACAGGCAGTTGTCAGCCTTTTTGGAGTCGAATGGACTCCTTCGACCATCACAAACTGGATTCCGCCCAGGTCAGGGCACAGACACGGCCCTCTTGGCAGTAGTCGAGGAGGCAAGATGCATACTTGACTCAGGAGGGTCAGTGGCGGTGATCCTCCTGGACCTCAGCGCGGCGTTCGACACTGTGAACCATCAGGTGTTGATCCGACGGCTGGCTGAGGTAGGGGTCTCCGGGGCGGCCCTGCAGTGGCTGAGATCTTTTCTCTCGAATCGTTCCTACCAGGTGTGGGATGGCCCTGAGAGATCTAAATCCACGATACGCAGCTAGTGGTTTCCTTATCTCGTCTGGCCGACAATCCTGACATCTTGAACTCCTGCTTGGCAGATGTTCACACTTGGATGGGAGACTCCTCCCTTATGTTAAACGGCTCAAAGACGGAAATATTGCTGCTGGGGAGTAAAACCACCCTTCTCCCGCCGCTTAGTTGGCCGGGATGTATGGGCGACCCCCCGGCCCCTAAAGATGCGATCAAAAGCCTTGGAGTCTGGCTGGAACCAGACTTGTCTTTCCGCACCCAAGCCAAGAAAACAGCAGGAGTATGCTATGCCCTGCTCAGGTCGGCTCGGAAAATCTTCCCCCTACTTCCGGTAACATCGAGGAAGCTGCTGATTCAGGGGCTCATAACATCTAGACTCGATTATTGCAACACCATCTTTTTGGGCGCCCCTGAATCAACCTTTAAGACTCTTCAACAGGTCCAAAATGCAGCGGCTAGGCTGCTCACGGACATTCCGAGGACGCAATCTGCGAAACCAGCATTGAAGGCGCTGCATTGGCTCCCCGTGCGGGAGAGAGTGACTTTTAAAGCACTCTGTACCGCTCACAAAATTCTTGCAGGCAAAGGTCCCCTTATTTTAAATAACCTAGTGACTCCCTACAAAGCTGGCAGAACGTTGCGGTCAGACACGAAACATCTTTTGATGGTGCCTAGAGTCAAAAAGGCCCGCACTGGCGGGAGAAGATTCTCATTTAACACGGCAAAGCTTTGGAACTCGCTTCCACAAAAACTCCGAGCCGAGCCCTGCACATTGCGTTTCCGCAAGGGTCTTAAAACCTTCCTGTTTCCGGCATAACGCCCCGATGCAGTTCCATTTACCATCCGATGTTGTCTTGAAGCGCCGGGATGCCCTAGGGTAGCTGCGCGCTATATAAGATTTTAAATTAAATTAAATTAAATTAAACATGCCACATAGCGTCCTCCTCCACGGTTACAGATGGTATACCCGCCAAAGGTTCGAAATGGCAGTTAAAATCCCCTCCCAGTATCCTATGGGTAGGGGCAGAATATAAAGAAAGGAGGTCATCAAGCACCTCAATTAAAGGAGACCCCCTCGATGGGGAACTAGGGCGCTGGTAGATGTTAAAAACCACCAAAGAAGTATTATTTAAAAATGTAAGAGCAATACCCATGATATCAGGGGAAGAGGTATCTACCACCTTTACAGAACACCCCAGGTGAGCAGCCACCCATATACACAAGCCACCCGAAGGTCTGCCTCTAGGTCCCTGTAGTGCCGGGCTATAATAAGAAGGATACCCCACCCTATATGGTGCTGTTGTCATCCAGGTCTCTTGGAACAAACAGACATCATAAAGGTCAACCAACTCACCCCAATCTGGGTCTGATAGCTTGGTACCAATACCTGCTACATTCCAAGACCCCACAAGTGACATGCGGGCTGGTACCCTAATCATCCACCAAGGGAGCGAGCAGACTGCTGGTCCGGGAAGTACCTTCGCCATTAGCCACCCCGGTGGCCTCCTCATGATGGCTGGCCATTATCGGAATTGGTGGTTGCATCACCGATGAATCCACTTGAGGGGTCCAGGTACTAATCGTGCCCTCTGGCCCGGCATGCCTCCGACCTTTCTTTTCAACCCGGTTCCCTGCTACAGTGGGCTCAATATCCAAGTCCAAATGCCCTAGTGGAGGAAGTAGTCAATCCACATTTTCCAGGGTATCGAATCTGTTCTCCATCGGGATACTATAATCCATCCTCGCACCTCTATTGTGTATAGGGGTAGGTCCAGATGGGCCTGGGTACCTTGAATGGAGATAAAAATGCCCCAAATGGAGGGGGATAATTGGGCACCGATGTTGAGCACCACCCCCTGCTAAAATGTGATTGACCACACTCGGGTCCCTAAAGTTGATAATCACACAGTCTCATGCCCTATCTTTGGGTTTGTTCCCTACCCAACTTACTCTTCTAGTGAAAAGAATTTCTCCCTGACCTGGATTCATTAATGGTCTGTGTTTGTTCAACCAAAAAGTGACTTTATTTTTAAGCCCTGGAAATGCTTCTCTTTGCTCACCTGACAGTGGTGGAACTCCTGATAAGACTACCACATAGGGGGCAGCTTCGGGAGGAAGCTGTATGGATGGTAAAGATTGGGGGGGAAATTAAAGTGGGGGCGTAGTAGCAATATTAGATGGTACCCAATATTTTGGCAACTGGTTACTAGGTCCTACTGAATTTGGTAATAGCATGCGGGTAGCAATATTCTCACCAGTCGGGAGTTTGCTTAGCTGGCTAGGGATTGCAGGACTGAGATGGATAGGGTCAGGGTTACAATTAGTCATCCCCAAATGTCCCCTCCCTTGAGCTTGGTTGTCTTGACGAAGGTCTACCACCTGGCTGAGGACTTGGGAGGGCTGTCTAGTGTTTCTTCCCACCGACTTTACAGATGTATTTGTCTTTAGCGTTGTTGTTTGCGGGCATACAGGACTCTTATTGTTTATCATGGATACAACGTTATCAATTCTGCTCATCACAATTTTAAACTGTGAATTGATAAGTTGTTCCATGTGCGTTTGTAGGTCAATTATTAAATGAGTGGCCCACAGCGGAGGCGATGTAAGGGAGAGGGAAGGCCCTGCATCCGCTTGTGGGTTATCAGGAGCAGATAAATTCCGTCTAGCCACTTTTTTATTAGATTTAGGTTTCCTTTTTTTGTGGCAAAGCTTGGGAGCCTTAATGGGTCCATGGGGACCCAGAGTAGGTGGAAAATTAATGCATAGGCTAGCGTCCAACTTGGTTGGCCCACAAGGGAATGCCGCAAAGGAGGGAGCCAGCAAAGAGTCTGGGGGGTCTGCTGTTAGTATATACTCATTTGCAAGTGACAATGGATAGGTTGGGGTGGGTACCTTAGGAATGGGCGTAGCTGGAGTCAGGGAAAGTCGGCATTCTGTATTTTCAATGGTTGTGGCTACGACCCCTATTGTCTTCTGTAGCATTTTGTCAATAGCAGTAAGGGTTGGGAGTTGAGTAGTTTTAGCTGCCATTTGCCGAGTGTTAGGGCGAATTGTAGGGGTATTATTCTTACCCATTTCCCTCACCAGTCTAAGTTCCTAAACACTAGTGTGGAGTATGAGGTAGATGTGTATTAATTACAAAAGAAAGTATATAGTAAATCCACCTATAAAATGAGTTAATGACTGACTACAGCTAACATTTTGATTAAAATACATACAATAAGAGCCAGAAGTCAAGAATGTCCAAATAAATTGTTATCTTAACCTGCCAAGAGATTTGGCCCAGCCCGGCCTCCTTCGGCCCCGGACGGCCACAGACAGTCCCGCCCTTGTCCCAGGCTTTGCCCGGCGCCCGCCCGCATACCGCGTAGCAGGAACTATGGTTAGTTAAATAATGGGAGGGGGCGTGGCTAACAGCTCCAGCACAGGTGTGCCTGGCCTCGAGGCTCCTGGTCACTGGAGTTCTCCCGTCTTTACCAAATGCTGCTCCTTGCTGATTGCAGAGTGTAAAGTCCCCCAGCAGCAGGTACGCACACAGATGCCCCAAAGATACTTCCACGAGCGGCGCATTGTAGCCCAGCAGGAAACAATATGTTTTAATCAACTTTCTAAACATCAATACCTTGTTATATTGGCTATGAATTGGCTAACACATCATAAGCCTTACATTAATTGGACTACTAAGCTGTTATTACTCTGATCGAAGTTCTGTGTCAACCATTGAATATTAAGTGGTCCTGTAACAATTGGAATTGGAATTGGAATAGCCTTGCCCTCATCCAGCTAACTCAAACCACAAAGCTTAAAATGAGTTCCTCAGTGGGTTTTTTTCTGAAGCTAAATATAAGGAACTAACACCCCAGTAGCAATTTGACTTTTTCTATTGACCTGGTTCCAAATGCCATTGTGCTGTATGGTCAGCGTTTTTCACTGTCTCCTCTTCAGAAAACTACTCTGCCAATTAAAAGAATGAATAAGTTGTACCTTCCAAGTCTCCAAGAGGGGCACCATTTTCTTATTCTGGAAAAAAAGTAACCAAACTTTGACCTTGCATTGTATATTGTGGGTTAAATCAAGTCATGGCCAAGGACTGTTCGCTTATGCCCCTGATATCTGACATTCTAGAAGCAGTCCAAGGCGCAAAAATCTTCAGAAAATGGGTTCTGAGAGGGATACATCACCACATTCGAATAAAAGCAGGAATCGAGTGAAACACTGCCTTTAGAACACTTTTTCAGCACTACTAAGATCGAGGCATGCTTTTTTGCTTTTGCAATCTGCCAGCAGTTTTCCAATGTTGTATGACTACTATATTCTCTGATCCTATTCTCCATTGAATGTTAGTTTACCTGGATGACATCCTCGTTTCTTAAGATCTTAAAGATACCCAAGTTTCAAGCGAAACCCGAAAAGTGTATTTTTTATAAAGACCTTTGGCTTATGTCCTCTTTGCTGAAGGTCTTTCAATGGACCCCCAAAAAGGAAGGCTACACTGGATTAGCCAATACCAACATCTATCAAAGAGACTCAAAGTTTTATCATCAGGAAAACTACTATTGCAAATTTCTTTTAACAAACTAAAAGAAGAATTAGCTCGGACTCCTATTTTGCAATCTGATTTGTCCAAAGCATTCATTCTTGAAACTGATGCCTCTGACCAGGCAATTAGGACAGTTCGGATACAAGAAGGTCCAGATGGGATGAAACATCTAATTGCCTATTTTTCTCAGAAATTTACTCCACCAGAATTTAATAATTCTTGTTGGAAAATGACCAATTGGCCATCATAGAGGCCTTTATTGAATGGAAAGAATTCCTTCTGGGGGTTTAATTCAAGGTAACTGTTCATACAGATCATTGGAAGTAACAAATACAGAGTTCCGGCATATCGGAAAAGCTAGATGGGCCATTATCGAGCTGTACAATTTTTCAGTCAATTACATTCCTGAAACTTGTAACATGGTTGCTGAAAAATACTATCTGGAAATTAAGTTACTTGGAAGTATAGAATAGTTTCCCACACAAGTATTTGTTGCTGACCTCACATTAAATTTCTTGGACTAAGTTTGTATACAGATCAAAGGGCTTCATTGCTACCTTTTTTATAGTTACTTCCATCCTTTTCACTTCAAGATTATCGGTTATTTACTAAGTCCTGAGTTACCTACAATCCTTTGGTGTTGGACATTGCCTCCTTAGGGGAAATTACCCCAAAACGTTTAGCTTTTCCTCCTAATCTTTGCCAACACTCTCTGCATAACCTTAAGAAATTGGGCACCTTTCCCCTGTACGACGGAGGGAAGGTGTGCGAGCCCACGTCGCCCGTATTAGGCTCGGGGGGGTATATGTTGGGTTTCTGGTGCCATACCTCTGTGCACCCTGTAAGCAGTTACACCACATACCTGGGGTGGGTATGGCATTGGCTGGTAGTGGGACGTAGGGCTGAGTCTGCCACCCAGAAAATAGCCATCAACCCTATCTCAGGTCTGCCATGACAGGCATGGGGACTCCATTGGGCCCCTACCTAGATTGGCACCACTTACGCCTCAGCCAACCCCGAGTGGGCCATCCTATAGCAGAAGGGCGCCCCCAGGGAAGCCCTGATGGGCACCAGAGGGGTGGTAGGTACAGTGGGCACCTATGAATGTTCCCTGCCCAGGCAGTGAGGAACCTCCCCAAATGGTTCTTCCCCTTGTCTTAGAGCTCGACTGTACCCACGGATACTCTGGGGGTATTGTCAATTCTTTGGATTGGTTTAGGGCCCTGCGCATGTCCTCACTGTCATGGCCATGTGGAAGTATGTCAGCCTTCTTACACAGCTGAGGAAGAGGCGCTGATATGCTGTTACAGATCATGGACTGGTCTGCCAACGCAGACTGTGGTGTGCGCACCGGTCCTGATGTTATTTCGGACAGTGTCCTGCATGCGGTGACAGGCTGGAGGATGTGCCATGGCACCAATGACATTTTGGATAGGTGTCCGGGCTGCCATTGTGGGCTGATGAGTTATACCTGTATCTCTCCGGGCTGCACGCTCGCACCCATGGTGTTAGCAGCAAGGTGCAAGGTGCACTGTGCCTGGTCCGCCATCGCTGGGTTGGAGTGGTCAATCGCACCGAAAAGGGGGCCACCCATCTCCGGCTGGTATGAGCAGGGTGGTGTGTGCGCCCCTGCAACAAGTGTGCTAGGGCCTTGGTAAGCCAAGTGGCTGGCCTGTCCTTGCCGCATGAATGAGTGCGCTCCTTTTCTATCCATGTTGGGAAGTGGCGCCGAATCCATGTTCTGAAATACGGGCCGATCTGTCATTGCCGACTGGTGGGTGCACACTGGTATCTATCATGAGTACACTCATGGGCAGCATTCAATTGTAGGCCGTTGTGAGTATGCACCTGTACCTAGGGCACCCATGATTGCATGTGCTTCCTGCCAACACACAGACACATGTATTAGTTAAACCCATGTCCAGTCTGCTGTGCAGACTCGGACAGGCGCACTTGCCCCACCGGTGCTGGGAATTATGTGTCCCTCCTGCCATCACAAGTAGGTGGGCGCAATGGCGCAAGAGTTCACATGTAGAGAGAAGTACCTATGTGTATTTTCACTATTGTTGAGGCCTGCTGTTCACATAGGTTAACATGGGGAAGTGGTTGACATTACTTCAGACTGCAATAGTGGTTTGCAGTGGATTAGCCTCATGATGTTTCATATCAATGGATTCGCAGTGCCAAACCCTTTCGATTGGTAATGGGGGTGCTGGCATAACTCGTTTAAAAATGGCACTTATAGAACAGGGATATTTCTATGCTTCAAGATTCCCAGGGACCATAGTGTCTGGCTCCAGTGGACTCCAGGGGTCAGTTGAGGCACATCTTTGCATTCCCCAATCAACAGCAATAAACTATGGGTATTCTATGGGAACCAGACCTCTGCCATTAGAGTGCCGAATGGGACAGATTGAAGATTGAGGTTGTGACACTTAGCCTAAGGGGCTGGATCATGTTCCCATCAAAGATTAAGATCTGCCTTCAATAGCCCCATGTTATGTATAAAGTGGTCCCAGTTAAAGCAATATTCAAAAGAACAATCAAAATTTTCATGCAATCAGTATATTATGAAAAAAGGACTTTTTAGACAAACTATTCTTGAGTGATGTTATTTAATATACACATCCTCAAATGCAGATCAGTTGTCAGAACAATCAACAAAAACAATAATCGACATTCAATCTTATAGCCCAAAGAGAGGGGGGCGTGGGAAAGGAAGGACAGGTGAGGGAGGGGACCGTGATCAGGATAGTGAGAAAGTCAAATGAGTTGTGAAGTAAATAAAGCGTGGCCATATATACATTCTAAATTCAGTACCACATTGACATATGTACATTGTCATACAAAATAATTATACATTTGATATTCCTATCCCAATAGCAAAATAACACAGCCACTTAATGTTCTGTTGTCAATGGGTGGGAACAAAGGAAGAAAGTGTGTCGACGTTTCGACCCCAAAAGGTGTGGGCTGAATCCTGCCCTACTGGGTCTTCCTCAGGACGAGTGGGGGGTAGGGTACCGGGGTGGTGAGGGAGGGTGTAGGAGAGTAGGGTCTGCAATCCTATGATCACCCAGATTTTTTGCTTTTGTTTCACTGGTTTACGACTTTCTCTGGCTGTGGGCCTGCCAATCAGACCCACAGCCTGGCTGTTCTCTTTCTAAATTACGATATGTACCCTAGGTGCATTTACCAATTGGTACTGGGCCACCTTATCAGACCCTGTAACTCAGGGCATAGGTGTACCCAGGGCCGCCAGGGGCTGCAGCATGTATTATGCCACCCCTGGCTGGCCTCCTAAATTTGACACAACTGGCTGCATGACAGCTGGGGCGAAGTCGTGTAATCACACTTTGCTGTAGATATAGTAGCCCTATATCTAACCTTACAATGGACACTCGAGTTCCTATCAGTCACTCCTATGGCAGGCCTTGACAATCCTGAAGGCAGAGTGCATGGGCTCGTGTGAACTAGGCTCTGGCCCGAGCCGAGCCCGGTTGCAGCTTGCGGAATCAAGACCCAATGGCTGTTCCATGATAACGCGTACCACATCGGTAACTTCGGTGTCGCGTTATCAAGACATGTCGAGTAAGGTGTCATACGAATTGGGATGCTGCCCTCTCACCAACTCTGGCGACGAGGTTAGCATTCCGCCCTTCTAGAGGGACACGACATGTACGTAACTGTGAACCCCGGTTAAAGTTAACTAAAGCCTCAGCTCCACAAAATGGGTGCTGCCACCACAGACACGAGTCTGACCTCCTGCTGCTGGGAGTCCCTCCAGCGAGGAGAGCTTGGACAAAGGGTTTCCTGTCGAGGGCGGTGTTCGCACCGTCCCAGACAGGGTTTGTGTATTCTGGGTAGGTAGGGCTTTTGCGAGAAGGTGACTGCGGTGTGGCACCCCGGTGCTCACTACGCATCTGCCGGTTAGAACCAGTTCCAGGGGCACCAGCCCTGGCCTGGGGAAAGTCCGGCAGGGGAGAGGGGTGTAACTACCCCCCTTCCTGGTCCCACCCTTAGGGCAGGACCTAGTCATGTACCCACCCCTTTCTTTAGAATAAAGGCCGGAGCGGGCACCCTTCCAAATTAGATCATCTTTGAATCAAGAACTACTTTCTACGAAAGGACATTCGAGACTCTTCTCAAGATTTCTCCCTTGTGACTAAGGAGTAGTCACCCTGCATCAGCGGGCACCATCTAAGAACTCTGCGGTTTGCTGCAAGTCCTTCCTCAAGGAATCCGACGGCCCAGCTCGACGAGAACCGACTTCCCTGGCACCTCTGACCTCTACCCACGTCATCAGCTCAGCTGTGATCTGTGGGTGCGACAAGACCTCGAGGGACCGGCCATCATCAGAACCTGCACGCTCTTAACCAGCACGACCATCGAAGCAATTCCCTGGTGAGTGCTCTGGGGTCCGAGAAGCCCCGACCCTGAGCCGCTCCAGCACCGAAGTGCAGTCCCCCAGCATCTCCACGATCTGCGTGGGGCCCTTCTGCTCGCTGCTCAGCACGTTGTCTGGTCACTAGCCGCTGGCTTGTGCCCTTCTGCGACGACTTCCGACAATCAACACTGCTAGTCTGGTTGCTCCAGACTGGCCCTTGCTTCCATCTTTGCGAGAAGCACCCCGGACCCTCCTGGTCCACTCAAGACGCCATCTTAGGCCCACCACGTGGCCCTGAGATCTGCCAAGGCTTGTTGCCCCATCCTGGGCCCAGCGACGCCGACAGCATCATCCTTCGTGGGACAGCTCGCACCTCCGCCGTGGTCGCCGACAACGCCTCCTGGTCCGTGAGACTGCAGAGCCTAGCGTCGCCCACTCACCTGGTCGAGGTGACGGCCAACCGGTGCCATCCTGGTACCCTCTGACTACTGGCTAGTAGTACGAACTTGGTCCCCTCTGCTTTCAGGTATCATCAATCTCTGATCCAGGCTTGGATCTCTACGAACTATTCATCACTGGTCGCCGGCCAGCAACTCCTTTTCTTCCGGCTCCTGGCTCGTCAGCGAAGACCCCGACGCCTGTAAGACTTGTGCAGCCGCAGCCCTCGTGGCTAGGTAACTCGGCATTTCGGTGCCTGCATAGCCTCTTTACTCTAGGGTCCCGAGTCCCTCGCTTCCGACTTGCCTTATCGGGTCCGCCCGAGACCTTAAACTTCCGTGTCCTCGGACACTTGTTTTAATTGTGCACTTGAAGTATTTTCCTAAGAGATTTGGTTTGTGCTTAGTACCCTGTCCTCATAAAGAGTCCAGGGCTGTTGTGAATCTTAATAAATATCCTGTTTATTTTCATAACACTTGTGTGGTGTCCTTTCACTGGGTGTTCAAGGGGTACATGTGTGGTAAACAGCTGGCTTAACGCGCCCTCTCGAGTCTTTAGCCTTAGACTGCTCGTATCCACGCTACTAGGATAGCTGGTCTATAGGTTGACTTACAACCAAACACCATAAGGGTCGTTGGAACGATACATAGCGGTCGCTAGAACAGCGAACGTTGCATATCGGGCCAACTTCTCACAGAGGGCACCTAAGAATTTAAAACAAACTGTTCAGTTGGAGAAAATCTAATATCATTCCTAATATGTGCAGTATCAGTCACACCGTATTACCTAAACAAACCACCTCTGTATCGTGTGGCACCGTCTACAGTGTATGATGGGCCAGAAGGCTCCTATGATGAAAGAGAGCGCATAAACCTAAAGGAAATAGGCTTAAATTAGAATTGTGGGCAATTGTGGAAAAGCGTCCCACATAACAATGGATTTACTTTCACAAAGCGTGCATAAATTACAACGCATCCAATATGTACCCAGCCGGGTTAAAAAACAAAGAAGTTATTCTGTCATACGTAGGAGGATGAACCAACCAGAACGTAACCAGGATAAAACCACATCTTATCAACACATTTATACACCGTAGTGCTGTGTAATCTATGCCCGTCAACGGCAATCTCTAAGGAAAAAGAGGTATTGCTAATAGAAAGTCCCTCGTGATATTATCACAGAGAATACAGCGATATCCATCGCCACAAAAATCATATTTGTAATTACCTGAAGTTCATGTACTCAGGCCGAGCTTCATATGGTAAACTTCATAGGTAATTATGTCCAGCATTAAATCAGGGGGTGACGTTCAGCCTTTCTGAAATGGAGTAAGGAAATCAATGTGGGTAGTACCTTGTCCCATAGACTAAGACCAAAGCTGTATTGGTCCACGAACGACGTGTCTAACTGTCTCACCTCAACAACTTGTGGTGTTGGTAAACAATGCCGACTTTTAACTTTCGTCAAAGCACAGGTTCCAGGTTGTGGATCTCAGGAAATTGGGGCCTCTTAGCTCGCTGGGTTTCTCAAAACGAGTTAAACCTCGGTCACCGCATCGCGCTTATTTAAAGCTGCCGTGCGCGTGTTGGTGCAGCAGCTACATGTCTCCTCATCATTTAGCCAATGCCGAACCGTTAGTGGTTTAAAAGAAAGACTACTGAATGGTAGTTCGAGGGCCGGCTCAAGTTAAGCTCAAATCGAAAATAGTACGAGGGGTGATTTACACGGAGCTCAGATCGTATTACGTAATTGTGCGGAGGAATTGGAGTTATCCGTTCGGTACCACCCGTAATGTTTATGTTTAATGAAAGCAGTAATTATTCCGATTCAATATTAGTGGCACACATATTCTCAGGTTTGTTATCTCACATTATGGGTTATTCAGTGATGATGCAAACTATAAACGTCAATGAGGGTCACATCATAGTGGAAGGTCCTTCTCAGGGTTACATAACTGAACATCAAGTTAAGCAAATATTCAATCACATTTGAAATTCCTGAACAATGTAACGATAGATGCTGGTGGTATGACAACTCAATGAAATTCGAAAATTACTGAACAATGTAACAATTGATGCTGGTGGTATGACAACTAAATGGAATTCACAGAGGGCTAGATAGTATCATTCATTATATACTCGGACATCAGAGTACCACAGCATCATAATTTTAGGTTACACATATTTCTAATGAATACCACGTTTGTAAACATACAGGTAAGAGAACATTGCATGAAAACCTTGTAAACATTAACATTCTGTTCCTTTCTGCGAGATCCAAAAAAGAAAATAACCAGAAAACAAATGTATACATTTCATAAAGACAGTTAATGTAAGCATGCTAACTGCGCAAAGCTAGTGTCTTGTTCATTTAACCCATCTTGTATAGTGTTCAAACGGTTCATCCATTTACTTTCCCTTAGGTCAAGGATAGCACTGATGTTACCACCCCTGGGTCCTAGGGATACTCTTTCAAGGACCACCCATTGTATCTGCTCTACAGTATGGCCTGCTCTTCTGTAATGTTCAACCAATGGTGCCCCAATCACCTCACATCTGATCCTACTCTGATGCTGGAGGATGCGTGCCTTGACTTTCTGCTGTGTTTGTCCTATGTAGGCTAAACCACACGGACATAGAATGCAATAGATAACATTGTTCGTGTTACAATTTGTGAATGTCTTCAAGTCTATGTTGTGATGTTTGTAAATAAACTTTTTAGTTTGTAAACACATGGGACAAGCTTTGCAGTGTCCACATTTGTAGTTGCCTGTTGTCATAGGTAAGTTCCACATGGCTTGTAAGGATGGGGGCTCCGGAGTTTCCAGGAAGGAACACACCACATGATCTCTTATACTTTTTGATTTTTTAAAATAATGCATGGGTAACTGTGATTGTCCAATCTCCTCAGATACCAATGGCCAGTACTTGTTGACAATTCTTTTTATATTGTTACTTTGTGTACAGAATGTAGTTACACAAATCATCCTCTCTTTATTGTCATCTTGTTTAGGCTGTGGGGTAAGGAGTTCATCACGTGGGCTATACCATGCCCGTTTCTGAGCTCTCTTCACGAGTCTCCGCGGATATCCCCTTTCCATCAACCTGGTGCTCAGATCTTCAGATTCTGAGAAATAGTCCTCTTTCTTCTAGCAATTACGCCGTATTCGAAGGAATTGTCCCACTGGTAGATTGTCTCTCAACCCCCTCGGATGGTGGCTGTTATAAAGCAGCAATGAATTCTGCTCGGCATGTTTTCGATACAAAGTCGTTGCCAACTTATTATCCTCATGGAAGATCGTAATGTCAAGGAAATCCACTCTTTCTTGATTCGACTGCATGGTAAATTGGATATCTCCACTTTGCTGGTTCAACCATTGATGGAATCGGTTCAAAGCTTCTTCCGTGCCCGTCCATGGCAGACAGGCCTAAAATTTAGAGGACGTTACATGAAAGGGTAAACCCAAAAGTACTGGGACCTGGGTAGTCAATGTTGCAGGGAAAGAGGTCCCAGTAGTTACACTTTAAAGAAAACATATAATTCAAAAGTAATAAATTCACAAATATACTGATGGTTGGTGAGTGATGTTATTTAATCACATCCTCATCAAAGCTTAAACATGACAAAAAACTCTGTCTTATAGATATACACATGTATTAAAAATATTTGTGCCCAGAGAAAGGGAAAAGGGAAGGTAGGTAAGTGGTTTCGTGGTGAGGGATAAGGGTCTCACCTCAGTTCATACTTTCGAGTACTGATAGAGTTTACACCTGGAAGAGACCGGTTGCACTGAATGCTAGCGATAATAGTTATATAACGCATTTCACGTTTCATTTTATTTTATTTTCGTTTTAATTTTTGGTTAGCATATTTTGTGATTCTACACGTGTATAACCCTACATTAGTGTATGTAGTTACAGAGCGTCAAACGCGATTGTATCCATATCCTGTAACTTCCACTCTCGCACGTTATACAGCTTTTTTAGCATCATAACAGTATCTCTTAAGATCAAAACTATATTCTTTGCACGTTTTGTACTACTTATTTTCACTATTGGTTATCATGTTTATGCTTGCTGATTCATTAACCTGGTGATGGATAGAATTTGGTAGTGGAATCGGAATAGTACAACCTATTCTTTGATTTATTCAACAGACTTCCCCTGATGAAGGCAAATGCCGAAATGCATTGGGAATGCGGAATTGCTGTTATTTATGTTGGATGAGCATTGAATATTGAAATCAATGGAATTACTTCAAATTTGAGAGTCAAGAAGTATTGGCACTCTTAAAGGATCTTAATAATCAACATTAAAATACTGATACCTTTGGAACTTTGGCTGAAGTTTTTGTTTGGAAACTTTGCTGTTGTACAACAGCCTACGAATATCAGTGCCCTAGGAGACACCCACACACACTGGTGTCGGTGCTACTTTTTTGTGTAATTGTTGTACTCCCGAGCGGGAAGTAATCCGGAGGAGCACGATCAACAGATTAAACAAGCATTTACAATGCAATGGTCTCGGCAATATTATAGGTAGAGCTATTAGAATTGCTCATTATTTTTTTATATCCCTAAATAAATGGCAGTGTCATTTGTATTGGCATTAGCTTTGTTTTTTGCATATGTGATACCTATTGCATTAGCAGAGAGAGAGTGAGATAGAGAGAGCGAGTGAGGTATTGAAATAGAGAGAGAGTGAGGTAGTGAGAGAGAGTGAGGTAGTGAGAGGGATGTTGTGAGGTAGTGAGATATAAGCATAGAGTGATGTTGTGCTGTAGTGAGAAAGAGGTAGTGAAAGAGAGAGTGAAAGTGAGTTAGTGAGATAGAAAGAGTGAGGTAGTGAGAGAGAGTGATTGAGGTAGTGAGTGAGTTTGTGAGGTAGTGAGATAAAGAGGTCGTAAAAGAATGAGGTAGTGAGGGTGAGAGTTGTTGGTCTGGTGGATGGGGACTGGTGGTGGTCTTGGGGGGTACAGGGCATCATTGGCAGCCTAAAAGAACTGTTGCGGGGAAGGCGAGGCTCGGAAGATGGCAGGGGATGTGAGGTGCTGTCGGAGGCTGTTGGGGGAGAGCATTTTGTTTCCGAAGTACGGGAAAGGCGGGCGATGGTCGCGTGTTAGCACCACTTGGCGCAGAGGTGCCAACTGAGTCCTGGGTTAGGGGCGTGGGGATGCTCGGGGTGCGGAGTGGGAGCCCGTGCGTGTGGGGTGGGCACGGGGACCACGCGGGGCGTGCGGCAGCTAGGCAGGACGTGGGCCGCACTCCGGCACACTATGCGGTGGTCAGGTCTTTCGATTGTCACTTTTGTAATGCACCGTTTCCTACCTCTTGTATTTGTTGGCTCACGATTGTCACTTTTGTAATGCACCTTGCAACAGCTTGTCTTTGTACATGTGAGAAGGGAGTGATGGCTTGGAGTCATGCGAGAAGACAGGCAGCAAGGTGCAAGAACCAGTCTGTTAACAAATTGTTTCCTGAGGCATGAAGTAGTGCTATGTTTACGTTGCCAGGTTAATGACTCTGAAAACAATCGGGTAATATCGTTATTTTTCAATAACTGCCTTCGCCCAACCAAAAGAACAACGGGTCTGCTGAAGGCCAGCGAGCTAGCAGTCGCAGGAGATGACAGTTCCTTTTTAGGTAAAGCATGACTGCCCATAATGACATTTCCGGTCCGACAATAATGAAATGAAAAACTACTAGGCTAGCTAGCACCAGAGGCTCGAACCACCAAACTCCCTTTCTTCAAAAGGTAAACAGGCGAGTTTAGTTGCATACTAATGGAAGGTGTGGGTATGCCACTCAGTTCGGTATTATATAGTAAACGTATGACATCACCCTAATATGATAGATCAAAGAATAGAGAAGGTATGAACACCTTCACGAAGTATATGATAGACACCTTAATTCGAGATCGCATGTAACAATGCATCTTGCAATCTCCTTACCGGGCTAGGGATTCATTCTGACCAACTACTGTGCATATCACTTAGACACTGCGACTACTGTCTTTTCCAACAGGAAAATACTACAGGGTACTGGACAACTACACGTGTGCTGCTTTCCCTTACAAATATACTCGAAAGACTCTAGGGTAAAGAGGTCTCGTTCTTTTGCAAATTTGGATTACATGATTCCCAGGCTGCAAATGACTTGTAATTAATTCTCATTCCCCCATTCTGCTGCTGCATTTCAATATTATTGAATTATGACAATCAAGAATGAGCCGTCTATAAAAAAAAAAGCAGCGGGGTCAATGTGTGTGCAAAATGGCACACCACGAGTCAGGCTGGCGCACAGATTAGGATGTCGAATAGAACCGTACAACGTACCTCACCTGGGCTCAGACGGCACACGTCCTCATAGAGTCAGCTGTACATCTTCCCACCTCCGCAATGCCCTTCAGACGCTATGCCCACCCCTCAAACAAGGAAGCCCTGCCAGATTGCATGCACTCCCTAGCCTCAGCTGCGTTGCACCCCATCACTTCAGAAGCTGCCCTGGCCTCATGTCAAACGACCCCTGCACCATGACATCAGCCTGGTGCAAAGGATATTTACACGATCCCCCTTCTGCATTATACACATTATATAGGCTGCACACTCAGCTAAACTGGACTGCACTGTATTCTCAGACACATTAATTGCCCCAAACTCATGTGACGTTCTACTGTTGTTTGCACTGCACTATGTACATACAGGTTAACTGTATCCCATCTTGTGCATGTTGTTGTATCCTTCGGCTCTACTTGTCGTCCCCTTCCCTGCAGAAGGGGAAGGGGGTGCAGTTACCTCTTTTTTTTATTTATTGCGATTTTCTATAGCGCGAACATTAACAGAAGGTGTCAGGGCGCTTCACAAAAGAACCAGTTGCGATACATACGGACTTCGGATTAAATGCAAATGTACAAGTTGTAAAGTCACACAGGGAAGAGATACAAATAGAAAAAAATGCAAATGTACAAGTTGTAAAGTTATCTGGGATAGCTGCACCACTTGGCTTGCAACACCAGCCCCCTCGCTCACCTGGACGGGCGGTCGTCACGGGCCCCACTCTCGTAGTATTCCTGCTCGGCTGTCGTCTCGTCGTCCTCCACTGTCACATCAGCACCTGAGCCGGGGAGGGAGCGGAGGCTCCGGCTCTCGCTGGCACCTTCCCCTGGAAACGCATTGACAAGATCCGCCGCCCAGCGCAGCAGCCAAAAGGTGAGCAGAGTCACCCGCAGCGCGGACCGGCAGCCCATGGGCACAAAGCATGGGAGCACCTACGAGCCCCCGAATCCAGCTGTCACCCACAGAGGCGCGCGCCCGCCGCCATCAGCGGCACCCGCACAGATGCCACACCATAGGCATGGACGACGGACTAGCCTGAGTCGAGCCTGGTGACGTGACGTCACTTCATACACCGGCGGGGAGGGGGCTACCTTGAAATGCGAGAACTGTTTAGACATGGGGTTCAACGGAAGCATAGCAAACGCCGCTATAGGAATGCTACACAATAGTGGTATGGTAATGTTACAGCTGATATTAAGATTGTAGGAGAGCGCAAATGAAAAAAAAAATCATAATTCAAACGGAGGTATAACATAATTTGTTTTCCGCACTAGAAAAGTAAAAATAAAATAATTTTGAATCATGTTCTTTTCATGACCGACCTCCGGAGGGCTCGAAGCGAGCTTCAAAATGGGAAAATACACGGAGAGCGGGAGGGGGTGGGAAACAGACCGGGGGAGACGCAGAGACGCCCACCGAAACAGACAGGGGAAAGAAGGCACACACGGACATCGGGGCACGCAGGAAAACAGAAGCACACGACCCAAACCAACCTCCGGAGGGCTCGAAGCGAGCTTCAAAATGGCTGAAAAAAGCCCCGAGATTTTTTCGGATTTGGGGGCGTGGTTTTGTGGTTCTGAGTGACGGACAACGTCACTGTCTAAAGAACGCAAAAAATCACGCCCCCAAATCCGAAAAGGACGGGGCTACATTGGAGTGACTGATCTCTCCTCCAATGGCTGGCCTCCGTTTAGGAAGCCAGCCAATGAAGGAGAGATGGGGCACGGAGGCGGGACCTTCGGCGCTACTCAGACTCATTAAATCTCCGGCCTAAGACTGCGCAAGCGCAGCCTTTTAGGCCTTCGACCTAAAAAGGGCTTTGAATTTTCGCTGTGCACAGTCATATCCTATTGTATTACCATTTAACGATAAGCCATGACACATTTAATGTAATTGCCAATCGATATGTAAACCACAATACTCTTTGCTATAGTATTCTATATAGTACTGCCACCAGGGCCCCAAGAGGGGTTTGCCTTTGCCCCCTATGTACAGTTTCTTCTGCTGTGGCCCAATCGTCCATGGATCTAGAAACCGGTCAAACTTGCCTGGAAGACACTTTCACTGGAAACCAGAGGTTCGAATTGATTGTTCCTTGAGAAATTCAAATTCAGCTGTACCCAGCCTTTGTCGAACGTATGTTTAAAGTGTGGATCTAACGAGTAAAAAGGACGTTTTTATTACTTCAGAAATTGTACATGACCAAAAAATGCCAATAACAGAGCCCCGAGTCCTCCTGTAAACTCCTCTCCCGCTGCTATGTGACTCCGGGCGCTCGCTCCCTCCTTCCCATGCCGCTATCCCGGCCCCGATCCCGCCCAGCGCCTCCTCCCTCCCTGCTCTCTCCATTCCTCGGCTCCGGGAGCTCAAGCGGCCGCAGCGGGCCGGGGCTGCTCCCGCGGCTGCTGCTGCAGCAGGAAGCGGACGGCGGGGAAGCCATGGCCGAGAACGGCGGCGCCGGGGCGGGAGGAGGAGGCTGCCTGGCCTCGGGCATCGGGGAGATCATCCAGCTGAACGTCGGGGGCACCAGGTAAGAAGCGGCGGGTGCTGCTTGGCCGAGGCGGGGCCGTCAGCGCTGCTGCAGCCGGGAGGAGGCTGCAGGAGCCCGGCTCTCTGGCTGGAAGGAGCCCGGGGACGCCGCTGGCTGCCCCGGCCGAGGCAGAGAAGGCACCGGAGGGGTAACGGGAGGGCGCCCTGCCCTGACAGCTGCTCATAAACACTGAGCAGCGGAATCACCAGCGGGACCGACACTGCGCGTATTGATCTGACCGCAAGGCTGGCCACCTCCGGGCGACGTGGACCCGAGCCAGGGACCGCTCCAGGGAGCGCTCTGCGTGACACGTTGTGGCGGACGCGGGCAGGGCCCCCGGAGGTCCACCAGCACCCCCGAGGGGTCAGAGCGCATCCATTATTCATTCTTGTTTACAACTGGTGAAAAAACATGGACGTGGGGTTTAATGGGGATGCTGACGTCTGACAGAAGTAACGGGCAGGTGACAACACCGAGCCAGCGCTCAAAGTGCAGTGGTGTGCCCCGGGGGCTGCTGGCAGCTATCCGGGCTTGGCACGAAGCTCCTCGTTTAGGCTCACACTTACCTTTAGCCTCCCACTACTATTCAGATGTCATCGGAGCAAAATGGATGTCCGCTGTATTGTAGCTTTTTTATAGCGCTTATGTGGGGCACTGAACCACTTATCCACATGGATAGCAGCCATAACGTGCAGTGTCGTTGGAAGGGTGTTGTTTATTTTTGAGGCTGCATGAGAAGTGTTTTTATGTGATATGCGAGGACCACAGAGGTGCGGGTATTGTGTTTTGGGAATTTATTTATTTATTTATTTATTTATTTATGCAATTTTATATAGCGCGGACTTTACCCGAAGGTGTCAGAGCGCTTCACATAAGGACCAATAATGAAATACAAGAACAAAATACAGATGCATACAATACGTTACATGGATCAAAAGTGACACTAGTGAGCAACCAAAAATACATGAGGTAGCAGTCGGTGCATTACATGAGAAAAAAAAGTGAATGGGTGCAGGTTACAAAGATGTACAAAAAACAAGTCGAAGAATAGTACTGCAATAAAAGGCAGACACTCCATCACAAGAACAAACGTTACGTAGGCAATGGAGGCACTTGTGCAAGTATCTAAAACAAACAAAATGTGTGAGGTAGCGAACAGTGTGTTATAAAACAAAAGTGACGTGTGCAAGTTCCAAAAGGGTACCATACACAGGTGATTAGGATATTACTAAACATTTAAACTATCAAAACACACTGGGGAGGAAGACCATACTCCTGGCCAAAAGACTTTCCAGTAATGGGAGGTCTTCCTTCAAACGAAGGCAAGGGTGTGAGTTAGACTTGGAGGTGTCTTTGGAGGAGGAGAACTTTAGCCTAACCATGTGTTGGCTGAAGGTATGTGAGAGCTACCCGTGCAAATTACAATTCTAATAAGGACTAGCCCGCTTAGCCACAGGGGAAACGGGGTGTTGTGTTCCCGTGTACCCTTTTATTTTACTTATTTATTTTTAAAGGCGGGGACGCTGTCTACTGCTGATTAAATATACCTCACGGAGGTAGAATGATGAGGAAGAACAGTCAAGGCTGGGAACTTGAGCAGAAAGCTGTCAATTAAGACCATCATGCATGCTATATCCACCACGTTAACGCCACAAATGTTATATATGCCTAAAGCAGTGCTTTAAATGGAAAGAAAATAAGTGCAGGTACTCACCAAAAATAAGCAGTGGACTGAGGGGTGGAGTTTTGGGCAGGGCAAGGGGCGGAGCTACTTCTAAACTTTCTAAGCTCTGTATGCAAAAAATATGCATGCATTGTAAGAATGTCTAACCATGTATACGGTACTCACCAATAAGTCCTTAATATTAACCAAAGTAACTTTTTTTAGCAACCTTATAATAATAAAAATATTGAGAGAAAAAAACAGCAAGTTTCCTTACGTTTGCCGGGTAGTGATGCAGGATCATGAATCACTAAACTATATGACAAAGATTTTAACTCGTGACCTGCAGCTAACACCATGATCCCTGCAGCAAAAACAGTAACCAACAGTGTTCTGTATAACAAAGAAATCTGTGATCAGCATGTTTCATGCTGTGCGTTACAGCAGGCACATTGATCCTCTATGCTATTTTATGTTCAGTCAAACCTTTTATTAGAAGAATGCACACAGATATTTCCAGCAAGTGCATTAACCACCAGAGTTATTAAAGTGCCACTGTCCCTGAGAATTTAGAGGATATGCAAAGATCTCTGTATCAAGTAATATTTTGAAATGCAGCATGTTGTGATGAGTTAAGCAAAGCAGAATACATTTATTATCCCATTTGTCTTGTTAAATTCTTTGCGGCAGATTTAAAAAAAATAATTACATTCAGACTTTGCTATTTGCGACTGCGCCCACTTTCTGCTGCAAACCCTTGGCATTTGCCTGATTAATAAAGCTAGAGTTAGCCTCATGAAAAGCTATTTTTAAAGTACATTTGCCTAGAGGTGTGTGAGCCACTTACAGGTCAAGTCAGGCTTGAACCAGATCCTGGGTTCTGGATCAACTCAAGGTTCTCTTGGAACTTCGATCCCAAAAAGAGCCAACATTTCATGTGGCTTCTGCCTGCTGCACTCCCTGTACCCTTATGCACAAAGATACTCATTTAGTGGCTGATATGTACAAAGTGAAACAAGAAAACCTGGGATATCTCCCTGCTTCACCACTTAACCAAACTCTGTGATCTTAGGCTAATATTTTCTTTCACAAATCTTCCTTTTTCTTCACTATACCTCAATATTGTATAATGTGACCTATTAATGTCAAAGTTGTACTATGCTAAAGAAATATGTTTGTTTTTAATTTTGAAGAGACTTTATCCTATTTTAAGTAATGTTTCTTGTATAATTTACATCGCAAACTGTTCCAGGGCTCGGCTCATGCTTCCCTTTGGAAGGCACCCTGCAGCGATACTTCTCCTCTCCTAAGTTCCAGAGAGGCACACGCAGCTCTTTTGGGTTTTTGAACCAGCTCAGCCCATGCTTCAGCTCGGTTTGAAAGGCACTTCATTTTATGCAGGACATGCAGAAGGTGCTTCCAAGGATGGAGCTCAGAAGCGCAGCACCAACCGCATCAAAGTCGGACCTTTATGAGTACCGGTACTCTCCTTGTCCGAGGGAAGGTCCCGGTACTCAAGGGGAGAAAATATAAAAGTGCAGGTACTCGGTACCGGTGAGGACCAGCCCATTAAAGCACTGGTCCAAAGTAACCAGCGTTATGAGTGAAACTCCATTAAACTCACACTCCACAAATCCGATTTTCCAACTTTATTCAGGATGAATAAACTTGGAAAATCGGGTATGTGGAGGGCTAGTTTACTGAAGTTTTACTACTAACGCCGGTTACTTGGACATTGTTAACGGGTCCTGCACCCGCTTACTCGCACCAGATTTGCCTCTGGTGGACGTGGCCGGATCTAGCTGTAGGATTTTTCCTTCTCTCTTTTGACACTTTCTATCCTAAAATATTGGTATTGAACGTATTTGTTATGCATTAGGCCATCTGACTTTTTTTTTTTTTTTTAAATATATTTTTATTGCAGGAATTAGCCAAAGTTACATGACAGATCAGCGACATAGCTTCAAAGGAAAAGAAAATCATCAGATCCCCCGTGAGGAGGTACTTCCCATACACAGCCATTCAGCCCACAACCCGAGGGTCGGGCGGCGTCTGCGATAAGATCGCATACGGGGATCTGGTAGTTTGCTGGGGTTGATCCAAATAAACGAGCAATCTTCATCTGCTTTTCTAAATCATCCTAAACCCCCCCCCCCTAACACCCTCCCAACCCAACGTCCCCCGGAGGAGCGGGGACTAACCACTTAACGTGAAAGGACTCAGAATGATAGTAAAATGAAATGAAAGCGATCTACGCACCCCCCTACCTCCAACTACCCCCCTCCCCCCGCCCAGTCCCGCCATCAGTGTGGTGTGTGTGTAAGACGAGCTTGTGGATGGAAACCTTAATCAACTGCGTGGAAACCAGTGTTATGGACACCTAATGGGACTCAGGTTGTGCTGCTTCATCACTCTCGGAATCGCTGGAAACGCTGTAATCTCGCAAGGCCTGCACTAAAGTCTCCCATTCCAGTGCAGCTTCTAGCGCCCTCTCATTCTGCTGTCGCCTCGCCAGCTGGTATCGCAAGGTGCTCTCCCCCGTAGCCCACTTCAGAAGTTCATTGTGCCATTTAGTGCCTGTTGGACCAACTCGTGCCTTCCAATGCCTGGTTATCTCTCTCTTTGCTAGAATGAGCCCGAGGTCAATAAACTTACTAGAGATCTTGTTTTTAGGGGTATGAGGGAACCAATGTAGGATCCCCACCGCCGCGTCAAAGGTCAGGGATCTCCCAGTGACCCTATTGAGGGTGTCCCCTATCAGGAGCCAGTAGGAAGATAGCGCTGGGCAGGACCACAGAATATGTATAAGGTCCGCAGCAGGAGATCGGCATCTGGGGCAAGCCGCCGTGTCTGAGGCGAAGTATTGTTGGATTTTCGCCGGAGTCAGGTAGGCCCTGTGAAGTACGTAAAAGTGAACCAATTGAAACCGGGCGTGGCGCGTGCCTTTCCAGGCACGACGCATTAGTTGTGCCCACGCTGTTTCCGGTATATCTTTCCCTATGTCGGCTTCCCACCGGTTCCGTAGTATGTTGAGCGGGGGCAATCCCTCATTGATTAATCTAGTATATAAACACGTGACCGCCTTGACCGTCCCCGAGGACATCATAACATATTGGCACACCGGTGATGTTGGCGGTTCCTCCATACCTCTCTTCCAGTGTGTCTGAATTGCTCGAATAACTGCTGTGTGAAGGAGGAAGTCGCCTCGGGGAACGTCAAAGCGGTCTAGAATCTCCTGGAAGGGCAGTAACACCCCATCTTCGTAGAGGTCTCCCACTAATTGCAACCCTGCATCTTCCCAGTGCCGTAGGCGCGACCAGTCACCACAGTGCGGCAAGTCAGTGATCATCCCCAACGGAATCTCTGGAGCATACAGGAGTTGCAGCTCCCCCCGGCCATGTGCACGATTCCAGCACAGCTGTATAGTCCGTTCCTCGAGCGTAAGGTCTTTCAGAGCTAAGCGCTGGCGTAATGTAATGTAGGAGATAATATGTCTGGGCATTCCCCTACCTCTCCCATCTTCCGGGCCCCGGAACTCTCTCGCTACCTCCTGAGTAAAGGTTTGCAATTGAGCCGCTAGATAGTATTTTTCGAAGTCCGGCACCGCTAGGCCGCCCTCCGCTTTTGATCTCATCAGGGTCTTGAGCGCCACCCTACGGCGGCCCGATCCCCAGAGGAACCCCACCAACATGCATTAGGCCATCTGACCTATGCGCTTTGCATATATAGAGACTCAAAACAACACATTTTGAATCTAAAATAAATACTTTAAACATTTCTGTTTGTCCAGACTAGAGTTTGGGAAACAGAAGAACAGACTTAGCAAGAATGTGGCCGGTTCAGATTTTGAGTTTTTTTTTTTTAACAACAAATTTTATTGGGTTATAATTCGAGAGGATGGGCAATAGCCCTACAGTGACCTGTAGGAGAGAAAGGATGATGTGCACACAAATAACCACATTTCTGCCATCAATCAACACCTGCCAAACATGCAGGTGAAACAATGCACAGACAGTTCAATCTCCATATTAGTGCATACGGCATAGTGACATCGATATTCATATACAAATGGCGCTGCATAGCCCGGTCAAGGTGAAGTAGAGAGTAATGTGCAATAAAGATCAAGGGGTCCGTATCCGGCAGGGGGGGAAGTTCGATTCCTCGATATGTCGTCCATTGGGTCCAGATCTTTCGGTGTTTTGCAGGGCATCCCCGGGCAAGGAACACAGCTATCTTGGGCCCCATACATCTGTCTAACTCAGTCTCCCATTTACCCAAGGTCTGGTGCGATGTTGCTGTCCACAGTTGTGCTATGTCCCTCATGGTAATAGTAGGAGCCAGAAACAGTAAGTGCTGCATGTACCTATTCCCCCAATGTCGTCAGTGCTGTGTAAGAGGAAGAGTCACTGGTCAAGTGAGAGCTCCCGCGATAGTACCTCATTCAGGCAGGACTGAATCCTGCGACAAAAGGGGTGCACCACCATACAGCTCCATACCGTGTGCAGAAATGTTCCCTCCTCCCGGTCCACCTCAGACATGTGGGGGACTGAATAACTCACATTCGCCAGAGCCAGTCCGGGTACAGTACGACCGGTGTAAGTATTTGAACTGTATTAGACGGTATCGCATGTAGACCGCCGAACCCCTCAGGCTAGCGATGGCTTCCGCCCAGTCATCATCAGTCAGGTCTGGGGTGTCGGCCTGCCACGCAAGTCGTGTCTTGTCAAGGGTAGTTGGTGTGTGGGTTGTCAGAGTCTGATATATTTGCCTGATCTTGTGGAGGCCAAGGTCGCCCATCAGCAGGCGGCCCTCCAGGGGGTGAAATTCCTGGGGGTCTCCAGTGTGCAAATCAGGGGGGTGAGTGCATGTCGAAGTTGAAGACATTTGTAGAATTGTGTTCTATGGAGGTCGAAATCAGCCTGTAGTTGTGGGAAGGATTTCAATGTGGTGCCCCCCAACACATCCCTGAGGGTCGAGATCCCCACCAGGTCCCACCCCCGGAACCCCTTCAGAGCGGCCACTGGGCAGAGGTATGTACCCTGCCACAGGGGGGCTTTCTGGGTGAGTTTCCCATTCCAGCCCATTTGTCGGACTTTACCCCGCCACAGCTGTATCACAACTCTACCTGCTGGCGGCACAAACTGTAGGTGTGTAGCACTGTATAAAAGATGAAGGAGGGGAACCCGCTCCATCACTGCGTGCTCTATCACGGTAGTAGTAGGTGGTGGCAGCTCCTACGATTCCGCTTAATGCTGAGGGCCAGACTGCGAGGCACTTGATTGTAATGACTAAGATTACTGTGTACTCTTCTGCTTTACTGATCGCCTAATTGCTCGTTTTGACTATTTTCACTTGCATTTTTAAATTAATTTTTAACAGTTCCAATTGCTGCTGCAACACCATTTTTGATTTCCCTTTCCTATCTGGAGCGAAGTGTGCTCCCCCTGCCCCGGTCCATCGTGGCTGCATTGCCGTTTGTGTGGAGGGCAGGGCGCCATCTTGGGTCAGTCCCGGAGCCCGACAGGACCAGAGGTTGCGGTCTAGCTGGAGAAGGGGCTAGACTATATCTTGGCTGACAGAACGAAGCACGAGGCGGTAGTATTAGGTGGTGGCAGCTCCTACGATTCCGCTGAACGCTGAGGGGCAGACTGCGAGGCACTTGATTGTAATGATTAAGATTACTGTGTACTCTTCTGCTTTACTGATCGCCTAATTGCTCATTTTTACTATGTTCACTCGCATTTTTAAATCAATTTTTAACAGTTCCAATTGCTGCTGCAACACCATTTTAGATTTCCCTTTCCTACCTGGTGCGAGGTGTGCTCCCCGTGCCCCGGTCCATCGCGGCTGCATTGCCGTTTGTGTGGAGGGCAGGGCGCCATCTTGGGTCAGTCCCGGAGCCTGACAGGAGCAGAGGTTGCGGTCTAGCTGGAGGAGGGGCTAGACAATATATTGCACATAATCTACCGGATGCGCCGCAGGCGCACCAAAGCCGCGCCAAAGGGAAGCCCGTCTGCGCCCGTCCGCACCTGGATCGCGCCAAGGGCCATATCCCTTGGCCCTCCGAGACCCCTAACTGGAGATAAGGTAATAACCTACACTAGCTCCCTACTCATGGATATTGGGAACACCACCTGCATTTCTCGATGCCCCTATTTTAATTCCGATTCCCTCTTTACCTTATTATCCACTCAGTGTCCCAACTGCTCCTATAAAATGATCCTACCTTTCCACCAACAAACGGATAACTTATCTATGGGAGCAAATGATTTCCAATACATTCAATGCTCGCTCATCAATGCTCGTTCACTTGTAAAACATAAATATGAAATCTTTGAAATGATAACTAGTCATAACATTGATCTCCTTTTTATAACAGAAACCTGGGCAGACCAAGCATCCGGCCCGGACTTCTGCATTGCCACCCCCGATGGCTACCAAGTAGTCACACAGGACAGATCCTCAAATAAAAAAGGTGGTGGTATAGCAATTATATATAGGAAAAAGTTTGTGACTAAAATAGAATCTATTGACTTCCCATTTACAGAAGCATTAACTTTCTCAATTATGCTTTCTCATTCTCAATCCTTTAAAGGAACCCTTCTCTATCGCCCACCTAATCCCCAGACTGAATTCCTTGCAGCTCTTAACAGCTTATTAGAACCTATATCCACTACTCCTGATTACACTATATTAGGAGACTTTAATTTCCATTTAGAAACCACCACTGACAAAGACTCCTTAGTTTTAACCTCGGACCTTCTATCAGCAGGTCTTCGACAATTGATTACAGTACCCACTCCTCAAGCGGGACACACCCTTGATGGTTTATTTACCAATAACTCCCATATTGCTTCTTCAACAGTTATACCAATATCCTGGACAGATCACTCGGCAGTTATGTTTACCATCATGACAACTAATCACAAAAACTCACATGTCACTTCTCGCTCCCCTGTTCAATTTTGAGACTGGAAGAACATCGATGTCTCGACCCTACAGACAACCCTTTCATCCACTCAACCGGATGACATAACAAACCCACATAGAGCCTCCAACAACTATTGTCGTTGGCTACATAATGCCTTTACTACTTTAGCACCTTCTAAGAACATGTTGCCCAACCGTACTTCACCATCTGCCCCCTGGTTCTCAGAAACCCTTAGACTGGAAAGGCAATGTTGTAGAAATTTAGAAAGGCGATGGCGCAAACATTATGATAACAATGATAGAGCTGGGTATAAAAAAGAACTTGCCACATATAGAAAGCTTCTAATCACAGAAAAAAGCAACTTCTATCTTACACAAATAGAATCAGCTCAAATTTCCGCCAAACAACTTTATCAAGTAGTAACAAAACTATCTATTCCACCGGCAAGTGCAACCACAGAACCTTCCCAAAATCTATGTAATTCCCTGGCTGACTTTTTCAAGGAAAAGGTCAATGACATCTATTCCAACTTTGCATCCAAGGCTGTCACTGATCATCCTAGTCACTACCCTAGCCCCAGCTCCTCCTCCGTCTCTTTTCGCAAATTTAGTCAAATCTCCCCGACACAGGCAGCACAACTAATAGCAACCACTAAATCAGGATCCCCCCTCGACCCATGCCCACCTTCCATACTCTAGTCTGTCTCTAACCTTATAGGACCTGCTCTTACTAAAATATGTAACTCCATGTTCCTCCCAGGTTCCTATCCATCCATTTGGAAAAAAGCCATCATTAAGCCCTTATTAAAAAAAAAACAATCTTGATCCCGCAGAACCTAAAAGCTACAGACCGATCGCTTCTCTTCCCTTCCAAAATATTCGAAAAAATCATGAATATCCAGTTGTCTCATTATATTGACCAGAACAATCTCCTGGATGACACCCAATTTAGGTTTAGGAAGGGTCATGGGACAGAAACGGCACTCATAAAGGCATCGGACGAAATCAGAATGATCATCGATCAAGGCGGCGCGGCAGTCCTGATATTATTGGACTTGTCCGCAGCCTTTGACACGGTCGATCATGCCATTTTGATCGACCGTGTATCCTCTAGTAGCCACCAGTCAAACTTGGTGGCTACTACCAGCATGGTGGCCTTCTGATCTGGGTCCCCCTCCACTACCTGTTACCAAGGTCAGGAACGTAGGGGTAATATTTGACGACAAGCCATCTTTTGTCAGCCATGCAAATGCTGTTGTCTCCTCCTCTTTTTACACCCTTAGAATGGTTAGAAAACTCCTGCCTTTTCTTCCTCCCAGTGCTGGCAAGACCCTCATGTGTACCTTAGTACTATCTAAGGTTGATTACTGCAATTGACTTCTATTAAATGCACATGAGAAAGTCCTTAATAAAATGCAGTTAATCCAGAACGCGGCAGCAAGAATTCTGACCCGCACCCCAATGTTCACCTCAATATCTCCCATCATTCGTCAACTTCACTGGCTCCCGGTCAGAAGCCGCACTAAATTCAAGGCTCTGTGCATTGCTTATAAAGCAATGATCAATATAGGGCCGGAGTTCTTAAAAAAAGCTTTGCGCATATATACTCCCAAAAGATCCCCACGCTCATCCACGGCGCACCTGCTCCCAATCCTGCGTACAAAAAAAGTGGCCTGGGGACACAGACGATTCATAGTGGGGGTATCCAGATTGTGGAATACTCTCCCCCTCCATATTAAAAACAGTCCATCCTTGATGTTATTCCGAAAACCGATAAAAACATGGCTCTTCAACCAGTAAGACCATCTAGCGTCTCTTCAGCCACTTTCAGCGCAGAGACACCCCAGGGTATTTGCGCGCTATATAAATCGTATAAATAAATAAATAAAATAAATAAATATGCCGGATCCGTGAGGGAGTTATACCACCATTCATTCACCACGAGTATGTGAGACACTACATAATATGAGTAAAAGTCCGCAGCTGCAATCCCCCCACAATTTGTAGATTGCGCACAGGTGCGGAGAGCAACTCTAACTTCATCACCATTCCAGAGAAAAGTATTTTGTATGGTGGCAACTTCTGCGAACGAGGAGCGTGGAATAGGGTATGTGAAGTTTTGAAGGCGATACAAGACCCGGGGCAGCGACACCATCTTAAAGATGGCTGAGTGCCTGTATAGGGAGAGTGGAAGAGAAGACCATATTGCTGTTTCGCCATTGAGACTTGTTAGCAGTGGCGTGATATTATGTGCCCAGGAAACTTTGGGGCACGGGAACACGAAAATGCTGAGCTATTTGAAACCATCCGTTGCCCGGGAGAGTTGTGAGGTCCACGCATCGCGACCCTGGTGTTAGCACACTGGAAATAGAATAGATCTGGTGGGATTTGTGTGTAGGCCTGTAGTTCCTCCAAACACTCTTGAGGATTTCTAATATGCGGGGCCCAGAGTACCAGGGATCAGTTATGAAAAAGAGGACATCGTCCGCATATAACGCGATGCAGTCCGATCTCGACCGTGACCAGTCAAAAAGCCCGGAGTACCGGGTCCCTTCTGACCCACAACGCTAAGGGCTCAATTGCAAGGGCAAAAAATAATGGGGACAGGGGGCAGCCCTGTTGAGTACCTCTTTGGATAGGGAAGGGGTGGGAGCGATAACCCGCGATGCATACAGACGATGCCATCAGGTCGGTGTATAACAGGCGTACATACGCCAGGAAGCGCGGCCCAGAGTTGATCGCCCCGAGCAATTTGAAAAGAGTCACCGAGCTCAGCAAGTCAAACGCTTTGTCAATATCGGTGAGGAGCATGGCGGCCGGCCGACCGAGTGCTGGGGTTGCCGCCATAGCGTTATGTACTCTCCCGATATTGTGGCAAGTGGCTCTTTGCAGCATCAAACCTGACTGATCGAGGTGTACCAGATCCATTACACATGCATGCAGGCGATCGGCAAGGACTTTTCCCAACAATTTGGGTTCGAAGTTAATAAGGGAGATGGGGCGGTAGGAGGAGGGGTCGTCTGGAGGGCGGCGGGGCTTGAGAAATAACACCATTTTTTTTGCGTGTCGCCAATCCCGGGGCAGAATGGTAGGTTCCGTGGCCTCCTAACAAATGGGGCCCCAAGAGGTATATGTTCGGCCGTAGATATTCCATAGGGAATCCATTAGGGCCAGGGGTGTGTCCGGGGTGAAGCGCGGTGAGGGCACCAGTCAGTTCATCCACTGTAATTGGGGCTTCCAATTGCTCTCGTAGATGACCAAGGAGCCGCGGAATGTCAGCGAGGAATTTCACTATGAGTTCGGCCGAGATATGTTCATGTCGTGCATAGAGCGTTGAGAAGTGTCTCGCGAATTCCTCAGCAACACCCTCCAGGGATGTGTGCAAGGACCCATCAATGCCCCGAATAGTGGGTACGACCGCCGGGGGAGTATCTGCTTGGCAGAGCCAATGGAGCATCCTGCTGGACTTGTTGCCACATTGATAAACCTGATGTTGTGAGGCTTCCCAGATCTCTTTGGCCTCGCCCATGAGTAATTGCGTAGTTCCTGTTGCACCTGTATCAGGTTTTGCTGTATAGTAGGGCTAGGGTCCGAGTTAAGCTGCGAAGCCAGCGTCGTCTGGCGTAACTCTAAAGCCTTTAGTTGCTCCAGCCATGCATGTTTTTCTTTGGTGCGATAACTGATTTCAGTACCCCGAATTGTTAGCTTTAGGGCCTTACATAAAATAGACTGAGAAGGGGCAGAGCAACCATTATCGTCCAGGTAGGTGTGATCGCCATGTGAAGCATATTCTGATAAGCAGGGCACCGCAGATGCCAGGGAGACATGCACCAGCGGAAGGGGGGTTCCCAGGAGCATGTGTGGAATTGCAAGGTAACCGGAGAGTGGTTGTAGAGCCCACGGGGCAGATGTGTTACCTGTGAGAATCGGTGAAGAAACACCCGAGGGGCAAAGAAATAGTCTAAACGGGACTGCGACCCATGTACTGCGGACAAATATGTGTAGCTATGTTCTGCAGGGTGATATTCTCGCCAGACGTCAGCCAACCCAAGGTGGAGACCAATATATGCAATTTTGTGGTGCCCGGTAGTAGTGGGCTGTGTGCACTGTGTTGTCAGTCCAGTGACCCCATTGTATCGTTCCAGTCACCCCCTAGCAGGGTCAAGCCTTCAGGTATGTTCCCCCCAGACTCCTGAGATCTTATCAATAAAGGCTGTCCGTAGGGTGGGAGGGGCGTAGATACTGCCTATGGTGACCCGTTCCCCGTACAGCGTGCCTGTGACAAAGAGGAATTGACCTCCATGATCAGCCTTGTGTACTATGTGCTGAAACTGGACCATGAGATGTATTAAAATAGCCACCCTCCTGGAAGCCCTGATAAACCCTTCATGATAAACATGATAAAAGCCGAAGCGGGCCAGACATGGGGCTTTGGTACTTAGGAGGTGGGTCTCTTGTAAAAGTAGAATATCTGCCCCATACCTCTTTGCCTGACGCAAAACGGCACCCCTTTTCACTTTGTTTAGTAGGCCCCTGACGTTCCATGAGACTACTGTAAGGTCTCCAAAAGGGGTTACATCACCTAGCACCATTTCCCCTTGATTTAAAAACAATTGCAGAGGAGAGATCAAAACCGAAATGGCCTGTTTGCATATAACATAAAAACACTAACATACTAAGACTACGTTCCCTTAAACCCCCCCCCCCCCACCTTACACTGCCAAGAATTAGGAGCATCTGTCGCGGTGTGAGGCACACAAGGCTCCCAACAGAGGAACCCCGCGCCCCCACATCAAAAAGACCCTACCCACCCTAGAAACATGAGAACAAGAGGGGCACAATAAGTCTGTCGCTCAGCAGTCCCATGGCACAGCCCCCATGCCCACCTAGAGAAAACTTTGTATATAGAGGCTTAGTAAACAATTATCACTGTCAAATTGCTGTTGGTCACCTGTGCTGCTCCAAAATGTTCAGGGGGGCTGCTCCAAGCTTGCTGACATCCTGTCCGATCCTGAACCCCGTTGTTTCTTGGATTTGGTTCTCTGTGGCCGTTGGCTTCGCGAGCTCTGTGAAGAATCTGATCTACTAATGGTGGTGAACCCGACCGGAGCTGGGGGCGCTCATCTGTCCAAGCGAAGACGGCCTCAGGAGTGCCAAAGAAAAACGACTTGGAGTTGTAGATCACTCGCATCCTAGCTGGATATAGCAGCGTGTATTGTATATTTAAGTCTCGAAGCCAGTGCCTTGCCGCAGTGAAAGACTGGCGCTGCTGTTGGACCAGGCAGGTGTAATCCGGAAACACCATGATGGAGCTGGACTCATGTTGGATACTGTCCTTATGAGTTGTGGCATAATGCAAAATTGCATCTCTGTCAGCATAGTTCAGGATTTTGGCGACTACCGGCCTAGGAGCCGCACCTGGGGGAGGTTTTTGTGTCAGGGCCCAATGAGCCTGCTCCACCACAAAGGCAGAGGACAGGAAATCTTTCAGCAGGAGGTCTGTGAGCCACCGAGTGATGAAGACTCCGCATCCTCCGCATCCTCCACCCTGGAAGCCAGCTCCTGCGACACCACGGTGAGTTTGTTCATCTTTGTTTGGAGGGTGGCAACTGTATCTTCCACTGTTGAGACCCTCATTTCTGCCTCCATGATATGATGCTCTATACCGTTATAACATGCCTGTGCATGCTCATGATGCTCTATACCGCTATAACATGCCTGTGCATGCTCACGTTCAATAAGAATTAAAATCTCTCAAAATAGCACATAGACTAATTCATGATTCTGATGATGATAAAGTTCAAGTTCAAGTTCAAGTTTAAAATTTGTATAGAGCACTACTCACCCAGAGGGTCTCAAGGTGCTTGAGGGAGGAGGGTACATTACTTATCGAATATCCAAGTTTTTAGTTGTTTCTGAAGGAGAGGTGGTTCTGTGTAAGGCGGAGGTGGGAGGGGAGAGAATTTCAGGTCTTGGCCGCTAAGTAGGAGAAGGATCTTCCCCCCATGGAGGATCTTTTGATGCGTGGAATTGCGGCGAGGGCTTGATTGGACGATCGTAGTTGGCGGGTGGGGGTCTAAAAGGACAGGCGCGTGTTGAGGTATTCGGGTCCTAGGTCGTAGAGGGCTTTGTGAGCGTGGGTGAGGAGACGGAACATTATTCTCTTGTTGACGGGGAGCCAGTGGAGGTCTTTCAGGTGACCGGAAATGTGAGCTTGGCAGGGGATGTCTAGGATGAGTCTGGCTGACACACCGCAAAATTACCATTCACCTGTAGAAAGATAAATTCCAACGTACATGTGCAGTGTTTTCACATGAGTGCTGTGTTCTCACCTACAGTCTGGCACCTTAAATCAGGGTATAATATAAAAAATAATAATAATTTGGCTATTCATCATATCTCTCCATTATGTCTTGGGACTGTTTTCTTGGCCACCTGATCCGCTGCATATGTGTTTTGGCCAAAGTGAAGCCAAATCACCTTATCAACAAAAGTCTGCTGCGGCTTGGATCACAAATGCACTGATCCTGGTGCTGCTCTGTCTCCAGTCAAGGCTGTGTGTGTGCACAGATCTGATCAACATATTGGAGGGTATGAGAGTTATCAACAGGAAGGACACTGCTGGCAATAGGCCACCCGAGATGATTAGTTAAGTGTACCATGTTGCCTGAAGGGGTAAGACCCCAATAAACTAAGCATATTTGACTGTGGCATGCAAAAAAACTGCAACTAGATCTGATCATGCTACAACTTAATTCAATAGAAGGGAAACATAGAGCTAAAGGAATTATCTGGGAGTAGAGAGGGAGCAGGGAAGGGATAGCTCCTCTAGGGGGACTGCACTCAAAGGCAGTAACTTGTGTAATCACTGAATTGAGTGGTGATTAGTGAAATTGTGTGATTAAAGTACTTGTATTCTTTTAAAGGCAAGCACTGGGCTACACATTAAGATTATGTTATCTGATGGTTGATTGATGTGTGCTGAGCAAAAGCACTTATACACTTTCTTCCTGAGAAGCCTGTGACTGACTGCCCTGGATACTCTGAGAGTTAAGCGTGGGAAGGGTTGTAGTTAGCCCAAGACATAGATAAATGGGCCCAAAACATTAATGGGAAATAAACTCAGCTTCCATGGTTGTGCCGCAGTAGTCCCTGCCTGCCCCAATGTCCCTGACAGGTGTCAGACACCCTGCATCAAGCCATTTAGTAGTTTTTAGGTAGAGACAGTCACTTGGTGTCTGCTAAAAAGGCCACTGCTGCATAACTAAAGCAGCCCGTCTCCATTCTTCCTCATCTTACTGTTTAATAACAAATCCAAAGTTTGGAGATGCCATGAATATACTTTGCCAAACTAGGAAGGGTGTCCCTTAACCTTCATTTTGTGTCCGCATTTAACAGGGCCTATTAGCCATGTAACAGCATTAAGCAGGGACTCAAGCCATATAGACTCTTGCTGCAGACAACACTCATTCAGGGATGTCAGCGCAGGGTCTAGGCAGATCATGGTAGAAGAAATGTAACTGAATGGGAGTGTTGGACTTGGCCCTTCTGGCAGGTTCACCCCTAGACTTTTTGCCTTATGTGTGACCCTGTGTCAGTGATTTTTGGGTCTCTGCGCACTTTCCCCTGAGTCCCAGAGTGAAAGTGCGTGCGTGTAGTATGGCTGGCCTGCCCTCCCATAGGAATGCATGGGGAATGTGTGTGTCCCTGGTAGTTCCTGATGCGTGGGGAGTGCAGGCTCGAGTTTAGTATGTGTAAACTCGTGAGAGTGAATGCTGCGAGATGGTGTCTGCGGCATGTATGTGTCTAGAAGGGAAGTGCTACTTCTGGACATTGAGATATGTGTGCATGTGCTGTGAGGGTGCTGGAGCGTGATTGGCTGGAGCTGGCTGGCATGCCAGGCTCCAGGAAGTCTAGATGGGTTTGCCCGGTGGTGAGTGGGAGATTAGCATGAGTGATGTGTGGGAGGAGTGTACCTGTGTCCTGGATGGGCTGGGTTTTCCCCACACAATGCTGGCTCCGCCCCCCTGTGGTGTGTCTAACGACCCTAGCCTCCCCAGTGAATGAAATGGGTGGTTGGGCCATCAAGAGTGCTCCAGAACCAGCTGCGACTGGTTTTCCCCCCACCCTGCACCTTGAAACAAAGGATTTTACAGTATAAAGAAGGGGCTGTGTCCCCTTAGAAAATGTTCTACTTTTGGATCCTGCCAGAGGGGGCTGTTGCTGCTGCTGGGCCAGAGGACCGCCACTTGGGGAGTCTCCCTGCCTGGAGACCCAGTGTGCTGGCTCTGGGCCCAGCCTTGCCCCCCTGCCCCTTGAAAGGACTTTTGCTGGACTTGTTGGCCCCTAGCGCCTGGGAGCGCTTTTGATTGCTGTTTAGCGCTTAAGAGCGCTTTATTTTGCTTGCAGCGCTTGGGAGCGCTGTGGTCACCCCTCTAGCGCTGGGAGCGCTTTGTCTGCATAGGCCGGTGCCCACCCGGCATTGTCCGCCCCAAGCGAGTGCCACCTCGCTTATTTTTGATTAATTTGCCCCCTGGCAGGTGCCCACCCTGCCAGGGACCTTGCCGCTATCTTTTAAGTTTACCTCGAGGGAGCCCACTCCTCGGTAAACTCACCCCCCGCCTAGAAGCGCCGGAGACGGGCCGCCGCGCTGCCCACGACGACCCGGAAGTGTTCCTGCCGGTCGGCCAATCAGAGAGCGGGCCGACCGGAAGTCCCGCCCCGCAGCCGCGACCCGGAAGTCAGGCCGGCCGGGGGCAGGACAGAGAAGCAACCGGAAGCGGACGGGAGGCCACCCCGCGCTCCGGTGAGGGGGGAAGCCGGCGTCTTTCGTTTTCCCCCTCCCAGGCTCCCAAAGCCAGGAAGAGCCCAGGAGAAAGAGAGGGGAGAAGTGTGCAGGGAGCCCCGAGGAGCGGGAGCTCTCGTTAAGCAGCCGCCCACCGCAGGAGAACCCGGTGAGTGCAGGTGCTTGCGAAGAGGAGAGGGGGGCATCGGGACACATTGCCGGTGTCCGCCCCGCCCCCTCTCTGTAGCGCGACCACCGGGGGCATTGCATTGTCGCTTGAGCCCCGAGAGGCTCCACCAGTCTGGGGGCAGTTCCGTTAAGTGCAGAGTCCCCCGTGAGGGACTCCAACGCCCCACATTTTGTGCCTAGAGCCATGAGAGAGGCTCTAGGCGCGCCAAGTGTTCCTGGGTCCCCCGTGAGGGACCCCACAGCCCAGTGAGGCTGCACCTTTGCTTAGAGAGTCCAGAGAGGCTCTGGGGGCATTTGCATGGTTTAGAGCGCTGAGGCTCTTTGTGCCATTCCCTCGTTTTGGAGCCCAGAGAGGCTCATTGCCCATTCTTGCGAAGAGCCTGAGAGAGGCTCAGGGCACCATTCCTTGTCCAGGAGCCCAGAGAGGCTCCGCAGTGCCACAGTGGTGGTTCTTGAGCCCAGAGATGCTCCAACGTTGCCCTAACTTTCCCTGCACCAGTTGCCCAGCACTTTGTGGGCAACTGCTACGTTTAGGCCCTGACATTGGGACACAGGGACTGTCACAGGTGGTGACTGATATTAGTGTTGCGCAATGTTATTGCTACACCTCTGAATGTTAATGCATCATGTGTTTTGTTTTTACACCCCTACAGGTATTGTGATGTGTAGGTGGTTGTTTTCTCCCTAGTACAGGTGGTGCTAGTGAGGTCCTGTTACCAGTGATTACTGGTTGTGTGCTCTATGTTTATATTGTGTGCTACACTGATTTTACTTTCTAAAGTGCTATTTCTGAAAGTATTGCTTCTAAAAGTGCTGATACCCTTGACAGTGGTCCAAGTGGCCCTGTCCTGTACAAATATCCCTTGTAAATTCCGCCCGTGCCTGTTGGCACAGTGTAACAAGATGTGTGTTTTATCTGATGTATATTTATTATAATACAAAGGCTATTTTTATATAACCTTGTGTGGAGTTTTCCTTTGTGGTGGGCCTTTGGTTGTTGTTGCTGGGGTGCGTGCGCAAATACTTAACTTACATCGCCTCCAAGTTTAGCCTTGCTGCTCGCGCCACGTTACCTAGAGGGCGAGTAGGGGTTATCTTGGCGTGTAACTCCCTTGCTCTGACTTGGGAGTGGTGGTCTCTGACTGACTTTGGCGAAAGCCCTGGCCAGCCGGGGATCCCATTTCCAACATTGGCGGCAAGCGGTGAGGATAAGGATTTGTGTTTGCGTTGTACCACAGTAGCGGCTGGCCACACTTCAAAGCTCTACATTGTTAGATAACCACATTTTGGGGATTATTGTGTTTTTGGTGAAATTCCATTGTTTCTTCTCCTGAAGAGTGTCATTTGATAATTGTGTTCAGTACATTTGTCCCCCGCCCTGCTTCCAGAGTTTGGTACCTGTGTCACATGTGGTCAGGTTGAGAAGTCAGGGGTGGTAGAAACTGCCTTACCGATCCGAGGGGAGGGTGTGTGTGGATGAATGGTGTGTTTCCCTGCACGCATGAGTGAGTTCTTTTTTTAAGGAGAGTGTGGAAGTTTTTGAATCGTGTACTTTTACTTCAGATTGCTAGGTCCCTTGTGTTGCATGTGTCTGTGAGCATCCTGTCAAGATGGAATCTCCTTTTAACCTTTGTGGCCTGTTTAAGTACAGTGTGCATGAGTTGGTACGGTTATGTAAGGAGAGAGACATCCCAGTGAGTGAGTCAGACACCCAGTCCAAGCTTAGGGATAACATGATCCTGTGGCAGAAGAGTGACTGGGAGCGTGAGCACAGTGAGAGGGAGAGGGCCCGGACCGCACACCATGAGGGTGGTGGGTCTGAGGGGAGCCCTGAAGAGTCTGATGTGGAGAGTGAGTTTGACAGTGGATGGGCGCCAGCAGAGAGCGAGTACCCCCTAGATAGGGAGTCCCTTGCTGGGTCCAGTGTCAGATGTAGCCCCCCATCCCTTTCCCTGTCCCCAGAGGAGTGGGTGGATAGGAGAGAAGAGAGCGAGCACCAGCTGGCCATGGAGAAGCTCAGGTTAGAGCATGCCAGAGAGATGGCGCAGCTGGGTGTGAATGAGCGGACTGCAGAGGCTGAGAGGGCCTTGGCCAGGGAGAAGATAGCCCTAGAGTGTAGGTTATCCCCTGACCGCAGTCATAATTTTCTGGATCCCCCAGGGAGGGTTGAGTCCAGTGGTGGCAGCTATTTGAATCTCAGTCTAGAAATTCCCAGTTCCCAGAGTATGGTTCCTGTTTCCCCAGAGGAGGAGAATAGGTTGAGGTTTAGGAACCTTAGGAAACCGTCTCACCAGTCTTGGGTAGACTTTGAGGATGACTGTTGTGGAGCCCTGTGTGATTGGGTACGGGAGCCCACGAAATGTGATTGGGACATATTGTTTGATATGTTTCTCAGAGAGCAGTTGCTCAGTGTTGTTTATCCAGGATTGCGCTAACACCTAGTAGGGTGTGGATTGTCTGAACCATACGAGCTTGCAGAGGAAGCAGACCGCTGGGAGAGGGCCAGAGGTTCTTTAGAGTCCCTAGTGAGTGAGTCCAACAGTAGTGGTATAGGTATCTTCCAGCCCAGCGTGGTGGAAGAGGCTCAGTGTAGCCCAGCTAGGTCCCAGTATAGTGAGAGAGGTGGAGGGGCTGACTACCTGGCTCAGTGGAGCAGGAGTCAGTGGGTGGCTGAGAGCCCCCAGAGGCCCGAAGCCCTATCTCAGAACCTGGGTGGTTTCTTGAGGGAACACCAGGTTAGGGACCTAGGCTGTCCTGTTAGTACACTTGAGGAGGATCTCCTAGTGTCTAGGGAACCTGGAGCATCTGTAACTAGAGCTCCAGGGGTTCCAGTGTCCGGCAGTGCTACTCCAGGAGGGAGTGCACAGAAGTCCGAAGTGAGGAGTGATTGGGGGATGAGTTTCCCAGTGGATGCACCAGTGGACCAGGGACTAGCCAGTTGGGCTAGATCTTCCTGGGTGGACCCGGGTGGCGCCACTTCTGGTCTGGGGGATCTTTGCGCACTGTCAGGTGGACAGGAGGCGGGAGATCTGCGCCAGGCAGACAGTCACACGACACATGGGTCATGTGTCAGCCTCAGGGGGATTGCGTGTGAGTCCCCAGAAGTCCTGGAGTGCCAGGCAATTATTCCACCAAAGGTTTTAGACCGGCGGGTGGATGGCCAGGTTCAGGATCTGCCTGACCTGAAGGGTAGGACGACTGTAACCAGTGTCCTGACCGGTTCTTCTTCCAGAGGAACTTCTCCAGTTGGGAGAGGGCAGACCTCTGGAAGGGGGTTCAGAGGGTGGGAAAGCCCACCTCTGACCCCGGTGCAACCTGAGGGGTTAAACCCTGGGTTGGAGTGGCGTTGTAGGGGTACCCCTCGCAGGAGGAGGAGGAACCCTGGAAGAAGAGGTAGGGGGAGGAGAGCCTTCCCTGAGACTCCTGGTCAGCCTGAGGTTGTAGACCAAAGGCTGGTGAACCAGTGGCAGTCTAGTCCTGTCTTGCAGACAGGGAGAGTGGAGAATGGCTACTATGTGCCAGGGGTTACTACCCCCTGCTCTGCGAATTGGCAAGGACCGGTGGCACCTGGGTGGCCCAGGGCCTGGTCCTGGCCGCGGACAGCTGAGGAGTACCAGTGGGGTAGCCCAGTTGGTCCTTACAGTAGCTTTAGAAGGAACCCTAGGGGTTCACCGTGGCATAGAACAGGAGGGTGTCCCGGCAGTGGCGGGCCTGCGTCCGTGTTCTATCGCCCCAAGCAGGGAAGTCCATCACGGTGGTGATTGTTCTCCCCTGCGTTTTGGCTGGAAGGGGGTTGTGTTGGACTTGGCCCTTCTGGCAGGTTCACCCCTAGACTTTTTGCCTTATGTGTGACCCTGTGTCAGTGATTTTTGGGTCTCTGCGCACTTTCCCCTGAGTCCCAGAGTGAAAGTGCGTGCGTGTAGTATGGCTGGCCTGCCCTCCCATAGGAATGCATGGGGAATGTGTGTGTCCCTGGTAGTTCCTGATGCGTGGGGAGTGCAGGCTCGAGTTTAGTATGTGTAAACTCGTGAGAGTGAATGCTGCGAGATGGTGTCTGCGGCATGTATGTGTCTAGAAGGGAAGTGCTACTTCTGGACATTGAGATATGTGTGCATGTGCTGTGAGGGTGCTGGAGCGTGATTGGCTGGAGCTGGCTGGCATGCCAGGCTCCAGGAAGTCTAGATGGGTTTGCCCGGTGGTGAGTGGGAGATTAGCATGAGTGATGTGTGGGAGGAGTGTACCTGTGTCCTGGATGGGCTGGATTTTCCCCACACAATGCTGGCTCCGCCCCCCTGTGGTGTGTCTAACGACCCTAGCCTCCCCAGTGAATGAAATGGGTGGTTGGGCCATCAAGAGTGCTCCAGAACCAGCTGCGACTGGTTTTCCCCCCCACCCTGCACCTTGAAACAAAGGATTTTACAGTATAAAGAAGGGGCTGTGTCCCCTTAGAAAATGTTCTACTTTTGGATCCTGCCAGAGGGGGCTGTTGCTGCTGCTGGGCCAGAGGACCGCCACTTGGGGAGTCTCCCTGCCTGGAGACCCAGTGTGCTGGCTCTGGGCCCAGCCTTGCCCCCCTGCCCCTTGAAAGGACTTTTGCTGGGCTTGTTGGCCCCTAGCGCCTGGGAGCGCTTTTGATTGCTGTTTAGCGCTTAAGAGCGCTTTATTTTGCTTGCAGCGCTTGGGAGCGCTGTGGTCACCCTTCTAGCGCTGGGAGCGCTTTGTCTGCAGAGGCCGGTGCCCAACCGGCATTATCCGCCCCAAGCGAGTGCCACCTCGCTTATTTTTGATTAATTTGCCCCCTGGCAGGTGCCCACCCTGCCAGGGACCTTGCCGCTATCTTTTAAGTTTACCTCGAGGGAGCCCACTCCTCGGTAAACTCAACCCCCGCCTAGAAGCGCCGGAGACGGGCCGCCGCGCTGCCCGCGACGACCCGGAAGTGTTCCTGCCGGTCGGCCAATCAGAGAGCGACCGACCGGAAGTCCCGCCCCGCAGCCGCGACCCGGAAGTCAGGCCGGCCGGGGGCAGGACAGAGAAGCAACCGGAAGCGGACGGGAGGCCACCCCGCGCTCCGGTGAGGGGAGAAGCCGGCGTCTTTAGTTTTCCCCCTCCCAGGCTCCCAAAGCCAGGAAGAGCCCAGGAGAAAGAGAGGGGAGAAGTGTGCAGGGAGCCCCGAGGAGCGGGAGCTCTCGTTAAGCAGCCGCCCGCCGCAGGAGAACCCGGTGAGTGCAGGTGCTTGCGAAGAGGAGAGGGGGGCGTCGGGACACATTGCCGGTGTCCGCCCCGCCCCCTCTCTGTAGCGCGACCACCGGGGGCATTGCATTGTCGCTTGAGCCCCGAGAGGCTCCACCAGTCTGGGGGCAGTTCCGTTAAGTGCAGAGTCCCCCGTGAGGGACTCCAACGCCCCACATTTTGTGCCTAGAGCCATGAGAGAGGCTCTAGGCGCGCCAAGTGTTCCTGGGTCCCCCGTGAGGGACCCCACAGCCCAGTGAGGCTGCACCTTTGCTTAGAGAGTCCAGAGAGGCTCTGGGGGCATTTGCATGGTTTAGAGCGCTGAGGCTCTTTGTGCCATTCCCTCGTTTTGGAGCCCAGAGAGGCTCATTGCCCATTCTTGCGAAGAGCCTGAGAGAGGCTCAGGGCACCATTCCTTGTCCAGGAGCCCAGAGAGGCTCCGCAGTGCCACAGTGGTGGTTCTTGAGCCCAGAGAGGCTCCAACGTTGCCCTAACTTTCCCTGCACCAGTTTCCCAGCACTTTGTGGGCAACTGCTACGTTTAGGCCCTGACATTGGGACACAGGGACTGTCACAGGTGGTGACTGATATTAGTTTTGCGCAATGTTATTGCTACACCTCTGAATGTTAATGCATCATGTGTTTTGTTTTTACACCCCTACAGGTATTGTGATGTGTAGGTGGTTGTTTTCTCCCTAGTACAGGTGGTGCTAGTGAGGTCCTGTTACCAGTGATTACTGGTTGTGTGCTCTATGTTTATATTGTGTGCTACACTGATTTTACTTTCTAAAGTGCTATTTCTGAAAGTATTGCTTCTAAAAGTGCTGATACCCTTGACAGTGGTCCAAGTGGCCCTGTCCTGTACAAATATCCCTTGTAAATTCCGCCCGTGCCTGTTGGCACAGTGTAACAAGATGTGTGTTTTATCTGATGTATATTTATTATAATACAAAGGCTATTTTTATATAACCTTGTGTGGAGTTTTCCTTTGTGGTGGGCCTTTGGTTGTTGTTGCTGGGGTGCGTGCGCAAATACTTAACTTACATCGCCTCCAAGTTTAGCCTTGCTGCTCGCGCCACGTTACCTAGAGGGCGAGTAGGGGTTATCTTGGCGTGTAACTCCCTTGCTCTGACTTGGGAGTGGTGGTCTCTGACTGACTTTGGCGAAAGCCCTGGCCAGCCGGGGATCCCATTTCCAACAGGGAGTTGTAGGCATCTCACTCTTGAAAAACAGGAAAAAGGCCTGTCCTTTACTATAGATCAAAAAATGTTCTACTGCCACCACCGCTTTATGATTATATTCTGGGACGGATTCAGTAGTCCAGTTTCTTAACCCCGTTACCGCGGCGCAAATTCCGGCACGGTCAGGGGCGTTCCATTGAGTCGGCGTGGCTACGTCGGCCAACGGACATGCGCAGCACTACTGAGGTAGTGCTCGCGACAGCCGTTGCCCGACGGGCACACTTAACGGGTTAAAGAGGTACCTTTAGTGCAACCCTCCAGACCACAGAGCGACACTCTGGGTCTTCGAAACCTTCACACAGCATGGTCCTCGGCATGCACATAATGGTTGTGCGAGCTGAGTAAAATAAGTTAAGATGCCAGCGAAAATTACAATTACAGAGTGTACACCTGTAAAATTATGCATGTGATGCTCTCATCCAAACCACAGGTAATCTGTTTTTTCAACATATATTTACTATTTTGATTGCTTACATTGTTCATATATGTTACAATGTGCTGCCCCAAAGCACTCAGTGTAAAGTGAAGATGGATTACGTTTTCATTGGTGTCAGTTAATTAATTTCCTATTGGGCTACTTCGGTATACAACCTTTACAACGGATCTTTTACCACGCACTACCATTACAACTCAGTCATTACAACGCAAACCATTACAACGCATTGCGCTGGGGGGCGCTCTAGGATAGGGAATAAGTTTAATTTACTATCCAACACCTTCCCTAGTGTCCACGGGGACTGGAGTTGGAATAGTAAATTAAACTATTCACTATCCAGCACCCCAAAGCGCTATGCGTTGTAATGGTATGCGTTGTAAATACCGCGTTGTAATGGTATGCGTGGTAAAAGTATGCGTTGTAACGTCATACATCCGGCTACTTCCCACAGTCCTGTCTGCAAAGGTAAATAGGTTCCCCATAACGCATCCTTGGCTCCACTTTGGTAATGGATTGTGGTGCTTATCACAATTTACACTACTGTCCACTAAAAAGAAGCCTTTTAAAGTTCTAAGTATGTTTAATAAATAAAGATAAATGTTCAATAGTTGTTCCGTAGTAAAATCAATCATCAATTGAATGAAAATATCCATAATTTATGACCAGCAAACGCTGCTCTAAAGGAAGGAAGGAAGGGGCAAAACTAATCAAGAGTTCAAACAGGGGAAACCGTGATGGACACAAATACTTATTGGGGTGGGAACTACCATAGGAACACTCCTGAAAGTTAAAATGTTGAGCTATTGACATAAGGAATCTTTATCACCAGGTGATGTGCTGCTAATGCCTTTCTTTGAGAAACCTCTAAAGTGGTTTAGATTTTGTTTGATATTGCCTTTGCTCTGAATAGTGCTGCGTGGATATCAACTATCTATGGAGAAGTAGGTTCTGTCGGGAGTGGAACAATTACTTTAAATGTATCATAAACATTTATACATGAAGGAAGAACACACCTAGATTGATGTAACCAAGAGGAATTGTATTAGCAACTGAATTCATTTTTTAATTTTACAATTTGCTCCAGCTGTAACGTAGTCAGGCTGTCATAAAAACCAAAACATTATTGAAAAACGACGCAAGATAAACTAATCTGTGATAAGGTGCTATTTAATGTTAATCATGTCTGGCAAGCAAAATCCATCTGAGACTAGTCGTAGCTCAATTTCTTTTCTGACCTAGCTTAAGTAAGTAACCTTTTAAATCTGTAGTTGCAGTTTTGGCAGGATTTCTTTCATCAGGTATACAAGTTTGAGTGTAACAATTTTCAGTACATTTCTTTTTCTTTTTTTTCTTTGTAGACTGTCATTGAAGTCACCGGTGAGATATCTTAAGCTATTTGATATTTGATATTTCGAGTGTATTACAAAAAGAACATCAGCTTTTGGCTGTTATGATTTACCCACTTGGTGTTGACGCATTCTTTAACGCACCTACAATTGTTGCTCATTACGATGTCATTCAAGGAGGGGTAATCAAAAATTCTGAAAAACATTTGGAAGTCTTTGACATAAGTATGGAAATGACAGAACTACTACATGCTATTATGTGTAGATATTAAAGTAAATAATACCTTAGATACTGTGATTGAATTTAAAGTGAATTGAGTATAGCTGTTGCTGAAGAAGGTACAACATAATTTTACAACATGTGTGGGTTCCCCAGCACAGTCTGAAGTTCTAAATAACCGAGTAGAGTAGTTCACGCTGTGGAATAATAATGTGCAAAAACGTCCAGAACCTTAAACAAATATGGCATTTAAAAATAATTTGAAATAGTTTCCTGGAAGTAAGTGCAAAGACTGGTGCATTTAGGGATGAGGTCAGACGCGCTTGAGGTAGTATTATCAAGTTTGAAGTATATAATTTTCATCTAGAAAACATTGAGAACTTTTGCCCTACTATAAACAATTGGATGAAGCCCTATAACATTATATAAGAAAGTGATGATAGGAATTTGTAAAGGAAGAACATTATTACAGCCTAACAAAAGTCAGTGTGACTGAGAGACACTTGATCAAGACAGAAAACGAGTTTCACAATGTAGCAGCGAGCATGAGAAAGAGTTTTCACCCGTGCAAGTGTGTTTGGATATGGGAACATTGAGCATCAATTTATACTTGGAACACAGGAAACGAACAGAGTGATTTAGCTACAGCCTATCTTTAGGAAAACTGGGTCCTACTTCAGGAAGGCAGCAATAGTCCAAGTAAAGAATTTTGAAGTACATTTTTTCTTTTACCGTTTGGTTGCGGAATTGTCTGCATTTGGAGGCGACCCAATCTAAATTCTGCAGGTAGATATGGATGACAGTCCCTGGGGTTTTGGAATCTCTGTTGATAATGTAGGAGATAAGCTGCATAGGCATATTCAAGACTGGATTAAATAAAAGAGCATGCTTTTGCTTGTTAATATGTTGAGTGAAGAGTAAAAACTTTTTCCTCTAGAATGTTGGAAAGAAGCACAGCTCCACAAAGTTGACTTGTCCGCTTATGGACAGCTCAGATAGACAAGATTTGAATGTTCTTTGTTTAGAAGTAAGATCACAGACCAAATAAGCAGAAGAGGGAAGCCGGTACAAAACGGGCATAACTATCTCTAACATGGAGAAGGACAGCTATTGATTTCCTCTTTTGACAGAAGAGAATATTGCACGTTTATCTTCCACACATTTACTGCTGTCCAACGCTATCCAGTTTTCAAGAACATATATGGATCTGGCACAATGTTTGAGGATGCTGCTTTTTTGATAGATACACCCAGGAAAATGATGAAGCATATTTAGTTAATACCAGGGGCAAATGTCTGTAGAAGCCTATCATTTGGATTTTGATTTAAGTTCCGATTAGGATGCCTGACTGACTAATTTGTGACTGGGTCACCAGTGGCCTGATCCATTCCTTTAAGACAATGTTTATTATAACATACCTGTGTGAATAATTTAGCTATATTTTAGAATGTTGTTGTTTACAATAAGGTGGACTAGATGGCTTTTAGTTTACAGAGTTCTTTAGGCTCTCACAAGACATGGTTATGGACTCATATTAAATTGCCAGTGGGGATTATGGCATACACCATCATTTTCACCATGACCTGCTTGAAGCAAGACTTGGATTCACAGTTGGTGAAGATATCGATGTCTGTAATATTTGTCCCGTGAGTTAATTTGGAGCTGGACCCGAGTTGCCAGTCGACAAGTCAAATATACGTGATATTTTTGTAGCATTGAACATCTTCATTGAGCCTGTTAATTTAAGTTTGGGCTTTTTCAGGGATTGTTTGAGAGGTGATACACTCCAGTTGCTAACTTTTCCACTGTAAAAAATATAGATCAGCAATTTAATGAAAATCTACAATTTTCCAGTACAGAAGTGCCCAGATAACAGTTTGTTGTTGATCAGATTCTGTTTCAAAATAACTTTTTTGTCTTGAACATGTTAATTACTGTAAACATCGAATACATAAAAAGGGCACTTAAATATCCTCTTAAAATACAAAACCAGGTTCATTTAGTCTGATATCGCATAGTCTCACAATTAGCCAAATATCAATAAATGAACACAAGAAAAGAAAGCACATCTCATGAATAACGACAAGCCAAATTGTCAGGACTAAAACAGCGTACATGTCCAACAAATATTGTGCTTATATATGTACATTTATAACTGTTTTCACATATATCACGAAGAAAAGATTCAACAATTTTCAATTATTTGGGCATGGTAAGTGTGGACTGAGATTCCCAGTTTATTGTGAGAAAGCAGCTTTTACAGAGCTTTTTAAAATAAACAGTACTGATAAAGTTCACTTTTTAAATTAAACGACATAGCTTTAGTTCACTTTTTAAATTAAACAGTACTGCTGATTTTCAAGCTGTTGAGTAGTTGCACAGTTTGAGGTTCACATTGCCTCTTTGAATCTTTTCCAACTCATGCTGTTCAATTCAGTTGTGGGCAAATTTATCTCTCCCCTGCTAAAACAGATGAACACATTTGGTTTTAAGCAGGTTTATGAATCAAGTAGTACACTTCTTGCTTCTTTTCACTACAAATCGTGTTTGTTTATGTGATCAGATGCAACATTTGTTTGGGCATTTGATTTTGAAGTTATGGGTCTACTGTATATGCTGTAGCGCCACTGCACCCATATACTTTGTCTCACTTTATCTCCTTACACTACACCATAAATTTATTTACTTGGTCCTCCGATGGATCTTGAATCATGCCGAGATGCCTCGTAAATAGGGAATCTAATCAAGTTATTCAATGAGGACCAGGAACTGGGTAACTGACCTACAAACTCGTAATTAGATTCTTATATATAACTCTCAAAACTATGCTATACAAGTACAGGATTATTACAGCTAGACCAAATCTCTTGAAGAAATTCAACCGGACTAGAATCATACAAACAGATAATTCGGTTAGAGCTATGCAAAATAGTAACATTAGAATCTATTGACCAGAGACCTCTCTATTAGAATTTCCATCCCTCATTATTAACATATTGGAATGCACAATTAATTATTGGAGACAAGTCATGGAAAAACAGAAACAGCATTTTGCTAAGATTAGATTTTATCAGCAAAATTTAGAAGTGTAAATACATAAATATCCGGAATTTAAATTGAGAAATCCACGATAATTGAATTTATCTCTTGTGGCCCATCAATTACCAAAGCTATAGAAGAAAAGTTCAGGAAAGGACGTGAATCATATCAGCTTAGAGGTTTTCTCCCAATGAGGGAAAAGTGTCCCGGGAATAGGGCACTCAAAGTATGCTTCAGCACAAGGAAAGTCAGTAGAATCCGCAAGATTGAAAGCTGTCTCTCAATCTGCAAAGAGGAAGATAGAAAAAAAGCTGACAACCTTGCGACTCTCCATCACACAATGTATATCACTCCTTAAGTTCCGGGGTGACACTTCCTGCGTCACCTCATCTGGTCAGATCAAGTCCATTGGTCACTTCCTGTTGGGCGAATGTCATGTAACATGAAGAAGACACATTTTATGCCAAACAGGTGGATCATCACGTAAGCTGTCGTATCATTCAAAATGTAAAGTTTGTGAACAATACTCCTTTAGCTAAAGGCACATGAGTGATTTTAGGAGGGCAGTTTCTCAGGGCAGATGTTCCCAAAGTGATAAAATGGTAGCAAGTAGTCCTAGTATGTGAATGGGAACTCTTTCTATGAAACATAGTTTCATCTCACACTGCAAGTTTATGAAACCTTTCCATAAGAACAGAATCAAGCAAAGAAAATTAAATGCTGGCCTACATTGAATTAATTTCACGAAATACAAAATAAAAAATAATTGAACAAATGTTACATCCTAGAATTTCTAAAACCTTATATCCTTTTCTTCAATTTATGATACTTACACAGTGTTTTAGATTCATTGAAATTAGCACTTGTAACTATGACACATTACTACATTTTCAAAGTACCAACATATAAAATCATTGAAAAATATAAAATATTAATGTTGTTTCTAGTAATTCTGATCAGTACATGTATGAAGATTATTCTGTAGAAGTTTCAAAGTAATTGGAATTATTGTAAACCTGCAGTACTTGTTTCTCTTTTTCTCTGTTGTACATATTTTAACATGAGCAAAGATAGTTAAAAAACAAAACTCTTTAATAAACATTCATATTGTCATCTAGTTTCATAAATTCATCACACACATCATTAAAAGAGAATAGTTAATGAGATCTCTATAACTCAATTTATCACATTTACATTTCTATTCCATGTTAAAATAATACACTAGTGTAATTTAGTAAAACATGAGCCTATGTTATTCAAACCAGCATGTACGTCTAGTCTACACTCTTCTGCATGCATTTACGATGCAGTAACTAAGTCTTATTATGATCTATTTCTCAAGATTCTCCAACGTATAGTGAGCACAAATTGAGCATGTTGTCATTTTCTCTCAAAGGTGTCCAAATTGATTTTGTGTCAGCTAAGAGATTCAGCAGTTTATCGGCTTCATCAATTCCCCATTTGAAGCTGATTTAAGCCATCACAAAATTCTCTTCTGATGTCACATCTTACAAGTCTGTGGTCTTCATCATTTTTAATGTAGAGATTTCCAAATGCCTTCCTTTTGTCACAATACCCACATTGTCTATCTTCCAATTCTATTTCAGCTCTTTTCCTTTTATTTCCCTAGTTCCTTTCTTAGTGTTTAATTGTCTATAAATCTTAAAGATGACAACCAAGGTTAATATACATAATGTAATTGTCAAGATGGGCTTCAAGAGTTTTCCCAAGAACCCAATTCCCAAATTTGCAAACCATCTTCCTATAGAAGAAAATCCTTTCTCAATTGACTCCCACACACCATCGGCTTTTAAATCTTTTAAGTCCTTTCGAAGGTGTGTGATGTTCTGAATGTAACCTTTCAAAGCTTTACTTAAGTCTGGAATATATGTAAAACAATGTTGCACCTTTAGCATTCGACAGACTCCGCCTTCCTTTGCAAGAAGAATGTCTAAAGCAAGACTATTTTGTAGAACCATAGATCTCATGGCAATCATTTCAGTATCTATTTCTAAAAATCGTCCAGCAGTATCAGTAGACAGCTTATCTACCACAGTAGACAGTTTTCATATTTTGTGAGAATTCATTATCACCCCCAACAGATAGTATTAAGGCTCCAAAAATATCTCCCACTATCTCTCCTGAACTTGTACCTCTCTTGTCTCTTGTGGGAAGTTTTGTTGGTTTCATCAGATTGACCCACATGATACATTTTTGGAAAAACTATTCCCATGTAACAAGATCAATACCAGTCTATAATAGGCCTTTTTCCTACAGATGTAATAAAGGCATGTGCGTGTGTGCGTTACATGCAAGGGTTGTGAATGGCACCAGGTCGTGTATTCAGTACGACTGGCCTGCTTCTCGCTTTGGGTTAGCATGAGAGGGTGTAGAGGCAGGCTATCGAGCAGTATTTCCTTCGGGCAGATTAGTAACCGTATAGTGTTTTGTATCTATGAGTTCGTAATGGCAAATCCTCTCCGGTATTGGGAGTGGGTTTGACATTACAGTGATGGAAATGTCACTTTTGGAAAAGTTGGCATTTCAAAGCTCGTGGCTCTGTGATCCTATCGGCTAACTCACAGCTGGGTGCTAGGAGGACAGCCACAACTGTGCATTCCTGATAGACATCCACAAACTAGGGGCTCAAAGTAAACTGCGAACCTCTGACTCCGAGGGCCCTTTCTGGGACAGATATGTTGGGGTGGTATTGGCACTTGCATTCCAAGGGGCAGGATCTTGGCTCCACTAAAAATTATGGTCAAACCTCCCGGGGTAGAATTGCAGACAGTACAACATTTAGAGAGGGCCTGTGCATTTCAAAGGTGGCCTTTTGAACTGATAGTATCTTCAAAGGCCAATGTGAGTATAACTATTGGGACTCTCGTCTCAGCAGTTCGAGATGCTTTCGAACTTGGAACCATACTACGCTGGTACGAATCTGGGACATTGACACGATAAATCTTTAGGGCAGGAGGCACACTAACTGGATGATCAGCAGACTTGTGGTGACCTAGATTTTCGCACTCCAGGAAGAGGACTCTCACTTGGTAGATTTTGCCTGGACGTTGCTGGCCTGCCACTAAGTGCCAACTGTCATGGCCTGGGTCCTGAAGTACTTTCCAAGAGCCTCTTTTCCATGACATCCCAGGTACACAGCGAATATGACTGTCTCCATGAAATTGTAAGGAGAGCCTTGGGTGTGGTGGAGACAGATCGAAGAGATCATGATTGGGACAAGGACCATCCTGACACACATCATCTCACTTTGTAGAGGAGTGTGCACTTAAAGATCAGCTGCCACCTGAGGTGCCAGTACGTGAGAGTGTGGAGGAAGCTGACAGAGTCCAAGGGACCCTTGCTTGCAACCAGGGGACCTGTGCTCATTTTTACTCCGGTCCAGGAAAGACATGGCTTGGCAGTTCAGGCTGGACTGTTCCCATGAGGCACAGGGTCAAGGCTGATTTGCATATGACCATGTCTGAACTGGGGTAGTGTGGAGTGTAAAAAAACAATGGAATTAGGTCCAGATCTCTGTACTGGGGTGAACGTATGACACCGTTCTGCATTCTGTCCATCAATTGTTGTTTTTGCATTAGTCACCCCGAGTGGGATGGGTATGCTCAGCGAGAGTCCCATGCTCTCCAGACCACTGGAGTCAAGCTATCCTGGCTGAAGACGGCTGATAGCCAGAAACCGGTCCTAGGATGCTTGATTCCGGTTCAGGAAAGACATGGCTTGGCAGTTCGGGCTGCACTGTTCCCATGAGGCACACGGTCAAGGCAGATTTGCATTTGGCCATGTCTGAACTGGGGTGGTGTGGAGTGCAAAAAAACAATGTATTTAAGCCCAGATCTCTGTACTGGGGTGAATGTATGACACCGTTCTGCATTCTGTCCACCAATTGTTGTTTTTGCATTTGTTACCCCGAGTGGGATGGGTATGCTCAGACGTGAGTCCCATGCTCTCCACACCACTGGAGTCAAGCTATCCTGGCTGAAGACGGCTGATAGCCAGAAACCGGTCCTAGGATGCTTGATTCCGGTCCAGGAAAGACATGGCTTGGCAGTTCGGGCTGGACTGTTCCCATGAGGCACAGGGTCAAGGCTGATTTGCATATGGCCATGTCTGAACTGGGGTGGTGTGGAGTGCAACAAAACGATGGATTTAGGCCCAGATCTCTGTACTGGGGTGAATGTATGACATTGTTCTGCAATCTGTCCATCAATTGTTTTTGCATTTTTACTCCAGAGCGTGTGGTGTCCAAGGTGTGTTGGGAGAACTTGAGCAGGGAGCTGAGACTGTCTTCAGCCACTGTAACAGGAGAACCACAATGCCTGACATTGCAGCCTCTGTCTGAGGCGGTTGGTTCCCTCTCCCTTGGCCCATACCACAATGTGCTTTGTTGTGGACAACACCGTGACGAGGCCTGAGGGTTTTTGTGTGCCTTGTGTGCACCAACAGATGACTGTCGAGGGCTGCAGCAGGTCACAAATTTGCTTGATGGGAAAATATTTCAACAGACTTGAAATGTGTGTCACAACCTTTTATCTACAAGGGTGGTAGGATTGTGATCCCGCACTCGTGCAGGTGCTGTTGGGTACCTGGTGGTCAAATCCAGAGGGACAAAACCAAGTAACTGTTTCTTTCCGTGTTAGGTGGTTCTGATTGTGTAGTCAAAGGGGCGCCAACAGGGGCAACGTGTATCGTTGGCTGGTGTAGTTGAAGACTGAGGGGCTGGATCACGAGTTGTAAAGAACTGTAACTATTTATTCTTTCTGTTAATAGGAATGTCCAACACATATAATGTGTGTTTCTTTTTGATTTCAATAGAGAAGTTTGACAATTGCGTATAACTGTAAAGTGTATGTCGTTTTGATTTCAGTGTGTTGGTGTAATACAAAGACAAGTGTTTTATACATACGGTGTGAGCAAAGGTTATTGGACAAGTGCATCGTACTCATCCTATTTAGAACAGTGGATTGTGACTGGCTTGGATGCGTCACAGCGAACCCAAAACCGCTGGGTCTAACATATGGGTAACCCAAAATTCAGAGGTGTACAATTAACCACTGCTCCTAAACTCAGTACCTTGTGCACATTTTAGAAATACATAATTTATCTTCATACCTATTTTTCATTTAGATTTTAGCACATGAATTTCTGCATTATCGGTACACAATGAAAAATTATTATAAGCTGCAGCTCAGTTCTTGTCTTTGGGTATCTCAGATTTTTGAACAAACAACAATCACTATATTTCCCTTTGACCAAAAGGGACTGACAGGTGTGACAGTATGTTACTTTTGTAATTTGGCTGTTGGGGCAAAAAAATGACAGATGAAAACTTTGTCACCAATTGCTGTTATTTTCCTACTTTATTCATATTTGTTTTTTATATCAACAATTAGTTATTTCTAAAAACCATGATCAATATACACAAATTACCACTTTCTGATTTTGGAATTTTTTCTAGAGTTTGAAGCTGTTTACCTTGCCTCGTTCATCTATGGGTTTCACACCTGTTTTCACTTCAGCTTTAAGTAGGTTGAAACTACAAAAAATAGGAGAAATGGAGTACCACTTAAAAATTCGCAAAATCTGTGGTAAAAAATTGCTATTCAATAACTCTCGATATTAGTGGAAGCTGGTGATCTTAGCACAGTAAACCATTTGTTGATCCCATTTTTAGGGAACAAAATGCGTTTTCCTGTGCAGCACGTTTTTTTACAATTTTTCTCAACAAAAATAAACAATTGGCTATATTTTGCCTATTTTCTTGGATCCCTCGAGGAAGTCCACAAACCTTGGGTACCTTTACATCCCCAAGATGCGGGGTTAAACACACAAATTCATCCTGAAAACATTTTCTGGAAAAGCAGTTATGAAGGCATAAGCGTGATGTGCCCCATTACATCAACAAATGGCCTGAGCACTGGAAATGGAAAAACCTAAGCAGCTGAGGGTTTAAGGACATTCTTCCTAGCACAGCACACTACATCATGGGTTAGAAGAAATACAACCGCATCACTCTTACCTTGATGGGACTCCATTGGATCAGTTTCCCTGCCTGCACCAACTTCAAAACTAGCTTTCGTATCTACAAAGCCTTCACCACTGGCACTTTCTCCTATCTGTCTGACCAGCTAACCTTATCCAATGGCTCTCAGCACACCTGCAGCCTGGATAGTCCCAGACTGGATGTACATACGTGCAAACATACAAAAAGGAGCATGCTTTCTCCATCCGTGCACCCATGATCTTGAACGATGTCCCCATATCCATTTGACCTTCAACACCAAATCATATTTAGGAAAGCGCTGAAGACATACCTCTTTAAAGGATACTACATCATGAGGCAGTTACAGCACACTTTCGCTTTCAGAAACAAGCTGCCCCTCTATAACAAACTGACTTTGCCATTGACCCTGTATGGCGTTCTGCTGCCTCCTGGCTCGAATTGTGCTATATCAATTCTACATACACATGTACAGACAAAAATAAGTGTTCTTGAATATCATAGTAAAGTAACAAAACAAATGCAAAATCCGTGCCACGAGTACTTGCAAGGCAAAGGGACATTGCCTTCGAGTTTGCAGTTGTACATGTGGTGTGGTGGAATTATACTGACCTTAGAAGTGCCAATAGGCAAACTGGGCAAACCTTAAGGGCATGTTGGGCTCAAGGTGGGTCATAAATGTCTCTAAATTTCTACACGGTCTCCCATAAGATCCTCTTGCCCCGCTTGGAGGAGTTGGGGGGTGGTAGGTCAGGCCCTGGAGTGGTTCCAGTCTTTTCTATCTGACAGATCATTCAAGGTTGCGGCCCCCCCTTCCTGTCCCATGCTCATGCCATCAAGCAGGGGGTTCCTCAGGGCTCGGCATTAAGCCCGGTCCTGTTTAACCTCTATGTTCAACCACTGACGGCGGTAGTAAGAGACCATGGTCGGACCATGATTTCGTACGCCAATGATACGCAGCTGGTGGTGGCCCTCTCTGAAGACCATACTCTGGGTGCAGCGCATTTTCAGGCTGGCCTTGCAGTGGTCGCGCAGTGGATGACCACCAACTGCCTGCAACTCAATGCCAACAAGTCAGAGGTGCTACTGGTGGGGAAAGACAAGGGACTCTGGAGCAAACATTTGTGGCGTGATTCTATGGGTAGTGCCCCCACCCCTAAGTCGGCTGCAAAAAACTTAGGGGTCTGGTTTGACGCCAAGCTGGATTTCCAAGAGCATACCAAGAAGATCGCTGGCACCTGCTTTGGTCTCCTCCGGGGTCTGCGGCCTATGCTTGGCTTCTTTGACCCTCCCACCCGCCAGCTGATACTCCAAGCAACTATTCTGTCTAGGTTGGACTACGCTAATTCACTTCTATTGGGAGCCAATAAGGCAGAAGTCACAAGCCTTTTAAGGGTCCAGAATGCAGCTGCCTGAGTCCTTTTGCGGCTCCCTAGAACGTGCTCTGAGACGGGCGCTTTTCGGCGCCTGCACTGGCTGCCTGTGCCTCAAAAGATTCAATTTAAGGCACTCTGTCTGACCTTTAAAATTCTAAAATGGTCCTCTCCTGAGATTTTGTCTAATCTGCTGATCCCCTATGTACCTACACGCCAGCTGCGCTCGGCCGAGCATTTCCTTGTAACGGTCCCCCGGATGAAGCGTCTTAGTGCAGGGGGTCGGTCCTTTCGGTACCTTGTTGCCAAACTATGGAATTCCCTCCCTGTGCAGATCCGCCGTCTAGACTGCCTTCTGTCCTTCCATAAAGCAATTAAAACTCTCTTATTTCTTAGGGCCTAGCTTCCACTCCTAGGGTCTAGCTTCTGCACTCTGTTGGCATGGCTATAAGCGCCGGGACGCCTCTTTGCTGAAGCATCTGTTGCACTTTATAAAACTTCCAAATAAATAGCTGGCTAGCCAACCATGCACAGATAGGAAAAAGTGGTACAACGAGGGAGGGGTGATTGCCAAGCCTAGGTACTATGACCTCTGCTACATGTTTTGGGTAGAGCTTAAGAGTAGGCTGTCTACATTGCTGGTGTGACCTAGAGTAGCTCAGTGGATGTTCACAAATGTTGTTGTGCATAGACGTTGAATTCAAAACTGCCCACTTTTGTCTCTTTTTGAGGAATAGAGTGGGCTTAGGTCTTGTTAAAGTTTTTCCGTAGTTGTAGGACTCCTTGTGCTGACTTGAGGCTTCCACACAGAACAAGGGTAGTGCAGGCAAGCAGAGTTTCTCCTGGATTGTGGGTTAGTTCCAGCCTGTTATTAAATTAGCAGTACTCCAGCTCTACAGCTGGACACAAACCAGCAACCAGGGGTCCACATAGCTCAAATTTCAATACATGATCAATAGGACAGCTTCAGTTCACACAAAGGTGGACACTTGTCAGCAAGCCAATGTCCAGTCATTACAGATGCTTCTTTAAAGAAGGAAGAGAGTAGCCAATCTGACCAAGTTGGTTTTCCCTCCTTAGGGAACGCGTTTGCTCCTAGTTCAGGACTCTAGGTTAACTCTTCCTTAGCTTCTCTGGCTGGAAGCTGTGTGGTGGATTTCCTTCAAACTACTGTAGAGAAGGGACGGGCCTGGAAAGTAGTGGTGGAATGAGTCATTCTTTGTTTCAGCACTCATCCTCCATGTTGCAGATTCCATACTTTCATTATGGCACATTTTGAAAACATATATAGGTCAACCTTAATTAGGCATGCGAGTAATATTTTTGAATCATTATTGTATGTCGTAAACGCTAATATTTTCAAAGGGTGACGTCAGTGATGGCTTCCAACCAATTTTGAAAACCTTACCATTATTAATAATCAAAATATTCTTGCAAATGCCCCACCCCAAAACCTGTGAACCAGCGCCCTCCAGCAGGGTTTGCAATTTGTACCTGCTATTGGCGCAAAGGGTGTGTGTATTTCACTGGGGGTCTCTCCTCTCACAGTTCACCAAATGGGTAACTTGGGGTACAAACTCAACAAACTTTGCCAAAATGTAAAGAAACAATCCAGGGCACACCTAGAGCCATGGGAAATATGATGGGGTTGCACAAGGTACAGAGAACAATGTGTTAGAGCCTAAAAGTTAAAATAAACTCTAGTGTATGTTTAAGATTACAGAACGTGATAGTACAGCTTCAAACATTTTTTGAGTATAAGTGGTTCAGTTTATGTAAGCAGAAAGGAATTTTGTTTTCTGTATGTCGTTCTTTCTGGGCATACTGGAGATTTTTCTTTGCTAATGTTGTTCTGAACTCATTTGGCAGTACCAGTACATTCCTGGTACACCACTGTCAGTTTTGTTAATTCTGCTACAAACGCTTTTATTTTTCTGAACTAAGAGCCAACTTCCACAGTTAAATTTCAAAAAATACAGAGACTCACATTGAGACACTGAATTTGTAGAACTGCAAATATAATCTAACCAAAACTTACAATATGAAGCAAGTTCCACATAAATGTGCATAGTCAAAGAAATGTATGTCCAGGCCTGGACTATGGCTTGTTATTGGGTGGGTTCAAAAGGCATCTCCTGGAAATAAACCTGCCACTCTTAGATGACTAATGCTTGTTTGGCCAGGACGTTTTTCAACGGGTTTCTGAGCAGTGGGCTCTTGAGATTTGCTCTCAACTTGAGTTCTGAGCTTCTCAAAGACCTACTTATTTGGATACCTGTACTGGTTTTCAAAACTCTGCATCCACCATTCCAAATTTTAAGGTAAATGTTTATCAGAATGAGGTCCTATGGATATTTTTAGTCAAACGTAGAATTTGGTAGTGGTAAATCTACTTGTGCGGCAGTACAAAGTGCATGGCTACTTTAATTGGGATTGTAACAATGAGTCAAAGTCTAAGATCCACAAGGAAATTTTAGATGGTTACACTTATCAAATGAAATTCAAATCTTGTTAACATTTCACAGTGGTGTCCCAATTCCATTCCAGTCAGTGATCTAAGGAGAGACAGGACCATAGAAATAGAACATCAAACCTAGATTGATTTTAATAAAGCTGATCATAAAAATTGTATAGTTAAAAATGGAAATAAAAATAGAAAGCTGTCTAATGTAAAACCTTTCTTTTGGCAGTGTACTTCCACATTCATACATTGGACTGATCAGTCTCTGCATAGGGCTCAGCACAGAGCACTTGTCTCTAGTTCTTAGGAGAAGAAAATGTTTCAGGGAGAAGATAGTAAAATGAATGAATAGATGAGATATGAGGGAGTCATTCTCAAGGTGTGGGAGGAAAGAAAATTGTAACTGGGAGGGATAGGCATGAGAATGGCAATGGGTTATTTTTCCATTCTTGTGTAAGAGAGAACGCGATGAAAATCAGGAATTGAGGAGTGACAGGAGATGTTATATCCTGTACACAGTGTTGCAAACAGTGATTGGAAGTTGTGGAGGAGGAGAGCAGACACACTAATTTCAGCAGTGGTGAGTGAACAGACAATGGCGCAGTGTTGATGCAATGTCGATCGATGGCTTGCAAACTTGGTCACCTTAGCTTGCACGGAAAATAAACACATAGATATGAATGCACACAGCTTCCAGGAAGAAATTCAGTGGGATGCTGTGGCTCTGTCTAACTCCCAGATACAGTGCAGGAGCCATTACTAGACGAAGATAACCTTTTCATTTAAAAGTATTTTAGAGATCATCTAACTGCCTAACATAAAACAGTTACCTTCTCTGGTTGTTAGCAAGTTTTTCTAAGCATGCAAACTTAATTTCTTTTTCTCCCCAGTCAATTCTCATTTATTGCTACTCAAAATTTCACCGTTTTGTTCCTCTGCTGAGACCTACAAAACATTATTTAATAATTCATAAACAAATGCAAATCAAGTATTCATGCTAATACAAAAACACATGATAACAGACTAATTAATTTAGACTGCATTAAAGTTAAGGCGGCCTTTGAAGATTCAATATTGAATATTAAAAATAGAAAACCTAAAATAATTTTCTGGTGTGCTCAAAAAACTTGGCAGACAAAAACCACAGGATTAAAATTATTAATAGCATTTATGCAGAGAGGACACCCACAATGATTTATTGCTAGGTTTTTCTCCGTAATCCTTTCAGTCTGTCTCTGGAAGCGCACTGTTCTTAGCACTGTTCTTAGACATGATGTTTGTCAGAAATTGTCTTATTAGTTTGGGAGAGGGGGCACCCCTACCAACACAATAAACCCACTCAGCTTGGGTCAAAACTCAATTCAGATAAAATTGTTGCTCAACCCCTGGTATCTTTGGCTCACGCAGCAGGCAATCTCAAGAGAAGTACATGATCAGTACATGCAGTAGCAACAATTTCAAAGTAAAGAACGCAACACAAAAAAATTCCCAAATCAATATTTGAAAAATAGAGCAAATTTTAATGAGCAAATAGACAGACACTATGATCATCTAAATGCTAACGGGATATGGATTTTTAAAATTTAGTTTTTAAATTTTATTAAGGGAACAGGCAAGGACTATGGAAAAAACACCTTTTAGCAGTGAACAAGGGCCTAGGCACAAATTGAAGGTCAACCGCTATGAAGCGAAGTTTGGACACGCCAAGCAGGTTTTCCTGGTTAAAGATTTTACCTTCAGGCTTAGTCTCCGGATGATGGGAAAGCAACTTCTGGTCAGCCATTCAGTCTCTAGCTTCTTAGGGCAGGCTTCTGGGCACCAGGTCTCTCCCCAGTGAGGTCTCCCGGAGGATCTTTTTGCTTTTTGTTTCCTTGAAAAAAGTAAATAGGAAGCCAGCCACTCCACCCTGGGAGAACAGTTCCAGTCCCTGGATGCCAGCAGGGTTCAGGAGTCCTGAAGACATTGTCTACGTTCTCTTCTTCCTGCAGAAGCCAGGATTAAGGAGTCAGGATTCTTCTTCAGATAGTCATCAAAGGTTCTGAAGCGATGGTGGTGCTGGTGCCAGATATATACTATGCACTAGCCAATGATTGGAACAATTCTACCACACACACCTAATCATGTTCTTGTTGTCGCCCACTTCCTTTTGAAGCACCTCCTCTTTATCTTACTGTAAAAGTACCCAGAAGCCCATATTTCAAGATGGTGGGCCCAGCTGCCATGAGGCAGTCCTATCTACACTTGAGTCACGTTTCACTGCTGTATTCCAAACCAGGCAAGGACATTCTTTGTTACACAAACACATTTTGGTACACCTTGTTGCAGACTGAGCTAAAGCAAAAACAAATTATAGTCCATTGAAAGTCTGGGTTTATAATGGAGGGCAAGACTGACCCTCAACTAAAGAACCAGTTTGTTTCCAGAGATTACTGTATCAAATCTGCAAATCTAATGCATAACACATGAAGCATTTCGATTGTGTGTGACTTGCTATTGCAATTTCAGGATGAAGCACTGACTGTTGTGGTTGTCAATAAGCTAGGTTAGGTGTTTTAATTCGAAACAAATAGCATATCGTCATATTCATTTAAGCCCCCCACATTGGCCCTCACAAAGACTACTTTAAAAACCGAGAAAACGAGGCTACTGTTTCAGTTGTTAAATGTTTCAAAATAGAACTGCTGAGTGTTAGAAACAGTGTCTTACTCTCATCTGTTTACTACCTGTATATACCCCGACTGAGTAAATGTTCCACCATAATTGTACTGTAGTCTCAAAACCACAAGCCATATTTATGATTGTGGTTAACCTGTGACTTTCTTGTGTTGTAAAGGGTTTCTTTTTATGTTTCCCCTGTGGGTATATTTATTGACTGGTGGAGGTTTAATGAACTATTAGGAGGAATTATGGGACCTCATTTGCATGTTTGTTCCCACACTTCGTAAGTGACATTGGCTTTTTGAGCAGCTGTTGTTTGCTGGACCATGTATGAAATGTAAATCCTTTTTTCAGGCCTGCCAGTCATTTCTTCCGAGAAGTCTATCCATCGCATTCTGAGCAGTGCAGTTATAATGGACGGCAAACACCTCGGTACAAATATTGTCTGTGCATGTAATCCGGACAGATTCTAACTTTTGCCTACATAATGGGGCATAACATGTGAAAATAGCTTTTGTAACCACTTGTTGCCACATATTTCCACACTCCACAGATTTGCCTGTGTAAATTCCTGTGAGTAGAACCTGGGAGAAACTGCACAAGCAAAACTCAGGACTAGTTAATGTTTCTGCTCATCCTGTAATATGTGTAGGTTGTACTATCTTGTTACACTTGTGACATTTAGGATGACATATTCCAGATATGCTGGGTTTGGTGGCTTAGGGGACTAATACATCTACTGTAGGGGCTTGTGTGTGTTTGACATCATGGCCACAGGTTCAAATCCCCGTGGGTCCACTCAGCCTTTCATCCTTCTGAGGTGGCTAAAATGAGTACCATTGATTTGGGCAATAATAAACATATGTTATTCAGTGGCAATAACCCTTGGGTGGTCCCGCGTTTTACAAATACACGTTATGTTATGTTATATTCATCAGGAGTTTACTGACCCCATCGGATTATAGGTTTATGCTGAACACTGCAGCTTCATGGTAGTTCACCCACAGATTGGACCTGCTGCAAGCAGGAAAAGTGTCTGGGTGAAATATGAATGGGCATGGAAAGTCTGATTCCTCTATATTTATCCTGAACACCTGAAATTCCTCTTTGCTCCCCCCGCCTCCCCATGAATTATCAGGCTCCACAATAATGGTAATTTCAGAGTCAGGGGGTGAAGTTAACTGTAGAGATAGAGGGACACTGGTAATTATTGCCTGTAGTTTTCAACCAGAATATTGTTTTTTAAATATCGAAATAAAAAAAAGTGTGACCATAATATTAACTACCAAAATATCACGAAAGTAAGTATACATAGGTAAGTATAGGTTTATTATACTTAACCTCACATGTGTCTTCTTTGACGACATACATAGTGTCAGGGTACATATGTAGAGTTAAGATGAATAAATATGTTTTTATTTGTATATATTTATCTTCACAATATTTTGGTACACAGTAGTCTGGTCACAATGCTTGTTTAGTTCATTATTTCTGTACTCTGTGTTCTGATGATGTAAAAGCAGCCCATGGTGGTTACCTGTCGCTCAGCGTGTGACTGCACGCCTCACCATTCAACATGGTTGAGCACGTCCGGTGTCACTGTACACACACAGAGCCATCTACCAGTTGTTACTTTCTTTTGTTGACTCAGTATTTGAGTAATGACCTACCCCTTTACCTTCAGGTCCCTGAGGATAGGCATGCACCTGAGATCATTGGTCACTGCACGTTCTCTCCTGTCGCAAGGTTTCTATTTGCAGTAACATGCAACATCTTGGGGTATACCAACGATCACAAATATTTTAAAGTAGTTTCCTTTACTATAGCAGGGGTGTTGTGCTTAAACAGCGATTAATTATTTTACACTAAACATTTGGCCAATGAGCCAAATACTGAGCATGGAAGAGCACTATATCATAGATTGTTTATCACAATTACCTGGAAGTGCATATTTACCTTGATACTATATATAGCAATACAGAGCCCAACATGTGAGAACACATGCAGTAGTATTTTAGGAGTTATTTGAAGTTGTGCATGTCTGTCTAGTCTAAAGTGCAATTTTGAGATTAATGTGCTAGTTGTACACTTACAACAGAATTTCCTTATCGAATTCTTGAAAGACACCTCTTATAAAGCGATCCGGGTTAAAGGTGATGCACTGCCATTTTCTTTGATATCACTGGATTTAATGGATGTTTGATGTAACTTGTGGCATCAGGGTGGAAGGCCAAAGGGTATTTGTGGTCTCACCCACTACTCCTGGGATTTTGGTAACCAAAGGGAGGAATGATGCTATGCAGAGATCATTCTCCCTTCCCCAGTCTGTGGTCATGCAGTGTAAGGTCAGAATATCTAATACTGTAATATCTCCATCTTGCTTAATTAAGCATATACGCGTGATGGCAAATAAGCAGAGTCTGTATAAGGTAAGCCATCTGCCGATAAAATGACCTGGTGAGCAAAGCTTGCTATATTTTAACCACTGAACACTAATAAAAATATACAGGTACATGACTAGATTCTCATGTCCAGAAGCCCAAATTCAGTATCTGCTCAGGACATTGTAACTAGAGATTGGCATACTCTGTCTTAGTAAACAAACTCAAGGAGATGATGGACGGAGCGCTGAAACCTTTCAGACACCCACCCCCAGTCACAGATCTGGGTTGAATCCATCATCGTTCTTTATCTCACTTCGCCACCTCAGTTTGGACCCAGCTATATGCAAATCAGTCTTGATCCTGTGCCTCTTGGGAACAATCCAGCACGAACTGCCAAGCCAGATCTTCCCTGAACCGTAAAAAAGCATCCTGGGACCGGTTTCTGGGTAACACCCTTCATCAGCCAGGCTAGCTTGAATATAGTGGCAAAGTGAGCAAGGGACCCACGTCTGGGCATACACTGCCAATTTAGGGCGACCAAAGTAAAAACAAGGAGATGATGGACAGAGCGCTGAAACTTTTCAGACAGTCACACCCCAGTCACAGATCTGGGTTGAATCCATTATCATTATTTAGCACACTTCCCCACTCTGTCTTATTACCTTCTCATTTCTATTTTTTTCTCATAAATATTTGTGTCTACAACTTATGAAATTAATGTACGACACCTCTACAGCCTTCACTTCTGTACAGCATTAATGGCTGTGGAATATGAATCCTATTGTCTTACGCATTATTAAGGTACAGTGAGGAGTGGGCTGAGCTAAGTTCACCCACATCCGGGTACCCCATGCGATCAATAGTGTTTCCTCTGATGGCTTAAGTAAGGATCAGATAGGAAGTCGATTGGCAGTGCTGGAGAGATCCCTGCTTGGAATAAATCCAAACAGGTAATAATCTCATCTAAACTCCAATAAAAGTTCTTACTTAAATTACCAGAAAATTAGCTTCTGGCTTATCCTCCATAAGCCACATCTGTGTACAGACATCACTAAAAGCTGACCCTATCTACAACCTTATTGTGAATACCTCTGTACAATTTTGAGTACTATGCAAATTATTCCACCCGCTGCGGTATACAGTGTACAATGTGGTATGCTGCTACAACCTTACTGTGAGTGCCTCTGTACAATTTTGAGTTCTATGCAAATTACGCCACCTGCTGCAGTATACAGGATACAATGTGGTATGCTGATATACCATGTATCAATACTGATCTAGAACACCTAATCCTCGCCTTATTTACAATAGGGTGACTCTGAAAAGGGTGCAAAATAGCCGGGGGTAACGCAATCGCCCTGCGCTAACAGCTGTTTATTTAATCTGTAGTAGAGTGTGCCCTGCATTCCTCGATGCCTCGCATCTGATGCTTTTTGAAGGCACATTTGTGCTGTGGCTACTGAGGTGTTGCCCGGTATGCCCCCCAGCAGGTAACACATGCAGCGCCCATGCCCGACCATGGGGCCTGCTAAGGGAGATCTGGATTCTACTACCTTGTTGCTGGCGCTTTCCACATTAATTACTGCATAAGCCAGAGCCACTTAGATAGGAAATCCTTTCACCTATCAAATAATGTCATGCCACTCATATCTAGGAGTCCTTTCTGGAGAATGTCAGTATTAGAGTATTAGCATTAGCATTATTGTATGAATGGCTCAGCCTTTGATTATTACTAAGCACCGTAGTTATAGTATTACAGTAAGAGCATTAGCATTATTGTACGAATGATTGCCTTTGGTTATTATAAAGCACTGTAATTACCGTATTATAGTATGGGCATTAGCATTATTGTACGAGTGACTCTGTCTTTGGTTATCACAAAGCACTGTACTTACAGTATTACAGTAAGAGCAGTAGCATTTTTTGTATGCATTACTCCGCCATTGGTTATCACAAAGTATTGTACTTACTGTATTACAGTAAAAGCATTAGCATTATTGTACGAGTGACTCTGCTTTTGGTTATTACAAAGTACTGTACTCACAGTGTTACAGTAAGAGCATTAGCATTATTGTACGAGTGACTAAGCCTTTGGTTATTATAAAGCACTGTAATTACCGTCTTATAGTATGGGCATTAGAATTATTGTATGAGTGACTGCTTTCGATGAATGTACATAGCAGTGTACTTACATATTTACAGTATGAGCATTAGCAATGTACGAATGACTCTGCCTTTGATTATTTTGTATCGCTTTGATTATTACAAAGCACTGTACTTACAGAATTACAGTACAAGAATTATTGTGCGAATGACTCTGCCGTTGATTGTTACAAAGCGCTGTACTTACAGTTGTTTTTTTGTTTCTACCTGCAGGTTCAGTACCTCAAGACAAACATTAATGTGGATACCAGATTCCTTTTTCTCTAGGTAATGCAGTTCATGTACTATTGTTCCCAGTTAATGTATGTGTTTGCTGAAATCGGAACATAGTCCGTGTATCTCTAATCATAATGTGCCTGTTCAAATCATTTCAAACCATTACATGTCATGGTCATTTTTCAATGTCCCTAAACTCTTTTAATTCCAGTGTAAGGTGGGGCACGGTAAAACTTGTCAAAGAGTGCTACTTTAAGTCCAGGCAGGGGAGGAAACTTTCCCTGATGAGACCTGGGAGTTTTTGGAACACTATGTTAGCAATCATTACGGTCCCGCCGACATGCTATATATAGTCTATATTTACCCTGAACAAAAACGCACTCTTTATATTAAATTTAGATTTTGGACCTTGTCAGCAAGAAGAATACCTATTCAAATGTTCAAGGCTTCCCATAAGTAAAGAATATTGTACTGTCATTTTGGGGGGGGGGGGGGGTGGAAGGGGGGGGGGGAAGGGGGGAGGATAATCTATTGCACTTTCTGCCGTTTTGCATTAGACACGTCTTAGCACGTTAAAGGTGGTTTGTTCCCCTCTTTAGAAAGTATGAGACTAACTCTGTTGGAGCAGCATTACCATTTTGTTTTAGAACAGATGATGAATGTATTTGTAACTGATTCGCCTCACACTTCTCGGCCGCTTGGCCATGTACGAGGGGGTTGGTAGCCGTACAATGGCGCTAATTCGGTTCTAACAGGAATGAATATAATCATGGACATCACAGTGCTTACGCCCCTTTATATAAAAATGTGTATATCTGCCCCCTGTGAGGATCTTCATTAGTAGTTGCTGCATTAATAGACACAATTGACTGGTAGGAAATTGTTGGTTTATGGGTTTGTTATGTAATTTGGGGAGGGCAGATATACTACTGTAAGGCAGAACAATGTTTCGGACATCATGATGCTTATGCTCTTTATTATTATTTTCTGTTGTATATGCATATTGTTCTTTATGGGCCCATTAGTTTGTAGTTGCAGGGCCTATGGTGGTATACAACTGTTACAACAAAGTTTTTACAACGCACTACCATTACAACGCAGGCATTACCACGCATACCATTACAACGCATTGTGCCGGGGGGCGCTCTAGGATAGGGAATAAGTATAATTTTATATCCAACACCTTCCCTAGTGTCCACGGGGACTGGAGTTAGAATATAAAATTATACTTACCACTATCCAGCACCTCTAAGCGCTATGCGTTGTAACGGTATTCGTTGTAAATACCGCGTTGTAATAGTATGCGTGGTAAAAGTATGCATTGTAACGTCATACATCCGCCTATGGTCTTTACTGTCCTTATTGCTTGTTTTTTGCAGGCTAATTTGATTAATAAGAAACTATTTTATGTGATTTTATGTATTTATTGATAATATTGTATATAATTGTATGGCAGAAAGCCGACAAAAGAAATAATAAACTATAAAATTATTACGTCCCAGCTTTTTTCAATGTCCTAAACTCTTTTATTTCCAACTTGTGGGTGCCAGGTCTCAGAGTACCAGGGCCAGAAATTGTTCTCAGAAGCTGTTCAAAGTGCTTCTCAGAATCGCTGATGGTATAAACGTTTGGGCCGAAACATGTGCCAACACTTTTTGCCCCACTTTCTTGCACACCCTTGCCAGCTCCTTTACTTCTCATCCTTTAGTGTGGACTGAAGCCAGCTTCTCCTATGTTCTACACTTGAAGCATGTTCTACATGGGAAATATGCTCCTGCGGCTCACATGTCCTGTATGTGGTACGGTTGTTAGAAGGTCCCTGAAGAACCAACTCATGATTTCAGCGCAAGGATGACATATACCACAAGAAACATCAGATCTTATTTTAAAGATGAAGTGACAAGGTGCAGTACATTTATGGCATAATACGGAGTACATTACAATACATTGGGGAAGAAAGGCATATAATCTTGTAACTTTACTTAATTTCATTTTGGATGCTTTCCTCACAGACCCTATACAGTGGATGGTTGCAACCAACTCTAGATGGGTGAAAGCACCAATCAAAAGTATGAAAGCCATGCGCATGGGTGCATTCCAAGCCCATTAACCTGAAAGCTCGACAAGGAACAGAACATATCTTTCTCTTGTAGACTTGTGTACTATCAGGTCGAGTAAGATAACTAATCTACTTTTGATGGTTCCTGCCAACAATTGCATCTCCTAGTCCAAGTACTTCCATTTCAATGCATAGTGACACTGGTTTGTTGCTCCAATCGGCCATGCATTCGTCTATCCCTGGATGCGTATCAAGGGAACAGACTTTTAATCGCTCCTGTGGCAGTAAATTATTGTACCTTGGAGTAAATGTAGCCGCTTCCAATGCCACCCTTCATATCTCCTAAGTAAGATTTGCCTTGCTCTGTCCTCTTCTGCAACAGGCCAACTCCTGTTCCTGGTAGGCAACATTTTTACAGGAAGGTAGCGGTTTCCCATATGTCCACACCACATGGAGAAGCATAAGAGGTCAGGTCCACATAGGCTCCCAGCACGGCCCAAAACTCACCAGTTGCAGGAAAGCATTTGAAAACATTTGGGTGGCACAAAAACCTGAGTCCTTCAAGCTTACCTACATAGCTTGACTGACTCCTTTAGTCTTTTGTTTTACTGTAACATTCCCACAACTGCAGACTAAAGAAAATATGACACTGCCATCCGTCTCTGACAGCATATCATATAATCTGGCAACTCAGCGTCAGGGGCTGTTCCTCCTGTCCGTGCAGGGGTATGCCAAGACTCCACTGGTCCCAGCTGTTTGCCTCTACTACACTCCTTTGGTGCAAATATCCCTAGTGGCTTGCTACGACCTGACACAGTTAACCTCCCAGTTTACCACTGTGTTCATGCAGCCACTAACTTCATGAGGTTAATGAGTACTTTCAATTCAAAGCCTATGAGAAAATGACTTTGCCAACAATATATATTCTATCTTGTGTCTGATTCATTCATGTCTGGCTGAAGCACACAACTGTGGGGAAATGAATGCTGTCCCAGTCTTTCCGGTCCTGCAAGTGTCTTTCTGATATCAACCACTCTTGAGGATGCTTCTACAGATTCTACAACAAAACACCCTCGGCAACAAAACACCCTCGGCAACAAACATCCGAGGCTTGCAGACCCCAACAGTTTTCTCAGTACCAATCGAGATGGTGGTAATGGTGAGGTAGAGAAAATTCTGCATGCCCAGAACTACCTTGCAGTTTTCAGTAATTTTTTGACAGTGCCACTAGAATTAATTTCCTCCTCCTCCAAAACCATGATTTCTCATCGAGGCCAAAGTCCTCAAGTAAACAAATGTAGTTTGGAAAGCCTAACTGGAAATGATAACTAGAAACATCCCTGACCAACGCGGCTTTTACTCCTAATACTTGTGATGAAAGAAAAAAACCTGCCTCTACCGCAGGCTCTGTCTGTGCAATCTTTATCTGCTCACACGGCTCAATATTTTAGATGCTGACTTTGCTCAAGTTCTGTAAGAAGTTCAGCCTGATAAATTGAAGTTCCAAGGGGCTTAAAGTATTTATGCTTTCATGCCCCATGTGCATCAGGTCCACTTGTAATGTCTCTGCCTCACTCACTTCAGGCTGCTTCCTGAAAGACATTTAAATTTTCATGCTTACCATTACTTCAGTGAGGTGAAAGCCCTGAGTGGTTCAGACCCTACACTGTCTTTCATCATGGCCATGGGGATTTATCTCCCAATTTTCTTTCTGGAACCTCATGCTTCTTCGATCAAGTAGGTCATCAATGCTATGCACAATCTGTTTTAATGTGAACAGGACCAAGGAAGTACCTTCATCAAAGTCAGGTGGATAATCTATTTTACAAAACGTAGGTATGCCGCATAACGTACTTCTTTTGTGTTCATTGCCTGTGCATTTAATCACAAGGAAGGCAGCTTAAGTTGGGTTCATTAAACATGTGCCTTTTATGGCCAAATGGTGGCCAAATGGAGTACCTCATGCATTCTGGAGACATTAAGCCATCGATGGGTCTTCTTGAGGGAAAAAACTATTTGACTAAGATAATATATGCAATTATTTGCTTACCTCTTGGCCGACTAATGCTGCCCATTCTTTTTACCCAGCCATTTTTTTGCTCACTGTCTAATTTATCCACAAGTTGGAAAACGATTCTAACCACGATGATGAAGTAGGATAAGAGTACCTTAATGATGACTCCATTAGTGCTTGTCTGTGGGCACCCTGTAACATTTAATAAATGATATAGAATGGTCAAATGATTCTGAGAAATTATAAATAGTGGACTTAAAATATTCATGAAGATGTGAGTTCATGTCCAGAAGGCAATACATTTCAAATTATTGCTATTGAGAATCATAAATTGTGATAGCATTGCAGGCATACACTTCTGGCATATACCTGTAAATAGAGTCAGTCAGTAGCTCGGGCAAAAAATAGTTGCAACGCTTAATTGGGTTCAAACTCATTGAAGCCCCTTACCATGATGTCCCCGCAGGGCTTGACTTTGGACTGGAACTGAAAAATTATTTGATCACTCAATTACGTATTTTATTTCACAGCTGAGCTTTTGTTTGTGAATAAATGGAATTGGGTTTGTCCAACTCTTTGCAACATTGTACATGATTTACTTCCCTTTACATAAATTTACCCCCGATAAAGTGAGAGCTTCTGTGTTTGCTGGGAGTTGCTTTGCTTCTCCATAATTATCTAGTTTTGCCTTTCAAATCTTAACAAACACATTTAGAAATGCCTGCTGCAGTGTAAATACATTATTTCTTTTTGTATACAGTACATCTATGAGCTAAACGTGTGATAATTCAGAATACCTTTGTGATAGCAGAATAGGGCATAGGAGGCGGAATAATACACCAAACAGCATGACACGAGAAGAAAATACTCCTCTGAGTAGAGCCAAAGCTGAATCTATGTATATTGTAAGGAACTGATAACAATAGAATCCTGCAGACAACTTCTCTGTCAAGCCAGACCTAAAAAAGAAAGTTTCATGTTAGAATCGACTGGTCTCTAGTTGGCAGAGGTATACACTTCTGACAAATAGGGACCTACCTCCTCTAGTCAGGGCAAGGGGATCACATACTCGGATAACCCCAGCTCACTCCCTTGGTAGCTTGGCAGAGCAGATACGCTTATCTCAGAGGCAGTGTGTTAAGCATTTATGACCACATACAGTAATAAAGTGAATACACCGCAAATGGACACAACACAGAAGGTATTATAAAAATAAGGATGTTTATAAAAGGCTTAGCACAAGACCAAATAACGACAAAAATATACCACAATCTTAATAAATACTCTTTGGAAGGACAAAAATAATAGTTCAGGTAAAGTCTCTTCTTAGTAAACGGTTCTTTAGCAACAAAAGTAAATCTTCTTCTTTAAAGCACAGTTCTTGGCAACAATGTAACCCCCACAGGAGTCACACGACGTTGAGGCAAAGTTATCCCAAAGGTGCGGCGTCGACCGCGTGGAGCGCGACGTCGAGCCCGGAGTCGAAACAGACCCCACAAACAAAGTACCTTTGAGAATGAAGAAACGATGGTCCACGGCATCGAGATGTATCGGCGTCGAGTCTTTGGCGTCGATCGGGCCTTGGAGTCGGAGCGATCTGCAGTGGCGTCGACAGGTGTCAGGCTGGAGCAGCACTCACAGTGGCGAAGCAGGGTACGGCGTCGTCGTCGATGTCGTTGTTGCAAGAGTGAGCAGCGCTCACGGCGTCGAGAAGGGCTGCGGCTTCGATGCGATCAGCGGCGGCGTCAACACCGGGTCACTTGGAGCTGGAGCCGAACTCGCTACTCACTGGCGTCGCTACTGGCGTCGATCGGGCCCGGCGTCGAAGGTGCGGGACACTGGAGCCGTTACTCACGATGTCGAGCTGGATTCGGCGGCGTCCGTCGACGTCGAGATTGCTGATTTCTTTAGAATACTGGAAACACCACTCTCCAGTTCAAGTATATGACAAAGTCCTTTAGCCCTGTGACTTCAGCAGGAGACTGGCACTCTTCCAGTCCTTCGAGATTTTCTTGGCAAAGCTTGAAAGTACACACTCAGTTCCTCTCTCCTTGTTCCTTGGCAAAAATAAAGAAGCAACTGCAGGATTCCCCCCAGAAAACAGCACTCTGGCAAAAGGGGTAGCCAAGTCTTTGGATCAGCAGGCTTCTTGTCCTTGGTATAGGTTTCCTTGTCAGAAGTGATCGTAATTCTTGGTTCAGGGGTCCTTCTCTTATACCCCTTTTCTGATTTGATCTCTTTGTCCATGCAGGGGAATTTCCCACCCAGCCTGGGTTTGTTGTAGGTGTTGCCAGGCCGAGGCACCTGGCCTATTCACTGTGCAGGGCAGGGTCCTCAGCCGCCCAGCAGGAGGTGGAGCCAGTATTGTCACTGGCAGGAGCAGGGCTATCATTCGCCCGGCAGGAGGTGGAGCCAGTATTCTGCCAGGCAAGGCAGGCTATCAGGAACTACTCTTCCCCCACTCTAAACGCAAATGCCTCATTCACCCCACACTGACTCATTCAGACCTCTGGAGCCACCCAGCCCCTGTCACACACACACCAAACCAGCAGAGACCGGTAAATAGTTAGACAAGAAAATAGTCACTTTCTAAAAGTGCGAGTTTCAAACTCAGAATCTAAAAACCATCCATCCTAAAGGATGTGTTATTAAAATCTGAGTTCAGGGATACTAAACTCGACTTTCCACCATGCTCTCTGAGTCTGTTAGGATTATATAGTGTAATAATTCCAGCAGCCCAGTCTGGCCTAAGGAGAGCATGTAGCCTTACAATAGTGAAAAACGAAAATGGCTGTAATTCACTATTAGGGCATGCCACACACATCAGGGCTTGCCCTACCTTATGCTTACAATGCACCCTGCCCTTGGGCCTACCATAGGGGTGTCGAACATGAAGTTAAGGGAAGGTTTTGGGGACTGGCAAGTAGGTGTACTTGCGCAGTCAGCATGGCAGTACCAGACTGCATGCAGGTTCTGCAATGGCAGACCTTAGACATATTTTACTAGGCCGCTTCTGTGGGTGGCACAACCAGTGCTGCAAGCCCACCAGCAGCATTTGTATTTACAAGCCCTGGCACTCCTGGTGCACTTTACTGGGGACTGATAGTAAACCAAATAAGCCAATCATGGAAACCAATTAATGTATCAATTTAACACAGGGAGCACTTGCACTGTGGCACTGATCAGCAGTGGCACAGTGCCCAAAGCAATATTCCAGCAAAACATCGTAAACAGAGGAGGCAAAAAGACAATAAAAATGGAGGAGAGACTCATGCCAATGATGCCAGGTCTAACATTTCATTTCTTTTATTCTTACACAGGTATGTGAGGATTATTTTCTAGTAATCCAGCAAAATGACTCTCTCAGGAGTGTGAGCTCTTCTCAGTGTGTACCAACATTGTGTGAAGAGAGTGCATAGGTGGCAGTGGAAGCCATTTATTAATCTAATCTAATACCATTACTAGACAAGAGAACTTGCAAGAAAGGACACTAAATGGTGGTCAAATTAATAATAATGTCATCTTTATTTTTTAGTTTGTTGAGTGGAAGAATTTCAACACTTCGGGATGAAACTGGAGCGGTAAGTATTTTCATTATGCTCTAATAGTTTGGATTGTTTTGATGACACTAAGCACTGGAGCTATTTGAGTTGTGATAGGACACTATGAACGTTTTAACTGTCCACTTGTTTACCATCTTATGCAAGTAATCAGAAAGGAATGGTACAATTTCAATGTGGTCCCATGTTAATATGGTTAGAACATGTATAAGGATGTGCTGAGCAGGAGAGCCCTTCAAACCAAATGGTGCTCACCTAACTATTGAAATCGGTGTTGGATGGCCACAGTGTTTAGTATTTCTTTCTGGTTTTTAGCGACAGATTAACAATGTCCAAGATGTATGCTGGCAAGAAAGTTTTAGTTGGCTTCAATTTCCACTGTCTGCAATCAAGCCGTTTGTTGTTACTGGAATCTGAGTTTGTTTCTTTTTGTGCAGGGAAGTGATTTCATCAGCTGTAATTTCAGTCACTCTGTGGTTTGTTTCTTTGACAAATGTCCCTCCTTTGCTGCATATACAGTCCTCCAAAGAGGACATCCTCTTTATTTTCCTGTCAGATTATCAAAATGTTATGGAGTATGACATTTGTTAAGCAGTGTTGTTTATGAATGGAGGAGTAGGGAGGCAATTATGGAGAAATTGACACTCTTGTGGTCAGAATTTAAATCCAGCCACAGGCTAAACAGAGACTATGCCTTCTCTTTGTGCCATTGTGTGATCCTGTTGGGAATTGGGTCTCCAGTTGGCAGAGGTGTGCACCCTGTTCAATTGAGGACTACAATTCTAGTCAGGGTAAGCTAGATACACTTTAAATTAACCTGTGCTCACTCTCTGGTAGCTTGGCACAGAGCAGGGAGGCTACAACTCAGAGGAAATAGGTAAAGTGTTTGTGCAACACACACACAGTAACACAATGAATACACCACAAAAAGACTCCACACAGGTTAAGAAATATAGGGACTATTTATTCGATTAAAAACAAGACCATAATGACAAAAATCTGATGTGTAGAAGGTAAGATATGAATTGGTAAAGATTACATCCCAAAACAATGCTTAGAAGTTAGTAGCACTAAAAGGTTACTTGAGATCGCGCTGGACCAGGGTCAATCCAGAGTTCAGGCCGACTGCGATGGAGGGCAGGCCGGCTACAGGACTCACTCAGGGTCTGCTGAAAAAGTACCTTGGATAGAGCAAAGCATTGTCGTCTAGAGTCCGATGCATCGGCTCCGATTCACACAGTCGTGTCAATGCGTCAAAGTTCAGCTTTGCAGTCGGGCCCTTGGATTGGAGTTGCGTTGTCATTGAATCTCGCAGTCTGGTCCCATGTCATTGTCAAGCCACTCAGTGATGCCTTCGGATCAGCACCGCGCCGGTTCTGATTGGTGCAGTGGTGATGATTCATTGAGTTTTAAGCAAATCAGCTGCAGAACCCAATTCAGAGGCCCAGGGCTGGAGGGTCGCCTCAGGCAAGGGTAGGAATCACAGATAGCAGAGCCAGCAGCACCATCAGAATTGCAAGAAGTCTTTTGTGTCCCTGAGACTTCAGAAAACAGGACGCAAGCCAGAAAGTCCTTGGAGTCACTCTGGGTTCAAGTGAGATGGGTTCAGTCCTTGTCATCAGCAGAGCAGAGATCAGCAGGCAGCAGGGGCAGCTCTTCACAGCAGTGAGGCTGCTCCTTTTGAACAGTCAGACAAGCAGACTGGCAGTCATTGTAGCACAACAGTGCTTACTCCTGGCAAAGTTCTTCACAGGTCCAGTAGTGTACTGGGGGGGGGGGGAGAGGGGGGAATCCGTTTTTTTGTGTGGGGACAGGCCACAGCTTAATCAACTTTGTGTCAGCTCCCTCTCCTCCTTCCTGTCCAGGAAGGCTTTCAGAATGCAGAAGAAGGCAGATGAGTCTTCAGTCACACCCACCCTTCCTGTGTTTGTGGCTGTCTAGAAGGAATGCACAAAGTGTAGCTGTCACCCAGCCCAGATTTGTATTGAAGACAAGCTGCAGGCACACAGAGCTACGTTGAGAGCAGAGGCATGTTCACTTTCTAAATGTGGCATTTCTAAAATAGTAATGTCCAAGCCAACTTTTACACTAAAGAGAATTTCATTACCATTCCAAAATTCTGAAACGTGTTAGCTACTCCTTTCTAATCAGGACATACACCAACGTCACCATGGTTTAGGGGAGAAGCCGATGCACATTTGCACTGGTTAGCAGTGGTAAAGTGCTCAGAGTCCTAAAACCAATGAAAAGATAGAGCAAAACGTGAAGGTAAGCAGATAAAAAGTTGGAGGAAGACCACCCTAAGGATGACAAGTCTAACAGACCCCCTTTGGTACCTCTAGGCATTCTTTGAAGGCAAGGTATCATTGCTCCCATTAGTGCTCCACTTTTGTGGTAAAAGCATTGATGTTGCAGGCTTCAGATCTCGGAACCTTACTGTCGACTTAGGGCCAGATTTATATACATACTGTTGGGCTGTTGTTCCACCAGGGAGACTGAGTAAATTCCTCTGTTGCACTGGCAGAAGTCCCGACCGCCATATTCATAAATGTCCGCTAAACTGGTGGTCATTTAGAAAGCATTGGCAGAAACCGCCGTCACAGTGGTCCCCTTTTTTGCTGTTTGTTTCAGGGCTTCTTCAACATGATGGTGAGTTGCACTAAACAGCAAAATGCACTAACAGGGCCAGCTAAGAAGTTTGGCTATGGAGTTCCGTCTCCAACAGCAACATATAAATTAGGTCCTTAGCCATCTTCAGGGCACACTTCACTGTCTATAGTCCCACTGGACCCAGAGGGCTTCAACATAAATAAAAACTTTTGACGTTTGATGTTGAGAGCTGAAAAGTTGGATCCTCCATTCTTGGGCTCTCCATGGTAAATATCAATACTCCCTTCTACTCCATCTTACAACAATATGCCAAAATCCTGTGCTAGAGTTGAAGAAGATTCTGAAACTTCCAATGTGTTCCAGTCTTTCATCATGCTCCACTTCAAGGTCTAGGGCATCTCCTTTCTAGAAAAAAAGAGCAATATTCCTTCCTAGATAGTAGGTCAAGCAAGGTTTAACGTCTCCCTGATTATTAGCCAGACATTGCCTTCTGGGAAGATCCAACAAAATATGCTGCATAAAGAGATCGTGCCCTAGAAGACCAACAAAAACCAACACCTCCTCTCTTTTCTTCCTCGTTAAAGAGCACCACTAAGCAGGCACACTACCACCAGACCACTCCCTAATTATGGCTAGTGCTATCTAGCATGACCATATAGTGTCCCTAGTAGAATCTCTTCAGCATGTAACATTACATCCTTCAATGTTTCCACGTCCCATTTGAGAACTTTCAGTATGTCTAGAAGAGTTATCACTTGGAAAATAAAAGGCAAGATTGACAATGATTTTTCTGTGCCTAATCTGAATTAATGCACAGGTAGGCAGATGGTCCCTAATGAAAACTGACCGTTAATCCACTAAGCCAGTTTTTCATGGAGATGTCACACACGTTCAAATGCGGCTACTCATGGAGAAGTTTTCCTTCATAAATGGCACATGACAAATGATATAAACACCCCAAAGCTATAACTTTACACATAACCTTCAATACCTTTGTCTCACTTACCTGCCCTGTTATACTGCACCAAAGAAAAAGACAGATGTAAGTAGTGCAGAAAATCTATGAAAGTTTATTGATACCCCTATTTTTCATGCAACTTGAAAAAAGATTCTAGACTTTCACCTCGCTTCCCTGAAAGGCCATGAGCCACCAGCCTAAAAACCAAAAGTACTGTACCCTGGAGAATATCTGAGACAGCTCCTCCCAAACCAAAAGGCCATCCATGAAGGGAGCTCCCCGCCATCCACATTACGATGGAGGAAGTTGATACATTTTCGAGATTGTTTTAGAAACACAGACGTCACTTTTCTAGACCCTTGGCACCAATGATTTAGTCAATGGCCAACCTGAATCAGGAACCAGTTGTACTGCAACCATTTCACAACCAACTGAGCAATATTTCAGTGAGCTGTTTTTCAGGTAACAATCAATCCAATGAGACATTACAGAGATAGTCAGTGGAACCCCAAACTCTCTTTCATTAAAGAATAAACATTAAAGAACACTTGAACATGACAGATACTTTTGAAATATTTATTTGAAGTTAAAATCCTAGTCTAGTGCACACAATATGAATTGTAACTACAATAAAGACAAATAAAATGTCAGCAGCAACGTTCACCAAAAGTGTAAATTAGAGGAAACACTCTAACAGCGACAAATCTAAAGCAATCCAAGCCTAATTCTGCTTTTCTCAGCACTAATCTAATTAGTACAAAATTAAACCTATTTCTAGTTTCAAAGATGAAGCACGCTCACATATGTAATGTAATGTAATGTAAAAATTACTTATAAAGCGCAGCATTCACCGGACGGTTTCTTGGCGCTATTCACTTTATTCAACAAGAGGCAGGGAGCGGGGGGAGAGGAAATTATGAGTCAGTGCCATGGAAGAGGTGGGTTTTTAGGAGAGATCTGAAATGAAGGTGAGAGGAGGAGAGTCTCAGTTCCAGTGGTAGTGAATTCCAGAATGAGGGTGCCAGAAAGGAGAATCTGAGACCTCCGTGTTTTTTGCGCTTGAAACGGGGAGTTTGAAGGAGCGCAAGATGAGAGGAACGGAGGTTCCTGGAGGGGGTATAAGGGTGCAGGAGGGAAGAAATAAAGGAGGGACCGGTGCCGGCTAGAGATTTATGAGTCAGGCAGCCAAGTTTGAACTTGCAGCTCTCCGAAACAGGGAGCCAGTGGAGGGCCTTGAGAAGGGGACGGACGTGTTGATGTTTTGGTTGGTGGTAGATAAGGCGAGCTGCCTGATTCTGAATCAGCTGCAATCTGCTGATTAGGTATTGTGGGATGCCAACATACAGGGCATTGGCGTAGTCGATCCGAGAGATGACTAACGCCAGCAGTGCCAAGGTGAAGGCTTCAGTGGTCAGGAAGTGGGCGATTTTCCGGATCTTCCGGAGCTGAAAAAAACAAGAGGACACAGTGGCACTGACCTGGTGCTTCATAGAGAGGTCTTGGGAGATGTAAATCCTGAGGCTTTTCACTTTGTCCGCAGGTTGGGGTGGGGGGCCGAGGGAAAGGGGCCAGAAGGTGGAGTTCCAGGGGTTGGATGAGCCTCCGACAAGAACGAGCTCCGTCTTGTCGGGATTGAGTTTGAGATGGTGAGTGCTCATCCAGTTACTGATATGGCAGAGGGTGGATTGGAAATCTTGAGCCGCTTCGTCCGAGGAGTCGAGATTGAAAACGAGCTGTATGTCGTCTGCATAATTAAATGCAGTGACATTCCTACCGCGGAGGGAGCGGATCAAGGGGGTGAGGTAAAGGTTAAAAAGGAGGGGTGACAGGGATGAACCCTGCGGCACACCGCAGGTGACTCTCGTCCGGTTTGCTGTGAACTGGGAAAGACTTGATGGCGGTCCGCAAGGAAGGAACAAACCCAGTTAAGGGCCGTCCCGCTGATGCCTGCCTCTTTGACACGGTCGACTAAGATGGTGTGATCGACCGTGTCAAAGGCCGCTGACAGATCTAAGAGCACCAGGGCTTGGCTGATGTTGAAGTCAGCGCCTCTGCGAAGTTCCTCCATAACAGAGAGGATAACCGCCTCTGTCGAGTGGGCAGGTCTAAACCCAGCTTGCTGGGAGTCTAGAAAATTGGAGTCCTCGATGAAGGAGCTGAGGATGCTGGTCACATGCGTTTCAAGTACCTTGCTCAGGTAAGGCAGAAGGGAAATGGGGCGGAAGTTGCCCAAGACCGAGGGGTCGGCGTTGGGTTTCTTTAATATGGGGACCACTTCGGCGTTCTTGAACTGGCTGGGGACCACGCCGAGCAGGAGAGAGTTGTTCAAGAGGGCCAATGGAGGGCCGGGGCAGGTCGAAAAAGCGGTCCGGAGAATGGCCGGAGGGCAGCAGTCTGTGGGGGAACCAGATGAGACTTTGTGGAGTAGGGGGAAGAAGTCTACTTCGGGAATAGGGGGGAGCTGGGTCAGGGAGCGAGAATTGAGAAAAGGAGCGGCCTCTGGGAGGGACATTGCTGGGGCATACCTACCTACATACCTGTTTGTACAATAGATCTCATGTTCAGTGGAGTCACTCGGTCTACTAATCGGATTTCACAAGGGCAGCTGCACTGATAAGTGAGTGAGTGAAGGCTAAATGACTCCCATCCTGGTAGCTTTTAGGAGCAGGGAGATAATTCTATTTAGCGTGTCCCAAAATCGTCTGGCGTGAAGATTCCCCTCTACTCTTGGCTCTCCGTAATCAATTTTATTACATAATCTCATTATAAATTCTTATCAAAAACAATTGGCAGAAAGGGACCTCATGCCTTTTAACTATTTTAATTCTATGAGTTTGTGTACTTATAAAATAATGGTAAACGAGACATGTAGTATTCAGCTTTCAAAGTAAATACTGCATTGATAATCACATTGCAGAACATAAAAATATAAACTAAATGTGAGTCATATTACTCACACTCGTTTAGCATTTTAATAATCCTACATATTCGGTTTTTGATTTATTGACTTTCACATGTAAGTCATGCAGGGGAATGCTCAGAATAATAAAGACATGATATTCATGACAAAGTGAAGAGTTCATTATAAAGCGTTTCCTTATGTGAAAATAAAGAAATACACTTTTTTGGGGAAATTAATTCATTTTCTGAAACTTTGTGTACACATTTTACACCGTATGTGGTTGCAGAAACGTAAAAAAAACTATTTTCTCCTAAATTTTTTGTGAATTACATTTTGTGGGCCTCATTTAGAGTTTGCAGAGAACTAAAAATCCTCCAATTTGATGAGGAAACTTTAAAGGCAGAAAACAGATTACTCTAGTGTAGGCAAATTATTGTGTAGGAAATCAGCCAGTTGATTCTACTTCATATTTAGGGGGTCATTATGATTGCGGATTTTCCGCATCCTCGGGGCCGGCGGAAGCCACCGCCGGCCCAGAGGATGCGGAAAATCCGCAGCGGACTGACCAAAGACCCACCGCCACATTAGGATGGCTGGTGGGTCCTGGTTTCCGTCCGCAGCTTTTCCGCCGCGGCTGGCTTACAACCGCGGCGGAAAAGCTCTAATATGGTGACGGTGTCTGGAAGACACCGTCCACCATATTAGGATGGCCAGTAAAGTATGCTTTTCCGCTGCGGGTTTTCCGCCGCGGAAAAGCATACGGAACTTCACTGCGGGGGCCCGTTGCGGGCCCCCTAGGTGAAGGGGGGTGGGGGGTGCACATGGGGGGTACCTATGGTACCCCCCTGCATTTGCATGCAGAAAGCGGCAGGCACCGCGCGGTGCCTGCCTCTTTCTGCATGCAAATGCAATGCGTGCATTTTTCACATTGCCGCGGGTGCAGCTTGAAGCTGCACCCGCGGCAATGTTAAAAATAGAGGATGTGACCGCAACCCTTGCGGTCACATCCTAATTGCACAGGAGGGAACTCCGCATGCCATGCGGAGGTTCCCTCCTGCTCTGGGGTCGCGGACGGACGCAAGTCCGTCCGCGATCCTAATCGACCCCTAAGTGTTTCATTTTAAAATTATACCATTGTAAGTTCCCCCCTTAAGAAAATTCTTAAATCTTTACAATACCTCACTCCTATGCATACAGAAATGTCAAACATTTGTGATTCAAGCTTAATTTCCACCAGTGAAAAGTTACAGAGAGACTAGCTCTTATTCTCAGTTCTTTAGTTTGGAACTTGGTTATCTTTATTCATGATTGTATGATGACAGTAGTTATTGTAGGAGATTTCCCTCCCATTTATACCCCCTCAAAATCCTGTACCTTCTACCTGTCAAAAAACAATTACTGTTACACTTAACAATATCGTCTAAACTAATACAATTCTGTCAGACCAGCAAATGTGGTCATTAGTTAATGAGAACACAGTGGTATGATGTATTAAAGACTTCACACCCTATAAATGCCTACACTATGCAAAGCTGCAAGGTTTGCAAGGAAGTAGAAATTAATTATATCCATGTTCCAAATGCTTATCAGAAGTTCCTTGTATGCTAAGAATTCAGGTGGTACTGACAGCTCTCTTGCATAGACTCAAAGACGTAGCTGAATGGCAAAAGAAAAAGTCTATACTAGATGGCCTTCAGAACTGAGAATGCTGTCACCTGATTCTGGGCCAGCAACCTAGAAACTAGAATTGTTTCCTACTAAGTTTTAATATATCATCGATGCTGCCGTCAATCAGTATGGATGATTAGAAAAAGATAAAGAATCCATACCAATGCTTCCACTCCATTCATGGGAGATAAGGGTTAACGGGTTTCCAGCTTTAGTCTGTTTGCTTTTCAGCTGGTTCTTTCAGTACCTTGCCACTCTGATTTGCCCTTCCCCAACCATCAACTTCAAGTCAGAGGGAGGGTCTAGAATTGGGAAATCTAGGGAGTAACAGACAGTACCCTCACCGCCCAGCCTTTAACGCAGAGGGGCACGGTCTTCAACTGTGTTTGCACTACGAGCCACTCGTTCTGAGCAATCCGCCAGACACGTGAAGAAATAAGTCCAATGATCCTATAGACACGTGCAATAGCCACCGGCATAATTTTTCAAGCTTTGCACTAAATAGACGACATATGATATGTCTCTTGTTTGAACTGCATTTAAGCCCCTTGTTCAACAACACCATGCTCACCAGCTTCGCGTAATGCACCTAATAGACTATACCGCACGCACTATTGGGTCACCATGCATGCTGTTTCCCCAATTAAGATTTAAATCAGCTACTCCATTGGCAGCGCAAAACAATCTTGACATACTCACTCTTCTCTCACTGATACATTGATCACTGTGCTGTTCCGACCAAGGCTGAGGGCCCCCAGCCTATGAACACAGAGTGAGTACACATGCTTCCTTCTAATTTAGGAGCAACGTATAGTGCCCCTACAGTCTCTCTGATACACAGCCTCTTGTTTAATTTCAGACTGTCCAAATCAATCCCCCGCCCCCCTACCACCGCCACTTGTCTTGAGAAAGACCCCGTGACCACCGATTTGGGCACCTTAGGGTCGAAACGTCAACGCTTGTCTTAGGTCCAGCATCACCAGGATTCTATCAAGAAAAAAAGGGGTCCTTGGCTATAAATCAGAAGCTGGCCGCTAAAACATTTGTATATATCTGTACATATGTAATTGATTCCACTGTATATATCTTGGACTTTATGAGCACTACATACAAATGTCACTGAATTTCCCTTTAACACTCATTCAGACAGTCTACTCATGTATTGTATAAAAATCATTGAATGACTAAATTGAGATTAAAAAGAAACAATACAACCACTTGATCGTATGACGTATTTGTTAAAGCATTGTTTTCTGTTAGCTGGATATTCCAGAGAGCGTTCACCCCAGAGTGCATTAATAGCAATGTCAAAGCAATTTTGTCTTACCCAACAGAACCACATTTTTGTTTAACCTAGAATTTTCTGGCCAAGTGGAAGTCCTTGTCCATGGAATGCTATGTGCTTCATTTGATACAGAAGGATTTCTCCCTCCCCTTTATGGCCAGTCCTTGGCTGTTGGGAAGTATTCTCCAGTCCATGATACATTCTCGGATGGGGAAGTGCTGGCCTTGTTGTTCAAAAGGGCCATTGATGTGGTGCCCCAGGAGTAGTGTGGCCTGATACTTTACTTGAGTGTCTCTACTCCCTCATACCCAAGAAAGATGAGGTCCTAGGTCCATTCTGGATTTGAGGCTTTTGAATCTCTTCCTGCATCCGGACAAGTTCAAGATGCTGTCTCTATTAGTTCACTTGGCCTGTATTGCACAGGATTGGATAGTATCCATGGATCTCCAGCAGTCCTCTGTTCACATATGAATTCTTCCACCTCACTGTGTTATCCTGGCTTCACATGTCACTCCTAGCTCTATAAATATTGTTGTGTTACCTTTGAGCCTTAACAATCACTGCAGGTTTTCAAAAAATGAGCGTTGCGTCACCCTCCTTCAGGAGTCAATGTACTCCAGGACTTGGATGACTGGCTGGTGAAGCCAGGTACCCCACATTGGTGGTGGGCCTTTTGTTGCACACACTGACTTTGGTCCATCCCCTGAAATTCAGCAGAATTTGCACCTCATTCTGGCTCAGTGGCTGTCTTCATTAGACCCATCCTAGATTTGCATTGCATGTGAGTATTTCCTCCACCTCAGAGGATCTCAGAGGTTCGGGGTACTATCTCAAATTTTCATACTCTATTACCCTTTCGGTTCTGAAAGTCCTGCACTTTTTGGGCTGGGTAGCTTGTATCCCTTCAGTGTCACATGCCTGGTGGAAAAATATGGCCTTACAGTTGTGCCTTAACAATCACTGCAAGTTTTCAAAAAATTAGCGTTGGGGAAGACCTTTCTGCTCTGGTGGAGATATTCAGCTTAGTCTTTCCAGATCTACATTGGTAGAAGTGTCATTTCATGTTTATGATGTCACCCCTTTTGCTTTCAGCAGTACCTGGCCACCTTTCTAATGGATGCCTCAAGATGTAGTCCGCTCACCTTGAGAAGATGTTCTTGTCCTTTCAAACTAACACATTTTGCAATTTCTAGATGAGGGCCTAGAGCTTCCACTGCTCTCATTCAAATGAGGGAGGGCCATAAGAGACCACTTGGTTACAGTTTAAAATCCATGTAATGCTAACTCTGCTCCACAAAGCCAAATCACTCAGGTACAGGGTGGGGTTTGGCCCCTGCAGTGGACATTAGAAATATGGTACCCGTAGTGTATATGATTATAACTTTAATACAAGGGTCTTTACACATTATAGTGTGCAGTTCACACTGGCTTGTCATATGAATTTCAGTTTTCAAAATGTGGTTTAGACTGGCTGGTGCCTGTGTGATAAGATCTATATAGGAATGGCAATGCATTTGCTGCAGGATTTTGCTACACAAGAGTAGGATCCGATGTGGCATCACTAATGCTCTTCAGTCGAGCATTACCAGCAGAAAGGACTCCCTGACCAAGAGTTAAAATGGCAAAATATTGAACAAGTGACTACGAACACACAAGTGGCCAACATGCGATGGATTCATGTGACCTTAGAATGCAGAAGAATAGATCATTTGGACTTGGTTACTGGCCCAAATATCAATGAAGAAACTATGCAGACATTATCAATTTATAGGCTCTGATGACCTCTGATGGCTCTGATGACCTCACTCACATGCTACAGATTTCTACCCTTAGTAAGAAATGGTTATACCATCTGGACGTTTTGAGTCTCTCCTTGAAATGGTATCCTGGTGTTTTACTGATTGGACTGTGCGTGCCTTAGAATAGAGTGATGTCCGAGCTCAGCACACTCGAGCTATTCTTCGGCAGCCCGGTGGGTCTACTCTGGATTATGGATTCCTGGCAGTTGTATGCAATTTATAGGTCGAGCTAAACGGTGCAGCTGTCTCTTCTAGACCTGCTTTAATTAGTCTCTAGTCTCTTGGGGTCCAGTACATCCACTTTCTTGATAATGCTTTTCATTGGTCTGTGTCAGTGTCCTTTAAAAATCTGTGCTTGCTTTTGGCCAGTCCTGCCTCTTTGTCCTTCCTTTCTCTCTTCTGTTCCTCCCACAGAGCAGGGACTTAGTACTGTCTCATTCCATCTGAGGGACTATTTGTTTTTGGTCCTGCTCTGTTACTGTTTCTGTGTTCAGCTTCAGAGCCTTAGCTGTTTACATTAAAACGTAGCATTCTTCCTCCCACCTCCTCCTAATGCCACAGTTTTAATCCTGCTGCCTTTTTCACTGGTGCCTCCCCAACCGGGACTCCTGCTGCATTGTTTGTTCTAAACCTCTCCTCTTCGCTCCCTCTCTGGCTGTCTGTGGCTGCCTCCTCCTCCCTCCTGATTAACAAAATAGAGTGGTATATTTAGCATGGGCTTGTTTTGTCTCATTGTAAAACCCTGTCCTGAAACGCTAGAAACAGTGCTGCAAAAACATAACAAACAATGTTTGTACATTGACCATTTTTTAAATTTCTTATGAATGGGATCCGAAATATGTATATTCGTGCACAATTAAAGCTTCCAGAGCACGAGAGGATGAATTGTTTCCGCTGTGCCAGCACTTTCACTTTTGGTTTTTAGGTCTATTGTTGCCGACTTGCCGGGAATGTTGGACAGTGGATGGGCACGTGCTTTCCCTTGGCAATTTCACCTCGTGGGCGCGCACGTCCAGCCCTGCGCCGTGCACATCTCCTGTTCCACATTCCCAGCAAGTCAGCCTCTCGCCTCTCTCAATCGCGCGCGCGCACACCCACACTCATGCATGCACACACGCACGCACCCACACACACACACACGCATGCACACACGCACACTGCATGCACACACACACAAACACACACACCCTTACCTGATTTGATTTGATTTGAATAAAATGTATATCGCGCAGACAATAACCCGAAGGCATCAAGGCGCCTAACAAAGCATATCATTATCATAGGCATGACAGCATTACAGATAAGCCTGCACAAACAGCCTCACTGGGCTCTTGTCGCTGCACTCGATCTGCTGTCCTTTCGTCTCCTCGATGTTGTCTGTCTTCGCCCTTTAGCTTAGGCCTGCACTATCGAGGAGGGTCGGAGGCACGCATCCCCGAATGCCAGAATGACTAATGTCCCCTCACTACCCTCCCCAGCCCCTCGTGCCCCTTCCCACCCCGCTCTGAAGAGGAGTCCCCGGGAGGCGGGTTTAATTGCTCTCTGGGGACTGCGCGTGCCGCTCACCCTGCCTGGAAAGATAGATGAGATAGAAAGAGGCCAGATGGCTGGCAAGAACAACACTGAGGCAAAGGAGCAGCGGCTTAGAGGGGTTTCCTTCGCCTCAGACCTAGCTAATGATGAAGGACCCCGCCGCGTCAGGCATTTCCATGACAAAATATCTCCCACACTGACTCTGGGATAGAATGTGGCACATTTACCCAGCTGGTGGGGCGGGGATTTATGTGCTTGAAGTTGCATAGCAGAGCCACGGATACTTAACAAATGAGCAGAGTACACCATGGAGATGTGGATATGTGCCATTGAAAATGCCGAAGGTGCCAGCCCATACGTTCCTAAATACAATGTGCGTTTTGTACATGAAGTTAGTTGCTTCTTGTAATGTGTGCGTGGACGCTGCAGTAAAAACATGATGTGGCATAACGACCAGAGCTGCCGACCTTCGAGCTGGGTTACCGGGTTCGAGCCTCGTCTTTGACTCCACATCCTGTGGTTCTGAGAAAGTCACTTAATCTCCCGGTGCCTAGCAACACCTTCAGGTCGAGTTTGTGCTATATAAAACTGCAAAAAGCAAAACAAAGTGTGAGTTTAACTTCATAGGGCTTTTCCCCGGCATGTCAAAGCGGCTTTCCTGTGACTTTAATCATAGGTACCTCTTAGCACCGCTGATTGGATGCATAGTGATTCTCAAAAGAGGCCATGCCGAATTCTAGGCCTGCGTGCTGTATTTCGTGCCATTGTGGTGCTGAGCCACAGCTGACGACAGGCATCCACTCACATGAGACATTGTTTGCTCTCGGGTTACTTGGCACCATGGCCTGTGGCATCACTGATTAATTTCTAGCACACACAACACACACAGGATGCATGGTAATATGATTTATGATTACAAAGTGACGTTATTGCAGAATTCTGCTCCCTCTGTATGAACTCAGGGCCCCTGAAAAGTTCTATTAGTTCACCGAAAAAGCAGGTTACTCGTTTAATCGTTTATGATACGGGCCTTTTTGTAAAACGCTTTCTATGGCTGATGGGCCGCTGAAGTGCTTTGTGAATGGGTAGGTTGCTCGCTCCTCCCTAGAGGCCCAGTGCTAGATTTAACCTAGTTAAGTTTACAAATAGTCGTCCGCTGAATTAGTTTATTGCGAGTGTAGCAACATTGCAGACAGATTTTAAACTATTGTACAAGTTGCACGTGAGTGTTACCCTGTTAGTCGGTATGTTTTTAGATTGGATAATTTACAGCGTGTGTTAAACATTTACTCTTTGGTTATGAGTATTGTAATTATGTGGTTTGTTTCATAGGCCTCAGGGTGGGGGTCCTTTGCATCAGACATGCTAGGATCAGGCAAGATCCTGGCTGTACAGGTTTTTCTGCAGTAGTATGGTCCGGATTGTTAAAAATAATCTTTAATGACATGCTGTCTGTTTTGTTTGTGGGTAGCGGAATGGTTGTGTAGACAGACCTCCAGATGGCGCCAGACACCATGTTTTCTCTTTTCCATAAGTACTTTTTAGGTTTTGGCTGGCGATGCGCTTTGCACATGCGCCAAAAAACCTCTTGAGTTTTGTGTGATGGTCGGGTATACGCCCCCTCCTCCCATTGGCTAGCTCCATAAATGGAGGCTAGCCATTGGTAGAGGGCTCCGTCCGTCAATCTCGGACCAGATTCGGGGGCGTTCCCGAGATGTTTTGGCTTTTGGCTACGTCAGCCGAAAGCCTGTTCTCGGGAACGCCCCCGAATCTGGTCCGGCATTGAGCCGGCACCCGCCTTCCTGTGCCCCGTTCCCGCCCCCCTACCGCTGCTCTCCGTGTCTAGTTGCTAATTAAGTACAGCGTCTCACATGCGTATAGAAACAGAACCGGTCAGTGGCACAACACAGTCCCATATCTGTACACAAGTATACTTTCTCGAAGAGCGTGTGGAATAGATAACATTAAAATGAGTCCGTGAAACAGGGCAATAGAGAAACTACCTTACGTTTGAGAAAAGTTGAGGTAGCAATAAAAATAGCCGGCAGCCATTAAATTATGTCAGAAAGCGGATATAAACGGGGTTGGAGTTTGCAGCCAACAGTCATTGTTTTCTTAACTTTAAATTGCACACATTCCGAAGTTATTGAATATCCTTATTTATAGATGGATAAGTGAAAGATAAGTCAAAGCGCCAGGATGCCCTTGGTGGTGACAGGTCGCGCTATACAAGTATGCCACAATACAATACAAAGAAAATGGGGTTTCCAAACCAGTAGCAGCACTGCCATCTAGTGGCGAGGACCACTTATGAAGAAAAAGTGAAGTCCTTTATAAACCTCAACCTCGGTGTTGTGTTGTATTTCAAGATAGCGCTTCCATCCCTCTGCGGGGCGCTGAAGCACTTGTCCACGTGGATAGCACGCTGCACCACTTAGGGTGCGCATGTGCCAGGAAGTTGTCTTTGGATCGTATTTGTGGAGTGTTTCCAGGAGTCCTGTCCATCCCCAGCGGCTCGATCTCCTACCCGCACCAGTCCCGTTCCTCTCCCGCTCACCCACCACCTGTAGTACATGTAAGACACTCACCCGAGCCCCCACCCCAGCCGCAGCGCCTAGAAGCCCCTCGCTTCGCTTACCTGTCCCAGTCTAGTCCCGCTTGCTGGCAGTCCATCCCCAACGCCTCGAGCTCATCTTACCCGCACAAATCCCGTTCCTCTCCCGCTCACCCATCCGCTGCAGTCCCTGGAAGACATTCTCCAGTGTTGCATCCCACCCACAGCGCCTAAAAGCCCCTCGCTTCTCCTACCTGTCCAAGTCCAGTCCCACTTGCTCACAGTCATCCCCAACGCCTCGAGCTCCTCTAACCCGCACCATCCCGTTCCTCCACCGCTCACCCACCCCACCACCTGCAGTCCCTGGAAGATGCTCTCCCTCGCACCACCCGCAGCGCCTAGAAGCCTCTCTTACCTGTACCAGTCCAACCCCTTCTCGTAGCCGCGGTCGAAGAAGTGGGGTTCGGCCCCCAGCGCCCGCACCTCCGGGTGGATCCGCGGCACATATGCAAAAATCCGGAGCCACGGGCAGCTACGGAGGTACTGGGGACGCGGGACGACGAGGACATCAAGGATAGTTTGGGAGATAGCAATGCTACTGGAGCGATAACGGGCTCAGGGGAAATACATTGTGGAAATAACTGTGACAGTCGCACGGGCACTGGGGCAATAAACACCTAACTGGTAGAGCGGCAGGACCACGACGGCAGTAGAACGTTTGCCATAGAAGCATTGGTGCTGGTCCAATAACTGGGGTTGAGAGTATTATGATTATTAGGGGGTAATAGGAGGTAGTTCATACGTGGATATTATGAGCATTGGCAATACGTGAGAGGTGCACGGCGGTACAAATAGTTGATTGTTTTAATGTATTGAACACCATGTTAGTAGCACAGAATCTACATAATAGCAGTGAGACTTGGAACAGTAACTGTTGCTCTGTGTACGAGAGGGATGTGGTTAATAGTGTAGGACTATCACATTGACAGGAGTACTAGGGCACCAGCTCTTTCCTGCCATGTTCACTGGGGCGCCCTGGGCAAATAGCCGGGCTTTTGAAATAATAGCACAAGAACTAGGGCAATAATGAGTCTAGTGAGCCTTGATGGGGTGCGGCGACAATAAAAAACACACTGGGGACAAAAACTGTGGAACTGGTGAAAAAACAGATTAATGACAAGTATTGAGATAATAGGCAGGGGGCACTGGGGCATTAGCTGGGCCAACGTGTACCAAAGCAGCTGTAGTGACATTAAATATAGCAGTGCTTGTGCCTCGGTGTGCCCCTGTCGCCAGCTTGTGCCTCGGTGTGCCCCTGTCGCCTGCTTGTGCCTCCGTGTGCCCCTGTCGCCTGCTTGTGCCTCCGTGTGCCCCTGTCGCCTGCTTGTGCCTCCGTGTGCCCCTGTCGCCTGCTTGTGCCTCCGGGTGCCCCTGTTGCCTGCTTGTGCCTCCATGTGCCCCTGTTGCCTGCTTGTGCTTCCGTGTGCCCCTGTTGCCTGCTTGTGCTTTCGTGTGCCCCTGTTGCCTGCTTGTGCCTCCGTGTGCCCCTGTTGCCTGCTTGTGCTGTGTGGGTGTCTGTGGAAGGCTCTGTGTGGCTTTGTGTGTGGGGGGCTCTGTGTGGCTGTGTGTGTGGGGGGCTCTGTGTGGGTGTGTGTGTGGGGGGACTCTGTGTGTTTGTGTGTGTCATTTGCGAGAGATAAAGCTAGTGGCATTGTAAATGACAATGCCATTTATTTATGTTAAAAAAACATAAATAAAAATAATGTCAAGAGCAATGCCAATAGCTCTAACTTTAACAAAGGCAAAACCATTGCATTGTAAATGCTTGTTTAATACTTAGAAACAGGTGCTGTAATGCACATACAGGAGAGAGTTAAGCATGCACTCTGACACTCAGGGGCTGGAACATTGTGGGCTGCCTGAAACTGAATTCCTTCGGCTGCTGGTAATGTATATCAGCGGGTTAATGCGCATACTGCAGAGCTCAGCTTGCAACCTTAAAGGAATCTACTGGCTCAGCCTTTCATCCTTCCTTATCCTTCCTTAATGCCACTAAGCTGGACAAATCCCTGTGCCTAATAATCATCGGGTTAGTACAGCTTCTCCTCTGCACTAGTAACTTACGAAATCTTATCGCCCTCACTCTATCTATCTATTGCCCTCACTCTATCTATCTATCGCCCTCACTCTATCGATCTATCGCCCTCACTCTATCTATCTATTGCCCTGACTCTTATCTATCGACACGGTGCCCCACTCCCTTCTTCTTACTAGATAAGACTCCATTGGCATTACTGGCAAGGCACTCGACTGGTTGACGTCCTTTTTAGATAACAGGACGCAACAAGTCTGGATGCCCCCATTTGCTTCCTCTCCAAAGAAACTTTCCACTGGGGTGCCCCAGGGGTCTACTTTGAGCCCCCTGCTTTTTAATATCCACCTGACCCCTTTGGTCTATTTGGCAGAACAGCTAGGGGCTAAAATTATGGCCTACGCCGATGATACCCAACTTTTGTTCACTTGGCCTAAGGACAATTTGGATACGTCAGCGGTTCAACTTTGTCTCTCTTCGGTCTTTCGTTGGTTAGCATGGGCCCAACTTAAATGCAACGAAGGCAAGTCTGAGGTTCTTTTTTATGGCTCCTTCCCCGATAATTTTAGCAATCTTATATGGCCCAGTGATCTGCCCTGCCCAAAATCCATTGGTGGTCCAGCTAAAAACCTAGGAGTTTGGTTCGGGCAGGACCTCAAGTTTGAGGACCACATTAAAAAACTTACGGGGGTCTGCTTTTCTACCCTTAAAGCCCTACGTATGTTTTTTCCGCTTCTCCCGTGAGAGGCCAAAGAGACAGTTTTCCGTGCACTAATACTTTCCAGGTTGGATTACGCAAATGTTCTGTTCTGCGGCCTACCGGCCTATCTGATCCAACGCCTTCAGGTCATACAAAATGTGGCCGCAAGGCTTCTGTTTAACTTAACTAAGAGATCCAGTGTCCGTTCTTATCTCCGCAGCCTGCATTGGCTCCCTGTTGCCCACAGGATCATGTTCAAAAGTCTTGTCCTTTCTTTTCGTGCTGTCCATCAGACTGGCCCTACCTACTTGAGAAAAAGGTTTAACTTGTACATCCCTAATCGATCCCTCTGGACGGCCAATTTGTGCCAAATGACCGTGCCTAAATTTAAGTACGCCCGTTTAGGTGGTCAGTCTATCTCGGTCCGAGCTGCGAGGGCCTGGAATGCTCTCCCCCTGTACTTAAAGACTGCTCCGACCATTACGGCCTTCAAGAAGGGGCTGAAAACTCACTTGTTCAACACCACTTTGTAAACTATTTCTCTTTCCCTTGTGCCCTCTGAATCGACCTTACCTTTCCGCGCCAGGATACTATTTTAGTAATAGAGCGCGCTACAAAAGTTTTTATATCATATCATATCTATCTATCGCCCTCACTCTATCTGTCTATCGCCCTCACTGTATCTGTCTATCGCCCTCACTCTTATCTATCGCCCTCACTCTTATCTATCGCCCTCACTCTTATCTATTGCCCTCACTCTTATCTATCGCTCTCACTCTTATCTATCGCCCTCTCTCCTATCTATCGCCCTCACTCTTATCTATCACCCTCACTCTTATCTATCGCCCCCACTCTTATCTATCGCCCCCACTCTATCTATCTATTGCACTCACTCTATTGCATCACCACAGCATCACTCAGCACCACCACATCATCACTCACTGGCAACACAACATCACTATGCGCTACCACAACATCACTGAACGCCACAGCATCACTCGTTCACCATCACAACATCACTCAGCACCACCATAGCATCAATCTGTGCAACCATTCAACAACAACTGGTTCAAATATGTTCTCTCAATGTTTCAAGCTTTATTACACATGTCACAAAAAAGATGTTAATATTTCTCCTCTGTTCTTGGATTTTCGTCACAATAAAATACATTGAACATAATCTTCACAAAAGTTATTTACAAAGGTTTAAGCTAATGCCATTATAAATTACAATCACTTTTATTTAAGTATTAATTTTACAAAAAATTAAAAGCCATTTTTATTTGTAATATCAATACATCTAAGTCACGTAAATACAACACATATTGCATTACAAATGCTGTAGTTGTCACATTTGCGAAAGTTAAAACTATTGGTATTGTAAATGACAAAGCTATTAATTTCGCTATTTTCAAAACTAACACATAAATAAAAAATGTGTCATTTACAAGACCAATAGCTCAAACTTTCCTAATGCGAGACCTATTGCATTGCAAATGCTTGTTTATAACCGTCTCTAGAAGTGAACTGGGACACTGGACGCATGTATGTGGTGAGGTGGGGCTTACAAGAGCTCGGATTGTACCAGTTATGGGGCTGCTTACACAAGTTTGTTTTTTTATGGCTAGCCACCAGCACATACTGCGTTCGCCATCCGTTCCCAAACTTCCCACAAAGTGCTAGTCCAGTGCTACCTTTCATTAGCCCATACGAGTCAGCCCAGACTTCCGTGTAGCCCAAATGTGCCTACCCGTTACTTGAGCCATCCACCATTTATATCCTGTATCCTAGCTCAGTCAGCTCAGCATTGCCTCCCTCAAGTTGTGAATTCTGAAGCAGTTACTTGAACGCCCGGAGACCAACGTCTGCTGTTCGATTCACTAGCGCGCAGGTAGGGAAGATAGTGTCGCAGTGTGGAGCTGGAAGAGTCTTGCTTTGTGAGAATAAAGTTAATAAAGCATAAGACTAACTGTCAACTGACCGGAGGCAACATTTTGGATGTTCCTTCTAAAACATGAGGAGATGTGATCTGGGGGTACAGACCCTGCTGAGACAAAGGCACCTCTTCTGTTTACCTGACTTAGAAGCTGTAAAAGTCAATTGTAGGCCTATTTTTCACTGAATCCGCATTCCTACTGCTGTCCCTGTCATCCGACTGCCTCTGGGTCCGCTTTCACTCATCCGTATGGTGAAGTGCGCCGCCTGGAATTCCGCCTTCTGGTGTTTGCCTTCCCTGACAGATAGGTGTGGTAAATGGTTCTATGTATTTTCCCTCTCTACCACTTTATCTGAATGTCCTGTGACATCATGGAATGTTAGTGTGCCTCTCTGTGTGGAGATTGTCAGTTGGTCATCTGAGGCTGAGGAGCTGGTAGCTCTCTCCTGGTGGGGTTTTCTCCTTGTAACTTCCTATCCTGTAACCTGCCACCTAACTACCTGCTAATAAAGAGGGATCTTCTACTACACCTGGACTACGCATCCTTGTTTATGTACCACATTTTGGCGACGTTTTGAAGCTGATGAATCTACGTGTCAACCAAGAACAAGTGTCTACTTAAGGACTAAGCAATTTAAAAGAAGGAACCTGAATCTAAATTCAAAGGTAACGCCCAGCTAACCCCACCAGTGTCCTTTTCATCTTGGACAGCCTCCACCCTGGGCGTCTGTTTTGTGAAGGAGCTAACTGCTGTTCTACTGTCATCTGGAGATTGTCTGCCTCCAGCTTCAAAAGCGAGTGTGACCCAGCTGGCCTGATCAACCTGTTGTGTCCCTGTTGCTTTTACTCCTTGACAGTTCGCCCTCGCTACATTTGATGTGGGACTGGCTAGACAGCTGTGTGTTCTCCCACGTTTCTTGGGTGAGCCTTTCCTGCCTTTGCCTTCATGGATGCTCTGGGCGCAAGCAGTACTTCTTTCACAACAGCCACCACTATCTGTAGTGTCGGACCCGTCATGTGTCTTTGGAGGGCGTGTTGAGCTGGATTTTGTTAAGGTTTCTCTTTGTCTGCTTCGGTGTTCAACATGACACACGTGTTGAGTCTGTTTACTGCCCTCTTTCAGACATGCTAGCACACAATGAATTTGAGGCCGATATCGAGGACGTTAAGCATCTGACTACATTGTGGTGAGACATTGAATCTTTATTGTTCGAAAGTGACTGTGTGGAGGATTTGAATGTTTGACTCATCAGCGTATTTTACCCTGAGCGTAGGGTCACGCAATCCATTGTGCTGTGTCTACGCTGCCTGCTTGATGCGCTCGAGTTTGAAAGTGGTTCAAACTTGACTGTTGTTTACCTGCTTTGGCGTGGGAGTCGCGAGACTGCTCATTCGTTGCCAACGGCACTTCTGTTCTCAACTGTTCTGCACTCCCTGCTCTCTTCTGCCTTACTGATGACGTTCTCGGATGTCCAAGGGAGCTGGTGGAAGGCATTGATGACGCGTATTCTAGCCTCCAATCACGTGTTTACACGTCATGAAGGAAGCCATTTTCGTTCTTCGTTGGGCACACGTCTTGAAGGAAGCCGTTTTCGTTACCATGGTAACCTGTTCGTCTCTTTAGTCTTCGGTGGAAATTCAACGCTGATCCTCTGTTGCGCCTTCAAGTTTACACGGCGCATCTGTTCTTCGGTTTTTGCATAATCTGAAAAGAAACAACAACACACGATCTTGAAAAGAAACAACAACACACGATCTTTTCTTCAGTGTAATTTACACGCTGCTCGTGTGTATGTCAATATGTATGTCATTAGTATCCAGAACTTGCTTGCGTATCACTTCACGTTTCCTGTGATGCAGTCACTCTTTGGAACTTTTGGACTATTCTGCCTAAGAAGATCTCGGGTGAGATATCGCTCACCGGAGCTAATGTCTGTTGTTTTATCATTTCCTATGCTTCAACTCATTTGTTTTTCAGTGTATGTTGTGGGTTGGTGTATGTGTTGAGCATATTGGATTGTTATATTTACCTTTTGGGGGTTGTTGTATGTCAATGTTGTTTTATGCTGTACCCTACCATTGTGAGTTTGCGTTGGGTTCCTAAGGCAATGTTTTAACACCTAGGGGAGGGTCTGTGGCCAGTCAATGCCATATTTCTCCTTAGGGGGATGTTGTACCTTTTTGGCACCCTGTATATTTATAGGGGATGTTGTAGTTTTTTTGGTCTCACAGGGTGTGTATCCTGTGTTTCACCCTGCTTGGGCAGCTAGGGTGTTTGTGTCTTATCTTACTCCATCCATGTACGTAGGGTTAGTACTTATGGTGTACCCTTCTTTAGGGGGGGTTGCGGGGTTGTGGTGCCAGTCAGTGCCTACATTTTGTTTCCTAGGGTCTTGTTGTTACCCTTTGGAGAGGTTACGTTGCGCACTTTCACGTGGTGTACCCTTTTATTAGGGGAGGTTGTCTGCATGTAACTATTTTGTTCAAAAGTCCCAAGGATTGGTATCCTTGTGTACCCTTTTCTGGGGAAGGTGGTGTGCGTTGTCAGCGCCGCCATTAAGTGATGATGCGTTGAACAATTTCTTCATTGTTCAATTGTGTACCCTTTTGTTAGGGGAGGTTGTCTGTGTTGGTCTAAGTTGCATCACTCTATGTGGGTTGTCGGGGTGCGTTGTCAGCGCTACCTCTTGGTGTAGTTGCGCCACTATTGCCAGTGTGCGGCTACTGTGTACTTTGTTCCAGGGGCGCTAGTTTCCTCTGGTGTACCCTTTCCTGGGGAGTTGTTTCGTTCCACAGTTTATAGGTTGCCTTGTTTGGTGTACCCTTGGAGGGGAGGTTGTTAGTTCTGTGTGGGTTGCTATTTCATCTTATTGTGCTTACTTCCATCTGCACACATTTTGTCATTTTGTGGTTTCACCCTACTTGGTTTGCCTGGTTCGCCACCTTGTTTTATTAAGGAGGGTGGATGGGCATGTTATGTAATTTGCATTTAGTTCATCTGTGCATCTTATGTTTATCTTTCTACATGCCTCTTTTTTTTGTCCTTTGTTTCTGCTTTCACGCTTGAGTTTCTTGCTTTTCAAATTGTCTCTTTGACTAGCTCTTGTGTCTACAGTCTCCTCTGAATCCTTCTGCTCCGTCTTAACTTCTTTCTTGCTGTTGTTTGTTAACGAAAGAGGATGTGTGGTAAATGGTTCTATGTATTTTCCCTCTCTACCACTTTATCAGAATGTCCTGTGACATCATGGAATGTTAGTGTGCCTCTCTGTGTGGAGATTGTCAGTTGGTCATCTCAGGCTGAGGAGCTTGTAGCTCTCTCCTGGTGGGGTTTTCTCCTTGTAACTTCCTATCCTGTAACCTGCCACCTAACTACCTGCTAATAAAGAGGGATCTTCTACTACACCTGGACTACGCATCCTTGTTTGTGTACCACAATAGGACTATTTGTTTCTAATTAAGTTAATTCCTATTAAACTGTGTTTAAAAGCAATAGAGCGTGGATCTCTGAATACTAGAATATTGATGGTTTTTTTTTTAAATAGAATAGTTCTTAGCTTCCAACTCCCAAAGTGATACATAGCTGATTATGAGCAGTTTTCCTTGTTAGGTTACAGGTCGCTAAATATTTGATGCGTTTTTGGCAACTCTATCTCTACAAGCCCACCTTCAAAGCGCAGACTCTTTGCTTTATTATTTATTATTATTTCCACAACAACGACACCTGCCTTGAAACGCAACAAATTGATGCGCTGCATTAAGTTGACTTTTACTATGGAACTCTTAAATCTCATGGTCTAACTGGAAGTGTATTGAATGGACATATTTTGGGGTGCAGTTTGACAACAGGTACAAACCAGTTAATAGATAGGCATAAAGTTTGGCCCGACAAAATGTGATAATGCTTATTTGATTAATTTTAGCCAATGCACGTTAATAGTTAGGTGAAATACATATGTTCACAATGACCTGCTAACAACACCGACCTGCATTGTTTTGTCCAAGGCCACGAGGTAGTCCTCTCACCCCCCACGGAGACATTCACTGGGATACGCCATGCGCCGCAGCGCACAGATACGAACAGTGAGCTGAGGAGAAGGGACGCATCCGCACAAGTTTCGTGGAAAGTCCCAATAGAACTGACCTCGCATAGAAGCACTGTGTTGACATAACTTGCATGCAAGCACACATCTAGAGATCCCCAACAGCAGCCGCGGGACATGAAGCAATGTATGTTGTGTTAAAACATATTTTCATGTAATTCATGCTTCCGTCATGCTGAGGATTTCTATTATATCAATGTTACTGTGGTAAACTTCATGATGTTACTCCGCTCTGAAAATGTTGTGCTGTTTGGCTGTGCAAAAATGGATAGGCCCTTACTGCTGTGTGTGGCTGCCTCTCCCATCGAGTCGAGAGGGGACGGAGAACTTGGATGACGTACCAGCTTTACAATAAATATTTTCATTATGTACAGCTTTGTTTGTTTAACTGTTTATGATGGCTTCCTATCCCTCAGCCATATTAAGGTTTAATTTCAAAGGGCTTTCCCAGTTTTGTGTTTTACACTTGGGCTGGTAATTTCTTGGGGGTGTACTGCTGAGAATCCATGTCAAGAGCAGAGGGTGTAGAATGTTTTTTTTTCTAGCACACAAAAAAAGAACTGCTGATGTCTCAGAATGTATGGGAATTAGTACAAATGAAGCACTTTTTTTGTAATGGTGTACACAAATATTTGAATACGATCAAAACACATCTAGGTGTTGACATTTGCACACATTGTCGTTTGTGTGCAGTAAAACTAATGGCTATTTCAATTGAAAATGTGTTGTCTGTAATGGCAGTGCCCTACCACATTATGCATAATCCACACTACTCTGCCCTGCCACTCCATGCCACGCCACTTGACTCACAAAAGGCCACTACCCTCTACACTGTCAACTCCACACCACTTAACAAACTCCACTCCAATTTACCCCACCCCATTATACCCACCGCACCAAATGTATCCCACCCTAATGGTCCCCACCCAATTTACTTCACTCCAATCTACGCCAATACACTCTGCTACACTCCACTCTGTTCCATTCTACTTCACTCCACTCAATTTACTCCACTCCAATCCAATCTACCCCACTCCACTCTGCCTAACCCAAGCAACCCCTCCCCACTCAAATATACCACACCCCACTCCAATCTACAGCACTCCATTCAAATCTACCCCACTGTGCTCCAGTCTGCCCCAGTCCACCTGACTCCTGTCCACCCCACTCCAATGTACCACACTCCAATGTACCCCAATACACCTACTCCAAAGTACCTCAATCCAACCCACTCGAAATTACCCGACTCCACTCCAATCTACCCCACTCTCCCACGTCTAATGTATCCCACTCCATTCCAATTTACCCCACTCCACACGTCAGTGCAATCTATCCAAATCTTCTCCACTCCAATCTACTCCTCTCCAATCTACCCCACTCCATTCTACCAGGGCTTTTTCTGGACCCCATTTTTACTATGCACTTTACCCCCACTAACCAGTGAAGGGCCCTTTTTAACCCCCTTTAAACATTGGTAAATTGTCTTCTTCCTAATTGACACCTTTAACTTGCATATAGGTCCTTTATGGTGCACCCTGCACCCTGGACCTGGAACTTAAATGCCACTTGTAGACTGCAAAACCTATTGTGCCATCCACAGAGTGTGCCAATAAAACATGGCATCAGGCCTACCATTGTAGCCTGAATACTGCTGGGTAACAGCTTCAGTCTGACCTATCAAAAGAACCCTTTTTGACAGGGAAAGACCTCCGTTTTATAAAATAATATTGAGCCACCCCTTTGACGGACATGCAGCCCACGAGGTACGGTGCATGGTATTTAAAAGGGGGACATGCAGATAATTAATGTCACTCTGTCCCTATACCGAGAAGGCCCCAAAAGCTATTTCCACTGCACCAGGCCTGTCCTAGAGAGAAAGCCACAGTGTAAATTAAAATATTAATTCTGTATTTCCGGATTTGGACCAGTTAAAAAAACCTTAATGAGATGTGAAATTCCTTCCAGGAGCTGCTCATTAGATCTCTTTGATTGACAGGTCAACCTGGTTGGGCAGGGAAGACTCCTCTGAGCTCAACTGGACTTGCAAGGTGGGATTGCTGCTCCTCCTGTTGGCACTAAAATGTCTAACCTTGTCTGAAAAATCTGTCTGAGGCACATGTAAAACCTTTTCACCCTTGAAAGGGGTCCAACATGGCCAGAACAAAACCCCCCATTCAGTTTGCTGAATGGCCGTGCTTTATCTTACCAGACTTCTGCCTCATTTTTTGTTGTGAATCCTAGGTTTTTCAAATGTATTTTAGTGTTAGATGAGGGGAACACAAGAAATCCATAGTACGCTCTCCTACTCCCCTCCAGCTGTCAGAGCTCAGTTTAGTGTGGCTGAAGACTTTGGTCTATTGGACTTGCCATGACATATTGCATTTTTTTTTTGCAGAACAACAAACCGGTCTAAAAAAAAAAGTAGGAAGGCCAGGGCCTGTGAACTTTTACCCCTTTGGTTAGTAACGGGTTGAGGAGTCATCCTAACCCAGCAGCTAGTGTCAACCATAAATGTAGCACCCCAGGCAACCCTCCTCAGAACACTTTCTGGACCTGTGGTAGTACAGGACAGGACTGGACCCTACTTGCTGCTACATGTGGAGAGCCCTAACGGGACCTGCTCCCTCTTTTACTCACAACAAAGCAGAGGACTCCAAATGTCAATGGGCAGACCTATTGTGTGGTTTCGGGGATGCAATTAGCTGCAAGAGGCCTGTTTCCTAAAGTGATTGTAGTTGACCAGCATCAACTGGACCCCCTTGCTGGGTGGCCTCTGTTGTACTGAGTCCAGCCCCTTAAGTGCTGCCCCTGAAGCCCTCTGAGCCTAACAAGTGGCCCAGAGGAATTACTCTGGGAACCCTGAAAATGTAGGACGAACCTGCTTGGAATATTCGACTCTCTCTCCATAGTGTCAGCTTGAAATTACACCTAGGTCCCGGTCTTCTGTGTCCAGAGACAATCATTAGTGCTTAGCGCTGTTGGCTGACATTCTTACTCAAAACTTTAAAAACTCATATCTCTGGTTCCCTTTATTGGATTCCTGTCATTTTGGTGTAATTTCGTTCAGTAATTGTACTCTATTTTATTGCTTGATGTTAATTTTATTACTTTTTTCATACTGCATAATTACTTTACACATTGCCCTAAGTTAAGCCTGTCTGCTCGTTGCCATTGCTACCAAGGGTTTGAGCTCCGGTTAATTTTGCACCTTTGAGGTTTGAACCTGATAAGATATATTTTAGTACCTTGAAGAAGGCAGTCGGCCACACCAAATAATGATCCTCTTTCTTACAATCACAAATGGGACTGGTGTGTTCTTTAATGAGTTGGAACTGTCCCTGCATCAACCCCTTTATTACAGCCCTAAATAGGAAGTATCCTTTATTCTGTGCCTTGCACTTTATTTTGCGGGACCGCTACCAGAGGCTACTTTATGGGCACCCTTTGATTCTGCTAATCTTGAGTGTTCTTGATTCTGCTAATATTGAATGTTCTGCAGAAAGTGCATAGGTATAGCTCGCCTCTGCTTCTCATCGCCCCGGACTTGGCAAGCAGGATTTGTATGCTGATCAATTGGAACTTGGTGTTTGGGCTCCTTTTCTTCTTCTGACATGCCTGAACTGCTTTGCAGCAGAAGGGGGGGCAGTTCTTGACCCCAATCCTTGGACAGAGGCTTCTCTGTCACTTTCACACTCAGCAGGGTTTGGAGGTCTCACCCATGAAAGGGTACTTGAATATATTGTGTGATTTCTTGTCTCTTCTAGACCAGCCTTCTTTTTAGGTCTCGGTACTATCCGGTTCGTCAGAACCGGAAGTAGCGAGATCTTATGTCTCTTAGAGGGGCTCTTCATCCCGTCTCTAATTTTGGCTCTCTCCCATTGGCTGGCTTCCTAAATGGAGGCCAGCCATTGGAGGAGAGAGCCGTTGCTCCAAATAGGCTCCGTCCTTTTCGGATTTGGGGGTGTGTTCGGTGTTCTTCTTTCCACTTTTTGGCCACGCCCATTCTGAGAACACTGAACACGCCCCCAAATCCCAAAAAAACGCAGAGCTTTATGCCGCCATTTTGTTTTCTTCCTCGCTGTCCTCTCCTCGCAGTCCTCTTGTTCTTGTCTTGCCTTCTGCCCGCGCCGTGTCTATTTCCCGCCCCCCTCCCGCTGTCCGTGTCTTTATCCCTCCCCCGTCCCGCTGATGAGGTCACAGCTGTCACAAGAGCCGGGCACCGGCCTTCTGCTTCATGTGCGCCTGCTCGCAAGCCTCCCTCTCAGCCCCTGCAGACTCCCACCTCCCTACTCCCTTTCGCTCTCACCCGTCCTCCCAGTCCGTAGAGCGGGGCCTCGAGGGGCTCTGCGGGTTGTCCGGGGCGCTGTAGATGTCCGGGCGTAGGCGTCCCTTCGACGCGAAGCTTGGGGGCGGAAGACTCCTCTGGGGGAAAATGCCACTCAGAGCGGCCCGTACTCGGCGTACAGGGCAGCTCCTCTGACGGTGGCGCAGCCTCGGGGTGTCTCCTGGTGCGGTGCGGGTCAACGCAGTGTACCGGCGTTAAGGCACTGGCCGGGTACCGGAGTGAGTAGGCAAGAAGGGAGGTGGCGCAGCGGCACCCAGCAGCGGGTACAACTTGTACCGGTAGGTCAGCTAGTGCAGCGCAGCCTCAGCAGCAGAGTACGGTGCGGAGCAAACGCTCAAGGGCACGCACCGTACACACCGTTGATCTAGCATCCCTGACTAAGGTGCTCCCGGTAACATCCCAGGTCGCTGATCTGGGACGCAGCCTGGACCGTGAATACTCTGATCTAACCAGAAGCATGACCCGGGCCATTGATCAAATAGCGCCGGTGAGAACGCAGCAAATAAAGCGATCCGGTAAAGGGGCTCCCTGGTTTACGCCAGCCTTAAGGGAAACAAAAAGAAAGCTTAGAGCTCTGGAAAGAGTGTGGAGGAAAACCAAGCAGGATACTGACAGGAAACTCTATAAAGCCTCCCTTCAACAATATAAAAACCTTATGACCCAAGCTAAAGCGGACCACTTTGAGTCCCGCCTAAGTAAGGCAGCGAATATTCAGAAAGAGACCTTTAAAATACTGGCAGAGTTGAGCAAAAAAACAGATAACTCCAAGGCCCCTATTGACTGTAACACCTTTCAGGCTTACTTTTTAGAGAAGGTGAAGATCATCATCCAGGAGATAAAGAACGGGGTGGTATTGGGGACTGCTATAACATCAGCACCTGAGATCATGACCGACTGCTCCCTTGAAATGTTTCCAGAGATGGATGTATTGATTCTAGAACAGCTGATGAGTAAAATTAAATCTGGCTCCCCAGCTGATCCATGCCCACCTGAGATCTTCCGTGTTGCGCGCCCCTTGTTGGAGGAATGTATCATCTCCCTCCTCAATAGATCATTAGATACGGGGTACCTACCGGTTGAGCTTAAGGAGGCGCGTGTAAGACCTCTACTGAAAAAGTCTGGATCAGATCCTGCGGTGTTAAAGAATTACAGACCTATTTCCCAGCTGCCTTTTCTCTCAAAAGTTCTTGAGCAACATGTATTAAAGTCCCTGTCCCTCTATCTGGAAACTCATCATCTACTCCATGAGCGACAGGCAGGTTTCCGAGCTCATCACAGCACTGAGTTGGTGATGCTCTCGGTGTTGGATGAACTAAGAGGCATGGCTGACTGCAAGAAACCGAGCGCCCTGATTTTGCTGGACTTATCAGCGGCGTTCGATACTGTCAGCCATGCCTTGCTTTTGGAAAGACTGAAGGACTTTGGGATTAAGGGCCTGGCCTTTCAATGGTTGCAATCATTCCTTACAGGAAGGACCCAAAAGATACAACTGGGGGACGAAACATCTGAGATAGGGATTTTAGAGTGCGGGGTGCCACAGGGGTCCGCCCTGTCCCCGCTTCTATTTAATCTCTACCTGCAACCATTGATTGCTTCTTTGGCCACCATGGGCTGTAAAGTCTTTAACTACGCGGACGACACGCAATTGCTGTTAAGTGTCGATGACACTATGGCCGCACAACTCCAAGCTCAGAACATCTTGCGGTTCACAGTGCAATGGATGACGGATAACCTGCTCAAAATTAACCCTGACAAGACTGAGGTACTAGTGATTCCATCCACTGCCTCACCTTGGTGTGATCTCTATTGGCCCAGAGAGTTAGGCCCTGCTCCAAAACCAAGCCCTTTTGTAAAGAGCCTGGGGATCAAGCTGGATGATGATCTGTCAATGGCCCCTCAGATCTCTGCGGTTGTGGGAAGTTGTACAAACATCATTAGGCAACTGCGGAAGTTAATTCCTGTCCTCTCACAATCCATGATGCGATCAATAGTAGCAGCCACCATCATCTCCAGAATTGATTACGGTAATGCCCTTTACCTTGGCTTACCTAAAACTCTGACCAGTAGGCTTCAGGTCATAATGAATGACGCTGCCCGGTTGATCTTCAGGCTACCGAGGAGATCTAAAGCCACTCCCCTACTACAAAGTTTGCACTGGCTCCCCATTAAAGAAAGAGTGGAATTTAAGAACTTATGCACGGCCCATAGGGCAATCTATGGCAAAGCCCCAACCTACATCAAAGATCGTCTGCAACTTTATTGCCCTATGAGAACACTTCGATCTTCAGACTCCCAACTACTGGTCTGTCCTCGCTACAGGTTAGTGACCAAGGGAGGGAGAGCCTTTTCAGTGCTAGTTCCTCAGCTATGGAACAGGCTGCCGGAGGTGCTGCGCCGGGAAGGGAATCTATTACGATTCAGGAAGAGCCTAAAAACATTTCTGTTCAGCAAAAGCATGAGCACAGTATAATCTAGCTATGACCTCAGCTTCCATCTTGCTAAGTTATTGTCTGCTACCATCTTTCCAGGGGCTTAGAGACCTGCAGGTGATTAGGCGCGATATAAAACCTCACTAACAATAACAATAACAATAACAATTGAGTCACTCGGGTCCCGGGGGTTCGGGGTGGCTGATAGGCAGGCGGTGCAATTTTGGCCTCGCAGATGGGTGGAAGCAGGGTGCGGGGCGGCCCCTAGGGACACGGTGTGGCTCTCTCTGTCCGTGTCTTTCCCCCCCCCCTCCCGCTGATGAGGTCGCCGCTCTCGCTGTCCTCTTGCCTCCCCGGTGATCTTGGAAGCGGGCATCGGGGGGCAAAATTCCTCCTTTAAAAAAACTCCCGAATCCTAGGGGCACATATCGTGTGCTGTGCTGATTGCACCCAGCGCCCTGCTGGTGTCACTGCGAGGCTCAACACCAAATTGACTGGGCACCCGCAGGGGCGGTCGGTCCAGCCAGAAATGCCCCTAACCAGCCCTGCAAGCTGCTGCTCAGGTAACGCCGGCTCCAGCGGACGTCTGGAGGCTACATTGGAGGCCGGGAGCGTGAGTAGACTGCGGCCATAGGAGGATCCGGCCTGGAGGCACTGGTTCAGCCTGACGAGGTGAGTGTGTGGCTGGTCGGGCTGAGCGGAAGCCTGTGTGTGTTGCTGCCATCTCGTTAAATATTCCCCGCTTTCTTCACTTTAATCAATTTTGGGTGCGTTGTTGTGGATGGCGTGTGAACTAAATGGCACACGTCTGGGCGTTCATTCGAGAATGAAGCTTACAACCACGGGGTTAAAACTCAATGCCCTCATACAGCCACTTTGTAGAGTTTTGCCCACAGCTGACATGGTCGTCACCATCAGACACGTCCCCAGGCCCGGTAGGCTGAAGTTGCTCTCCTGGGCTCCAGCGTTTCCTGTTGACAGTGGTGGTAACACCTTGTACCGTAGCGAGTTCTTCGGGGCGATGGGCACGGAGAGTAGTGCTCTTCGAGGCTGTACACTGCAGGAACCCTCCTGGACCTTGCCTTCCGGCCTCTCCATCCACCCGGCATTGCTGCAGGATGGGCGGTTATGCACTGTTATCATCTACCAGCCCGACAATCAGAACAAGGTTCACAAGGCAGCACAGGTACCGAGGGGGTTCAGACTGATATTTAAACACGAGATGTGAAATCGCAGCCTATCCCAGAGAGATTTAAGATTATGGTTACCCTGGAGCCCTACATGGGGAGACTTGGTGTGAATTATCCGACAGAAGAATATTTTTTCGTAGCTAATAGATGGGAGAACACCCTAGCCAGTCATTTGCGGTACGAGCCTTTCACTTAGTCAATGCCACCATTATTTGAAGGGAAGCATTTCACAGACCAGTCACACACGCTGCATTTACTGCTTCCTTTGTGGGGTCCGCGTTTCCCAGGAATGCTCTAAAATGCTCATTGTTAATGACGTGTCTGACTGCAGCAACGAGAATGCTACCTCAGAAGTATGTAGTGGAAAATGTTTATAATTTTTGTGCCCGGTGTCCATTGCTGGGCGCAAGTGTAACTTCCCCCATGGGGGGGGGGGGGCTCCTCCTGTTTCACACCTCCACAGGCATTCAGGAAGGGGAGGGGAGGGGCAAGGGGTACCAAGGAGAGATTAAGAGATTGGGTAGGCACATTAGGGGAGAAAATGTTTATAATTTTTGTGCCCGGCGTCCATTGCTGGGCGCAAGTGTAACTTCCCCCATGGGGGGGGGGGGCTCCTCCTGTTTCACACCTCCACAGGCATCCAGGAAGGGGAGGGGAGGGGCAAGGGGTACCACGGAGAGATTAAGAGATTGGGTAGGCACATTAGGGGAAACATTTAACGACACAAACAATGGTATCATGCTTTTTTGACACAGCTAAAATTGGACTTTTGTGGTTGTGTTTAGTTGTCGTGTTTTCAAGCGACATAAACGTTTTAAATCACAGAATGGATGTGCAACAAACTTCTACCGTGAGCTAAACATGTTACATGCTGTCAGATTCCGAACAGAAGCATCTAATGACAGGGTCAGAGTCTGAGGTCAGAGTCTGAGGTCAGAGTCTGAGGTCAGAGTCTGAGGTCAGAGTCTGAGGTCAGAGGTCTGAGGTCTGAGTCCTGCCTGCATGTGTGTGTGGCTCTATGTGTGGGTGGCTCTGTCTGTGTGGCTCTGTGTAGGTGGCTCTGTGTAGGTGGCTCTATGTGAATGACTCTGTCTGTGTGGCTCTGTGTAGGTGGCTCTATGTGAATGACTCTGTGTGTGTGGCTCTGTGTGTGTAAATGCAATAGGTCATGCATTTGCAAGCAATTAAGCTATTGGCATTGTAAATGACAATGCCATTTATTTAACGATTAAGCTATTGGCAATGTAAATGACAATGCCATTTATTTAACGATTAAGCTATTGGCAATGTAAATGACCATGCCATTTATTTAACGATGAAGCTATTGGCATTGTAAATGACAATGCCATTTATTTATGATTTAAAAAAAAGAAAGAAAAAAAAATGTCATGAGCAATGCCAATAGCTCTACCTTTAATAATGCTGAGACCATTGCATTGTAAATGCTTGTTTAAAATTGCCCATGGTGTCTTGTTTCATGAAAGTTGTGCTTGATATGTTTTTTCACCTACTTGATTTGTTGTTCCACGGTGAGATTTAAAATGTGTTTCAACAGTACGTATGGCTTCTGCATTTGAACCATTGCACAGCTGTTCTGTTTGTGTTTTGACTCTCCATATTGCCATCCACGTTTTGACTACTTCAGCCCTTAGAGTTAGGCAGTTACACTTCCTGTCGGTCCAGTCACCTTTTACAGTATTTTGCACAGACACCATAGTCCTACAATCTTGCCTCCGCTTTCTGTGAAGGTGGTGTTTGTCTTCCGGAAGAGCTAGTCGTTAGCTCAAACAATTTTCTTTCTCCCTCTTCAAACTTCTTAGGAGGAACAGTTGCATAGCCTGGATCATAACCTTGCTATCTCCTATTTCTATAATCTGAAAACCTCAAACTGGGTGAATGATAATTTTTGTTGGGGTGAAGAAGGGTTAAATAGTGACAAAGTTAACTGTTTCTTTTTGGGTCACTCTTTGCATCAACATCTGTTATTCCTTGGCCAAGAAAGATCCTCCATTTAGCATTTGTTTGCATTCTTCGCAGACCATGCAAGCAGCTTCTGTTGCCTTGACCAGGGGTATCCCAGCGGCTGATATTTGTGAAGCAGCCACTTAGTCTTCGCTGCATTCTTTTGCCAAGCATTATTGTCTGGTGGCTTAGGCAAGGAGCGGTGGCTATTTTATCAGAGCAGTTCTGCATGATTTCCTTGTTTAGTCAACATTAGTGTGTCCTGAATCCTTTCCCTGGACTCATTCTTAAGGTGAGGGATCTGTGGGAAGAAGTATCCATGAGAAGAAAAAAAAAACTTACCTTTGCCAGTGACATGTCTGGGAGATGTTACATCTGTCTGTAAATTCTTCACCTTCCTCCCCTTCTGTAGTAGGGCTGACCCCTAGACGATTCCACAGTATCTTAGTGTTACATTCTGATGTTAAGCATTTGTCTGTACCTCTTTACACCTCAGGTTGGCACAGGAAATATAAGAAACTGATGCCAGCACTCGAGGTGACACTATCAGTTACTACGGGTTGGAGAGCGGATTATGCAGTTGGAGTCTTGCAATACCACCTGTCACCACTAGGGAGATACTACCAGGAGAAAATGTTTCCAGTCGGGTCTGGCACCACTGGATATTTGTAATGTGGGGAATCTGCAGGAATATATTCTATACACAAGAAATATTGTTACCTAGAAGCTAGAGCTGTCAACTTGAGACCTTTGGATCAACAAACACCCTGTGATTCTGGGCAAATCACTTAAACTTGCTGTGCCTAACACTCATGATGAATCGGACCTTGTGTAATGTAATCTAGTACTCCTGTAAAGCACTCTAATACCTTTGCACTGCACAAAACTGCAAAAACTAAATAAATAAATATACTAGAACTGATTGTTATTTTGTTCCTTTTTTTAGTTGATTGATTGCTTTCTTTTGCTGAGGAAGAAATACAATAGTGTTGTTTTCTAACTAAAGTGTCTGTATGCTTTTGGACTGCATTTGTGTACCTGAGTGTGTCAGATCTGGACGATTAGTTTAAACTCCACTTTCTTCCATTTTGCATTGATATTGAAGAGAACCATCTTAGATCATTTCTCTCACTAGCTTCTGAATTGAACACATGAGCTATGAAAAAGTAAGTGTGCTCTTTTTGCTTACTGTCCTCCCAATTATCACATACGTTGTGGTTCTGTTGTCTGCTATTGCCATCGCATTATGTACATGGCCGTTCATTGAACAAAATGGCAGGGGTAGCAGAAGTGACATCATATACCATTTGACCTTAATGGCATCCCAGGAAGTGACATCATAGGACCCTTGGCTCTGAAATGTCCCAGGAAGGCATGTCAAATGAGCCAAATATCCCAACTATTGACATTACTGAAGTACCATAAAAACTGCATAATTATTATAACAGCATAACACAAACAAAGGTTTAATTTTGAAACCAACTAAATTAGTATGCCGACTTGATCTTTGAAAGTCCCTGAATTGTAGTGAGGGAACCAAGAGCATTAGCCAGACCTCTTCAAGGTTGTTTGTTACCAAGAGAAAAATATCTGAAAAATGGATGATGGTGTGTATTTTAAAGCTAATTTTCAAATAAATGTGCTAAAATTCCCTAGGTGCTGAAAGAGCACTTATTACATTTTCAAATCATTTCATGGTTTGCCAAGCCAATGAAACCTGACATTCCCCAGGAGTTGACCCCATTTTTTTTCATATACTATGGGTGAACTTTATATGTCAAAATTTACCTCCATCATGCCAGGAATTATATATGCCAGTGCTAGTATTTTGCAATTTCTTTTGCCCATATACCATAGGTGACCCTTATATGGCAAAAGTTACTTCAGTATGTGAGGGCAACCGTTTTGTCATAGGTGCCACACTCCCATAAGCCAGGTTGTCCACCTTTATGGCAAGAGTTACCTCCATTGTACTAGCGCTAGTACCAACATTTTGCCACTAGTGTCCACATGCTAAAAATGTCCTCAGGTATGTGAATATTTTTCCATGGGTGTCCTATACACCATGAATTAGCTATTTTATGACAGTACCTAGTATTTTACCATTAGTTCCCTTTATGGCAACAACTGCCCACAGTGTGCCAGTCTCATGTCACATCTGTCTGTCATGTTAAGAATTCCTTCAAGTATGACAGCACCAGCATTTTGCTTTGGGGGTTTCTATAGAACAATAATTACCATCCGTAAGCCAAGGCCAATGACAAACTTGCAAGCATCACATCCCATTCTCACTCTCACTTCCATTCACTCAGTCAGAATTATTGTCTCACTTGCACTCATTCTCACTCATACACTCTTACACCCCCTGACACTTATTAATTCTCACTCTTTTGCATTCACTCTTAATGTTACTCACTCATTCTCAGTCACTCAATCTCACACAGCCTCACTCATGATCTGTGGCTGACTCACATTCACTCTCGCACATGCACACGCATACAGACACACACGTTCAAACGTACACTCAGTTATATTAACACACTCTCATTGCAAGCACACGCACAACAAACATTTAAAACCACTTTTGCTCATCACAGCAGCCACCGAATGTCCCGTTCCAGCTAAGGGTGCTCCATTTTTTATTACACTAATAGTGAGTAATAGACTAATGTTCACTATTAGTATGATGAAAAATGGGCAGAAAATAGGGAATGCGGTCTCAAGGCGCTGGGGGTGAGTTAGGGGGGTTGCTGATTCGTCTGGGTTCAGAGGTCCAGTGGAAGAGACGGGTCATGTCCAGTCTGCTCAGCACTGCCTTTAGCAGGGCCTGCTCTGAGCAGCATTGGGAAAAAACACTTTTCATTAACTGGACTGTGTGTTGCAAGGCCGACTTTGTTGAAAACAGAAAGCCTGTGTGTTTGGTGACTTTGTGAGTTAAAGAAAGTAAACTGTTTCCCTTATGTTCTTGGCTCTGCTTTTCCTCTTGACAGTCTCTGGGTCGGAAGAACAGTGCCAGGGGTCGCAATGGACAAGCCATGGGTAGCAGACGCAATCATCTGCAACCGCTAAATGCGTCCATGATTATTTAGTGTTATGTGCAAGTCGCAGCAGTAAACACACTATTTCTGAATTCTCCTTTCCAGTGGTAGAACCATTAGCTGACACTTTCATTGAATACTTGTCCTCTGTGTCATTGCTTTTTATTTGCAGGTATATTCCTAAAATATTTCATGCCTCCGAAGTGTGTTCAAAATACCGCTCATTGACCTGAATAAACACATTTTGGTAGAAGAGTGCCTGCTCTGAGCTCATTCACATTGGGTAACATTCCCGCCCTATGTCTATCTGGGCCTTTGACCTGCCAGTAAAGGCAAAGTTCTGAGCATGGAGGTTAACATTTGCTGATTGGTTCTATCCTTCAGACCAAAAGAGTCAAATGTTTACTGTTCTTTGTCTGGGAGTAAACATATATAACCTTCATTTCTCACTTCTAAACTAACAAAAAAACGAATAAAAATTATTTTTCTGATTTCGAGTGTTTCAGTAAATCCCATTAGTTGTGCCTCTAGGCCTGAGAAAGTAATTCAGCTCTAGGTAAATGCAGGAAGGGTTAGAATTGGTTGTCACGTTCTATCTAACCGGAAGAGAGGTTTTCTAGGACTGCAGCAGGCCCACATTTATTTATTTATTTGAAAAGTTGTATAAAGCGCAAATATGATCCTTGGGGGTATCAGAGCGCTGTACACAGAGGCAGAAGCATGAATAAACTCAGGACATTAGAGGTCAACACTGCGAAACAACAAGGAGTACACAATCATGATCAGGGACCGGGTAGTGAGCCAAACTAGTTCAATTTCTCATCGAGTGCAAAAGATTTCCTGTAACATTCAGCAAAACAATCAATAGTGACTCGAAATCCAGCCGTGAGGGGAACGGCCATTTGTTTCTTTGGCAGCAGGTCCTGCGGAGTACTCGTGACAGCCCCTTGAGAGGAACGGCTGTCTGCTACATCATCGCCGTGACTACAGTATCCAGCAGCCCCTGCTCTCAGTGACGCCCCTTTACCTACCTTCCCGCATACGGAGGCGCTTAAGTAGCTGCACGCGCCCCCCGCAACGCGGGACGCGCGCGGGCGGCGTTAAGGCAAAGCCCCGGCCAAGGGCGGGCCCGTCCTTGCCCGTCATCGCCAGGAAGAGGCAGGGCTGGGCCAGGTCTCTATCGTCAAGATTCTCCATATGGAGTCGCATATTCAACCCATTCAATTCACAAACGAGGCAACAGGCTAAGGTACTGTGTGCTTACATTGTTAATACGCTGCAATCGCCCTACACCTGAAGCAACAACTGTGACCCCGACCTCTACCTCTACCAGTAATATCTGCCCAGGAACACTCTCAATTCTCGATATACTTCATTCTAGTGAGGACATTAGACCTCTAGATACAAATCAAGTGATTAAGTGACATTTAATTAATTGTTTCTTTCAAGTACAAATGATTTGTTATTTATAAATTGGTTTAGTAGGTGTAATATAGTTGGATTGCACTCCACGCATTTGATTGGCCCATGCTTATATCGCCTTAATGCTGCTAAAGTACTGTATACCCTTCTAACTAGGTTGGTTTATGGTCGCCCAGGGTGCTGTTCTAGTCTGAATCTAGTAGACAACACATTACACTTTACATTTTCTGCCCAAACAAATGTTCTAGGTTTTATGTTTCAGCAATAGTTGATACCTACCAATACTTACCCTCGTCCCTGCCCGTTGTAATTTCTTTGATATAATCACGCACGTAGCATTTTATTTACTCCCAGTTTGAGTGAGGAACGCTCCTTACATTTTATTACGCCTGAGGAGAATAGAAGGGGCAAGAGAGGGAAAGGATGTTAAGATCGAGAACTGGGCAGGGGGTGTTCGATACACTGGATGTGTTCTTAATAAGAGCAGAATCGGGTCTAATTCACGAAATCAAATTCAACGAACGTAGGCTATCCTTGTCCCTGGACCCCCCCCCCCCTTCTACCAGCACAGACGCCTAGGGCGGAGGTTACTGGATTTGCCAACCCTGATGAATCGATGGCACATCAGGGGCCATACAACAGCCTATTACAATTGGGCCCCCAGGAATACACCAATCTCCGGTTAAAGAAAAGCTGCACAAAATTGTAACAACAAAAGTTGTTACAAGAGGTCAATCCACTAAAAATAAGGGGGGAGGAAGCAAACCATTACAGCCAAGGAAAAAAAGGGGCCAGGCTGCAACAAAATCTTCCAAACAGCTAGTTGCCCATACCAGTCTAAGCCGATCCCAGGAGAACTTAGAAGGCATGGAGCCTGACCTGATCTCAAACAGTCCTGTTATTCAAACAGCAACGCCATATGCTCAGCCAATACTCCCGGGGGAAGGCGAGGGTGAGTGCTTTTGGGGCAAATTACAGGCACTATTAACAGCAAGCCTAGACCCCATTCTTCAAAAACTGTCTGATATGGACTGCAGGCTACGTAGCCTTGAAAATAACGCTACCGCCCCCCTACCTTCGTTAACTCTGACACCGATGCCCTAACCCTCGAGAACTAGTGTAAACAACACACGGGGGAATATCCCTGTAAATAATAAGGGAGACATCCATTTAATGGTTAATGTAGCTCAGAGGGGGACACCCCCTAACAATAGACACCCCGGGCCCATAACTCTAGAAATGGGCATCCAGTACAAAACGTACTTCCTAGTAAGGACGGGGGAACTCAAATAAAATTTGTAAATCTGACCGCTAGCCAATCTGATTGTGGTCCTAATCAAGGCCACCAGAGAGATTATAGTAATGGATTTAGTTTACACCTACCACCTCAGGCCACACCATATATCACTGCCCTAGCCAACGTCCCGAGCCTTCGGCCACGGCAAAGGGAAGACTGGCCCTCCCTAAGAAACAAGGCACTTCATTTTATAAACCAAAAAACAGGCTTGAACAATAAATGCCTTTTTGGCAATTTAAATATGGCCCGCAGAGTAAGTTGGGTGGGTGCAAGGCACAAACATTTAGGGGGGGATTGCATTGTACTGACTTTTATATCCCCGGGTTTGGCAAAGGCAATTCTTGACATCGCAGCCAACCAAACCGGGGATGACAATTCCCCCCAAATACTACCCTTGGGCTTTTTCTATCCCCCTCCCACTTCTAAACCCATGAGTTATGATATGGGGAGGGGGAGAAATACCCCGACTAATATGTATTTTACTGGTAGCCATTTTCAACCATGGTTGCACGATAACAGATTTGCACCATTGAGTGATCTAGCAGAAATAGATTGACAGCAAACCCATAAGGACGGGCTAGGAAAATTTACTACTGATCACTCTATGGAGTGGTGTGGCTCACTGGTTAGAGGCGGCAGACCCGGAAGCAGAGGACGGCCCGGGCCCGGTACCAGGGTTCAATCTCCGATGCAGCAGGGTCGTGAACCAGGGTCAGCGGGCTCGATAATTCTCGCCTACATAGAGTGTAGAGAGAGCTACCCCAAATATCGTAGCATGGCCTACTGTACAAGTCACAAGATCAGTTCAGGTTCAGGATGCAAATATCTGTCTCATTTGCTTTTTATCTCCCATTCAGTTTTATATCATATATATTTCCTTATGGCCCATTGTTGTATTGCTCCTCAGTATAACGCCATATATGTGGCTATCGTCTCAACCTCTATGCACCTAAGTCAGAGGTTGTAGCGGGCCGTCGTGTCTACCAACTTCATGACACGTATCAAAGTCTCTACAATCCATAGGCCTATAGATTGTATACTGTAGTGGGGTCCAACTGCTGAACTCTCTGATATTGGACAAGAATAGTGGCTTTTTATTTGATGTCCCCTGGGCAAGTGTGGTTGTGTAATCTGGAAGAGGTCCTGAGGAAGGTGGTCTTGTACCACCGAAACGCGCGCCGACCAAGTGCGAAATCTCATACTGTGGTCTGAGATTTATCTATTGGCAGAGATTTCTCTGCCAACTAGATCCAGCCCTTGTACAGATTTTGTTTGAATGAGTGTAGTGAGGGTATGATTGTGTGAGATTGACTGATGGAGAGTGGTATTATCCAGGGGGTGTAATTGCTTTATGATGTGTAATTTTTTTCGTACATTGGTGTTTTTTATTATGCGTATATTTAAATGAAATTTTTTTTGAGGTATGAATCTGTAATGAAATGTCATGTTCACTGTTTATGAATTGTTTATGAACATAGACACAAGGTAGTATAAACCTTTATGAGAGAAAGAAAAAATGTATACATTATATATGAAAAGATATAGAAGAGAATATCTTGTGGAAAAAAATAATAACATTTTATAAAAATAATAAAGGAATATTGTGCGTTTGTCACCCATGTTCTGTTCAAATAAATGTTAAAAAGTAAATGAGAATTATATCTTTACTAAATTATTGTGGTCAATGAGGGAAATGTGTTTCTCTTGTATTATATTGAAATGGGACAGGGTGGACAATGTCAAATTTGAGGAAAATATTGTCAAGTGTAACCTAGCTGAATTTAGGACATGCACAATTTACTAGGCCCCTCCGAATGCCATTATAAGGAGCTACGAGAGCATTTGTGAAGAGGTAAATAAAAACCTGTCCAGACCGTCTAAGAAATCACATCAACCTGAACACAAGTAGTTTGACTCAGAGTGCTCGAAGGCGAACAAAGTTCTTAGAAAGGCCCTTCAATCTGTACCCCGAGAAATGAACCTGATTAAGGAAGCCAGACACTCATATAAGCAGACGCTGGAGCATAGGAAAGAGGAATTGAGGGAACAGGCATGGGGTGACCTAGAGAAAGCCAGTGCTTTAAGGGATTCAAGATTTTTTGGGGAAGTACTAAATCGCCCAATTTCTTTTTAGATGACCGTAGGTCGGTAGAATCACATATATCAGCTACGTCTTGGTGTCCCATTATTCTAAAATTTTTAACCCACATGACATTAATCTTAAATTTACCCGGTCAGATATCGGTTTTAACGTAGACACAGCACGGCAATTTAGTGCTTCCCTAAGGGTGGATGAGATAGAGGCAGCTCTTCAAAAGGGCATAAATTGTAAAGCCCCTGGCCCAGATGGGGTCCCGTTAGAACTTTTTAAAAGAAATCCGGATCTATGAGCCCCCATACTTCTAAATGTTTTTAGAGCCTCTATAGAGGACCACATTCCAAAATCATGGAAAAAGGTGTTGGTCGTTCCGATATTTAAAAAGGGAAACAGGAACGACCCGACTTGTTATAGGCCAATCTCCCTTATAGATGCGACATGCAAGATAATGGGGAGGGTCATTTTAGCACGCCTGGAATCGTGGTCTAATAGTATGGGGTTATTATGTTGTACCCAATATGGTTTTTGCAAAGGCATGAGAACAGAAGAGCAGTGCCTCAACCTCTCGATGATTATGGGCAAGTACATGAAGGCAAAGGGAACGGCGATTCACCTGGCGTTCATGGACTTGTCCAGCGCCTTTGATACGGTTTGTAGGAGTAAGCTGTGGTCTATGATGAAAGACCTAGGCTTTGAAGAACCTTTAGTCACGCTGCTTCGTAGACTTCACGACTCTACCTTGGTAGTCATTCGATATGGCCCAGGGGGAGAGAAGACTGAAGCTATTGCCTCGACCGAGGGGGTTCGCCAGGGCTGTATTCTGGCCCCGTTTTTATTTCTGGTTTATACGAACGGGCTGGAGCAGTTCCTGCTAAGTAAAAATCTTGACTCCCCTAAAATAGATGGCGTTAGAATACCCCCGTTGTCGTACGCAGACGACACTGTCCTGATGGCCCTAACAGCCAACGGCCTTCAGGGCACATTGGATGCCTTTATGGATCACATGTCCGCATTAGACCTGAGGGTAAACTATAACAAATCTTTCATGATGGTCTGTGGCCCTAAGGCCACAAAATCCCGAAAATTCATGCTGAATAGCCAAGAAATTGTGAAACTGAGGGAGTTTAACTATTTGGGCAATACTTTTGATTGTAGACTGAACTGGGATCATCTGTTGGTGAGTCGAACCCAACAGACTAGCAAATCAATAGAGGGACTCTTTCGCTTTGCAGCGAAACTGGGACCATAAACCAGACGCTCAAATGCTAACCTTATATAAATCAAAGTGCTTGCCAGGAGCCATCTATGGATACGGTGTGTGGGGATATCAAAAGGGACCCCAGCGCCAAATTTTGGAGAACAAATTCTTAAAGAGAATTCTATGCCTCCCAATCTGTTCCCCAACATCTTTTAGTCACACGGAGGTGGGCATGGATTATCTCATAGACAAAATCCATCTAGCCCCGCTGCTCCTTTGGGTAAAAATTTGGACCACAGGGGAACTTTCCCTTTCACAAAGGGTTCTAAGGGATTGTATGAACCTGGCTCCGCTATGTCAAGCAAAATTTGAATAAACTAGGAATGATTGCCCTGTTTAATAATCCAGACAGTATTGAACCAAACTTGAAAAAGAGTATAAAAGAAGCTTTTGAAACCAAGCTGAGCACAGCCGATGGTCAAATAGGCCTATCGGACCATCCCGTCCTAAAACAGCAACAAATGTTATCTTTCTTTTAGTAAACAAATTCATGCACGCTTTTTACTAACTAGATTACGCCTAGGCACGTTGCACTTTATTGTGGCTTTCCCGAAACAGATGGGATGGTGTGAGTGGCTACCCCCCTGTATGTGTGATAATATGTCAAAACAGTGCACATTGCACTTAATGCTCTTTTGTACACTCTATAAAGATCCGAGGGCACGCTTTTTAAAACCCATACTAAAGGAAAATGTTATTCGTTCGCACATAGTGGGATTTAATTTTCTATGTTCATTGTCAACTGCTCGTATATGTATATCTGTTATTAGATTCTTAAAATCTGTTTTAACCATAAGGAAAAGATACGCAATGTAGTACTAAATGATTTCTTTTTCATGTAATGCTGTGCTGTGGTGGTTGTCTCGAAGCTTTTATAACTTTTAATGTATGTCTATCTGTACTTTTATGGTTCAAATTTGAAATCGAATAAAGAAATCTGACTGACTGACTGACTCGACAAAACATAATACAATAAATGACAAATCTGTAGTCGGCCCAGCTAGTATAGTTGCGTAAGGGCCCTAGGGTAAAATACCAATTTACCAACCAAACATGAAATAAATAGAAAACGATATGTTGGGATAAATGTCAAATCTGTCAACAAGGGGACTAGAAAAAGAGTACAAGATGATGCAGTTATGATCACTCGGGAAAAGGCATTTAGCCTGTTTCGTGAAAGAGGCAGTGGAAGGATTGGCTCTAATCCCAGTAGGAAGAGCATTCCAAATTCTAGGAGCATGTTTGTACGTACTTTTCTTTTTTAATTTGTGAGTTTTCAAGAGTAGTGTGTACGTACTTCTTAAGTTTCGACCCGCGCCAGAAAGAAAAAGCTTGTTCGCCAGATAGGCTGGAGTGTTGTAATGCAAGGCTCTATGCATGAGGCAAGCTATTTGAAAACAAATCCTCGCTTCAATAGACAGCCAGTTAAGCTGCAAAAGGTCAGGTGTAATGTGATTGTGTTTTTTGGAGCCTGTGATGAGCCTGGCCATTGAATTGAAAGTGGTTCTGAAAGGGTACAAGCTCGCTTCTGGAAGCCCCGCAAGGGTCACCAGACCATATTCAAGTTGTGAGATCACCAGGGATTGTACTGCAGGCTGTATTTCTTCGGGGGGAAGGAATGGCTTGATTTTCTTAACCCCTTCGATGCTCATGACGAGGCACAGTGCTCGTGTGCTCATGACGAGCTGAGCTCGTCATGACCACACCCAGTTCTATTATGGCCCAGCACCGGAGAAGAATATCTGCAGCATCGATGAGGTTAAGGGTGTTAAGATGAAAGTTGGCACTGATGTTAGTGGCACTGATGTTAGCTTGCATATTAAGGTATTTGTCCAAGGTAATGCCTTACGATTTAGCGGAATCAACCATGTGAGGGGTGCGGTTAAGGGCTGTAAGTTGATTTAGCCAGTCCAGGGTGGGTGCAGAGTGGTTGTGGGGGACAATCAGCAAGAATTTAAAAGATGGTTCTAGGCTAACCATTGCTGCGTTTGCGAAGGAGCTTCATTAAAAGTTTTAATGTCATCCATAGAGGAGACCTTCAAGTAAAGTTGCGTGTCTTCCGCGTACATGTGGTAATGAATGTTAGAATGGTTCAGAATGACAGTGAGCGGTTTCGTAAAAAGTTTGAAGAGCGAGAGTGCGGATCCTTGCAGAACTCCAATCCTGACCTGGGTACTGGATGCAAGGGACTGGTTGAGTTTAATCCTTTGTGTGCGGTTATGTACGAAAAAGTAAAACCACTTTAGGACTGGTCCAACGATACCCATCCTACGTTGAAGAAGATTTCATGTTTGATGGTGTCGAAAGCAGAGGACAGGTCCAGAAAGATCAGAAGACAAGGGGCCTTTTGATCAAGGGATTTCAGGGCATCATCCACAATGTTAGTTAGTGCAGTTTCACTACTATGTCCTGCTCTGAAACCGTATTGATAGAGGTCAAGTAGTTGAAATTTCTCTATATGTTGCAGAGCTGCTTGTGGATGCATTTCTCTAGCAGTTTGGCTAATATCATGATGCTGGTGATAGGTCGGAAGTTGTTAGAATTAGATAAATCCGAGTTGGGCTTCTTAGGGATGGGAGTGACTTGCCCAATTTTAAAGTAATCAGAGATGCTCCCCTGCAGGAGAGATTCATGAATGATCCTCGACTAAAGAGGTACAATGGCCGAGATGAGGTCTTTAATAAATTTAGCAGGCAGTGGATCATTGAAGTGATTGGCCGGTTTTAGAGTTGCCATAACGTGGAGTAGTTCTCTGAGATCTGGCAGGATAAAGGAATTCCAAGAAGCTTCATTTTTGGGAGAACAACCAAGAAGAACTGAGACTGCAGAGGGAACCACACGCTCCGCTGTGGTGTAGATTAGAGGCGGCACCATGGGAGTGACAGGTTGCAGCTCCAGTTCAATTTTCCAAGTTTTTTCAGAGAGGTGCACTGTGAAGTCCTCCCCGCTAGGAAGCGGAGTCAAGGAAGACAGGTTTGGGTTGGAAGTGTGGTTTGCTTGCTGTTAGATGATTTCAGATAGCATCTTGGGTCTGTTTTTAGCGCCTTCCAGCTGCGCCCTGAAATGGTCAGTTTCAGCAATGCAGATTTGTTTATTGTAGGCGCTTCTTATTTTCTTTAGCTGATAGAGGCTTGTGGTGAAAGGCTTCTTTCTCCAGATCCTCTCTGAAAGCCTAAGTTTACGGCGTTCGTCATTTAGTGAATCATCAAACCAAGTTTGAGAGGAATCCTTTTAAATTGTTTCAGCGTAATGGTGTAAAAAATATTAGCCACAGCGCTATTGTAATGATCAGAAAGATCATCCAGGTTGGTCATGTTAGGGGGAGGCTGAAGTCTATTCGTAGTGATGGAAGTAAGAGCATCAATGTTGACGTCTCTCGTTGTGAGACAATTGTTTAGCTTTAAGAGGTTGTCCCTTTCTGCTAGTGGTCTTTTCCAGTATGTGGAAGGCAATTTGATGATGATCCGACCAGTCACAAGGTAGGATGTCCTTCATTGAAATGAGATTGTCTCTAGCAATATTGAGGTCAAGGGTGGCGCCTTTGTTGTGGTTAGCTCCCTTACAAAACTGAGAGAAGTTGAGATCGGAGAGGAAAGTCTTAAAGGAGCTGACTAAAATATCATTGGTGTCATTTCAATGGAGGCTAAAGTCTCCAAGGAAGATATGGAATAGTTGATCCGAATACGAGCTAATAACCTTGAGAAGGCGGGATTTCCGATCTCTTATCTGATCACTCTTGATCTCAATTCCCACCTAAATCGACTGGATCGATTGTTGCCTGTCATAGAGTAAAAAGCAATCCAGTACCAAGTCCAACCCCCAATATTTACACGACTCTAAAGAACCACTTACCACTAATCAGTTTTAAAGTTTTATTATAAAGCCAAGGTTAACTGAAGGTACAAGCATCTCAATATAAGGTTCAAAAGGTATACTGGCACTAATACAAACATAAGCTGTCCAAATGCTCTTAGGCGACAAAAGAATATCACCAAAACAAGTTCAAATATCATTAAGTTTGCAAGAATGGACACAAGTTGTAACCTGTGCGGCATTTACAAAAAGGAAGAAAATTCAGGTTAGACTGTCCCTACACTAGTCTAAGTGACATCCCTACTTAACGAGATCTTAAGCTAAAAAGGTGTCAGCCGTGGTGACTTCCAAAGAAGCTCACTCACTTTCTCTTAGCCTTAGGTGAAATCTATGTATAGCAGTCATACCCTCTCTGCCTACCCATCCGCTCTCTAAGGGTCCTCAGGCCATCTGCTCTAACTCCTCCCCAGGGTGCTGTCCCTAATACAAAATCACAGTTGTGGTTGGAACGCCCCTCTGAGACGCCCCTCACGTACACCTCTCACGTGGTGTCGGTTCTGGCTTTTTCCATACTGGCACTCCTTTGGGCCTCTTGTTAGCGTTGACCTTGCTTCCCAGGCTTCTTCTCCAGCACGCCGGTACCCCCCAGGACATTCCTGAACCCTCCTCCAGGCCTGTGCCTGTCTCCCCGGACAGAGCTCTATTCATCACGCTCTTGATTGGAACCCCCTCGCACCTGCAAACAGACACACACAATTTGGGCCCCAAATTCCAGACTCCCCTTATCTGTTCAGGCCATAAACTTCGAACATGGTCGGCAATTTATTCTTAACGAGACTCGACTTTAACTAACACGTGCAGATCAAAGAAGCCACTTTATCTTTCCAGGCCTACTAAATTTCTTGCAATGGCCTGCACTCAGTGAACCCTTTTCTTAGTCTAAAATAATATTCTAACACATTACACATTGATTATATGAAACACTTCTATAAAACATAACTCTAATATATGATCAATAATATTCTAAACAATAGCAAATCCATGTCATGTGGAAGATGTAAAGGCACGTTTTCGTTCTTCATACATTGCCATGAGGCCTGCACATTTCTACGTTTTGCAGCATTACAATTTCTTCAGTAGCAGCTACATAACATGGAATCTAATAACACTCTAACATTTCTAAACATTACTACATTAGTTTCACACTCTAAAATATGCTCTCTATATTAATTAAACACTCATGAGTATATGCGGTTATATATTTTCGACATTTCTAAATGCTTTAACTGAATTCGTGCAGCTAGGTTGTACATATGGTGCACTTATACATTTTACTCAAATTGCGCTCTCTCAGTTCCCCCCTTTGATGACCTCTAGGGGTCATCACCATCACAACATCAATCTGAAATTGTCAAACAGAACACGTTGCAAGGCTCCCTCTCTTGATCGTTTCTAGAGCCCTCAGGTTATCTTGCATGGCAGCTAGTCTCTATTCCCGCTCTCTCATGGATCTTTGCAACCTATTTGACCCATACCATTGGTACAACCTCACTAACCCCCACAGTATGATAATGCAGATCACTATTATGAGGATAGGCTTTAGTATGTACCAGATAAAACTCTTCCCTAGATTGGCGAACCAACCTCCAACTTTACCCATTCCGTGACCAACCTTTTCCCACACGTTCACCCGTGTTAAGTCCTCAATTTCCTGATGGAGCTCGGTTATATTCTGTATACCTTTCTCAAGAGGCTTTGAATCGTCTGGAATGTAAGTGCAACATTCCTGAACCTTCAAAGCCTTACAGACTCCGCCCTCTTTGGCTAACAGAACGTCTAAAGCAAGACGGTTCTGAAGAACCATTGCCCTTATTCATTGCATCTCTCCTTCCACCAGCATTAATGATCTTGCAGTACTGGCAGACAACCTATCTACGACTGTTGCCAATCTCCTGATTTTGACATCATTCAATAGAAGAGGGAACATAGCACCAAATACGTCTCCAACTATCTCAGCATCTCCTACATCTCGTCTCCCTCTAGCTGGAGTTTTTCCCTCTATGATTTCTAAATCTTTAGCATGATATATTTTGGGGAAGACGATCGCCAAATAACATGAGCCGTACCAATTGTCAGGCAGCTTCACGTAGGCATTTCTCCCACATACAAAATATACATTTGGAATCATTTGCATTCCCTTTAAGAAATCCTTCGTGTAGTATTCTAATTGGAAAGCATGTTCACAACTAACTTCACCTACAAACACATTCTCATAGTAGGTCTTACTCCTGTGTATACATAGCTTCCCTTTCTGTGTTCGATCTAACGCTATTGGACCGTTACTACCCTTCCTCTTGTGTGCCTTCTCCTCCTCGGTCCAATCTGTTTTCCATTGTCCCGACATTTTCAGAATCTTTTGCCTTCTGTAACGGTCATCCACCTGCCCTATAAACTTCTTCTCAATTTCTGACACTTTGCAAGTCAGATTATTTCTACGAGCATGTGAAGTATCTAGGGTATTCCAAGGAATGAAGAATTTCGTTAATCTATCGTCACTCTTGTAATAGTCCCATTTATTCATCTGTTTGTAGTTCGGGACTTCTGGTAGCACTGAATCAAATTTTGAGAAATAGTATTCAAAACTATCTCGTCCATAAAATATGCTAAGCAGTAAACTACATGTAATCCCATAAGTCAATGGAAGATGATGATATCTGATACCTTCGTCTACAGAGGCTGGCATTTGCATGCAGACGTAACAATCCTTAGCCTCCATGACATCAATGTATTCGTATAACAATTTGGCATATGCATTGGATTTGAAATTTCCCTGCGACTCATCCATGTGCAACCTGCGAGCTTCTGCTGCTAGTAAAGCTTTGTCCTTCGCTGCATTGTCCTCCTTTTTACCAGCAGTAGTAGGTTTCGGTGTTATTATAACCTTTGCTTCTGTTGCTTTTGTCTCACTCTCATGTCCCACTATATATGATACAGTAACTACTAAAAGTATAAGAAAAATCACTCCTGCTAAAAGTGTGCCTACTATGCATTTTGCCTTGCGGTTCGGGTTACCGGCCTCCATGTTCTCAAATAGTGTAGTCTCTTTCTAATTCCAACTCAAAAGTCTCTTTGTTCCTTCAACCAGGTTCTTTTTGCATATTCAGTCTTTCTGAACCACACCTGGAAGCTGATAAACCCCTTTTGCAAGTTCAGTCTCTTGAATTTCAACAACAGACAACCCTAGCCCTTCTCCGTCCACTAAATGAAATGTCCCTACTTTCTTCTTCTTCCACTTGGCGCTAGGTTATCCTTTCGATCTATTTTATTTACAAAATGTCCTTATGTATCCACTATGATACGGGTTCCAGCGGCTCTAATAGCGTATTCTAATATTTCTAGGCGAAGAATGGTCTCCTCGCGTTCTGATACTGTTGTGCCAAAAGTTGGAAATTCCACTCTGTTCAAGACCAGTTCTTTTATTTTGCTCAGGTAGGGAGGATTGGGGATATTGAGTGTCAGTAACCCTTCAGCTTCGACTCCAGGCACCAACAACGCCACTTCCACCTTGATGATGGGGTCAGTGCTGACCACTATCACTCCCCTCACTCTCCCGGATCTCTGTGCCCAAGACATCTGCTGCCAGATAGGTCCACTCATGAGTAGCGTATCTTCTGCAAGGCACACGCACCCTCCTTGATCTTCTTAGACCCTCCGCTTCTGAGTCCTGTGCACCTTCGTCCAAGTCTGAGTCTTCGGATATCGTAGCAAGGGTTCTCTCTGGAGTTGTCCTTAGGCTTGGCCTTCTTCTTCTTTCAGGCCAACTAGCCTCTCCACGCCTTGTTCTCCCGCTCCTTGTCCTCGCACTCGACTCTTGATCACTCGCAGCTTGATCAGTGTCTGATTCGTACTCACAGCTACTTTCTCCTTCTGTGGCAACGTCAGTTTCACTGTTGTACTGTCCTTCTTCAGCCTGATCAGACACACTCCCAACTTCCTCTGACACCCCTACAGCTTGACTGGTCCCCTCTGTTGGTTCTCTGTCAACAGCTGGATTTTCATCCGAGAGAGGAGCTGTTTCTTCCAAGGGTGCTGGAACTCTTCGAGTGTGGGAGGCGTGGATCCAGTTGGGCAGACCTCCACACTTAACTGCAGTGTTCGTTACCAGTATGATCTGGTAGGGTCCACGCCAACGCACGTCTAAGCAATTCTTCCTGACGTGTTTCTTCACCACGACCCAATCACCAGGGCACAGGTCGTGGCACAAGTCTTGAGACGATGGAATTTCGGCAGCCTGCACCTGAAGAGACACAGAATGAATGGCGTCAGAAAGTCCCTTACAATAGTCCAGGATCAGATCATCTGTGATATTCAACAATGCTGCAGTTGGGACTGATGGTAGTCTCATTGCCCTCCCCATTAAAACTTCGTGTGGAGAAAGTCCTGTTCTCCTGTCTGGTGTGCTACGTATGCTCATAAGTACTAGTGGCAGGGCATCAGGCCAACTTAAAGATGTCGATGAACAAACTTTGGCAATCCGGGACTTTATTGTGCCATTGATCTGCTCCACGATTCCCGAAGCTTCTGGTCGATAGCTACAGTGCAATTTCTGGTCTATATTCAGGGCTGAGCAGAGCATTTTCACAATTTCGCTGTTGAAATGTGTTCCCCTATCTGATTCCAAGGAGGCCGGCACCCCGAAGTGCGGTACTAACTCCCTAAGTAACAATTTTGCTACTGTGAGTGTGTCACACCTGCGTGTAGGGTAAGCCTCGACCCATCTGGAAAATATGCAAACAATCACCAGAACATATCTGAGGTGATTGCATTTTGGCATTTCAATGAAATCTAACTGCATCCGGTTAAAAGGGCCACCAGACCTTCCAATGTGACTCAATGTAACTGGTGTCCTTTTCCCTATGTTCAATTGTTGACAGGTGACACATCGTTGACACACTGCCTCTGCGGCTACTCTAAACTTGGGGTTGTACCAGGTTTGCCTGAATACCCGCAACATAGCATCTCTGCCTAAGTGTACTGGACCGTGTATTCGCCTTGCCATTGGACTGATTAATTCGTTTGGTAACACTGCCCTTCCGTCTGCTGAAACCCAAAAATCCATTTCACTCTTCACACAACCTGCAGTTTCCCATGTCTTTTTCTCAATGTCGGGTGCGTTTTCTTGTATGCATTTTAACTCATCCCAGGTGTCTACAGTTTCTAACATCATAGTTAATTCTGTCTTTTCCTGTATCCCACTCACTTCCACTTCTGTGAAAGAATATCCTTGCTCTGCACAGTAGCGTGCAACTTCATCCGCATACCTATTTCCTTGTGACACAAAGTCAGTGTTTTTTGTATGGGCTGTACATTTGACAACGGCAATTGCTGCCGGACCTTGTAATGCTTCCAACAATAGGCGTACAAATTCCCCATTTCGAATAGGTGAACCTGAAGAGGTCATGTAACCTCTTTGAGACCACAATTGCCCGTAGTCATGAACTACCCCGAAACCATATTGGCTATCGGTGTAAATGGTGACTCGAATTTTGCTACCTGCTAAACAGGCACGTGTCAATGCAATAATTTCAGCTACCTGAGCGGAGTGTACTCCTTCCAGGCAAGCGGCTTCCACAACTCCGGTAATAGTGCAAACAGCATAAGCTGCTCTCAACTGACCAATATTGTCCCTTACACATGAGCCATCGACAAAGAATATTTCATCGGGGTCAGTCAATGGCTCATCCACAATATCTGGTCTTGGTTTGGTACATAGTTCAGTCACATCAAGGCAATCGTGATCTTCACATTCTTCATCTTCTATATCATTTGGAAGCGGCATCAAAGTAGCAGGATTCAAAACAGAGCATCTCTTAAGGGTCACGTTTTCTGCGGCAAGAATAACTTGTTCATAACGCGTGAGCCTGTTATTGGTCAGATGCTGAGTTTTAGTCCTGGTCATTAACAATTCCACTGAATGAGGTACATACACCACTAACTGGTGTCCCATGACGATACTCTCGCACCTCTCAATGCTGACACCCGTTGCAGCAACGGATTTGAGACATCCGGGCAACGCTGCGGCTACTGGATCTAAGGTAGCCGAGAAGTACGCAACTGGTCTACGGGCATTTCCATGAATCTGGACTAGAACTGACAAAGCACAACCTTCTCTCTCACAGCAGTAAAGTAAGAATGGTTTTTCGTAATCCGGCATTCCCAGAGCAGGGGCACGACACAAGTCCTCCCTCAGCTGCAAGAATGCCATCAAACAATCCTTGTCCCATGGTACCGGATCACTCACCTCCTTGTGCGTCAGCTTCTGTAAAGGTTTTGCTTTCAGTGAAAAGTTAGCTATCCACTGTCGGCAATAACCAACCATTCCTAGAAACATCCTGACTTCTCTCTGAGTCGTGGGCGAATTCATTTTCATGATCGCCTCTATTCTGTCTGGTGACACCTTCCGTTTCCCTTTTTTAATTCTGTGACCCAAGTACTGCACTTCTGTCAAACAGTACTGTAATTTGCTCGGAGACACCTTGTGTCCGTTCTCAGCTAAATGGTTCAACAAGGTGATGGTGTCTATCTTACAAGCCTCCTCTGTTTCTGACGCCACAAGTAGGTCGTCTATGTACTGGACCAGAACCGAGTTCTGTGGCAGTACTAGACTCTCAAGATTTTTCTTCAGCAGCTGGTTAAAGATCGATGGGCTTTCTGTATACCCCTGTGGGATACGACACCATGCTAATACGCGATTTTCCAGCTTAAAAGCGAAAAGAAATTGGCTCTCCTCATCTAATGGGATTGAAAAGAAGGCCTGGCAAAGGTCTATCACTGTAAACCACTCAGCTTGGAATGGTATCTGAAACAATATCACTGATGGATTCGGTACCACTGGACAACATGAAACAACTATGTTATTAATCTTTCGAAGATCCTGCACTATTCTGAATTTCCCACTAGGCTTCTGCAATCCCATAATCGGGGAGTTACAAGGACTACCCATGATTTCCTTCAGTATTCCCTGCTTAATCATGGATTCGATCACGGGCTTTATTCCTGCAATCGTCTCTGGGGTCAACTTGTATTGGGGTGTTCTTGGATATTCAACATTCGGTTTTACCATGATTTTCACTGGTTCCACCCCTTTGATCAGTCCTATCTCTTCCCCAGTGAAATCCCACACTTCAGATGACACCAAACCTCTTAAGTCCCATGGAAGCTCCTCCAACGTCAAGGTAGGATACAGCTCCACGCATACCTGGGAATTTGCAACTTTAAAGTCGGCATCATCGTCGTTAGTCTGTACCTCCACTCCTTGAGGTGTGCAGTATATCGTGCAATTTAATTTGCACAATAAGTCTCTTCCTAACAGACACACAGGGCTAGAATCACAGACCACAAGCTGATGTTCATCGCTGTATTTCCCTATTTTCACTAATACTGGCTCTGTCAGAGGGTTAGTCATTCTCCTGTTTGCGACTCCTACCACTTGTATTGTTTCTCCCGACATTGGCAGACCTGGACCTACTGCTGATCTCAGAGTGGATCGAGTGGCCCCTGTGTCCACCAAGAAGGTCGTGGGACACCCTGCCACTTCGGCCTCCACGTATGGTCCCCTTTGGTCCACCTCTAGAACTGCCCCAAGGGTACAGTCTTCCTCTCTATCCACCCGCTGTCCAGTTAGGGGATCAACATAGTAACACTCTTCTCCTCCTACAAAAAGAGGCATCTGTTTGTAGGTCTTTCCCCCTGTCGCAATTGTAGGTGGTTGAGGGAACTGGGCTCGAGGAGCCGGGGTCCCCCCTTTGACCACCTTTCCCTTGTGCATTGTTGTCCCCTTAGCCAGACTGCTCTGAACTTCTTCCTCCTCTAGTTCTAGTTCTCCATTTTCAGGGTTATAGAGACACTCGCGTTTCCAGTGTCCCACCTGGTTACACTGGTGACACCTGGTTGTCTTTTTCAATGTCGCAATGTCTAACCTAGGTCTCGAATTGGAATTTTCCTCACTGTCCCTATTCTGGTTATTTTGTCTCCTACCCATGGTCCCTGTTCCCTGTTGCTGCTGTCCACCCTTTCCAGCCGACTGCATCTGCACCATCATCAACTTCTCCTTAAGCTTATTTGCTTTGGAATCTATCTCGTCACTGCAATACCTTGCATATCTCAAAATCTCATCTAATGGTTTGTTTTGCCAACAAATTAAATGTTGCTGAATCATCAAGCAAATATCAGGTCTCAACCCCAAAACAAATTTTGACACAAACTGTCCTATGTCTTTGGGATCCATCACATCTAGCCCACTGTACTGTTTGAACGCTTTCAGTAATCTCTCATAATATTCATGAACTGTCTCCTTGGGTTCTTGCCTAGTCCGATCTATTTTAACCCAATCTATGTCCTGCAATGGCACCTTATCTTTCAGCCATGTCATTACCCTTTCGTACTTTTCCATGACTTTTTCTGATGGTCCATTTGTCTGAGTATCCCTCTCCGGTTCGGACGTGGGCCATTCAACACTAACCTTACATGCTGTCCACAAGTCTCCTGGCACTACAATATCAAACAGGGTGTTCAGGTCAACCCACAGTACTTAAGAGATTTTTACGAACCTTTCTACCTGTTTATACCACTCCACGGGGTTCTCCCTCAGCTTAGGAAAAGAATTGGTAAATGCTGCTAAGTCCCCCCTACTCCAGGGCACATGCACATAGCTCCCATTCGCGATTTCTCGCAAAGGGTATGCTTCCATCCTCTGTAGCCCTCCCTCCGGGGACATTCCAATTGTGCTTCGCCTGACAGTCCCTTTCTTGGACCACCTTTCCTCCCATTTATCCAACTCCCTCCATGTTCTTATTCCCGTGATCAGTTCTCTTATGTGTGTCTTTAATCCGATTTTCCTTCTCTCATCTAGATCCTGATCTGAATAATGCAGCCTATGGTTACCCTGCAATGCCTTTGTCCTTGACAGATCCACCATGTACTTGTCTGCCAATTCAGATAGCCTCTCATGTACTGCTCTCGCTTTCCGAGTAATATCCTTTGCTATAAACAGTACCTCATCTTGCTCGTACATGTCAATCCTCTCCAAAGGCAACGTACCATCTATTATTTCATCTAAATCCGATTTTAAACTGGTTACATCAAGCCTTCTTGCTTTTATCTCGGCTCAAAGTATGTCTTTCTTAGGGTGTTCATTGACATCTCTCCCATCCCAGCTCCGAGTCCTACGCCTAGGCTCAGGTGAGTTATGGGGAGTCCTCCCATGTTCCCATCTTTCTAGATCCCATGCTCTTCCATCTTCTCTCGGCGTGTGGTGAAACAATGCTCTATTTCCCACACTTTCATTCTGTCTATTCTGTTTTATTTCTCTAGACACATGATAGGATCCTCCATCGTTCCCCATGCTTTCGCAATTCCCTTGTTGCCTAGTGTCACTCAACACATGATAAGATCCTTCGCAGCTCCCCATGTTCCCACGATCCTGTTCCTGTCCGTGATCACTGGACGCATGGTGAGACCCCTCGCGGCTCTCCATGTTTCCGTGACTCCAATGTTGTCTACTGTCGCCAGGTGCATGGTGAGTACACTTAAAGCTATCCCTGTACTCCTGCGTTCTTCGATCCCCTTCGCTGTGAACGGGGCGAGGCACCCCTCCACATCCTGTACTCCCATCCTCCTGCTCCTGTCTACTTCCACCACTGGTATGGCGGGTAGCTCTTTTACTCTCCTGACTCTTCCCGTCCCACTCTGGACCGCTTTCGCCAGCCCCGCAGTGAGACAGGGTTCCTTTGTCTCGGCTTCCCCATTCAGCTTCCGCTCCTGATTGCTTATTCTGAGTTTCTACAGCATCATCCCATTCCTTCAAACACTCCCTTAACTCCTTAAAGGATTTAGTCCGTGGTCCCCTTAGATCCATCAGCCCTCTCTGACCCCCTTGATCTATGGTGGGATTCCCTGCCGAGTTCAATGGAGTGCTCCAATCTCTTGGTCCTGGCAACTGCCTTTGAGAATTAATCATTTTGTTCCTACTTTCCATTTCTGCTCTCTCCCTGTCCAAGCGTACCTGTTCCTCCCCTCGTGCTCTCTCTGGGTCATAAATCGATACTATAGGACCTATGGTAACAGGTACTTGGAGAGCATCTGGTAATTGATAGGACTTGGCACGCTCTGTTTCTGGCACCTTTTGTACCACAAGCCTTCCGACCACTCTCTGTACTGGGCTAGGTTGAGGTATTTCCTCACTTTTGGTGGGTTCCCAATCCGTTATAGGAAGTGGTCTATACTCCCCTATGCCAACCCTATCTTCTCTTTGGAGCTCGGCACCTTCTATCCCTCTGTTGTACGGAGGTGGTCTGTCTGTCAACAATCTATTTATCAGACTGTCCTCTGTCTCGCTCTCATCATCCTCTTCTGGTGGTCTCTTATCTCCTGTAACCTCTATTACTGGGTACAATTTATTTACTTCAATAGTCTGCACTCTCCATTTTTTGGCTTCCTCATCCCACTTGGCGTCTTGCACTGCCCTTACCGATCGTTTCACCCTTTCTTGACGCCTGTTCTGGTTCCTGTCGTGCGCCGCCCTAATCCATGCATTAAGGGCTTCAAACTGTGTTGGTCTAGTCAGAGGTCTCATAGAGGTCATAACTGCTTTTAGCTGATGCAATACTTCTAATCTAAACGTTCCGTATTTCGGAAACGTCAGTTCCTCATTCCCCTCCGTGATCTTACTCCAATTAGAAATCCACAGTATAGTGTGCAACCCAACATTCGTAGCCATATAATGAGCCGGTGTACCCTCTGGCGGAGCTTCTTCCCCGTCTAACGATTCTCTCTTTTCTTTCTTAAAGATCGCTCTCAGACATTTAAAACATTTCATGTTTGAACTCTATAAGTTTCCTTGATTCCCTTCGTTTGTTTACTTCCTGATGACAATCCACCAATCCGTGCGCGACTCTCGCTAACTGGCCTATCACAGCGCGGCTATACACCAACCGTCCTGTCACAGCGCGGTTCGCGTCAAACAGCCTATCCCAGCGCGGCTTCACACCAACCGACCTATCACAGCGCGGCTCTCTCTGACGTCACTCGTCCCCTTTGCAGCGGTCCCCCTCCTTTCTCAGCTCGCGTCCCGGTCATGCATGCATCCCATTCATACTCTGAAAAATGATTACTTCCGACCAAGCGATCACTTTTCTTGACTGTACGTCCACAGTCTAACTGTAATTGTCACCTCAACTGACGAAACGTCTTCCATAACCGTTCAGACGATCGCCTTAACTGATAGGTTACTTACACACAGTAAACGTCCGTCCAGCGTCCGTTACTCATACACTCACTCTTACGTTCCCCCTATCACGGTCCTGCGGGCGATCAATGGTACCTCATGACCCCCTTCACAATGGTTGACAATTACTCTGGATGTCCGATACACCCGAACCACTTAAGCTCTCCTCTGAACTTAAGATTTTCACCAGGTTGCGCGCGCTCACAACCGTCTCACAATCACACTACAGGCATTCAACTCTGCATGACATTACAATACAAGTACAGCACAAAACACTGCAATCTGACAACGCATGACCCTTTATACTCACTCTCGACCGTTTCTGCTGCTTTTCTCTCTCACACCGTCAGCACCTTCTTCGGCAGGCGATTCTTCTTCTGGTCATCGATCTCTAGGGGCCTTGGGGTAATCTTAACCTAGCCTAGATCACCTTCCTCAAGAAGGCAACCATCTTTCTCTGCTACCAACTGAGAAGGCGGGATTTCCGATCTCTTATCTGATCACTCTTGATCTCAATTCCCACCTAAATCGACTGGATCGATTGTTGCCTGTCATAGAGTAACAAGCATTTACAATGCAATGGTTTTGCCTTTTTTAAAGTTAGAGCTATTGGCATTGCTCATGACATTATTTTGATTTATGTTTTTTAACATAAATAAATGGCATTGTCATTTACAATGCCACTAGCTTTATCTCTCGCAAATTACACACACACAAACACCCACACAGAGCCCCCCCCACACACACACACACACAAAGCCCCCCCCCCACACACACACCCACACAGAGCCCCCCACACACTGCGAGCCCCACCCCACACACTGTGGGCTCGCTGCGAGCCCCCCCGCAGGCAACAGAGGCACGAAAACAGGGTCACAAGCAAGCAACAGGGTCACAAGCAAGCAACAGGGTCCCAAGCAAGCAACAGGGTCACAAGCAGGCAACAGAGGCACGTAAAGAGGGCCACAAGCAGGCAACAGAGGCACGAAAACAGGGTCCCAAGCAGGCAACAGTGGCACAAAAACAGGGTCCCAAGCAGGCAACAGAGGCACGAAAACAGGGTCACAAGCAAGCAACAGGGTCACAAGCAAGCAACAGGGTCCCAAGCAAGCAACAGGGGCACGTAAAGAGGGCCACAAGCAGGCAACAGAGGCACGAAAACAGGGTCCCAAGCAGGCAACAGTGGCACGAAAACAGGGTCCCAAGCAGGCAACAGCGGCACGAAAACAGGGTCCCAAGCAGGCAACAGTGGCACAAAAACAGGGTCCCAAGCAGGCAACAGTGGCACAAAATCAGGGTCCCAAGCAGGCAACAGTGGCACAAAAACAGGGTCCCAAGCAGGCAACAGTGGCACAAAAACAGGGTCCCAAGCAGGCAACAGTGGCACAAAAACAGGGTCCCAAGCAGGCAACAGAGGCACGAAAACAGGGTCCCAAGCAGGCAACAGAGGCACGTAAAGAGGGCCACAAGCAGGCAACAGAGGCACGTAAAGAGGGCCACAAGCAGGCAACAGAGGCACGTAAACAGGGTCACAAGCAGGCAACAGAGGCACGAAAACAGGGTCACAAGCAGGCAACAGAGGCACAAAAACAGGGTCACAAGCAGGCAACAGAGGCACGAAAACAGGGTCACAAGCAGGCAACAGAGGCACGAAAACAGGGTCACAAGCAAGCAACAGGGTCACAAGCAAGCAACAGGGTCACAAGCAAGCAACAGGGTCACAAGCAGGCAACAGAGGTACGTAAAGAGGGCCACAAGCAGGCAACAAAGGCACGAAAACAGGGTCCCAAGCAGGCAACAGTGGCACGAAAACAGGGTCCCAAGCAGGCAACAGAGGCACAAGCAGGCAACAGAGGCACAAGCAGGCAACAGAGGCACGAACACAGGGTCACAAGCAGGCAACAGAGGCACGAAAACAGGGTCCCAAGCAGGCAACAGAGGCACAAGCAGGCAACAGAGGCACGAAAACAGGGTCACAAGCAGGCAACAGGCACGAAAACAGGGTCACAAGCAGGCAACAGAGGCACGTAAAGAGGGCCACAAGCAGGCAACAGAGGCACGAAAACAGGGTCACAAGCAGGCAACAGGCGGATCACTTATAACAAACCAACTCTCCCCTTTTTTCCCGAACTATCCACCACTTCTTGCTATACGCTATTTCAGGCCCCTCATTCTCACGGTCTCTGAACCCCACACTTTTTCCAGTGTTGAGTTGAACATTTCTTCCTCCCATGTACTGCAGAGAGAGATAGCGACACAGGGAGGGGGAGCAGATTAGGGGAGATAGTGACACAAGGAGGGAGAGTAGCACAGGGGGAGATAATGGCAAAGGGAGGGAGAGTAGTGCAGCAGGAGATTGCGACACAGGGAGGAATAGCAGCGCAGAAGGAGATAGTGACACAGGGAGGGAGAGCAGCGCAAGGGGAGATAGCGACAGGGAGGGAGCCGAGAGTAGCACAGGGGGAGATCGTAGACGTGGCCTGGTGATGGCAGACATACCACTTCGGACTCCAGCAGCCAGGTGCCAACCAGTGCCTCAGTGCCACACCCTGCGAATCACTTACTGCCTCCCCGTGCATTAAAGCAATGCGCAGTACAATGCTCTAATATAAATGTCCAAATAAAACATAAAATAAAAAAGGCATCATATTTTAAAGAGTAAAACACCCACAACTCACGTGAACAGACGAGTCTCTCAGACAACCCACGCACAGCACAAGCAGGGCACAGGCATACACAACACACAACAGCACTTACAGGCCCACACGACTTTCAAACACACAGACAGTGCAACACTCGCAGAACATAGACAGACACCACAAAGAACAGCACACCCCACAGACCCACATACAGGACCATCAATATATTACACCACCTGGTGACACGTAGGAAACAGGACATAGACAAAAAACAGCACAAAACACACACAGACAACCCATCCGATTTAGAGGTAGCATATACAGACACAACACAACGAGATGCACACTAGACACACAAATCAGCAACATGATGCAGACCCCTGGTGTACAATTCAGATTTACACAAAACAGAACACACGTAATGCAAAACGCTGGGTGGCACAAAGCTTGTTTCCACAGACACCACTGATGCTGAGACCCCGCCCCCACCCCTTCCCCACCTGGCAGCCTCCATGGTAGGTTCCAGCAGTGCTGGGTGGCACGTGGCTTGTTCCCACAGTCACCGTTGGTGCTCACAGAAGCCCCCTGCCCGCCTCATGTGGTAGGTTCCACCAGTGCTTGGTGGCACAAGGCTTGTTACCACAGACACCGCTGCTGCTCAGAGAAGCCCCCCCCCCAACCTACCTCATGTGGTAGGTTCCAACAGTATTGTGTGGCACCAGGCTTGCTACAATAGACACGCTGCTGCTCAGGCCCAAGGTCACGCGGTGGATCGTCGTAAGTGGCAGCTCACTGGGACTGCTACAGTGAGGGGTGGGCCAAACCGACCCCACCACCGCGGCTAGTGAAGGGGCGAACTGGGCCGGATTTTACCCCTTCTCATAACCACCCCCGGGACGAGAGTTCCGCACATGGTAATCCCGCTTTTATGGGGTTGTGGACGATTTGACGGAAATGGTCCGTGGTCGCTCCTCATCTGCATGGCAGCGGAAGCAGTCACAGCGCAGTGAACTTCCCTAATGGTTGAGGTGAAAGTGCTGTGTCCACTTCCTGTTAGAATGTTCCAGACACTCTTTACCGTAATGTTGCTACACCCCAAGGCTCGAACATTGGCCGAAGATGGGCCGAATCTATTTTGCGGCTAATTCAGCGTTTACGGGTTCCCCGGCAGGCGCAGCATGCACCCCCCTCTTGAATTGCCACCCCCTACCCGACTCGGGGTTGGGGGGTGGGATATGGTCCTCCTCGGTCGTGGTTAACCGGGGGAAGGGAGAGAGTAGCGCTCTTACCTGGCATGGCCGGCCGGCTAGCTGTGCTGGGTGGGCATGATCTTGAGCCCGTTAGCGCTGGGTCGGTTAGCGCTCGATAGTCAGGTGCTCTTCGGCCATCCTGGGTACCTGGTGTGGCCATGATCCACGCAGGGGACCGGGCGGTGCACATGGTGTACCTTTTCTCCACGCTTGGTGCAGCTCTGCGTTCCTCTCCTGACCGAGGCGCCGCTGCCTGGCGCTTTTGAGAGCCCCGTCCCCTCCCTCGGGCTGGTTTGTGCCTCGCTGTGCTGGGGTTTAGTGGTGCATGCTTCATTGCGAGCAATCGGGTGGGGGGGGAGCAGGAACAGACGACGGAAGGCGGGTGCCGGCAATGCCGGACCAGAATCGGGGGCGTTCCCGGCGTCGCGTGACGTCGGCAAAAGCCAAAGAATGTCGGGAACGCCCCCGTGTCTGGTCCGGCATTGACGGACAGGCCCCTCATCCAATGGCTAGGCTCCATTTACGGAGCCAGCCAATGAATGACGAGGGCCGACCCAAAGCACACTACAGTTCTCATCAGGTTTTCGCCTGCGCGAAAAAGATGCGCAGAGCGCATCTTTTTGGCGAGGCAAAACCTAAAAAGCAATCCAGTACCAAGTCCAACCCCCAAGATTGACACGACTCTGAAGAACCACTTACCACTAATCAGTTTTAAAGTTTTATTATAAAGCCAAGGTTAACTGAAGGTACAAGCATCTCATTATAAGGTTCAAAAGGTATACTGGCACTAATACAAACATAAGCTGTCCAAATGCTCTTAGGCGACAGAAGAATATCACCAAAACAAGTTCAAATATCATTAAGTTTGCAAGAATGGACACAAGTTGTAACCTGTGCGGCATTTACAAAAAGGAAGAAAATTCAGGTTAGACTGTCCATACACTAGTCTAAGTGACATCCCTACTTAACGAGATCTTAAGCTAAAAAGGTGTCAGCCGTGGTGACTTCCAAAGAAGCTCACTCACTTTCTCTTAGCCTTAGGTGAAATCTATGTATAGCAGTCATACCCTCTCTGCCTACCCATCCGCTCTCTAAGGGTCCTCAGGCCATCTGCTCTAACTCCTCCCCAGGGTGCTGTCTCTAATACAAAATCACAGTTGTGGTTGGAACGCCCCTCTGAGACGCCCCTCACGTACACCTCTCACGTGGTGTCGGTTCTGGCTTTTTCCATACTGGCACTCCTTTGGGCCTCTTGTTAGCGTTGACCTTGCTTCCCAGGCTTCTTCTCCAGCACGCCGGTACCCCCCAGGACATTCCTGAACCCTCCTCCAGGCCTGTGCCTGTCTCCCCGGACAGAGCTCTATTCATCACGCTCTTGATTGGAACCCCCTCGCACCTGCAAACACACACAATTTGGGCCCCAAATTCCAGACTCCCCTTATCTGTTCAGGCCATAAACTTCGAACATGGTCGGCAATTTATTCTTAACGAGACTCGACATTAACTAGCACGTGCAGATCAAAGAAGCCACTTTATCTTTCCAGGCCTACTAAGTTTCTTGCAATGGCCTGCACTCAGTGAACCCTTTTCTTAGTCTAAAATAATATTCTAACACATTACACACTGATTATATGAAACACTTCTATAAAACATAACTCTAATATATGATCAATAATATTCTAAATAATAGCAAATCCATGTCATGTGGAAGATGTAAAGGCACGTTTTCGTTCTTCATACATTGCCATGAGGCCTGCACATTTCTACGTTTTGCAGCATTACAATTTCTTCAGTAGCAGCTACATAACATGGAATCTAATAACACTCTAACATTTCTAAACATTACTACATTAGTTTCTCACTCTAAAATATGCTCTCTATATTAATTAAACACTCATGAGTATATGCGGTTATATATTTTCGACATTTCTAAATGCTTTAACTGAATTCGTGCAGCTAGGTTGTACATATGGTGCACTTATACATTTTACTCAAATTGCGCTCTCTCAACCTCCATGATTTGCTCTACATTCTACTTCATCATAGTATGCATACCAGTTATGTCACTGGGCGGTCTTATGCTAGACTATGTTTAACTTGCAGTATGCTTGTTACTAATGCTGCATGTCTCAGCGTGAGTCCAAGGTTCTGATTCGTACCAGGGCCATCTCACAGTACATGCAAGCGCATGTAAGTAGTCTGCAGCCTACAGCGGAATGCAGGACTTCTAAAAGTAACACAGCTGGCAGCAGGCTGTTGTTGTGCTCAATAACCCACTGCTCCTCATGGTTGGTGACAAAACATACTATTTGGTGTGCACCGTGAGACTGGCTGGCTGCCATGATGCCACTGTACTTCTGCTGTGGTCTTTATTCTATGCCCTCATTGCATTATTGGATCGTACCCCTATGAGAGCGGGAAAAAACACACATACTCTTGCTTTCTCGGGCCCTACAGTGCATGGAGCCTATTGGTCCTTTCAAATACTCGTGGAGTGGGCTATAGCCCCGCCCACAGCAATACTCTCTCCCTTCGTTCTGTTTGCTGTCTCCTTTCGTCTCCTGTGGAATTGGCAATGCATTAGGTTCTATTTTAAATTATACCCCAAAAGTACCCTGAATCTTCATGTACAGAAAGCAATATTTTATTTGAATATTTTTCACAGCAGCGGTTGTTTCTTTATTGTTTTTATCAACTCCGTAAATAACCCAGATCGCTTGGGTTTACCAATGTTCGGTTTTATAATTTGACTTTTAACGCATATAAGTTACTATTTTCCGTTCTGCATTTGATTTAAAAAGGTATTATACCAACATGATCAGTATTACTTCGATACGGAAATATATGTAGCAATTTCTGTGCAATGACCGCCATCTCGTGGCTAATGTTAAAATTACACTTTGTTAGAAGATTCCTAAACTCTCCAAGATTTTAACTCTATTAGCGATTCGCCGCCCACGGTAAAACAAGAAGATATGCCTCTGCTCAAGGGATGGTAGCAACAATTTGTAAATATGAAATACCATATACGTACTAGAACAACACCGTAAACGATTAATATATGTATTTTTTACACATTTAATTCTTTGGGTATTTTATGAATGGCATCGTACAGGCAGGGCCGGTCCTAGGACTTCTGGGGCCCCGGGCGAAAGGGAGGATGTGAGGCCCCTCTAATTTGCATGTAACATCACAAGGATTGACATCACAGAAAGTGACATAGCAGAACTATTGATCTTATTTGGCTTCACTGAAGAGACCTAATGTGGATATCAGTAACATGGACAAAAAGATAAATATACAGATGGAATAAGTCCATATATTTTAAAACTGTATGAAATGGATTACATTTGTCACATTGGATGGAAAAGCTAGGTGCAGGTCTCAAAATAATGGATATTTTTTACTCCATGTTAACTGATTGTTTCCAGATGAGCGCATGATAAAAATCCCACAGCATTGTAGAAAATAAATTGAATGGCATCACTGGGAAAATGTTTGCAAAAGGGAATATATAGCAAGATTAATTTGAGTTCAGATACATGTATTTTTCATTTTACTTTGAAAGCTATGTAATTCACTGACCATAACACAAAAGGGCAGCTGAGAACCAAGAACCAGTGCTTTTGGATTTAGAGTACAGAATTATTCACTTTTCCTCACAAGGCTTGAGGGGATGAGAGCATGGAAAACAAGTGAGCAGATCTACATTTCTTATAAAAAGCAGATAAAAGGAAAGATTGCAATCAAACAATGAAGATAGAGTAACTCCAACATTCTAGATTATTCTTGTTGAGTGGCTCCCTGGTATTGATTCATTAGGAAAGGTCTAGTATCTGGGTGTGTTTAAAGTAAAGGTATGCTGTGTAGATTCAAGGGGTTTTCAAATCAATGTTTTTGATTTGGTATTAAACTGTAGGAAGTGGTACTGGCCGGCTTTAGCGCTGGTGAAGCACTGTGCGACAATGTTTGTTGGTGCCCTCCAATGACGCCCTCCGCTACAGATTCCCTCACTAACACCCTTTAGCAGTGCCTCTCAAGTCTCCATAACCATACTTTCGCTCAGATGCATTTAATTTGATTTACAGTGCCACTGATACCAGTGTAGAGTGTCAGAGCACTTTTTCTTTGCAGAGTTTTATATAGCGCGGGTATCAGAGCACTTTACATAGCACCAGTTACGTTACATGAGGACACACATTCATTTTTGTTAGGCAGGGGGAGATTAAGTGATTTGCCCAGAATCACAGGATGTTTGGCATTGTTACCGAGACTCGAACCCAGATCCCGAGTTCGAGCGCCCTAGCTGTTAGGCCAATTCCTCTCCCCCACTTAATATCACATACATTACACAGAGACAATCAATCCTATGTGTGTAAATCACTCTATAGGAAATGTTACGTACAGCAAAGGACTCGCATGACAACACATGACAACCATACTAGTAGAAGTATAGTTTAATAGTGATTGGTCAGGAGAAACACAAACTATGAATTTAGAATGTAACACCATGGTTGAGGGTTCTCCTTAATAACCAGAATTGATTTCTACCTAAAAGGACCCATTTTGCAACATTAGGATAATCATAGACTGAGGGAAAAACATAATGCTCTAATTTATACCTTGCAGTTTGCATCAAGCTCTAAGATGACAGTTAACAGCTCACTGTTCTTTGTTAGGATTTTGACTTATAAACTGCAACAAACAAAAGGCTCTCTCTGACAAAAGCAGTAACCCACTGACCTATTTATATTATGTGCACTTGATGTTCTGCATAGTACGTGTTCTTTGCAGCAGGCACATTAACCGTCTGTACTACCTTTCCACGAATCAAAACTTCCACTTGACAAAACTCTATCTCTGACTAGGAAGAATATTAATCACCGGAGTTATCATGAAATTTTTATTGTTGCCGGAAATTGCTGGAGGCCAGGAGGAGGCATTAAGTGTTTTTAAAAACATAATATACCTGCAAACATGACACCCCATCCGAAGTCAGCGCCAGGTGCGATTGTACCGGTCGCAACGCCCTAGAGCCTCCCTGCTCAAGGGTCCTCTGACCTCAGTGACAGTCATAGTCGCATTATGATGTGCTGCTTCGTAGGCCTCCGTGCAAAACTGGAGGTGAACTTCAGTATGGATTATGATTGTCAGACTTTCAAGGTTAACCCATGCTTGCCACTGTTAGGGTCCACCTGCTGGTGCTAAGACACCAGAGCTTCTAAGGTCTTGCAGGGCCTTCGACAGTCTAGCATGGTAATGTGCTCCCTCAGGAGAGTTGTTTAGCTCTAGCAGACAGGTCATGAAGGCTGAACTTGGTTCCCCATTTACAAATTCAGCAGCTCTGGCCATAGTGCCACATCTTCTCCCCCACTGAACGCCGCTCTGCCCCACTGAGAGAAACTCGCACTGCTTTCAGCTACAACCCAATTGTGCCCTGCTATAAACACCTGGTTTTGACTCAATTGAAATTATGCACTAGACAAGAGTAATATGCTGCTGAAAAAAAATAAGTTACAACATCCTGGAGAAAGCAAACACTCAAGGGAAAGCAAGATTAAGAAACACATGTGAAATGTAAGAAGGAACAACATAGTTAGTTTCCTTAACACTTTTGCACTTATTATTCAGAAATCAGTGAGTGCTTTTGCCTGAAAAGTTAAGGATGTGACTACAAGTCCCAGAAAGTACATTTTGTTATCCAATCCACCCTTCAAGCAGGTATTTCAGTACCTCCAGGAGTGTTGCACTTCTCTACCGGGGAAAACCATGTTGCTCAAAGAAAGACTAGAAAACAAAAATAGCGCTTCACTGGTAAACTCTGTAATGTGGTGCTAATGTGTTTGGATTTGAATAAAATCAATCCGGCCACTTTGCAACCCACTGTGTCTTGCTTTATTTGGTTATATTTCCCATCTTGAAACTTATTTCTCTCCGTCCTGAGACTGCACTTTGGAATAGAAAAATTTCTAAAAAAGACGAAATTTCCAGCTAAAGTGTTTTTCTTTTTGGATTAATTTCACGGAAGAACAAATAAAGAAAAGAGATAAGAGGAAGTGATACCCATTTCTTGAAGTTACGGTTTTCAGTAAGTGCGGAGGAGCAAGACAGACAAAGAGTAAGAGGGGGGGGGGGGCAGCTGCCAGCGGCAGAGCGAAGTGGGCACTGTCCTTGTCCTCTCTGGGCAAGAAGGAAAATGACAGTCTGACCTCCCTGCCCCGAACAGCCAAGCCTTATCTATAGGCTTTGGCTATTTCTGCCATCCTGGGAGGCGTGTTTAAAATGAAAAAGTATGGGGAACTAAATATATTAAATTAAAGAAGTAGGGGCATGCCACCAAGGCTCTAGACATGAGACCTAAAGACAGGCAAAATACTTCGAAGTAAATCTATAGGCAATCATGACATGCCTGGGGCTCATCTGCTCTTAGCATAGCAGCACTACAAAATGGGTACAAGGCCCAGGGAAGGGGGCCCCCCACACCTGGGCCTTGCAGCTCCTCCGGCGAGTAGAGGCCCAGGGAAGGGGGCCCCCCACACCTGGGCCTTGCTGCTTCTCCAGCGCTTAGAGGCCCAGGGAAGGGGGCCCCCCACAGCTGGACCTTACAGTGTACTCAAGTGTTTTGAGACCATGGGAAGGGGGCCCCCTCTCCCCTGAGCCTCGGAGCAGTAACGAGCAGGCACATTTCCATTAAAAAACAAATCGGTATCAGTGATGCGATCTGGCTGCTCCCTCCTCCCCTCACCCACCTCTCCTTATCTAAACAAAGGGGCCTTCTGTCACCTAGAATGGCCGGTACTTAACAGGGGCGCTGCGCCGTCCCGCACTGTGAGTTAACATAATTGCTGGCCCCTTCCCATTATGTTTGTCTCTTCCCCCACTGCACCCCCTGGAATGCCACCACTACCTCACCAGCAAGATCAAGGCACCTCTTTTTGTAATATGATAGTGTGGGGCATGGGGCCTCAGAGGAGCAGCGCGGCTAACTGTAGAAGTGTGGCCTTTCACACGGATGCGGTGGCCCCCCGGTGTTTTAGCTTAGCGCGAGGCCCTGGGCAGCTGCCCACACTGCCCATGCCTAGCGCCGGCCCTGCGTACAGGCGTACGCTTGCTTGACCATCAAAATCGTAAACTTTTGAGGCAATGCAGTTTACACAAAGTGGGAAATCATTCAGGATAGATATTGACACGCAGCATCAGTCACATACGACGTAATAGATTTATCAGGCTCAGTGACCCATCTCCTGGGTGTCCAAGACAGAGTATTTTGTACGTAACGAAGTGTAACTAACCCATTGGTCTTCCCAACAGGTGAACGTTCAGCGTAGGCGCTATATTTGCGTTGGCAATAAAAAAAAAGGTCTGAGTAATAGCCCTGTTAAACTTTCAAAGTAATAGCCTAGAAAGGCAGATAGTGTTGGGGTATTACGTTATGAATCGTACAATAATGTGTGTGTTATACCAGCCTTTAAGAAATACACAGGTGTGAATGCAGGCAGAAAGCACATGATTTTAAGATGTGTGTGTCAATGTAAGTTTATTGTTTTAGTGAATTAAAAAAATCACAATTTGCATACATACAATATTAAATTACAATATCCAATTAAAATGACTAAGAAGCCATATTTTACTGTCCTATTAAAATTGTTTCCAAAAACACAGGATCCACTCCATAGAGAGGGGACGGGGGAAGTTAGTTTTAGTCAAGAACTCGTAGGTTGAAACTGCATGAGCAAAAGGAGGTGTTAAAACCGAATGCTGAGTGTTTAAAGTGCGTTGTGCGAGAGTTTGGCATAGTTCACAAAGAGAGCTGCAAATCCAAGGACACTTCGGTTGTTGCAGTGCTGGACTGTTTCACTCAAGGTAGGCCTTGCACCTCCCCATGCACCCGTGTGCAAAAGGTCTCCTTGAACTAAAGTGCATAGATAGGACAGGCAGTGAAGTGGAGAAGTGTGGCTCACTGGTTAGAGGAGGCAGACCTGGACCAGGGTTCAATTCCCGGCTCGGCGGGGTTTTGAGTCCTAAAATGTCCATGGACTCGACAATTCTCGCTTTGGTGCCTACTCTATTCACGGGTTCACACTCTGCGACTCTGGGCAATAGCTTGCTTAATCTCCACAACAGCCCCTCGCGGCGGGATGCCTGGCTTTCACCTTGCGGATACCCTGCAGGGGTTATCTCACAGGGGAATACCAGGACGGGTTCCCTAAGCAAGCGCTTAGAAACCGCTCGGTGATTTGCGCTATATAAATTCCTGTACATTTACATTTACATTTACAGTGAAGGAAAATTGTGTTGTATAGTGCATAAAGTTATTTCACTCAGAGCTGTCTCCTTGATATTGCAAGAAGAATAATAGGATTGTTGAAAAAGGAAAAAAAATAATTCCCTCCCTCCACCCCCAAGTTATACTGACAAAGTGCTTAATTCAAAGCAAATAAGCTGAACCGCTTGAAGGTGGTATTGAAATGTAACTACAGATGAGTGGCGGGGTGCAAAGTCTTTGCCCTCCCTGCTGGAGAAGGGTGGCCCCAGGTGTTTTACACTGTTAATTGCTCAAATATTCAAATATCATTCTTGTGTCATTCTGCTGATTACCACTCTCCCGCATCCATTGCCACATGTAGACCAAAAACCTCTTCCTGCACCATTATCTCCAAATCTTTATTTCGATCAGATGATCATAAAAGATGTACAAAATTTACCACATCAATTAAAAATCCGAAATATCAAATGTCATTAACATAAAATACATTAGGGATTAAAAAACTAGTAAAAAATGGTGCCAGTTAGTCAAGGGATGAAAGTTTGTCAAGAGTCTCCGACCCCGTTTATCAGTCGGGTGCGGGCATACCACATTGCAGTTAAAATTTTTGCCATGGCGAACACAATTGGCGGGGATAAATCAGTCTTTAAAACTCTGTATGCGGGTAGGAATGTTCTAAATCCTAAGTTTTTGAGGAGGGGGACAAGCCAGTGTTTCCTACTTTTCCGGTAGGCTCGACAAAAGAAAACCGCGTGCACATCCTTTGTGTGGGCACATGCAGGGCATGTCTCTGTGGCAGGCCGACAGGACCATACTTTGGTAAAAGACCTGAGAGGAAGGGTCCCATACCTCCACTGCAGGAATAGCTTCCTTGTTAGAGTCGGAGTCATACCATCCAAAACGCATTCAAGGTTATACGAGTCTTTAGTTTTAATGAAATGGTGTGTTAGGGAGCCTTCACGAGTGCTATCCAGAGCTCGAAGAAGCATGTGGTCATAATACGCTCTGGACAGCACTTTCCTCGGAATCCTATTGCTTGTGCTTTCCGGGTCTGACCATAATTCTGGTAGTCCAAGGGAATCACAAGTTCTCTTGATGTAGTTTAACCAGGGCGTTTTGGAGGCATTGGGCAGGGATGGAAATTCCTGTAGCTCGGTTCTATAGGTGGTGAGATTTTGACTGCTCCAAAGACGGCGCCAAAAAGTTAGTGGTTTGAGCCCTAGTTCCTCCGTAATGGGCCTCAGACCCAGGTCCAGTCTCAGGGGCAGGAGTGGAATGCTTAAGGGAAGGGCTGTCAGCTGCCTAAGGAATTTGTTTTCTGTGGTCAGCAAGTTATGTGACAGGATGTGGCCCCACAACTCTCCCCCATAGGTACCTCCCCCCCGCGCCTGGGCTTTATAAATTTGGATTGCAGGGCCGAGTGGGCGATATGGTGACTTACTCGCAATTCTCGAAATGCCTCCCGCCCTCTGGGCCAGTTTCATGTTAGCTTTTGTCCGGTGTGCCCCCCACGTTAGATTTTGGTTTAGGGTTAGGGAACAAAATTCCTGAAAACCCATCCAACACCCGCTGTATGCCCATCGGGGATTTGGACAGCAGCAGGGTGTCATCCGCAAACATAATTGCGGGCACCCTGCTGCCGCTCAGTTTTGGGGCGTCAATGTTGGCAATCCTTGTCAGGTGCGCGATTTCCCCGTTCACAAAGAGGCAGAACAGGGTCGGTGCGAGCACACAACCCTGTCTCACCCCTCTGCGAACGGGGAATCTTTCAGTAAAGTTGCCGCTTCTCCCGCACCTGACACGTGCGAAGTTATTGTGGTGTAGTTTTAACAGGATAGCAAGGATGTCTTTCGAAACGCCTAAGTCCTACATTACCTTCCACAATTTTGATCTTGGCACCAAATCGAAGGCGGCACATAAATCCACAAAAACCGTGTACAAAGTGCCGCCCTCGATCAGTGCGGTCCTCCAGTAAATAAGGTTTAATTGGAATATTTGATCAATTGTGGACACTCCCCTCCTAAATCCCGCCTGGTATGGGCTCAGGGTATCAGTCTCCTCCAGCCAATTCTGCAACCGGTCCAGTATTAGCCTACCGAAGAGCTTCTGTGATACGTTGATAAGGCTTATTGGACGATAGTTGGATGGAAGCAGAGGCGATCCCTTTTTAAATATTGGAACCACCTCTGCACCCAGCCAAGTATCCGGGACCTCCATTCCCTTAAGGACCGCATTGATTATCAACAGGAGATAGGGGGCCCATACTCCTGGCTCCTGTTTGAATAGGTCACCTGGCACCCCATCCAGCCCCGGGGCTTTGCCTGTTGACAACCCTGCGATAGCTGCCCGAATTTCTTTTTCAGTGAACGGTTCACCCTACGGGTCACTCGCTAAAGTGCAGGGGGGGGACTCAGGGCCTCATCCTCTAATGCATATAAGGACTGGAAATGGTTTTGCCATATGCCCGGGGCAATATTGGGTTCAATTGCCGAAGGGAGATCTTCTGATCCGTTATTAACTACCCGCCAGAAGTTGCGAGAGTCTCTGGTAGCTAATGCGCCAGAGAGTTCCTCCCAGTGTTGTTGGTCCCATTCGGCCTTGGCGTTTGCCAGCAGTTTCTTATATGCCCTTCTTCTGGCTTGTATCTCCTCCCGGCTTCTACACGCCTTAATTGCGAGTAGAAGTTCTCGTTTGGGGTTCCGGCATGTGGCATTATACCAGGTCTTCTTGTGTATCCCGCTAGTTCTACCTGCACCATTTACAAAAAGATCTAAATCCATGGTGTTTATTAGATCTTCATGCGTTCGCCATAGCTGCTCTCTATTTTTTTGGTTGCTAAGTTCCTCCCTAAGAGCAAATGCCTTTTCCAGCACTGGGATAATTCTGGCATAGAGCCTGGGTAACTTATCGCCACTTGTGACCAATTTTCCCCATCTTACTCTCCTTCTGTTGTTCTCCAGGAGTAGCCCTGTCTTTGCCCTTTGTTCGTCCTGTCCCATGTTCTCATTACCTGGCATGGCATATTCAAGTTCCAGGACGCTATGGTCACTGTCCAATCTTTCAATTACCCTAAATCGTTAATTCGTGACCAGGTTGACAATTGGACAATTGGACTAGGACGTAATCCAATCTTACTCCGGTGGGGAACTGTGGTCTTTTAATTCCTCTCAGCATGTCTGTACCTTTATTAATCTGCTAGACCTCACTTCAGGAGGAGTGGCTTTGTACACTAATTGTAACTTTCCAGCTATGGGCACCAGCCACATTCCAAAATCCTCAAATACCGTATCCAGCTAACGCTCCCAGCAACCCACCGACAAAGCTATGGAGTTTATTCCTTAATGCTCACTTCCTTGTTAAACATGCATGGGAACTAGCCAATTTGATTGAGAGTTAACAGTTTGAATAGCATTTTTATTATGGAAACCTGAACTAATGAATCCTCTAATACTGATCTAATAGTATCAACCCCTTCAGGTTACTCTCTTTACAGACTAGATCGACCCATCAAAAAGGGTGGTGGCCTGGGCATTATCTTCAGAGACTGGCTAAATATCAGATTTGAACCCACATCAACTCTGGACTGTCAACCGATGCTGATCACTCTGGATTCTGGATTGTCGAATCCAGGGTGGTCAGAGTAGACTGTTATTGGTGTGAGAGAACGTGACAAGGGTTTTTGATCTATCGCTCAATAAACTTCACTTAATCATCCTTCTGCATGGCGTCTTAAAAGTGGCGACAGAGGATGGGAATCAATATGCAGGCAAAACGGCATGAGGATTGCAATTGGAAGATTGTAGCGAGCAGGCAGAGTTAAGTGCAACTCCTTGGCTATCGGGTCGCAGAGACCAAGCGGCTCCTCCCATGCAGTGAGTCTAGCTGTATGGTCCCAGGTGTTTGGTGCAGTGTTCATTTTTGACTAGTGTGTGCTGCTGTGGTTGAATCATTTGGGCTAACAAGCGCCATTGCAGAAGACATGAATTGAGTATCTGTGGCACGAGGAACAAGAGTACGTTAAATTACCGCAAGGCAGCAGCATGGAGAAGAACTCCATAGACGGCTGTGTGGGAGTCAGGAACGTGGCGTGTAGGAAGCTGAAGCTCCAGGAGCGACAACATGACGTGGTACCACAACATATTGCATCACGCACATTACAGATATCCTTTGTAAGCAGGGTAATCACGGAGATATGTGTTGCTACAGGGAGACAATACCATTGGTACGGCACCAGTACAGCGAGGTGCGCATGGCTCAATTGACGGCTGTTAGGAGGAGGGACCAAACATCCTTTGTCAACAATTCTCGAACGGTGAAGGGATAAGTGATGGAAATCACCAGTGTACTGTTACTGTGCGTAATTTGGTAGTTGGCTTAATAATGTTCAGTCTAGCACTTTTGGCATATATTACATATATATTATTAGCAATTAACATAGTGCACATTTAAAGTTGAAGTATATAGATGTGTAATCAATAGCTGCTCCCTCCCAAGTTTTTACAAAACCATGGGGTTCCTTCTAAGGTGTGGGAACATTGATGTGATTCCTTAAAAAACCTACCTAGAGGCAATTGGGGGGAATCTTTTGTGTCATCATGAAAAGTTGCATTATTGAAACACAATTTAAGTGTGAAGGGCAGAAAGGTTTTAAAAACCATACACAAATCTGTCAGGGCAACATACTCTAATCAAGAAGGAGACTTCTTTTGATGAGTATGTTGAGGTTATGGAAGCACTGGAGGACAAATACGGGAAGAAAATCAATATAGAAGTGGAAAAAAACAAGTTTTGTTCTAAAGCTCATTGCAAGGGGAAACAGTGGAGCAGTATGTAGCTGTGTTAAGAAGTTTAGCTTCTATCTGTAGATTTATGGACTTACACGTGGAAATAATTAGAGAACAGAACTAATAACATTAAGATCCGAGAAAGGTCATCAGAGCTGGAAGATCCTTCTTTACAAAAGACTATCGATGTTTCTAGACATGTAGAAAATACATCTAGCTATGGCAAAGAACTTACGGTGGATCAAGTCAAAGACAAAGGTGCACTCAACAATGTTGAACGTTGTCCAGAAATCAAGAAAAGTAGTTGAAACTCCTTCAAAAGTGCCACCAGTTGAGGACAAACGAATGTGCTATAGATATGGGAGCTTTAAACTTACAGCGGATTCAGAAAGGTGTCCTGCTGCAAAAGCAATCAGTTTTAAATGAAAAAGTTAGGACATTTTTCATGCATGTGCAAAGCAGGTGGGCAAGATGGTTGGGAATTTTCAGTGAATGTTGTTAACAAGTATTCGGCTGAATATTCAGAGGAAAATGATAGAGTTGAAGTGCTAAATGAGAATGTAATTGAAGGAATAAGGGAAGGTGTAGTCCATCCAAATGAACTATGAAGATTACTGGGACATGTGTGTCTATTCGGGCAGACTCGTGCTCCTTGCATACGGTTATTAACATACAAGTGTGGGAAAGTTTAGATGAATGCAAATTGTTTCCATCAGACATAGAGCCTGAATGATGTTGTTTTGTGAAGCTTCCCTTAGTGGGATACTTCGATTGTAACTTATCTTACACGGATGGGAAGATATGTGGGCGAGTGTATGTTGTGGAAAAAGGGAGATCTGGTTTGCCTGTGCAACTGTCATCTAACCTTTTAACCTACACCTATATTATCCTACAGTTCAGTATCCACCCAAATACATATCCATTTACCTACTTGTATACTTCACATTACCACACAACATTGTTTTAAAGTCAGACCTATATTCATTACCAGTGCTTGCTTGTTTTCTGTGTAAGCAAGGAAAATACATAGGTATAGTATTTATAGTGTACCTAGTGGAGAAGTGTGGCTCAGGGGTTAGAGGCGGCAGACCCGGAAGCTGAGATCGGCCCTGGACCAGGGTTCAATTCCCCGCCCCGGCGGGGGTTGGGCTCAATAATTCCACGGACTCGATAATTCTCGCTCCGGTGCCTACTTGATTCACGGATTCACACTCTGCGACTCTGGGCAATAGCGTGCTTAATCACCACAACGGCCCCTCGCGGCGGGATGCCTGGCTTTCACCTTGTGGATACCCTGCCGGGGTATCTCACAGGGGAATACCAGGACGGGTTCCCTAAGCAAGCGCATAGATGCCTGCGATGTGGGCGATTTGCGCTATATAAATACATGTACATTTACATTTTTACATTTACATTTACATTTACTGGTGTTAGGAGGGGAAGGGTGGATGAAGAGCTTGCTGAAGGGCTGTTTTTAGTACAGATTTTTTTTAAAGATGCTTATTGAGGCGGGGTTGGGGAGGTGGTTATTAATTGAAGGAATATAAATAAATTCTTGGATTTCTTAGAGGTAATGAAAGGTGTTCTGGAGAGGTATCTGCTTTTTGAGTTATGTAGATAATCCTAGCGGTCTTGAGATCTTCGATTTCATTTCTGGCATCAAGTCAGTAATCAAAACACGTGACCCGAAAGTTCAGTAGCATCTTTGGGCTGTAAAAACTTGTACATTACAGGAAGTGACAATAACAGTACAAAGTAGTGAACTCTTTAGGATATGGGTCTGTTTTATATACAGCAAGCAATATAAGGAGTATAAGCGAAGACTGTGGAGTTTACTATGTGAAAAAAAGTGGAGACAAAGTATGACAATTATGTCAAGCATAAAGGCAGAGTAACTGAACGTGAAAAGCAAATTATAAAAATAAAGCGGCTAGTAAGGCAGGTAATTGGAGAAATGTTATAAGAGAATGTTATACACAGGTGGTCAGAACTACTTGCAAGTGGATAGTACCCAGAGTGAAAATAAGAAAGAAAGGCTTGTGTGTTATTTATGCAGACATCAAAGGCTGTCATTGAGTGGACCTGAGTAAAAGAATGTTGATTGATGCTATATCTCCTTAAACTTTTTCATTGTGGTTGCCATGTAGCATATTTCTATTTTGGTTACACAAATGCCAAACTCGGAGGCAAAAATTGTGAGTTCAAAGGGAATTTGCATATATCTGCCACGTGGAAGATGGTCTTGATGTGGGCTCATCTGTTGAATTTTAAAATAGTGCTTAAATAACGCAATAGAATATGGGTGTTGGTGGCAGCAGTACATTTGGAAAACGACACCGCAAGAAGATTATTCCGCTCAGTATTTAATGATTGTGTTGAATGGTTTATGGTACAGAACTACAACTTCTAAAGACAATGTTAAGTGTTTCAGACCAAGCTGGAGTGGTACAAGCTGATTGGCCATTCAAGCTTATTGTGTACTCTGAGTAGCTCGCATTATTGTTCTTGTTATGTAAGCCAATGGGAACTCCAGGATGTATGTAGATGTCAGAGTTCCATATTAAAGCCTCCAGCTAGCCCACAATCTCATTTAAATACATTGCTGGCCCAGTGTGAAAAGGAGAAAAGATGTAGGGGCACATGCATCAAGCCTGCATTTTGCGATTTCTAAATAGCAAATTTTATCCTTTCGCTATTTAAGAAATCGCAAGTGCAATGCACGTAGGATTTGCAAAAAAAATGTGATTCCTTAAAATGTCTTAATTGCGACTTGCAAATTGCGATTCTCAATTAAGGAATTGATTCTCTTTCATTCCTATGGGCCCATAGGAATAGATGGAATTTGCATGAGCAATTTGCGAGTACTACATAGGAACTCGCAAATTGCGCATGCCATTTCAAGGGTTCAAAAAAGATAACCTGTTGCACCTCTGAAATTCCCCTTTTTCCACATGTTGCGCAAACACATGCCCCAAGCGCATGTGTGTGTGTAAAATGTGACTTTGAAAAACGCACTTCAGTGCATTTTTTAAAGCAATCGCAAATTTACCATCAACTTTAGTTTGATGGTAACTTGCGATTCCTAATAGCGAAATCGCATTAATTCTTTGCTTAATGCATTGCATTAAAGGAATCACAATGATGCATTCCAAATGCAAAAATAACGGTCGCAAAGCGGCAGATTCTGTGAATCTTCCCCATTGCAACTGTTTTTTGGTTTGATGCATGAGGCCCGTAGTATATTAAAAATGTCCTTTAGTTACAAGTCCACAGTATTGCTTCTTTCCACCAAAGGCATAACATCCTTCATTGCACCGTTTGGGCCTTTCAGGTATGCACATTTGCCACTTGGCTTCTCATTTGCATTGAGCATATCATTCATAGATTTTCTCTTTAAGGCTATTCCCTAGAACACAGATAATCATGCACTTTATTTGCAGTAAGTACAAAGTTTGTTTTTCCACTAAAAATTAATTTTTCTTTTTTTTAATTTCCAGATATTTATTGATAGAGACCCAGCAGCATTTGCACCTATTTTAAATTTTCTCAGAACAAAGGAACTTGATTTGCGGTAAGATAATTTTTTTTCTTTTGCATGATATTTAGTGATGCATAACCTGTGAATTAAAGAAACTTAAATATATTTAAGGTTGCAGCTCCTCCATAGCCTTGCATGTCATGTCAAGCATTGATGGTTTTCATGGTTGATTCATAAGACTACAATGTTACCATACAGCAAATAACTTGCTCCCATTCAGTAGGACTATCTCCTAGACCCTACCTCTTTTCATCACCCAGTATGTGTTAATTCAGTTTTTCTAATGCATACATCTAAACGCAGATTCTTCATCTTGTAAGTACTCCCAGCTGCCAAATTGGGTCCAGAGATTTTCTCTGCATCGCTCCTGTGCTTCTTTAGGTTGCGTCATGCAGCTCAGCATCAGCTTCGTCCCACCCTGGAAGGGAAACTGTAGCCTCATATATGCATCACCCCTGCATGTGACGTCAGCTCTTTTCTTTCCATACATTTGGAGACTGATCCGGAGCTTACTCACTCATCTTTTTCTTGTCCTTTTGTCAAATATATTCTCTCAGTGTGCAAGGAATTATATCCCCTCCGAAAACTACAGGATTTAAACCTTGTACAGCCTGTCACAAGCAGATATCTGTGATAGATCCCAACAACGTATGTCTCTGATGCCTAGGGTCTTCACATGACTGCAGGTGTTTCGGGGACTGCACCTGGATGAATCTGGGGCCAGGAATCCTTGCTGTACCTTTTTTGAACACTGTCAGAAGGTGCATAAAGGCCAGCCTCGGTCGAAGTTAAGGACACAGACCCATTCCATCGAAAAGTCCTATTCACACTCCAAGTCATCCAGTAAGTCCAAATCAAAAAACAAACACAAGAAGTCGATGGGTCATTCTCCCTCATCCTGGCACTCATCAGAAGTCGCAAGGATGTCAAGCTGCCTCCCAGTCTCCTAGCAAGGAACAAATTCTACAGCTCATACCAATGCAACACAAATGGAAAGGGTCCATCGGCTATGCTGCGACAAGTATAGGTTTTTGGGGAAGCATTGTTGCACGTCTTTGTACTCCAAGTATCCAAGGTAGCCTCGAGATGGGCTACCGTCAGTGAATCCCTCTTTGACGCCATCTGCACTTCATGACTCTGCTGAGAGATCTACCCCGATTTCAGGACAAACGCTGAGTCCGACTTTGAGTCTGGTGCCACAATCCTCGCCTGCCATTTGTATATCAAAAGATGAAGAACTGATTGTTTTAACGGAGTAGGAAGCCAACCTGACATTACCTCGACTGAAGAGGCCCCTTTCAAAACCTCTAGCGCAGCCAGTCCAACATCATTGTGACTAAGATAGAACTCTGTCTTGACCTAGAAAGGTACTTGGCACACAGACAACACTAAGGTCCGCGTCCACAGCAACATCCCCTGTCCTTTGGAGGCTGGGATCGGGGATGCGGCTGACAATGTCTACGTTCTCTGTGGCAGTGTACTGCCCAGTTGCCCACAATTCCCACTACTGCCACCAAACCACCTTAGCTTGCCCTCCGCAGTACATGATCACTGTATTGGAGCCAGGATAAAATATTACCTCCATGGTATCAGAGCATCACATACCACAGATAGGTGCCTCAAATACTCCAGCAAGGCTATGCCCTACCATTCCTTTTGGACCCACTGGCTATTCAACCCACATCAGACCGACTGTTGACGACCATTTGTCCATTTTCTGCCGGTAGGACGATTTCCTGGTGCCTAAGAAGGATGGGGACCTTTGTCCTATTTTAAACCTTTGTCTTCTCAATTTCCTCCTAATAAAGGACAAATTCAAACAGTTCATATTGGCCCACGTTCTGTCTGCCATGTATCCAAGAGAGTAGATGGTAGTGCCTGCCATGCAGCAAGCCTGTTTTCACATCCCTGTGCTGCAGGTTCACAGGCATTACCTGCCGTTGAGGTTGGGCCAAGAGCATCTCAGCTTTCCTCGGCCTCACCAGTGCCCTTTGAGAGTTCTGTAAGTGATGCCGGTAGTTGCAGCACACCGGAGATTGGGAGTACCATACTAAGCAGGTATTTTTACCTAAAGTAACGACCGCCCTTCATTTCAGAAAATTAACCACCATTCTGGCATTTTTTGCTCCACCTCTCTACTTAAAAAAAAGGAGATGAGAGACCGTTTCAAATATCCCAAAAGGTCTTTCAGCTTTTACTTCGATCTTACCAAAGACCATCAGGGTCACCTCTTTGTTGGGTTTCCTGGGATGAAGAAGGGCGAGGCAGTGCAGAGAAGGACCATACCCAGGTGGATAGGCCTCTGTATAAAAATGTGCAATGCATTGGCCAAGAAGCAGCCCATGGAAGATCTGAAAGCTCATTCAAACAAAGTCAACGCTGCTACCACTGCAATGGCGCACCGAGTGCCTGCTCTGATTATCTGTCCAGCTGCGACGTGGGCGTCACAATATTTTCACAATGCACTCCTTCTTGATAGCCAGGACCAGGAAGGGCATTTTCTACATTTGGCCCTGCAGGCCTATCTGTTTTAAGCCATTCCACTGACCCACCCCTATGGGAGATACTGCTTTGGTATCTATTCACAAGGTGAGGAATCTTCAGTTAGAAGAATCCTTCAGAAGAAGAAGCTACTTCTGTTCAGTAATCCTGTTTCTCCTTGATACTCTATTTAAGCACAGATCCTCCATCCTTTAGTGAAACAGACTCTTTTCACCATCCGTTTAAAGACCCCAATTTAGAGATCTGCGCACTGTCATATCTGATCAGTTATTAAGCTCTGCGTCCGATGCCTCAGACAGAGTCAAGAAAGAAAGTGACATCAGTGTGCAGGAGCTGCTTATATAAGTGACTGGCAACCCTTTCGGATCAGGGTGTAGCCGACACAGAGCTTCATGATGCCACTTGCTTGTACACAGAAACAATGCTGAGAAAAATCTCGGCTCAAGTCTAGCACCTGGAGGTATTCAGAGGTTTAGGAATCTGCAGTTAGATAGAGTATCTACCAGAAAGAACGTTACCAAAGGTAAATCATTTGTTCATTAATGCTATTTGGTATTCTTGCTTTTGACCCAACATACATTACTACCCTACAGCTGTGCCATGGATGTCCCAACACAGGTACCGGAATGCTGATTTGCAGATAAACTCAGCAAAACAGGTTTTTGAGTCAAGCTGCCTAGAACACAAACTCTATCTTTAACACTCAAACTCTCAATGCAATACTGTATTGCTCATGATCTTACGCCAATTTCAGGTAAGGTAGTCATCTGCAGTCTCTAGTGCAGAAGTCATGCTATCAGTAGAACAACCTACCACCAGAAGAAGAAAACTACCAGCATCAGTTTCAAAAGATTCAAAAAATAATTTATGATGTTCCCTGTCCATTGATGCATTTTCACAAATGTCCCACTGCTCTATCTTCATAAAAATGTACCCCCTCTGTTGGACCTGAGATGGGCAAACCCAGCACAAAGGGGGTAGCTTGGCTCAAGTGTCAAGGCAAGTGAAGGTTGTCGTGTTAAGCCGGATTTGACCCAATAATATCTCCTTGAACAACCACCAAAAAGAAGGACACCACACCACTGTTGTAGAAAAATACGATTCCTTTATGTAAAAAGTTCTCTGTTTGAATGGGGATCAGTTAGGAAAGTACATACATATTTCTTTTGGCCACAATTTGATGGGTTTTGATTCCGGGTTGAATACAGTAAATATATCAGGAATAAATATCATCAATAAATAGAATAAATATCACTTTTGTTCAGCAGAATAAATACTGGTTCATTTAAATATACAAACACATGTTCATTCTGGTATCGCTGCCACCAATTAAATATGTCAGGAACATTGACTTGCAATGCATTTCAGGATAGAAAGATTACTCTTACAGTTTATGAAGACTTCACTGCTAACGAATACAGGCTTCTCTGGGCACAAGAGGGTGTTGGGACTCTTTGAAAATCTCTCAGGGCATAAGCACATATATCTACAAAGCAAGGAAACACAGTGAGCACTTCGTTTACACTCGGCTGCCACCGGGTTGAGTTCGCGGTTTGCCGGTGGGGTCTAAGCGCGCCTAGGGGCTTCGTTACCACTAGCACTCAGGCGGCACGAGTTCAAAGTCTTTAGACTGACGAACGGGGCTGCCGAAGATGTCACACAATCTTCACGCTCAGTCAAGTAAATGCCGGTTCACGGTTCCTTTTTAACAGCGCTTCCCACCTGAGGAGACGGGCCCACCTCACACCGGCTGCAATCGAAAAGCGATTCAGTCGGGTTCAGCACTTCTCTCGCCAGCGACGGGTTCTCAGGGGCTCCACGGACCTCCCTCCGACTTCCTCAAACAGGGATGGTTCCCGCCCACAGCTACAGCCGCCGATTCACTGGGGAGGGGCAGAGACAGTAGTCCCGCCCAACGTAGGCCGGCCTTTCCCCGCCCCGGCGCACCACCTCACCTCAATCTGCGCAGGAAGCACTCTACGCCTGTGGAGCTCGGAGACGTCCGAGCTCCTCGCTGGAGGCGTCGGTCACACAAGGGGCACAGAGGACGCTCGCGGTCGCGGCGAACTTGCTCTCGCCTCGCGACCCAATCGGTCGAAATTCACCACCGGGGGGGGGGGGGGAAGGCACACGAAAACGGCCACAGTCTTTTGGGGGTGACGAGGCACTCGCTGGGCAGGCGCTGTAGGCGCGAGGTCACCGCACCCGCGGCTGACTGGAACGCCAGTCAGGATCCACACCAGTGACTCTTGCTTGCTCTACTGCCCGCGCTACCAGCTGCCTCAAGGGGTCAACAGGGCAGGTGTCAATCTGGTGTCAGGTCTGGAATCTCCTTCTTCACCTAGATCTGGAACATCATTATCCTATCTAGTCTTCAGATCATCTCCCAAAATGGCCGCCAGGGACTGGACCTTATATAGCCAGTGCCCTGACGTGCTGGCTCGGGCCAGTAGGTTCTAGAACCTTCTTTGGGCTAGGCCAATGACATGGCACTTCTGGGGTATTTGGGTCTCTAACAGCCACCATACTGGGGTTCTAGAGCAGCCATTTTGTGTACCTGAGAGAAATAAAGTAATTCCTGTCAGGAATGCGCGCCAAGTAAAAGAGCGCCAAAACCTTGAAAGGTCAAGGTTGTTGGAGGCTCCAAGGGGAGTCACTCACATGAGGAAAATGGATGGCCACCATTTTGAGGTCATTCATACAGGTTGCCAATACCAGTCTATAATGTCACAGGGCCCTTGTAAATAGGTGCCAAAAACCTTGTGAACAACTGGGCGTCAAGGAACATCTAGCCCCATGAAACAGCACACAAAAGGTCCTGGTAGACAAAAAAAAAGCAACACATTTTGGGAGGTACAGGGGAACAAAAATCATAGTGGTGAGGGGACTCTCAGAAACAGACGGGTCTAACACCCTCCAATATCCGTTGTTTCAGGTTACCGTCATAAACCTTCAAATGATGATCATTCTCTTGTAAACACAAATAAATAATTTGCTTTTGCATTAGAAGACCAGGCCTGAAACGTGTTGTATTCTTTTCTTCAGCGGATCTACAGATGCTTTTAATATTGTGTTTGTGTTTTGCAGTGGCGTGAGCATTAGTGTTCTCAGACATGAAGCAGAATTCTACGGGATCACTCCTCTAGGTAAATAAATGTTTGTTGGATTCAGTGCACTTTTGTCCAAAGACGTTTTTAAAGAGGCTGAGGCTGTCACTCAATGGGCAGTTCAGAAATATTTGTAAAAAAGTAAGTAGTGATTGCTAATAGTAGAGAGTCAAATGCTGTTGATATGTGATTATATTTATTTATTTTCTATGGCCTTCCATGAGAGAGAGAATTGGGGCTTGATTCTACAATGTTACCTGCAGAATTGTTTCTTTGTAGAGTTACTCATCTGCTCGGCGTTAATGTTCCACCTTTTAGGAATTCACAAAGACTTCCATCAATAATTTGAGGAAAGTCAGACTGTCGCACATTCTCAGAATTTCACCCTTATGCAGAAATACTAGAGTTGTTCATCCTGCTGGTGAAATGACAATCTAAAGTGCACTTTTGTTGTACACTTTTGTTTTTCCACTGAGCAAACTGTTTTCCCTACATAAAAAACCCTTCATCCCTACCAGTTTTGGGAGAATTTGCTTCCCGTTTCAAAAAACAGATGTTCCCCTCCCTTTATAAGAATACATTTTCCAGCTTATTCGGAAAACAGCCTGGGCAAAATTTCAGTTTTACATGTTAAATTGTGTGAAATGCCTTAAAGATTAGCCTTGTGTTATTTTATATAGTTTTCCCGCAGGACACTGATTTGTTCAGCAATTGTCTTGCTGAGAAACCTTTGCTGCTTGACCCAGTCCCCTGCCGGCTGCTTGTGTGAAGTTTTTACACGAGTTACATTCTCATGAAAAAGAAAATCACCTGAGCTTCTGTCAAAAGCACAACTCCTCTTCATGGAAAATTTCATGCAATTTTGAGAAATGTCATTTTTATTTGGAAACTGCCTTTAAGTGTTCAATGAACGTCCACAAACTTGTTGAGTCTTAGTTTTTTTCAAACTAAACCCACGTCTACAACTAGATTGTCTGACACAGAAACCCCCCTATACTGGTTCCATTTCCATTGTTCCCCCATTCTGTGATTCAGAAGTGGTATTTTTCTATCACAAATGCATTTACTTGTATCCCGAAACCCAAATTATTTAGTCAAAAAGGTATACGAATGGGGCCTTGAGTATTTTAATGTGTGTGTTCTATGAGTTGGATTTTCTTGATTTACATGAATGACATTGATATGCTTACCACACGTGGAGAGAAATGTCAGTGTTATGCATTGAAGGTAGTGATGAAAACCCCACATTTGCATATTGAAGAGGGACATTTTGCATGAACTCATCACTAGCTCACGTTTACATGCATGGTGTTATCTGTGTTGTTTACCTGTGCCACCTTATCTTATTCTGAGCCAGGATAGCTATGCAATCTGTGCGACATTTCATTCGCAGAAACTCTGCAAGCACTTTGGCTCATGAGGTAAACGATTTTGTGCTTGTCCTGCAGCAAGGCTGGTTTTGCATCTCCCAGCTGCAGTCTTGCTCTCAGCACTACCCCTGATAGGGTCTCTGTACAGTGGCTGCCTTGCCCCACCATGGGGACACACCAGTCCTGTTCATTAGTGAATGTAGACAGTCTGAATGCCTTTAGCTTTCGGTACTGGATGCTTTCCGTATTTCAATGAAGGCATGCAGGTCTGCAGGGCTTTGTATCAGGTGGGGTGTCAGCAATATCCTTCTGCAAAGGGACAAAAGGTATTTTGTGGGTAGCAATACATTCAGTGGTGGCCCGTTCTTAAGGGCGGAGGGCAACACCCTCCTTACTTTTTTCTGAACCTGAAAAGTATGTGTCAGTCTGAGCAAAGTCACTCGCGCAACTCCTGGACGCTTCCCCCGTCACACAAGGGAAGGAGATGGTGCAGCTTACATATTTTTGGGGGTTATACATGCCCTTATTGTTTTTAAAGCTAGCTGGATGATCCTCCATTTAGGGTGACCCAGACCTCTTTTCCACTCTACACTTCACTCAAATTTAAATTGGTGTTTGTGGAAGGGGTTTTGCTTTTCTCATATATCGACTTTAAGAGGGTTGCCAATACATTGTTAGGGACTCTGCATACCAAATACACTCTTTCAAAGATCGCTCCACGAAGCCCTGAAGAAGTTCCAACTTGGAACGAAACGTGTCGGCTGAGCCCTTTTAAGAATTTTGAAATACAATAAAAAGGACTATTTTTGAAAATTATAGCGCTTTGGACTGATTTATAGTGCATCGTCTCCATTTTGAAAAAATCAGACGAGCAAAGTCTGCCTGTCAGACACTCTACACGTTCAGGTCTGGCGACCCGGTGGTGTACAGGCACTAAATGTGCAGGCGCCGGGCTGCCTGAGCTGAACCTTTGCCAGGTTGAGGATTTCACGACCTGTCAGGCGTGAGCACCCCAGTCTGTCAAATGTCTAGGTGATCCTCCCCCCTCATGACAAGCCAAAGTTTTAAGCCCTGAAGTGCCCAGGGACAAGTGTCTACCATGACGCTTGTAACATAGTGGGGTGTGGTCAGCAACTCTCACTGACCCAGTCCCACTCTGTGTCGAGTAAGGGACTGCCGTCTCCTCCACCTAAGGTCAGCCAATGAGAGGAGGCCGCAATTTCAACTCTTCAGGAACCTCTGAGGCTTCCCTCAGGATGACTGCTGCAGCCCAATAAGTGGTCTTTTTTTAATTTTGGCGCGTGCAGATGTGTGTATGTACAAACGTATGTGTATTTGTGAGTACGTGCTGAGAACGTGCTCTGAATGTGTGTGTGCACGTTTGTATATGCGTGTGAATAATTGGTGAATGTGTACATGTGTATGCATGCATGGGTGTGAGGGTGTGTGTGTGTGGCCTACCTGCCCTCCCACCCCCCCCTCACAGAATACATTGTTTCTAGACTTGTGGTTAATTGTTCTTTCTTGCAGAGCTTCCCTTACTGTTGAAGGCTACATTAGCCGTTCATGGGTGAGGCTTGCTCTGCACTCATGAGTGAATGCTTTCTTGAAACCGGCACAGATGTGCACATGCACCATGGTGAAAAAAAAATTCTATTGAAGTTTTAACATCTACACGCTCCACTCATTTATATTGTTTTTGCTTAGTGAGAAGACTTTTACTCTGTGATGAACTGGAGCGCTCGTCTTGCGGCAGTGTCCTGTTTCATGGCTACTTACCTCCTCCAGGTACTGGTATTCTTCATTATAAGTTTATATTCCTGAACCCACAGAATTGCTGCTGATAGGTGAATTTACTCTCTAGATGTTGATGTCATTCTGCCTTCACAGTAGTGCACATGCATGGTCCTTTAGGCGCTTGTTTGGATAGGCGTATAATCCCAATAGGTTTCTTAAGGTTGCTCTGTCCAGTCACTGTTAAATATATATATTATGAAGTGATCTATTACATTTTGCTGCAGTTGATTTAGGATAACGTGAACATTTATGCAAGCAATTGTGAGAGATTTTGCTGTAGGTGCTTGAATGCAGTTGTACTCTAGAACAGTGGCAACAAGTCTACACCTTCTGGGGATCATATCGACAATAAAGGGTATAGTAAAGAAAGACCCGTCTACTTGAATCAGTTGGTTTGAATTAGGTGGAAGATTGCCCAACCTGGCCATACCTAAAGTCAGTAAATGGATTCATGAGCGTTATGTGGTAAGGAATTACAGCCGCACTTTAGAACCGGATCTCCTGGTAAAGGGCTCCTAAATCGCACTCCTGTGTCTTTTAACTTCACCTTCAGGGAAAGTCCTTTTTAACTGCACTGTTGTTCCACCTAATCACCTCACCACCAGCTTAGGAGCGCCTGGCAAAGGGCTCCTCCAGCTGCTCTCCGAGCGAGTATTTTGTGTAAAATTATTTGTAAGCGCCTAATAGTACTTGATTGCATGCCTGCTGAACACTTACCGCCTATAGTTGTGCTTTTCCCCGGTCCACCACCGATTCTTCGGATTGAGTGGAGAGAATCCTACGGCACTACACGACGGGCCTGCCCTTCCGGCGCGCCCAGGCAAATCAGCTGATCAGCAGCTGACTTGCTACTTAACCGGGATGCCACATGCTCCGCGCAGCACCGAAGGCATGCCAAAGGCAAGCCCGTCTGCTCTGTCCGCGTCCGGTCGGGGGCCAATGGACACAACCCCGACTTTTTCCCCCCAGAAATCAGGAAGTACAACGCCTCAGCCCTTCACAGCTTTAATGTAATGCCAACTACTACCTGTCACACACTTGGAATGTAGATTTTAGGAATGATGCCTGTCCACACTGCGGGTTCCACTTTCAAACAAAAGTCCTCTCATCGGCCCCCCTCCCCCAAATTACATCCAGTGAAGCATCTATCTTCTTAACTGTAGGTCCCTTCCCAAGCACTCAACCGAAATCACTCTGCTCCTAGAAGAACACAAACCTGATGTTCTCTTCTTAACAGAGACCTGGCTCAACACGGACTCTGAACCGGATATCCTCTTAGCACTTCCCCCAGGGATACCACATCCCTCTTGAGGATCGAAAGACCGGCAAAGGTGGAGGCCTAGCGATGATTATTAAGGATCCTCTTAACTGTCGCTGCACCTCCAACCTAGTTCCAGACTGCGAAAGTCTCTCTTTCGCAATCGATTTTTTTCCCCACTAACACCTTTTCTGGGATTCTTATTTACCGGCCACTCAGTTTCTCAACGCCCTTCCAACTATCACAGCTAACTTAGCCGCCACCCCAGCTAACCTCTCAGTACTAGGTGATTTGAATATTCATCTAGACAATGCCTCCGACCACAGTGCTAGGGAACTAATCGTTTGTCTGGCGGCCCTACAACTCAAACAGTTAATTGTAGTAGCCACTCATGTTAAAGATCATCTACTCGATCTGGTCTTCAGTAACTGCTCTCAACACTCCGCAGGAACTCCTTGCCCGCTCCCATGGACGGATCACTCCCTGATCCCCCTTTCCTGTGTTACTCCTAATTTACTCTCTCCCTCTGCTCCAAACACATGTAAAAAACTAAACTTGTCCAAACTCCCCCTTGATCTCTGGCTTCCGGCCCTTGAAACCTCCAGACCTCCCACCAACCCTGACCCCGGCATAGCAAATTAAGAGTATAAGAGGTGGATACATTGCTCTATAGACGCGGTACTTCCTCTGCAAAATTTGCATGCCAAACGCAGCAGCCCTTTCTCTCCCTGGTACACCCCCCAACTACGGGAACTGAATTGTGAATGTAAAAAATTTGAAATGAAATGGCGTATTGAATACTCCCCACTCAGTAAAATCAGGTACAGGGACGCAATAAAATTATACAAGAATGAAATCAAAGCATCCCAAGCAACATTCTACGAAGAGAAAATTAATGCTGCCGCCTCTGCCCCTAAGGAAATCTACCGTATCGCTAAAACCTTGCATAAACTCCCTCAGAAACCTGCTAACACAATTGACGCCACAGCATGCTGCAACAAACTGGCAGAATTTTCCTACACAAAATACAGAGTATTTATACTTCCTCCCCCCTCTCCCAGTGTGTCCCGGCCCTGACATCCCCTACAAGCCCTAAATCAGGACATGCAGCCAGCCTAGACTCCTCCCCCCCCTTGTCCCCAGCACGCCAATTTACCTTATGCACAAAGTCAAATCCGGCTCCCCTTTGGACCCAGCACCCCCACGAGCATTGCTGCCGGCTATAGATAACATTCTCCCAACTGTTCTGGAGTTACTTAACGCCTCGATCTCATCATGCACAGTGCCCCCCTCATGGAAGCATGCCATGGTTAGGGCAATTTTAAAGAAACCCACTCTTGACCAAGACAACCCCAGCAACTTTAGGCCAATCTCTTGAGACTGCCCTTCTCACAGTAACGGAGGAGGCCAGACGAATTCTTGACCAGGGAGGAAACGTGGCGATTATTCTTTTAGACTGAAGTGCTACGTTCGACACTGTAAACCCCGAGACACTGCTCCACCGACTTACCAACTTAGGTGACTCAGGGAAAGCCATCACCTGGCTTCGGTCTTTCTTAGCAGATCGTTCCTTCCAAGTTTTTGAGGCCAATTCAGCCTCCTTCAGTCTCTCACTCAGATGTGGTGTTCCTCAGGGCTCCTCCCTGAGCCCTACTCTATTCAACTTATATATGAGCCCCCTAGCTGAGATCGCCCGCCCTTTTGGCATAAAAATTATCACCTATGCCGACGACACTCAGCTAGTGGTGGCTCTAAACCAGCTAAACGTTGTCTCACCCAATATGAGCGGTTGTCTTGAAGAGGTGGCTAACTGGATGACCCGTTCCTGCCTAAAACCAAACAGAGAAAAAAGAGAGCTGATGTTCCTGGGACACTCCCCCCACTCAATTCTAACCTATTGTGGCCCACTTGCCTTGGACCCCCCTCTACCCCAAAAAGCTAAATAAAAAGTCTGGGTATTTGGTTGGACCAATCACTCAACCTCAACCACCAAGCAGTGATACTATCCACCTCCTGCTATGGCCTACTCAGACTACTATGCAAAATCCTTCCCTTGCTTCCTTTCCAGGCGAGACAAATTATGGTCCAGGGCCTCATCATGTCCCGCTTAGACTACGGGAACGCTTTATATTTGGGCGCCCCGCAATCCACTGTTCACAAACTCCACATTATCCAAAACTGTGCCGTCCATACCCTTCTTCAAATTCCGCGCCGACTCTCCTCCAAACCCGGACTGAAAAACCTTCACTGGCTCCCAGTCAAGGAACAAATTCAGTTCAAGGCCCTGTGCATTGCTCATAGAACACTCTGGACTACAGGCCCGGATATCTGTCAATCACTGATCTCCCCCTTTCAGCCTCCTAGACAGCTCCGATCAGCTACATCCCATCTAGCCCTTCGTCCCGAAAATCAAAAGAACGATTTGTGGTGGCCGCTCCTTTTCATATAATACATCCAAGTTGTTGAACTCTCTTCCTCTTCCGCTACGAGCAGAACCCAACTTGCTGTCCTTCCGCAAACTTCAAAAAACTTTCCTTTTTAACTAATTCTTCACACTCGTCCTTTCTCCATATACACGCTCTGTCTATAGCACTGGGACGCCTCAGGGTAGCCATTGTGCTCTACAAATGCTATTTTCATTTCATTTCATTTAACCACCTGCGTGCGAGCGGAATTCCGCTCGCACGCTCAGATTTTCTAAATCCCATTATTCATGACGAGCTGGGCTCGGTATCAGCGTGCGAGGAGGCTACGCCATGACGAGCCCAGCTCGTCATCAGCCCCGAAGAGGTTAAAAAAGAATTGTTGTGCAGATTGGGAGAATTAAAGCCGTACTGCGAATAACTAATTGTTTGACCCTGATGTCAGACACTGCTGCTGTGTAGAAGACAACCATCACCCTATTCAATTCAACCCCTTAAACAAGATCAGTACCGTTTGAGAAACAATATGTACAGTTTAGAGAAAAAAGCCTTGGCGTAGCCACTGCATAGATAAACGTTTTATTTTCTATACAATTTCAGATGTTAATGGTTTGCAGTTTGTCTCTTTGGTATTGCTAATCGTTTAATCAACAAATATGATATAAACAGCTTATTATTTTCATAATGTGATATATATATTCTGTTTGTATGAAGCATTAAATGCTTTTACTTAAAAAAGACTATTTGACTATTTCTCAAATGTTTAGCTACAACAAACTCAACGTGTTCATTCACACAATGTAATGGGGTCAAAAATTAATTCAAGTGCATTTACTTTTTAATGACATATCACCTGAATTAATCTACATTAATACATTAAACCCACCCGAGAAATAAAACTGAGCTGGTGTATCTTCCTTTTTACTTGGCCTCTTATATCCTGTGTGTAGAAGATAGGCATCCAAGTAAATCCTCTGGATTCATGCTGCAAGTGATTGATGACAGGAGGGTTTTGCCAAGATTGTTTACTTGTTTTAATGAACTTATAGTTTGTGCAAAATAGATTATTCCATTCAAAGTTATATATTTGCTCTGCTTTCTCTAAGCTAGGATGGTGGTCGAGCTGAATAGGATATAAAACCTTTTTAGAGCAATACTAGCAGAGATGTGCCTAGGCCCATAGTAGAAGCTTGCAGTAGCCGTACAGTCTAGAAATCCCTTTATTCATTCATCCATTCAAGCGTCTTCTCTCCGGACACGGCTGCGACATGAACTTGCTGGACTTCTCTTGCAGGTTAGGCATTCAGTGACCAAGACCAGGGCCTGAAACTCCAGCTAAGTGGAAAGACGGAATGCTTCATTGAATTGAAAAAAAAATTGAGAGACAGGTTTAACAAGACTGGTATTCAAGACTTAGCCTAAATTTTTATTTTGCAGTTTGTTATAGAATAAAATGTTGGACCGGTAATGACTATGGAACATGATCACAAACAATAGGTGGCTGTGAATGGGTGCAGCGGAGGCCGGCATGGATCGGGGTTAGAAGGGCGGGGATCGGGGAGGGGGTTAAAGATTAAATAAAAATAAACTTATCTGATAGCCACGTCTCTCCTCATTGTTCCTCCGCATAATCTCTCTGCTCCAGTTGGAAGAAGGAAGCACCCAGGCTCCCCTGGAGCCAATCACAATGCTGCCGAGCAGTGTTGTGATTGGTCTGAGCGCAGTGGTTCAGCACTCAGCTGGCTGGATTGGGAGTCTGGGCAAGTTCCCCACCCAGACTATAATGCATCCTGGGTGGAGAACATGCAAAGTGGGCATGAATGTTTAGCCAGCCAAAGATGACCGACCAAACATTTATGCGCACTATCAGAGTGCCCACCACTCCTCCCCCTGCTCCTCCATCACCAGAGCAGCCCCGCCCGCATACGTGCCGCAGCAGGAACAAAGAAAATGATAATAACGTTGAGTTATCATTTTATGTTTCCTTTATTTACACTGCTAAAAAGCAGTGGGGCGATGCCCCTCCTCCTTAGCGTAGGAGCTGCCACTAAATGGGTGCGTGATTCTCTGTCTATCAAGTTGGGGAACTCTGTAAATGCCTTAGTACTGAAGCAGGACCATAGCTGTGATCAGATGTAACTCAGGTTTTTCTCAACAGCTTGATGAGCCCTTGCTCCTGAATGTGCCATGTTTTGTACTGAATTTGTAAAGCGTGTTCAAGGCCTTTGCTAATGACATTGGTTATCTCTTCCTTGGGACTACTTTTGTAGGAATACTCAGCAACATTCCTTAAGGGAACTGCAGTATGTCCTGACGAGAAGAATATTTCTCACTAGTCAGACGCAGGTTGCATATAGGCCTGAGCAAAATTTTATTACGCTGGCGTAATTTGTGTAATTTTGTATAACAAAATTTATGCAAATGCCATTATGCCACACTGTGTAATTTTGGGTAGCAATTTTAACCCAAGATATATCATACAGGTAATGTTTCAATACGAGCAGTATTTCAAGTAGATTTTATTTACCAGAGTAGACCATTTGGGTAATTTATAAGCGCAACACTACAAATCTCAATGCGAGGAGCAGTGTTTTGAATGTGAGCAACCAGAAATCGACTTGAAATTACCCATTTTTTAGTTGAATTTTTACCCAGGCAGATTGTTTGGTAATTTTATCAGTGTGAGATGCATTTGACTCAATTACAATTTGCTTTTATTTCGCATAATTATGCTACTGCTACCTCCACATATTTTTCACACCCATAGCTGCATATTAGGTAAGAACAAGTATGTGTACGCATTGGGGAAAAAGTATTACATAACAGAGAGCAGCGTTTTTTGTTTATTTAAGAGCTTCTAGTGTCACAGTCTTATACTCCGTAGAAAAGGGATCCTAAGGAGTGACGAGCAAGGAAAGTCTTAGGAAGATACCACTGCCATGTAGAAATGTGACTGTGTTTTTCCAAGCGGTTCTCACACATTTTTCCACTGACAGACAGACTGTTATTTTTATTATGTCTCGTAGAATTAAGCATATACTCGGAGTGAAAGCCTGAACTCTCTTTTGGAATAAAAAAATATTGGAACTATCTACTCAGTGAAACTGGAGTTATAAGATCTTTGTTAACATAATTTGCCATTAACATTTAAATACGGTTCACCAACTTCAGCCAAAGGATCTCCAACTGCGCCAACATCCTTGCACCCATCGAATCCCACAAACACTGCAGTACAAACAACTGGGCCTTTTGCTACACCGAAGAACTCCGGGACTCCAAAAGATTCTGCAAACAGTTGGAGAGGAAGTGGAAAACCAACCAGGGCGCCGAGGCAGGATAAACCTACAATGCCACCTTCAGAAACTAATACCTCTTCCTGAGAGTTACCAAGAAAAGAGCCCTCATGAGTAGGATCAAAGCCAGCTCTAAAAGCAGCAAGGAGATTTTTGAAACAATCGTGGAATTCACCACCCCATACACCTCAACTAACTCCATCTCCCCCTCCCAGGAATTCTGCAATGACCTTTCACATTATTTCAGCAACAAAATCGAGAAGATCTACAGCAATTTCAAAAAGCAACCAAATCCAGTGGCCATTATCAGCACGCTTGACACCTACCACTCAGATAGACACCTAACCAACTGGAGGACACTCACTGAGGAAAACTCCACATCAGTCATGAAGACTTTCCACTCTGAGGCCCCCACAGACCTTTGTGCATCCCTTATCTACAACCTAGGAGGACCCATACTCAGAAAATTCCTCACCCTCATCATCAACTCCTCCATCGAATCCGCAACTTTCATTGATGAGTGGAAGCATGCTGCAGTGACAGTACTTCTTAAAAAATAATCAGCTGACCCCAACAAACTTAGCAAATTCTGACCAATCTCCCTACCACTGTACCTAGCGAAGGTGTTAAAGAAAGCAACCAACCAACATCTAACCAACTACCTGAATCTACGCAATCATCTCAACTGCTCCCAATCCTGATTCCTCAGCAGTCACAGTACAGAGACAGCACTTTGTGCCTTCACAGATGAGATTCGCAACCTTCTAGACTGAGGAGAATCCGCCAGCCTCATACTGCTGGACTTCTTTCCAGCATTCAACACCGTGTTACATTCCAGCCTCATCAAACGATTACATGACACATGCATCCAAGGAAAACACACAAAATGATGGATGGAATGTTGCACAATGGCAAAACATTCACCCCCAGTCACAGATCTGGGTTTAATCCATCGTTATTTTGCTAACCAAGCCACCCTGGGTGAATGTTTAGCCATTGTGCAACATTCCGTCCTTCATCTTGTGTGTTTTGCTGTTCACCCTATGTGGGAAGGGTATGCCCAGACGTGGGTCCTGTGCTCACTAAGCCACTGAAGTCAAGCTATCCTAACTGAAGATGGCTGATAGCCAGAAACCCGTTCTAGGATGCTTGATTCCGGTCCAGGGAAGACATGGCTTGGCAGTTCGGGCTGGACTGTTCCCATGAGGTACAGGGTCAAGACTGATTTGCATATTGCCATGTCTGAACTGGGGTGGCTTGGTGAGCAAAATAACGATGGATTAAACTCGGATCTGTTACTGGGGGTGAATGTTTAGCCATTGTGCAACATTCCGTCTATCATCTTGCGGGTTTTACATGCATCCAAGGCACTGCCCTCCATTTGATATGCTCTTCCCTCACAAGGAGAACACAGTGACTCAGACTCCACCCCTACACATCGGAGCCAAAGGACCTGATATGCGGAGTCCCTCAAGGATCTTCCTTCAGGCCCCCCATGTTCAACATTTACACAAAACCACTCGAGGACATCCTCCCATCCCACGGCATATCCATCATCTCCTATGTCGATGACACCTAGCTTATCTTCTTCATGTCAGAAAAATCCTCCACAATCAGATCCAACTTCACTGAATGCGAGATCCACGTATCAGAATGGATGAGAAACAACTGCCTGAAACTCAACGCGGATACAACTGAAGTGGTTTTTTCTGGGAACAAAAAGTCTACCTTGGACTCCACCTGGTGGCCTTCAGAGCATTGGTCCTACTCCTTCACCCACCAACCACGCATGCGACCTGGGGATCAGATTAGATGTTTTAATTTTATTTAAAAAAAAATTGGGGGGAGAGTTCAATTTACAGTTGTTCATATACAGAATAAAGTGCTTACGGTGTTCAATTTAAATTTTGGTTGAGACATTCATACAAACATGGTCCATCCTCAAAGCATATCGCTATCAATAATGCCATTAAAAAGTATATAAAAGCACTTCTGAAAAAGAAAAGCCACATATTGCACAATTTCCCTTTAACATTCCATTTTATCCAATTTGCTGACTAGTTTCCTATGGACTTCCAGCGTTTCGCAAATTTTGTAAGTGTGCCTGACCTTAGAGTGTAACGCCTTTCCAGCTCTTTAACATGTACAATTTTGCCTGACAGGCATCGAAAGTGAGTACAATATTATTTAGCTAATTCTGGAGAAATCATGATTTTGCCACAAGAGCCGATATATATAAAGATTCCTCTTGTGTTTTATTTGTCGTTATGTTTGGTGAACACCCCAGAATTGCAATATACTTGTCAATGTTTAATGCAGGTCCTATAATCTTTCTGAAGTGTTTCTTAATTTCTTCCCATAGTTGATAGATCTTTGGGCAATCCCAAACAATATGAGTCCAGGTACCTCCACCCTCTTCAGAACAGTGAAAACATCTATCCTCAATCTGAGGGTATATATTATGGAGAAAGGATGGAGTCCTGTATATTAACCATTTTGTGTAGAATTGCATTCTCCTTAAATTAACGCCTCTTATTATTGTGTCATTAACTTTGTTGATTGTAATCTAGACCGCTCTTGAGATATGGAGGTCTTCTTTCTCCTACCATTTGTCTCAGGCTTTTTCATAGACAGTAGAGGTCTTATTTTCATTAAAAATGTTCACCCAACTACTTATTGACCACTTCTTCATTGCTTTTAGTAGCGCCTCACTTAGTTCTAATCTTGCTCTTAGTGCTGTTGAATCAATATTTTCTAAAAAGTACTTGATTTGAATAAACAACCACTTAAGCATATCTATAGAGTGAAGCAGCCCATTCTCTATCTCTGGCCAGTGTTTGTGTTTTTGAGGAAAAACTATAGATTTTGTTTGCTACCTCTATGCACCATTCCTCTCTCTCTAAATTAATTTCATTAAAGTATCATCTCCTAGGTGGTCTTTCAGGCCCTACCCCGGTTACTACCATTTTGACTAGTGCATGGTCTGAAAAGGCATTTGGAATGTAGTCGTGCGTACTCATTTTGAGACCATGCGAGATCAGAAAAAAGTCTAGTCTAGAAGACGTATTGTATTTTTGCAGAGAAACATGAAAAAGCATGTTTCCCAGGTTGCAGGAGGCGCCATGGATCTACTAGGTCTAGGTCCCTTTTGCAGCTAGCCACAGTAATGGCCACCTGTGGCTTATTTTGTTTTTGGGCTTTAGTGGAAGAATCAACTAGTGGATCCTGAAGGAATTTGAAGTCACCACCCAATATAATAAAGCCGGGAATGCTGGTTGGGGATCAGAATAGATGACAAACTTAACATGGCCACTCAGGTGAACGCAGTCAGCTTCTCCTGTTTCCACATGCTATGCATCTTTAATAAAATAATCAGATGGATTTCCAAGAGCACCAGATGTACCGTCACTCAAGCCGTAATCACCAGCAGACTCCACCTCCTCCACTGGCTTCAGACAATTCAGAACGCCACTGTCCGATTCATCTTGGCCCTCCCCCAGCGTACCCACATCACTCATCACCATAGAGATTTACACTGGCGGCCAATACACAAACGCTGCCAATTCACACTCCTCACACATTATTCTAAGCACTGCACAACATTGGATCAGCATACCTCAACTCCTGCCTCCACTTGCACCTGCCCACCAGACAACTACACTCTTCCTCCCTCTCTCTCTCTCTCTCTCTCTCTCCCTCGCGCACACACACCTGCATTCGCGTGCAGAACAAGAGGGCTAGCCTTCTCATCTTTGCACCCAAAACATGGAATGGCCTCCTGATACACCTAACAGCCTCTCTACTTCCGGAATTCCGCCGGATGCTGAAGGCATGGCTCTTCAACTAAGACCTTGTCAACGACCTTGAACACTTGTTCCAGTGTCTGGATACCCCACAGGAGATTGGTCGCACTTTACAAATCCTTATAATGTAAACATAAAGAAACTGAATTGATGCTTTGAAATACTAGCACAAACATGTAAAAATCGTAATCCTATTTTGCTGTACCTTGCCTTGGTTTGAACAGTGCTTTCATAGCCTTAACCTTAAAAAAAAGACCTATCTTTAAACATTTGATTTTTAAATTTTATTAAAGCAACCTAAAATTTAAATAAATTTTTGTAGTGAGCGTACTAGTTTATGCATGTCACGTAGACGTGACGTGCGGCGGCCATTTTGGAGGCGGTGCGCGCGCTTAGCATTAGCGCGCTGGAGACGAGGAGAGAAGGCAGCATCGGCCGGCGCTCTTCAGTTATAACTGTACTTGTACAATAAATAAGTTTGAAGCACACCTAAAGCATCAGAGTGATCATTGCAAGCAGCGACTTTACAGTGGCGACGAGGGTGGGATCGGCCCAGCAGAACCACGCTAAAGGAAAAAAGGAAAAAGGAAAACGGGCCCACCACGTGGACAGCTGAAGAGAGCACAGCCCCCCAGTCCACCCTGAGCAAGGCAGAGATCCACCCTGTGCGGCCAGCTGAACCCGAACAGCACGAGGGACACGACAGCACACACTGAAGGTACGGCGAACCTGAAGAGCGTGGCAGAGCCACGGCTACCCACACAGGCGACAAAGAGGCCGAGAAGGGGACACAGACACCCTATATCAGCCAGATTAAACGCGCAAGTCCCGCCGAACGCGTCAGGGAGGAATAGAGCTGGCTACCAAAGAGGAGGAAGTGGGGACTAGCACGGAAAGTCCCCAGGTGAAAACCAGCACAGTAACAAAGGACAGCACCCCAGGGAGCCCCACCAGCAAAGAAGACAAAGCAATTGTAACCAGGGAAGTTAAAATGAGCACACCAGCAGGGTATGCAATTGCACCAGTACAATTTCTACCGAAACCAGGGGACCCACTGATGAAGTGGGAGGACTGGAAGGAATATATTGACAATTTTATAGGGGTCCTGGAGGACGAGAATGAGGAAAAATTTACCCCACAAAGGAAGAAACGCATACTGTTACTCAACTTGGGACCGGAGGGACTCAGGATTTACAAGAGCTTGGTGCCCAAACAGAGAGAAAGTACTGATGATGATGTGTATGCCCACGCCATCGAAGATCTGGATGAACGTTATCGACCCACGGTCTGCGTGTCAGTCGACAGGTTCAATTTCCAGCAGAGGAAACAACGGGATGGTGAGTCCATAGAAGAATATGTAACGGCCTTGAGGAAGCTGGCGACCACGTGCAGGTATGCACTTTGGGAAGACGAGTTCATCAAGGATCAGATAGTAATGCACACGACCAGCACGAACATGCAGGACAAGTTATGGGCAAGTGGGGACACCAAACTCAATGACGTAATGGTCATTGTCAAAAGAGCAGAGCTCGCACGGAGGTGTGCTGACGCGACCAAGAAGGACGTAGCAACCCCACCCATGGTGAACAAGATACAGGAGGAGGAACATCACAGAGACCAGAGACACAAGAACCCAGTACCCAAAGGAGCCAACAGATGGCAGGGAAATTCCGGACCACAAGGGAAGCAAGCAAGTAGCGACAACAAGAAAACGTGCTATAGGTGTGGAAGTTGGGCCCATGAGGCACATGACAGAAGATGTCCGGCGTTCCGGGCCAAATGTCTGCACTGTGGCATCGTAGGCCACTATGAGAAAGTGTGTCGGAAGAAGTTATCTAAGGGTGTAGTGAAATGTGTTGACCAAGGCGCAGTGGATCAGGAAGGGGTCGCAGAGGAAGATGTGGTCACCGTCTTATGCATATATGACCAGATATTATGCGTGGAAGGGGAGAGGACAACCAAACCCGTACTGGAAATGACGATGGGTGGTATTACCATCAGTGTTGTGGCAGACACAGGTTCCCCCTACACTATAGTTCAAAAGGCTGTCTGGGATGAAACGTTCAGACCAAAGTTAGGCCCAGAGTTGGAGAGATTAAACATTCGACCAGTCACGTACAACGGCGATCGCATCCCAATGGTGGGATTCCGACGCATGAGGTTTGAATTCAGAGGCCGATCGGCGTTGTGCAAGCTGTACATAGCAGAGAGGGGACCCTCCGTCTTAGGTTGGCTAGATCAGGGCGATCTGGGAATCAAATTGGACCCAGGAGGGAAGGAACAAATACTGCTCATGGAACCGGAAGTGTGGCCTGATCTGAATAAATGGAAGGAGAACTACCCAAAAGGGTTTGTGGGCACGGTAGGAAGAATGGAAAAATTCCAACACAAGATTGTGCTCAAGGAAGGTGCCATCCCAGTAGCCCACAAGGTGAGGAATGTACCCATAGCAGTAAGAGAGGCAGTCCAGACAGAACTCCGAGACTTGGAGAGGAAAGGAATAATTGAACCAATCACCTGCGCTGAATGGCTTGCGCCCCTGGTGGTAGTCATGAAGCCCAATGGGAAGGTCAGGCTTTGCGTGGACTTGAGAGAACTAAACAAGAACATTGTTGTAAAGAAATTTCCCCTCCCAAGGATTGAGGAAATGCTAGCAAAGACCAGGGGAATAAGGTGGTACTCCACAATTGACTTGACCTCCGCATACCACCAAATAGTACTACACCCGGACAGCAAAAGTCTCACATCCTTCATCACCCCGTTTGGGTGCTACCAGTTCTGCCGTATGCATTTGGGCTGGCCTCGGCTGCCGCAGTGTTTCAGAAAATGATGCACCAGCTGTTCAGAGACATTAAAGGCGTCCAGTATTTCCTGGACGACATTCTGGTGATGGGGCGTGACAGACTGGACCACGATCAGAAGCTTGGAAGGGTATTACAGACATTGGAAAACAAAGGCCTCACAGCAGAGTGGACAAAGTGTCGATTGGGCCTAGAGTCGGTGACGTATCTGGGCCACGAGATAGGTGTGCGGGGCATCACACCCAAAGCAGAAAATGTGAAAGCAATCGCAGAAGCGCCGCCCCCCAAGAACAAGGAAGAGGCCAGGTCGTTCTTGGGGATGGCGGAGTACTACAGCAAGTTTGTGGTACACTTTGCCTCGAAGACTCATCATATGAGATTGTTGACCAGGGAGAGCACCGCGTTCCAGTGGACCCCAGAAACTCAAGCGGAGTTCGAAACAATTAAGAAGGATGTCACAGGAGCCGTGCCGCTCAAAGGATATGACCCCCAGGGCGCCACAGTACTCACCACTGACGCCAGTGACAAGGGCCTGGGTGCTGTGCTCATGCAGGATCGGGGACGAGGAGAAATGGAGACGATCAGCTTTGCATCCCGGGCATTGACAGATACTGAGAGCAAATACAGCGTGATCGAAAAGGAAATGCTGGCGGTGGTATGGGCCATGACGAGATTCCGGCAATTCCTATGGGGTACCCGATTCCTACTCAAGACAGGCCATAAGCCGTTGGTAAAAGTGTTAGCGTCAAGTGGACACACCAGCGCCACTCCCAGGATATCCAAAATGACTCTAAAACTGCTTGAGTTTAGGTACGATGTGGAGTACATTCCCGGAAATCGGAACCGAGTAGCCGACTACCTGAGCAGAGCGGCTGCCATGGAGCCAGGGGAGGAAGACCCTGCAGGCAAAGGGGAATTGGTAGCTCTCGTAGAAGACCTGGAGAAAGTCATCAGCCACCAGGAGTGGACAGAGGCATATGAGGAGGATAGCAACATGAAGGAAGTGAAGAGACACATCGTACAAGGCTGGCCAGACAAAAGACACGTGAAGGAAAGCATGAGACCATACTATGAAGTAAGGGAAGAACTGTCGGTAGGAGACAAAGGGGTGTTCACTTACAGAGGAGACAAGGTGATTCCCCCAAGGAACCTCATCACCAAGCTATTGGACATGCTACATGAGGGCCACTTAGGCATAGGCAAACTGAAACTAAGGACCAAACAAAACTACTGGTGGCCAGGCATGGACATGAGGGCGGAAAGGCACGTCAGGGAGTGTCCGCAGTGCCAAGGCGCGGACAAGACACTCAAACCCCTGCGTCCAGCGAGAGGGCGAGAGCCCTTCACGCATGATAACAGGATTTGGAAGGAGAAAGTCATCACCAGCGAATGGTCCCCTGCAGTAGTGCGGGCCAACCTTGAGAGGGCACAAACCATCTACACCAATCATTACAACAAGCGACGGAATGTTAAAGGAACTGACCTGGAGAAGGGAGAGTGGGTAAGATTAAAATTAGCCACCTTACAGAAGAAAGGAGACAGTAAATATAGCAAACCCATGCAAGTCAAGGAGGTGTACCGAGCGGCCCTGCTGAGTGATGGAAACGTGTGGTCCCAGGACCGCATGGCCAGGTGCAATAAGGTATTGCGATGGGGGCACACCGGAACGGAATGGGAGGACATTGAGGTTTCGAATACAGAGAAGGGACAGTGTGTAAGTGAGCAGCAAGGCGGAGCAAGCGAAGAAACGGAACAAGAGGACGAAGAAGGAGCGAGTGGGAGTCAAGGGACCGACATGGACTGGCCGGGGAGAAGAATGGAGGAGAATGTGATGGCGAAGGAAGGAATGGAAGGCACCGAGATGCAGAGCCAAAGGACCCCGGAGAACCCTATCAGGATAACAAGGAGCGGAAGGCCGGTGGTAAGGCCCTCCAGATTTCGAGATTTCGAATTGGACAATGAACTGTAAGTGACTCTTTAATGTTTGGTAAAAAGGGGAGATATGTAGTGAGCGTACTAGTTTATGCACGTCACGTAGACGTGACGTGCGGCGGCCATCTTGGAGGCGGTGCGCGCGCTTAGCATTAGCGCGCTGGAGACAAGGAGAGAAGGCAGCATCGGCCGGCGCTCTTCAGTTATAACTGTACTTGTACAATAAATAAGTTTGAAGCACACCTAAAGCATCAGAGTGATCATTGCAAGCAGCGACTTTACAATTTTAACAACTCTTTTTAATAGTATTTTCGTTATTGAGGTTATCCAGGTTTCTATATAATATCGTCACTGTAATATGACGAACAAAAATTGCATTTGTAATGCAAAAGGTCTCGCATTTTTAAAACGTTGACCCATTGGCATTGTAAAGGACAATGCCTTTAATGTATGTGCATTTTGTATTTCTAGTGAGTCGCTGCTTGCAGGTTTTCAAAACACATAAAAAAAGGCATTGTCATTTACAATGCCAATAGCTTAAAAGTTCGCAAATGTGAGACCTATTGCATTGCAAATACTTGTTAGAACTTTTTTCCTGTTTGTGGCCGAAGCGTTATCCTGCAGATGTGAGAGGGGACTGCTGGTACCTGGATTACTCTTTTCCTGCAGACTTATTGGTCTGTTCTGGATCTTCTAAGGTAGTGTCATGAAAGGCGGTGTGAGGTCCACAGCGAGCGACAGCATGCTGTTACTGCTCACAACATTCACAACATTTACTTAGGACGTAACGATCTGGACATAACTTTGGTGTGCATGAATTGAGTGATAGAAAATGAGGTTATCACTTCATTGATGTCTGTTTAGTTGATTGCAGCCCTCTGCTGCCATCCAGTGACCAACGTTACAAATGCTTGCTTATACAGAAAAAACACAATGTTCTGGCAGGTTGATATCCCCAGAGTAAAGGCCTGATTACAACCCTGCTAACCAGTTTAGCCAAATACTTGTGTAGACCATTCTTATGGCTAGGTTGCTTCATATTTAGACTAGGCATGACGTTACATTGTAAAACTTGCAGATGTAAATAATGAGGATAGTTTTGACCTTGTGTGAAGAGCTGCAGTACAAACAACATTTGACGGCAGCACTAGTATTAAGCTTATATTTAAAAATGGGTATGGACGTTGGAAGGGCGAGATTTTGATCGATACCTTATCACTATTGATCTAAAACCCCGATCTGGTCGACTGAACCTTTATTGCCTGTCATTGAGGGAAGAAAGTGCATCCCTTACCAAGTTAGTTTACCCAATGAAGGACTCCGCTCCAAAAGATCACAAACAACTTCTAGCTTTCAAAGGTTTATTATAAGGTCAAGATAAGTTGCAGGTACAGGCATCTCAAAATGAGATTCACAAGATACACGGGCCCAACTACATACATGTGCTCTCTGAAAGCCCTCAGACGAGCAACAGAAACTACAAGAACCAGTTCTAAAAATAATAAGGCTATTAGCATAGACACGTATTCAGATCTCTCAGTCATTTACAGCCGGAGGGAAAATACAGGTTAGGCTGTCCCTACCCTGATCTAGATGGTATCCCTACTTAGCCAGGTCCCAACCTAACAAAAGGTGTCAGCAGTGAATGACCCCCAAGGGAAGTCACCCACTCTCAGTCTCTTGGTGAAAACCTATAGTTCTCCAGTCATGACCCCTCTCTGCCTACCCATCCGCTCTCTAAAGGGTCCTCAGGCATCTGTTCTAACTCCACCCAGGGGTGCTGTCCCTAATACAAAAATACAACAACAATTAGGACGCCCCTTGTGAGACGCCCCTCACGTGGTGTAGCTTCTGGCTTTTTCCATGATGAGGCCTTGTGGTTAGAGTCGACCTTGCTTCTCAGACTCTTCTCCGGCCCGCTGATACCCCTTAAACATTCCGGAACCCTCCTCCATGTCTGGGCCGTCTTCCGAACAAACCTCTATTCATATTATTTATAATTGAATACCCCCTTTTCTCTTACAGACAGACATCTGCAGCCAAAATCCCAATTCTCATAGTCTTCCAACAGCGTTGCAACATTCCCCGGCCCAGACTAATATGTGTAAATCAACGTTAAAACATTCCAGCCCTACAACATTTCTCATAATGATTATAGCATTCAACTTCTTCTTTAATTATTAGCATGTTAGTACTCTTATTCTATTTATTCGGTAAACACATCTATAAATCATGGCCTATTCGTTATTACTAAAACATTAGTGCAATCCATGTTATGAAATGAACCACCTTCCCCCTCCCCTCTAACTCTGGCCCTGAGGCCTACCTCGTTCTACGTTTAACCGTATGCCATCTTACATTTTAGCAGCTACACAACATGGATTCAGGAATAATCACGTCTAATAAAATCATATAGTTTCACACATTTCTGTATTAGTTCCACTTCTACTTAAATCTCTACATTAACTACACATTTCAGAATATAGATGTAGGTACTATCAGCACTCATGGCATTTCTCTTCATGACTTGTGCTTACTACGTGTAAGTGTGATGCACTTCTACATTTAGGTCAGTTTGCGCTCTCTCAACGTTTAGTTGCTAAAAGAAAGCAAGTTTCTGTAGCGCAGCTGCTAAAGTCAAAGCGGGCTGCACTGCAAATTAATTAAATAAAGAAGCGCAGCCGCCTAAGTGAAAGCGGACCGTGGAGTAAGTTAAATAAATAAAGCAGCACGGCCGCTAAAGTGAAAGCGGACTGCACTGCAAATTTAATTAAATAAAGCAGGGCGGCCACTAACGTGAAAGTGGGCCGCGCTGCAAATGACAAAATAATACGTAACATCAATGTAAAAGCAGGCTGCGGCGCTGCCAATTTAATAAATAAAGCAGCGCAGCCTCTAAAACAGACCACGCTGGAAATTACAAACAAAAACATAACAATGTAAAAGAGTGCTGCGGCATTGTGTGGGTGGAATAGGGAAAGACCATTAAAGAAAATAGTGCTTACCCACTAGATAACGCAGACCATGTAATGAGCCAAGTAAAAGGTCCAGTTGTAGGTGGTAACAGATACAGGCAAGGTGGTACCAAGGAGGGACTAACAAGTCTGTGTACGAATCAGAAGCCTGCATTTACGAAGGACAGTGACACAAGCCAATTACAAATATGGGTGGAGAGTGAGCGGGGCTTCCAGTGCATACTCCCATTCAGCATGTCTCACAGAGGGAGCAGCACATGTGTGCTGCCGCTAGGCTCGACCTAAAAAGGTACATTACATTTTTATTAGTAAATGGTGCCCTGATTTTCTTTTTGTAGGTATTCCTAGCCGTAAACTAAGTTGTGCTGCGGCTGTAGCCGCTGCAACTGCTGCTTCAACTTCCTCAGAAGCCAAACTTGTTCAGAGTCCATCAGAGGGTGGAGTCAGAGGAAATGCCTTGCAACCTACAATACTTGCTGCTGCTTCCGCCACCGCAGAAGACATGGCTAAACTCGGTAAGGATTCAGAGCATCTTTCAAAAGACCATGTTTTACCTTGACTGACTATTAAGTTAACATACATATTCTCAAATAAACTGGTATGTAATAAAAAGATTGTGTTTCACTTCATTGCTGTATCCTGTGAGAAAATATAACAGTTGGTCATTATAAATATTGTTTATTGGTTAGCACCCCTTTACATTCGCAGTGGTGCTTCCTACGTTTCATTATTGCCATTCGGAGAGTGTTTAATTTTAATAATGTTGTCTGTCTGGGAAAAAAACGTGTTTGAAGCTATTCAGGACTAGTGTAAAAGTTGACTAATATATAAATACACTTGTAACATTTAGGGAGATTGGTTGTGTCTGTGCCTGATCACCACCAGGTAGATTCCGGGTACATGTGTCTGTATCGAATGTAGATGCATTAGGGGATGGTATGGAATCTCTGGAATGCCTGTTTGGTACATGAGAGGTGCTACCCTCATCAGATTGCTGAGATAAGTGTGAAGCATTGTGGGAACTCTGAGCCTTAGACACCAGCATTCACTAGAGATGCATGTACCCTAAAACTACCTGGTGGTTACTCAGATACAGAGAAAACGGGGAGAAGGCAATTAGGAAGTATGCTGCGGGAGTTAGAGATGGAACAATATGGAAAGAATTAATGAGGTATGTCTATCTGATATCATCTGCAATAATTTACAACCCAGAGATTATGGACATATTCAGATATCCTTGCACGAATAAGGTAATATATATCATACGCTTTCTGCTTCACTTGTCCCTTGAGGCGGTAATGTTTACTGCTTCAGGTCTTACACTAATGCTAGTCCTTACTTTGAATGCTCAAAGCATTCCATCTCCTGTTCCTTGTCAAGAGAACTTAGCATCCTCTTACTGATTAACAAAAAGAACGCAGTGTACCTTTCACCAATCTAGTACCTTTCACTTTTTACAATAGGCACACATTTTGAGTTGTGACCTTCCCCTAAGCAGTTTTTAAAATGTCTTCTACCTTACACACAACTAAACCTGGTGGTTCATTGGCAAATGACAAATCAGAAAGAATACCAAGAGTCCTGTTGCCTCACAGACCCTCTATCTTCAGATACTGAACTGCACACACACCCCAGGCCCTACCGCATATCGAAGTTCTCGGGCCAGAAAGAACTTAGTTGATATGAGAGAACTACCGAATCTCCGCTACAAAGACTTATGTTGCTTGGAGATAGCAACAGGAAATGACAACAAGGAACAACAAGAGCCATCAATACTCCACTGCTCCCAGCAGAACAAGGCAAGCACTGCTATAGCAATGAGGGCATGGCACCTATTTATATTTGGCCTGCAGAAAATGACTGCCGAGATTTGAGCTAGTCATGCACATTTTCTGCAGAGCACACCTTGCACAAGACTTGCTTCTGATATGCCCTCCAGCCACTACAACTGCCTAAAAGAGCTCAGGAGTCATCTGCTGCCATCTAATCTGTTATCTGTCATGCTATTGGTACGATCTCAAGTCACTCCAATTAAAGGACTAATTAGCACAGAGAATTTAGCGCTGGACAGAATTGAGGCGGGGAATGAGGTTTTACTCTGCAGCCAAACTTGAAACAGGGCGGTGAAAAACACCCATCGTAGCCTGATTCGTCATCTTTAGACTTCCCTGTCCGAATTTTATGGAAAGATAGTTGGTTAAATCTACTCATCTTTAACGCCTATTGGCTAGATGTTCTCGTCAATTATACATGGTTTTGTGTCATGCTTCCAATCGGGTTTCTCTTTCCTCCGCGCTGGTGTCGTTATCTAGAAACCTTGAGCCATGTAATTTTGTTTCCTACCGTGTTTTTTTTTTGCGCATGTGTTTGGTTGGGGTTTTAGAATCATGGGAGAGCGACTGCGGGTGATCCGCCATTTTATCGCTCAGTGAGCGTGCATTTTCTAATGAAATAGTGCATGTGGATCGGAAACGGTTAATTGCACCCACATTGTAATATTATATCACATCTGCGTCCCCCGTCCTCATCATAATCATTATTATAAGAGGCAGATCCCATCTTCAATTTAAGAATGCTACAAATAAACAAAGAACACAGCTCACCCTCGCTAGCTGCCATACAAACAGGCTTCCTTTGTTGAGTGACAACTACGTACATCCACCAAGAGCTTGCCATGAGACAGCCTTTTGTCTCTAAGCCCCATGCGTTTCGGATTGGGGGCGTGTTTTTTGTTGAGTGACGGATGACGTCACGGATAGAAAGGACCACAAAAAACACACCCCTCAATCCGAAACAGACGGGGCTTAGAGTGACAGGCAGAGCTCTTCTCCAATGGCTTGCCGCCGTTTAGGAAGCCAGAGAACGGAGAAGAGCTGGCTCGTTTACCTCCCTACTCTAAGACATAATTTCTCGCCCAGCGAGACTGGGCAAGCGCAGCCTACGCAGGCCGAGACCTACAAAGTCTTGCTTCTGGTTCCCTTCACCAAATTAGGATAGTCACTTTCTTAATTACGTTTTCCATTTCTAATGGGTTTGGGAGTTTATTGGTCTGTTTCCCATCCATTTAAATTACATTGTGTATAGCTGTATACTTTAAATCATGCAGCTGAGACCTAGCCCGATTTTTGGTGCATGTCCCACATTATTCAAACCTTGAATAACACACAAATCCCTAAGGTAAATGTATTTACTGTTGCAAACAGGTGTTCTTACCTACCTGCACTCCATGGCACTGTTGATGGAATGGTTAACAACTTACACCTTCTGGAAGTCTTGGGCTTGGTGGTGGATCACTGAAGTCCATTCTTGTTGCCACTTGGACACTACTATTTCTGTACTGGGACTTTGCTAGTGTCTTCATCTTTGAGCTTCCTGACCATTGAGTGAAACAGCTAAAAGTCTTATATCTACTTTAATGTTCTTCATTGGATTCATTAGAGACATTGGATTTGTGGGAGAGGTTGGTTATGCTCCCTGTGCCCTATGGCTGTTGTGCATCTGCAGGGTCATCACCCTCAGTTTGTGCTGTTTGCTTAGCTTTCAGTCTTGTGTAGGGTGCCTAATGTGCCCCGTGGATTGCTTGGCAGGATTAGCTGGCTGAATGATTTGTTTGCAGGTGGGTTTCACCTCTCTAACAATTTTCTGACCCCTTGTGGGAAAACCCAGTGGATCTTAGTTTATTTTAACATTTTCTGTAGGGTTCCAGTGTGATCTGGTCCTAGCTCTTAACCCCTTCCACGTGGGGCTAATTCCCCCGGGGCGCGGGGGAGGGGGAGCGGCGTGCGGCGCCGCAGTGCTCGTGACGAGCTCAGCTCGTCATGCTCCACAGCGGAGCGACGACTCCACCCACTCAATGGAACGCCGAGCACAGGAGGGGAATTAGCTCCTCGTGGGCATTCCATGGCTGTTATGACAAGCTCAGCTCGTTATTAGCACAGCTCCACTGTGCCGAAGGGGTTAATCCTGCTTTTAATCTCCTACGAATCGGGACGGTACTCGCAGGTACTGAGTACCGGCACTTTTATCACTCTGGGTACTGGCACTTCTCTACTGCAGTGGAGAGTACCAGTACTCATAAAGGTTAGGCACATTAGCTGCTAGTGGTGGTAGCCTTTCTCTTTGACAGCCAGAGAATTTTTTTAGCCCTGAGCTGAGCCCCCGCTGAACTATTTAGCGTGGGCTTATTTGCATGATATCTGGGTGCTCGCCATCATGCTGTGTTGCAAGGAATCGAAGCAGCCCAGTGATAGGACAATGAGAATAGCCATGGGAGGTAAGGAGGTTTAAAGGGTTTTAATCCCTCCTGATTCTTTGGTGTGAGTGTCTGCTTATGTTTGTCTGTTTGCCTGCTTGTGTATGTGTGTTTTTGTGTGAGAGAGAAACGAGAGAAATAAAACAAAATAAGGAAATGTTAAAATACCTCAGTGATTGACTTTCGTTTTGTATAACGAAGTAACCTGTTTTGTTTATAGAAAAACATTTCTTGTGTTTTGGTATGTGCTGCAACTAATATATAAGTCAATAAACTTTGCATGTCTTGCCTTTAGTCCCGTCCCTAGCCCCACCCATCGCCACATTTAAGTGAGTATCTGCATACTTTTTCCCCCATTTAAAGCACTGCCTACGATAATTCATGATGGGCGCAGCTGACATTTTCTTTGTAAGGTTCGACATAGCCCCGGTTTCTCTGGTAATTTCTTCTAGTTTGCAGAGGTGCAGGCCGAACCCAGCAAATCCAAGGGAGATCCTAGGACACCAGTTGCAGCGTGAACACAGGGATTGACTATGCTGGCACCTAAAGTGGCCACACCAGGGCTGCAAGAAAATCCAATCCCTCAGTCTGGCTGACCCCACCCCTCCCCAAGCAATTCCCGCCAACTGCATTAGACCTTGAGCACCAGTGCTTGTGTAGAAACTAAGGAACAATCCCCCTGGCCACAGTGACCTATGTCAATCTGTGAGTCACCCTCCCAGGGAACACACAGGGCGGCACCTTGAAAGCTATCACCACCACAGAAGAGACCGCAGAAAGCAAAGAAGCACAAGTCTGAGCTTTATAAGTATGTGGGGGCCTGATCTGGGAGCAGAGTGCAGGGCTCAGCGAAGGAAGGGCACTTGGACGCCGTGGTGGATGCCTCGAGCGGGCAGAAGCCTCACCTGCCTAATGCCGCCGACTTCCATGCAACGCGGGGTGTCAGCAGCCTATTGTGCTTACCTTCGTACTACCACACCACTGTCTGTCTTGGCCAGTGCTGGAAATGCTCTCGCATTTTTCCACTTCCTCCTGGATGTCTCCCTCCTCCTCTGGCAGGAAGGACAGCGGGAGCTGAACAATCCACCCGCCTTCCCGCCTAAGTGCTGAATCAGCAACAGCGAGCCCCTCCTTGCTCCTCACACGCAATCATCAAATGGTGGCCTTGTTCAAACATGAACACATTAACCAGCAGAGACACTACTTGGTAGCTGCAACTGATGGAATCGGAAACACCCCCTCCATTTTGGGACTACCCCAGTTAAGGGTGGGGGGCAAGGTAGTCACCTTAAACACAATTGCTCCATATCAGTGACTGGGAGCTACTCGCAAGATCATTCACCGTCTGCAAAGGGCCAGGTCCAATCCTCTATCAAACTAAAAAGTGAACCGTTGTTACCATTAGAGATCTTTTTGGTTTGTGGCCTTGCATCTACCAACATATGATTATTTCAGATGAGCTAGTTGGCTTTCAGATAGACAAGAGGATGTTGACAGCCACATTATCTTGCATTTTCTATTTATTGTCCAGAGCCGTTATGTAGAGCAAGGTAGGACAATTGTTGGTAAAAGGTCTTACAACTACCTAGGCCTATATTGTATACATTGGGGCTCATAACAAGATAATCCTTTGCTTTGTTTTATGTTTGACAGAGGATGACTCTCAATTTTTGGAGATTATTTAGTGTACTGTGCAATCTTTAGTATGAATGGGAGAGTATGGAAGGAAGAGGTTTTGAAAACAATATATTGGGAATTTCACTTTTTTTGCAGAGTTTTGCAGAGTGTATGCCTGATGGGTTCAGGTAGCATTTATTTTCCTGATATGAGGGAATTGCAACTGGGATTTAAACTAGTACAATATTTAAGTATCCATACTATGCATACAAATTATTATTTTTTAAATTATGGTTGAAGAGAAGAGACGGATCATCCATTACAGGGTTTTGACTCTTCGTTTTCTTTTCCCACCATGTGTTCTTGTCACAAAATAGATAATAGGAACATTCATATTGTTCTACATCTCTGTCATTAAGAGAATTAATAGTTTTAAGTGCTTTATGTGATTCTTGTTTGCTTTATAAGGGTTTGGTATAGGAATACCCTGGAATCTCTTGGAGAACATTAGGAAAACTCAATACGTTGGTATTTGTAGGATGGGATTATAGGTTTCTGTTAATAGTTTATTTTTGAAAGTAGTGTAGCATATCAGAAAAGTAATAAAAGAGAAAGTATAACGCCCCACACAGAAAATCCTAGGTGACCTGCCTTTCAGAATAATGCCTTGTAAGCTATCAGAATGTAAATGTCCTATGGTTGGCCTGTAACATGTTTCTTTCCCTTAGGAGACCCATAGGTCAGTTTGATTAGAGACTGATATCACAGTTGTAGCTGTCATGATCTTTTCAGGGTGTATTTAAGTAGCAAAGTGACGTCTGTATGCCAAGAGCAGTCTGATTGCAATTCTATTGTAAAATTGAAATAGGCAAATAATAAAATGCATTTTGATCCTAATTTGTTGTATAAGAACAGGGATCCACTCAGATTTGACTGATGCATCTGTTTTGTTGTTGTTGGTGTATTAGGTCTTCCGGTGGATCCACGCAAGGTGTTGATAGTGGCCGGCCATCACAACTGGATTGTTGCTGCTTATGCCCATTTTGTTGTTTGTTACAGGTACACATTTCTTCGAAATGTCATGTGATATTTACCTTTGTCTTGTTTCCTTGTCTAATCATTTTATAAAACATGGGAGCATGCAATCCCTGTAATAAAAACACTCCTCGAAATTCCATTTTACGGGTGATTTCTCTTGTCTTCAGTTGCCTGTAATAAAGAAAGGATGTAGCTTCTCAGTTGTAAAAATGTATTGCAGTTGAACTAGGAAGCCATAATACATGCTGCTTGCTTTCGCTATCGATCCGCTGTATGGTCATGGATGTATTCGGTGATAAGCAATATTCATATACAATACTATGGGGATCCTTTATCCTATATCAAATATGCTTCAATCAAAACTCTTGTTTTCTGCTCATATTTCCTTAAGCTTAAAAAAAAATTTAATCCGTTTACAAGCTTTACTCAATACAGGCACTTATTCAATGTCACGTACAATGTTTTTTATACATAACAAAACAATTCATCAAAATCACAACGTCAAAATATTAATTAAAGAAAACTGTAATGCAGCATAGAATTATACTTAAGAAATAGCTTCATTTACATAACAATGTGCCGTTGAGCATTCAATTGTGGCCATAAGGCATCATTTGGCACTATATAAAATTCCCAAATAAACGACTAATCAATGCACTTTTGTAACGTATGCTACACTCTACATCACTCCACTCTGTCACTCGAGTCTGCTCCACTTTACAACCCTCTACTCTACTGTAGACCCCTCCACTCTACCAAACTTTACTCCGCTCTGTGCTATTCCACTGTACAACACTTCTCGTCGGTCACTGTACCACACTGTAGTTCTCAATATGCCACTCTACCAAACTCTACTCCACACAACTCTCACTATGCCACTCCACCACAGTTATCTCCACTTTACTCTATAACACATTAGTCCACTCTACTCGACTCTACTCCACTGCACTGTATGCCATTTGACTCTACACCACTATGCCACTCCAATGTACCCAACTCAATCACATTCTACTCTTCTCTGACTCTCTCCAACCCAGAATGCTTTACTCCACTATATACCACTCCACTCTAAGACAGTTTTCCACACTCTGCGACACCCACTTTACACTCCTCTCCTCTGCTCCAATCCAATCTACGGTATTCCACTGAATGCTACTCTGCTCTGTCTATTCCACTCAATGCGTTTCCACTGTACGCTACTCCACTGTATGCTACTCTAATCTAGACCACTCCACTGTAAGCCACTCTACTCTACACCACTTCCCCGTACGCTATTCCAATCTACGCCAATCCACTCTATGCTATTACACTGTAAGCAACTCTACTCTATACCACTCCCCCACTCCACTGTATGTCACTCCACTCGCTATTCCACTGTACACCACTCCACTCTACGCCACTCCAGTCTAGGCCACTCCATTGTACGCTACTCTATGCTGTTCCACTGTTCGCTATGCCACCCTACCGTACACTATTCCACTGTATGCTACTCCATGCCATTCCACTATATTCAACTCCACTGTATGTTACTCTACGCCACTCCAGTGTACAGCATTCCACTCTATGCTATTCAATTGGACCCAATTCCACTCTACTCTACGCTATTCCCTGAATGCCACTCCACTCTATGCCGCTGCATTGTACACCATTTCATTCTATGCTATTCACTCCACACCACGCAATTGTACGCCATGACACTCTACTTCATGACACTGTATGCCACAATACTCTACAATATAAAACCCTATGACGCAACACTACAACACGAGACTCTATGCCTCTCCAGTCAATGCCTACTCCACTCTACGACCCTCTTCTCCATTCTACGCCCCTCAATTCTCCCAAGATTAACTCCACTCTATATTACTCCACTGTACAATACTGTGCTCCAATCTATGTCACTGTACAACAGTATAGTCTTCTCTGTGTGAAGCTACCAGACTCTACTCCACTCTGACACTCTCCACTCCCTCTACATCACTCCACCACAATTTACTCCACTCTACTCTGTAACAACTATTCCATTCTAATCGACTACACTCTACACCACTTAAGACAGTGGCACTGTATGCTGCTCGACTCTACCACACTATGGCACTCCTCTGTTCCAGAATCTATTCCAAACTCTGCTCTTCTCTATTACAAGTTTCCTGCACTCTGACATGCCAAACCATGCCACTGTATGATGCGCTGCAGCACTTTACTCTACGAGACACCACTGCCCTGTATGACACTTTACTCCACTGTCGGTTGCGTCACTCAACTTTGCAATACTTTACCCGAGTTCACGCCACTGTATGACTCTCCATTCTATGCCGCACCACTTTACAACACTCTACAAATCTCTACTGTACTCTATGCCACAGTATGACCCTCTATTACACACTCTACCCCTGTACAACAGTTTACTCTACTCTGTGTCACTGAGTGAAATTCTACTCTATTCTAGTCTATGACTCTCCACTCCGCTCTGAGGCAGACTACCCAACTACCTTTATGCCACACCATCTCCCTTTACTCCACTCTATGACACACTATTCGACTCAACTGTACTCCACTACTCCACTTCACGTCACTCCACTGCTCATCACTCAGTCACTCTACTCTACAACACATTATACCGCTACAATTTATCACACTGTATGCCACTACACTCTACTGCACTCTACTCCACTCCATACCACTGCACTGTGTGACATTTTCCAACACTGTGTGACACTCCACTGTATGATAATGCACTCTACTGTGACACTTTATTCCAGTGCATGATACACCAGCCACTCTATTCAACTCCACACCACTCTACTCTACAACATAACACTCCACTGTATTACACTTTTCTCCATTCTGTATCCTATGTGACTCTACTCAGCTCCACTCCACTATAATTTACACCTCTCTACAACATTGTTCGACATTCCAGTGTACAATTCCCTACTGTACTCTGTGCTAGTCAACGCAACAAGTGCATCTTGCTGAACACCCGCTCAGTCCACAGACACGCCACTGAACTCTGGGACCTACTTGACACCACATCGCCGGACGTCGACTTCCTTACAGAAACCTGGATGAACGCCTCATCAGCGCCCAACATCGCCATAGCCATCCCGGACGCTTACAAGATCATCCGAAAAGACCGCACCAACCAAACAGGAGGAGGCATTGCCATAGTCCATAAGAACACCATCCGAATCACGACCAACTCCAACGTTAACCTCGCGACCGCCGAACACCTTCACTTCCAGATCCACACCGACCCCAGGACTACACTTAGAGGCACCCTCATCTACAGACCACCAGGAACCCGCACACATTTCAACAAAGACATCACTGACTTCATCAGCCCACATGCCCTCACCTCGGAGAACTATATTCTACTGGGAGACCTCAACTTTCACCTGGAAAAGAAAAAAGACAGCAACACCACCACCCTTCTGGACAACCTGGCCAATCTCGGGCTCAAACAACTTGTTGACACCCCCACCCACCTTGCCGGACACACGCTCGACCCTATCTTTACCTCCAGCAAACACATCTCATTCGATCACACCACAGCTCTCCATTGGACGGACCACAGCTGCGTTCACTTCAGCTACAAAAAGACCACGACCCACAACCCCCCACAACCTATTCCTCGAAGAAATTGGAACAAAATTACCACCGACCAACTCTTCACATCGCTTAACCAAAACCCCGTGCCATATCATCCGACCCAAACCATGCTGCCACCAAACTCACACAATTGATCACCCACAGCGCTGACGAATTAGCACCCTTGAAAAACCACCAGACCAAACAAGGTAACAAAAAGGCCCCCTGGTTCAACGATGACCTTAAGAAATCCAAGAAGTTATGTCGTACATTCGAGAAAAAATGGAGAAAAAACCCAATCACTGACAACCTGACCACCTTCAAGGACGCCACCCGCAAACACCACCAACTGATCCGATCCACCAAGAAATCAGCATTCAAGGATCGACTCGACAACAACGCCCACAACAGTAAGGAATTATTCAACATCGTCAAAGAATTTACCAACCCCACCGCCGGCACCAACGACATCACTCCCTCTCAAGACCTCTGCGACTCTTTATCCTCTTTTTTCCACAACAAAATCGTCGACATACATAACAGCTTTGAAAAACAATCCGAAGAACAGTCCACTCCACACACCTCCGAACCAAATCAGCACTCTCACGAACTTTGCGCCTGGAACCCAATCACTACTGAAGACACCATCCGCCTGATGAACTCCATCCACTCAGGATCACCAACCGACCCATGTCCCCACCACATTTTCAACAAAAGCAGACTCCATCATCGCACCCCATCTTCGCGATGTCATCAACTGTTCCTTCAAATCCGCCACCTTCCCGGAAAGCTGGAAACATGCCGAACTCAGCGCACTTCTGAAGAAACCCACAGCAGACTCCTCAGAACTTAAGAACTACCGCCCCATCTCACTCCTCCCATTCCCTGCCAAAGTAATTGAGAAAGCCGTCAATAGTCAGCTCGCCGCCTTCCTTGATTCCAACAATTCCCTCGACCCCTCACAATCTGGCTTCCGAACCAAACACAGCACCGAAACCGCCCTCATCGCAGCTACAGACGACATCAGAACACTACTGGACAACGGAGAGACAGTCGCCCTCATCTTACTCGACCTCTCCGCCGCCTTCGACACAGTCTGTCATAGCACCCACATACAACGCCTCAACAACGTCGGAATACAAGGAAAAGCCTTGGACTGGATCCTCTCGTTCCTCGCCGGGAGAACCCAGAGAGTCCGCCTCCCCCCATTCAAATCAGAGGCCACTGAAGTCATCTGCGGCGTACTACAAGGATCATCACTCAGTCCCACCCTTTTCAACGTTTACATGAGTCCCCTCGCTTCCATCGCACGACAACACAACCTCAACATCATCTCCTACGCAGACGACACCCAGCTGATCCTCTCCCTTACCAAAGACCCAAACACCGCCAAAACCAATCTACACGAAGGAATGAAAGAAGTAGCCGAATGGATGAAAAACAGCCGTTTAAAACTGAACTCAGACAAAACGGAAGTTCTCATCCTAGGATCATCCCCCTCATCCTGGGACGACTCATGGTGGCCACCGGCCCTGGGCACAGCACCCATACCTACAGATCACGCACGTAACCTGGGTTTCATCCTGGACTCCTCCCTCTCGATGGCCAGACAAGTCAACGCCGTCTCATCTTCATGCTTCAACATCCTACGCATGCTCAATAAAATCTTCCGTTGGATCCCCACCGAAACAAGAAAGACAGTCACCCACGCACTGGTTACTAGCCGACTGGACTATGGAAATACCCTTTACGCCGGAACCACTACCAAACTACAGAAAAAACTCCAACGCATCCAAAACGCCTCCGCCAGACTCATACTGGACATCCCTCGTCAAGCTCACATTTCCGTTCACCTGAAAGACCTCCACTGGCTCCCCATCAACAAGAGAATAACGTTCTGTCTCGTCACCCACACACACAAGGCCCTCTACGACCTAGGACCCGAATGCCTCAAGACAAGACTGTCCTTTTACACACCCACCCGCCAACTACGATCATCCAGTAAAGCACTCGCCGCAATTCCGCGCATCCACAGATCCACCATGGGAGGAAGATCCTTCTCCTACTTAGCGGCCAAGACCTGGAATTCTCTCCCCACTCACCTCCGCCTTACACAGAACCACCTCTCCTTCAGAAAGCAGCTAAAAACCTGGCTTTTCGATAAGTAATTCACCCTCCCTCCCTCAAGCGCCTTGAGACCCTCTGGGTGAGTAGTGCGCTATATAAATTCCTGAACTTGAACTTGAACTCTATGGCTACCCACTCTTCACCACTGTTCTACCTTACATGATTCTAGCACAAGCCACTGCAGTCTTCTCTACAAACACCACTCACTATATGACACAGCACTTCACTCTGCAACACTCTCCTCCAGTGTGCAACGCTGTACCACAGACCACTGTATCATAGGCCACTCAACGACACCACATTGTTCTAGACTCTCTGCCACTCTGCTGGACTACACTCCACTCCATAACACTGAACTGACGACACTTTACTCCACTCTATGCCACTACATTGTAATACACTCTTCTCTACTCTATGAACCTGTATGACTCTCTACTCGATTTCACTACGCGACACTCCACTCCAGGACCCTGCAGTTGACAACACTCCACTGTACAAAACTCAACTCCACTGTATCACACACCACTCCACTCTATAATACTAAACTCCACTATACGAGACACAATGCCACTCTACTTCATAACACTGAACTCCACTTTACACTATACAAGACCACTCTGCTCCACTTTGTTCCACTTGACTTTGTGCCACTAGTCTGTACAGCACTGGCCTACAGTATACTCTACGACACTCAACTGAACTACGAATTGAAACACACTTTTAATTAAAAAATAAAAACAATTTAAATTAAACGAAAAAGGCTAAAGATAAGTTATAATTTGGAAAACTTTATTCTTTCTATATTAACCAAACTTAAACTATAAACCATTGGAACTTCTGAAGCTATAGTTATAACTTAAATTCATAATTTACTCACCACCTTCAATTTACTGTAAGTTCAGCACCTCCGTACACAGTGTTGTCACCTCACTTGCTGCACACAAAAACTGCAACTCCCCAGTGTACCGTGCACTGTATTCCCAGAAATTATGTCATATGTGTTGTTGTGAATGTTATTATTTCATGTGTTATAAGTCATGTACTATGCAAGGGTATAACCAGTACCTAGAGAAGGCATAAGTTATATAATGTAGTGTGGCGAGTGAGGTGACCAGACTGTGTATGGAGGCTCACAACTTATAGCAAATTGAGGGTGGTGTGTAAATTAGTAACTGAAACTTGAGAATTTCTTATGTTTGTATAGTTTAAGTAGGGTTTTTTATAGAAGAATAAATAGATTTCCTTACGATAACTTATCCTTAACCTTTGTTTTTACATAATATATATTTTATATATATATACATATATGTCAGGCGCGCAACACCCATATGGCTCAAAGGGCTTAAGCTCCCTCCCCCCTGTAGTGCGTGTCAGAACGGGTTAAGACAGCTTCCCTGGCTGGCGACCGTCTTATTGCAGCCACACCCGAGTACTTCAGAGGTCTTTAAAAGATGATTTACTTGTTAACGAGGATTTTTTATATAGCACCCCTTCTTGGAGCCCCTGCATCTCCACTCTGCCTATTGCTGGAAAAATTAGTTGCCCCCCTCGCTCCGAAATTTGGTTCTAGTTGTGATAGGTATATTCACTGAAAAAAACTAATGTTAAGGTAACGCTATAGTTAAGTGAATTTGTCAGTGACCACATTAACGTTTTGAACTAAAGAAAAGCACAGAAATCCAGCAGTTATAGTTAGCAAAGCTAGCTATAACTTGCGCCCCTGCTGTGCACTGCTTGCAACTTCACATATTACATCTGACACTCATGACATGTTCTGTGACATAATTTATGACATCACTGATGACATCTCAAGTGAGATCATTGATGACATCATCCAAGCTTCATCTGTACCCACTGCTCGGTTAACAGGTATAGCACTAGAATTCTGAGAGTAAGTACAAAATAGCTCAGAGGAATATGAGGCATCATTAGTGCTAGCACAGAAACAACTCCCTTAGGTGTAGTAAGCAAGGATTAGTTGCCACATTGACCTATAACATACACTTCACGGGTAGCGTAGTTCATATTCACAGCCAACCACAGATATGTGTGAAACCCATATTGCATACAATGTTCAATCTGTATACAACTGTTCAGAGAAAGCCAAGTTCCTAAAAATACTGAACATCTTTTTGAGAAAAGAAATACCCTGCTACAGACCACTTTTATCTGTGTCAAATCACGGACAGTCACCAAACCTACTTTGAGAAATGAAGTTGATATGAGTAGAGAAGTGGGTATTGTACACTGTATTCACTCTATGGAGAGAGGTTACCTTATACCACACTATTTGTAGATAGTAAAACTCATGCGAAATGCACTGCAGAGTATTAAAAAGTATCTACTAAGAACAGTGTTCACTCTATGCAACAACATCTGAAGGTGCTTAAGATTATACTACCTGCAGCCTTCATATGAAGGAAGTGACCCGATTCTGGTCACCCGGGTCATACAAGACCACCTCTCAGCCTTCCATACCAAATGAAGAGTGGATCAGACGGTCGAGAATACAAACTGATATCTGTTTATTCGGAGTACACTAGTAGCAGAGCCCTGTCTCCCCAGTCTCTAGAAAGTGCTGCAGAGGGACTGACATCAGCAAGCATAACAATACATTTTGTACACTTCGAAACCAGTAAAAGCACGCCCACCTTGGAATTTTCCAAGCAGATGCAGCTGGACAGTAAATTACAAAGGAGTAAGTTTCGATTCTGAGGCCGGGCACACATTATCTGCTATTCAGGGTCACTCTGCCTGTGCCTACCACATGACAAGTGAGGGAAAAGGCCTATATCTTATGAGAAAGGTATGCACTAATAAGAACAGTGTATTCATTAGTAAAGCAGAACTTAGCCTCAGAGAAACAAAACCTAGGTTAGGCCTTTTCTCGGAAAAAGCAAAGGACAAGTTTTGATTGTAATTCAAAATGGTGGCCATATACAAAATGGTGCAGCAAATTCTAACTTATATAAAACAATGCAAAAGCATATTTTTTAATTCTAACACTTAATATGGTGACAATTTTACAGGTAGCCCGCATTCTGAAGCAACAAAATCACATGTACATAGTTTGATACTTGGTGCACAGAGTCTTCTATGTTTTGTAGAAATGTTCATGCTGAGACGATTCAGTCTAATAATTCCAGGATTCTTACAATACTTAGCTGTAGAATCTTTGCCCTATTGTAGACGTTTTCCGCAGAGCCTGAAAAACTTGTGTGCAACATGCTGGACAAAAGTTGTCAACTGTCACCTGCACACAGGGTTAATCTTCAATGCAAACATTTATAATGTGTTCAATACCTCAACACACCTATGTGTAAACACTTATTCTCATCAGCTGGTCACTGGCTGTAGAAAAGTAGGTAGGAAAAATAACATTGTAGATACCAGTCACTATATAAACTGTAACACAAACTAGCACACTCGTTGGATGATGTCTTGGTGATGTATTCACTGAAGTCATAAATGATATCCTAGAACATGTCATGAGTGATGTAATATGTGAGCAGACTTTGTGTTTGCTCACGTTTGGCAGGAGTTTTCAAAATGCTCCCGCCAAGTGAGAGCCACCACAGGTTTCCCTGCCCCTGCTGGTATGGGCATGATAACCACTATGTCACATATCTTGATGAACCAGCCACAGAGAATGGCTCACTCACTCACCCACTCACACCCCCACACAACCTCTCATACACTCATTCACACCCCCACTTACTCTTCTACAGAACCACTCACATGCAGTCACTCGTATAGCCACTCACCCATATACCTATTCCCACAGCTACTTCTCACCCATGCAGTCACTCACACAGTCACTGACTCACCCATACAGCTACTCACTCTCCGACACTCTTCAATACAGCCACTTACACACACTCACACACCCACTCAAATAGCTACTCACTTACCCATACAGCCACTGACATAACCACTCACCCACCAATACAGTCACTCACACAGGCACTCACCCACCAATACAGCCACTCACACAGCCACTCTTACCCATACAGCTACTCATAACCACTTATTAACCCATACAGCTATTTACACATCCACGTATTTACCCGTACAGCCACTCACACACCCATTCAGCCACTCACACACCCACACACAGTCACTCACATAATATATGTTAGAAATACTGTCACACATTAGTACTACACAAAGTTTACTAATGTAACTTTTGTGTTATCTTAGTATATATGTTTAACACTCAGAAGTTTTAGAAAACACTCACAATCACTGGATGATTTTATCAGTGATATCACTGACCATGTCATGAGTGATGTACTATGTGGGGTCATAGGCAGTGAAATGCGAGGGCATAAGTTATTGTTAGCTCAGGTAACTATAACTGCTTAATTTCAATGATTAGTGCGAGTGAAATCTGGGCATAACTAGAACTTCCCTGTAACCTTTAGTTTTTTCTGAGAATATATATATATATATATATATATATATATATATATATATATATATATATATATATATATATATATATATATATATATATATATATATATATATATCTCATATATATATATATATATATCTCATATATATATATATATATACACATTATATAATATGGCCCCGTCTTTGCGGATTTCTATCAAGGTGAGCAAGGAACCTGCAGCCAAAGAAGGTCATAAGGTGACTGGTGGGAGGCTTGTGGTACCACCTTGTCATGCTCGCAGGACTTGCACTAAGCACGGCATAGCGTCGCCGCATTGAAGCTACCTGCCATTTTCCCTTCATTTCTTCATGTTGCGTAGAGCCCAGTTGTCTAGTGAAGATGCTGTTTTTTATCCATTATCTCTCCTTCTTGTGTGATCCTGCACACGCTGGCATCTATTCATGTTGAGCTAACCACAAATATGGATGTAAAACTTCCCAAGTGGAGCCCACTGTAGCCCCTATGACTTCTGTCCTCATGACGACCCCTTACATCTTAAGCGCGCATTCATTTCTCACCCACCAATCTCAGACATAAGTGAGGAATGCCCAGCGTGGACCAATTGATTTCTCCACCGTTTCTCCACAACTGCTATCCTCATGATGACCCCCTCATTCCCTAAAAGTGCCTTCATTGCTCCCTCACCAATCTGAGTCTTAAGTGAGGTACGCCCAGCGCGGAGCACATGCTAACTATCTCTCTGTTGTGCCTTTGAACTGGAGTTTCCTCGCACTGTGTCTCTACTGAAGCACTGCTCAAGCGCCTCATCCTACCTGCAGTTTTCCTTTTCCCTAGGAGTAGTCGGCCGGGACCTCAACAGGTTTTTGACTTCTACCACTTAACCTCTGTTTCCGCTGACAAATCATGCATTCTCAAAAACAAATAACAACAAATAAAGGACTTCAACTCACTCTAGATCTCTTCCTGCAGGGCATCAAAAAGAGGCCCTCGCCTTTTCCATGGGCTTGGAGCCTCACTTAGTGGCCAAATGCTGAACTGTGGCCTCCCTTCATAATGACCCTAATGAACCACTAATTACTTACTGACCTCTGGAACATTCGTCCTTAGTCAGCAACCCCCTCCCTTCCATTGCCAACACCTGGTCACGCCCCTGTCTACTCCAAATCCAGATGATGGATCCTCCCGCTAAAAACTTCAAACACAAAATCCTCAAATAAACTCCAGAGACACTAATAACAGACGTCTTCTACAGTCCAACACACAGAGGCCTTAAAATGGACTTCATCTTCTACACTAAAAGACCCGCCAAACGGAGATAGAACTTCCTTCAACATCTTCATGTAACTAATACTACCAGAATTACATTCCCCCATCCATCACACACCGCCACTGCCCAGCTTCATTCATCTAACACACTCGAACCCTATCAGCCCATCAACCTCAGCAGGATGGATTCAACCCTAGCCTCTACCCCAGACTCCATCAAGCTCCATCAGACTGCAATATAATAGCTGGTCTAGAACACAAAATGAACACTGTTCTGGATGAAAGTTCATTACTGCGTAAGGAAGCAAAGATTAGCTACATCCTGCCCCACCGTCACGCATCTACGGTGAACACCGATCCTGCCACAAACATACACTGTGACCCCATCCATCACCCCTAGAAAAACTATCCCCCACATTTATCACCACCTCAAACCGAGCCGCATCACGACCTGGTTGTTGCAGCGGGAAGCCGAAATGTTGAGAAACACTCATGACAATGCTCCTTCCCAACCCTACCACCACAAGATCCCAGTCATCCTGGGCACGAGTAGTACCCGGCACACCACTCGCCCCTCCAGGCCTACTGTCTTGCTACCATCCAACCTAACCAGCCTGGTCTGATATCACTTCATGCATGGCACTAAACTATCAGTCAGCAGTCAAGCATGCCACTGATATAACTGCAACTATCCCAAGGCACAAAAATGACATCTATTTGTAACTGAAACCTGGCTGAATGATCACTCATCCCCTTTCATTGATCTCTTCAACCCAGGGCTTTTCAATCATTTGCTGCAATTGCAAGGCAGGTGCAAATAGCCATCATACACAAAAGTGATTTTGTCTTAACTCCCCTCCGCATTACCAAATAACCTACCATTGACTATTTTGGAGCTCAGCTCTCCTCTAAATGCCCCAACTCCATCAAATTTAATTTCATCTATTACCCTCCAGTGGAAAACTCACAATTTCTTGAAGACTTAACAGACCTAAGATTGCCTAACTCCCTAAAAGACAGCACAGACATTATACTTGGAGACCTAAACCTGCACCTGAAAAATACCGAAGACCCAATAATACAAGCCCTATCCTCCATCCTGGAAGCAAACAATCTCACCCAACACTGCAATAAATAAACTCAGAACCAGGGCTCTACTCTTGTCGCAATCATCTCTAAGCAGAACACTTTATCCCTCCACTCTATCATAACCTCTGACTTGACTGGCCACCACCTAATCCTTTTCGATCTCGATGCCTAAGGCTCTCCCCAAGCTATCCATCCCAAGCACTGGGCGAGGAACACACATCGAATCCCCCAGGGAGAGTTAGAATCATTAATCAGTTCCCCAATTCTACCCCTACCTGACCTCTCCTCCGTTGATGACCTCCCCACCAACTGCACACAAAAATGGCAGAACTCTTTGACAAAGTCGCCACTCTGGAACTCAAAAAATCAAGATGTATCCCTTCCAGATCCTGGTTTATTGAAGACCTAAACAATGAGAGGCGATAGCTCTCCTCAACACTCAATCAATGACTCTACTAAGTGCTGCCAAGAGTTTGTAACATTCTTCTCTGAAAAACATAACATTGAACTCTCTCTTTGCTCACCCACCTCCATATACTCCACACTATGGATGCACGCCTTGCAGAGAGGGTCCACCCAAGGCCTTACCTTCTACTAATGGCTGTCTCCCTAAACTTCCCCTCTCAGCTATCCAGAACTCCAACCTCAACCACTTGCAATTGAAAAATGATGCAATTTGGACCGAACTAAATTATATCCCTGAAGAAGTAGTTCTCAAACTGTTCGCCTGCAAGAAGCCAACATCGCACATCTGCAACCTCCTCCCTGCTATGCTTCTAAAAAATCTCAGTCACATCATCTCCTACATGGACCAAAATCATCAATTGCTCCATATTGAGCTGCTCCATGCTGGCCTCCCTCAAAATCGGCCAAGTAAACCACCTTATCAAAAAGCAAATGCCAACAAGATCGACCTTAACCATAACAAACCTATAACCATCCTCCATTCCTGCCTAAAATCATCAAAACATGTGTGCTGGTACTACTCAACAACCACATTGTAAAATACAACCTGCCCAACACCTTCCAATCTGGGTTCAAGAAAGAATGCAGCACAGAGGCTGCAATACTGAAAACTACAGATGACCTCCGCAGTTCTCTGGACAAAGGTCAGGCCTGCCGCTTAGTACTGCTGGACCTCTTGGGTGCCTTTTATATTGTCAACGATGACATCCTCCTAAACACCCTCTCAAAATGTACAGGTATCAATGGAACTGTCCTTCAGTGGTTTGCTTCCTTAATGAAAGAACGTTTACAATTACTCAAATGAAACAACTCCTCCTCAAAAGCAACACCAGTCTCTAAAGGAGTTCCGCACAGGCCAATCCTGTCTCTTGCCTTAGTCAACCTCTTTATGGAACCCCTTGCAATGACCCCGAAACAAACTAGGATTGCCTATCATTTCTATGCAGATGGCACTCAAATCTACATTTAAATCCTTCCTTCACAACTCCCAACCATAATTACCTCAGAACTATATATTGTTTGCACATCATACTGTCTGTTTTATACTTATTTTTCATACGATTACTATGCACTATTTACCCTTTTAATTTAACTTATGTAATTGCTGCTATATGGCCCACATATTCTACTGTCTATCGTACACTTCTCTTCATACTGGTATTATGTAGTATGGTTGGGATACCCGTCACCCCCTCCCAACACAATCCCCAAGAATGGGAAGACGGAAACGGTTCTTGAACTTTTGGAAGGCGGGAGGGAGTTACCCTCCCGGCCGTATTTATTAAAATATGAAACAAAATTAAAACATTAAAATAACAGTTTCATATCATGTACAATTTCATTTACACATTACGATGTTTCTTGGCTAACCTTAACACATCTCTAATACAAAGGTTCTCCTAGCCGATTCTAAAACATCCTGTAAATGCATTTCTCCAAATTCAAATTGTACATCCTAACATTACGGGCCAACGGCAAGGTCCTAACCGGTGTCAGATCCCTAATACCAGAACTCCCCCCTCACTTGTGAGGGGCGGGCGCACAGAGGACTGTCCCTCTGTGCCAACTTCCAATTTCCCTTGTCTTAACGGGGGCCCCCTATTTACTCAACGCCATCTTAGTGGTCGTCCGAGGACTCGTGTGAGGTGTCTAGAAGGTAGCGTAGACCCCCCCCCACCCCACACTGCTTACCACATCTGCCGTCGCAGATGTCCTGGCCCCGGGAAATTACCAGGAGGGGCCCGTAGCCCCTCCTCCCCAGGGAGGGGCCTATGACCGCCTTCCCTTTGGGCGGCCCCATCTTTAGAGGGGACCGCCTCCCCGTTTGAGGGGCCAATGGCCGCCTCCCCCCGGGCGCTCCTATCCATAATGGGTGACGCCCCCACCTATAGGGATCTTCCAATTACTGCTCACCGATCATGACCTTACCGCCCGACCAAAAAAAATACGACATTTTTTAAACTAAAGAGGATGGAAAAGACAGTTATACTGAGCGGTTCAAAGTATAAACACCTACTAAGCACTACATTTAACTCTGCTGCAACTACTTCGCCGAAATACATGCTGAAAGCGCAACCACTTTATTACATACCAAAATTACCAACTTTATTCGAAAACAACCTGGAAAAGAAACAGTATCATGTCACTCGACTTTATTCCAAAACAAATCGCTGTCATCAGGGGCTGGTGGGTGGGTCAAAATTGGCTCCTTGTTCCGTCTCGAGCTCACGTGCAATGGGGAGGTGCAGCTTCTGAGCACAGGAACAAGAGGATGCTTCCTTGGATTGTTGCTCCTTTTATCCTCCTTCGGGCGGGCGTGGACCCTCCTCCAATCCGCCTACAGGGCGTGGCCATCGGTGTAGGTGTCTAGGACAACCCCTCTTGGGCGGGAAAAGGCGCGCCCCGGCTACGCCGCTTCGGGCATACCAGCCGAGACACACCTCCCGCCCAAAATGGTTTCCCGGGGGGATCGGGGTACTCCACCATACGTTCGGGGGGACCGAGCGGTCGCCCCTTTCCATATGGTTGGGATACCCGTCACCCCCTCCCAACACAATCCCCAAGAATGGGAAGACGGAAACGGTTCTTGAACTTTTGGAAGGCGGGAGGGAGTTAGCCTCCCGGCCGTATTTATTAAAATATGAAACTAAATTAAAACATTAAAATAACAGTTTCATATCATGTACAATTTCATTTACACATTACGATGTTTCTTGGCTAACCTTAACACATCTCTTATACAAAGGTTCTCCTTGCCGATTCTAAAACATCCTGTAAATGCATTTCTCCAAATTCAAATTGTACATCCTAACATTACGGGCCAACGGCAAGGTCGTAACCGGTGTCAGATCCCTAATACCAGAACTCCCCCCTCACTTGTGAGGGGCGGGCGCACAGAGGACTGTCCCTCTGTGCCAACTTCCAATTTCCCTTGTCTTAACGGGGGCCCCCTATTTACTCGACACCATCTTAGTGGTCGTCCGAGGACTCGTGTGAGGTGTCTAGAAGGTAGCGTAGACCCCCCTCCCACCCCACACTGCTTACCACATCTGCCGTCGCAGATGTCCTGGCCCCGGGAAATTACCAGGAGGGGCCCGTAGCCCCTTCTCCCCAGGGAGGGGCCTATGACCGCCTTCCCTTTCGGCGGCCCCATCCTTAGAGGGGACCGCCTCCCCGTTTGAGGGGCCAATGGCCGCCTCCCCCCGGGCGCTCCCATCCATAATGGGTGACGCCCCCACCTCTAGGGATCTTCCAATTACTGCTCACCGATCATGACCTTACCGCCACAGGCCGGATAGTTGACCGGCTATCCGGACCCCCCACAAAAACTCCTACTTAAAGGTCATGGCTGCACAAACTCTTTAACCAAGCTACGAAGTCTCCTATGAGTAAGGTATTCCCCTCCCGGGACAAATGGACCCCATCCTCCAGATACATATGGTCCCCCCGGATACATCCATGAGGAATACAATGCAATTTACCTGTACGAAACAACCTACCAAGTTTGTTATTAACTTTCTTCACCGACTGATTTAAGGCTGACACAGAAATAGCCCCCCGCCACACCCTCCAAATCATGTGTGACCAAGCAATCGTGCACCCCGGAACCCTTCTCGCCAACCAACTTACTGTGGATAGAATTAATTCGAGAAGTACTCGTCGACCAGTGGTCACCAAATCATTGCCCCCAAGATGCTTACAGATGGTGGTGACCTTGTCCGCCCTAACAATCCCTCCATGAATTTTTGAAACTGGTCAATACAGAGCCCGCCCCTTCCGTGGAAGGTCACCCTGTACCCATATTCCCCAGCCACGTGAATCATGTCACCTGCTTTGAATACGTCTGCGGCGCGCCTCACGTATGAGTGGCCGACGACCCACACCACTCTTCCCTCAGCCGGTGTTCTTTGACCGCTGGTCCCCAGGTGTCGGGTCAACTGCTCAGTCCGCCCCGCAAAGCCTGCTCGCGAAACTGAAAACCAAACAGAAAACAAGAAGCGTGAGTGCATGACATTAGCTTCACAACATGTGCAACCGCACATACCTCTTATAACAATTCGAGGACCAACGCCCCAACTGTTTCACTTCATCCACACTCAACCCCCTGGCTGTAGCCTCTGTAGCAGCACCTATCTGGAATGAGTGGGTCCCAAAATCGCCCGGGTTCAAGCCCGCTGCCGCGATTGCCATTGTTAACACCCGCTGAAACTGAAACCTGGTCAGTGGGGTGGCGTCGGTATGTCTCAGCAAGCTCCCCCCCATGATGCCGCCCTTTGCGCTAAGTAATCCTCTACGCATTTCACTGGGCTCATGTGGGGCCCTAGCATCCGCCGAACAACCACACTGTCTCCGATCGCTCCCTGATCGGTTTTGGACTTGGCTATCGTGACTACCATCTTGTCACCTCTGATCTGGATGTGTTCTTGACACAGACCTCCCCCTGCTTGTTCTTTGCTACCAGTTCGCTTATCCGCATAGCCCCATGGAATGCTAATGCAAAGGCGGCCCGGAACAGCACTGTCTCTGACTGAGATGAACAAGTCGCAGGGAGTACGGACATTAACTGGGACAACCTTGCTAGCCCTATCGGGCGCCTCTCGTCCTCTCTACGACCCTCAAGGCGTTGCCACCCGCGCAGCGCCTTCTTCACTACAAAGGACGCTGTGGGGTCCTGAATGCCATGAGCCTGCGCCATGAACGCAATGGCGGCTCGGTGTCTATTGGCTGTTGCCACTGATCGGCCTGCCTGATGTAATGATACTAGGAATTTCAGAACATACTCTTCCTGCCCCCAATGCTCCCCCCTAGCTGGACCCAAAAATGCCCAAAAGGAACGGAACGCCCCTTCATATGCCTTCCTTGTCCTGGGGGCTAGACTCTCTCCCACGAGGTTTTGTAATCCGGGGCACCGAGAGACCAGAGAACTTCGGGAAATGGTGCCGCCACCAAGTCCACAGAGGGCAGATGGCCCCGGAAGGCCTGCATGTGGGAACGAGAGAGTGCATCAGCCGCCTGGTTCAGTACCCCAGGCACGTGTTTTGCTCTAAAGTGGACGTTTAATTTCATACACAGCAGGACAATTTCTTTCATTAATCTCAAGATCAATTTGCAGCGTGCTGCCTGATTATTGACACATTCTACCACGGTCATATTATCCGACCAGAACACCACAGTGCGATCACGAAACCCCTCCGGCCATGTCTTTAAGGCCACTAGGATAGGGAACAGTTCAAGAAACCCAATGTTACCTGTGAGCCCACTCTCGTGCCACCATGCCGGCCAGGTTCGTGCCGACCAATGATTACCAAAGATGGCGCCAAAACCCACACTCCCTGCCGAGTCGGTCCACAAACCCAGCTCCTCGGAGGAAACCGCTGGTTTGTTCCACAGGACACGACCGTTGAAATCCGCCAGAAATGCCAACCATATGCGCATGTCCTGGCGAACCTCCGCCGAGAGTCTTGTGCGGTGATGCCCTTCCTTAAGGCCAACCATGGCTTGAGCAATAGAGCGAGAAAAGGGACGAGCCATCGGTATCACTCTAAGGGCAAAATTAAGCTGACCCACAGCCTGCTGCAACTGATGCAATGTTACTTTCGTCTCGTCAATACATGTCTCGAGCGAGGCCCTAAATTTTAATACCTTCTCCTTAGGCAAACGGAAGCACCCTTCTTCAGAATCGAGCTCAATTCCCAGAAACTCGAGTGAAATAGACGGCCCCACTGTCTTGCCTGGTGCCAATGGCACGCCAAATCTTCTCATGAGATCACAAAATTTACTCAAAGCCTGCGCACATTCCGTGTCCCCGGCTGCCCCCAGAAACAGAAAATCATCAAGGTAATGCATAACCTGCGTAAAGCCTGTGGCTCTGGTGAACGCCCATTGTAAAAAACTACTGAATCATTCAAAATACGCACAAGAGATGGAGCAACCCATTGGCATACATTTATCCATGTAATAGCGTCCCTGGAACACAAAACCTAACAGACGCTGATCTTGTGGGTGTACCGGGAGTAACCGGAACGCTGACTCGATATCAGATTTAGCCATCAGCGCTCCGGGCCCCAGGCGATTCAACATGGCGACGGCCTCATCAAAGGAAGCATACCGCACTGAACAAACTCCCGGGTCAATCGCATCATTCACGGAAAGACCCTTAGGAGCGGACAAATTATGTATCAACCGAAACTCACCTGGGTCCTTCTTGGGGACTACTCCCAACGGTGAGCAAACAAAATTAAGAACAGGCGGGTTCGCATAAGGACCCGCAACCCGACCTCGGGCCACCTCCTTTGCAATCTTTGCCTGTACTACAACCGTATTCTGTTGAACCGACAGTTGGTTTTTACACAGTGCTTCCCCCCCGAAAATCCCCCGCCGGGATGCGGAAACCACATGAGAAACCGTCCCTCAACACCCCGGCGGAGACATGATCAGGGTATTCGTTCAGCCAGGGAATCATTGCCATGATGTCGATGGGAGTAGGTAGCAGCGCCCCTCGGCCGTCATTAGACCTGTTTGGCGCCGCCTCTGCCCCCTGTATCGCCATTCTTGGCTCTGCCTGAACTCTCGGGGTGTGAAGACTGTCCGCACCCTGCACACTCATGCCTGGACTTGCACGTCCCCTGTGGTCTAGTGCACTTGCCCCTGTTGAAGCTCCAACAGACCCCTTTCTTGCCCGAGTTCCCATTACTCTTTGTGTGCTGATCACTACCGGCGCCCGCTCGAAAGGGCACCGACGGGGAATGGCGGGAAGGCTCTGCCCCATTCCCGCCAAACGAAGACGGCTTTGTCGGGTTTGACCTGACCTGTTTCTGCCAGGAAATGGAGTCGAAACAATCCCACGTCAGGGATGAGTCGTGCTCCTTGGCCTTACGAAATTTGTTATCATAACCCAACCATTGATCACCATCGTACGGTTCATAAAACTCCATTATTCGTGTCTGGTAACAAGCCAATTCCTGTAACACCTCGGGCCTACGTTCCCCCATGATTGCAGTGAACATCCCAAAAGCCCTGGCCCAATTAGCGATTGTCTCATCAACTCTGAAACCCGCCATCTTTGCTCGCCATACACTTGGATGCAACAATTCTTTCTGATTTCTAACGTGTTCTATTTCATAATGATCAGTCAATAGCGAAAACATGTTCACGTATTTATCAGCCCATATCATTTCCTTTGTGGCCAACGGGATATGTTGCACCACCTTTTCCCTCCTTGAGGGCAACGACCCCTCCCCAGCCATTGGCAACGGCTTCTTACCCGAATCAGTAGCTGAACTCGCTGCTGCCGCTGTTCCAACGCCCGAAGACGGTTGTTCCACGGGAACCTGAGGGGGAACAAAAGAACAAGGTGCCTTCGCAGCATCTCGCGATTGCCGCAACTGCTTCATTATTAGTTTGGCCCTTTCGGCCGTATCCCCTGGAGCTATGGCACCCTCATTATTCTTGCCCAACCACGCCGCCAACTGGGCGGCCAACTCGGGTGGCATATCCCCCTCGTTCACAGGTGTAACTACGACAGGGATCGGCTGTCCTGCGTCCGGAATCGGGACTGGGGCCTCTACTGGCCTGACCGGGCTCGCCGGAGGTGACTCGGGAACCGGAGCCTCACCCCCTGCCGCCCTGTTCCTGGCCCTTTTACCTCTCCCGGCAGGGACTACTCCCGGCAATGCTGGTCCGATGACTTTCTTAGGCCGGCCCGTACCGTTCATGGCCGCCATCTGCTTCTTCATGTTCGCCATGTCCTTAACGAGCATACGAAGCATTTGGTCGGTGCTAACCTTCTTTCCGACCCTTTTGCCCGGCATTTTCTCACGATAGTCGACCGAAAGGTCCTTGAACCAAAGTTCGAAGCGCTAAAAGAGAAAAACACAAAAATTACTAATTCTCAAAATTGGCTCCTTGTTCCGTCTCGAGCTCACGTGCAACGGGGAGGTGCAGCTTCTGAGCACAGGAACAAGAGGATGCTTCCTTGGATTGTTGCTCCTTTTATCCTCCTTCGGGCGGGCGTGGACCCTCCTCCAATCCGCCTACAGGGCGTGGCCATCGGTGTAGGTGTCTAGGACAACCCCTCTTGGGCGGGAAAAGGCGCGCCCCGGTTACGCCGCTTCGGGCATACCAGCCGAGACACGCCTCCCGCCCAAAATGGTTTCCCGGGGGGATCGGGGTACTCCACCATACGTTCGGGGGGACCGAGCGGTCGCCCCTTTCCAATATTTACTTTTTATGTAACTTGTGTAATTGCTGCTATATCATTCACATTTCGTGCTGTCTGACTTATTCTCCTTTTATCTACCATTACTATGTACTGTTATTTGTCTTTTATGTAACTCGTGTAATTGCTGCTGTGCTAACTCTGTAAAGCGATCTGATGCCTTCGAGTCAATTTCGTGCTATACCAACCTCGATAAATAAATGAATACGTGCACATACACACATAATCACAAAAATAAACATAGCTTAAAGTAGCGTTTTAGTAAATTACGGTAATAATAGTTAATGTTTAAAAAAGAAACATAGAAATTCACTGTAAAAGCCAAAGTTGAAAGTGACATTATTGTAAGGTGTTGAAGTAAGTTAAAAACTAATGTTATCCCTAACCAAAACTTCAATCAGGGCAAATTGAGGCTATTTTGGTCCCCCATAGATGCTCTCATGCAAACCGACATCATTCCAAATTTGAGAACGGAGCACCGAATCACTTGGTATATCCCCCTCCTCCCTCCCCCGATCTCCTTCATATCACCATCTCTCTCTTCTCTTCTCCTTTCTTTCTATCTTTCTTCACACCAGAAGAAGACCCCCATCCAACCACCAAGCATTTGCTGGCAATCATTGAGACTTTTTACAGATTTGCCACCCAGCTCCTCTCATCTTGCACTATTCCTCCAACTAGATTATTACCTGAGGTATAAAGGTGATTTTTTGGTATTGACTCATGTTTTATTCACGGGTGATAAATGGAACGAATTGTACCATTGTTTATTTTTTGCTTTTCTTTTTATTTGTTTACTGTATCTCTTTTTTGTACAATTGAAATGCCTAATAAAATATTAAAGTATAAAAAAACTAACGTTTAAAAATGTGCCCCCGTCATGCACTACATATGACTTCGCAATTTACATCACTCATGCCATGTTGAATGGCATAATTGATGTAAAAACCCAGTTTTTAGTTTTAACCTTATTTTAGCAGGTATCTACACCGTCACTTTCACCTTTGGCTCTTTTAGCGTATATATATATATATATATATATATATATATATATATATATATATATATATATATATATATATATATATATATATATATATAACATTATACTGCCTTAAGAATCACATCAATTACATACACATTTATAGTTTGTCTGTTTGTCTGGGAGGAATACCATGAGAGTGTAACCTACGTCCAGTATAAGTTTATTTTGTATATGATTTCTAAACTGTGTAATTCTAATCAGGAGCTCGGTTTGCAGTCATAGTATGCATTCCCCAGCTTTGAATCATTAATAGATTCACATGGTTTTGTAATAAGCTATGATTTCAGACTTGAGATCCTCTCCAAAACAGATTAAAATGGCACTTTTTTTTAGCCTAAGATCACTCTAAATTCATAACTCGTTTTACTCACTCTTCTGTTGTAGGTACTGCAACTCCAGCTCTTCACACCAATTTAATCTGATTATTCACTGTGTGTTTCTATAAGATTGCAGATCTTAATGATTGAAGTAAATAAACTTCATGAAAAAAACGGTTAAAATATGTTTTATTTTTCTGCGTTTAGAATATTGGAGTTTATCAAGAATGCACTTAGGATATTACTTAAAGCAGTTTAGTAATTTAAAAAGAGAACACACATTACAATACACTTTGCATTGTTTTAAAGTCTGCAGTTGACTGAGGCTGGATTTTCTTTTCTACAGAATTAAAGAATCCTCTGGTTGGCAGCAAATATTCTCAAGTCCCTACCTTGACTGGACAATTGAGCGTGTTGCTCTGAATGCAAAAGTAGTTGGGGGTCCGCATGGAGACAAAGACAAGATGGTTGCTGTGGCATCCGAAAGCAGCATCATTCTGTGGAGCATTCAAGATGGTGGAAGTGGCAGTGAAATCGGTGCGTACAAATGTGCTTCATATTTTCTCAAATAAAGTAAATGAAACTGTACTTTTCCCCAGGTTATCAACCTTTAGTACATTGTACATAGAATGTCAATAGAATCAGATTCAATATTGTATTTAGAGTACGGTACATATTTATTAAGTCAGAAAATCATTCTTTAAAGAAGACGATATCGAGATATGAGGTGAATATCAAATGTAAGTTAAGGAAAAATGAGATGAGGTTATTTTTGTAAACATATTTTATTGCGTCAATTAGCACATATAATGCAGAGCCCCTTCAATCAGAGGTCGTCTGCTACATTTTAGGCACTACACATTTGCATTGACATTTTATATGCACCCTTACCCCTGTTGTAACATAAAGAAGAAGAATAATGAATCATACCCCAATTAACTCCCCCCTTGCACTGTCCTGATTCTGCATCTCCCACACCACTTGCGTTCTAATTTACTGTAAAGCAATTCCATTTGAGCCACTTGTCTCCTGTATCTTAGTCTCAAGCTTTTGTTTCTACACTGCATCATCCCTGGATGAAATGGGCTCTAAATATATGCCTCTATACTCCTCCTACCGCCTCTAAATCTTTGGGTGTTTTTGCCGGTTGCCCCGTACTTCCAAAATGGGGATCTCCATCCCCAGGTTAAAGTCCAGGCCATTTTTCCATGCCGATAGAGAAGGCGGGGTTTCAGCTTTCCAATTTCGCGCAATACCTCGCTTTGGTAGCAGTAGATGACGTTTATATATGTTCCCACGTCTCGCCAAGTATTTTTGGAATTGTTTTTGCTGGTATTATGACCATTGCCACATTGCCATTTAGCCTCAGTGCATGTACTGAATCCCTGTAACGTGAGATGAAATTGGATAACCTCATTGGCCTATTTACCTGCAGGGCCGCCATAAGTTGGCGCAGAAGTACTGCACAAGGGGCGTGAAAGTTAAATGCCAAGTTCGCAGCAGAGTACATTTACTCCACCCACAGGTTCTACTGAAAAAACATGGTTTTAGCTTAATCATTGTGGCCTGGTTGGTTGCAGTTTAACCCACTGCAGTAACACATATTAAACAAGCATTTGCATAGCAATAGGTCTCGCATTTGCAAGAGTTAGAGCTATTGGCGTAGTGATGTTTTTTACTCATCTTTTTTTGAGTAGAGCAGATATATGTGGTGTGTAGTGGAATTATGTAGTATGTTGTCGAGTGGAATTATGTGAATATAAATTATGTGGTATTTAGTGTATAGGAATTTTGTGGAGTGGGATTATGTGTTAGGGAGAGTAATTATACGGTATGGTATTTTGTATTGTGGAGAGTTAAATAGTGGAGTTTAATTATGTGGTGTGTTGTTTAATTTGTGGCGTGTTGTGGAAGGATGTGGTGTGGTTTGTATGTATGTGTTGTGTAATTGTGTTGTTGATTTGTATTATGTGATATTCTGTTGAATGATGTGGTGTGTAATGGAAACGTGTTGAGTTGATTAAGCACTGCCCCAGACACAGCAGGGAAAAAGTGGTGAAGAAATAAAGCCCTCTAAATGGGGAATAACAGGCAGTGCAAGAACACTGATTTCCGATTCATCTGTGGCCTAGTGGATTATACAAGGAGTACTTAAAAAGATAGTATAACACCTCATGAACATACCATCCAAACTGTGGTAAAGGTACTGCTTTAAGTGGTGAATTTCTCTTTTTAAGTGTTGTGTCTTAGCCATCGGCTGCTGTCGGGTCCCTCGGTGCACTGCACAGCGCCACAGTCGCTGCGCATAAACAAAGGACCCGGGACACGCTCTGACTCTCCGCGTCGTCCGTTCAGTTTGTTTTGTATTTTTCATAATTTTTTTAAGGAAAGCACGTTATTTTTAAAATGTGAGAGCAATGAAACAAAAGGTACGTCTTGAACTCAATTTGTAAGACAACTATTTCAGATTTTCCTTGCAGAAACGACTTTTACTCAGATTGAATAAATAAAGAGATGTTTTAAATAAACAAGAAATGTGTCATGAATCCTCAGAGAAATCTACAAAATAAGATACTAAATCTTTTTAACTTGCTCCATATTTATTACATGTTTTTGTAGTTTATTTATTATCTTTTGAGTTAGTACCACTGTATTGCCAAGCTCTCAATCACCACATATCGCCTCCCAATGCATCTGTTTACACACTTGGAACACCTGACTCTTCTGTTCCAGTTCGACCAAAGTACTTTTTCCACCGAGCAAAACAGAGCAGCAGCCCTTGACAAGGAAGGTGACAAGTGAGCAGCAGAGTGCTCTCTGCCTTTTGCATGCCATCTGGGCGGGCGCTGTTGTCGGAAAGCAGCAAAAAAGACAAATGGAGGAGTGGGTAAAAGGAGGAAGAAGGGTGCAGCATAATGACCAGAGCGGCAGAACTGGAGAACTAGTTTTTTTTAAAACTCTTTTTATTGAAAGATAGGCAGGTAAACAATTAGAACACAGCATTGTTCAGGTAGTCGGTAATACTCATCACAGTAAGACATCTAAATCTCATTGTCACAATACAATATGGATGTCATCTGGAGTTCCGTACCATCAAACTTCTTTAGCAGTTTCATCTCGGCTCCTCGGTGGTTCACATATATCCCCCAGAATGTATTCCATGGCCTCCATATGTGCGACCACTTCTTCAGACATCCCCTGGCGATATAAATGGGTATCTCTGTCAGCATACACCAGTCCATATCCCTGGCCCGATCAGCAATCCGAGGGTTCGGAGCCCTCCATAGGCGCGCAATTTTCTGCTTGGCCACCATGAAACCCAAGGTGACCCAAATTCTCTCCTTGGCATTAAGGTTAGTTGGGTCTCATATGTTCAACAAAATCAATTTGATGATGCATTGTATCTGTTGTTCCAATACCTCCTCCATCATGAGTACCACTCCCTCCCAGTATTTCTGAATTGTCACACATTCACAGAGAGTATGAATAAAGGTGCCCTCTTGCCCACATAGCTGTGCACAGCCACTATCTTGGGCGTAGCCCATATGGACCAATGAGGGTCCTGACAAGTACGTCCTATGAAGGATCTTTCGTTGGACCATTTGGAGCCTGAAGGAAATGGCAACCTCACAGGGAGAAGCCACCGCAGCCCACCATTCCTCATCCTCCAAACCAGCTACATTGTGGACCCATTTACCTCTCAGGTGGGTCAGGTGATCAGTCATATTGTTAATATGTTTCTTATATATAAGAGAGATAGCTTTTTCGGGCAAGTCACCATCTAGGATCCTGTCTTCCAGAGGGGAGGAATCAGGGAGAACAGTATCCTTTGGAAGAACTGCAAGCAAAGCGTGCCTAATTTGGAGATACTGAAACTGTTCGGATGGGGTAAGTAGTCTTGCTGTAATCGGGAAAAGAGTATAACTTCCCCCGATTTCCAAATGTCCCCCACTCTGGAAATACCAATGATATCCCATTTATCGAAACCCATGGAACGAGACAGCCGACCCAGCTGGTCACAATGCCAGAGCGGTGTAGCTTGAGTGAGTTTGTCCTCCCAACCCAGGCTTCTAGTAGCATCCTTCCACACTTGCAAGGCATGTTTGGTCGGGCCGGACAGGACAGGTTTCTGAGACTTCGTGTACAAGGCACCCTCAAAACTACCCCCCAGGAGGAGCCAACGGTCGATCCGAAAAGCTGGGTCATCTTGCTGTCTATAACTGCATTGGTTGATGGCAGCGAACTGCGAGGCCCAATAATTGGGCATATGCATAAATAATCGGTAAAACAAGACCTTATTTGCGAAAAATAAGGAATCACAAATAAGGAGTTGCATACCGTGATGCATCAACAGATTCGGTATTGAATACCGAATCGCAAAAAATCTTTAAATAAATCCAAAATCACGATTGCGAGACTCCAAAATAAAGATTAGCAAATACCGAATTAGCAAATACCGATTCGGTATTTGCGATTTCGGTATTAGCGAATTTTCAAAAAAAAAGTCGCATCGATAGCAGGTTGATAACATCACAACCAGGAAGTAACCCAGCCCATGCTGCATTCAGTGCCCTGAGGAGCTCAGAGGAGGAGGCAGAGCACAGGAGCTGAGGAGAGATACAGTGACAGCACAAACCAGCTATTGCACTGCATTCCAGGATGGAGAAGGATGCACCCCAGGACAAGGACACGTCCAGGAAGAGGAAGAGAACGTTTTCTGACAAAGAACTTGAACTTCTAATCAAGGGGATGAGCAGCAAACATGACAGGCTGTTTGGCAAGCTGTCCCTAAAGGTGCCTGAAGCAGAGAAGCGCAAGATCTGGCTGCACATCAAGGAGAGGGTAAATGCTGTATGAGTCACCCACCGCAGCATAGACAATCTAAAAAAGAGGTGGTATGACCTCAGGAAAAGGGCGAAGGAGAGGATTACAGAAAGGGTGAAGGATGCAGCTGGCACAGGAGGGGGAACATCCAACGTCACACCAAACACTGCCCTCGAGGACCTCGTTGAGGGTACCATTGAGCGTGAAGCTGTTGTGGGGGTCACCCAACGGGACACTTCCGGCGATGCGGCAGGAGAACAAGGTAAGATGCATGCCAGTGCAGATACGCAGCGTGTTGTCTACCCCTGCCCATTCCCCCAGGCCAAACACAGTGCACATGTAGGTGTGCCTAACGCATATACACTCACTCACCAGAGTGTTGCATCATGGGAGTTGTAGTCATATCATGAAAGTGTGCATGTGTGATCTCTAATGTTAGTGAAATGAGACCAGCAGCACAGGGCCAATTGTCAGTCCAAATATGTCCCTTATGTAGATGAAAGTATGCAACACAGATACATCCAGACAAAATAATAACAATGCACTGTTTCACACAATGATGCATCAGCCCTGGATTCAGATGACAGCGGACGCCTCATAATCTCTGAAACCCCGGCAGTGACCGATGCTGAGACTCCGCAGGGACGTCATCCCACGACACCACCAACACCATCACCACCACCACCATCATCACCACCGCGGACAACAACACCACCACCACCGCGGACAACAACACCAAGCTGCAGGGCAAATGTCCCCTCCCTGCAGGTGATGGAGACGGAGCAGAGGCCAGCAGCCACAAATGTTCCACGGCAGTCAGTTGTCACTCCGTCAGCTCAAACACCAGCACGTGTCTGAGTCCGACAGCGGGGCAGGCCCCTGGGTAGAGCTGCAGAGAGACCTGAGGATCCAACACACGGCTACGGTGTGGTTGAGACACTGATGCTGCGGGTTCAGTGCCTGCAGGGGAGACACATGGGTGCTATCAACATAAACATAGGAAAATTGGCAAACAAAATTGGCACCATGACTGACGCTGTGCATGAGATGACCACAGCCGTTGCTGAGGGTAACAGAGACATGAAACTGTGCCTACAGGATCTCACACGTGCCGTCATAGCAGGGCAACAGAGCGAGCGCAGGAGGCATCGGCAGAACATGCTCCGTTCCAAGGCCTCCATTAGGGCCATCACAAAGCTGTGCAACAGCACAGCTGTACTGTCACGCAGATCTGTGTCCCTGCAGGTGGACTTGGGCCATTCCTATGGAGATGTGGCAAAGGCCTTGGGCAAAGGGATCACTGCAGTGGAGCATCTGCAGTCTCTGTGAAGGAGGCCAGCGGGAGGAGGCGTAGTGCGCGCAGCTCCACAGCCACTGACACCCATCGCAGTGATGTGGTGGAGTCACGTGACAAGAGGCTGGCGGTACGTGGAAGGCGCAAATAGCCATGTTCCATTGGCTCTCCGGCCATGGTGACGTAACCATGGACCACCACTACCACAAGATACTCCCGTGATGACAACGGACATGTATCCTCACCTATGTTTTGAATGTGCGTCATGTAGGCGTATTATTCATATGCTCCTGACAAGTGCTCATGTGCATTAAACATTTGCAAACAAGATCATGTTGTGATGGCTCATTCTTACCTGTCTCAGAAGTGATGTTGTGTAATGTATGTCCGCCTCCTTTGGCCTTCAGCTGTGTTGGGCACGTGTGCCTGTTGGTGTTGTGGGGGGGGGTTGCTGTGCACGTAAGTCATCCTCTCCGTCCACCTCTATTGGTATCCCCCTCCTTGTGGCAATGTTGTGCAGCATGGCACAGACTGCGAATATCCGGCAGCAGGTCACTGGGTCATACTGCAAGGCACCTCCTGTCTTGTGTAGTATCCGTAAGCAACTCTTGAGGATGCCAAAGGTTCGCTCTACCACATTCCTGGTGCTGATGTGTGCTGCGTTGTAGCACTGCTCCTGAGGTGTTGCTGGGTTGAGGTAGGGAGTGAGGAGATATTGCTGCAAGGCGTACGCGCTGTCACCTGCAGGGTGGGGAGCAAAGGGTTAGCAGCATGAATACAATTACATATGTGAGAATGTAGTTAATGATGATGCATTAGTATCTACCTAGTAGGTGTCCCTCTCCAAATTCACTGTTGATCAGATGCCTGAGGATGCCACTGTGTCGGTATATGTATGCGTCGTGTGTGCTTCCTGGAAATTGGGCTACAATGTCGGTTATGATGTGCTTGGCATTGCACGTTGATGGAAGGATATGACTTCCGTTTGCAAAAGATGTATTCGTTGGCTGAGGGGGGACAGATTGGGACATGTGTGCAGTCAACACATCCTATCACATGGGGAAATTGTGCTACGTGGTAGAACTCCTGTTTGGTGCGGTTCAACTGCTGTGAGGTTGTAGGGAAGGTGATGTGTTGATGTATCAATGCCAGCATGGCATCTATGAATTTGTGGAAGAAGCGTGAAAGTGCGCTTTGCGACACGCCTCCGGCTTCTGCTATGACCCCCCTGGAAGCTTCCAGACACCAGCAGTTGCAGGCTGCATAGGACCTGGACATGGGCTGGGATGGCGTTGGTCCTACGAGTCTGGTGCGGCAGTAGTTTTTCCAGGTCAGCAATGAGGCCCATGATCATAGCCCAGTTCAGTCTGTACTTGTCGTAGATTAGTTCCTCTGTCTGGCCCAGCAATGTGATGCGCACCCTGTAAACCCTGTCCTGGATCATCCTCCTGCGCTGTGCAAGAGCGTTGATTCTCCTCCTCCTAGCAAGCACATAGGGGGCAGCCATTTTGGTACACCTACAGGGTCTCCAAAGGCATATTTGAAGGGTTTCTGATTGTATGCACCTGTATTTTTTTTTCTTCCTTCCTACAACTTTACCTCTAGTTTGAGATTCCCCTTATTTTGCTCATGCTAAATAGAGATTTTGGGCATTTTCGTTATTTGCGAATTCTGATCACTTTTAAATAGCGATTCGGTATTTGCGGGGGCTGATTTCTTTCTGGGTATTACCGATTGGCTAATTTGAGAATCGGTAATTTAACGCGGGGTTAGTTTTTTAGGAATTGGGGTTGATGCATTGGGTTTTCAGGTTTTGCGTTCGGTAACGGCCTGTTTTACCGATTCGCTATTTTACCGGGAGCTATTTTGTTTGATGCATCTGGCAGCATATCTTTTCATGTCTGGGAGCCTAATGCCCCCATCAAACCAACCCAGTGTAAGTTTATGGGTAGCGATGCTGGGGGTGTTCCCTCCCACAGCAAATCCTGCACGGTACTTTCAAGTTCCCTGAAATACAATGCTGCGACCGGACGAGGTTTATTCTGTAGGGCATACCAAAGTTGGGGGAGGGACATCATCTTAAACAGGGCCGCACGTCCCAGGAGAGTTAAGGGGAGCAATTTCCAGTGCTGGACATCAGATTTGAAACGTGCTAATGGGGGCTGAAGGTTGGTGTCATAGAATCGAGACAAGTCTTTGGATACCCAGATCCCCAGATACTTAAAGCCTTCTACGGCCTCAGTCAGCTGACAACCCCGGGAAAGCCAAGGTACTTCCCATTAAGAACGTAGAGCACCGATTTGGACCAATTGATCCTATATCCTGCGAACCTTCCAAAAACTGCAAATATGTCCATTCTCACATTAAGCGACGCTGCTGGAGGGGCAAAATAAAGCACGATGTTGTCCGCGTATAGTGATATACGGTCCTCCCACCCATATGTCCATTTGAGGCCCTTGATGGCGGGGTCCTGACGGATACATGCCCCCAGAGGTTCCAGGGCTAAGGCGAAGAGGAGTGGTGACAGGGGGCAGCTTTGCCTGGTGCCACTACAGAGAGAAAAGACCGGGGGTTTCCAGTAATTGAGGACCACCTGTGCCAACGGTTGACAATATAGGAGGTGCACCCATTTAATAAATGCTGGCCCAAATCCTAGTTTGTGAAGCACAGCAAACATGTAGTGCCATTTAATGGTGTCAAAAGCCGAAGCGGCGTCCAAGGACACCACCACAGCATCTTCTCTAATCGTATCCGCCCTGCAGAGTACTCCGTCTAGTCAACGGAGGTTAAGAGATGTATTTCTGGCCGGAATAAACCCGGACTGGTCCGGGTGTATCAAGCGGGCAAGAACTTGTAATAGACGAGTGGCAAGGACTTTCACAAGTATTTTGGCTTCGCAATTAGGAGAACCAGTTTTAAGTATTGTTATCGGCTCATTGTCCTGCTAGGAAGCAATATATATGTATTTAAAGACTCTACTGCCTTTGAATTTGTTCAAACCCGTAATGTTGGGACTGAGAGGGAGGTAAAGTAAATGAAGCTTCTTCTACTGAAAGAATATAAATTGTGAAATATATTTCCAGATGGAACAGACAGATTGCAGACAGCTAATCTCCTTCAGAATCAAGTGGTTAAGCGGCTTGGTTCTGCATTCGATCCAAGTTAGTTTTAATCTGTCTGGTCTATTCAGGGAACGCATTAACTGCTTTTGTAATTTTTTCTTTCATTAAACATTTTCGCGTCCTGTTTGGAATTAGCAGTTATGTGTCAGTCAGTCTGTGTTGCGTGCTGATTTTAAAATCTGATCGCAGTTTGAGAAAAAACACGCTCTTTGAGGCAGCAGAGAAAACTACAGCTGCTCGAAAATCTCACTTTGTGGTAATGTATTGGGTTTCAAGTCACTCTGAGCTTTTTGCTTGGAAAGTAAAATGTTTCTTATATGGAGCTTGGGATCGCTCACTGCTTCTGCTTGTTAGGTCAACCTTAGAGAACATCTGCTTTGTTTTAACAAGGAGGGGGCATGCAGAAGGGGGGATAGGTGAAACTGCGAAGCAAGAGGGGTTTGGGGGATGAAACAGGCACCCATAAGCGGAAAACATCTCGGGCTCGTGTCGAGTACAAGACCCCCCGCCCCCACCATGTCCCCATCTCTACAAAATCCTACAGCCTGATGTCCTAAAAGCAACACACACAGTAACAGAGCAGGAAGCCTAGGGAAAAAGAAGTCCCCTAAAGAGCAGAACAACTACCATAGAGTACTGATATCATATTTAGTCCCTGCTCCATGGGAGGAACGGAAAAGAAAAAGGAGGGACAAAGAGGCAGGACTGACCACTAGCAAGCAAGGATTTTATAGAACACTGACATCGAAAAACAAAAAGCAAATCCAAGCAATGGGTGAAGTTGAAATTCCACAAAGCATATACAACAGGTCGCTAATCGACTTTCCAAGTGCTGTCTAGGCTCGACCTAAAAAATGCTCTAATAAATAAAGGAGTAGAGAAGCCTAAATCTGTTGTCCTAGTCACCATAAGAATGTCTTGTAATCACGGGACTGGACGCAAAATGTGTAAACTTGGGACATGCCAAATATTAAGGAAAGTATTTCCCTTACATGATAGCGGTTCAGCTTTGATGAGGTATGCGAAATACCTATGACCACGGAACAAAAGGACAACTTCTGAGAATATCTTGAACGCGGCCAAGAAAAAAATGTCCTACCAAGGATACCAAACTCTGTGTGGTCAGTTCAGTTTAGTTTAGTTCAATATCTTCATTCAGCAAAAGCCATAATAGAGAATCAAAGTATACAATACATAAATACAGCGAATATAAAAACCAACAGTAATAAAAACATGATAATATCAGTCATTTGCTACACGCAAAGCAAGCCAGCATCACAAAATTCAATCTTCATAGCATTTGCTAATGTACAATGCCACTCTTAAATAATTTAAGAATGCATTGCAAATATCCGCTGAGCATAGGCGGCGTAAATGCACAAGCCTTTCTTTGTAATGTCTCAGATTCATTTTACGTTTGATGGGGACCAAAAAGAGGACAAAGGAACTGCATACAAAAAGCAAACCAGTATAAAGGGGATTTGCCCTGCTTGGAGGTGTTATCACACAGATAAGTAGGGTAAATCGCGTTGCCATGAACCTTGTAGTGAAAACGCAAACTTAAAGTGCATAGTCTAAAATGTGTAAGGTAAAAATGGTAGATGTGGTTTATTATTCAATCTAAGTAAGGCTCCAGATTCCATGATGTTGATAACGAACAGTACCTAAGCTTTGTTTCCTTAATTTTCCCTCTCCACGCACGAGCTCATGCAGTGGTTTAAATTTCTGTGCTTAACTATATCTTTGTGTTTGAATGATATCTTGTGTGGATTACTAAACAAATCTGAAAGACCCTTAGTTTTAAAGATGTTCTTCAAGTAGGCAAGCTAGGGTATTTCATTGACCCTATCTATGGATAAACAATCCAAAATACAAACTTAACAAGTGCCGCCAAATGAGGGCACCAGCTCTTAATCCAAAGAAGCAAAGAGGCAAGCCCACTCAAATCCTCCAAATAAGATAGCCCTTGTTCCTTATGACATATCAAAGTGGCAGTACCTCTGGTAACTTACAATAATCAACGTGTGAAACGATTTTCGACATGCTGGAGGGCCCCTTCATTACAAAACCCCGATTGCCGCGCCCCATGAGTGGTCATTTTGGGAGTTGCGCGAGTCACAGCTGGACTGTATGTTTCCTCTTTTTAAGTTAATACTCTACTGATTCATGAAACATTGTGTGTTTGAATCCAATTATATAATCGTGTGGACACAAGAATTTGGAATCTATGGTCGTGGCTGTTGCAGGACTACGAGCCCCACACTGCCCTGAGCACCCGGACTTACAAGCGAAGTGAGATCCTACTTTGTGAGATGTGAGAATCTGGAGGTGGTATAAGACTAGCCTCAGAGTGCACTGAGTACTTTCGAAGTGGGGTCTGTTGTTTTCCTGCTACATATCACGCACCGCATTCCCACTGCGCAGGACTCGAAAATCCGGCTTCTGTGGCTGGTGCAGGACTACAAGCCCGCTACTGCCCTGAGCATTCTGGAAGAGGGGCCTGTTGTTTGTGCACTACATGGTGCACCGTGAGATCATACTATTTTGTTGAACACAAGAAATCTGGACTCTAGGACTTGGGCAGGTCTATGAGCCCTAGACTGCCCTGAGCACTCTGGAAGAAGAGGCTGGTTTTTTGGAACTACATAACTTGCAGTAAGCTCCCACTGTGCTTTACCCTCCTGGGACTTGACCGGGCCAGGATGGGCCCATCTGAGCCCAGAAGAGGCTGAGCTGGGCAATCCTCTTGGCTGCTACACTTGAGTAGCAAGGTTTATTGTCCACTATAGGAATCCAGTTGGGAAAAGTACGTTGGCATGGATTGCTCAGCTAAATACTCTATTGCTAAATATTTGACCAATGCCATGGGGGGTTTAAACAATTACATTGTTAATGTGAAGGTGAGGGTGGTGCCACCCAGCAGGCTGAAACTGAGGCTCTTAGCATTGATGGACTGCTTACTGCTCCTAGGACTCTTGTAAATCTGCACTGTTGCAAGTCACAACATATTTGTCTCCAAAAATTGTGTAAGCCTTAATTGTAACTCATGTGTTTCTCATGGTCTACTCAATATTGAAGTTCTCTCTCCCTAACTTCAATTAATTCATCTCAGTGCTTGCAGAAACAAATTAATCTGCCCTGCGTTCCACCCGACAAAGAGTCTGTTTAACTTTAACTGAGAAGGCTTTGTGTAATTGTAATTGCAATAGCAAGAGTACTGAAGGATTGTCTGGGCAAAAGGAGTTGCTTGCCCTCAAACATTTCATGTTGAAACAGTGATTGGCTGTAAAAGGAAAATGCCTGAATACCCTCATGGGTGACAAGCTGCTCTCTACAAATCCACCTCACAATATATTGTGGGGGCATCCCATTGGGGTGCAGATCCACTTGTACTAAATTACTATAATGATCTTTTTAGCCTTTGGAGTGGCGATGTAATCAAACACCTCAAGAAAGCATTGAGGACCTTCCTGTTAAAGATGAAAAAGAGAGTTTAGTATAATTTTGGTGGAAGATTTCAATGTAAATCTTTGTTCTTTTCCATCTAAATTGGTGTGTGGGTTGACTCTTTCGGGAGTCAGCCAGTTCCACTTTGCTCTTGATCAGTATGTGAAAGCACTAAGAAATGTATTTGTTAAATATGCTTTTATGTTTGGCCATGATGTCTTCTCTATGTGCGAGTTCTCTGTAGGGATAGATCCATGTGTTAGTCAGTCAGTGTGGTCCGTGCAACTAGAAAAACTACACAGGTGGTGAATCAAGGGTTTTACTGAATTTACTCCCAATCAATGGCCATTGCTGGTGTGGAGGGTGCACAACTTTTCAGTTCATAATGAATTCTAAAGAAATGAATATCAACTGGATCAAAGGGTTCACTATTCCCTAGAGACAGTTCTCTAACTGCAACAAATTGCACTCAGCGCAGACCCTTTGTTCTCTTATAGATGCTGCATCACATTAGCATGTACATTGGGTGATGCTTTCACATCTTTAATTTTTCCTCAGTAGGTGGAAGTAATACACGGACAAGAATATACACTAGGTGAACACACTAATACGGCGCCCACCCTCGTCGTTGACTCTGGTGGTCCATTATGATGGGGATCTCTCCAAGTGCAATGCGGGTATGAGCCATTGTGTGTCTAGATGCCCTTTTTGCCCCACACAGTATGGTTGGTTGCCTTGTGCTATCAAGTAGGCTGATCTGACAGCAGACGTCACATAGTTAGAACCCGGACATGTACACCAGTCTTGGTTCAGAGAGACCTGTGTCTGAGTGAGTGTTCATGACAGCCCCCCACACACAACTTCGTCAGCGAGGCTGGCATACCTAAATACGTCTATGTCTAGGTTGGTGGGGTGAGTATGGACTACACAGCTATTTTTTCTCTTTCACAGGTGTGGGCTGCTTTCGTTTTTGTCAGTTTTCATTTAACATTTTTTTTGTTTTAATTGATTAGATAGCTTCAGAAGTTCCACAATGGCTTCTTTAAAGTCAAAGTTTCTAGCACAGTCGCACTTTTAGTCAGAGCAAGTTCGCCCAGAAGCTTGATGCCCCAGCACTCTATATTACCCGTTCTCTATTGGAGCTGTGATTTGGCAAGTCTTATCAGACGTCAGAGGCCAGGTGATGAGGAGAAGACTGGATGCAGCTTGGAGATGGCAGGCGTCTACAGCACTCCTCTAATTGTGTTCTAAGTCTTCCTGAGTCTGGCAGCTCGTCTTAGGTGCTCCAGGGATCAGGGGATGGAATTGATGCTCTTCTCCTGCTAGCCACAACCTGCTACGCTGCTTTAATGCAACTGCTCTAATGCAACTGCTCTCTACTTCACACCCACCCGCCCAATAGGGCTGCGAACAGTGCAATCCCAAGGACTGCCCGTTTTGGTAACAACACTGTGCGGGTGACAGCGCACTTATTGCCACAGCGCTGTACTAGGGTGACTGATCTTATCTTCATCTCTGCACCCACCTGTCAGTGGGGATTGCGAACAGCGCACTTCGGGCGATGGCTCCTACGGCTCATAACTCTGCACAGGCAACGGCTGGCTTCTTGCCACAACGCTGTATTAGTGTGATGGCCATTAACTTCACCGCAGCCCTCACCTGGCAATAGGAGGGGTTGCGACCAGCACACTCCAGGCTATGTTTGTTTGTGTCACAACACTGTACGGGAAACAGCATGCTTCTTGCAGCTGAGCTATACCAGGGCAACAACCCTTATCTTTACCCGTGTCCCCCACCTGGAAACGGGGGTTGCGACAGCAGCCCTCAGGCAGACAGCCCAAATGGTGCAACGGTCCTCATCTCAGACCCAAAATCTCACACTCTGCTCCAGGGATCCAATCGGCAGGACACTCACTGGACCTCGCTACCTCTGGGCACTTTACTCCTCTGAACAGGGTCCCGGGTCTTGGCAGACAGATGATGGTGCTCCAGGGCGAGTTGTCTTGAATCTCCTGGGCAACGTCCTCTCTCCTGGCACACATCAGTCCTCTGTCCTGGTTATAACGGGATGAAGTCATGCTGAGTTTATCCGTGCTGATTTTCTACTCCAGTTTGAAAGTTTTGGGAGGCTCAAGCTCCCCTTTCTATAATCCATTTCCAGACCACATTCAGATGTGATTAATGTCTAAGTCTTTGACGTTTGAAGCTTGTGATGTGGGGGTTGCCAACTTTGAAGTGCCCACTCCTCTGTTCGGTGTCTTTGTCCAGGAACCAGTCTGTCACAGCAAGAGTGACTCCAAACTTGATAGCCCCACACACAAGTCATTGAAGTAACTAGAGAATAACACCTGGATGGCAGCCTCACATATATACTCATATCAAAAGGTTATTTTATGATTTCCATATCATCTCCATCTCCATCTCCTTCATGAGATGTGCCTATGCCCACCTTACCAGTGACCGTAACAGAATCAAAGAAACCTTTTAAAGTGCACAAGAAAGACAGGCTTTCCATTGTTGCAGTGTATGTGTCCCGCCCAGCTCTCTGGAATTTAGGCAATACACAAATATGTCTGGGATGGCACCTCCACATGCCTCTCTGGTGCCGTTGGCTCCCAATATGTAACCCACAGGCCTCCATGCACTGTCCCATACACAGGCACACATACATCATGGTACGTACTTGCAATCTCATGTGCGCTATACAGAGCAACATATTAACAAGATGCAAGCCATGGGAGAGTTAAGTACAGAACAGCACATCTTTACATCAGTAGGCCGGTAGGCCTCACTCCAGTGACTTCGATAAAAAGCTGTATTAGAACAACACAATGAGGGAGGTACCCAAAGACCAGTGAGGGACTGGGTAAACCAATATGCAAAAAAACACAAAGAGCCCCTAGTTGGTGGGGGTATATACCCTACAGCGTAGACTGACCCAACCAAAAGGCTCTAAGGGTAGCTACGTTGTCAAGGACAAGATAGTCTTTAGCATAACATACACATAATTTACAAATGATTTACAAATACAGGCTAACAGTCAGTATAGGAACCCTGTCTACAAAGCACCACATTAATTAGGAAACTATAATCTTTACCAGTGTAAAAAACAATTTATTAAAAGCAATACAGTTTAAATTCGCATTCATAAAACAATTATACATTCAAACATATATTAAAAAACCAAAGAGTCGACGCGGCGTTTCGGTGTCTTGTTTCGATGATAACACCTTCTTCAGGACAGGTTTTTTAGTTAAAAAAATCTCTCAGAAATAGAGGGATTTAGGGAATTTGTGGTCTCATGAGGGTACAGTTTTTTTCAGTCATTAGTCTGACTCTCATGGACTTATCTTCCTTTGATGTAGTATAAAAGCAATTTTGTTCCACCTGGATATAGGTATTCAATAAAATTATCTGTGCTGTATCAGGGGTGACCACCGTATATCAATTCGGCTGTTTAACATGTAACTTTAGTTGTATCAGGTTGGGGATGCTCCAACTTATCTCTTGTAGGTAGCGGTCTTCAGATTTGTTACATTCCCTTCTACCAATTCGCTTACTATTCCTTCTTAATTCTCAGAATAGTGCTTTTTCCTGTGTATCGGCCTCCCTGTCACCTGGTCCTCATACAGCTTCCCCATGGAATCATGGAATCATGGGGAATCATGGGGAAGCTGTATGAGGACCAGGTGACAGGGAGGCCGATACACAGGAAAAAGCACTATTCTGAGAATTAAGAAGGAATAGTAAGCGAATTGGTAGAAGGGAATGTAACAAATCTGAAGACCGCTACCTACAAGAGATAAGTTGGAGCATCCCCAACCTGATACAACTAAAGTTACATGCTAAACAGCCGAATTGATATACGGTGGTCACCCCTGATACAGCACAGATAATTTTATTGAATACCTATATCCAGGTGGAACAAAATTGCTTTTATACTACATCAAAGGAAGATAAGTCCATGAGAGTCAGACTAATGACTGAAAAAAACTGTACCCTCATGAGACCACAAATTCCCTAAATCCCTCTATTTCTGAGAGATTTTTTTAACTAAAAAACCTGTCCTGAAGAAGGTGTTATCATCGAAACAAGACACCGAAACGCCGCGTCGACTCTTTGGTTTTTTAATATATGTTTGAATGTATAATTGTTTTATGAATGCGAATTTAAACTGTATTGCTTTTAATAAATTGTTTTTTACACTGGTAAAGATTATAGTTTCCTAATTAATGTGGTGCTTTGTAGACAGGGTTCCTATACTGACTGTTAGCCTGTATTTGTAAATCATTTGTAAATTATGTGTATGTTATGCTAAAGACTATCTTGTCCTTGACAACGTAGCTACCCTTAGAGCCTTTTGGTTGGGTCAGTCTACGCTGTAGGGTATATACCCCCACCAACTAGGGACTCTTTGTGTTTTTTTGCACTTCGATAAAAAGGCCTGTACGCTCTACTGAACACTGTCACAAAAAAAGTATGATGCCACAACCGCACTCATGGGACTTAAATCCAGGAAAGGGCGGAACCCCTTTAACACTACCAGGGTAGCTCTTTGTGCCCCCCTCCTGGACTAACAAGACAGCAGTCTGTGAGACAGGGCCAAGTCGTTGTATACACGCATGATCTGTGTTCCCTCATGACGACAAAATCAGTACAAATGATTCAGATACAGCTGGGATACTCAGAGCAGGAGTACACAGCTATGACCATGCAGATGATTTCTTTGTCCCAGCAATATATTTACATCTACTTCTGACTTTGGGTGCCCTTACTGACCAATGTCTTAAGTGTGGTCCCCCTCCCTTGCTCGTAGTCCGGATCAATAATAGTCCCATTGTTTAAAAAAGGGAACAAAGAAGACACAAAATGTTATCACCCAATACTACTTTTGGATTCTTTGGTGAAGGTTGTGGGGTGTATTTTATCACCAAAATTGGAAAACTGGGTGGATGAGAATAATGTTTTAACAGATATACTATATGGTTTTAACAGATATACAATATGGGCACATTGGAACATTTCCTAAATTTACATATTTTAATATTTAGCCTTTATGGACTTGGCCAATGCTTTTGATTATGGGAATCTAAGCTCTATATGACCATGGTAAATAAAGAGGTGGACCAGCCTATAGTTCTATTCCGAAGGCAAATATATTCAAATGCATCGGCTCGGGGACATTGTGGCCCAAGCAGGGAATATACCAAGTCATTTGGGATAGGGAAGGGAGTTAGACAGAGGTGCGTTTTAGCGACTTTTTTTATTTACTTTATATATTAACTACCTGGAAAGTACCTGATTGACAAAGGTCAGGATATGCCCCTTGTAAGAAAGTCGCTGATCCCAATTCTGTCTTATGCGGACAATGCGGAGCTGAAGTTGAGGAATGCAAACGACCTTCAAATATTGTTGGATGTTTTTTCAAGTCTTTATAGGGGAGCTTGATTTGAAGACGAATTTGAGCAAAACCTTTACTCCTGTCTTGCGGCCCTAGGATTCCGAAAACTTGCCCCCTTGTTGTCCTTTGTGCTAAATTAAAAAAAGTATTCACTTTCTTATACATGAGGATTCAGTTTAATTTGACCAGGAATTGGTATTACTTGAGATCAATCAGAAAACATCAATTGGTTTGTTCAATAAGGCGTTTTTTAGGTATACATTAGATCAAAAACTCTAAAAGAGATTTGTATGGTTCACAAAGCAAAATGTGTCTATATTGCATGCTAGGGATTGGGCTTTAGGGGCTCTGTTGATAGTGGAAACCTGAAAAAATTAAAAAAGGTCTATTTTTGAAGGTACTACTGGTGGTCCTGCTCAGTTCTTCTAATTATTGCCCCAGGGAAATGGGTTGGAAGATTTGATCAGTATCCAACTCCATTTATAGCACGCCATATAGACTAAACCCAAACCTATCATTATTAGGTTGGTTCTTCAGGACTGTTTATCCCTAGCCCATGCTGCTTATCTTCCCTGGATAAACCACTTAGCAAAATTGTGTGCAATGATGGGCAATTCTGATTTATTTAATAATCTTGACTCCCTTTGTACCCTTTCCAAGAATCATATCAAAACCCTCCTGATAAATGTACCTGCTCAGGGGGATGCCAGTAATGTAACCAATATTGCCAATGTTTTGCTGTTAACAACCTAGGAACTGCAGTTTTATCCAACAGCAGTCATTATTTCCTAAATTACATTCTTGTTATTCCTCTTTCTAATAATACTGTTCATCTCCTGGTTGCCTTGTTGAATGTGCCTTCACAGGTATTTTGTTTCTCTGTGTGTTATTTTGTGCCCTATATGGAGTGCTTTTGGGTACTTTGTTCTTGTAGCTCGCACTGTGTCATGGATACATTGCTGTATGTCCTGTGGACTTTACAACGGACTTTTTCATTGTATACAATCACTAAGTTTTTGGAGGCTTATACAAAGAATGGCAACTACAAACATGCTTTGATGTCTGCACCAATGACCGTTAATCGATTTCTATGTAGCTGCTCATCCCATTCTTAAAACTATTCCAAGATGATATATTGACTCAAGATGCATATCTGATGCTGCTTTTATGTGGAAAGAGGGCACCTGAGTAGGAAAGCATTGTTCCTCTTTCAGTGTTTTTGCTATAGAGTAGCTATAGTTATGTAGCACCCATCTTTACGGTTATATTGTTGTTCCTGGAAAGACTGAGTGTCCCCCATGTATTTCTGGGTTGTTTCGCATTGTACATTAATACAAAGTTTGATAGTTACGATATCAAGTTTTTTTGGTATTAAGATTTTCAGATCGGATAATTGTTATCCGGTATGATTACTCATTGATAGACTACGCAGAACAATAATCTCCCTATTCGGATCTCTGTGGGAGGAGTTGCGGACTCGGTTTTGGTTGCATTTTCACGTTGAGCATGCTCACAATCTTACTCTTTCCCTTCTAACTGGTTGGTAAGGAAATAATATGGAAAAAAGTACACTAGAACACAATTTGCTTTGGCTGCTGTAAACATGCAGTTTCTAATGATACCTTGGCACTCCACCAGTCTATGGAGGGTAAATTAACTGTTGAGGTAACATCTTTTCGTTCCTGCCCTGGTTTTATAGAATTTTGATAGTGCAAATGTTTGTTCTATTTAAATTATCATGATCTTCACAGATACACTAGAAGTTTCATAAGTTAGCACACCACAGGTTCGCCTCTGAATTCACATTGAAATTTGCTGATATACCTGAATTTTAATTCTGTGTTGTGTGGTGTCAGGGCCAAGGTTAGAAGAAATCACAACTTTCTTATCTCTGCAGAAGACTTCTTTCCTCATGGTCTCTTATATTAAGATACCCTTTCTGTGAGAAATTGAATTATTGATGTGAATGGTAGTCCACTACAGGGAATAAAGTCACTATTCTTGTTTGGTCCAATAAATTAAATCTGGGCTCATCTCTGGTAGCAAAGGCACAGAGCAGACAGGCTTAATTTGAGAAAAGGTTAACGCCTTAAGAGGTACCTAACCAGTTAAAATGTTGAAAGCACAATATAAAAGTTCCTCCCATAATCTGAAAATTGAGAATATTGTAATGAGTAAAATGACAAAAAAATGACATGAATCCAATAAGGGGAACTAGGGATGAATTTTTAAGTTTTAAAGAAACATAGCGCCCAAAATCGGAAAACGCCGACCGTGGGCAACTGGTTGTGCTAGACTGGGGCAAAGTCAGAAAGTGAAGGCAGACTGCGATCAGTCACTGGTCGGATACAGGGACTGGGTTTGTCCCTGTCAAAGATGTACCTTCTTTTTCTAGAAACAGTTCTGAATGTTGAAGTGTCGTCGATGTATTCATCCAAGTGAAAGGCAGCGTGCGGAAGCTGAGGCAGGGCTTAACTGCGACAGATTGCAGGAGGATGGGGCCTGATGCAGTCATTAACGAAGGAGGGAAGACTCTGAGCAGGAGAAGTTCACATTTCTTGCCAAAAATGGCCTTGACGCCGATCAGGTGTCAATCCTTGTCGGTTCCTGTGAAATTGCTACTAGTCAGTTTTCAGCTCTTCTCTGGAGCTCAAGATTCTTCAGTGGAGCAAAGCTGCAGGCTGGAGCCAGCGAAGGGTTCGAGATCAGTCTTGGTGAAGAGCATAGTGGGAGTTGCAGGAAGTCCAATTCCATTGGTGAAGAACCCTCAGTGTAACAGCTGCCAGATAGGTCCAGCTCCTTTGTCAGTGCTTCTGAGGTAAAGTTTTCATAAAGTTTCCAAGTCCCCACTTTTAATATTAGGCAGGAGGAGTAGTCTCTGATGTCAGCCAAGGGTTGCAGAATCTCAGGAACAACTCTTGAAGTCAGGACTCACTCCAGCAGAAGCCAGCATCAGGGCTCAGGGCAGTCCCATTGAAACTGGTCAGCTTGGCTCTTCAGGATAGTGGGTTTCTTGCAGCTTTTGTGGAGCTTAACAGAAGTTCAGCCAAGAGAACATTAGAGTCCACTTCTTTGTCCTGAGTACAAGTAGACGCAGGTCCAGCTCTTAAGGTTCTCCTCACAGGTCTCACCATCAGGTTCACTTCTACTTCTGTCTTCCACAAGTCTAATAGTGTTCTGATGAAAGTGCCCAGGCCTGCCCCATGTATGCCTGGCACCAGCCTGTGAGTAGGGCTGGCTCCTGGCCCTTCCCTAACCAATAGGAAATCTTTTCCCTGGGACCCCTTAAGCTACCCACATTTTTTGCAGTTCATGTGTGCCCTTATGCAAACAATCGCACAGTGCCTCTCGCTGCCTACAACCAAGATGGTAAAATATTCACTTGCTTGTGCAGAGCTCCTGAGCCCACCTTAGGTGTGACCAGGGAAATGAGAAACCCCCTCCTCTGTGATCACTCTAAACTGGCCCTGTGGGCAGCTTCTCTCCCACTGGATTTGGTGCCTGACTGGCTAGAAGGACAACATAGGGGACATGTCCAGGTGTTAACTAGGCATGCCTGTGACAGGAAAGCCTCTTTGAAGATAATTAAGTTTGTGGGTGCTGCCCAGATGGTCATCTTGTCAGGAACAAAATACCACTGGACATCCAAGGTCTTTGTCTTAGCTCTGGGAGCTAGTTCATATCTCATCAGCTATGGGAGCTAGTTCATATCTCATCAAGGAGCTATTGCTCCCAGGTGACAGTTGTAAGCACATGTAAATAGGCTTCTGGAGGCTTTAGGCAGGCAAAAGGTTACTTTTTAAAAGTGCATTGCGAATGATATTAAGTACAAATCCAAATTTACTGATCAATTAGATTTGTAATAAATAATACAATATTGAATTTTAAAACAGTAAAAATAGCTTTTTTTGTCACTGTGAGGACATTTTTTGTGTGACCAGACCTTTATGTTCAGACGTCACCAAGCTTTTGCTTCCAGCTTTTAAACTCTCTGTTGCCGTCTCACGAGCAGGTGATATGCCACTATCCTGCCCTCCTGAATGGCCTGCAGTGCCACCATTGTTTTCTGCACTGCAGACCGTTTCATCCACCCCAGGCACCCTTAGCGTGCCTGTATTAACTACCCAAATGCTGCATCAACTTGTTTGGACAAATATATTAGACCAAAAAGAGATTTTGCTGAAGATAGAGTTAGTTATTCATGATTTCTTGATTCAATCAGAATTTTAGGTTTGTCGTGTATATGTAATGATGTACACAATTAATAGGTCATTTATCAAAAAAATAAGTTGCCTCTTTTTAGATATCTGCTACAGTCAGTAGCGGTTGTTTCCAATATACATGGCTCGTGGTGAGTTGATTTTTTGGTTTGTCTCGGTTGTCTTTTTGTGATTTCATGGCTTTCCTCCCTATTCTTGTGTTTGTCCTGTCTAGGAGCAATTCTGCCTTACAGTTTTCTGACTGGTTGGCGTGCTTGCATTCAGGAAACTACTCTCTTCCTTTCCTTCAGTCAAGTCAAGTCAAGTCAAAGAATTTATATAGCGCTCTACATACCCAGAGGGTCTCAAGGCGCTTGAGGAGGGGAGAGGAATTACTTGTCAAATATCCACGTTTTAAGTTGCTTTCTGAATGCTAGGTGATTCTGAGTAAGGCGAAGGTGAGTGGGAAGGGAGTTCCAGGTTTTAGCTGCCAGGTAGGAGAAGGATCTACCTCCCATGGTGGTTTTGTTGATGCGGGGTACAGTGGCAAGGGCTTGGTTGGATGATCGTAGCTGGCGGGAGGGGGAGTAGAAGGACAGTCGTGTGTTGAGGCATTCTGGTCCGATTTCGTAGAGTGCTTTGTGTGCGTGGGTTAGGAGACGGAAGGTGATCCTCTTATTGACGGGTAGCCAGTGGAGGTTTTTCAGGTGACCAGAGATATGTTCTTTACGCGGGATGTCTAATATGAGCCTGGCTGAGGCGTTTTGGATTCGTTGGAGTTTTTTCTGGAGTTTAGCGGTAGTGCCGGCATAGAGGGTGTTTCCGTAGTCCAGTCGGCTCGTGACCAGGGCGTGGGTGACCGTTTTCCTAGTTTCGGTGGGGATCCAACGAAATGTTTTTTTGAGCATGCGAAGAATGTTGAAGCAGGATGAAGAGACGGCGTTGACTTGTTTGTACATCGAAAGTGAGGAATCCAGGATGACGCCCAGGTTCCGTGCGTGGTCTGTCGGGATGGGTGCTTTTCCAAGGGCTTCTGGCCACCAAGAATCGTCCCATGCAGAGGGGGAGGTACCTAAGATAAGGACTTCTGTTTTATCAGAGTTCAGTTTCAGACGGCTATGTTTCATCCATCCGGCAACTTCTTTCATTCCTTCGTGTAGGTTAGTTTTGGCGCTGTGAGGGTCATTGGTGAGTGATAGGATGAGTTGAGTGTCGTCCGCGTAGGAGATGATGTTGAGGTTGTGTTGGCGTGCGATGGTTGCGAGGGGGCTCATGTATACGTTGAAAAGGGTGGGGCTGAGTGAAGATCCTTGTGGAACGCCGCAGATGACTTCAGTGGCCTCTGACTTGAATGGTGGAAGGCGGACTCTCTGGGTTCTTCCGGTGAGGAACGAGGTGATCCATTCTAGTGCTTTTCCTTGAATTCCGATGTTTCTGAGGCGCTGTAGAAGGGTGATATGGCAGACTGTGTCGAAGGCTGCGGAGAGGTCGAGGAGGATGAGGGCGACTGTGTCTCCAATGTCCAGTAGGGTTCGAATGTCATCTGTTGCTGCGATGAGGGCGGTTTCAGTGCTGTGTTTGGCTCGGAAGCCGGACTGTGAGGAGTCGAGGGAGTTGTTGGCTTCGAGGAAGGCGGCGAGCTGGTTGTTGACGGCTTTCTCGATGACTTTGGCCGGGAATGGAAGGAGCGAGATGGGACGGTAGTTTTTGAGTTCGGTGGGGTCCGCTGTGGGTTTTTTCAGAAGGGCGCTGAGTTCTGCGTGTTTCCAGCTTTCCGGGAAGGTGGCGGAGTTGAGGGAGCAGTTGATGACGTCTCTGAGGTGCGGTGCTATGATGGAGTCTGCTTTGTTGAAGATGTGGTGAGGGCATGGGTCTGTGGGGGATCCTGAGTGGATGGAGTTCATCAGGCGGATGGTGTCCTCAGTGGAGATTGGGTTCCAGTCATTAAGGATGTTCAGGGGGGGTGAAGGTCCAGCAGATGGTTGGGTGGAATGGTCTCCGGGTTGGTTGTCGAAGCTGTTGTGGATGTCTGCAATTTTGTTGTGGAAGAATGAGGCTAGGAAGTCGCAGAGGGCTTGAGAGGGGGTGATGTCGTTGGAGTTGGCCGAGGGATTGGTGAATTCCTTGACGATGTTGAAAAGTTCCTTGCTGTTGTGGGCGTTGCTATCTAGTCGGTCCTGGAAGGTGGTTTGCTTGGCTTTTCGGATCAGTTGGTGGTGTGTGCGAGTGGCGTTTTTGAAGGCTTCCTTGGTGCTGGTGGTTCGGTCTTTTTTCCAGGCCTTCTCCAGGGAGCGGCAGAGTTTCTTGGATTTCTTAAGATCATCGTTGAACCAGGAGGCTTTCTTGCTGCCAAGTTTGATTTGTCGTTTTTTCAGTGGTGCTAGGATGTCGGCGCTGTTGGATAACCATCGGGTGAGGTTGGTGGCGGCTTGGTCGGGGTTTGAGGAGTGGGCGGGGGGCTTTTGAAGAAGCGATGAGGAGATCTGGTCGATGGTGATTTTGTTCCAGTTTCTTTGCAGAGTTGGTTGGGGGTGGTTGTTGGGTTTGGGCTTGTTGTAGGTAAAGTGGACGCAGCTGTGGTCAGTCCAGAGGAGAGCCGTAGTGTGGCTGAAGGAGACATGGTTGCTGGAGGAGAAGATAGGGTTGAGTGTGTGACCTACGATGTGGGTGGGGGAAGTGACCAGTTGTTTAAGTCCGAGGTTGGCGAGGTTGTCCAAAAGGGTGGTGGAGTTATGGTCGTTGTTCTTTTCAAGGTGAAAATTGAGGTCTCCCAGAAGGATGTAATCTTTGGATGGGAGGGCGTGTGGAGTGATGAAATCCGTGATGTCTTCACTAAATTGTGCGCGGGGTCCTGGAGGTCTGTAAAGGAGGGTGCCTCTGAGTGTGGTTTTGGGGTCGGTGTGAATCTGGAAGTGAAGGTGTTCAGAGTTGGCGAGATTGACGTCAGAGCTGGTTGAGATGTGGATGGATTTTTTGTGGACGATAGCGATTCCTCCTCCTGTGTGGCCGGTACGGTCCTTGCGTATGATCTTATAGTCTTCTGGGATGGCAATGGTGATGTCTGGGGCGGAAGAGGCGTTCATCCATGTTTCTGTTAGGAAGGCGACGTCCGGAGAGATGGTGTCTAGTAGATTCCATAGGTCAATGGCGTGCCTGTGGACCGAACGGGTGTTGAGCAAGATGCATTGTAGGTTGTTGGGGTCGGGAGTCTGTGGGGTGATCGTAGCGGAGTTGTTGACGGTGCCGATGAATTTGCAGGAGTAGCATGAGAAAGATCCATGGGCGTGTCCAGGAGCGGCTTGGACACAGTTGGGGGAGCGGCCGGGGTTAAGGGCTAGGAGGGTGGGGGCATCGTAGGTAATGCGGGAGGGCTGGGCAATGCGAGGGCCTGGGGGTATGGCGCTGGGCGCGGTCCAGGCGCGGACGGGCGTAGACGGGCTTACCTTTGGCGCACCTTCGGCGTGGCCGTAGCGCGTGGAGGCATTGGCCATAAATGGATGGTGGAGGGGGCGGAGCGTGGGAGGGTCAGCTGGGAGGCGGGGTCTAGGTGCAGGGAGGGTCTGGGACGGGCGAACTCCATGAGACTATATGTCTGTTCCTGCTCACTGTCCCCTGTGCTCTACTTCACTTTCCTCATGCCCTAAGCCATCCATGTTGCTATCCCCCTCTTGTCTGTTACTTACCCTTCTCCATTTCACTCATTTTTAGGTCGAAGCCTACCAGACAACAGAGTTGTCTGGTTTACTAAACACATCTGGGGGACATTCGGAAAGCTTCTCTAGGAATGGATCATGCTTGTTACTTACCATTAGTTTTGTGGTTTGTAACTTGCATTTTCTGGCTTTCTATTTGCTGGCTTTAATTGTTTTAGGCTGTCCTACTTGAGTTTGTGCCTCCTTAGGAGCAAATTCTTCTCATTCTACCTCTCCTTGTATTCTTCCTTGAGTGCTCTTTTCTGTAAACAGCCCTGTAAATCTTGTTCTTATCTTATTTCATTTGCTGTGCATTCAAAGATAGAAGACAAATAGTAGGCTCTGTCTTCCAAAGGAGCTTGGTGTTTACTTTTCTTTCTCTGACTTCAAAGTGAAAGGCTGTATTTGCCAATTTTTCTGGATACTGGGGGTAGGAAAGGCTTTTTTTTACTAGCACACAACAACATTTGAATGAACTGTGCTAGTATTCCAGAATATTTCAAAACTAGGAAGGCACAAATAAAGTATTTTTTAATTCCAAAATGTGTTGGAAACAATACTTACATATGATTTAAACACATCATTACACTAGGTGATGCCTTTTCCACTCATTATCGTTTAATTGTCTCAGTATAGTTGCATTAGTAAAGCTGTATGTCTGTGGAAATGTAATGGTAATTTCAATTGAAAATGTGTTGTCTGCAATGGCAGTGTGCTACCACACCATGCACACTCCACACTGCTTTGCACCACTCTATGCCACCCACTGTACTCTTCGCCACTTTGTTGAAGCAGATTCTGATTATCAAAAAGAACTACTCCACGCCACTGTACTCTTCTCTGTACCACTCCACTGAGCTGTACTATGCAATACTCCATGCCGCTGCACTCTGCTCCACTCGTCACACCTCTACTCAATGCCCTTTCATTCAATGCCTCTCTACTCTGCACCACTCTACTCTATTCTAGTACACTCTGTCACGTTCCAATACACCACTACTCTCATTGCCCCTGCACTCTACACCACTCCAGTGTAGGCCACTCTACACAACTCTACATCACTCCATGCCTTTCTGCAACATTGCACGTTATGCCAGTACACTCCATGCCAATGCACTCTACTCTGTACCTAGCCAATCTACGCCGATCCACTGTACGGCACGCTAAGCTACTCTGTTCGTTTACACTCTGCGCCACTGCACTCTACACTACTTTACACTCTAAGCCACTGCACTGTAAGCTAATGCAATCTACGCTTCTCCACTCTACGTCAGTGCATTCTACACCACTACACTCTGCACCACTGCATTCTAAGCCTCTGCCCTCTATGCCAATGCCACTACACTACTGCATTCTACAACACTCTACTCTGTAACGCTGCACTCTCTGCCGCTGAACTCCCCGCCACTCAACACTACTGCACTCTTTACCCATGCACTGCACGTCAATGCACTCTACGCCACTCTATGCCAATCCACTCTACTGTACACCAATCCACTCTGTGTAAGTTCACTCTGCTCTAAAACAATCTACTCTATGCCACTCAGTGCCATTCCACTCTATGCCATTGCACTCCACAGCACTCTATTCTAAACCACTGAACTCTGCGCCACTGCACTCTATGCCACTGGACTCTACTCTGTGCCACTGTACTCTATGCCACTTCACTCTATGCCAATGCTCTATATGCCACTCTACACTACTGCACTCTATGCCAATGCACTCCAACCAGTGCACTCTATGCCTCTCTACTCTATGCCAATTCACTCTACCCTACACAATCCACTCTATGCCAGTTCACTTTACTCTAAAATAATCTACTCTACCCCACTGCACTCTATGCCACTCAGTGCCATTCCACTCTATGCCATTGCACTCTACGCCACTCTATTCTAAATGAATACACTCTACGCCAATGCACTCTATGCAAGTGTACTCTCCATCTCTGCACTCTACACCACTTCACTCTACTCTGCACCACTGTGCTCTATGTCAGTGCTCTCTGTGCCACTCCAGTGTTTGCAACTGCACTGTACACCAGTGCTTTGTATGACACTGCAGTAAACAGCACTCCACTCTACTCTCCTGCACTGTACACCACTCCACTCTTCACCCTCTACTCCACTGCACTCTATGCCACTTTACTCTGCACCACTCCACTCTGCAACAGTGCACTCTAAGCCACTGCACTCAACTATGCACTCTAAGCCACTGCACTCAACTATGCACCACTCCAATCTACGTCGCTGCATTGTACGCTGATTAATACTATGTCACTGCACTCTACGCTGCTGCACTCTACATCTCTGTACTCTGCAACACTCTAATCCAATGCACTGTACACCAGTCCAGTTACAACACTCCTCTCCACTCTGCGCCACTCTACACCACTGCTCTCTATGCTGAACCCCTGTAGTTGAGGCCACTGCACTGTACACCAATACACTCTATGCCACTTTACACCACTGCACTCTATGAAACTATACTCTAGTACACTGCATTCTTGCCACTGCACTGTATGCCGCTATGCGCTGGTACTAAGGTACTGAACTCTATGCCACGCTGCTCTCCATCACTCCTCTCTATGCCAAATCACTCTGCAGTGCTGAACTCTACACCACTCCACTCTATGGCACTGTACCCTACTATGCAACGCTCTAATCTATGACACTGCATTCCGTGATACTCTACACCATTGTGTGTTACAATACTGTACTCTCCGGCACTGCACTCTACTATGCAAAACTCTAATGCCTCTCCACGCTACGATACTCCACGCTACTCTCCTCTACGCCACTTACTTTTAGCCATGCTGAATAGCAGCCACGCAGTGCACAACATGCTAAAGCACATTGGCAAAGCTTCCATTAAAGAACTTAGCATGAATGCTTTTGAGAATTGTGATTTAACATAGCTGTGTTTCGCAAAATGACTATTTCTGGGCAATTTAACGTTTAAATTGTTGTAATTTTTGTCCATGTCCGGTAAATGTAACAATATATTGTTACACACAATCCTCAGAGCCCGCCAACACCTTCTATAGAATATTACAAAGACTGGCATCTCATGATAGAGCTCTCCCAGAGGCTGCACGCCCTTCAATATTACTTACACCAGACACCAGCGCCGGATTGCTGCTATAAGCAGGATTTCACAGAGAGGGCCCCCTAAGACACCAGCCTGTCATTCCATATACCGTCTCCTTCCCTGTGGATGGGCGTCAAAAGTGTTGAGCCTAAGCAGGAGTGACATTTTACATTCCTTCAGACCATCCAAGCTGTCTGCCTTGATTTCCCCGATTCTTGTCCTCCTCTGGAGTAATCAATTTCAGTTGTTTCCCTGTTTTTTTTAATAATGCCTGCTTTTATATGCCTTGTTCTGCTCAAAGAGGTTGCCATCAGGGATGAAAAGATCATGCTCCAAGAGAAAAAGATAATTTTGCATAATTAAAATGCTGCTGTATAATAATGAGCTACTTTTCTGGCTTTCGGGAAGACTAGCAAATTATTCACTGCTTTTGCATTTTGCGTTTTCTTTTGCTTGACTACGTGTCAGTCGCTCCAGTGCTACCATATTAAATAGTCCTTTTCGTTGATTATCTGCTCATATGTGTATTTTTCTAGTACCTCTCTGGTACTTTCGCCTTCTGACTCCTGTTGTGATAAGTCAAGATACCTTATGAGATATGTTGACATGATCTTGCACACCATCCAGTCAGTCGCCTAGCTATGTGCATAAACAGCTCCCTGTCAGGACTGCTGAGGTCCTTAATTATATGTTTATTGGACCTTATACAGACATGGAAATCAGCTGTCATCAAATTGTTCATTGTGGTGCATCTTTACTCGAGTCTGTGTAACTACATATGACTTCTGCTCGAGGTATCTTCTAGAGTCCTGTGTGAATGAAAGATCATCTTTAGGACATTTATTGTTTACATTTGTGTTAAAAAATATTGTATTTGAACTTTTTCTCTATTGGAACTATTCACTTTCTTCTTTTCCTGAAGGCCTCTTCGTTTCAAAGTAAACGATTCGGCTTTCCAGGTCTATTTCGGTGATCTGTTAGCTGCACACTAATCTGATTTCAGAGAAAAAAACTAAATTATTGTGTTTTATATAATGGACTCTTACGAAATAGATGTGTTTGACAGGTTCGGCAGTACAAACTAGTATTGCAGTTAGAAACATAGAGATATATGTTCCAATCGCCTAGAAGCGCTAGTTTGTATTCCTTAAAAAAATATCAAATACAATTTATGATGATTAAAATCACCATTAATACAATATCATCAGACTCGTAGTGACCAAAGGATAGTTTGGTTAATAAGAGACGCAGTGGGGTTGTCCTTACAGGATAAGGGTTTATTTGATTTGATGTTGGCTTTAGCTTTCCAGCAAATCTCACTTAATTGGAAATTCTATTCTAAACTATCAGTGAAGGCCTGGTGGAACGATGTTTGTCACTATCACAGGTTGGACACTGCATTTGCTTCTTCTGTTCAACCTTATGTAAACAGGGACTTATTTTGGAAATCTTTAACCAATTACTTGACTAATTGTTCACTTCAGGTTTCATGTAAACGTGCTGAGAATTGTTATCCTCCTTAGATATTTTGTTCATTATCTCTTCATCCCTACAATTTGTTCTCGTCTTGATTAATGTTTACATTTCTCATGCTCTGGAATTTTTCTATTTGCCTCTTGGATAAGATAAGATACAATAAGATAAGTTATGATAACAGTGGTTTAAGTCATATAATATGTTTATTTATCTGCTTAGTTTTTGATATGTTTATAATTTATTCTCATGATCTTCAGTTTTAGAACTGCAGTATTTCTCTTCGTTTTCTCCCGCCCTTCTCTCCCGTATTATTACTAAAATGTAAACAGCTTTCTACTCTGTAATTCTTGTCTGTACACTTTTTTCTATATTTATTGTTTCATAACCAATTCTTTTATTATTACTACTTACTTAATAAAGCTTATTAAACATAAAAAAAGAAGAGATGCAGAATTGTAACATCTAGTGTGGCTTGACGCAGTGTCGAATAGTTGGATTCTCCAATGACTGGAAGATGCAGATTGAGTAACAATTGTTCAACCGGAACTGTGATAAGTGCGTCCCTTCTGATCCTTCCCTGCTGGTTATCCAATTCCCAGTTTTATTATTCATAATCCCTGTTCAGTACATATAGAACAAACACCTGGACGCCAGATCCAATTTAGGCACTAGCCATGTCCTGCCACTAATCTTGCAGGAGTCGAGATAGGGTTCAGTTAAAGAGGCTGGCACTTACACTGCTCCTGGGTGCTGCCACTTACACTGCTCCTGGGTGCTGCCACTTACACTGCTCCTGGGTGCTGCCACTTACACTGCTCCTGGGTGCTGCCACTTACACTGCTCCTGGGTGCTGCCACTTACACTGCTCCTGGGTGCTGCCACTTACACTGCTCCTGGGTGCTGCCACTTACGCTGCTCCCTGGTGCTGGCGCTTAAGCTGCTCCTGGGTGCTGGCGCTTAAGCTGCTTCTGGGTGCTGGCGCTTAAGCTGCTCCTGGGTGCTGGCGCTTAAGCTGCTTCTGGGTCCTGGCGCTTAAGCTGCTCCTGGGTGCTGGCGCTTAAGCTGCCTCTGGGTGCTGCCACTTACACTGCTCCTGGGTGCTGCCACTTACACTGCTCCTGGGTGCTGCCACTTACACTGCTCCTGGGTGCTGCCACTTACACTGCTCCTGGGTGCTGCCACTTACGCTGCTCCCTGGTGCTGGCGCTTAAGCTGCTCCTGGGTGCTGGCGCTTAAGCTGCTTCTGGGTGCTGGCGCTTAAGCTGCTCCTGGGTGCTGGCGCTTAAGCTGCTTCTGGGTGCTGGCGCTTAAGCTGCTCCTGGGTGCTGGCACTTACGCTGCTCCTGGGTGCTGCCACTTACACTGCTCCTGGGTGCTGCCACTTACGCTGCTCCCTGGTGCTGCCACTTACGCTGCTCCTGGGTGCTGCCACTTACGCTGCTCCCTGGTGCTGCCACTTACACTGCTCCTGGGTGCTGCCACTTACGCTGCTCCCTGGTGCTGCCACTTACGCTGCTCCTGGGTGCTGCCACTTACACTGCTCCTGGGTGCTGCCACTTACGCTGCTCCCTGGTGCTGCCACTTACACTGCTCCTGGGTGCTGCCACTTACGCTGCTCCCTGGTGCTGCCACTTACGCTGCTCCTGGGTGCTGGCGCTTAAGCTGCCTCTGGGTGCTGGCGCTTAAGCTGCTCCTGGGTGCTGGCACTTACGCTGCTCCTGGGTGCTGCCACTTACACTGCTCCTGGGTGCTGCCACTTACGCTGCTCCCTGGTGCTGCCACTTACGCTGCTCCTGGGTGCTGGCGCTTAAGCTGCTTCTGGGTGCTGGTGCTTAAGCTGCTCCTGGGTGCTGGCGCTTAAGCTGCTTCTGGGTGCTGGCGCTTAAGCTGCTCCTGGGTGCTGGCGCTTAAGCTGCTTCTGGGTCCTGGCGCTTAAGCTGCTCCTGGGTGCTGGCACTTACGCTGCTCCTGGGTGCTGGCACTTACACTGCTCCGGGGTGCTGGCACTTAGGCTGCTCCTGGGTGCTGGCACTTAGGCTGCTCCTGGGTGCTGGCACTTAGGCTGCTCCTGGGTGCTGGCACTTACGCTGCTCCTGGGTGCTGGCACTTACGCTGCTCCTGGGTGCTGGCACTTACGCTGCTCCTGGGTGCTGGCACCTAGGCTGCTATGACTTGCAATGGCGAGAAGACATTCGTGGGCCAACCGCCTCCTTGCTCCCAATACCCTAAAGGAGTGAACCACCAGTGACCAGATTGCCTCAGACTCCTGAATATTGTGCCCCTTTAAGTTCCACACACTCGCACCCAATGTGCAAGCATCTCTCCCCTGGGAATTCCTGACTGCAGTAGCTTGGAGGGATGTTTTGAATAGCCGCACTGCGTCTTTTAATGCATATCTTTAAATTGTTTAGGCAAAGTTATGGCAATAATGCCTTTTTATTTAACTACATTCAAAATCAATCAAAATAAAATGTATTTAATCTAGTTTAGTCTAAGAGCAAAATTCATGCCCGTTTGGAACCCCAAAGAATAGAGTATGTACCTTGTCCCGTGACTGAAGAACTGCACTTAGCTCCGCCCTAATTGTGCTTCTTCATATTGCATTTTACATCCTGCTGCTGCATGGTTATTGTAATTCAGTTTTAATGTACGGAGTATATGCACACCTGAACGCATAGAAACATCACGAAGGCAGAATGTCAACGTTCAAGTAATTAACGGTGGGCTACAGCTAAACATTTAAAAGCAGAGGGTATGTTCAGTACCCTAGCCACATTATTTCTTTTGTTCGCCATATCAATATGGTGCAAGTGGCGATCTGAAGATCAATATGGCAGTTATATTCATACGTACACATTACAGTAATACATCTGGGGGTTTCAGCATTACCAATCATTTTTTACTGACTGACAAGTACTTCAAATGTGTGTCTGTCGTGTAGAATTGCAAAAAACACAGTTGATGGACAGAATGCAGAACAATGTCTTACATTCACCCCAGTACAAAGATCTGGGCCTAAATCCATCGTTTTTCTGCACTCCACACCACCCTAGGTCAGACACTGGCTATATGCAAATCAGCCTGGACCCTGTGCCTCATGGGAACAGTCCAGCCCGAACTACCAAGCCATGTCTTTCCTAGACCGGAATCAAGCATCCAAGGACCGGTTTCTGGCTATCAGCCTTCTTCAGCCTGGATAGCTTGACTCCAGTGATGTGGAGAGCCTGGGACTCACGTCTGAGCATACCCAGCCCACTCGGGGTGAAAATTGCAAAAAACACAGTTGATGGACAGAATGCAGAACAATGTCTTACATTCACCCCAGTACAAAGATCTGGGCCTAAAACCATCGTTTTTTTGCACTCCACACCACCCTAGGTCAGACAATGGCTATATGCAAATCAGCCTCGACCCTGTGCCTCATGGGAACAGTCCAGCCCGAACTACCAAGCCATGTCTTTCCTAGACCGGAATCAAGCATCCAAGGACCGGTTTCTGGCTATCAGCCTTCTTCAGCCAGGATAGCTTGACTCCAGTGATGTGGAGAGCCTGGGACTCACGTCTGAGCATACCCAGCCCACTCGGGGTGAAAATTGTAAAAAACACAGTTGATGGACAGAATGCAGAACAATGTCTTACATTCACCCCAGTACAAGGATCTGTGTAGGATGTCACACTAGAAACTCTGGAGCTGTTTCCCTCCCAACATGTGAGTTCTCCATTACTGCAAGAGCAGCCGGAAATACTTGCTAATGTCTGTAATTGACCTGTGAAGATATTTCAGAATACATCAGAATTAGAAAAGCACAAATGAAGGACATTTTTAATAATTCAGGAGTCTGTTTGAAACAAATATTTTAATATGATGCACTTGATGATGACATTTCCACACATTATTGTTTGTGCCCTAAATACGTTTATCAGTAAAACGGCATGCCTGTGCAATGGTGATGGTCAAGATGTATTGTCTGTAATGGAAGTATGCCGCCACACCATGCATACTTCACTTTACCTCACTGCAGTCTACTCTGCTCCACTCCACTGCTCCCTACTCTGCACCACTCCACACTCTGCCACTCCAATCCACACTGCATTATTCCACTTCACACCGCGTCACTCAACTCCACACTGTCACTGCACTCTACTCTACTCCACTCCACTCTGTGCCACTTCACTCTGCGCCTCTCTGCACCACTCTATATCAATGCACTCTACCCCACACTACTCTGCTGTGCATCATTACACTCTTCGTCACTGCACTTTACACCACTCCACCCCACTCCACACTATGCCACTCTGCTCTGCAACACTGCACGTTGTCACTGCACTCTTCGCCAATGTACGCTGCACAGTACCACTCCACTCTGTGCTAATACACTCTCTGCCAATCAAGTCAACACAATTTTAATCTGCTCTTTACTCCATGCCACTCTACGCCACTGTACTCTAAAATGCACCATTCTTCTCTGAAACAATCTACTCTGTGCCACTCCATTCTGCACCACTCCACTGCAGTGCACCACTACACTCTGCATCACTGCACTCTGTCAATTCACTCTGCACCACTTTACTCAGTCAATGCACTCTGAACCACTTTACTCAAAACCAAGGCACTCCCAGTCTACTGTGCACTCTACACCACTATACTCTGCAGTACTTTATGCCACTGCACTCTACATCACTGCACGTTATGCCACTTTATTCTACTCTGCACCACTGTACTCTGGCACTGCTCTCTTTGTCACTCTGCTCTGCACCACTCTATGCCACTGTGCTCCACAGCAATGCACTACGCCACACTATGCGCCACTGCACTCTACACCACTCTATACCATTGCTTTCTATGTCACATTACTCACCACTCTATGCCACTGCACTCTACTCTACACCACTGCACTAAACACTCTACTCTGCAACACTGCACTCTTCACTAATGAGCTCTAGACCACTTTACTTTGTACCACTCTAGTCTACACCACTGTACTCTATGCCATTCCACTCTACGTAACGCCATTCTACTGCGCTCTACGCAATGCACTCTACTCTGCAGCACTCTACTCTATGCCAATGCACTCTACCCCACTCTAATATGCACAATCCATTCTTCGCCACTACACTCTGCACCACTCCAGCATCAATCTTCACCACTCCACTATGCCACTCCACTCTGTACCATTCAATTCTGCAACACTGCATTTTAAGCCACTGCACTATATGCCACTGTACTCTACTCAGCACCACTTCACTCTACGCCACTTTACTCTGAAACAACCTACTCCACAACACTACACGTCATTCCACGCCACTGCACTCCACATTGCTACACGCCATGCCATTGCACTCTACTCTGCGCCACTCTAATCTGCGCCTCTTATCTGCGCCACTCTATTCTATGCCACTCTACTCTAAACCACTGTACTCTATGCCAGTGCACTCAACACCACTTTACTCAAAATCAATGCACTCTATGCCAAATACTCTGCACCACTGTACTCTACAGCCCTATACTCTACTCTGCAACACTGTATGCCACTCTACACCGTTGCGCTCTATCACTGCACTGTACGCCACTCTGTTCTACTCTTCTCCACTGTACTCTTCACTGCACTCTTCGCCACTGCACTCTACTCTACATCACACAGCTCTATGTCACTCAACGCCAAAGCACTCGACATCACTGCACTCTACCCTGCACCACTCCAAACCACTTGACTCTATTCTTAAACAATCTACTCTATGCCACTGCACTCCATGCCTCTGCAATCTACTATGCACCATTCTATGCCACTGCTCTCTGTGCTACTCTATGCCACTGCACTTCACACTTCTATACTCCACGTCACTGCACTCTACGCCAATGCACTCAATACCACTTTACTTAAAACGAATGCACTTGACGCCATGCCACTCTAGTCTACACTAATGTAATTGATGCCACTTTACTCCAGGCCAATCTACTTCACTCTATACCACTCCATTCTACAACACTCTCCTACATTCTGCTCTACAACACTACTTCACTCTACGATTCTCTATGCAACTCCCTCTATGCCACTTTATTTCACTATATTCTATGACACACTACTCCACTCTATGCCACTTCACTCTATGACTCTCTATGCCACTACATTCTATGCCACTGGACTCTACAACACTCAATTCCAATCTCTGCCACTCTTCGCTAGGACAATCTACTCCAATCTACATAACTCTACTACACAACACTGTACTCTACTCTGACACTCTACTCAGCTCTACTCCACTTTACACCCTTCCACTCGATGACACTCTACTCCACACCACTCAATAACACTGTACTCTGCTCCACTTTTTAACACTCCACTCTCTTTTACCCCACTAACTTTTATCCATACTGAACAGCATCCATGCTGGTGTACAACATGGCTAAAATGTATTGGCAAAGTCAATTGCTCTTGCAAAGGTGAGACCTATTAGATTTGTCAATGCTTATCTCCTGTGAAATGTATGTTTTTTTGTGACAACCAAAGTTAACTGCCTTTAAAGCGACAACATATGCTATCTGCTTCAAAGCATATTTTTGCTAAGACATGGCACAATGACTTTCTTCAAATGATAGGATTTTTTGCCTGTCATTTTTTTGTTTTTTTTCATACATGGGTAGACTAACCAAATTATTCAGAATTAGGGGTGTTGTGCCGGTACCCAACAAGCGTTGGGAAAGCCAGTAGATCGTGCCTTTGAAACTATTTGTTCTTCTATAAAGCATGGCACTGCCAACGTTGTCAATGTTTTTAGCCATGCTTTATAGCAGCGTGCCTGCTGTGCAGCATTGCTGAAAATAAATTAACAAGCATTGGCATAGCTAATAGGTCTCGCTTTTAGTATTTTGTAATTGGTTACTTAATTAGCGATGTAGTTATGTGTAGTAATATAAAGTGTTGCATGTGTAAAGATTTATATGCTGTTGGAGGTGATGTTTTTTTTGTGTGTATTGAAATACATGTTAAGCTAAAATTGCGTATATGTATGTGTACATGTTTGTTAATGCAATGTACATTTTTTGTAATACTATTTTAGCATTTTGTTTCATGACTGTGTTACTTTGTAAAACCATTGTTTATATTCAGTTAGCACTTAGTCTATATTCAGTTAGCACTCGCTGGCTTGTTCTATTTGGATCCATTTCACAGGGAAGCAACTAAATGAAAGAAGGAAAGAGAGGTTGTGAATCATTTCTTCAAGTCACGGTTTTCAGTAACGCATTTCGTTGGCACACTTTGTTCCCCTCTGCACTTGCTCGTAATCCCATTTGGCAGGAGATTCTCCTCGACGTGGTTACATTTCAAACAGAAAGGGCATGTTTCTTCTGGGTCCCGTTTCCTCTCTCTGTCCTGTGCTTTGAAACCGCATTTCAATAATGACATTGTGAGAGAGGAGACGTCAGCGGTGTGCAGCTCACCTGTGGTTTTCTCCACCTGCCATCTATCTCACTTCCGTGTTTTAGTTTTGTGGGAATGTCTCTACAGTGTGGCCATTGTTTGCTGTTTACTAGAAACCAGATCTAGTCACACGTTTGTTTGAAATGTAAATGCTCTCTTGGATCCGATTGGCATTCGCACTGGCAAACAACAGGCTCCATTACTGGCATGGCCCTTCCAGTTACCTGTCAATTGTTCATTCACCAGGCACGTCTAAATTATGAAAAAAATACGACTCGCTGTTTCTTTAGTTTCTCTAAACGTGTGTTTACAGTGCTGGCTTCCATATGCTACTGAAGAGTCTGCTAAAACCATACATCCTACTACAAGGTCATTTTATGTTACTTTTGTTCATAATCAAAATCTGGCTCCAGGCGGCTATGAAATAGTACGTATCAATTCATATGTGTTTCTACTGCATACTGCGAACCAGGGATGGCCTAGGCACTCCCGAATTTTCGGCAGTTTAAGAAAATCTAGCATAGGACGCCATCATTCGTGACAGCAAAGCAAACTTAACACGCAACACTCGTGCAGAAAGCAAAATGGGACGACGAAAATACTGAAACACGCAAGAGAAGAGCGGGGCGAGCGAGCACGGCAGCAAAGCGAAAGCACTAATCAAAACCTATGCTGCTGCTGCACGTAACCGTAAGCAAAAGGCCATGGGCGGTTACATTTGTTAAGGAAGATGGGACATGCACCTGCCTTAAACCAAAGGCATGCTGCCTTTGTGAAAAAGACGCACGAAAATGCCAATAGCACTTAAGCACACGCACGCACCTGTGCGGAACGTTTGTGAGTATCTGGTGAGATTTTGAAAGCCCTTACATAAAGTCTCGCAGAGCAGCGCATGCGCGTGGCGCTAGGCTCGACCTAAAAAGGTGTATGACGCATCGAGAGCTAATGCACTTTAACCAAAAATATTAAAAAGTGCATTAGCCCTGGCTGCATCTTAGCACTTTTTAAAAAGTTGTTTTAGCTTCAGTGCAAAAACATTGCCAAAGCCAAAAGCTCTTGTAGGCGAGACATATTGTCGTTGTCAGTGTTTGTTCAATGTTGGTATGAACGCAAGGAAACTAGGAATAAATGAGGTCCATTAATTTGCCTATATCTCTTCAGGACCAGGCAGTAGCTATTTGGTGCAGTGTGGAATCCCTGTCATACTGTAGTACCACAACAAAGGTCCGTCCATCAGAAGTTACAAATGGTGTTGCGTGCTGCTTCAAGTATATTTCTCTCTCTTTTGATGGTGACAAGGTAGGGTGAAATCATCAAGGCTGCCTTGGCCTCTGCTTTTGAAAGCTGGTCTGATGGCTGATACCTCACCATCGCTGATGGCCTCTTTTCACAGTTGTATGCGGGACATTTCTAGTTGGCTTTGTGCCAAACTCACTGAAACTTAATGGCAATAAAATAGAAGTTATGTGTTGATACTCAAGGAATCCCAACTGCCATTGGATTTTAGCTCATTGAACTCTGTTCTGGTGGGGGCAACTATAGTCTGCAATTAGTGAGTGGACATGGACAGTGATCTTCTGCTCACAAGTCATGTCAACAATCTCTTGTCCACTTGTTTTGCGCATATGCGAGTGTTATGTAAAATCTTTCCTTTGCTTCATAGTCATTTATAGTCTCTGGTGTCATGTTTTGAGTAGGCTGGATTACGGTAATGCTTTGTTGTTGCCCCACAATACCTCCTAAATTATCTTTTTCATATTCAAACACCTGCTGCAAAGCTCTCACTCTGCCACCGGTTCTTCCTAGTGGTTGAAGTGCATCAAAAAAAGTATGGGAACTTTGATGCTCTGTGCCGGGGTGCGTGGTAAAAGGTGTGGCTTGAAAAACAAAATATTCTATAACTTTTTTCAGTCTCTCACCTTCAGGTAACTACATATATAATGCGAACACAAGGAGGTGATGTACTGAGTGCTGAAACTTCGCAGTCACAGATCTTGGTTCTAGCCATCATCGTTCTTTAGCTCACTTTGCCACCCCAGTTCAGACCCAGCCATAGGAAAATCAGTCTTGACCCTGTTCCTCATGGGAACAGTCCAGCCCAAACTGCTACGCCAGGTCTTCCCTGTAAACAAGCATCCTGGGACAGGTTTTGGGGTAACACCTCATCGGCCAGGCTAGCTTGAATCCAGTGGCAGAGTGAGCAAGAGGCCCACTTCTGTGCATACCCTACAAACGTAGGGCGAACAAAGCAAACACAAGGAGATGATGGACGGAGCACTGCAAACTTTTCAGACACTCACCCCCAGTCACAGATCTGTGTTGAATCAAAGAGATGATGGATGGAGCGCTGAAACTTTTCAAACACTCACCACCAGGCGCAGATCTGGGTTACCACAAAACTCGTCCCAGGATGTTTGTTTCTGGTATAGGGAAGACCTGACTGGGCAGTTCGGGCTGGACTGTTCCCATGAGGAACAGGGTGAAGACTGATTTGCATACGGCTGGGTCTGAACTGGGGTGGATAAGTGAGCTAAAAAATGATGATAGGTTTAACACACATCTTTGACTGGTGTTGAGTGTCTGAAAAATTTCAGCGCTCCGTCCATCATCTTCTTGTATTTACTTTGTTCACCCTAAATTGGCAGGGTATGCCCAGATGTGGGTCTCCTGCTCACTTTGCCTCTGAATTAAAGCTAGCCTGGCTGATGAGGGATGTTACCCCTAAACCGGTCCCAGAATGCTTCTTTCCGGTCTAGAGCAGTTTGGGGTGGACTGTTCCCATGAGGAACCGGGTCAAGACTGATTTGTGTATGGCTGGGTCTTAACTGGGGTGGCTAAGTGAGCTAAAGAACAATGATGGACTCAACCCAGATCTTTGACTGGGAATGAGTGTCTGAAAAGTTTCAGCACTCGTTGAAAGGGTATGCCCAGAAGTGGGTCCCTTGCTCACTTTGCCACTGGATTCAAGCTGGGCTGGCTGAAATGGGGGTGTTACCCTTAAACCGGTCCCTGGCTTGGTAGTTCGTGCTGGACTATTCCCACGAGAAACAGGGTCTAGACTGATTTCCATATGGGTGGGTCTGAACTGGGGTGAAGAGATGTGCTAAATAACGATGATGGATTCAACCCAGATATTTGACTGAGGGTGAGTATCTGAAAAGTTACAGCGCTCCATTCATCATCTCCTTGTGTTTTCTTCACATGTAATAACACACCGTTTAGATGAAAATTAAATGCAAATTAAGTTAATCAGTGGAAAAAGCACTGTCATAAATTATAAAACCTCTGTTAGTTAGTGCTACTGGTGTTTTTAAATTAAAAACTTATGGGCACATCGTGCCCCTCAGAAAAACCCTAACTTCGACCACTGGTTCGCCCACTACAGCTAGTCTGCATTATCTTCACTGTCTCCCTGTGCTAAATCAAATTCAATTTAAATCAATCTGTATAGGCCACAGAGCCATCCTCCAGATTGGTTTGCGCCCTCTTCAGAATAAACTACTTAGTTACCTCCCCCAGAAAGCACTAGGCTTTGCTGTGGCTAACCTTTTCAAGGTCCCTTAGTTCAAAAAGACTGGAGCAGATGGCCGGCATGTCTCGGTAGCGGCACCTCTACTGTGGATTAGCTTGACTTCCCACCCTCCGAGCCATTCGCGATATTTACGCATGTATTCAAATCCCTTAAAACCTGGCTTCACACTATTTAAACTTTGGCTCAACTTTGGACCCTCATTCCCTCTTCTTTCTTTATAGTATATAGAGCGCAATATAAATAATAATAATACTACTAGTAATAATAATAATACTGATAATAATTATATGTAACCAAACTGGCACAGTAGAATGATTATAACTATTACTGGTGAATGAATTGTCACAGGCTCTTAGGGGCATATGTAGGTAATTCACATTTTGCGATTCTCAAATAGCGATTTTTAAGGAATCGCTATTTGAGAATTGCAAAATGGAATGTAGGTAAAAATTTGCAATTTTTTTGATAATCTCAAAAATTCCATAATTGTGATTAGCAAATTGCGAATCGCAATTAAGGAATGAGTGCCCCATTCATTCCTATGGACCAAGAGGCCCATAGGAATGAATGGGGATACATTCTCAAATTGCAATTTTCTATGAAAAAATCTCAATTTGAGAATCTCAATTCCAAGGGTGGCAGGGTGTCCAAAGGACACCTGTTGCACCCCTGGAATGTGCCTGTAAGTACATGTGGCGCACATACATGCCCTAAGGGCATGTCTGTGCGCCACATGGCACTTTGAATAAAAAAAAAATCATTTTGAAAGGAAATCGCAAAATACCATCTACTTGGAGTAGGTGGTAATTTGCGATTTCTTAAGCTCAAATCGCTATTTTAAACGCACCCCTACATAGCATTTAAGGAATCTCAAAATTGTGATTCCTTAAATGCTTGAGCAAAATAAGGAATCACAATGTTTGCGATTCCTTATTTTGCTATGTGGCACCTACATACCAAATCGCCGTTTGCGGTTCGCAAACGCCAGAATTCTGCAAATTCCTGCGTTTGCGAATCGCAAACGCCTACCTACATATGCCCCTTAGTCTTTCCTCTGGGCCTGCTAGGCCTGACTAATTGTTTTTGTCCCTTTCTGGCATAGCCTTTTGTCATGACTCTCAGCTTCTTTCTGACTTGTCATTAAGAATGTTTTCTTTCACTTCTAGAAAGAGAGATGTTACTAGTCTTGTTTTCTTTCTCTCTGTCGTGGGTAAATCATGAATATTTATTTTCTGTTGTAGGAATGTTTAGTCTTGGAGTCCCCGTGGATGCTCTCTTCTTCATCGGAAATCAGCTTGTTGCTACTAGTCACACTGGGAAGGTGGGAGTGTGGAACGCGGTGACTCAACATTGGCAGGTAAACAAATTGTATTTTACACTATGTGTATGGGCGTACAACATTGCTTAGTGTTAGAACTGGCTATTTCTGGTAGGCTAAGGCTGACGCCAAAGCCAGGCAGAAACCACCATTCTAGTCAGGGCAAGGAAGTCACACGCCAAGATAACCTCTGCTCACCCCCTTGGTAGCTTGGCACAAGCAGTAAGGCTAAACTCGGAGGCAATGTGTAAAGCATTTGCGCCAGCGCACAACAGCAACAACATACTAGGCACACCACAGAAGAGACTCCACACAAGGTTATTATAAAAATAACTTTTGTATTGTAAAAACACATCAGATAAAATCACACATATACATGGTGCCAACTGGCACGGGCAATATTCACAGGGATTATGTACACAAGACAGGGCCACAAGGGTCCCTGTCATAGTCAGATATAGCACTTCTAGAATAAGAAATAATAAAACATAAAATGGTAATCACAAAGATAACAACCAGTAACCACTGGTAACAGGAACCAGGACCTTACTAGGACCACCTGTACTAAGAAAGAAGAACCACCTAAGTATCACACAGCATTAGGGGTCTAAGAAAGAATACATTACTCATGATGCAATAAACCTACATTCAGAGGAGTAGAAAAGACAACCACCTAAGTATCACTCAGCATTTAGGGGTCTAGGGAAAGGACACATTACCCATGATGCAATAACCTACATTCAGAGGAGTAAGAATAGAGCACATGATGCAATAAACTACATTCAGGGGTGCAGCGCAAGAAGACACATGATGACTAACCATTCAGAGGTGCAGCGCATGGAAAGGAAGACACATGATGCAGTAACACATTCAGAGGTGTTAAGAATAGGGCACATGATGCAATAAAATACATTCAGGGGTGCAGCGCAAGAAGACACATGATGACTAAACATTCAGAGGTGCAGCGCATGGAAAGGAAGACACATAATGCATAAACAGTCAGAGGTGCCTAATAAATCAATAGCGCCAAAACACACAGTAGGCAATTACTATTTAAAAACATAGAAATCACATTGCGCCAACACTACATAAGCCACTACCTGTGGCAGTCCCTAGGCCAACTGGCCTTGTTGGGGCAAGGATGCCCTGGGTCCAAAGTCAGGGCGCGCTGCCATGCAGCGCCAGTCCAAAGTACAAAAAGCCTAAACGTGGCAGGTGCCCACTAAGTGCTGGGCACCTGGAGAATCAACAAAACGGCGCCAGCTAAGCCACACAGGCTCTGAAGCCAACACTGCGCACGTTGGAGCCACACAGGCTCTGGCCAACACTGGTCAAACGTTGGAGCCACACAGGCTCTTAAAAACACATATGGCCCCTCTGAGCCACACAGGCTCTCTTCAGCGTTGGGGCGACCCACTGCCATCCGGGGCCGCCCTGACTCTCCAGTCACTTCATAGAATGCCCCCAGCGCCTCTCAGGGCACGAAATACAAAACAAATGGGGCTGGGAGCCTCTCCGGGCTCCGTGCACGTTGGGGCGACCCACTGCCAACCGGGGCCGCCCATGAAGCCTTCATGGCTTCCTTCTGGCACTCTGGGTAACGTTGGGGCGGCCCACTGCCATCTGGGGCCGCCCTGGAAGCCTTCGTGGCTTCTCTTCACCGAGCGCGAGCTCGCGCTACTGCGGGGGAGGGGCGGACACCGACATCGCGTCCCGGCGCCCCTCCCCTGCTCTGCCCCACTCCAGCCCAGACTCACCGGGGCTCTCGTTGCTGCCGGTCTTCCTCCTGCAGCAGGGCTCCCTCGCATCACGGGAGCCCTGCGATCCGGCCGCCATGCTGCCTCCTCTCTCTCGCCGGGGAGCCTCGCGGTGGGGGCAGGCACCGACAAATGTGCCTCGCGCCCCCCTCCGCTTCCGTCCTCAGGCCGCTCCTCTCGCTGCAGGGCTCCCTCCGCTCACGGGAGCCCTGCCGACCAGCCGCCATCACTCGTCCTCCTTCTCTCCCCCGGGCAGCCTCTCTCCTCTCGGGCTGCGGGGGCGGGACTTCCGGCCGGCCGCGCTGGGATTGGCCGGCCGGCCATCCACTTCCGGGTCGCTGCGGGCAGCGCAGCGGCCCTTCTCCTTTAGGCAGGCAGGCGGGGAGGCATTTTAAAAGATCGGCAATACCGGCGTGGGCAGCCGAAGTTTAAATAAAGTAACAAATAAGCGAGGTGGGCACTCGCCAGGCTGGCAAAGCGCTCCTCAGCGCTAGAATCAAAAATAAAGCGCTCGAAAGCGCTATGGGCAATAAAGTGCTCCCAAAGCGCTAGAATAAAAAGTAAAAAGGGTCCTTCCAGCAATGCAGCTCCACCATGCTGCACAAAGGTCCAGAGAGTCCCAGGGGGCAAAGCAAAGTCCCCCCCATCAGCCCAGCAAGGCAGAGGGGTCCCCCAGGAGTCCAGGAAAGTCCATCAGGTGCCCAGGGCTGGGCAGAGCCAGGGATTCCCCTTAGCTCAAGCAGCAGCAGCCCCTGGCAGATTCAAGTTGAAAACAAGAACAATTTGGAAGGAGATACAACCCCTTTTTATACAGTGCAAAACCTTTGAAGTCCTTTGAAGCAGGCAGTGTGAGAACCAGCTGGACTGGTTTAGAGGGAAGTCCCCTTCAGTATCAGGGACAGAGGTGTCAGTCGCCCAGCGGGAGGTGGAGCCAGCTTTGTAGTTACACAGGAACAGCCCTTCACTATCAGGTGCCATCTCCTCCCACTTCCCTGGCAGCAGATGCTGCCTTTCATCCATGGGCTGATTTCAGACAACCTCCTGGGCTCTCCAGCCCCTGTCATCCTCAAACCAGACAGTCAATCCACAAGCAGGCCCATGCACTCTGGGCCAGGCTCACCAGCCAATCACACGCTAGCACCAACTTGCACAAATATGCCAACTTCCAAAAGTAGGACTTCTAGACTAGACACAGCCATGTCGCATACATCATTTTGCGGCATTCATTCTCACGAGTTCTCTCATACCAAACTCGCCCCTGCACTCCCCACGCATCAGGAACTACCATGGGCATACATATTCCCCATTCATTCCTATGGGAGGGCAGGTCACTCACCATTCATCCACAGAGAGCTCAAGCACTTTACACTGTACCACAGTGAAAAAGTGCGCAGAGGCCTAAAATCACAAATACCAGGTTCCATAAATAGGCTAGGAAAACGCAAAAAGTCTAGGGGTGAACCTGCCTAATAGGCCGGGTCCAACACAACCCCCTTCCAGCCAAAACGCAGGGTAGACCAATCACACCACTGATGGGCTTCACTGCTTTGGGCGACAAAACCACGGACACGGCCTCGCACAGCAGGGACACCGTCCAGTTTTTCGCCACTCTGAACCTACATGGTTTCCTCCAAATAATAACTCTCTGACTCAACTAGGGTACCCCACTGGTACACACTAGTCATCCACAGCTAAGACCAGGCCATAGGCCATCCAAATCACAGGTCCTAACTAATCCACAGAGTGGGGGGTAGTAACCCCTGGCACACAATAGCCATGCTCCACTCTCTCTCTCAGTGTAGCTACAACCACCACCGATCCAACAACCTAGGGACCATACCCTCAGGCTGACCAGAGGTCACGGGAAAGAATGCCCCACCCTACCTCTACTTCTGGGTTTCCGCACCCTCACAGAAAAGCACTTTACCAGAACACAATTCTCCTACCAGATCAGGACCTCACTCCATCACTGGTCTACCACCTGGAAACTATTTCACTTCTGAGGTACAAAGCACACAGCACAGTTCCTCTTCAAGCAGGTGGGGGACACAGCACACAGCAAAGTCCCCTTTCCTCTACCTTAGTGAAAACAACAAACTGCAGGTGAGCCCCAGAACACACAGCAAGGGCAGCCCCCTCAGTCTCTTCAGCTGATCCACTTTGGTAGAGATTCCTCTTGACCTAGAAGTTTCCTAATCTCCCAACCTAAGATCTAAACCCTCAGGTTACACCGGGGTCAGAAGTAAGGACACCGTCCCTCTGCACCCCCTTCCAGTTCCAGCATGTCTCAGGCTAGACAGAGCACACGCCAGCGGCGTATCAGCGACACACTCTCCTCCAGTACTCCCTATCACAGGGTGATTCTCAGAATGTCCCAGGCTAGACAGAGCACACGCCAGCGGCGTATCAGTGACACACTTTCCTCCAGTACTCCTTCCAGGTCAGGCCACACCCCAACCTGGCTTTCCCCCCTCCTTGGGGAACGACCTCCAGAGGCCCCACAAATGGTCAAGCACTCTAGACAGTCAAATGCTCAGCGAGCCAGGACTTCTGCACCCTCCACTTAGGAGCGGTACTGCCCAACACTAGGACCGCCGGAGTTCTGGTTACAGACACTCCCCGTCCTCTAGACACAGGAAGATCCTCCTCAAATGACCTATGTACAGCTTAGGCCCCTGACCTGGCGCTCCCTTAAGGAACCCTCCAGGCCCTGAGATAGGGTTTCAGGCCAACGTGGGACACACCGTCCCACACTCACTCCGCCTCCACTGAGACAGGGCTTGAGCCCCTACACCCCTACCATACTACTGGGACCAAGCTGGGTTACACATGAACCTCTTCCCCTTTACAGGATCATCAGATACACAAGCCACTCCTTTTGGAACCACTCCCTAATGCCTCTGCAAGACATCTAGCACACCGCCAGACATCCACCTTCCTGTCCAGTGCCTCTGCAGGACCTCCTGCACACCACCAGAGGTACACCTCTCATGCAAGCTTTTTAACAAAAAGAAAACTCACACCAACTCCTCCAGTTCAGCACATCACTCATTCGCACAACCCCCCCCCCTCGGACTGGTAAGGCAGTTACTACCACCCCTGATCACTCAACCTGACCACACGTGACACAGGTACCAAACTCTGGGAGCGGGGAATGGGAATTAACACACTGGACACATTAAAGCTGCCACCACTGGATCCTACCACACTGGGGAATCCAGACACACACACTACACTCAGGGAACAACCACCCTCCTGAGCTAGTCATTTCTCCTCACACTCCCTCTCTTCCATCTACCCACACAGGGACAGGATTTGGGATTGGACATTGGACCCAGCAAGGGATTCCTAAGCTATGGGAACCTCCCCCTCTACTGGCGTCCCGCCCTATCACTTTCTCTCATCTGCCACTAAACATAAAGCGCAGAAACACATTTGAAAATGACACTCTTGAGGAAAAAAATCAAAAACAATAATCCCAAACATGTGACTATCTGAAAAAAACAATTGCAGAGTTTTGTAATGTAGCCAGTTGTCGCTATGGCACTGCGCAAACACATGTCCAAAATCCGCACCGCTGACCAACAATGTTAGAACTGGCTATTTCTGGTAGGCTAAGGCTGACGCCAAAGCCAGGCAGAAACCACCATTCTAGTCAGGGCAAGGAAGTCACACGCCAAGATAACCTCTGCTCACCCCCTTGGTAGCTTGGCACAAGCAGTAAGGCTAAACTCGGAGGCAATGTGTAAAGCATTTGCGCCAGCGCACAACAGCAACAACATACTAGGCACACCACAGAAGAGACTCCACACAAGGTTATTATAAAAATAACTTTTGTATTGTAAAAACACATCAGATAAAATCACACATATACATGGTGCCAACTGGCACGGGCAATATTCACAGGGATTATGTACACAAGACAGGGCCACAAGGGTCCCTGTCATAGTCAGATATAGCACTTCTAGAATAAGAAATAATAAAACATAAAATGGTAATCACAAAGATAACAACCAGTAACCACTGGTAACAGGAACCAGGACCTTACTAGGACCACCTGTACTAAGAAAGAAGAACCACCTAAGTATCACACAGCATTAGGGGTCTAAGAAAGAATACATTACTCATGATGCAATAAACCTACATTCAGAGGAGTAGAAAAGACAACCACCTAAGTATCACTCAGCATTTAGGGGTCTAGGGAAAGGACACATTACCCATGATGCAATAACCTACATTCAGAGGAGTAAGAATAGAGCACATGATGCAATAAACTACATTCAGGGGTGCAGCGCAAGAAGACACATGATGACTAACCATTCAGAGGTGCAGCGCATGGAAAGGAAGACACATGATGCAGTAACACATTCAGAGGTGTTAAGAATAGGGCACATGATGCAATAAAATACATTCAGGGGTGCAGCGCAAGAAGACACATGATGACTAAACATTCAGAGGTGCAGCGCATGGAAAGGAAGACACATAATGCATAAACAGTCAGAGGTGCCTAATAAATCAATAGCGCCAAAACACACAGTAGGCAATTACTATTTAAAAACATAGAAATCACATTGCGCCAACACTACATAAGCCACTACCTGTGGCAGTCCCTAGGCCAACTGGCCTTGTTGGGGCAAGGATGCCCTGGGTCCAAAGTCAGGGCGCGCTGCCATGCAGCGCCAGTCCAAAGTACAAAAAGCCTAAACGTGGCAGGTGCCCACTAAGTGCTGGGCACCTGGAGAATCAACAAAACGGCGCCAGCTAAGCCACACAGGCTCTGAAGCCAACACTGCGCACGTTGGAGCCACACAGGCTCTGGCCAACACTGGTCAAACGTTGGAGCCACACAGGCTCTTAAAAACACATATGGCCCCTCTGAGCCACACAGGCTCTCTTCAGCGTTGGGGCGACCCACTGCCATCCGGGGCCGCCCTGACTCTCCAGTCACTTCATAGAATGCCCCCAGCGCCTCTCAGGGCACGAAATACAAAACAAATGGGGCTGGGAGCCTCTCCGGGCTCCGTGCACGTTGGGGCGACCCACTGCCAACCGGGGCCGCCCATGAAGCCTTCATGGCTTCCTTCTGGCACTCTGGGTAACGTTGGGGCGGCCCACTGCCATCTGGGGCCGCCCTGGAAGCCTTCGTGGCTTCTCTTCACCGAGCGCGAGCTCGCGCTACTGCGGGGGAGGGGCGGACACCGACATCGCGTCCCGGCGCCCCTCCCCTGCTCTGCCCCACTCCAGCCCAGACTCACCGGGGCTCTCGTTGCTGCCGGTCTTCCTCCTGCAGCAGGGCTCCCTCGCATCACGGGAGCCCTGCGATCCGGCCGCCATGCTGCCTCCTCTCTCTCGCCGGGGAGCCTCGCGGTGGGGGCAGGCACCGACAAATGTGCCTCGCGCCCCCTCCGCTTCCGTCCTCAGGCCGCTCCTCTCGCTGCAGGGCTCCCTCCGCTCACGGGAGCCCTGCCGACCAGCCGCCATCACTCGTCCTCCTTCTCTCCCCCGGGCAGCCTCTCTCCTCTCGGGCTGCGGGGGGCGGGACTTCCGGCCGGCCGCGCTGGGATTGGCCGGCCGGCCATCCACTTCCGGGTCGCTGCGGGCAGCGCAGCGGCCCTTCTCCTTTAGGCAGGCAGGCGGGGAGGCATTTTAAAAGATCGGCAATACCGGCGTGGGCAGCCGAAGTTTAAATAAAGTAACAAATAAGCGAGGTGGGCACTCGCCAGGCTGGCAAAGCGCTCCTCAGCGCTAGAATCAAAAATAAAGCGCTCGAAAGCGCTATGGGCAATAAAGTGCTCCCAAAGCGCTAGAATAAAAAGTAAAAAGGGTCCTTCCAGCAATGCAGCTCCACCATGCTGCACAAAGGTCCAGAGAGTCCCAGGGGGCAAAGCAAAGTCCCCCCCATCAGCCCAGCAAGGCAGAGGGGTCCCCCAGGAGTCCAGGAAAGTCCATCAGGTGCCCAGGGCTGGGCAGAGCCAGGGATTCCCCTTAGCTCAAGCAGCAGCAGCCCCTGGCAGATTCAAGTTGAAAACAAGAACAATTTGGAAGGAGATACAACCCCTTTTTATACAGTGCAAAACCTTTGAAGTCCTTTGAAGCAGGCAGTGTGAGAACCAGCTGGACTGGTTTAGAGGGAAGTCCCCTTCAGTATCAGGGACAGAGGTGTCAGTCGCCCAGCGGGAGGTGGAGCCAGCTTTGTAGTTACACAGGAACAGCCCTTCACTATCAGGTGCCATCTCCTCCCACTTCCCTGGCAGCAGATGCTGCCTTTCATCCATGGGCTGATTTCAGACAACCTCCTGGGCTCTCCAGCCCCTGTCATCCTCAAACCAGACAGTCAATCCACAAGCAGGCCCATGCACTCTGGGCCAGGCTCACCAGCCAATCACACGCTAGCACCAACTTGCACAAATATGCCAACTTCCAAAAGTAGGACTTCTAGACTAGACACAGCCATGTCGCATACATCATTTTGCGGCATTCATTCTCACGAGTTCTCTCATACCAAACTCGCCCCTGCACTCCCCACGCATCAGGAACTACCATGGGCATACATATTCCCCATTCATTCCTATGGGAGGGCAGGTCACTCACCATTCATCCACAGAGAGCTCAAGCACTTTACACTGTACCACAGTGAAAAAGTGCGCAGAGGCCTAAAATCACAAATACCAGGTTCCATAAATAGGCTAGGAAAACGCAAAAAGTCTAGGGGTGAACCTGCCTAATAGGCCGGGTCCAACACTTAGCAGTAACCACAAGACCTCCTCGAAGACCTTGAAAATGATTACATTGGATGATACATTTGCCTTCACTTGGGTGCCCTGTTAGAATAATCAGTCTTGATTATACATTAGCAAATTAAAAAGATTTGCAGTTTCATTATTTTGGGTATCTGTTTAGCAGTGTGAGGTAGGTTGCATGAGCAAGTCTCATCTATCTATGTACAGCACCAGTGTGAGATTATTAACATTTGTGAGCTATTTTATATCAACCACAGGATGGATATCAAATCATAGGCCTTCCTGGAGCTCCATATGGCGTCCAACTCTATGGGCATTATCCTTTAATACTCATCCCCAATTCCAATGCCTTCTTTTGATCTCTGCTAAAGGTTTCTCAGTCAACTCCTGTGTAGGCCAGTCAGATTGAACTACATATTAAAGTCTTCAATTAGATTGCTCCTGTAAACCTTAATTGTTCTGGGTCTGCCTATGGGCCAACGGTGCCTCATCAATGTGGAGACCAGCCCTTCGTGACGCCCTTATAAGGAGTGGAACTCTCACTCCCTTAGATGTAGTGCATCTAATCAGCCATTAGAAAACTATTTCCGGGAAGCTCCTTTGACTCAGCTGAATCATCTTCTCCCACTTGTGAAATCTTGTCATTAGAAATGGTTCGACCAGTCGACTATTGTTCGTTTCTCACGAGAGTGGGAATATTGTTGTCAGGAACCGTTTTTAATGTAAGTTGATAATGACAAGTGAACCATATTTAATTTAGCCTATCCATCATTTTTGTGGGGTGCCTATGTAAAATTCCAATTTCTTAGCTTACCCGTGAAATATTCCATTATGAATTTGTTCTCCGTTAAAACATTTCTGTAGTGTGTACCTATTCTCCTGATACATACTAACCCATTAAAGATTTTTGTTTTCTTCCACCCCGATACAGAAACTCAAAATGAGGTAGAGGCGCCACTGTTTTAAACGTTATGAGGTCCTAAATGTAAAAGAGGGTCTCTAGTTATATGTTGCTGCATATTCTTACTGCGTCTGTACTGTTTTGCAAAGTTTATGTTTTACTTAGTGTGTAGAGGGCCATGCAAGACATCTATTTAACCACTGTATATTTACATGAATGTGTGTTTGAAAATGAAAGAGGCCCATTAACACATTGTTTGTGAAAGTGTCCAAGATTAGGAGAATTAAACACGTTAGTATTTTCAATCGATATTACAAAGAGCATTCTAGGTTTCAGTCTAATTGACTCCACCAGGGAGTGCACTACATTCCCTGTCAAGTCAGAGCATCTTCTTCTGCGTTACTTTTCTTTTAAGGTCATGATCTTCCATTTGCATTGTCATGTGTGCCAGTGTCTTCCTAAAGATAATGTTCGTTTTTCAATCTGATGTTGAATTTATTATCCAGTCACCTGTAATATGTGTAGTGCTTCATATTTGTAATCATATTTCCAGTGTTATCAATCACAATCCCCTTACTGATTTTGTTTGAATAAGAACAGTTTATGCATTGATATGTTGCACCTTTGTTATTTTGATCACTCTCTTTTGACCTTCCTGTTGTATCTTTTCCCTCTTCCCTCAATGTATCCTTGATATTGAGTCCCTGTTGGTGCACACACAAATGCTGTTGTGGAAAGTTTTATCTATTTTCATAAAGAGGAAAATTGACTGCTCAATACCACGAGTCATATTCTTTTTTTGTAGCAATAACTTGTGAAAATTGGTTCATTGATGTGTTATAGGTTAGCTCCTCAGAAATTATCTTGCTATAGCTTAAGAGTTCTCTATAGGGCAAGCCTTATATACATTTTGAGTATTGTAACTTTACTCATGTGGGAATGCATTTATAACTGTTGGTTTTGCAAATAATTTTGTAAGGATTTTTACTGACCAGTAAGATTTCAGTGTCCAAAAATACATGAAAATAAATCCTATCATTACGCAGAATTATCTTCTTTTTCCAGTATCATTTGATTTCCTGCAGATTTATTTCAATTCACTGACATCACCATTCCAAGTTCTAACAATATTGCTAATATGTTTTCCAGTGTATCAATTAATTATTCACTGTGCTCCGATTGAAATTAAGTTGTTCAAACTCGTGCATAAAAATATCGGGATATGTTTGTGCCATATGGAAGGAAGCACATCACTGTTCCCGTCAGGTGTAGGTTGTATTAGGGTCTGTTTCTGCAGTAATGAAGGCGTAAGATGAATTGGATCAGTTTTGCTCATAGTAACAACAGCTTCCAACAACAGGAAAAACCACCAGAGGCCCAGAGCTGGAGCAGGCACCCTCTGGCAGGTCAGTACTACCAGCAGTGGAGTTCAAGGAAGCTGGTGGTGAAGTCTTCATGTCCCTGTGACTTCAGGACAGGAGGCAAACATACACACGCCCTTAGAGATTCCACACTAGCAGGTTTACAGCTAAGTTCCAGTCTTTGTCCTCTCCTTGGCTGAAGCAGCAACTGCAGGCCACCCCAGCAAAGCAACACACAGCAAAGGGGCAGTACTCCTCCTCACAGCTGTCCAGCTCTGTTTTAGGTCTAATATTTATGCCAATTTTCTCTTTGTACTCTGTTGAAAGAGTCTCTGAGCTCAGTAAAAAATAGTTCTGTCCTCCCTGGTCCAGCTTTACTACAGGAGGTGGAGACAGCATTGTGAAATGAAATGAAATTAAATGCAATCCATTATTTGTAAAGCGTGAACAAGTACCCAAGTGTGTCAAGACGCTGGGGGAGGTTGGGAAGATTTGGCAAGCTATTGCCCAGGGTCACATGGTGCTGGGCTAAGCTGCCGCTGGCGCCTGGGATCAAACCGAGAGCCCCTATATTCCTGAGTCAGCCGCCCTGGCTGCTGCGCCATACCTTCCCAAGAGCAGAGCAGACACAACCTATTCAGGTGCTAGTGAAAACTCCTTCCACCACTCTAAATGCAGAAAGGTCTATTCAGCCTGGCTGAGTCACCCAGAAATGGCAGGGCACACCTTAACCTCCCTTGTGACTGTCTAGAGTGAATGCATGTCCCCAGCTCCTATTAATCAAAAACCAGACAGTGAATACACAAACAGACAGAGGTATACAAGTTAAACAAGAAAATGCCCACTTTCTAAAAGAGGTCCGGATGGGCATAGCATTCGTACTAGAAACTTGAAAATTGCATCAGAAACCTGAGTGTGGAGTGATATATAGCATGCACTAATGTGGATTAATGGATTTACCAGAGACTGATAAAAGAATGGCAAATAATGTTTAAAAAGAACTTCAATGGAAGGTGCTAAAAGCGACCTCAGAGAGGCTCAGCAACTGTGCGGTGGGTGCGGGCAATCCTTTTGCCCCTTTACCTGCACTTTCTAAAAGAGGCATTTTCAAACACACAATTTAAAAAAAACCTTCACTAAAAGGTGTGTTATTAAATTCTGGTTACAGAGAACCTAAACTCCAAATCTCCATTTTTTTTCCAATTGAAAGTTACACATGTATATTGTTACAGTGCCACCCCAATGATGCCTATGGGAGAGCTAGTACTTGCAATAACGATAAAACGAATACACAGTATTTCACTACCAGGACATGTAAAACACACCAGTTCATGTCCCACCTTGAACATCCACTGCACCCTGCCCCTAGAGGTACATTGGGCCAACCTTAGGGGTGACTTATATGTAAGAAAAGGGAAGGTTAGGGCATGGGAAGTGGGTGCACCTGCCAGGTTGACATGGCGGAGATACTGCGCACGCAGACTCTGCAGTGGCAGGTCTGAGACACATTTGAAAGACTACTGGGGTGGGTGGCACAATCAGTGCTGCAGCCCCACTAGTAGCATTTGATTATTAGGCCCTGGACGCACACAGTGCACTTAGCTAGGGATATACCAGTAAATTAGATATGCCAATCATGGATAACTGATCATATTCACAATTTACACATACAGCACTTGCACTTTGACATTGATCAGCAGTGGCAAAGTCCCCAAAGCATCTGCAGCAGCAAAAACAAATTCAGCATACTGTCAAAAATACAGGAGGTAAAGGCAAAAAGTCAAGGAAAACCATGCAAAGGATGCCAAGTGTAACACCGTCCAACCCACCTCATTGTATCTACCTCAGAAGTAGTTCCAGTGCTTGCATATCCAGCTGAAGGAATTGATACAAATGTCCGTCTCCTACTGTTTTTGGGCATAGCATTTAAAAACAATGAGTCTAAGGTTTTATGAACTGAAAGAGTGTGCATCCTGACCTGCTAGCTTATGTCTTGGCAAAATTAAAGAGAATTCAGAATCATCGTACAGTGAAAGTTGAGAAGCAAATACAGGAATTCAGCAAACGTTGATGTTGAACCAAGGGTGGTTTTGCACCTTTATTTGATTTTGCATCTGAGTGTGATACTGCAGCTTTGCTTAATTAACAACGGAGGCGAATGTGCACCCAAATGAGTGTACACTAGATATTCTTTTGCATATAAATGTGCATATTATGCTCTTTAAAAGATTTCCACACGCCACGATGATGCACCAAGGGTGATGAGTGTGCACCTCAGCGTGCTCTAAGTAATTTGTGAATTCACATTGGTGCACAGCTTTCACACCTAAAGTGACTTTTCACTACAGCATTTTCTTTCTGTGCTGAGTGGCACCCCACAGCTCCATACTGTGGCTTTAATTCTTTTATTTAATTCCCTCCGTTTGTGATGGTGGTGACATGGAGCACTGAAAACTTGGTGAATAATACAAGGATATTAACAATGAATGTACATAAACAGGGTGCACTGAGACAAGGAAGAAATAGTGTATGTGCCTATGTGCACGTCTATGTTTGCAAACATTATTACATTAAAACCTGATTAATTTACGGTGCTTATTCATGAAACTGGTAGTTTTGACATTACTGTCCAAAGAAAATGTCAGTATTGTATCAGAAGAGATAATGGGCCTCAGTTTGCAATTGAAGAACTAGTAATCTTAACACTGAATAAAAACTCAAATATATTCAAAGCTGTACTGTGCGACTGTCCTCAAGTACCCCAATTCTTGTTCACTGGCCTGAAATTATTAAACGGTTAGCATAAAAGGCCTTCTAAATCAAGTCTCCTGTAAAAATATTACAATGTATTTATTTCACTTCCTCCCAGGTTCAGGATGTTGTCCCTATCACTAGTTATGATACAGCAGGCTCCTTTCTACTTTTGGGCTGTAACAATGGATCTATATATTACATAGGTAAGGTTACCAATCTATTACAGTGTATGGGTGGCACCTTGTGATAACCATTTGTGGGTGCTGTATTCTTTTTACATGTACTTTATTTTCTGTTTTGTTTCCAGATATGCAGAAGTTTCCTCTGCGGATGAAGGACAATGATCTTCTGGTGACCGAACTCTATCACGACCCCTCCAATGATGCAATAACCGCTCTCAGCGTCTATCTGACTCCTAAAACAAGTTAGTGTAATAACATATATAGCAGTGCTTCTGACAGGAAGTGTTTTAAAATAATTATATAAAAATGCAAATATAGTCTCTGGGGTGGTGTATGAAGAGTACTGTAAAATCAAAATATTTGAAAAAGAAAGCATAAACGATCTACCAAAATATTAATTAATTATTGCTTAAAGTAGATTTATCACCAAAGCCCTTCTGGCATAACACCTCTCTGCCAGAATCCTTGCTCGTATCTTGAACACACGCCCCTCTGGGTAAGATGGCTTTTGCTGGGTGATTTGATATTCCTACACCGCGTAACACAAGAACTGATTCCTTATGCTGATGAATGTTGGTGCTTTGGAGTGAGCAAGGACCTCCCTACATAACTACTTCATGTATTATGTTGTTTGCTGCCTCCGCTTGCAGAGTTGAATGGCTTACAGAAGCGCCTGGCTTCTACAGACAGCCATGTGGGAGTGGTGAGCACTGGGTTGGTGTGTTCTGATGTTGTTTTAGGTTCGAGATACTTAGCAGCAGCCATGATCAAGCCTTGAAAGGACTAGTGAATGAACCCCTGCTTTAAAGTATTCTCCTGGTATAAGGGATTTTATTCCGTGGTGTAGTCTGATTTATTTTTTAGCTTCGCTGATCTTTTCTTGCAGGGTTTTTAAATTAGAATTATTATTGATCTTGTCAAACACTGCTTACATGTAAAGAAGGAGGAGGAGACAGGATCTGCGTTGCAATGCAACTTTGCAGAGCATTAGTTAAAGGAGGAGGTTGGCCACAAGTTTATAGGTCTGCACTAGTCCTTTCAAATGAAGAATGAGGCAGTGCTTCTGCCTTTCATGAGATTGCCTGGAATGGGATCAGTGAAATGTTAAGATGGTCGGAGATCATTTTGAGTTATCATAATTTCAAAGATTTGTGCCAATTCTTAGGGAGAGGGATTTGCTCCTATTTCACTTTTTCTGGAAATGAGGACACCACCATTTTTTGTCATCAAATATATTTGAATAATTATCTTTGTTATCTTTGGTATTAACATTGAGAGAAGCTGGGGGTTGTGGTACTTTTAACAAAAGAAAGTTTATAGGATGGTTAACCATAAAGTGCACCACTTCAGCAATGGTCGTGAGTATGCTGCACCTCGTATTGCTGGATCTCACCCTGCACACCTCATACCCTTGCATCACTTTGAGCAGTTTGGGCAGTGCTTGGCATATCCTCTAACACCCTTTACTCAGCCTCAGTCTTTCTTTGCTGACCTTCATTCATGTTCTGATCACCGTCAGCAAACCTCCTAAAGCCTTACCTATCCTTTGTACATCCTCAACCATATTCAGGCTACTTCCAGCATCCCTCTTCACAGAGATACGCAGCATAATCTTTGCCACCACGCTGTGCTTCAGCTGGACTCGGCCCATGAGAAACCAGTGTTGTTGATCGGAGAAGATACTAGGTATATTAGTAGAACTACCTAACAACATAAGAATACCCTATAGTTTATTTATTTATTGGATGCGATGCTTGGCTCGAATTATGAGTTTCCCCTTGAAAATGGGGCATAACATGCAGATGTTGATGCTTTCTGCACCAAAATACATATGTACTAGTCTTTACCGAGCATTTTTCACCCAGTAAATTTCGGCAATTTTAGTGAGGGGATAGTCTGTCTATAGAATCTGATAAACTCTGAATTCCTAAACCCTTGTAAACAGTAGTTTGCGCAGGTGTCAGAATTTTACAAGGCAGTTGTAATTGAGGCCCAGATATCTGTATTAGTGTATTTTCTGGAACACAATTGCACATATGAGGTATCCCACTGTTGTATATTCCAAAGCTGATTCTTGGTCTTAAGTAACAATAGCCTTACAAGTTATAAATCCTTCAGAATACCATGTTGTAAAGTTCTTACTCTGTTTACTTTCTACAGGCGTGAGTGGTAACTGGATTGAAATTGCCTATGGTACCAGCTCAGGGGCGGTGAGAGTGATAGTTCAGCACCCGGAGACAGTTGGGTCTGGCCCTCAGCTTTTCCAAACCTTCACAGTACATCGAAGTCCTGTTACAAAGATCATGTTGTCTGAGAAGTACCTCGTCTCAGGTATCTTAGCTCAATTTTTAGTATTATTTTTTACTTTGTGTTATTTCCTCTACTGTTTGATGATGTTAAGAGAATTTGCTATATTGCACTCACTGCCATTTATAAGCAGAGTAGGAGGGTGCCATGGACTAGTGAGTACCCCGAAATGAAGCACTCTAGATTACCCATGGAAGGGAGAGCAGGGGAGCCTTAACGCAGATTCATGCATTACAATTGTGATCTCACTTACCAAGGTCTGCACCAGGGTATTTATGCCCCCAGGCTTTTCAGACTGTTTGGTGGCCTCATCATGGTGGGGTTGACTCTGTCTGTCCAAGCCCCGAGAGATGACAAAGTGATAGGAGCTGCCGCACATTCATGGTCCATGTGCCTCCTTTCTACTAGTGGATTTGGGGCTCAGGGGAATGCATTGCATCTAAGGAGGGGCATTCTGATGGATACTTTTAAGTGCAGCGTCCTCCCCTTGTGACTCCCCAGGCACCGGACGGAATCTGGAAAACGTTTCGGCAATAGCTTATGTATGCGAGTCCAAATCCATCCCCTTCTAGGTGTGACAACATGGAGTGACATATAGGCCCCGCCCATGGTCACTGATGTCAGTTCCTCTTTTTTCTGCAGCTTGCAATGCATATTTGAAGTTTACCTTTCAAGGAGGCCATGCTGCAAGTTTTCAGTACGAGTCTGGGCCCTCTGGTGCACCTTTGGCCTCCCACTGGCCAGTTCGACCAGAAGTATGAAATATTTTGTGGATTTTCAGAGGTCAGAAGTGGTGTTAGAGGCCATGTCTTTCAACAGGTGCAGCAGTTCTCTTCTTCCGTTCTTCTTGGTGTTGCATCCATACCTCTTTATTGTGGTGGATACTTCTAACAGCAGATTCCTCACCTTCAGAACATCCTCAGGTACCAGACTAGATCCTAGAATTTTTCCAGCAATGGTCCAGCGCGATGGTGGCGCCGAATGGCTCTGAAGTCGCTCTCTTCTGCACCAGACGTAAGTGAGCTGAGAAGCATATATGTGCCACTCTTGCGCAATAATGTTGGTTCCTTTCTTTCCACGTCCTTCAGCATGGAGCCAGAGGTCCACTTCCAACTTTTTAGGACTTCCGATGGCCACAGATCTTCAATGTTGTCAGTCTTCCAACAAGTCCACATCTTTGCTCTGTATTCTAGGGAGCAATGTGAGAACACTCACCATGGGACTCCAACTGGTGTCCAGCTGAACTCGGACCTACAACCAGAACCTCAGATTAATCATTGACATCAAACTGAACATGACTTCACAAGTCAACACTGTGAGAAGTTGGCCCGATATGCAACGTTCGCTATTCTAGCGACCGCTATGTATCGTTCCAACGACCCTTATGGTGTTTGGTTGTAAGTCAACCTATAGACCAGCTATCCTAGTAGCGTGGATACGAGCAGTCTAAGGCTAAAGACTCGAGAGGGCGTGTTAAGCCAGCTGTTTACCACACATGTACCCCTTGAACACCCAGTGAAAGGACACCACACAAGTGTTATGAAAATAAACAGTAAATTTATTAAGAATCACAACAGCCCTGTACTCTTTATGAGGACAGGGTACTAAGCACAAACCAAATCTCTTTAGTAAATACTTCAAGTGCACAGTTTAAAACAAGTGTCCGGGGACAGGGAAAGGTTAAGGCAAGTCGGAAGCGAGGGACTCGGGACCCTAGAGTAAGGAGGCTATGCAGGCACCGAAATGCCGAGTTACCTAGCCACGAGGGCTGCGGTTGCAAGTCTTACAGGCGTCGGGGTCTTCGCTGACGAGCCAGGAGCCGGAAGAAAAGGAGTTGCTGGCCGGCGACCAGTGCTGAATAGTTCGTAGAGATCCAAGCCTGGATCGGAGTTTGATGAAACCTGAAAGCAGAGGGGACCAAGTTCGTACTACTAGCCAGTAGTCAGAGGGTACCAGGAAGGCACCGGTTGGCCGTCACCTCGACCAGGTGAGTGGGCGACGCTAGGCTCTGCAGTCTCTCGGACCAGGAGGCGTTGTCGGCGACCACGGTGGAGGTGCGAGCTGTCCCACGACGGATGTCGCTGTCGGCGTCTTGAGTGGACCAGGAGGGTCCGGGGTGCTTCTCGAAAAGATGGAAGCAAGGGCCAGTCTGGAGCAACCAGACCGGCAATGTTGATTCTCGGATGTCGTCACAGAAGGACACGAGCCAGCGGCTAGTGACCAGACAACGTGCTGAGCAGCGAGCAGAAGGGCCCCACGCAGATCGTGGAGATGCTGGGAGACTGCACTTCGGTGCTGGAGCGGCTCAGGGTCGGGGCTTCTCGGACCCCAGAGCACTCACCAGAGAGTTACCTCGATGGTCGTGCTGGTTTTTAAGAGCGTGCAGGTTCTGATGATGGCCGGTCCCTCGAGGTCTCGTCGCACCCACAGATCACAGCTGAGCTGATGACGTGGGTAGAGGTCAGAGGTGCCAGGGAAGCCGGTTCTCGTCGAGCTGGGCCGTCGGATTCCTTGAGGAAGGACTTACAGCAACCCGCAGAGTTCTTAGATGGTGACCGCTGATGCAGGGTGACTACTCCTTAGCCACAAGGGAGAAATCTTGAGAAGAGTCTTGAAGGTCCTTTCGTAGAAAGTAGTTCTTGATTCAAAGATGATCTGATTTGGAAGGGTCCCCGCTCCGGCCTTTATCCTAAAGAAAGGGGTGGGTACATGACTAGGTCCTGCCCTAGGGGTGGGACCAGGAAGGGGGGTAGTTACACCCCTCTCCCCTGCCGGACTTTCCCCAGGCCAGGGCTGTCGCCCCTGGAACTGGTTCTAACCGGCAGATGCGTAGTGAGCACCGGGGTGCCACTCCGCAGTCACCTTCTCGCCAAAGCCCTACCTACCCAGAATACACAAACCCTGTCTGGGACGGTGCGAACACCGCTCTCGACAGGAAACCCTTTGTCCAAGCGCTCCTCGCTGGAAGGACTCCCAGCAGCAGGAGGTCAGACTCGTGTCTGTGGTGGCAGCATCCATTTTGTGGAGCTGAGGCTTCAGTTAACTTTAACCGGGGTTCACAGTTACGTACATGTCGTGTCCCTCTAGAAGGGTGGAATGCTAACCTCATCGCCAGAACTGGTGAGAGGGCAGCACCCCGATTCGTATGACACCTTACTCGACATGCCTTGATAACGCGACACCGGAGTTACCGATATGGTACGCGTTATCATGGAACAGCCATTGGGTCTTGATTCCGCAAGCTGCAACCGGGCTCGGCTCGGGCCTGAACCTAGCTCACACGAGCCCACGCACTCTGCCTTCAGGATTGTTAAGGCCTGCCATAGGAGTGACTGATAGGAGCTCGGGTGTCCATTGTATGGTTAGATATAGAGCTACTATACCTAAAGCAAAGGGTGATTACACGACTTTGCCCCAGATGTCATGCAGCCAGTTGTGTCAGATTTAGGAGGCCAGCCAGGGGTGGCATAATACATGCTGCAGCCCCTGGCGGCCCTGGGTACACCTATGCCCTGGGTTACAGGGTCTGATAAGGTGGCCCAGTACCAATTGGTAAATGCACCTAGGGCACATATCGTAATTTAGAGAGAGAACAGCCAGGCTGTGGGTCTGATTGGCAGGCCCACAGCCGGAGAAAGTCGTAAACCAGTGAAACAAAAGCAAAAAATCTGGGTGATCATAGGATTGCAGACCCTACTCTCCTACATGACCCCCCCCCAAACGTCGGAACAACTAGCTAACCTTGACCAGGTGAGTCTTCTTGTTCTAAGTGGAAATATCTGGAGAGCCCATCGGCATTGCCATGATCAGTACCAGGTCTGTGTTCCACTGTGAAGTCCATCCCCTGTAGGGAAATGGACCACCTAAGCAGTTTGGGGTTTTCACCCTTCATCTGATTTAGCCACAAGAGGGGCTTATGGTCGGTCTGAATCTTGAAGTGAGTGCCAAACAAGTATGGCCTCAGCTTCTTCAGGGCCCAAACCACAGCAAAGGCCTCCCTCTCAATAGCTGACCAATTTTTCTCTCTAGGGGTCAGCCGTCTGCTTATAAAAGCAATGGGCTGGTCTTGACCATCAAAATTCAGTTGAGAAAGAACAGCTCCCACACCCAACTCAGAAGCATCTGTTTGGACAATGAATGGTTTGGAGTAGTCCGGACTCTTGAGGATAGGCGCCGTGCACATGGCCTGCTTTAGGTCATCGAATGCTTTTTGACAGCTCGCTGTCCACTGAACCTTTTTTGGCATTTTCTTACTTGTCAGTTCATTTAATGGTGTCACGATGGAACCATAGTTCCTGACAAACTTCCTGTAGTAACCAGTCAGGCCCAAGAAAGCTCGAACCTGAGTCTGGGTGGTTGGAGGAGCCCAGTCCCTGATTGACTGTATCTTGCTCTCCAGTGGCTGAACCTGACCTCCACCTACAAGGTGGCCCAGGTATACAACCTGTGTCTGCCCTATCTGGCACTTGGTGGCCTTGATAGTGAGGCCTGCTGCTTGCAGCACCTCCAATGTCTTCCGCAGGTGGACCAGGTGATCCTCCCAGGTGGAGCTAAAGACAGCAATATTGTCAAGATACGCCGCACAGAAGTCATCCAGCCCAGTAAGGACGTGATTCACCAACCGTTGGAAGGTGGCAGGTGCATTCTTCAGACCAAAGGGCATCACCACGAACTGATAATGCCCACCAGGGGTTGAAAATGCGGTTTTAGGCTTGGCGTCCTCAGCTAACCTGATTTGCCAATACCCAGCTGTCAGGTCAAACGTACTTAAGTAGTTGGCCGAGGCCAGCCTATCAATAAGCTCGTCTGCCCTTGGTATTGGGTGGGCGTCAGTCTTAGTGACTGCATTGAGACCCCTGTAGTCTACGCAGAACCTCATCTCTCTCTTACCACCCTGGGTGTGAGGTTTCGGCACTAGAACTACGGGACTAGCCCAAGGGCTATCCGAGGGTTCAATGACTCCCAGCTCCAACATTTTCTGCACTTCACTTTTGATGCAGTCTCTAACGTGATCAGGCTGCCTGTAGATTTTACTCTTTACGGGCAAGCTGTCACCAGTGTCGACCTCATGGGTGCACCAATCGGTCTGACTGGGTGTCAGAGAGAACAGATGTCGGAACGACTGAAGAACCTGTTTACAGTCGCTCTGTTGATGTTCGGAGAGGCTGCCACAAAAGACAACACCATCTACCGAGCCATCGTCAGGATTCTGAGAGAGCAGGTCGGGGAGAGGGTCACTCTCCTCTTCCTGTCCCTCATCTAGGGCCATGAGCAAACTCATGTCCTTCCTGTCGACATATGCTTTTAGCCTGTTGACATGAAGCACCCTGTGGGGGCTCCGGGGAGTTCCCAGGTCGACCAGGTAGGTGACCTCTCCCTTTTTCTCCAGGATGGTGTGGGGCCCGGACCATTTGTCCTTGAGTGCTGCTGGGGCCACTGGCTCCAACACCCACACCTTCTGTCCGGGCTGGTAAACAGTCAAGACAGCCTTTTGGTCATGCCAAGCTTTTTGGAGTTCTTGGCTGGCCTTAAGGTTTTCGGATGCCTTCTCCATGTATTCAGCCATCCGCGAGCGGAGGCCGAGCACATAGTCCACTATGTTGGTTGCAGGCTTTTTGAGAGGTCTCTCCCATCCTTCCTTCACCAAACACAGGGGTCCTCTTACAGGATGCCCGTACAAAAGTTCAAAAGGGCTGTAGCCAACCCCCTTCTGTGGGACTTCTCTGTAGGCGAACAAGAGGCAGGGGATCAGGACGTCCCATCTTCGCCGAAGCTTTTCCGGTAGTCCATGAATCATCCCTTTTAGGGTCCTGTTGAATCTCTCAACAAGCCCATTGCATTGTGGATGATAGGGTGTAGTGAACTTGTAGTTGACACCACATTCCTTCCACATAGCAGTTAAGTAGCTCGACATAAAGTTTGCACCTCTGTCGGAGACGACCTCCTTAGGGAAGCCCACTCTGGAGAACACTCCAACTAGGGCTCTTGCCACAACAGGTGCTGTAGTGGTCCTAAGGGGAATAGCTTCAGGATACCTGGTGGCATGATCCACTACCACCAGTATAAACTTGTGCCCTGATGCTGTCGGTGGTTCCATGGGACCGACGATGTCGATCCCCACCCGTTCAAAGGGCACCCCCACCACAGGCATTGGTATAAGGGGGGCCTTTGTCGTGCCACCTGACTTACCACTGGCTTGGCAAGTGACACAGGAGCGGCAAAACTCCTTGGTATCTTCGTTCATGTGGGGCCAGTGAAAGTGCGAGACAAGCCTGTCCCACGTTTTCGTCTGGCCTAAGTGACCTGCTAAGGGAATCTCGTGGGCCAAGGTAAGTAGGAAACCACGCTGAGACAAGGGGACGACCAGCCTCCTGGTCATGCCAGGCTTGGGGTCTCTTGACTCAGTGTACAGGAGTCCATCTTCCCAGTATACCTTGTGGGTACCTGTGGCGTTCCCAGCAGCCTCAGCAGCAGCCTGCTGTCTGAGGGGTTCAAGAGAAGGGCAGTCTAACTGATCCTTCCCCAGATCTTCCCTTGAGGGTCCCCCTGAGCCCAAGAATTCAACTTGATCAAGTTCGAACTCTCTCGGCTCAGTTTCCCTCAATTCCTGTAGGTCAGCCTCCTCTGAGACTTGATCCTCGACCTGGGGCAAGGGGGAAGGCGCAGCCTTAACCCTACTGCTCTTTTTCTTGGGAGGTGTCTGGTCCGTTGTTCCAGGATCCAGCACCTGTTCAGTGGGGCATCTCCTGACCTGTGACCTAGTCACAGCGAACACATGTGCTGGCAAACCTAACATTTCCATGTGAGTCCGGTGCTCCACTTCTGACCATTGTGACGACTCCAAATCATTGCCCAACAAACAATCCACTGGGAGGTCTGGACTAACTACAACCTTCTTTTGGCCAGTTACCCCTCCCCAGGAGAAAGCTACAATTGCCATACTGTGATTGGTAGTGACATTGCTTGCATTGGTCACCAGGAATTCTGTACCTGGCATGATCTGTCCAGGGTCCACAAAGTTAGGCGTCACCATGGTGACGCTGGCACAAGTGTCCCTATAGGCCTGAGCCATCTTTCCATTTATGAAAGGCGTCTGTCTGTATTTGCCCAAGGTATTGGGGCTTACGTCAGGGGACACGTCCACGTCCCCTGTACTGACAAGGACAGCCTGAGTGAGCGTGCCAACTAAGTTGTCACGCCCCTCAGAACCCAGGGTTAACCCTACTAAACCCTTGGGAGGCGCACTACCACTGCTGTCTGTACTAGGGGGCACAGGTGCCTTAGGGGCTGCAGTGGCAGGAGTCTGCCCTCCTCCTTTCTTGGTGCACTCACTAAACCAGTGAGATTTACTTTTACAGTACTGGCACCATCGTTTGGATTGGCCTTCTTTCTTCTTTTGGGGAGCCTGACCCCCACCCTCTTTGGGTTGTTGGGGACCTGTCGAAGACTTCTGGTCATTTTGTTCCCCTTTTGAATCTTTACCCTTCTGGTCTGCTTTCTTCTGACCACCTTGATTCTGGCCCTGGTTCTGTTTAACTCTCGTACGAACCCATTTGTCTGCCTTCTGCCCCAATTCTTGAGGAGAGGTCAGATCCGAGTCGACAAGATGCTGATGCAACAACTGGTTCTGACAATTGTTTAAAATTTGTTCTCTCATCATCAAATTGTACAATCCTTTGTAATCAGTAACCTTACTGCCCAGCAACCAGCCCTCAAAAGCCTTAGTGGCACAATCGACAAAATCAGACCAGTCTTGAGCCTGCGTTTTCTGGGTATCCCTGAACAGCACCCTGTACTGCTCAGTGGTTAGGCCGAACCCTTCAACGAGTGTATTCTTCAAGACTTGGTAATTGTTAGCGTCCTCTACCCTTGTGGTGAGGAGCTTGTCTCTTCCTTTACCTTCAAAGGAGAGCCACAAGATAGCTGCCCACTGACTCTGGGGAACACCTTGCACAGTGCAGGCCCTCTCCAAAGCAGTAATCCATTTGTGGATGTCGTCCCCTTGTTTAAAGGGGGGCACTATCTTCCCAAGGTGTTTCGTATCGAAACTCTTTTCCCTATTACTAGGTACATTGCTGCCACCAGTGGGGACTGCCCCACTTAACTGTTGCTCTCTAGCAAAAGCAAGCTTTTCTTTGGCCAGGGCAAGTTCTTCCCTTTCGATCCTCAGATTAGCTGCCCTTTCCTTAGCTTCGTACACTCTCCTCTGAGGGGATGTCATCCCTCTTTGAGAAGAGTTGCGAGAGCCATTGGTTCGAACGGATCTGTTAGAGCCTCTTGACAGAGACCTAACTCGTCCATTCCCAATGTTAAGCGCACCTGACAGTAGCGCCGGGGGTCCCCCAGTACCACTATCATGTCTGCTTAAGTTGGACTGTGTCAGTCTGACGACTTCTACCTGTCCCTTATCTGCCTCGTCCCCTGAGAGATCCTCATCCTCATCCTCCTCGTCATCTTCGTTCTCAGTTGCGAGGTGAATGAGGTCAGGATCGTCCCGGGTTCCCTCGAGGGGAGGCATGCCTCCTTCTGGATTAGAAGGGCTAAGAAGCTTCTCAGCCTTTCTGGCATCATAAGTCTCTAGGAGACCAATCAGAAAGGAGGTGGTGGGGTTAGCCCCTTGCTTAATCTTCCTAGAGGTACATACTTGTCGTAACTCATGGAAGTTAAGCGCAGTATATCTTGGCGGGATGACCTGTGGAGGGTCAACTGACACAAGGGGAGACTCAGAGTTTCCACCTTTGTCCGACATACTGGTTCTAGTGTGGTGTAAGTGATGCACCTACCTACACTATGTGTTTACCTACTTTTCCCTTGCTAAAAGCTGTAGCCAAGGTGTGCTAAGCCTTGAGGAGCTACAACAGCTGGTTCAGTAGAACTCAGAGTATTCTAAGCTTTAGTTATATGTACTAGCAGTACTTGTGCGATCTTTCAACAAGATATTCTTAGGATACGTGTGGTAAAACAACAGCAAGCTCAAATCCCACCCGCTGCTCACCAATGTGAGAAGTTGGCCCGATATGCAACGTTCGCTATTCTAGCGACCGCTATGTATCGTTCCAACGACCCTTATGGTGTTTGGTTGTAAGTCAACCTATAGACCAGCTATCCTAGTAGCGTGGATACGAGCAGTCTAAGGCTAAAGACTCGAGAGGGCGTGTTAAGCCAGCTGTTTACCACACATGTACCCCTTGAACACCCAGTGAAAGGACACCACACAAGTGTTATGAAAATAAACAGTATATTTATTAAGAATCACAACAGCCCTGTACTCTTTATGAGGACAGGGTACTAAGCACAAACCAAATCTCTTTAGTAAATACTTCAAGTGCACAGTTTAAAACAAGTGTCCGGGGACACGGAAAGGTTAAGGCAAGTCGGAAGCGAGGGACTCGGGACCCTAGAGTAAGGAGGCTATGCAGGCACCGAAATGCCGAGTTACCTAGCCACGAGGGCTGCGGTTGCAAGTCTTACAGGCGTCGGGGTCTTCGCTGACGAGCCAGGAGCCGGAAGAAAAGGAGTTGCTGGCCGGCGACCAGTGCTGAATAGTTCGTAGAGATCCAAGCCTGGATCGGAGTTTGATGAAACCTGAAAGCAGAGGGGACCAAGTTCGTACTACTAGCCAGTAGTCAGAGGGTACCAGGAAGGCACCGGTTGGCCGTCACCTCGACCAGGTGAGTGGGCGACGCTAGGCTCTGCAGTCTCTCGGACCAGGAGGCGTTGTCGGCGACCACGGTGGAGGTGCGAGCTGTCCCACGACGGATGTCGCTGTCGGCGTCTTGAGTGGACCAGGAGGGTCCGGGGTGCTTCTCGAAAAGATGGAAGCAAGGGCCAGTCTGGAGCAACCAGACCGGCAGTGTTGATTCTCGGATGTCGTCACAGAAGGACACGAGCCAGCGGCTAGTGACCAGACAACGTGCTGAGCAGCGAGCAGAAGGGCCCCACGCAGATCGTGGAGATGCTGGGAGACTGCACTTCGGTGCTGGAGCGGCTCAGGGTCGGGGCTTCTCGGACCCCAGAGCACTCACCAGAGAGTTACCTCGATGGTCGTGCTGGTTTTTAAGAGCGTGCAGGTTCTGATGATGGCCGGTCCCTCGAGGTCTCGTCGCACCCACAGATCACAGCTGAGCTGATGACGTGGGTAGAGGTCAGAGGTGCCAGGGAAGCCGGTTCTCGTCGAGCTGGGCCGTCGGATTCCTTGAGGAAGGACTTACAGCAACCCGCAGAGTTCTTAGATGGTGCCCGCTGATGCAGGGTGACTACTCCTTAGCCACAAGGGAGAAATCTTGAGAAGAGTCTTGAAGGTCCTTTCGTAGAAAGTAGTTCTTGATTCAAAGATGATCTGATTTGGAAGGGTCCCCGCTCCGGCCTTTATCCTAAAGAAAGGGGTGGGTACATGACTAGGTCCTGCCCTAGGGGTGGGACCAGGAAGGGGGGTAGTTACACCCCTCTCCCCTGCCGGACTTTCCCCAGGCCAGGGCTGTCGCCCCTGGAACTGGTTCTAACCGGCAGATGCGTAGTGAGCACCGGGGTGCCACTCCGCAGTCACCTTCTCGCCAAAGCCCTACCTACCCAGAATACACAAACCCTGTCTGGGACGGTGCGAACACCGCTCTCGACAGGAAACCCTTTGTCCAAGCGCTCCTCGCTGGAAGGACTCCCAGCAGCAGGAGGTCAGACTCGTGTCTGTGGTGGCAGCATCCATTTTGTGGAGCTGAGGCTTCAGTTAACTTTAACCGGGTTCACAGTTACGTACATGTCGTGTCCCTCTAGAAGGGTGGAATGCTAACCTCATCGCCAGAACTGGTGAGAGGGCAGCACCCCGATTCGTATGACACCTTACTCGACATGCCTTGATAACGCGACACCGGAGTTACCGATATGGTACGCGTTATCATGGAACAGCCATTGGGTCTTGATTCCGCAAGCTGCAACCGGGCTCGGCTCGGGCCTGAACCTAGCTCACACGAGCCCACGCACTCTGCCTTCAGGATTGTTAAGGCCTGCCATAGGAGTGACTGATAGGAGCTCGGGTGTCCATTGTATGGTTAGATATAGAGCTACTATACCTAAAGCAAAGGGTGATTACACGACTTCGCCCCAGCTGTCATGCAGCCAGTTGTGTCAGATTTAGGAGGCCAGCCAGGGGTGGCATAATACATGCTGCAGCCCCTGGCGGCCCTGGGTACACCTATGCCCTGGGTTACAGGGTCTGATAAGGTGGCCCAGTACCAATTGGTAAATGCACCTAGGGCACATATCGTAATTTAGAGAGAGAACAGCCAGGCTGTGGGTCTGATTGGCAGGCCCACAGCCGGAGAAAGTCGTAAACCAGTGAAACAAAAGCAAAAAATCTGGGTGATCATAGGATTGCAGACCCTACTCTCCTACAAACACCATCACTGCATCCTGCTTCCACACCCTGAAGATGCTTAGGAAGATCTTCAAATGGCTCTAAAAAAAACGTTGGACTGTAGGAACACCCTCTATTCTGGGATCACCAAGAAACTCCCTAAAAGACTACAGACCATCCAGAACTTGGCAGCCAGACTCTTCCTCACCCTCTCACAGAGAACTCACATTGATCCACCCCTCAGGAAACGACACTGGCTTCCAATACACAAACATGCTCAATTCAAATTCCTCACACACACATTCAAATCAATCCACAACTCAGGTCCCACCTATCTAAACAGTCACATCTCCTTCCACCTAATATCCAGATATCCCTGCTCTGCAGGGCTCTTATTTGCCGACATCCCACGCATACACAGAACCAGATCTGGAGGAGGAGCAGTCTCTTACATCGCTCCAAATGTGTGGAACGACCTCAAATTCCAGATCTGAGTCTCCTCCTCTCTTCCAGAATCCTGCAAGATGCTGAAGACCTGGAGAAGTGTGGCTCACTGGTTAGAGCTGCAGACTCTGAAGCAGAGATCAGGCCCGGGACCAGGGTTCAAGTCCCGACGCGGCAGGGTCTTGAGCTCAATGTCCGTGGACTTGATAATTCTCGCCTCAGCTCATACTCTAATCATGGGTCCCACGCTGCAACTCTGGGCAATAGCTTGCTTAATCTCCACAACGGCCCCAACAACACTGGGATGCCTGGCTTCACCTTGGGGGTGCCCAGGAGGGGCTTTTCACAGGCAGAGCCAGGAAGGGTTCCACAGTGTTATACAGCGCCGGGACGCCCCGTTGCTGGGGCAGCTGTGCGCTTTACAAGTATACTATATTTATATATTTATTTACTTTTCCATTAACCAACCTACCATAGGTAGGACTAGACACACACGCCTGCTCAGCACCAGAATATCCTCGCGGATCATAGTTCGCTTTACAAATGCACATAACAAAAAGTTCCCCATCAAAAACCAGAAGATTCAAACCATTATGAGAGTGTAAGGAAGATGATATTGGTCATGGACCTGCACAAGGTATGCCTATAGTGGTTGGGCTCCATCCACAGTTTAAAAGTATGTAACAGGTGTCCTTATGCAACCAAAGGTGATTTGGAACAGGGAAGCTAAATTCTATATCACAGAGCAAACGAAGAACATATATAGCATAGGTCCTGTTCCTGTTTCAGGTCGCAGGCTTGATTGCCCTACCATCCACAAGGCCACTCTCTTAAAAGCTCTCATCCCTCTCAAAGTTTCTGTTAAGTTGAAGTAGAAGTCTAAACACCTGTGTAAGCAGGTCAAGCGGGACTCAACCACATCCTGCCTGTAGTGAAGAAGCATGTGGGTGTCAAGATAAAGATCGCAAAAACATACAGATTAATCTGATGTCCCACAAAGATCCCTGGGCTTTCTTTGACCCTGCAGAAAATAGAGGAATTCAAAGAGGCCATACTGCAAATTTTTGGTGAAGTTCCTTTGGTTCCCCTTTTGGGACATCAGATCAGAGCTCTTCAGGCAGACTTCTGCCAGCAGGTCGCCCCCCAAATACCCTTGCCCCCTGGGGCCTGGTACTGGACCCATACCAACTCTAGTACTGACTTCTACTCCAGCACCAACATCCATGGAAATTCTTTTCAAACCAACAGCATTTCTGCTGGCCCAGGTTGATGATCAGTTGCCAGCACCAATTTCCGACCCCGAATCAAAATTATCCCACTCCAGGCCTATGTCACACTAGAAAATCTAAAAAGACATCCTGGGATCATATAGCCAGATTCTAATATGAGGTCTCAACACCAGTTCTAGCTGAAGGATTCACAGTTTTTTTTACTTTGAATCCGATCCAAAGAAAGAGGCACCCAATGTGCTCTAGCACACCTACCATGATGAGGAAGGGGATATGTAGCTGCCTCCTCATCATACTGATGATGCATTGTATTTCGACTTGAAGAATACCGATGGGCTTGACTCATTCCTGAGACAGAGCTGGATTCTCCACTTGGGCTGCCAAAGGGGGAGAGTACTTTGTTTGCAGCAGAGTTTGGGAGTGGGAAGCTGAAATACTCGAATTGCAATTGCTCATTATTGAGACCAAGATAAATGAATGGACTTGGATCCTTCAACAATGGCCAGCTTCATCTGAACCAATGTTGCTGTTTAATGACGGTCTTAGTGGCTGAATGCTCATGTTCACCAGTTATTGGACTGGTTACTTGTTTAATAACCAGTATTTATTTAGTAGTTATTTAACCAGTATCTGGCTCAATGTTCGTGTCCACCAGTTATTTGACCCAGACTTCCTGACCAAGCACTATAAACCTTGGAGCCTGATTTTTCAAGCTTCAACAAGTAAGGTCAATCCAAATTAGTTCTCGACCAGTTCTCTGGATGGTTATCGAAAACATTTGATGCTTTCAGAAAGAGAATGTTTCTGTTGCTAGCATATCCTTTAGATCTATTGGTGCTGTCTTGAGCAGGTAAGGTACGTCCGTGCATTATGGGATATGGCCGGCGATGTCTTGTCAGCCATCCAGGTGGATATCTGGGCCCAAATTATACTGGATGGTCAGGTCCCATCCACGTATTTGCTACAAGCTGGTCTGCACACTGTTGACTGCATCGGCAAAACTATTGGCAACAGTGCTTGGCTCAGAACGCAATCGTAGTTGAGATCAACCAGATTTGTTGGAAATGTACTGCCATCACTAATGGACATGCCATGAAAGGCTCCTGCAAGGAAAAGCTGATTCTGCGCTGAAACAATTTGAGGACAGCCACACCCTGGCATTGAGTGCTTTTGGCTTGAGCTAAACCCTTTCCAAACCAAAGCAGAACATTTTGAGGCTGCTCCGGGGGATAGGATGGGGAAGGCGGGGGGCAGCTGACAGGCAATACGAATCCTCCCATCCGACATTGTGGCTGTCAAACCAGTCCTTTTGAGGCTGCAGCTATAGCACTGGTAGACACTATTTCAATCAGCAGTGTCAGCAGTCTTTCCATTCTTCCTCTCCTGTTACTGCAACTGCTAAGCCACTTTTGTTTGCCATCCCTGGTTCATACCTGGTCGATAGGAGGCAGAATATAGTATTTTTTTCCTGACTGGAGGTCTATCATGTTGAACAGGTGGTTCCTACAGAGTGTTTAAAAGGACTGTGCCCTTCCCTTTTTTATGAGTATATCTAACTGCAAATTAATCATCTTGTGAATATCCCCAGATGCCAAACTGGATCTGGAAACTCAAAAAAGCAGAAGTCCTGTGTGCTGGTAGGTGACGTTGTGCAAATCTGCATTGACTCTACTCCGCTCTAGAAGGTACAAGCTGGGACGTATTTAAGCTGCAACAGATGCACTGACGTCAGTTTCTTTCGTAGGATCGTCTGTGCCCTCAGATGCGGATCCCATCAGTGAATTGGAAGAACCAGTGTGTGTGCATATTCCTAAACTAACCACAGATTCCTCACTGTTAGAATATCCTCAGCACTAAACTGGATAAAGATTTAAACCGCATTGCTCCCGCAAGCAGGTTGGCAGCTCTGTGTTGACTCCATCCCCCGGAAGTGACAATGGATCTGCATGTAAGGTCTATGCATGCACATCGACTTTATTTTCTTTCTTGAGTCAGTTTACGCCCTTGGACATGGAGCCCCACAGTTATCCATGTGCAGATCTGTAGTTTGGGGGTTTTTTTAATGGAAAGGAAACCATTCCACAAAACGGGTAGGTGAGAGAGCGGTGAGGACTCTACAGTTAGAATATTCAGCAGAAAGACAATTACTGAAGGTAAATGACTTGCTGTTTTGATGGATACTTCTAACCACAGATTCCTCCCCTTGTGAATAGATACAAAGGCAGTACCTCCGAATTTGTTGGGTCTGTGAAATGGCTCAGACTTAAATATCCTTCAGAACCGAATGGGTAAAATGTCCATCTTGACAGACCTAACTGCAAGAGTGTTTTATGAATGTGTGCACTTGTGCCCACTTAGCTGACTTTCATATATCCTGGACAGGCACTCTGTGTGCCAAAACTATGGTATTAGCCTTAAATTTGGTGGTGTGAAGCAATGCATAGCAGATCTTTTCCTTCTTTACCTAAAAAATAAACACTTGATGTTTATTGGTGCAGTCAGTGTAAAAGCTCTGTCCTTCCTTAGGGTCCGAATGGTGGAGTCTCTCTTCCTCTTTAAGGAGTCCCACTTGAACCCCACACAGAGAATTTCAATCATCGAGGCTGTTCAGGACACTGCGGCGTAAAATGATTTTCCTCTGCCAGAGTAAGTCCAGGATATTCAGTATATGATCCAGATGTTTTGGGATCATTTACTGGGTTTCTTTGAGGATGGCTGCGATGAGTCTTGGTCTCTTGGCCTTAAGTATCCTCCTCATCCCAAAATCCGGGTGCTACATGTATGCCCTAAAGTAGCCAGTGGGCCTAGCATCTGAGCTGCCTCTTACGTTCAATTCAGATCCCCATGGAGATGGCACAGAGTTTTAAGTGGTGTCTAGCAGACTGCAACCTGACCTGCAGCAGGCCACTTTCCCTTCCTGTTGGGCATGGCCCTTTTTGCAGGGTCATCCCAGAACTTTTTGCTGTCCTCCTGTATTTTGTCTGACCTGTTTTTGTTGGTTTTATGACTCTGGGCACTTTACCACTGCTGATCAGTGCTAAAGTGCATGTGCTCTCTCTTGTAAACTTGGTAGGATTGGTCTACACCTGTTTGGCATATTTAATGTACCTGTAAGTCCCTTGTACAGTGGTATCTCATATACCCAGGACCTGTAAATTAAATGCTACTAGTGCGCTTGTAGCACACTGGGGGGGCATTCGGCCACCCCAGCGAGGACCCAATGATGAAGCATGTCACCAACTAGTGGTGAGTGAGGGTCCTTTTACGAAAAAGATAAGATTTTCCTTTCCTTCTGGAAATCACACAGGGACATTGGTTCCCCCTTAGGAAAATGTTTCTTTAGGGGTTTCTTTGTTCTTGGGGGGGATAGTGAGAGAGATATATATGAAGAAAAAGTCACTAAAAAGATATTTTGTTTAAATATTCTTTATTCGTTTACACTTAGTCACTCCTTAGTTGTTGTTAATATATTGACTGGGGTACAGGAGTGCCTGCTCATGCCCTTTCTCTCTAGTTGTTATTTGATATACATAATGCTAAGCACACATTTTTTGTTAAATCAAAATCGGCTCTTACAGGACCTTAATTTGGTTCTTATCTTCTTAGTGTGCTCTCTTTTCAAGCCTATGCACAGCTTCTCTTTGAGGCTACTGACCCTCAAAACTCTCTTATCGTGATGACTTCCAAACACTATGTCAGTGAACTGCAGGTTCTGTAAATGTAGTCAGCGTATACCCAACTTTGTCTCGGGCAAGTTGTTGCTGTGGACTCTAGAAGCTTTTCTACCAAAAGTGTTACCTTTCCATGTGGGTCAGTCCATCACTCTCCATGACTGCTTGCTGCCACATCCCTCTCAGAAGGAGAGACTACACTGGTTGGTGCCCAAGAGACCCCTTAGCTTTCGTATTGATTGCATTAAGGAGCACTGAGTGCATGACCATCGTTTCTTGGTTTTCTTTGGTGTTAAGAAGGTAAGAACATCCCAGGAATCAACTTTATCCAGATGAATCATTCTTTGCATAAAAATGAGCTATGCCTTGACCAAAAGGAGCCGCATGCAGGCCTTAAGTCCATTCTTGTGAAAACTCCTCATTGCGATTCTTCTTCGTTCTTGTTAGATTCTGCACACTGTCTCAATTCTCAATCTGTTTCTGATACTACAAGTCAAGAAACCTCCTAATTCATGAAAATAATTCTTCTAAATCCAGGGAATGATTGAAACATTCTATATACACCATATTCTTTAAATTTGTTTGGGCAAAATCTAATTTTGTCATACACAGCCAGAAGGGCTGGGGCCTAGCTACTCCTTACTCATCTGAGAAACAGCCCCTCCCTCCAGAAAGATGTTCGCGCTCAGAGTTTTGAATCAGCTCCAACCATAATAAGCAGGAGCCGGGCTACACTGCGATGTAATTTTGAATCACTGCAGGGTACAAAATGCGGTGTTGCAAACAGTGTGGAAGTGTGGCACCTATGTACGCCTTTGCTCTGTCACTTCCGGATACATGATAAGGCTGCTGCGTAGCCCAATTTTACCACCTACCAGAATGTGGCAGCAATTGCAGGGAATGTTTCTGGATCCAGTCTGGTGCCTGGGGGAGTTCAAAAGGTGAAGAATTTTCAGTTAGAATATTCACCAGACAGAGCATTACCAAAGGTAATTAACTTGTTCTTTTGTGCCTTCTTGAAACCATTGGATTGTTATTTCCTTGAAAACCGTGACTACTTGGTCATCTAAAACGTATCTAGAAATATTCCTTTGTTTGCGGTCATTAAATTACCTGACGATAATTATCCTTAAAAGTGATTTAAGATGTCCGAGTTTTGCATCTGGCTGTCTATTATTCTGGGCAGTGTATACGTAATAAATATGTTTTTTGAGTAGTGCATGAAGTCAGCTGTACTGCTAATGGGAGTCTTACAACAGGTGATTGGGTATCTTAATTTATATATTATTCCTCGAGGGAGATTTTCAGGGAACATCAAACATCTCATCATTTTGTGTAGTTTTCTGCAAGGATCTATATCCTGGGTGTGGGCGTATTTGGCCAGATTGACCCATACCTTCTATGATCATTACCAACATAACATGCAGTCCTGTATAACATTCAGATGTATTTCATTATTTGATCATTCTTATTGTCTGTACCTTTGTTTTTTCTTTCTAGTTTGTGCTGATAATAACCATGTGCGTACATGGACAGTGACACGCTTCCGAGGGATGATTTCTACCCAACCTGGATCAACTCCTCTAGCTTCCTTCAAAATATTGTCCTTGGAGGAAACAGAGAGTCACAGCAGCTATTCCTCCGGAAATGACATAGGTAGGTAAATACCTCCTGTAGTTTATTAGAGAACATTGATGAAAACTTGCAAACTTTCTTGCCATTAACCTGCTGACAAAAAAAAATATGATAGTTCAAATTCTATAAGTGCCCCTTGGAAAAATGTTAGTAATTTCTTGGAGCACCTCAACATTTTGATACTAGTGGGATCAAAGCACCTCAAGCTCTTTTGTCTTTTCACTTTGAACGTGTGCCCTGCGACTAGACAGATGCCAATAAGCAAAGGAAAGTCCTCTGAATTCTGATGTAGATCTCTCTATGATATGGAGCTTGCCTTGCACAACCTGGCATTCATATTTGCTTCTGTACCCTGGAGGATGACAGACTGCTGTAGTCACAGGTAATACAATGTATCACACCTGTATCAAGTTACAGATCCCATCTTGATTTATCTGCCACAAAGATTCTACCCATTTATGCCATGTGAAGAACAATTACAGGGTCTCCAGAACATGAGCTCAAGTTCAATGCATAGCAGGTTAAGATTTTGGGGCATTTGATTCTGCTGCTGTTTCGGAGTTAAAACTGATTTCAGTTTATATGGTAAATTTTCAGAAACCGAATATAAATCAAAAAAATATATTGAGCATGTCTGTTAGGCACAAATGTGAAAGTCACGGCTGCTTAGAGATGGAAGAGAAGAAAACATGCCTATGCCTTAAATCTGAGCCTTCAGAACATCATCTAAGGCTTCAACCCAGAAGAAAGCTTGAAGGTGCAACAGGAAGGAACAGTACTTGCAAAACAGGTTAGAGAAAATAAACTTAAGATCATGACAGATGCTGTTCTAAACATAACATATGTTTTGTTTTTGTAAGCTAGTATCAAATATAGCCCATGATGTAACTGAGCTGCCACATGATCCTTGCCAGTAAATCCCTAAAGAATGAGAGGCCAAAGGCCCAATTTCTTGGCCAATGAAGACCATGGGTGTTACTCCCTTAAGAGGTCTACCCACCATATATAAAGGTACCCTGCAGGCATGCAGGATCTCTGTGCCTTCAGCTCCATTGAAAGAACTGATTCTTTGTCAAGTGATGCACGTTTTTTCTTTTAACAAATTACTAAAATAGGAGTTTGTTTTCAGAAAACCAAACAACGGATTAGAGTTTTCTCCCTACGCGTAGGCCGATGTGATTTTTCCCTACCCTCAAAAAATGGGGTCGGGGTGAGCATCAGTGTGACCTGGTAGTCTTGTAGTGTTTGGACCATAAGGTTTAAGCCGGCAGGGCCAGGTCAGATTTGCCAGGTGGAAACCCACTGCATTTCCTGACTTTAAATAGCATTGAATGAGGTGGGGCAGGTGAAGTGGTTATTTACAGCAGAGCTCCTGCTCCATCAAACTCTAAATATTTCTTTTAATCAGAGGGAGGTGTTGGTGGATGGAGGCAGTGGTCTAAAAAGACATTTAGAAAATAAAATAAAGCGTAAGTTCTGATAAAGGCTCAGTGGTAATATTAACAGTGTGTTTTGTGATTACCACTAATAATTTGTAAAAAGTAAAATGAGTTAAACCAAATCAACATCTAGTCATTTTTCATTGAAAAGAGTATGTCCAGTGATTCTAATATACTATGTATGGCAGTGGGAAATATGACTAGACATGATTTAAGTATTGTCGTGGATCTGTTCAGCAATACTGTGAAAAGAGAATCACAAGTGACCTATTTCCATTGTCAATGAAAGTAGGGTCTTGCTAAAAGCAAAAGCTAACTTTGCACAGGGCCCTCATTATGAGTGGCTCTTTAATCCCTATGGAGTCGGTAACGGGTCCCGCGAGAAAATCGCAGGTCTAAAGTTTTTCAACCAAGCGTTTCACCTGCTGAAAGGAGGAGAAAGTTCCCAGTGAAAAAATCATAATGAAATGGCGAAAATAGGTAGGAATCAATGAGAAAACATGAATTCTCGCTTGTTATTTGCTGCTACCTTGCAATCAACAATAATTCCACACCAAAGAATAACCAAAGCCTGCAGTGACATTAATTCTGGGTAGCTTGAATTGTGGTCAGCCAAAGTGAGCACCTTTGCCCCTAACTTCTGCGCGTGCCCTGATACTAAAAATGCAAAGAAAGGGAGTACAGACACACTCACCCAAGACTATTGATTTAGAGAAAGACTGTTTGACTAAACTGAAGGGGAATGATAAAGAATTTATAGAGGGCTGATGCAAGGGATTTACATTGATTCTTCAGTCACAGCTGCTACCTATATCGGATTTAATGCAGATTACATCCCGGCTATATATTTTTGAACTGTTTGAAATTGTCCCAAATGTATTGCTTGCTTGGATTTTTTCCTTCAGATTTGATGAATTTCATTCCAATTTATTATAATGCATGTTTGGTATATTAGTATTTCTGTCAGCTGTTGGTTTTATCCCTTGATTTTTGATGAATTATTTTCAACTTTTAATTTTTTAATCTTTGACTTTTATGCATATCTCCGGTTTGTGATAATGAAGAATTGATTGATTGAATAGTAAACTAATTTCCAGGACTAACATAGCGAGCCCTTTAGAAGTGTTTTTTGGAGCTCTGCACGGGTAGTCTGGAGCCTTTGGCTTAGTCTTTAAGGTTTTTTGTAGGGTCTGGGAGATATGACCCCGATCCTTGTAGCAGAAAATAACTTTAAAAACAAACTCCAAATGTGGAGTAATGTTGCTGGTATAGAAAGGGCCATTAGCTGAAGTATCTTTATTTCTTCAACTGCTTGGTTTAAAATATGTTTTTCTTTCCTTCATATGGTTAATGAGGGATATTTAGAACCATTTGTGACATAAACATTACAATTTTATTCTTCAATCACCCTCCAACCCATCAGGTTTGTATTTATTTCTAAGTGCCCTGATGTGGGGATTTTGTTTTTCTAAGCCACAATTTTGTTCTTGTATGCTTACACATTTCTAATAACCTAAAGAACAATGTTTTTTACACTGCTGTTAACTTTGTATTATGTGCATTTTGATTTATAGGCTTTTGATTAATATTGATTTATTGTGGAGTAAATGTATTTGGAGATTCTGTTGAGTGATATGATGTTGCCCTATAGCCACTTTGCAGTCCTGAGAAGACCGCTGATGTGGGCAGCTTGAGGGATGTTTGTATTACACAATCACATAGTTCAGTGATTTGTCAAAAATGTGTATAGAATCTGTTATGTGCGTCCATGTGTTCCATAAAGGAATAAATCCCTATTATAAAGAAGAGGACCAGCATTTTTAGAGTTTATTAGCACTCATGAAGAGTTCTATTTTCAGGGAACATAGTTAGATTAAAGGAGCACGAAGCTCAAAGTCAAATTTAAAGCAGCTGAACATCCCATTAAGTCTAGTTTACCCAATTGAATCAGCATACAGTTGCAGTAGCAATATGTAAAAATAAAACCTCAAAATAAAGTAAGGAATAAACAGAAGAAGCAATAGCCACAACTGTCAAGAGTCTGGGAAGGGAAATGGGAAAAAGCATAATACCTCTACCTAGAAACACACAATAATATACAAGACTAGCTTACCCGTCGCGCGTTGCTGCGATCTCAGAAGAAAGGAAATTTAAGGAAACTTGTTATGATAACATTCAATTTACATTGTGTCATTTTTATTGAAACTTATTCATTTTAATATGGAAAACATTTTAAAGTGTTGTTTTAATTCTGTTTATTTATTCGAGTTCTTGTGGATACACGGTATTTTTTGGTTTTCCGTCTGGTGCGTACACGAGTTTTTATATATATATAGATAAAAATACATATTGCAGAAATTGTAGCTGGCTTCTTCCAACGTGGACCAGTTAGGTGGCAGCGCTCGTCTGTGAGCAGGTACAGCTCCTGCGTTCCCACGAAAATATATGTGGCTTGCAAAGTTTACCACAAAGTTAGCTACAGACATTCTGACGTAGTTAAATTCTGGAAACGTTGGTCTCCATTCCCATTGGCATCGGTACACATGTCGGCCTTCTAAAACAAATGGTTCACTGCGAGAAAAATTTACTATACTAAATAAAGGAAACATTAATTTGTAAATTGACTGTTAGGTAAAGTAGTTTATTTAATACGAACAAGAATAATGATTTAAAATGCACAACTATTCTATTCAAGAATTATGTGAGACATGAGAAACTAAATAGGAAGTTCTAGTCCTTTATAAATAAAATGTTGCTTATAAAAAGTAATACATTTGTCAAACCGGAACATTCTGCAGTTATGAAGGGCATTTCTAACCATCTCACATTAAGGTCAAGCTTTTAGTTCAAGTTGTGCACATTTCAGCAATTTTAGGTTTGCTTGTATTGAAAGGAAACTTGCTTTTTAGCTTTTCTATGGTCTATACAGACAATTAAGACTGCCTATTGAAAATCGGCTCATTTTGAATGCGCGTCGTTTCAGCTATGAATTTTACATTAATCATTGCACATTTAGCTCCTAAACTAAATAATTTGTGTCTTAATTTGTTGACCTTATCAGTTGTTTGTTGTTATACCCCCAATGCCCGTTAATCGTGTTTCTTCATTCCAAACCGCAATTGCCCTTGTTTCTTTCTCCAGTCCACCCCCGCCCCTGTTTTGTAGCTGATTTATCTCCTCTCACCACCTCTGATCGTGCAGCTTTACTGCCTACCACCTCCATTTTTCATGCTGCTCTACCCCCTCTAACCCCTCTACTGTACTGCTTTTCCCCTAACTTTTAGCCATGTTGCATGACTGAAAGTTTTGAAACAAATAGTGCTGTGCTGCGTTAGAGTGCTATTAAAAAGTGCTAAAACATGGCCCGTTGGGGTGAGCCACAATAAGAACTTCTTTCGCTACATGAGCCTGGGCCGAACCTATCGGGGGCAGTGCTCATGAGTGCAATAAGGCACGGTTGCAGTGTGTCAGGCACGTGACACACTGCTAACCCAGGTGAGAAGCCTTAGAAAACGTGACTTGCGTTCATCATGTCAGTACTAGTAAATGACACCGCCTGGTGAAAAGTGCCGCATTTGTGGGTGACTGTTTGTGGAGGGGGTTGGCAGAGGTGGGAGGGGAGTGACCTGAAAGGGAATAGATGATAACTTATGGCTGGAGCTTTGAAAAGCAGAGCTTATTGGTCCAGCAAAGATGGCCGGGCTAATGATTTCAAACAGAAAGAAGAGGCAGCAACAGGACCTATCCCCCTCGCCGGCTGACCCCCAGGTTATATGTCTAGCTCATATTGCAGAGCATGCCAGCTGCTCATATATACACATTCTCTTCTGTCCATTGTGTGCATGTGTAGAGGTTATGTTCACCAGCCGGCAAAGGAAGGTATGCACATTTCACTGTCACAATATGGAAAAAGAATATACTTTTGAATGTGTTTCATATCTTTGCTCTAATAACACAATAATCTGTTCCCGTTGTTTGTGTTTCTTTCCACCTTCCCCACTTGCCGGTTTGTTGTTTTTTATTTCTGCCCTGCCTCCGTTGTTGGTGCTGCTATATCTCATCTCACCATCCCCGTTGTTCGTGCACATGTACCGTCCTACAACCCCATACCCCCGTGTAATGGTGCTTAACCCCCTCCAACCCCTCCGTCCTAGCACCTTTCCCTTAACTTTTAGCCTTGTTGCATGGCTGAAAGTTCTGAAACATAGTGCGGTGCTGCATTATAGAGACATGAACAAAAGCTCTATGACATGGCCAGCACTGGATGCGTTATTTTTATTTCAGCCGTGCTGCTGTGCAATATGGATAAAAGACAGTGACCAACTCAAAGCTCTTACATCGGCGAGACCTATTGGCTTTACCAATGCTTGTTATATCCATGTGGTCTCAAAAGGGGCTACAGAGGATCTATGCAACCCATTTTTCAACTTTCACAATAACGTCTCTGTAAAAGGAAAACAAGGGATTTGCGATGTAAAAATATAATAGCCATGGTATTTAGTGATCAATGAGGTGTCCATTGTAATGCTGGCAACGGTCTAGTTGCCACACGCACACACGCACTCCCACACCCGCAGGCCAGGCGTGGCCTGCGGGGTTAAATAAAAGGAGGACGGGCGCTCGAGCACGTCACTTCCGACAGTGACACTGGTGTCTGCTTGATTGCTGTAGCCGCTGCGCGACCTGCCCCTGCGCAACAGCAATAGCCCCTCTAGGCCTGAGGTGGCCCCACATTGCTGTACACAACATTGGCGACGAGCGGAGGGGGCCCAACCCTCGCCCGTACACCGGAGGCCTGATCGGAGCGACCCGCTCCCTTCCGCGGTGCCGACCGCGTGCTTGCCTGCTGTGGCGATTGCCTGCCCCTGAGCCCACACGGCTGTCCCTGCCTCCACACCTGGGCCCTGGAGTCTCCCCTACTACCTCACAGGAGACGCAGCACTGAAGCTGGCGGAGCCGGACCGCACACGCGATTGGATGCTGTTCCTCACGCATCTCGCGTGCGTCGCGGACCGGCACGTCGCTCTACCATTCCTCACGCATTGCGCGTGAGATGCGGAAAACGCCCTGCAGATGCTCACGCTTTGCGCGTGAGTTGTGGAAACAGCCGGGAGTGTGCCATACTGCGCCCTGGAGGGAAAACAAACTGCATTCCAGGGTTGAGTAGGACCTCAACACTCCCACACCACTGGAGGCCTGCTGAACTCGCGACGGAGCGCGACGGAGCTGAGGTGAGCCGCGCAGCTACCACGCGACATCACAGAACCGGCGCAACAGGGGACAACACTCTGCGAGGAACACACAGACAACTGCATCCAGGTACACCGTCACTATGGGGGACGAAGATGCACCAGCCGCCACTATCCACATCCCGTTTCAACACGCTGCATCGGGGGTGCTGCCACCATTCAGTGAAGCGGAAGACCCGTCCACAGCCTCACCAAGGTGGAAGGTATGGTTCCAAAGACTAGAAAACTACTTCATAGTCACGAGAGAGACAGACAAAGCAGTAAAAAGGTCGCTCTTGCTACACTACGCAGGGGATGAAATATTTAGACTGTTCAAACACCTGCCGAACACGGGGGCGGCGGATGATTACGACGCGGCGGTTGCTGCCCTCAACTGCCACTTTGACCCCCAACTGAATGTAGACTTCGAAGTATTTAAACTGGGACAGGCACGTCAGAGGGAAGGTGAGACGATGGACCAGTTCCATACCTGCGTCAGGGAGCTAGCCAGTTCCACCGACGAAGATCAACCAAAGGCCATAAGGAGGCAGATTATCCAAGGGTGTCGAGATAAGGCACTGAGAGGGTCGATTCTACGTAAGCCAGGGATCTCCTTGGAAGATATCTTAATTCTGGCCAGATCTCACGAACTCGCAAACGTCAGAGCCACCGCCATGGAACAAGCATTACACAAACTCCAGATCAAGACAGAAACCATCAAGGTAGAAAGGGCGGACGCGGTGCGGGCCCAACCGCGTGGACCACCACAGAAAGGATATCGGAGAGACCCAGATTATCGGAGAGACCCGCCCCGAGCGCGGTGTGGGTATTGTGGGCACGAGCCCCACGCAGCCAAGGACTGCCCAGCCCAAGGGCAAACATGTGCAAATTGTGGAATCCCAAACCACTTCGCATCAGTGTGCCGCAGAAGGAACATGTCAAAAACCTTCAAGAAATCACGGACGCCTACCAAAGCTGTCCATCAACTTTCGCTGGCCGACCCACCGCCGGCAAAAGCAGAGAAACACCTACCCACGGTGTATGACGACTCAGAGTCGGAGGATGAAGAGGCCTACATCGTCTCATTCGCACGAGAGCTCAAGCGACGGCGACGGCCACAACCAACGTGTGTTGTGCAGATGGCGGGAAATTAAGTTAAGGCCATCATTGACACTGGTGCCACCGTCAACGTAATGGGCCTGCGGAAGTTCAACAAACTACGCCCGCGGCCCCTGGTATTGCCATCCAAGACGAGGATATTTGCCTACGGAGCGGACACACCGCTACCCCTCAAAGGAAAAATCACAATACCCATTCAGGCCGATGAGTCAGAAGTGATGGCGACAGTCCACATAATCAACCGATAGGCCGACACGCTGCTAAGTAGTCACACCGCTGAAGATTTGAAACTAATAGCATTTGCCAATCGCATCAGAGCACATCAAGTAGATGAACTGTTGGGACGATTCCCAGAATTATTCCGAGGCCTGGGTTGCATAAAATGTGAACCGATCAAACTACATATCGACAAGTCTGTCATTCCCACCGCCCTGCGTCTCCGCCATATACCATTTCACCTACACCCCCTGGTGGAGAAAGAACTTGAAAAGCTGGAGAGCCTGGGCGTCATAGAAAAGGTCACGGGGCCCCCACCCCTTGGGTATCACCAATGGTCATTGTGGAGAAGCCTAAGCAACCCGGTGAAATCCGCCTATGCATCGACATGCGGCTACCGAACGCTGCGATCCGGAGGGAGAGACATCTGACCCCCACTATGGATGACATTGTGGCTGATGTGAACGGGTCGAAGTGGTTTTCGAAAATAGACTTAAACGCTGGATACCATCAACTGCCACTAGCGGAGGAAAGCCGATTTATCACCACCTTTAGCACTCATCTTGGCCTCCGACGCTATAAGCGTTTAAACTTTGGCATCTCATCGGCGGCGGAGGTGTTCCAGAACACTATCAGGGAACTCCTGTCCGGACTGCCGGGGGTAATAAATGTCAGTGATGACATTCTGATACACTCCGCCACCGCGTCGGAACATCACAAACAGCTGCGAGATGTCCTAAAGAGACTGAGCACCCATGGAGCGACACTTCACAAAGAAAAGTGTCAGTTCTTTCAGCCCTCCATAGAATTCTTTGGCTACGTCTTTAACCAGGAAGGCGTCCAGATAGATCCGAGGAAGTCCAAGGCCATCAAGGATGCCTTAGCACCAAAATCCCCGACGGAAGTAAGGAGTTTCCTCAGCATGGCCACCTACTTTGGCCGGTTCATACCGGGCCTAGCCACGCGGAGCGAGCCGCTACGAGCGCTGACCAAGGCGGATGCCACGTGGCAGTGGGGCCCGAAAGAAGACAAAGCATTCCAGGGGATCAAGGATGCTCTCCTGGAGAAAGCCACTCTTTCATACTTTGACCCCACAAAACGTACAGAGGTGATCGTCGATGCCAGCCCGGTGGGCCTCGGTGCTGTCCTGACCCAAGAGCACGAACCCGGCCAGTGGACTACATTAGCTTTTGCCAGCAAGGCCCTAACTCCGACTGAAACCAGGTACGCCTAGATCGAGAGGGAGGCTCTCGCCATTAAATGGGCGTGTGGCCATTTTCATTTATACCTACAAGGGCACTCCTTTGTCATGGTCACTGACCACCAACCCCTGGTGTGCCTCTTCAAGGGAACTGCCCCACACCCACCACCTCGCATTGAACGATGGGTGATCCAACTACAATCATACGAGATGGAAGTAATATATTGCCCGGGGGTCAAGAACCCCGCAGTTTACCTCTCGCGTCATCCCTCTCAACAGGATCCAGAATCAGTAGATGACGACTGCGAGGAGTACGCCCAGTGGGTGGCACTCACCTCATGCCCGCAAAGCATGACAATAGAGGACATCAAGGAAGCCGCTGCCACCAACAACATCTACCTGAGGTCTCTTCAGGCAGTCCAAGAAGGCTCATGGACCAAGTACTTATGCCCACCCAATTCCTGGTCCGTGGAAGATAAGGAGTCACTCACAAAGATCTGGCGAGTCCGGCATGAACTAAGTGCCACAGAAGACGGAGTATTGCTGAGAGGGTCACGGCTGGTAATCCCCCAAAGCCTGAGACACCGAGCAGTACAACTCGCCCATGTGGGTCATCTGGGCACGACAAAGATGAAGGCGCGCATGAGGGAAAAGGTATGGTTCCCGGAGCTGGAGAACATGGTGGAGGAGTATGTGAGGAACTGCATGGCCTGCCAGCTGACAAGTGACCCTGAAAGGCCCGCACCAGTGATCACGGAAGAAGCCTGCACGTCTCCCTGGACCAAGATCAGCATAGATTTTGGAAGCTTCCCGGGCGAAGGACACAAATTAGTGGCCATCGATTCCTACTCTAAGTACCCCCTAGTGGAGAGGGTTGCCTCCACCACATTCACACACGTAGGGCCGGCGTTGGAAAAGATATTCTTCATGATCGGATACCCATCTGAGGTACGGAGTGACAATGGGCCACCCTTCCAGGGGACTGAATTCGCCACGTTCCTCAGGACAAGAGGGATTCACCACCGTCACATCACACCTCAGTGGCCCCAGGCAAATGGGGACGTTGAGAGATTCATGCGGACTCTCAACAAGGTATTTCGGATAGCAATGGTGGAACAAGCCGACCCCGAACAACGACTACATGAGTACTTGCGGGAGTATCGGGGCACTCCTCACTGCACCACGCAAAGGAGCCCATGGATCCTCATGTTCCAAGGACCACGGAGGGAGCTCCTCCCTACTGCCCCGGGCTGGACACCATCCCCGGTTGACACTGAAGAGGCACAGGAACGGAGACGACAAGGAAATCGAGAGCCAGCTGGTGCAGGAGAGCAACTCCAAGGAACCTGAGCCAGGGGACCCGAGTGATCATACGGAACAGACGCCCCGGAGGGAAGTTCCAAACTCGATATGAGCCGGGAACCTGGACAGTAACATCTACCAAAGGCACCATGGTCACTGCCCAAAAGGGGGAAGAGGAAGTGTCACGAAATGCCTCGTGGTTCAAGGCCCTACCACCGGAATCCAGACAACGTTCGGAGGCAGCGTAAGCGAACAACGAGCCACTCGTGACAGCGACTCCCATGGAAGACGATGACACACCCCCAGAGGGCCAGGCAGAGGGACCTGAACTTACGTTGGTGTCTCAAACATCACCGACTGCCAGCCGAGAGGGGCATTGAGGCGCAGATGGTGGCAGGGCAAACGCCCGGTTATACAACTTGCGGCCCAACCCTCCACCGAGTCAGAAGTTGAAAGACTATGCCTGCTTGCTGAGACCCTGAAGTTGTCATCAAGGGACACGCAAGTACCCGGGCATCATTATGTGAACTGTTCTTTAATATAGGACTGATTTTCATCTGTTGCGAAAATTTTATATAGTTGGATAGAGATGTAATGCTGGCAACGGTCTAGTTGCCGCACACACACACGCACTCCCACATCCGCAGGCCAGGCGTGGCCTGCGGGGTTAAATAAAAGGAGGACGGGCGCTCGAGCACGTCACTTCCGACAGTGACACTGGTGTCTGCCTGATTGCTGTAGCCGCTGCGCGACCTGCCCCTGCGCAACAGCAATAGCCGCTCTAGGCCTGAGATGGCCCCACATTGCTGTACACAACATCTATCATAATAATGTAGGTCAGGGCCGGACGGGCCGTGGCGGGCACCGAGCAGTTATCCGGTGGGCCGGAAGGGTGGGGCCGGTTTTGGATGGGCGGGGGACATTTTTGTTACTGCAGCAGCAGTGTTTGTTTTACTTTCCTGTAGCATTTGTAGTTATTAAGTGGACATTAATATTAAAATGCAAAGTATTGTTTTCCTCTACAGGCCCTTTCGGTGAAAGAGATGATCAACAAGTGTTTATCCAAAAGGTTGTGCCTGTGACGAACAAGCTCTTCGTAAGGATGTCTTCCAGTGGGAAAAGGTAATATACACTGTGCTGGCATGGATAGCATGTTTTACGATAAATCATTGCAGTACAGACTAGGGATTGCTCAGTGATTTTGCCTCCTACCCTGTGATGCAGTGGTGTGAAGCTCACAAGTTGGAACTCTGGCAAGGCAGAGTCTCCCTTCCATCCTGCAGAGTTTAATAAATACAGTGGCATTAAATGGTGTAATAGTATCTGTTATTTGTAGAGCATCGAAGCAGTACAAGTGTGGTGTGAGGCACAATAAAAAAACAAGGTGTTCTTGTGGATATGAAGTGTTTGATTATAGAAAATTATTAATTTCTTGTTGAACTTGTACAGTGTTCACAGTATGAATTTGTAGTTCTGATGGATACTTCTAAAAGCAGATTGCTCACCTTGTGAATAACACTAGACGCCAGACTAGATCTGCTGACTTTTTTTCTCAACAGTTCCCTCGTGTGCCAGTAGGTGGTGTCATGTAGCTCCGCGTCAGATCCATCCTACTTCTGAGGTGACTTTGGGGCCACACTATAACTGCAACCTCAGAGCATCACCGTGTGGATCTAGAGCTTGCTCCCTCAATCACTGTCTTTTCACAGAGAATGTTTCTTTAAAAATGTTCCAGGGTGCAAAGGACATTTCTACCCCTAGTACAACCAGTTTCAAACCCCTGCAAGGTTTGCCAGAAACACATGTCAGTAACAGATCCTCAGAAGATCTATCTCTAATGTCTCATCTCATCATATGATGCAAAGTAATGTAACAAAAGCACTTGGATGAATCTGACAGCCATCCAGGACTGCAAAGTCAAACTCTATGTTGTTGAGAACCCTAGGAAGACCTGCTCTTTGTCCAAATAGAGGTTGTTGATGCACTCTTGGGCCAAGGAAGTTCTCATGAGGCCATCATTCCAATCCCGATCCTCAGGTAAGTTCAAAATTGAAAAAATACAAAAGGTCCAACCATGGCTCCCCTTCTTCCTGCCACTCGCGTCTGAAAACATTTGCATGGACATCGGGGTTCCTCCAGATCGCAGTCATCCACTACAGAACAAACCCCTCTCCAGTTTCTGGGTCCATGGGCACTTCTGCAGAAGATTCAAGCCTGTTGTGAGTTTTCGGTACCATTCGTAACCCTTGGGCGCATTTTCAGACCCCATGTACCCAAGGAGGCCTCCATTCGGTTTACAGCTTCCAGCAAGGAAGTCAGGGAAGCTGGGGGTGAAGTCCTTTTGTGCCTGGGACTTCAGAAAGAAAAGTCCAGTTCTTCTCAGGCCCTTAGATACTTTTCTTCTGATGGACACAGCACACAGCAAAGTCCCTTTGTCCTCTCCTCAGTAGAAACAGCAAACTGCTGGCCAGCCCCAGACACACAGCAAGGGCAGTACTTCTCCTCAGTCTCTTCAGCTGTCCTCTTTCAAAACAGGTTCCTCTTGATCACAAAGTAGTCTAAAGCTCAGGGGTTTCAGCTCTCATATTTATACCCCAAAAGTATTTGTTCTCTATGTGTGAGGGTTCCTGGACCCAGTTCAAACCAGTTCTAGGTGCACTCTGCCAGTGCACAACTTCTTCCTTTGTCAGTGTGGGCCAGGTTCTTCAGACGCATGGCAGGAGATGGAGCCAGCATTGTGGAAGGCAGGCACAGCCCTATTCAGGCCCAGGTGCTACTCCTCCCACCACTCCAAATGCAGATCGGCCTATTCAGCCTTGTGCTGAGTCACACAGACTCCTGCAGCCACCCCAGCCCCTGTCACTCTCAAACCAGACAGTCAATCTCAACTAGCCTCCTCTGTCTCCAACTTTCTTATTGTGGGTGATCTTAACCTCCACTTCACAGATCCTACTGACCGGAATGCTTCCGATCTGCTTTCGGACCTTCTGTCACTTAACATTCGGCTGGTCAATAACGAACCCACTCACAACAAGGGACACCTCTTAGATCCCGTCCTTACCAATGTCACCAATATTACCACCAATCCTCCTATGCCACTGTCATGGGCCGATCACTTTTTAATTCCCATCTCCTGGGAGTCTCCTTCTGTTACCCTCCAATCCGCGAAAATTAAAGTCTCTGACAGACGTTGGCACAAACTCCTACCATCTGAATGGGCTATCACCCTCTCTAACTCGACCCCAACGCTTTCCTCCGACCCAATTATGGCTGATAAACAGTTTAACTCCTGGATTACATCCTCTCTGGACATACTTCTCCCTAAAACAGCCATCCTCAAACATACTAAACGAATACCCTCGACCCCTTGGTATACATCTGAGCTCAAGTCGCTACGGCAGAACTGTAAAAGAGCTGAGCGTTCTTGGAGGAAGGAGAAATCCAATTCCAACAAGGAGGCCTATCTGACCTCCCTTTCAATATACAAATCGTCCATTGGCAAGACAAAAAGTCTATTTTTCCAGGAAAGAATTGAAAAAGCCGCCAGCTCTAGCAAAGAAACTTTCACCATCCTGAAAGAACTCCTCAATGTCCACGACCCCGGCCCGCGAAACCCCCCTGACCCCAAAGCAGGCCAGGAAAAATGCCATCAGCTAGCCAGCTTTTTCCACACAAAGATCCAAAAAATCCTCGACTCCATCCCTGCCACTAATTTGGGCGAGACGGACGTCCCCTCCGATACCCTAATTTCCCCCCGCCTATCCTCCTGGGGGCAAATAACCATCAAAGAAGTTGAGGACACGCTAAAAATCATCAAAAGCGGATCTCCTAGGGACCCCGCCCGGCTACGGATCCTTAAGGAAGTAGCCCCCACCATCATCCCCCCCCCTCACCCAACTAATTAATGCGTCATTACAACAAGGAGTCGTCCCCCCTAGTTCGAAAGCGGCAGCTGTTAAAGCGCTTCTAAAGAAACCCTCCTTGGACCCTGCAGAATTGGCCAATTACAGACTAATATCCCTTCTCCCCGGGACCAGCAAGATTGCAGAGAAACTGGTGAACAAGAAACTATCCCAGTTTCTTGAATCCAATAATCTGTTAAAAAACGCGCAGACAGGGTTTCGTCCAGGGCAGGGCACTGACATCGCCCTCCTGGCAGCGGTGGAGGAGGCCAGGTCACTCTTAGACGAAGGGGGATCAGTGGCAGTGATCCTCCTCGACTTGAGTGCGGCCTTCGACACCGTCAACCACCACCTCCTGATCAAACGGCTTAAGAGGGTAGGAGTAGAGTGCAAGGCTCTATCCTGGCTCTCCTCCTTTCTTGCCCAACGCTCCTTCCAGATCTGGGAGAATAACACCTGCTCCTCCGAAACACCCCTCCAATGTGAGGTGCCTCAGGGCTCCTCCCTGAGCCCCACTTTGTTCAACATATATATGTCCCCATTGGAGGAGGTCGTGATCCCGTTCGGAGTGAGCATCGTCAGTTATGCTGATGACACTCAACTAGTGGTCTCCCTATCCCACCCCAGCCAACAACCTGCGGACTTACTCAACTGCTTGACGCAGATACAAGGGTGGATGAACAGCTCAGCCTTAAAACTGAATGGTTCAAAGACGGACATTCTCTTGCTGGGCCAAAAAGGACTCATCTTCCCTCAGAACATCTGGCCACCCTGCCTGGGCCCACCCCAGATCCAAAACAGGAAGTAAAAAGCCTTGGAGTATGGATTGAAACCGACCTCTCATTCACCACCCAAGCAAAAAAAGTAGCCGGGACCTGCTTCGGGCTACTGAAATCAATGAGAAAGATTCTGCACTTACTTCCCCGCACTTCGCAAAGACTTCTCATTCAAGGCCTTATACTGTCCAGACTTGATTATAGTAATTCTATCTATCTGGGCGCGCCTGTAGCAACTCTGAACAAATTACAGAGAATCCAAAATGCGGCCGCCCGAATCCTCACCAACACCCCTGTCAGAGCCTCAGCCAAACCTGCACTGAAGATCCTTCACTGGCTCCCAGTGAGGGAACGAGTGATATTTAAAGTCTTATGCCTGGCGCGTAAACTACTGCATAATCAAGGTCCCCCTATTCTTAGGAAATTCATAAGACCATACAAAGCCCCAAGATCCCTCCGATCGGACAAGGAGTCTCTCATCACCCTTCCTAGATTCAAGAAAGCTCGCACGGGTGGAAGACGCTTCTCGGTCCATACCGCTCGCCTTTGGAATGCTCTCCCCCGAGATCTGAGAACAGAACCTAGCTATTTTGCTTTAGGAAACGGCTGAAAACTCACCTGTTCCCTTAACATTCTCGTCCCGCCTTAACCTGCTGTCCTCCCTTCCCTCTGTTTTTCTGCCCCCGGACCCTCAGATGTAGGGATCTTCAGCGCTGGGATACCTCAGGGTGACTACGCGCTCTATACATTTTTTTAATAATAATAATAATAATAATAATAATCCTCAAACAGGCAGAGGCACACAGGAAGTATTTTCAAACACAGGATTTAAAAAACATTCTTCCTAAAAGATGTGTTATTCAATTCTGAGTTCAGGGATAACAGACTCCAAGTTTCTATCTCACTCCTATTGGAAGATATGAAGGTAAACATGTTACCCAGCATTCCCCATTCTGTCCTAAGGGCAGGATAGCCTTTCAATAGTGAAAAACGAAATTGGCAGTATTTCACTATCAGGACATGTTACACACACTAGTACATGTCCACCTTTTACATACACTGCACCCTGCCCCTGCCGACGGGGGTACCTTAGGCCTACCATAGGTCTGTCCAATGTGTAAGAAAAGGGAAGGGTCAGGCCTGACAAATGGGTACACTGGTCAGGTCAACATGGCAGTTAGCAAACTGCGCACAGGCACTGCGGTGGCATGCCTGAGACATCTCTGTGGGGCTACTCATGTGGGTGGCACAATCAGTGCTGCAGGCCCACTAGTAGCATATGAATTACCAGCCCTGGCACACTCAGTGTACTTTACTAGGGACCTATTGGTAAAACAAATATACCAATCATGGATAACCAATCACAATAACAATTTACACGTGGAACACTTGCACGTTGGCACTGATCAGCAGGGGAAAGGTGTCCTGAAGCATTAACCCAGCAAAAACGAAATCCAGCACAGTGTCAAAAATACAGGAGGTAGAGGCAAAAAGTCAGGGGAAACCACGCCAAGGAAGCCAGGTCTAACACTCATGCTCTGACTCCTCCACTCTTAACTGACATTACCAACAAGCTGAACTATCTGACCGCACCACTACCCGAGTCAACTTTCTGCAATTTGATAATAAGCATTTTCTTCTGTATTCAGCTTACCAGGACGTGCTTTACTGAGGTACTCTGTAGACTTGCCCAATGTGTGTTCTTCATTCATGTTTTATCTCCACTCTACACTCAGTACTTCCTCTGGCATCACACATTCAGTTTCACTATACACATTTCTCTAGCCAATCTTAACTCTCCTCTTCCTTAGATACATTCTCATCATCAGCAGGAAGGCAAGAAGGGATATTTACCTTTTCGAATTTTAGACCAGATATAGGTTTCATCCAAAAACAATTCTCCTGACTTTTTTGTGCTAAAGAAATTAACTCATAGCTTGTGATTGATTTGTAAGCTGCTGAACTCAGTGCTTCATAAATCGGATATAAAGTGATTACCAATCCAAGTAAGAACTTTGTGCTCAATTACAGAATGACTAGATTCAGACCCTCTCATGGTCTCAATGTAAAATGTACCCTTTTTCTTCCACTTCTCACATTAGCACTGCTAAGCCTCACCCTACCCCCGGAAACCACATTGACTTCTATTCAAGGCCTTGGTATCAAGTGTTTAAAGTGAGGAAGACTTAAAGGTATCACCCTTTGCAAATTTAAAGACTTTTCCCATTCTTTGTGCCTCACAAATTTGGTGTAAAATCTGGACAGTCCCACAAACAATCTCTGTTGTTCTTCATTCATAGGTCTCAGTGCATCCTTTAGTGCTGTGATAAAACCTTTTCTTACATTCTATATTCGAGATATCAAACCACATGTCAAATTGTCCACAATCCAAAGGAAAACCTTGCATTTGTCACACTTGAGGGTAATTTCACTGCTCTATAGAATTCTTTCCACACTTTGTAACTCTTGATTGTGCAGACACATTATTTACGTTGTGTGTCTCACTCCCTTTTTCCAACTTTGAATTCTGGGTGAGATTTGGATGAGCTTGCTCCTCCTAATTGGAATGTCACTCTGGCAATATACACATTTATTTTCTTTGGATGCTCCCCTAAAGTGTACATCTGTCCTGATGATGACCTTAAAATAAAATGCAGTCATTAACTGCCATCTTCTTTTCTTGTTATTTGTTGGACTGTTTGTTTTATTTGAGTTTCCTTTTGCCATTTGTTCTATGTTTTACACAGTATAAATATGTTGTGAATCATGTTTTCTGTGTTATTATGCGAGCACCATGTTTTTGAAATCGTCTGTTTACATTCTGCTATTGCAGTAAAAAATTATATTTTTGTAATAACCTTTTTTGTTGGGTATCCCTCCTTCTCTTTAAGTCTTTATTTGCCTTAAAAAATCTTTCTTTATTTGACCAATTTTTTTGTATTATTGATTGCAAACTTATTTTCCTTGTTATATATTTTTTCTCGAACCATTGTAGCTTTAATATTGTTTATTTACCCCAGGTTTGGGAAATAGGGTTATCCCCTGTTTGTTGCAATCTGTCTTGGAAAATATGTCATGACATCAGTTCAAGTAACTGTGCAATGCAATCTGAAAACTGATGGTATTAGAACATAGAGGCATCCAGTTACAATGATAGGTTATGAGCTAGAATAAGCTTGGTTACGTGACACAATGGAGTCAAATAATGAATCCCTGTAGCACTCTGACTGGTGATATGCAGAGGACAGGTCTAACATAATGAAAGCAGGCCTACTTTCTGCAATGCCAACATTTCAGCTATATTGGGAAGTGGGTTGTGATCTACCTAAATGTTGGCATTGAGATTGTGCAAGTCCATCTGCATTCTAGGTGTCTGAATGGACTTGCTTGCCTAAAGTACAGGTGCCATCCATTGGGAACTTTCAATTTACTCTGTGATGTCTTGATTGCTTAACTTATTTAATTCTGTGTGAAGCCCTCAAATCTACCAGTACCCTCTGTACTTTTTGTACTTCATCCTTGTTCAAAAGAATCTTGTTATTGAATTCTTCGAAATTCCCCAAATTGTACATCACCCATCTGGTTCTTTGACTCCTTTAACGCATAACACCCGGTCCGGGTGATGGTTCTAAGATAATGTTTATCCCTTTTTAGGTCTCGGCCTGATCCAGCGCATGCGCTGATCTCGGCCCAGACATTTTGGGGCTCTGAGAAATGCTATTTAGCGGCGATCAGCTTGCTAGAACGCGCACAAGAGCGCGTGCGCGCATGTACTTTATAGCAAGCTGATCGCCGGCAACTAGCTTACTGTAAGTCACTGCCAGACCTCTCTGCCCTGTCTTGCTTGCCCCGTGCACTGCCGGTGTTCGCTGCTCCTGCTGTGATCGCCGCTGGGGTTGCTCACCAGTGCACTGCTACAGCAGATAGTTCCCCGTTCTCGCCGGGGCTTGCAGGGTTGCACTGTAGGCGTCCAGATACCCCCTGCGACTTTAGGAGGTGTGTGTGACGGAGCCCCGCTGCTCCCTTTACATTTCTCGCTAGCTGCAGCTACCACCTACCTGTGCATTCAGAGAGATCCGCTGCCTCTGCTCTCATCCCGCCAGTCCCCTTGCACCCACCCCCGTTCCCCTCCTGTCTTGCGCCCGCACCGTCCTCCTGCACCTTTACCCCTGTTTCACGGCGGCCCCAGTGTTTCTCTCTCGTTGCTCCTACAATGCTCGTGTTTCTTTCTTCGGGTGCTTGTACCCCGCAGTAGGCCCCCTGCTGCCGAAGCGCCTGTGCCGCCCTTGTTGACATTGCCCCTTACAAAGCAAATATTTTAACAGCTTGAAAAAACGTACTGTGTGATTGAATTCCCAAAGCCATATTACCATGTTCTGAGTTATGATGCGGCTAGGCGTCTAGGGCAACAATGTATTGTAATTTCACGTCTCCAAACTTTCAACATAGTTCCAAAGTAGCATACTTCCTATGTTCCGAAAGTTGACTACACGTCTCAGTGCCCTACTGCGCGTGCAGCACTCCTGAGCTCATTTGCTTCCCCCTTCAGCTTTACATAATAAGCTCTCCCCCCTCCCTCCAGGCACAAACAGAGCATTTCCCTTCCTCTGACGCTAATGTCCTGGCTGGAGATGCCTCTTCCAGCGCCATGTGTGATTGTTCAAAGCGGCAACCCTTGTGTAGTTTACAGTGGCACGCATAGTATTGCAGACTTTACACGGCAGCTCACCTCCTGAAATTCAACCGAAATGTGTAGGCATCATGGCAATATGCGGCACAGCGGAGGCACGGGCAAAACTGAATTATTTGCCATTCTGTACTAGTCATATGAGATAACAAACAAAAATACGGACGGAGCGCTGAGCTTAACAGACACTCACCCGAGCACTCTTGGGCCCCCTCCTGTCTGCCCGGGGCATTGCAGTGTGGACAGAGAGCCAGGCAGATGCACTGAAATATTTTGACACTCACGAGCGCTCGCCCCTGTTTCCAGCATTGTCACATCTGCCGCTGCGGAGGGGAAAGCTCCATGTCTGCGGCTCAGCATCTGATCCACAGTTTAAGGCAGGCCGTGAGTTTTTCCCTTAAGGAGCATCAAAAGAGTGATTCCCTCATTTAGCAAGAAGAATGCTAGTTTAAAGAAATGGCCCAGTGTTGCTTGCACATTTCTGTTTCACTTAGTGTGCATGCAGTACCTTAGTCTTTTTCACTGGGCCGGGTAGGCCCATCTATTCCCCTGTCTCTTCTCTGCTTTGCCCCTCTTTCTCTCTCTTCCACTGCCTCTCTTCATGACCCAGTCTCTGGCGCTCCCATTGTCCTTCATTTATGGGCATGGCGCAGACAGCCACAACGAAAGCAAATGCAGACACGTTTCCGAGCAGTTGAACAGCATTCACAAGCAACAAACAACTTCACGTCGCACAAACCAACGCACGCTGGGGTTAGTACCACGAAAAACGAGAGGAATGTCCTCATCTCAAAACTAGGGGCTATTTATATTTTGTGTTTAATTTAGCTGCAGATGTTCTGCTTGTTTTTTTACACGCCCTTGTGCTGCTTCCTTTCCCTGGTGTCTCGCTGCCTCCACCGTGAGCGTCTCCACAGCCCCCTGCTGCTCTTTCCTCCTGCCCCACCAAACCTCTGCTCCATTCCATCCACTCCCTTTGTTTATATTTGCAGTTTTATATGGTTGGAACCTGACCCGAGTGATTTTACATGAGCACCAATGATATAACACAAGGTCACATTCCTTCCGTTTACCTATGGGGATGTTAATAAATTGGCTTTACATGTACTTAATTCTCCATACACCTACATGTACCGGTACTTAATTTGTAAGTGCCAGGTCCTTTGTCAGGAGGCCTCCACAGCTTGCATCGCCCATGGCCACTGCCAGCGCTGCCAATGACAGTACCTAGACAACTAATAACCTGCTATAAGTGTTACAATTCACACTATTCCAGGCCCCCACAGCTATAAAAATGGTGTGGAGACAGGCAGTTTATCGCCCTCACTTTATCGCCCTCACTCTGTCTATCTATCTATCTATCTATCTATCTATCTATCTATCTATCTATCTATCTATCTATCTATCTATCTATCTATCTATCTATCTATCTATCTATCTATCTCCCTCACTCACTCTATCTATCGCCCTCACTCTATCTATCGCCCTCCCTCTATCGCACTCACTCTATCGCCCTCCTTCTATCTATCTATCGCCCTCACTATATCTATCGCACTCACTCTATTTATTGCATGACCACAGCATCACTCAGCACCACCACAGCATCACTCAGGGGCACCACAACATCACTCTCCGCTACCACAGCATCACTGAACGCCACTGCATCACTCGTCGCCACCACAACATCACTCAGCGCCATCACAGCATCAGTATGTGCAACCATTCAACAACAACTGTTTCAAATATGTTCTCTCAATGTTTCAAGCTTTATTACAAATGTCACAAAAAGATGTTAATATTTCACTTCTGTTGTTGGATTTTCATCACAATAAAATACACTGAACATATTCTTCACAAAAGTTATTTACAAAAGTTTAAGCTATTGCCATTATAAATTACAATAACTTTTATTTAAGTACTAATTATTTTAAAAAAATTAAAAGCTATTGTTATTTGTAATTTCAATACATCTAAGTCACGTAAATACAACACATATTGCATTACAAATGCTATAGGTGTCACATTTGCGAAATTTACAACTATTGGCATTGTAAATGACAAAGCTATTAATTTCGCTGCACTCAATGCAACATACGATCCAAATACCACTCAGAGCCACATAATTATACGCCACATAATTACACTGTACTCAATGCAAAATACACGCCAAATACCACTCAGTGCCACATAATTACACGCCACATAATTACACTGCTTGATATTTTGCTTTTAAAAATCTTGTGTAATACTTTGTTTGTTTTAAAACTATCTACTCACTCGCACTTTCTGGCTCCTCCACAAACAGCGCGCTGACGCTGCAACGAAGCACCTGATCCGGGTCGCCAGTCTCGAGGGTGAGGTGTGCCACGTGACACGCCCCCTCGGTCGGCCACGCCCCCTCAAAACGCTACAAATAGTGCGCGCAGCGCCCATAGCGCGTCACTACAGCTGGACTCCTGAGGCGAAAAGCCGGGAGCTTGATATTTTGCTTTTAAAAATCTTGTGTAATACTTTGTTTGTTTTAAAACTATCTACTCACTCGCACTTTCTGGCTCCTCCACAAACAGCGCGCTGATGCTGCAACGAAGCACCTGATCCGGGTCGCCAGTCTCGAGGGTGAGGTGTGCCACGTGACACGCCCCCTCGGTCGGCCACGCCCCCTCAAAACGCTACAAATAGTGCGCGCAGCACCCATAGCGCGTCACTACAGCTGGACTCCTGAGGCGAAAAGCCGGGAGCTTGATATTTTGCTTTTAAAAATCTTGTGTAATACTTTGTTTGTTTTAAAACTATCTACTCACTCGCACTTTCTGGCTCCTCCACAAACAGCGCGCTGACGCTGCAACGAAGCACCTGATCCGGGTCGCCAGTCTCGAGGGTGAGGTGTGCCACGTGACACGCCCCCTCGGTCGGCCACGCCCCCTCAATAAAACCACCTGACAAATCTGCATAAATTATGTGCCTTGGGAGGAAGCGCAGCGGGCGCGACGATTGCGCGCCGAAGGCGCGCCTAAGGCAAGCCCGTCTGCGCCCGTCCGCGACTGGCCGGAGCTAGGGGCTTGTCACTCTGCCCAGCGTATCATCTATTCCCCGAACCAATTGCGAAACCTCCAGGGACCTTGGCCTATTATGGCCTCAACACTCTCCCGTATCTCCTCTCATGGACTCTCCCCCACCACCACCCCCCTTATTCCCCCTCCCGCTGTTGGGACCCCCTTCCCGCCCTGTTGCACTGTCCCCCAATCAACTCTTAAAACACTTAAAGTTTTCTATCTTAACACCCGGTCGGCTGTCGCCCATGCGCATGAGCTCTCGGTCCTGCTAGATCTCCATGCCCCAGATCTCCTTTTCCTCACGGAGACTTGGTTCTGCGATGACTCCCTCCCCGCCCTTCTATCCACCCTACCGGCCACTTACTACGCCCTTAGGGTGGATCGCCCTCACGGCAAAGCTGGGGGCGGTGTAGCGGTCATCGCACGCACCGACCTACCTTTCCAAACTTTATCTATGCCCAGCATCGCGACCTCTGAATTTTTGGTGATTCGTACCACCTCCATCTCTCCTCCTTTGACCTGTTTTCTTACCTACCGTCCTCCTCAATCCCCGCTACAATTCCTCTCTGACTTTCTGGATGTCCTGGCCACAATTACAATTAATAACTCCTCCATTCTGCTTCTTGGAGATTTTAACTTCTGGCCATCTGACCCCGCAGAATGTCTATCCTCCAAGGAATTCTCTGAAACTCTCCACTCCCTTAACTTTACATCTTTTGTTCAATCACCCACCCACATCAAAGGTCACACGCTCGATCAGATCTGGTCCCTGAATTGCCCTGTGGAATCCCTATCAATCACGCCCTGCCCTTGGACTGATCATCACTTGATCTCCTTTTCTCTTCCCATTCTCCCCCCTACCAAGCCCCCTTGCCCCAAAAACACCTGGGTCCGTTCATGGAGTCGAGTTAACCCAGACAGTTTCTCTCTCCTTCTTAGTTCCTCCATTCCCTCCCTGCACGGCCTTTCCACCTCCTCCCAGGTGGATGCCATAGATAAATGGCTCTCCTCTGGCCGCGACTCCGTTGCCCCGCTCAAACGCATTACCTCCAAACGGGAGAAGGACGCCAATCGATGGTTTACCGTCGAGCTTAAAACCATCAAACTAAAAGTACGTCGCGCAGAACGGGCTTGGAGAAGAAACTATTGCCCCATTCTAAAATTGGAGTATACCATCACCCTTACCCAATATAAAAAAGCCATCTTGGAGGCTAAAACATCATACTTCTCCTCTAAAATCCTAGCTGCGGAAAACCAGACCAAGGAGATATTTACAATCGTTCACGACCTGGCATTCTCGGATAGAACAACCCTCAAGCCTGCCCCGTCTGAAGAACTCTGCCTCTCCTTGAATGACTATTTTATCAACAAAATTACCACCATCAAGGCCAACATTCCCCCTCCCTCCCCTTCCTTTGTGGACCCTCAATGCCCCCCTCCCAAGGGCGAACTCACCACCTTTCCGCCCATCACTAGAGAAAGTTTGGCCACCCTAGTGCCTTTGGTCAAGTCTGGTTCTCCTCTTGACCCTTGCCCGGCCCATATTCTCCGTCACATCTTTGTTACCTGCCCAGACCCCCCCCTCCATCTTCTAAATAGCTCCCTTGCCCAAGGTGTAGTTCCCAATTCTTTGAAATCGGCGGTAATTGTGCCCATTTTAAAGAAACCTGGGGCTGATCCTTCTGTCCCCGCCAATTTCCGCCCCATCTCCCTCTTGCCATTTCTGGCTAAGGTACTCGAGCGTCATGTCACCCGCGCTCTGAGTTCCTTTGTGGAGACGTATGGAGTCCTTGCCCCCCGCCAGGCTGGTTTCCGCCCCGCGCACTCCACGGAGTCCGTTGTCATTTCGGTCCTGGACAACCTCAGGGAGGGTATGGACACCAATCAGCACCAGGCCCTTGTGCTCCTAGATCTTTCAGCCGCCTTTGACACGGTTGACCATACCATCTTGTTGTCCCGTGTCAAGGCGGCAGGGATCCGGGGGACCGCCCTGGTCTGGTTGTCCTCTTTCCTGAGTGACCGCACCCAGGCTGTCCGTCTGGGTGATTTTATGGCGGACGTCCGGGGAGTGCAGTGCGGGGTTCCCCAGGGTTCTTCCCTCTCCCCCCTCTTGTTCAATCTCTATCTTGCCCCCCTCATCTTTTCCCTTCAACAGATGGAGGTCGCCGTATTTAATTATGCGGATGACCTCCAGCTTGTTTTTAATCTATCCTCTTCTCCCTCCTCTGTGCTAAATTTTCAATCTGTCATGCTTCACATCAGGGACTGGATGAACCACAACCACCTTAAACTCAACCCTGATAAGACCGAGTTGGTGTTGACGGGTGGTTCATCCAGCCCCTGGTCCTCCCTCTTCTGGCCCCCCTCTCTTGGTACTTCTCCTGCTCCCTCCTCCTCTGTTAAAACCCTGGGTATAAAAATCAATTTGCAACTCACCCTTCACTCCCAGGTTAGCTCCGTGGTATCTTCCTCTTTTCTTTCCCTGCGAACTATTCGCCGAGTGTCTCGCTTTTTCACTTTTTCTGCTCTCAAGCTTATAATCCTGGCCATGGTGATATCCCGCCTGGATTACGGCAATGCTTTATATGCCGGCATCCCCGCCTACAGCCTGCGGCGTCTACAACAGATCCAGAACCAGGCGGCCCGCCTGGTCTTCAATCTCCCTAAATTCCACCACTCTTCCCCCCTCTTGAAATCACTACACTGGCTCCCTGTGGGCGCCAGGGTCCAATTTAAGCTTGCAACTACGACCTTTCTAGCTCGACTTGGATTGGCTCCGGCCTTTATCTCGTCCGAGATTACTCCATACATTCCTACTCGGGAACTTCGCTCGTCTTCCCAATCCCTCCTCACCGTTCCCCGTTTCCGGAGAAAGAAGTGGGGAGGATCTAAATTCGCCACCCTTGCCCCTACCCTTTGGAACTCCCTTCCCCTTGAACTCCGGACCATTACACAGTACCCTCAATTCCGTAAGCACCTTAAGACTTATCTGTTCAAAAAGTCCTTTAACTAATTTTCCCCCACCCCTCTCTGCCTACTAGCTTTGGATCCAGTTAGAGTCAGCGCCAAGAAACCGCTGGTATACGTGCGCTATAGAAATAATTTTAAATCAAATCAAATTAAATCAAAACTGCACTCAATGCAACATACACTCCAAATACCACTCAGTGCCACATAAGTACACACCGCATAATTACACTGCACTCAATGCAACATACACTCCAAATCCCACTCAGTGCCACATAATTACACTGCACTCAATGCAACATTTACTCCAAATACCACTCAGTGCCGCATAATTACACTCTACTGAATGCAACACACACTCCACACAATACCACTCAGTGCTACATAATTATATGCTACATAATTACACTGCACTCAATGCAACATACACTCCAAACAATACCACTCAGTGCCACATAATTACACACCACACAATTACACTCTACAGAATACAACATACACTCCTCCTAATACCACTAAGTGCCACATAATTACACGCCACATAATTACACTCTACTAAATGCAACATAGATACACTCCACATAATACCACACAGTTCCACATAATTATATGCTACATAATTACACTGCACTCAATGCAACATGCACTCCTCATAATACCACTCAGTGCCACATAAATACAGGCCACATAATTATACTCTACTCAAAGCAACATACACTCCAAATACCACTCAGTGCCACATAATTACATGCCACATAATTACACTGCACTCAATGCAACATACAATCCAAATCCCACTCAGTGCCACATAATTACACGCCACATAATTACACTGCACTCAATGCAACATACACTCCAAATACCACTCAGTGCCACATAATTACACTGCACTCAATGCAACATACACTCCAAATACCACTCAGTGCCACATAGTTATATGCAACATAATTATACTGCACTCAATGCAACATACACTCCAAATACCACTCAGTGCCACATAATTACACACTGCATACTTACACTCTACTGAATGCAACACAATACCACTCAGTTCCACATATTTATATGCTACATAATTACACAGCACTCAAAGCAACATACACTCCAGACAATACCACTCAGTGCCACATAATTACACGCCACACAATTACACTCTACAGAATACAACATACACTCCTCCTAATACCACTAAGTGCCACATAATTACACGCCACATAATTACACTCTACTAAATGCAACATAAATACACTCCACATAATACCACACAGTTCCACATAATTATATGCTACATAATTACACTGCACTCAATGCAACATGCACTCCAAATAATACCACTCAGTGCAACATAATTACACGCCACACAATTACACTCTACTGAATGCAGCACACACTTCACACAATACCACTCAGTGCCACATAATTTTATGCTACATAATTACCTTCACTCAATGCAACATAGACTCCAAACAATACCACTCAGTGCCATATAATTATATGCTACATGATTACACTGCACTCAATGCAACATGCACTCCAAATACCACTCAGTGCCACATAATCACACGCCACATAATTACACTCTACTCAATGCAACATAAATACACTCCACATAATACCACTCAGTGCCACATAATTATATGCTACATAATTACACTGCACTCAATGTAACATACACTCCAAATAATACCACTCAGTGCCACATAGGTGCACGCCACACAATTACACTCTACTGAATACAACATACACTCCCCATTATACCACTCAGTGCCACATAATTACAGGCCACATAATTATACTCTACTCAATGCAACATAAATACACTGCACATAATACCACTCCGTGCCATCTAATTACACGCCTCATACTTACACTCTACTCAATGCAACATAAATACATTCCACATAATACCACACAGTGCCACATACTTATATGCTACATAATTACACTGCACTCAATATAAGATACACTCCAGAGCCACATAATTACACACCACATAATTACACTCTACTGAATGCAACATACACTCCACACAATACCACTCAGTGCCACATAATTATATGTTATATAATTACACTGCACTCAATGCAAAATACACTCCAAATACCACTCAGTGCCACATAATTACACACCACATAATTACACGCCACATAATTACACTCTACTCAATGCAACATAAATACTCTCCACATAATACCACACAGTTCCACATAATTATATGCTACATAATTACACTGCACTCAATGCAACATGCACTCCAAATAATATCACTCTGTGCCACATAATTACACGCCACACAATTACACTCTACTGAATACAACATAACCTCCCCACAATACCACTCAGTGCCACATAATGATATGCTACGTAATTATTTTGCACTCAATGTAACATACACTCCAAATACCACTCAGTGCCGGATAATTACACACCACATAATTACACTCTTCTGAATGCAACACACACTTCACATAATACCACTCAGTGCCACATAATTATATGCTACATAATTACCTTCACTCAATGCAACATAGACTCGAAACAATACCACTCAGTGCCGTATAATTATATGCTACATAATTACACTGCACTCAATGCAACATGCACTCCAAACACCACTCAGTGCCACATAATTACACGCCACATAATTACACTCTACTCAATGCAACATAAATACACTCCACATAATACCACTCAGTGCCACATAATTATATGCTACATAATTACACTGCACTCAATGTAACATACACTCCAAATAATACCACTCAGTGCAACATAAGTTCACGCCACACAATTACACTCTACTGAATACAACATACACTCCCCATAATACCACTCAGTGCCACATAATTACACGCTACATAATTATACTCTACTGAAAGCAACATACACTCCACACAATACCACTCAGTGCCACATAATTATATGTTATATAATTACACTGCACTCAATGCAAAATAAACTCCAAATACCACTCAGTGCCACATAATAACACACCATATAATTACACGCCACATAATTATACTCTACTGAATGCAACATACACTCCACACAATACCACTTAGTGCCACATAATTATTTGCTACATAATGACACTGCACTCAATGCAACATACACTCCAAATGCCACTCAGTGCCACATAATTACACACCACATAATTACACTCTTCTCAATGCAACTTAAATAGACTCCACATAATACCACTCAGTGCCATATAATTACACACCACATAATTACACTCTTCTCAATGCAACTTAAATAGACTCCACATAATACCACTCAGTGCCATATAATTACACACCTCATACTTACACTCTACTCAATGCAACATAAATACACTCCACATATTACCACACAGTGCCACATACTTATATGCAACATAATTATACTGCACTCAATGCAACAGACACTCCAAGTACCACTCAGTGCCACATATTACACGCCACATAATTACACTCTACTGAATCCAAAATACATTCCACACAATACCCCTCAGTGCCACATAATTATATGTTACATAATTACACTGCACTCAATGCAACATACACTCTGAATACCACTCAGTGCCACATAATTACACACCACATAATTATACTCTACTGAATGCAACATACACTCCACACAATACCACTCAGTGCCACATAATTATATGCTACATAAGTACACTGCACTCAATGCAACATACACTCCAAATGCCACTCAGTGCCCCATAATTACACTCTACAGAATGCAACATACACTCAACACAATACCACTCAGTGCAACATAGTTATATGCTACACAATTACACTGCACTTAATGCAAAATGCACTCCACACCATGACACAATTTCACTAAGCATAATTTCACAGAACACCACAGTTCCAGGCCACACAATTCAACACCACACATTTCCAATACACACCGCATAATTACACACCAAACAACATATTTCAACTCCAAAACTCCACAATCCACAACATACCTCCAATCCACACAATATAGTATCACCAACTGAGCACCAAACATCATTCACCACCACCATTTTTGCAACAGCGCACCACCTAAGCATCACGTCAGTCTGCCCTTGGAATATGGCCCGTGTTCTAATTAAATTACTGTTTTCAAACTTCCACTCCCCCGTTATTTATGTCCCGCTCCCCCATAACAAAAAAATTATAACAAACAAGCATGAGAACAGGCAGGAAGTAGTTGCCAGCAGTGCAAGCACAAAAAAAGTAGAATACAATTTTTATGTTAAAATCTTTTTTTAATCAGGTTTTTCAGTTGTATATAATGTTGTCTTTGTATGAAGGTAACAAAAATGATTAATACTTTTTATTATAAGTTTTCAACATAATGCACAGCAGCCACAATGCTCTACAACATAGCCAAAAGTTCTGGCTAAACACATAAGGTCCCAAAGGCAAAACCTATTGGCTATGCCAATGCTTGTTGCCTCCTCCAACGAACAAACCATGACTAGCAACATACTTAACACAATTTGTCTGTTTGAGCTTAATAAACTCATCATTAAATGTTCCCACAATTTCATTAGATTTCTTTTAATGCGTCTCTATAGCACCAACCCTGGGAATTTATATATCTGTGCTTCTCCGTGCAATTTATATGGAGGACAACATAGTGCTATGATCTCTAGATCAACCCCACTTACCGTCATTGTGTAGAATGGAGCATTGCACTTTTTTTTAATGGAAAGCACATTACCCTCTCTTCTTTTACACCCTCCTCTCCGTTTGTTCGGGTGACTCACAATGTTTTTGCTACTGTCAACTTTGTAAACTCTTGCAAAAAAGCCCTTCTTGATACACTTTTTAACCTGAATGTTGCATAATTGAAGATCATTGTGCTTTTTGGATGAAATGTACTCCCACACCTGTTAAAGCAACATGTTGTACTCTCTTTAACTCACATGTTCCATTCTAAACCGATTGTGGTGTCACAATGCGACCATGTGTACTCCTTTTGAGCTGATGCACAGCTGCTCATTGCATATTTTGATACAGAAGATGGTTTTCCTCATCACAATCCCTTCAGCTTGTTGTGATGTCAATCTGAAGTGATTGCGATGAGGTAAACAGTCTTCCAGACAAACTGGTTCTGAGGACTAAGGTGGCCTTTTTGCTGAAAGTTGGCACTCCTTTTTATATTGGGCCATTTATGTTCTTTGTCCCACCTCACCCCTCGAAGGAGGATGAGAGACTCCATCGGCTAAACCCCATTAGATCTTTAAGTTTTTACATAGATCACACCAAAAACCATTGGGTCAGCTTTTTGAGGGGTTCTGTTGTGCAAAAAAGATACGTCGGTCCAGAGAAGGACTTTGTCAAGGCAGATAGTCCTCTGCCTTATGATATGCTACGTGATGGCCAAGAAGCAGCCTCCAGAAGGATTGAGGCTCATTCCACCATTGTTAATACTACTACCACCGCATTAGCAAGCAGAGTGCCTATTCTTTACATCTGTCAGGCCATCACGTGGGCATCAATTGCACACATTAACAAAGCAGTAATGCCTTGACAGCCAGGTCCAACAGTAAGGACATTTTGACTGTTTGGTCCTCAAGGCCTTTTTAATCTAAGCCCACTACACAAGCCCTCCACTTTGGGAATACTACTTTGGAATTAATTCTAAAGGTAAGGAACCTGCAGTTCGAAATCAAGTTGCTCACCTTCTGTAACACTTTTCTGGTGGATACTCTTTCTAACTGGAGGTTCTTTATCGCCCTCAACTCCCCAATCTGTGGCTTTTTTAATCTCTAAAAAGATCCCAAGTTAGGTACCAGCACACTTGTACCAACAATTTTTAAATGCTCTGCATCTAAGGGGCTTATATGGGGCTCCTTTACGTCAATTCAGTGGCAGAATGAAGTTAACTCTGAGTCACATGGCGCCATGTGGCAGCATGCAGGAGCACAGCTTTGAAAAGTTGCGGATCCAGTCTGGTAAATATTCTAAAGGTGAGGATTCAGCGATTAGGTAGAGCATTCACCAGAAACAGTGTTACCCAAAGTTAGCAACTTGTTTATTAGAACAAACACCAAAACCAATGATTTCCCACTCTACTGTCGACCTTTGAGGTTGTATTATCTCAGTACATCTGTCTTGTTGCTGTCCAACTTGGGAAATATTTGCATCACATGGGCACCTCTTATGAGTAACAGATGTTTCCTTTTCCAAGTGATAAATGCTTATTGAGTGCTATTCATGTCTCTCAGTCTGGTACTGCCTTAACTGTTCCTGCCTTGTCTTGTGCCCAGGCAACTTCATCATTGTTTTCCCAAGCCTTTTAACCCTTTCGCCGCGGAGCTAATTCGCTTGAGATGGGGGGCAGGGGGGCCACGCGCTGCGCCGCAGTGCTTGTGACGAGCTCGGCTCGTCATGCAGCACAGTGGTGCTGTGCTCATGACGAGCTGAGCTCTTCATGACTCTGCCCACTCAATGGAACGCCCCGCACAGGAGGGGAATTATCCCCGCGTGGACGTTCCGCAGCAGTCATGACGAGCTGAGCTCGTCATGAGCACAGAGCCACCGTGCTGCATGACGAGCTGAGCTCGTCATGAGCACCCAAAGTGTTAAATTTGCCATTCCACTCTGTGAATGGATATGTTGTTTGTGGTTGAGTGATCCAAAGGGTCCAGACGGTTGTTTAATGAAATACATCTAATGAGCCATTCAACACAGGGACTAAACATATATTTGACAAGTAAATGAAGAGTAGTTGAGGCGTATTAGCTGGAAGCGCAGAGATAAAAATTAAAAGAATGTGTTTATTGTCCTAGGCAAATAAAATCCAAATGTGACCCAATGTGATCATCATAGATGACCCCTATGTAGAAAACTCCCTTTCAAATGCTGCCATAAAAAGTGCAATTATTTGTATTTCCTTTTTAGGATCTGTGAGATCCAGGCTGTTGACTGCACCACCATTACTTCGTTTACTGTACGAGAATGTGAAGGTTCTAGCAGAATGGGGTCAAGGCCACGACGCTACCTCTTCACTGGGCACTCAAACGGAAGTATTCAAATGTGGGATCTGACTACCGCCATGGACATGGTGAGCAAAAGTGAAGACAAAGGTATGTGCATTTGGGATTTCTTCACATTTCTGCTCATGTTGTTATTGAATTCATTCATTGTGACTTTGATGTTCAATTACCTATTCATCGTGTACCCTTTTTTCTTAGATGTTGGGGGGCCTACAGAAGAGGAACTGCTTAAACTTCTAGATCAGTGTGATCTGAGCACTTCTCGCTGTGCCACGCCTAACATCAGCCCAGCCACTTCGGTACTTCAACAAAGTCACCTACGTGATTCTAACACTAGGTAAACAGCTTAAGCTACTTAAACTGTATTGTGAAAAGCTGACTACAGTTTTTTTGTAGATATTTGTAAATTATATTTTCTCAATTGTGAATAACCATACTGTTAGTTTGTTGAATTCTGGTGTTATGGGGATGCACATAAATTCCTTTGATCAATCAGTATTACAGACCTTTAATTGAAACAACTAATATAAAAAAAGAGAAAAAAAATTACTTTTTAACCCCTTCCACGCTGATGACGAGCTGGGCTCGTCATGGCGTAGCCTCCTCGCACGCTGATGACGAGCCCAGCTCGTCACGTAAAGTGCGGTTTTAAAAAACTCAGCACAGGAGCGGAATTGCCATAGCGCGCATGCAGTTAAAAGGATGGCTAAGGGTAAAAAAATGAATGAGGAAAATTAGAGAGAGTTGTGATGTTACTCTGTGAAGCAGTTCAGTAGTACTGCTCCAAGAGGTGAGAGTTTTAAAGTTTTTGGAAGCAGAGTAGGTCCAAAACACGCCCCATCACGCTGCCTGCACGCCCAAGTCGGCTCTCTGATTAGTTGACAACTACCAAATAAACACTACCATTGGTGTTCCTTATTAACCAATCAGAGGGCCGGCTGGCGCGTACAGTCAGCGTGAGCAGACACACTGTAGACTCTCTGTGTTCCACCCTGCCCGGGTTCGCACTCTGCCTCCTCTCCACACTGCTGGACGTGCGGTGAGGTGCCACGACATTGCTGCCATCTCTGCTGGAAGGAGACATGTGAGCTGCCCCCACGCTGTAGACTTGCTGTGTCTCACCCTGCACACTCTGTACGCACTCTGCAGCCCGGTGAGCCTGGGAAAGGCGCCCGCCGCCTCCTCTCCACACTGCTGGGTGTGCTGTGAGGAGCCATGCCATTGCCGCCGTCTCTTTGTGTTAAAAATGCCTGGGCTTGTTGGTGCAACCAACGCACGCGGTGGACGAGTGGAGCCCCCAATGCATGCGACTGCCTCTACGGGATCCTTCCCGAGGGGTGTACCTGCTATTTCCGGTTGACTCTTTAGCATTTTGTCGTGTTTTAAAAAAAAAAAAAAATCTGTGCAATCACCTCGTGATTGCATAAATAGTCAGTGTTATATGAATTGAGCTGTGTCACTGGTTTGCGAATGGCGGCCTAAAGGGGTAGTCTTGGCGCTTATGAACCTAAGCTTGTGTGTATCCCTTCTCCACCTTTGTTGTTGTGCTACAGCATCACAGGTTCTAAGGGGGTGAGGTGCGGTGTCTTGCGCTGCTTATAGACCACTCCCCCTCTGTGTGTAAGCGAACCACCCCTACAGCTGCATTAACAACTATGATAGTATTAATTTGCCCTTCTCACCCAACTCATAAATTCTACATATCTGATAGTCTTTTAGCTGCAGATTCCGTAAATTAGACTATTCTCCAGGCGTCAGACTGGATCTGAAAATGTTCGTATCACTGCTCACCTAAAAGTGGCATAGTTCAGATCTGCGTGTATGGTCAGCATCGTTCGTTCAGTGTGCTGACGTAAGTTCTTTTCTTTCCACGACAATCTGTGTAGATTTGGAGCGAGATACCCCCAGTAACCTTGTAACTGATATTTTTCGAGACTTAAATCCTGGGGTGAGAGATGTCAACCAAAAAGGCAGGTTTTAAGCCATGCAGCACCTGTTAATGCCAGATGTCGGTGATAGACCTGTATTCTGTGTGCCTTTGATGTCTGGAGTGCAATCACTATGTCAAGATGTGAGAAGATTACAGCACCATGTTTCCTAAGGAGCAGAGGGAGTAGTCCCTCCTGCTCCCCGCTGCCGATCGAGCCCACGACACTCAGGATCTCAGTTGGGAGGAAGGTCTTGAGATCATTTGAGGGGTAGTACCTGCGATCCTCGTTGCACTGCAAGTTGCCTGGGAAGTCAGGTAAGTCCCTCAAGAAAAAGAAAAAGTGGAAAAGGCCTTCAGATGAGTTGCGGGCCGTCAGCACTTGTTGCCTAGCTCTGTGGTGGAGCCTGGGCCGTTTCCATGCCTCCTTGAGTTTACGGAAGCCGGAGGGACCCCCACCCAAATAAAAGAATTGCCATGCACCTCATCTTTGAGGAGGGGCCACCACTGGTTTTATGCTGGCAGGTTTGCTCTTGGGGCAAGTCAGGCCTCAAGGATCCAGTGACGAATCTGGAGCGGCACTGGTTGAGTGACCTCCACCTTCCCCTGCAGCCGCTCTAGTGCCAAAACCGCCCCTATCGGCATCAGACCGACTCAGACATTCAGCAGGAGAGGGATCATCGGACGCCAACTGGGGCAGCCACCTCATGTCAGAGTCAGTGCCTTATTTCTATGAGAGGTCTGGATTGGGTGATGATTGGGAGCGGTCTTCAGACCCTTATGTGTACCAGCCATTAAAGATCCTGCGGACGCCTGGTATGAGGATCTGGTGGATACCAGTGGACTGGACACCTCCCCAGATACTCCCCCTACTATGGCTACTGAGGAGGGTGCCTCATTTGCAGCAATGGTGCAGAGGGCAGTTAAGAGGCCAGGACCTTACGCTGCCCTCATTGGCAGTCAAGACAAACATTTTGACTGAGGTGCTTCAACCGGTAGTTGCCCCCACTAAACCATTACTCCCATTTAATGAAGCTCTTACTGGTGTCCTAATGGGGGCCTAGTCCAAGGCCTACACTGTGAATAGGATGATTACTCACTGTCCTCACCCTGCCCCAGTTCCCTCACCTAGGTCCCATCCTAGAGAGCTTGGTGGTCCAGGCCTCCACTTCCAAAATCAATCCCGGTACATTCCCTACCACCCCACAGAATAGATACCCAAATGGCTGGATACCCTAGGGAAGTAGATGTTCTCATCTGCCAGCTTGACACTGGGGTCAGTGAACACCATGTTCCTCTTGGGCTGATACTCACATATGATCTGGAACTCGGTTGGGCGAGTGCTGTCCATGGTTGTGGAGGAGGCCCAAGCCACACTCTGTCAAGCAATTGATCATGGCAGAGATGCAGTCAAAATCAAGATAAAAATTGGGCTGGATATGACAGACTCACTGGGCAGAGCGATTTCATTGTTGGTGACCCTTAGGCAAGGGCCCTGGGTGAGAACTATTGGCTTTTCAGCATATGTCCACACCTCGGTCATTGACATACACTTTGATGGCTCCGGTTTTTTTAGAGAGAAGGAGAGTGCTTTAATGACAGCAGAGATAGGCAATGGTGCCAGCAAGGGATTCATTTTTGATAATTGCTTTCCAGTTCAGGAAAAGAAAAAATAATTCTCAATAATCCTGGCTGATTAATCAGCAACTGCACTAATAAATGAATATCAAACAAGGAGTTCGAATTAATCAACTGACTTGCATCAATTAGTTATTGAAAAATAGAAGGAGACACGGAGAAGATTTATTTTTTTTGATAAAAAGTAGTTGATTTATATGTTTGATTATTCAAATTCAGAAAAACAGGGTACAGATCAACAATTTCAGGTCATAGACACAGATCAACATGAATGAAATAAAGAATTGTGAAATCAGCCAATATTTCATTCATGAAAAAAGTCCAATACAAATATGATACAGAAAAGATGAGTATTATCATAAAATCATAGATTCATCATCTGATTGAATTAAATCGCAAGCACAGGAATAGGATTCAGTAGTCGACGTTTCGGTCTCCTGTAGAACAAATCAATGAGACCTTCCTCAGGACAAAACAGTAGATCAGCAGTTGTGACCCTTGAAAAAAACACACAGAAAGGACTGCATAAATTAGTCCTCCATCGGATTCAGCAAACTTTTGTTCTTATTTTCTGTTTGTTTATGTTGTTAGATTTTGTAATGTAACAGATGATCGAACCGTGGTCGTCATAAACTTTTTTGGAATGTTCAATTTGCAGACAAATATCTATATGTGGCACTCTGTAACCGCGATCAGAGCAGCATAGCAGTCAGTCTCAGCGTCGGTGTGAAAGCTTGGCCTCGAACGAGGCCAAGCTTTCACGCCGACGCTGACGCCGCCGACGACACAGAGACTGACTGCTATGCTGCTCTGATCGCGGTTACAGAGTAACTAATTGATGCAAGTCAGTTGATTAATTCGAACTCCTTGTTTGATATTCATTTATTAGTGCAGTTGCTGATTAATCAGCCAGGATTATTGAGAATTATTTTTTTCTTTTCCTGAACTGGAAAGCAATTTTCAAAAATAAATCCCTTGCTGGCACCATTACCTATCTCTCATAGACGCCCAAGCCCGCAAGGGTTGATTGGGTTTTCCCACCCCCTCTTTTTTTGTTTAATGACAGCAGGGCTACAGCCAGGTCCTTGGGCCTGTCTATGGCACCTCAACAACCCCAGCCTACCTTCTGCCCCCTTTGTGTCCATGGAAGAGGCTTTCAACTAGGTCTCTACACTCCCAGCCAGAAAGTTTCCCAATCTTTTTTGTGTCCGAAGACGCAGTGCCCACAGCACACGTGAGACAGGTAGCCAGAAGTTGGACCAGTCCACCAACCCCACCCTATGACAGCCACAGCTTACAAACCCCTTTAGTTTGGCCCTTCAACCATCGTGGGATTCCAGTGGGGAACATGATACTTCATCACCTGCACAACTTGAGGTCAATAAGATCTGACCTTTGGGTTTGTAGCTCATCCAAAGGGCTACTTGCCCTATGTGACCACCCCTCCACCCATACTACCCACTCACGACAGGCTGACAGTGGACCAGCTCTCCTTTCTCCATATGGAAGTGCTGGCTTTCTTAGTCAAGGGAGCCACAGAGAGGGTGCCCGCATCAGAAGTAGGTCGTTGTTATTCCCATCACTTCTGGTGCCCAAAAAGGACGGAGGTCTTTGTTCTCTTTTAGACCTGTGCCTTCTCAACCTCTTCTTTAACAAGCATTTGCAATGCAATAGGTGTCACATTTACGGGAGTTTGAGCTATTGGCATTGTAAATGACAATGCCTTATATTTATGTTTTTTTTTTAAACTGATAAATAAAGGGCATTGTCATTTACAATGCCATTAGCTTGAACTCTCACAAATGAGAGACCTATTCCATTGCAAATGCGCTAAAACAGAGCGTGTCCTGTCGTTTCCTGTTGGCAAGAGCAGGCAGGGCAAAGCTCTTTGAGAAAATAGAAAAAGGAGGTACTAAGAAGGGACTACTAAGCCTATTTACTAATAAAAAGCCACAGTTTACAATGGACAATGACACAAGCCAATAAAAAAACTCAGCGGAGAGTGGGTGAAGCTTCACATCCGTACCTAACACAGCATGCCTTGCAGAGCAGCGCATGCACTGCTTAGGCTGGACCTACAAAGGAGAAATTCAAAATCCTCAGTCCCGCAAGTCCTGTCTGCCGTGGACCTGAGAGACTGGATGGTAACGTTGGACTTGCTGGACACATATTTCCACATCCCCGTCCAGCCTGGCCACAGACCTTACCTTCTTTTCACAGTGAGCCGAGAGCGTTTTCAGGTTGCTGTGCTCGCCTTCGGCCTTACCAGCACCCCTTGGGTGTTCACGAAAGTGATGGCAGTGGTCACAACTCATCTGCAGAGGTTAGGGATTCCAGTCGTCCCCTACCTTGATGATTGGTTGTTGAAGGCGAACTCACCCCATGCCGTCGTCCCACCTCCAGACTCCAGAAAACCTTCTGCATTTGCTGGGGTTCACTAACAACGTGCCGAAGGGCCGCATGACTCCTTCTCAGATGCTCCCTTTCATCAGAGTTGTACTGAACACTGCGCAATTTTGGGCTTATCCTCTGCTCCGTGTCCAGGATATTAAGGTTATGATATCAGTGTTTCAGCCTCTATCTGGGATTTTGGTGTAACGTAATTAGGCTGCTAGGCCTCAGGGCCTCCTCCATCCTGCTTGTGACATATGCTCATTGGCATGTGCAAGCTCTGCAGTGGGTCCAGAATTTCCAATGGGTACAGCATCAGGAATCTCTTCAACATGGTCCAGATCTCGGAGGGAACAGCAGAAGACCTGCAGTGGTGGCTGAGAAACCACAATTGGGTCAGTGACAGACCCCTCCCTCTTCCCCAGCTAGAGCTGACTGTAGTGACAGATGCGTCACTTCTGGGCGGAGGCAGCCATCTGAGAGAGGTGGAGATCAGAAGACTCTGGTCTCCAGTGTCGTCCGGGATCCACATCAGCCTGTTGGAACTTCGAGTGATGCAATTGGCTTTGAAAGCCTTTCTTCCTTTCATCAGGGGAAGGCTAGTACAGGTGTTCACAGACATCGCCAGCGCCGTGTGGTATTTCAACAAACCAAGCAGAGTGGGGTTGTAGACCCTTTGTCAAGAGGCTTTGCACCTCTGGACATGGCTGGAACACCAGGGCATATCCCTGGTGGTTCAACACCTGGCAGGCTGTCTTAACGCGAGTATAGGAGCAAGTATGTGGCATGGTGTATAGACCAACATGTTGCCCTGCTGTCAGCTCCTCTTTCCTAAGTCCTTTAGTGTATTTTTTCCTTGGCCCAGAAGGTCTCTGCACTGGGCAAGTTGAAAGGTTATCTTTCTACCATCTTGAAATGTTTGCAGTTGCCAGACCAGCCATCCCTCTTTAAATCCCCTGTTGTACATAGGTTCTTAAAAGGCCTCCAACATATTTTTCTACCAGCGCCCTTTATTACGCCCTAGTGGGACTTGAGCTTAGTTCTTACATTCCTGATGTGCGTTCCTTTTGAGCTGTTCTACAGCTGCCTTCTTAATCTCCTAACCATCAAAAGGGTCTTTCTGGTGGTAATAACATCTGCGAGGAGGGTCAGTGATTTAAAGGTGCTGTCTGCACATCATCCATATTGTACCATCTACCCAGACAACCTGGTCCTCTACTCTAGCATTCTTTTTACCGAAGTTAGTAACTCCCTTTCACGTAGGTCAATCTATCACTCTGCCTACCTTCTATGCTCCGCCTTACCTCTCTATAGAAGAGAAAAGACTCTACCATTTGGACCCAAAAAGAGTGTTGACATTTTAATATTTCCGGGTGGACGATCAACTAACTCACGTCGGAGCCAAGAAAAGAAAGGTGGTGCAGAAACAGACTATCTCACGATTGATAGTGCTGTGAGAAGTTGGCCCGATATGCAACGTTCGCTATTCTAGCGACCGCTATGTATCGTTCCAACGACCCTTATGGTGTTTGGTTGTAAGTCAACCTATAGACCAGCTATCCTAGTAGCGTGGATACGAGCAGTCTAAGGCTAAAGACTCGAGAGGGCGCGTTAAGCCAGCTGTTTACCACACATGTACCCCTTGAACACCCAGTGAAAGGACACCACACAAGTGTTATGAAAATAAACAATATATTTATTAAGAATCACAACAGCCCTGTACTCTTTATGAGGACAGGGTACTAAGCACAAACCAAATCTCTTTAGCAGATACTTCAAGTGCACAGTTTAAAACAAGTGTCCGGGGACACGGAAAGGTTAAGGCAAGTCGGAAGCGAGGGACTCGGGACCCTAGAGTAAGGAGGCTATGCAGGCACTGAAATGCCGAGTTACCTAGCCACGAGGGCTGCGGCTGCAAGTCTTACAGGCGTCGGGGTCTTCGCTGACGAGCCAGGAGCCGGAAGAAAAAGGAGTTGCTGGCCGGCGACCAGTGATGAATAGTTCGTAGGGATCCAAGCCTGGATCGGAGATTGATGAAACCTGAAAGCAGAGGGGACCAAGTTCGTACTACTAGCCAGTAGTCAGAGGGTACCAGGAAGGCACCAGTTGGCCGTCACCTCGACCAGGTGAGTGGGCGACGCTAGGCTCTGCAGTCTCACGGACCAGGAGGCGTTGTCGGCGACCACGGTGGAGGTGCGAGCTGTCCCACGACGGATGTCGCTGTCGGCGTCTTGAGTGGACCAGGAGGGTCCGGGGTGCTTCTCAAAAAGATGGAAGCAAGGGCCAGTCTGGAGCAACCAGACCGGCAGTGTTGATTCTCGGATGTCGTCACAGAAGGGCACGAGCCAGCGGCAAGTGACCAGACAACGTGCTGAGCAGCGAGCAGAAGGGCCCCACGCAGATCGTGGAGATGCTGGGAGACTGCACTTCGGTGCTGGAGCGGCTCAGGGTCGGGGCTTCTCGGACCCCAGAGCACTCACCAGAGAGTTACCTCGATGGTCGTGCTGGTTTTTAAGAGCGTGCAGGTTCTGATGATGGCCGGTCCCTCGAGGTCTCGTCGCACCCACAGATCACAGCTGAGCTGATGACGTGGGTAGAGGTCAGAGGTGCCAGGGAAGCCGGTTTCTCGTCGAGCTGGGCCGTCGGATTCCTTGAGGAAGGACTTACAGCAAACCGCAGAGTTCTTAGATGGTGCCCGCTGATGCAGGGTGACTACTCCTTAGTCACAAGGGAGAAATCTTGAGAAGAGTCTTGAAGTCCTTTCGTAGAAAGTATTCTTGATTCAAAGATGATCTAATTTGGAAGGGCCCCCGCTCCGGCCTTTATCCTAAAGAAAGGGGTGGGTACATGACTAGGTCCTGCCCTAAGGGTGGGACCAGGAAGGGGGGTAGTTACACCCCTCTCCCCTGCCGGACTTTCCCCAGGCCAGGGCTGTCGCCCCTGGAACTGGTTCTAACCGGCAGATGCGTAGTGAGCACCGGGGTGCCACTCCGCAGTCACCTTCTCGCAAAAGCCCTACCTACCCAGAATACACAAACCCTGTCTGGGACGGTGCGAACACCGCCCTCGACAGGAAACCCTTTGTCCAAGTGCTCCTCGCTGGAAGGACTCCCAGCAGCAGGAGGTCAGACTCGTGTCTGTGGTGGCAGCATCCATTTTGTGGAGCTGAGGCTTTCGTTAACTTTAACCGGGGTTCACAGTTACGTACATGTCGTGTCCCTCTAGAAGGGCGGAATGCTAACCTCGTCGCCAGAGTTGGTGAGAGGGCAGCATCCCGATTCGTATGACACCTTACTCGACATGTCTTGATAACGCGACACCGAAGTTACCGATATGGTACGCGTTATCATGGAACAGCCATTGGGTCTTGATTCCGCAAGCTGCAACCGGGCTCGGCTCGGGCCTGAGCTTAGTTCACACGAGCCCATGCACTCTGCCTTCAGGATTGTCAAGGCCTGCCATAGGAGTGACTGATAGGAACTCGGGTGTCCATTTGGGGGTTAGATATAGGGCTACTATATCTAAAGCAAAGGGTGATTACACGACTTCGCCCCAGCTGTCATGCAGCCAGTTGTGTCAAATTTAGGAGGCCAGCCAGGGGTGGCATAATACATGCTGCAGCCCCTGGCGGCCCTGGGTGCACCTATGCCCTGAGTTACAGGGTCTGATAAGGTGGCCCAGTACCAATTGGTAAATGCACCTAGGGTACATCTCGTAATTTAGAAAGAGAACAGCCAGGCTGTGGGTCTGATTGGCAGGCCCACAGCCAGAGAAAGTCGTAAACCAGTGAAACAAAAGCAAAAAATCTGGGTGATCATAGGATTGCAGACCCTACTCTCCTACATGACCCCCCCCCAAACGTCGGAGCAACTAACTAACCTTGACCAGGTGAGTCTTCTTGTTCTAAGTGGAAATATCTGGAGAGCCCATCGGCATTGCCATGATCAGTACCAGGTCTATGTTCCACTGTGAAGTCCATCCCCTGTAGGGAAATGGACCACCTAAGCAGTTTGGGGTTTTCACCCTTCATCTGATTTAGCCACAAGAGGGGCTTATGGTCGGTCTGAATCTTGAAGTGAGTGCCAAACAAGTATGGCCTCAGCTTCTTCAGGGCCCAAACCACAGCAAAGGCCTCCCTCTCAATAGCTGACCAATTCTTCTCTCTAGGGGTCAGCCGTCTGCTTATAAAAGCAATGGGCTGGTCTTGACCATCAAAATTCAGTTGAGAAAGAACAGCTCCCACACCCAACTCAGAAGCATCTGTTTGGACAATGAATGGTTTGGAGTAGTCCGGACTCTTGAGGATAGGCGCCGTGCACATGGCCTGCTTTAGGTCATCGAATGCTTTTTGACAGCTCGCTGCCCACTGAACCTTTTTTGGCATTTTCTTACTTGTCAGTTCATTTAATGGTGTCACGATGGAACCATAGTTCCTGACAAACTTCCTGTAGTAACCAGTCAGGCCCAAGAAAGCTCGAACCTGAGTCTGGGTGGTTGGAGGAGCCCAGTCCCTGATTGACTGTATCTTGCTCTCCAGTGGCTGAACCTGACCTCCACCGACAAGGTGGCCCAGGTATACAACCTGTGTCTGCCCTATCTGGCACTTGGTGGCCTTGATAGTGAGACCTGCTGCTTGCAGTGCCTCTAACGTCTTCCGCAGGTGGACCAGGTGATCCTCCCAGGTGGAGCTAAAGACAGCAATATCGTCAAGATACGCCGCACAGAAGTCGTCCAGCCCAGTAAGGACGTGATTCACCAACCGTTGGAAGGTGGCAGGTGCATTTTTCAGACCAAAGGGCATCACCACGAACTGATAATGCCCACCAGGGGTTGAAAATGCTGTTTTAGGCTTGGCGTCCTCAGCTAACCTGATTTGCCAATACCCAGCTGTCAGGTCAAACGTACTTAAGTAGTTGGCCGAAGCCAATCTATCGATAAGCTCGTCTGCCCTTGGTATTGGGTGGGCGTCAGTCTTAGTGACTGCATTGAGACCCCTGTAGTCTACGCAAAACCTCATCTCTCTCTTACCACCCTGGGTGTGAGGTTTCGGCACTAGAACTACGGGACTAGCCCAAGGGCTATCCGAGGGTTCAATGACTCCCAGCTCCAACATTTTCTGCACTTCACTTTTGATGCAGTCTCTAACGTGATCAGGCTGCCTGTAGATTTTACTCTTTACGGGCAAGCTGTCACCAGTGTCGACCTCATGGGTGCACCAATCGGTCTGACTGGGTGTCAGAGAAAACAGATGTCGGAACGACTGAAGAACCTGTTTACAGTCGCTCTGTTGATGTTCGGAGAGGCTGCCACAAAAGACAACACCATCTACCGAGCCATCGTCAGGATTCTGAGAGAGCAGGTCGGGGAGAGGGTCACTCTCCTCTTCCTGTCCCTCATCTAGGGCCATGAGCAAACTCATGTCCTTCCTGTCGACATATGCTTTTAGCCTGTTGACATGAAGCACCCTGTGGGGGCTCCGGGGAGTTCCCAGGTCGACCAGGTAGGTGACCTCTCCCTTTTTCTCCAGGATGGTGTGGGGCCCGGACCATTTGTCCTTGAGTGCTGCTGGGGCCACTGGCTCCAACACCCACACCTTCTGTCCGGGCTGGTAAACAGTCAAGACAGCCTTTTGGTCATGCCAAGCTTTTTGGAGTTCTTGGCTGGCCTTAAGGTTTTCGGATGCCTTCTCCATGTATTCAGCCATCCGCGAGCGGAGGCCGAGCACATAGTCCACTATGTTGGTTGCAGGCTTTTTGAGAGGTCTCTCCCATCCTTCCTTCACCAAACACAGGGGTCCTCTTACAGGATGCCCGTACAAAAGTTCAAAAGGGCTGTAGCCAACCCCCTTCTGTGGGACTTCTCTGTAGGCGAACAAGAGGCAGGGGATCAGGACGTCCCATCTACGCCGAAGCTTTTCCGGTAGTCCATGAATCATCCCTTTTAGGGTCCTGTTGAATCTCTCAACAAGCCCATTGCATTGTGGATGATAGGGTGTAGTGAACTTGTAGTTGACACCACATTCCTTCCACATAGCAGTTAAGTAGCTCGACATAAAGTTTGCACCTCTGTCGGAGACGACCTCCTTAGGGAAGCCCACTCTGGAGAATACTCCAACTAGGGCTCTTGCCACAACAGGTGCTGTAGTGGTCCTAAGGGGAATAGCTTCAGGATACCTGGTGGCATGATCCACTACCACCAGTATAAACTTGTGCCCTGATGCTGTCGGTGGTTCCATGGGACCGACGATGTCGATCCCCACCCGTTCAAAGGGCACCCCCACCACAGGCATTGGTATAAGGGGGGCCTTTGTCGTGCCACCTGACTTACCACTGGCTTGGCAAGTGACACAGGAGCGGCAAAACTCCTTGGTATCTTCGTTCATGTGAGGCCAGTGAAAGTGCGAGACAAGCCTGTCCCACGTTTTCGTCTGGCCTAAGTGACCTGCTAAGGGAATCTCGTGGGCCAAGGTAAGTAGGAAACCACGCTGAGACAGGGGGACGACCAGCCTCCTGGTCATGCCAGGCTTGGGGTCTCTTGACTCAGTGTACAGGAGTCCATCTTCCCAGTATACCTTGTGGGTACCTGTGGCGTTCCCAGCAGCCTCAGCAGCAGCCTGCTGTCTGAGGGGTTCAAGAGAAGGGCAGTCTAACTGGTCCTTCCCCAGATCTTCCCTTGAGGGTCCCCCTGAGCCCAAGAATTCAACTTGATCAAGTTCGAACTCCCTCGGCTCAGTTTCCCTCAATTCCTGTAGGTCAGCCTCCTCTGAGACTTGATCCTCGACCTGGGGCAAGGGGGAAGGCGCAGCCTTAACCCTACTGCTCTTTTTCTTGGGAGGTGTCTGGTCCGTTGTTCCAGGATCCAGCACCTGTTCAGTGGGGCATTTCCTGACCTGTGACCTAGTCACAGCGAACACATGTGCTGGCAAACCTAACATTTCCATGTGAGTCCGGTGCTCCACTTCTGACCATTGTGACGACTCCAAATCATTGCCCAACAAACAATCCACTGGGAGGTCTGGACTAACTACAACCTTCTTTTGGTCAGTTACCCCTCCCCAGGAGAAAGCTACAATTGCCATACTGTGATTGGTAGTGACATTGCTTGCATTGGTCACCAGGAATTCTGTACCTGGCATGATCTGTCCAGGGTCCACAAAGTTAGGCGTCACCATGGTGACGCTGGCACAAGTGTCCCTATAGGCCTGAGCCATCTTTCCATTTATGAAAGGCGTCTGTCTGTATTTGCCCAAAGTATTGGGGCTTACGTCAGGGGACACGTCCACGTCCCCTGTACTGACAAGGACAGCCTGAGTGAGTGTACCAACTAAGTTGTCACGCCCCTCAGAACCCAGGGTTAACCCTACTAAACCCTTGGGAGGCGCACTACCACTGCTGACTGTACTAGGGGGCACAGGTGCCTTAGGGGCTGCAGTGGCAGGGGTCTGCCCTCCTCCTTTCTTGGTGCACTCACTAAACCAGTGAGATTTACTCTTACAGTACTGGCACCATCGTTTGGATTGGCCTTCTTTCTTCTTTTGGGGAGCCTGACCCCCACCCTCTTTGGGTTGTTGGGGACCTGTCGAAGACTTCTGGTCATTTTGTTTCCCCTTAGAATCTTTACCCTTCTGGTCTGCTTTCTTCTGACCACCTTGATTCTGGCCCTGGTTCTGTTTAACTCTCGTACGAACCCATTTGTCTGCCTTCTGCCCCAATTCTTGGGGAGAGGTCAGATCCGAGTCGACAAGATGCTGATGCAACAACTGGTTCTGACAATTGTTTAAAATTTGTTCTCTCATCATCAAATTGTACAATCCTTTGTAATCAGTAACCTTGCTGCCCAGCAACCAGCCCTCAAAAGCCTTAGTGGCACAATCGACAAAATCAGACCAGTCTTGAGCCTGCGTTTTCTGGGTATCCCTGAACAGCACCCTGTACTGCTCAGTGGTTAGGCCGAACCCTTCAACGAGTGTATTCTTCAAGACTTGGTAATTGTTAGCGTCCTCTACCCTTGTGGTGAGGAGCTTGTCTCTTCCTTTACCTTCAAAGGAGAGCCACAAGATAGCTGCCCACTGACTCTGGGGAACACCTTGCACAGTGCAGGCCCTCTCCAAAGCAGTAATCCATTTGTGGATGTCGTCCCCTTGTTTAAAGGGGGGCACTATCTTCTCAAGGTGTTTCGTATCGAAACTCTTTTCCCTATTACTAGGTATATTGCTGCCACCAGTGGGGACTGCCCCACTTAACTGTTGCTCTCTAGCAAAAGCAAGCTTTTCCTTGGCCAGGGCAAGTTCTTCCCTTTCGATCCGCAGATTAGCTGCCCTTTCCTTCGCTTCGTACACTCTCCTCTGAGGGGACGTCATCCCTCTTTGAGAAGAGTTGTGAGAGCCGTTGGTATGAAGGGATCTGCCAGAGCCTTTTGATAGAGATCTGGCTCGTCCATTCCCCATGTTAAGCGGAACCGACAGTAGCGCCGGGGTTCCCCCAGTACCACTATCGTGTCTGCTTAAGTTGGACCGTGTTAGTCTGACGACTTCTACCTGTCCCTTATCTGCCTCGTCCCCTGAGAGATCCTCATCCTCATCCTCCTCCACATCCTCGTTCTCGGTTGCGAGGTGAATGAGGTCAGGATCGTCCCGGGTTCCCTCGAGGGGAGGCATGTCTCCTTCTGGATTAGAAGAGCTACGAAGTTTCTCAGCTCTCCTGGCATCATAAGTCTCCAAGAGACCAATCAGAAAGGACGTTGTGGGGTTAGACCCCTGCTGAATCTTCCGGGAGTGACACAATCGTCTTAACTCCTTGAAGCTCAGCACAGTATATCCTGAAGGGATGACCTGTGGAGGGTCAACTGACACAAGGGGAGACTCAGAGTTTCCTCCTTGGCCCGACATACTGTTTCTAGTGTGGTGTAAGTGATGCACCTACCTACACTATGTGTTTTCCTACTGATCCCTTGCTAAGAGTTGTAGCCAAGGTGTGCTAAGCCTTGAGGAGCTACAACAGCTGGTTCAGTAGAACTCAGAGTATTCTAAGCTTTAGTTATATGTGCTAACAGTACTTGTGCGATCTTTCAACAAGATATTCTTAGGATACGTGTGGTAAAACAACAGCAAGCTCAAATCCCAACCGCTGCTCACCAATGTGAGAAGTTGGCCCGATATGCAACGTTCGCTATTCTAGCGACCGCTATGTATCGTTCCAACGACCCTTATGGTGTTTGGTTGTAAGTCAACCTATAGACCAGCTATCCTAGTAGCGTGGATACGAGCAGTCTAAGGCTAAAGACTCGAGAGGGCGCGTTAAGCCAGCTGTTTACCACACATGTACCCCTTGAACACCCAGTGAAAGGACACCACACAAGTGTTATGAAAATAAACAATATATTTATTAAGAATCACAACAGCCCTGTACTCTTTATGAGGACAGGGTACTAAGCACAAACCAAATCTCTTTAGCAGATACTTCAAGTGCACAGTTTAAAACAAGTGTCCGGGGACACGGAAAGGTTAAGGCAAGTCGGAAGCGAGGGACTCGGGACCCTAGAGTAAGGAGGCTATGCAGGCACTGAAATGCCGAGTTACCTAGCCACGAGGGCTGCGGCTGCAAGTCTTACAGGCGTCGGGGTCTTCGCTGACGAGCCAGGAGCCGGAAGAAAAAGGAGTTGCTGGCCGGCGACCAGTGATGAATAGTTCGTAGGGATCCAAGCCTGGATCGGAGATTGATGAAACCTGAAAGCAGAGGGGACCAAGTTCGTACTACTAGCCAGTAGTCAGAGGGTACCAGGAAGGCACCAGTTGGCCGTCACCTCGACCAGGTGAGTGGGCGACGCTAGGCTCTGCAGTCTCACGGACCAGGAGGCGTTGTCGGCGACCACGGTGGAGGTGCGAGCTGTCCCACGACGGATGTCGCTGTCGGCGTCTTGAGTGGACCAGGAGGGTCCGGGGTGCTTCTCAAAAAGATGGAAGCAAGGGCCAGTCTGGAGCAACCAGACCGGTAGTGTTGATTCTCGGATGTCGTCACAGAAGGGCACGAGCCAGCGGCAAGTGACCAGACAACGTGCTGAGCAGCGAGCAGAAGGGCCCCACGCAGATCGTGGAGATGCTGGGAGACTGCACTTCGGTGCTGGAGCGGCTCAGGGTCGGGGCTTCTCGGACCCCAGAGCACTCACCAGAGAGTTACCTCGATGGTCGTGCTGGTTTTTAAGAGCGTGCAGGTTCTGATGATGGCCGGTCCCTCGAGGTCTCGTCGCACCCACAGATCACAGCTGAGCTGATGACGTGGGTAGAGGTCAGAGGTGCCAGGGAAGCCGGTTTCTCGTCGAGCTGGGCCGTCGGATTCCTTGAGGAAGGACTTACAGCAAACCGCAGAGTTCTTAGATGGTGCCCGCTGATGCAGGGTGACTACTCCTTAGTCACAAGGGAGAAATCTTGAGAAGAGTCTTGAAGTCCTTTCGTAGAAAGTATTCTTGATTCAAAGATGATCTAATTTGGAAGGGCCCCCGCTCCGGCCTTTATCCTAAAGAAAGGGGTGGGTACATGACTAGGTCCTGCCCTAAGGGTGGGACCAGGAAGGGGGGTAGTTACACCCCTCTCCCCTGCCGGACTTTCCCCAGGCCAGGGCTGTCGCCCCTGGAACTGGTTCTAACCGGCAGATGCGTAGTGAGCACCGGGGTGCCACTCCGCAGTCACCTTCTCGCAAAAGCCCTACCTACCCAGAATACACAAACCCTGTCTGGGACGGTGCGAACACCGCCCTCGACAGGAAACCCTTTGTCCAAGTGCTCCTCGCTGGAAGGACTCCCAGCAGCAGGAGGTCAGACTCGTGTCTGTGGTGGCAGCATCCATTTTGTGGAGCTGAGGCTTTCGTTAACTTTAACCGGGGTTCACAGTTACGTACATGTCGTGTCCCTCTAGAAGGGCGGAATGCTAACCTCGTCGCCAGAGTTGGTGAGAGGGCAGCATCCCGATTCGTATGACACCTTACTCGACATGTCTTGATAACGCGACACCGAAGTTACCGATATGGTACGCGTTATCATGGAACAGCCATTGGGTCTTGATTCCGCAAGCTGCAACCGGGCTCGGCTCGGGCCTGAGCTTAGTTCACACGAGCCCATGCACTCTGCCTTCAGGATTGTCAAGGCCTGCCATAGGAGTGACTGATAGGAACTCGGGTGTCCATTTGGGGGTTAGATATAGGGCTACTATATCTAAAGCAAAGGGTGATTACACGACTTCGCCCCAGCTGTCATGCAGCCAGTTGTGTCAAATTTAGGAGGCCAGCCAGGGGTGGCATAATACATGCTGCAGCCCCTGGCGGCCCTGGGTGCACCTATGCCCTGAGTTACAGGGTCTGATAAGGTGGCCCAGTACCAATTGGTAAATGCACCTAGGGTACATCTCGTAATTTAGAAAGAGAACAGCCAGGCTGTGGGTCTGATTGGCAGGCCCACAGCCAGAGAAAGTCGTAAACCAGTGAAACAAAAGCAAAAAATCTGGGTGATCATAGGATTGCAGACCCTACTCTCCTACAAGTGCTCTGTATCAAAATCTGCAACGCTTTGGCCATAAAGCAACCTCCTCGCAGCTTGTGAGTTCACTCTACCATGGACAAGACTATGACCACCGTGTTAGCTTGCGGAGTTCCTGTCTTGGATAGTGTCAGGCAGCAGTGTCGGCTTCCTTGCACACATTTAGGAAGCTCTTCTGCCTGAACACTCAGGCCTGGTGTGCTGGTCCTTTGCTTGTTCGATCTTATAGAAATTTTTAGTCTAATCCACATCACCGCTCCACCACCGGGGAGGCATTGCTTGGGTATCTATTCTACGGAACGGAATCTGCGGCTAGAAGTCTAGGAATCTGCACACTGATTACATAATTTCGCTTTTGGAACTCTGCATCTGGGGGCGTGGGGACTATCGCAAGCAACTGATGGTGCCACCTACTGGTGTGCAGAGTAACTGCAGAAAGGTTTCTAGATCCAGACAATCTGATTCCTGGGGAATATTTAAAAGGTGAGGAATTTGACGTTAGACAACGTCCCCACCATAAAGAGTGTTTCTATAAGTAAGTAACTTGTTAATCTAAGCATTCTATAGTCGTTATCCCTTTCCTTATTAAAAATGTTGCCAATCTGTGGCTACTTGAAGCATCCGCCTCACTGCTTGCAAAGATACCTTATTTGTTCAGTCATAAAAAGTTGGATATCACTGGCAGTCAGAAATCTGTGGTACAGTATCTACAAATGTAAAACAAGATCATTGCTTAAGAGGTCATTCTATATATAACGTGACTTGCATTTTTATTTCAGCCTCCAACTGCAGCATCATGAAACCATCCATGAAACCGCTACCTATGGCTCTGTAAGGCCATATCGAGAGAGCCCTCTGCTGGCCAGAGCGAGGAGGACAGAGAGCTTTCACAGTTACAAAGAATTCCAGACTTTTAACCTGGGCAAGCACTTGATTGAGCCCAGCCTTCCTGAAAACAGCAGCTTCCTGCCATTGCAAGATGAAGTGAGGGTACCCGGACAGGAGGAGAGTACATCTCATAGAAAGATGTCTGCTGTTGAAGTGAGGGCCAACAGGAACTCCAATGGAGGGTCTGAATCTCAAAAGACACCCGAGAACATGCTTGATGTGAGGAAAAAGGGCTCAGAGGAGGAGAGTGAGCCAGGAAGAACAGACACTAGAAAGAAAAGCGGATTTGAAGGCGCTTTCCTACTGAGAAAAAAAGTGGTTCCCGTACCGCATTTGGCTGCCTCGCCTACACCAAGTGCTCCTGAAGCGGGGAACGAGTCACGTGGTACAGCATCCCCATCACCGACAAAGTCGAGCACATCTCCAAGGCACAAGAAAAGCGACTCGTCCAGCCAGGACTACAGCTTGTGACTATAACGGTTTTCGAAAATGCATGCAATGATTTCGTCATCCAGCACTTAGTGGGGAACAAAAAGACGGGCGCGAACTGGAATTTTAAATGCTATTCTTGAGAATTTCATTGATATTTCAATAAGGATGTTTTTAATCCTCTTATGGAACGTATAAACTCAAACCCTTAAAGTATGTTTGTTACTAAGAGCTGGACTTTACCAGTGCTGTGCACCTGACATCAAACTTTTTGCTGTGTGGCATGCTTGTTATGCTAGGCGCAAGTGTGGTCAGGACACCTGTGTGTACAAGATAAATTATTGTTTCCCCATTCGTAAATTATTGTAAAATACCTGTCTTTCCTTAACAGTATATGCAACTGCAAACCCATTCCTTCACACAGAAGACAGATCAGAATGGTTAACTCAAATCTTTTTAAAGGCAGATCCTGTTTCTGCGAGAGTTTACTTTTCCTGATGACTATCTATAATTTTTTAATATTATTGAATTCAAATATCTTAATTTTATATGCTACAATTTTCCAAAAAGATTTTCCAAACGACTAGTTGCTGTTGCCTCCAGATCCAGCAAAACATATTTTTTAAAACGTGCGTTCTTCTAATGTTAAAGTATAAATGAGAATTTATTTAAGAAAATATATAGACAGATATATAGATATGTTTGTTTTCATCGTCGTGAATGGTTTTACGATTGTTTAAAAGTTAAATATTTAAGAATTTTAAAAAATCATGCACAAAGTATGGCAAGCATGGGATTGAGATTTTGCCATAAGAAAATATTTAACTTCGAGAAAGCTGCTATTTCAGAAAAAGGCATATGGTTAAAAAATTACGTGAAATATTTTTGTTTGTAAAACATAAAACTGTAACATTGGATAGCATGCGACTCCCCACTACAAACTTTCATTTGTAATAGTTGGAAACAAATTACAATGTCTGCAGTTTTTATCGGTTTAACAGTGGTTTTGTATTTAAACGTTTAATCAAGCACCAAATGAAATAATTCTATGAATCTATGTTTACACCTTTTAAAGGACCAGAACATAAAAAATAAATGCTGCATTTTTAATGAACTACTTACTCTGTTTGCCTTTCACGAACTACCCCATCAAATGTTTTTCCTTAATCCATACCTTTCATGCTGTGCAGCAAATGTGGGCCACTGGTTAGTAGTCTTGCTGGTAAAATAAAAGCACAAACTATCACTTGCGCCATAGCTCTACACAGCCTGTGCTCAAAGAATCAGAAACCTCATTAGCTCTGCCTGCTCCAAAAAGTCGAAGTAATTTTCAAATTGCTGGGTCTTCCCACAAATTTCCTCATTTGACAAATCTCACCAGACAGGATATGGGACTGTTAGGCAGTACCCTACCTTGTATCCAGGTGGCGTAAAAGCTGTTTTTGCTGAAACAACCTCTCCAGAAATAATGTTGCAACTCCAAAATGGTGCTGTACAATCCAGTGTTATCAGGTTTTTTTCCTGCATGCCACAGATACTAATATATATTGGGGTATTTTTGATGTATTTTTCTGAATTACGGTTTCAAATCCTCTGATCCTTGTAAAAGGCCCTTATGTGTGACAAACGATTATGCTACCAACGTATGGGTGTTTGGGTCTAGACCGTGATACAGAGGGTTGTGGCCTCTCAGCCCAGATGCAACCTGAGGCCAAGAGTGAGAGGGATCTAAGGTTTTTCTAGCTCTAACCAGCTTGAGGGAAATTCTATTTCCACGGTATTGAATCTTAGATTCACATGCTTGCATTATGCCGTCATCGAGCTGGGAATCCTATGGTATTATCATAATAGTATTGCTATTTTAAACATAGGCCATAAGCTGAAAACACAGCTGCTAGGCAACCTGGTCACATCATTTTAAAAGAACCAAACTCCAGCCAATCAAAGGCAAACAAACTGAGGACCAAACCCAGAGAGGCCACCATCCATTAGAATTCTAACGCACGTGGGCCCAGATTTGCAAACATTTTGCTCTGGCTTTGCATCAAAAAAGTGGTGGACATCTGCATAAAACGTGTTTTGTTTGATTTTTGTGCCAGAGAGTTACCTAAAAGTAATGGAAACCGCAGCTTTGCATTCCTATGCACACGGGAGGCATTACATAGGTGATACATGGGCGTTTCTGTGCTACCACCCATGCTTTTAGACACAAAACACTATCAGATAACAATAGCAGACAGGGTTTTGCACCAAAAAATAACACCAATTCAAAGCAGGCATTAGAAAGAGAATTAGCTTTATTTCTCCTTTTTTTCCGACTTTCCATGTGTGCTGCACTGTACAGCACACTTACAAGGTAAGAAACTTTTTAAGTAAGTCTAAGCATTGCATTTTTGTACATAAGGGGACCATACCAGTACAAAACCCATGCCAGACTCACACAGACACTCTTGCACTGTGGTACAAGAGTGTGTGCGTGGGCACTAGGGAGAAGGGAGGAGAGTGCCAGATTTCTGCAGACCTGGCGCTGTCCTCTCTCCCTCTCACACAATGCAACGCATCAACTTTAGGTGCTGCGATGCTGGGAATCTTTATAAATCTGACCCATCTTGTGTGAAAGGAGTTCCCTTTAGCTTGGCTCAGAAAAGTTGATATTCAGAATACTTTCAGACTTATGAGATGGGATTTGTAGAGGATTTCAAACCCCTTAACATCCTAGAATACTTCAGAATGTCTGATTCCACCAAAACCAGCTTTTTTAGACTTCGTGGCTTTTGCAGAAAAAAGAGACTTCTAGCTGCAGATTTCTTGTCTTAGAATATTCCTCAGGCATCAGACTGGATCCAGAAACCTTTTCAGCAGTACCTCTGCCTGCTGGTAGGTGGTATCATTTGGCTCTGAGTTGGCATCATCTACTTTTGGAGTGACGTGCGTGGTGCCTATAATGGCTCCATGCTGTTCGCCGTAGCCTGTTTCAGCGGCATCTTTCTCAGCGCCACACGGCACCACACGGCTGTCTGAACCCATAATCATACCCAACTCTGATATGGAGCCAGCTTGGCGTAGACCCTGGCGCCAGCCAGAACTCTACCTTTTGAGTCGCATCCAGTGCCTCCTTTTTCAACAGGCCTCGAGAGGAGTATGATTATGAAGCATCTGAGGATTCTTATGGTTACATCAACCCCCTTGATGAGGCAGCAACTAACTAGTACGAGGAACTGGTGAATGCCAGTGGTCTGGAAATATCCAAAACACTGGCCTGGTCTTTCCTGTTAGTATGGCTACAGAGGAAGGGGCTTTATTTGCTATTGTGGTGAGAAGGGTGGCTAAGGTCCTGGACCTTACACTGCCCTCAATGGCAGTTAAGATGAATGTCTTGACAGAGTAAGTCACCAGGAGTCACCACCTCATGGCCTCTACTCCCTTTTAACAAACCCTCACTGATGCCCTGCTCAGGACCTGGGACAAGTCGTGCACAAGGGTGCCTCTCCACAATACAATTGGCCGCCTACATCACCCTAATATTCAGACTCAATATTCTTCACACAGCACTCCACCCCTGAGAGTCGGGTTGTCCATATCTCCACCTCCAAGGTCTACTGTGGCGCATTCCCTTGCACATCACAGAATAGGTAATGCAAGAGGCTGGACACTTTTAGCAAGAGTATATTCTCTTTCACCAGCCTTGCATGCAGTCGGTGAACATCACATGCCTTTTGGGCTGATGCATCCACATAGCTTGTGTTAGGCCGGGCACCATTGGCGTAGGTCTCCCTTCCATTTGTTCGCTATGCCTCCTCTGTTGTTGACATGTTTTTGCTGGTTTTTCCACTTTGGGCACTTTGCCACTGCTAATCAGTGCCAAAGTGCAGGTGCTCCCTATGATAAATTGATGTATGGATTAAGGACTTCATGATTGGCTTATTTGATTTACTGTCAGACCCTAGTACAGTGCACCGCGCATGTTGGGCATGTAAGTCAAATACTGCTGGTGGGCTTGCAGCACTGGTTGTGCCACCCACTGGAGCAGCGCGGAAAGTGTGACTCTGGCCTGCCATTGCAGAGCCTGTGTGTAGTCTGGTACTGCCATGTCGACTTGGTAAATGCCCCCCTTACCAGTCCCCAAACCTTCCCTTTGCAGCATGTTAGTCACCGCTGAAGTAGGCCTGCGAGCAGGGTGCCTTGTTTTACACTATTGCAAGGCTACCAGAATGGGCAGTTTGATTATAACAACGTATAATCCTAACTGACCCAGGGAACATGGTAGAAAGACGAATTTAGTATGCCTGAACTCAGAGTGATAAAATGCATCTTTTAGTGAATTTGGTTTTAACATTCTGTGTTTGAAAACACCACTTTTAGAAACTAGATATTTTCTTGGCTAACCATCCAGCCTGCCTCTGCTAGCTTGTGTATTGTGAGTCTGGTTTGTAAGTGACAGGGGCAGGGGGACTCCAGGAGGCAGGGTTAGTCAGCCCATCTGCAGGTAGAGTGGTAGGATGAGTAGCACCTGGGTCTGAATAGGGTTTGGGCCTGCCTTCTGCAATGCTGGCTCCACCTCCTGTGGTGGGTTTGAGGACCCTGGCTCACCCTGACAAAGGAAAGGAGGAGTCCTGTAAACAAAGTGCTCCAGGACTTCACAGAGCTGGTTTGGACTAGGCACAGACACTCTCTGCATTCAGAGAACAAAGAGAATAGTAGTATAAATAGTGAGGCCCAGGCCCCAGGACTTTAGATCACATCTAGGAATCAAGACAACCCTTTGCTGAGGAGAAGGACCTTGGAACTGAAGGAGGAAACTACCTCTATGCTGCGTGCTGTTGGGGTTGGCCTGCAGTGGTTGCTTCATTGCCAACGGAAGAAGAAGAGGACTGAGTGTGTTTTTCATCATCTTGAGAAAGATCTCCAAGGGCTTGAACTTGAGCTTGCCTCCTGCCTGAAGTCTCAGGGATACAAGTCTTCACCCCTTCTGCTTGCCTGAATCTAGAACTGTGGTTTTACCTGCTGCAGAAGGAAATCGCAACACCGACACTGGCGAGTGATGCCGTCTTCTGCACCGATGCCATGAGCAAAGCTCCGACTTGCACCGTAGATCGGACGCCTAGCCACATCGACGCCAGGGAGCGACGACGTAACCTGCCCGAAGCCAGGAGCTCTGGTCTTACTTGTGCCATGGTCCTGACGCCTGCTGCTAGGCCGCATCGACTCCGAAGCTGACATCGACATCGCAGAGCCGATCCTCGAAGTGGGTGATCAAAAATCCATTGGCAGCACGACATCGTAAGGAACCATGGTTTGGGCGCCATCGTGACGTCACCTCCCTGACGCAGTAAGGAACCGTTGTCTCTCCTCCCTTGCGCTGCAGTATGGAACCAAGTCTACACCGCCCCTGGGGTGGTAAGGAACGCTGCGCCAACCAAGCCGCACCACCCCGACGCCGTGAGCTGTCTTTCTTTTTCAAGGTACTGTTCTTTGGGGGTCTGTATGATTCCGGGTCCGACGCTGCACACCTCGAGGGCCACTGATTTTAATTGAATAACCTATTTTTGAACATATCTTGAGTACAGTATTGTGGATTTTTGTTGTTTGAGTCTTGTGTTAAGTCTATATAAAAATACTTATTTTTATAACACAACCTGTGGGGTGTCCATCTGTAGTGTTATCACTTTATTACTGTATGTGTTCACAGATGCTTAACACACTGCCTCTGAGATAAGCCTGTCTGCTCGTGCCAAGCTACCAGGAGGGTGATCAGGGGTTATTTAAGTAGTGTATCCCCCTTCCCTGACTAGAAGCAAGGGCCCCTATTTGGACAACGGTGTATACCATTGCCAACTAGAGACCACCCGTTCTAACAGCTTGCAATTCGGTTGTGCAACTAATGGCCATAGTTTCGGAGGAGGTCCGAGCCACAATGTTACAGGCTAATGCTGATGGCAGAGATACAGCAAAGTGTATCATTCGCTGCAGACTAGATACGACTCGCTAGGCAGAACGATTTGTCAGTGGCACTGGCTGAGATCTACTGGCTTTTTGGGGGATGTCCAGGCTTCCCTTATAGAAATGACCTTAGAGTGACCTCTATCGGAGACAAGGCAGATTCAGTGCTGGAGAGCTTTATGGACAGCCGAGCCATGGCCACGTCTTTGGGCCAATCCATGACCCCAAACCAAACTCATTCTGCGTTTTGCCCCTTCTGTGGCTACGGTAGGGGCTACGAACCACATCCATTCCTTCTCAGTCAACAAGACCAACTGATGCCCCTGTACTGCCTTGGACATGGTCCACACATGCCTCTTGAGACACACAGCCTGAGGTCCACTTGTCTGCAACCCCCCTTGGAAGCCTGTAGCCTCAAAACCAATTATTTTGCCATCGTACTATCATGGGCACCCAGTTGAAGGCAGGATCCAATAGCACCTGCTCTGCTGGGCGTCCGAAGCAGCACTCAAGTGAGCACTACAAATTGTTTAGCAGGGTTATTCCATCCTTTTGCTAGAAATCCCGCCACCCATGCCTCCATTCCCATGCTACCATTCCCAAAGCGGCCGAACTAGGGCAACCTCTCCCTGGTCCCTCAGAAAGTTCAGGCTCCTTGGGCCAAAGAAGCCATCAAGGGGGTGCCAACATCAGAAGTAGGGCATGGTTTCAATGCCACTACTTTCTAGTGCCAAGGAAGGAAAACAGCCTCTGCACTATTTTAGACATGTGCCCTCTCAATTTCTTCCTGAAGAAGGAGAAATTGAAAATGTTCATGTTAGCTCAGGTTCTGTCTGCCCAAATCCTGCAGACTGGATAGTAACGTTGTACTTACAGGCCGCCTACGTCCACATTCCCATCTTACCTGCCCGCAGACTCTATCTGTGGTTCACAGTGATCCACAATCATCAGCAGTTTGCTGTGCTCCATTTCGGCTTCTCCAGTGCCCTTGGGGTGTTCACCAAGGTGAATGTGGTGGTTACAGCTCACATGCCGGGTTCCCAATCTTCCACTACCTTGACGATTAGCTGTTAAAGGCAGGCCCGCCCAAGGCAGTCATCTCCCACCTCCATGCTATGATGGACCTTCCGCATTCGCTGGCGTTTACTATAAACTTGACAGTCTGAATCACCTCACCCAGACTGTGGACCAAGGAGTAGCCCTAGGAAGACCCCTGTCGACTGCGCAGCATCTTCAGCATCCTTGAGCATCTTCAGCATTCTTTATCCCTTACATTAGGATCACTCCATAGAAGTCAATGGCAACCCACTTATACTGGAACTGTATTGATTTAACTGTTTTGTTGGAACATGCTGGCCCCCTTCACTGGCACCTTATTGGAATTGGTTGGTCAAATAACTCCAAGTAATCCGTATACCAACTTGTGAAGGTTTCTACGTGTCAAATTTGTGAAAGTTCCGAATGCTTGTTCTCAGTTAAGTGAAAGGTGCTGATTTACTGTTTCTTGTCAAATCCATATCTCCGGAACCCTTTGGGGGATCTTTTTATTTTTAATGTCCTTAAATTCATAAAAATATAATCAATTTTTATAAATTGGTGTCAGATTTTTCAGGCTGTTCCAGACTGTTCAGAGCCACTGCTACTGAAAGTAGAGCTAAGGTTTAACAGCCAATACCTGACTGGTCATAAGGGGGATGGTAGTGTATTACACAATGAGGTCACACAACTACATCATATAATACATTGGTGGCTAGCTGTGGGATCCAGAACTTCTGTTTAGTAGTACCATGCAATTGGTAGAGGTGGAATCTAATGAGATGCCCAATGTGACACTTGAAAAGTTATTCTTATTTTTTCCAACCAGCAGTCAAGTTCCAAAATCTTCAGAGACACTTTTGTCAAAGAGTCGCTGAAAACGTTTAAAAAAATGGTGACAAAATATTCCAAAAGTCTTGAAAGTTTTTGGGGGGAACTCACCTTAAGCAAGGAAAACATGGAACTCGGCATGGCCCATCTGTTCACCTTCAGAAGAGATGAGCTGCGGGGGCTGTGTAGGGACAGAAGGATCCACGTGGGAAACAAGGTAAGGAAAGGTGACCTAATAAAGTCCCTCAAGGTTTGGGAAGAAGACCACAGAGCTCTACATTTGTTGTGAAAGGAGATACAGAAAGGGAGTGGGGAATATGAAGAAAAGGGGAAGGAGATATCAGGACTTTCATTGAAGGAGAAGGAAGGTTTATGTCCTTGCCCCCAAGCTAATATCCGTATGTCCCATGCAGGAGGTGCATCGTGGGCATCGAGCTCCCCAATTCCGACACAGCCTGCATTAGGCGCACATACAACAGTCCAGCCCCGCTCTGTTCACACACACAAGGGGAAATGAGGCTCGATAAGGGAAGGGCCATACCAGGCATGGCATTGGGCGCAATGAGAGAGGAGAGTCACAACTCACTGCCTGACCCCACCTCCCCAGGTCCCTCAGAGCAGATTTGCAACTCGCACACAAGGGCATCCCACTCTTGGCCATGGGGACATTTTGTAAATCTCTAGCCTCTACTCTACTCAGCGCTATGGACCCTGCCCTGTTCCATTGCCGCATACCAGTAGGACATGCTCGGGAGGGGGGCGTTCTTTCAATTCATGGCAATTGCGTGCTCAGTTATAATTAGGACTAACAGCCTGATTCATGAAAACCGGATTCTGCGATTCTCAATTAGCGATTAACTCCGAATCGCAATTGAGAAATCGCAGAATGGTATTCATGATGTTTTGCGATTAAAAAAAAGCGATTCGCACGCGGCCGCAAAAACCATTTGCGATTATCGAAAATCGCAGAAAAATCGCTATTTCCGGCTACATCCGTGTCGGATTTGCAATATCGCAAATAGCGATATCGCTAATTGCGAGATCGCAAAAAGCGAGATCGCAAAATCGCGAGATCGGGAAAACGGGAAGTTGCATTTCGAGCACAGTGATGACATCACAACCAGGAAGCAGCCAGTTCCCACCCCCATTCACCACAGTGAGGCAGACCTCGAGGCAGCCACAGAGACAGCTCCTGCAATTCACCTTGGATTACCACTTTCCAACTACACTGCAGCTATGTCTGAGGAGGCAGTACCTGGGCCCAGCAACACCACAGGGTGCAAGAGAAAGCTAAAGTTCTCCGAGCAGGAGTTGGAGCACTTAATTGAAGGGGTGGTGGAGAACCACTCCAAACTGTTCGGGAAGGACTCAAGGAGGGTGCCCGAGCAGGAGAAGCGCAGGATCTGGGTGGGCATAGAGGCCGCTGTGAACTCTGTGGGTGTGGCCGACAGGTCACTCGATGAACTTAAGAAACGTTGGTACGACCTCCGAGGTTGTGCCAAAGAGAAGGTAGCTGAGAGGCTTGGAGAGTCCCTGGGCACTGGAGGGGGAGGACCTACAGTCCCTCCAAACACCCCGATGGAGGATCGAGTAGAAGACACGCTGGAGGCTGAGGCGCGCATCGGAGCTACCCGTTTGGACTCATCCCGCCCCACCCAAGAGATCCAAGGTAAGTGGCATGCGACTGCGACCCTGTCCCCTATGAATGGCCATGACCATATAGCCTCCCATAATGTTCCATAGTCATGCCATCGGTGCACATCAGGTAATGCCCTAAAGCATTGTGGGACATGTAGTGTGGCCACAATGTAGAAGTACCCCAATGCAGCCAGACAGGTTCAAAAGTACGCAAAGCCATAGGCAGGCAGGGAATGTCACCCAGCATTCATGTAGCAACTGCACGTGTGACAGATACAGGCAACTAATGAACGTCCACTTCCCCTCACAGGTGGCGCAGACAGCAGCGACAGCGAGAGGCTGCAAATAGATGAGGAAGCACAGGATGACGAGGAGGTGCCGTTACATACACAGCCTCCTGCGTCTGCCGCAGCAACAACCCCTGCAGCCAGGTCCACCACCAGTGTGCCTCCAGCCCCTGCCGCAGCAACAACCCCTGCAGCCAGGTCCACCACCAGTGTGCCTCAAGCCCCTGCCGCAGCAACAACCCCTGCAGCCAGGGCCACCACCAGTGTGCCTCAAGCCCCTACCGCAGCAACAACCCCTGCAGCCAGGTCCACCAACAGTGTGCCTCCAGCCCCTGCCGCACCAGCAATGCCTAGCTTGACTCCACCATCCGCTGGAGCATCAACATCAGGTCCCGCGACAGCGGCGACACAGCGGCCACCCACTGTGTCAGGCCAGCAGAGCAGGCGTGGCAGGTCTCGCCTGCAGACCAATGTTCCCAGCACCAGGAGGGGGAATGGACAGCCGCTGCCGAGCATGAGTGTTGAACGTCGCATGCTCAGGATTCACCAGCTGCAGGCACGCCGGCAAGGGGCCATACAGCTTCAGCTTTACAACATTGGCCGCAATGTGGCAGGTGTGGGGGACCGGATGGACCGCATGACGGCAGCCATGGCAGGTGTGGGGGGGGATGGCACGCATGACTTCAGCCATGGAGGCCAACACAGCTGCAATGATTTCGCAGCGCAACACAGCCCGCCGCCGCCACTGTCAGCTACTGACCCGGCTGACGGCTTACACCCGGTCAAACTATGTTGTTGGCAATGCCACCTCGCAGCTATCGCGCCGGTCCCTGGCGCAGCAGCAGCAGCTCATTCAGTGCTGCGAGGATGTGGCCAGGGTACTTGAGCACCTGACCACTGCCGTGACCGCACTTCACCCTGCTCTACCTGCCACTGTCGGGGGTGAGGATGCCAGTGAGGGGACATCAAGTGTGAGCAGCCACTCTGCCTCACACGTAGGGGCGCTGAGACGCAGCACCAGGCCCACTGCAGGGACACGTGCGGAGGCTGAGGTGGAGCCAGAGAGGCGCGCGGGTGCTTCGCGCCGGAGGCGCACCTGACTGAAAAGTACTTGTTCAGGCACAGGCTGAACATAAGCCTGCCCTGTGTATTGGATGCAGCAGTATGCTGAAATACTGTTAGCATTTGAAGGATGGCAACTGGAACCTTTTTTGTGATTCAAACAATAATATTTATTTAGCATCCCACATTGGCGTTGTGTCATTATTAAATTTTGCATGCAATTGTGATTTGTTGGGTGAGGGGAGAGGGTGCACTAGAAACTGTTCATTGTGATGTGGTTGCGACGTCTGTGGCCTTCAGCTGGGTTCTCCCCGCGTGCATGGCGCACATGTGCAGGTGGCCGGTCGTCCCCTTCCGATTCACTGCCAGAGATGTCGACAGGTATCCGGCGCTTGGTATCAATGTTGTGTAGTATAGCACACACAGCCACAATGCGGCAGCAAACTTCAGGACTGTAGTACATGGCCCCTCCTGTCTTGTGAAGTATGCAGAATCTGCTCTTCAGTAGCCCAAAAGTTCTCTCAATGCAATTCCTTGTGCGTATGTGTGCTACGTTGTAACGCTGTTGCTGTGGTGTAGCAGGGTTGAGGTATGGGGTGAGGAGGCATTCACGCAGGGCGTAGCCACTGTCACCTGAATGAGAGGAGCAGAGGGTGAGTGCCTGTGCAGCGCAGCTACTTCATCGCAGTGTGACATTGTGGGCAAAGTGTACTTACCAAGTAGGTGTCCTTCCCCGAAGTCTCCCCTGGCCAGTCGTGTGTGGAGGCCGCTGTGCCGGAATATGAATGAGTCATGTGTACTCCCCGGGTACTGTGCCACTATGTCTGTGATGTATGTCTTTGCATTGCAGACCATCTGGATGTTGAGGGAGTGGTAGGACTTGCGATGGCAGTACATGTACTCCGTTGCAGCTGGTGGGCAGATGTGGATGTGGGTACAGTCAATGCATCCTATCACGTGTGGGAAATGCGCAACATTGTAGAATTGAAGCTTGGTCTCATCCAATTCCTGTTGGCTTGTTGGAAATTTGATGTGGTGGTGTAGCTGGGTCAGCATTGCGTCAAGGAAACTCCCTAGGCAGCGGGACATGGTGGGCTGGGATATCCCCCCAGCAGCCGCAACTATCCCCTGGAAGTTCCCGGAGGCCAGGAGGTGCAGGCTACACAATACCTGGACATGTGTTGGCACAGCATTGGTCCGCCTTGTTGGGTGCTGCATCAGGGGGTCAAGGTCCTGAATTAGCTTGATGATCATTGCCCCATTCAGGCGGTACTTTGCATAAATTTGCTCTCTGGTTTGGCCCAGCAGGGTGACCCGCTGGCGGAAGATCCTGGCCTGGATTCTGCATCTCCTCCGTGCTGCTCGCTGTAGCCTTCGCCGCCTGACCACCATGTACATTCCTGGCATTGTGACGCTCCTTATGCTGATGCTGCTTCTCCTTAAGTGTGTTTGGTCAGGCCAGCACCAGTTGCTGATAGGCCAACGGTTTTTCAAATTTTTTTTACTATGGGTTTGATGGTTACCACCTGCTTTGGGTTGTCCTTAAATTGCGCCTCGCAAAATGCGATTTTGGGTTTTTTCGCTAATTGCGATTTTTCATGAATCCCGATTGCGAGGAATTTGCGAATTCGCTATTATTTTCGCCGAATCCGTGATTTCTCGCTATTTCCGATTCGCAAATGGTCTACTGCCAGGATTCTGCGAATATTTTAGCGATTTCGCAATTCTGTGTTTTTTATGGTGAATTCCGATTATGGGAATTGCGCCCACAATAGCATTTTCGCAGCTATTGCGAGCTCAATTTAGCTTCATGAATCAGGCTGTATGTCTATGAACCGGGTTGTTGCGCCTCTCCACTGTTTCCCCATCGGTAAATTCCTAGCAATCCCGCCCACAGTGCTTGTGCCTCTGAGCAATTCCAGAACGTGTGTGCCATATCCGCATTGCTAGAATCACATATAGGTCACACAGACACGCTTTAATGCATTTGGTGCAGTCGCTTGGGGGTAATATAGGCCCCGTGCAAGATGTTGTGTGGAAAATATTGAACATTCGCATTGCAGGAATGCTTACGGGGGAGATGAGCAACTTATCCCATTCATTAGGTGTGATCTGTCGGCCGATTTCTCACTCCCAATGCAGTTTCGTGGGCCTCAGCAACTCTTGGGAGTTAGAGGCCATCACGCGTGCAAACCACGTAATGAGGAGCTGGCAGATGCGAATGCCTAGATATCGGGACATGGTTGGTTCCCAACGCACCTCATGAAGTCCTGCCTTCAGAAGTTGTGACGGGCAGATCGGTCTCTGGTAGATGCGAATGCCTAGATATCAGTACATGGTTGGTTCCCTACGCACCTCATGAAGTGCGACGGGCAGATCGGTCTCAGTGGAAAAAGGCAAGAATTGTCCCAGTTCACTCTCAGCCCTGAAGCGTTCTGAAAGTGTTCGAACACTGAGTTAATGCTTTCAAGTCCCGAATGATGTCTTGCATGTAAAGGAGGACATTGTCCATAAGTAGGGAGACTGCATGCAGTTCAGTGCCTATATGTATGCCCCATTCCTCCCCCGAGTGCCTCAGACCCTGGGCCACTGTCCCTGCAAATAGAAGCAGGGGCAACGGACACTCCTGGCACATGCCTTAACTGATTACAAAAGGGGCAGAGATGAGCTGTCCCATTTTAACCCTGGCGTTAGGGCCTGTGTAGAAGAGGCTGATGTGTCGAAGCAGCCTCCTCGGGAGCCCCAGTCGCGTAAGTCCCACAAACATTTTTTCCCAGTCAGTGGTGTCAAATACACACTCTAGGTCTATTACCAAGCAGGTGGCAAAAGGCCAATAGAGTGGAGCCCATTATGTAGCCCTCTATGTAGTCTTTGTATGTTTAGGGTGGTCGATCGACCAGGTATGAAGCCATTTTGGTCTTTATGCACCAACATAGGCATATATTCTATTATCCGACCAGGGATTGCTTTACTAAGTATTTTATAATCTGTGGCAAGCATTGACAAGGGGCGAGAGGATGTCACATCGAGTGGGTCTTTGTAAGGCTTTGGGAGGGATATTATAAGAGACTCGCGAAGTGTCTGCACTAGCTGTCCTCCCTCTAAGGCTGGTGAATCTCCATTAATTTTGTGAACTAGTATACCTTCTTATACTTTAGGGGCAGCTGCAGTTCCTCTCAGGCCATGCAAACAATAGTGGGCAACTCTAGGTCCTCAAGGAAGGCTTTTATGTGCACTGTACGGGCAACAGGAAATGGGTGATGGAGTCCTTATAGCATGTTGTGAATACATATCTCTGGGTGAAGACTGTATTGATTGGGGATTGTTGTATTGCCGTGAAAGGTGTAGGTGGGTTCACACTGCGCAGGAGCCAGGTTCAAGAGCTGGACAGCTTTGCCTCACTCCCCAGACACTACCCAGGAATATCAAGTGGCTGTTCGGTCATCCTCCACGAAAATGTAACACCCCTCACCCCTCTGGCAATTCCGGAGTATGTTGTGCTGTAACACTGTCCATGCCACTTCTTTTTTAAGCGGACATCCTCCCCACCTGTGACGTGTTTCCTGCAGCAGTGCAATATGTGTTTCATGCCGACGCAGATACTGGTGTACCAGATGTCGCTTGCGTGCGGTCCCCATCCCCCGTATGTTCCAGGTGATGACACTAAGGTTCCTCATTCTGTGGATAATAAGCGGTACAAGTGGAGTGCTTGGCGCTCATGCGTTGCCTGTCTCATGCCCTGCGTAACCATAAAATACAAAGGGGCAGATTTACAAGCCCCTTGCACTACCAGTACATCACTTTTTGTGATGCACTGGCAACACATTTCTCTGCCCCATATTTACAAGGACAGGAAAAGCCACAATGCATGACTTTTCCTGTCCTTGTAAAATGGCCCCTTTACTTGCAGCACTTTGTGTGAAAGGGGCATTCTATGGGTGTTGCTGTGGGTGTTCCCACGCAACACCCATGGAACCAGACACATTTCCAGATTTACGAGAAATCGTAAACCTGGAAATGTGCCAGATTGCTACGCCACCCACGAGGAGAATTATTTTAATTTCTCCTAATATTTTTCCTCTTTTAATGCATGCTGCATTCTACAGCACACATTGAAAGAGGAAAATGCCTGTAGTAATTGTTTTTGTGCAGGTAGGGCCACCTTCCCGCAAAAAAAACAATCTCCCCATGACAGAGGCATCTTTGCACCATGGTGCAAGGGTGCCTGCGCCGGCGCGTGGCAGCTGTTTGCGCGCCAGCGCAGGGGAGAGCACAGGAATTTGACATATCATTGTAAATATGTTGCTTTCTTGTGCTCTGAAAGTGCTGCAGAGTGGCACAGACAAAGGGCATGCAGTGCTGCGCTGCGGTACTTTCTTGCAGATCTGCCCCCATGTTTCCAACTCCCCTTCCAGGGTAAGCATGAATAGGTAGTCACCCAAACAAGAAACCACCAGACCCATTACAAGCGGTTCTCCCACCAGTACTCCACACAAGATCTCACAGTTCAGAGGAGATGGCCACCAGCAGATCGAACACCTAGAAGGAGGAAAGTAGTTAGGGAAAGCAGGCAGCCTATAAGTCATCTACACAGTCAGCGTGGTCCGATCCATCATAACATCAACATTTGCTAAGAGTAATCTTAGCCAACAATTGTACCCATAGACAAGAGTTCATCGAAAGTAACAAGGCAGGCAGTATCAGCAACACTGTCAATTGAACAAAAGTAGGCTGTAAGATCTAAGAGTTTGCTGTCTTTGAAGTGACAATGCGCAGAATAAGTGAGGTGGTGCTGCTGGGTGAATCAGGTGATCAAGTGCCTGAGCGTGAGTCATCAGTGAAACCGGTAGACAGGGGGAGCGGCGTTCCATTGTTAGGAGTGACACACCCAACAGCATGGGCTGGTATCACATCTGCTCCAGGGAGGGAGCCCCCTCCATGCGGGATCTCGCCTTACCCTGATCACGCCATCTCAGAGTGTACTGCTTCCTCTCTGTTCCTGTTGGCTGGCTTGGCGTGGACCATTCATATTGTCTCTGTTTTACCCAGTCCCAGGCCTCTGATGGTTCTGTAAAGAAGTAGATTGTTTGATAGGCTTTTAGCTTCGCCGGGTATAGTAGTGAATACTTGAGGCCGACCTCTCTCAAACGTTTTTTAATGCTCAAAAAGGATGCTCTTTTGTGCTGCACCAGCAGGGTATAGTCTGGAAAGATGTAAATGTGGGCATTCTTGTGGTGCAGCGGGCCCACGCCACTGACCACTCTCAGTATTGTCTCTTTGTCTTTCAAGTTCAATAGGCAAAGCACCACCTGTCTAGGGAGGAATCCGGTGGCAGTCGTCTCGCGGGACCCTGTGTGCTTGCTCAATCTGATACTGAGGGGAGATAACCGATGGAGCCACTACCTGTGCCAGCCACTGTTCACATAATGAGACTCGATTTGAGCCCTCTACTCTCTCCGGAAGCCCCACAACCCGAATGTTGTTCCGTGGTAGCGGCCTTCAGAGTCTTCAGCCCTTTCCTCCAGGTGCTAAACTCTGTTCATCAATGTACAAATTTGACCCTCCATGGCCTTCAACTTGGGTTGTTCCTCAAGGTACCCTCTGTCTGTGTCACTCAGCCAGCCAGCTTCTTCTGGTCATCCCGTGGTAGATTCAGATCTCGTACCACTGCGACTATGCGATTGCGCAAGTCTTGTCATGTCTCTGCGATGTCCGCTAGTATTGGTCAAACTTGTCACCTGTGGATTGCTCACTTGATCCATCACCCTGCTCACCGAGGGGGAAGGTTCACCTCCTGGAGGCCTAGAGAATGCAGCCTAGATCCCCCTAGCTGCCCCATGACTCAGGGGGACCGTCCCAGAGCAGACAATCCGTCCAGTCTGCTGACAGGGGCCAGCAGAATCGTCAAAACACTTCCAGGCCACACAGCGTGATGTGCTTCGAGGCAGCACAACAATGCACCCTTCGGGACCCCACTCTCGTGATCACAGTTTCCCACCCGCATCTCTTAAGTAGCCAGAGATTCAAAGCACTATCACGGGTATTGGCAGAGTGGCGGGGGCCCAGGGTAGGTTCAGAATCTTCCTGCTCCCCAGGCTGTGCCAATGCACTAGCCCAGAGCGGACACGCAAGAACAACTAAGCTGCTGCCAACCGCACCCTGCTATGACATCAACTCGTCCATAACTGTCTAGACTTGTATATACAGTCTTATTTGTGTTCTCATGAAGCATCGACTATGTAGTAGTCCACCTTCGATGCAGATGACAATTACGACACGAACTACACTCTATATGTCAGTATATCGTGTGCATCCATATCTATTTGGACGTACTGCTATGGTCTTAGTCTGCTAAGTATTTCTATGAAGCTTCGATCATGTGGGGCTTCCATACTGGCCCTCTCGGAAGTCCGTTGTTTATTTTAGATCATTGCAGATCGGCCGAATCGCCTTTTTCGGAAGTCCATTGTTTACTTAGATCATTGCAGATCGGCTAAGTCGCTTTTTCGGAAGCCCGTCATTTATTTTTATTGCGGTCGAGTCGCGTTATTTGAATAAACCACATGACATTACTTATATCATTGCAGATCGGCTGAGTCGCTTTTTCGGAAGCCCGTCATTTATTTTTATTGCGGTTGAGTCGCGTTAGTTGAATAAACAACATGATCAATTAGGCGTGGCGGTCCTGATTATCTGACGGTTTATTAAAGGCTTAATGCCGGATGGCAGTTGTTGAACATTTCCAAACCGAGAGATACGTTGCCATCTGCACCTGGTCTGCGCTATCTATCTAAATATCATAAGGTAAGCATTAGTGTACTGCTCAGCTCGAGCCTTTAGTGTTTATATAAGGACAAATCTTTTGTAAAATTAATTTCCGCCTTTTTATTATATTTTTTCTACAGCATTTTAATATCCCCACATCGGGAGGATCGTTCATTAGAAAATTTAGAAGTGTCTGCATTACCTATATCATTATCTTAAGGTAAGCGTCACTGCATTACTTAGATTGAACTTCCAGTATTCATATGAATTAGGATTCTTTGTAAAGTCAGTTTTCGTTCTTTACTATTTTTCCTACAGTACCTTACTATCTCCATATCAAGCAAATCGTCTATTGGACCTTTTTAGAAGAGTGTTTATTCATGTATTTGTTCGTAGACCAGGAGGCACTCATTAGTTTCAGCACCCTCAGGTAGCAGAAGGATTAGTTTTATCACTATTTCTGCCAATTTATCTGAGACATAGATATATCCTTAAGACATTTGTCCTCTTTCCATTTTCCAGATTCAGGTGTGCTTGGTTATATCCACGAAACCGCATGAGACGCCGCTCTACAGACTTATTGATTCTTAACTCCATCTGATATCGGCGATTTAATGCGAGTGTTTTAGGTAATTATAACTGCCACTATTGACATTTGTAGAAAAGAGACAAAATATTTAATTATTTCTTGAAAGAATGAATATCTATGGTCTTTAAATTTTCAGCCTCATATAATTTGGACTGCATTTTTCGTATATCATGAAGGTCTTCTTGAGCCAAAATCAACGCTTTTGAAATGTATTAAAATATAAGGTAAATAGCTTCTTTATAATTGTTCAACTAGTATTGTTATTTAAAACCTATGTAATTATGGAGTTTCTTCAGAGTAATTTCCACCTTTCACCGGCAGTCTCTTTTTTATCTTTCATGAAACGAGATCACAACATATAGAGTTACTTGAAGAAAACCTAAAATTTAAAATAGTCTTTTAACCTTTCGTGAAATGAGATAACAACATATAATGTTGCTTGAAGAAGACCTAAAATTCAAAGTACAACACGATGTATTTAGGAAACCATAAAATACCAAGAGAGCCATTCAACTGCCTTATAAATTAATTTCTCTCTTAATGAAGACGGTATTAAATGAATATATATATTCATATACAATGAATTTATCTTCACAGAAAACCCTCTCCTTATCATATGGAAAGTGGAATCCAAAGTATTTTGTGTTGCTCGCATTTCGTGACTTAGTAAGTACTCTGACCAATGAATAACAATGTTAATAACAGAATCGCTTCATTTATTTATAAGCTCTATATATTCGTAAATCAATATAGAAAAACCATTTAAAAACACTTTAAATTTCATAAATTGTGAAACCCCTAACATGAAAGTACCATCATGACTTTGTTAAAATGTGATATCAGTACTTATGTCTCTGACCATTCAATTTGGAATATGAGATATATTATGTTGGGAATACCTAGATGTACATATACTGAGTTCTATACACTTCCCTTTCAAATCAATTTAAATGATTAACTAAATCTTGAAACTTTGAGCAATGAAATAATTAGATTCACGAGACTAGATATCACTAGTTAGTCTCCAGTTGCTTGTCAAATATGAGAGGTTTATAACTGTTGAAAGTTCGGCATGAAGGTTGTGCATAATTATCTATGTATTTTTTCAATTGTGGCCTTTTTGTAATGGTTTTAAAAAGTATCTATTATGTATATTCTTTTGTATTTTATAGGTAATACGTGGCTACTCCTGAAGAAGGTGCTGGTCGCCGAAACACGCGTCGACAATAATATTGTGCCACTGTGTTTTTTTTTATTGAAAAAAAGTCTTTCTTTTTCAACAAAATATTGTGTGTATAACTTTATGATCTCTTTTGTTGATGTATTGGCTCTTCGCCTCTGACTTATACATCTTTTTAAATAATATGGTATTATGTATAACCTTTTGACTGAATTAATAAAAAGCAGATTTTTTTATATGTGATTAGTTTTTTCTTCCTCTCTATCATTAGATTTGACAAGCATATAGTAAATTGCCTAGGTTGTTATTTCACATGTTATCAAGGGAGGGGCCCCCAGAGCAGGCAACACCACATCCATGGCACCCCTCTCGAGCTCACCACATACTCTCCAAGCCCTGCCGGGAGGAGGGACAGAAAGATGAGGAGACCAAGTCCACTGCCTCAACAAATGGCCTCAGACCTTTACAGGAGCAGGCCCACCACTGCACAGAGAGGGATCCGATGCCTACCTACCTGCTCTGCTGCGCTCAAATGTTTTCCTCAGTGGCTATGGTGTTAGCAGTGGAGGGGCAGAGGGACCTCAGCTGCCATCCTCCAAGACTCCCCCAGGTCTCTGCCCACTTAAAAAATGGTCCCACAGGTCTCAGTCCACATCCAGCTGTTCTGCGGTGCTAGCTTCTGGTGGGAATCGACAGCCATGAAGGCTCACATTGCAGCTCAGTCCTGGATGCAAACCTCCGCCTCCACAGTGCAGAGCACAGACTCTGCAGGCCAAACTCCATGCTGGTTATGCTAGGAGGGGAGGAAGGACCCCCATCGGGACAGAAGAGGGCCGCTTCTCGATCCCCCACTCTAACGCGGCAGGTCTGTCCGGGTCACACTGGACCACAAGCCGCCGCTGTAACATACTTTTGGCAGAGGTCAATTTGCCTCCACCTTTTGTTCTTGCATCCTCCCCAGAGTGAGGATGTCATTCCACCTTTTTTTCACATCTTGTTCCGGGCGAAGTCAAACAACCTTATTCTTTGAATGGGCCCTTGCATTGGCCCCCTGTACTTTATCTTAACCATACGGGTTGTGATAAAGATTCCCCTTACCATGTCATTCCCATACAGTCCACACCTCAAGTACAATCACAGTATCCTTTCAAACATGATGCTAAAGCACCTGTTAAGGAAATTCTTTCGCAACTGGAGCACCAATAATCCTCTTTTTACTGTTCTGAAACCCGATAATACCTATTGCATTGTCTTAGACTATAGACATTTGAGTAGTCATACACGCTCATTTGCAGTACAAAATACACATAGTACGACTCTTATTATTTATGTAGTCCATAAAAAATACAAAGCAACCTTGGATATTTCCAAGGTTTTTTTCAGTCACAATTTAGCTCCTGAGAGTCGTGACTGGTCCACCTTTAGCCCCTTAGGCTTTCAAATGCACTATGCTCGACTTCCTATTTGTCTAGTTGTGTTGATTCGTCATGATACTGACCCTGATGCTCTGTCCTATGTGGATGAAACATACCTGAAGGGCGATAAAATAAACCTCCACTTGGGAAGAGTGGATCGCACGATATTGTGATTTGCTTAACTTCAATATAAGCTCAACTTAAAAAAATCTAACATACCTTTCCTCGGTGTCCTTTTCTTAGGATATGAACTTACCAATGAGGGAAAGAGTCTTGCCACAAATTGTTTTGGGGAATTTGGCTCAATTGCAATCTCAAAAGACACTTAAAAATTTGCAGTCCCTGCTGATATTTTGGAATTTTGGCAGGATGAAAATACCTGATTATGCACAACGCATAAAGCCCCTATATGCATTAATACATCCTGATTTTTTCATTTCATTTTGGAAATCAGAACTTAGAGAAGCACTCTGAATTTTACAATCTGATTTGTTTGAAACACGACACTTGCAAAGACATAGTAATACAACAAATCTCGCCATCTGAGTCTTACTGGGTGCAGCTGGATCCACATATGTCACCTTTAATGAGGGTGAAACAGTTCCTTTGGCATATAAATCACATTTATATTCCACTGCAGAAATGTGTTTTGCTTCCATTGAACAAAAATACTGACTGCTGTGAAGATGGACATCCTTATAGAAAGGCCCCTTCCACATGGAAAGCGCATTATTTTTGTTCCTTCCGTGCCAGCCTTAAAGGCTGTTACAAAACCAGCCTTAAAGGCGGTTACAAAACCTAGCGTTCCTAATGGTAAAGCCCTCCATCCTCAATGGGCTATATCCTTAACAGCAATTGATGTAGACTTTGTCTTCGACCCTTCTTTGCCAACACAAGACTTTCCACAGCATGAGCATCTTTATCCTTTACCCTCTACTGTTCTGCCTCTTGATCAGTATATACATGATTTACCCTGATGGTTCAGCTCAATCTGCTATAGGTTCTAAGCAGCAATACTCTGCTGCAAGCACCATCGTTATTCGTGTTGCGTTAGATGATGTTTTTCACTCCCCAAACAACTCACATGCACGGCCTCATTTATGAGGCCCCTTGCGCCATCGGAACGTCACTTTTTGTGACATTCTGTGGCGCAGGTGCCTGCGTGATATTTATCAGGCAGCACTAAGCCACTTTTTTGGGCTTAATGCTGCCTGATCAATATCAGTCCCTTTAACACAGTGTTCTGCATTAAAGGGGCATGCGATGGGTGTTGCTGGGGGGAGTTCCCAGCAACATCCATCATAAATCTGAGGCAGTGCCAAAAGCTTATGCCTACCCAGGGGAGGCGTGAGGGAGGCGCAACGGGGAGAAATATCTTCATTTCTCCTCGTTTTTCCTTTTTCTATGTGTGCTGCATTCTGCAGCACATGTAGAAAGAGGAAAAGCTTCTTGTGATTGTTTTTGAACAGAGAGGTTTCCTTTCCTGAACAAAAATAATTATCCCCGCAAGGCAGGCACCCTTGCACCATTGTGCAAAGGGGCCTGCGTTGGCATTTGGCGGCCCACTGTGCGCCTGCGCAGGGGAAAAGGACAGGAATGCACCGTATCTCATAGATACAGCGCATTCCTGCCCTTCTCTTTTGCCATAGGGAAGAGCAGCAGGAAGGCCTGCTGCACTTCCCTACGGCAAAACCTCATAAATGAGGCACACAGTCTTTAGGAGACTGCACTGCACAGTTAGCTGAACTGAAGGCTTTGCTTCTTGCACTTGAAAATGCGGATCCTAAATTCCCGACATTTATTATGTGTGATTCATATGCCTGTGTACAGTCATTTAATGACAATTTACATTTTTTGGCAATAAAAATGAGTTCAGATATTCGAAGGGTAGAACGATGAAGCGCAAACTACTTTGTGTTAAAGTGTCAGATTTTAAAGATAGGTTGCCACAAACTAATGTTACATATATATATATTGAGTCATCAACATGTGGGGCCATGTGCTGTAGGAAATTATATGGGAGATAAAGAAACCAAATCTACCATCAGCCACAGCTAAAATTGCAACAGTTACATGCTCTAAGAGTCGTATCGATAATGAGATCTTGGTTACTGTCAATGCATTTAAAAACTGCACCCCTTTACCTTAGAGTTCCTTCTATATACTCTCATCACTTAAATGACCAGATTGTTCCCTTTGTAACTATTCCTGGAGTTGGAGATTGTGTGATTCCCAACTGCGCCCACAGACATGCTTTAATTGTTGCTGCACTTGAAGGTGTAGCTTTCTTAATGCGGGAATGGCACCTCTCTTTGGCTCTTACAGCAACGATATACCAACTTATACCAACAGACCCAAAAATATATCCTGTTTTGGGACATTTGCCAGCAGATTAAAACCTCTACACTGTCTCGTCCACCAGAGACACATCTCTTAATTTCTAACAAGCCACTTGGCTGTGTTTATCTTGATCATTGCGGGCCACTGATTTCAGATACTGCATTCAAATGTATTTTGGCTGCAGTTGATCCTTGCTCTAGATTCCTCTGGGTGTGGCTAGAGTGCTCGGCTGATGCTCAAACAGTTATTAAAGACTTGCAAGTCTTCTTCAGGACCTATGCATGCAGTGCTTTCCATTCAGATCCGGGTCCAGCTTTCACCACTAAGGCATACCATGATTCAATGATGTCTATGGTTGTACAGGGGCATTATACTTTTTTGGCCTAAGGGCAATTCTGTTGTGGAAAGAATGAACCATGACTTTAAGCAGTCCTTAACGGCTAGAGTATTAGGTAGAGGGTAGATGGTATGGTTGGGTGAATCATCTCCATGGAGTTCAACAAGCGCTTAATAAACCCCCCCAAAAAGCTCTGGGTGGGCGCACCCATATGAAATGCTTTTTGGCATCAAGACGTATGTTGAGGTTTTGTAATTCTCGAGTCTGACTCCATTTTGTTCTGTGCCACCATTTTGTGTTGCCCTCACGTAGGCCTGTGAAGGTAGCCTGGCGAACAAAGTGGCCTGGCCTTCCTAGTTCATGTATACATTAACTAGGTTTCTTTTTGACTCTGAAATGAACTGTAAGAAACTGTCCTCTTCACCTGAAACTGACCTCGCAAAGCCAATTTCCCTGATCGATCTTTGTCTGAGTTTGCCAATCAATGTTCAGGACATCGTTAACTTTTAGTTTCCTTGCACATACCTTATCTTGTTCAGCATCTGTTACTGTTTCTTTTTTATGTTTCTTAATTACATGGGTTATGCTTTCAATTATAGGTTTGTCCGGCTTGTGGAGATTGAATTTGGGACATTCCTAAAAATTAACTTTTGGGTTGGGATACTGTAAATTGAGTTTTTGTTATGTGATACTTTGTTTGAAAATGTACCTTATTGGCTAGGATGTTGTGCAGTGGGTGTACATTTATAATGTGAATATTGGGTATAAAAGGAGACGTCTCACCTTAGAAAAATGAGCAGTCTCCTGAGAATTTACACCGTAATGTATTTCTAGGATCACTGTTACTAGCTGCAGCTAATAAACTTGGGGCCAGATGTAGGAGCCTTAATACCGGTCGTAAACGGCCGATTTCGGCCGTTTCGGACCGGTATTTGGGTTTTGAGATGTAGGGGGCATTTTATTTACAGAATCGGTATATTTACCGATTCGGTAAATATACAGAATCGGTAAAATACCGATTTGGTAAATTTACCGATTCTGTAAATCAAGATGTAGGTGGCACTGTAATCAGTGCCACAGGCCCTTACCGAATCGTTATTTACCATGGAATACTATTCCATGGTAAATAACGAATTCCAGTGTACATGCACATCTGTGCATGTACACCTGTGCCATGTGGCACACAGACATGCCCTAAGGGCATGTCTGTGTGTCAAATGGCACACAAGCCAGAAACAGGGGTGCAACAGGGTGTCAAAGTGACTCCGTGTCACCCTTGCAAAATCGGTAATTTTACCGATTCTGTAATTACAGAATCGGTATTTGCCATTGATTCCTATGGGCTTCAAGGCCCATAGGAATCAATGGCTAATACCGATTCTGTAATTACAGAATCGGTAATTACCGAATCATACAGATTCGGTATTTTTACCGATTATTTTACCTACATAGCAATTACCGAATAGTGAATACCGAATCTGTAAAATTCGGTATTTACCATTCGGTAAATTGCTTTTACCTACATCTAGGCCTTGGTCTCTGATGCCATCCAGAAGTATTCTGTGTCTCTGTATACCAAGACAGGTGAACTCAAAGATTTTAGGCGTGCCCCTGACGCCGCTGGGTTAAACCCCGGTTCTTCATCTGGCACCCAACGTGGGGCGACTTCAGCGGTACTGGTCCAAGCCCGAAGATTGTAAGGAGCCCTGTGAGGAAATTCTGGAGGACGGCCGCCACTTCATCGACCCCTGCATGTCGACGTGAACCGAAGGTTTTTTCTGCGAGGCTTCCCCTTTCTGACGGCTGCGAAAGACTGCTGCCCTGACTGCCGCCCTGTCTTGGACCCTCTTGTGATGCTTTGTAAGGCGAGACGTTAGACGGTCTTCTGGTGGCGTGACAGACATTTGGTTAAGGATAAGTGGGTCGCTCCCACGACTTTGTTTTGTTTCTTGGTTTTGATTCGGCCATTGCAATAGTCGAAGCCGAGGGGTTCGTATATTTGCGAGTGTATCATTTTTGATAACCCCTTGAAGTTTGAAGCAAGACTAGTGAGCTAAAAGATGCCTGGTTTTAGCAAATTTAGGAAATGGTTTTGTTGTAGTTGTAATAGGGATTCCCGATTGGAGGACTCGTGTCCGATACCTCCGGTTGGAACTCCAACTTATGAGCTCTATTCAAAGCATGGTGTAGGTCCCATTACCTTTAATGAAGTATGGGTCCGTTATACAAGGAAAGATGATGTTTTACGATGGCCCCAACATGGTAGTTTTGAATCAGATGTTTTAGATAACCTAGAAGTTGCGCAATTTAAGAAGAAAGCCCGGCCGGCGATGTTTGACTCTTTCCGCTTTTGGCGTAAGGAAGCCAAACAGCGAGAAATTAAGCAAGCTAAGAGAGATAGGAAGGAAAGGAATATATTGGTAATGCAAGCTGCTAGGCAGTTTAAGGAAGATGAAGAAGATTGTGCGATTGAAGTGTCAGATAGACAATATTGCATGGCCATTGACAAATGTTACCCAGCTTTGCCACCCCCCCTTTCAAATGTGACTGAAGACCCTGAAAAGGATCCTTTGATGTCACATTTACTGAGATTACCACCCCCTTATGTGCAGGGTGATACTGCACCTCCGTTACCTCCAGTTGTTGCACCACTTGTTGTTGTTCAACCCCCTGTTGTTGTTCAGCCACCCGTTGCTTCGCAGGTGGTTCTTCCTCCCCCGGCGCAGCCACCTCCAGGGCCGCCAGCCTTGCCACCAGCCTTGCCTCAAACTCCTTTGCCTTACACTCCTTTATCTTTGACTTCTCTTATTTCTGTCCCTACGTCTCTGTCGCCTCAAAACACTTTGTCTCCTGTCCTCATGTCAATTTCTTCTCCTTCTGCTCGGCAACGAATGACTGAGACTGTCACTAGTCTTTTGTCTCCTTTTTTTGGGTCACTGAATATGACCCCTGTTTCTGAACGTAAACAGAGACGTAGTCAGCTCCCTGGTCCCGAAGAGCGGGCAGTGTTAGATCTTCTTGCTCGTAGATGGGTTTCGAATACCTCCAAGTTGAGGTTCCGTGACGATTTGAACCCGTGTTTTCAACATTGTCGTAAATACATAATTTTGGTATCAGTGAACCGCAAATGATCCATTTAGCATATCCTGGTGTTTTCGCTATGCTACGAGCAAGAGTACTCCTGTTACAAACACATTTCTGATCTACCCATGGCATCCATCTTAGATTACGGCAGCCATTTTGTATTTCTTGCCCTCACATAGTCAATGGACACGCAATGACCTCTGATTACTTTATTTCAATTAAGGACACGTAGGCTTTGGCCGGCGATTCACCTCCCTAGTGACACGTGCACCTTAAGACCGAAAACGCCATGGTTACATGACTCGACAGAAACTGCCTCCTCTGCCTAAGGCCAGTCCTGCTATACTGGTTCTCGTGTTCGTTGGCCTGATCATGATTAGGCGGCCGAATTTGTATTTTGTATTTTTGTATTTATTTATTTGTAAAGCGCTAACATTCATCCTGAAAGGACATCACGGCGCTGAAGAAAGTTGCAAGTGATTTGACATCAGCTCTGATTGAAAATTATTGATCTGGCCTGGGAAAGAGGAATGTTTTCAGTTGTTTCTTAAATGAGACAAAGCAGTCATTTGTTCTAATTTTAGGGGGTAGCTCGTTCCACTTTGTTGCCGCAATGTGAGAGAAGGCCCGCTCTCCCATCCTGACAGTACGAGCTCGAGTGATGACTGCTCTTCCTAACGTCATAGATCGTAGGTGTCTAGAGGGTTTATGAAATCTGACCCTGTCGTGTAGGATGGTGGGGCCTGAGCCGTGGAGTACCTTATGAGAAATGCACAACAGCTTAAAAATGGCTCGTTGTCGCATTGGGAGCCAATGAAGCTCACGCATGCAACTTTTAGCTGAATCATATTTTCTTTTATTGCAGATGGCTTTGGCAGCGGCATTCTGAACCAAATGTAATTTAGAAAAGAGATAATCCGCCATTCCTACAAACAGAGAGTTACCGTAGTCCAGCCTACTCATCAGTAGTGACTGGACTAAGGTTTTCCTGCAATCCGTTGGCACCCAAGGGAAGACACGTCTAAGCAACTTCAAAAGTCCAAAGCTCCTTCCACAAGTTATAGAAACATGGGATTTCATGGATAAATCCCTATCCAGTGTTATACCTAAGTTTTTTGCTTTAGCAGTGGGGTTGGGAGGCAAACCCAAGTCACTTGGCCACCAGCTGTTGTCCCAGGCCTGCTACCGAAGCTGGTAGCCTTGCCCATTTACGACCCACAAACATCTCTTATCCTGTTTTTCTATCTTCTGCACCTGGCTCTGCTCCTTTCCTTCTGGGCCTTTATTAGGGGGAGGTAACGAAATTTACGATGAGGCGGTCCGGCTCTTGAATAAAACGTTGACATGAGATTTTGATGGAATAGTGGGAACCCCTCGTTCGTAATGTTTTGACATCAGATATTGTTGACGATTCCTGTGCAACGCCAAATATTTATTGTTTAGAACACAAAGGTTTAGGAATGTACTAACATGTAAAGAATTTGCCCGAAGCCTAATATTTAGTATATAAGGAGCAACCCTCTTTGTACAAATCGAACAGGCTCCTAGATACTGCCCGTGTGTAGTTTCTGTGACTTCTGTGTCCCTGCAGTAATAAACCTTTGGTCTTTGACGCCACCATCGAGAAGCCCGTGTTTCTGTTTATTTGTGCACCGAGACAGGTAGAACTCCGGGGTCTTCGGGTGTTATCCCTGACACCTCTGGACGGAACCAAAAAGTCCAGAACTCCAATTGGCACCCAACGTGGGGCGACGTCATTCGGTACCGGTCCAAAAGCCTGAAGAGTTCGAGAAGCTTCGTGTGAAGATTCCTGAGGGAGGCGCCCCACTTCATCGATCCCGGCATATCGCAAAAGTGGCCCGATGTTCTCTTCCACGAGGGTTCCCGTTCGGACGGCTGCAGTGGTCCGTTGCCTTGACCGTCGCCCTGTCTTGGACCCGAGGTGCAGACCTTAGTACAGCGAGACGTGACGGGTTTCTCCTTGGTGACGTCTTCAGTGCCTCAGTTAAGTATTAAGTAGTGGTTGCTAGTTGGTTACTTCGTAAGGGTTGCTCCTGTTTGGATAATCCTTTTAGTTCTTGGTTTGGTTTGGTTTCGTAAGATTATCACTGGTTGTTCTGGTTACGATAATCTCTTGGTTTAGTTTGGGTATCGATACATTTGTTCGCTTTGGTAGGCCTAAGTTCTTGGTTCGAGTGCACATTTTTGTTTGTGTTTTCGTTTGTTCTGTGTTCCGGATTATAAAATGTTAAGTCGGAAAAATTGTATGTTTTCGTGTTTTGGTTGCAACAGTGATTCCCGGTTGGAGGACTCATGTCTGGTTCCTCCGATTGGAACTCCTCTTTATGATCTTTATTGTAAGCATGGTGTGGGTCCTATATCTTATAATGAGGTGTGGATCCGATATACGGAGAAAGACGGTGTCCTTAGTTGGCTATTGCATGGTAGTTTTGAACCCGAAGTCCTTGAAAATTTGGAAGTGAAATTGTTTAAGAAGAAAGCCCGGCCGGCAATGTTTGATTCTTTCCGTTATTGGCGAAAAGAATCTAAACAGAGAGAAATTAAAAAGTTGAAGAAAGAACAGAAAGAGCAAGAGTTGACTTTAGAACAGTCTGCTAAGCAGCTACAACTCAACGAGTCTGAGAAAGCAATGGAGGTGGCTACTAGAGAGCGTAATTTAGCGATAGACAAGTGCTATCCTGCCTTGCCATCGAGTACAGCTAAGATAGTAGAGGACCCCGAAAACGATCCTCTGTTGTCTTACTTGTTAAGGTCACCCCCACCGTATGCACAGGGTGCTACGGCTCCACCTTTACCGAATGTTCAATTGCCGGTTGCTGGACAACCTGGTATTCCTGCTCCTGCCCCCTTGAATCAAGCTCCTGTACTTCCTGTGGTCAATGTTAATGTTCCTCCGGCACCCCCTCTTCCAGAGTTGTCGGCTTCTTTACCTATACCTGCATCACTTACGCCTGCTGTTTCACAAGCTACTTTGCCTGCTACTCCTACTCTTCCTGTTCTATCTGTTCCAACTGCTACTCTGTTTTCTGCTTCGGCTAGTGTTATGACTCCACTTTCTGTTCGTCGGAGAATCACTGATTCTGTCTCTAATATTCTGTCTCCCTTCTATAAAACTTTAATTAAGACTCCGGCCTCTGACTCTGTGCAGAGGCGTAGTCAGCTTCCCAGTACTGAAGAACGGGGAATATTAGATTCCACAGCTCTTAGATGGATTTCAAAAAGTAGAAGATATAGTACTAGAGATGTATTAGATACGTTTATGCAATGGAATGAACCGACACAACGATATGTGTTCGATGAAATGTGCTCCCTTTTACGTGAGGAATTGGAAGAAGATGACTCTGAATCAAATCTAGAAGAATTAATTAATGTTCAGAAAGAGTTTGCTGCTGGTACGATAGTTGGTCAAAATATAAAGGAAGCGATGGAACTGATTTTAAGCTATAGGAATGATCCATCCCTTCGTTCACCGAGAGAGTTAGAGAAACATAGTGCGAAGAAGAATCGCCAATATCCAATGAGGGAAGTTCCTCCAATTTGGCGCGAAGCTGTGCCAGCTGATGCGAACCGTGGTATTGCAGCCACTCCGGCGCAATTCCAGAGAGTGTGGATACACATTCCGTGGAAGCGAGCCGAAGTGTTAGGAGTGAAACAGGCCTTGCCAGATCCGCGTAAGAATCCTGCCGGATACTATAAAGAGTTAGCGCAGACAGTTGAAGCTTGCGTGATGAATTTAGCGGACATTGACATGTTATTTGGGAATGTAGTTCCGCAACCAATTTGGGCTAAAATTCGTAAAGAGAATCATCCAGTTGCCCTAGGTGGTGATTGGGCAGCTATCATTGCGGTAGATGATCAACAAATAGGTGGTTCGAAACCCGAACCTCTAATTGCTGATCTTCCAGGTAGAATAATTGAATTGATGAAGACTCTGATGCCAGCATTGCGCGTTAACTGGGACAAGTTGTCCGCATGCAGGCAGAAGAAAGACGAAAGTGTCTCCGACTTTTTCACAAGGTTCGAAGAGACTTTTGTAGATCACAGTGGTCAGGATATGAGCACAGAAGGAGGACAGAGACTGTTTGTCGATAAATTTGTACACAATCTGTTACCAGACCTCAGTAATAAATTGAAAGATTCTGAGAGTGCGTGGGCTGTCTCTACAACTGCGCAAATACTTGCAACCGCACAGTATTATGAAAATAGGGATAAAGAGGAGAAGGAAAAGTCAGATAAGAAGACGAAAGACTTAAAAACTAAAGTTCTTTTGCAGCAAGCATATCCGCCTCGCACGAATCAGACTAATACACAGCAAGGGTCATATCAAAGAACAGATTATAGTTCGCCGAGGCCGCAATATCAGTGGAACCAGTGCGCGTACTGTAAAAAAGAAGGTCATTATAAGAATGACTGTCCAGTCTTAGCGCAAAATAATGCTGCAGCAGCTCAGAGAGGTCGTGGTGGTTCCATGCAAAATTCTAGAGGTCAAGGACGAGGTGCTATGCCTCCACAAACGAATGATCGCCCTTCTAATCATTTTGATCAACGGAATGGACAGTCTGCCCAACAAAGTAGATCTCAACAGTATCATGTTGAAGACTATTGTGAAGTTGATGAGGGATTTCAACAAACTGAGTACTAGGACAGCCATGGACAAAGAGAGGGAGTAGTATCAGTTCCAGTGGATCAGAGTGGGCCTTATGTCGCAGTAGCAACATCAGGTGTAGTCGAACTGTTTCTGTTGGATACTGGTGCAGCAAAAAGTTCTATCATTCATGCGAAACTCCCTGACGCACCTTTGTCTGGCTTAACAAATGTTTCAGTAGGTTTTTCAGGCGCCCCTGTTTACAACCCCGTATCTGGTCCTTTGTCTATTTCTGTTGGACCGCGTCGATTGAAAGCACCCTTGATTTTGACAACCGGTTGTAATGAAAATCTGCTTGGTTTAGACTTGTTAAAACGCCTGTATGCGACATTGTACTGTTCTCCGTCAGGAGTACAGCTTACATTGGGTAAAAGAATCACCTCTCCGATGTACTTGTCAATGGATGCACTCCCGCCAGAGCTGCATTCACTCCCTGATACTCTTTGGGCGACTGGTCCTAACGATGTAGGCCTTTTGGAAATTCCACCTTATGTAGTCACTTTGAAAGCAAATGTCAAATTTCCACGAATTCCACAATACAAGATTTCTAGTGAAGGTGAACGTGCACTCTTATTGATTGTGCAAGATTTGATTAAGAAAGGCGTGGTTGAAGAAACTAGAGGAAATGTCTGTAACAATCCCGTATTGCCAATTTTGAAACGTACTGATCCTTCAAAGCCTCCAGTGTATAGGTTTGTAATCGATCTTAGAGAGGTTAATAAAATTGTGGTTCCGCAGATTCCTGTGGTTCCAGACATTACTGCATTGTTAACGTTGATTCCTGCTACAGCCACATGGTTTTCAGTTATCGACTTGAAGAATGCCTTTTTCAGCATTCCGATAGCCGAAGAAAGCAGAGATATTTTCGGCTTTTCTCTAGGAGGTCGAAGCTTCAGGTTTAAACGTGCTCCACAAGGCTATTGTGAGAGTCCGTCCATTTACAGTCAGGCATTAAAAAGTCAGTTAGATTCCTTTGTACTTCCTCCTGGTTCTACTCTAGTGCAATATATAGATGATCTTCTAGTGGCTGCCGATGACAAGGATATTTGCAAAGCAGCTACAATTTCCTTATTGCATCATTTGTCTAGTTTGAATCACAAGGTGTCACCTTCGAAAATGCAATAATGTTGCCAAGAAGTGACCTACCTAGGTCATCTCTTGTCAAAGGAGGGAAGGAAGTTGACCCCAGAGAGAATAAAAGCAATTATGCAGATGAATGTTCCTAGCACACAGAGAGAAGTACGTGCCTTTTTAGGTATTACCTCATACTGTAGGCAATGGATCCCACATTTTTCCCTTTTGGCAAAACCATTGGTAGCTTTGACTGGGAAAGGTGTTCCGAGTCCGGTGCCATGGTCTGCTGAATGTCAGGAGAGTTTTTCTGAGTTACGAAATGCACTATGTTCAGCTCCTGTATTGGGTACACCCGATTACGGTAAGCCATTCACGCTCTATGTCCACGAGAGAGAAGGTTGCGCGTTGAGTGTTCTGACACAGAGATTTGGTGATAAACAACGCCCTTGTGCGCATTTTTCATCAACATTAGATCCGGTAGCTAGAGCATTGCCTAGTTGTTTGAGAGCTACAGCGGCAGCTGCAGCTTCCATTCGACAATCTGCTGGTTTGGTGATGAACAACATGCTAGTGGTCATGGTTCCACATGCCGTGGATACACTCATGAACCGAACCAAGACGCAACACCTTACCAGTGCTAGATTATCAGGTTACGAGCTGACACTATTAGCGAGTCATATTCAGATCAAAAGATGCAATGTATTGAATCCAGCAAACTTGTTGCCGACTAATCAGGAGTCGAGTGATTCTGAACCACATGATTGCTGTTTCAGAACCGAGGAAGAGACAAAAGGACGAATTGATTTAAAAGACACTCCGTTGTCAGATCCGGATGGCACGTTGTATGTTGATGGGTCGTGTTTTAAATTGGAGAATGGTGATGTGACTGCTGCTTACGCAGTAACGACTTTGAGTACGATTGTGGAGACTGCGAGAGTGAGTCAGAATTCTGCCCAAGCTGCGGAATTAATCGCACTAACGAGAGCGTGTGTTTTAGCTAAGGGAAAGAGAGTGAATGTGTTCACAGATAGTCAGTACGCGTTCGGCGTGGCCCATAGTTTTGGCCGTTTGTGGAAAGAGAGAGGTTTCATTACGTCCCATGGGACTAAGATTCAACATGGTCAGCTAGTTACCGACTTGTTGGAATCTCTAACCTTGCCGACTGAAGTTGCGATTGTGAAATGCAGTGCTCATAAAGCAATCACGGATGATGTTGGTCGTGGGAATGCTTTTGCTGATGAGACCGCTAAACAGACAGCTAGAAATATGATGAGTAGAATGTATGTTGCTACGTCTGCAAGATGGATTTCTGAGTCTGGAATGTGTGAGGACACAGTGGAAAGTGTGAAAGAAATTCAGAAAGAAGCGACTGAGGAGGAAAAACTCGTATGGAAAGAAAGCACGGGTAAATTGGACTCGAGTGGGTGTTGGATTGATCTGTCGGAGCAACAGCGTTGGATGTTGCCTGATGCGTACGTGCTTGCAGTAGTAACGATGGCGCATGGAGCAGCGCACATCAGTTCTAAATGGATTTGTAAGATGTTGGCTCCAGTCTGGAAGAATGATGGGATTAGTCGGTGTGCAGAGAGAGTGGTGAAAAATTGTATGGTATGCCTGATGCATAATCCTGGCAAGGGAATCCCCACACCCGCTGGTCACTTCGCTCCTCCTTCCTGCCCCTTTGAAGTGATTCAGTTAGACTTCATTCACATGGATCGTTGTAACAATCTAAAGTACGTCCTAGTGGTAGTTTGTGCTTTTTCCAGATGGATCGAAGCATATCCACTAAAGGACAACACTGCTTTGTCCACTGCCAAAATTCTTCTCAAAGAATACTTCCCCAGGTATGGCATGCCATGGATTGTATGGTCAGATAATGGAAGTGAGTTCGTAGGGAAAGTTCTGCAGAGTGTGTGTGCCGGCTTAGGGATCAAACAGAAGTTCCACAGTGCGAATCATCCCCAGTCTGCTGGTTTAGTTGAGGGTTACAATGGCACCCTCAAACTGAAACTTGCTAAGATACAAGCATCCACGGGTTTGTCCTGGCCAGATGCACTACCTTTGGCTCTGCTATCCACAAGAGCGACAGTGCATTCTAGAGTAGGGCTTAGTCCATACGAAATAGTATTTGGTCGTCCTGCCAATGTTTGGGGAGTACCTAGACCGAAGGAATTCAAACAGCTGGAATATCCAATGTTAATTGATTATCTTTACGACTTGACTGCTAAATTGAGTCTTATTCACCAACAGGTTTTCGATGCATTGCCAAAGCCACCGGAGAGTCCAGGCCATCAGCTGAAACCAGGTGATCAAGTGGTCATCCGTAATTTTGCCCGGACGAAAAATCTCCAACCCAGATTCTTTGACCCCTTCCAGGTGTTGTTGGCGACGAGAACTGCTATTCGTGTGGCTGGACGGAAGAACTGGATTCATACAACACACGTCAAGCGTGTGCCTCTGCCGCTTCCTTATGATGACTGGGTGAAGAAAGGAATCGGTGCCTCTGAATCTGAACAAATCCCCAGGTTTATCCCTTTCAGCGATGCAGAACTAATCACTGACACATCGAACTTTGACTCCCCTTCTGAAACTGCTCCTTTGAATTCTGAATATTTACCCTCTGCATCAGAAGAACATTTGCCATCTGCGAACTTGAACATTGCAACAACTGCTGAAACTACACTGTTTCCAGATCCAACAGCTCCTGCAAAATTGAGATACAATTTACGATCTCGAAATATGGACAAATAAAGCAGGAAACTGCCTATTTTACACATTTGAATTTTGATACATTGTCTCCAGCCAGGAAGTTTGCTAATACTTTGTATTGTTTTGTTATTTTAAAATTGCCTTGCCGTCTAGGTAGCCGTAGGGTCGTGGCTGTGTGCCTAGTTGAATCTGCGGGGGTCAGACACTAGGTCGATCTTTCTGTTAGTTCTGGGAACTCCCAGGGCTGATAGAGGCATTTTCATCTACGTACACATCATCAGTGGTCGCGAGCGGATTGTAGAAGATGGAGCTTCCTGAGCTGCAACGAGAGAATGTAATTTATGTTCGCAGAAATAGACTTTACAAAATTCTTCACAGGAAATGCTTTCTAATGCAATGTGCTATTACGTTTTTGATTGTTTTAATAACGTTGGTGGGTGGAATCGTCTTTGGTGTGCATTTAATCCTTACACCGGTAGCAACTACAGTACCTCCCCTTGATCCTGTGTCTTCTACTGTTGCTTCTATGCATTCTTTTCACTCGTTTCCTGAACACGAACAAGCTCGACGCTCAGAATTCATTAATAACACATTTGTACAGCTCTTGCACCAACACCAACTGGTAGTTAACACTACAGACTGCTGGGTGTGTGGCTTGATACCCCACACTATGGATAAAGGAATTCCCTATCTAGTCTTGCCTTTTAGCTATAATGGATCATTTCAGGCCTTTCAGACCATTTTTGCTTATGCCCTTGAGACCTATCCTCCGCGTCCACCACGTTCCACTAAATACAACTCTGTCAACAAAGCTTTAGTCCAGGGAATTATTGACATGATTAAAGACGTCAATAATACTCCATCTTACCCTAGAGATGAATTACGGGTATATTTGAGTTGGAATTCTACAGAGTATCGCCTTAGTTTGGGAGAGAGCAAGCGTAAAAGCTCCACTCCAGTCTGGGTTGTACCTCACCGAGGTCAAGTCTGTTTGCAGGGAAATGGGAGTAATCCGAGAGCTCAGCTAGAGAAGAGTGAGTGCGTTGAGACTTACGTGTTTCCGTCTAACTCTTCCCCTGCCTTCCTTACTGCTAGGGGTACCTACTTCATCTGTCAAGACAGAGCGTATACATGGTTGCCTGCTGACTTTTCAGGTTCATGTTATATTGCTCGACTGTTACCTCCAACGTACACTGCTTCTTCAGATTATCACAAAACCAGAATAGCAAGAGGTGTCTTCAGCAAGGAAGATACCGCTGGTCAGGAAGCCGGAGACTTCTTCAAAGGTTTCCTTCCGTTCTGGGGGCCTATGGCTAATAGTAGAAATCTACGTCAGCTAACACGGGTAGTTGAATCTACTATTACCAAAACTGCTGGTGCCCTTAGTAACTTGACAGCTGAGCTTCAGGCGGATCGTCTCATGACGTTGCAGAACCGTATGGTTCTAGACGTAATACTTGCAGATCGAGGTGGGGTATGCAGAATTATCCAATCGAGCTGCTGTGTTTTTATTCCCAATAATGCTCCAACTGTCTATGAAGCGATCTCTAAACTACACAAGATTTCCGACTCTATACACGTAGACAAGGGAAATTGGTCCTTAATGGAGTGGTTTTGGACTCTGCTATCAGCGTGGGGATGGAAGGTTCTGATGGTCATTGGTGTCATCTTAGTATTCCTGTTCTCGTGCTGCCTTATTATCCAATGTGGTCCCGCTTTGTGTAGTCTCTGTGCTGCAACCTGTTTCAGAAAACCACCTGCGTTTGGAGAAAAGGCGCGAGAAAGGATGATGATACAGCAACATGTCACTGACCTGATGAGCATAGAGTTAGACTCTGACATAGACTGAGTAATTGCCTATGTAAGGGCAAAAGGAGGGTCTGAGGTTCCGTGACGATTTGAACCCGTGTTTTCAACATTGTCGTAAATACATAATTTTGGTATCAGTGAACCGCAAATGATCCATTTAGCATATCCTGGTGTTTTCGCTATGCTACGAGCAAGAGTACTCCTGTTACAAACACATTTCTGATCTACCCATGGCATCCATCTTAGATTACGGCAGCCATTTTGTATTTCTTGCCCTCACATAGTCAATGGACACGCAATGACCTCTGATTACTTTATTTCAATTAAGGACACGTAGGCTTTGGCCGGCGATTCACCTCCCTAGTGACACGTGCACCTTAAGACAGAAAACGCCATGGTTACATGACTCGACAGAAACTGCCTCCTCTGCCTAAGGCCAGTCCTGCTATACTGGTTCTCGTGTTCGTTGGCCTGATCATGATTAGGCGTCCGAAGCTGGTAGCCTTGCCCATTTACGACCCATAAACATCTCTTATCCTGCTTTTCTATCTTCTGCACCTGGCTCTGCTCCTTTCCTTCTGGGCCTTTATTAGGGGGAGGTAACGAAATTTACGATGAGGCGGTCCGGCTCTTGAATGAAAAGTTGACATGAGATTTTGATGGAATAGTGGGAACCCCTCGTTCGTAATGTTTTGACATCAGATATTGTTGACGATTCCTGTGCAACGCCAAATATTTATTGTTTAGAACACAAAGGTTTAGGAATGTACTAACATGTAAAGAATTTGCCCGAAGCCTAATATTTAGTATATAAGGAGCAACCCTCTTTGTACAAATCGAACAGGCTCCTAGATACTGCCCGTGTGTAGTTTCTGTGACTTCTGTGTCCCTGCAGTAATAAACCTTTGGTCTTTGACGCCACCATCGAGAAGCCCGTGTTTCTGTTTATTTGTGCACCGAGACAGGTAGAACTCCGGGGTCTTCGGGTGTTATCCCTGACACCTCTGGACGGAACCAAAAAGTCCAGAACTCCAAAGTACAGTCCACAAGTGGTTATGGATATCTTCCTACAGTGGGAGGCACCAAAACAAAGGTATGTTTTTGATGTCATGTGTACCTTCCTTTGTCAGGAGTGGGAAGATAATGAGTTGGGATCAATTCCACTGGAATTGCTTAATGTTCAGTCTGAATTTGCTAAAGGGACAATAGTGGGTTCTGATGTTGAGGAAGCGGTAGAGACACTACTCACTTTTAGGTCTAGACTTCCACATCAGTCATTATTCGAACCTGACCCTTCTGTTAGGAGAAAAGTGAAGCAGTATCCTATGAGAGAGGTTCCCCCTGTATGGAGAGAGGCAGTTGTGGCTGATGCCGCTCATGGTATTGTGGCCGCACCGGCTCATTTTCAGCGAGTGTGGGTGCATGTCCCTTGGAAGACAGCTGAGGTCCTGGCTCTTAAGCAGACCTTGCCTGACCCCCATAAAAATCCTGCTGGTTATTACAAGGAGTTGTCTCAGACATTTGATGCATGTGTTATGAATTTAGCTGACATAGATATGTTGATGGGTAATGTAGTTCCTCAACCCTTTTGGGCGAAGATCCGTCACGAGTATCACGCGTCAGACTTAGGAGATACGTGGGTTAATATTACTGCTGCAGATGGTCGGCAGGTAGGAGGTGCCAAACCTGAACCCTTAGTTGCAGAACTACCTGGTAGGATTATTAATTTAATGAAAACTATGATGCTTCCTCTGCGGGTGAATTGGGACAAGTTAGGAGCATGCAAACAAAAGAAAGACGAGAGTGTGTCTGATATCTTCACTAGGTTTGAGGAAACATTCATTGATCATAGTGGTCAGGACATGAGTACAGAAGGTCGTCAGAGGTTGTTTGTAGATAAGTTTGTTTTTAATTTACTTCCTGAACTTTCTAATAAGTTAAATGACTCTGAGAGTTCATGGGCTGTTTCTTCTTCGGCCCAGATATTGGCTACTGCACAATACTATGAGAATAGAGATAAAGATGAGAAGGATAAAGTAGAGAAGAAGACTAGAGAATTAAAAACAAAAGTTCTTCTGCAGCAGGCTTATCCGCCTCGCCCTAATCAGCGTCAGTTTCTGCAACCTTCCCAGTTTCAACAACCACCACAGTTCAGTAACTGTTGCAGAAGTCTGAGTCTTTTGCTTCACGACTCCCGCTAGGCCCTAATCAGTGTGCTTATTGTAAAGAAGAAGGTCACTTCAAGATTAGTTGCCCGTTCTTGCTACAGCGTGCGAATGTTATGTCTGGTCTGAGAGGTCGTTGTGGTTTCCAACAAGTACCTAGGGGTAGGGGACGTGGTACGTTTCCCCAGAATGAACGTTCCTTTTCCCCTCAGAATTCTATGAATTATTTTGACCAATAGAATGTTCCGACCCTCCAGTCCGCTCAGTACTACACTGATGATTATTATGTTGGAAGTGAGCGTGCTGGTTTTAATGATAGTTAGGACAGCCATGGACAAAGAGAGGGAGTAGTGTCAGTTCCAGTAGACCAGAGTGGACCTTATGTTGAAGTGATTACATCAGGTGTGGCAGAACCTTTTCTTTTGGATACTGGTGCAGCAAAGAGTTCTATCATGCACTCTAAACTCCCTGGCGCACCTTTGTCTGGCTTGACCAATGTTTCAGTAGGGTTTTCTGGCGCTCCAGTTCGTAACCCGGTTTCTTGTCCTTTGCCCCTTTCTATTGGTCCCTGTGAATTGGAGGCTCCCCTTATTCTAACGACTGGCTGTGGCGAGAATCTGTTGGGTTTGGACTTGTTGAAAAGATTGCATGCAACATTACATTGTTCTCCTTCGGGAGTACATCTTATGATGGGTAAGAAAGTTATTTCCCCGATGTATCTGTCTAAGGATCGCCTTTCACTGGAACTGCGTTCTCTCCCTGATACACTTTGGGCTACAGGTCCCAATGGTGTTGGTCTCTTGCAGAGTCCACCCTAAGTTGTTACCCTTAAGGCGAATGCTAAATTACCTTGCATTCCTCAGTACAAAATTTCCAGTGATGGCGAAAGAGCTCTTTTAGCGATTATCTATGCTTTGGTTGAGAAAGGTGTGGTTGAAGAAACGAGAGGTAATATGTGTAACAGTCCTGTTCTGCCTGTCCTTCAGCGTACTGACTCTTCTCAGCCACCTGTGTATCGGTTTGTGATCGACCTTCGATAGGTCAATAAGATCGTTGTGCCACAGTTTCCTGTTGTCCCGGACATTACTGCTTTATTGACTATGGTCCCTGCCTCAGCAGCTTGGTTTTCTGTTATTGATCTGAAGAACGCTTTCTTCAGTATTCCGATTGCTGAGGAAAGTAGGGATATTTTTGGCTTCTCTTTAGGAGGCCACAGTTTTCGGTTTAAGCGCGCTCCTCAAGGTTATTGTGAGAGTCCCTCCATTTATAGTCAGGCTTTGAAAACTCAGCTAGATACTCTTGCATTGCCTTCTGGTGCTACTCTTATCCAGTATGTTGATGATCTGTTGGTTGCTGCTGATGATGAAGAGATTTGTAAAGCAGTTACTCTTTCTTTGTTGCAACACCTGTCTGACCTTCATCATAAAGTGTCACCTTCGAAGTTGCAGTATTGCCGCCAAGAAGTGGCCTACTTAGGTCATCTCTTGTCGAAGGAGGGAAGACGATTGACCCCAGAGCGTATTCAAGCGATTGCCCAAATGACTGTGCCATGCACACAGAGAGAGTTGCATGCCTTCTTAGGTATCACCTCGTATTGTAGACAGTGGATTCCGAATTTTTCTTTGCTAGCAAAACCTTTGTTGGCACTTACTCTTAAGGACACACCACACCCTCTTCCTTGGTCTGACGAATGTCAGAAGAGTTTTTCTGAATTGCGTGATGCATTGTGTTCTTATCCGGTGTTGGGTACCCCCGACTACAGTAAACCTTTTACACTTTATGTACACGAGAGAGAAGGTTGTGTGTTGTCAGTGTTGACACAACAATTTGGGGATAAGCAGCACCCATGTGCGTATTTTTCAGCTACTTTAGATCCAGTAGCTAGGGCATTGCCTAGTTGTCTAAGAGCTACAGCGGCTGCGGCTGTTTCTATCCGACAGTCTGCTGGTTTGGTATTGAATAATACATTGATTGTGATGGTCCCACATGCAGTGGATACCCTATTGAATAGAACGAAGACTCAACATCTTACCAGTGCGCGTTTGTCAGGGTATGAGTTGACGCTTTTGGCTATCCATGTGCACATCAAGCGGTGCAACACATTGAATCCAGCTACATTGTTGCCGATTTTTGTAGAGATAGATGCTCAGGAACAGCATGACTGTTCTCCGGACAGAGGAGGAAACAAAGGGTAGAGTTGATCTGAAAGATACTCCTCTTTCGAATCCTGATGGTACCCTATGGGTAGATGGTTTGTGCTTTAAGCTTCCGAATGGAGAGACAGCTGCAGCATATGCTGTCACAAGATGATTCAGGCAGAAGCTACTGAGAAAGAATTGAGTATGTGGAGAGAGAGTACGGGAATGGAGGATTCAACAGGCTGTTGGGTTGAGTTGTCAGAGCACCAGCGATGGTTGTTGCCGGATGCATATGTGCTTCCAGTGGTTATTATGGCTCATGGGTTGGCTCACATTAGTTCAAAAGGGATATGTAAGTTGTTGGCTCCGGTATGGCAGAATGGTGGAATTCCTAGGTGTGCTGAGAATTTGGTTAAACACTGCATTATTTGCTTGATGCATAATCCTGGAAAGGGAATCCCAACTCCAGCGGGTCATTTTGCTCCTCCAACGTATCCGTTCGAGGTGCTGCAGATAGACTACATTCATATGGAAAGATGCGTTTGTCCGGCTTGTGGAGATTGAATTTGGGACATTCCTAATAATTAACTTTTGGGTTGGGATACTGTGAATTGAGTTTTTGTTATGTGATACTTTGTTTGAAAATGTACCTTATTGGCTAGAATTTTGTGCAGTTGGTGTACATTTATAATGCGAATATTGGGTATAATAGGAGACGTCTCGCCTTAGAAAAATGAGCAGTCTGATGAGAATTTACACTGTGATGTATTTCTAGGATCACTGTTACTGGCTGCAGCTAATAAACTTGGTCTCTGATGCCATCCAGAAGTATTCCGTGTCTCTGTATACCAAGACAGGTGAACTCGAAGATCTTAGGCGTGCCCCTGACGCCGCTGGGTTAAACCCCCTTTCTTCAACGTTCCAGACCTTGATGGTCCAGAAATTGTGGTGGCTGCCGCAACCTTTGCCGTTGATAACCATTGTGTGGTCTTACAGGACCTACAACAGTTACGCAATGCTCAGCCACACAAATACTTGACTGCATCTTTCTCTTCAAGTACTGAAGACCAAACTCCGGTTTCTGGCAGAAATGAGAAAACTGGGTCATCCCGCCAAACCTCTTGAAGGCAATTAGATCGCTATACGAAGTCACCTGGGTGCGGGTTAAAACAAGCGCCTGCACAGTGTCCCTCAAAATAACAATGAACAATGGGCTGAAACAAGGATGCTTCCTGGCCCCCATCCTTTTTAACCGGTACACTACAGATGCAGGGGACGCTCTGAAAGGAGCCGTACAGTGCAAAAGGTGGTCCCAGGAGACAGTTATTCAACATCAGGAGGAGCACTCATTTTTGGTATTGTTTGATTTAAATACTGTTACAAATGTATGTACATTCAGTGTGATTAAATAACACTGTATCTTCCAGTACACGTGTTTTTTCTACTGTGTTTCTCATTTTCCCTGTTATTGTATCTTTGTTGTTGAATACCTGTCGACTGTGACCACCTTTTGCATTGTCCTGTCCTATACCCAGGTGCCAGCAACGTATTTTAATAAGATTTGGAAATAATACCAGAAGAAGCTGCTGCACACTTGAGACAAATTGATCAAGGTACGTTGTTTAAAGTTCTTGCTGTTGTAGATAATAGTATTAAGATGTTATCATCTTGCATTTACAATTTAAACATTATGTCGTCTGTTTTTGATATTTTACAGAGTGACATGTCAACTGTATCATGCTCAAAGGCACCTTTGATCTATTAGGCAGTTTAGCTGAATGCTTCAAAAACTTACAAGTGGGCAGATTCCATGACATCAGAAGTGAAAAGGGCAATGAAACAAGTCTGAATATTGGTTTCTTTGCTCGCAGATTTTGAAGAGACTAACAGTGCATATAAGTAGATGTAAAAGCAAGGCAGTGGCACCAGTTATGTGGCAAAAAACATTGTATGTGCATTGGAACTGTTTGAAAACATGATTATAATTGAAGCATTTAATAATGGACTGTGATCTATACAAATATGCTACTGTGAAAGTTAATTGACGTTAATGGTTATCGGTGCACATTCCATAGAAAGAACACGACCAGAAAACTATGATAAAAAAGTGGTTTGATTCACGAGGGACACATGGTCAGTCTAAAATGGAGATAAGGTCCCCTGTAATCAAGGGTCCTGCGAAAGCTGAAACGCATAAGGTTGGAATGAACTGTTGCATATCTCTAGAGAATATATATACACGTGAACAAGGGCTTTTGGCTTAAAACGCATTGTGTGTTGGGCCGAGAATAAAGAAGATTTCTGCCTAAGTACTGTGGGGTCTGTGTCTCCTTCTTCGCCGTACCGCCGCTGGCGAGATTCGGAAGTGGCTGGAGTGTCAAGTTCGAAATATATATATATATATATATATATATATGTATATATATATATATATATATATATATATATATATATATATATATATATATATATATATATATATATATATGAAACAAACCGTTCGCTCTTGCAGCAACGATAACAGGCCACACCATCTGACTTCAAAAAGGTCTTTATTCCCATGAATGAAAGCCGATTCAGGCATTACGCGTTTCGAGTCCCATGACTCTTAATCATATGCCACTGACTGCTGTTTGCGGTGGGTTCGTTTAGATTTTAAATACGTAACTGTTAGACATGGAAAAGGGACATTAATCCAGTCATTTAAAGGACCAGTCGATTTGCCTTTCTTCATTTTAAATAGAGTGTTATTAAGTCTCTTTAGTGCAACGAGGAAATGTACAATTTTCAATAAAGGTTAAAGCAGTTAACCTCCAAATGTATTCCATCGTTGTAGATTTCAAAAAGCTCTTCTCAGTGTTTAAGGGACTGCATCCCCCACAATGTTTTACGACTGTCCTCATTCTTTCGCTGGTTCCCCATGTCGATTTCGGTACAACTTCCCCATTTACACTGTGCGCGAGTGCAAACTTGCATCAAAAGGAAAAGTTCCATACCTCGAGCACAGTTTCCAAAGGTGAGTTCCACTACCACCACGTTTTCCTGCAGTCTCCGGTCAGCTTTGATTTAGATATTTGGAGTCACGAAGTGCATCGGAAAGATTCCTACAGCAAATCCTAGCTGTTTTCATAGTTCAATTCCCAAGTTCAGACGGGCCTCTCAAAGCAGCCTCTTCCATCACAGCTCAGTTACTGTTCAATGTCACAGCCGGCGGGCATCCCTTTAATAAGCTCCAAGCTTCTGTCCCAAGATTTCTGACAATAGGAATGCCGCTACCTTGCGGATTGTGGGCCTGTTTACAGGTGTGTCAGACACCTCAAAACACAGGAAACAAACCGTTCGCTCTTGCAGCAATGATAACAGGCCACACCATCTGACTTCAAAAAGGTCTTTATTCCCATGAATGAAAGCCGATTCAGGCATTACGCGTTTCGAGTCCCATGACTCTTAATCATATGCCACTGACTGCTGTTTGCGGTGGGTTCGTTTAGATTTTAAATACGTAACTGTTAGACATGGAAAAGGGACATTAATCCAGTCATTTAAAGGACCAGTCGATTTGCATTTCTTCATTTTAAATAGAGTGTTATTCAGTCTCTTTAGTGCAACGAGGAAATGTACAATTTTCAATAAAGGTTAAAGCAGTTAACCTCCAATTGGCTTCATATTCATGTATTCCATCGTTGTAGATTTCAAAAAGCTCTTCTGAGTGTTTAAGGGACTGCATCCCCCACAATGCTTTACGACTGTCCTCATTCTTTCGCTGGTTCCCCATGTCGATTTCGGTACAACTTCCCCATTTACACTGTGCGCGAGTGCAAACTTGCATCAAAAGGAAAAGTTCCATACCTCGAGCACAGTTTCCAAAGGTGAGTTCCACTACCACCACGTTTTCCTGCAGTATCCGGTCAGCTTTGATTTAGATATTTGGAGTCACGAAGTGCATCATAAAGATTCCTACAGCAAATCCTAGCTGTTTTCATAGTTCAATTCCCAAGTTCAGGCGGGCCTCTCAAAGCAGCCTCTTCCATCGCAGCTCAGTTACTGTTCAATGTCACAGCCGGCGGGCATCCCTTTAATAAGCTCCAAGCTTCTGTCCCAAGATTTCTGACAATAGGAATATATATATATATATATATATACTAGCAGCCCGTCCCGACCTTGTCCGGGAGCAACAGGCTTCCCCGACCCCCTCCTGCCCCGACATTGTTCAGCAGCCCGGGCCCCCGCCCGGCCCATCCCCCGCCTGTCCCGACATGGGTCCCCTTACCTCAGCCGCCACTCCTCCCGCCTGTCCACTGCTCGCACCGCCGCTGGCCTGTCCGCTGCTCCTCACGTCACCGCTCCTCCCCCGCGCCATGTCCGCCGCTCCCTTACCTCAGTCGCCGCTCCTCCAGCCTGTCCGCTGCTCGCACTGCCGCTGGCCTATCCGCTGCTCCTCACGTCATCGCTCCTCCCCCATGCCATGTCCGCCGCTCCTCGTCGCGCTCCTGGACGCCGCTCCTCCACGCGCTCCTGACATGAGCACGCACGTCGCGGCCGGCGCTACTTCGGAGGGACTACTTTTTTTTTACTGTAAAGTTTTTTAAATAGCGTTTTTATTTTTAATTTATATAGCCTATGACCATCTACACACCCTGACGATTCCAACGGTGTATCGGGTGTGTGGATTGGCGCTGTGGTTCCCGAGTTTACCCACCTCAAAGGCTGAAAGTTCTTCCTTTATTATAGTATATATATATATATATATATATATATATATATATATATATATATATATATTGTCATATTGTTACTGAATTATGACACTATGTCAATAATTGTGTGAAGGACAACAGATTAATTAGCCACCGCAGGTCACATGCAAACAAAGGGTTAAATGGGTAGGCTGTATACATCGGAAGCGCCACCCTCTGTTTCCAGCTCTATAAGTTCCCTCTTCACTTGCAGCAGCATATCATGTGATCAAGCCTCTGGCTAGAGGCGAAACGCGTCATGCGGACTTGCTGGGTGTTATTCTTTTCTATGGAATAAAGCACTTATTTTTTGCACTATACCTGGGTTTGGCTTGTTCGTCCTAGTAAAAGTCCGGAGATTGAGGCTGAGACGTGTTGGCGTCAGACGAAGTGAGTTGGATATATATATATATATATATATATATATATATATATATATATATATATATATATTACCTACTGGCGGTCGCCAGTAGGTAGTTATAGTTAGGATTTTTTTCAATGTTAAATCTCAAAATTCTATTTGGAATAACTTTGGCCCCGGTCGACGAATCTGCCTGAAAATTTCCTCAAAATGGCCTCGCGGCGTTCCGGTCCTTCCCTGAAAGTTTGGGGGGATGCGTCAAGCGGGCCCGAGATAAAAGGGGGGTCCCAAAACGCGTTTTCCCCATGTTAATTTCCATAGGGCGGTCGATTTCACTTTTAGCCCGAACGGCTGAATGGATTTCCACCAAACTTGGCAAAATTGTAGGGACTGGTAGCCCGATGTGCCTTTGCTATGTCTCAAGATATGTGCTCCAGTGGATTTTGAGTAATTTAGGTTCCAAAAAATATATATATCCATGGCAGCGCCCGGGTACGCGCACCGGGAAGCGCACCAGGCGCGACACGCGAGGTGCGCACGGAAAGCTGATTGGCTCTCGGGTGTCTGTAAACATTCGAAACAGTCCGGAGTAGCCGCCATTTTCTGTCCCGGGAAAATCGAGAGATAAGAGGTAGAAAAATCTAAGGGGGAAATGACCATAAGGGGGCAGGGATAGACCCCCCTGACCCCCTAGGTTTGATGTTTGGGCCATAAAAGGGCCCTGCGGGGCCCAACATTTTTTTTTTGATTTGCGCGGGGGGAGCGCCCGGTACGCGCACAGGGGAGCGGACAGGGGAGCGTACCATGGGAAAAAAAGAATAATAGCATTTTTAAAAAATGTAGCCTTTTTTTAGAAATTGGAGGTAGTTCTAAAAAGAACTGTTTTTTTTCTTCTTTTTTTTGTTTTATATTTTTTTGATGTTTTTTGAACATTTTGAACTTTTTTTGGCTTTTCTGAACACTTTTATATTTTTTTGTATTTTTCATGGGGAGAAACGAAAAAACAGGGAATTGAAAATGGCTCAACTGGAGCTAAAAAAAAAGAAAATAAATAATTAGGGTCGATTGGGGCATTTATGGTTGTCCCCAGCAAGGACGTTGAGCTTTACGCTCTGTTCTCCGTAGGAGATGGTCTTCCCACAATATTTGCATGTGATTCTGAAATCTGCAAATCGGGGCTGAATGCAACGCATCGTTTCACTTTCTTCTGGTGTTGACGGAGTGAGTTGCTTTCTTTTTGAGCTGGTTCTTGTTGATGGTGAAGGGTTACTGGCCAGTTCCTTCATCTCTGCAGCAGATTAGTTTATAGGATGCTTGCGCTGCATGTGGCAGATCATTGTGTGATTTCCAAAGGAATATTTTTTAAGAGGGTTCCCTCGGGAAAGTTCCATGCCACAGATCAGGCAAGTCACCTTGGCTGCATTTACCTTTTTCTTCCCCTGTGAGAAAAAAACTCCCAAATAATGTGTGGTCTGGGCTGGTATGGGGTATTGTGTTCTTGGAGAAATGTTCTCGTCCCTTCTTCCTCCACCTCCTCCTCCTCTTCCTCCTCTTCTTCACCACCAATGAAAACTTGTGGTGGTCCTTTTGGTTGTTGTGGTGGTGGTGCAGATGCACCAGCTGCTGCTGCTACTGAAGCCATTATAAAGATGAAAATTGTACAGAGAGGTACAAGCAGGTCTTCCTCAGTCAAAGGACAAAGTCAGAAGAAAGGAAAAAGGTGGGGTCTTTCATCAGAAGGAAAAAAAAAAGTTAGATCCAATGAAAAGTGTTATTTTCAGGTCACATGACCAGGGGCTTCATCATTATGAAACCAAAACTGTTATGAACCAATGAAAAGTGTTATTTTCAGGTCACATGACCCGACGCGCTTACGCTACGCTCCCCGGGGCGCGCCCGGGGGCGCACTCAGGGTTGCGTAGCGTAAGCGCGTCGGAAGTTTACGTTGCGCGATCGTATTCGCACAAGTGCTTCCGGGTGCGCTTACGCCGTGCGTTTCACACAGACGCGGCTACGCGATACGTCACGATCATGTTTTCGTTCGCGATAATGGCACTTACGGGACGCTCGCCAGTGCGCGCCCCGGGGCGCTTCATATAATTACGCTTTCTGGGGCGCTCCCCGGGGCGCGCACCGGGAGCGCACCAAGGCAAAAAAATATGTATATATTTAAAAAAAAAAAAGGCAAAATTGTAGGGACTGGTAGCCCGATGTGCCTTTGCTATGTCTCAAGATATATGCTCACGTGGTTTTAACGAAAGTTAACTTTGAAAAAATATATATTGGGCTACATTGGGCTATATATATGTTAGAGCCCAAATGTATCCCAATGTAGCCCAATATAGACCAATGTAGCCCAAAGATGGCCACCAGAGACAAAAAAAAATGTAGCCAAAATATCAGACAGATGTAGTCCAAATATAGCCCAATGACAGAATGTCCCAGAGAACAACTAGTGCGCTAACAGTCTTACTTATAAACTGAGATTTATAGTTAGGAATTAGCATTTAAAAAACCTTTGAAATTCACAGAAAAAACCATAGGTTTCCCAACAGTTATAGTTAGGAATTAGCATTTAAAAAACCTATTAAATTCACTGGAAAAACCATAGGTTTCAGCAGAGCATTACACACGCAAGTTATAGTGAGTCCAACTAACTATAACATGGGAATTTCATTGGTTTTATGTCAGTAAAATTTCCACCTAACTATAACTGGTGTGAAACCTATGGTTTTTTCAGTGAATTTAATAGGTTTTTTAAATGCTAATTCCTAACTATAACGGATGGGAAACCTATGTTTTTTTCAGTGAATATATATATATATATATATCCAACTCACGTCTCGGCCCCAATCTCCGGACTTTTACTAGGACGAACAAGCCAAACCCAGGTATAGTGCAAAAAATCAGTGCTTTATTCCATAGAAAAGAATAACACCCAGCAAGTCCGCATGACGCGTTTCGCCTCTAGCCAGAGGCTTGATCACATGATATGCTGCTGCAAGTGAAGAGGGAACTTATAGAGCTGGAAACAGAGGGTGGCGCTTCCGATGTATACAGCCTACCCATTTAACCCTTTGTTTGCATGTGACCTGCGGTGGCTAATTAATCTGTTGTCCTTCACACAATTATTGACATAGTGTCATAATTCAGTAACAATATGACAATATTAACAACCACCAGAGCAGAACTGTGCAAATTGTGCAATACGTAAATTAAATTAGACATACTACATACATTGTAACACAATATCTTATACAAGAGGACATTTTTTGTTTAAAACTTATTGTTCACAATGAATGACACAGTGTCTCAATTGATAAAAAGCCTCCAACTGGCTACAAGGCCTAGCAGCAAATATTTGTGCAAACTAAGCAATATAAATAAAGTTCATTTAAAACCTCATTGTTTTTAGGTAAAAAATTCCTTCATCCATGAAGTACAGTTAAAAAATAATTATTTATAATAAAAGAGACAGTGTCTCAATTGATGAAAACCCTCTAACTGGCTACAAGGCCTAGCAGCAATTATATGTGCAAACTAAGCAATATAAATAAAATTCATTTAAATCTTTAATCAGATAAAAAATTCTTAATCCATACAGCACAGTTTAAACAAAGATCACATGAAAAGGGTATAAGACTCACATCTTTTGATCTGCATAATACAAGCTCTAATATTATATATACAGTATCTTCAAGTACACAACATGTTTTCACACATATATATATATATATAGTATTAGTAACCCTTTCTGCTTGGTGTCAAAGACTGAAGAGATTCTTTGTTACCCCCAGGGCCGGACTGGGAACCAAAACCGGCCCTGGCAAAGTGCGCAGCCACAACCCCCCCCCCCTCCCACTCGGGGGGGTTGGAGGTGCCGATGAGCGCTTTGCTAGGGCCGGTTTTCGGTCGATTTTGCAGCAATGCTGCAAAAACGGCCCTGTTACAAAATCGGCCCCAGGGGCCCAAAACCGGGTCCCACCCGTGCGGCGCACCAGGGGATTGCCCGGTTCCTGCTATGGCCAGTCCGGGCTTGGTTACACCCCTGGTTGACCAATTAACTTGAATGATGGTGCTCCTAATTATAAATGTTCTAATGGAATGTCTCCTTGGACTTTCTAATATTCTTGGTCTGACAGAGCAAGAACCCATAAAGCCATACATTTGAGTATAAATTTGTTGGTAAAAATGTATTTTCATGATATGGCGATCGGTCTGGCTGTTACTCAATTGATGCACAAAGGTAGTGCCAGTCTTTAAATTAATGTATTTTTAATACTATTGTGTAAGCAGATTCTATTTTATGCAGATTTGATTTATTTTAGTGCACGTTTAACTAACTAATTTCTCCATATCAACTATATTTTAAACTGAACTGAAACTAGTACATGCTGATAATTATCATATAAATTACAAAAACCAAAGTGCCATGAAAAATATTTTTTTATTTGTGCATGAAAATACTCATTTAGCTAAATGTAAGAAATACATATTCTGCAATACAAAAATGTTTACGTACAGACAACATTAAGTATAGTTTCCACGGGAGAAAGAATTCTCAAAAAAACACTGTATCCCATATTTCTAATGTGCATTATAATTAAAGCAAATCTCCGTGCGTTATCAGTTAGAATTAATACTTCTTCGACTCATACAATGCATTAACTTACAAGGGCAGGCAAATTCACAGCACATTTACTTTTTATAAAAACATTGACTCAAAAAAACAATTCATTTTCCCCATCCAAAAGACATACATCAGATATACAAGTCAAAACTAAGTGTCTAAAAATATATATTTAATTTTAAAGATTTAATATAACACATTGTTGAATAAACTATTTAGAAAAATGATTCACTAAATTAATTTACACACATAAATAGCACAATAACAATGTATTCTCTTTTGATTAAATATCCATCATAGCAATCTACACCAAATGCATTTTGAATTCCTAATTGCGTCAACATAAGCTCTCATGTTCAGTTTTGAGGTAAAACAGAGGTATCCCTACGTGACAACAAAGCACCTCATGTATTTTGAGCATTGCATTTTGCTCAAGGGAAACCTATGGTCATCACAATCCTCCGCTCCTTTCCTTTTCCTTGCGCAGTAGTTAAGTAATCGAAGGCAACATTGGAGTTGGGATTGGATATTATTGGTGGTGTGTTAATGCCAACAACTGAAGGATGCAAAGAAACAGCCTGCAGATGTTAAATAGCATGCATTATAATTCGAAAGAACAAAGACCAAGGGTGGTATTATACATGTGCCGCCTATTCCTTCATTGCTCCGGGTTCACCTTTTAAAAAGTGCGCCCTGGGCAATGAAGGTAAATTCAACGTATTATGATGAATGAGCTGCCCCCAGTGCAGCCGCGAACTCACGCTGCCCCCAGGACAGTGCATTCATGTGAAAAACAGAGAGGCTGCCTTTATAGCTGCTATGTGTTTTCACAGTTCAGGCGGCAACCCACCTGCACTTTGATGGGGGAATAGATATCCCCTTGAAGGCGGGTGCAGTGAGTGACTACACCCAACTGCAAGAGGATGTCTGGGGAATCCATGGGGCCCCCTCTCCCTTGAAAGTGACCGTGTAATGTTTGTTAGGAGGGAACTGAAAGCCCTAACCTAGAACACAACTATAAACCTGGGTTACCCATTTTTTTCTATACCATTTATTTCGCCTTGTGGCTTTCAATACTTTGAAAATGTATTTTGATTACTTTTCTGGTATTACAGTTCTGAGCTAAATGCATTTCTGTATTATAAAGTATTCCTATCGTTTGGAAAGGGGCGACCATTCGGTCCCCCCGAACGTATGGTGGAGTACCACGATCCCCCAGGGAAGCCATCTTGGGCGGGAGGCGAGCCTCGGCTGGTATGCCCGAAGCGGCGTAGCCGGGGCGCGCCTTTTTCCCGCCCTGGAGTGGGCTGGCCTAGACACTGACGCGGCCGGCCACGCCCTTTGGGGCAGGCAGGGGCGGGTGTACGCCCGCCCTGAAGACGGATAAAAGGAGCAACAAGCCAAGAAAGCTTCCTCTTGTTCCTGTGCTCTGAAGCTGCACCTCCTCGCTGCACGTGAGCTCGAGACGGAACGAAGAGCCAATTTTGAGCGTTGTAATCGTTCTTGTTTGTTTTGCAGATACTCTGTCGGAGAATGCCCTCTTGTTCCTGTGCTCTGAAGCTGCACCTCCTCGCTGCACGTGAGCTCGAGACGGAACGAAGAGCCAATTTTGAGCGTTGTAATCTTTCTTGTTTGTTTTGCAGATACTCTGTCGGAGAATGCCCAAGAAAGCAGGAAAACGAATGACTACCGACCAGATGCTGCGGGTTCTTATGAAGGAGGTGACCGACCTTAAGAGGCGAATGGCGGATAAAGACGAGGAAGGGGGGCCGAAACGTCCTTTGGCGGGAGCAGCTCCAGGAGGAAAAGGCAAGAGGCCCAGAAGGGGAGCAGCCGGGGGAGACATCCCGGTTCCCTGTACCCCACTCGAAGCACCAACTCCCGTGCCGGAGGAAGGGAACCCAACTCCCGTGGTGGTCACCCCCGTTTCCGGGGAGGATATGCCGCCCGAGCTGGCGGCACAATTAGCAGCGTGGTTGGGTAAAGGTAGCGAGGGCGCCACGGCTGACGATGCGCAGGTGTTGATGAGGCAACTGCGTGAAACGAGGGAAGCAACGAAGGCACCATCGCCGGCTGCGGCAGTAGAGAAACCACCTGGGTCAGGTCCAGTCGCAGATACAGCTTCCGGTTCAGGTAAGCGGCCATTGCCGATTGCGAGGGATGAGTCTGCACCCTCTCGAAGGGAAAAGTTGGGTCAGCATGTCCCTCTGGCTATCAAAGAGAAGATATGGGCAGAGGAGTGTATAAACATCTTCTCGTTGCTTACCGATCATTATGAGATGGAGCATGTTAAGAGCCAGAAGGAGCTCATGCATCCGAGTGTTTGGCGCGCTAAGATGGCCGCCTTTAAGGTGAACGAAAACATTGGCAATTGGGGCAAAGCTTGGGGGATTTTTACATCCATCATGGGTGAACGTAGGCCCGAATTGCTGTCCGAGTTCCCGATTTATCAGTCAAGGATCATGGGGTATTCTGTGTCACACGAGGGCAATCAATGGTTCTGTTACGATAATATTTTCAGGAAAGCGAAAGAACATGATAAAAATTTAACTTGGGATTGTTATGATTCTGTGTCTTGGTCCAAAATGGAAGATACTGGTATGTTGAAATTGCCATTGGTAGGGAGTAGCGTGAGTGAATCCTCCCGCCAATATGCTGGAACGCCCTTTCGATCGGGTACGAGTAACGACAACCACTCGAGGCCGAACGGCAACGCAGGAAAAAGGGGGATTTGTTGGAACTTTAACAGGGGTAAATGTACCAGGCCTCAGGGGTCCTGCAAATTTAGGCACGAATGTGGTGGGTGTGGGCAAGCATCCCATCCTGAGTCCATGTGCAGAGCCAAAACGGGTGATAACGGGGGTAGAGGAGGCGCCAAACAGGTCTGAAATAGTCCGAGGGGCGCCTTTACCTACCCCGATTGATACCATGGCGATGATTCCTTGGCTCAGCGAATACCCAGATCACGCTTCCGCTGGGGTGTTGCGGGACGGGTTTTCTTATGGTTTCCGCATCCCAGCGGGAGAGTTTCGGGGTATAGCGAAATGTAAAAACCAAATATCGGTCTTGCAGCATACGACCGTAGTGCAGGAAAAGATCCGGAAAGAGGTTGCTCGAGGTCGAGTCGCCGGTCCATTTAATGTACCACCAGTTGCTAACTTTGTTTGTTCTCCTTTGGGGGTGGTCCCCAAGAAGGACCCGGGTGAGTTTCGGCTGATACATAATTTATCAGCCCCACGTGGTCTTTCCGTAAACGATGCGATAGACCCGGAAGTATGTTCGGTGCGGTACGCATCCTTCGATGGGGCCGTAGCCATATTGAATCGCCTGGGGTCCGGCGCGCTGATGGCAAAAAGTGATATCGAGTCAGCGTTCCGGTTGCTCCCGGTACATCCTGACGACCAGCGTCTCCTTGGTTTTATGTTTCAGGGTCAATATTACATGGATCGTTGTATGCCAATGGGGTGCTCTATATCTTGTGCCTATTTTGAAAAGTTCAGTTGTTTTCTGCAATGGGTCTTTACAAAAAAGACGGGGTTTCCACATGTTATGCATTATCTCGATGACTTTTTGTTTATGGGGGCAGCCGGGGATCCGGAAGGTGGACAGGCTTTGACCGAATTTTGTGTCTTGATGAATCAGTTTGGTGTGCCATTGGCACCAGGTAAGACGGTGGGTCCCTTGACTTGCCTCGAGTTTCTAGGGATCGAGCTTGACTCTGGAGAAGGTTGTTTTCGTTTACCAGGAGACAAAGTGTTAAGATTCAGAGCATGCCTGCAAACGTGTTTACGAGAGTCTAAGGTTAAGTTGCATCAATTACAGCAATTGGTGGGACAGTTGAATTTTGCCCTAAGAGTAATACCGATGGCCCGCCCCTTTTCCCGCTCGATCGCTCAAGCCATGGTCGGCCTGAGGAGGGGCACCACCGCACGAGGCTCTCGGCAGAGGTTCGCCAGGACATGCGCATTTGGTTGGCATTTCTGGCGGATTTCAATGGTCGAGTTGTATGGAACAAACCGGCGGTGTCCTCTGAGGAGCTGGGACTGTGGACAGATTCGGCAGGGAGCATTGGTTTTGGTGCCATATTCGGCACTCAGTGGTCGGCACAAAAATGGCCGTCATGGTGGCATGATAATGGACTGACAAGTAACATTGCCTTTTTGGAACTTTTTCCCATTCTGGTGGCCCTGAGAACTTGGCCCGAGGGGTTCAGAGATCACTCTGTGGTATTCTGGTCTGATAACATGACCGTGGTTGAGTGTATCAATAGCCAAGCGGCACGATGCAAATGGATCCTGAGATTGCTCAAAGAAATAGTACTGTTGTGCATGCAATTGAATGTGCTATTCAAGGCACGACACGTGCCAGGGGTGCTGAATCAAGCGGCTGATGCGCTTTCTCGTTTTCGTATGCAGGCCTTCTGGGGTTTTCTGCCCACAGCGGACCCGGTGGCGGCACCCTTTCCCGAAGCTCTCTGGTCTCTCGGTGCCCCGAACTACAAAACCTCGTGGGAGAGAGTTTAGCACCCAGGACGAAGAAGGCATATGAAGGGGCGTTCCGATCCTATTGGGCCTTTTTGGGGACTGCTAGGGGGGAGCTTTGGGGCCAGGAGGAGTCTGTAGTAAACTTTCTGCTGTCTTTACATCAGGCAGGCAAATCAGTGGCTACGGCCCAGAGGCATCGGGCCGCCATTTCCTTTGTGGCTAGGGCTCACGGGATCCAGGACCCGACAGCGTCTTTCGTGGTACAAAAAGCGCTACGTGGGTGGCAACGCCTTGAGGGTCGCAGAGTAGATGAAAGGCGCCCGATAGGTTTGGATAGGTTGGCCCTTTTGTTATCCATACTCCCTGCAACATGTTCATCTCGGTATGAAACAGTCTTATTCCGAGCCGCCTTTACACTGGCATTCCATGGGGCTATGCGGGTAAGCGAATTAGTGGCGAAAAACAAGCAGGATGTGATGGGGGGACTGTGCCGAGAGCACGTTCAGGTCAGAGGGGGGACAATGTCTGTCTCGTTCGTCAGGTCCAAGACCGATCAGGGTGCATTGGGCGATTGCATAATCATACAAAGGATTCCCGGGTCCTCCATGTGCCCGGTGAGTTGTGTAGAGGAATATTTAGCACAAAGGGTGGCATCATGGGGGGGGACCTTGTTGAGACACGCTGACGCCACCCCACTGACGAGGTTTCAGTTTCAGCGGGTGCTTGCGATGTCCATTTCCGCTGCGGGCTTGAACCCGGGCGAGTTTGGGACCCATTCCTTTCGGATAGGGGCTGCTACAGAGGCTACGGCCAGGGGTCTGGATGTTGAACAAGTTAAACGTGTGGGCCGTTGGTCCTCCAACTGTTATAAAAGGTATGTGCGGTTGCACATGTTGTGAAGCTGTAGCGATGTACTCACGCTTCTTGTTTTTGTTTGGTTTCAGTTACGCAAGCCTACGAGGCGGGGCGGACTATGCAGTCGACCCAACACCGGGCCAGCGGTCAGACATCACCGGCTGTGAAAAAGGCGGTGTGGGTCATGGGCCACTCATACGTGAGGCGTGCCGCGGACGTATTCAAAGCAGGTGACATGATTCACGTGGCTGGGGAATACGGGTACAGTGTGTCCTTCTACGGAAGGGGCGGACTCTGTATTGACCAGTTTCAATCATTTTTCGAGGGTTTGTTAGGGCGGACGAGGTCACCGCCGTCTATAGTCATAGTACACCTTGGGGGCAATGATTTGGTCACCACTGGTAGACGACTTCTCCTTGAAGCGATGCTTTCCACTGTAAGTTGGTTAGCAAGGAGAGTTCCAGGGTGCACGATTGCTTGGTCCCATATGATCCCACGAAAAGTATGGCGGGGGGCTATTTCTGTGTCTGCTTTGAATCATTCAGTGAGGAAAATTAATAACAAAGTGGGTAGATTGTTCCGTTCCAATACTTTGCATTCGATTTCGCATGGTTGTATTACTGGTGATAGTATGTATTTGGGGGATGGTGTTCACTTGTCCCGGGTGGGGAACGAGCTACTCATAGGAGACTTGATAGCTTGGCTAAAGACTTTAAGACATGACCTTTAGGTAGGAGTGTTGTGGGGGGTCTGGATAGCCGGTCAACTATCCGGCCTGTGGCGGTAAGGTCATGATCGGTGAGCACTAATTGGTAGATCCCTATGAGTGGGCGTCACCCATTACGGATGGGAGCGCTCGAGGGAGGTGGCCATTGGCCCCTCAACGGGGAGGCGGTCCCTTCTAAGGATGGGCCGCCGAAAGGAAAGGAAAGGCGGTCAAGGCCCCTTCCTGGGTAGGAGGGGTTACAGCCCCCTCCTGGAGAATTTCCCGGGGCCATGTCATCTGCGACGGCAGATGTGGTAAGTTGTGTGGGGTTTGGGGGGGGTCTACGCTACCTTCTAGATACCTCACACGAGTCCTCGAACGACCTTTAAGTGGCGTCGAGTTTAATGGGGCCCCCGTCAAGTCAAGGGAAATTGGTAGTTGCACTTGAGGTACGCCTCTGTGCGGTCGCCCCTCACAAGTGAGGGGGACATTTCTGGTTTAGGGATCTTGACACCGGTTACGACCTTGCCGTTGGCCCTTAAACGTTAGGATGTACAATTTCAAATTGCAAGTTAATATTTTGTAGGATGTTAGTTCGGCTAGGAGAACCTTTGTATTAGAGAATATGTTAAGGTTAGCCAAACATCGCAAATGTGGTAATGAAATTGTACATAATATGAAACTGTTATTTTAATGTTTTAATTTTGTTTCATATTTTAATAAATACGGCCGGGAGGGTCACTCCCTCCCGTCTTCCAAAAGTTCAGAACTGTTTCCGGTTTCCCATCCTTGGGGATTGTGTTGAGAGGTGGTGGCGGGTATCTCAGCCATATGGAAAGGGGCGACCATTCGGTCCCCCCGAACGTATGGTGGAGTACCACGATCCCCCCGGGAAGCCATCTTGGGCGGGAGGCGAGCCTCGGCTGGTATGCCCGAAGCGGCGTAGCCGGGGCGCGCCTTTTTCCTGCCCTGGAGTGGGCTGGCCTAGACACTGACGCGGCCGGCCACGCCCTTTGGGGCAGGCAGGGGCGGGTGTACGCCCGCCCTGAAGACGGATAAAAGGAGCAACAAGCCAAGAAAGCTTCCTCTTGTTCCTGTGCTCTGAAGCTGCACCTCCTCGCTGCACGTGAGCTCGAGACGGAACGAAGAGCCAATTTTGACCCACCCACCAGCCCCTGAGGACAGCTACTTGTTGTGAATAAAGTTTTTGATGTGGTAACTCTATTTTCTTTCAGGTTGTGATGACTGTCGTGATATTTTGAATCTGCAATAAAGATGGTCATGTGTTGGATGTTTTCAAATAAAGTATTTGCACTAGTGTTGATCAGTAATCATGCTTATAGTATATTATTCTTTAGTAATTTAGATAGTTTGTCGTATTTATTGTCGGGCGGTAAGGTCATGATCGGTGAGCACTAATTGGTAGATCCCTATGAGTGGGCGTCACCCATTACGGATGGGAGCGCTCGAGGGAGGTGGCCATTGGCCCCTCAACGGGGAGGCGGTCCCTTCTAAGGATGGGCCGCCAAAAGGAAAGGAAAGGCGGTCAAGGCCCCTTCCTGGGTAGGAGGGGTTACAGCCCCCTCCTGGAGAATTTCCCGGGGCCATGTCATCTGCGACGGCAGATGTGGTAAGTTGTGTGGGGTTTGGGGGGGGGGGGTCTACGCTACCTTCTAGATACCTCACACGAGTCCTCGAACGACCTTTAAGTGGCGTCGAGTTTAATGGGGCCCCCGTCAAGTCAAGGGAAATTGGTAGTTGCACTTGAGGTACGCCTCTGTGCGGTCGCCCCTCACAAGTGAGGGGGACATTTCTGGTTTAGGGATCTTGACACCGGTTACGACCTTGCCGTTGGCCCTTAAACGTTAGGATGTACAATTTCAAATTGCAAGTTAATATTTTGTAGGATGTTAGTTCGGCTAGGAGAACCTTTGTATTAGAGAATATGTTAAGGTTAGCCAAACATCGCAAATGTGGTACTGAAATTGTACATAATATGAAACTGTTATTTTAATGTTTTAATTTTGTTTCATATTTTAATAAATACGGCCGGGAGGGTCACTCCCTCCCGTCTTCCAAAAGTTCAGAACTGTTTCCGGTTTCCCATCCTTGGGGATTGTGTTGAGAGGGGGTGGCGGGTATCTCAGCCATATAGAATGTTCACTCGATATAGGAATCGAAGTGTGGCTCACTGGTTAGAGGAAGCAGACCTGGAAGCAGAGGTCAGCCCGGGACCAGGGTTCAATTCCTGGCTCGGCGGGGTCTTGAGTCCTAAAATGTCCATGGACTCGACAATTCTCGCTCCAGTGCCTACTCGATTCACAGGTTCACACTCTGCGACTCTGGGCAATAGCTTGCTTAATCTCCACAATGGCCCCTCGCGGCGGGATGCCTGACTTTCACCTTGTGAATACCCTGCCGGGGTTATCCCACAGGGGAATACCAGGACGGGTTCCCTAAGCAAGCGCTTAGAAACCGCTCTGTGATTTGCGCTATATAAATTCCTGTACATATACATTTACATTTACATATGTAGAACGACATGCAAATATGATTATTTTTTTTAAATAGGAACACTAAAAACGTCCAGAAATCATTGATCCATATTCAGCATAAGTTTTAAAACTCTGCACCTCAAACGGAATTAATAGAGAAAGGAATGCTTTAAAGGAAATATGTGTATCAAATTTTACCCAGCAAACGATAGATGTTAAAGCCCCGTCTTGATAACAATCCAAAACAGTAATTTGAAAAAATTATTTGAGGATTGGATTCCAAAACACAAATACTATTATTACACAAATGAAATTGGTGTAAATCGTGTATGTGTGTGCTCACACACAAACTAAGATTTTGCTTATAACATTTTCAGTGAACCTACCATAAGACTGCAGATGGTACTAAACTTGCACACGAAGAGGAACAATGTGTTGTTTCTAGCAGTCAACAGTGAGCAGAGAGAGAGCCAAAGGTACCACAATTGCTTCATATGCATTCTGCGAACGATCACCCAAGGTGCAGATCCTTGAATGGGACCTGGGCTATGTATATTCCACTTAGACGCAATAATACTGATCATAGGGTGACATGCGCTCATGCCACAAATCCATTGAAATTGAATCCGCGGCTTAAAGTTCAGTTCATGTAAATCAAAGAGCTGATGTTGGTACCATATGATGAGGCACAAGTCTTCACATACGCCATGCTAAAAAATGCACAAAGGCAATAGGGAAAAGCACTTTAAGTAATGCATGTTAGCTGAGTCCTCTCATATAGCAAGTTGCCTTTTACCCCTACAACGGGGTATCTGTAAACGCAGTGTGCTCCTTTGTCACTGAGCTGAAGCTTTTGATGGTGCTTACCAAGTCTTCATCATCGGCGTACTGGAGAAGAAAAAAGTGTTAGAATTTATATCATGAAGTTGGATAATTTACCATTTTAGTATCTATTTCATACACACACATATCAGTTGAGCGGGTATCATTTATCCTAAAAAGCAGAGAAGGTTATTATAGAATAACACATGCTTTGTTGGGAATATAAAGTCAAAAGGGGTAGAACGTTGCTCTGCTTGGACTGTTGTAGGTGTAGGAATTGAGTATTGTTTAGTGGGTTCAAAGTCACACTAGATTTAGACAACTGACTGCCAGCGTCTTTTCCCAAGCTAACACTCATAGTCTTTGTTTTTGTTTCATAAGGACTGAGTGGGAATTGTGTGAGTGGACTGTGCCACTGAGAGATGTTTTGTGTGGTGTGTGATTAACAATTGTCTGTTTTCTGTAGTTGCTCTTGAAGTCTTACACTTTATATTTTCTATGAGTACACTATTGACACTAGTTCATTAAATGATGGTTAAACCTTGGTTTCGGTGCCAAAAGTTCTAAATATTTCCACCGACTGAAGCCCCTTCTCATAACTGAAGGGCGAAGCAATTATAATCGGGCTTTTACACCACCTCTAAGTTTTCCTATCTGCTGTTCGTAATTGTCATTCTGAGTACATGGCATTTTATTGCTCAAGGTCATAGCATGCTCCTGAGTACTCTGGCCAGGATGTGTGGGTAACCGGGACCTCTTAAATTTGCGGCTCTGACATATTGAAAAGGACTTATATTTCTCTTGAAGAATCACTTTGGAGGATTTAGTAGTACATGCATACTTTGAGAGAACTCACCAGAAACCAAAAAACAGAAGGCAATGATGCTGGTACATATAGGAACTGTGTGCCTAATAAAAAATATTTGTGTATTCACATATGTAGTACCTGGCCCTCCTACAGGGTCACACACTAAACATTTTGCCTTCACCCCTCCAGTTTTCTGAAACTGTTTGTGTTCGCTTTTAGTACTCTGTGCACTTTACCACTACTAAAGTACTTCTGCTCACTCTTCTAAACATGCCAAAATAGGCCAATTGTCACATTTAATTTCCTTGTAAGTCCAGAGTATATGGCGCTAGATGTACCTAGGGCCGGTAAATTAACGCTACTGGTAGGCCTTCACCACTCAAGTAGCCTTTCTAAAAAATGCCTCAAGTCTGCCACTGCAGCCTGTATGCAGTTATACAATTTGATTTGGCAAATCAACCTTTGCTAAGCATAAACACCATTTTTAATACATATAAGATAGCCTCAGGATAGATCCCAAACAGCCGGAGCAGGGTGCATTTTAATTAAAAAGTTGTACATGTACTTTTAAGTTTTACGTATAACATTGGTTTACCTTATTACATTTAATAAGTGCTAACTTTTGTTTGGAGTGGGTAGAAATGTCATGTTTGGTGTCTGATGAATTGTAATTTAAAACCCTCTTTAAAGGTAAAGTTGGATTTTAAGTTACAATTGTGAAAATGCCACTTTTAGAAAGTTGGCATTTTCTTGTGCTAACCATTTGATGCCTGGAGCCTGTTTCCTTGGTCACTTGACTAGCTGTAGTTGCCAGTTGGCCTTTGTGGATTCCTCCCAAACAGCCAGACAATTGATGAGAGGTGCAAAGCTGCCACCTGTCACTATTGCACTTCACAGACACTGCCTCAGCTCACACAAAAAGAACTTCACACTAGCCTATTGTGACTGCAGACAGACTGGGATAAGGACATGGAGGCAGGACATGCCAAACAACTGTCTGAGGGGAAATCTCCTAAAGCTTCTCCCATTTCAAAGCTAGCACCAGGTATAAAAATGGGACCCTCACACCCACTCTTCAGTACACTCTTGGACCTGTTGACACTAAAGAAGAACTGCCCTGCCGCCAGAGGACTGCTTCGATGCTTGAGGCCTGCCCTGCTGCCTGAGAAGACTGGACCTGCTCCCTCCATCCTAGGCTAACTGCATGACTCTAAAGGCTAGTTAGCTGGCATCCTGTTCTGAACTACAAGGACACAACAAGCTCCTGAGAAATCTCTGCGACTGTCCACCTGGCCTGCTACACTGGACCTGCATCTTGACGTGCTTGAGTCCTGCTGACCTCTACTGGAGTGAGTTCCTCACCCAAAGAGGTGCCTCCCTGGTCCTGGACCCTTGGCGTGGCATCAATTGAGCTCTCGCCTCAAGAAAAGAAGAAATCCCGATGTTTTGGGCTCGTCATAGCAGGCTCATTTGGGCCAAAATCTTGCTGCCCGCCAACAGGCCCAGGTGAATCCAACCCTTTGCACTACAGTACATGCAAAGCTACAGAGAACACCGTCCACAGCGCTGGCCAGCGCTTTGTGCCAAAGCACCGACCATCTGTAATGCTCGCCCTGTTCCTCTTGGCCTCCTCAACTGCGAATGGGACTATTTGTGCTGGACTCTAGTATGTAATTTTTACAGCGGGACTACCTTGGCCCCTGTATCCATCTCACGCCCCGTCATGGTCCATCTGAACTTGTTACTTTCACCTGGTCTCAAATGACCGTATAACTGTGAGTGGTGCTTTTAGGTGTCATACTTTCCTAAAATCCTTGAAATTGTATATCTCAGATTCTATTGATTGTATTTTTGTTGTTTCGGTGACAAATAATTTATTACACTTTACACCATTTTTCTCAATTGGTATAGGATTGTTCTTGTGTTTTGTTTTCACTTTATGTGCTACATAAATACTTTACACATCGCCTCAAAGATAAATCTGACTGTGTTTGTGCCAATCTACCAGAAGTTTAAACTCAAGTTAATTTAGTGACTTTTCTACTTCACCCTGACAAGGAATGTGGTAGTTACTTGAGAAGGCCTCACACCTCCCTAAACAAGCAACTCTATTTCTCACACCATCTGTTTACCGCAAACAATTGATGCAAGTTGAGTAGTAAATATAAACACACAATATAACCTCTCCAAAATAATTGCATTTGGGAAAAGTTTAGCATTAATTCAAATTACGAGTTGAGTCCAAACTGCACTCTCCCAGTGCTATACAAATAGTTACCGCCATGTTTGACCTATTGGTAACTGCCTATTAAAACTTGTACTCAAGAAGTAATGACGTGTAAAAGAGGAGCATTTAACATTTCTTTGTGTGTAGTTATTGCTCAAGCGCAAAAACACATTATAGTTCAGCGCAAATATTAATTGTGCTGTGAAGATTCTGCAGAAAGTAACATCACATGGGTGTACATTACTGTGGAATGCTCTTACTAAAGCACACTTAAACAGCATAAACTTAGCCTTTTACTGTGATTAAGACTGGTCCCTTGTTCAGTGTAAGATCTGTGTCCTTCTTACCGCGTGCAGAACAATAACTTACCATGCCACTGTCATGACCTTGAAGAATAGTGTCCCACACTGGATCATCAATTACAGATTTTTTATCAGGCATATCCAGAAGCTGGCTCACACTACGATGTAGGGAATTCTGAGAGAAGGTCTGACTAAGTTGACCTTGGCTTGGAATTCGAAGGACAGACATATTCCTTTCACTCTGAGTAGGGGCGTTTGTTTCTGATCCGGGAATTTTTGTGTCAAGCATTCCCTGTGAAAATAGAAACTTTTTGTTACATTTCTTAGCACAAAGTTTAGCACAAGCATTAGTAAACCCTATAGGTCTGGCCGCTGTAGGTCAACCAATTATTTTGATATATTTTCTTTTTACAAATATGTACAATAATCATTCACAGTGTGAAAGTATTAAAAAGAAAAAACGGCATAGCGTAAAGATGTATATATTTGCAGACTTGGTAGAGAGTGCAGTGACCTGTTTTTTAAATGATAAAATATAGAGAGACCTTCTTTACCAAAGCACAAGCTTTCACCACAAGGGCCCAAAAGATGTAGGGCCATATTTAATAAAGAGTAGGATTGTCCTTGCATCACACAGAGCTATTCCTTAATTGGTGGTTTGTAAAAACAAAAAAAGAAATGCAATACAAAGCAGCTGCTTGTGCTGCGTTACTTTACTCATCAAGCTGGGAGGCATTCCATGGATAGAGCGGGGTCATTCCCATGCATCCATCCAGAAATTTGAGGCAAACCTGGGATTGCATCAAATCTGCATGCCCCCTGCGGATAGTGTAACGAGGAGAAGCATTTATCTCTATGCTGACAACTCACAAAGCCTGACACTGTAGTAGTGCACAGATGTGCATATATGAGCAAGCAAAATGGTATCACTCACATTGCAAGGAAGCCAATGGCTAAATAGTGGGCTGACCCACTGACCTATGCTATATGCAGTGGTGAGTGGAAGCAAAACGTGAACGACAGCGGAGAACAATAATGGATGAAGAGGGATGGTCCAATGTCCCTACCTGCATTTATGTATGTATATATGTAGGCATTTTTAAAATATATTTTGATTACTTTACTCTGGCATAACAATTAAAGATGTCTCTAAGCCAGACTGTTAAATGGGAAAATAAGCACCGCTGGCATTTTTCCCTCAGAAAAGTAAACCTAAGGAAGCAAATTCAAAAGAGAATCACAAGTATTTTAGAAGGGTGTGAACTATCTCTAAATGCTTAATAAAGCATACAGAGGCAGGACTGATATGTTAAAAAATGAATTTAGATGATTAAGCTTAAAATCCCATTCAGTGACCTGCCCTTGGCAATGATAATCACTAAAGAATGTGCAGTGACGTGTACCACCCTCATAAATCTTGGATTCACCAGTCCAAGCTGAAAGGGCTCTGCATTCTTCTCTTAACAACAAGTACCCCTTTTTGCTAGACAATATGGATCCTTACGTTTGTGTCAAAACAAGGAAGTAGAGACGTGTTTTCAATGATAAACTTTATCATCTGCATGAAGGGAAAAATATTCATATGAAGTCAAAACAAAACATTTAAAAATAGGTATCCCTGCAAAACGCTAGGCTGAAACATTTTTGCTTCTGATTCTCTGCTGCTTGTGATGGTCTATTGACAGCTGCTAATGAAAACAAAAAGTAGCATACACATTACTTTTTAAATTATTTTATAGCGGGTCTTATTTTAAATGCTTTAAAAAATGAATCCAGCCGCCCACAATGGTGCAGGGCCGTGGCTCTGTCTGACGTAGTTCATTATTGCGCTAATACTTTACTGAATTTGACATGACAAAGATCTGATTAGAAACACTGCCAAGTATGTAATGAGGTGTACAGTGTGAATATTGGCAATAGTAAAAGGATGCTACCTCTACTGAGTCTTGAAGAAGCCATGGTGTAAGCATTTTAGTTGGTTGAAACATCAACAGATCACCTCTGTTTTCATACAAGTTATAAACGTTTTATTCCTAGGAACTGGTCAATTTCAGAAACCAGTGGACTCTTTGCTTGTACATGAATTATTATTGTGCATTAATTCATCTCTGTTACACAATTTCACTTGCCCTGTGCCCCCACCAGGAGCACCTTTTGGCTTTGATGTGCTACAGTAATATTGATAGTACAATATGTCCATAATATATGTTATATTAAATTGCCTTTTATCTCTGCTCTAATTCATTCATTGTAAATTGGGATATTAATTTAGCATGTGTTTAGGCTCCCAAGAGAGCTGATTTGTGATGAATGAAACAAATGCAGCATTGTGTTCTTCTTAATAATATCATGTTTGTGGAAGCAAAACAGCACAAGGCAACCGCCTAGAACTTCCTTGCCACACAACTGTACCTGTGTGTATGAATGAGACAGACACTTGCCTGAGTTTAGCAGAGACACCTCTCCACCATTAGAAGTGCAAAGGAAATAACAGCCCATTAGCTATAGCAGGGCTTGAGGGGGTGGGGGGGGGGCTGGAATGTCCAGGTGTCTTGGGATGCTTCCCTGCCCCATTATGGCTCCTTCACTTTGATTTTTCAGGATACGGGGACAAGTCTTTCAGTCCTTTATAGACAGCTGCAGAATGTTCTCCTAGTTGCTGCCAGTCAGTCAGAGGGCTTTGGGTCTGTAAACTTGCCTTTAGGTCTGCAAATCCAAAATGGATGACAGAAGAAAAAGCCCCTTCATCCAATCACAATTTGTTTTTGGGGGGGGATCCATGGATGATTCGCACACTTATATATTTTTTTATCTCTGCAGACTAGCAGTCCAGATATCTCTTTTTAACACTTTCAATCAAACTTGAAACATTTTGAAAACACTAATTTATCAAAAATACTGAACAGATTTAAAGTAAATCAATCAAAAGCACTACCTTGAGTAAAAATCTAATTTCATGCCATTTTTGGTGTAAGTCCATTCAGTTTGCGAATTTGGAACCCATTTGATGTCGAAGGGAGTACTCTCCCAGATATAATGATTTATTATTCCGCCTGAACAACTCTGATTTGTGAAAACAGATAGAGTTTATATTATCACGTGAGAAATAGTTGACCTCTGGAATTGGCTGTTGTGCCTTTGAAGAAAAATACCTTTATGCCCTGAAGAAGTCATTGGGTGATTGTTTCCCGTGACGAAACACGTGTTGGCATTGGTTTCTGTTCTGTTGGCTACATTTTGTATGAATTCAATGGATTATGAAGACTGAGAATATGATGAAGATCATTTGATGTGTGAAGAGAAAAGAAAAGAAAAAGAAAATAAAAAGAACTGATTTAATGAACTTTGCAAAAGAAAGATTTTGATTTGGTTCTTCTTTTCTCTTAGAGACTACTAGAAACTGTTGGATTGTGCTCGGGGACAACTTATCTTTTTTCCATTCAGTTTTCTTTTCTATCTCAGTGAGTAAAGATTTCTATGAGTTAAAGTAAAAAACATTTAAAAAATGAATAAATTAGGGGCTGTTTTGCAAAAGATTTTGCACAAAAACTTTAATCTGGGACCTCAAATCACAGATTCTGATTCTCAGATTTTGTATTTTCTTCCTGGAGCACTTTACATTCATGAATTCAAATATCCACCAGGTGGCCAGAATTTCTACTATTCTAACAGTAAGTTTGCAAAAATGGGCGTTTCCTTTGAAGTTACAAGGGTGTTGGCCTTACCAATATGGCAATTGTATCTTTCTGGGTATTTGCAAACATTTTCGACGTATTTTTTCTTTCTACCTTTAAACATATGCTTGTTTAAAAAGAGGTCAAAATGATACAATAAGTGTGAGAAAGTGTCTCAAACAAACTTTACTTCAGGCCGTGGGGATGGCTTGTGGCACATAGAAAAATATTTTTAATTTGTTAATTATAGCCTTAGTATTAGGGAAACGATAAAAGTCTAAGGGCATATTATCAAGGGGGGCGATAGGCAATTTTCGCCGCTTTAGCAGCCATTTTCGGCCGCTAAGCGGCAAAAATTCTATTGCCCTATTAGCAAGCTGTCGCTAACAGCAGTTAGCGACAGCTTGTAGGCGATAGCGATCGGTTTGGGGCCCGCTTTGCATGTTAGCGATAATTATCGCTAATGACATGCAAAGTGGGCGCTCCCAACCCGGCAGTCCTATAAGAAAATCGTTGCTAAGCCTAGTTAGCGTTAAATATCGCTAATCGTTGGTAATATGCACCTAAGTTTGTTCTCCGGGTACATGTGAGTTTTGTGAAATGTATTTATTTTAATGTTTTTCCAACACACTAGTGCGATCAATGAACACTACAGAGAGTCGGAGGTTGGTCTTCTGCTGTTTGTGAAAAGTTAAAATATTAGTTTCATAGCAAAGACCTTGTGGAAGAGAGTCTCAGTAGAGGAGCCTTTATGATTCAAAAGTCTGTCCCAAAACGATATCAAGCTTAACCAGAGCACTTTGAAACCATGCTGAGATGTTGGCCTTAGGCATCTGGCCAGTTAGTATAGAAGGAATAGTTTGGGAAGTAAGACTAGGCCTGTCACAGTCAAGGGTAAGTGCAAAAGGCAAAAAAAATGTAATTCAAACAGGGAACCAGCGGCGTGGTTATAATGATGGTATGGTGTGATTGGAACCTTTCAAACAGAGAATAAGTTGGAAGCAGGGTTTGTGTAGTTCACTCAAGGTCTTAGCTGGTGGACCCCATAAACTCCTTCATGGTAGTTGATGGGTGAGAGATCCAATGTTATGTTTACAGAAGGTGGAGAACCCTAAAAAGATTATGGTGGTAGAAAAACGGAGTGTTCACTCAAGTGAATAAAGATAATTCAGGGGCATATTATCAAGTGCATTTTCGCCGCTTTAGCGGCCGACTTCGGCCGAAAAGTGGCGATTTAAATATCGCACTATTATCAAGGACACGCTAACTCATGCTTCCTTGATTCAGTAGCCGTTTTTCATCCATTTTGCAAGTCATCGATTATTATCGCTAATGACATGCAAAGTGGGCGTTTCTCACAATGTCTGCATGATTAACGTGGCAAGAACAACTATGCACTATTAACAATGCGCCCCTAGAGATAAAACAAACCACGCTAACTGCGGTTTTCGCATGACGTTAACACTTTTACTTAGCTCTGCTAATAATGGGAGTTGGATCGCCATGTTACGACCACACTCCCCTATCTGCAAGCATCTCCATAAATATCGCTGGATTTCAGGGGGTATTTCTGTTTCTCGCCGTCTATCGCTAGAATTAAATCGCCTGTTCGCAAAGCGTTCATAATACGTCGCTAACATGGCGATGTATTCCAGCGATAGACGGCGATAAACAGAAACGCACTAAGTGCGCTTAGCGATGTTTATCGCTCTTCTTTGCTAATATGCCCCATTCAGTGTCAAAGATAACACACAGATTTCTATCTACATTTGAAGGCTTGCTCAGAAAGAAAGAGCCAAGATCGTGGCGAGAGTCCAGATTTCTCAGAGCTGATGTGAAGGATCTCAGTGTTAATGCCATTCAGGCATAGCCAAATGCATCATCTTGCCACATATTTCAGACAATTGCACACTTTCCTTCTATTTTCTATCTTTCAAAAGTTCAGTTGAATATTGTAGCTATTGAAGATTTTTTTAAATGGAGCAGTATAGGTTTTGGCATCAGTGCAGAACGTTGCACCACTTGAGTGTAGTTTGAAAACAATGTTTTAAGCCTTTGGCAAATGATACATCTCAGCTGAAATGTAGTATCTAGTTGATATAGTAATATGTTGTGGCGGGTTGCTTCAAAAGCTGTAGACAGGCCCTGCAGAATCAAGGCACACTTTTGATCATTGTCCCTCGCAGAGAGAATTTCTTCCTTTAAATTCCTCAAGGTCATTCTAGGGATTTCCCATCATCCAACTGCACAGCAAGTGACATCTCTGTATTCCCATCAAAACCGTTTTGATAAGAAGAAACTAAACAAGAGGATTTAATTTCCCATCATCCATCTGCACAGGAAATGACATCACTGCAGTTCCTATCATCCATACGCATGGGAAGTAACATCAATAGTTTCCTGCCAAAACTGTCTGCAAAAGAAGATGCCAAGCAAAAGGAATTCATTTCCCATCACCCATATGCACAGAAAGCGACATCTCTGCATTTTCCATCATTCACCTGCAAAGGAAATTATATCACCGGTTTCCAGCCAAAACCATCTTTAAAAGAAGCCAAGTAGGAGGAATTAATTTTCCACCTTCACACTGCCCCCTGCACTCTTCCCCCTACTTAATGGTAGAATCAGCACAGACACCCACAGTGGGTACGCCAAGGATCAGCCTGTCCATGCCCAAACAAACCTGGATGGGGCCCAGTGCCAGGTATCCTGCTCCTCCCTTTACCTACTTCTACCCTGCTACGCTACTCACGCTCTCAATACCAGCCACTGCTCATTGGACTGCTTCTCCACCGCACCTCATAACACGGAGGGAGTGTTCACATGCACCTCATGTAAGTTCTCATACACTTTTCCATAAGCTACATCCACCACCCCCGCACGAACAGCACCCAGCACTCCACTCGTCCGAACTCACGCAAACCAGCCACCTGCTCACACATAACAATAACCACTCACGCAACAGGTCACAATCACATATATGCCCCACAACATCTGCTCTTTTACCAAACATGCCCTGGATATATTGGACCTACTGTACGACCATGCTGTGGACACGCTCTTCCATAGAAAAACATGGCTAACCCCCACTGCTTCAGACATTGCTACAGCCATCCCTACCACTACAGGATTGCCAGCATGACTGTCAGCACAAGCCTGGAGTCGGCGTTGGCATCATATTTAAAGGCACCATCTGTTGTATCACCTACACAGACACCCCAATTATTTACATGGAACACCTGAAGTTTGAGGTATGCATCACAGCTAACTTCTCCCTAGGAAGAACCCTTGTATACAGACCACTCGAAGCCCTCACCAATGTCACCAGTGACATCAGAGACTTCATCGCACCCTTCACTGTCAAATACCATCATAGTCCTGGGCATCCTTAATTTTCATCAAGAAGACCACTATCCAACCCAAACTCCCAGACATCTCTAGAAAATCTCAGAAATCCTGGGTTCTCCTAGCAAGTTACCGAACCCATCCACACTGTCGGAAACCTACTGGATCTATTTTTCTCCTCAATCAGTAACATCACAGTCGACAATGACAGGCCACACTCTCATCAGTTTTAGTATACCCAGCCTTCTCCACCACAGACCTACCACACCCGCCTGCAGCAGCTGGAAACGCATACCACAAAAAGACGGGACTTCCGGCCTGTCACAAGCACACCTGCAACTTGCCGAAATCCATCAAGAACCTCAACAGCTGTATCATAGTATGTGCCAACACACGGGGTACCCTCATACAGAACCCAACAGCAAGAGCCCAACCTCAAGCCAGCTGGTACACAGAGGAACTGAGACTGCAAGCAACTGGAGCACACATAGAGAACAAGTCAAGACATCACAGATAAAGACATTTTCCAATTCGCCCTAAGACACTATCAGCAGCAGACACAGAATACCAAGTGTACAGCTCTTGCAGGCCACATTGATAAAGGCACACAAACAAAAAGCAACAGATTCTTTGCCATCATCAAAGATTTCATCGTGATCTTGCCACCTTCAGTAAAATCAGCCCCATACAAGATATTTACAGCAACCTCTCAGAGTTCTTCCACAACAAAATCACCTACATATACAGCAGTTTCGACCATCAACTGGACACTGTGACCATTTCAATACCTCAAGAAACCCTCAGCTGACCCAGCAATGCTCTCCAACTACAGACCCATCTCACCAACCACCTCACATACCACCAGCTCCTCGATGCTGTCTCGATTCAAGCCCAACCACAGTACAGAAACAGCACTCATCACCACCATAGATGACTTCTGCATGATCCTTGACATAGGAAACATAAGAGTCCTCATTCTCCTGCACCTCTCTGCAACATTTGACAGAGTATCACACCCAATACTCAGCAGGCACCTGCACAAAATTACCATCCAAGGATTCATTGGCCATTGGATCTGCTCCTTCTTAACGGATTGTCAGACTTACTCCTCAGAAGCCGGCAAACTCATGAACCTTGAAGCGCAGAGTGCCTCAAGGTTCATCGCTCAACCCCACCCTATTCAATACATACGTCATCCCTCTCGCCAACTTCACCCATGCACACCACATCAACATCCTCTCCTATGCTGACGATATGCAACTCACACTCCCTCTCAGAGAAGACTCCCAACAGAAGAAACACGTTTACCACCTGTTATCCTTTCTTGAATTCCACAAGAAGCTGAAGACCTGCCATTTCAATTAAACAGCCTATCATAGGCAGGGCTAGGCACACACACCTACTCAGTGCAGGATATCCTCATGGGTGACTGCGCTCTTTAAAAATACACAGAGAATAACAATGTCTCTCTGCAGTCTGTAAGTCACTGAGGAGGTTTTTAGTTTTTAAATAGGCCTGGAGTATGTGGTGGCCACAACTTCCAAGTTTTGGTAAAAGTAAGGTGACCAGAGAGTGGTTTGTAGTTTGCCAGGACATTCAGGTCAGTGGTGTGACTATAACGTTTTTAACTATGTTGCGGATGTCTCCTGCAGACAGGGTTGAATTGAGAAATCTTATGATGAATGGCACTATGGCTGATTAGCCTAGTTGAATTCTTTTTGCACTGCAGGACCTAAACGGATATCAAAATGGGCAGTAAAGATTTGAGGTCAATGATGATGCTGTTGATCGTGTTCACAGAAACTGGGAGGTGTCTGGCTACATAATAGCATTGACATATTTATGGAAGGAAGAATGTGTAAAAATGTGTTAAATTGCAGGCACTTTCATATATGTAGACTTGTTTTTGTGTATTGGTCCTTTTATGATCAGATATACTTGATGCCAACCCCCTTGTAATTGAATTAACAGAACGCTCAGAAATTGGGGTTAAAGGAAGTAGCAATGTCTCCTGATATTGAAATATGCTAGGGTTAGGATTCTATAATACGTTTTTACCCCCATGATCTCTTTAAAGTGTGTGGCAGCAGGCAGGTGGCAAAGAAAAATTGTGGTGTCTTTTGGTATTTTACAGGGTCAGGGTTTCAAGGGCTGAATAGGCTTAAAAAGGACCTAGCAGGCATGTCTCAGAGCGATATACCTTCTGAATTATAACCTTTTAGAAAGGTAATGTAATTCGATGATCAGAGTGCAAGTAGTCTCCAGTGACGTTATCACATGCTCCCCTGTCCCGATTGCTACTCACAGTTGAGAAAACTTTCTAGATGCAAACAGACACTGACATTAGTGGATCTTTTATTCCTGGGGGCTCATTTATGAGCCCTTGCGTCACTTTTGCACCACTGGTGCGTCACTTTTTGTGATGCACCAGCATTGTAAAAAATGCGCCTTGTTGCTCCACATCTACAAAGTGACGCATCTAGGTAGATGCTTCACTTTTCTAAACCCCTGCGCTACATTATACCTGCGCTAGGTATAATGTATGCAGGTGAGGTGTTCCCACGCAAGAAAGGGTCATAGAAGTGACGCAGTGAAATCTACCAGATTTCACTGCGCCACTTCTAAGACTCAAATGCGTCAATATCTTATGCCTGCCTCACAGCAGGCATAAGACTGATGCAGGCACTTTCACATGGGGCTTGCCCCATGTGAAAAAACACATTGCTGGGGTTACGTCAATTTGTGACACACTCCAGCAATGCGTTACTTTTGCGCCTTACAGATACATCAGAAATACTGACATATCTGTAACTCCTTGCGACATGATGCGTCATACAGTAAATATGATGCATCAGGTATGTCGCAAGGAGTCCGCACTGAGAAGTGACGCATCGCTGCTTTCATGCAGCGATGTGTCATTTCTCATAAATGAGGCCCCTGGTTTTGAGCTGCAGAGGTCTCTCGAGCTGTTTGAGTAACAGTTGATATGAAGTCTCATCTCAAACCATTTGAACTCCCTCGGCTGATGCTGTCTCTGAAGCTACTTGAGAATGATAAAAATGCTTATGTTTGGTACAAGCAATGTCATGACAGAGGCTGAATTTGAAATTCCTGGAAGGGGGTCGACCTGTTCTGTTTTTACGGAGATGCTGAGTAGACTTAAAATGGATTCGGGTTGAGAAATAGTTTGACAAAGTTGCAATGTCTCGGGGTGGCTTCCCAGAGGTGCATTCAACCAGTGTTACAAATGATTATGGGTTTTAAGATTTAGGATTTTCACAACTGCTTCTTGTTCAGCTTCCTTAAGGAACCGGATTGGGACCTCTATACTTGTTTGAGAGCTCTTCATATTGAGGCAAGAGGCCAGAATTAAGACCTGGTTCAACTGGATAACTTTCCTAAGGGGGCGGACAACATAACTTTAAAATACTCCCCCGAGATGCACTCAAAAGGAGAGATGTGGCACACACTAGACAGCTTCCTTGGATCTCATAAGCAGCCTTGGGCAGTAAGCACATCTCCAAATATTGGATCTATCCACCTCCCAACACAAAACTAGGGGACCTTGGTATTAACTAAATACCACTTTCCTATCTCTCATCCTTTCTTTCTCTACCATATCTTTTTCCTTGCTCGAAGGTAATGCAATATTTCTCCAGTCTAGTAGAGCTATGGGCCACGAATAGTTATTTTCGTTTTTGATGCCTTAACATATGTTGTGTAAGCCAAATGTAACTGCAACAGCACAATAACAAGGTCCTACATTGCCTTCTCTTTCTCTGTATTGTATAACAACATTTTATTTTCTAATAAAATTGTTGAAATAAAAAAAAAGACTGTTGTATACAAATATGATGTCATGCAAATTGGAATTATCTTATTATAAACGTTCAATGACATTTTGGATGCACAGTAAGGGCCTAAAAACCAGTTTGGCGGTGCGGCACCAGGTCCGCCCTGCCACTGCACTGGCCAAACTCGTATTATAGGGTGGTCTGAAGACCGCCATCCCCACGCCCGTGAACTGGTAGACTCTTAATTGAGCCCTCAGTCACTAAAGCAACTGTTGAGAACTTTTTGTATCAGAAGAAATATGTAAACGCACAGCAACCTATGTTGTTGTGATTGAAATTGTAAATCTCATTAATTGACATGCATTCAATTGCCACTGAAAAATGCAACTCTGTGTGTAATGATTTTTCATAATCGCTCTACATTGCACTTCATGCGTACTAAGCAGTCATGGTTACCCTTTTGTGTAACTGTGACTTATGCAGTGTCCCACTGCACACATCAGTTTATTCACAACAAAATGCCATGCAGAAGTTCGTCATGCAACACAGCAGATCATGCCAAAAGTTCTTGGTTCAGACCACAGTCTGCGCCCTCCTGGACCACTCAAGGTTACCTCAGAGTGCGCCGTGTAGCTCTTTAGAGTGATGTGGCTTGAGGATTCTGACATTTCGGCAACCGGATCAAACTAGGGTTCAAAGAGGAGGGTTGAGATCATGAGAGGGCGTTTCGGCATTTTCTCTCGTGTAGCATTAAAGCGCTTTATTCTTTCTCCAGACTCATTGAACAGGCGTTCTTTTCAGCGCTTAGTCAGACACCAGATCAGAAAGGAGAGGAGGAGTGTTAGGAACTGAGCGTGAGAGGTGAGGCAGGTGTGTGAGTTAAGGGGATGAAATGTGTAGGACAGACTTAAGCTGGACAGTTTCTCACAAAAAGAAAAGAGTTCAGTGTGACCACACAATAGCTGTTGGAAGTGTGACAGAACAGTGGGTATCCACTCGGACATCAATATCATCCTTTGTGGGAAAAATGTACGCAATTTGTCTAAATATTTACAGATTTCTAGCAAGAAAGACCTAGGAGGGAAATACTGTGAAACTGCAGAGAACCTCGGGGGCCAATCTCGATCCTCAAACTTTGTAACATAATTGTGGAGGTGTTAGAAGACCTGGCAGTCAGAACATCTCAGTCCAATAGCACACTGATGGTACTCAAATACATTATAGTGTAAGATTTCATCCTTGGATGTTGTGCACCGTCTGAGGGGACTGTCTGGGTGACATTGAGAACTGGACAATGGTTTGCTCTATAAAAAGCATTTCTGCTGAGATGGTGTTTTTCTTGGTTCCGAATCACTTTCCCTTGTATTCTTTCAGGCTGGCCATCTGCATTATCTGTTTTTCAGTATAATTCAATCATGGGCGTATTTGGCGGAATCTCTGTATTGGGTACTTCATTCTAATCCGAACATTGTGTCATTTCATTTTAATTCTCACATTTCAACAGTAGCTACATTTTCTGCATGCGTGTATCCATGTGTTATTTGGTCAGTGGAAACTTAAGCGAAACACAGCAGAGGGCTATAAAGGGTCAAAGGCAGGGATATAGTTAATGAGTGACAGCGCCTTGAGACCCTAACGGGTGAGTAGCGCCCTCTATAAATAGTCTGATTGATTGATTGATTGAGGGTTATATGGAGTCTGACAGCAAGTGTTGACTTTCATGGTGTTGTAATGTATTGTTCTTTAGAGATGCTTGTTCAGCTATTTTCTTAACTGGAGCAGGATTGGGAGGTTCTGATGGGTATGGGAATCACGTTTTAGATCCTGGTAGATATATGGAGAAGATCTGTTTCCTTGCTTTTCCTTTTTTGCTCTTATTTGCCTCCATTCTGATGAAGTCCTTTCTATAAGGGTTGGTGAGTCCCGTGCTCTCCATGCCACTGGAATCAAGCTATCCGGGCTGATGAGGGCTGAAAGCCCGAACCCAGTTCTAGAATGCTTGTTTCCAGTCCAGGGAGGACCTGGCCTGGCAGTTCGGGCTGGACTGTTCCCATGGGGCACAGGGTCAAGACTGATTTGCATATGGCTGGGTTCAAACTTGAATGGCATGGTGAGCAAAAAAAAGATGGATTTAGGCCCAGATCTCTGTACTGGGGTGAATGTATGACATTGTTCTGCATTCTGTCCATCAATTGTTTTTGCACTTCTAAATCTGGGGCAGCATCAAAATCCATGGGTGTTGCATGGGAAAACCCACTGCCACGCCCATGGAACGCCTCCCAAGAGCAAAGTAAGGCAAAGCAGCGATTCACGCTGCCTTGCCTTCCTCTATATCTATAAGGCCATTCAGAGCTAAGCATAGTGGCTGCGTGTGGCCTTTTAGATATGAATTTGTAATTTGTACTACCAGACTGTCACTTTGCTTCAGTGGTGAAAGGGGTTCATAAACATGTCCCCTAGTGTTTTCAGTAGAATAGAGTAGGCATTAAATGACCTGTTTTTTTAAACTTTTGTCTTTGCTTGACTCAGATACATTTTCATCCATTCTTAACATATTGTTTAACTATCTGCATGGTTAAATTCTGGTACATTCTGCTCTGTTAATGCTTCATTATATCATATTTCTTGCCAGTTTTGCTCTATTTTCTGTGCGCTGATATAGGCTGATTTAACCTATGTAATGTGAAGGTATGTTAAATGCTCAACTAACACTCAGGGTCAGGTTGTGTGTGGCACATCAAATAGCTCATTCTGAGTGGAGTGTTACTCCCGGTAGGTAAAATCACGGGGGGAAACACTGATAGGGGATGATTAATTTTTCCAAGTATAACTTTACCTCGGGTGAGAGAACGTTTTATTTTACATACAACTACGGTGCACGTGTGTGCTATCTTCATCAAACAGGTGTTTCGTAGTTCACTTTACATCATCCTGGCTTAAGGGTCGCGTGAGGTCAGCAACCCAGTTCATAGTACCTGGGTTTCATAGTGTCATAGCCTGAGGCTGTTGAGCAAGTATCACCATCATCGTCTTCTGTTCCAAAAGAGCACAGGTGATTTGTATTTTATTTGTGTATATAAGCCAAATTCGTAGTTTAAAAAAGTATATTGTCATCCATCCACTGAAATTAAGGATTGATCGGGGGTCGAGACTTGAGCAGTCGCCAAGATCTAAATATATTGTGAGAAATATAATGTACACATTTCGATTTTTCTAAGCTAGACCTGCAGCCCCTAGAATCATTTGAACAATGGAATCACTCTGAATGTCGTTTTCCAACAAAGGTTTCTAGCGGTAGAAAGGGAAGAAAGAGTGTGAAGACGGAGTTTTTCCTCAAAAGAAAATCTGTTAACCAGAAATTACAGAGGTGATAGATAGAATAGCAGCTCAAGGAACAAGTTCATACAGACATTTTTTCTTTTGTGCAAGCCACACTTCAAGCAAGAACAGATGCCAGACAGCAGTGTGATGTCACTAGTCATGTAAAGTTGCCTGATGTAATATACAGTGTTTGCTAATGCCACAGTGATTATGCCTGCTTTGAAAGGGAATGCAACAGAAATAAATAATATATTATAAGCACAGTACAATGAATGCTACGATCTCTTGGTTTGTTTCTGTCAGCTTTTTCGAAAGTCTGTCAGCATTTCCTAAAGTCAAGCGCAAAGGGAAAAATATATGTAAATAATGTCCTGAGAACCTAACTAAATCAGTACAAAAAAAGTAATTCCCAACTTGTACGCCTCACCACTTTCAAATGTCACCAGCCGCCACTGCTTTTATGAATTGCACCAATGCCCATCTCTATTATCCTATGTAGCCACTGAGATCTGAGAAAAATGTTTAATTGACATAGAGATATTTTCGTTGATTGCTTTTGCCAAGAAACCTCAAATTGAACAGAGTGTTCAGGACTAGAAATGGTCAACAGGAAGGTGTCTAGTGGAATTTGCTGGAGGGAAAAAGCTCTTATTGCTAAAAGCACTTTACAATATCTGAGCCACTGGCAGATCCTCTAGACTCTGGCAACCAAGCTATCAACTACAGAAAAACTTAATTTAGGGAAACATTTTGTCATTCTAAGCATGGCATGTCCTGCTAATTACCATTCCTCCCCCTCCATTTTCCTAAGCATGAGGAGTGTGTGTCAGGCTCAGCAAAGGTCAGGCTAACAGATTTTCGCCATGTCAGTGTCAGGCATCCAGGTACTTTCCATGCACTAATGTGTACACGCTTGGTAGCCTGAGCCAAGCTTAGAAAGGCTGAAGATTTCACAGCCCTGAGGGCAGTGACTTTATCAGTCAAGCAGAACTCTGTGTAGTCCTCCCCTTCATGACGAGTAAGAGCGTCATCAATAAAGTCAGCCCAGGGCACTTTGTTGACTGTCTACTAATGACGCCTCGTCACAGAGTGGAGTGGAGTGGGTTCAGTAAGTCTCACTGACCACGCTCCACTCTTTAAGCAGTTAGGTGTGTTCCGCCCCTCATTGGCCGACCCATGACAAGGGGAACATCCTTTACAACGCGGTAATGACACCGCAGTGCCATTACAACGCGGGTTTCAAAACGCAAGTCGTTATCATGACTTGCGCTGGAGGGCGCTCTAGGCTAAGGAATAGTAGATTTACTATTCCAGCTCCTTCCCTACTGTACGTAGGCTGGTGTTGGAATAGTAATTCTTACTATTCCTAAGTCCAGCACCCTACAGCGCAAGTCGTGGTAACGACGTGCGCTGTAAAACCTGCGTTGTGATGGTCTGCGGTGTTTAATACCGCATTGTACCGTCATACATCCCATGACAAGCTTAGCCAATGAGAGGAAGCCATAAGATCTTCTATTTTTCCCTTCCCTCCCAGAAACCTCAAGCTACTTCTCGTACCTTCTTGCTTCCCTCTGCCGTCACCTGTGTATGTCGTTTTTAATGCTTGGATGCCTGTAAGTGCATATAAATGTATGTGCATTATGCACATGCGGATGGGTATGAGTATGCACGATTGTAAATCGATGGGCAGGAGTATGTGTCGGTGCCTGTGGGTGGATAAGTGGAAGTGAATGTGTGTGTGTGTGTGTGAATGTGTTTGTCTACCTGTGTCCTCCCCACTATTTGTAAACACAATTACGAGCAGCCACTGCTTTCCACAGTTCAGGGTGCTGGGTAGAGGTCAGTGAAGGATTTCATCTAGGGCCTGTTGCAGGGAGTAGATAATGTGCATAATATGTGTTGCTTACTGTCATTTATCAAGGCCTTCCAGGCCTATAGAAACTTCCGCATTCCAACTGGATAAATATGCTACATTACCTTTGCACTCTGGACACTAGAAGGAAGGGTGATGACCAGCATTCCAGGAATACTGCAATTGGGAGGGGGGTGATAGCTTGAACTCAGCAAGTCAATCAAACATGTCACTGCAATCAATAAACTCGAAAGTGTTTATCCAGCATCATCAACATCGTGGATGTTTTGACCAATTGTCAGGACCTAAACCTTCTGGGACTTTCTTCCTGTGAAAGGAGTGCATTCTACCTATCTGGGTGTATTGTTGTTATTTAATAGCCATTTAGCCCTAGAATTGGTTGCGCAGTAATGTGTCTTCAATGAGAGGTCTGATTCGGTGGTGGCTACAGTGCCAAGTGAAAAAGCAGCTGCCACTGTTTGACATTTCTTTAAAAATTTAGGGCCATATGTATCAAAGGGTGTTGCCCATTCTGTGTCCACGGGAAAATGCTTTAGTACAAGTGGTCCTTAGCTTCTAACCGGCCGCAGAGTATGTGCAGGACTTCCGACTCAAAATGTTTTCCAAAAAAATATGCGTTTCTGTTGCACCATATTGAAGGTCTCTTGCAAGAGACTTCGTCCACAAACATGCAAAGAATGCTTGTGTGCGCACTTACAGCCAGGTAGAATATCAAAGAAAAGAGCTAACATCATAATTCTAAAAAAATGAACATTGATATGCAAATTACATTTTTTCGTCAACTATTATTTCTTTCATATTTGAGCTAAAATGTTGCTATATGTGTTCTTTACTCGACTATCGTGTACAATGAATGCAGCGTGTTTTAACACAGGAAAGTTAAATTCCTTCTAAGCTGTTCTATTTCTTACACTTCCGCATAAAGCACACGTGCACAGCTCGAGATGTTGTCTTTATGATTAATAACCCCTAATTCAGATTGCATGAAACTGTCTGATTGTTTCATGAAGGGCTGTCTACTTTCATAACCATGGTATTTTCCTTTCAGTGCATTAACAGCTTTCTGACTCGCACAAAGAAATGTGCCAATCCATGTAACATTTGCATAATTATAGAAGAACAACTATTAACCCCATTGGCTCCAGATTGTCATACAGGATGCACAATGCAATTGTCCCAGGGCAGGCACAGGCGTAGATTTGGAGCTGTCACACTTCTGAAATAATTGAAGGCTCTGAAACATGAAATAATTTCTCGCATAGTTTCTTGACCTTATATTGGTTTCCATGATTGCGCAATCACTTCTTGCATCCCACCAGGCAAAAATAATTGCATCGACAGTACTGTCAAACTCGCTGTAATTTGTTAGGCGTACCGTATAGGTTTCATTTTGTGAGTAGACGCTGGTCGGAGACGTTCTCTTCTGAAGTGGGACCAGGGGAGGACGTTCTCTTGCATAAGGTTGTTTGCTGACCTTTCTGTGCAGAATCAGGGACAGAAAGATGGCGAGCAGGAGCAAGCCCAGAAGAGCCATCAGTATAATGAACCACAGCTCGGTGTAGAAGTGGGTGCTCCTGACCTCCGTCCCGTTCTTAGCTTCTGGCGCGGACAGGAAAGGGCCTGGAACGGGACAAGCCAAGTTTACTTACAAGAGGCAAGATAGTGGTTGCATTTCTGGAGGTCAGAACATGTAAAAAGTCTTCGTTTAACATAAAGAGCTCATAATGAAAAGAGAAGCATAAAACACAAAAGGGTTCATTAAATTTCCAGCACTAAACTTGTGTACTCATACTACACCCGGCATTCGGGATACGGAGGGGGATATTTACAAAGAAGTGGAAGAGTGAGGTGTTAGCCGTCATGTCTTAACGCCTCTCTCCGCCACTTCAGAATCGCAAGGCTGCACCATATTTACAAGGATATGGGGCAGCCTTGCATTTCCCCTTGCGCTGGCGCTATACTTAGCAGTGTATCGCCAATGCAGACATCCTTGCACCATAGTGTGCAAGGGTGTCTGTGTGCAGGGTAAGATTGTTTATGTACAGGAAGGTCCCCCTTCCTGCACATAAACAATCTTGAAATGCCATTTAGTCACATCCTTGTGTGCTGCTTAATGCAGCACACATGGAAGTTACAAAATGTAATTTTTTGAAGAATTTTTTATGTGCAGGAAGGGTCACCTTCCTGAACATAAACAACCCAAAGCCTTTTTGCTTTTTCCATGTGTGCTGCACAAGGCAACACACATGGAAAAAGTAGAAAGGAGGAGAAATAAAGCATTTCTCCTTGTTTCGCCAAGTAAAGACCAGGTTTTGCCTGTTCCTAATTTTGATGCTGCCTCTATTTACGCTGCCCTCGTAAATAGGGTCCGGCATCAAAATCAATGGGCGTAGCAGTGGAACGCCCATCACAACACCCACTACCCACCTCTTTCACGCTAAGCATAGCATGAAAGGGTGCCTTATTTACAAGGCAGCATTAAGATACGTTAAGTGGCTTTACGCTTTCTTGCAAATAAGGCAAAGCCCCTATCGCCACGGAAACGCCATAAAAAGTTACGTTCCCGTGGCGATAGAGGCTTGTACATATGCCCCTGAGTGTTGTAGTATTTACTGAGTGCAGAAATGACTGCTTCCTCCCAGGTTCTGAACCTCAGAACGGGGATATTCTAGCGATACCATATTTTCCCTGCTACCAACCTTTAATAACTCAAAAATATGCTGTTTTCAAACATGTTTTACCTGAAAACAATTGTGCTTTGAAAAACTTGTGGATGTTATGTCATTTTATGTCATTTTATGTTATGTTATGTTGATTTGTAGAGCATAAATGTAAAAAAATTTAAATTGATACTTGTATAGCGCACTACTCACCCGCAAGGGTCTCAAGGCGCTTGTACGAATACCGCTGTGGAACCCATCCTGGCTTTCCCTGTGAGGCGTCCACTACTGGGCACACCCAAGGTGGAGGCCAGGGATCCTTAGCGTTTTGGGGGCCGGTGTGGAGATTAAGCAAGCTATTGCCCAGAGTTGCAGAGTGGGACTCCATGATTTGAATAAGGACCGAGGCGAGAATTATCAGGTCTGTGGAATTTTGAGCCCAAGACCCGCCAAGGCGGGGAATTGAACCCTGGTCCCGGGCTAGACCTCTGCATCAGGGTCTGCATCTCTAATCATTGAGCCACACTTCTCCACTCCAGCGTGCTAATCACCGGTGAAGTGCGGTAAATACCACAAAACTCAGACTTCCAAATTGGGTGCAAACTCCTGTTTGTGACTGAATCAGAATTCCACTAGACATGGAATTAGTCTCAATGGGTCTCTTGTACATGGTGTTATATACAATATAGTAAAATGTAGAAAGCGCACAGCTGATTCCAAGGAATCGTCTTGGATCGAGCAGCAAGATTCCAGTAATGACCAACATCCACAAGAATCACAAAACATATATCCTAGGCTAAGCAGCAAAAAGGAGAGTCTTCAGGCGATGGCGAAAGAGCGGTTCAGAGAGGAAAGAGCGCAGAGCAATTGGGAGGGAGTTCCAGAGCTAGGCAGTCATTATACATATACCTTCAGTCATTGTATTATGTACAGCTCAGTTCCAGGTAGCAGACCCAGATGACATGTAGTAAAAAGTATAAATATATTCTTTGGGTTCATATACCGCAAAGTGTTTTGAAATAGCTGCAATGTGCCACATGGGTGCTATTAAAAATACATGTTTGGATACGTTTCTAAATAATATGCTGTATCAGAATATTTGTCTTTGGTGTGGGAAATGTATTTGTTAAATCTTTTCTTTCCTAGTATATGAATGATGTAAAGTACACAATGCAACTACCCCCTTGATACCGAAAGCCGGATTCAAGGTTTTTGCACTTGAGTACAATTTACATACACTTAAAACTGACCTATAAGTGTAAATTCCCTGACCTTTATTCTCAGGATCAGTGGACACTTCTGCCGGAAGACTGGGGTTACTCTTGATGATAGCAGGCCTTTTTAGTAGATTGGCCAGGGAAATGGACAGATGGCCAGTGAAAACGTTGGCGAAAAGCTACACATTTGTACATTATCAGACATTCCAATGATTTTGCAGGTCTTTTTCCACACACAAAAGTTACTCCCGAGTAGGGCAAAAGTAATTCCCCAATTTGTGTGTGAAAGGATGTAGAGATTGTATATCTTTATGGAAGGTTTGTATCTGTCAATTCTATATTCTGGAATTGTTAAAGTGCATCTTTCAGTCACTGCCTTTTTTATTCAGTTACTGCCCTACTGTTCATGTCTCATGTAGTGGGTCCTACTTGTGGAACAAATCCTGTTTTCAACAACTATTCTTGGACTCATACTTTAAAGATAAGATTGGATTGTACTTCCTACATTTATTGGCGACGAGGATGGGATGTTTTAGGGTCGTGGATGGTGGAACACAAATGCTGTTGTGAAGATTACGAAAGAACAAGCGAAAATCATTTGTGATAGATCTGTTAAAAAAGCTTATTCTTGTTGGCTTGATTTTGAAAAGATGTGTCAGAAAAATGACATTGGGAATACTACTTCTTCTCAATGCTTCATTGGATTTTGGGGGTGGTGATTCTAATGCTGTCATTCGTCAAAATGTTGAAAATGTAGAAAATATTGTTGGTATTTCTGGGGATCATGCACCAACTAGATGCAGTTCTCGTGTCAGAAATCCTGTCCGTTCTGATGATTTTGTTTATTATTGAATGTGGTTTTTTTTTTGTTTTTTTGTTGTTTTAGGTTTATTATAAGGAGGGGGTGTGTAGAGAGTGTATTTCTTTATGGAAGGTTTGTATCTGTTAATTCTATATTCTGGAGTTGTTAAAGTGCATCTTTCAGTCACTGCCTTTTTTATTCAGTTACTGCCCTACTGTTCATGTCTCATGTCGTGGGTCCTACTTGTGGAATAAATCCTGTTTTCAACAACAACTATTCTTGGACTCATACTTTGAAGATAAGATTGGATTGTACTGCCTACAAAGGAATGGGCACAACCTCAAATGTTATGGAGCTGTTGGAGAGCCAGGGTACATTTGCATATTTCGGTCACTCATACATTAGCAGATTTTTCGCCGTGTATGCAGGTCACAAGTGTGCATAGTGGCAATGTTCGATTTTCAGAGATTTCCAAGATGTACACGCAAGGGCTCTGTGAAATTCTGAAAGTGCATAAATCTATATTAATTGGAGGTGAAAGTCTGCAACACATCAATCAGCATTTGTGTATTTGAAGCACCGAGAAGGCACCACTAACTAGAGATAAAATGCTTGATTGCATCTCATCTGACAAGGGTCTCCGAAATCCATGATTGGCATACGTTGAATCAGAAATGGGCAAAATTGGCATGCAGACGGCTTTCACTGAGCCAAATTCATGTTTAAGTTTTAACAAAAGAAAACTAGCCTCAATTGTTTATGAATCTGAGACGAAAAGGAGCCATAGAAGTACAGAAGGGAAACCTCAGATCACTGCATATTGGTCCTCGAGAGTCCTAAATTGCCCCCCTGTTTATCTGGGACAGCCTTGTGGGAGATGGGAGCGCTCTCTGTTATTTAGGTTTCGAGCCGATTCTACTAAATATCTAGGCACTCATTTATGAGCCCTGGGCCACTTTTGCGACACCGGTGCATCACTTTTTGTGACGCACCAGTGGCATAAAATATGCACCATGTTGTGCCATATTTACGAAGTGGCGCATCTAGGTAGATGCCTCACTTCGTAAACCCCTGCGCTACATTATACCTGCGCCAGGTATAATGTATGCAGGGTGGGCGTACCCCCGCAAGAAAGGGTGGTAGGAGTGGCGCAGCGAAATCTATGAGATTTTGCTGCGCTACTTCTAGGACGCCATTGCGTCAAAGCTTTACACCTGCCTCATGGCAGGAGTAAGGGTGACGCAGGTCCTTTCGCATGGGGCTTGCCCGTGTGATGGCAATTCTGGCCACACAATGATACACTTTTTAATACTCTGTAAATTTCAATGAATTTTATACTAGGTTGTTCCTAATTTATCTTTTTAAAAAGAATAATATCAGACAGTGTAGAGCCGTGTTCTCATTGGTTCTGAAACTGTCTGATATGGAAACCTGTTTACATGTTGGCTCATTTTTAACACATGCTGTGAGGCATGGTGCTTTCTCATTTAAAAATTTGCTGCTATTTGATATTTATGTCATATCATTAGGATTTTAACTGTAGGAAACGTTTATTTGTCATATGTATGTTACTTTTATGGATACAAATGTATTCCGAATAAAGTGTTTGAAACTGAAAAGAAACTGAAACCTCAATCAGCATTCATACAAAGATTTCTCTATGTCATCCTTTCACTTTTCTGCACTGGGTGGAGTTAATGAGAGCCCATTTGTGTGTATGTAACACTGGGCTCTGAAAAAAACTGATCTATGGGCTCCAAAGGACACCTTCCTGCGCACACACAAACAATCTTCCCCTGCAATGCAGACACCCTTGCACTATGGTGCACGGGGGCCTGCGTCGGCGATAGGCAGCTAAATTTAGCATCTGCATAGGCAGAAACGTAGGGCTGCACCATATTGTTGTAAATATGGTGCCGCCCTATGGTGCTGCCCTGCGGAGTGCAGCGTAAGTCGAGAAGGCTAACACCGCGCTCCGTCACTTCTATTGTAAACATGCCCCTAACTTTATTATCCATCTCTTTACGACTTTGCCAGAAAATTGACATTTGAGCAGGCAAAATAGAATTGCACTGGTATGATAATGAATTTTAAGTGGATCTTGATAAAGTACCATCCATATCAGCCTGTAATAAAATAAAAAATAACTCCTACCATGCATTCACTGCATAGTCGCATATAACCAAGGAATTCAATGCAAAGAGCTTGAATTAACATTTATCAAAATACACAAACTATCAGTACTGACTGTCATCTTGTGACTCAAGGTAGAGAACATCTTACTAGTTTAATGCTTGAGAGGTGTGTCAGAGTCTGGCTCGTTAGCAGCTAAAATGGAATTCTGGTACAGGGTTGATGCCTTTGACTGTCTTCCTAGAATATGAGTCCTTCAGATCTCCTTTTTCTGCTGTGTGTATTTTATGGAGCTCTCTAAACAACTGAGCAGTATGATTTCACATTTAATTCATGTATACATTGATCATATATGGAACTTTACTTCCTTGAGAGCAATAAATGCTGGCAGTGCCAGAGCTATCTTCTTACTGGTGGGCATTGATGGTTTTTACTAATCCAAATGCTGTACTACTTCAGAGTTCGATGGTAAAGCTTACATCATTGTCCTACTCAATGTAGAAGGTGTTGCTTACAGACTATGTCAGAATACAGGCATAATAGTGAGCACAGTAATATATTTGAAGGTGATTGGATCATGTGGTTCACTTGACATGAGTTCATCATAAAAAGGAAACATTCAACACTGTACTTTGTCTTTAGAATGCTTCTTGCAGAGTGCCACACTTTGGAGCAGTGTGGCTAGAATCAGGCACTTTCTCTATTCCATACTAAGCTATGGTCCCACAGTGACAGCGATTACCATTATTTTATTCTTGATGGGCGAAGGAAATTGGGTTATTAGTTGTGTGGCCTGTATGAGTAATAGCTGCACAATGTCTCCTTACTGGGAATCAAGCACCCAATTGTAGTGCATGACTCTCTCAGGGTAGCAAAGGAGAGTAGTCCAAGGCCTACTAAGGGGAGGAGGAGTGGGCTAGTAATCAACATTCACTGGTACAGAATATTAAGGCTTAATAAATGATTGTACAGTCAGTGCTTTTTCTTTAGGGAAAGAATAAGTATATTTATACTACGCAACAATTTACAAATATGTACATTAGGTAGATGGAAAATCCCCATAGATCCCCAAAGTAATCACACAAACATGCAAGAAAAGTCTCTTGGCTTGAGGTTCCTCACCTGGACGCTAACGCTGACACTGCCCACCTTCCTTTTGTGGAGACATCATTCTACTTGCTGCAACGCCTCGCCGGACCCGCTTTGCGGGTCCCGCAGCGCGGTTTCAACCGCTGAATCACCATCCTTAAAGGGGCAGTATCCTTCGACCGGCAGGGCTGTGAGCACCAGCAGGGACTCCGAGGACCAGGAGTCCCTGCGCGCCCTATCGAGACCAGCTGGGCTGCTCTCCCTGCCGGCCCCGCCCGCCCGCCAACTGTGTTAAAAGGCTGCTTCTTCAGTAAGCGAGTGGGTTCCTCACCTGGACGCTAACACTGACACTGCCCTCCTTCCTTTTGTGGAGACAGCATTCTACTTGCTGCAACGCCTCGCCGGGCCCGCTTCGCGGGTCCCGCAGCGCGGTTTCAACCGCTGAATCACCATCCTTAAAGGGGCAGTATCCTTCGACCGGCAGGGCTGCGAGCACCAGCAGGGACTCCGAGGACCAGGAGTCCCTGCGCGTCCTATCGAGACCAGCTGGGCTGCTCTCCCTGCCGGCCCCGCCCGCCCGCCAACTGTGTTAAAAGGCTGCTTCTTCAGTAAGCGAGTGGGTTCCTCACCTGGACGCTAACGCTGACACTGCCCACCTTCCTTTTGTGGAGACAGCATTCTACTTGCTGCAACGCCTCGCCGGACCCGCTTCGCGGGTCCCGCAGCGCGGTTTCAACCGCTAAATCACCATCCTTAAAGGGGCAGTATCCTTCGACCGGCAGGGCTGCGAGCACCAGCAGGGACTCCGAGGACCAGGAGTCCCTGCGCGCCCTATCGAGACCAGCTGGGCTGCTCTCCCTGCCGGCCCCGCCCACCCGCCTATTAGATCTGTTGTTATATAAAGGCAGACGTGATCCCGCTGCGCGGGAGCGCGCGGGATCACGCCGGGAGAAGCCCGGGACAAGGGTGGGACCGTCTGTGGCCGTCCGTGGTCGGACAAGGTTGGGTTGGGCCCGGACCCCTGTCAAAATTCATCTTCAGATCTAACATTATTTTTCTTGTACGGTACCAAAAGGTATATTGTCATTATCAACCTCCACAAGGGAGGGTGACATATAGCACCCAAAGCACAGTGGAACTATTTATTTATATAATTAACTACTCAGAATTTCATCATGCCATTGAGATCAGGGAAAGAACGTTTAGTTCAGATACAAACTTCAAAGGGCGTAGTCTCTGGTCCCCTAGACGCCTTTATCACCAGAGCCACTGGGATTTTGGAAAAAGAAATAGAAATGGTGGAACAAAGGCTGTCCCTCGACCTAGTCACCGGAAAGCGCTCGTCAATGGGTGGTTTAGCTTTAGCCAAAAGCCCTGTCTCTCACGCAGCATTTAACTGCATTTCTACCATTGAGACAGAGGCAATAGTCCATGTGGATGGAGATGGGGTTACCTTACCCCCTTCCCTAGACAACAGGGCCCAGAAACCCAACGTTAATCAGACAAGGGATGGGGATGAAAGCCAGATTACCGGGGATGACGAATATAGTTTGGTCAATTCACCCCAATCTATTGATTCTACTCCACCTAATTTGATTGAGTTGACTCAAACGAGTCCAAAACCGATATCCCGGAAGAGAAAACATGTCTCGAGCCCACAGGGGGATAAAGATCAAAAACAGCCCAAATTGAACGACACTTGCAGTGTGAGTATACCACCCCCACAACCACCCCATGGTCTCCCAATTGTGTATTGCCCATCATTAGCTCCCCTGGGGTCATCTAATCCGTGTCCAACATGCCTCAATAGTGACGACACTTTGTTGGTCAAAATTGAGGCTATGCTAAAAACCATTCTGCTCCCGGTTTTGGAGAGAACAAGGCTGATGACCGCTAAAATTGATGCACTGGAAACAGTAGTAAACACCAATTTGGGTTTACTGCAAAAATTAACGACGTCTAGTCCTGGGGCGGGGGTTTGTAATCCGACACAGGGTAAAAAACAAATAGCAAGCAACCCCTCAGTGATCCAGGTAACTAAGCCCGCACCGTCAGGGGCAACTACTACTATTAATAAACCCATAGCAGGGGCTAAGTCCGCTGTTACATCTACCACCGCTAGTAGAGGTCCCCCAAAACCCCTACCAAGGGAAAAACACCCACCCACATCTAACTCAGCTAAAGCGAATCAGTCTATGTCAAAAGGCATGGTAAAACAATCTAACAGTACCCCAGTTCAATCATTTAGTAGGGGTAAAACTAATCCCCAATCCTCTAGGACGCAGCTTGTGGGTAAACAAAAGATGCGTCCCTCACCCGAGTCAATCTACCCCCTGAAGCGTCCCAATATACCATAGTTTTAACTGGTGTAGCTCCCCTAAGGGACGGTATCAAGGAGACCCAAGGGGAATTGCGGAATAAAGTAATATACTGGTTAAACAAAAACCGACCACTACCACCATCATCCCCTACAGAAATCCTTTATGTAAGGAGAGTAGACTGGGTGGGTAAGGGCACCAAAGATTTGGAAGGGGACTGTATTTTGATATCATTCAAAGACCCCTGGGTGGTCGACCTAATACGACGGAATGCTAGATTTGCTCGTCAGGGCGAAGTCCAAACCTTGGACCTTGCTTACTTTTATCCTCATACACATACCAACTATCCTATAGGCCCAAACCAGTGGAGAGTGAGAGATGGGAGGTTTAAAGGGCCTAGAACACCTCACCTACAACAGTACCCTCTACTCTTCAATCACTTTGGACCGTTGTCTGACTTGGAGTTGGTAGATTGACTGTGTTTACCCAGTACGATGAATAACCTTACCGATGTTAGCGGGGAAGAAGTACAAACTCCATCTAAAACCCCTATGACATTTACACTGGGTAATCAGTTTATGCCAGACAAAAAGGCAAAAATGATGGTCTCGGCAGAGGGGGAAAGTGTGCAAAAAATGAATATCGAAGAAACAGGGGTCAGAAATATGCCTATAAGCACCACCATAACCAATTCCTCCTCCCCTCCCCATCTAGGTAATAACTTTGCAGAACCCACTACAGCGACATTTAATATTGTGTCCTGGAATGTTGCTGGAGTGAAGGCTCGTATGGACTCTGAGGATTGGCTGGAGTTTATCGACAAATATGACGTAGTGTTGCTACAAGAGACTTGGGCAACTGTACCCATACATAAAGCTGGCTTTATAAACATTTTCAAACCTGCAATTAAGAGCAATAAAGGGCGTGCTTCGGGGGGTTTGATAACGTGGGTCAAACAGGCTTGGGGATATACAATTACAGAACTTTATGAGGACAATCCCGACATTTTGGCTATTAGGCTGAGCAAGGAAGGTGGTCAGAACATGCTCATTATTAACATCTACTCTCGTGGCCTCCCTGGTGGTCGATGTCCCCCGATGGTGGATGCCTTGGATAGTCTTTTGGCGGGGTGGAACAAAGGAACATTGATCCTTCTAGCTGGCGATTTAAATTGCACCATTGAGCCACTCTACTTAGCAGGGGATAGCTGGGGGTCCGCAGAGGATGCAACATGGAATATACCGGACCTACTGACCAACAAACCAGTTAAAGCAACGGAGGCTGCCTTGAACTGGACTGCTTTTTGTCTCACCTGGGGGCTAAGGGCAGTAAACAGATGCACTCCTTCTGACCTTGGCACCAACTTTACCTTTGATAATGGCCTGAGAAAAAGCCGCAAAGACTATATCCTCTTAAAAATGGAATTCTGGAGACTGATGGTCGATATGGAAATTGTCCCTCGCCCAGAAAGCGATCATAACCCTCTGTCTCTGAAATTAAGGCTGCACGGTTTGGTAAGATTGGAAGATCCAGTTCTTACGGGGCAAGGGGTTGTAACCATATCCAATGATCGTAGGAGATTGAAATGGTCCAACATATCAGGAGATGAAACCATACAGACTAATATAGAGAAATTGGTGATGCTCGCATCAAACAAAATGCTGCCAGAGGACATTGGGAGGGGTACCATAGAACCAAACAAAATTATGGACTTGCATGAACAATGTTTTGCTGAGCTCAAGTTACTTCTCTCTAAACCTTGTCAGCAGGGTGTTGGGCGACCGCTTGCCATTCAGGCAAAGTGGTATAATTAAGATTGTAGGGAGGCTCACAGTAATCTAGTCGAAAAAGTTAAATCTAGAAATATGTGTGCTGTAAAGGAGGCTAGGAAACGGTACAAAAGAGTACAGTGGGAAGCAAAGAGGGCGTGGGAGGATGGTTATTGGGCCGACCTCTTGGATGCCACCAAGTCAAACAACCAGACCAAATTTTGGGACATAGTAAAATGGGGGAAGGATGGCGATTCCCGTATTCCAACCAACCATGTGTCCCCAGAAGCCTGGATAACCCATTATTCATCCCAATTTAGTTCAGAAGGCATTGACCCTCCTTCTATTTTGAATAAGTTGTATGTAATGCCCACTTGTGAAGAAACCCTGACCTTCACTAATACCGAGACAGAGTTAGCCCTTGGTTTGACTCAGCGGGGGAAAGCTCCTGGGTTGGACCAAATACCAGCCGATTTGTTTAAAACAAATACTGCTCTCTGGGTGCCATATTTAACAAATATAGCTAATGCTATAGCAAAGGGTGCACGCATCCCCAAAACATGGAAGGGGGCTGAGATTCTTCCTATATATAAAAAAGGAGACAGGTCTAATCCGGGCAACTATCGCCCGATTAGTTTAATCGACTGCCTCCAAAAGGTCATTGCCCGTATGATCTTGGCCAGAGTGCAAGGGTGGATGGATTCTGAAAACATACTGTCTCCCATGCAGGCGGGCTTTAGATCTGGGACGAGCACTATTGACCAGGTGCTCCGATTTTGTATGATCTTCTGGAAGGTGGTTACGCTAGGCGGTGGTACCATCTTTGCCGCATTTATAGACCTGAAGTCAGCCTTCGATCTGGTACCTAGGGGTAAATTGTGGCAGGTACTGAGGGACCTGGGAATGCCTGGAGAATTACTAGAGTTGATCATTAGATTACACGAAGAGAACTACGCTAGGGTAAAGTGGGGAGAACAAGGACAACACACGGATTCTTTCCCTGTAACCCGTGGAGTTCGACAGGGGTGTGTCCTCGCGCCCACTCTCTTCCTGCTCTTTATAGACCAAGTAGCAAAATTCTTCTCGGCCACCCATACTGATGCCCCATCCTTGGCAGGGACTAACAGCCTGATTCATGAACGGGCCGTTTTGCGAGGCTCAAATAGCGAATCATAAGGAATCGCTATTTGAGACTCGCAAAACGGTAATCATGTAGGAATCGCAATATTAATTGCGATTCCCACTGATTCCTTATTTGCGATTAGCTAATTGCTAATCGCAAATAAGGAATAACTTCCCATGCATTCCTATGGGCCAAAAGGCCCATAGGAATGCATGGGGAGTCATTCCTCATTTGCGATTAGCAATTAGCTAATCGCAAATGAGATTGCGAGTACAAGGGTGCCAGGGGTGTCCAAAGGACACCCTGTAGCACCCCTGCAATGGAAATTAACACAGGTGTTGCACACACACATGTCCAAAGGACATGTGTGTGTGTAACGTGCAACTCAGAAAAATGCATTTAAATGCATTTTTCTGAGTTTTCGCAATTTACCACGAGGTTTGACCTCGCGGTAAATTGCGGCCCGAAATTGCGATTTCGCAATTGTAAAATGGATGATGAATTACATTTAAGGAATCTCAAATAGAGATTCCTTAAATGTAAATCCTCGCAAATATGCGAATTAGCAAATAGCGATTTTTGCATTTGGGATGTTGAATCCCAAATGCAAAAATCGCACTCGCAAAGGGCCAGATTCTCAGAATCTGGCCCTTTGCGAGCCGATTTGGCCTTGATGAATAAGGCTGTAAATTCCCCATGCTCATCTTCGCTGACGACACCTTACTCCTATCCAAGACCCGGGCAGGTCTACAGCGGGCCTTGAACCGTTTTGAGGAGTTTTGTGTGAAAAATGATCTCCAGGTAAACGTGGGTAAAACCAAGTTCATGGTTTTAACCAGGAATAACATCGTATGTAGTAACAATCAAATGAGCGGGGTCAACTTGGAACAAGTTGAAACCATGACTTATCTGGGGGTCACCTTGGACCGCCGTCTGTCGTGGAAAGAACAAATCGCGACCCAGCAGTTAAAATTTGCCCAATTGACCGGCTGTCTTTTGCGTGAGCAGAAGAGATCTATTGCCAAACGGGTCATCCCTGCCATGAAAATTTAAGACACAAAAATAAACGCCGCCATACTTTATGGGGCTGAGTTATGGGGATTTATGGACCTCTCTAGTCTCTATAGAACCCAGTGCAAATTCCTTCGGAACTTGGTAGGGTTACCACAATCCTCTCCATCGATACCCCTCTGCCATGATATGGGCTGCCCACCAATTACAGACATGGCAAGATTTAGAGTAGTGGCTTCTTGGAGGCGCTTGTGGACCTCCCCGGATCTCACACTTTTTTCTAAGGAGTTAGCAGAAGTGAGGTCCATGGGGGGCTCTGAACGAATCCCCTGGCTTCGTTCGGTGAAAAAGAGCTTGCATGATATGGGTTTAAAACATCTGTGGGTCTCCCCAGGCACCAACACTTTCCCATCTAAAAAGGAATTCAAAGAACTATTTTGGGCCTCAACTCGCCACTCTTTGGTAACCGCTTCCAGTTCTGGCAGCCTCACGGGAAGATTCTTAAGCTTTAAGCTGGATGCTTCCCGTGAGGTCTACTGGGATACCATCACCAGACCACTGGACAAGAAACTTTATCATCAGTTTCGAGTGGGTGCCTTACCTTTGAATTCATTTACTTCATCCTGGGGTAAAACTTCCTCTAGTTCCTGTAGCTGGTGCCCAGATCAAAAAGAAACAGAAGGTCATCTATTGTTTGCCTGCCCGCAGTATTCAGAACCTCGTTCCACATGGCTAAAACCCCTGTTCAAACGCCTTTCTTGTAGAAGGTCTTCCGAGGCGATCTGGGTGCTGAAAACCAATACCTCGGAAATTTTTGTGATATGCTTGGCCAAATTTTTAGGCTGGGCATGGGCAATTAGAGCCAGAGGAACTCATCTTAATTGTATCATGTAAGATCTCAATAAGTTTATAAATTGTGCTAATTCTGCTCTTTCAGCCCCAGGTTTAAATATGTCTTTGTAAAACTAACAAAGTTTAATAATTAGTTTTAACTGTGATTCCAGTGTAATTTAATAATATGGTCATTGGTTTTCTTTATAATTTAATGTATAGTGGTTGATATGTTTTGTAATGTTTTTAAATTTGTCTTTTATGATTTTACTATCGAAATAAAGACTTTAAAACCTGAACCTCTTGGCTTGGTCAAAGGTTCAAGAACAACAAACCACAAGACATCATTTTATATGTGCATGCAATCCTCAATAATAATAATCATGTATAAATCCACTCATTAATGTTATAAAGCCTAGTCATTGTGATCCATATCCATATCCACAATATTATAGCACTATAGCATTTTAAAATGATCAACATGTGTCTGCATGTTTTTATATAATTTCCAACCATGAAAATACAACCATTAGAACAGCCCCTGAAAGGTATCACATTTGATCACATAACATGCAACCATAGACTTAGCCCCTAGAGGGCACTGTACACCAAGCACTTTCTTTAAACAGCTTTATGCCACCATAAATGCTGCCATATAATAAGCCCCTAGACAGCTGTTCACTACCAGCTGTAGAGCAGACGTTCCAGCCGTGGGAATGCTTCAAAAACATTAGAAAATCCTAGAGGGGTCCTGGATTCTATGACCCTGCGTCCATAGGGTCCGACGCTTGTAATATACCCTGTAGGAGGGAGCTGCTGCACTACTGCAGCTCCCCCCCCCCCCACACACACAAACTTCCATTAGTACACTGGTGGTGCCCCTGCCATCTTGGGGCCACCTTGAGTAGAGAAGGTTACGTAAATTAAAAGGACTTGCAGGGCACTATGAGGTGCCCCAGCTAGGCGCAGTGCATATATAATGAGCAGCTATACTATACAGTCTTGCGCTGTGCAGCTGTTCCTCTTTGTGTCTTTTTTTAGGTCGAGCCTCTGAAACGCATGCACTGTTCTGCGAGGCATGCTGTATTGGAGTATGCACTTGAAGCCCCATCCACTCTCAGCCCATATTTGTTATTGGCTTGTGTTATTGTCCTTCATAAATACTGGCTTCTGATTGGTTAATGGACTTGTTAGTCCCCCTTAGTACTGCCTTGTCTTCATTTGTAACTGCCCCTGAGTACTGACCCATTTACCACTGTTGTTACACGGTATGTCTTATTTACTCTGTAAACATAATTTTGATTAATGAATTTCCCGTACTGCAGGCATGGCATGCTTTCCTGCAACATTCAGAACACCATGCACTTTACAGGCCGTTATGCGCACCTGTTTTATATACAAGGGCACCGCTCCATATTTCAGTTCGGTGCCCGCTTTCATGTTTTTAAAAAAATGTGTATTACTATGGTGCCCGCTTCACGTACTTCATCTATTTACGCATTGCTTGTTTTTCCAGTAACTTAAAAAATATATCTATAGAGTCTCCAAGTCTCCCTCTGACGCAGAGGTGGGCTGTCTGTGCCTGCTGCCCTTTTTAAATCCTTCTCTCCTGCTCCTTCCTTCCCTCCCCGGGCTCCTTCCCACCCTCCTCCTTTTGCACGGAGACATCAAGGGAGCTGCGGAGCCTCCTCCAGGAGCCGGCTGAGGCGGGAGGAGAGGAGACGCACAACCACAGACCTCTCCTGCTGGCACACAAACCAAGTCACCTTCCTCGCTCTTCAGCACAATCAATCAAACAATGAATCATTTAATTTGTAAAGCCCACTACTTACCCGTAAGCGTTTCAAGGCGCTGGGGGGTAGGGGGGTGCTGCTGCTACTGGTCGAAGAGCCAGGTCTTGAGTTGTCTCTTGAAAGTCAGCAGGTCTTCGGTTTGTCGTAGGTAGAGGGGGAGGGTGTTCCAGGTCTTGGCGGTGCGGTGGGAGAAGGACCTGCCTCCGGAAGTGGTTCTGCGGATGCGCGGGACCGTGGCCAGGGCGTGGTCAGCAGAGCGGAGTTTCCTGTTGGGTACGTAGAAGGAGAGTTGACTGTTGAGATAGGCTAGTCCGGTCTTGTGGAGTGCCTTGTGTGCGTGGATCAGGAGTTTGAAGGAGATTCTCCTGTCGACGGGGAGCCAGTGCAGGTTCCTCAAGTGGGGGGTGATGTGGTTGCAGTGCGGGACGTCGAGGATCAGGCATGCAGAGGCGTTCTGGATTCTATGCAGTCTGTTGATGAGCTTGGACGAGGCTCCGGCGTAGAGGGCGTTACCGTAGTCGAGTCTGCTGCTGTCTAGGGTGACTTTTTTCCTCGTGTTTGTCGGGATACATCTGTAAATCTTGCAGAGCATGCGGAGGGTGTTGAAGCAGGTGGAGGAGACTGCGTTGACTTGTTTGGTCATTGTGAGTTTTGAGTCATGGATGACTCCCAGGTTGCGTGCGTGGTCGGTGGGGGCAGGGGGGGTCCCCAGTGATGCAGACCACCATGAGTCGTCCCATGCTGAGGGGTTGGACCCGAGGATGAGGATCTCCGTCTTGTCTGAGTTCAGCTTAAGTCGGCTTTCCTTCATCCAGTCGGCAACTGCCTTCATTCCCTGGTGGACTTTGGATTTGGTGGTGAGAGGGTCCTTGGTGAGGGAGAGGATCAGCTGCGTGTCGTCAGCGTAGGAGATTATGTTGAGGTCGTGCTGTCGGGCGATGCGTGCTAGTGGTGCCGTGTAGACGTTGAACAGCGTCGGGCTGAGGGAAGATCCTTGTGGGACGACGGAGCCATATTTTTGGGGGACTAGCCAGAGTTATTAAAGTTGGGCTATGTGTACTATTAAACCAAGGACAGACGGCGTCACTGTGCCTTTGAATGAAACTCAAAGCAAGTAACTCTCACGAGGGTCCGTAAGGCTGGAATGTCGAGAAAGAGTGCACACGCTAAGAGCTGGGGAAATGGGACAACATTCACGTCTCGCTCAAATTCTGTGATGCTTCTATCCACAGCTTGAAACGTTATTTAAAAAGAAAGTGATGCCTCTCCCTTTCCTCTAGTTCCTGCCCGCTGGTACCTAGATATCCCATGTCCTCTATACTTTTAATTTCAAATCATTATCTTGCCATCCATCTCCATAATTCATTCTTTCTCCCACCTTTTCTTCCCTTTACTCCTTTGTTATCTACTCCCAACGTCTCAAACTACTTCTCTCTTCTATTTTCATTTATTAGGTTGAGCCTGGGCAGCGCATGCGCTGCTCTGCGAGGCATGCTGTATTGGAGTAAAATATAAAAATGGAAATCCAGTATTTGTAAAGAGCAAACAATTGCCCGAGGGCTGTCAAGGCATTGGGGGCCATGGGGAAAATTAAGAGAGCTATTGCCCAGAGTCACATGGTGCTGGGCTGATCTGCCGCCGACGCCGGGGATCGGACTGTGAGCCCCCGGGTTCCGGAGTCAGTCGCCCAGGCCACCGCGCCACACCTCCTCCCTTGGACTTGATTAGGTCGAGCCTGGGCAGCGCATGTGCTGCTCTGAGAGGCATGCTCTACTGGAGTATGGACATGAAGCCACGCCCACTCTCCGCTCATATATTTGTCATTGGCTTGTGTCATTGTCCTACATAAATGCTGGCTTCTGATTGGTAAATAGGCTTGAAAGTCCCTCCTTAGTACCTCCTTGTCTTTATTTGCAACCTCCCATGAGGACTGACGCTTTTACTAATTTCTTTCACTGAGTTTCCCTTACTGCAGGCACAACATGCGTTCCTGCAGCATTCAGCGCGCCATGCGCGTTTTCACAGGCCGCTTTTTTACAAAAAAAAGCATTTGTTTGTCAACTTGACAAACAAATGCTTTTTTTGGTGAAAGCGCCCCATACCGCGCTTTCACTTTAATAGCCGCAGCAAACCTTTCTTTCGACATGGCTCGTCTAAAAAAGGGGAGTGGCCTCTATTAACGTGAAAGCACAGCATAGAGTGCTTTAAACAACAAGCTTTTGCAAAGAAATAGGTCTCGCATTTTAGAAAGTTTGAACTATTGGCATTGTAAATGACAATACCTTTTATTATTGCAAGTTTTTAAGCACATAAATACAAGACATTGTCACTTACAATTACAATAGGTCAAAATCTTGCAATTGCGAGACCTATTTCATTGCAAATGCTTGTTTTGTTGGGCGTGTCTGGTCCTCTCCTTTGAGAACACAGCTCAAAGGGTAGCCCCCTCCTGTGTTGGCTCCAGCGGTCTGGGCTCACTCCTTCGTTGAGTAGGCTTGGGCAGGCCAATCCCCGGTACAGTATTATTGATTGATTCAGATGCCTTATCGCACTCCATTTCGCCTCAGGAGCTGAGTTAAGCACTGGTAATTGCTCCCTTTGTGTGTGGATGTCTTTCTTCTTGCTTTTGGAGAGAAATGTAATTAACCTGGCACAGCTGGGTGACAAAAGACCTGGGTTCTGATCTTGAGCTGAGCCAGAGAATTGTGGCGATTCTGAATTACCCATAAATTGTACAAATTTCTTTGTGAAAATTGCAGATTTGATGCTCTCAACAGGTTACTCCCCATTTGGATATGACACTGGTCTTTGTAGGTCAAAGTAGAGTGAAACTGCGCTCTAAGGCAATTTTCTCCCTATGTGTATTATAAAGTGTCACTATAGACAAAACAGTAAATCACACTGACTTTCCCTATTAGTGTACACTAACATTATAAGGCACACCCCAGGTCAATATCTAATCCTGCAGAGTCCCCTCTGCACCAAGCTCCCTGGGCACAGATACTGGGCTGTGCATGACAGTAGTCACCAACACGGAGACCTCACATGTGTGCACACACATGTGCACGTGTTCACGTGTAATCCTTCAAGAGCCCCTTACCCTAGCAGCATCACAGTGCCTTATCTTAAAAGGTGGACACTGATGATAATAAGCACAGTCCATTTGCCATGTAATTACCATGAGTGAGACACATGTAGTGAGATTCACCCACAGTAAAATGTCCAAAACCGGGTGATCCAAAAATTAAAAAAAATCCAGGCATACTGAATGGGCAGAACCCAGTTGAAACAAACACAGATGCCAGCTGAAAATAGGGAAGGGACAGCCATCACTCATGGGTACCCTTACCTAGTCAATAGTAACAACTGGCAATAGGTTCTGACCAGTCACACCACTTGTGCGCTACCACTGAGACCTTCCACTTGCCTTCCTATGCTAAGACCATCCACCTAACTCAACCATGTGGCTACCGATCCCTACAGGGAACCCAGCCTGCACTAAGAACACTACTATTTCTAGATCGGATGCATGCAGGATATTAACCACGTTCATGGTCTGAGCAAGTCTAGGCCCACCTTTGCCCTGGATAACACAACACTCCGGCCACCCACTATTCCTGGCAAGAGTTCAGTGTCTCAGCACTGACGCCTACACAACAGACAGGTCTAAAACCTGTGCCATCGGTTACTGGCTGCTTCCCTTTCTGAGACTACACAACCCAGTACCTGCACTCAACTGGGTGTTTATCAGCATCTGACCCTCACTCACAGTCGTTACTCTGGGGTCTACGCTGCCACCACACGCTCTTGGGATAACAGTGTCCCCTAAGGAGACCCCAGCCCAATTACAGGTTGCTCCCAGACAAGAGTCTCCCCAGGCAGTTCCCACCACAGGATCTCATCACCTGTGGACTCCCTCCAGCCCCACTAGTCAACAGACAGGCTGCAGAGTACTGAGTGACTGAGACCCTGCTTAAGCCACTTCCAGGCACCATGCTGACAACAGGAAGGGCAATCAGGCACCATAAAGATTCCCCAGAGAAAGGTTCAACAGGTCACCTGAGGCCCACACTGACTCATTTCATCACACTTAGCAGAGGGCTACCCGGGGCTTGCCTGGCGTACCAAGACTTCCGAGGATCTAGGGCAACACCCTAGGCTGGTACACCTGAAGTGCACCACACTGGAGTCTGACCGGTGGAGCCCTCAACAGCCTCCCGTTTGACAGCCTAAAGCAGACCTCCCTGACAGTAGTAGCTAACACAATCCCAGAATGAAGAACAAGTCCCCTCCCTTTGAATAAGGCTCACCTGGACACCTGGCACCACCACTGCAGGTACACCCGCCTTCCGCACACCCTTGCCACGGACATCCACTCCACTGGTACACCTAAAGTGCACCCACCAGAAGTCTGCCAGGCAAAGTCCAATGGGTATGGATGGTAAATTATTATGTCACTGTTTGTCAATGAGTGGCTACTATTCCAATAATCCAAAACTTGTAGACAGTGCCATAATCTAGACAGATCAGCAACCAAATGTTGTAGCTAGACACCTATAAAGCAAATAATACATGCTTAATTTTCAGGACTACTCTTCAGGTCTATATTTTGATGAAAAGGGAGCTTTGTTTTGCCAGTAGGCCCATGGAACCCCCAAACAAAAAACGTCTTTCCCTCGCAAACCTCATGTACTTTTAAAATAATGCAATGTTTGTATACTTATTGAAATTGGGGAAGTGTTAAGAAAAAATGAATGTCACTTTGTAACATAAAATGCAGAAAAAAAAGTATACCATGAGAATTGGCTCACAAAGACCTTTTTTTTGTTTCGATAAAAAGTAACTTGCAACATTTTTTACAGCGAACCGCTACTGCAAGCACATTGGGGTGACCATGGGTAACTCGATCATCGAAAACTATAGGTTAGATTTACTAACGTTTGTTTGGGTGCCCATACAGCATAATGAGCTTTATTCTCCGAAGACATCAACCACAATATGTACTGAGCATGCAGCAGTCACCAGATTTTAGATTGTGCCATACGAATCATAAACCTAGACCATACTTACAAACAAAATCCAAACATCATATGAGTGCCCTTACATGAACATGTGCCTCCTGGCCAAAATTACTATCCGCCTGATTCATGAAGCAAAATTGCACTCGCAAAGGGCAAGATTCTCAGAATCTTGCCTTTTGCGAGTGCAATTTTGGCATTTGGGATTCACAATCCCAAATGCAAAAATCGCTAATGAGGAATTAGCAAATATGCGAGGATTAGCATTTAAGGAATCTCTATTAGAGATTCCTTAAATGCTATTCATGACACTTGCAAAAATTGCGATTTAGCAAAATTGGGCCGCTATTTACCGAGAGGTCAGACCTCTCGGTAAATAGCAAAAACATAGAAAAATGCTTTTAAAAGCATTTTTCTAAGTTGCATGTTGCACACACACATGTCCTTTGGACATGTGTGTGCGCAACACCTGTTCAAATGTGCATTTTAGGGGTGCTACAGGGTGTCCTTTGGACACCCCTGGCACCCTTAAAATCGCTATCTGATTTGCGAGTAGCAAATTGCTACTCGCAAATAAGGGATACTCCCCATTCATTCCTATGGGCCTTTTGGCCCATAGGAATGAATAGGGAGTTATTCCTTTTTTTGCGAGTAGCAAATTGCTACTCGCAAATAGAGAACATGTAGGAATCGCTATTGATTTAGCAATTCCTACATGAATGCCGTTTTGCGTGTCCTCAATAGCGAGTCGCTATGATTCGCTATTAGGGCCACGCAAAACGGCCCGTACATGAATCAGGCTGTATATTGCCTAAACATGAGCACGATTACTTGGTGAAAACTTACAGATCACAAATATCTTTGCAAATGTATTAAGTAACAAACATAAATAAATATTAAATGTCTTTACCAAGTCCTGTTGAGGAGCTGTACTTGACCACAGGTGTGCTGACGCTTCCTATATCAGTTGTGCAAGTCACTTGAAAGAAAAATTCTAAAAAGAAAAATTATAAACAAAATAATATATTAGAAAGAAAACTTGTACAACTTTTGGGAAATAAGCAAAAAACAGAATATGTTAAGGAAAAGAGCAAAAAGTGTAAGATGGAAGAAAGTTAGGAGTGAGTGAATTGAAGTAAGAACTGAAGAGATGGAAAATGAAAAATGGATAGACGATGACTATTTCTGCAAAAACCCTGTGTACCTGCCACAAATTCTTGTAATTGTGTCTTCATTGTATTAAGCAAGTTAATTTAATGTGTGATGCTGAAATTAATTATAAACCATGTTGAATGCATCCTAATCATTAGTGGAAGTTAGAACAGAATTGATTGGGATATTTAACAAATACTTCTCAAATACCTCTAGTTAATCTCTAATATTAACTTTTGGTTTTTACATGTCTCCACACGGTCCTGTTATCTGGTGCAGTAATGTCGCACAAAGTAAATACGGATGCCATTAAGTACCGTTTTTACCAGGTGCGGGGTTACTGCCTGGTTCCACAATGGGGATAACAGCAAGTTACATCAGTGCCATTGATTTTAAACTAGTAAGAACAAAAACGTATATAAAAAAATATGTAAAGAAATTGAGCTTTAGACAATTAATGTTTCGAGGCAGATACACAGTTTTAGATTCCAATAAATGCATATATTAGTTTCAAAAAATGTTTATAACTATTTATTTTAGAGTATGAACCTGGTAGCAGATTCAATTTTGGGTCGCAGTCTAAAAAACTGCATGGCGTCAAGGTTGCTAAAGACATCTAGGGACATTCAGGAAGTTGGCCTAGGAATGCATTCTGTCCGTTGTTTGCCTTTGGGCTTGAGGTTTGTAGCTTACGTTTTCTTGCTTTCTATTTGCTGACTTTCTTTGTTTGAAGCTGTCCAGCTTGAGTTCGTACCTCCCCTTGCCCAAACCTTATTTATAGTATCCTTCAGAGTGCTCCCTTTCTTTAAACAGGCCTGTAAATCTTGTACTTTCTCATCACATGTACTGTGCATTCAAAGACTGAGGTCAAATATCAGGCTCTGTTTACTGTTCTTTCTCTGACTTCAAAGTGAGAGGATTTATATGACAATCTTGCTGGAAACTGATGGTAGGAAAGAGTTTTCCACTAGAACATGACAACTTTTAAAATAACTGTGTAAGTATTTCAGAATATATCAGAATTAGGAACACAAAGGAAGCAAATGTTGTGTTATTTCTGAAGTGTGTTGAAAACAAATACTTTAATATGATCAAAAGAAAACATTACATTAGGTGATGCAATTTCTACATTTTTTTTTGTCTGTGCACTGTATAGTTGTATTAGTAAAACTGTGTACCTGTTCAAATGTAATGGCCGTTTTAATTGAAAATATGTTGTCTGTAATGGTAGCTTGCTTCTCCACTCTATGCAACTCCACTCTATTCTGCACCAACCCACACCACTGCATTCTACTCTGCACCACTTCACTTTACACCACTCCATGCCACTGCAATATGCACCACTCCACTCTACGCCACTGCACTCTACACACTACACTTTATGCCTCTCTACTCTACCATGTATCACTCCACTCTACACACTGTACTCTTTACCACTGCACTCTACATCCCTCCAGTGTAGGCCACACCAATCTGCTCTGCACAATTCCACCATACACCACTTTGCAACAAGGCACTCTACGTCCCTGCACTCTATGCCAATACACTCTACGCCAATGCACTTTACTCTGCAACACTCAACTCTAAGCCCTGTCCCTCTACACCAATCCACCTTACGCCACTCTAATTTACTTTGCACCACTGCACTCTATGTCACTGCATTCTACACCACTTTACTTTATGCCATTAGACTCTATGCCACGCTACACAACTGCACTCTAACCTGCACCACTCCACTCTACGCCACTTCACTCTACTCTGAAACAATTTACTCTATGCCACTGAACTCTAGGCCACTCTACTCCAATTTGCACCATTCCACTCTATGCCACTGTTCTCAAAACCACTGCACTCTATGCCAATGCACTTCACACGAATGTGGTCTCTCACTGCACTCTACACTACTGCACTCTATTCTACATCACTGTGCTCTACACCACTACCTCGTGACCAATGTACTCTGACACTCTACTCTACTGAACTCTATGCCACTCTACTCTGCACTACTCTGCACTACTCCACTCTATGCTACTCCACTCTACACCACTGCACTCTATGCCTCTGCAGTCTGTGGCACTATACGCTACTCTGCACCATTCCATGCTACTCTACTCTGCACCACTCTATGCCACTGCACTCTATGCCACACAACTCTACTCTGCACTCTACGTCACTGCTTTCTATGCCACTCAACTCTACTCTGCGCCACTGACCTCTACATCACTTAACTCTATGCCACTCCACTCTGTATCAATCTACACCACTCCACTCTGCACCACTTAACTCTACATCACTGCCACTCCACTCTACGCTGTTCCAGTACACTCTATGCCACTCCACTCTGTGCCACTACACTCTCCCACTGCTCAGTGGCATAACAAAGGCACCAACAGCCTCGCAATGTAGGGGCCCCAGGTCCAGCCCACCCCTACAGTACAGTACCCTGACCATGAGAGCTCCTAAGTGTGACCAGAGGGAGGGCCCCTCTTTGCAATATGCAGGGGGGCTCCCTCTAGTTTCGCTACACCACTCGCACTACTGCACTCTACACCACTGCACTCTACTATACACCACTCTAGGCTATGCTACAGCGTTCTACGATGCAGCATTCTACACCACTGAATTCAATCCCATTGCACCACTCAACGCCAAAGCACTCTACACCAGTCCAGTGTATGTGACTCCACACTATTCTACACCAATACATGCCACTGAACTCTACATCACTCCACTCTGACTGCTCCACTCTACGCTACTCTGCTCTACTCTATGCCACTGCAGTCTATAGCACTATACTCTACTCTGCACCACTCTATGCTACTCTACTCTGCACCACTCTATCACACTGCACGTTATGCCACTCAAGTCTACTCTGCACTGTATGCCACTGTACTCTATGCCACTCAACTCTACTTTGCGCCACTGCCATCTGCATCCCTCAACTCTACGCCACTCCACTCTGCGCCATTCTACTCTATTGCACTGCATTCTACATCACTGTACTCAACGCCACTATACTCTACCCTGCGCCACTCTACTCCTTGCCACTCCACTCTGCACCACTGCACTCTACTATACACCACTCTAATCTATGCCACTGCATGATACGATGCTGCCTTGTACGCCATTGAATTCAATGCCACTGCACCCAATGCCACTGCACTCTATGCCACTATACTCTGCAACACTCAACTCAAATGCACTCTGCACAAGTCCACTCTACTCTATGCCACTCCAGTGTATGCCATTCTATGCAACTCCACACTATGGCACACCAATACACAAAACTCTCTGCTGCTCCACTCTACAACACTCTACTCCACTCTTCACCATTCCACTCTACGCAACTCCATGCCTCTCTCCTCTACACCACTAACTTTTAGCCATGCTGAACAGCAGCCAAGCTGGTGTAAAACATGGCTAAAGCACACTGGCAAAGCCAAACGGTCTTGCAAGGGTGAGACCTATCTGCTTTGCCAATGCTTGTTATTAAATTCCTGCAGCCCCAGCTCAAACCCTGCCTTTCCAGCTGCTGAGAAACAGTTATATAAGGGAAATGTGATCACACATTTCATCTTCGCATACCTGTGTTACCTCGTTGGCCTCTGGGTAAATTCAAAGAACATTTGTAAATATTTCGAGAATGACAGTGCACGATATTGTTTTGCATCAAAAATCAATAAAATCTATTTATGTGGAAGTCTATATTCATTGTCCTCTCATTGCCATCATCCTACATGTCCAAAATCTTGAGTTGACACATACTCATCAAAATATGCTAATTTTGAAAGAAGAGTTATGGAAGCACTTACTTGAGTGTTATTTCTTGCACTTTAAACCCTAACTATGTTTTTGAAATGTAAAATTCAGTCGGGCAGGTATTATCCTTTACCCCTTCAGAGCAGTGCGGGATGAAGTTGATGGTGCTCATAAAAGAGGAACTCAAACTATCGTTGTTAAAGGTGCGAATGTTCTCTATAACACATGCTTTGAAAAAACACTCATGTTCTTGTGCTCACGTATTATTGTCAGTCTACATTCATATAGTCTTTTTAGGATCACTCAGATGATATCAGTGCAACTCGAAACCTGGGCATAAAATTCGACGACATGCTATCCTTTAAACAACAAACTAAGGAAGTAGCTGCCGTTTGTTTTAACATCATCAAAGGCCTACGCCAATTTTTTCACCACCTGCCTTTGCCTGCCCGCCGCACAGTAGCAATTGCTCTAATCACATCGAGAATTGACTACTGTAATAGTCTGTATACAGGGGTGGCAAAATCTACCCTGCATAAACTACAGATGGTTCAAAATGCGGCGGCCCGGCTGGTTTTGAGATGGCCCAGAAGGTCATCAGCATCAACCGCCTTGGACACGTTGCACTGGCTTCCCATCCAGAAACGTATATTATTCAAAATCCTCGTGATTACATTTAGAGGCTTTCATAAGCGCGGCCCAAAATATCTGTCCAATAAATTCCACAGATACCACCCAAACAGAGAACTCAGGTCAGCTACGGCCAACTTAATGTCTGTCCCCAAGTTCAGACTGGCCACCAAGGGTGGAAAATCACTGGCAGTTCTAGGAGCCAAAGCCTGGAACACACTTCCAGCTCACCTTCGAGCAACTACATCAGAACAAACCTTTAAAAAATCCTTAAAAACCTGGATTTATGGATTGGCCGAATCAAAGTGTAAAACCCTTGTCTAAACTGCTTACAACATCTAAAGCTCAGTTAAAATCATCTGACAATCTACTAGCAATGAAGTCGCAGTGCCAAGATGCTCCCTGGAGTGTTCGTGCGCTATATAAAACCCCCCCAAACATCAAACAACAATGACATCTTAGGTCTGCTTAGTTGTAAATATATCATGCATGAGCGGGCAATGAACATGGTATTAGCATGCATAATCAACTTCAATGTAGAGAACTAAATAGGGTTATCCTTTTACACTTAGGCCGTATTAAGCATGTGATCTATACAAGAGCCTATTGGACTGTAACTTAACAATTGAGCTATAAATGCTCTTAAGGGCCATACCAGAACAACATATGGAGTGTTGTACATATACATTTGAGGCTTATAGTAAATTTAGGAGGATGCACTAAGCATACAATGCTATAATAGGTAAAAAGGGCTATACCTATGTGGCTATACTGAACAGTTGACTCTACAACTGTGCGTATGAGGCTTAATAGGTAACAGTGGGCTATACATTAGCATATAAGTCTATGACAGAGCAGATTGGCCTACACTTAGTGCAAAGGTTATGCAGATGAACATTTAGGGAGAAAATAAACAAAGGGACCTATACCTTTGGGTCTTAGTGCATATGAAAGTGCACTTAATATTTAGGGCTATACCTGAAAACAAAGTTATGCCAACACATATTTGTCTGTACTGGGTATCTGATTGATAACATCATTTTATGCTTTCTATGAGCATTTAATGCTATGTAGATGCATTTGACACAGTTCATGGAACACTTAACTTATACCATGGAATGTGATGGCTGTGCCTTTAGCATGTGAGCACATCTATGGGCTTCCAAAGCAATGCCCATGCATTTGATTTTGGCCTGTGGTAAACAGTCTCAGAGACATTCTGTAGGTACTCCTCCTTCTGAGAAGACAGGGGAGTGGTTGCTTTTTCATATACAAATTTTATGAATACTGCTGATTATCATGTTTTTCTGTTGTTTCTTTTGGACATATTTCTTCTTTAACTGAGAGACAAGGGGATTCTAAAGGCTTATTTACAGGAAAATGGGCAAAATGGCTTAATTTTACAATCCGTTTCACCTGCTGGAGCACCATTATTTTTTTGTACCCAAGAAAGACCAGGATCTCTGACCTTGTATTGATTTTAGAGGCTTAAAATAGATTACCATCATGGATGTATTTTATCATATATATATTAAAATAGTTTCTATTTTTCCACGTGGATACCTTTCTAGTGTTCTCACCGACCCATAATTAACATCAAGAATATATGAGTTTGGTGTTATCAAGACTTCAGCAAAATCACTTGTCATGCAATCCTAATAAGGTTGAGTTTGAGAAAGAAGATGTTTAGTATCTTGGTCTCAGACTGTATGCTTCTGGCCTTTCTCTGGATCCTAAATTGTATCCGCTATTTTCAATTGGTCCTCTCCTACTAATGTCAAGGAGGTTCAGATTTTCCTCGCATTCACAAACCTTATCGCAAATTTATCAATAAAAATTTTTTTGATAAAGAAGAATAGGATGAATGGCTTAAGCTTGGAGGATAATTCTGAGAAAATACTTTTTATTTGCTGAAACAAAAGCTTACTCACACACCAATAATATGTCATCCAGATACTTCAAACAAGTTTATTCTGTGACTAATCTGGTCAGCAGTTCTGCTTCAGGGCAGTACGGTTACAAAAACATAACGTTGTTAGAAAAGAACATCCTGTCTTTTATCTATCCCATGTTTTTCCAGAAATAGAATGAACATTTTCAGTACCTGAAAGAGAACACTTCTTACTCATGAAGGTGGCTTTTCGGCTTATACTAAGTGGAGACATCTGTTGATCGATACTAGAAAACCATCTTAAATTCAAACTTACCATCAGAATTTACAGTTTTTGTGAAATCTTCAGTCTTGAAATAGTACCTAAGCAAAAATGTGTTTTCTTTGCCCAGCATAATTTCACCATCACCTATATTTCTTGTTTAAATAAAACATTAGTGGATGCTTTATTCTGCCATTATATTGAATCCTCACTTACTCATTATCAGCTAGTAATTTCCTCTTAACAAGTAGTTGGAATAGTTCAGTCCTTAGACAAAGTTAAGATGGTTTAAGTGTTAACGAGCTAGACATTTATTTAAATACTGTTCTAGTTCAAATGAATTTCTTTTCAATCATAAAGTTATTTGTGTTAAAAATAAGTAAATACAGCTGAGAGGCATGAAGATGTGACTTATTTGACATTTCTAATAATACGTGAGCGAATGCTGCTTTCAATTTAGTTTTACAATCTGTTTTGGTGTCCTACTGTTCGAGCTGATGTCCAACAATATTTGCTTACTTGCCAGTTTTGTACCCATCATAAATCCTTATCCTTTTGAATAAATACAGCCATTACCAGTATTTTTTAACCTTGGCATGTGATTTCTGCAAATTCTATATTGGAGCTTCCACCTTCAGAAGTATAGTGTGTGATAATGCTTAGCATGTTTGCCTTTTGAAAGATTGCCCATTTGTCGAATTTACCAACAGCTGAAAGAATGGCTCAATGTTTTTTACTAATATTTTTCATCTTGGTTTGGTTCTTAATGTTATTTCTGATAGAGGTACTCAATATGTTTCATGCTTTTCGAAAGCTTTGAGGTTATTACATGCAGTCAAATGAGCAAACTGAGTTAACAAATAAAATGTTTGAGCAATATCTACAGTGTTGCCATAATGCAATGCAATGCTGTCATACAACTCAAGCTAATTGGTTTTCCTATTTACTAACTGCAAAATATTCCTCTAATAATTCAACTTATAGTACTAGCAAGATTTCACCCTTCATTTGTGTGAAAGGTTTTCATCAGGACTTCTTCCATCTTCTCCTTGTATTGATTTGTTGGTTCCATCAACAACTAAGTTGTTCAACCAGTTGCAGAAGCATAGGCAGCATGTTCCAGAAAGCTCACACTGGCCCAAGGTCATGATTAAGGAAAATGTAGACAAATCAAGATCAAATTCTGTTCTTTGTGTTCCTGCAAGAAAGGTTTGACTATCTTCTCATATTCTTCAGGTTAATACACTGCCAGTAAAACTTCAATCAGATTTTTTTGCCATGTGTGATAATTGATCAAATCAATCCTGTGTTATTTTGTTGAAGTTTCATTGTACTCACAAGATTCATGCTGTTTTTCATGAATCCCGACTGATGTCAAGTTTTCCTGATCATTACAAGTGGCTTCCATCTGATCCTCCACCAGTTATGGTACTAGGGCAATCAGAAAATAAGACTCAATAAATGTGTGATTCTCTGATATTTCAAGATCATCTTCAATTTCTGATCCATTGGGATATTATCCTTCTAGTGAGCGTACTTGAGAAGATGGTCTTTTTTTTGTCAAGCCCCCTTATCAGTTCATCAATTTTGTTTTACAGCAGCCTGTAGAGCCTGAAGCTTCAGGGTAACCTGCAATATCCATGCTAACAGCAGTGTCAAGAGCTTATTGAAGGATGTGCATATTCAAGGAGGAACAAAGCACTCCTCATGCTGACTGCCAGCATTTAACTGAACGCTGTGCTTGGCATATGTCTAAACATCCACATCGCTTAAATGGCTCTGAAATCTCCAAGTTTGCAGTGACCCGGAGGCGTGTTTTTCAAACTGCCTTGAGTGCAAAGCACTAGAGGGCAGCAGTAGAGCTATGGATTCCAAAGTGGAAGGAAGGTTGTCAAACTTGGGTCTCTTTTTTGTTTATCATAGAAACACCATGACTTTCTGAAAAGATGTGTGATAAATCTTTAACCAGATCTTCCCAAGATGGTTTTCTGTCCTGACCATAAGATACTATTTGAGGTGCCTAATCTAAGTTTAAAATCGATAATAGAGGGATAATTGAATGACTAGTTTTCTTATTTTAGTTTCTATGTACAAGTGGGCAGACACTATTTTGAATCTTATTATGTGGGTGTATCCTCACTAAGACAGCTTTCTAGGATATCATTAATGCAGCCAGGTACCTGAGCATTTAAGACTAGTGTAACCTGTTTGATGCTACATTCTGTATGTAACTGAACAGTGGAACTGCTGCATGCACCAAACGGATGTGTCTGGCTCGGTTATCTCGGATCTGTGAATAACTATTGATTTTCACTCTGCATTTTCCAAGTACATATGAATAAATGGATTACTCATTAGCATATGTGCATGTTTATAAAGCACACAAATCTAGTCGGGGCAGCAGAGCTCTGTATAAAGCTATCGGGGTACTGTGCTCATTGAAGGGCTTTCTAAGGTGTCATAATAATGTCACTAAAATTGCCTTTGAAGTGCAATATGAAAAGTTTATGTGGCAAAAACGGCGATATATATATTTTATGGGGAGAATTGAGAGGCTATTGGAAATACCAAACAGATTTTAACTGCCTGTTATACCTACAGCTCTTTAACCATGTTTTATCCAAGTTGTGCTACAATGAGTTATTCTATGTAATTGCTTCTGACTTTTTCTTGAGAGGACAACTCCTAATACGTCTGTAGGGGGTAAGCCTTGCCTGGCTCACCAGAGAACTACTGGTATGTTGCATTATTGTCTCTCTAGACCTTCTGAATTTGTAGCTAATGTCTAAAGCAAATGCATTGCATATACTCCAGTTTGGACGTGTTTCAAAACGTTCTTAGGGTTAAGAGCCTATCCTTCTACCCCCTTAAACTCACTCTCATGTATTGAAATTTGAGATATGTATTTACACCTCACTCTATTCAAAGATCAAGGGATAACACTGGATGAAGTCCACATTAGGCCATTGTTGTAAAAACGGAATTGAAAGACCGTGGGTTCATGACTGCCCATCCAACCACACCTGAATGATTCCTCACATACCGAGAGTAGATTACATTAAATCGCATGCCTATCATAGAAAATAAAGGCCATCATCAGTTTCAGACGCAAAAAATGCAAACATACTTTTATCAGAGGTCTTAAGGAGGTGTAATGTGCCATCAAAGCCACTGTAGAGGCGCTGTCCCCCCTCCGTCAACACATACTGCTTCAGCTGTCCATTCAGATGGAAGCTATGACTCCAGTCCAATGAGATGGTAGACACATTGCTTGTGACAGAAAATGCTGCTTTGTACATAGGCACTGAAAAAGAAAACAAACAAATCAACAGTTCGTAATACACGTGAAACAGGCCTTTGGTTAAACTGCATTGAACTATTCAAAATCAGAACTGTTTGGCATGTGTGGGGCGCCTTTATGAGAAAACAGTAACCAGATATCATTCTATTTTACAAAAAAAAATTCTGAATTTCTTTCTTATTTTTTAATATGAATTTGTCTTTATTAAATACATTTCATAAACCACACTCTACGGTATGGATAAAAAACAAGAGATATGTTTATGTATTTATTTTTGTTATGAATGTCTATTTATTGGAGCACTATCCAACAGTTATGGCAGGTTCATCAAAGCATGCACCCTCTGGTGATTCACTCCTTTCACTGCAACAGTGTGAAAGGCCAGCCATGACTTTAATGCCTGGTGCACTCATTTGTACTATAAGGGAGGCAGTGCCTTCCTTGAAAGTCCTTTTAACAGTGAAGCCCCAGGACCCAATTCCCTTTGCAAACAGTAGAAGTACTGCTCACATCTTCTCCCCAGCCAACAATGACAGGACTGCCAGTGGTTAAATTGATGCCACAATGCCTGGCACAATCTGGAAGACATTACTGTCACCAGTTCATTGTGCCAGGCCTGTGGTACATTGACATGCTTCCTGCAAATCCAGGAAAAGACAGGACTTTAAGGATGCCCCAATGACATGCTTTTCTGGGATTAAATGCAAACCTCACCGCTCTGCACAAACTGATGCCAGGTTTATCACTCCTTGTTCCTGCTTTATTTTGGTAGTATCTGTATGGCAGTCACTGGACAGCTTTAACTTTCAGAGGTGTTTATGCATACTCGTTTCTGAAAGTTCAACATACAATTTAATATTAATATTAGGAGGTTACGAATTGCTTGAAAATGGCTCATACAAATTAGTTTGTTCTAAACAGGGGCCCCCAAAATGTGTCCTTCCCAGGGCCTCAAAGGTGGGCCAAGCACAGAGGGAATGGAACCAGTATCTTGCAGGGGCGGCCAGCACGGACCTGGGGTGGTGAGGCGGGGAGGGAGGGAGTAAGGAGGTATAATTGCAAAAAAAGAAAAATTCACTTACATCCTCGCCACTCTGAGGGCCGTGGTTTGGTACTCAGACGGGGACTGGGCGCTTGGGCATGTTCTCCATGCAGGCTGTATTGCATCCTGCATGGAGAACATCAATCAATCAATCAATCACAGTACTTGTATAGCGCACTACTCACCCAGAGGGTCTCAAGGCGCTAGGGGAGGGGGGTCCGCTACTGCTCGAACAGCCAGGTCTTGAGTTGCTTCCTGAAGGCGAGGTGGTCCTGGGTCAGGCGGAGGTGGGTCGGGAGGGAGTTCCATGTCTTGGCGGCGAGGTAGGAGAAGGACCGTCCCCCTGTGGTGGCTCTTCAGATGCGGGGGCGGTGGCGAGGGCGTGGCCGGTCGATCGAAGCTGGCGTTTGGGAGCGTAGAAGTTGAGGCGGCTGTTGAGGTATCCTGGTCCTTGGTTGTGTAGGGCTTTGTGTGCATGGGTGAGGAGTCGGAAGGTGATTATCTTGGTGACCGGGAGCCAGTGCAGGTCTCTCAGGTGTCCGGAGATGTGGCTGCGGCGGAGGATGTCCAGGATGAGTCGTGCATGCGGTGCTCATGACCGTTTGGCCGGCCCGCGAGTGCCGGTCAAAGTATCATGCGCACTTTAGTGTGCCCATTGGCTCCTCCCCTGCTCTGTCAGCAGAGCAGCCCCACCCTCATGCTGTCGCAACTATATGAATGGATATTAAACATTGCGTTATCATTTTATTTTTTCTTTCTTTTACTGCTGCACAGCCACAGTGGGGCGACGCTCCACGGTCTTACAGGAGCAGCTGACACTGGCATCTTGTGCAAAGCCTTTGGAAGGGGCCAACAATGGGTGTAATGATGTGTTTCCAGAGCAGGCACGAAGGAATGTTACAATCTCTTTGGAGCAATGCAGAGGAGGCCAGTAGCTCAGGTTTGTGTTGCGATGGGGGGGTTGTGTTGGCCAAGTTGAAGTCCTGAGGACTGTGAGTGGATATCAGATGTCAGAAGGTGTGTTCTCAGCAGCATCTCGGTCAGAAAAGGAAACCTAAAAGAGCAACAACCGTGCAGGTGCTCGAGGCTGTAATCAGGGACGGCTTTAGCTGGTGGCACCTGGTGACAATATCTTTAGGCCAACCCACCCCCCACCCACCTTCACCACCATGTCCTCCTCCTCTGATTCTCTCTCAACCGCCAAAGAGACCCTCATCTCTCCATAGCCCTTCTATCACATATATTTAATTTGTTTTTAAGAACTGGTAAAGACTCCGCTATCGACATAAAATACAGGTCTGTTCTTTGCAACAGACATATTAAACCTCAGTGCTACATTATGGTGAGTCAAAACTGCCACCAGACAAAACTCCGATCTCTCTCTCTAGCAGGAATATTAGTCACAAGAGTTATCTTGACATTTGTATTGCTGCCTGAAAGCTGAACACACAAGAAACTCTGCAGTTTTATTCCTAAATACAGCGCACCTGCCCCCGATGTCAGTGCCCTTCCTCCAGGGCAGCGTCCAGTGCTGCTGCACCGGTCGCACTGCCCTAAAGCCGGCCCTGGTTGTAATGACTTGTATTTCTCACCCAAGATGGGCTCCCAGCAGTATGAAAGGTACCCCTTTTGGATAAGTCCAAAGGAAGGATGAGCAGGGCAGATCTGGAAATGGCGGGCCACATCCTTTTTTCCTCGCAAGAAAAACCAAGTGAAGAGAGTGTGCAGGCGGTGAGATGCATGGTGCCTTGGTGCCCGAAGGGATGAAGAGATGGTGCTGACATAAATGCAGGGGGGACAGGAGGGCCACAGCAGCCGGACAAACATTAAGAAAGTGTGGAATTGTGGGTGGCACAACAGCAAGGGATGGAAAGGCTGTGCGATGCCTTTAGGCCCCAGACAGGAGAGAGACGTGAGAGGCAGAGGAACAGGTTCTATATAGTTGTGGGACAGAGTTAGCACCACAGCAGTTGAGACCAGACCAAAAAGAAGCCCATCAAGCACAGCAATATGAAGAAGCAAGGTCACCAAGACATATGCCATGAAGATGAAGCCCCTACTGGACAAGATAGAGCGGAAGAGATTTGTATGGCCCCTGCCTCAAGAAGAGACAGTTCAGAAAAGGGGGTGGTGATGAACAGAGTGTCTGAATTAAGCAGACCACTCTTACCCAGTCCAAAGATCAGGGCTTGATCCATCACCGTTATTTAGCTCACTGCACCATCCCAGCTCAGAACCTGGCTATATGCAAATTAGTCTTTCCCTGGCCCAGTGCATCATGGGAACAGGGCAGACCAAACTACCAAGCCAATTCTTCACCAGAAAGGAGACAAGCTTCCGTTGACCGGTTTCTGGCATTTCAGCCGTCGTCGGCCCGGCTTGCTTGAATCCTGGTGGTGCAGTGAGCAAGGGACTCATGTCTGAGTATACCCTGCCACACCTATAGTGGCCAAAAACGATTCAGAAAAGGGGGTGGTGATGAACAGAGTGTCTGAATTAAGCAGACCACTCTTACCTAGTCCAAAGATCAGGGCTTGATCCATCACCGTTATTTAGCTCACTGCACCATCCCAGCTCAGAACCTGGCTATATGCAAAATAGTCTGTCCCTGGCCCAGTGCATCATGGGAACAGGGCAGACCAAACTACCAAGCCAATTCTTCACCAGAAAGGAGACAAGCTTCCGGGGACCGGTTTCTGGCATTTCAGCCGTCGTCGGTCCGGCTTGCTTGAATGCTGATGGTGCAGTGAGCAAGGGACTCATGTCTGAGTATACCCTGCCACACCTATAGTGGCCAAAAACGATTCAGAAAAGGGGGTGGTGATGAACAGAGTGTCTGAATTAAGCAGACCACTCTTACCCAGTCCAAAGATCAGGGCTTGATACATCACCGTTATTTAGCTCACTGCACCATCCCAGCTCAGAACCTGGCTATATGCAAAATAGTCTGTCCCTGGCCCAGTGCATCATGGGAACAGGGCAGACCAAACTACCAAGCCAATTCTTCACCAGAAAGGAGACAAGCTTCCGGGGACCGGTTTCTGGCATTTCAGCCGTCGTCGGTCCGGCTTGCTTGAATGCTGATGGTGCAGTGAGCAAGGGACTCATGTCTGAGTATACCCTGCCACACCTATAGTGGCCAAAAACGATTCAGAAAAGGGGGTGGTGATGAACAGAGTGTCTGAATTAAGCAGACCACTCTTACCCAGTCCAAAGATCAGGGCTTGATACATCACCGTTATTTAGCTCACTGCACCATCCCAGCTCAGAACCTGGCTATATGCAAATTAGTCTGTCCCTGGCCCAGTGCATCATGGGAACAGGGCAGACCAAACTACCAAGCCAATTCTTCACCAGAAAGGAGACAAGCTTCCAAAGACCGGTTTCTGGCATTTCAACCGTCGTCGGCCAGGCTTGCTTGAATCCTGATGGTGCAGTGAGCAAGGGACTTATGTCTGAGTATACCCTGCCACACCTATAGTGGCCAAAAACGATTCAGAAAAGGGGGTGGTGATGAACAGAATGTCTGAATTAAGCAGACCACTCTTACCCAGTCCAAAGATCAGGGCTTGATCCATCACCGTTATTTAGCTCACTGCACCATCCCAGCTCAGAACCTGGCTATATGCAAATTAGTCTGTCCCTGTCCCAGTGCATGATGGGAACAGGGAAAACCATCATGCACTGGAAACCAGTGTTTCACGAGCCGGTAGATGCTCAAAGTTATTCTTTTTCTCACGAGCAGTCGTACTTCTTAATTCAATAAGATCATTGACCTTCGTTATTTTGGCCAATTTGTGAAAAAGTGGTGCACGCACCGACATGGAGACGCTAGGATCTTCCCAATGGGTACGCGCTAATCTGGCCGAGTCACGTGAAATCAGGCATGATGCCTGATTTCACGTGACTCTGGGGCTTCTATGGGCTTCTATGGGAATTTACAAGGGCATATTATCATGCCCATTATCGCCACTTTAGCGGCAGTTTCCTGCTGATAAAAGCTCTTTCTTGATAATATGGCCCTTTGTTCTTTGTAAACAAATTTTCATTGTTTAATAATGTGTATATATTGATAAGAGAAGACAGGAAAGCTCTGGTCTAGTTTGTTTAGTGACAGGTTTGAATGTTTTGTAAATCCAATATGAAAAAATGAGATAAATTTAAATGAATATATCCCAAAGATAATTAAAAAATCGAATGGGCAGAATTACGTTTGTTTGATCTATGGTGTCAGAGGCAATTTGCTCATTATACATGTATTAGGAATCCAGACTCTGGCCAATCCAAAACTGAATCATTCCCCCACGTTTTATTCGCAATAATAGTATCAACACAACTACTAACCATCACACGCCTACAAGTGTGACAATTCAGACTGTTCCAGGCCCCTAAAGCTGTGAGAATGGCTTGGGCACAGGCAGTAGTAATTTTTAGAGTATATTGAATTAATAATTAACTGTTGTTCTGGTCATCTCTAAATTACTCAAACACCGCCACCTTGTGGAAGACTGTCACAAGCACTGGTGTTGACAATTAAGTGCTGGTGCAGAGCACTGGACACCACCGGCTCAAATTAAGCACTGGTACTGAAGAACTTTTGCCCATGGAAACCAGAGTAAATGTTTATTTACAGAGCCCAGCAGGCATGTGAATACTATCTGCATGTGCGGCTGGCCGTACATGATTAAATTGTGCAGAAATCGCACAGTTTGTCATTACACAGTTTTGCACTTTTCTTTACAACTTAATTTCTAATGACAAAGCATTGCCAAAAATGAACAAAAGCTGGTTAAATGAATGATAAACAAAATAATGCAGGCTGATTTTCTCCAAAATTACACTCTGTTAGTATGTATGATGTTTACTGGCGGGGAGAGCCTATGGTAATTTCCCTGATCTTAAGTGTCACGGGGTGTGCACATGCCCCACTTAGAAAAGGTACAATGTCTTTAATGGGCTGCAGCAGAAGGTAGTATTTCATATCAAATCAATATTTATTGCAAGTAAGCCCCAGGGACTGAACGAAGTTAATATATTTTTCTGCAAACTGGAAAGTGAAATATGTCACCTAAGCATCTACTCATTTTAAAGCTTTTCCGTGAACCATTAGTTTGTTTTCAAAGATAGTTAAAAAGCCCTATAAACAGCAATTTAGGTGCAATAAATCACCTATATGATTAATCAATCAATAGTTGAGTACATTAGTATATCATCAACCACTGGTCCTTTAATACTATATTAGCTGAAAGCAACTGTGTTTTCACACCGAGGACATGACCATTTTTCATCTGCCTGGCAGCGAACCATAGCACACAGCACTGTTAATTCTATGGTCGTTGTTTTGCTAAGTATCAGATGACATTTTTTACAGGCCTCTCTACATTAGGATGATATACACATATGTCCTTAAAATTCACTTTATAGGGTACAGTCAAATTTCTAAAAAGGGGCCACAAATCTTTGGAGCATCTGAGATGGTCCCTCCTTTATTTATTTTAACCTTTTTTAAACATCACGCTCATTTTTCAGGTCTTCTGACATCTTAATGCAGCGCATTTTTTATCCACCAATTACTCCCGGCTGACATGTTAATGCTATTTGCTTTTATTTTCACACACCTATTGCCTCCAAGGAAGTAACACATTGTGGCGCCAGGCAACAGTTAGCCTTTTTTATTTTTTTTTATTTCTACGTGCATGCAGTACTCACTCTCTTTGAGAGTCACAAAATGGATCCACTCCGAGGCTGTACTTCCGGCAGAATTAGAAGCGGCCACTCTGGTGTTGTAGCCGGTGTAAGGCCGCAGCATGGTCAGGTTGGACTCCACTTCCTTGCCTCTATAAACGGCTTCCGGTGGACCAGGTGTACACGCTTTCATGACAGGCTGCCGTGGTTGGGGACAGGCTGTGCGCATGTGCAGTTCATAGCTAGAACAGCCAGAGTTATAAAAGTTATTTTAAATATATTCGCAGGCACTGCACACACACCAACAAATGAACTTCTTTTGCATACAGTAGCATCAACACTATTTTAGATATTGTGTTAAACGTGACTTTAATTTCATCTATAAGAACTGACTTTAGAAACAATAATGTTAGGGGTAAAAGAGCTAAATTGGTCCAAATTGTTGCAGCAAGCACATCCAGGCTTCTAATTTACTCTGAATCTCAGGGTGTCCACCCATAGTCAGTGCTTTGGTGCTCGCCACCCAGCTTTGCCATATAGCTTTTGCCCTTTCTGGGAAAGTGTGCACATGGCACTATTCCTCTTGTTGTTGACCATTCCATGGTCGACGGCAGAGGAGATGTAAGTAATAAGGCCCAGGAGTACTAACTGTTCACGCAAAGCATCACAGCATCCAAATCTTCTGTTCTCTGTTGGGAAAACACAGCGCCGAGCCGTACCTACTAAGAACGGCCTGTTTCTTTCATCCCTGCACTGACGGCTCAAGGTGAGGCTGCCTCGTGCACCGCACTGCCTGGCACCGTGATGTAGAGGTGAAGGTGCTCTGTCGAGTATTTGCACTGAAATTTTTCCGTCCACTCCACATTCCTGTGCACAGACAACCTCCGAAATCCCCCTTGCAGTGGAATTGGGCACATGTTCCCTTGTTTGCACCTGCCTCACATGGGTGGTAGTTTTTGACACAAAGCCCGGTCCTGCTATCTCAGGAGGTAAGTTTTGCCCTGAAACCTATCGGTGTTTGCACTAATATATCTCAGTAATGCACTTTTGTTGTCATCTTGACGCAAAGCTGTATTTTCACTGCAAAAGGTCACCATTCTAGTGCAAAACACTTTTAGCACAGGACAGTAAAGTGCATGCACTGCTTTAATGTGCTTTAAGTCACTTTGCGTCTCTTTGCATCGACGCAGTCTCGTCTATGACCTCTGTTTTGAATATTTCATATCTCGCATTTCGTGCAAGTGCACAACCCAAAGAGATGGAAAAAATCTGCTATTGGAACGAAGACAGCATGAGAGGTTCCAGCCACTTCAATTAATTCAATTAATCAATTCTTACCAGTAATCTATTGCATCCTCAATTCAATCTCCTGGTAATTTTGAATTTTGCGGCTCAAAGAAATGCCATCACCTCAAACAACCCCCAGTCAAACAGTGCGGAGGAACAGCAGGTACTGATTAAATATGGACATGGCAGCTTATAAGATTAATGAGAAGAAAGTTTGAGCCAAATATGACATTTCATTCATTAATTAGCTATAGATGAAAATGTCACTAATGTAAAAAAAAGCAGAAAAGCGTACCTCTGAATAATGCCATTCGGTTGCCCCGGCTTGCTCCAGCGAAGGGTCGCAGACCGCGAAGTTAATGCTTTGACCAGTGGAGGCGCCTGCTCTGAAGGCGGCGCAGCGGGGGTTGTGACTTGGACCACAGGCCCCCTGGTGCAGCAGTTGAAGCAGGTGCAAGCTTCCACCCCCACAGAATAAGTGGTGAAGGGCCTGAGCCCATATAAGGTTTGTTGACTGGAGGTACCTTCTGACAACTGAGGAGAACAGAGAAGAGTGTGACACCAGGAGTCTAGGCTACATCATTCCCTCTCCCCTTAGGAAGAGGCAGGTGACTAGGAAGCAAACAGAAATAAGAACCAGATACAAAACAATAGGGGACGCATTGCATATTCCACAAACCAAACTCGATTTGAAGATTGTGGCCCGCGCTAGTGTGGTGCACTGCTTCTATCGGAAGATATAGTAGGCTGTAAAGTAAATGTGGAAACATGCTCAATTTTTTCACTTATTCAGAGGACAAGGCATGAAAGTAAAAATAAAACATGTTAATCTTTTTTTTTTACTCCACTTCCACAACATGGCACTCCTAGCAATGGAAATAGCAATGTTTAGATGCATGCATGGATATCTTTGGCTCAACTACATCAGACTTGAGTGAGGACAGGCCCTCATCAAAAGCAACACTGTTGTTTTTTTCACTGATGCAAGTCCAGCAAAGCAGGCACATCTTTCATAAACTCAAAAAAAGAAATGTAGGGTTAAAACAGCTGCAGAGAACCTTCCATGATATAGGTTTTTAGATGGATAATAGCATAGCGGCAAAGAGACAACTGACCCACCAGCCATTATATGGCTTCGGCCTTGACGAAGCCATATATACACATGTGAAAGCAGTTCTGCAGTTTAAGTAGGCATTAGCAGTCACAAACCATGTCTCTGCTCGATGCACCTTTTTTTGTCGCGTGCTCAACCGTACATTAGGTTGTACCGGGGACATGTTAGGTTTCCTCTCTGGATCCACCTATCTATTAGCCACTGTGGCCTCAATGGGGCTATCCAGTTTGGCAAAAAACTATTCTCTTTACCCAGTCCTGCATCATAACAATCCTTAACAACAGACATTCTAGAATGGAGCTGCGTTTGATGACGACTGCTGGGGTAAGTTGATCTCTGTGCGAACCCATGAATGCTCGGGATCATAATTCTGAGATGTGTGGCGAACAAGGAAAGATTTTTCACTTTCTCCTGACAAATCTTGCCAGAGGAAACCTGGTGAAATTTACCAGGGTTGGGGAAGTGTTAGAGTGACAAGATGTGAATTCTGATGCATGTGGAGTTCAGTGTAGAAAACACCCAATCCACAGGTAATTCGAATTTTCAAGAGGTAAACTCAGAACATGAGGTATGTGACCACCTGTACCCGGAATTAACAGTAGTTACTGGGGTGCAGCAAAGACCTCACCCTTTCCCAGCCCTTGTGCCTGCTTTCCTTTCCTCCATGCCTAGATTACTAAATACGTCCTTTATTCCATGCCTGCGTGCTCCCACACTACTTTAACCAGCCTGGATGTGTCCACTTCCTCGCTGCCTAGATCTGTTTGCATCCCCTACCCCTCCTACCAGCTATGACCCTGAGTAGAATGGCAGGGCTAATTGCTTCTGGTGCAAGTCGACCTCTACATCGGAAAAAGCATTCTATGTTGGGCAGTATCAGCCCATGCACTATTCTCACGTCAAATTGCAGACACAATGGGGCAGATTTATGAGGCCCTTGCGCCACGTTTACGCCGCTGTTGCGTCACGCAAGGCGGCGTAAACATGGCGCATCCCTACGAACGATTTACAACGTGACGCATCTAGGCAGATGCGTCACATTGTAAAGCCCTGCGCCGCTTGTGGGTGTTCCGGCGCAGGGTGGGCGTTCTGGGGCAGGTGCGCCTCGCAAAAGTGGCTGAGTGAAATCTATGAGATTTCACTCAGTCACTTTTAAGCCAATGCTGCGTCAAAAGCCTGCGCCTGCTTGAAGCAGGCGTAGGTCTTGACGCAGCAGTGTTAAAATGGGGCACCCCCGAGCCTTGCTGGAGCTGCGTCGCGCTTATAATGCGGCGCACCATGGCTGGCGGAGCTGTGGCGCACTGTGGCGCATGTTAACTGGTGCATCCCTGGGGATGCGCCAGTTAACATAAATCTGCCCCCTAATTTTTTCCCACGAGCTTACAGCTGGTAAAATCCGTGAAGAATTCTGGTGTAAATAATACAAAATTCCAGTTCGAGCATTCTGGGTGAGACATTCTAATTCGTGGAACCTGAAGTGCGTTTCGGGGTGTGGACTCACACGGGAACCAATACTGTTAGGTAAAATGCCTTCCTGACTTCACATAATTCCAGGCTATTCATTCACAATTACTGCTCGTTAATTTGCTGGTAAAAGATCGCATTTTTTAAAATTGAAACATTTACCTTGGAAAAGCTCCAAGGCCACATTCCCCCAAGTGAAACACATTTATATTTACATTTATGTCCATTTAAAATAAATGTGAACACTATATACACATGATCTTGTGTCACTTGCAGCACTCAGGTTGCTTTTGTCTCCCCCACCCCTGCAGGAGAGCAGAGTCTCGGGAGATACAGTGCACATGTGGGGCACAAGAGATTAAGCAGGACGGAGGAACACAGTACTATTGATGAACAGAAATCTGGGTCCTCATCTTTAGGTCGAGCCTGCTCTGCGAGCCATGCTGTATTAAAGTATGCACGTGAAGCCCCGCCCATTCTCCGCCCATATTTTTCATTGGCTTGTGTCATTGTCCTTTCTGAAGGCTGGCTTCTGATTCATTAATAGGCTTGTTAGTCCCTCCTTAGTACTGCCCTGTCTTCATTGGTAACCTCCCATGAGGACTGGCCCTTTTACTTAAGTTGTTACACTGTACGTCTTATTTTGTCTGTAAGCACTATTTCTTTTAAGGAGTTTCTGCTACTGCAGGCATGACTTGCTTTCCTGCAATGTGCTCTCCTGCAATATTCAGCGTGCCATGCGCGCTTGCACTTTTATTTAGTGCACGTGATTTGGTTATGACTACATGGGTCACCTTAGCGAGATCTGCAATTTTTCCTTACTTTATCTTTAAAAAAGGCGGTCACACGCCTTAAGCTATTAGCATTGTAAATGATAATGCCTTTTATTTATGTTTTAAAAACCAACACATAAATAAAAGGTATTGTCATTTACAACACCCAAATCGTGTAAATGCGAGACTTATTGCATTGCAAATGCTTGTTTTGAAATTACTGCCTGCTTACCGTACTGTCTTGTGGCTTTGGCTAACCTTCCAAAAAGCATATAATAATATAGCCTTATAGCCCGCCGTAGCTGGCTATACCGGTTATTAAAGGACCACTGCAGCGTTAAAGGCCCGAGCCGAAGGCGAGGGACTTTAACAAGGCAGAGGGACTTTAATAGCAGGTATAGCCCTGCTACGAAGTGCTATAAAGCTATTAGAACATTCTGGCACTAGAGGGCAGAATGTTCTAACAAATAAAAAAAGCCTTCAGGGAGCGCGAGGGGATTGAAATCCCCTCAGGCTCCCTGAAGCCTTTGTTCACAGCTCTGGCTGTGAACAAAGAAACATTGGAATGTTGGAGCTCCAGGCTTATACCAGCCATTATAAGCACGGAGCACTCCTTTGTTTTCAATGGAGCTACCAACATTCCAATGTTCTAATACTCATTAGAGAGACTACTATATGATATAATAATAATCTTCTTACATAAAAAGATGGTATGAAGCAAAAAGAAAATCTCAAAACATTCTCACAATTAATACAACTTGGAATTGCTGTGAAAAGTAAAGCACTTACCACTGTGTGCGAACCTCTGTTGGTAGTAGAGAAGAGTCTGTAGAGGGTGATGATTCCATTGGGCTTCACAGGGGGAGTGATGTTAACAACCACGGAAGTAGAAGACACGGTGTGGAACGCCGGTGCGCCAATGCCTTCAGGAGCTGCAGGCCCAATCCTACAGCGGCTCCAAGAGCTGGCAGCTCGGCCTGCAGTATTTACCGCCCAAACCTTGAGCAATTAAACAAATACACATAAGGTCAAAAGGCAAAGCTAGAGAAAGGGATAATGTGATATTAAAGCCTTACAGCCCCCGTAGCGGGCTATACTGGCTATTACAGGCCCGCTACCGCGTTAAAGGTCCGAGCCGAAGGCGAGGGACTTTAACAAGGTAGCAGGACTTTAATAGCAGGTATAGCCCTGCTACGAAGAGCTATAAGGCTACTAGATCATTCTGCCACTAGAAGGCAGAATGTTTTAACAAAAGAAAGAAAGGCGTCACAAAACTCGAGGGGATTTAAATCCCCTCAAGCTCAGAGAGGCCTTTGTAAGACATTGGAATGTTGCTCTGCGGGCCTTTATCGGCCCGTAGAAGCAGGGAGCACTAAATTGTCTACAATGGAGCTCCCAACATTCCAATGTTCTAATATACAATGAAAACTCTTATTTTGCTAATCTGGTGGAGACTGGGAGTTGCATTGACAAACAGGGACATTTCAAAGATTTTGGGGGACCTGGGTCAAACATATTTTTGAGGGCCCTGTTCCCAACAACTTTGAATTTCTGATCCATTTTCATGTAACTGACACCCATTGAATAAAAAATATTCCTAGGCAACCACTAACCTGTCGAAAATCAGGTTCAACATGAACCATTGATAAACAGAAGCCTCAATATACTGACAAACAAGAAATGTATATAAAAATATATATATATATTTATTAGGAGATTCGACAATAAACATCATGCAATAAAAAACATACATTAAAAAAAGGTAGCAGCAAAACTTGTGACCTGACCACCTTAGTAACTTAAAAACATTTCATACAAAGTATCAAATTACATGAGCACAGTGGTAATCAAGGTATTCAGACAATGAAGTAAATGTTTTAAACAATCTCTACGCACGTTTCGGCAATGGACCGCCTTCTTCAGGACAACCACTTGATGTTCTAAATGAAAATAGTATACATTTCAAACTTTCAGAGTACAAAATACAGTATATTGAGGCTAGAATATGGTAAAGATTAAGTAGTACACAAAGGACCAGAGTGAAGTAGGCCATGTGATTTCGCTATTCGTGCATTCAAGTGTCAAAGATATAACATGCGGTATGACAAAAATAAAACTGAAGAATTGAGTATGAAAAGTGATTAAATAAGTCACCGAAAACTTCAAAATAAATCTGTATTAATAGATTGAAAAGAAGGGGATATAGTATAGCCTTAGTGCTCACATGGAAGACATAATGCCACCCAAAGTGCAGAACCCAACAGATAAAAGGAGGGGATATGCAGTCTTACCCGTACAGAATGTGGCATATGTACTCCAAGCGATGAAATAACAGGCTAAAAGTTGATGTATTGCTACAAAGGTGCAAAGGACAAAAAAAGAAAATATAAAGAGAATATCTAATAGAAAAAATAATCTATATCCATGGCTCCACTCTATAGGTTAGCGCAAAAACTGTCAAAGGAAATACCTGATCAGGCGCTACGAGGCTGCCGTGATAGATGAAGGACCACGTGATAAAAACGCTGGGATAAACTGAACTGCACCCTGCAGGTCTAAATAAAATAGTGACACGGTGATCAGCTAAAAGAAGTTATTTTTCATAGTAATGAAGTGCACCCTAAAGATGGTACTGGTACCTGGAACTTATGACAGGCTTGTGCGAAGATGTAGAGCGACGATTAAAAATATAGAAGCTTTCCAGGCCACTTGAGATTGTAAATGAATCTGTAGTAAATAAAAGACCAACAGGCCAATGATGAGTAACCTACTAATAATCATGTGGTTAAACCGATATACAAATGAGGCGATAGTTACCTCTATTTCTTTTAATATGTTAATATGAATATGTGAATATCAAAAGATATCTCAATGTCTACTTTGTAATAAGGGCACTGGCATAAAAGGGACCTGTGAGAGAATAATGGACCATACTGGATTATAAACATAAGTGGATACTCACGATGAGATAATAAGCATCATTATTGGTAGACCAGACTATACCTGAGTTTTAAAGAGTAGAGTGCATTCAAGGATATTTGAAAACTTATTCGAGCAACTGGCAACGGAGGTACTTGTTTTTGATAATCTGTAGCGAGAAAAATAAGATCCTCTTTAGTAGCATTTACTGATGGGGCGCATCCAAAGGTCAGCACGCCACGAACGGATTTAGGCGTTTGTTTCTACATATTAGTGCAAAGTTCTGGATAGACAAAAAGAATCCCTGCTTTTACTTACTAAAGATATGTACAACTGAAGTCCTCCGAGGGGTAATTCCAGCTTAAAGGTTCGATAGAAGTGAGGACGCCGATTATAAAGCCAAATAATGAATACTGACATGCCGTGATGACGTCAAGAATAGTCATGTGATCAGGAATTTGCTAAATTACGGATCACGAGACGTATTGTTTCGAACACTAGAAGGCTGACTGGCCAAACATAGATCAAGATAATATTAAAATGGAAATAAAAAATAGACTATAGGGGTAGAACTACAGACTTATATTAATTCATACAATTAATCACTGAAGTTCTTGATAATCAAACAGCGAACAGTAGTGACAATATAAAAGCATTAAGAATAGAAAAAGAGCTTCTGCAAATTCATAATGTAAATCACGAAGTCCACTAGATGGAAAATCCCTAAAGTAGCAGATGAAGAAGAATAAAGACTTATTCTATACTGATTCAAGTTAATTTTAAAGTACCTTAAACTGGACTAATAAAAATTGCAGTCAGACCATGATCCTAGCAATTAAAAAGGAAAAAGGAATCTGTTTTATACTGGGGCTTACTTATCTAGTGTTATATTTAATCGCATTTCCCCAAGGGATCTAAATGTTCAATCCTTTAGTGTTAGCTGACAATGTAAAGATCCAGAACACTTCTCGTTAGGAATATTTTTTATTAAATTTGTAGTTGCCCTGTCCTCGGAACTCCATTTGGATTCAGGGGGTCCCTGTTACTATAATCAGCTGACACCCATTGAAGCATACCTTAAATGGTAAAAGAAAGACCACAAATAATAGGCAATTGCATATATAAAATCTACAGGGACCCATCCATACCCTTTAACTTTCCTCTCCTCCTGGATCAGTCCATGTACTCCCTTTATCTACATCGAGCACACAGATTGTAATGGAAATGGTCCATGGGGCAGCCCAATATGACACTATGATATACTTTCCAACTTTATTTGACCAAAAGAGGTAGGATGATTCCGATTTCAATGACATCACAGGACATTTAAGCAGCGCGATCACATGAAATGAGCACATGACTTGGAACAGACAGTAGTTAATCTATGTGGCTGTTGATTCTGAGGACATCACTATAGGGTGGAACCGCTAAGCTAAACTCATATGAATATTTTATTGTGCTCCAAAGAAACATTATAGCAGATGAGGACTGCAAGCCCCATCCATCCTAGCCATTTACTACCCATTGTTTATTTACCAACCATATGTGGTCTCCAGGCTTACAATGGCTTTCTCCAGTTTTATTCCTACCCTATATTCTAGGATATTTAGTGGATCATTTCCAGTGTTTTCATTACTCTTAGATCATTTTTGGTCTCAGGCGTCAACGTTCCTCACACAAGTGGAACAGATCTATTGTCATATTCTTGTGCCTTTTAGAGAAACAAGGTGGGAGAGAAACAAGTAAATGGAGGAAGGAAGCAAGTTTAGAAAACAGAAGGGAGTGAGTGGGGAGGCAGGATGGGAAAAAGGGTACAGAACAGAAGAGATGATAGAAGAGAGAGAAAGAGAGTTAACAAGCCATAGGGGCGAAAGGAAGGAGAAGCAAGACTGTGGGACAGAGTCAGAAGGAACGATGCAGATAGGATTAATCAGTTAGGAAATGAATGGAAAACCTGAAGGGATCAAGGAAAAGGGGATGGAGAGGGAAAGGGAAAAAAATTAAGCACGAATGAGAGTGGAAATGTACACTAATGGGTAGTAATTAAATGGGAGTTGAAAAAAGGAGGTACAAGAAAGGTAAAAATAGAGAGAGCAAGAGAGAGAGAGAGCAGAGTTTAGAGGAAAATGAGATTGGGAAAGAAAGGTTTAAAAAATAGAGAATTTGACTTGTTAGTATAAAGCGTTAGAAGGAAGGAGGATGAAGAGAACAGAGAAAGAAGAGAGATAAAAGTGATGTGGAGAATGGAAGCATGCGGAACAGAAGTGGAAAAAAAGATGAGAGAAGGCATGGAAGTGGAGTGAGTGGGGAGTGCAACAAAGATGACTGTGCTCAGGAAGGATGAATCAATAATCACCTGCTAAAAAGGTTACCACAGAGTTTCTAAAGAAACCTATGTCTCCATTCCCCCACTCTTCAGTGTCTGGAGCTATAACCTCTAGGTCAGTAGTTCTGAAAAAATACACTTCCGCTGGATGGGGAGGCTGTATCACAACCTCTATCCTGGGCGATGTCACAGGGGGCATTTCAAAATAGAGCCCACTCAAAAAAAACATGGATTCCTGCTACCATCCACCATATATACAAACAAGCGCTCAACACAGTGTGAGGGGGTTGGCCATCATACTCTCACTTTCAACATTTGAATAGGCCTGCCAATACTTTTTATTCAAACACAGTATGTTGGCACCACCATTCACAGTTCTTGTCCAAATGACACACAGTAGTCTTATGTCCGCTAAGGAGTACACTATTGGCACCTCTCCTGACCTCAGAGCCAGAGCCTTTCGCGAAGATCTGTATATGAACACATGATATTGTAAATAGCCTTGAAAAAGCCCCGGCGCAAATCGCCATAGGGGGCGAAACACGTGTCGGCTGTTCATGTTTTAACCTAATTTAATAAAAAGTAATTTTTCTACACTATATGGACTCTTGAATCTGATTACATGAGCAAGGATTCAGCCTAAGGACATCAACAATTTGGTCAAACACACTCATCACCCCTCTCAAAGACCTCTAATGTGTGCCCTTGGTAGCCATGGGGCAGGGTGCAGTGTATTTAAAAAGTGGGAAATTTACTTTTAAGTTTTTCCTGGTAGTGAAATACTCTAAATTAATGTGTGTTTTACTACTGCAAGGCCTATCTCTCCCATCGGATAACATTAGGATTGCCTTATTACATCTTATAAGTGTAATCTCCAAATGGGAAGAGTTGGGACTCCCAAATTTAGTGTCTTTGGAATCACAAATAAAACACAACTTATGGTGGAATTGGCTTTTAAATTGTAATTCTGACAAACCACATTTATAAAGTTGTCATTTTCTGTAACCATTTGGTGCTTTCTGCCTGTCTCTGGAATACACATTTAGGGTGGGTAGGTGTGACTGAGTGGCCATCTGCATGCTGATGGATCATACTGACAGGATGGGAGGGAGGAACTGACACTTACACCTGAAAGTGCTGTGTCCTGTCCCCATACAAAAGGCTGCGTACCTCGTATAGTGAGTCTAGAGCCAGGCAGGAAATAAAGGGACTCTATGCACTTCAAAGCATTTCTTTGAAGTCTCCCCCACTTCAAAGGCCTAACTGGGTATATGTACTGGACCTCTGACACCACCAAATCAGAACACTTCTGGAACTAAGGACATTCTATTAGGAAGACGAACTGCTATGCTGCTGAAGGGACTGCCACTTCACTGAAAATCTTTGCTGTGTTGGCCTGCTGCCTCTTTCCTGAAAGTGAGAAGAACTGAACCTGCATCTCTACATCCCAAAACCACAGTATCTCAAAGGGCAGCTTGGTTTGCCTCCTGTTTTCTGAAGTCACAAGGGATATCAAAGACTTCTTTCTTCATCATGCAACCAGCACCTGAACTTTGTTTGCTGTGAGTCCTGCTCTGCCAAGTGATGCCCATCCAGTCCTGAGCCCTTGGAAGAGGGAACAAAGTGCTGCAACTGAGAAAATCTGTGCATCGATGACGTTGCACCGATTGGAACAGGTGCATTTCCTTTGGCACTATTCCATCGCTGCTGCTAAACGAACCACGGACACCGCATCGCCAACTGCGGGACACATTGTCCCCAATTTCTGATACATCTCTGACTTTGCGCGGCTCTGCACCATTTCATTGCTTTTTGCTGCTCGCATTGCCTACAGTCCAGTCGTTCGATAAGGACGCATTGCCTGATGTTCATAAGATTTTTACTCTCACACATCTTTGACTTTGCAAAGCTCAGAGCAGATGCATCGCCTACATCTGCAGGATCAACAGAAACTCATTCCCTCCTTTGCTCCATGCATCACCCTCTACGCATCCACGGTACTCTTTAGCGGGTCAATGCTTTTCCCTGTATCTGACTTAAGCTCCATTGCAGTGGTCCTGAAAATGTGGATTTGCCCCGGTCAAGCACACCCAGATAGCCCCGATCAGTAGCCCTGAGCATTAGAAATACATTTATCCTTTAAAAAATCATAACTTGACTTCTACTTATTGGATTTTTGTTGTCATTATTTTGTTGATAAAAATAGAAGCTATTTTTCTAAACTGATGTGGAGTCTTTTTGTGGTGTTTTCACTGTGCTACTGTTTGAAGCATTGAACAAATACTTTGCACATTTCCTCTTACATTAAGCCTGACTGCTCTGTGCTAAGCTATTAGAGTGTGAGCACAGGTTAATTTAAAGTGTGTTACTGACTTACCCTGACTAGGATTGTAGTTCCTGTTTGGACAGGATGCATACTTCTGCCAACCAGAAACCACGTTTTTAACACCAACCAAGACCCACTGTATTGAACTTATGTTTTCCAATAAGGCAACCCCCTCACAGTCATAAAATTACAAATATGTTTAAAAATGATAAAACAATACCCAACTAGCCCTACGAAGACCCAACAAGAGTTATCACAGTGAAAATCTTCTACTCCCAGAGTTTGTCTGAGAGTGTAACCAAAACCAAAGGCTGTGCCTACAACAGTCATCCCGGAGAGTCCCGTAACAAAGAATGTCACTGCAAACTTTAATACCCTGTAATAACAATGCCCATTTAAAGGTCTACTGGCTTTTTTAGCATATGCTTTTACACAGTAAATAAATCAAGTCAACTTCTTTTGTTGCAGATTTTCATAATAAACAGCCCAAGGGTATCAGACTCAATGTTTCCCTATACACCAAGAAGGCCTATAGCATTGGCATGTCACCCGCAAGGCAACCATCAGGCATACAACCACAACATTACAGATATGTACTAAGTTGCAGTTGGTAAAAGAATATATAACCCCTGCTAATGGGCGCAAGAAGGTAACCACAGTGCAAATTGCCAACCCTCAGGGTTTCTCAGAAGAGGAGCCAAAACCAAAATCCTTGTCTGCTGGGGAATTCCATGAGATCATATGTAACAAAATGTATAGGTTTTAAGATGGTGTAATATCAATCCTCCATTAAAGGCGTAACAGCTTAACATATGCTTTTTACAACAAGTAGCTCAAACTACTGCCTTTGTTATAATTTTTCATAATAAACAGATTAGCATGATAGTCTGTGAGATTGCTTGTAACAAAATACCTGTCTAAGAGTTTACAGCAATGCAATAACAACAAATCCAGAAAGACCTATTGACATTTGCGTATAATTTTCTCAATAAATATGTCAGGCCAAGCTTTTCATAATAAACAAACAAGCCCCGCTACATCGGTCATAACGTTTTTCAATGTACTAATCAGGCCTCCAGCTGTGATTATTGTTTTGTCATCTTAAAAAGCTTACTGTTTTGAGCATAGGATTACAGCTAAAACAAGCGCTCTCTTTTGGGGTGGAACACACCTCCTGCTCAATCAGATGATTGTAGAGATGAAGCCTAACTTGTGCAGAGCCTAGGACCCTCTCCAAGTAGTGATTCTTGAACCTCTTTTTCTGGTGACCACATAAGGTCTGGCAACAGCTATGCTGTCACGCCAGGCATAAAAACTGGATTTCATATCAGTCACTGGTCGTTCAATGCAGTTATTTAGAAGCACTACTAACAAGAATAAATGGATGAACTAGCAGAATTCACTTATCAAGGATAGTTATTCATTCAGACTATTTATAATTGAACACACATTCTGATCTCAAAATATTGCAAAATACTTCAGTAAGGGAGTTAAACAGTGATAAGGGTGTGGTATATATGGACTGTATGGAAAGGCTTATATTGTATCACCAAGGTTCTCAATAACAATGCAATCAATTGGAAATGCATGGAGAATGAGGCATAATGCCAAGAAACCCCCACTTGTACCATATATATTTTCCCTCATAAACATTTGATAAGTGCTTTGAAGTCTTTGCTTTTTACAAGTGTATACTTGGACAAGTCTTGATAGCATAGATAGACAGGCTGTTCTGTCATTCTCGCTTTTTTACCAATAGGCGTCAGCTACAAGGCTGTTTTCAGAGTATGATGGGCTGCCAGGACACAACCATACTCCCTTGGCCAAATTCTAGGTGCAGCCTTCTGCAGAGTGCGCTGGTTTTGAATATTTTCTAGGATGCATTTTGATATCCAATCTGAACCACCTTATCGACCTCTGTTTGGGCCCCTTTATAGGATATGAATTCCTAAGAATTTACCATTGCAACAATATTGGCTTTTTTAGAGTAAACGTTGTTTCTAGAAACATTTGGTCTGATGACTGCTTCTATATTTACTGTTTGAGCTCTGTGTCAGGTTTTTCCTATTCCTCAAAATGTGGTTCACAATGTAGTTCAGAATTGTTGCTTCTTGTTTCATTTAGATCTTATCCTTCTTTTCTGGGACCCCATAGAAGTGAAGATTGGTAACTAGTCAAAATATTGAGTTTTTAATTTCGACTAGACATAATATTGAGTTAAAAATATAGAATAGACATAATATCGACTAGACATATATAGAATACAAAAATATTGACTAGAAAAAATTAATATCGACTAGAATAGCAATAATATCGAATCAAAAATATAGAATGGACATAATATCGACTTGACAGAATGTAGACAACAAAATATCGAATTGAAGGTAAGTTAATATTAATATTTAATTTTTGTGTAATATAATTCTGTAGCGGGTTGTGGGTTTATAGGGGAATAGGGTGGGAAGTAATTTAATTATAATTAATTAAATATGTTATTTTATTTATTGGTATTTATTTAGAATTCATTGTTATATTATTATTAATTGACAATTAATTAAAATATAATTGTTAATTAATTGTAATTGATTAATTGATAAATATTTTATTTTTAGTAATTTATTTTCTGTAGCGGGTTGTGGGTTTATAGGGGAATAGGGTGGGAAGTAATTTTATTATAATTAATTAAATATGTAATTTAATTTTTGGGTATTTACTTAGAATTAATTGTTAATTAATTATTAATTGGCAATTAATTAAAATATAATTGGTAATTAAATGTATTTGAATAATTGATAAATATGTTAATTTTGGTAATTTATTTTCTGTAGCGGGTTGTGGGTTTATAGGGGAATAGGGTGGGAAGTAATTTAATTATAATTAATTAAATATGTTATTTTAATTATTGGTATTTATTTAGAATTAATTGTAAATTAATTATTAATTTGTAATTAATTAAAATATATTTTGTAATTTATTTTAATTGATTAATTGAAATTATGTTACTTTTATTAAATTAATTTCTGTATTGGGTTCTGTGTTTTTAGGGGAATAGCTTGTGAAGTAATTTAATTGTAAGTAATTACATATTTGAATAAAACATTTATTGAGTTAATTTTTCAAAATACTTTTAAATTGTTAAATATTTTATTATTAATAGGTAAATAATTAGTATTAGTAGGTAATTTTTATTATTAAATAATTTTTATTTGTATTTTAAATTGATTATTTATTATATTTTATACAATTGTAAAATATTTTAATTAATTTGTAATTGGTGTAACTATTTATATTATTTATATTTAAATAAGAAGTATTTACATGCCCTACTATTGCACTCACTGTAGTTGGAATAGTAATTTTACCCCTACGCTATCCTACGCTTTCCCTACTGTTGCACTCACTGGAGTTGGAATAGTAATTTTTACCCCTACACTATCCAATGCTTTCCCTACTGTTGCACTCACTGGAGTGGGAATAGTAATTTTTACCCCTACGCTATCCAACGCTTTCCCAACTGTTGCACTCTCTGGAGTGGTAATAGTAATTTTTACCCCTACGCTATCCAATGTTTTCCCTACTGTTGCACTCACTGGAGTTGTAATAGTAATAGTAATTTAAACCCCTACGCTATCCAACGCTTTCCCTACTTTTGCACTCTCTAGAGTGGGAATAGTAATTTTTACCCCTACACTATCCAACGCTTACCCTACTGTTGCACTCACTGGAGTGGGAATAGTAATTTTTACCCCTACGTTATCCAACGCTTTCCCAACTGTTGCACTCTCTGGAGTGGTAATAGTAATTTTTACCCCTACGCTATCCAATATTTTCCCTACTGTTGCACTCTCTGGAATTGGAATAGTAATTTTTACCCCTACGCTATCCAATGCTTACCCTACTGTTACACTCACTGGAGTTGGAATAGTAATTTAAACCCCTACGCTATCCAACGCTTTCCCTACTGTTGCACTCACTGGAGTGGGAATAGTAATTTTTACCCCTACGCTATCCAACGCTTTTCCTACTGTTGCACTGTCTGGAGTGGTAATAGTAATTTTTACCCCTACGCTATCCAATGTTTTCCCTACTGTTGCACTCGCTGGAGTGGGAATAGTAATTTTTACCCCTACGCTATCCAACGCTTTTCCTACTGTTACACTCTCAGGACTCTGGAGTGGTAATAGTAATTTTTACCCCTACGCTATCCAATGTTTTCCCTACTGTTGCACTCGCAACCGTCCTGACTCTGGCAGTAGCGGTCGCTACCAAACGCTCCCTTGGCCAGCTGGTATTGTAGCGCTTTGCTGCTTTGCTGCCAATTACCTTGATTTGTCTGCTTTCTGTGCCTGCATATCAGCATAGCGCTTATCGCATATTGTGCATTGTAATTTATTCCTGTTTACTATTTGTGCTTGCTCGTGTTAACGTAATTCTGTAGCGCTTTTCTGCTAGTCCGCTTTGACTGTTGTTTAAATCTTTTGCCTGATTATGCCGGTGCCTCTGCCCACATTCTACCGATATCCCTACTTGCACAAACAAACTCGCCCTGTTTCACTTTTACTTTCCTCCCAGCCCGTATCTCCACCCCGCTCCTGCCTCCCAGCTGACCCTCCCTCGCTCCGCCCCCCTCCACTATCCACATATGACAGACGCACTTGCGCCCAGCGGACGCGCCCCATGCGCGCCGAAGGTGCACCAAAGGTAAGCCCGTCTACGCCCGTCCGTGCCTGGACCGCGCCCAGCGCCAGACCCCCTGTCCCCCGCAATACCCATTCCACCCGCATAACATACGACGCCGCAACCCTCTCAGCCCTTAACCCCGGCCAACTCCCAAACTGCTACCAAGCCGCCCCAGGACACACCCATGGACCCTTCACCTGCCACTCCTGCAAATTCGACTACATCAGGACCCAGACCAAATCCACAAATTCCACACAGAGATCCGACACTAACCAACTAAAGTGCATCCTGCTCAACACCCGTTCTGTCCACAGACACGCCATTGAACTCTGGAACCTACTCGACACTACATCGTCGGACGTCGCCTTCCTTACAGAAACATGGATGAACGCCTCATCAGCCCCCGACATCGCCATAGCCATCCCAGACACCTACAAGATCATCCGAAAAAATCGCACCAACCAAACAGGAGGAGGCATCGCCATTGTCCATAAGAACACCATCCGCATCACGACCAGTTCCGACGATAACCTCGCTACCGCCGAACACCTTTACTTCCAGATCCACACTGACCCCAAAACCACACTTAGAGGCACCCTCATCTACAGACCCCCAGGACCCCGCTCACAATTCAGCGAAGACATTGCTGACTTCATCAGCCCACATGCCCTCCCATCCGAGAACTACATTCTACTGGGAGACCTCAACTTTCACCTGGAAAAGAAAAACGACAACAACACCACCACCCTTCTGGACAACCTCGCCAATCTCGGACTCAAACAACTCGTTGACACCCACACCCACTTAGCCGGACACACGCTTGACCCTATCTTCACCTCCAGCAAGCACATCTCCTTCGATTACACCACAGCTCTCCATTGGAAGGACCACAGCTGCGTTCACTTCAACTACATAAAGTCCACGACCCACAACCCACCACAACCCATTCCCCGAAGAAATTGGAACAAAATCTCCACCGACCAGCTCTTCACATAACTTCTCCAAAATCCCCCTACCAATTCATCGGACCCTAACCAAGCAGCCTCCAATCTCACACAGTGGATCACCCATAGCGCTGACGAGCTAGCACCCCTGAAAATCCATCTATTCAAGCAAGGAAGCAAAAAAGCCCCCTGGTTCAACGATGACCTAAAAATATCCAAGAAGCTTTGTTTTACTCTCGAGAAAACCTGGAGAAAAAACCCAACCACTGACAACCTAGCCACCTTCAAGAACGCCACCCGCAAACACCATCAACTGATCCGATCCACCAAGAAATCAGCATTCAAGGATCGACTCGACAACAATGCCCAAAACAGCAAGGAACTTTTCAACATCGTCAAAGAATTCACTAATCCCTCTGCTGGCACTAACAACATCACTCCCTCCCAAGACCTCTGCGACTCTCTAGCCTCGTTCTTCCACAACAAAATTGTCAAAATTCATAACAGCTTTGAAAACCAGTCCGAAGACCAGTCCACTCCACCCACCTCCGAGTCTAAACCGCACGCTAACATCCTTTGCACCTGGAACCCATTCTCCACTGAAGACACCATCCGCCTGATGAACTCCATCCACTCAGGATCACCAACCAACCCATGCCCCCACCACATTTTCAACAAAGCAGACTCCATCATCGCACCCCATCTCCGCGATGTCACTAACTGTTCCCTCAACTCCGCTACCTTCCCGCAAAACTGGAAACATGCCGAACTCAGCGCCCTTCTGAAGAAACCCATGGCAGACCCAACCGAACTTAAGAACTACCGCCCCATCTCGCTCCTCCCACTCCCTGCCACAGTCATCGAGAAAGCCGTCAACACTCAACTCGCCGCCTTCCTCGAATCCAACAAATCCCTCGACCCCTCACAGTCCGGCTTCCGAGCCAAACACAGCACCGAAACTGCCCTCATCGCCGCAACTGACGACATCCGAACACTACTGGACAACGGAGAAACAGTCGCTCTCATCTTACTTGACCTCTCTACGCAGCCTTTGACACAGTCTGTCATAGCACCCTCATACAACGTTTCAGCAATGTCGGAATACAAGGAAAAGCATTGGACTGGTTCATCTCGTTCCTCACCGGAAGAACACAGAGAGTCCGCCTCCCCACTTTTAGATCAGAGGCAACTGAGTCATCTGCGGCGTACCCCAAGGATCTTCACTCAGCCCTACCCTCTTCAACGTATACATGAGTCCCCTCGCCTCCATCGCACGCCAACACAACCTCAACATCATCTCCTACGCAGACGACACCCAGCTGATCCTCTCCCTCACCAAAGACCCAAACACCGCCAAAACCAACCTACACGAAGGAATGAAAGAAGTAGCCGAATGGATGAAGAGCAGCCGTCTAAAACTAAACTCGGAAAAAACAGAAGTCCTCATCCTAGGGCCATCCCCCTCTGCCTGGGACGACTCATGGTGGCCTCCGGCCCTCGGAACCGCACCCATACCTACGGACCATGCACGTAACCTGGGCTTCATCCTGGACTCCTCCCTCTCGATGACCAGACAAGTCAACGCCGTCTCATCTTCTTGCTTCAACATCCTACGAATGCTCAAAAAAATCTTCCGCTGGATCCCCGAGGTAACAAGAAAGACGGTCACCCACGCACTGGTCACAAGCCGACTGGATTACGGAAACACCCTCTACGCCGGAACCAGAGCCAAACTACAGAAAAAACTCCAACGCATCCAAAATGCCTCAGCCAGACTCATTTTAGACATCCCTTGGCAAGACCACATCTCCGGCCACCTGAAAGAACTCCATTGGCTCCCTATCAACAAGAGAATAACGTTCCGTCTCCCCACCCACGCACACAAAGCCCTCTACGACCTAGGACCCGAATGCCTCAACACGCGTCTTTCCTTCTACACCTCCCCTCGACTACTACGATCGTCCAATCAAGCCCTTGCCGCAGTTCCGCGCATCCACAGATCCACCATGGGAGGAAGATCCTTCTCCTACTTAGCGGCCAAAACCTGGAATTCTCTCCCCACCCACCTCCGACTTACACAGAACCACCTCTCCTTCAGAAAGCAGCTAAAAACTTGGATATTCAATAAATAAATACTCCCCCCTCCCTCAAGCGCCTTGAGACCCTCTGGGTGAGTAGTGCGCTATACAAATTTCTGAACTTGAACTTGAACTCGCTGGAGTGGGAATAGCAATTTTTACCCCTACGCTATCCAATGCTTTCCCTACTGTTGCACTCACTGGAGTTGGAATAGTAATTTTAACCCCTACGCTATCCAACGCTTTCCCTACTGTTGCACTCACTGGAGTGGGAATAGTAATTTCTATCCCTACGCTATCCAACCCTTTCCCTACTGTTGCACTCTTTGGAGTAGGAATAGTAATTTTTACCCCTATGCTATCCAACGCTTTCCCTACTGTTGCACTCTCTGGAGTGGGAATAGTAATTTTTACATCTACGCTATCCAACACTTTACCTACTGTTGCACTCTCTGGAGTGGGAATAGTAATTTTTACCCCTATGCTATCCAACGGTTTCCCTACTGTTGCACTCGCTGGAGTGAGAATAGTAATTTTTACCCCTACCCTATCCAATGCTTTCTCTACTGTTGCACTCACTGGAGTCGTTACAGTACATTTAACCCTTTCGCTATCCTACGTTAAAAATATTGTATATGTTTTGTAAATAATACATATATATATATTTGGTGTGTGATCAAGCTCTCTTGTAGAGTGAAACGCGTCATCCTGATTAAAAATTCGTCTACCCTGATATCCATTGTGGATCTATTTCTTTGAGGCTCAACTGTTTGCTGGTTGTGAGGAGTTACGAGGTCTCGACCGTTGGTTCCAGCACTTTGTGGAACCTGGACTGCTTTTTTCATATTTAGGTATTTTAAATATGTTTAAATTAATTTAATTTATTATTATATTACTTTTAATTTACTTTTAAGACATTTAAAATATTCGATATTTTGACAGTCTATATTTTTTACACTCATCATTTCCTTCACCTACATTCACTGTTTCCGGTCTAACCCTAATTTCTTTCACACAAACGGCTGGAGGTTCGGTACTTTTTGCAACATCGATTGTTTCACTTAAATCAGGATTGCGAGCTGGTAATTTTATGGAATTCACAAATTGTTTGTGCACTGCACCGACAGGACTTTAATTAAAAACTACATAGTACAGCACAGTCGCATGCTCTTGATAGCTCACATAAAACTACAATGTAACTGGTTACTTTTTCTTTTTACATTGTACTCAGCTGAAGAACTTTTGTCTTTCTACTACTACATTTAGTCTTTCACCAAAATGTTCCTTCAGTGTCTTGAATGTTACCTGAAAGTTTGTGCTTCCTCTGCCTTCCCCTCAATTGGTACAGGTTCTGTTTTTCAAATACCTGTCTCTCATGAATACATACGTTTTGCAGGACTTATATGTTGCTTGTGAGGTGGAGAAAATGTTTCTTCACCTATAGCGACAAGGTATCACTTGTTTTAGCCCTTCCTTCAGGGAAGAAGTGGTTCTCCTGTTTCATTTAAGAATGCAGGGGTTGTGACAAACTGTCATAACGTTTTATGGACAGGTAGATGAAATAAGAGCACCAGAATGAAACTGAAAAGAGAAAATTATAATACAAGTAGCGAACAAGAATATAAAGTCTGGCAATATGTTAGTGTTGGACCTGGCCCTTTCTGCAGGGTCACCCCCAAGCTTTTTGCCTTCCTCCTTCCCTTTGTCTTACCTCATTTTTGCTGGGTTTAGGACTCTGCACACTTTACTGCTAACCAGTGCTAATATGCATGTGATCTCTTCCCTAAACATGGTATAATTGATTGATACTAGGGTGACCCAGTTGGGTGCAAATTCAGGATGGTGAGTGTGAAAATTCGGGGCAAAGGATCAAAATTCAGGACAAAAATCCGGGACAATGGGTACATTTTACAGACATATAAGAAGTGGTCGCACAATGGTATATGAGTACATAAATAGACAACCGACATAAGAACAAATCAAAATAAGTTTATATTAGGTTGTGACAATTGTTGACTGCGTTTATTTGGTATGCATGCAGCTTTGAGCAACTGCGCAGGCATTTTTGTGGTATTTCACATCATCATAATTTATTTATATGGTTACTGCACTGGGTTGTCCCATCTCACAGATGAGAGCCAAGCAGGGCAAATACTGTCTGTGATTATTAAACATTGTTTTGAGAGGTCACTCTCTGACTCACAGTCAGAGATTGACTCCTTTAAAATATTCTGATTGTTGTGGGGAGAAAATCAAGCACCACATACTTTTTTCATGCTGGAGTCCCCACATGGCATCATGTGAAACTTACTAGTGAAAAAAATTCACTGTGCAGAGAGGCCCATTATCATTCTGTTTGTGATAATTAGGCCGACATACAGAATGGTAATGGGTCAATAGCAGTCTGACCCAGGCCGGGGAGGGGCTGCTGCAGGCTTTTGAGCACAGCAGGAGTGCGAGCTGGCCCTTGCAGTAAGAGTTACAAAACTCTCAGGCTGCTTGCAGGGGGACATCTCACTGCAATATGCAGAATTACGGGCAAAAGGCAGCCGTGAAAGAAATCCTTACGGACAACGGACATGAGGCCCAACTAGGGCAGTCTGTGAAATTTACAGACGGTTGGTCACCCTAATTGACACATGTTTGGCATATTTAATTTACTTGTAATCCCTTGTAAAGTGGTATATCATATACCCAGGGCCTGTACATTAAATGCTACTAATGGGCCTGCAGCACTGATTATGTCACCCATACAAACAGCCTTTCAAACCTGCCTCAGGCCTGCCATTCCTAAACAGACTCCAGACCATCAGAAGGCAGAAGCAAGGCTCAACCTTAACCTCCCAAGGCGAACACACATAACATTCCACCTCAAAGCTCTGCACTGGCTCCCAGCGATAAAACGGTGCCATTTCAAACTCTTCACCCACACCCACAAAGCCCTCTACAACAGTGGCCCAGTTTACCTCAACCACAGAGTCAACTTCCACCTACCCACCAGACAACTACTCTCCTCGTCCCTTTACCTTGCCCACACACCTCGCATCCACAGAAGAAGAATTGGTAGCCGCACTTTCTCCCACGTAACCGCAAAACACTGGAACAAGTTTTTTTCTCCAACTCCAAACAATCCCAACCTTTCAGGAGTTCAGGAAGAAGCTGAAAACATGGCTATTCAACAGAGAGCCCAGAGAAGCGCTCCCCTCCCCCCCCCCCCCCCCCCCCCCCGCACATGGAGACTATCACGGGCGATAAGTAGAGCTCTCGAAAACCTCTTTGATTAATTCATGTTCTGCTTTTAGGTGTTACTTATTGATATAACTATTGAGATGAGATAAAGATTGCATGTAGTGTGCTTGTTATATTATGCATTCCTACTGAGGAAGTTACAGATCCAGGGGCTAAACATAACTGGTGCATTTCAGTGGTTTTTAGGCTTTGCTTTGTAACCATAATTTCACTTACACTGAATTTCAGTGCACAGGGTCTTTGGCCATGTGCAGTGGGTTTAGCCAAAGAGTATGGCCTTCAGTTACTCCATGTGGCCACCCTGGCATGAGCAGTCAACCCGACAGCACACAACCGTTAATGTGTAAAAGTTGCAAAATAATGAAACAATAATATCAACCTAAGTGCCATATTATGCCACATAATTTGCCTTTTCTTGCCACATCATTCAGTCAACCCTGCCTCATAATTTGTGCTCCCCTGTCGCATAATTCTAGTGACTCTGACTATAATACAATCAGAACATTAAATCCGCTGATGGTAAAATGCTCTAAATCAAAGTGAGAGAAAGAGTGAGACAGCCATGTTGGACAGTATGTTGGAGCGGAATGGCCATGTCATCTATTGTTGGCCCTCTGCCGCTCTATCTTTAATGGAAATCTCGGCTTTTCCATGTTCTAGTGCAATTCAAATGTCGTGCTGAAAGTTACTATTGGACCGAATCACTAACTGGGTAGATCAGTGTTATCTGCCTTGCATATTACATGATACAATCTCTCAGGAAACTATTTTGACCCAAACTCAAAGGACCAGTTACCAAGATTTAACCTCACTTAACATGTGCGTATGATTCTGTTTAAATACATGTGTGTATAACATCTGCACCAGAAAAAAAAGAAGGCACAAGCCATACATGACGTTACAACCAGACTTGAGTCTTTCTTCGTGCAAGTGAAGCAGTCCTTTAAACTGTACACCCTTCAAATATGAGTGTGTTTTGCTGTTTTCACATATACCTGACCTTGTTTTAAAAACTTTTTTCCACTTGTGTATACTTTGTGCACATACTAATATTTTTTCGCTGGCTAGCCTGAAGGCGAGGTGAAAGTATCTGAGTGTAGCATTAATCCATTAAGGCATGTGCTCGCAGATGCACACATCATGATCCTCCATCCCCTATGTCTGCTCAGAGGGGCGTCAAGCAAGGAACATTCCCTATACCTCCGCCTGCAGTAAACAGCCAGATGTGGGGCGCACATCAGGTTCTTTGCTCTCCATGTAAGGTGAGCAGTACTGCAGCTCTTCTGCACAATGATGCAAGTGCTCATTGTGAGTTGTGCTTGCTCGTCTCACCTACAGACAATGAGAGCTATCTGTTTTAAAAAGAACTAGGGCTTAGTGCAAACAACTTTTACCACTGTATATTCAAAGCAGGTTTCTGGAGGTGCTGATATGTGACAACAATAATTGTACATCGTTGCTGGGCAGCATTTCATTACGGTTGTGCTGGCTTCTATTGTTTGTATGCTGTTGTACTTTGTACTGCATTATTGCAACGTGATGTTGTGGTTTACTCCTGTGCTCACGTTTTGACTAGTTTGTTGTGTTGTGCTCTTTTTATGTTTTGATTGTGCTGTTAGGTTGGTTTGTGTGTGTTTTTTTGCTACTTTTTTTTCCTTACTTAGGCTACATTTCCAGCCAAGCGCTGCACATGCCTTGATAGTCCCTGTAACAATTCACCAGTGTTTAAGGGGGTAGAATACCGCTGCTCAGCTCTTGGACTACTCAAGTCATCAGTCAGTCCAAAACTATGGCAGAACGTGCAATGCAAGACTGAGACAACCACTATGCGCACCTCTGACTTGAAAAGGGGCTTGGTGATTGGTGTTGTAGGTGTGTAGACTGTGGTTGAAAAACTATTTGGTCTGTGTGCTTTACAAAAATAAAAAACAGTCATGCGTACAGCTACTCCTGCAGAACAGAGCGTGTAATTAGGAAACGCTTAAAAGTTAAAAGCAGCAACAGGCATTTGCTCCCAACTTCCCAATCGAGCCCCCGGATTTAAGCTTAATTAAAATGGCCCTCCCGTGAACTCTGCCCACGAATTCTGCCAGCCTCTGAAAAGGGGCTGCCCTGCTGCCAACTGCATAAAAACTCAGCAATTATTAAGCATGCCCCCCTCAACAAATCTGCATGAAAATTAAATTGTGCATTCATCAAACATATGGAAGGAAGTGTAATCTTATTTATCAAGAACCATTTGTATAATTAAACACGAGTATCATAAAAGGTTGCCCTGGGTCCTCATTTGCATGAGTACGTAATTTGTAGAATGTCAGCTGGAATAGACAGAATAGATGGATGCGCGAGCCTATAGGGTTAAATTAGGCTCAATAATAGCCAATTACACAGTGATCAATCAGAATGATAGATCGAAATGGCAATACAAGAAGACTGTCTGAGCGATTTTTAGTGTACGTATTCCTTAGTAAGCTTTCATGCTGAGCAGCTCTAACCGAAGTAAAATACAGCCCCGCGTGTCTCTCGCCTGACCACATTTAGCTCATTTATATATATATTTCAGCACCTCTTGCAAAAAAAAACCTTCTGGTGCTGCACATATTCAGGGCCACGGTAAGAGACAGGCTGTAGTGCAAACTCTCATCGTGCAACTGCTCCAAAAGTCACGTTGGTGGTAGTAAAAGTGATTTAAATACGATTCGATTTGTTTTTTACCTTTTTCATTTTTTGCATTGTGTCTTCTGAGATTTCCCTTTTCGAGTTACATAATACTGCTCAAAAATGCCCATCTTGGTGACATGGGGCAGGCAGGCAGGTTTACAGAAAGGACACGATAGGAAAATGAATGGCAAAGAGAATATTCCCATAGAGTGTGCTGAAAATGTTTCCTTTGGGAGAGAGTGGAGCAGACTAGACAAGACAATTTTGCTGTGTGAAAAAGGCTGCTTTATTGAAACAGGTGAACATCACAATGAAAATCCCTGGCAACGGCCTTACAAAACTTAAAGCCTCACTAATACTCCAAATACCTGACCCCTGATCCTGCCCCCGCCCCTACGATCCCCTGAACATGCCCCCAACCTGACATTACCATTTAATCAGCAATACAAAGCATTGCAGTAAAATGATACCCTTTAATTATACACTTCAATTAACCAACATCCTATGCCTGCCTCTCTACAACAGTAAATCCGCAAACTTGTCTAACTGAACTTAAAATAACCTGCATACCCTTTCCCTGTCCATAAACCCAACTTCAACAATAACCAAAAAACTTCCGCCAGCCCTTAGCAAACTTTCAATAATCCCCACACAGCACATATTCCAAGCTACATTACATGCTACCTCTTGCTCACTGTTCGAATGAAAGCCAGCCATGGAGAAAAATGCAAAAAACGAACCTAAAGGTTACCCCCAAAAAAACAAGGGATATAGGGAGGGAGGGGAAAACTAATCCATCACCAACGCTCGCAGCCACCACGTCACCAAACCTGAAATGGTGGCGGGGAGCGAACGCACACCGTCCTTATAGTTGGGCTACTATTGGGCTACTTTTTTAGAGCCCAAAGACAAAATGGACGAAGCGGGGGGCTGCTCGCCCCGTTCCTCCCAAACCGCCGGGGAGGAGACCTCCCTACGGACGGCTGCCCCCCCCAAGTCCCTCTTCTGTGTAGAGATCTTTGTTTTCCTGGCTTAGGATCTCTTTGCCAATATCATCTACTCTCGCAGCAGATGCACTTCTTGCAAAGCTCAATACTGGATGGTGCCAACGTCTGAAAATGTGTGTCAGTAGCCTGCTCTAAAAAAAGACAGGGTTGCTGCCGCCGTGACCTGGTAGACCTGTGGTGAGTGTGCCTCCTTCAAAAGGGTTTCTGAAGGTTGACCCTGCTTTTGGAAACCTACCAGTTCCCTGACCTCAAAATGTGATGGGGATCTCCAAGTCTGGCAGGGTGAGAGCTCTGCCAATTTATGTAGGAGCTTCTGCTCTGCTTAACTACAAATGGCGCCCTAAATCCTAAACTGTGACTCTCTTTTCCGATGTACAGATGTTATTCATATTGCTATAGTGATAACCAACATTGGTATGGCACTGTAGCTACTTCTTTATTTTGTCCACCTTTTCATGTGGATATGGGAACCCAACTGGACCAGAGGAACTACTGTCTGATATTTTATTTTGGTTTTTGGCTGTGCGTGGTCAGTATAAACTGTGCTGAATTTTGAAATGGTTTATATCAGTTAATGTGAAAGTAAAATTACTTGATCTTTTACATGCTCACATGTGGGTTTGCGGAGAATTTTTATGGTTTTCTCTAGGGTCAGGTATCAGTTGTTATTGGCAGCTCTACCAAATTAGTAATTCCCTCTAATCACTTCTCTCCTGTGAAGAAGCAAACTATCAGAAAGTGATAAAAACCATGGTCTTCTCAATAAATTCCACTCTTCTGTCATAATATAGAAGCAGTTGCCTTTCAGTAGCAACACATTTAGAGATGATAAAGAAAGTGGATAGATGTAATTTCTGACACCCATACTCAGGGCTTGCATTTTATGTTATGTTATGCAAATTAGTAGAGCAAAATATCACCTGGGAGGGTGCTGAGCACGTGTGAGTTTAGGCACACCTAGGGCCTAGTGGGACTACTCAAAAAGCCAATTGTGTGGAATTCAAGGAGCGAGGAGGAGGCTCTTATCTGTAGTGGCAGGTCATTCCACACTTTAGGTGCAGTTTAGGGGAAGGTTCGACAACCTGATCTGGTTTTCCATATGCATGGGATTTGTGCAAGTAGGAGACTGGAAGAGTGGAGGTGTCTAGAATGTTTGCGGTGGCGGTTTCTCCTGGGATGATGACATGCCATGTGGCTAGCATTGTTTCTCTGGGATAAGATTGGGACGTGTTTGGCGAGGTCTGTTGGGTCCGGTTGCAGGCTGAAGTTGTTGTAAATGGTGGTGATGTTACTGAAAAATTGAGAGAGATTGCTGCAAAGATCCAGTGAGGGAGTGATCGAGTTAGAGGCGGCTGAAGGTGAGGTGAAATCTTTCACATTGGCAAAGATGTCTTTGCCTCTGTTGGTACTGGCATTAATTTGGTCTGCCAGAGTGGAGTGTTTGGTGGTCCGAATCATTTGGTGGTAGCATCTCAGGATGGATTTGAACATGCTCCTGTCTACATTGTCCTGCCTCATTCTCCATTTGTATTCCAGTTGTATAAAGAGGTGTTTCTTCATTCTGAGTTCCTCCATGTACCAACTGGCCTGGGGTATGGATCGTGTTGTATCGTGTTTAGTGGGGTCCAGGAGGTGATCCAATTGTTGAAGTTCTTAATGGCTTTGGGGAGGCTGTTGCTGTGCCATTGTTTTGGTGGGGGTAATGGTGATAAGTGATACTGTTCCAGTTTCGGGAGGCTGGTCTGGTGATGGTGAATGTGCTTTGCCTGGGACAGCGACGCTGAACTTGATGAGAGTGCGGTCAGTCCGTGGAACTGGTGCAGGCCTGTTGTCTCAGACATGCCGAAGTTGGTGAAAATAGGGTCTAGAGATGTCCAGTTACGTGGGTAGATCCCTTTACCCCTTGTCGTGCAGCAAGTCTCAGATCTCTGTGGCATGTTTGGTGAGTGAGCGGGTGTTAAGGAGCATGCATGCATGTGTGGATTATTGGGTGGGTGGCTGCAAGACTGTGTGAGTTTTAGAGAGTGGGGTGTTGGGTATTGTCAGTGTGGTGAGTGTTGGATTTGGGAGTGCATAAAACCTGCAAGAAGCACAGAGAATGCTCTCTCAGTGGTGCAGCGAGCCAGCAGTGGCTGGGGCTGAGGTCATGGTGGGTTGTAGCATGGTAGCAGCGGGAGAGGGAGGGATTCTGGGTGAAGCAGCGGATGGGCACAGATGGGCTTGCCTTTGGCATGCCTTCAGAACGCCAACAGAGCACCTGCTGCATGCATTTTCTGCATGTCCATGCTATGCCAGCCATTAATAGGTCCTGCAGATGGGAAATCCAGTCATGTTACTGTCTGTGCAGATGACGGTTGAGAAATCCAGCAATGTCACTTCCTGTGCAGGTGGATGATGAAAATGAATCCTCTTGCTTGGCTTTCTGTTAAAGACAGTTTTGGTGAGAAACAAGTGATAGAAATTGCTGTGCATGTGGATAATTGGACATCCAGTGATGCTACCTCCTGTGCAGATGAATGATGGGAAATCCAGCGATTTTAGGGACCAACACTTCAAACCACGGACTTGGTATTTTCCATATTCCCATTATAAGCATGAGAATGTATGCCTCAGCACCCCAAAGTATGTTTAGATAAAAGTCAAGGACCCCGTGAATATATGGCACATGATCTGGGGCCACACACCAGATGTACCAAAATCTTCTACCAGGAATAATTTGGAATTCTAACTTTATGCTACTATTCTTTTCAATTCCAAGCCTCTTCTCAGATGAACTATGTAAAAGATTGAAGCACTACTTGGACTCTAACTTATTTGCAGTTTTGTACCATCCAAGATATTTACCTAATTTCCTTGCACAAGATACAATTCCTACAACCGTATTACCACTATTGCTGAAATGAACCATTCTCATTCTACATATTAACATGTGTGCCTTCTAGGCACAGTGTAATCCTGGGCAAGTAATTTTAAATGCATTTGATTGCTTACCCTTTTGGAAAATATGAAGTATTCAGAGTCAAGATAACATCTTACACTTTGGGGCAGTACCCAGTCTCCAACATTCAATTAGCATAGAAATGCAAGAAAATATCCAACCCCTCAAAAAAGCTTTCCATTGTCACTTGGTTGGCTTATGTAGTCTCCAGACTTTTGTGCTTGAAACTGTGGTTCCCATTTAAGGTTGAAACTGTAACCACTACACTACAGATAATCGGCATCAATAGGGGCCTTTGCTGCGCCCAGAAACTACATCCGGGGCTGCAAAGGGAAGTAGATGGACAGCTGTATTCATTGGAGCACCTTTAGTTCTGTCTGTCAGTGTAATCACATGACCCTTCACCACTAACACCTACTGATGTCCAGAATGAGTATCCACTGGCATGGGTACTCACTGAAAAAGTACATTCTCTTCCACAGGCGCTTAAAGCCTACCAAACCTCATACATCTGAAGAAAGATACCCAGATTCTTCCTCTATGTTATGTTACTGTTTGTTTTATAGAGCGCTCAGCTGCTCAAAAGAGCGTCCCGGCGCTAAAGATCATCACAACCAATACCAGCAACTAACACACAGCCATAACGGCACCAAAATTCACCATAATAGCATTACAGGGCAAAAAGATGAGTTTTAAGTCCCTTTCTAAAGACAGAAAGATTGGAACATGTCCGCAACGCCAGGGGCAGCGTGTTCCAGAGACAGGGTGCGAGGTAGCTAAAGGAGCGACCTCCACAGCGAGCACGTTTCACTATTGGGACGATGGCATTGGCCTGGGCAGCAGACCTCAAAGGTCTAGATGGAAGATAGAAGTTGACCCTTCTCTGCAGATATCCAGCGCCGACATTGTGAAGCGCCTTAAAAGCTGTAGTTAAAGTCTTGAAAAAGATGCGCTTACGAATCGGCAGCCAATGCAGAGAGACAAGGAGATTGCTGGCCCTGGCTCTTCTAGTTAGACCAAAGATTGCCCTGGCTGCTGAATTTTGAACTATCTGCAGACGGGTCAGCAGATATTCAGGAAGACCTAAGTAAAGCATGTTGGCGTAGTCTAGGCGAGAGCCTATCAGGGCTTGCACCGTGATCTTCTTGTGCTCCAAAGATAGGTATGGCAAAAACTTACGCAACATCCTTAAGATGGCAAAGCACTTCCCAGTCAGGCCAGCAACCTGGGCTTTGAAGGAAAGAGTGGTATCAACCATCATACCCAGATTCTTTGCTGTAACCGAATCGCTAGCAGGGGGAAACATAGCCGAAGGCCACCATTGCTTCCATCTCAGGTCTTCAGGACAACCAAAGAACAATATCTCGGATTTGTCGGAGTTGCATTTGAGGCCACTTTTGCCGAACCAATCAAACACAAACTCCAGACACTTCCGGATAGCTGCTCCATCGAAGTCACAGCCCCTGTCACAGGTGAACAGGAGCTGTGTATCATCCGCATTGGATATGATCTGTGCCCCTAACTCCTCCACCCATGCCGCCAGAGGTGTAAGGAAGATATTAAAAAGGGAGGGACTGAGAATGGAGCCCTGCGGGACCCCAACCTCAAGCTGCGGCATCAGGGCGGAAAAAGGGGGGGCCCAGATCGTTTGTCTCCGGTCGGCCAGAAAAAATTGAAACCATGCGAACACCGTTCCCCGCAGGCCAATCTCCCAGAGTCTTGTTAGGAGGAGGTCGTGGGGAACGGTGTCGAAGGCCGCCGACAGATCGAGCATGATAAGCAGGGCCTTTCCACCCCTGTCGAGAGTCTCCTTCACAGCCTCGGTTACCTCAAGTAGAGCTGTTTCAGTGCTCAGGTTAGATCTAAACCCGGACTGTGACTGATGTAATAAGGAGTTACCCTCTAAAAAGTTGGTAAGGGTGGTATGAACATGCTTTTCCGTAATTTTGGCCAGGGCAGGAAGCAGCGAGATTGGCCTGTAGTTGGAATGCAGTGTAGCGTCTGCATTCGGTTTTTTAATGAGGGGAAGAACTAGGGCCTGTTTCCAAGATGAGGGGACTTTGCCCGAGTTCAAAGATGCATTGATGATAGGGTTGATGATCGGGTTCAGGGCAGGTACCAGGGTCGCAAGACACTTGGCGGGACAAGGGTCCAGTGGAGAGCCAGATTTCAGGCTAGACAAAAGGTCGAGCGAGGCCTGAGGCTCTATGGAGGGGAAACAGCGCAGGGTAGGACCCGAGGAATCAGAACTGGCTCTCTAGACATGTCTCACACATTTGCAGATGACATAGAACACAATACGTCTAAATTACACATATTTTTCTCCACAACACCGTTTCTTTTCTCTTACCACTTCATGTCCAGCACTGAAGGGGGCTGCATGATTTCACACATTAAGTTTTTTCCAACCATGTCTCTCCTTTTCCCCAAAGTACTCTCAGCAGTAGAGCAATGTGATGCGTTTCTCTTTATACAAGTTTAAATTATATTTCAAGGTTACTTATTGAGAGCGCTTCCTAATTTTAGAAATCAAGGCCTACTCTGACTTGCAGCTTATTTCAGAAATTATTGGCAGTTCTTGATGATTTTATACAACATTGTGAGAAATTGGGTTATTAGTGGGGGGTGGGGGTGGGTGGGTGGAGCCCCACGCAAGTAATTAATACAATCCTTGTAAGGGTGACCCACAAAAGTCACTAAATAAACCTGTGCCTAAGCCTCTGGTAGCTTGGCACAAAATCAGCCAGGCTTAAATTAAAAGCAACATGTAAAGAATGTATACAGCACTCAAACAGTAGTAACCAATTAGGAAAAAGAGAGTAAAAGTTATTAATAAAATTACACCAAAACTGCAAAAATGCAATCAGTAGAATGGGAGATATGAGTTTTTAACATTTTAGGTGAAAATAGCACCAAAATCACAAGGCGCCACTCGGGGTTTGTTAAAAGTTAGGCTGCAAACGTCAACATTATCGGCGCCATCTTGCTCTTTTTCGAGCCCATTCGTGCGCGTAAGCGGCAGCCATTTTGAGCACCATGGCCCCACTGCCCCTCGCTGATAGCCAGCGCGCTTCTCGCTCTCTCTTAGCCCCGCAGGCATCCCCCGCATGCTGACAACCTCCTCGCTCTCATATGCCTCGGGTTATAAACCCCTCTTCAGCGCAGCTCTGCCTCGGAATCCCATCCTGTTCCCAGCGCGACACCTCCCTCCATCCCTTTCATGGTCCCGGGTCCTTTGATACAAACCCCCTTTTTCCTGTGTGCCCGTTTGTCTTCCTTGTTCCCAGGCCGCCACCTGGCCCTGCAGATACTGTTTATTACCCCGTACAGTAGGGAGCTTCCCCTCCCCATTGAAGGACCCTCGACTTGATCAAAGCCCCCACCCTATGAGATCCGATCAAACCCCACACATTCCGTGAATCGGCGGAATGCCCAGCTGTGCGATAATCATCACCTATTGTGACCGGGGCAGGGACTTCAACTGTAAATGTGTGGGAACGAGCTTGAAGCGGGGATTCCTAGGATACCTTTCCGTACATCAAAGTACTGACAAGTATATGTTTCATGTAATAAAGCAATAAACCTGTGTATAAGAGGCCAGGCCTCAGAGATGCGGTTAGAGCACCTCTTGACGATACTTGCTGTCCGAATTGATGTGTTCTCCTCCGGAGAGAATAAACCCTCGTTTCCTGCCTTTCAGTCTCCAGCGCCTGCTTCTTCATTGATTAATATTTTGTGGGTAATAGAGGCGACACCGCCGGGCAACACAAAAGGGTCTTTTGGTCACTGGTTGTCTAGCCACCCTTTTACAAATTGGCGTCCCAAGCGTGGGGCCCATCAGCGACTCGTGGATCCAGTGGGAGAGGTCCTGACGACAGAGTGAACGACTGCAACGATCGGGAGGTACCCTGTCCGATAGACCCTCGTCTGACAGCCAATCATCCGAACTTCACTGGTTCCGAACAGACCTCTCTCGAGTGATCTACGGTCCTGACTGGGAACCATCAGGAGTGCCGCGAGGATTACGAAGAAAAGAGGACGATCGGGCGCTGGATTCGGAAGACAAGAAACTGTCCACGCGGTCCGGGTAAGGTCGTGTAGACACGACGAATTACAAAAAAATTGTTTGATTGATTGAAAAAATACTAGTATTACTCTTTGATAATTTATTTGGAGATTCGCTGTCTGCAAACGGAGAAACAACAGGCTCTCCCTTTACAAACAGTGAAGGATAGGTAACGCATCCGTCGTGCCTATCTTTCTCCCCCACTGATCAATTGCCCCTCCCCATTGATTAACTGTTACAGATCATTTTTCTGGAGATTCTCTGTCTACAAACAGGAAAGAATAGGTTCCCTCTTTGCAGATAGTGAAAGGGTAGGTAACGCAGACCTTTGCGGGCCTACTTATTCTCCCCATTGACCATTTTATTGACCAAACATTGACTGCCCGATATTGGTTCATGAGGTATTCACTGCCTGCAAACAACGTAGAATAGAAATATTCTGTCTAGTCTTTGCACGCAGTGATAAGATAGGTAGTGCTGACTATTATCCCCATTGTGATCCGTCATGCCTGTCTTCTCCCCACTGATTGGTAGCCTGTTTAGCCCGGACCGCTTATTAGAGATGAACCATCCGGCTCCACTGGAAGGCACCCCTAATAAGGACATGTTCATGAAGCATGGATTGATCGCTATAGCCTATAGCAAGCTGTGGCATAAATATACGAAAAAGGATCGAGAAAGTCAGTGGCCACTGATAGGATCCTTCGATGATGATAAAATAAACGCTCTAGAAACAGCCCTTGGTAAAAACAAGACAACGCCCACTATGCTTGATAGTTTCGGCATGTGGCGCAAAGAAACTGAACAACGAAAGAAGAGAACTGAGAGTAGGTTGGGAAAAGAGCTGCGAAAAGCAGCCCAGCTAGCTGCTCAGAAACTAGAAGAAGAGATAAAAGAAAGGGAGGAAGCCAAACAGAAACTAGAAATAGAAACGTCAAGCCAGTGCCCGGTTAGAACGTCTCCCACGCTCTACCCTGAATTACCCTTGAAACAACGAGCCAACGATGATCTGCTGCTAGGTCCCCCGATCATCTACATGCCCCCTCCATATGCCCCTTCCCAACCCCTAGCGCAACACCCACCACCCCCAGGTACAAACCGGAGTAGCGCCACAGTTTCGGCCCCCATGGCCTCTGTGCCGGCCGAACTCCTTGCATTAGATACTACGCAAACGACAACGTTAGGCGACCCTGAGGCCCGAAGGGTTGGTTCTGCAAGAACAAGCAGACTAAGCAAAGATGAGCGAGCAGGGATTGACAAGATAGCAAGGACACTGGTAGAAAGGAAGGAAGATGAAGAGTACATCACAGATGTGTTTAACTCGTATACAGGGAGTCACAGACGACATTTTACCGTACAACTGTGTTACCATGTCTTGAACGCATACGAGGACCGATATCGAGACAAAGGTCCCCAGAGCCTAACGACTCTGTACCGGAAGGTCGATATCGGGGATGAGGGTGAGAGTGATGTGACGGACCTCCTTATGCGTACGCTTGAGGTTTTCCGCCACCTCACTGAACGAAAACCGGCAACTGAACCCACGACAGCCGTAGTGACCGAACCACAAACTGAACAATCTAACGCCATGATGCTGATACGAGAGGCTGCCCCTTACTGGGTTCCTCCACGAGGTGAAGGGACTCACGATGACGCAGACCACAAAGATGCAAAAGGAAGGGTAGTGTACAATTGGGTCTACCAGCCGTGGGACCGGCAAGAGATTCTGACATTCCGGAAATCTCTGCCTGACCTACGCAAAAACCCCACTGCCTTCTATACCGAATTAGGTACAGCCCTAGGTTCAACGATTATGACTCTGGCTGACATCGACTTGTTTTTCGGGTTATGTCTACCAGCTGATGTGTGGAAGCAAATCCGGAAAGTCGACCACCTTGAGCTGTTTGGACATACCTGGTCACAACTCGATGGCTTTGATAAACAACGAGAACCTGGACAAAAGCCTTTGAAATGCATTTTAGACCTCCCGGATAAAATCGTACAGAAATTAAAAACCCTGATTCCAGAAAAGAAAGTGGACTGGTCGATAGTAACGGCCTGTCGCCAGAAACCTCAGGAGGACGTATCGGACTACTTCTCCCGGTTTGAAACGGTGTTCTCCGATTACAGCGGCCAGGACTTGACCACTGCAACCGGACACCATCTGTTTGTCCAGAATTACGTTAAGGGTCTGTCACCAGAGGTCTCCCAGAAACTGCAGGCCAGCGAGAGTAGTTGGGCAGCCTCCAAACCAACGGCTATCCTCCAGATGGCCCAATATTATGAACATCAGAAAAACAAAAACGATAGAGCAACAGAGAGAAAGAAGAAGGACTTAAAAGAGAGGGTGATGATTGCTCAACTGCAAGGGGTGACTATAGGACGAGACCAATACCGGGGAAACTATCAGACGAACGTCCCTAAAACTGCACCTCCCAGGGACCGCACTTTGACTCCCCACATTGGACGTACAGACATTAGAGAGGACCAGTGTGCTTTCTGTAAAGGAACGGGCCATTGGAAATCTCAGTGCCCAGTTCTGTTGGAAATAATCAGAAATAAAGACTCTAGGGACATAGCAAGTGGGCCGAGAAATAGGGGACAGCAGCGAGGGCCCCCAAATGACACGACTAACGATAGATCAGGCAGGCCAAATACATTTGACCGACCCAGACAGAACCAATGCCAGCAATCTGACTACGATGACGTCCATGACTTTGCATAGGACTGCCCAGGGCAAGGGAGGGATCCAGTCGAGCTCTATGTTGACCAGCAAGGCCCTTACGTCACTGCTAAGGTCTTGGGTACAAAGTCTCTATTTCTGGTAGACACTGGCGCAACACGTAGTGCGTTATCTAAACGACTGATTCCAAGGGCACCCTTGTCTGGCTCACTAATAACATCGACAGGTTTCGATGGAACGCCCTCCACTAACCCTTTGTCCGCCCCGATCCTCTTCGACTTAGAAAACAACACCACTGACACCACGTTTTTGCTTTCCTCCAATAGCCCTGACGCAATTATGGGACTTGACTTATTGAAACACTTCCGAGCGACAATTAGATGTTCTCACGACGGAGTTCGAGTTTTTCTTTACGACAACCCCGTTCTGCTTAGACATTGCCCTCCCAGACGCATGTTCTCCATCACCGACGCTGACACATCCCTGCTTGACACTCTGCCTCCGTATCTGTGGGCCAAAACGGATTCGGATGTAGGGCGCATGATGATTGACCCAGTACACATTACTGTCCGACCAGATGCAACACTCCCAAAACTTCCACAATATCGGATATTGCCCGAGGGCGAGAAGGCATTGGTAAAGATTATTCAGTCACTGATAGACGCAGGAGTGGTAGAGGAAGTGGTTAGCAACGTTTGCAACAGCCCTATCTTGCCCATCATCAAGAAACAGGGAGAGGGAGATGAGAAAGCATACCGCTTTATCATTGACCTTCGAGAGATCAACAAAGTGGTGGTACCCCAGTACCCCGTGGTCTCAGACATCACCACCATCCTGACTTTGATTCCCTCTACTGCCACCACCTTCACTGTCATTGACCTCAAAAACGCATTCTTTTCCATCCCCATTCACCCAGACAGCCGATATCTCTTCGGCTTCACCCTAAAGGCCCGCTCATATAGGTTCTGCCGAGCACCCCAGGGCTACGCAGAAAGCCCTAGCATCTACAGCCAGGCCCTCAAGAGACAACTGGATCAAGTCCGGTTACCCGATGGAGTGGTGTTAGTGCAATATGTCGATGACATCCTTTTGGCAGCCGACACCACTCCATTAGCTGTCACAGCCACCATTCAACTCTTGCACTTCCTTGCAGAAAATGGCCACAAGGTCTCCAAGAAGAAGTTGCAATTCTGCCAACCCCAGGTCACTTACCTAGGCCACCTTTTGTCCAAAGACGGAAGGAAACTCACTCCCGACCGGATCCAAACCATTCTCGAAACTCCTATCCCTAAGACTCAGAAACAGGTTCGCTCCCTACTAGGCCTCACCTCCTTCTGTCGACAGTGGTTACCCAACTTTAGCCTCATCGTGAAACCACTGCTTTCTCTGCTAGCTAAAGACGTCCCTTCCCCACTCCCTTGGACCCCTGAGTGTCAAACCTCCTTCACTGAACTACGAGATGCCCTTTGTTCGGCCCCTGTCCTAGGTACCCCCGATTACACGAAGCCCTTCTCCCTTTACACTCACGAAAGGGAGGGGTGCGCTTTATCTGTCCTGACCCAGTCCATCGGCCCAAGGCAACGACCGTGCGCTTACTTCTCTGCCACTCTTGACCCTGTAGCCAGAGCCTTGCCTGCCTGCCTTCGAGCTGTAGCTGCTGCTGCAATCTCTATCCGACAGAGTGAGGGGATCGTGCTCTCGAATTCCCTCACGGTACTGGTACCCCATGCAGTTGACACCCTCCTGAACCAAACCAAGACGCAACACCTGACGAGTGCACGACTGACTGGATACGAACTGACTTTGCTCGCACCCCATATCACCCTGAAAAGATGCACCACACTGAACCCGGCAACTCTGTTACCCTTACCAGAGAACGATCCCAATGTGCACCCTGTGCATGACTGCGTGACCCTTACGGACGAACAGACTAGAAGTAGGGTTGACCTCAGAGACACGGCTTTTCCTGACCCTGACGGAGAGCTGTGGGTGGACGGTTCCTGCATCAAACTCCCCGATGGCACCACTTCAGCTGCCTATGCAGTCACCACGGCTCGAACTGTAGTCGAGACAGCCCGCATCACGCAACGATCTGCCCAGGCAGCGGAACTGATTGCCCTAACACGAGCCTGCATTCTAGCAGCAGGAACCACAACGAACATTTACACCGACAGCCAGTATGCCTTCGGGGTGGTTCACCATTTTGGGCTCCTTTGGAGGGAGAGGGGATTCTTGACCTCACACGGCACCCCCATTTTGCACGGGGACCTAGTCTCCGCCTTGATCGAAGCCGTCCTTCTCCCCAAAAAGCTTGCAGTCATCAAATGCCAGGCACACAAAAAGGTGACGGACATTATAGGACAGGGAAATGCACTAGCTGACATCACTGCCCGAATGACAGCTGAAAGTAGGACGACAACACATATGTACGTGACCAGGTCACAAGCAGAAAAATGGACTGACGCTAGGGATACTATTAGAGACATTCAAATGGCTAGCACACAACACGAACTCGCTGAATGGACACGGTGGGATTAAAAGATGACGAAGGCTGCTGGCGGACAAAAGACACAAACAAATGGTTGCTACCTGACTCGTACCTGATTCCCATACTGACTATGGCACACTCCCCTGCCCACATAGGATCAGCCCCCATGATTGAACTTGTCTCCAGGGTTTGGCACAACGATAAAATCACAGACTCCGCCAAATGTCTGGTCCAGCAATGCTTGATATGCCTGCAACACAACCCCGGAAAAGGAACTGTAGTACCCCGGGGGGGGGTTTGGGGTCCCAAATCACCCGTTTGAAGTCCTGCAGATGGACTACATCCAACTAGACAGATGTCAAGGCCTGAAATATGTACTTGTTGTGGTATGCGCATTTAGCAAATGGGTGGAAGCATACCCAACCCGTGACAACACTGCTATGGCCACAGCAAAAGTTCTGTTAAAGGAGTTTTTCCCCCGTTACGGCCTTTGTCGAATTTTGTGGAGCGACAATGGCCCCCACTTCGTAGCCGAAGTTATCCAACTCATTTTGAAGGGGATGGGTGTAAAACAAAAGTTCCACGCAGTCTTCCACCCCCAATCTGCTGGACTAGTTGAACGACATAATGCCACACTGAAACTAAAATTGGCCAAAATAGTGGCTACCAAAGGACTGAAATGGCCAGACGCACTCCCACTGGCATTGCTCTCAATGCGTTCCACCCCTACCAAACACCACTTGACACCATACGAGGTTGTATTCGGCCGGCCTATGAATGTCTGGTCTGCACCGAAACCAACTTCCATTCATGACGTCCCGGACGTCCTAATGTCTGATTACTTATGCCAGTTGACTAAAACACTGTCTGTTATCCATCAACAGGTGCTGCATGCCATCCCTGACACTTACAGGGGTCCCGGACACACCATCCAACCTGGGGAGTTCGTTCTGATCCGGAACTTCCAGCGTGCCAAGAGTCTGGAACCCAGGTGGACGGGCCCCTGGCAAGTCCTCATCACCACCCGAACAGCACTTCGAGTGGAGGGAAAACGCAACTGGGTGCATGCGCACCACTGTAAGAAGATCTCCTCGACCCTGGCCACGACAGAAAACATCGACAACCAAGAAGAGCTCCTGAACAAGGACCGACCGTCACTGACCTGCTATCCTGATACCGAAGCACTTGAACTTTCAAAATTCTCTGATCCCACTGTACCATCCAGAGAAGGGTATTTCCTGCGTCGAAGGGAGGGAGCTTCGGCTAAGTAGACCACGGACTAAGTTGAATCTCAGAACGGTGACCTAAACACAACCAAGGGTTACCGGGAGAGAAGCTAAACGAAGTCTGTGGTTCTGCCCACCACCGAGCACCTTGAAGATGATGGAAGCGCCAGATAAGAAGATGATGGAAGCGCCAAATAAGAAGATGATGGAAGCAACAGGAAATACCCACTACAGAAACCCAAGAGCAGACAGACTCCACAGCTCAAAGACAATTGCACTCTTCATCACAATCCTTTTCTGCTTTCTCCTCATGACCACACTCTGGATTGTGGAAGAAAATGCACCTGCTCACGAAACATTCCTGACCACTGCTCAGCCTACCACCATGAAGGAACATTATCTGATTTCGCTCTCTCCTCAACTCAGAGAGAGGCGAAAGGAGTTTTGGAATAACTCTTTCGTACAGCTACTTCACCAGCACAACCTCGCCACCAATGCCACTAACTGTTGGATCTGTGGGTTGCTACCCCACGCCACTGGACACTCGATACCATTCATCCCTTCACCTTTCTCAGTTCACGGCTCCTGCCTTGCTTGGCTGATCCTTCTGCAAGAAAGCTTTAAGGACAATGCAACCTCCAGCAAAACTGTAACGCATTACTACCACGGGGTCTGGCGAAACAAAACAAAGACACACTTCTGCCCGCAGACCTCCAACGACTCAATCCACATGGACATTCCTGCTAAAGAGCGAATTGAAATGCAGGTGTTCAACAATCCAACCAGACCCACCTTCTCCTACCTGCGGAAACGAACGGCTGCCACCCTGACTGTGGCCCTGTCAGTCATCAACGTCACAGGCCACATGTGCATAGAAGGGCTTGGGACCCAGCTGGTAGGCCACAGTGCTTGCCGGTTTACCAGAACTTTGGACTCCACCGATCCACCTTCCTTTGTGTCATCCCCAAACATGTATTTCGTCTGCGGCACGAAGGCGTACACCTGGCTCCCCAAAGGCTGGGGGGGCACTTGTTTCATTTCCTTCGTCCTTCCTCCGACTTATGTGGCTCCAGCAAATCATCATAGACAAAGAGGAGCCAAGGACATTGAACAAGCCGACTCAACAGGAGCGCAGTTCCTCGATGCTATGAAGGGACTTGTCCCCCTCTGGGGCCCGATGGCAAACAGCCGTGCCATCCGACATCTGACTCAGGCAGTTGAGACAACAATGAACATTACAGCTGGTATCTTTGCCAACAACACCGCCGAACTTCAAGCGGTCCGCTTGGTGGCCCTCCAGAACCGCCTTGTCCTAGATGTGGTTCTTGCGGACCGTGGTGGAGCATGCCGCATCATTGGGTCTAGCTGCTGTACATACATACCGGACAACTCACCCTCAGTGTACAAAGCCATCGAACATCTCCACAGACTCTCTTCAGAAGTCCACCAGGAACAAGAAGAATGGTCGCTTGGTGGTTGGTTCTGGAACACCGTTAAGAACTGGGGTTGGAGACTGTTCACCATTATCCTGATTCCTGTAGTTGTAATATGTGGCCTATGCTTAGGAATTCAATGTCTGCCACCTCTGTGTTCATTATGTACAAATTGTATTTGCCCTAAGACTGTGGACTTTGGAAACGAACGTATGAGAGCATTATATGATGCCGAGGTTAGGAATTTGATGAAAATTGACATTGAGTAGGCAAGTTGGCTAGATATGTTGAAAAGGGAGGACTGTTAAAAGTTAGGCTGCAAACGTCAACATTATCGGCGCCATCTTGCTCTTTTTCGAGCCCATTCGTGCGCGTAAGCGGCAGCCATTTTGAGCACCATGGCCCCACTGCCCCTCGCTGATAGCCAGCGCGCCTCTCGCTCTCTCTTAGCCCCGCAGGCATCCCCCGCATGCTGACAACCTCCTCGCTCTCATATGCCTCGGGTCATAAACCCCTCTTCAGCGCAGCTCTGCCTCGGAATCCCATCCTGTTCCCAGCGCGACACCTCCCTCCATCCCTTTCATGGTCCCGGGTCCTTTGATACAAACCCCCTTTTTCCTGTGTGCCCGTTTGTCTTCCTTGTTCCCAGGCCGCCACCTGGCCCTGCAGATACTGTTTATTACCCCGTACAGTAGGGAGCTTCCCCTCCCCATTGAAGGACCCTCGACTTGATCAAAGCCCCCACCCTATGAGATCCGATCAAACCCCACACATTCCGTGAATCGGCGGAATGCCCAGCTGTGCGATAATCATCACCTGTTGTGACCGGGGCAGGGACTTCAACTGTAAATGTGTGGGAACGGGCTTGAAGCGGGGATTCCTAGGATACCTTTCCGTACATCAAAGTACTGACAAGTATATGTTTCATGTAATAAAGCAATAAACCTGTGTATAAGAGGCCAGGCCTCAGAGATGCGGTTAGAGCACCTCTTGACGATACTTGCTGTCCGAATTGATGTGTTCTCCTCCGGAGAGAATAAACCCTCGTTTCCTGCCTTTCAGTCTCCAGCGCCTGCTTCTTCATTGATTAATATTTTGTGGGTAATAGAGGCGACACCGCCGGGCAACACAAAAGGGTCTTTTGGTCACTGGTTGTCTAGCCACCCTTTTACAGGTTATCTGGTAGCACTGTATTAGGGTGAATTTACAAGTTCATGCTGATCGCGATGGAGCATGGGTCAGATACTGGGGCCAGGGTCATCTCATGATAAGCAGGGCCTTTCCACCCCTGTCGGGAGTCTCCTTCACAGCCTCGGTTACCTCAAGTAGAGCTGTTTCAGTGCTCAGGTTAGATCTAAACCCGGACTGTGACTGATGTAATAAGGAGTTACCCTCTAAAAAGTTGGTAAGGGTGGTATGAACATGCTTTTCCATAATTTTGGCCAAGGCAGGAAGCAGCGAGATTGGCCTGTACTTGGAATGCAGTGTAGCGTCTGCATTCGGTTTTTTAATGAGGGGAAGAACTAGGGCTTGTTTCAAAGATGAGGGGACTTTGCCCGAGTTCAAAGATGCATTGATGATAGGGTTGATGATCGGGTTCAGGGCAGGTGCCAGGGTCGCAAGACACTTGGCGGGACAAGGGTCCAGTGGAGAGCCAGATTTCAGGCTAGACAAAAGGTCGAGCGAGGCCTGAGGCTCTATGGAGGAGAAACAGCGCAGGGTAGGACCCGAGGAATCAGAACTGGCTCTCTAGACATGTCTCACACATTTGCAGATGACATAGAACACAATACGTCTAAATTACACATATTTTTCTCCACAACACCGTTTCTTTTCTCTTACCACTTCATGTCCAGCACTGAAGGGGACTGCATGATTTCACACATTAAGTTTTTTCCAACCATGTCTCTCTCCTTTTCCCCAATGTACTCTCAGCAGTAGAGCAATGTGATGCGTTTCTCTTTATACAAGTTTAAATTACATTTCAAGGTTACTTATTGAGAGCGCGTCCTAATTTTAGAAATCAAGGCCTACTCTGACTTGCAGCTTATTTCAGAAATTATTGGCAGTTCTTGATGATTTTATAAAACATTGTGAGAAATTGGGTTATTAGTGGGGGGTGGGGGTGGGTGGGTGGAGCCCCACGCAAGTAATTAATACAATCCTTGTTAGGGTGACCCACAAAAGTCACTAAATAAACCTGTGCCTAAGCCTCTGGTAGCTTGGCACAAAATCAGCCAGGCTTAAATTAAAAGCAACATGTAAAGAATGTATACAGCACTCAAACAGTAGTAACCAATTAGGAAAAAGAGAGTAAAAGTTATTAATAAAATTACACCAAAACTGCAAAAATGCAATCAGTAGAATGGGAGATATGAGTTTTTAACATTTTAGGTGAAAATAGCGCCAAAATCACAAGGCGCCACTCGGGGTTATCTGGTAGCACTTTATTAGGGTGAATTTACAAGTTCATGCTGATCGCGATGGAGCATGGGTCAGATACTGGGGCCAGGGTCATCTCACTGAAGAGTTACCTTTTCAAGTCCATGAGAGGAGTTGCCGTTTGCGTTGGCTCACAGGAGGTTGTTATCAGCTGGTTGTATGTCAAGGACAATCAGCTGAGTATAGAGAAGAGCAGGTTGTCGCTGGAGCTTTGCGTTGGCAGTTGTCACAGACGGTCAATGTTGAAGTGAAGAGAAGGACCCGCTGGAGTTTCGCATTGGCGGTCATCATGGGTGGTCATTTCTCAGGGCAAAAGTTCTGTATCTTCAGCTCAAGTTCAGGAAGGGTACACTCCGATGCCTGCCAAAGGCCCATGACTCACTACTGCAGAGACCAGCAGGGTTCAGACAGGTCCAGTTGGTGCTGGTGAGTTGCAGGGAGGCCTCTGGAGGCCTGTTATATCCTTGTAACTCAAACAGGAGATCAGGCAACTTATGCTTGTAGTCACTTCTGGGGAGTCGTGGTCCAAGGTAAGCAGGTCCAATCTTCTTTCTTCAGACAGCAGGGCAGTTCCTATTTCACAGATCCCAGAGTGTTCTGATGAGAGTTTCTGAAAGTGTTATTATTATTCCCAGTGCCAGGTTGTGGGTAGGGAAAGCCTCATTTTTCTAACCGTCCCTCTTTTTTTGGTTTGGCTCAAAACTGTCTAGGGTAACAAAAGGCTGGCATGCCTAGGAGTGAGCGGCATTTGACAGTGGTAGGGCAGGATACCCTTAGAAGTCAGGAAGGAGGTAGGAAAGCCTAGAGGCTACCCTTTGAAGCTGAGGAAGGCTGAGTGCAATCCTCGCAGGACACTCTGCCCAGGAGAGAGACACCCTGCCCTTCACCAAAGGCCTTTTAGTCCCTATTTCTGGAAGCAATTCACAAAACATCACAGGAGAGCCAATCACAATCATGTGACTCCCAACACTACAGGAAGGCACATTCGCTTTAGGCAGAAAAGTATTAAGTTTCCAAAAGTGTCATTTTCTGAAGATTAACTTAAAATCTGCCATACCATGAAAGAGGATTTTAAATTATGAATAATTTGAGTGGAAACAGCATTTCTTTATTTGTTCCCAAGCTGAAGTTATCACTTATTAAGAGTAATAAGGAAACACTCTGTTAATCTAAGGGAGAGATAGCCTTACAAATAAGGAAAAAGACGTTAGGAGTTTTCCACTCTCAGGACATGTAAAACCTAATTACACATGCCCTACTTTTCAAATGCCATAGCACCCTGCCCTATGAGCCTTTAGTGCCTTATTGGGATGACATATAAGTATTAAAAATAATGGTTTAGGCCCTGCAAAGGTTTATTTTGCCAGGTCGAAATTGCAGTTAAAACACTGCAGGCTGTAGTGGCAGGCCTGAGATGTACTTCAGCTACACTAGTGGGTGGCACACTGAGTCCTGCAGCCCATAAATTAGCATTTGTCTGACAGGTCCTGGGTACATGTAGTACCATGTACTAGGGAATAACAAGTACATTAAACATACCATCAGTTGTTTTCCCATTGTATCATATTTTCAAGGGAGAGCAAAGCACTTTACCACAGATTAGTAGGAGTAAAGTGCACAGAGTCCTAAAAGCCAGCAAAATGGGTTCAGTAAAAGAAGGGAAAAATCTTGAGTGATGCTGCATAGAGGGTCCGGTCCCACAAATATCAAATCTTGCTTCTTAGTATCTCAAGTCTCGCAATGTTTAATAGTTCTGCATTTTATTAGGATTACTGGGAGCCTGTGCAACCTTGCAATTTGGTAAACTCAGACTGCTGGTGATATCATCTCTACAATTTCTAATTGACAAAAAGTGTAACAGTGAATATAGTGAATATAAGCTGCTTGTCTTCGAATGTTGCAGAAGCATGCACTAGTTTAAAAAAAGCTGTAAATGTTCTATGTATATGTTTGAGGCTCCTCCCCTCTACCCAAAACATAAAAACCTGCATAGAGGATGCCAAAGTTGAACATACATAAACCCTGGAGTGAAAATCCAGGCTTCCACCACATAAATCATCTCACCGGTAAGCAAAACCTCCCACTTGCCCATGCCACTCTAGCTTCAACTTCCAGTGCGCATCCCCTCCATTCTCATACAATTTGTCTTGGTCAGTGGACAGATAATTTGCCCTCCACCCCTCGTGTTTATCTCCTTCGCTCATCCTTCGATCCTTTCCTTGTCCTAAGTGAGTTCAACGCCTAACATGTTATAACTCTTGCACAAGTTACCCTGTCTCATTTTCCCATGCAACCAGCACATGTTTTTTTTATTATTCCTCATTGCATAACCACATTCTTCTCTTTAACCTCCATCTGTCTGCTCCCTCTGCTCTTTTAATTTCTTGCTCCAGCAGTCCTCATTCGCCCATCCATCTCCACCTTTTAGAGTCCAGCCTTTTCAATCACTAAGACCCCCCCTTAACTCCATCTTCTCTTTCACCTTTTCCCTCTTTCACCCAACACACTTGCCTCCTGATTACAGTTCCTACTCCTCCACTTACTTTGCTTATTACCTCCACCTGGATATTACATACTTTTTCTATCTCACCCTTGTTTACTCCAAGCCCTCTTTTATGAGGAAGAATACATTCTTCAACCCATTCCAAAATGACCTCAGAGGCCTGAAACGGCTGGTCACCCCTGTGAAATGTATTTACATCCACTTTTCCATTGTCCTCACTTCTAAGCACTTAAGAACTTTGGGGTGCATTTTTCATCTCCCCCTACTTCATTAAACCCCAAAGAGGGCTTCAGTTCCCATCACAAGTACACTTCAATGAATTGCTTGAAGCTTTCCTTTTCTCCTCCTATTTCATTTCTTCTCCCTTCACTCTCTGCAACTAATCTCCCTTTGGTTCCATCATACCTTCCCCTATCCTTACCTTTGCTGCTTCTATACCAGATATTTTCTCTAATCGATTGCATATTGATACCCTATGTTCCCTTATTTTCTCTCTCCAACCTACCTCACTTTTCTTCTGTCATTTCTGCTACCCAAGCTCACATTTTCCTCTCCCAAACTCCTAATTCACTGGAGTTAGTTTCCCTCTCTTCACTGTATGCTACCTTTTTCTGCTTGTGTTTCCTACCCACTGGGCCTAATCTTCTAAACTGCATCCTCTACACATGATCATCAGACAGACCTTTGCACATCTGTTTTCTTCAGGGACATTATTTTGTCCATTCCAGCTGCAACTCTAGCTTTTCAACAGTGATTGTCTTCTTTGACAATTAGAACTATCCTGCTGAACTTAACATTGTTTACATGAACCTCCGCTTAGAAAAACTATCCTGGGATTTTCAGTACAAGGTTACGTACAATGGGTGTTTCAAAGCCAAACCCCTCTAGTGGGCTGCCTATCTTACACACCTAGAGTTGGTTTAATCTAACAACTGGTTTGATTTTGCACAAGTGTGTATTTATCCAATTGCAGGCAGAAAATGGCCATTAAATCCTTTTGTGATACCCGCAAGATGCAAGCAGACTTTAATGGAAATGCTAAACTATTTGAAGATGACGTCTCTGATCCTTTGAACCCTCTGTATCGCTTCATCATACATTCACAGCTCTTCCATCTGGGAGTCCAAGTCACAGTCCTCAAGTATCTCTCCTGATTCTCTCAATTTCCTGCTCCCTGAACATTCCCTATTTTTTTAGACCTAAAAGTTATCAGCAAGTCCAATATAACCTCCTTCATATATGCTAATGATAATGAAATCCTCATAAAAAAATCTTTCCATATACAAAATCTTTGACAAATGTCTGGTTGAAGCGAACCATTGATTGAGAGATGATACTCAACCAATTTACCCTGAAACTTGACAAAACTGAGAGCCTGATCTCCAGTAACCCTTTGCTCCATTTTGTCAAACTCAGTTAGACTCTTCTTTAAAGCCAAGTTAAAGTCACTTTCCATATGAATACAGTAATGAAGACATCTTCTTTCTAAGACAAGACACTAAGACATATCTTTCCTTTCCACTCTCTTCCCCAATGCATCCTACTGACCCAGGCATTACTACTCATCCACCTTAATTGTCCCCAGAGGCTCCTCCAGGAGCTCCAGCAAACCTATGTGTAGACTACAGTATTTCCAGAATTCATATTTCAACTGCATCAAACGAGCGGGAAACAACATTTACAACGCAACTTTTACAACGCACTACCATTACAACACAACTTTTACAATGCAACATCCATTACAACGCAACCATTACAACACATGACACTACAACGCATACCACTACAACGCATGTCATTACAACGCAGTCATTACAACGCATACCATTACAACGCATAGCATTACAACACATAGTACCCTTACACTATCCAACACTTACCCTACCGTTGCACCCCCTGGAGTTAGAATAGTAATTATTACGCCTACACTATCCAACACTTACCCTACTGTTGCAGCCCCTGGAGTTAGAATAGTAATTTTTACCCCTACACTATCCAACACTTACCCTACTGTTGCACCCCCTGGAGTTAGAATAGTAATTGTTACCCCTACACTATCCAACACTTACCCTACTGTTGCACCCCCCCTGGAGTTAGAATAGTAATTTTTACCCCTACACTATCCAATACTTACCTTACATGCAATGTAATGTTATGCATTGTAATGGAATGCGTTGTAATGGATGTTGCGTTGTAAAGAAATGCGTTGTAAAGGTATGCGTTGTAAAAGTATGCGTTGTAACGTCATACATCCCAAACGAGCACACTGTGCCCTTCATTGGCTAAGAATGTCTTGCTGAATCAGTTTTATGGCACTCTGTTTTGGTCCTCCAGTGGTTTGCTACAGGTAAACTAATCTAATAACGACAAAATGCATTATTAGTTCAATTACATGCATCTCTGGAGAGTACCAGCTTACTCGAATGCAAATTAGGCAGCAAACCATTGGAACTGTACATCGAAGGCTACTTGCTGCATAGAAGCCCTGCTCACTTTCAAGAAAGAACTTAACCCCACACCATTCCTGTGCCTTTTTCTTTAGCCTGAAGTTTGGATCTTCTCAGAATGATCTCAATATGCACCAAAAGCCTAACACCTAATCATTAGTACTGCTCCCTTTCATCAATGGACCTTCCTCCTAAACCAACACTCTAGGGTTTCTTTGACTCAGAGGCGGTCTTGGGTGAGCTACTAATTTCCCAAACTCTTACCAAGGTGAGAAATGCTTTTTTCGCAGGGTCACAGTGCACATCAACATGATTCCTGAAATCTAGTGCAACATATACGATTCTAACACGGGACCATCTCGAACTAAGCACCCACACAATGACTCATACATGTGATGGGAGTTTGCATGAGGACTGTTCTCTGTGACCGACACCCTACTATTAGGCACAGTACAGGGTGACAAGGACCAGGACAGGAACGTTGAAATGATACATATTTTGGGAGTATACAGCTTAATGTTGGATCACTTTGCATGAAAAAATTATGTACTATTCCAGTATGTTTGATTACGAATATGAAAAAATGTGTCAGTGTGGTGTATTTTCAGAATTCATAAGGCGCAGTACTAGAAATATGGGCATTCCAGGGGATTGGCTGCATTTTGCAGTGTACATGCACAGACCTATTCATTTTTGGGTATCAAAAGTCACATGCAGGCAATTTCCTACCATGATATTGAACGTAGCACACAACAGTCAGAGGAGGAGGAGGAGCTTTGCTGGCAGCCAACCGCAAGCGACCCGCATGCCTACTAGGCGTCTCGGCATTTTGGCCCTGGGATTCCACCGATTGCCACTTCACTGCTCTGCTGCTTCGGCTACTCCAGGCTGCCTGCACACGGCCTGGCTAAGTTTATCATCCTCCCGAGGTGCTTTCTACTGCTCCCTTTGTTTGGTTTTGTAGCCCTGTGGGCCCCACGGATTCTCTCCTTGGATCCTGTGTTCTCGCATTTTGCGGGAGCGGGTGTGGCCAAGAGTGGTGGTACAGGGGGAGCCTAGGTCAGAGCGTGTCATCCGGGGAGCCGGATGACCAGTGGCCCATGGCAGTGAGGCCAATGCTGAAGAGACATCAAGGACTTTGAGAGTCCCCTGCATCTGGTCCCAGACGCTTTGTTAGCAAGAACAGCAAGGCGAGGTGAGCAGGGTGAGGTATGACAGCAGCGCTATCACTGCCGCACATGGGTTGAGCCAGTGCATGATGGAGACGGTCAGACTAGGTTACGCTACAGTCTGTCGCTCGCTGTGTGCTCCCCTGCCACTACTTGTTTTGCCTGCTCTCTGTCACTAGTTATGTGCTGCATTAAGTACAATCCTGTCTGAATTTGAGCCCTTAATTCTACACTAATATGGTGTGAAGTTCACTTACTTTCTGGATTACATCCATTGGCAGGTGCAAGTGTTCCCAGTCATTGCAAAGAGCCTAGGAACAAAAAGAACAATTCTCTATAATCTAATTTGGGCTCCAAAGTGTAGTGTGCTCGTGCCCCCCATGCCTTTTTTTACTGCTCCATTTTAGGGGAAGTGAGGCGGCGCTAGACTAAGATTTAAGGCACTGTGCCTAGCGACACAGCAATCTGCCTGTAGATACCTGCGCCCAGTCCTTGTTTCCTTGGATTTCATCTTTGGCATTCCACATTAGCCCACATCACCATGATACAGGCAGAACATGGGGAACTGGCCAGTTGACACCAAACAAAAAGGAGTGTGGGAATAAAGCCTCTAAGCAGCGTATTAAAGAGAGATGCGTCCACCACTGAGACTGAGGGCTGCGTAACCATAATTCATTATGTCACTTGTGCAAGGTTGCCAAAATACCTCCATATCACTCATGAATCCACCACTTCCCAAGCACCTCAGGATCATGGATTTAATTTCCAATAACTCCATCCATGGCTTCAGTAGGTGATTCACAGGCACCTCTTAGCACTATGCAGCGAAGCACTTATGCCAATTCTGGCCCCTTGGAAATGTGTCGTCCCATGATGACCACCTCAGCTCAAGTCCATGCTGCTGACTTGCAGGAGGATAGTTTTTCACTCTTGGAGACAATTTTTAACCCCTCCATTTCCCCGGAAATAACAGAAAGTAGCCCGTACCTGCAATTTCCCCACAAACAAGCTTGATTTCATTCAGGACTTGATGCTTCTTTTGGTGTTTGTGCACTTTACACATTTCCGTAATTTCGTTTAATTTCAATCCACACTACATCTCTAGGGGCAATTGCGAAGTACTCAACAGGAGTACCACCCTGAAGTGGCTTGGGTGGCCGCTGGCATGGGCTAGTTGAATTTAGAGAAAACCGTGCCCAAATGGGGCATAAAATTTCCATCACCACATTTTGCACCCTGAACTTGGCGAATTCCGTCTTGCAGCTCAAGGATACTTTTTACACATGGAAAATTGAACTCCACTGCTTCCAAACTGAAGTGACTCATGCATTGATGGGTGAAATCCTATGAGGTGCAACTGGCTCTGACTTCTGCAAATCTCTACCTGTGTCATTATCAGATATATGTGTCAATGCAAAGGACCACTACCGGGATGTTACCCTACAGTCTCAGACCTTCATAGATAATCCTATAGGAAACTGTGGCCTGCCTCAGGTTTCCAGCGGCCAATGAATTAATCATGGAGCTCCTCTTGGCGCAGAATGGGCCAGGTGCATCCCCAGACCCTGTTTTAAATATTGCTACTGGATTTCCCAACTGCCTCAGGATATTAGGCTTGCGGATGGGAAGCGAGGCTTGGAATCTCACCACGCCTAATCAACTTCCTGACTGCCCACCCTTGGAGACAACACAAGAGGGCGGTGTGCAAGGGCTTGGCAACAGTGCTGGAAGCTCTCTTCCCCAAACTTTTCTTTGTTAGTGTGGAATGCGGCCTGAATTAGAGGCAACATCGGGGATCACTTGTGGACCGAATTTGTGCGTTCTCACTCTATGGTATGCTTTCAGGAAACATCGTCTGTCTTGTCTGCCACATCAATGGGTTCAATACATTCCATTTTCCTCTGATTATGTTCTGTGGGGGGTGGGTGCTTCCGGGGTTCACGCACTATTAGACAGGTCCCAATTAATTGTGTGGCACGTACCTGTCAGGTGGCCACACCCAAGATCCACCAAATTAGGAGAGATTATTTGAATGTAGGGTAGGTTGTGCCTAATATGTATATATATATGTAGGTTTCTTCATTTACAGGACGTTTCATCCTACGACTACTGAATACATATCCACAAGATTCCTTGACTTCAGGAATCCCTTGGCCGGTTGGCCACACAAGAGAAACATGTGTCGGGTGTTCTTTAGTTGTATCTATTTCTGGCATAAAATAAATACAGAACACAATAACTCATAATGTATTTAGACTTTGGGGTTTCTTACCACAGAATCCTACATATAAATATATTAGGCACAACCTAACCTACGTAAAACACTCATTCCATTTACCAGCTACTTCATCCCCCTCTGGGAGGTCAAAAGGGGTTTGGCCATCTACATTTCAACTTCGGCTAATGCAAAACCCTTTCACTATGCTGCAGATACTACATTCTTTAGAATAACTATAACTGTACAATTTCTAATGTTAGTGTAGTTTAAGTTGGGTTTGTATAGTAAACATAAAGTATATATATATATTTACGCGTATATATATATATAGAGAGAGAGAGACATAGCTGGTGACATTAAAATTAGGTCAGGTGATAATTTATTAGTTTACTTTAAAAAATCAGAAATCCACTGAAAAAAACAAAACTTTAAGACACATTATAGTTAGCTGTTTAAATGACATAAAAACTAACTTTAAAAAGCTAAAAACACTTAAATCCACAAGTTCTAGTTTACTGAGCTATAACTTATGTAAGTTACTATGTCAACAACAAAAGCGGCTTGTTGGAAGTGTATTGTATACAACGCTGCGTTAAGCCTCACTTTGGTTGGATTGATACCTTAGCTGTTATTAAGACTTGTAAACTGGCTTAACTGTGACAGATGGGAATGTAATAATTTGCTTCCTATGGGTGTGTAATGAGATAGTTATCACATTCCCCGGAGAGAGATAAGCAGATATTAAAAGGTCTTTCCAATACCTGTAATGGCTAAGGGCAGCAGCTAATTCAATAGATTCGATCAGAATCACCACTTCTTTCACTGCTCCTGATTTATGGCTCCGGCTGCAGCAAGTCATCACTCATGTGATTTTGCTTTTCAGGGCTCATAAATTATGCCTCATAAATAAAAAGATACAATCAAGCAAATCATATCAATTCATCCACAGCCTGCATTTTCCCCTGGCAGTCGGGCTAATGTGAGTGGAAAAGACAGATTGTGTGCCTTTCATATACACCAGACTTTCACAAGTGAAAATGCGCTCCACTGTAGTGTAAATAGAAAGATAAGAAAATAAACCTATTCTGCAGATGTAATCGTACAATACTGAACACTTTCTATGGATTGTTTGTACATCTATTTGTCTATCTATCTATCTATCTATCTATCTATCTATCTATCTATCTATCTATCTATCTATCTATCTATCTATCTATCTATCTATCTATCTATCTATCTATCTATCTATCTATCTATCTATCTATCTATCTATCTATCTATCTATCTATCTATCTGCCGATCTGTCTATCTGTCTATCTGTCTATCTGTCTATCTGTCTGTCTGTCTGTCTGCCTGCCTGCCTGTGCACTTTGAATGTGAAGAAACGCTGCTGGGGCTGGAGGAAACAACTGCACCTTTACATCTTCGTTGTCAGGTTTAGGTGCTCATATTCTACAGATCATAACCAGAATGTATGTATTTTCTGTCTGCCTTTTTGACGGCTGGATGGGAAAATATTCGTAGTTTGATAAAATAGTCACCCACATTTACTAATCTTGGCGCAGTGTGAAAATCTGCAGCGCTGTGTTGAGCGAAAGGTTAAATACTGCATAGCAACATACTTAGAAATAACTGGTAACTGACACTGGATTTCACATCATACCAATACTAAATTCTTAGAAAGAATGAGCAATCGAGCAAGATTTTGCATTATTATTACAAGGAAAAATCATGAAATATGCAGGAATATGCAGATGCCATATACTCCAGTACACATTTCGATGCAATAATAACTGGCTAGAAATGTGCAGAATTTACACGTCACCTGTGTGAATGCCGTACCATATATCTGCTTCTCATTTTTGGGTCCCAGGATTTCACTCAAAGGCAGATTACGTTGTGTGTTTGCTCTGTTCCCACTCCGTTATGCTCCCTTTGCATACATTGCTTTGGGACTGGCGCTTAACAACACAAACAGTATTGTACCTGAATTTGCATCAACTTTCAGTGTGAAACAGCTTCTGTGCGCAACAGTTGATAAGTGCTGTTGTTTGCACACCTGACTGTCTGTCAAACATGTGCAATATACACATTGTGCCAGGTGCTTATATATTAAAGTTCCTAATGGCTGACTCGTTTTACATGAAAGAGTTGCACTTTTAGGCATGTGCTATATGATGCTAAACAGTATTCCGATTGGCAGCAATTACAACTTTTTGCTTACACAAAATTATTGGTTAAATTAGCCAGTGGGTGCTTCTAAGTGAACCACAACATCACTCAAATCAATTAAATGCAATAATGAGATGATGTGGTGAGTTACACAATTAGTTATACAATTTGAAGGTTGCTGAAGCTTTCCATTTATGCTGTGTACGTTCTGGCAGATTTGTCTCCATATGTCGGTTCAAGAGCTTATATAACTTCACTTTAATTCAGTAAAGTTTGTTGGCACGACCTTTGGGTTTGCAATCATTGCCATACCGTGATATGCCAAAAGGGATTGCAACAGATTTACTTATGTTACTTTGCTTTCACCCTGGTCTGTGACTGCTGATTGTATTTTGGGTCATTAGTTGCCTATTTTAAGGCTCTGCAATGGGATCCGGTATGTTGTAGGAATGCAGATCCTGTTTAGTCATTTGTACCTATCTATTTTGCTTTGTATCTATATATGATTGTTGCAGTGATTATATCTTTGTTTAACTTCTTGAATTAAGATGTTCAGATGTTGCATACCTGAGTTTCAGTTTTTTCTCTGAAAAGGGAATGTTTCAGCGGCTGTTACGAGAATACACTCTGTAGCTACTAGCAGAGTCGGCACATTCTTTACTTGATGTTAGACCTTTGACCTGGAAATGATGCTGCCTAAAATGCATCCGGAATTCTGTGGTCCACTTTTCTAACTCGAGCAGTAATGCCATCACCATCTTCCTGTTCAACATGCATTGATGGGAGGGACTTTAAGACATTCCAGGGTGCAGCAGCATGTTTTCTTTTGTGTTCACTTGAAATATTCGTAGGTATTGGTGGGCCCCCATACCTTGCTTCCATATTGGTTGAACATCTCAGTCAAATAATTATTTCCAGAATCTTAAAGGCGTAGTTATACCTTGAAGTTCGACAATTATGCCATACACACTTTTATTATTAATTGTGGACACAACAGGGGTTGAATATTATTCTTGTGTTCTCTGTGGGAGACCAACATGTTGTCACTTACTTTCTTTATGTTCATGAGGAATAAGTCACAATATCTCAAAAGTATGCTTAGCTTCTACACGTTGCGATACTGGGGACAAGAGACTGACGAGCACAGATCATCATCATTGACAACTAAGGTGACTTTTGTATTCTAGAAGTAGTCGCTAAGCTAGTTATTTTTCTTGGATGACTGCAATGCATGTACATACTGCATCAAGCTGGGCTAACTTAACACCATTTCATCCCTTGTTCACGTATGTGAGACTCTGTGTTAAGTTCACTGCATAATTCATTCTGTCTGATAGTATAAGTCATTGTTTATTTAATTTACCTTCCCCAAAAAATCTTCTAAAATCTTTTAGTTAGAGTTCTGCATGAAAAGGTGAGAGCAACAGAGTAATACTTTTTGGAAGTTGACGCATATGGAAATCAATTTAATTTCTGTATTTGTTATACCTACTCATGAGTTAATGAGTGTATAGTGTACATATTGTTGCTTGTCATACATTTGGTATGAAATACTCTTTGGCTCATACATTATTAAATATATGACTTTATAAGTACTTCTATTATGAGCAGATTATACAAATGTCAATGCAATTACTTAAGTACAGGCTATTTTGTACCAGAATAAAAACATATTATCTTGGTTGATTGCTCGGTTGAGTGATCACATCACACACACTTCTCTGTGGCTGCACCAGCCTATCACTGAGCAGCAGCTTGATTTATTACTTCTAGAGATGTGAATCTATGACCTCATAGTAAACAGAGCAAATACAAGGCTTTCCTTAAAGTGTTAGTCCTTTGAGTAAGGCATGGTGACCAAGTGCTTGTATAGGGTATCCTCCTCAAACATCAAGTTAAAATAACATTAAGAAACACCCTGGACATGAACTTTTAAAACAAATATGGGCTCAAGTCGTATTTACATGTTACCTACCAAAGCATGAGGCAACTTGTGAAATGAGTTTGAAGATAAGGGGAAATGTTTATTTCTTGAGGTCTCTCTCTACTGGCTGCATTTCCAGACACCTGGCATTGAGATTTTCAGATTTGCATGCTGTGTGGCCTGTCATGTCCCAGAGAATGCAGCGACTGTGACCCACTTGCTGCAGGTGTGAGTAGCTCCTTTGAGTCTTGGAGGAGGTTCTTCATTCTGTCAACATACTGTCGCATCTTCTACTTCAAATAGAAACATTCTTGAAAACTTACAAGTTTCTTGTTACTACAATTCCTACATTTTTAGTTACTACTTTTTACCCATCACAGTATCAATCATTTCAAGTAATGATTTTGCCTTCTATGTCCCCAGAAATATCAAAACCATCAGCTAAAATCTGACCTTTTCACTCTACCTTTGTACTAGCACTCAATTTTTTACCAAGCCTCCATCTCATAGTTCCCCTCAACCTGATATACTTTAGCTCATTCCCAAAATCATAACTGTAAATCCGTCATATGCCCATAGGCTCATTCAGCCCTTAAACTATGAAACCTTAGATTGCCTGACCTAATTTTTCGATGATACGCTCTTTTATTTATTTATTTGAAAAGTTTTATATAGCGCTGGCTAGACCCGGAAGTATCAGAGCGCTTTACATGAGGACAAGCATTGTTTTATAGCATAGTTACAAGTTACAGCGTTGCAAGGTACACTGTTTCAGAGCATAGATACCGGTTGCTGAAGCGCAGCTGCATGAGTTAAAAACAAATACTTAAGGGAACAAGCATTTACAATGCAATGGTTTTGCCGTTGTTAAAGTTAGAGCTATTGGCATTGCTCTTGACATTATTTTTATTTATGTTTTTTTTTAACATAAATAAATGGCATTGTCATTTACAATGCCACTAGCTTTATCTCTCGCAAATGACACACACAAACACACACAGAGCCCCCCCACACACACACCCACACAGAGCCCCCCACACACACAGCCACACAGAGCCCCCCCACACACAGCCACACAAAGCCCCCCACACACACAGCCACACAAAGCTCCCCACACACACAGCCACACAGAGCCCTCCACACACCCACACAGAGCCTTCCACAGACACCCACACAGCACAAGCAGGCAACAGGGGCACACGGAGGCACAAGCAGGCAACAGGGGCACACGGAGGCACAAGCAGGCAACAGGGGCACACGGAAGCACAAGCAGGCAACAGGGGCACGAAAACTGAGGCACAAGCAGGCGACAGGGGCACGAAAACTGAGGCACAAGCAGGCAACAGGGGCACGAAAACTGAGGCACAAGCAGGCGACAGGGGCACAAAAACTGAGGCACAAGCAGGCGACAGGGGCACGAAAACGGAGGCACAAGCAGGCAACAGGGGCACACGGAGGCACAAGCAGGCAACAGGGGCACACAGAGGCACAAGCAGGCAACAGGGGCACACGGAGGCACAAGCAGGCAACAGGGTCACGAAAACAAGCACAAGCAGGCAAAAGGGTCACAAGCAGGAATAGTGCGGCTGGTGCAGTGGTACCAGGCCGAAAGGTGAGAGGGGCTGTCTGCACCCCAGTTTGGACAGTTTCCACTACCTAACAGGGATTGGTGGGAGGGGGGCTTACTTCTTGCTTGCTTTAGAGCTGTTACTTCGGGGACGCAGTGCACGCTCTTGCCTGCTGCCTGCTGCCACCAGGACACAACAACAGGCAGGGAGAGGACAGGCTGGGAGAGGGCAGGGAGGGGACAGGCTGGGAGAGGGCAGGTTGGGAGAGGGCAGGCTGGAAGTGGACAAGCTGGGAGAGGACAGGCTGGTAAAGGTCATGGAGGGGACAGGCTGGGAGAGGGCAGGATGGAAGTGGACAGGCTGGAAGAGGACAGGCTGGGAAAGGGCAGGGAGGGGACAGGCTGGGAGAGGGCAGGCTGCGAGTGGGCAGGCTGGGAGAGGACAGGCTGCGAGAGGGCAGGCTGCGAGAGGGCAGGCTGCGAGAGGGCAGGCTGGGAGAGGACAGGCTGGGAGAGGACAGGCTGGGAGAAGGCAGGCTGGGAGTGGGCAGGCTGTGAGAGGACAGGCTGCGAGAGGACAGGCTGCGAGAGGACAGGCTGCGAGAGGGCAGGCTGGGAGAGGGCAGGCTGCGAGAGGGCAGGCTGCGAGAGGACAGGCTGCGAGAGGACAGGCTGCGAGAGGACAGGCTGCGAGAGGACAGGCTGCGAGAGGGCAGGCTGGAAGAGGACAGGCTGGAAGAGGACAGGCTGGGAAAGGGCAGGGAGGGGACAGGCTGGGAGTGGGCAGGCCGGGAGAGGACAGGCTGCAAGAGGACAGGCTGCGAGAGGACCGGCTGCGAGAGGACAGGCTGCGAGAGGGCAGGCTGGGAGAGGACAGGCTAGGAGAGGACAGGCTAGGAGAGGACAGGCTGGGAGAGGGCAGGCTGGGAGTGGGTAGGCTGCGAGAGGACAGGCTGCGAGAGGACAGGCTGCGAGAGGACAGGCTGCGAGAGGACAGGCTGGGAGAGGACAGGCTGGGAGAGGACAGGCTGGGAGAGGACAGGCTGGGAGTGGACAGGCTGCGAGAGGACAGGCTGGGAGAGGACAGGCTGGGAGAGGACAGGCTGGGAGTGGACAGGCTGCGAGAGGACAGGCTGCGAGAGGACAGGCTGGGAGAGGACAGGCTGCGAGAGGACAGGCTGCGAGAAGACAGGCTGCGAGAAGACAGGCTGCGAGAAGACAGGCTGCGAGAAGACAGGCTGCGAGAAGACAGGCTGCGAGAGGACAGGCTGCGAGAAGACAGGCTGCGAGAGGACAGGCTGCGAGAGGACAGGCTGCGAGAGGACAGGCTGCGAGAGGACAGGCTGCGAGAGGACAAGCTGGGAGAGGGCAGGCTGGGAGAGGGCAGGCTGGGAGAGGGCAGGCTGGGAGAGGACAGGCTGCAAGAGGACAGGCTGGGAGAGGACAGGCTGGGAGAGGACAGGCTGGGAGAGGGCAGGCTGGGAGAGGGCAGGCTGGGAGAGGGCAGGCTGGGAGAGGACAGGCTGGGAGAGGGCAGGCTGGGAGAGGGCAGGCTGGGAGAGGGCAGGCTGGGAGAGGGCAGGCTGGGTGACAGCAGGCTGGGAGAGGACAGGCTGGGAAGCAGAGAGGGTCTTACCTGAGAAGTCTGCCAGCGCGGAGCTCTCCGGGGCGCAATGCAGCAGCAGGGCCCAGCAGAGCAGGGCGGGGGGCGGCAGGGGCTCGCAGAGGTGTCTCCTGGGGCAGCCGCCCAGGTCCACCATGGTGCGGCTCCGAGCCCCAAGCTCACATGGTGCCAGCGCTGCCCGCTTGGAAGGATTGGAAGGGGTCACAACGGATATACCTATTTCTGAAGTACGGATGTGTTTGACTACAATGCTAATGTTTTCAGGGGAGTGAGTGCCTTCTTGTTTTAGCTGTGATGCTTACAATACCAGCACCGTTCGCAGACACGAGTGCACATTTAACAGGCAAATACGGTAGCGTCGTTCATTTTTCACAGCGCACACAGATGAACATGGATAAACAGATCCAAATGAACTGAAAGCAAACAGACCTAAATGTCAAAAAAGGCGGCAAAAACATAAGCGCTATTTACAAATCACAAGCGAGTCCTGGCGCCTGAACCCCTTAATTCGACATTGACTTACTGTGTTAAAAAAATAACTTTTTAAAAGATTTGTGATACTAAAGGGGATTCCAGTTGAGCCATTAAAGGGGAATCTATAGGGTTGGTTCCGCCGCCGAAAAGAAGTGAATTAACTCCATCGGCTTCTGAAACAGTCGGAAGGAATTTCTAAAGACTAAAACCAGCTCGTGCCAAGGACACAAACACGCGAAAGGGCTCCCACCTGCCAGCGCCCCAAAGGTTGAACTCGGAGATCTGAATGACTTCAAGCCGATGAATAGCGCATCAGTGCCTCGTCAAGGCCCTTAAGCACTATATGAATACATTTACAATCACACACCACATAAAGGGCCAGCGTGCAGGTGCGACAAAGCTGCAGGAGCAGTGGGAACCTTAGCTCCTGTGGAAGAAGGGACGAGGCTTCATGGCACATTGGGATCAAATGAAATGCTGGCCAGGTGTACCCTGTGGGGTCAGCCCAAAGCAGGGAGAGGTCTTTTAGCCCACAAAGTGGTGGGCAGGCGCCCAAACAGACGAGTCGCGCTGGGACCTCGCTGAACAGTGATCAAACCCCCAGTTTTCCTTGAGATTTGAAGGCGGCCACATAAACCTGGCAGTCAGAGAGGGGGTACAGCCCATTGACAGAAAACACGAGGCAGACAGAGGGCAGAAGGACACAAAAACGAGAGGGAAGAAGGACTTTTCTCCTGATTTTTAATCATTTTTAAAAAACACCCCCAATTGATTGTCAATTTGTGCTGTGTGTGTTTTTAACCCCTACCTGCTGTTCCGCTGTGTGCGTGAGCGTTTTACCGGTCCCCCTGGGCCCCGGTCCACCGCGGCTTGCCAGTGCCGATTGTAGTGGAGGGCCAGGTCGGGCGCCATTTTGGTAGTCCCGGATCCCAGCTGGACTCGAGTTAGCGGTCCAGCTCGGGGAGGGGCTTGGCCTTTAAATAGCGATGTGCCCTCGAGCGCGCAGCGGTCGCGCGCAGCGGGCACGCCGACTGCGCGCCGAAGGAGCGCCAAAGGAGGGCCCGTCTGTGCCCGTCCGTGCCCCGGACGGGCCCAGGGCCAGTCACCCTGCCCGGCCTCCTTTTGTGCTAGCTAGCTCTGCGACGCTGCAATACTCTTGCGCGGATCTTCTGAGACTTGCTCCTCATAGCAAGGGCTCGCCGGGCACGCGCGCTAACCTAGCTAATGCTCTGGGAAGATGTACTACGTGTGCATTCCAGCCCCAACCCTCTCCCGCTCCACGTTCAGCCAGCAATGCCGCCACTACCTACATCAGGGCGGGACTGATCAATGCCAGATCGGCAGTGAAGCATGCGGCTGATATCTTTGAATTACTTTCAGATGGCCAACTGGAGCTGTTGTTCCTTACGGAGACTTGGCTGACTTGTACCTCCGCTCCTAGCGTTGAACTCGCGATCCCCAGGGGGTTCAAGATAGCTAGAGCGGACCGCCCCCTGGGTAGAGGGGGCGGACTAGCTGTGGTGTTCAAGGAGGGATGGAGCTTTGAAACTGAGCCTCTCACTGAGAACCTAGGGGGTGAGGTTCTCCATTTCTCCATCAAAACCTCTCCCCATTTCACCTTAGGTGGATCTTTGATCTACAGGCCCCCAGGCTCAGCCACCCAATTCCTCAACTCTTTAGAAGAACACTTGGTCCCCCGGGCACTAGGCTTTCCTAAGTTCCTTTTGGTCGGAGATCTAAATGTTCACATGGATACCCCCGATTCCTCCGAAGCTCGTAGGCTCGGGGAAATTCTGGAGCTTGCCCAGCTAGTACAATGGGTGTCTGGGCCTACGCATGTGGGTGGCCATTTACTTGACCTGGTTTGTACGAATTTCCCCATTCAGCCAGTGTCGGTGGAAAAAACATCCTGGTCTGATCATGACCTGGTCCGGTTTAGCTGGGAGTTGGCTGAGTCCAGCCCCCCGCCCCTCACATGTCATCGTCAAAAAATTAATTTACCTGCGTTTAGACTTGCCCTGTCTAACACTCGCCCACATCTCAAGGGATGTTTGGACGACGTAGTGGGGGAGTTCAATGATTGGATAGGGCAGGCGGCGACTGCTTCTACTAAACAAACAGTGCTGACCAGAGCCAGACGCGCGCCCTCCCAACCCTGGTTCTCCCCAGAATTAAGAGAGCTGAAGCAGGGCTGTAAGAAACTAGAACGCGTATGGAGGAGAGAGTATAGCCCCGAGGCTAAATCCGCCCTTCGACTTGCTCAAAAAAACTATTATGGAGCCATTAGGGTCGCTAAAGGTCTCTATTATGCCGGGCGCATTAACAAGGCCAACAACAACAGCAGAGAGATCTTTGCGATCGTCAAAAGCTTTGTGTCCCCTGTGGCGGAAGCCATGGCCCTCCCGTCCTCTGCACAATGGTGTGAGGAGCTGTCTACTTTTTTCATAACTAAAATAGCGAAGATCCAGCGAGGCCTTTTAGAGGCACTTCCCGCTGATCGCTCTGCAGCCGGTCCCTGTTCACCCTCTCCCGCACTCCCTGTGCACCAATTTACCACCTTCGCACAGGTTTTGGAAGAGGATGTTCTCCGTCTTCTCCAGTCCCTTAAATCGGGCTCCCCTGTCGACCCATGCCCTGCCCGAGTGCTCTCGGAGGTGGCGGAGACTGTTTGCAGTGAGATCACGCAATTGGTGAATCTTTCTTTGACCGCTGGCGTGGTCCCCCAGGTGTGGAAACACGCTAAACTCCTCCCACTCCTGAAAAAACCAGGACTAGATGTGTCGGTCCCGGGAAACTATCGACCCATCTCCCTCTTGCCTGCTCTCACAAAAATCTGTGAGAAGGCTGCTCTTCTACAAATGGAGAGCTTTGTGGAAACATCTAATGCCCTCCACCCGGCCCAATCGGGCTTTAGGGCTGCCTATAGCACCGAGACGGCCCTGGTGGAGATGTCTGAAGCCATCCGGGAGTGTCTTGATGGAGGTGGCAGAGCGGTCCTAATTTTATTGGACCTCTCTGCCGCTTTCGATACTGTCCCCTATGATCTCCTTCTTGGCCGGCTGTCAGACATTGGTATTGGGGGAGTGGTGTTTGATTGGCTTTCTTCTTTTTTATCAGATAGGACCCAGCAGGTTTGGATGCCTCCGCATGCTTCGGAGCAAAGACCTTTGCTTACAGGGGTCCCGCAGGGGTCCACACTTAGCCCCCTTCTGTTCAATGTATACATTACACCTTTGGTATACTTGGCTGAACAGTTCGGGGCAAAAATTGTAGGGTATGCTGATGACACCCAGTTGTTGTTTACCTGGCCAGATGACAACCTGGACACTTCTACTGTTCATCTATGCCTGTCCTCAGTATTTCGCTGGTTAACACAGGCCCAGCTGAAGTGCAATGAGGACAAGTCCGAGGTGCTCTTTTACGGCTCCTTTCCCCCCTCATTCAAGAGCACACTCTGGCCCCCTAACATTCCTGGCCCAACAGAGATGGGGAGACCTGCTAAAAATCTGGGTATTTGGTTTACGGAGGATCTCAGATTTGAGTACCATATCAAAAAACTCACTGGCACTTGTTTTGCTACTCTGAAAATGCTCCGCAAATTTTTCCCCTTGCTCCCCAGGGAGGCCAGAGAGTCGGTTGCCAGAGCTCTCATACTGGCCCGCCTTGATTATGCCAATGCACTGTTTAGTGGCATTCCGGCATACCTGGTCAACCGCCTCCAAATTGTTCAGAATGCGGCTGTACGCCTATTATTTAACATCCCTAGGTGGAAGAGCGTGCGCACGGAGCTGCGCTCGCTTCACTGGCTTCCAGTAATACAACGCATTCGGTTTAAAGCCTTGGTGCTGGTGTTTCGCGCAATTCATGACCAAGGCCCTTTCTATCTGCAGAGAAGATTCACTAAGTACATCCCGGCACGCACCCTGCGATCTGCCTCATTGCTCAAACTGTCTCTTCCTCGCTTCAAACGCGCCAGACTGGGTGGTATGTCACTGTCGGTGGTGGTGGCTCGGGCCTGGAATGCCCTCCCTTTCCATCTTCGCTCCATGCCGACAGTAACTGCTTTTAAAAAACATCTGAAAACCCACCTATTTGCGAGTGCAGGTTAGGAGAATTCTCTTGCTGTCTTGTTCTTTGCCGCTTTGATCCCTCTCCGCGCCAGGATACTCACAAGTAACAGAGCGCGCTACAAAACGGTTTATAACATAACATAACATAACATAACACAAGCTACGGCAGCAGGGATGGGGCCATGTCTGGGCACAGACTAGAGGTCTCTCCGGGGAGGTGCTGCGCCAGGCCCTTGGCACAGGGAGGGGGCCATGTCTGGGCACAGACTAGAGGTCTCTCCGGGGAGATGCTGCGCCAGGCCCTTGGCACAGGGAGGCGGCCATGTCTGGGCACAGACTAGTGGTCTCTCCGGGGAGGTGCTGCACCAGGCCCTTGGCACAGGGAGGGGGCCATGTCTGGGCACAGACTAGTGGTCTCACCAGGGATGCGCTGCGCCAGGCCCTTGGCACAGGGAGGGGGCCATGTCTGGGCACAGACTAGAGGTCTCGTCCGTGAGGTGCTGCGCCAGGCTCTTGGCACAGAGAGGGGGCCATGTCTGAGCACAGACTAGAGGTCTCTCCAGGGAGGTGCATGCGCCAGGCCCTTGGCAGAGTTTGTCCACTTCTATAATATTCGTGTTTCTTTGTAGACTGAGTTGACTTCACACTACCACAGACATGAAAAGTAGGTACACTGTGTACCAGTTTAGATGAAAGCGCCCAGAAGTGCCAGGAAGGGCCCCTGGGCTCGTGCAGGGCCCCTCCCTGCGTGCTGGGCTCATTTGTATGGCTGCTTTTGAGCCCACGTTGCTGCGTTTGAAGGAACCGAAGGATTTGCGCCGCTCGTTTTCCGTGTTTTTTAATCTTTGCCGGTATCATCTGAATGTATCCTCAAGGTGAAGCCAACGACCAGACGCGTCGAAATTAATTGAATCGAGTGCGGAATTGTAAAAAGATTAAGAGAAACATCAAAGAGGAGGATTTTACAGCTCTCGAGCCTGGCGTTGCCGAGGCCTCCGACTGGCAACAAAGGCGGCGTCAGGCGCTACAGGCCCTACTTCAAAGGCGGCGCAGCGCCTAGAGGGGGGCGGCGCCGCACGAGGGGCTGTGGCAAGGAAACACGGCAGGGACAGGGAGGGGTGAGGAATACTTCACCAAGAGAGTCTGTGAGAGAGAAACACGGGGGTGGGAGGGGAGGGGGGGCAGAGCGACACGGGGAGCTGTGGGAAAGAAACACGGAGGCCGATGGGGAATCGCTTCACGAGGGGCTGTGGCAAGGAAACACGGGGGGCCGAGGGGGGCAGAGCTTCACGAGGGGCTTGAAGGGAGAAACACGGGGGGCAGCGCTTCACGAGGGGCTGTGGGAAGGAAACACGGGGGGCCGAGGGGGGGCAGCGCTTCACGAGAGCCTGTGAGGCGAAGGCAGGAGTGAGTAATTAAAGCGCCATTGCACAGGAGCAGGAAGGCGGGTGCCCTCAATCCCGGACCAGATTCGGGGGCGTTGACGAGAAGAGGCTTTCGGCTGACGTAGCCAAAAGCCAAAAATTCTCGGGAACGCCCCCGAATCTGGTCCCAGATTGACGGACAGAGCCCTCTCCCAATGGCTAGCCTCCATTTATGGAGCTAGCCAATGGGAGGAGGGGGTGTAGACCCGACCCCACACACAACTCATAAGGTTTTTGGCGCATGCGCACTACGTGCGCATCGCCAGTCAAAACCTAAAAAGCAGGCAAGGGGAGAGATTCTGGGGAGAGAGGATAGGAGCAGGAGAGGGAGATCAAGAATGAAAGAGGGAAAGAGGTGGTGGAGGGAGAAGGCAACTTAACCGGGAGAGACAGAAAAACAGTGTCCAACGTCAGGTGTGCAATGATCCCAGTGGAAAAGGTGTTGTTGTCTCACAACTCTGCTGGTGTGTGAACTCCCTTGACGCTGTGGACTCTCTCAGAGGGGTCTCTGAGACTCCAGGGATAAAATGCTGGATCCCTCCCCAACAAGGGGAGAGGGAGTGCTTTGGTAACGGGCACATGGCTAACAATAGTTACAAGATACACAGTTTCAGAGCACAGAGACCAGTAGCTGGGGCGCAGTTGCATGCATTAAAAACGAGGCAAGTAGCTTGCCTGCTTTGCAGGCAAGTAGCAGCACGTAGCAGGCACGTAGCTTGCCTGCTTCAAAGTGACAGTTGTACTTCCAGTACTTAGAAAAAACAATGTTGATTTCCAGTCCCTTATCACAACTTCCCTTCTTCTCAAAGAAATTATAACTGATCTTTATTTATTTTCAGCTGTACCATTCATGCACCAGCCCTCTAGACCCTTTGCAATCAGGTTTTTTATCATGCCACTCTAGTGAAACAGCATTGACATGTTTCCAACTTCATCAATATAGCTCGCCAAAACAATTTCTCTCCTGATTCCTAATACTTTTTTACTTTTCTGCTGCTTTCAACACTGCAGACCACTCCCTCTGTTCTCCTCCATTCAGTCTCTTCATGTCACAGGCCAAGCAGACATCTGGACACCTCCTCTCCCTCCAACCACTCCTTCTCAATTGCTTATATTTTCAAGACCTCCTTAAGGGAGTGTGTTCCTCAAGGGCAAGTTCTTTGTTCTCTCCGTCTCTTTTTTCCCCTCTATACACTACCTCCTTCAGATACCTCATCTGCACTTTTGGTTTCTCTTGCCATATTCAAGCTAACAATACACTGGTGTTCTGGTAATAGTTTACACAGTACACAATTTAACCTCTAGTTGAATCACTGACAAACCACTTTTTGCTCCTGAATCCGGTAAGATCATCCTTTTAATTCTGAAAAAACATGGGTTAACCTCTGGTTCCTATGGCACAATGCAATAGGCTTTTCACCAGTGAAATGTGTTTTAAGCATTGAAGCAACACCATGTAATATTAAAGGCAGGAAAAAATAGATAAAGGAAATGATGATGAGGATAGACATCTAAGCGTTTCTCATGGTGTATATTGTTTCATTTGGGAGCCTTTAGAGGTAGGCAATAGTAGGAGTGACATCATCCTTTATTAATGATAGCTAGCGTTAAGGCAGCAACATAAAGTAAAGCTCTTAGTGGGGCAAGTATGTTTACAGGAGGCCAGTGAGCAGGGTAGAGCAGTAGTCAAGTCAGGCGGTTAAAGTGATCTCAATTGCCAGTTTCACATTTTGTTCTAACAAAGAAGAAATTTAGCAGATCTCATAATAGCTTGTATGTCTCTGAGGTTTAAGTTTGCATCATGAAAGACATCAAGGGCCTGATATACTAATATTAGTAATAGCGACTACCAAATAGCGAGTCTGTTCGAATTACTGTTTGCTAATTGCTATTGCTAATATACTTAAGTGATATCTGGCCCTTTTTTTCCCCAATTACTGATTCGTAGTGGGTCACAAATAGAACTAGTTCATGAATATTAATGAGGTAGGTCGCAATTTATGACCCACTAGTATTAGCTGCCATCACAGGGAGGGGGGCCTATGCCGGTCAGCAGACCACTGTTAGAAAATCATCCTTTTCACCTGTTTACCCCAATATATTGCTGAATAATACCGGGGGTAACTGACTCTGACTATACCCTGGGCTCTGCTAACCAGGGCCAATAATATGTTTTAAAAGGTACATCTAATAGGGTTCACTTACAATTGACAATGACAAAACCCTTTAAGTCCCCAGTAAATAATAGGGCCAGAGAGGTTTAGAGACAGAGATACCTTTAGAAAGCGATGTGGGAAAAAAATCTCCAGAAATGTTTCTATGTTTGAAGGTAAAAGTTTGACCAGGGCCTCCCGCTTAGTGTATCCGACAAGGGCTTCATCGTGGTTGGTCTCGAACTTTGACTTTGTCCCGGTCAGGTGTAACCAGATGTCCCAGAGTAGCTCTATATGTTTTTACACACTATAAAGTGGTTGATGTTTAAAAATTCATATCGCATATACCCTACATTGGAATTTTGTCGTTTTGAAGTCTATTTGTTCATAAAAATATTTCCTAATTTTAGAAATTGGGGTAGGATTTTTATTGTGTAATTTGTCTTACTTAGTTGATGTATTAGTGTTTTTAAAGGGTTTACACTCCTGTCTCCTAAGTTAGGCCTGACTGATCATTGTCAGCTACTAAGGGATGAGCAAGGGGCTAATTTACTGAGACCTTTACTGCAACCTATACCGTGTTGGTGGCCATATTACTGGTGGTAGGTGCATACTTACCCCTCCCAAAAACCCACTTTCCAAAAGCCACCATGTCTAGGACAGCTTTTCAATAAGGTAATCATTTCTTTAAAAATTCCGTAATTTAAAATGGGATGCGTTTTTTTTTTATAAATGAAGCATTTATTTTGTATTTTTCAAGTGCAGGCAGTGGTCTATGGGACTGCTGGCTGCTCTTAAAAAATATTTTTCAAACATTCTCAAAGGGAAGGCGTCCGAAGGGGACCTCTTCCTATTTCTGAATAGGTTATAAAACATTAGTACACACCATTTAGATAGCCATGAACACACCCTTTCCAAATAGCAATTCTGTTTTAGGTCGCAAACAAGTTACCGAATCGCAATTTGGTATTTGTGCATTTGATACGATAAATAATTACATGAAAAAATGAGAAAGAGAAAACTTCAATTCAAAAATAGATAAATTAATTCATAGTTACACATGCAATGAATTTTCAACAAATGCAGTGTTACTTGAAATATGAGTGTAAATTTAAGTGGGAACTATGGACCTGATGATGATGGTGGTCGGACGAGCGTCTGACCGCCATCGTTTCGGGCCGGTGTCTGATCGCCTATATTTTGGCAGTTCCAACTGCCCTATTACAATGCGACCGCCCACGAGGCGGTTGGAAACATTCCCTTTTCTATTGCGGCTTGTGCTGCACAACGGAAAAGTGCAGTAGCACAAGCCACAATAGAAAAGGGCATTTTTGTAAACATCCATGAACCATGTGCTAGGCCCCATGTGGAGTCTGGCACATGGATGTTTGGGGGGCACCACATGTGCCCCCCTCAGCCCATACCGGAAGCCAAAGGGGAACAGGGGTCCTGCTAGGAACCCCCAAAGTCCCATTCTGGCAGCCTTTTCATGACAGTCAGACCACCATGAAAAGGCAATCAGAATGGGCCATCATAATCCCTACGGCGGTGCCTCTGCAGGCACCACCCTTACTGTAGGGAATACAATCCGACGCGACTCAACCAACCACGTTAAGATGTGGTGGTCGGACCACCCTACTGGATGCCGGTCGGACCTCCACTGACAGGCTGTTGGTGGTCGTAGGACCGGCATCCTAATCAGGCCCTACATTTCTTCATGATTAAGCTAAACATTAATATGCACATGTTTATAAGACTCTAGTCTTTACAGTGAATACACTTCAGAAGTACATTTGAATGCTTCACTCAACACTATTAAAGTTAAGGCGCACAGAGTATATAGTGCTATGTGCACGTAAATATTGCACTACAGTCACGTATAGGGGTGGAGCCTAAATTGCACTTCTCCATTAGCTTGGCTTGAGGAAATAGGAGGGTACCCTTCCAGTACAAATTACTGTTCTTAGACTTACTTTTAAATTTTTCCACTTTGTGTGTTTGCTGTACAGTACAACACACATGCAAAGTTAGAAAGGTTTGGAGAAAAGTAATCTTTTCAGAACAAAACTTCTTCTGCGCCAAAACGTTTATAGAAAAATTAACATTTAGTGAGCCCAAGAGGTCAGACAGTATAAAAAAAATGTATATCCTAAATTCTCTAATTGGACAGGGGAGGACTTGCACGGCTAACACTTAGGAGCCATAGTGGATGAGGGAGAACATTACTAGGGAACGCAGCTAGAACTACCTGGGGAAAAAGTAGCAAGAGATGTTGACAAGTAATCCAACTGGACTCAAGACTAACGATTATGAAGCTGATGCGCCGTTTCTAGGGTGCAAACTAACAAAAACCATCGAGGCTAATAATGTAAGAACAGTATCTGGGTGCAAATCAATATGCAAAGTTATCAAGACCAACAGGTCTGAATACAAGTAAAGAAGATGCATTATTCAGCGGGGAAATTTAACAAGAGGAATAAACCTTGGTGCAATATAGCATGAGGTGTTCATCAATGAGTACGTTTAAAAAAGACAAGTTAGTATACAATATAGCTTGAAGCATAAAAAGCAGGTTGCACTGTATCAGACCGAGAACAAGGAAAAGCATATCGTAGGTTCATAAAACTTAAACCAATTAATCTAACAAACAATGTGAAGGACACAGAGGAAGTTAGTTGTGTGTAAACATAAAGTGCAATGACCCAGGCGCTTATCTTTCAATAGTTTACTTAAACATGTGTGATGTTTCCATTTTTTCATTCCTATAGAGCACTCTGCATAATGAATTGATTCTAGGTGCTAGTTGGAGGACAGGAGAAACAATAGGTGCATAATAAAATAGAGATAGCTGTGATAGTTGTTGAAAAAGGCATGTTCCTTTAGTAGTCTTGATGTCCACAAATAGGTTCGGTACCTCAGAGAAAAAAACAATCAAAACAATTGTGCAGTTATCTTAGACTCCCCATATCACTAGTTTTGGAAAAAGTGCATTTTTGTTTGCTTCTGAAAAGGGGCGTTGCAAATGCCCGAGTGGAGGTTGTTCCAGAGTCGAGGTGCCAATACTGACAATCCCCTTTTCCCTCTGTTCTGGTTTCTGGATTTTGGTTTGAGTGGGTTATCTTTTTTAGTGGAGAAGGTAGGATGGCTGGTGTTATTGTTTAGCTTTTCTTGCAGGCATGAAAGGGTGAATGCTCTAATGCATATCTAGGTGATACAGAGTATTTTGAGTTTGACTGGCAGTCAGTAGGGATTGTATCAAAAGGAGTTCCGGGCGAGGTTTGGATTCATCTTGTAATTTGCCTCTACTCGTTTGTGGAGTCTAGTTAAGGGGAACCACGTGTTCGAAGGAGGGAGTTTACCATTAAACATATAAAGCTGAAGTCTAACTGAGACATAATGGGTTATTCGTCAGTTCTTTAAACCGAACACTAACGGATTGCAAGTAACCATTTGGACTGCTTTACTTGCACACAGGTGTGGTTGCTACCTACCGAGAGAGGTGAGGTGGGCAAATGGGTGGTGGGGGCATACACGCGGCTCACAAGTGCATTAAATTGCATACATGCATTACATTAACGTTTTAAAGTTACAAATGTCACTTTAAAACAGTAATGTAATGCATGTCGACGATTTAATGCACAGTACAAATAAAATACACATTTGAAAAAGAAAATTAACTTATCTTGCTGCACATCCTTGCTCCGGCGCGTCCTCGCTCTGGTGTCCTTTTCTCCTACAAGCGAGTCCCAGCCAACTCCCCAATCAAATCCTGGTGTTGCTCTGAAGCTGTAGACTGATTTGCATATAGCCAGGTTCTTAGCTGGGATGGGGCAGTGAGATAAATAACGGTGATGGATCAAGCCCTGATCTTTGGACTGGGTGAGAGTGGTCTGTTTAACTCAGACACTCTGTTCATCACCACCCCCTTTTTGTAAATCGTTTTTGGCCACTATAGGTGTGGCAGGGTATACTCAGACATGAGTCCCTTTCTCACTGCTCCATCAGGATTCAAGCAAGCCGGGCCGAAGAAGGCTGAAATGCCAGAAACCGGTCCCCGGTAGCTTGTCTCCTTTCTGGTGAAGAATTGGCTTGGTAGTTTAGTCTGCCCTGTTCCCATGATGCACTGGGCCAGGGACAGACTGATTTGCATATAGCCAGGTTCTGAGCTGGGATGGAGCAGTGAGATAAATAACGGTGATGGATCAAGCCCTGATCTTTGGACTGGGTGAGAGTGGTCTGTTTAACTCAGACACTCTGTTCATCACCACCCCCTTTTTGTAAATCGTTTTTGGCCACTATAGGTGTGGCAGGGTATACTCAGACATGAGTCCCTTTCTCACTGCTCCATCAGGATTCAAGCAAGCCGGGCCGAAGAAGGCTGAAATGCCAGAAACCGGTCCCCGGTAGCTTGTCTCCTTTCTGGTGAAGAATTGGCTTGGTAGTTTAGTCTGCCCTGTTCCCATGATGCACTGGGCCAGGGACAGACTGATTTGCATATAGCCAGGTTCTGAGCTGGGATGGGGCAGTGAGATAAATAACGGTGATGGATCAAGCCCTGATCTTTGGACTGGGTGAGAGTGGTCTGTTTAACTCAGACACTCTGTTCATCACCACCCCCTTTTTGTAAATCGTTTTTGGCCACTATAGGTGTGGCAGGGTATACTCAGACATGAGTCCCTTTCTCACTGCTCCATCAGGATTCAAGCAAGCCGGGCCGAAGAAGGCTGAAATGCCAGAAACCGGTCCCCGGTAGCTTGTCTCCTTTCTGGTGAAGAATTGGCTTGGTAGTTTAGTCTGCCCTGTTCCCATGATGCACTGGGCCAGGGACAGACTGATTTGCATATAGCCAGGTTCTGAGCTGGGATGGGGCAGTGAGATAAATAACGGTGATGGATCAAGCCCTGATCTTTGGACTGGGTGAGAGTGGTCTGTTTAACTCAGACACTCTGTTCATCACCACCCCCTTTTTGTAAATCGTTTTTGGCCACTATAGGTGTGGCAGGGTATACTCAGACATGAGTCCCTTTCTCACTGCTCCATCAGGATTCAAGCAAGCCGGGCCGAAGAAGGCTGAAATGCCAGAAACCGGTCCCCGGTAGCTTGTCTCCTTTCTGGTGAAGAATTGGCTTGGTAGTTTAGTCTGCCCTGTTCCCATGATGCACTGGGCCAGGGACAGACTGATTTGCATATAGCCAGGTTCTGAGCTGGGATGGGGCAGTGAGATAAATAACGGTGATGGATCAAGCCCTGATCTTTGGACTGGGTGAGAGTGGTCTGTTTAACTCAGACACTCTGTTCATCACCACCCCCTTTTTGTAAATCGTTTTTGGCCACTATAGGTGTGGCAGGGTATACTCAGACATGAGTCCCTTTCTCACTGCTCCATCAGGATTCAAGCAAGCCGGGCCGAAGAAGGCTGAAATGCCAGAAACCGGTCCCCGGTAGCTTGTCTCCTTTCTGGTGAAGAATTGGCTTGGTAGTTTAGTCTGCCCTGTTCCCATGATGCACTGGGCCAGGGACAGACTGATTTGCATATAGCCAGGTTCTGAGCTGGGATGGGGCAGTGAGATAAATAACGGTGATGGATCAAGCCCTGATCTTTGGACTGGGTGAGAGTGGTCTGTTTAACTCAGACACTCTGTTCATCACCACCCCCTTTTTGTAAATCCTGAAGCTGTAGACCAGCATGAGAGTAGTGCCAGGATTGGATAGAGCGAGCTCTCTCAGCAGTCCTAGGAGCACTGGATGCCTTTGCTTGCTCTCAAGCTTGCTGTTTAAGACAGCTGGATTGAGAGGTTTAAAATGCGTATATCTGGCTGGCCAACGCAAGACGAACAGGCAAACAGACATGCGCATTTTACACTGACTCCGCCAGCCCACCTCTCCTCCCTGCTGCTGAGTGGCAGCTGCATCTCGCCTCGTCCAACTTGGGTTGCAGGTTATTGAAAAATAAAATGGTAATAAATCAACTTTATTATCATTTTATTTTCCAATTCTGGGACATGAGGGTCATTTTTTTTAACCAGAGCGGCGCCGCTCCTCAGCTCAAACGGAGGAGCCGCGCCTGCTTGTACATACGTTACTCGAAGTCTGGGGATGTAGAGAAAATCCAGATTTTTTACTTCCTGCAACTTTATTTTATTCCTTCATTCAAATGAGACAATTTAGATGAACTACTGTTATAAATCTATGTTACGCCAATGGCAATTCATAAGAAATTGAATCTATAAGGGAAATAGCCCTTAAAGATGTACAGTTACTTTATTTATGATATGTAATATTCATCAGATCTAAATGAAGACTATGAATTGCTTACACCCAACAGAATGCACATGGAAAGTTATTCATTAGGCGAGAATGGAAAAATACCTGGCAATCGTCAAAACCCAGGAGAAAACTTTAGAGTGCAAAGTGGAGAAACGGTAAATTCTACTGACATGCAAACATGGAAATTGATGTTGGGTAGTGCAGGACATATTGAGGCTGCTTACACTCACAACGTGTGAGGGAGTGAGGCACCACCTTATATTTATTGCACAGCTTCATATCCGTAAAATGAGTTCCAGTGGTAAAATGTTTATGACAACTCACACTACCCTGTGAAGCTGGTATACCCTTGGTACGTTAGAAAGCAATCTGAAAGCATTTGTCGATGACTGTCTGCCCAGGATAGGCACACACTTTTCACAAGGAAGATTATTTCATTGTTGCACAATCCCCCATTGATTTAGACTTTCTCGGACTTGAGTCACGGGGCAAGGTCACTAAACCTTCACTTGGTGTGTGAAACCACCTGTTTCCAATGTGTCTATTTGTACCTTGAGGGGCAGGTGTTGTAGATGTCTTACTGTAAAAACAGCCACTCATGATTGGACACCTGGGTCTGTATCATAGGGCTACAGGTTCAGAGCAGGGCACTGTATGGTGCTTAATTTGTAGGGGGCAAATGTTCCTATCAGGAACCAGCTGCCAAATGCCAGAGTTGGCAAATACCAAGTAGCATTTTCTTGATTCCACTCATACCTCTAATAGTCATCAATTCTTTCTGCTTTTGTTACTGATTTTCTATATTTCTGTTCCTCCTTTTTACTCCCCTTCAGTATTTTCTCTCTGTTGCCAGGGTCATAGTCTGATAATGAAGTATACATTCTAGAACTCTGGAAGTAGTGCAGGTGTCCACATCTGCAAGTAACATACAGAAATATCAGACGTTTTTGCGGGGCCAGGTTCAAAAATGTCATTTGGGGCTCCATATAGCACAAGCACTTTTTCTAAGTTCAGAAAAGTAATCTTTAGAGAGAGAGAAAACATGGCAGCTCCAGAATCTGGCACTATCTAGTGGAATAGCTGTTTAGCTGCCTCATCCTTAACAAACCGAACAGCCTTGCTTCCAAATAGTTTTTCAGCACAAACATGGGATCCTAAAAAGAAGGGATATTTGGGACGTAATAACTACTCTCTAACCCTTCTGATGGCTCAGTCAACAACACACATTTAGTACTAGTTGTGAACCTGTTGTAAATGAAATCCTGGTGTCTACATGTTTATCCACTAACTCTATTAATGCCCTAATAAGCAGTAGCGTGCACACAGCACAGCCCGGAAAGATGAAGCCTTGTTTAGTGGTCCAATGTTGTGGGTTGTGCTGTGTAGTCTCAGTGGTGTAATCAAACTTGAGGAGGGCCCCCTGCAAAGTACATAGAGGGGGTCCCCCACACTCCGTACCCAGTCAGGAGCTCTCAGGCCAGGGACCCGCTGCCCGTGCACAGTGCCAGAGGGGGCAGTGGCATAACGAAATTGTAAGGGCCCCCCCTGCAATGTACATGGAGGGCCCCCGCTCAGGACTTAATATGGAGCGCTCAGGCCTAAGGGCCATATGTATCATCATGACCATTTGCGATTTCTAAATAGCGATTTTTAAGGAATCGCTATTTAGAAATCGCAAAATGGTATGTATGTAGGAAATCGCTTCTTTTTTGCGATACCTTAACATTTCTAAATTGTGATTAGCAAATTGCTAATTGCAAATTTCCCATTCATTTCTATGGGCCAAGAGGCCCATAGGAATGAAGGGGAAATTTGCGATTAGCAATTTGCTATTCGCAATTTAGGAATATTTTCAAGGGTGCAGGGGTGTCACAAGAACACCCTGCTGCACCCCTGAAAATGATATGTGTGGGCATATGGCGCACATACATGCCCTAAGGGCATGTATGAGCGTCATATGGCACCTTTGGATTTTAAATAATTTGCTTTCTTTAAAGAATTAGCAACTTACCACCAACTAGAAGTTTTTCTAATTAATTTTCCTTTGATACATTGCATTTAAGGAATCTCACAATTTGCGATTCCTTAAGTGCAATCGCAAAATAAGGAATAGCAAATTTTGTGATTCCTTATTTTGCTGCTACAATGTTTCATTCATACCATTTAGCAAATTATCATTCGCAAAGGCCGAAATTCTGCGAATTTCGGCCTTTGCGAATGTTAATTTGCTTGATACATATGGCCCTAAGTACTTTGCTGAGGGGGCCCTCTGCAGCTCAGGGCCCCACCGCACTGGATCTAATAGGAGAGTTACACAAAGTTCAGCATTAGGGGGGCACAGCTCCATTCTGCACCTGCGCCCAGGTTATCTATATAATATCCGCTATTCAATGCATGTGTGTGTGATACAAATGAATATTTTATATCCTATTGTTTGGTGTTTTATAAGGCGCAATATTAGTTGGCAAACGTTGAATGAATGGAGTCATTATTTAGAATGAAAACATGTAATTTTCTGATACAGGAACATGAGAAACCTCAAAACATAGGGTATAAGTGCAATAAATAGAGCCACAATAAAGTGTTCAGAGAACACGAAGAGCATTTCTGCCTAAAAAGTAATGCAATGTTATATGGGTCTGTCTGCTTGGCAATTCGCTTTAAAAGTAACATCACAGATCTAAAGTTATTAAACATGTCAATGAAAAGCGTCCATGGTGTAAGTACGCAGAATTACTAGACACAAGTGTGCTTCCTGCAACTGTGGGAACCGCTACGCCACAGCTCCCTGTTCTGACACTGAGTTACATTAGAAACATGTTCAATACGTGATATTGATGGCGAGAAGACAGATGCAGTGAAGAAACCTGTAGTTTTTATTTCCCAATAATTTACAGAGACCATGATTACGAGTATAAAAATGAAGGATAATCCAATCAGTTCTACTCAATATCTGAAATATTGACGTGTTGATACGGTTATTTTAGAACGTGTTGATTGCAATCGCAAATCCATGGTTATTTTTGCAACATAAGTGAATGTAAGCCGTTAAAAACCTGTCAGAGATAATTACTGATTAAAAATCCCAGGCCGAGCTTTCCCTTGCATTGACAAATCATCGGTTTCCAGATTGACGGTAAGTGACACCGGCACCCACAGCATTCCATGTTATTGATACTTTACAAGAAACCTGAAAACAAGCCTTTTCAAATTCAGTTATGCCATGATCCAGTCATTTTAAATGTGGTGTAGGGAGTTTTGTAGTGAGAGAAATTGCTTTGATGTGCAGCATTGCTGAACTCGTCAGGGTCAACTAATATATAGCAACGCACCTCTGCCATTTTTAGGTCTGGCTTATAGACGGCTTGAGCGGTGTCGACATTCTCAAGTTTTCTCTATCCTTCGCTCTGTTCAAGTGCCATTCAAATATTGCTTACGACCGTTAGAGCAGTCAGCATGTGGCAATAAGCCATGCCACTGCAGCCATTGGCTCTCTTCATTGTGAGTGACAACATGTTGCATGTGCACATGTGCCAAAAAGTAGTCCACTCCAGCGCCAAAACTGATGGGAAAATCTCTTCATCATTTTTAACTTTTTTTTGCACATATGCATACCACCTTTTCACAGTGACATTTTGACTTTTTGTCATTTTTAAACAATTTACACCTATTACTCATTTTTGGCATACAAAAGGCAGGTTTGCCAATGTCAGATCTATTAACCTATCCATTGGTTGTTATGGTTTGTCAACACAGCAGGCTGCAGAGAATTGGATTGGTGGAAGTGAAATTACGTCATGAGGAAATTGCCAAATGTAGCATGGGCATATGGATTAATGTTGCCTCTACTTAGTATTTTTATGTGTGTTGGATATTTTATGTTTATACATTTACTGACATGTCACAGAATAATATAAAAGTAAATCCCTGCATTATGTGTAAAGAACACAGGTATTTATTTTTAGATATTGGTAGTTTATTTATTCTAAAAGCCAATCATATTATTGTTAGAGAGTGGATTATTAGTAGTGATAAGTAGTAGATTACCACTAGTAATAAGGCCCCAAAAACAATAGGAGGGTCAGTCAAGGTCTTAATAAATTACTCTCTTGCTCAACCCTTGGTAGCTGGCAATGAGCAGGCACGTATAACTTAGTAGACAGGTGTATAAAGCATTTAAAAACACCAATACATTAAACAAGTAAGACACAATACAAAATAAATATCTAACTCCAATTTATAAAAATAGATAAAAAATGTATGAACAAATAGACAACAAAATGACATAAAGTCCAATTTATGGAACCGGAGATATGAATTTGTAAAGAATAATCACTTTCTAATGCTTAAAAACCTATAGGTGTGTTATCAAGGACAAGGGAACCCAAAGGTATATAAGGGACCATGGGTATAAATGTTTGCAAAGGAACAGGTAGTCCCTTAATATGAATTTAAACTGAACAGTGACCATAGAAGATTAATAAGTTCTATGTCAAAAGAATGAAATTGAAAAATACAGGCATTTATTCAATCACATAACACATAGAGACGTAATAAAAGTGGGAAAAAAAAAAGAAACAGAAAAGTTATTATTTCACAATTCAGAAATTGTGGCAGTGACTAGCAATAATTAGCAAATTCTGTCATAATTGTTTGAAGTACCAATACTATCAACTTACAGACCAACAATATTTGCAATAGCCATGGTACTATATGTCAAAGATGTTTAGATCACATTTTTTAGTATGGGGATCATCATCAGGACTTAATTGTATATGCCTGAGACTACAAAAATGACTAATTACTGTTGTTCTTTCTAAGCCTACCTACTGGGGTTGCTATGTTTTACTAACACAACCCTTCCAACCCCATGAATAATCTAATTACTGAGGCTCCTGTATGGCTCGGAGTGCAGGATGTGGGGGTCAGCCTCTGCTGGTCCCAAACTGTCATTCTCCCTTTGAAGACTAGTAAACACTTCTCCTTCTTTTCCCCTTTTCTTTCCTACAGGCATTTTTTTTAGTCTCAGGCATATACAATTAAAGTCCTGATGATGATCCTCTTCACTCAAAAAGTGGTATCAAACTGTCGTCGACATACTGTAGCTAGCCTATGAAGCCCATTACTGCAATGATGAAAAACCGATTTGGCAGTTTTCAACTCACTAAGGCTTTGAACCAAGTCCTGTGCCCACGTATAAGAGTTCTTAATGATAGTTCATCTAATCATGTGAAAATCAAAGTCATTAAAGTTCCAAAAGATCTGTTCTTGTCTTTTATTCCATGTAACAACAAAAGCAACCAGCCAACATGTGTTTCATCACAATGGAAAATATCCAGCAACTTCTTCAGGGCTGTACTTTGTGTGTGGAGATTTTTACAGATCACTCCACCGGTGCTAATTCCGACCCGGCTGGGCAAATGAAATAAAGGCTTAGTAGCTCCACAATTGAGATCAAATGGCGTATAGCAAGGAAGCACCTATATAAGGGTGATCCTGTAGTGTGTGTAGATTGTTATGAATCACTCTGCCGGTTATAATTCCGAACCCGGCTGGTCAAATAAATGAAAGCTCAGTGTCTCCGTGTTTACATGAAGTGGATAGCATCAAGGAAGCACCTCAATACAGGTGATCCTGCGTGGACTGTGCCGACTGTCGGGGAAGAGTACCTCTATGTAGTCCCCTTGATTTGCAGCCAGTGCGCTGAGGTCTGCGATGGGTGCGATCTCTGTTCCAGATGTGGACCAACCCCCTGACTAATCTAATTACTGAGGCTCCTCTATGGCTGGGAGTGCAGGATGTGGGGGTGAGCCTGTGCTGGTCCAAAACTGTCATCCTCCCTTTGAAGACCAGTAAACCCTTCTTCGTTTCCCCTTTTCTTTCCTAAAGGCATTTTTTTAGTCTTAGGCAAATACAATTAAAGTCCTGATGATGATCCTCATACTAAAAAGATCAAACTGTTGTCGATATACGGTAGTTACCCGATGAAGCCCTTTACTGCAATGATCAAAAACGGATTTGGCAGTTTTCAACTCACCAGGGCTTATAAAATATCTTTTATAATGTCCCTGTGTGATATCGGTCTAGGGAACATCGTACACTTTCCCTACATCGTCTCCCAATCATTTCATATGAACGAGCCTATAAGGACATGACTCCAAATAAGGACAGACTGCCTTGTATGGACATAACATCTTATATGGACTGTACCCTTTTATGGACTAAACCCTTCATCTAGTTCCATGCAGAGGGTGGGTTTTTCCCAATCGATATTCCTAAGGCGTCATCCTTAGCACACATGAATGATTTATGAGTACACTCTACAGGAGGTCCAATTCACCTCTCCCATCGACGCAAAAGGTTCAATCCCCAACATCATCCTTATACTGAACAATGGGGAACATATGTACATAGACTGTATAAATACAGCACCTCTTGCTATCAGTAAACAGGAGGAAACTGAGGCTTCAAGGCCGACACACTGACCAGAGACGCTGTGGCTCCGGCATGCTATCGCTCCAGCTGACAGTGGTCTGACGATCCCTTGGCGGGTGTCCAACTCAAGTCCAGGACGAGGTCCCACACTCTCACCATTTGTATTTACATTTGTCACTTTTTAAATCCATTCCACTCCTATTTTGTCATGTTTTATAATGTGACCTTACGAAAACACTCCTATGGACGGATTTATTGTGGGACTCGACCTACATACCACGAATTGTGGATATTTTACACATTGTTATGAAGAAAATTGGAATGTAATCTACCTTCATCAGATTGTATGACCCTTGAACATTACAACCAGCCTTGCGTAAGCCCTGGCTCAACTTGCCACATAGGGCGAAACACATGTCGGCTGTCCTCCTTTTCTTAAAAACCTCTTATAAAACATGACAAAAAAAGAGTGGAATGGATTTAAAAAGTGACACATGGAAATAAAATATCTACCTTCACTCAATCCTACTTGGACCACTGTGTTGTGTCATAAAAAGGAATTCATCTAATGAATAAAATAGACTGGTTCAAGTGAGGAACACATGCTTACACCCTCACTCCTATGTATTACAGTTGTAGCAGCGCGCTTATTTTACATGAGAAGAACTACGGTACAATAAATTCTTATTGTAAACACACTCAACTGTTTCTTCTGTGTATCTCTCAGAGAGCAAAACAAGCAAGCACGAGTGACTGATTAAAAAGTAGTATATTGTTTCCATGAGTCTGAGGTTATTATGTTCTGAAGTTGCAAAAATGAATCTCTCTGATAACAGGAGATTCTAGTGGCACCTTTAAATCCAAAGTCGAATTTGCATATAAATTTAAGTCCCATGCTCTCCACACATTTGGAGTCAAGCTATCCTGGCTGAAGACGGCTGTTAGCCAGAAACCAGTCCTAGGATGCTTGATTCCGGTCCAGGAAAGACATGGCTTGGCAGTTCGGGCTGGACTGTTCACATGAGGCACAGGGTCAAGGCTGATTTGCATATGGCCATGTCTGAACTGGGGTGGTGTGGAGTGCAAGAAAACGATGGATTCAGGCCCAGATCTCTGTACTGGGGTGAATGTATGACATTGTTCTGCATTCTGTCCATCAACTGTGGTTTTTGCATTTGTCACCCCGAGTGGGATGGGTATGCTCAGACGTGAGTCCCATGCTCTCCACACCATTGGAGTCAAGCTATCCTGGCTGAAGACGGCTGATAGCCAGAAACCGGTCCTAGGATGCTTGATTCCGGTCCAGGAAAGACATGGCTTGGCAGTTCGGGCTGGACTGTTCCCATGAGGCACAGGGTGAAGGCTGATTTGCATATGGCCATGTCTGAACTGGGGTAGTGTGGAGTGCAAGAAAACAATGGATTCAGGCCCAGATCTCTGTACTGGGGTGAATGTATGACATTGTTCTGCATTCTGTCCATCAACTGTGGTTTTTGCATTTGTCACCCCGAGTGGGATGGGTATGCTCAGACGTGAGTCCCATGCTCTCCACACCATTGGAGTCAAGCTATCCTGGCTGAAGACAGCTGATAGCCAGAAACCGGTCATAGGATGCTTGAATCCGGTCCAGGAAAGACATGGCTTGGCAGTTCGGGCTGGACTGTTCCCATGAGGCACAGGGTCAAGGCTGATTTGCATATGACCATGTCTGAACTGGGGTGGTGTGGAGTGCAAGAAAACGATGGATTCAGGCCCAGATCTCTGTACTGGGGTGAATGTATGACATTGTTCTGCATTCTGTCCATCAACTGTGGTTTTTGCATTTGTCACCCCGAGTGGGATGGGTATGCTCAGACGCGAGTCCCATGCTCTCCACACCATTGGAGTCAAGCTATCCTGGCTGAAGACGGCTGATACCCAGAAACCGGTCCTAGGATGCTTGATTCTGGTCCAGGAAAGATATGGCTTGGCAGTTTGGGCTGGACTGTTCCCATGAGGCACAGGGTCAAGGCTGATTTGCATATGGCCATGTCTGAACTGGGGTGGTGTGGAGTGCAAGAAAATGATGGATTCAGGCCCAGATCTCTGTACTGGGGTGAATGTATGACATTGTTCTGCATTCTGTCCATCAACTGTGGTTTTTGCCTTTAAAATGGCAGCAGTAGCCGCAGTAGTCCACACATAAGTGCATTATGTCTACTGGGCCTCTAAACCTACATGCTTTATTACATACTAGGGACTTGCAGCTAGGCTGTCAGTAACAATTATAATTTCACATAATGTGCATATACATATAATCAGAGTACTGGCTCTGGGCCTGGTAAGCAGAGCCCAGGGCGCAGTAAGAGTCAATTACCACCATTACCAAGCAAAATAAATGGGGCTGGTCAGGGCAAAAAGGATGACTTTCTCTCAGTTATATATAGAATAGTTCAAATAATGCATCCATTACAAAAATTGAAATGGTTTACAAATACATATACATATTTAATATAGGCAGGGTGAGCTGACACAAGCACAGATGATCAGGAAGCAAAGCTGGACTGAAATGTAGATAGATACTCGACCACAAATTGAAGTGCAGTTGGAAAATCATCCCCTATTGCCATTAAAAAACAGCACTTTTCATGGTTTGTTAAGATAACATTGAAACAATGCTACTCAGGATATACAAAAGAATACCAATCCTCTTGTATATTTGTGGTGGTCTTTTTAAAGTTATCAAAAAAGAAAAGTGGGGGACGCACAGCTTAATTTTTAAAGTCTTTTGGTTTTTGGTAAAAATGTATGGTAGAAGTGGGGTGCTCCAACCAGGTGGCGTGTCCGTCCAAACACGTCTGTAGACTGAATTCTGTTCATGTGCCACCATAAACCTATGGTAGCATCCCTGTGATGTGGGCACACCTTGGGTTCTCGTCAAGCAAGATTCCACATTATTTTTTAAGAATGTATACCAGTGCATTTATCGGAGGTATAAATTAGTGTGCCACTCTCTAAGTTACACAATACATATATGTCTTAGTCAAATAAAATGAAGTTCGCTAGGTTGCTTGTTGTCTACGTACCCTTCAGAGAGAGGGATGAAATATAGAAGAATACTGAAAGACAGGGCTGCTTTACACTGAGATCTCAGTGACATGAAAAAGACAACAATGTTTTGTGTAGGTCTTTAACTCCTCCTTTCATGCTCATATGAGCAGCACAGGAGTGGAGGAGTAATGAGAGGGGCATAAGCAACCTGGTGATTTGCATTACCTTCACCTCCAAAAACTAAAAACAAATGAGCTGGCCGCCTACAATCCAATTCGAGTACCCTCTGCGTTACCGTGTTGCACCCAAATATATAAAGAACAACAACTTTCAATTTCCACTGTTCCCAGAGTCAGACTGGCCTATAAAGCAATCAGTGAGTGCCCGATGGACTGGCATGACAGATCAGTATGCCAGCTGGTGTTATAGCAACTGGTGGTTTTTTTTCATGGCCTGTTGGGCCGCTTTTTGCTGTCAGTTTCCTTGATATTACCACAAACAGTTCCTGCAGCAAACACACATGCAAGCAATCTCCCATACTGGGCACAATACCCTTACAGCTTGTCTTTAAAAGTTCAAAACTGACCGAATTTTCAAATGTGAGCCACTATTTTTGCTATCTGGTTTGCTAATGGGGGCTACTTTTATTTGTGATTTTCCAGTGATTCTGTTTTGTTAGGAAGTATTCACTCAGGTGGATGCTTTCAAATTAAAAGCCTGAGGAGAGTTTTCAGGTTTTCTGAAACACGTAACAGACTTTAAGCTGGGGGTCCAAGCTCTTGTATTGCCGAGGCTAGATTCTGGAAGCTCTACTCTTTGCAGTCTTCCTAAATACAACTTGGTCCTGCTAAGGGCCTCCCTTAACGCAGAGGCCAGATTAATGACCGGTCCAAAAAGAAATGGTCACATATCCCCAGCACTAAAAACCTTAAACTGGTTGCCGTACGAAGCAAGAATTCTGCCAAAGATTGCTTGCATGACTCATAAAGGCCTACATCTCAAGACCCCCATATATCTTGCTCAAAAGCTAGATTTATCAGGGAGATGCAGATCCTCACGAAGTGCAAGTTCACTGCTACTGAGACCACAGGTTTTCCGCAAAAAGAGAACAAGTTACAGAGTCTTCGCTGGCATCACCCCAAAGATATGGAACTCTCTCCCACAGGATGTCTGCCGGATCTCATCTACCTCTTCTTTCAAAAAAGATGTTTAAATAATACTGATGAACAAGTTTCTGCCATAAGAGACTTTAGGTCCTATTGTTTACTCACCTGCCCACTATCCCAATGCCCTGATTGACCACTACATTGATGTGCAACCATAAACTCCAGTGTTACCTTGCCACTGTCATATATGCAACAAATGTCTTTTCTTACAACTGTATCCTACCTACCCTATAATGTGAAGCACTCTGATACCTTTTAGGGTCTTGTACGTGCTATACAAAACTTTATATATAAATAAAAATACTTGCCAAGCCCTATACTCCCCTTTTATTACATATAAGTCACCCCTAAGATAGGTAAGCAAACATAAGGGCAGGGTGCTATGTAAGTAAAAGGTAGGACATGTACTGGTATGTACCTTCAATAGGTAGTGTACTGTCCACTCACAAAGCACTGATTTACCCCTCCAAAAGGTAGTCTGGCAGACATGACTCTAAATAAAGGGATCCTTGTACAATTCAGATAGTTCCTTTGAAGTCAACCCTTCACCAAAGGCACTTTTGGGTATAAGTACTGAGTCTCTGACTCCCTAAAATTAGACGCTTCTGGATCTTGAACTGAACTTCTGTCAGAAGTACTACTGTGCTTCTGAGAGGACTTAACTGGACCGCTTTTCTGAAAGGACTGCTTTTCTGATTGTTGCCGCTCAGGAAGGGACTCTGCTCGAAGAACTCTGCCTTCCCTCCAAGTGATCTCCAAGGGCTTGCTGGCGTGTCTTCTGTTTTCTGAAGTCTCAGGACACAAAATACTTCCTACAATTCTGATGGTGCTGCTGGACTCTGCCTTCTGTGAGTCTTACCCTTGCCTAAGGTGCCTCCAACCAATGGGCCTCAGATGTGGGTCCGGAAGTTGCTTTCATCAAAGACTGAAACTTTTAATCTACTGAATGAGAAATCCAGCCATATCACTCTTCGACGCCAACGACAGCCGTTCCACAGCCTGCATCGACAAAAGCTCCATCCAAGTTATTTTTTTAATGGGAACTGTCTGGGTCCTGTAGCCGGCCTGCTGTTGATCGCGGTTGGCCTGAACTTTGGATTTGTGCTGGTTCCTCGTGACCTCAAGTAACTTTTGGACTGCTAGTGACTTCTAAGCACTATTTTTGATTTCATCTTTTAAAATCCCTATCTCGACTTCTACTGATTGGAATTTTGTTGTTTTGGTCTTATTTTGCTAAGATAAATATTGTCTATTTTGCTATACCTCTGTGCAGTCTTTTTGTGGTGTATTCACTGTGTTACTGTGTGTGCGTGTGTGTGTTGCACAAATACTTTACACATTGCCTTTGTAGATAACCCTGACTGCTGTGTGTCAAGCTACTAGAAGGTGAGCACAGGTTATCTTATTGTGTATCTAGATTACCTTGACTCGAGTGGTGGTTCCTGTCTGGTTTGGGTGCATACCTCAGCCAACCATGAATCCTATTTCCAACACAGACTACTCCCATTTTCAAAAATAATTATCTTTAACCTTATATGCATTTAGAACCACTCCTTATTAACACCTTGGCTGCTAGTGGTTTTCCCCTCCTGTGCTGCATATACAGGATCCCCATTGTTCATGACGAGCTCAGCTCGTCATAAGCACACGACCAGTTTACTGCATGATGAGCTGAGCTCGTCATGAGCAGCGTAGGGGTTAAAGAACACCTAATAGCACCCAACCCACCAACTTAAAAAAAACAAAATGAGTAAAAAAACGATATACATAGAATAAAATTAAAAGAATAAAGATGAACCATTTGCTAGATTTTACTATTTGACAAAAGCTTGGCATTCTTTAGGAGGATACCTACAACGAAAACGGTCCCAACAGAACTATAATTTTTCTCCAGCCTTGATTGTTCATTCGTTCTACTGCAACCAGCTTTACAATTACTGCATACAATGGGATTGAAGGCAATCCGAGATGTGCCCCACCAATTACCAACCAACAATTTCACAGAATTATTTCGTATCTCACTTATTTGTACCAATGCTTTAAGCTGAGAAAGGCTTTTTCCAACCTTATTGATATTTTCAACAAACACCTAGTATCTTATGTTAAAGGCACTTACTTTCCTTTTTTTCTCAACATTCTTTTTTTCCAGATTAACCATAATTGACTTCTTGTCAGCCCACTTCCACCAATCAAATACATATACTCTCTTCAAGAATAGCTGGAACATCCGAAAAGGACACAATTCTGTTGAAGCTTTTGTTCCTCTCATTAGTTCAAATTGAGTTTCCTCAGTGACACTGTGATTTGACCTTACAAACTCTTTGACTGCTTTGCCAACATCCATGTTACAGCTATATGTAGACTGCACATGTTCAACCAATATTCTATTGAAACGCTTCACTTTTCCATTGCTTTGGGGTGGTAATACAATGTTCTAATATGCTTAATAGCACACTTGTTCAAAAATGACACCATCTCTGCAGAGGTAAACTGAACACCGTTATCCGTCATGATCTCCTGGAATTCCTTCTCAGGCAAAAATCCTCTGAAAACATTCAATCACACTGTTTGTAGTTGGTTCACTAACTGGTTCAACTTCGAGCCATCGTGAAAGATGATCATTCATAATGATGCAGTGTTTCATGTGGTTAGGCAAAATATGATATGCTCCCAAAAAATCAACACCCAAGTCCTACTTTGACAGAACGTGACCAATTCAACAACCGCTTACCATAACCTTATCACTCAATTTACACTCTACTCTTTTTTTAACCAAATCATCAATCTCATCATCCATCTTTGGCCACCAAAGGTCGCACTTTACTTTCCTCTTGGTTACACTTAACCCCAAAAGTTCTAAATGCGCAAGTTCAATAATCCTTTCGCGAAAACACAAAGGCAAAACCAGCTTGTCTCCACGCACCAGTTTTTCATCTCCAACAGACAATTCATTAGATATTTTCCTAAACATATGCAATTCATGGGACACACTTTTTTCTTTTGGCCAATCTGATCTCACAAGTGAAATCACTTCTTTCAAAACCACATATTCATCAATGGCTCTTACCCAATCTTCTTCTTTCTTACAAATACTCAGATCTCCAATATGAGCTACAAAACACTCTTCCACTTCAGACTTCCATTCATAATCCTAAAGGTCTTCAATGGGTAACCCTGAAGGACAATCTGCCCTAGAGTTCTTTGCACCTGGAACATACTCCACCATGAATGTGAACTCCAACAATCTAGCTGACAATCTGGTGATTCTAGCAGTTGAAAGTTTTAATTTTCTCTGTGACAAAATGTCTGCTAAGGGGTGATGATCAGTCTTTAACAAAAATGACTTTCCCCCGAGATATGGCTTAAATTTCTCCCCCTCTAGACACACGCCAGTGATTCCTTTTTAATTACTAAATATTTCCATTCTGCCTGGCATATTGTTTTAAAAGTAATACCTATTGTGTTTTCAAGTCAAGTCAAAGTAGCTTTATTTGAGATATACTCATAAAAGCAGGAGACAAGCATCCGTAATACATACATGATTAGAAAGTTAATTGATTAGAATTTACTTATTTAAGAAAATTAGGTAACAAAATAGAATCTAAGCAAATGGAAAAATAAAAATTCATTTAGCTAATTACACTGAGTTAAAATTCATTTACTATAACAATAAAAACTGATAAAACAAATTCTAGCTACTCAATCATACTTCATGGTCAGACTAAATAAATTAAAACTGCTAGTCACAAGAGATTACCCCAAATTTGAATCCTGCCTTAACACCCACACCCACCCTAAGTATTTGACTACCGCTATTGAGATAAATGGCAGAGTGCTGGGGCGTATGAGCCTTTCAGCTTCATCGCTTCTATTGGTACCCAGTAATTTGCACATTGGGGTAAGCCAAACTCGCCTAGGGGTTGCATATACAGGAGCAGATGGGCAACTGTTTCCTTGTGACTCCCACAGGCCGGGCAGTTGTTATTACTTGCGTCAGACGACCTGGAGGATAATGACCCTGCCCTAAACGGAAAATAAAGCTTCCTATCCCTAGGCTTGGTAATAATATCCCAATAGGATTCTAACCTGGGCGTAAGTTTTGTCCCTTGAAAAATCCCAGTCAAGGTAGATGAATCATTGCCGCTCCAAACATTAAAAGCAGCCTGTTACCAATATTTCTCCTTTAAGATATTTTTAGATGGGAATAAGGCTTCAACTGAGTTTTCCCACAAAATTTGCATACCCAAAGCAACCAAGCTATTTTTAAGATCCCTTAGCCAGCTAATTTTGTGTAAGCCATCAGATTTTATAACATCAAGAAACCCTCCGGCATATGATGAAAGTTCAGGTGTCATCCACAACCTGCGCCAATATAAAATAGGGTGCAGCTTGGCGACATCTGCAATAGCTTTCCTACCCAAATCATATCTAAGCAGCTTTAGATGGGTACTCTGTGGGAGACTAGTGATACCACAAAGGAACTTATTTTCAGAGCGGGTTAGTGAAACAACTTTCTCAAACCCCCATAATTCCGTGCCGTAAAGCGCAGAGCTAACAGCTTTAGATTCGTAAACTTGGAGGACAGACTTAAATGGTTTTGTTACCAACTTTTTGTGCTCCATTCTTAAAGCTCCTGTAGACTGCGATGTTTTAGAGCAGCTATATCTATATGATAATCCCACTTGAGATCCTTTTCTAAGTGAATGCCCAAATAGGTGAAAGCTTTGACCATTTCAAATGGTTGACCACTCATAAAAACTTTCCCTTTAAAACTTTGGTACTGATTAACACCTTGGCTGCTAGTGGTTTTTCCCTCCTGTGCTGCATATGCATGATCCCCATTGTTCATGACGAGCTCAGCTCGTCATAAGCACACGACCAGTGTACTGGATGACGAGCTGAGCTCGTCATGAGCAGCGAAGGGGTTAAAAGCCATAAATTTAGTTTTTGCCACATTAACTTCCAGGCCTCGAGCAGCACAAAAATTACTAAAGCACGCTGGAGGCCACTAAGAGTTTTGGATATGATTAATGTGTCATCCAAAAACATTAAAATCGGAATTTTATCGCCAGCTAGAGAAGGGGCATCTGTGTTTACTGGCAACAAGCGGTCTACAATTCCATTATTGTACAAAGAAAATAGTGTTGGGGCCATGGCACAACCTTGTCACACACCGCGTTCAACCGGGAATTGGGTGGTGACCCTGCCCTGCCCACCCCACTGGATTTTAGCATAGTTTGCTTCGTGCAACCTCATTACCAAAGTTAAAATCTCGTAAGAGAGGCCTAGTTCCCTCAATGCCACCCATAAATGTGTGCAGGGAACAAGGTCAAAAGCTGCACGTAAGTCAACAAAGGCAGCATAAAGGCTGCCTTTGCCCAGTATCACAGTCTTCCAATAAAAAAGGATAAAACGGAAGACTTGATCGATGGTACTAATGTATTTGCGAAAACCCGCTTGAAAGGGGGACAATATACTGCTCTCCTCAATCCAGTCAAGAATTTTATTCAGGGTCATCCTCCCAACTACCTTTTGAATCGTGTCTATCAAACTGATAGATCTGTAATTTCCCGGTTGAGTTTTATCACCCTTTTTGTACACTGGAATTATCACTGCCCCTTTCCAGGAAACCGGGATCGGGGCACCCTGGGCCGTTGCATTTGCCATCAACAGAAAATATCTGCCCCATCGTGTCTTATTATGAAGAAAAACATCGGCGGGGACACCATCTGGTCCCGGCGCTCTACCTCCAGCCACTGCATTAACCTCATCCATGCTGGTGACAAGCTCAGCTCGTCATGGAGTACAGTTGAGCTGTACTCATGACGAGCTGAGCCCGTCACGGCTGTTGGAACGTTCACACGCGGGGGTAAATACCCCGCTGTGCTGAACGTTCTAAAAACGGGTGCGGCCGTGACGAGCTCAGCTCGTCATGAGGGCAGCTCCGCTGTGCCTCATGATGAGCTCATCTCCTCTCCAGCATGGGGGCGGTGCCCCCCCCCCCCACACACAGCGGGGGTAAAACACCCAGCAGCGAAGGGGTTAAGAGCTTTTAAAACATCATCTCCGTTTAAAGCCTCATCTTTGCAAAAAAACAAAACTAGGATCTTCCATTTGATTCTCTGAAGGGTTACGCGCATATTGTGGTCTAAAGTAATTGACCCATCCTTCCTGGGTGACGTGATTTTGGGGCTGATCTGGCTGGCCCCCTCTAGCCCACTTGACAATGTTCCAGAATAATCTACCTCTTTATATATTCCTGCCTAGCTAAGCGGACAGCAGCCAATTCCCCACCCCTGATAGCATTACCAAGAAAAATTCTAGCTCGCCTACAATCGTTATTATACCACCGTAGTGGTTTAGAGCCAGCTAGGTTCTTAGTTTTGATAGGCATAAAAAATGGGCACTAATGCGCGTAAAAAGGCCGTCGTGTAGCTGAGTTACACGCCTCAAATCGTCTCCGGAGCTATGTACATGTTCTAGCCCAAATATGGTTTTATCAACCTCGTCATTTATATTTTCCAAGACCTCCGACTTTGTTACTATATGTGTCCAATTAAGGTGTTGCATATCATTGGTAGGGACAATATTTGGGGCACATAGCTCAGCCCCATCTACCCGTGGTTGCTCCGAATTCCACCAGCCATGAGCAACACACAGGGAATTATGACCGCTTTCCATATGATCCTTGACCTCCATATCAATTATCGTATGCCAAAACTTCAAACAACAAAGGATATAATCAATCCTGCATTTACTTCGCCCATTGTTAAATGTATTAGCCCCAAGCCTATCCTGCAATGTCCTGCCATTGAGAGCCCTGAGTCCCCTTTCATAGCAGATAGTGTTGATCTGGATAACAGCCTCTGTCCATTTTTTAACGGGGTTGAGTACCAATTTTGGCACCCCCCATATGCTATCCTCGTCATCAGTAAGATGCCAATCGGGAGTAGCCAGAGGCTCAAAAGTTGAATTTAAATCACCCGCAACAATCACACTATTGTCTATCTAGTGAAACTCGAGGAGGGAATCCAAAGCCGCAATAACTTGAGACTTTCCCCCACGAACACCACTCACATAGACATTATAAATGTCCAGAAGACATAAGAGCCCAGATCCAATCTTATGGCCTGGATGTTTTGCTCTTTGAGGACAATTCTTTAATAGTCAGAGCCAGTGCTTGGCGCACCCATATGGTTAGGCCACCCATTGTGCGTCCATTGGCGCCTTTAGTTGCAGGTAAAAAAAAATTTGGATAACCCCGGCAGAAGTGTGGTTCGAGCAACCAGGTCTCTTGGAAAACACAGACATCAAATTCACTAATGAATGTCAGCCATTCTGGTGATAGTGTTTTGGCACCCAGGCCTGCTACATTCCATGAAATTAGTGTGCCCCCCTTAAGGTCATGACCTATGAGTAATGAGTTATTTCCTCCACTCAAAAAATTGTGTTTTCATATTTACCCTCCAAGTCAGACAAAACTGTCCCAATCCATACTTACACAAAGCTACTGTGAAAATTGTTCATCTTCCTTCCTCAAATGGGTGTAAAACAGGTGCCGTAATAATTTCTTCCTCAACTCTCTCAAATGTACTTTCACACTCCTCAGACCACACACACTCAGCGCCTTCTTTTAGCAGTACTCTAAAGCATTCAGCCAAAATTACTAAGTTTGGGCTTCACTCCTTGTCCAGAAAAACCATGACCTCAATACTCAATCTCTCTTTTCTTAAAAATGCATTTATCTTTACAAAGTGTAGCCCCTCTTTTCTCTAATATTTTCAACACATGACTCAAAACATGACCGTGCAAACTCTCACTGTCTGAAAATATCAAAATATCATCTGAAAAACCACAACTTGGGGAAAATCAGTAAACATATTTGACATCAGTCTCTGAAATACTGCTGCAGCAGATGCTATGCCAAACAACATCCTACAGAATTGGAAGACTCTTTAAGATGTAATGATGGCAGTCAATTGCTGAGAATCTTTATTAGTATAATGGTATGCTGCCCTTAAGTCCAGCTTAGTGAACCAACTGGATTGTCCAATCTTTGTGATTAAATCTCATATTCTCAATACAGAAAATTGTTCACCCATATGGATACATTAACACTCCTCAAATCCAAGCACATTCTGAGTTCACCCAACTTTTTCTTTGCTAATACAATTGGGAACAATCATAAGGTTGCCTCAACTGTTTCGATAATACCTTGCAATCAATCAATCAATCAGGAAATTTATATAGCGCGCTACTCACCCGGAGGGTCTCAAGGCGCTTGGGAGAGGGGGGTCTGCTACTGCTCGAACAGCCAGGTCTTGAGTTGCTTCCTGAAGGAGAGGTGGTCTTGGGTCTGACGGAGGTGGATGGGGAGGGAGTTCCATGTCTTGGCTGCCAGATAGGAGAAGGATCTTCCTCCCATGGAGGCTCTTCAGATGCGTGGAACGGCGGCGAGGGCGTGGTTGGTCGAACGAAGATGACGGGTGGGAGTGTAGAAGGTCAGGCGGTTGTTCAGGTACCTGGGGCCCAGGTCGTGGAGGGCCTTGTGTGCGTGGGTGACGAGTCGGAACGTGATTCTCTTGTTGACGAGGAGCCAGTGCAGGTCTCTCAGGTGTCCGGAGATGTGGCTGTGACGGGGGATGTCCAGGATGAGTCGTGCGGAGGCATTCTGGATGCGTTGGAGTCTCTTCTGTAGTTTGGCTGTGGTTCCGGTGTAGAGGGTGTTTCCGTAGTCCAGTCGGCTGGTGACGAGTGCCTGTGTGACCGTCTTCCTGGTTTCGGTGGGGATCCATCAGAAGATCTTCCGGAGCATGTGTAGGATGTTGAAGCACGAGGACGAGATGGAGTTGACTTGTCTCGTCATCGAGAGGGAGGAGTCCAGGATGAAGCCCAGGTTGCATGCATGGTCCGTTGGTTTGGGTGCGCTGCTCAGGGCAGGGGGCCACCAGGAGTCATCCCAGGCGGAGGAAGATGGTCCCAGGATGAGGACTTCCGTCTTGCCTGATTTGAGTTTCAACCAGCTGTTCTTCATCCACTCGGCTACTTCTTTCATCCCTCCGTGTAGGTTGGCTCTGGCGGTGGCTGGGTCGTTGGTGAGCGAGAGGATCAGCTGAGTGTCGTCGGCGTAGGAGATGATGTTAAGGTTGTGTTGGCGTGCGATGGCCGCGAGGGGGCTCATGTAGATGTTGAAGAGGGTGGGACTGAGTGATGATCCTTGTGGTACGCCGCAGATGACTTCGGTGGCCTCGGATCTGAACTGGGGCAGGCGGACTTTCTGGGTTCTTCCGGAGAGGAACGAGATGATCCACTCCAGAGCCTTCTCTTGGATTCCGATGTTGCTGAGGCGTTGTACTAGGGTGCGGTGACAGACAGTGTCAAACGCTGCGGAGAGGTCCAGGAGGATGAGGGCCGCTGTTTCCCCGTTGTCGAGCAGGGCTCGGATGTCGTCAGTGGCTGCGATGAGGGCGGTCTCAGTGCTGTGGTTGGCGAGGGATCCGTTCGTCTCGAGGAAGGCGGCAAGCTGTCGGTTGACGGTCTTCTCGATGACTTTAGCAGGAAACGGGAGGAGCGAGATGGGGCTTTAGTTCTTGAGGTCGGTGGGGTCTGCTGATGGTTTCTTCAGGAGGGCGCTGAGTTCGGCATGCTTCCAGCTCTCCGGGAAGGTGGTGGTGTTGAAGGAGCAGTTGATGACGTCTCGGAGTTGGGGTGCGATGACGGAGGCGGCCTTGTTGAAGACGTGGTGGGGGCATGGGTCGGTTGGTGATCCGGCGTGGATGGTATTCATTGTGTGGATGGTGTCTTCGGTGCTGACCGGGGTCCAGGCGTGGAGGGTCGGGGTGGGGGGCGTTGGTTCGGTGGTAGGGTGCGTGGGCTGTGTGCCGAAACTGTTGTGTATGTCGGCGATCTTGCTGTGGAAGAACGTGGCGAGTGAGACGCAGAGATCTTGCGAGGGGGTGATGTCGTTGGTTCCGGCGCTGGGGTTCGAGAGCTCTTTGACTATGCTGAAGAGTTCTTTGCTGCTGTGTGCGTTGTTGTCTAGTCGTTCCTTGAATGCTGTTTTCTTGGTGGCGTGGATCAGCTGGTGGTGTTTGCGGGTGGCGTGCTTGAGGGCAGTCATGTTGTCTGTAGTCGGGTCTTTGCGCCAGGCTTTCTCGAGGGTGCGGCACACACATGTCTCAACATTTCAGAAAGGTCTTTCCTCATACTTAGGGAACATTATATTACTTGTGCTTCACTGGTGGTACAGCTTGCTTGATTTTAATGGTTTAAGTAAAATCTGTTATTTTTCTTAGCTTAACCTGAAAAACATTTTTTAACCTTTTTTCCCAACATTCTTTCATGTCACACACTGACTCTATTTTATTTCTTTCAATTATAATGGGCTTGTCCAAACCTGGTCTTATCATGATCTTAATCGCTTCCGTGCTCGCAATGGCCAACGGCCGACGCGTGTACTACCTGCTGGGTGCTGCGCACGACAGTTGATCGACGCAGCCCCGCCCACTCCGTCGAACGCCCGCACCGTGGCGGAATTGCCGCCGCGGTGAATGGGTTAAATTCTTCCTGATGTACCCAGCTCTGCAGATTGATACCTTTTTGTCACATACACATTTCCCTTAATTGACTAACCCAGCACTTTAATTGTAGCCCAATAGTAACTAATGATATCCACTTTGCTTCCTTCAAATGCCACAGTTGAAATATCTGATGGGAACAGTTTTATCCGGCCATATCTTATCGAATGGTTCTTGGGACACAATGGTGATACGAGCACCTGTGTTAACCAAAAGTTTAATTCCTTTTTTTCTTTAATATCAGGATCAGCAATATTTTCCTCCTTAAGCATAACTACTTAAAAGGATTTTCTAAATTCCCAATGCACAGTCTATTAAATACCAGGCTTCTTGTGTACAGCATTTGTCGTAACACTACATACTATACATCAAGTTTCAAAGTCCATCCCATCCTCATTATAGCAGGAAACCATTCTTACAGACTGCAAACATCTTCTGACACTACGGCTTGTACATGGGTCCATCATGGCATTAAAGCAACAATAGGCTATGATAGCATTAAAGGGCACCACTGAACCAATCCATTCCTGTACCTAATATATCTTGTGCCCCATTCTAGTACAATGGAATGCACTTCAAAGCTGTTGAAATTTAAGGGCCTGATTTAGATCTTGGCAGACAGGTTACTCCGTCACAATGGTGACAGATATCCCATCTGCCGAAAAATAAATCCCATAGGATATAATAGGATTTGTATTTTGGCATGTGGGATATCCGTCACTGTTGTTATGGAGTAACCCGTCCGCCAAGATCTAAATCAGGCCCTAAATAGAGGTCAGGAAATCTCACATGGTATTTCCTATCCTGACAAAGATAGCAGGTGTCACTCACACAGAATGAGACTCCCGCTTGGACAGTATTCCAACTCCCAAAACCTCACAAGACATTCTGTTCCCTTCAAAGAACTGGCAAGACCCATCCAGAGACACTAATGTCACAAATGGATAATGGGAGATGTATTAGTGATCACTTTTCACCTCCTTGCAGGCACATGGAATATATCACCCTCAATACGCATCCTAGTGTTGGAATGGTTTTGAATAAAAAAAGTGGGATGTTTCTCACAGGAGCATATATAGACTCAAGAATAGTTTTCTCCATACCTGCAGTTTAATGTAGCCTCAATTTCTCATTGATTGGTTATATATAAACTTTGAAAATTAAACAACATAATCAAATTCTTAATTTGAAATTGGGGTTTATAACATTTGTAGGAACCACTAAAAAATTAATATAGTAGCCAGAAACAATGAAAATATTTTAGAAAATCGATATATTTTTTAATAGAGGAGCCACCGTTTGCCAAAGTAAGTCAGGGCTGATAGAGCACTACTTTTCGGTAGAAAACAAGAAGAAAAATATGCATACTTCTAACACCTGTGCCCTCTAACTAGACAGTAATTCTGTTAAACATAGAGACAATTTCCAGTGATTGGCTATAACAATGTTTAGAAACTTCCACAGAATTGAAGGCTGTTTAGCCATGTGCAAGATGAGTTCCTCTCTTTATCACTCCATCAGCCATCCAGATGACTGATTTGGTCATATCAGTGAGCCTTGCATTCATAGCAGACTGCAGAGAGTACAGCCCACACCAGTTAACTGAATGTGAAGGCTCCTGATGTGTCACAGGTAGGACCAATGGCGTGACATGATGTGAGGCCTATGCCTTTGCTGGCAGCCAGAATCCTAACTACAGATCCCATGTTCCATTCTTAGCGAAAGATCCTCATTCTACAGCTCCTGATGGAACGAACACTAGGACTAGTGGAAGAGGACATAGCTTGTAAGCAAGCATAGCTTGTAAGCATGGCTTTTAGGTGAGAGCAGCGAACCACCACTGATGGCTGGAAGCATGGAGATGCACCTCTTTCCCTCTGAGGTTTAGAGAGCAGTGCTTATAGGCGACTTGAACAGACTTGAACTGGTCAGGAGAAGATAAATGGCCATTCAAGCTATCACATTGCGATTTTAGCCTACACATGATGTTCTAGTAGGCCAGTCGCAGAACAGCGTCCGAGGAGAGAGGCTCACTGGTTGTGGACTAGATGGCACTGGGGAACTCTGTTTTACCATTTAAATGTGGCTCTGACTTGGCATTGTTTCCATAATTTATCAATAGAAGTGCTGTAATCCAGGTACCACAGGTGTGCCAATGACAAAGGTAAATTGTTTTAGTTTCTAATTTCCTTCATACTGGCCTCCCCAATCTGACCTTTGATCACCCTGGAGTTTTAAAGTACCAACAGGATCGCTCAAGGATTGCATCTACAACTAAATATGTGAGGTCAATCATTATCTGCTTCCTGGGCCCCCAGCAGGTATGACACATTCTAACCTTAACAAAAAAATAGAATGGATTGTTGCGCTATCAATCACACAAAAGGTTAGTCTTAGACAATTTCTATAAAGAGACCACAGTCAAAATGAAGAAAAATTAAATCAAGCCCTTTGTCTAGCCTTGTGAAAATGGAACATCAGATACAGAGTCCTGGAGCCTGCTACAATGTTGGTTTATGTGGAAAGGCGGGGTTAGAATTCTTTGAACAGGAACTTTTACACTTTTCTGGATACGCTTTTCAGACATGATATGGATACTTGGAAACCACTATACGATACTCGTAACAAGGGACCTGATGGCTCATCTCCCATCTCCCCTTCAGCTGTTCATCACTTCAACAATGAAACCTTGAAAAGAGATAGACTTGAATCTGTCCTCTGACAGAGATTCATCAGAGGTGGTAACCACTCCAAAGAGAAAGAGACCAATCCAGACTTCCTTTGCAATCATGAAATAAACCAGAATTTAAATGTTATATTTATTGTTTTTCCTTTCTGTCCACCTTCTCCTCCTGCTGTTTGAGTGTGACTCATGAACTTTTCCTTTTCCCTTTCCTTTTCTTTAAATGAAATGCTCTGGCGCCGTGGCTAGGGCGACTGACTCCAGAATCTGGGGATCATGGTTCGATCACCAGCACCGGCGGCAGATTAGCCCAGCACCATGTGACTCTGGGCATTAGCTTGCTTAATCTTCCTGACGGCCCCCAGCGCCTAGAGACCCTTACGGGTGATTGTGTGCTTTACAAATGTGGATTATTATTATTATAAGTGTGCTTTATACTTGGCCTATGGAACGTGGAGAGAGAGGAAAGAGTGCCATAAGGATTTCGTTGACCTATGTTTTTCTTATCTTACTTGTTGTTATTTATTTTTCCCTAGGACTCATGGATTGTTCTGTTCCACTCTTTTTGTGCACACGACCAAGGACCCCAGGATTGGGGGCTGTTGAGTGTCATATGGAGTCCAGTTTATGCCAAAACAGGGTGGCTGGGAGTTTCGCTCACCTGTTCAAAGTTTAGTGTTAGAGGATAGATCCACATTCCGTCTCTTAAATCTCTCATGGCTGGAAACTGCTAAGCTTCCATTAATCTTTGTATTTGAATACATTTTTATCCCTCTGTATTTTTTCTCGCACCACACAAGTTCCCCCAGTCCATACACTACCTCTGTAGTGTAGTTCTTATATTCCCAATAGGCTCTGCGCATTGGAATAATATACACTATAGATTTGACATAGGACTGAGGTCAGTATGTCTCTATCAAGTATATTAAACTTAATTTTGTGTGTGCCAGCTAACTCAGAGGTCACTAGAAACTTTCTTGAATAAAAAAAGAAGGGATTAGTCTCTGGCAACCGCATAAACATGACAACTTTGTTTCCCCTGGAACTGGAAAAATATCTATGTATAACAATAGATAGAGAGTAAAGGGATTTTATCCACTTGAGCGGACGGAAGGGTACTCCCGGTCCCCAGGTTCAATAGCTATATAACAAATATAAGGAGTACCACCAAAGGTGAGGCTAAACAGCCAGTATTGGTTGGATAAGACTCTAATTGGGAAGAAGAAGTCCTTCTTTGTTTTTAAGGAACCCCTCACTCACCGACCTGGTCGGTGACATGCTTCATCATCGGGGCCACCTTGACAGCCGAGTGCCGCCAAGGTGTGCTGCGACACCTGAAATACAGTGGAGCGGGTATGTGAGTGATGAATGTGAAAAAAGGTCAGTGGGTTAAAAATTGTCCTGGTATGTCTTAATATTATTTATTCTAAGGCTACTGGACAATGTTAAAAATAGTGTGTGTAGATACAATGAAGGCTTTAGTAGGACCTAGTGTATCTGAAGTATGTGATAGGTCTACATGTTTCAAACCATAGGTGGGAGTTACCGGTTTTTCTTCAGGACCATAAACAATGAAAGGAGTTGGGTGGTCAGGGTACACTAACGCCCTGCCATACCTGCAACCCTCTCAAGAACCTAGATAGCAAGTTTGCTAAATGGTTAAAATGATTTGCAACCGAGTATGGTTACAAAAAATGACAAAAATTTCTCAGTGGAGAAATCATTGCTGCACGGGGATTGAAGGGAGGCAGCAAAAGCCCAAAAACGTATTAGTTTTCCAGCATTACGAGTGAATTCTCACCTAGACCGCCCTTCCGCGTCCCCCCAACTCCTTTCATTTTTTATGGTCCTGAAGAAAAACCGGTAACTCCCACCTATGGTGTCGCAGCACACCTTGGCGGCACTCGGCTGTCAAGGTGGCCCCGATGATGAAGCATGTCACCGACCAGGTCGGTGAGTGAGGGGTTCCTTAAAAACAAAGAAGGACTTCTTCTTCCCAATTAGAGTCTTATCCCACCAATACTGGCTGTTTAGCCTCACCTTTGGTGGTACTCCTTATATTTACTGGAAAAATATCTCCAGAGTCGTGGAAACAATAGATAACTATTTTACTCAGTCAATTGTGCATGCTTCGTTTCTACAGAGTTGCATAGAAATAGAGAGATGGACGTTTCAATAAAAGGGTTTATTGAACAGTCTTATTTCTCATGCAAGAGAGGTGAACTGCTACAATCGTTAGACAGAATACAAAGTATAATGCGTACAGCGTAAACAGTAATATAAAATAATACTGTAATAGCATTGTCTGTTGCTATGACATATATAAAAATACATACATAAATAACACAGGCTAAAATTTTCTACTGGTGCTTCCAAAATATGCCTACCCTAGTGTACCTAACCTAGGCCTAGTACGAGGGAAGTAGTAGGGGCTGTTTAGCTTGAGTTTAGTTTTGCCAAGAATCTGCCAAAGGTTTCTCTAGGTTCTAATCGGCTCCATACCTTAGAATGAGAGAGGTTGGTGTCTCTTTCTCAGGACTCGATTTCCCAACATCTCGCAAGGGCAGTCAGAAACACTGGAGCTGGATTTCTTGGCAGGAGGATGACAGCTTCTGTTCAGTGTGTCAGTTGGAGAGTTGGCTTTCTTCGGGACTTGCTGTGGCAAGCTGCATCATGCAAGTAGGTAGTCGAACTGCACCGAACCACACCGTGCTTTCCCATAGCAAGTGAAGGTATATTTATACCTTGAAGGTGTTTAGGAATGCCAACATTGAAGTAAAGTCGGGCATATTAACGTCATGAATGAACCCCTAAGGAATAGATGTTCATGCATAATAAATGAGTTCTTGGAGAAATCAATATCTAAGGAAGGGGAAGTCCCTAACGGCTTCAGAGTCTGGTTTTCCAAGAAATCGCTATGACGTAGATGAATGGATGGAAGTAGCCATGCCTGTATTTGGGTAACATGGACTATGCCTAAATAAGGACTGGATATCCATGCCTATATATGGGCAATGTGCAATGTACCTATATAAGGGCATGAACCGGGAAATGCATACTGAATCTAAATCGACATACAACACCCACTCCACGTTCTTATGTACGACATTACTAAGTTCTAAACATGTGAAACATATCTAAATCATATCTATACATGAAGTGATAAAAGCAAGTTCCAAATACATTGTAAATGATGTATCCAAACTAAAGCATTGGTGCTGTACACATTAAAGCAAGTATTCATTCTAAGCACATGTTGACATTTTTAAATGCTCACATGAAATGGCCCGTTAAATACAGAAGAAAAAGGTGCCGAAACCATTTCATGTCAGATTACATAAAACTGTTTGTATGTGGACAAGGTCATATATTGTCTCTGGAAGTATTCTTGTTCTCTATGAATAGTTCTACTATAGGCAGATTACTTGTGCCAAAAATGAAAAATATAAATTCGGAAAAGAAAAATGAATCATAGGAAAAAGAGTTGTAAAGTTAGTACCTTGTTTTAAAAAATGAAGGTCAAATTCATAGTCTCTCAGAACACTGTGTGCCAAAATCAAAAGTCAGTGTTAGGGTTTGGAGAAAACATGAAATCTTCTATGTCTGTTGACAAAAATATGTCTACCATTGTAGGTGAAAGTTGGATGACCTCATTTAGAAGATTAACCGCACATAGGTGTGAAGCATCGCCGTCAGCATAGGTCGCAATAGCAATATTCGTATTGGATGGTACCTGCGCGCCTGTTGTTTCCTCTTGTACCTCAGCAGTTACAATTTGCGTCTGTGAGATCTCAATGAATGGCGTCATAAGAATTGGTAGCCGCTGGGGACAACATAGAGCATGGGCCGTTACCGGTTCAAGCATCCGTTGGCATGCCTGATAGGAGTGTCAGACAGGTGTCTAACACACATTCTTCTCCGCATAGCAGGCAGCGTAGAACAGGTAAGATGCAATCTTGCCAAATTGGTCTGAATGACAGAAACCATGTGGTATTTGGGTCTCATGGACGAGGTGGTCCCAAAATTTGGACGATGTGCTCATGACACTTCATCGCCAGCAGAGTTGTCTCCATGGAGAACTGGGTGTCGCTGTTGAATTGGCTTGCCATATCGTAGCAGTAGGAGCAAAAATAGTATCCCTGCAACGAGTCCCAAAAGGAGGGGCAATTCGCCAAACATAGAGTGCACGAAGTTTGGAAATATTCCTAGAACTGCTTGAAAAGGTGCTAACAGTCCTGAAAATATGATCTTAAATACATATACAATACGGCTCGTATCAGACATGTTTAAGATACGACTTAACATTTCTGAGAAATGTATAGGGCAGTTTGTAGCCAAAAGGGCATGTATCTCGGCAAAAGTCCTTGTAATTTGTTGATCATAGGTTTCTTTGGCCGAGATCAGTGGCACAGTTTTTTGCAAAAGAATTGGTTTCATTTTGCTTAGAGTATCAATTCGTATAGAAGAGAGGTTCAGTGAAGGCCAACATGGCGACTCCCTGGCTATCTTGGTTTTTGGAAACAATACTTGCATACAGCAAGTGACCCTGGCTGACACAGTTACTAGATATGGTATGCCTGGCAACATGCCACCGCAGGTGTGATCGTTCAACATGAGGTAACTTCCATTTGAAAGTTGTCCAAAAATTGGATCAATCACTGCAGCTGGTGAACCTTGCAGGTGACAGGATAGGTTGTTAGAGGAGCCATAGCAGGCCCCGTGTAAGTTAATACCCTGACAAAGGAGAGAACCGCTTAGTGTATTTTTACAGTAAGAACCGCTAATAAAAACTTTATGTGCCCCTCTCCAACATCTGTGTGTATGGTAATTCCCAGGATGTCTTGAGGTATTCTTTACCCAACCTTTCATATATGCCTGCTGATATGTGTTTTAGCCAATACTGCAAATGGAAAATTGTAACTAGTGATTGTACTATGTATTATTCATTCAGTAGCTTGTTTCTCTGCTACCGTAAACGGCAATCTTTACAGTTTTTCAATGGTAAGCAATGTATAGTCTACTCCCCTTTGTGCCAATTTGATCTGTTTATCAGTGAGATTGAATTCTGAAACCAGTGACGTAGTATTGATTAAACGCTAAAGGCACATAGCTTGAACGAAGGTTTTGTACTGTCCAGCCTAATAGCATGATAGAACGTAATTGCGACTGACCATGTTGAAACATAACCAAGTCCTGTTCCATGATGTCAATGGCAGAATACACTATGCTATCCAGTGAATATATCATGGATGACAGAGTCGTTAACCGATTGTCAACCAGAGAGAGAGATTTCTCTAAATTAATACGATCAATTTCTCGTAATTGTTATGCAGTCTCTGCTTGCATAATCTTCCATATTTCGTTATAAGCAGCATATATACTGGCATATATAAAACGTTTATAATGCGGTTTTCTTGGTCCTAGCAAGAATTCCCTAAGATCAGCGCCATCTTTAAGTAAAGATAAGGGTTGCTTTACATCCTTAAGTGTAGATCTTTGGAGCCAATCATGGCAGAGCTTCCCTACACTGTATGCTGTTACTATTCCAGGATGCTGTATTTGAACATATCTTGGGTCTGGCCTATTGAATGTGAAACTCTGTGTTTTGTTCAGGAATCTATCTTGACAGTTGTTTGTGTCTGTGGGCCAGATCAACCATTTATTCCAATCTGGATCTGTTCTGTTGTGATGCAAAATAGTATGTAGGTCGACCTCCCCCTCTGAAGTGTTATCACTATCAGGTGTAGGTGTAGGTATGGACGGATTGTTCATGTCTTTGATCTTGAATAACCCAAGACGTCTGTTGGACAGTGTCATTCAAAAACATAATTTGCTCTGGGATGATACAGGCTATAAACATAGCTTCTACCCCCTGTACCTTCCACTCTTTTGTATCCCAGACAGTTTTTGTCTCAATGTTGTCTTTCCAAAAGTCGAAACCTAGTTTAGACAGTTGGGCTGCAGAATAAATCTGTTTGGTATTTGTCAACATACTTTTCATTCCTCTTTTGTTTATATTTTTAAAGTAAAACGATTCTGCATTGGATACATTGAACCCTGAGAAGTATGGAAATTTCATAGCAAATGTTTTTGAGCTACCCTTTGGTGGCGTAGGACAATGTTCCCATTGGTTATACATTAATACATTTCTAGGATTTGCAGATTGGTGCAAGAAATGATGACCATAATGGTTATAACAATACATTTGCTCATAGTCTGATGAACCATCTAAATATTCATGATTTGTGAATACTGCAGACATTTCTAGATCTGACATCATATTATTAACAGTCTCGAAGTCCCAATCATTAGAAAAGGTACTAGATGAAACAAAAGTCACTTAATGAAATCTTGAATAAATGTGGAATCTTCAACAGGTCCCACAGGCCAAAAATGTAATATTCTGTTTTGTCCCAAGCTATACTCACTGATGACAAGTCTCTTTCTTTACTATGGGATGATTTGTGCAGCTTGAGTAGTAAGTTGACGTTCTTACTTGCTGTGTCCATTTTGACATATATTCCATTTATCAGCATACCCAGAGTTATTACCAGAGTTAACCAAAGTAGAAGAAAAAATATTCCCAACACAATCCATAGTTCAATCCATGGAGAAACCAGATACGTTTTTTCCAAGTGATGAAAAATGTCAGTTGCTTGTTCTTTGAAAGTTCTTTTCACTGGCGTTGTTTCAGGTTCGCTTGGATCCTCAGAAAACGTATCAAAGTTAATGACATAGCCAGAGGCAGTTCTGTCAGTTATTGGGATTGCATCAGGATTCCATGAAATCGCAGGAACCACTTGATCACTTGTAACTTCATTGTAGACATGTGCTACTTTGTTGTAGACAGGTGTTTCTTGACGAACTGTTATTTGGGTCTCAAGAGGTACAAGTTCCATAGCTTTGTTGCATAGTCCTTCTTTTCGCACTGCAGATTCCTCAAAGGTGATGAGTCTCTCAGTTTGAACCTCTTGGATTGTAGCTGGAGGTCTGCGTCTGCTACATTGGTGGAGTCCACTTGGCCTACTGCTTAGTATCGGCCACCTAATGTAGTTTAATCAGTCGATAGAGACGAACCTGTTCTCCTTTTTACCAGCAAGGGGTGACAGTAATACTGTTCTTGATCCGTGGATCGCCCAGCCCGCTCACTGCGGTCCGAATCTCTTTTTACCGCCGTGGTTCCACGTGTGCGGAAGGCCCGCACTGGGGGCCGTTCCTTCAGCTTCAAGGCGCCCCAGTTGTGGAATTCTCTGCCACTGGCGTTACGCAGTACCCCTAATCTGTTTCAATTCAGGAAGAGCCTGAAGACTTGGCTTTTTAATGTCTAGTTGTTTTTTGGTGGGTCTTTTTTTCTATCCTGTATTTGTTTTTCTTGTTATGTTATTACACACTGAGCCACCTGTGGAAAGCGCCGGGACACTCTTTTAGAGTAGCCGTGCGCTATATAAGCTTATTTTAACATAACATAACATAACATAACATTGCTAGGACAGGTACCGGTTGTCTGTAAGAAGACCCAAATTCCTTCTTGTCTGCGATCTTTTCTCTGACTTTATCACCAAGCTTTGGGATCCAGACAGGCCTTGCTGGGATGGTTGGTATTTCTCCAGCGGTGGTTGGCTTCAGGAATACATTGCTTTGTTTCGTTATTAGTTCATTTAAGTCCTGTAAAACAGCCAAACAATCTTTGATATCAAATGTCTTTTGTTCCACCATTGATGTCTGACAATCAAAGTCCGAGACCAACATTCGTGTCCCAAAAAGGACTTCATATGGAGTTATAACCCCTAGAGAATTTCTTGGCAAGTTATTAAGACTACGTTGGACACTTATTAGATGTTTGACCCACCCGTCACCCGAACTTAATACCCTAGCTGTTATAGATTGCTTTATGTCCTGCTTTTTCCTCTCCACAACCGAAATTCCCTCAGGATGGAATGGACTAGAATACCGCAATGCAACGCCCAAATTGGCCATGGCCTCCTTGTAAGCTCGAGAGCTAAACGAAGGAACCTGGTCAGAATGTAGCGTGCCGATTGTGAATGTGCTGATAAAGATTCTCAAATCTTTTATAACAGTTTGAGCGTCAGCCGAGCGCTGAGGCCACATCCAAATAAACCTTGAACCCGAATCCACTGCGACCATGATACATTTATAGTTACTATCCCTTTGTATGGGACCGCAGTGGTCCAGGTAAACGCAAGCTAATGGTTTATCTGATATTAACAGGGGCGTCTGCGCAGGAAGTTTCACAGTAGAGACCTTCATCTTTTGGCATATTTCACATTCCAAAACATAGTTTCTGGTTTGTTTCCTCACCCGTGGCCACCAGTATCTCTGTTTTAATAACAACACTGTGGTGGAAATACCTGCATGAGCAGAGGCGAGCCCTTCATGTGCTGCTAGGATTAGTCCTAATCTATGTTCCATGTTTGGAATTACCCTATCCCCCCACTCTAGGGATTCGAGCAAACAGAACATTGTTCGCATCAGTTATATATGAGTATTTGAGTGGAAACCCTTTAGGTAATGTTTTACTGCTGTCTTTGTTCAAAGCATTGACAGCCAGCTTAATTTTACTGTCTATTTTTGTTTTTGAACGAGTGATTGCAGCTACGGAAGCCGTTTGCACAGCTGCCTTAGCAGCTTCATCATCCAATGAATTTCCTTCAACGTGAACGTCATCACGTTGATGACTCAGTGTGTGCATCACGTGAGTGTTTTGTAGTCCTTCTCGAAACTGACCTACATGTTCCCAAAGCGTTTTATGCTTGATTGTGCCACCTTTTGCATCTTTGAAACCGTTCTGAAGCCAATTTTGTAAATATTAATTGTAGGATTGGACACAATAGAAAGAATTGCACACTATGAGTGTGGGGAATTCGCGATCCGTATTTTCAAGTGCCATGATGAATGCTTGTAGTTCTGCTCGCTGAGCTGTTCAATCTCCTAGAAATAGCATTTTTGTGACCTTTGGTCTGAATTTGCCATCGCGCATACAACCTTTAACCCCTTCCATGCGGCCACAATTTCCCTGGTGTGCTGTAAACAACACGAACAGGGGCGGGCCGTGACAAACCCCAGCCGTCATCAGCACACGAGCACCGTAGTGCATGACGGCTGGGGTTCGTCATCAGCATGGAAGGGGTTAACGATGGCGCATGCAGCACTGTATGCTTGTGTACCCCCTGTAGCGGGTTGTGCTGATCCGTCAGTATAAATTATACACTCATACCGGTCTAGAGGGAGAATTTCAGTAGGCAGAGGACATTCTTGTTCGTATTGCAGGAATGCTTGTGTTTTCAAATAAGGATCAAAAATGTAGTCAACATCAGGTGCAGAAAGAGAATTAACCCATTGCATCCATCTCGGATGTAAAGCTTTAGCATTTGGAATGCTCGCTTTTGTTACTGCCTCCAAGGCAGGTACAGGTGTCACGACCATAATGCGTTTTCCCTGTGCTAGTGCTCTCTCTTTTGCTACAGCTGTCAATTTTTTTTCTGTAGAAGTGAATTTAATTTCTGCTTGTGTGTACAAATGTGATATATAAGCAAATGGTACTTTTTCACCTTTGTTAAAAGTGAAGTAGGTGAATCCGCATTGACCCGGAATGATTGGGATAACTAAGTTACGAAAGTTCACGCGTATTTGCAAATGTTTTGTTGCTAACATGTCTGTTTGGAGTGAAAGCAAAATGTTTGTCCAATTTACTGTTTTAAAATCAGGTTTGATTTTATTCATAGAGAGGTATTACCATTTCTGCGTAATTTAGAATGTAAGTTCTTACGCAATTCAGGAATCCTAGAATCTACTGTAAGTTTTTCAACGTTTTCGGAGGTTGGAGCTGCGCACAGTTTTCTAAAATGTTGGCTGCTAGGCTTTTGCCTTCACTAGATAATTCATATCCTAGGAAAAGGACGTTGAGATGGGCAATTCTTGATTTTTTAAAATTAAATTAGTACCCTTCAGAGGCGAAGCCCAGTATAATGGTATTCACCCTGTTCAAGTGCCTGTCCAAGTCATCGTCTGTCAGGTAGTTGTCATCGACACATAACAATGCTTCGTCATCATAAGTTTGTAGTAACTCTGTTACCCTTGCTGAAAATAGCCCAGGACTATTCTTGAATCTTTGAAGGAGACAACAGAAGTGACGCTCTGTTCCCATAATTGAGAAAGAGGTCAAATACCTACATTCAGGGGCAATGTTTTGACAAAAGAAACCATTCAAAATATCTAATGTGGTTTTAAACTTTTTACGCACAATGTTATTTATTACTGCCGTACAAAAGGGGGTGGTAATGGACGGAGCATCTGAACCAATCAAACACTCACACCCAGTCAAAAGATCTAGGTTTAATCCATCACTGTTCTTTAGCCCACTCTGCCACCCCAGTTCAGACATGGCTATATGCAAATCAGTCTGACCCTGTGCCTCATGGGAACAGTCCAGTCCAAACTGCCAAGCCATGCTTTCCCTGGACCGGAAACAAGCTTCCGAGGACCTGTTTCTGGCATTCCAGCCGTCTTCAGCCCGGCTTGCTTGAATCCAGTGGCAAAGTGAGCAAGGGACTCACGTCTGAGCATACCCTGCCACACTTATGGCGGCCAAAAGCGGTACAAAAGGGGGTGGTAATGGACGGAGCATCTGAACCAATCAAACACTCACACCCAGTCAAAAGATCTGGGTTTAATCCATCACCGTTCTTTCGCCCACTCTGCCACCCCAGTTCAGACATGGCTATATGCAAATCAGTCTGACCCTGTGCCTCATGGGAACAGTCCAGCCCGAACTGCCAAGCCATGCCTTCCCTGGACCGGAAACAAGCTTCCGAGGACCGTATTCTGGCATTCCAGCCATCTTCAGCCCGGCTTGCTTGAATCCAGTGGCAAAGTGAGCAAGGGACCCACGTCTGAGCATACCCTGCCACACTTATGGCGGCCAAAAGCGGTACAAAAGAGGGTGGTAATGGATGGAGCATCTGAACCAATCAAACACTCACACCCAGTCAAAAGATCTGGGTTTAATCCATCACCGTTCTTTAGCCCACTCTGCCACCCCAGTTCAGACATGGCTATATGCAAATCAGTCTGACCCTGTGCCTCATGGGAACAGTCCAGCCCGAACTGCCAAGCCATGCCTTCCCTGGACCGGAAACAAGCTTCCGAGGACCGGATTCTGGCATTCCAGCCATCTTCAGCCCGGCTTGCTTGAATCCAGTGGCAAAGTGAGCAAGGGACTCACGTCTGAGCATACCCTGCCACACTTATGGCGGCCAAAAGCGGTACAAAAGAGGGTGGTAATGGACGGAGCATCTGAACTAATCAAACACTCACACCCAGTCAAAATATCTGGGTTTAATCCATCACCATTCTTTAGCCCACTCTGCCACCCCAGTTCAGACATGGCTATATGCAAATCAGTCTGACCCTGTGCCTCATGGGAACAGTCCAGCCCGAACTGCCAAGCCATGCCTTCCCTGGACCGGAAACAAGCTTCCGAGGACCGGTTTCTGGCATTCCAGCCGTCTTCAGCCCGGCTTGCTTGAATCCAGTGGCAAAGTGAGCAAGGGACTCACATCTGAGCATACCCTGCCACACTTATGGCGGCCAAAAGCGGTACAAAAGGGGGTGGTAATGGACAGAGCATCTGAACCAATCAAACACCCTAATCATTGACATCTACCACTCGGCCTCCAATGGACCGACGAAGATGGACCTAATATTCCACACTGAAAGACCGGAATACTGGGACTCCACGATTAGATCGCGGATGTTTATCGCCAAAACAACCTCCACTCTCCACAGCTGCAAACTAACCGCGATTCTCCCGTTCAGATCAGCTGGTAGAGGCTATATAACCGTGACCATCTTCACCAATGGCACGGTCCTCATCCAAGCGAACAACGAGAACCTGGAAGCTTTCGACTCCATATTTCTTGCACTTAGGTCAGCCCTCCCTACCCCCCCTAACCTCGCCCCAACGCCGCCTCCGACCACGACCATAACTAATAGAGAAGACCTTGATACGCCCTTCTGCGATCCTTATTCAGCCCGACAGGCTCCCCCTCCCCCAGCCATACTTCACCCCCACGCACAGCCACCCAACATCAACAGGACACTCAATCCCCTCCCTCTACCCCTTCCTCCAACTACCTCCCCTCCCCCAGCCTCAGTCTCCGACAGCCTCCTACGACAATCACCCCCACGCCAACAGGCTGCCTTCAGCCAACGAGCCCCATCCCCTCGAGTCTCCCTACAACTCTCAAACCACCCCTGTCCAAACCTCCTCCTGTCCTCCTCCCTACCTCCCCCTTGTCTAAACCTCCTCCTGGCCCTCCCCCGAACCCCCCCCCGTCCTTCACCCTGACCCCTATCTCCCAACCCACCCTCTCGAACCCTAACACACTCGGCCCCACTCCGGATGCCCACATCCCCTCCCTTGAGTCCATAACAAAACGGCTCGCAGCCCTGGAAAACCAGGTTGACACTATCACCCAAGGTTTATCAGAAATCCTCTCTAACCTTGGTATAGTCTGTAACCCCCACAAACCCTCTCCCCGGACCCCCCTCCACGCCAATACCATCATCACCCAGGGGCCCTTAAAAGCCTTCAGTGCCCAGCCTTTCGATCCCCTCCCAAGGACCAGGGTTCCGATTTTAAAAAAAACGAAACGACAAGAGCCCCTTGCACCAGACCCTTGTCATCTATTTCTTCTCCCACTCCAGCGGGCTCAAAACACCTGACCTCCAGGCCGCTTAGATCAGAAGCTCCTATGTCAGACAGGCAAGCAGCCTTACTAGCCGCCACCTACGACTCCCCCATTGCTGATTCACCTAAATCCAAAATCCAAGTTATCACAGGTCACCGGAAAGACCTACCCATCGTCAAACCACAGAGATTACCAGTCCTCACCGCTAAACCTAGAGAGACTAAAGATAGAACCACCAGCAATCAGGAGAAATTCACCAACTGCCTCCTAATCAATTGCAGATCGGCCTCACTACATGCAACGGACTTAGCCGAAGCCATCCTCACACATGACATTGACGTTGCGTTCCTCACAGAGACCTGGCTTAATAAGACATCCCCTCCCTGCCTAGACATGCTGGTTCCACCCGGTTTCTCCCTCATCTCCAAAGACAGGATTGAACAACGAGGAGGTGGGGTCGCTATCATCCACAAGGACAGCTGGAGCATCACAGAAACCTCCTCCTTTGAGTACGACTCCTTTGAATGTCTATCCACCGTCATCAAGACAAAAGACAACGACTCTCTACTGTGCCACCTACTCTATCACCCCCGGGCAGAAATAATGAGGTTGGAGAACAACTATCAAACCTGATTGCACAAGACGCACTTGGCGATTCCAAAAACGTAATTCTTGGTGATCTGAACCTCCGATGGAACGAGACCCATAACCCTCTAATCAGATCGCTATCTAGCCTCCTTGATGATCACAACCTCACCCAACACTGTATTGAGGAGACTCATTACAAAGGAGCCACACTGGATGCCATCATTGCCCAAAAGAATTCTATCACGGTCAACCACATACTACCCGTTGACTGGTCAGATCACCACATGATCTTATTTCATATCAATCACCCCATCATCTCGCTTAAACCTCCGCAAGACCCCCCCAAATGGTCGAGAAACCTCTCCCAAGTACCCCAAGATATCCTGGAAGGTCAGCTAAGTTCACTTCTTCCAAATAACACACTGCACCTCTCGACCAATGATCTCGTCAACCACTATAACTCGGGGTTAGTCTCTATACTCGACAATCTAGCTCCTCTAAAGCTCAAAAGAAGCCGAACCACTCCATCTAGAACCTGGTTCACTGCGGACCTCAACGCAGAAAGAAGAAACTTGAGAGCCAAAGAAAGAAAGTGGAGAAACAACCCAACCGCCATTCTCCGCCTCCAACTAAAATCAGCCCGTAGGAAGTACAACAACCATATCAAAAACAAGAAATCCAGCTTCTTCCGCGAGGCATTGGTCAAATCCAAAAACAGACCCAAAGAGCTCTACAACATAATCAGACAACAAACAACCAAGCCCCTGCCCTCATCCCTGCAGGCATCCAAAGAACTCTGTGATAACTTTGCCAACTTCTTCAACGATAAGGTCTTAAAAATCGAACTATCTCTAGACATCAACAACCCACACCTCCAGAAGAGCACCTCGGCTATCCCATTGGCACTCCCATCCGACTCCTTTCCCTCCCCCTGCCTAAGCTTTCGCCCCATCCAGGAAACTGAGATAATCTCGCTGATCTCGACCTCCAAACCATCAGCACACGTTTCAGACCCAATTCCCCCCTCTTTAATCAAAAAAATGAAGCTTACCTTTGCGCCCATCTGGGGAAGAATCATAAACAGCTCCTTACAAAGAGGAGTGGACCCCGATTGTCTAAAAATGGGGCAAGTCACTCCTCTGCTGAAAAAACCCGGCCTTGACTCAAGTGACTTGAACAATTTCAGACTGATATCCAACCTCCCTTTGCTCTCGAAAACACTTGAACGCTGCATACTCCTGCAACTGACGCAACATCTGGACAACATCAATCTCCTGGACCCCCTCCAATCCGGCTTCAGACAAGGCCGCAGCACAGAAACCGCGATGCTGAACATCATAGACGACATTCATGGATCTCTTGACGCAGACAAGTACTGCCTCCTCATACTCCTGGATCTCTCCGCAGCGTTCGACACGGTGGACCACAAGCTCCTCATCATGACTCTTCAAGAAAGAGCCGGCCTTGGCGAGGTCGTTCTCAAGTGGTTTTCCTCCTTCTTACATAACCGTACGCAAATAATAAAAATTAAGAACTTCACCTCCGAAACCCAGCAAGTCAACAAGTGTGTCCCTCAAGGATCAGTGCTCTCTCCTCAGCTTTTATCATCTACATGGAACCGCTCGCCAAGTTACTCAGGAACGCCAACATCCACTTCCACCTCTACGCGGATGACACGCAGATTTACCTGGAAACCTCTTCTCGTAAAGACATCCACAGACTTAACGATGTCCTAAATGAAGTTCAAGATTGGCTGACAAAGAATCACCTGAAACTCAACCCCGACAAGACAGAAACACTCCTCATCTCAAACAAAGAAGATAACCCTCAAATCACCGAGTGGCTAAAGTCGATCGATGCTCTCAAAGGTATCCTCACGCTAGCCGACTCCGTTAAATCCCTGGGCTTCAACCTAGACCCCAAATTAACCCTGACAAACCACATTAAGAATTCAGCGAAAAGCGAATTTTTCAACCTCAGACTTCAGAACAAAATCAAACCTTACATTCCTAACAAGGATCTCAAACTAGCCACGCAATCTCTAGTTCTATCAAGACTGGACTATGGGAACTCGATCCTAAAAGGCATCCTCAAATCGCACCTGGCCCCACTAAAAACAACACTTCACGCGGCAGCGAGAACGATCCCAGACTGCAAAAAATCTGACCACATCTCCCCGGCATTCAAAGAACTCCAATGGCTCCCTGCGGAAATGCGGAGTACCTTCAGAACGGCCTGCCTAACCCACAAGGCCCTCCACACCGGCAACCCGGAATACTTGGCAAACAAGCTCAAAAAAGCAGGCCAAGCCAGAAATTTGAGAAGCTCTAACTCCCTGCTGCTCATCCTACCAAAAACCAGAAAGAAGAGAACTGCGGATTGCTCTTTCTCAGGAAATGCCCCCAAAATATGGAATGCCATCCCCCCGCACATCAGAACTATACCGTCCTATGCAGAATTCAAGAGCCAACTCAAATCCTTGTGCCTTAGCCGCTCCCTTGGTTGTGGGTAACTTGGATCAGCAAGCATCCCCAGAATCCATGCGGTAACGCTGAATCCTGTTACCAAGAAGTCCTGCTGTCTGAACTTTTCCTCATTCCAAATTGTCGCTCGCTGATCGCTTTTATTGAGTTTGTGTCATGTTGTTCTCTTTTTCATTCCCTCTACTGTAAAGCACTCTGCTACCTTCGGGTCTTTTTAGCGCTATAGAAAACTTCTAAATAAAAATAAATAAATAAAATATCTGGGTTTAATCCATCACCGTTCTTTAGCCCACTCTGCCACCCCAATTCAGACATAGCTATATGCAAATCAGTCTGACCCTGTGCTTCATGGGAACAGTCCAGCCCGAACTGCCAAACCATGCCTTCCCTGGACCCGAAACAAGCTTCCGAGGACCGGCTTCTGGCATTCCAGCCGTCTTCAGCCCGGCTTGCTTGAATCCAGTGGTAAAGTGAGCAAGGGACTCACGTCTGAGCATACCCTGCCACACTTATGGCGGCCAAAAGCGGTACAAAAGGGGATGGTAATGGACGGAGCATCTGAACCAATCAAACACTCACACCCAGTCAAAAGATCTGGGTTTAATTCATCACCGTTCTTTAGCCCACTCTGCCACCCCAGTTCAGACATGGCTATATGCAAATCAGTCTGACCCGGTGCCTCATGGGAACAGTCCAGCCTGAACTGCCAAGCCATGCCTTCCCAGGACCGGAAACAAGCTTCGGAGGACCGGTTTCTGGCATTCTAGCCGTCTTCAGCCCGGCTTGTTTGAATCCAGTGTCAAAGTGAGCAAGGGACTCACGTCTGAGCATACCCTGCCACACTTATGGCGGCCAAAAGCGGTACATAAGGGGGTGGTAATGGACAGAGCATCTGAACCAATCAAACACTCACACCCATTCAAAAGATCTGGGTTTAATCCATCACTGTTCTTTAGCCCACTCTGCCACCCCAGTTCAGACATGGCTATATGCAAATCAGTCTGACCCTGTGCCTCATGGGAACAGTCCAGCCCGAACTGCCAAGCCATGCCTTCCCTGGACCGGAAACAAGCTTCCGAGGACCGGCTTCTGGCATTCCAGCCGTCTTCAGCCCGGCTTGCTTGAATCCAGTGGCAAAGTGAGCAAGGGACTCACGTCTGAGCATACCCTGCCACACTTATGGCGGCCAAAAGCGGTACATAAGGGGGTGGTAATGGACAGAGCATCTGAACCAATCAAACACTCACAACCAGTCAAAAGATCTGTGAGTTTAGATGTCTGTAATCCAAAACTAGACGATATGTATTGTCTGGTTTGGAGACAGAAAACAAAGGATTGTTCATTGTTGAGGTGCAAGGTTCAATCACCCCTTGGTATTCAAGTTGATCTAAGATCTCCCTGACCTGTTTTTTAGCTTCTTGCTTAACTGGGTACTGCCTTTGTGCAGTTGGTTGATTTTTTAACTGGCCTTTATGGTGATTGGAATCCTCGTCCCGTCCTACATGATTTTTGTATAATGCTGGGGCTTGGGCGACTGCCCATTTCTTGGAATAAGTATATTTTAAATGTATTGCAATATGATTAGAGAAGGCTGGCATTATGATGTCTTCGCCATGTGGGCACTCCCTGACAAATACTGGTGGTCAGTCTTGCTCAGCTAGAAGAATGTCATAACAATTAGAAAGTCGCTCCTTACAGAGTGCTTTCACTTTTCTTGGTATGTCTCCCTCCTTCCGGAGTGTTATTTCACGTAACTTTTTTTTGTAGAGTTTTATATAGCGCAAACTTGACCCGAATCGGGTATCAGAGCGCTTTACATAGCACCAGTTACGTTACATGAGGACACACATTCATTTTTGTTAGGCACAGGGAGATTAAGTGATTTGCCCAGAATCACAGGATATTTGGTGTCGTTACCGAGACTCAAACCCAGATCCCCATTCAAGTCCACTGTCTCCAGAAGACCCTTCAGGTTCTGGCGAGCTATTGTGACTTCTGCTGAGCTGTCCATCATTTTCTGAGCCCATTCTCCGTTCTTGAGTTGTATCCTCAAGATCCTCTGAATGTCTGATTTTTAAACCTGCTACCTTCTTTTTGGTAAATTGGTTTCTTGTTTTTCTGAATGTGTTGATCGTCTTTGGAATTCACACGTTCTTCCTTGTTTTCTGACCGTCCTCTTATTTCGGATTTCTGTGATTAAGTCTAAAAGTTACAAGAGGAACGTGTATCAGTATCTTGATATCTATCAGGTTTTCTCAAATTTTACCTATGCCTAAGGTTGTACCTCCTTTCAGGGGGCTCCTTTTCAGGAGACCTACCTCAGGAATGAGAACGCTTCTCTTTAGAAGTTTGTTTGCTATTTTTCCACTTCTTTTTAGAAAGAGTAGGAGTGCTTTTAGTAAAGACCTTTTCAGGACTTTCAGACAGTTGTGGTTTCACTGGTTTCCCACCCAAGCCGTCTATGCCTTATTCTTCATAGGATTTTTCAATTATTCTGGCCAGTTCTTGTGATTGCTCTGTTACATCAAATTCCCTTAATTTCTGGCGGATAGCCAGTCATGCTGTTTCTCCTTTAATATTAGATAATATTATTGTAGAGATTCGTTTGAAATCTTTCAGTAGTTTCATACCTAAATTTAAAGCAGGCTCTGACCTGTATTCGTTTTGCATCTGTTTCAGGACATCAGGCATTACCACCATAGACAGAACACCATGTGTTTTAGTGTAGATTGCAGCAAAGACTGTACACCAAGTGCTCCAGTACTCCAGATGTGGTGTGATCCCCATTGATAGACAGATTGTTAAAATTCTGTGTTTTTCATGAGTGCTAGTATTAGGAAATACTGCTTCGATCTGAGTAATTTTCTGAGCTATCCAGAATGGAATTTGTTCATGTTTTGTGGTTAGATAATTTGTCCATGGCTACGTGTAAAGTCTGTCGTGTAATTTTTAGTGTATTCCCCTGGTGAGAGGTTTGTTGTGGAATAACTATGGTAGGTTGGACTGTAAGAGTCTGCATGACATATTGGACCAATTGCCAGATGATTTTGATTAACTCTTTGAGTTGAGCTAGTAGTACGTTTACATCTGACATGTCATTAATGACAGGATGTGGTGTATAGCCGGGTTAAACCGGCCATGTTGCTTCTGGTCTACCTAGTGGACCGAGCCTGGTAATGTGATTTTAATGTTTTAGGGCATCGTTAAACCAGAGCTCATGCGCCTCATCACAAAAACTGCCCTATCACCTCTCAATGTTAGGCCATGTTTTATAACTTTTATAGTGAAGGCTTTCCTTAAATTTGGAGGAATTATTGTAGCATTCTCATCGGTTTCTTGGAAACCTGTAAAGTTAAAAGCTGGATCGGCTGGATCAGCCGCAGCTCCAACAGTTGTGGTGTTGATATCCCTGTTTAGGGACATTTTTGTTTCATGAAAACTGCAGAGCATGTTTGAAGGGAACAAAGATAAGGTGCACAATATTTTGGAACACTGTACCCATCAACATTGAACAAACCAAAAAGCTAATACATAGGTTTTTTTTCGTCCTACTCAGCTATGGCGGATACTATCCGTTTACCCACTCCAGACGTCTATTGGAGTATTATGGGAAAAGGGGTCTCTGAAAAAAGAACAACTGAGTTACTTCAGTATCTAGCGTTACATTAGTGCCTTACCAAACTGTTGGGCACCATGTAGTGTAGTTCCTGTATTCCCAATAGGCTCTGCGCATTGGAATAATATACACTATAGATTTGACATAGGACTGAGGTCAGTATGTCTCTATCGAGTATATTGAACTTAATTTTGTGTGTGCCAGCTAACTCAGAGATCACTAGAAACTTTCTCGAATAAACAAGTAGGGATTAGTCTCTGACAACCGCATAAACATGACAACATTGCTTCCCCTAGAACCGGAACAACATCTTCAGAGTCGTGGAAACAATAGATAACTATTTTACTCAGTCAATCGTGCATGCTTTGTTTCTACAGAGTTGCATAGAAATAGAGAGACAGGCGTTTCAATAAAAAGGGTTATTGAACAGTCTTTTTTCTCATGCAAGAGAGGTGAACTGCTACAATCGTTAGACAGAATGCAAAGTATAATGCATAAAGCGTAAACAGTAATATAAAATAATACTGTAATAGCATTGTCTGTTGCTATGACATATATGAAAATACATACATAAATAACAAAGGCTGAAATACTCAACTCGTGCTTCTAAAATAAGCCTACCCCAGTGTACCTAACCTAGGCCTAGTACGAGGGAAGTAGTAGGTGCTGTTTAGCTTAAGTTTAGTTTTGCCAAGAATCTGCCAAAGGTTGGTATCTCTTTCTCAGGACTCGATTTCCCAACACCCCGCAAGGGGAGTCAGAAACACTGTAGCTGGATTTCTCGGCAGGAGGATGACAACTTCTGTTCAGTGCGTCACCTGGAGAGTTGGCTTCCTTTGGGACTTGCTGTGGCGAGCTGCGTTGTGCAAGTAGGTAGTCGAACTGCACCGAACCACACTGTGCTTTGCCATAGCAAGTGAAGGTATATTTATACCTTGAGGGTGTTGAGGAATGCCAGCATTGACCAAAGTCGGGTATATGAAGGTCATGAATGAACCCCTAAGGAATAGATGTTCATGCATAATAAATGAGTTCTTGGAGAAATCAATATCCAAGCAAGGGGAAGTCCCTAACGGCTTAGGAGTCTGGTTTACCAAGAAATCGTTATGACGTAGCCATGCCGGTATTTGGGTAGCATAGACTATGCCTAAATAAGGACTGGATATCTATGCCTATATAAGGGCAATGTGCAGTATACCTATATAAGGGCAATCTAAATCGACATACAACACCTCCTTGTTTGGCACTTCACGAGTTGAGTTTGATCCTGTGGCATGATGGTCTTGGTATCTCCTCAGTTGTGCTCCCTTTGCCAAACTGTGTTATACTGCCTAGGGTGCCCTCCTTAGCTTTAAATGAGAATCTACAAACAATTACCAGAATGAGTCGGCAGCTGATATTCAATAACTGTAAGTATATATACCCCTCAAGCCTCACCATCCTAAAAAATAGACTCAAACTACTATCCCTAAATTTGAATGGCCTGACACTATATTAAACAAAAACAGACCCAACGCAAATGGCAGATGTGTCTTGCATGATGTGATAGCGGACCATGGGTTAGTGGATCCGTGGCCCCTTGCTCACTCCACGGCAGGGATCACACGCTTGTGTTTGGTGTGCGTGCATGACATGTGCACCAAGATCGAATATTTTAGGACTACTAATTTGAGAGTCTCTCATATTGCACAGGGCTCAATATTAGAGCATCAGGTCTCTGACCACACACCTATTATGTTGGAGCTGGATCTGAGACAGAAGGCACTGCGATGTAAGCAATGGCTGCTGAGTGTTTCCAGGAAAAGATCCCCTATGGAAAAAGCTAATTTAAGAAAGCACTTGAAGACATTTATTGATCACAATGAGGGTTTGGGATTATCCTCACAGATACTGCAGGTGGTTGGTGACTCCTGCTTTCGCTCTCTTTATAGCTCCATCCAGGAGAACACTGTATTAGCAGAGGAAAAATACCTATCACAGATTCACCTGCCCAGGCCATTAGACATAGACAGGAAGTTTCTGGAATGGGAAATTACAGAGTAAGAAATAGCAACGTTCTTATTAGACTATCCTGATAACTATGCTCCTGGTGGTGATGGTCTTCCCAGGGAATTTTGCAGGATGCAGAAATCATTAATGGTCCAATTGCTACTGGAAAAATTACAATGGAATGGAATGCACTGATAATCTTCAAAAAGGCATCTTCAATAAGTCTACTTCTCAAATCTAGAAATGAGCATTTGGTATGGACCTGTAACAGATCAATCTATTGCATTAATAATAGCATCAATGTCATAACAAAGGTATTAGCGACCTGCTGCATAAGATCAGATAAAACCACATTTATGAATCACAGGAGGAATTTGTCCCACGATGCTCATCTAGGAACAATCTACAGCTTTTGGCTGACATTGTGTGACAAATACAAATGACTCAGATTACACATTAATAGTCTCTTTTGATGGCACAAAACCCTTACATGATTCAAAGGGGGGCCAGGGGGCTCTTATCCATACAGTTTTACAAGTAGGTGTGGGCTTAGATTGCAATAATAGGGTTGGAAGGCTTAATGGCAGGGCCCAACTAGATTGTGGAGGTTTCTATAAGATGCTTTCCCTAACCTCAGGGAAGCAGGGCAAGGATTCCCCTATTACCACTACTATTTGTGATCACTTCATAATATTTAATGGAGCTATATGTCAGTTTGACTCCAATATTGGTATCAATACTTTAGCAGGCATAGTACATTTCTATCTTATGTAGATGATATCCTACTCACCCTCAAAAGACCAAGAATATTGATCGCCAGTTTAGTAGCACTGATTCGCTCCTACTCTGCTTTCTCAGGATATAAGATAACTAAAGTAAAAGTGAAATTTTAACTCTGTCCTAGGGCACTGCAAGGGCTGGAATTGAGTTCACAGCCTTTACCTGGTTGCCCTTGAACTTGAAGTATCTTGGAGTTTTAATTAATAAAAGCCTAGTGGGGATAGTCGTGGACAAACTGAGACCTCTTAATATGCAGATGGTAAACAAGTTTTCTCCCTTACAGCTTCTTCTGTGGGGAGAATACAAATTGCCAACATTGTTGTTGTCTCAAGATCTAAATACACTCTACAAATGCTGCCTTTGCTTTTTATTAGTTAAAGAAAAATACACTGATGCAATCTGATAAATGACATGCCATCACAGCATCTGGCAGACTATAATCACTAAACATGACCCTACGTCATCTGGCTCGTTGCTTATTGCAAATAGTATACATGCCCCGACTGAACAAACCCACCTATGTGAACAAGGACTGAAAGTGCGCAATAAGGCAATTCCCCTGGGACTAACCATACTTTACTGTAACAACTCCTGTGGTAGGCTTGCTGACATGTCAACTGTTAAGGCAATGAGGGGTTCCTGGGCCTCTGCACACAAATGAGAGAGTATAGCCAAATATATCCATGCTGGAACACCCCTATCGAGAAACGCAAGTTTTCAACATAGCGGGAAACATCTGTAGTTGGTGAATACAGTTTACTAGTGTAATTGAAACATTTGATGACTTAGCGGAGACCAAAATATTTCATTAGAGGACCATCTTCCTAAATTCAGTTTACCACTGACACAGAGCAGGAGATACAGGCAACTGCTCCGTTATGCAATATATTAGATCCAGGTCCGGCGGGCCAGCTATCCTCCTACATGTGAATATATGTGAAGAGGTGGGGCACAGGGACAGGAGTGCAGAATTGGGCTTTTATAATACTCTGTTTGGCAAACGCTTTACACACCTTTAGAAAGCTTGATGAGATATCAAGGACTTTTGGTGGACTATGTTGAAGAGGACTGACCTTCTCTAATTCACGGTTCTGATAAAGGGCTAAAAAGAAGTACAAGAATTCAGACTTTAGTTTTCTTATTTTAAAATGCTACATGATTGGTACCAGATTCCAGTTAAATTGTTTAGGGCAAAACATAGGATGACTAGTTAATTTTTGCAAGAGCGTGGACTACTATTTAATTCATGTGCTATAATACTACCCTTCTCTGATGTGATACTGGATGGAAATTTAGGATGCATTAACTGTGCATACTACTTATGTACAAGAGTAAGTCCTGCAGGCGTTCGGAGGCTTGGTCCTCTGTTACTGTTTTTATAATGTGTTTCTTTAAAATGTCAGTGCTGCTATTCTTGCTTTGTTGCACATTGGGAGGGGGGCTATTAAGGCTGCTATTATTAGTATTGCTGCCCACCTTTAAAACCACTCACTGTGATCGCCGCGATCTTGCCCCGGTCCGCCGCAGCTGTGCGCAGTTTGTGCGGAGGGCATTGGATCACGTAGTCAGTTCAAGCGCACAGAGCCGGGTTAGGATCCCCTACTTCCGGTGGTGCGCGGTCTAGCTTCTCCGCCACCATCATATTTATATCACACATAGAAAGGACGCGCAGCGGGCACGACGGCGGCGCGTCGAAGGCGTGCCAAAGGCAAGTCCGTCTGCGCCCTTCCGCGCCCCGGACGTGCCCAGGGCCAGTTATGCTGCTAGTTTTGACCCAGCTGTCGCGGTGGGGCGGCGCACTTACAACCAAGCAGAATTGCTATCTCTGGATCTGTATATTTACAACAAGGGGTGGTGAGGGACAGAGTCTCTGAATTAAGCAGAAAGCTCTCACCCAGTCAAGAGATCAGGGCTAGATCCAACACCGTTTTTTAGCTCACTGCACCATCCCAGTTTCAGAACCTGGCTGTATGCAAATTAGTCTGTTCCTGTCCCAGTGCATGATGGGAACAGGGCAAACCAAACTACAAAAGCCAATTCTTTCACTGGGAAGGAAACAAGCTCCCGGGGACCGGTTTCTGGCATTACAGCCGTCTTCGGCCCGGTTTGCTTGAATCCTGATGGTGCAATGAGCAAGGGTCTCACATCTGAGAATACCCTTCCACGCTTAGGGTGGACAAAAATATTTACAACAAGGGGTGGTGAGGGGCAGAGTCTCTGAATTAAGCAGAAAGCTCTCACCCAGTCAAGAGATCAGGGCTAGATCCAACACCGTTTTTTAGCTCACTGCACCATCCCAGTTTCAGAACCTGGCTGTATGCAAATTAGTCTGTTCCTGTCCCAGTGCATGATGGGAACAGGGTAAACCAAACTACAAAAGCCAATTCTTTCACTGGGAAGGAAACAAGCTCCCGGGGACCGGTTTCTGGCATTACAGCCGTCTTCGGCCCGGTTTGCTTGAATCCTGATGGTGCAATGAGCAAGGGTCTCACATCTGAGAATACCCTTCCACGCTTAGGGTGGACAAAAATATTTACAACAAGGGGTGGTGAGGGACAGAGTCTCTGAATTAAGCAGAAAGCTCTCACCCAGTCAAGAGATCAGGGCTAGATCCAACACCGTTTTGTAGCTCACTGCACCATCCCAGTTTCAGAACCTGGCTGTATGCAAATTAGTCTGTTCCTGTCCCAGTGCATGATGGGAACGGGGCAAACCAAACTACAAAAGCCAATTCTTTCACTGGGAAGGAAACAAGCTCCCGGGGACCGGTTTCTGGCATTACAGCCGTCTTCGGCTCGGTTTGCTTGAATCCTGATGGTGCAATGAGCAAGGGTCTCATATCTGAGAATACCCTTCCACGCTTAGGGTGGACAAAAATATTTACAACAGGGGGTGGTGAGGGACAGAGTCTCTGAATTAAGCAGAAAGCTCTCTGTTCATCACCACCCCCTTTTTGTAAATCGTTTTTGGCCACTATAGGTGTGGCAGGGTATACTCAGACATGAGTCCCTTTCTCACTGCTCCATCAGGATTCAAGCAAGCCGGGCCGAAGAAGGCTGAAATGCCAGAAACCGGTCCCCGGTAGCTTGTCTCCTTTCTGGTGAAGAATTGGCTTGGTAGTTTAGTCTGCCCTGTTCCCATGATGCACTGGGCCAGGGACAGACTGATTTGCATATAGCCAGGTTCTGAGCTGGGATGGGGCAGTGAGATAAATAACGGTGATGGATCAAGCCCTGATCTTTGGACTGGGTAAGAGTGGTCTGTTTAACTCAGACACTCTGTTCATCACCACCCCCTTTTTGTAAATCGTTTTTGGCCACTATAGGTGTGGCAGGGTATACTCAGACATGAGTCCCTTTCTCACTGCTCCATCAGGATTCAAGCAAGCCGGGCCGAAGAAGGCTGAAATGCCAGAAACCGGTCCCCGGTAGCTTGTCTCCTTTCTGGTGAAGAATTGGCTTGGTAGTTTAGTCTGCCCTGTTCCCATGATGCACTGGGCCAGGGACAGACTGATTTGCATATAGCCGGGTTCTGAGCTGGGATGGGGCAGTGAGATAAATAACGGTGATGGATCAAGCCCTGATCTTTGGACTGGGTAAGAGTGGTCTGTTTAACTCAGACACTCTGTTCATCACCACCCCCTTTTTGTAAATCGTTTTTGGCCACTATAGGTGTGGCAGGGTATACTCAGACATGAGTCCCTTTCTCACTGCTCCATCAGGATTCAAGCAAGCCGGGCCGAAGAAGGCTGAAATGCCAGAAACCGGTCCCCGGTAGCTTGTCTCCTTTCTGGTGAAGAATTGGCTTGGTAGTTTAGTCTGCCCTGTTCCCATGATGCACTGGGCCAGGGACAGACTGATTTGCATATAGCCAGGTTCTGAGCTGGGATGGGGCAGTGAGATAAATAACGGTGATGGATCAAGCCCTGATCTTTGGACTGGGTAAGAGTGGTCTGTTTAACTCAGACACTCTGTTCATCACCACCCCCTTTTTGTAAATCATCTCTGGATCTGGTCACTCGCGAAAGGCATAAACGATGCAATGTATATAACAAGAGAGAGAGTAAGGGAAATTACATAAACTACGTGAGGTAGGAACTCCTGGTCCCCAGAATTAATAGTAACAACAAAGAAGGAGTACCCCCTAGAAGAGGGGAAAAATAGTAATTAACTATTTCCTACAGGGTATTTTTCAGGATTGCTCTAAGTGCCCCAACCCGTTTATCAGGACAATGATTGTCCTTTAAGAAGACCCCTCACTCACCAACCTGGTTGGTGACATGCTTCATCATTGGGGTCCCACCCCATAGGCCGAATGCCTATAGGGTGTGCTGCGACACCTGACTACAGTGGAGCGGGATATTGTTTGTTTTTTATATGTGCTTACAATTACAGTGAGTGGGTATGTTTAAAAAGGGCCAGTACTACTCGGTTCACGACTTTATTCTTGAGCGTCTGTGCCCCACTAAAACCAATGTGGCACCGTTGCCTAATTAGGAAGGCTGAGGTGTCTCGAGAAGTGTAATATTAAATAAGTTATTATAAAAATAGCGAAGTGTGCTATGTGCAAAAATTATAAAGAAAACTAGGTCTACATGTTTCAACCAATTTAAAAATTCTATGGTTTTCGTCAGGACCGTGAATATTTTGAACGCGGTGGTACGCACACGCTAAGGTGCGCCCTACCGTCGTGCAATTTTAAGACCACAAAATGTGATCTGAGTGTAAAAGAGTGTGTTAAATCCTGGTTTCAGAAAAAAACCTGTAAGAAAAAGAAGGAAAAACGGGGTTGGGATAGCGTACTGGGAATGACACAACAAGGGTGTACATATAACATATAAAATGCTATCAACATAGTTGCCTAAATTAGGTGACTACCTATATTCAATTGTCCATATAGGAAGTGCTGGTTAAGAAAAGCTTAAAAAATTTATTAATTATGGGATCGCGCTTGAGTGGGTACCATCATGCGAGGCACATTGTGTGAGGTGCTCCACTTAGTGAAATTGGTGGCGGGGGTAATGAGTGATCATGAATTGTGTAGTAGGGCGGATTGCTAGTGATTTTGTCAGATATGATTCATTGCGGTGTGGCAAACCAGTTAAATTGGTCGTTAGTTTCCCATATTACTAGCAAACTCGTGTTTAGTATGCTAATTATTGTTATCCGTTTAAGCAAGCATAAGAGTATCCCTTTAGGCGATGCTTACACTCTGAAGCGATGTTTCTCACTTCATGGGCTTCGGATCAACCAAACGGCGAATGTCCGTCACCTAGACATTTCAAAGTTAGGCGTAAGTACACGAGGTTCAGGCAGACTGTTCGCGCTGTCATCCCACTCGTGAAAATAAGGGTGGCAGGCGTTCGTCCGTCCCTGTATCAATTGGCATTGGATAAGTACTTACATTAGGTATGTGATCCTGCAGCGGTAAACCTATTTGGTTACTGCGCGCGAAGCCCGGATGAATGATCGGTGCCTCGGTGAAGCAAGTAAAATAAACTGCTCGGCATTTCCTGGTAGGGGCGTGACGTTGTGTGTCACCGCCTCAGGGGCCAATAGGAGCGCGTGCACAGGGTGTGCCCACAGTCCTTCCAATGATGAAGCATGTCACCAACCAGGTTGGTGAGGGAGGGGTCTTCTTAAAGGACAATCATTGTCCTGATAAACGGGTTGGGGCACTTAGTGCAATCCTCAAAAATACCCTGTAGGAAATAGTTAATTACTATTTTTCTTCTCTTCTAGGGGATAAACGATGCAATACCATCTTAGATCCTGCCAGGGGGTGTCCTAGCTGTAGCTTCCACTTTGCTACCAAACTCGCTAGTGTGGGCACTACAGTTGTGAAGGAGCCGGGCATTCTTGCAGGCCTTAATAATGCACGTTCAATGGTTAAACATGCGGCAAACATCTTTGAGCTAATTGTGGGCAATAAATTTGATGTATTGTTCATCACTGAAACTTGGCTTAGGGAGTCGTGTGAGCCGGTGGTTGAGCTCGCTGTCCCCCGGGGGTACCATTTAGCACGTGCGGATCGCATGACTGGGAGAGGGGGGGTACAGCCGTGGTATTCAGGGAAACTTGGGACTTTTTATGCGAAACCTCTACGGATGTGCTGGAGGGCGAGGCTCTTGATTTTTCCTTCACCCTATCGCCCCATTTTACATTAGGGTGCACGTTGATTTACCCCCCCCCCTTGCCAGCTTGGGGCTTTCCTAAAGACCCTGGGGGAGACCATTGCCGTACGTGTTCTGGGCTTTCCCAAATTCCTCCTCCTGGGTGATTTTAACATCCATTTTGATACCCCGGAGGCCCCTGACTCTACGGCTCTGCTGGACCTTTTTACATTGACCCAGCTGACTCAGTGGGTCTCCAAGCCCACCTACTCATGGGGCCACTTGATTGATTTGGTGTGTTCTAATTTCGAACTGCGCGTTGAAGAACCACTACCTGTTACTTGGTCTGAACATTCCCTGATTACATTCTCTTGGGACTTGGGGAAATCTTCCCGTAGACCATCTTTGCCACTGGGCCCCCTACCCGCAAGATTAATATTCCTGGGTTAATAGAGGCACTGAACCACTCGCAGGTAGACCCTGCTGCTGACCTTGAGGGCACGGTCTACCGGTTTAACACCTGGGTTAGCCGGGGAGTCGAATCCTCATGCAAACCTTTGCCTAGTAAGGCTCACCGGCCGTCCCCCTCTCGGCCCTGGTATTCCCTTTCGTTAAAGGAGTTGAAGCTGGGCAGTAAGAAGCTGGAACGCCAATGGAGGGTTGCTTACTGCCCAGCAGCTAAATCTGATCTGCATTCGGCACAGAGAATCTACTATACAGCTGTCAGGAAAGCTAAAAGCGAGTACTATGCTGATAGAATAATGAAAGCCAATAACAATAGTAAAGACATTTTTTCTATTGTTAATACCTTTCTGTCGCCCTGCGCGGAGCATAAGACCATCCCGGCCTCCCTTGGATGGTGTGAGGAGCTTCAGCAATTTTTATTAATAAAATGCAACTAATTCGAGAAAGCCTGGCTTTATCAGTGACACAGTAGAGCCCTCCCCTAGCACCCCCTCTCAGCACCCCTCCTAATTCACCACTCTCACAGTTTGCCCTGGTTGAGAAGTCTGACATTCTTACTATTCTTAAATCTCTCAATTCAGGCTCTCCCTCGGATCTGTGCCCAGCTAGAGTCCTTGCAGGGGTGGCAGATATTGTGTGTACTGAAGTCACGACCATTGTCAACTGGTCACTTCAGTCGGCGACTGTACCAAGACAATGGAAGCAAGCTAAGCCTCTCCCGCTTCTCAAAAAAACGACGGCGGATCCCTTTATACCAGCCAACTATCGCCCTATATCCTTACTACCAGCATTGGCCAAAGTTTGAGAAAAGGTGGCTTTTCGCCAACTGGAAGCCTTTGTGGAAACCTCTGGGGCTCTACATCCGGCCCAGTCAGGCTTCAAAACATCTTAAAGCACTGAGACAGTGCTGGTGGAGATGGCGGAGACAATCAGGGAATGCCTGGATGGGGGCGGCAGAGCGGCTCTGATTTTATTGGGCCTCTCTGCCACCTTTGACACGGTACCTCACCAGCTTCTTTCCCGCCTATCTGCCATTGGCCTCTCTGGTGCAGTGTGGGCCTGGCTGGAATCTTTTTTGGATGCCCGTTCTCAGCAGGTCTGGATGCCTCCCTTTTCATCCTCGGCCAGGGAGGTCTTGACTGGAGTCCCGCAGGGCTCGACTCTGAGCCCTTTGCTCTTTAATATCTACTTGACTCCACTGATCTCCCTGGCTGAAGAGCTGGGTGCCAGAATCATGGCTTATGCCTACGACACCCAGCTTCTATTCACTTGGAATGGCCCCGACCTGTTCACAGGGACCGCGCAGAGATGCCTTGCAGCTGTGTTTACATGGTTAGCACAGGCCAAACTTAAGTGCAACGAGGGGAAATCTAAAATACTGCTCTATGGTCAATTTCCACCTCTCTTCACAGAAGCCTTGTGGCCCCCTGATTTCCCCGGCCCACTCTCCGAGGGTGGTCCGGGTAAGAACCTGGGAATCTGGTTTGGGGAGGATCTCAGGTTCTCGGAACACATCAAGAGACTAACAGGTGTCTGTTTTGCTACTCTTAAGTCTCTGAGCAGATTCTTCCCTATGCTCCCTCAGCCGGCGAAGGAAATGTTGGCTCAGGCACTTATCCTGTCCCGCTTGGATTACGCCAATGTGCTTCTTTTAGGCATTCCTGGATACTTGGTGAACAAACTGCAATTGATCCAGAACGCGGTGGCCAGACTCTTATTTAACATCTCTAAGAGATCCAGTATCAGGTCACACTTGTGCGACCTTCACTGGCTTCCCGTGGCCCAGCGGGTGTAGTTCAAGGCCCTTACTTTAGCTCATAGAGCTCTGCATGATTCAGGACCCTCCTACATTAGGAAACGGGTGGCTTTTTACACCCCTCATCGATCCTTACGATCTGCTTCCCACCGTCTGATGGCTACCCCCCGCTTCTGTCGCTCTAAGATGGGGGGTGAGTCACTTTCAGTCAAGGTAGCCATTTTATGGAATAGCCTTCCTGTCTCGTTGCGTCACACCCAGGATTTCCGTTGTTTTAAGAAACTTCTCAAAACTTATCTTTTTAAACAGGCTTTCTAAATTTTTTCTCTCCGCACGTCTGCAGTCCATATCGCACCAAGATACTCATGAGTAATTGTGCACGTTACAAGTTCTACATAACATAACATAACATAACATCACATCTTTTGGCAGGTTGGCACTTTTGCATATGTCAGTGTTGGCCGTGGATGGCATTTCCTAACACTAGCAGAAATGGATGGTCGCAGCATTATTCATACTATCCACATCCTCTGGCACTGGAGAGTTGCCATAGTGCCAAACTTGATTAAACTTAGGAACTTAAGACGCTAGCAGTAAATGAATACGTAAAATATAGATCACAATTCGAGAAATTATCTTTAATAGGACAAAGGACCCTTGCTTAGAGTCCGCCGATCCATGAAGCTTAGAAAGTTTATAGAGGAGGGAATTTCCCATACCCTTATTCCCTTGCCCTGATATATACTATAGATACTGCTTCCTTTCTTCCTACCCATAATTTTTCCAAAGGTAATGACCGTTTCTATTCAACCTCTCCTTTGCTCGCCCGCCTCTCCTCATCGCCTTACCACCTCCAATACAACCTTTTCCCCACTCCTTTATGTTGAGAGTACACTTCTGAAATGCAATTGAAGGTGTCCCACAGACAGGGAATATATTACTATGCATACTTGGATTTCATTTTTGTATTTGTCTTTCAGGACTATTTCCCGTTCACTTCTTTAATTTAGAAAGTACAACTTTTATTTATGCTTGCCTGAGTTCACCCAACAGGTTCTAATCTCATTGACTGAATGTCATTCTATTACATTGTAGCTTATTTCAAAAGCCGGAAAAAATAATGATTTCAGCTCTTGCAGACTATAGATTAAGCCGAAACCAGAGTATCCCAAGCTAGTGTTCTAAGGCACTAATGTCTAGGGCACACGAAATTGATCACATTGATACGGATTGAAAGTGTTGAGAAATGCTAGCCAAGTAAAATGTATATCTTCAAAACTCTAAATGACAGCTGGCCTAAAGCAACAAGTGTGGGCTATGGTGTAAAGAGATATTACTCAAAACAAATTGATTGTACATTCGGTGCACCCAATCTATATATACAGAGATGTAATGTGGCCTCATAGGATGCTGTTCCATCTAATACTTGTGGACCAGTGAGGCAGCTCCACAACTGAACATTCAGCTCCATTTCTATCTATAGCAAAACACTTTTCTTTGTTTTCTGCTTCATATCTAACCACCCTTTCACAAAATAGACTGGCAATCGGACCATGAACCTAATCCAGCTAACAAATTCCACCATGTATTTGTAAACAGAAATAGTTTCCTACAATGCTACATTTTTTATTTTCACAGCTTATATATAGTTTTATAAATCATACCTGGTACTCGTATTCGGTATAGGGTTTCAACTTGGAGTCTACATCCCGGAAGGAAGTGGAAGTTTCGTTGTAAACAAGCACTGAGCCCGAGGAGTCTTGTGCAATCGAAACTTCTCTTCTGTAAACTTCATAAAATATAATGTTTCCATTTGGCTTTTTAGGGCTGGTCCATGCCACCAAGGGCACTGTCTGGAATCCATTGGACCCTGTCTGAACTTCAATCAAAGCATCTGGCTGCATTGCAGGTGGAGCCTCCAGTGTTTGAACGGTTGCCCATTCGCTGGAAGCGCAGCCTAGTAGTGTGCACGCTGAGACACGTACTTCATACCTTTGAAAATACAAAACATAAATCTGTCAAATGAGAACAAGTTACAACACTTAAGACCTGACACTACCAATTTATAGCGCTTAATGCTTCCTTCAATGGGTTGTAGTGCCATGCATAGACCTTAAATAACTAACAAAATAAATAGATTTTAATGGCGTCTACTACAAGAATCATTTGGTCAGACTCACACATATTTTCTCTGGAACGATTTGAAATGTGCCTGAACCGTAGAGTTACAGATCTTAAAATGTGTAGACGATTTCTAAGATGCCCATTGAATTTTCAAAAGGCTCTTAAGTACATCTGAGGACTCTTTTGGCTCCTAGCTATATGCAAGAAGGTGAAAAGCTGAATATTTTCTAAAGTGTAAACATTTGTTTCCAAGGTAGACACATTTGGTGTAAGGAAGGCATCTCCTTAATAGCTCCAGAGAAAACTTACATAGGTCCATCAAACTTAATTGAAACATTACTGTCTCAAGCAAAATACAGCTTTGAATCATGTGTCCAGAAATATTCATGGTAGCTGAATGGTGAAAACAGCTCAACCAGAACAACATAGTCCCAAAATAATATAAAGACACGGTTGGTCTTATTTAATTACTGAGATTGCCCACAGTAAACAGTCAAACCAGAATATATGATGTTACTTAGCATACCGTTACTCAGCAGGTATTTACTTCAAAGTTTTTACTTTGCAAATACCATTACTACGCACGATTTTATTGTGCATGCTTTTACTTCGCAAATATATACAAGTACATTAAAAATGCTTTTCGTTAGCAGTTAATTATTACGCATACCATTACAACGCATTATTGGTACATTAAAACAAAAATTTAACTGTAATAGTAACCTATCCCCTGGGACACACCCTTACCCCTAAAAATACACCCTACACCCCCAAACCCTATCTCACCTTGATCCCTAAGAATATCTTAGTACCCCAAAACCTAAATGCACCCAGAACCCCAAAAATATCCCAGCATCCCAAAACCTTAAACACACCTTGAACCCTGAATATACTCCCTACACCCCAAATCCCTAACCCACCCTGACCTCAAAAAATACCCCTGTACCCCAAAACCTCCAGTACCCTAAAACCTAAACGCATCCTGAACTCTAAAATTACCCCCACACCGCAAATCCCTAACCCACCCTGACCCCTAAAAATACCCCTGCACCCCAAAACCTCCAGTACCCCAAAACCTAAACGCACCCTGAACACTAAAATTACCCCCTACACCCCAAAACCCTAACCCACACTGACCCCTAAAATTACCTCACCAATCCAAAACCTAAATGCACCCTGAACCCTAAAAACACCCCCTCACCCCAAAACCCTATTCCACCCTGACCCCTAAAAATATCACAGCACCCCAAATCCTAAACGCACATTGAACCCTAAAAATACCCCCTACGCCGCAAAACCCTAACCCACCCTGACCCCTAAAAATACCCCTGTACCTCAAAACCTAAACACACCCTGAACCCTAAAAATACCCCAGCACCCCAAAACCTTAAGCACACCCTGAACCCTAAAAATACCCCCTACACCCCGAAACCTTAACCCACCCTGACCCCTAAAAATACCCCAGTACACCAAAACCTAAACGCACCCTGAACCCCCAAAATACTGCAGCACCCCAAAAATGTAAACGCACCCTGAACCCTCAAAATACCCCATGCACCCCAAAACCCTAACCCACCCTGACCTCTTAAAATACCCCAAAACCTAAACGCATCCTGAACCCTAAAATTACCTCCTACACCGCAAAACCCTAACCCACCCTGACCCCAAAAAATACCCCTGCACCCCAAAACCTCCAGTACCCCAAAACCTAAACGCACCCTGAACTCTAAAATTACCCCCCTCACCCCTAAACCCTATCCCACCCTGACCCCTAAAAATATACCAGCACCCCAAATCCTAAACCACTGTGAACCCCAAAAATACCCCAGCACCACAAAACCTTAAATGCACACTGAACCCTAAAAATACCCCCTACACCCCAAAACCCTAACCCACCCTGACCCCTAATAATACCCCTGTACCCCAAAACCTAAACACACCCTGAACCCCAAAAATACCCCAGCACCCCAAAACCCTAAGCACACCCTGAACCCTGAAAATACCCCCTACACCCCAAAACCCTAACCCACCCTGACCTCTTAAAATACCCCAAAACCTAAAAGCACCCTGAACCCTAAAATTACCCCCTACACCCCAAAACCCTAACATACCCTGACTCCTAAAATTACCCCAAAACCTAAACGCAACTTAATTTGCAAGATAACTCCATTATGCATAGTAAGTGCATGCTAAGTAATGGAACATGCATACTAAATGCATGCTAAGTAATGGCATTTGCGAACTAAAATATGCATAGTAATGGTAATACGAAGTAAGGACAGCATAGTAAAGGTAGAAAACCGTCAATTCGTTAAGTAGAATATGTCCTGAGTATCACAACAAATCCTGCTTAGAAAACAAAGTGCTTTCATCAAATTGTGTACTGTTGGAAAAATCAATGAGTACTGAACTCAAAGATGACAAATTCATTTATTAACCTCTTAAGCGCTGCTGACGGCCAACGGTCGTCACGAGCGCTACCTCCCCATTGCTGCGCACGACCATTGGACTTCCATTCAGCGCTAGTTCCAATGGACAGCGCAGCACTGGGGAAGGATATTTGCGAAGCAGCTAAGGTGTTAAATCAATGTGTATCAAGATTGGAGATAGATTGCAAGGGCTGAGAAAGAGGCAATGTAATTGAAAGAGAATGGAAAAGAAAAAGCAAAACCTAGAGCAAAAGAGAGAGAGGGGCATAGACACAGAGAAAGAGGGAGAAGTAGAGATGAAAATACGGAGAGACAGGAAGAGAGAGATAAAGGAGAGAGAGAGAAATAGGGAGAAAGACAGAGAGGGTTCATTGAATGAGAGAAGGAAACATGAGAGACAAGAAGAGAGACAGAAAGAGCAATAGAGAAAGTGAAAGAAAGGAAGGGGCTGAGAGAGAGAGTGTTGAGATAGGATCATAAAGAGGGAGAAAAGGCTTATCAAAGTACCGTAAATTCTGATTACGGAGCATTGTGAAGTACCACATCAAGATATCATACAGTCTAACAAGCTGCTCTACCTATCTGAGTTATATGAACGCTATTTAAGTTGTTACGTCAATTAATCACTCAGGCTAGACCATGTATTAACAAAAAAGAATAGATGAATCAAGTATTGCGGCAACATTTTATTCTGGTCTTGTTGATATTCAAAACAGCAGATCAGTACCAAAATCAATTCTAGTTACATAGTAAAATATAGACTTGCCCTAAATAGTGACACTTTCCATGGACAACCTAACATACCACATTCATACAATCAAACATTCAAGAACCCATTCAAACCGTGAATCCACACTAAATATTCATCACCAATAGTTCTATCTTGGTCAGATAAAACGTCCCAAAACAACATGTACAATAACAGAGCTAATATCTCTTTAAATGGCCATCTAATTAGCCATATAAAGTCCACTATTTGGTGGATTGAATATCAAAACAACAGTAATAGATGAAACTGATTTGGAAACGTGCTAAATTAGCACAAATTTGTTTAACAAATGTAAGTGACAAGAAGAGAGAGACACGCCGACGCGTGTTTCGGTGTTATCACCCCCTATTTGGGGTGTCACTTTCTTCAGGGCGCAAAGCACATTCGTTTCAGGAGTCCATGGGGCCTGACAGAGATTGAACACCAGCGAAGATGGATGAGTCCGCGTTGGTGGTTAAACCCAAAATAATGGGTCCCGGGGGTGGCCTAAAAACTGATGGTGAAATAGGTAATTCTATCCCTTGTAGCAGTCCCTAGATTAAAATAAACACAGATGGTGTTCCAAACGGTACGTCCGGCCACTAGTTGGTATCGTTTGCCTTATAGGTAGTAATCAGTCTTGGTAATCACTGTATAAGTTGGAGGTTCCGTGAGTCAGGGACTGCTAGGAGGAGGCCGATATTTGGGTTCAAACCAGAGGCTTCAGGGGGCCAACAGCATAGCAATCCGGAGGATAACCACTCGATAGTGCCGTCTGAGAACGCCTACTGGTACCACATCAAGAACGCAGCGGTTTTGATGTGGAACTACGAGGTGTTGCGTCAAGCTGCCTTGATTCTGCTAGGACCACAACTGGGCTGGCAGGGTACATTGAAGACCACTTCCAAGGGTCCAGGACTGAGGTGGCACCACTTGGAGAGGCAGGACTCACAGCAGGCAAAGCCTAGGTGAAGATTTCAAGGTGGTTGGAGCCTTTTCTGTTCCTGAGGTTTTGATCAGGAGGCCAGCTAACTAGTCCTTGGAGTCACTCTTCTGTTCCGGGGTTCAAGATACATGTTGAATCCTTCTCATCAGATAGCAGGGCAGCAGAGTGGCAGTCCTCTTGCAGCTGGCCAGCATAGCAGTACTTCTTCTGAGTCTTCCACAGGTATGGATGCACACTGTAATGTTGGGTCTGTGGGTTCACTATTCTTGGTGCTAGCATTGAAGTGGGAGAAGCTTCTGGAATTTCCCAGCCCCAAAGGTTTCTGGAATTTCCTTCTTCCTTGCCCTAGCCCCAACTTGTCTGGGGCACAAAAGACTTGTATGAAACCCTTTGCGAGTCTACTGAGGCAGAGTAATTTGAATGTGCAAGTGTGGTAGATGACAGCTCCTGCTTCGCATCATGAAAGAGATGGCCCATCCTACCAACACCTACTCCTCCTTTTTCTCACTGTTTAGGTATAATACACAAAGACCACAGCGAGATGCCCCAAATTATTATTTGTGGCTGAGATTAATTCAAGCATTCCATCCATTACTGTTTTTCAAAATTATTGGGTTACCTTAAATGGGATTTTTATGCCCAGACATGGGTCCCGTGCACACTGTGTTACTGGAACCCAGTTGTACCTGGATAATGAGCCCATAGCTAGCACGAAACGTGTCCTGGGTTGCTTGTGTTCTGGTTCAGGGAGGACCTGGCTTGGAAGTTCAGGCTGGACTGATCAGACTGGAGAAGAGCCAAGACTGATTTGCATATAGCTGTGTCCAAACTGAGATGACATGGTGTGCAAAATAACAATGGATTCAGATGCAGCCCAAGTTATTACCAGTGGCTGAGATTAATTTAACAATTCCATTGATCACTGTTTTGTATACTTAGCTTTGTAAAAGTGGCATTTTCAGAATTGGGACTTCAAATATGACTTTACCATTAAGGAGGGTTTTAAATCACAATTCTTTAGACACCAAATTTGACATCCCTACCTGCTCCCAATTGACATTCATCACTATTTAAATGTAATAAGTGAACCCAGTGTTTTCCTATGAAAGAGGCATTGCATTAGTGAACATTGATTGTAATATGTTTTCACTGCCAGGACATGAAAAAGTTATAAGTTACATATCCAACTTTTTAAAAACACTGTATCATGCCCTATTGGCAATTTAAGGTCTGCCTTAGGAGTGGCCTATATAAATTAAAAAGGAAGGTTTAGGCTTGGCAATGGTTTATATTTTTCCAGGTCAAAATGGCAGTTTAAAACTGCACACACCGGCTGCAATGGCAGGACTGAGATGTCTAAAAGGCTAATTACGTGGATGACACAATAAGTGCTGCAGGTCCACTAGTAGCATTTAATTTACAGGCCCTGGGTACATGTAATACCACTTTACTAGGGACTTACAAGTACATTAAATGTGCCAATTGGGCGGAAGTCAATTGTACCATGTTTAAAAGAGAAAGCACAAGCAATTTGGTACTGACTATCAGTGGTAAAGCCCACAGGACTGGATTCAAGCTAGCCTGGCTGATGAGGTATGATCGCCGAAACCTGTCCCGGGATGCTTGTTTCCAGTCCATGGAGGACCTGACCTGGCAGTTCGGGCTGGACTGTTCCCATGGGGAGGAGGGTCAAGTCTGATTTTCATATGGCTGGGCCCAAGATCTCTGTGCTGATGGTCAATATTGATAATATTCAGCATTCCATCCATCATCTGTTTGTGTTGCTAAATTCCTCCCAAAACAAACACAAGGAGATGATGGACAGATCGCTGAAACTTTTCAGACACTCACCCCCAGACACAGATATGGGTTTAATCCATCATCTTTCTTTAGCTTACTTTCCCACCTCAGTTCATACCCAGCTATATGCAAATCAATCTTGACGCTGTGCCTCATGGGAACAGTCCAGCCCAACGTCAAGCCAGGTCTTCCCTGAACTGGAAACAAGCATCCTGGGACCAGTTTCTGGGTAAGGCCCTTCATCAGCCAGGCTCGCTTGAATCCAGTGGCAAAGTGAGCAAGGGACCCACGTCTAGGCATACCCTGCCAACTTAGGGCGAACAAAGCAAATATAAGGAGATGATAAGATGGAGCGCTGAACCTTTTCATACACTCACCCCCAGTCACAGATCTGGGTTGAATCCATCATCATTCTTTAGCTTCCTTTTCGCCACCTCAGTTTAGACCCAGCTATATGCAAATCAGTCTTGACTATGTGCTTCATGGGAACAGTCCAGCCTAAACTGCCAGGCAGGTCTTCCCTGGACTAGGATGGAAGCAGAAGATGAGCGCAGCAGTCTAGTAGTAGAATAACGTTGAAAGCGTTGTCTGAGGAATTCAGGCCAGGATCCATGCAAGACTTTAAAGGAAATGCAAAGAGCTTTAAAATCAATGCGCTTCTTGACCAGGAGACAGCAAAGGTGGACCAAAGCCTGTGCCACTGACTTAAGTTTGAGGATCCCTAAAAGCAGGCAAGCTACTGTATTTTGCGCATTTTATAATTTGTTTAGGAATCTTTTCAGCATATTAGTGAATAGCTCATTGCAATAGGCCATTTTTGAAATGATGAGGGCAGCAACCATCAATTTCTGCAATTCCTCTGTCAGAATCGACAGAAGAATTTTCCAGAACAGTTTCATCATAAAAAAAGAAGAGGGCGTGTTGAAATTGATGTGGCATTCAAAAGACAGCTTGCTGTCAAAAAGAAACCCAAGATTTTTCACCTTCGTGGCTGGTGTTGGGGGTGTGCCAAGTTCATGAGGCCACAATGACAGAGACCAGAAGGAAGTATTCCTGTAAAATGAAATTACATCAGTTTTAGAGGCATTCAACTTTAAACAGTTTTCATTCACCCACCTACCGATTTGAGACATACAATTCTGGAATCTGGACACAGTTGTTTCTGGGTTACTTACTGACTACTACCACCACTATTTGGGTGTCATCAGCGTATCAAACCAAAGAGAAACCAAACGATTTTATCAGTCTAGTCAGGGGAGTAACATATAAATTAAAAAGCGTTGGAATCAAAGATGTGCTTTGGGGAACCTCACCTGGTAATGAAAGGAAGAAGAGATGAGATTGTCTATGACAACTAATTGATCACTGTCAGTAAGAAACGATTCTAGCAGAGACAAGGCTCTGTCTCTAATACCCAAGCAGAAAAGGCGGTCAATGAGTACAGCATGGTTAACTGTATCAAATACTGCTGTGAGGTCTGATAAGGTCAGGGCCGCATTTCGGCCGTCATCAAAGGCCTGTCGTAGTTCCTCTTAGGCTGGGTTCAGGGCCAATTCCATGCTATGCTGACTTCTAAACCCAAATTGAATCAGGTCTAGAAGATGGTTGTCATTAATATAGGATATTAATTCCAAATAAATGGCTTTCTCTACAATTTTGGCTGGGCTGCTCTGCAATTACAATGCTTTTTTTGTGGGAGGTAAGTCTCCAGTAGTGAACATTCTGTTAAGATGTCCCTAATATGCATGGCTGTAATTTCCGTTGCTGTATTCATGATCTTGTATGTACAATAGTCAGGGTTTGGGCTCTCAATCGGTAAGGCAGAGCCCCAATCAACAATAAACAACAAGATGAACCTATTTTTTAATACGTCACATTGAACCAAACAAAATGACCACTAAACCTTTTTCATCTCAGTTTTATGAGTCTATCAAAATTTATTGTTCCACAACATCATTTAAATGAATTATTCAAAATCATTCCAATAGTTCCACATACCAAATAAATCCCAAACATCACAATTTCATAACTCTCTCATACTTCATACTCACAGTCATATTTTAAGCACACTTACTGTTCAGATTTATACACATTTTACCAACCTAATCCCATTCACATGAGCAGCCAAACAACCATTCTTCCTTTCACACCCACACACTATACAAAAACAGCATTTTATTATACATAAAAATGTTTTTTAGAAACAAAAAGACCTAAGGTGCATGAATTTCATAATAACTACAAGAATCAAGAATAATTCCAACAATTATAAACCTTTCAATAGGTCACCCCCTGGACCACCGATCGTTTCCGGTTCTGAAACATTGATGGAGCCAATTTCAAAATTTGTTGATCTTTTTTTAAAACCTTTCATGTCTGAAGTTCCTTCTTGTCTCCAAGACACCACTGATTTTATCAATAAGTTGGATGCGATACAATTTGTCCAAGGAGCCCATCCTCGGGTCACATTGGATGTAGTGTCTGGTTGTTTGGCTGCTGGTGTGAATGAGATTAGGTTAGTAAAATGTGTATAAATCAGAACAGTAAGTGTGCTTAAGATATGCCTGTGAGTATGAGAGAGTTGTGAAATTGCGATATTTGGGATTTATTTGGTATGTAGAACTATTGAAATGATTTTGAATAATCCATTTAAATGATTTTGTGGATAAATACATTTTGATATACTCATAAAACAGATGAAAAAGGTTTAGCAGTCATTTCGTTTGGTTCATTGTGACGTATTAAAAATAGGATTCAGAAAAGGGGGTGGTGATGAACAGAGTGTCTGAATTAAGCAGACCACTCTTACCCAGTCCAAAGATCAGGGCTTGATCCATCACCGTTATTTATCTCACTGCCCCATCCCAGCTCAGAACCTGGCTATATGCAAATCAGTCTGTCCCTGGCCCAGTGCATCATGGGAACAGGGCAGACTAAACTACCAAGCCAATTCTTCACCAGAAAGGAGACAAGCTACCGGGGACCGGTTTCTGGCATTTCAGCCATCTTCGGCCCGGCTTGCTTGAATCCTGATGGAGCAGTGAGAAAGGGACTCATGTCTGAGTATACCCTGCCACACCTATAGTGGCCAAAAACGATTCAGAAAAGGGGGTGGTGATGAACAGAGTGTCTGAATTAAGCAGACCACTCTTACCCAGTCCAAAGATCAGGGCTTGATCCATCACCGTTATTTATCTCACTGCCCCATCCCAGCTCAGAACCTGGCTATATGCAAATCAGTCTGTCCCTGGCCCAGTGCATCATGGGAACAGGGCAGACTAAACTACCAAGCCAATTCTTCACCAGAAAGGAGACAAGCTACCGGGGACCGGTTTCTGGCATTTCAGCCGTCTTCGGCCCGGCTTGCTTGAATCCTGATGGAGCAGTGAGAAAGGGACTCATGTCTGAGTATACCCTGCCACACCTATAGTGGCCAAAAACGATTCAGAAAAGGGGGTGGTGATGAACAGAGTGTCTGAATTAAGCAGACCACTCTTACCCAGTCCAAAGATCAGGGATTGATCCATCACCGTTATTTATCTCACTGCCCCATCCCAGCTCAGAACCTGGCTATATGCAAATCAGTCTGTCCCTGGCCCAGTGCATCATGGGAACAGGGCAGACTAAACTACCAAGCCAATTCTTCACCAGAAAGGAGACAAGCTACCGGGGACCGGTTTCTGGCATTTCAGCCGTCTTCGGCCCGGCTTGCTTGAATCCTGATGGAGCAGTGAGAAAGGGACTCATGTCTGAGTATACCCTGCCACACCTATAGTGGCCAAAAACGATTCAGAAAAGGGGGTGGTGATGAACAGAGTGTCTGAATTAAGCAGACCACTCTTACCCAGTACAAAGATCAGGGCTTGATCCATCACCGTTATTGATCTCACTGCCCCATTCCAGCTCGGAACCTGGCTATATGCAAATCAGTCTGTCCCTGGCCCAGTGCATCATGGGAACAGGGCAGACTAAACTACCAAGCCAATTCTTCACCAGAAAGGAGACAAGCTACCGGGGACCGGTTTCTGGCATTTCAGCCGTCTTCGGCCCGGCTTGCTTGAATCCTGATGGAGCAGTGAGAAGGGGACTCATGTCTGAGTATACCCTGCCACACCTATAGTGGCCAAAAACGATTCAGAAAAGGGGGTGGTGATGAACAGAGTGTCTGAATTAAGCAGACCACTCTTACCCAGTCCAAAGATCAGGGCTTGATCCATCACCGTTATTTATCTCACTGCCCCATCCCAGCTCAGAACCTGGCTATATGCAAATCAGTCTGTCCCTGGCCCAGTGCATCATGGGAACAGGGCAGACTAAACTACCAAGCCAATTCTTCACCAGAAAGGAGACAAGCTACCGGGGACCGGTTTCTGGCATTTCAGCCGTCTTCGGCCCGGCTTGCTTGAATCCTGATGGAGCAGTGAGAAAGGGACTCTTGTCTGAGTATACCCTGCCACACCTATAGTGGCCAAAAACGATTCAGAAAAGGGGGTGGTGATGAACAGAGTGTCTGAATTAAGCAGACCACTCTTACCCAGTCCAAAGATCAGGGCTTGATCCATCACTGTTATTTATCTCACTGCCCCATCCCAGCTCAGAACCTGGCTATATGCAAATCAGTCTGTCCCTGGCCCAGTGCATCATGGGAACAGGGCAGACTAAACTACCAAGCCAATTCTTCACCAGAAAGGAGACAAGCTACCGGGGACCGGTTTCTGGCATTTCAGCCGTCTTCGGCCCGGCTTGCTTGAATCCTGATGGAGCAGTGAGAAAGGGACTCATGTCTGAGTATACCCTGCCACACCTATAGTGGCCAAAAACGATTCAGAAAAGGGGGTGGTGATGAACAGAGTGTCTGAATTAAGCAGACCACTCTTACCCAGTCCAAAGATCAGGGATTGATCCATCACCGTTATTTATCTCACTGCCCCATCCCAGCTCAGAACCTGGCTATATGCAAATCAGTCTGTCCCTGGCCCAGTGCATCATGGGAACAGGGCAGACTAAACTACCAAGCCAATTCTTCACCAGAAAGGAGACAAGCTACCGGGGACCGGTTTCTGGCATTTCAGCCGTCTTCGGCCCGGCTTGCTTGAATCCTGATGGAGCAGTGAGAAAGGGACTCATGTCTGAGTATACCCTGCCACACCTATAGTGGCCAAAAACGATTCAGAAAAGGGGGTGGTGATGAACAGAGTGTCTGAATTAAGCAGACCACTCTTACCCAGTCCAAAGATCAGGGCTTGATCCATCACCGTTATTTTTCTCACTGCCCCATCCCAGCTCAGAACCTGGCTATATGCAAATCAGTCTGTCCCTGGCCCAGTGCATCATGGGAACAGGGCAGACTAAACTACCAAGCCAATTCTTCACCAGAAAGGAGACAAGCTACCGGGGACCGGTTTCTGGCATTTCAGCCGTCTTCGGCCTGGCTTGCTTGAATCCTGATGGAGCAGTGAGCTAAAAAACGGTGTTGGATTAAGCCCTGATCTCTTGACTGGGTGAGAGTATTCTGCTTAATTTAGAAACTCTGTCCATCACCACCCCCTGTTGTTTAATAATTTTGTCCACCATAAGCGTGGAAGGGTATACTCAGATGTGAGTCCCTTGCTCATTGCACCATCAGGATTCAAGCAAGCCGGGCCGAAGACGGCTGAAATGCCAGAAACCGGTACCCGGTAGCTTGTTTCCTTCCCAGTGAAAGAATTGGCTTGGTAGTTTGGTTTGCCCTGTTCCCATGATGCACTGGGCCAGGGACAGACTAATTTGCATATAGCCAGGTTCTGAGCTGGGATGGTGCAGTGAGCTAAAAAACGGTGTTGGATTAAGCCCTGATCTCTTGACTGGGTGAGAGTATTCTTCTTAATTTAGAAACTCTGTCCATCACCACCCCCTGTTGTTTGATAAGTATTAAAAATAGGGTCAAAGAAGTTATCAGTATTGGCATCTTGTTGTTTAGTGTTGTATACATGATCTTGGGCAGGCAGGGGTCCATGGGAAAACCCGACTTTATATTGCCTTATTAAATCCTAAGTTTGTGACAGGGATAGTGGCGAAAACATGGATAAAGTAACAAGGTTATCCACGGATGGAGAAGCTGTTGTATCATTGGGATAGATATCAGCCTTATTGTCCAGATATGTTGATATCAACCCACTGGTCTCCAAGGGCACTGCGGGTATGCTGCTACCATTGCTGCTGGACCCTACCTGATGTGCTCTGATTAACAGCTTCCTGAGACTTGCTTCATGTGCCATTCTCCTTTCTTCCATGGCCAGTCTCTAACTTGGCAAGCTGCAGCTTGAGCTCCTTCTCCGCCTTTCTGTCCTCCAGCCCATTTGGGGCCAGACAATGGGAAAGCCCACTACTCCCTGGTTGCAGAGGAGCCCCCCCCCCCCGCCCCACCCCCCCACGGGTGCTGCAACTCAATACTTATGTCCAGGTTCACCTCTTGCTCCTCCACATCATCCCTCTTTCCTAGTTTGCTGCTGCCAGTGATTGGTGAACCTCTGTCCAGGCCCTCAGAGCCTTCTGGAGCTCCAACTTCCAGGTGTTGCTCTTGGCTGGAAGTCCACTCTCCTTACAGAACTCTTTGAACTCAGCCATAGTGTAGCTATCTAGATTGTGAGGCTCAAACTCCATCCTTGTGTAGCCACAGACACAAATAGTCAGGTAGAATGAGAGCAAATGTGAAAAAGCAAAACAATCCAATCAAGGAGTTTTTAAAAGAAACTACAAATGGTATTAATTTATTTATCTGGAAGTTTAGTGTTACACAAAATCACCATATGTAACTGCACAAATTAATGAATCTCATCGCTGACCATCAATGAAAGAAATCAGGTTACTGGTTGAGGGGGTGAAACCCTACTCAAGAAGGAACCACAATAAATGTCAGGATGAACCATAAACAAACCCCAAATTAACCGGTGCTTAGCCCTCTGATAGCTTGGCACACAAGCATTCAGGCTGAACTTAGAGGCAATGTGTAAAGTATTTATGCATCACCTCAAATAATAATACAGTGAAATCACAGCACAAGAAACATTCCACATTAATTTAGAATAATTGAGTATATTTTAATAAATTACTTGACACCAAAAAACCACAAATCCAATTAGTAGAAACAGAGATAAGCAACTTTAATGATTTTAGTAAAAATAATGCTTAAAAGCATAAAGTGCCAACTGTGGTTACCTGGTCCTGCCGGACCTGGACTGTTCGAACTGGCATCCTGGTGTGGTTTTCCTGTAACCTTTTGCATGCAACCATCCTGTTTTGCTGACTTCATTTGTGCTGGTGTTAGGACCCTGCACACATTACCACCGCTTACCAGTTAAGCAGTGCTAAAGTGTTTGTACTCTGTTGTTAAAACATCGTAGAATTGACTTCGACGCCGAGAAACGCCGACTTCGCCGACGCCTTGACCTGGGAACTGCCACTCGTCCCTGCGGCCTCCCCGTGTCCCAGGAGGGATTGACCGCCGAGGCCTGCGCCAACATCTTGCAGCACCCGCTTCTCGGGTGCCGCTGCGCGGTGCTAAGGCGTGGGGTCGAGGCTGCAGGTCATCACTCAGCAACCATCACCGGGAGGAAAAAAGAACTGCGAAAGGTAACTGGGGGCGCGTGAGGCAGGGACTCCATAGACCAGGAGTCCCCGCGCTGCACAGGTGTGCACGGCCGCGCCCCCAGCAAGCCACGCCCCCGGCCACAACACCCTCCACAAATAGAGGGCGGCAACGCGTAGCGGGACGCGAGCGGGACGCCGAGCGAAGCCCGGGCAAAGGGCAGGCCCTCTGTGGCCCTCAGGGGCCAGAATAGGCCGGGCAGGGCCAGCCCCCTAAAAATTGCCCCTTCAAAAGCCGTTGTTAATTGTCTCTCGGTGCCTAGCCTGACTACTGGTCATCTTCATCGACACAAGCTATAGCCGGCTGTTACTACCCAACACAGCACCCCTTGCAATGAGGAAAATTGCTAAGAAGACCAGGATGCCTACCCTAAGATCGAGTACAAAAGCCAAATCGGATCATCCACCACCTCTACCGACCCTAACTGCCATTGACAAAATGCTTAAGCAGACCATAGGGGCGGTTTCCGATGCCATAGCTAACACCGAGAGAAGAATGTCTCTACCACCTGTAACCATCATCCAAGATACCCAGGAATCACTCTTTAACCTTTCAGAAGCCTCTGATAACTTGGTAGAGGAGACCTACACTAGCCGGCCCATAACTCCACCATCTTTCGCTGACCTTCCTTGTGCCCAGGCGACCGCTGAAACTAGCAGGGACAGACCTGGTGCACAATTAAGCACTCAAACAACCACTAAGGACGCAGATGCACTCTCTGAGGAGAAAACGCTGCACAGGGATGGCCGTAAACAAGGGAGGAAAAAAGGTCACGCAAAGTCCAGCAACCACAATCTGATCACACCCATCAACCCAGCCACACCGGGAATACCATGCTGGATAACCAATATGGTGGCGGATCTTAAATCTGACCTAGAGCATTCCATCACGGTGCTGCTAAAACCCCTCATAGCAAAAATAGATAGACTAACATCATTGGTTAACAACAAGGGGATAAGCCCGAAAACTCATCCCGTGCAGGAACGAGATTCAACAAAATCTAAGGTCCCCACCACAACAAGTCTACCAAAAGATAAGGCCTCTCTAGTACAAAACGGGGCCCCCAAACCTAACAACGTCAATAACACCAGTGTCTTGCAGAAAGGAGCCAAGGAAAAACAGAAGGCTGCCTCCACCCCACAAGCAGGTAAAAATAAAAATCAAACGCCGATCGGCAACAATAAACCTCTACCCGGATCTTCACAAACGCTTGAAGAAAATAAGGCCTTAACCCCGAAGGCGGACCCTAAGACCTTCCGCACCCCCACTGCGACAACCACCAACGATAAGAAAACCACTACACGCTTCAGGACAATTAATCTCCCCCCTGAGGCATTGCCATTTGTAGTTGTCCTCACAGGAGTGCCCCCATTAAAGGAGGGCCAAAGGGATTCACAAATTGAATTAAAAAACAAATGTGCACAGTGGCTGCAAACACATAGGCCCCTGCCCCCAAACATCTATGGGGAAATCCTCTCAGTGAGAAGGGGCGAGCGGATCGGCAAAGGCACCAAGACCATCGCAGGGGACATCATCACGGTGAATTTCAGAGACATGGCAGCAGTCAACTTCATCTGCAACGCCCCCCCGAGTCACACCTGCTCACAAATTCACCCGGTCCATCTATCTTACTTCTACCCCCTGGCACCTCAAAGGCCGAGGCAGAATTTTAACCATAACAGAACACCGCACTTGGGTTTCCAATATGGCCCACCCCAATGGCAAAGGCCAAACCCTGTATTCCCTGTATTCCCTACCTATGACTCCTCAATAATGCAGTACGCCCATTGGAACAGGTTCAGCACACTTGAAGGGGTGGACTGACAGAGAATGGACCGTTTTCCACCAAAAATCCAAAGCAGGAATGAGCCAAGTCTTACACCATTAGGGGCGGAAGAAGGAGCAGCCTACGGACAACTTGACGTTACGGGCCCAGTGCACACCACAGAAGGTAGGAGTATACCACCAAACAGTACCCAGGGCACAGGGGAGGGGACAAATTTCGACAGAAGAATCGCCACCCCCCCCGGGCCGCAATCAAGCCGGGCCACCGTACCTGCAAAGGGCAAACAACCAAGTCCATCGCCAGGTGAAGGTAGAAGGACTCCCAAGGTCATGATTCACGATAACCTACTAATAGCTACCTGGAACATCGCAGGGCTAGCGACTAAGTTCGCATCTCAGGACTGGCTCAGCTACATAAGGAAATTTCATATCCTATGCCTCCAAGAGACCTGGGCCACCGAACCGCATGATTATAGCATGGAGGGCTACAAAAGCTTCTTTGTCCCTGCAAAAAAAGCTACTTCAGGGAGAGCGAGTGGGGGGCTCGCGATTTACGTCCACTTAGATATTAATGGCACCTGGTCCAATACCAAATGGGTCACACGTAACCTTCAGGTACTAAGGTTCACCTCATCAAGTTTAACATTCCTACTAATGAACTGGTATAACACACCGGCTATAACGGAGAAGGGCGTAGCCATAAAAGAACTTGAAAATTGTCTGAACTTTTTATCTAAGACACCAAAGCCCATGAATTTAATTCTAATGGGAGATTTTAACTGTCACCTCTGCGAAAATCTGTTACCTTCTAATAATGACTGGTCAAAATGCACGATTATGAAAGGCCCACACTTCACCCACTCATCAGAGGGTTGGGACCTAGAAAGACTAATGAAAAGGCACAACCTTACCCAAACCCTGGACCTTGCCATCTTAAATGAGAGAGGAGAACTAACTCCAACATTCAAAGGCAGAGGCTGTCATTCTTATATTGACTTTGCATTAGTCTCTCCTAATTTAAAAAGTCTTATCAGCACAATCCTCATAGAGGCCAGTAGCTTCAGTGATCACAATCCGGTGATCATTAAAATGGAAGGTTTTGTCTTTTCAGCGGAAAAGAGACCGGTTATATTGGAAAAAGCAGTGGACCAGGGTAGAAGAATTAAATGGGCCAAAATTGATGGGAATAGTTTTTATAAAAAACTCTTATGCGAAGCCTCAGTAGCGATCGATAAATGTCTCGACCCCTGCGTAACTGGAGGTGCGGTGGTGAAGGCATTTGAAGAAATCGCGCAGGTTGTAAATAATTCCCTCCAAACCAAAGGAGTGAACAACAATATTTCCACAAACCCCCGCTGGTTCGATCCTAAATGCACAAAGGCGTTGAAAAACCTGAAGGTCAGTCTACACGCCCAACCAAGGGACAAAACGAAGGTGGCAAAGAACAGAGCCGAATACAAAAAAGCAGTGAAGGCACGAAAGCAGAGTATACAAAACCAGGCTTGGGAAGACCTAAGGGATGCCGCAGAAAGAAAGGACTCTACCGCCTTCTGGAAAGTGATCAATGCCCCCTGCTTCCAGGACCAAGGGGCCCCAAAAATCATGAACACCATCTTGCCGGAGCAATGGCAGAAACATTTCCAGAGTTTATATAACCACCCAAACCAAGCACACCAAGAGGAGCTATCGAAGGCCCATCAGCCCGCTAAACCAAACTTCACCTTAAAGGAGGTCGAATTAGGAATAACCGGACTGAGCAAAAATAAGGCGCCGGGCCCGGACGGAATACCACCAGACCTATTCCTAAGCAAACCAGATCTATGGGCTCCGTTACTCACGAGGGTGCTAAACGAGGCAGTGGAGGTAGGCCTCCCCCAGTCCTGGTCAACGGCGACCATAGTCCCTATCTATAAAAAAGGCAATCGGGACGACCCCCAATGTTACCGACCCATCTCGCTCATCGACGTGACAGCTAAGGTCCTGGGTCGAGTCATCCTATCAAGATTGCAAGACTGGACAGAGGAGCAACAAATTCTCTCCGAAATCCAATACGGCTTCAGGAAAGGCAGATCTACCACCGACCAATGCCTAAATTTATACCTCCTGATTGCAAAATACACCATCGCCGGGAGGGGGTCAATACATATGGGGTTTATGGATCTCTCAGCGGCCTTCGACCGCGTAAATAGGAGAAAGCTCTGGGCTATGCTAATGGATCTAGGTGCGGATCACTCACTAGTTGACACCTTACAAAACCTACATCGCAACACCTCAGCAAGTGTGAGATACAGCCAGGAAGGAAAAAAGACCGATCCCTTTATCTGCAATAGTGGAGTAAGGCAGGGATGTATCCTCGCCCCATTCCTTTTCTCCATTTACATTAATGCACTGGAACAGGACCTTCTTAAACTTAAAGTTGACTCACCCCAAATCGGTCATCGAGCTGTACCCGTACTACTTTATGCCGATGATGCGGTTTTGCTCTCGAGAACACCCCTGGGCCTGCAAAAACTAATTGACGGGTTTGTCAAATTCATGGACAAGTTGGACCTGGCAACAAACCTGGAAAAGTCCTTCATCATGACATCAGGGAAACCTACAAAAGGATCTTTTACTTATAACATCGGGTCAAGTCTTTCACATATCTGGGGGTGTTATTCGATCACGATCTATCGTTCAAACCCCTGATTGAAAAACACTCGACCAAATTGGCGGCCGCAGTAGGAGCCATCATGGGGTATGGGCAGAGACTAGGGAAATGGTCCCCGGAACAAATCCTGACCTTATACAGATCCATCTGCTGCGCGAAAGTAAGTTATGGAGCGGAAGTGTGGGGCTTTCTGGGTAAAAAAGCTCAGCCACTCCAGACGGAAGAAAACAAATTCCTACGAAGAATACTAAAAGTCCCACAGAGTGTTTCGGCCCACATCATACATGAAGAGTTGGGAGAACCTTTCCTGGAGGACAAAATCAAAATTAAACCTCTTCTGGCTTGGGTGAAGGTATGGACCAACCCCGAGGCGGCCCTAACCAGACAAATTATCGAGGATTGCCTCAAAAGAGACAAAGGCCATGTAATCCCCTGGCTGAAATTTGTTAAGGAGTCGCTAACAGAGATTGGCTGCTCTAAATACTTCTTAGCCCCCGACTCTTTAACCCCGGAGTGCAAAACCTTGGTTAAAAAACTCTTCCTCACACATCTGAAGTTAACAAGGGCAGAAAAAGAGAGGCTTAAACCTACCAATCTTTCTTACAATAATCTCACACCGAAGCAAGGCATGGAACCTTACCTAAGGGTCATGTACAATGCGCAGGATCGCTACCTCATAACCCGATTTAGAATCAACATGTTACACCACATCCTTGCAGTGCCATCTGGATTTACCCACACTGTGGAGGAGAAGGGTACCTGCGGCTGCGATCATAGATCTCCGCAGGATACCCTTCATTTTGTCTTATTGTGTCCTTTCTACGCGACACCAAGACGCAAGTTCCTGGTGGGTATCCTGAAAGAGCTAAAATTCAAGCACGCGAAACAGGCGTTGAGATTCCTACAGGAAGCCGAGGACGCTTACACCCTATTTTGCACGATAAATTTCATTCGGATCGCAACAAGACTGAGGACTACCAGAGACATTGTCCCTTAATGTAATTGAACATTTAAATTTCTTAAAACTATCCTGGCCCTCCCATCAAGTACATAAAATGTTAAACATTTATACTTTTTAAACTGAATATTATTAATATCGCCTTTTAACTTGTGTATGTATATTGTATTTGTGCTTTTATGGTGTCTTTTTAAGAACCGAATAAAGTTTATAAAAAAAAAAAAAAAGACATACTCAATTGGCATATTAAATTGTCTTGTAAGCCACCAGTAAACTGGCACTGCCTGTGCCCAGAGCCTGTGAATTAAGTGCAACTAGTTTGCCTGCAGCACTGATTGTGCCCCCCCACTTAAATAGCACTTTAACCATGAATCATTCCTTCTATTGCAGCATGTGTGTGCAGTGTTTAAAATACCACGTCGACCACTGCTTGATTGGTAGGACACCTTCAGGCACCCTTTCAAAGGCCCAGGGCGAAGGTGGCACCAATTTGGTAGCAGGACTCACAACAGGCAGAGTCCAGGTGCTGGGTTCAAGGTGGTTTCAGCAGTTTTTGTTCCTGTGGCTCTGATTAGGGGGACAGCCAGCTAACCATTGGAGTCAGTTTGGTGGTCCGGGTTTCAAGATGCAGGTCCAGTCCTTCTCAGTCAGGTAGCAGGGCAACAGAGTAACAGGGCAGCTGAGTAATAGTCCTTCTTGTGGCAGTGCAGCACAGCAGTCCCTATTCTGAGTCTTCCATTAGCATAGATGTGTACTAAAGAGTTGGGATTGAGGGTAAATTATATATAATTGGTCCCAATTTGAAGTAGGAGAAGTGTCTGGAGATTCCCACCCACAAAGGTGTCTGAAATTTCCTTCCTCCCTGCCCTGGCCCCGGCTGGTCTGGGGTCACAAAAGACAAGTGTGAAAATCTCTGTGTGTGATGTGCAAGTGTGGTAGGTGACAACTCCTCTCCTCATCCTGACAGAGATGGCCCATCCTACCAACACTGTCTGGGAACAATACCCAAAGACCAACTGCCAGCTGTACCTAGTCATGTGACTCAGCTACTGGCCACAGGCGCCAAATAGTTGGGGCAAGAAAATGGTAACTTTCTAAAACTGGCATTTTCAAAATTGTGACTTAACATCTGACTTTACCTTTAAAGAAGGTTTTAATCTACAATTCTTTAGACACCAAACTCCACATTCCAGCCTTCTCCCAAGTGAAACTTTTGAGTTCTTAAATGTAAGAATATAACCCAATGTTATCCTTCAGGGGAGGTAGGCCTTGCAGTAGTGAAAAACAAATGTAAGCGCTTTTCACTACCAGGACACATAAAAATTCAAAAGTACATATCCAACTTTTTAAATACACTACACCCTGCTCTATGACATATTTAGGGCCTAACATAGGGGTCACTTTCATGTATTAAAAAGGCTGGGGTAGGCCTGCCAATAGGCCAGGTCAAAATGGCAGTTTAAAACTAGGCCTGGGCGGAGTTCCGCCAAGCAGAACTCAGCTTAATGAAAAACATTCTCTGCCACGTTCCGCGAAGTTCCACAAGTGGTGAATTTAGGTAAGTTGTGCTGCTTGCACAGATTTTTAGTGCTGGGTGTTTGTCCCAAGGTGTAAAGTTAGTGCGAACGGCATCACGCACAGTGTAAAAGGGCGCAGCTTCTTTCTGCTGCTCGAATAGATGTTCTACTCGAGCGGCAGATTTCTCAATGCGAGTGGCAGGTTTCTCAACGCGAGCAGTAGCAAACCTGCCACAACCGCCTTCATTGAGAAATATTGCCGGGAGATGGTCTAGCGTTGGATTTTCCTTGCTCGCCAACTTAACAATAGTGAGCCGCGAGAGAGGAAAAACTCTGCTCTGCTGAGTTTTTCGGAACTCCCCGCTCTACATAGAACTAGGACTGGGAATAGCTCCTGGAGCAGAGGTTACCGCCAAGGTCTTTTTAAAACTGAGCCCTCACAGGCTGCAATGGAAGGCCTGAGACATGTTTAAAAGGCTACTAAAGTGGTTGGCACAAATCGTGCCACAGGCACACTAGTAATATTTAATTTACAGGCCCTGGGTAGATGTAGTTCCACTTTGTTAGGGTGTAAGCCAATTTTACCATGTTTCAAGGAGAAAGCACAAGCACTTTAGCACTGGTTAGCAGTGCTAAAAAACATAGTATCTAAAACCCAACAAAATGGATTCAGAAAACAGGAGTGTTAAGGCAAAAGGGTGGGGGGATCGTGCAGAGAGGGCCCAGTCCTACAATAAGTATTTAATGTAATGTCTTGAATTGGCTTAGCTTTGTAGGGTAGTACCTCAACTACTTCAATTAATTGACTCAGGTTGTGTCAAAACACAGATCTGAGAGAACCTCTGGTCAATGTCTGGTCACTCTGGCAATCCTCACAGAAATATGCGCTAAACTAAAGCAGTACCAACAAACCTAAATTAAGAAAACAACACAACAAAATTACCAAACCCAATTTGGAAAAATAAAGAAAAGTGTATTGAGCACAAAGACATCAAGATAATCAAAGTAGATTAAGGGGACAAGGGCTAGCCTGACCTACATAGTGAAATAGCTTTTGCGTTTTATTTTGCTGTGAAAGCAAACTAACCCTAATATGCAGTGTGTCATATTTTGCTATATTAGCACATTGCCTTGTGGGTTTACAGACAAACTTTAGGGGTGACCTATTAATGTAGAATGGCAAAGGCATTGTTCCCTCCCATGAGACACTGCAATCCATTTAATTAGTAACCTAGCCAGAACACAGTGATGCTCCTGGCAGAATATATTGTCATTATGTGGATTGTGTAAATATACACTTCAGCCATATATAAGATTTAACCTTTTATGCAATTGGTGCACCTAAGTGATAATTTACAATGGACATATATACATTTCAATAGGTGAAATAGAGAGTTCAGAAGTATACCACATATTTTAGAGGGGAAGTACAGACACTTTCTTATTGTTTAGCAGTGGTAAAATGCACAGAGTTCTAAAGTCATGAAATTCAGACATGCAATGTTGCTGAAAATTGATTCATTTCTTACATCTAGCATTAGCTCAGATATCTTGATTTTACAAAAATGAGTGTACATTATAGTTACTTATTACGGCTTTCCTGCAGCCCTCTTCGTCCATTAGTTGGTTATTGAGCAATTCGGATTTTTCTTTGACCCACGACAGAATACAGCACCTGGCAAAGGGTCAGCCCTTTCCTGCCATGAACTACCTTCCCTTTAGGTGCCAGCATTCTGTCCATTCACAAGGAGCACATTTGTACATAAAGTAGTTCCTTCAAGTGCCAGGGACTATTATGACAATGTTTATTTTTTAGACCAAGAAAATATTGTTGCTTCTATCCATTTTCTGTTTAGATTGACGAGGTAAGTTCACCAACAAGAAGTTTTTACAAAAACAATGACAAAACAATCATTGACAAAGCCAAAAGGGTGTAGGCAAACACAGGCCTACTGGTCTTGTCAATGCTTGTTTAAAAATTCGAACGTTAGCATTGATCATTATACTGTGAACGTTATGTAATATTAATTCCCTTGGAAGCATGTGGGTGCATTTTGGGAATTTATCAGACTCTGTACACAAAAGTAAGTATGTGTCTGATATGGATAAAATGAGGATATGGCATGATGATTTTGGACTGAAAAGGTGCATTAGCATCAACATAGCTTTGATGATAAATGACATCTCCTGCCCTGGACTTCTAATGAAAAGGGTTTACTTTTGCAACCTGCTCCTTTTTGTGTGCCTTTGTTATGTAATGCACCTTTTGAGACTGAATACGGGGTGCTTCTGCAGCAAAGAGATTACAGATGTGTAGCACTAAGTTGTGGTTGTGTATATCACTTACATTAACACCCTAACAATCAGGAGGAAAACGTATTGGCTGTAAGTTTGAGGAGAAAACATTCTCCACTTAATAGGGTACTGTTTCTGTGAGGAGGAAGGGGTGATGGATCGATCCTCAAATGCATTCTCTAGTTTGCAGTTGGGTCCAGGGACTGACAGTGGGTGTGGCAGCACATGTATAATATTTCACACTGGATACACAGACCTTTGGGAATCTGAATCATTATGTTGTTCATTCCGACCAACCTATTGCAACCACCCCCACACACAGACACACAAAAAAGTAACACTGAAAACATGAATTGATTATTAAAACTAGGTAGATTAGTGACGTCAAAACAGGATTTTATCCTCCACTCCTCATCAAATATGTTTCTTTGTAATCCATTTTCTTCCTCACCCGTACATCACCATAGTGATGTATGTGTAGCACCTTAAGTGTGAGGTGCTCCTGCTGATGGAAAATTATTCTCTATGCTATGCTGCTCCTTGGACTTGCTTGAGGCTATGTCAAACATTTAACAAAAATGTAAAATAATCCTGAACACAGACACATGATACACGGTCATTAAACCACTTGCAACTAGATAGGTGAGTTGTAGGCTACACACATATGCCAGACACTTAATTTCTTGATCTACTCATTGGGTTTGGAGCCACTAACCTGGCAGTGACAAAAGCTTCTGATGTTAAATCTCACCATCAATGAATTCATGAAACTGCAACAAATAGTAACTGGAGTCCATTACAGTAGTGGCTGGGCTGTGGTGGACACGGTGGAGATGCTAAGGATACCTAAGGGCCAAAACTTATGTGGCAGATGTCCTAATTTCTTAAGCTCCCCCAGAAAGTTTTGTACCTTTCAAAGTATTATTTTTCCTCCCACTGACAGCCTTAACACACTCTCAATACCACTTCACTTGCATTGAGGTATTTTTTTATTTGGGTACGCCGCCACATTGGTTGTCAGCAACTTTCATATTCACACCCAACCATCCAATATTGCCTACCGCGGTACACAACTCCGAAGAAATAAACTATGACAGCGACATGCAAAATGTATGTACTGTTCAGAGTGCTGGTCATGTGTTAACCACTTTCATCATTTATGTCAATGGTCTCTAAAGGGTACTCCATTTTCTACTTAACTCCCCAAGAGTAACGATGTCTATTAGTCAAGATTGTCTGCTCCATGAGGTGGTGACAGTAGCTTTGTAAAGCAAATATAGTTTCAAAGAAAATAACTATAAGCATGACTGAAAATACTAGATACTTTATGAGCAGCATTTCTTGAAAATAAAAATGATAGATAGAATGTTATTAATATATCATATGTCTTACGGAATGTTTGCCTTTATATTAATTCCTCATCAACCAGAGATAAATCGAATGCATGCTCCCCACGGTTCCCCATTGATGCAGATGAAGTAAACAGCCCAGTAATGGGGAAATAAACTGATTTCCCACAAGCGGTTCTACTGATCATCTCTCAAGAAATGCAGATAAAAAATATCTGTGCCGCAATATTATGCAATCAACCACGACCAATCAGTAATTTCACCATTGCTTCAAGAAGGGACAGTAGTCACCATCCACTATCAACCAAGGTCCCAATGTAAACACCTGGAAACCTATATAGTCCATGGGGTTTTCATTCGGTGAAGTTCTTTTTACCAGCCTGACCGTCCAAGATCCCGGCCAATATCAAAGATTAAGGACATACCGTCATGGAAAAGCAAATTACTAGATTAGCATTACCATCACATAGCTACAATATCAAGATGTGAAAAGATTTTAAAAGCTAATCACAAGATATTTACCATGCAAAATAAATACACATATTTATAAAGCTTTATAAAAAAAATGTACCTACCAATGGTAAGGCTGTCGGAGTTCTATAACAAAGGTCCTCTTTTCAAAAGCAGGGCTATGTTTAGTGCATGGAAATGTCTCTACCTGTGCGCTGGCAGGTTGGCGAACGGATAGTGTGTAGTTGAGTATTTCTCCGTTGGCACTTTCTGGGAGATCCCAAGTTGCTGTGATCTCATTTGAACTCCATGCCTTCAGTTTTGGAGGCATCATACCAGATGGAGCAGAAGGGTCAGTTCTTGTGCTGACAGCTGGACTGGTGGCACTGCCTTGACTGTTATATGCTGTCACGGTGTAAGCGTATTCCATGCCCGGGGCTAATGAGAAATCATGATAGTAGTTTTCAAGGCCAGTGTAAATTAGCTCTTGGTCTCTATTGAGCTCATAACGTGTAAGTCGACCATTGGGCTGATCGGGTTCTTTCCAAAAGACTTCTATTGACTCTGGCCCTGCAACTTTCAATTTTGGTGGACTCATGTTTGAGGGTGGGGATTCCATTGTTCGCATTGCTTTCGATAAGCTTGATGTACACCCTCCATTTGTACATGCTACTAGAGAGAAATCATACTGTGCATAGGGCTGCAAGTTGGAAATCACTTGCGATAGTTGTCTCCCAGCAAAGTATTCGGCATCATTTACACGTATTATGTAGTTGAGGATGTCTCCATTTTGTATCAGAGGAGGTGACCACGAAACATTAATCTGAGTAGAGCTAATGGCTTGAAGGGTTGGGGGACTCACAAAATCTGGAGCTGCCTCTAGAGTCCTTACACTGATTGGTTCACTGGTGCTGCATCCTCCGACAGTGCACGCTGTTATTGTGTAGTTGTAGACTGAGTAAGCCTTCAAATCTTCATCAGTGTAATTGAAGGTGGCAGCATCAAAGCTGAAAGGAAATGGGACCCTATTTCGGTGAAGTTGATAGGACTGAATGACTCCATTTGATGATTTTGGGGAAACCCATGAAAGTAAGAGTTTATAGGGACTTTCTGAAAAATAATATATTTTTGGAGCTTGTAGACCTGTTGGAGCTGCCTGGCTTGTCTTCACTGTTGTCCACGAACTGTCTGTAAAGCCTGCTGAATTCCAAACACGTATTTTATATCTATAGGTTGTCCAAGGCATCAAACCTTCATGCCTGTACATATATTTGCTACTCTCTGTGTCATATCCTGAGAATAGCACCTCCTCTTCCATATCCCAGAAAGCGCTTTCCTGCATACATTTGCTAATGACATCAAAATGCGTTATCTTTCCATTTGGATTCACCGGGGAAGACCAGCTAAGTTCAGCAACTGTTGCATTATGTGACTCTATTGTTGGTGGTGGCTGAGAAGCAGGCGGAGCTTCTTCTGTTTGGACAAGCTGAGGGCGGGATCGGGTGCAGCCCGCTACTGTGCAGGCTTCAAGAACTAAAACATATTGAGTGTATGGCTCAAGGCGGCGAACCAAGAATTGGTTGGTCAAACCACTGTACTCAAGGGCATCATCGCTAAGAACATTGTACACCTGTAAAAGAGAGAAACACATGCATTTAGCAATTTCAATTGAGATATACAGATAAATAACGTGTACATTTATATCAATAAATATGCATAAAAATTCCTGAACAATGTGTAACATTCTGCAACCTGTAAAAAAAACCTGTTGCAGCATCACAGGAAAACATAATTGATGATATCTCATTCTCAAGCAGCTTTACCAAGTGCTTACAACATAATGCAATCTTCTGATTCAAACTTACTTGGACTCCTTCAGAAACCTTGCAACTCATTCACATTTTTAATCAGTTGTCACGTGGGTGCACAAGCAATTCAATTTACATTTCAAAAATCCATAGAATCGGGATTTGTTGATTCTTAGGAATTGAAATTCCACTTGCTTTTGTGGAAATGTTCAGCCCCATGGTGACCATTTCTGGATGGATACGTCTGTGACAGAGTAGGAAAGATGAAAGGGGTGTGGCTGAGTTAGCCATGCCCAATTATGTGAACACTCACAAAGTTGGAGTATTCAAAAAGGCTATTCCCAGCCTGTAAACACACAGAAAATAACCACAGAAAATGCAGGACTAAATGGGTTTCCTTCGTGGGGAATGAATTTTCTGAAGATTATGGCAAATAGTTTTTAAATGAGCGTGCAAATTAACTGTACCTTATTTCCAAAACAAGTTATGTTTTGAAAGGAGGCTAGCAGGCGTATAATTTGACATTTATAAATATTGTTGCTTTCCACATTTTACCCTCTCAAATTCTTGAAATACTTTTTAAAATAAGGTCTGATAAAGATATATGCCTAATGACCTACATTGACTATTTTTAATGAACGAGCCCTCACTGCTTCTACAAGGTTCACCATCATCAGAAAGAGATGGTGAGGTTAGAAGGTAACTCATATTACATTTGTAAAGGTATTCTTTGAAATTCTAAATTTAAGTGTGATCTACAGTTAAAGTAGTGCATTACAAATATGTACACGTATACTTGAAATTCCCAATGAGAAGTGAAGAGTGATCGGTCCATATTTTCATCATATTCTGAGATGACATTGTACATAGAAATGCAACTTTAACGTTATTTTTACATTGTTTATGTCTTTTAAATTGATATTGTTTCCCTGTAGATCTTACACATATACCACGAAAGGCACTCACCAATTAAGTGAGAGTGATTTTGGGGGTCAAGCTCTTATGCATCGCCCCCACACTGGCATGCTGTTTTAACAGAATGCTAACAATTTTTTTCTTAATGTTGTTCAGAATAAGGCTTTCTGCCAGTCAAGGCTTTGAGTTAACAAGGACATACACATCAAATACAGATATGGAATGGCATTATTAGTATTAATTTCTTGTCCAAGTGCCATTTTGTCAATTATTATTATTGCATTTATTGAGCGCACAGCTACCCGGAGGTTTCCCGGCGCTTGCCTTGGGAACCCGTCCTGGCTTTTCCCTGTGAGATAGCCCCTACAGGGCATCCCCAAGGTGAAAGCCAGGCATCCCACCGCAGGGGGGCCGTTGTGGAGATTAAGCAAGCTTAATGCCCAGAGTTGCAGAGTGAGAACCCATGATTAGAGCAGGCACCGAAGCGAGAATTATCGAGTCCATGGACATTTGAGCTCAAGACCCTGCCGCGTCGGGAATTGAACCCTGGTCCTGGGTCTGACCTCAGCTTCCGGGTCTGCCTGCTTTACACCGTGAGCCACACTTCTCCAATAGTGTGAGTGACTGAATACCAATGCATATGTTGTAATCCAATATATAGTTCAGTGATAACACCAGTCAAGCTACAATTATGAGTACCTTAATGACGCCATTGGTCTTGGAAGGTTCCATCCACTTAAGGAGCAGTGCTCTCCCATTCTCTTTCTTCTCCACGGTGAAGTTGCTCAGTCCACTTGGCGATGCTTCCAGTGTACGTACCATGGTCCATGGACTTGCCCCTTGGCCAGCGTTATTTACTGCCACAATGTGAATGTGGTATGCTGTATAAGGTTTTAAGCCAAACACGTGTGTCATATGGTTTTCGCCCTGAAACAGAAATACATGCTGTAAAAAGTCTATCAACTTTAGCACATTCGCCTGAAAAGTATGAACTACATATTCGGCTTGTTAAAAATTGGGTTACCAGTTGACTGGGATGCGCGTCCTGGTCAAGCAGCAACTACATTCCTAGTCAGGGTAAGTCACAAGCGAACTCCAAATCAACTTGTGCACAACCCCCTGGTAGCTTGACACAGAGCAGTCAGGCTCAACTTTGAGGCAATGTGCAGAGTAGTTGCGTAACACCTTGAACAGTAAAACAGCAACATCAGCACACAACAAGATCCCACACAGGATTAGAAAGGTAGAGCTAACTTTAATAAGTAAAACAAAACCAGAACAACAAACATCCAATTAGTAGAAACTGAGTTATGATTTTTTATAGAATAAACTGAAAAATAACACCTAAAAGCATAAAGGCCAAACGAGGATATCTGGTCACACTGGACCAGGTCGAATTCAAATGTTGAAGCCAACTGCGATCGAGTGTGGGTCAGATACAGTCCCACATTAGTCCTGCCGAAGGTTTACTTTATTGTGCCAAGATTCCCGTTTACTAGGTAGAAGATCACTGGAAGCAAGGAGAAGATCACTGGCAGTGGGCGGTGTGGCACGAGGAGCATGCCAGGCATTGCAGGAGGGTGGGCTGGAGCATTGCATTGGCGGTCCACATGGGCGATTAATGCTTGCTGTGCAGAAAGATGGACTTGCGACAACTCACACTGATTTTCCATGTGAGTGGCGCAGTTCTGGTGCAAACAGGACCTGTCACAGCCGCGAAGAGCCCAAAAGCTTAAATATAAAGGCTCAAGAGCAACACCAAGGGCCTAGCACCTGAGAGTAGCCTCTTGGTGATCACAAACTCACTGAAGACGGGCTCAGGAGCTGTGGGGTAGCCTGTTATGTTCCTGAGGATTAGATCAGGAGGCCAGCAGTCTACGCCTTTGAGTCCTGGTTTCAAGATGGCTCTAGGTTCAGTTCTTCTTTTCCAGGCAAAATGGCAGCAGCCAGCAGGTCAGCACAACAAGGCAGTAGCTCCTTCAGAGTTGCAGTCCAGCAGAATGGCAGGCCTTTCAGCAGCACAGCAGTCCATCTTCTTCCATAGGTTCAGGGTCCACAGGTTCAGGGGCTGTACTGAAGTGGTGGTGTTGGAGGTCCTTCTTTTATACACAGATGACCTTTGAAGTGGGGAGAAGCTTCTAGAGGCATACCGTTGAAGTGCACGGATGCTCTGCCTTCCCTGCCCTGGCGTAAATCTGCTGAAGTGACAATGCAGGGTCGTTAAGCTCTTTGTGTGGAAACAGGATACAACCTATTTAGGTGCAAGTGAGACTAGGCCCAGCTCCTCCCTCCCATCCTGCCAGTGATGGTTCATCCAGTGAACCCTAAGCTCCCACTATGTGTAGATGTCTAGGAGGAATACACAAAGCCCAACTGCCAACTACACCCAGTGATGTCACCAGAGACAGGCTGCAGTCACCAAATGGCTAAGGCAAGAAAATGCCAACTTTCAAAAAGTAGCATTTTCAAAATTTTAATTTAAAATTCGACTTCACCATAAGTTAGGATTTTAAATTAGTATTCCGGAGACACCAAACTTGACCGGGTTATCTCTTCCAATTGGGAATTACATGTATAAAATATAATAAGGTAACTCCGCCGTTATCCTATTGGAGAGATAGGCCTTACAGGAGTGAAAAAATGAATTTAAGACTTTTTCACTACTAGGACATGCAAAACTAACAGGTACATGCCTACTCTTTTAAATACACTTCACCCTACAATTGGGGCTGGCCAGGGCCTACCTTAGGGGCGACATATGTATTAATATGTAAGATTTGGGCCTGGCAATAGTTGCATTTAGCCAAATCGACATGGCAGGTTAAACTGGCACACACAGGTTCTGCAATAACAGGCCTGAGACATGTTTGAAGGGCTATGTAAGTGGGTGGCAGAATCAGTGCTACAGGCCCACTGGTAGCATTCAATTTACAGGCCCTGGGCACATGTAGCACCACTTTACTACGGACTTACAGGTAAATTTAATGTGCCAATTGGGTATAAGCCAATGTTACCATGTTTTGAGGAGAGATCACATGCACTTTAGAACTGGTTAGCAGTGGCCCTAAGGCCAGCAAAAACAAAGTCAGCAAAAACAGGAAGTATGAAAGCAAAATGTTAGGGGGAAACCATGCCAATGATGCCAGGTCTAACACTAGTGGCCTATAATCAAATGAAACGCTACGGATTAATTCCTCTAATGGGGTATAATAAATGTAGATGCAGGTAGAGGAGCATAGCAGTGTACCTATTATTAACATTTTGCACTGTCTACAGAGATTACATTTAATTCAAATAATCCCTGAGTTAGTACATGAGATACCCTATGTTCCTTGTTTCCAAGTTGTGGTTTTCAGCCCAATACAATTACTCCAATACAAATAAGAGTGGAAGAATGAAAGGATTAGTCAGAGAATGCCATTTCTGTGAGAGGGCTAATTCAGTTTCAGAAATAAACAAAATAAATTTAGAGGTGTTGCCACCCCGGGTGATGATGGTAAATAAATGAAAGATGTCTTGCAAAGTGGGGTGGTGATCTGAGCAGTTCTTTTCATCCTGCAAATGCAGATACCTCAAAGCAAGAGACAGGCTAAGGGATAATAGTCTTGGGGTGCTAATGAATTTGAGTGAGATTAGATTGATTGTAGAGTTAAAGGCCATATATGCAAACATTATTCTAAAAGGAATTACTTTGAAAAACAATCAATTCTTTTACAGGGGTTATCCTATTTAATGTCCCGGTTGTCACGATCAAAGTGCTTCAAGTCTATATGATGATCAATTTGATTCTCTTACACATAAATACATTTAAATGGCAATTCCAATATGTGAGTAGGTGCTACAAGTGACAGCACAGTGTAAGTGAAACTAAGTGAGAGGACAAAACAGTGGACATGATAATAAAAACTCCTTAACCATTAGGACATCAAATACAAAATGGAATCCACATGAATCAATTTTTGAGGATTTCTTAACTTTCGCTATCCAATGCATTCACGATTGGAACTCAACAGTCTACGTTTTGACTCCTAAAAATCCTTTGAACGGGGCCTTCCTCAGGACAGAGTGGTAGCAACCTGGCCAAAAAGATCATACGTGAACCACATACATGTAACTATCCTGGACGATCAATGTCCTATTTGTGCTTCAAAGCCTGAACTACAGCGGAGCGGGTTTTGGTGTGTTATGATTGGTGCAGTGATTAGTGATATTAAAACTATCTATTAGGTCCCTTTCAGATATTAGAAATAACTTTAACAGTGGGGCCCTATTACAGGATTAAAAAGATTGGCAGATACGTATAGATTATTATGTTTTGTCTCAAGTATCCTGAATACAGTTGTACATGTTTCAGCCAAACTGTGTCCTATGCTGGCTTTCGTCAGGACCACGGGTGAAGGAAAGTGCGTGACATAGTCAATAGTGGGTTTCCAAGACTGGGGTGCAAAAAGTGCGCACACGCTAAAGTGCGGTAAGTTGGAGAGAAACTATTTGTTTCCTCCTTCTGTTTCTTTGTGAATCCTGTAAATGAAAGGACAAAAAACACAAACAATCATCATCATGACACATATGGGACATATAATATACAACAAGAGACAGGCACACACTCACGTGTGCCACTCGCAATGTCAGGTTTGATCTGTATTTGATCACATGGGGTGGTGATAAAATGTACACCCATGCGTGCATCACAATATGCTGGGAGAAGTAGGCTTAGGGTGCTTTATAAAGCCAGAACATGACCCGAGGGTATCAGAGCACTGTACATATCATTGAAGAACAATCATAAATAAAGAACTGAAAGATAAAAAACTGAACACCTTAACAAAAACATAGACCAAAAGCTAAAGACTCAAGTACGATATATGTTGTAACAGAGATAATATTATACGTCCACCATTCATTTATGAAGCCCTGGGATTGATTCTCCAAGATGTTTTTTGAGTTTGCTTTGGGATTCAGGTACCCAGTAGAACAATATTTGTGTCGAGTTCCACAGGGATGTCTGGGCTTCTGCCCTGTATTGGTAATAATGCAATTGTGGCATCGACTGCCTCCAAGGAGATGGGCTAACCAAGACTTTATGAGAGGAATCTGTTCATTAGGATCATTTGATTCAATGGTTTTGACCGAACCTTGGGTGGTAGGAAGCTCCAAATCCTTGGAGCCGATTCTGAAAAGGAGCGTATGTATGTTTTTTGTTCTCTGAATCTGGGGTTTTCTAGCCTGAGAAATTTTTCACTTCTGCGGGGGCAGCTGCCTCCTGAGATTCAAATTTTTTCTGCTAGGGTCCTGGGTTTGTTAAAATGTAAGGCTTTATGCGGGAGGCAAGCAATTATCTGTTAAGATCTGGCCTCGAGAGGGAGCCAGTTAAGAGACCTAAGTGATGGTGTAATGTGGTTAAAGCATCTAGTCATGTTACAAGTTTAGCTGCTGCATTGAAGATTACTTTGCCTGAAGCCATTCTCAACTTGGGAAGACCTGAATGGGTCATACATCTATATTCTAGTATCCTAGCCACTAATTATTGTGCTGCTAGTTTGAGGTCATGAGGTGGCGCGAATTGTTTCACATTCTTCATTAGTTTAAGTTGAGATGTGGCACTCGTGTGGCTGCACTGATATGTGCTCGCATGTTCAGATTGTTGTTCAGTGTTATTCCAAGGAGGTTAGTGGAATCAATACTGGTAGCTTTGCAGTTGGGGGTGTGTAGTTGATTGACCCAATCTTCGATATGTGTGGAGCTGTTAGGAGGGGGACAATATAGGAATTCTATTTTCAGAGAGTTCAGCTTGAAGTTGTTTTGAGATAGCCAGGGCGAGTTTTGGCTTGAGTGTTTTTTAGTTGTATGACATCCACTAGGAAGGTTATCTTTAAGTAGAATTGTGTGTCGTCTGCATAGACATGAATATAATTACTTTTTACTTTAAAAAATCGACACAACAATTCCTAGTTCAATGTGCTCAGACCTGTGTGTAAGCAATCCACCCCCAGCTCCCACTTGTCTTAGCAAATGAGTGAAACAAGATTAAACCTCCCCTCCCCAAGATACCAAAGCAGAGTGTGCTTCGAGACTGCAGTAATCTGCTCTTAGTGTGTTAATCTGCATTTGGAAAGTGATTGTAGCACTCGTGTTGTGGCTAGGAGAGTGAGTTGTTTGAGTGTTGGAAAGGCAGCATTATTAAAAGGCCTAGTTTAGGCCCTTACCTGCAGAACTCCAGAGTGTGTATTGAGCCTGTATGTCTCCAAGGGGATTCTGAATTGAGGAGCAGATTGTGCCTGAGGTCACAAGCTTCTTTTGGACATTACATCTGTGCAATGATTGCTGGCTGTATTTGGTGTTTCTATTGGGCTTAAGGATAGTGTTCCGATTGAATGATAACTGTCCCTGGGTCAGTGATTCTATTGGACTTAGGGCTTAGGTTAGAGTTCTGATAGGTTTATCTGATGGATAGGTTTAGGGTTTTTTGTCTGGTTTATAGGGCTAGGGTTTCTATTGGACCTAAAGCTTGAAGTTTGCTTTCTGATAAGTGTTCTGATTGGTTAGTCTTAGGTCTAGGGTTACCATTGGCTGAGGTTGGGTCACCTGATTTCTAGGGCTATTTAAGGTCAGGGTTCAGGACGTCTCAGCCCAGGCGTCGACACTAAGAGTGGAGAGGAGAAGGGCAGCTCTCTGTTTGAGCCTGGTCAGGTCTACCGCTGGAGGTGCTGACCATTTTCACATCCATCAGCACCCACCCAACCCCATCCACATCCACAACCATATTAACACACTAATATCAAATGTACTCTACCCATTTAATACAAACTTCCCTAAACACACTTCAGGGTCTCAGCACCCACTACAAAACCCCACATACCACATATTTACACCCGTCTACTCCAAATACCACACACCTGAAATTTCACTTACACACAAAACACCACTCTATGCTATACCACTAACCAATCCACTCATCACAGCCCTAACCAAAGTCCACTCCATACAGTACTATATCCCATCCAGACACACACTGCCTTCTCTAAGTACTCCTAACATATCCCTTCCTTTCTGGCACCAATACACCTATACTCAGCCTTCCATCTTTCCATCCACAACACCCTTCTCTTCTTTTACCACAATAACACAACCCCATAACACTTACATTCCGTGGCACCACACATTACCTCTTTTAGCAATCCAATCTAAAACAAACACTCCAAACTCTTGTTAATCCCCTCTTAGACACCACATACACTCTTTTCCAAAACATATCACCACACCCTTTACCATGTAGCATCAGCTTGCCAAAAATACTTTACATAAAAAGTCATCACCTCCTTTCACTACTCCTCAAAAACAAAACATAACACACACACAAGCCCAACAATCTCTCACACACAACACCTCATAATACGTTTTGTCACAAACTAGAAACAGACACCCACTCCCACCCTCCTGACTACACAAATAATACACACCATAAACAAACTCCAATCCCAAGCTTTCTCTAATCCTCCAAGCCTAATAAATATACAGCAACACAGCAACTTTATTTCAACCACCTCTCATCTATTGGACAATGTACGACCTTACAACATGACCCACATGCTGCACCACCACCCATAACTTTTACACCGTCTGCCCGAAACAGACGCAAACAAAATAAGCAACATGCCACTCTTCACAACCTTGTATCTCTATGTCTACTGCACAGCAAGGCTACGATGCAAAAACAACACAGCTCACCAGCAAAATGCCTTCTTATCCTGCTGGACAAGGAACACAATACAGCACAGCTACACTATTGCTATTCTCATAGTACCAGCACTGACGACACACCAGCTACGAGCCCACAAAATACTACTCACTCATCTACAAAACTAAGTCCCACCATCCCCAAAGCACGTTCTCCAAACTGCCAACTAATAAATGATTGATCACTCTCTAAAAATGAGCATCACATCTACGACCTTCTCACTGACACAAAACCTGACCTACTCTTCATAACTGAATCATGGTTGGGAGATGATATGGCTCCAGTCTTGCATGAAGACGCTCCTCTAGGCAATCAAACAAGTACACAAAATTGTGTAGGCAAAACAAGGCAGCATAACTGTTGGGCTGAAGCAAACATTAAATTTCATTAAAGCTGACAACATATCCATACAAGGTTGTGAGGCCCACTTCGCCAGATGCAACCATAGTCCATCTTCCTCCTGTAACTTCCTGCTCCTTTGCAGATATCCACCTAGCAATGCAACATTCCCTGACACACTAATCAACACAGTTTCAAACCTAATAACACTACACTACAACCTAAGCATTCTGGGTGACCTAAACATTTGGTTTGAGAAACCCAATATCCCCCATCCAAAAACAATCATGAGTGGCCTAGACACTTTGAACCTACAGTAGATCATCCACAAACATCGCTGGACACAACCTAGATGTCATTTTTGCAAATACAGAACTAGTTCCCTTTAAATGACGGTTCCAGTCACATGGTCAGACCACCATTTGCTTGTTTGCTTTCCAATAAAAAACACAAAGCAACACACCTAAAACCACCTTACATGCACCCGCCTATTGACCGTGGAATAACCCCAGTTTTGAACACTTAGAAACACAACAAACAATAAGTACAGATCTATGCACAAATTCTGTTAAAAACTATGGGCCTTATTTATGAAGGCTTTGGGCCGGTGCGTCACTTTTAACATGGGAAAAAGTGACGCACCAGTGGCGCAAGGCTTTCATAAATGAGGCCCTATGAGTGGCTACAGAAGCTTTTTGATATCCTAATACCAATGAGAACGACACAACAGAACAAAAGACAACAGCCAACTAGAAGAAATACAGAGATAAGAGATAAAACAGCAAATAAGAAGCTACAACATACGTGGCTCAAAATAAACACCACACAAGACAAACTTCACCTATAGAAACTCCACAGATTTTACAAGTCAGCTATCAAAACATCTAAAAAAAGACACTATTCAGACAGAATTCAAAATGCTAAATGTGCTAATAAAGAATTCTATCAAATTCTCTCAGAATTTCTTACACTAAATTGCCTAGAAAGAGCTCATCCCAGTACTCAAGAATTCGCAAACACACCGACCGTTTTTCAAAATAACATTCCAAGAGTACGCTTACCCAGCCTCTCCATTCCTTCCAACAAATTTCACACAATGAATTTATGGCCCTGGTCAAAGGAAGCTGGCCTGCTGGCAGCCCGTCTGACCCGTGTCCACCACGAACTTTCAAGACAATTCTTCAAACTACCTCTGCTACCACACCAGTAAGAATCATCAACAATTCCTTAACTACCAGAATATTTCCAGAAGATTTCAAAAAGTTATAGGTACGCCCATAACTAAATAAAACAAACTTGGACCACCTTAACCCCGGCAAGTACTGACCGATTTCAAATGGACCTTTCCTGGGCAAACTTGTAGAAAGAGCAGCAGTCACTCAGATGTCACAATTCATTGAAGAGAATTCAATACTTTCAGACTTCCAAACAGGATTCAACCCAGGAAGAGGCACAGAATCTGCCCCTGTTGCCATCTGGGATGACCTTAAGAACACAGTTGACCAGAACAGGGTTGCTGACCTTCTACTTGGACCTCTCAGCTGCCTTTCACATGGTTGACCATGGCACTCTAATACAAAGAGTCTACGAACCCGGCATAGAAGAAACTGCTCGCGACTGAATCACATCCTACCTTCACAATAGAACTAATGTCATCCATAACCCCCCTTTCTCTTCCAAACCGTACTTCACAAAACAGGGGTCTTTTAAGGCTCTATCAACGCACCCATGCTTTTTATCATTTATAAGAGGCCATTACTGACATTGATCAATCAATTTTACCTCACATGCTATACCTATGCATATGACACAAAATACTCCTGAAACTGGAAAGCCCCAAAGGCATTTGGCATTAGAAATAACTTTGTTGTCGCAGAATCGTCGACCAGCGGTTGACATGGAGCCATCTCAAATTGAATGCTTCAGAAACAGAAATAGTCATGTGTGGTGATTGGAAACATTATGATTCACTCACTGCCTGACCTGATGACCTGGGACCACTGCAAAAAGTATCAAAGGAAGTAAGGAACACCGGAATTATCATGGACTCCAAGCTATCAAAGAATGTCAAAGTGGACAAACTAGCAATTTCAAGTTTCGTCACTAAAATAACTCTGCAACGCATCTTCCCCCACCTGGTATTTCCCCACAAGGTCCAGGCTACTATTTCTGTTCTTCTGTCTAAACTTGATTACGCCAACAGCCTCTACCACGGATCAGCTTTAACAACTATGAAAAGACTACAAAGTATTCAGAACTCTGCTGCCAGACTACTCTTACATTTAAAGCCACAAGCCCACATCTCCCCTGCCTTGAGAGCCCTACATTGGTTACCGGTTGACAGAAGACCCACATTCAAGCTGCTTTGAATCAACCACAAATCGATTACATGGAACAGGACCGCTCTTCATCAGGAATAAAATTACCAAATACATTCAACAAAGGAACCTCCGCTCTAGATTGGCACCTGGCCTCAAAATCCCATCATACAAGAAAGAAACAATAGTTGACACATCATTGTTCAAGCAGCCAAAATATGGAATTCTTTACCCCCAAATATAAGATCCACGATGACTACCTTATCTTTAGAAGATAACTCAAGAGTTGGCTCTTCCCCACATAACCACCATACTCAAACATAAATATACAGCATATTCCTCTGTATATATGCATTTGTTTGGACTATAGATGTGTACTTACATATGTGTATTGCTTTGTATAAACATGTATAACAAATATGTTTTTAAATATATAGATATTCTTTAGTTCTTCTTAACAAATGTACATGTTACTTATGATTATATTATTCTAAGTTTAACATGTGGCTTCATAAATAAGACTTTTATCATGTCATAACTATTTATCCACAATTGATCACTATAAAATAACAAAAAGAAAATAATTAAAACAAAAAAACTTTAAATACAGCAACACTTGAAAGTCTGAGTTTAATAAATACGACTCAAACCTACATGTACTACCTTTCTTATGCAAATATCCCTTCCATGAACTTACGTATTTTTATAATTATTACTTTGCTTCTAATTCAGCATCTCCAATGCACTACCCAATATCTCACCCTATACCTCTCGCAATATATCCTCTACCTCCACTCAAACTCATCTCAAATCTCATTTTACTACTCTCTCCAATGCACTACCCTATTTCTCACCCTATACCTCTCTCAATATATCCTCTACCCCCACTCTCTCACTCATCCCAAACCCCATTCTACTACTACAATCCCCATAAAAACCCTTTGTAAACTCCACCCCGAGCTACCCCTCCTTACATCATCTCATAACACTTTTACTATTCAGATCTCACAAACAAGCATTTCTAAGTCCTTCCTTCTAACTCTCCCCTCCACCTCCCATTTACTCATTCCAAACCTCCTCCTACTGCTATGAGCTAAAATATAGAAATAAAGAAGAAAAAAAACTATTCTAAGTCCATCCCTCTTCTTTCCCTCCGCTATCCTTTTTCAATCCAAGTAACAGACTAACATGTCAACAACTCAAAGGAATATCATATTTCCTTGTACTAATTCACAACAATTGATTTTTGAGGTCTGAAGTAGAGTGCCACTCACTGAAAAAGCGTTTGACGCCTTTTCAGGGGTAGTAAGCGCTATATAAATGCAATTACAATACAGTAGAATACATGTGGTATGCAAGGTTCAATTGTTTGAGGATTTCCGTTAGTGTCTCCATATATAGGATAAAGAGTTTGGGGGAAATGGGCTATCATTGTGGTACTCCGCATCTCACTGTTGAAAAATATGAGAATTAGTTGCCTAAAGATTCATTGTGAGCAGTTCTGCAAGAAGGATGTGAACCAGGAGAGCCCTTTCCCAGACAGCCCCATTCTGTTTCCTAGCAATTTTAGTAGGTTGTTGTGATTGACCATGTCAAACACCGAGGAGGATGAGTTGGCAGGAATCGGTGTTGTCTAGCATCTTAAGGGTGTCATCCATTATGTGAACAATGGCTGATTCTGTGCTGTGCCCTGGTCTAAATCCTGATTGGAATTTTTCGAGTAGGTTGAATTGATCAATGTGCTGTTTGAATTGGTTGAGCACACATTTTTCAAACAATTTGGCTAGAAAGGGAATATTCTACACAGGACGAAGGTTGCTCAGGGTTCTAGGTCTGCACCTACATTTTTCAAGAGGCGTGTCACTTGCCCCGTATCCAAGTAATCCAGGATAGTGATTTTTTTTAAGCGATTAATTTACGATCTCCATCAATATGGAGGAGAAGAAGCGACTGAGTTCCTTTAGTACTGTGGAGGGGATAAGGTAGTTGAAATAAGAAGTTAGTTTCATGGATAGTAAAGTATTGTGGATCTCCACCTCAGTTTGTGTTTTGAACTCATTCCAGAATGCTTGATTTTTGGTCTTGGAGGGGTGCTTTGTGGAATGATTCTCCATTGGGGTGGAAATTCATTGTTGGAATGGTGATCATTGTCTATAGTGGCTCGTAATCATTTTTTGTTGGACATGATTTCTTTTTCGATTTCTAAGATTTTTTTTCATTGAAAAATTAAGAGAAGGCTTAACAGTTTTCCACTTAGTTATTGCTGATCATGGTTACATTGGTTGCCCCGATCTGCATGGTTGACAATTTTGAGCATTCGCCTTGTGCAATTCCTTACATTATTGAGTAGAGATCTGAAGTACAATGCTTTTGTGTTCCAGATGTGTTTTTTGCGACTGTTTCGTCGTTCACATAGCTTGATTAGAAGCAACGTTGAGGGTCCCTTTCTCCATTTTTGCTCTGCATGTCTAAGACTCCTCCTTTTCTAATTTAGGCTATGATTGTAGTGAGGGTGAGGGATTAGATTTGTTGTCATTCAAGACTCAGAGGAGCTACTGACTCCATTATGTTAGATATTGTTTGGTTGTAATGCCTGGTTAATTCGAGAAAATTCTGGGTACTGTTGGAGTAGTGAATATTTTTTTCAAAGTGCGGTCCGTTCCATCCTGTCCATGTTTTTGTTGTTTCTAATCCAGCGTTTCTTTTTGGTTTTGTTGCCTTTGGTTCTGTGTGTGTGCTTATTTAGGAGGAATAAGACTGAGTGATGGTCATACCAGTCATTGTGTGTGATTGAGTCAATTGTCAGTTCTCCCTCTCTGGATATGATTAGATCGAGCATTGTTCCTTTGTAATGGGTTAAGCTTGTGCATGATCGGGTCATGTTATGGTCAGAGAGGAATTGTTTTAGAGTGGAGACCTGCCTTTCATTCTCTTCATTCCAGTGAAGGTTGAAGTCTCCAAGAAAAATGGCATTGGGGTGTTGCATTTAGTAATTGTTTACAATATATGTTCAATGAACAGATGAGTGTTTCCTGGAGAGTGGTAAATGAGGTGTACTTTGGCTAGTGACTGCTTTGCTGTGGAGATTGCAGCGTCCATATATTCACAGGCTGTGACACTGTATACTGGAAAAGTCTTGAGTAGTGGGGAATTATCATGAACTATTCCAATCTCTCCTCCCTATCGCTGCTGTCAGTAAAGGTGCTGAATGGTGCAGTCCGGAGGCACAAGGATGTCAAGCATGGGTGTGGACCATTGATTTAGACTAGTTTCTTTCAGGAATAGAATGCCCAATTTGTAATGGATTATTGATTTTGTGATGCCAGTGGAATGTTTGATTGCTGAGCTGCAGTTCAGTAGCATGCATTTTAGGTTCGGTTTTGAGATGCATGAGGTATTACGATTTAGTGTTAACAGTACTTCAGTTAGGTTCTCGTGGTTTGTATTCTCTCTTTTTTCCTATGGCCTGGGTCTTTGCTTGATGTCCACAGTCAATATGTTATAGGTTGGCTGTGAGGCTGGCAGTGAGGAATCATTGCAGTATAGAATAAGGGCTTTGATATCTGTCTTGGATAGATGACTGTGTGATGCTAGGGCTGAAGAGCATCATGAAGTGCAGGTGTGGATGGCCAAAGGTGAGTGACATAGCTTATGGTTGCCTGAGAGAGGTTTTTATCCTATGGGGTTAGTGTGCCTTGTATGCATGTGTTAATCGCTTGAAAGCTAGTGTGGTTTCCCTGATGTTTGTATTTTTCCTATATCTAATTTTTTTGCGATTTTGTGTTCCAGCTTACCTAGCTGGGTATGCCAGAATGTGGTCAGATTGTGACTGTGGGGCATGCCATATCTCAAAGATTCTATAAAGTGTGGCTCATTCTGTTGGTCTCCCCTATGGAATGATCTGGGTGTGTGACCTTTGTATCCCTTGTTGTCTGAAATTGAGGTTTTCCATACTGTATGTGATCTTACGTGCCCATTCAATGGATGGTTGAGGCCATTGTAGGTCTTTCCTTGGGATTCTTTTGTGATGTGCTTCTTAGGATCTTTTTACACACTGAGCAAGGTGTACGACTGGTGGGTTCACTGAGGGCAGTGATGTGCGTTATTGTGCTTTAATGTTCAACCCCATTCGGGAGTCAGTGAGTGTCTCTATTCCAGAGGGGTGTTGTTTTAGGCTCCTTTCAGTTATATCTGACTCATCTAGTGTGACCCCTTCAAACTCCGTTCTTCTCCATTGGTCGTGTAACCATATGGGGAGATGTCCGGGAGGCAGTGTTTTAATGAGAGACTGCAGTTTGATTAGGATCCTGACTAGTTTTTGTTATTGTTGTGGAACTGACCAATGACGTAGGTAAGGGGTAGTTGAAACGGTTAAAGACAGTTGGGTATGGGTCTAGGTTGTTTGCGTTGTAGATCAGGTTGAGCTGCAGTGTAATCGGTGAGTCTTGTGAGGTGGAACGGTCCATTGCAGTCGGAATTGGGTCTTGTTCTGGTGTGCTTTTCAGTACAGTGAGGTTGTTAATTAGTTTGCGCGTCTTGGGCGGTGCCCTGGCTTTAAGATGCTCTTGCGTGTGCCTCAAGTTTGGGGAACCATTGATCAAAGATTTCGAGATTAGGGTCAGATGCTTCTACAAGTATGATGCCATTCTTGTAGGTTGACATTGCCACTTCTGCATAAAATATGTGTGAGAGAGATATAGACAATGTGACGCCATGTGGCATCTTGGTGGATTTTGATACCTGTAGGACTGCATGGATCGGTTTTCTCCATCTTGCTGTACATTGTGTGAAGAAGATACAGTCTGATTTTATGGAGTCTTTGAAGAGTTTTGCTGCATTTTTGGAGAAATTCAGCAGGTAATTTATTTTGATAGTGGTAGGTCCAGATTCAGATCGGCATCTTTCTGGTGAAAGATCTTTCTGTAGGGTCATCTGGTGTTAGTGGATGCTTTTCCCTGTGAACTGTGTGATTTGCAGGTGAGCTAGGGACTCTTCTGTATCACTAAGAAGCGCCAGCATCAAATGTTGTTTTGTGTAGCAAGGTTCTTGGATTTCTGTGGGCTAGTCCCTTTGTTCATGGGGAAGTAATCATTTACCGTATACATTATAATCATAGGGGAGGGATTCCAAGATGTCTGCCCCTTTCTGAGGCACTATGGAAGGAGCTGACCCCACGAACTCAAAAACTACCGCCCCATCTCGCTCCTTCCATTCCCGGCCAAAGTCATAGAGAAAGCTGTCAACAACCAGCTTGCCGCCTTCCTCGAAACCAACAAATCCCTCGACTCCTCACAGTCCGGCTTCCGAGCCAAACACAGCACTGAGACCGCACTCATCGCAGCAACAGACGACATTCGAACTCTACTGGACAATGGAGACACAGTCGCCCTCATCCTCCTCGACCTCTCCGCAGCCTTCGACACAGTCTGTCATATCACCCTGATACAACGCCTCAGAAACATCGGAATCCAGGGAAAAGCACTGGAATGGATCACCTCGTTCCTTGCCGGAAGAACCCAGAGAGTCCGCCTCCCACCATTCAAGTTAGAGGCCACTGAAGTCATTTGTGGCGTGCCACAAGGATCCTCACTCAGTCCCACCCTCTTCAACATATACATGAGCCCCCTCGCGGCCATCGCACGCCAACACAACCTCAACATCATCTCCTATGCTGATGACACTCAACTTATCCTCTCACTCACCAAAGACCCTAACACCGCCAAAACCAACCTCCATGAAGGAATGAAAGAAGTAGCCGAGTGGATGAAGCACAGCCGTCTGAAACTGAATTCCGACAAAACAGAAGTCCTTATCTTAGGTACCTCCCCCTCTGCCTGGGACGACTCTTGGTGGCCAGAGTCCCTTGGAAAAGCACCCATCCCGACAGACCACGCACGGAACCTGGGCGTCATTCTAGACTGCTCACTCTCGATGACTAGACAAGTCAACGCAATTTCATCATCTTGCTTCAACATTCTTCGCATGCTCAAAAAAACATTTCGCTGGATCCCCACCGAAACTAGAAAAACGGTCACCCACGCACTAGTTACTAGCTGCCTGGACTACGGAAACACCCTATACGCCGGTACCACCACAAAACTTCTGAAAAAACTCCAACGCATCCAGAACGCATCAGCCAGACTCATACTAGACATCCCGCGTAACGACCACATTTCTGGTCACTTGAAAAACCTCCACTGGCTCCCCGTCAATAAGAGGATAACATTCCGCCTCCTAACCCACGCACACAAAGCACTCTACGAACTTGGACCCGAATGCCTCAACACACGACTTTCCTTCTACACCCCCTCCCGCCAGCTACGCTCCTCCAACCAAGCCCTTGCTGCTGTACCTCGCATCAACAAAACCACCATGGGAGGAAGATCCTTCTCCTACCTGGCGTCTAAAACCTGGAACTCACTTCCCATTCACCTTCGCCTCACTCAGAACCACCTAGCATTCAGAAAGCAACTTAAAACCTGGCTATTCGACCAGTAACTCCCCACCCTTCTTCAAGCGCCTTGAGACCCTCTGGGTATGTAGCGCGCTATATAAATGAATTGAATTGAATTGAATTTCTGTATGGTGGCGTAGATGAGATGTCGAGAGTCAAGGCGCGAGGCTTCGGTTTCTGCTGCAATGAGGCGTCGGAATGGTGAACTACGTACTTGGGTGGTGCGGAACTTGAGCAGTGGTGGCTGGTGCAATTTGAAAGTGGTGTGGCGTAAGACCAACTAAAGAACATTGACATGTGAGCGAGTGAGCGAGCTGAGAATTTCTCAGGGTGATACAGGAAAGTTCTCCCTCGAGATTATAATTATAAACTGGTGTAAAATGGTCCATCTAGTGTACTTTCTGTTCTAAATTGGCAAGTCACCACTCGCACCCAATGCATTTGGTCTGTGGGGAATGGATAGACCAGACTTAGATGCTTTAGCTGCTCCTAAACTGCTTGTCGGAAGGGACTTGTTGTAATAGGTCTCTTTAGGGTGCAAATGGAGTGCTGAGAGAGCTGGTGAAATACAATGCAACAACACTTGTACGTTGCGTTGTGGTTACAGAAAGTGACACTCGCATTGAATGATGCATCCATGTACTGTGAATTGGAAGACTGACAATTGTAGTTTCCCTTCCACAGTATATTCTGTTTTTTGGTGACTTGGGGATCAGGTAGTGAGTTGGAAACCTTGGTGAATGGGCTAGCACTGTGTTTGCACACCAAAGATCCCATGGACCATCTCCCCCCCCGCCCCCCACACGTCAGTACTAAAATGCATAAACCTGGTGCAATCAACTCACTGCAGATCAGTAATTCGGTGGAAGGGTGGCTGCCAGAAAATGTGCAAAAGGATGTAGGGGCATATTATCAAGGGGGTTTATCTCCGCTTTTTTGGCCTTAAAAGCCAAGAAAGCGGAGATAAAATTATCTCCCTATTACCTAGCTGTCGCTAACACCAGTTAGCGACAGCTAGTAGGAGATAGCGACCATCTTGGGCCCCACTTTGCATGTCAGTGATATTTATCACTAATGACATGCAAAGTGGGCGTGCCAAGATGTTAGCGACTGAAAACAGTCGCTAACATCGCTATCTCCTATTACCAACTTTTGGAGATATTCGCGCTAAGCGCCAATATCTCCAAAAGCTAACACCTGCCCTGAGCAGTTCTTAGCCATGTTATCCAATGGGAGGTGGATAACATGGCTAAGAGCATTAGCTCGGTAATGCATGAATATCGCCTACTTTTCAGCGATATTCTCTAACCAAGCAATAGCGATAATTATCGCTATTGCTTGGTAATATGCCCCGTTGTGTTTACGCTCAAACAAGTGCATTTAAAATATAGATTTTTAGTAAACGTCAATCAGATTGTCCATGTTGCATACCTTTTTTTCTGAGTTTACTTTATTAGGACACCTTGCAAAACTCAGCTCTATATGTTTGGCGCCATGATATTTCAAATGACTTCATTAATTAAAGACACGCACATATTGGTTCCCAAGAAACCTTTAGATTTGCTAATCATCCAACTACACAGGTGATTTCTTCCTTCTTTCACTTTGTTGCCTCTCCAATAACTTGACAGTACAGAAGACCCCCGATCCCTTTCCTTTCAGGCAGAGGCACCTCAAGGTCATCATTAAATCATATTTTGGGTAATTCAATTTTAAAATAATGTTTTGCATATTCACAGCACTTTTAGTCACAGACTGAGACTTCATAGCACTATAAATATGCATGTCACTATTTATTCCCCACACTGGGCCAAACAGGATTTAATTATGAGACTGGCTGATTACACAAGCTGAAATATTCACTGATAACGTTAACTGACTGAGCTGCCACAAAGTAAGACTGGAATTCCCAATGTTTTTGTTACTAAATTGCATGTATTTTTCATTGTATGTGGTTGTTTTAAATTTATTTACGGAGATGTAAAAAGCCAACAAAGTAGCTGCAGAATAGTGTGTCTTTTTTATCAAGTCTCAGATCATGTACGCGACCATATTCCAGCAGTGCCTAGTGTATCTGATTACGAGGTGCTGTCATATGTGAAAATGAAGACACAAGAGAGTGCAATGTAATTAAATATAATCTTAGACCCAGGCAATTTGTTAAAGCAGGGAAGGTGGGATTGAGCCCGGGTTATAAGGTTTAGCATTGTGATATATAGAGCGCGTAGAAGTGTGTGCCTTCAGCAAAGGATAATGCTTTATTTTAAATTCCTGGGGCCTCATTTATGAAAAGTGACGCATCGCTGCGTGAAAACAGCGATGCGTCACTTCTCATTGCGCCCTCCTTGCGACACCAATGATGCGTCATATTTACAGTATGACGCATCATGTCGCAAGAAGTTACAGATACGTCAGTATTTCTGATGTATCTGTAGGCTCAAAAGTGACGCATTGCTGGAGTGTGTCACAAAAGTGACGCAACTCCAGCAAGGTGTCCTTTCACATGGGGCAAGCGTAAGGTTTTGATGCATTTGCGTCCTAGAAGTGGCGCAGTGAAATCTCATAGATTTCACTGTGTCACTTCTAGACCCTTCCTTGCGTCAATACGCCCCCCTTGCATACATTATACCTGGCGCAGGTATAATGTAGCACAGGGGTTTACAAAGTGACGCATCTACCTAGATGCGTCACTTTGTAAATATGGCGCAACAAGGCACATTTTTTACGCCACTGGTGCGTCACAAAAAGTGACGCACCGGCGACGTAAAAATGACGCACAACCTCATAAATGAGGCTTATGGTATATGAGGTGACAGGCAGAACCCTCATTTTTGACAGTTTTGCATAGCAGAAATCTGGTACAATGGCGCTTCACAACAGACTACCTCATACATTGTTTCGGCACACAAATAGAGTGAGTCACATGAGGTTGGGGTGAGGCTGAGATTCCCTCTTGCCACTAGGCCACATCTCCCCCGTGAAAGCTCTGACTGATTTGGGATTAGGTTTCTCAAAGGACCTTGAATTGAGCCAAGCATCTGACTCAAGCTTTCAGTGGCGTGCCACCTCTATTGTTTCTCTGTTTATTGTATCTGTTGTTATTTGCTTTCATGTGAGCGACCACCTTGAAGTAGGCATTCATTGTGAGAAAGAAAAAAATATTAAGTACAATCTATTTCCCACTGTGTTTGCACAACAATTTTTGCTGATTGCTCATTTTCAGAAATGTTGTTCATGATTGTATTTCTGTCAACAATCTGAAAAAAATCCCGCCTAAATGCTGAGGCTGCTTAAGCACCTGTTATGTGGACATGTTTTCAGTGTAGATATTTGAGACTGAAAACGTTCTATTTTATCAAATGTTTTTGTAGTTTTACATAGCGCTAACTCGACCCAATTGTATTGGAGAACTTTGCACAAACACCAGTTACATTACAAAATGCCACGACATTTTTGAGTTTTACGTAAAGGGTGTTTAAGTGATTTGCCCAGAATCACAGGATGTTGAGCCAGAGTCGAGATTCGAACATGAGTTACCTGCCCCAAAGACTGCAGCTCTGGCCGTTACACCACATCCCCTTCCTCGTTCGACCTGGACAGCTTCTTTGCTTCTAGGAGTTTCTCTGGAAGGGATTTCTACATTCAAGGCTGACGCTTTGTTATTTAGAGGCTAGCAGGCTTTTGTTCCAGCTTGGCCTCAGTCGGATCACTTGCCTCCGCCCACCGATTCTACACAGGAAGTCTCTGTGCACTCACTGTGATCCCACCCTTTACCAACTCGTCACAGAATGGGGGTCCGGGACGTTTATTTTTAACACCCCACCCACCCGGTGAGGACTTAGGAAAGGGTGCGAGGCAGCAATGTTTGATTAGCAGCCAGACTCTCGGGGTGCCTTAAAAAGCAAGAATACTGCGTGTTATATAGGGGTAGACCCCCAAAGACCCCTGATCGTGGAAGGCCAGGGCTGTTGTAAGGTGAGACCTTCGGCCTGCATGATGGTTTAGCACATGCACACTGGCGCACATGCCTGTTTAAAGTGCCTGGAAACTGCCTAACCCTCACGTAAGTGGCGATCAGCGCATGACAGCAAGGAAACGTAAAAACTGTTGACTTTGCAATAACATGTGTGTTACAATTATTTAATAATGTCACAAATGTGAATCCACATGGTACATAATTACATAACGACTCAGTTGATGCCCCTGTGACAATGTTTCACTACAAACTACATGTGGTCCTATTCTGTAAGTTTTATACTAGTGAAAGGCTTAGATGGTTAAAACCACTATTAAAACAAGGAGGATGGAGGCAATGTTGTCCTGCCTTCACCTAGTTACAGATGCTGGAGAACTGTTATTGTACTGCCTCTATGGTGGGCTTTTTAAAGAGCGCATCGAGGAGAAGGAAAGGTACCAATAACTGGGGAAACAACCTTTACAACGCAACTTTTACACCGCACTACCATTACAACGAAACTTTTACAACGCAACCTCCATTACAACGCATGCATTTACAACGCAACCATTACAACGCATGACACTACAACGCACACCACTACAACGCATGCCATTACAACGCATACCATTACAACGCATAGCATTACAACACATAGTACCCTTACACTATCCAACACTTACCCTACTGTTGCACCCCCTGGAGTTAGAATAGTAATTTTTACCCCTACACTATCCAACACTTACCCTACTGTTGCACCCCCTGGAGTTAGAATAGTAATTTTAACCCCTACACTATCCAACACTTACCCTACTGTTGCACCCCCTGGAGTTAGAATAGTAATTTTAACCCCTACACTATCCAACACTTACCCTACTGTTGCACCCCCTGGAGTTAGAATAGTAATTTTTACCCCTACACTATCCAACACTTACCCTACTGTTGCACCCCCTGGAGTTAGAATAGTAATTTTAACCCCTACACTATCCAACACTTACCCTACTGTTGCACCCCCTGGAGTTAGAATAGTAATTGTTCCCCCTACACTATCCAACACTTACCCTACTGTTGCACCCCCTGGAGTTAGAATAGTAATTTTAACCCCTACACTATCCAACACTTACCCTACTGTTGCAACCCCTGGAGTTAGAATAGTATTTTTTACCTCTACACTATCCAACACTTACCCTACTATTACACCTCCCTGGAGTTAGAATAGTAATTTTAACCCCTACACTATCCAACACTTACCCTACTGTTGCACCCCCTGGAGTTAGAATAGTAATTTTAACCCCTACACTATCCAACACTTACCCTACTGTTGCACCCCCTGGAGTTAGAATAGTAATTTTTACCCCTGCACTAGCCAATACTTACCATACATGCAATGTAATGTTATGCGTTGCAAATGTAGTATGCGTTGTAGTGGAATGCGTTGTAAAGGTAGTTTCAAAGAATTTGTTGTAATGGCATGCGTTGTAATGGTATGCGTTGTAATGGATGTTCCGATGTAAAAATTGCGTTGTAAAGGTAGGCGTTGTAAAAGTATGCGTTGTAACGTCATTCATCACAATAACTGTATTATGTGAAATGTGTCCAGCCGGAATAAATTAGCATTGGATTGACTATCTAGGGAACCATAAAATGTTTACATGTACTTCATGAATTTATAGAAACGTATCCCTTGAAAGCTGTGTATTGATGAATTTCTAAATGTAACATACGATGATTTTTTCTATTTATATGTTTGCTTTTATGATTTTAATTTTCAAAATCGAATGAAGCTCGTTTTGATTGATTAATTTGACATAAAGACTTTGTGTACCGTGGGGATTGACATTTGTGATAATAAATAAGGCAGGGAACCTGGTAAGGTGCAGCCTCCATGCTCAAAGTCAGCAACAGCTCCTGGTGCAAAGGTGCATTGGTGCTAGACTGCCGGAACGGAGCCAGCACACGGGGAACGGACAAGAATGCGCGTATTGAATACATTCAGTGTATTCCTGCACTGTCCCTGTGATGTATTGCAGCAAGGTAACTTGCTGGGCCGCCTTGCCCCACAATTCCAGTAAATGTGACCCTAAGTGCATTACTATTAATTAAATAACAAAGAAGGGGACAGAAATCATACATTTCAAGGCACTTATCAAGGAAATTACCCATGATGCAACATAGACCTTTTTAGAAGGGTATGGACTTGACTTGGGAACAGGGAACCTTAGAGTCAACAAATCTTGGCTCAGCAGAAGCACAGAAAGAGAGCGACAGAAAATAAAAGAGACTCTAATATAGAATTTACACTGTGCTGGTTAAAACCCTAGGAGCAAGGACATTGGGTAAGGAAATCGGAAACAATGTAGAGCCAAGTGAGAGGAGGCCACATCAGCCTAAATGACAAATAACCAGGAAAACAAGAAAACAGGAATATAGAACCTAGTCCAGGAATTGCACACCATTTAGAGTGCACTGATGAATCACACACATTACACTGTAAATATGCCTGTATTAAATTCTGACATGTCATTTGGAAGCGACAAGGTGATAATAGAGAGTCCAACGGTGACCAGTGGTGTCTGGTAATTTTATCAGGGAGAGGGCGGACGGAAACACACATACATGCATATATACATACTCAATTGAACCCACTCATTCTCACACAAGCACACATATACTCAACACTCACCACCAAATATTCATACATACACACATGCAGCAAACATTAATTTTAAAAAATTGCGCTTACTTGTATGTATGTATATGTATGTATGTATGTATAGGCATTTATATAGCGCACTACTTACCCGGAGGGTCCCAAGGCGCTTCGACCGCTGCGAAACCCTTCCTGGCTTCCCTGAGAGATGGTCCCTTAATGGGTATCTCCAGGGTGAGACCAGGCATCCCCGGCGGTCTGGTGGGGCCGTTAGTGAAGATGAGGCAAGCTAATGCCCAGAGTTGCCGAGTGTGATCGCTGATCAGAGTAGGCACCGAGGCGAGAGAATTATCGAGTCCGCTGACCCTGGTCCAGAAACCTGCTGCGCCGGGAATCGAACCCTGGTCCCGGGCCGTCCTCTGCTCTCGGGTCTGCCGCCTCTAACCAGTGAGCCACACTACTTCACTTGCAGCTTTGCCACGGAGGTCCCAGGAGGGTTTCCCTCGCTGACCTAAAGTATGTGAGTGAGGGAAGGCAGTAGTCCATCCCTAGTCACAGAGTGGGATGGGGTCAGGGAGACTTGCTGACCCCACCCCTCTCTGTTATGAGGTGCCAGTGATTGACTCTCTGTCCTGGGCACTTTAGGGCTTAAAACTGAATTGCCCAGTGACATTGCTCCTCAACACGAGGGGGGGGTGGGGGTGGCTTGAGGTGCTTTGGTAGGCTGAAGAGGTCGCACTCAAAAGAGTTGCGTCATCTTCAGCCCGGCAAAGTTCAGCTCAGGCAGCCATGAGCCTGCACATTTAGCGATTGTCTCACTCCTGTCTTCCTGACCTGAAAATGAAGAGTGTCAGGGTGACTTTTGTTAAGCCTGACAGACACTCTTCTTGATGTGCAAAAGTTTAGGGGCGTGGCCCTCCACTCCTATGGATAGGCTACAGCTGGCAGTGACCCCCAAAATGGCACATAATGCTGCCACACCTGGCATAGGCTAAGTAGATGGCTGTAAGATCTACATCCCCTACAGACACCTTAGTATAAAAATCCATGGAATAGTTCACACTTAGCTTCAGTGAAAGGTCGCAAGATCAGTGTTACTTCATTCCCTCATCAACTTAGTAAAAACCATCACCCCAAACCACATCCCGCAGGCCTACTTGAGCTAGGTTGATTCACCTTCTACAGAGGCCCTGCATTGGGCAACCCACCCTAACCCACAGTCTGCACCCGAGAATCTACAGCTCCACAAAGACAAGGAAGTAGTGTGTGGTGCGCTATATAAGCACCGAACACCAGCATCTCTGTCAATTCAAAAGATACAATAAGTGTTCTGCCATTTTAACAGTTTATAATCACCAACACGTTTCTTTGAGTAGCCAATCGCTCCTAAATTCTGACAATGCTGACGGGCTGTGCAAAATATAAATTACACAGGAATATTGATCATAAAAATAGGCGAAACCTCCTACTCCTCTTGATCCACATTTTCACTGTAGCAGCTTGATCTAAAATCAGATGGTGGAGACTTTTTTCTCACACAAAGCATGAAATAATTTCTACCTTTTTATCTGGCAAGCCCGAGCTTCTAATACATATGCCTGCCTGTATTTATTATTTAGAACTTTGCGAACTCGCACAGTTTCACAATTTACAATACAAGCGTCTTAATTTCTTTTTTTAAATATTAAAAGGCAGTGTATAAATATTTAAATTGCTCTCTGTCAGAAAGTCTGGAGAGAAGACTTTTGCCAAATAAATGAATTATTTTCTGTTAAATTGGGCAAACACTGAGACGATTAATAATGCAAACATATATGGCTAACCTCCCGTTTGGAAGACCCGGTGGCAAGTACCAGATAGGTCTGTAAGTGCCAAAATGTATACTGTAATGACTGATAATATTGTATGTTTATGGGTATTATTGTGCCTAGGTGTTCAGAAGCATAGTGTTTTTTATCATAAACCATATACATAGTTCCACTACAGCTGCATCTGAAGGCTTGTACCGTGTGTGGATAATTCCCAGTTACGACACTAGATGGCAGTATCCACATATTGTTTTGCAACCCCGGAAATCGGTGTTGATTCTTTGGTCAGTCACTTGAGCCACATATTAATAATAATAATAGTAAATGTAAAAACTGATTTCTTTATAGATTTTTTAAAAACACAGTCTAAAACCATTGAATGTGTGTACCCTAAATGTGCGTACCCAGACTCCGATAGTGAACTAAGTAAATAAATACATAAACTGCAGCCTGATTCATAGTTATGAACTGCATCTTAGGGCCATCCCTAGCATCATAAAACAAAACATACACGAAATTGGCATCAGAAACAAAGTTAGCAAAAACCTTGACGAAAATTAGCTCCATAATTAGATACAAGCTAAATAAAAATGTATTTATGGCATCCGTTCTTAGCTGGTCCTCAGCAAAAGAAACTAAAAGCTAGCATTTACCATGCACGGTTCAGTCGAGAAAGGGCAGTAAATGAAATTATTGCTTATAAATTGCTCCATAAAGGACTTCTAAAAGAACACAGAGTCTGACGTGTAAGCATCAGATACAATCGATAGTTTTGCCTCCTGTCAATTTCACAATCTGAAGGTAGCTTTTAGCGGATAACGACATTACCTAAATAAAGTGATTTTATAAATGAAAGGACAAACACAAAACAAGATTGAATTGTACAGGCTGCCTTCCACATTTCTCCCATTTGGATGAATGAAACGCTCAAGTAAGAGGCAGTTTAGAGAATAATTTGATCAAAACAGAAAGAAATGTTAGAAAGAAATAAAAGCTCGACCAAGCAATAGTGCGTTTGACTTTATCTAGTCCTTTTTGTGTCAGCCGACAGCAAATGTTCTTTGGGAATCGAGGGGGGGGGAGGGGGGAGAGGAGGAAGAGAGAGAGAGAGAGAAAGAGAGAGAGAGAGAGATAAAGAGAGAGACGTCCTCTCTCAGCATGTACTTACTGGGGTAAAAAAAAGCAACTAAGGACACTTAAAGCATTTGTGGTCAGTGATGAAACACTTAACTCCTTGGACGCTCATGACGAGGTCAGCTCGTCATGAGCCACGGTGCTCGTGTGCAGTTCGTCATGACCGTTGGAACGCTTGCAAGCTGGGCTAATTCCTCTGCTGTGCGAGTGTTCTATTGAAACGGGTGTGGTCATGACGAGCTCAGCTCGTCAGGAGCACACGAACACCGTGCTGCATGTCGAGCTGAGCTCGTCATGAGCACGGGGGCGCTGTGCGCGCCCCCCCTCCCTCCAGCACAGCGGGGGAATGTGCCCCACACGGGAGGTGTTAATGTCTCTGCCGCGTATAAAGTAAGCAAGGCCTCTGATGTTTACCTGCCCGAAATCAAGCATCAGTCGGTCAGTGAGGTCGCCTCTTGGCAGCGACGGCTCGTGGAGGGAGTTACGGTGGGGCAGGAGGGCGGGGAGGGGGAGGGGCAGGGTGGAGGTTGCTAAAAACCGGCATATGGATAATTGCAGGTAAGTAAACAATTTAATGAATAAAACGAATTTCGTAGCTCGCACTGCATTGCATTTTGCGATGCAAGGCGCGCTACGAAATTCGTTTGATTAATTAAATTGTTTACTTACCTGCAATTATCCATATGCCGGTTTTTAGCAACCTCCACCCTGCCCCTCCGCCTCCCCGCCCTCCTGCCCCACCGTAACTCCCTCCACGAGCCGTCGCTGCCTCTTGGGTATAATAGGGTATTTGGTGGAGCAGGAAGCACCCCTCGCCCAGGACCGGTAGCATCTAAGGGGTGTCTAGTTACCCTGGCCATTCCGAATAAGGTGGATCCATTATGTACTTGATCACTTCAATAATCTAGTCAATGTTGGGCTGTCTGTCCCCAGGGAGCCAGTCACAAGTCCATAGGGTGACCCTACTGCAAAAATAACTACTGCAGAACTCTGTTTTTTCTGGCAGAGTTGGGTCAAGTTGCCTTCACCCCCACAGTTCGGCTCCAGGCACTAAGGGCCCGATGTAGGTAATAGGGAAATACCGATTCCTAAATACCGAATTTCACCAATTCGGTATTTAGAAATCGGTATTTCAGATGTAGGTAATAATTCGGTAAAAAATACTGAATTCTTAATATTCGTTACTGCCGAATCTGTAATTGAGATTCGGTAATAACGAATACCTACCCATTCATTCCTATGGGCTTGCAGGCCCATAGGAATGAATGTGGAGACATTCGGTATTACCGATTCCGTATTACGGAATCGGTAATACCGGAAGGTATTTCATGGGTGCCAGGGTGAAATGTGCATGTGTGCACATGTGACACACATGCATGGATGTGTGCCACATGGCACATTTCAAAAAGCAAAAAACTGCTTTTTGAAAGGAAATCGCTTTTTACCACCAACTTGAAGTTGGTGGTAAATAGCGATTCCTTAAGGCTGAGGTTCACTGTTTTAAGTGCTACCTGCATTACATTTAAGGAATCGGTATTACTGATTCCTTAAATGCAAGGCCAATAAGGAATCGGTATTAAGGAATTGGTATTTACAGATTCCTTATTACCGATTCCTTCCCTACATCCTACATGGCTATATACTGGTCGGTAATAGTGACATTCAACTAATTTCACCGTTACCGACCGGTATTTGCCCACCTACATCTGGCCCTTGGTTCTTTGTCTGTCCATTCGCCTATATTTACCAATAGGGCAACTAGTTCAAGTCCTGCAAAAAAAGGGAGCCGCCGTCAGATGGCGCTATTGAGTACACAATAAGAATAACAAGGACACCATAGCGGACCCCAAGCAAAAATAAGTAATGGCGATACATGAAACACTAAAAAGTGAAAAATGTTCATCCGATCAAGAAGGTAATATACCTACCAAGGAAACTGAAAATACACAACCATCTTACAGAAGTGTTAACTACAAGAGCACTAGATAAAGAAAATCAACAATAGTATGACTGCCCAATATTTTGTTTGCTGTGTTAACATATTTTAATAAGTGGGATTTGTAAACTCCCTCTAAATGGGTGCAGATTATTTTTTATTACAGACATATTTTGATGTAAGGAAATTACATGAACACTTGCTTGTAATTGCTTATTAGAACCACGTAGTGACATTGGAGTGCTTGTTCATCTGGCCCGAGAAGTTTAAAGGCTCCTACCACCCCCTTCTCTACTGTACCCACACGACGAGGTAATATTGTATTAGCTTTTGCCTTCACGAAAGCAGCTCGCCATGCACCCCAGGTTCTGCCCATCTTGTCTTCTTCCATCTCTTGCAGTCACAGTCGCCAGTCATGCATTTTGGATCATGCCAGCCACACCTGGCTCTGTCTCTCACTGTGAAAGGAGATGGCCATTGTTGCCCAACTCCCTGCCTTCTTCTCGCAACATGAGAGGGTGCAGGCAGTATGTTGGTAGAGTGGTGGGGGAAGGGGAGGGCGGGAGAGGCGGATGAGACAAATAAACAAAAATTAAAAAGTACACTAACCTGCCACATCGCGCCCCTCTCTTCTGCAGCCACAGGTTGCCAGAGTCCATTGTGGCCAATCCTGATGCTGGTTTCATGCTGCTGTAAACAGCATCAGGATTGACCTGAGCGTCCATGATTTGCGCTTCCAGTTAGACTGGGCGCTTGTGCCTGCTCTCTTCAACCCGGCCACGCTGTTCGGGTTGGATAGAGCTTTAGTGCGCTTGGCGGTTTGGCCGGCCAGACAGTCATGCGCACTAAATAGCAGTGCAACCGCTCCTCTACCAGCCTGTCATCACCCTGGCCACACCCGAAGCCTCGGGTCAGAGAGAAAAAATTAACACAACAATAAACAAGAGTTTATTTTCATTTTACTTTTCATATTTTTTGCAGGTGGGGCGACGCTCCTCTACCATAGCAAAGGAGCCACCGCTATGCAGGCAACCCATGAACCAACCACGCCAACCATGCACCAACCCATTCACCCACTTCCCGCTTTGTAGATTCTAATTACAAATTTGCCTCAAGAAAACTCAGCAGGATCTTGTCTCCTGCCAGCTAACCATCTGCCTGCAGGTCAGCAAAAGATCACCAGGTAGAGCCTTACCCAACTACTGCCCTCTTACTATAAATAATTAAATACCACCACCTCTACCTATGAAAGGATATTGTAAGTTTCCTCCAATTTCCATATCCTTACAAGGTAATCAGCTTGTGGCCTCATGCCTCTGTATGGTCCTGTAACCCCTTCACTGTTCGCTATAGCCGAATAATAGAAGGTTGGGGTACATTGTTCCATATATAATAAAAGTTAGCAGCAGGGGCTGATGTAAGTCTATGGCATTAGAAACGTATCTTTTTTTAAATGTATACATATTGGTAGAGGAGTCTCCAGCCGAATACAACTCGGATCCAAGCTACACTGGATGCGCTTAGCTGGCACACGGTTTAGATGGGTCGAACGGTTTTTTGGTGTTTATAAATTTACATGGAACGGAGTCTGATAAACAGGTGTGGTTCACAACAAATCCTGCTCTGCCTCAGGCAGCTGCTCTCTGTTCTACTCCTGGTTATACATTTATTTTTCTTTACTTGTTTTTTGGATATCCCTTTATGGATTTCTATTCTCCGTGCACTTTCATGCATGCTTCTTTAGATACAAATAGGACACTGGTATGTGCCTCGAATTTTGTGTTTTTTTCAAAATGTTTGTCATTTTGTTTTTTACGGTTCTCTTGAACCGTTGCTGTGAATGAAGGCCGCTCTGTTGCTCCTCCTCTTTGTTCGCAGTATTTTACTTTTTCTGGGTTTCTCCTAATTTAGCCTAAACATTCTAATATCCCACTGCAATCGAGGATTGACATGTGCAACATTCTTGAGTATAATCCTAAAATCATAGAGAATGCGAAAATACTAGACATTACTCTTGAAGAATGACTTAAGTGAATTTTTCCTAAACATTTGGGCAGGTGCTTGACACAGATGATGGCGGAAAATCAACTTTCCGAAGCTAGTCCATTTTTAATGCCAAAAGGGAATGTAAAGTTCAGAGCGAATGAAATAGTATCACGAAGACACGAACCCTCCTGGTAATCTTTGCAAGGTGGGCTTACCCGGGAAGGACTAGAGCAAACACTCCCAATATTCTGCAAAACTCTAGATCAACTAAAGCTGCACAGAGGATCCCAACTTTGTTTGCACAGAATATTAATGTTAAATGAAAATGGATGCAAACAACAGCAAAGGGAAATTCTATGATATGTCCATGCATAATACCTGTAATTTTCAAGAAAATGACACATACTTTGCGATTTACCCTGGACAGCAGTCTGCTGGGAGGGATTTGTACTAGACCATGCGCATCCAGTATAAAACTCTCACAAGACATCCCTAACACCCTGTGCGCCAGGGCACAATGCTCAATCGAGTTTAGTACCATGCAGACACAGGGCTCATCAGCTGTACCTGTCTGATGAGCCCATACCTAGGGTGACACCAGACCTGGATTGCTTGTGTTCCTGCATTGGCAGTTTGGGCTGGACTGTTCCTCTTGGACCAGGGTCAAGACTGATTTGCATACAGCTGGGGCCAAACTGAGGTGGCAGGGGTTGCAAAATAATGATGGATTGGGATGTGTCCCAAGTGACTACCAGTGGCGGAGATTAATTCAAGCAGTGCATCCATCACTGTTTAGTATACTTACTGTGAAGCAGCATTTTTAACACGAGTATTGCTGAGGTTGCTGTTGATAGGATGCAGGGTATTTTTTGTACTTTCATGGAATGCTACACAATACAGTTTCCTGTAGCATTTTGGTTGCTTAATTGGTGTTAAATCTAGTGCACAGTCTCCAATTTCACCTTAATACTAAGTCTAAAAGAGCAAGAGCCCAATTGAGATTATTGTAGTGGATTAGACAGTTTATCCCAGGACCTCAAGACCAAAGTGCAATCCTTTATTCTAACCTGACCTACTTATTGCAACTCACTGTTAACAGGCCAGCACAAGTTTAACTTGCACCTGTTAAGGCAACTCTGCCTGCAGCGGATTGTTTTGTAACTTGTAGCTTATGATTTTTTCTCATAATCCCATTTTACAAAACATTAATGGCTTCCTATTAAAGAAAGATCAATATACAACCTTTACTTCTCATAAGGCGATCTTTCCTGGCACTCTTTATCTAGGCATAGAGTTGAAAATCTCTGGAAATAAAAGTTTTTTATGCAGCACCCCATCCCTCCTACTGGAACACCAGGCATTCACAAACAGCACACGAAGGCTCAATCCTACTTTGGTTTCGCCACTACAATTTGGAAGTCATTTCCACCTGTTCCCCACACTACAGCATCCCAAGTGACTCTCAAAAAGGATCTCAAATGGTTTTAAATGCCTCAGTGGGCATGATTTTATTTATTTATATGTGTTTATATATGTCGCTGTTGTGAAGATTCATCTAGGCAACATAGTACACTTTACCCTCCCATGCAAATATTATGAGTTTGGAAATACCATTTGCCCACTGGGGCCTCATGTGGAACGGATACCCCAGTGCATATATTAACAAAATATGTAAGCAAATAAAATCAAGGACTAGTTATCTATAAGCTTACTTGTTTATATAAGCTTATATATGTTGCTGTTGTGAACATACCAAGGTACTAACTACGATGTCCGGCGGACTTGAGTCTGCCCGACACGGTTTCAATGTGGGAATTGACCGACCGTATAATGATGCAACCGCACAAGGTGCGGTTGCAAACTCCCATTTCTCTATGGGAGCTTGTGCTTCTGGCCATAGGTGCCTCCCACCAGAGGCCCCGGAGGCATGGGGGGCCTGCTAGGGGCCCCGAAAGTCCCTTTCCGACAGACTTTTGTAGTCGGAAAGCCCGATATGAAAAGCCTGTCAGGAACTGACATCATAATCCCGACGGCAAAAACACTGCCCGTAGGGGATTATGGAGGGTTTCCAACAGGCCAAAGGGCTCCTTGATCCTGTCGGAAGCCAACCGGAATGACCGTCCGGTTTGAAGTCCGATTGCCATATTCATAATACGACGGTTGAAAGTCAAACCAGGAGTTCGGTTGGAATGCCTCTGACCTGCAGCTGGAGGCTTTCCAACCAACATCCTAATGAGCCCCTATGTTTTAAAAAAAATGTTAGGTAAGATATTATTTCACTTCCTAACTATAAAGTCACTTTAACCTTTATTTTTGTCAGTGATTTTCTATGGTTTTGTTTTTACGTAGTCAGATGTTCATCACCATGCAACCCCCACAAAGACACCCAGCCTCCCTGCTGCTCACTGCCTTTGTCCATAAGAATAGTGGGGTTTGGCTCAGGGACTTGCAAGGCTATATGCCAAACCCCCCACGGGTGCGGCTGTGCACAGCATGGGTTTGGGCACCAGGCCTGGCCAGGCACACAACTCCATTTTTTAAATATATAAAGGGCAGCCTACTGGCTTAATCAGAAGGTGAGCAAATCAATATATATATAAAGCAGACCTAGGGCCAGATGTACAACGTGACTTTGCATGCACAAACAGGTTTGCGACCCGTTTGCAGATGCAAAATCACTCTCGGCCATGTGCTAACACTATTTTGCAAGTCGCAAAACATTGCAACTTGCATAATAGTGTTTAGAGACTCGCAATTTGGATGGGGCGTTCCAAGGGTGTCCCTTCCTAATTGCAACTCGCAGTCCTATGTATGAATGTTTTGGAACCGCAATAGGGGTCGCAAAACACTCGAAATTTAACACCCTCTTCAGGAGGGTGGTAATGCAGTCGCAAATGGGAAGGGGTCCCGAGGGGACCCCTTCCCCTTTGCAAAAGCAGGGGACATTTTTTTTAGGGGCAGGCACTGGTCCCAGAGACCACTACCTGCCCTTAAAAAAATGAAACATAAACTTTTTTTTTTTTATGGATACTACATGAAACACAAACCCACTTTCTCTGCAAAATGTCTTTAATAGACTCTTACACATCACCCACATTAAAAATAAATAAAAGGAAAACGATATTTTAAATATCTATGTAAGAATTATTAAAAGTCATCAGGACAAGACTCTCTGCAGAGCAGATCTGGCTCTGTCAGGGGGCCCCTGCCTCATCTTACAAGGGAGACACTGGCGAATATTACTAACAATACAATCTAATAGAGATTATGTGAGTGAGACTCCAGTATGGGACTCACTCAGGGCAGAGGTTCATAAACCAGATGGATCAAAAACAAAACATCCTAGGGGGGGGTTTAATGGGGGAGAATCCGTTCCTCAATCTCCGCCCATGACTTGGGAGGTCAGTCAGATTGGGGCCGGCCTGAGCTGTGAGCAACGACCCTGAATGATCTTCACTTGATTTTACTTCCTGGCTTTTCCGGCAAGTAAAATCTAACTCAGTATTCCAGTAACCAGAAAATGAATGTGCGGGAACAGCAACCCTCTCGTAATCGGGCAGAGGGTCCTGTACTTGGGACCTTAGTTTTGTGCTGCTGTGCAATGCTATTGTGCCTAGAGAAGATTCTTGAAAGGCAAACATGCAGAAAACGTTTATTGATGTATTTACCACATGTAGAATTCACAAAGGGTAAACTTACCCCAACTAGCATGACTCAGCTTTTTTAGAGTGAATATGATCTTGCAAAGTGGCAAAAACGACCCCACAGTTAAAAAAAAATCCTTTGCATAGGCAAAGGTGGAAGTAAACTGTAGTGATGGGAAAACATTAGGAAGTATGCCGAACTTTACAGGCAAATGAAAAATGTGCACACCTATATTTATACGGATAGAGTCATCTGCATATAGTCAGACAAAGGTAAGATAAGGTCAACCTTGAGTTAGTAAAGCTAGACCAATGAGCATAAGGAATAGTCAGTGGCAAGAGTTTAGCATCAGATTATTGTCGTAAACTGAACGTTAGCTTAGTTATCTAAGCATGATGCATACATGTAACCAATATTTGATCATCAACATAATGCTAGTATAGCGCCATTTATTCCTTATTTTTTGCAAGCTGCACTTACCAGTGGCTTTGTTCTTTTTGAGTTGTGGTGTAGGATGGAGTCAGGGAGATGTGGAATCATGATTTGAGGAACCTATGCCCACAAGTTGTTCAACGAAAAGGCTAGGTCTCTCTCATACAAAAAATTAAAGTTATCAATCTTTATATAGTTCTTAATTATAGGAGTAGGCTATCTGTTTTAGCATCTCTTGTCCCTCTGCCCCCTTTCCCACATTGCCCAAATCTCCTGCCCTATTTAAGCCACAGTATCCTAGTGTTCCGATTGTACACTGAATCATGGGTTTAATAAAAAAGCAAAATGCTCCAAAACAATATTCACCATATATCCTTCAATGGCTTAGTTAATTCTTATTAGTTTTACCATTTTATGTTTCTGCTTCTCGCACTGCGGGAAAGCAGAAGTGTTTAGTTGGGACGGTCCTGCTCTAAGGCAGGGGAGGAATGGATTGCCCACTGCTGAGGGCGCTGAATGTTTGGTCGGCTCTCTGGGGCCGACCAAACCAGTCATGCACACTCTGCCTTTTCTCCATGTAGGCTGTATGCAGCCTACATGGGGAAATTGGCCTCCCCATAGAAGCCTGGCTGGTCGGCATCCAGACCAATCACAAAGCGGCCACTGTGGTGCTGTGATTGGCATAGGGGAGGGGAGGGAGGCTGCCAGCTTCCTGTTCCTGCTGGAGGCAGGAAAGCAGGATAGCAGGTCAGGAGCAGAGACGATGTGGGACCAGGGAAGGTAAGTGTAGCGTGGGTTGTGGGTCAGGAACAGATCGGAGACCTTTCTTTGATAAACTAGGTTTTATTTTCAGTAATGCTTTTCTGCTACGTGAGGTCAGTCTTTCCCTGGCGAATTCGGATTGGTCCGTGGTCGCGGTGGAAGAAGCCAGTTCCGGCTTGGGGGAACCCTTGTTGGCCTTAGGTGGTTTTCGGGAGTCTTCTTTCCGCCTCCCCTCTTCAGCCAGCCAAAAAGAGAACCAACAAGAGGGACCGCCGTTAGTTTAGAGGTTTGGTACTGAATGCCCAGGGAGATACCGGAGTGACAGGGACACCGCTGATACGTGACTCAAATCTGGCTATAGTGAAGGGGCAGCGTGAAGGAGAAGTGTAGGTAAAGCAAAGGGAGGATGGTAGGTAGGGTAGGGAAGGAACACGGGCAGGAGGGAACACAGGAAAGGAACGTGGGAAGTTTAATTACAGTATTTACACGGGGCCGCCTCTCTTCCCCACCCAGGCTGACAAACGCCTCCGTACCTGCTGAAGCCACACTCCTCCCTCGGGAGTGTGGCACGGCGAATCGTGGGGACGTTGGCCTCCTGGCTGTCTCTCGCCGTCCTCACTTTCCCACCTCTGCTCACTGGTCTCCTCGTCTCTCCACACGACTTCCGAACGCCGATCTCCTCTCTCCCCCTCTCGAACTCCTTCTTCCTCCTGGGTGACGTTGCACGCGGCGTAGAGGACTTCCCTCCTCTTGTCCACTCCGGACTCCAGGACGTCATCAGTGGGCGTGTTCTCCTCTTCGTTGGTGCACGCCCAATTAAAGGCTCCTTCCTCCTTTTCGGTGTCGGTGATTCTCTGCCAGGGCTCCCAGTCTCTCTGGAGGGAAGGAGGGGGTGTATTGTCAGCGACCCACCAGTTCTCATGGGTCGGCTCCCTCCCCACCTCGCTACACTCCTCCCCCCCTGGATACTCCCGATCGGGGAGGAAAGGTACTCTGGATAGGTAATCAGCGTTACCATTCTCGGTCCCCTTCCTATGCTTAACTGTGAATGCAAAGGGTTGTAGGTACAAGAACCATCTCAACACCCGAGGATTGTGGGTTTTGTTCTTCTGCATCCATTGGAGGGGTGCATGGTCAGAATACAAGGTAAAGGACCGGCCTTTCAGGTAATAACGTAATTTGTCAATGGCCCAACGTATGGCCAAGCATTCTTTCTCCACCGTGGGGTAATGACACTCCCTAGGATGCAGTTTCCTACTTATGAAAAGCAGTGGGTGTTCTGTTTCATCCACCCCCTCTTGTGACAGTACAGCCCCGATGCCGACATCAGAGGCATCTGTAGCGAGAGTGAAGGGTTTCTTAAAGTCAGGGGGTATCAACACTGGACTAGATGTTATGGCATGTTTCAGGCATTTAAAGGCCTGTCTTGCCCTTTCCGGGGGGGGGGGGGGGGGGGTGATGCCAGGGTGTTCTTAACGTTCTTCTTTAGCAGGTCCGTCAGTGGAGCCGCTGTCTCAGCAAAGTTGCCAATAAACCGTCTATAATACCCTATGAGCCCCAAGAAAGCCCTTAGTCCTTTCTTTGTGGTGGGGAAGGGAGTATGGGTTATTGCCTTGATTTTCTCTTTTTGCGGCGCTATGACGCCCTCTCCTAGCATGAATCCCAGGTATTTGACTTTAGGGAAGGCCGCCCTGGATTTTTTTGAGTTGACGTGTAAACCCGCGGTTTCTCAACGCCGACAGAACTCTAGCAATATGGTCTAAATGTTCATTCCATGTATGGCTAAAGATGACGATGTCGTCTAAGTACACCGATGAATATCGAGTGTGTGGGGCTAGGATTTCGTTCATCAACCTCTGGAAGGTTGCTGGAGTCCCATGAAGGCCGAAGGGCAGAACGTTAAATTCAAACAGTCCGTCTTCAGTGGCGAAAGCCGTCTTGCGTTTGTCTTCCTCTCTCAGTGGGACCTGCCAATATCCCTTGGTCAGGTCCAACGTGGTAATGTAACGGGCTTCTCCTATCCTTTCTATGAGTTCGTCGACACGCGGGATAGGGAAAGCGTCAAAGGATGAGATGGCGTTAAGAGCCCTAAATTCCATACAGAACCGGGTTGACCCATCCGGTTTAGGGACCATGACAATGGGGGATGACCAATTACTCCGGGATGGACGTATTACCCCAAGCCTGAGCATATCCTGCACCTCCCTTCTCACGTCCTGTCGTCTGGCTGCTGGTATCCTGTATGCCCTCTGTTTTACTATTTTGCCCTCTTCAGTGTCTATGCAGTGTTCCACCATTTGTGTTTGCCCTGGGGTGTCAGAGAAAATGCCTGAAAAAGGTTGCAAGGTGCCTATCAGCTCCTTTCATTCCTCTTCAGTTAAGTCTGGGTTCATGGGTAGCTGCTCTAGGGTAGAACCCTCTTCTCCAGAAGGCGCACTGAAGTGGGCGGCCTTAGGTAGAGGTCCGATCCATTTCTTTAGGATGTTGATGTGGTAGCACTGCTGCCGTGTAGGTGATATCCGTAGCCTATAGGTCGTTTTCCCTAGTGTCTCGATGACCTGATATGGCCCCATCCATTCGCTCTTGAATTTTTGGGTTGAGGAGGGTAGTAACACCAGGGCCCAATCGCCCTTTGCCATGGTTCTCCACTTCTTTTCCTTGTCATAATGGTACTTTTGCTTTTGTTGGGATTTATCCAGATTGGAATAGGCCAGATCCCTTAATTTCCCTATCTTAGATCTTAGGTGTTGGGTGTATTCTAACAGTGAATTTTGGTTTGAGGTCTCTTCTTTCTCCCAGGCCTCCTTCGTTATCTCCAGAAGAGATCGAGGTTGGCGACCGTAAAGAAGCTCAAAGGCAGAGTACCCTAGACTGCTTTGTACTTGGGCCCTCAGTACATACAAGGCCAAAGGCAACATCCTGTCCCATTCTTTATTTTCTATCTCCAACATTTTTTTTAGGGTGGCCTTGAGGGATCTATTGTACCTTTCTACAAGGCTGTCTGTCTGTGGGTGATAGGCTGAGGTGCGTATGTGCCGTAGGTCTAACGTGGCACATACCTCTTTCATCATTTTTTAGACAAAGGGTGTACCCTGATCCGTCAGGATCTCCCTGGGGAACCCCATCCTTGAGAATAGTTCGATCAGTTTCTCGGCTATGTTTTTGGTGGTTGGGGAACTTAACGCGAAGGCTTCAGGGAACCTAGTGTTGTAGTCCACTACCACTAGGGCATAAGTGTGACCTCTCGCTGTTCGGGGTAGGGGCCCTATGAGATCCATCCCAATCCGTTCGAATGGATTCCCTATAATAGGCAGGGGTTGTAGAGGGACTGAAGGAGGTTTAAACATATTTTTCTTCTGACATACTGCGCATTGTTTGCAGTATATCTCGGCTTCCTTATATATGCCTGGCCAGAAGAAGTGCTTGACTATGTTCAGGGTGGTCTTCTCAACCCCAGAGTGACCCGCAGTAAGGTGGGTATGGGCATAGAAGAGTATCTGCTCCCTAAAAGGTTTTGGCACCACCAATTGGGGGGGTCGTCTCAGCCTTTCCCTCCCTATACAGGAGATCGTTTTGTATTAGGAAACGAGGGTAGGTGCCGGAAAGGGTGGTCTGCTCTGTGTGTGCGTGCTCCCAAGCGTTAAGGAGGGTCGGGTCGTTGGCCTGTACAAATTTGAAGCTACGGTCTAGGACCCAAGGTTCGGAGGTTACATAGGTGTTATGTGGTTTCGTTTCCCTTTCCTTGACTTCTGTCTGGAACATAGATAGGAAGTACGGGTTATCTACCCCTAGGATCAATTCCTCCGGAAGGGAGTCCACAACTCCTACTCTGACTGTACAAGGGGTCCTGCCTATCGGTTGCAAAGCAAGGTGTGCCACGGGATATGGTTTCACATCTCCATGCACACAGCGTATGTGTACCAGGACCTTGGGTATCACTTGGAAGGGAAGAACTAGACCCTTTTTTATGACTGATTGTCTGCACCCTGAATCTAACAGGGCTTTAACAGATTTGTGATTCACAAATACCCGTACATAGAAGGATGGTCCCATCTCCGCGGTGTACATCACCGCTTTGGGGATGTACCCAACTTCCATCGGTTCTTCCGTACTTCGTTTTCTCGGACACAGCCATGCGATGTGGCCCCACTCTCTGCACTCGAAACATTGGGGGCCCCTTGCAGGGACCACATCCATCCGTATGGGTCGTATCCTAGGGACCTCTGGACCTGGCCTGTTTTTCCTCTCCGGTTTCGTTGAAGGGACGGATTTGGTATTTTTGTCTGTATCCCAAGGAAAGGGCCGTGGTTGAGCCCTCGCATAATTGGAGGCCATTTCTATGGCTTGTATCACTGTGAGGCCTGCGTGCTGCCTCAGCCATCGCTGTGTCCCATAAGGCAATGCTTCCATAAACTGCTCAAGATAAATGCTAGACATTATTTCCTCTTTGCTGCGGCTTTCTGGTTTCAGCCATTTGTCAGCTGCCATTTTTAAACGTAGAAACAAAGTCTTGGGGTTTTCGCCTGTCACCCCTCTCTCTTTGCGAAACCTTAGTCTATAGGCCTCTGAGTCTAGCCCTAAGTGGTCCAGAATCACTCCTTTTATCTCTGCGTACGGTGTTCCTCCTGCATGGTTTGCGACTTGGTAAGCCGCCTGTGCTTCCCCTGTCAGGAGCGGTGGTAGAAAATACGGCCATTTGTCCTCGGGCCACCCACAGGCCCTTGCGGCTCGTTCAAAGTTTGTGAGGAAAGCAACTGGGTCCTCCCCTGGTTTGTATTTTTGGAGGGACACCCCGGCCATATGTGGCCCCATGCTTCTTCTCTCCAGGGGTGTAGGGGTAGTGGGGTACTGGACTGCCTTCTGTAGCCCTTCTATCTGGGCGCTGATGGTGTCTTTAAACAGGGTTCTATCAGCGTCCGCCGTAGTCAACTGCTGGTTAACAGCCCATTCCAGTTTTTGTTGCCCCTCAATCAGGTGTTGGATAACCTGCTCCATCTTGGGTATCTGGACAGAGGGACCTGATCCCACTTCTGACACCAGTTGTAGCGTGGGTTGTGGGTCAGGAACAGATCGGAGACCTTTCTTTGATAAACTAGGTTTTATTTTCAGTAATGCTTTTCTGCTACGTGAGGTCAGTTTTTCCCTGGCGAATTCGGATCGGTCCGTGGTCGCGGTGGAAGAAGCCAGTTCCGGCTTGGGGGAACCCTTGTTGGCCTTAGGTGGTCTTCGGGAGTCTTCTTTCCGCCTCCCTTTCCGCCTCCCCTCTTCAGCCAGCCAAAAAGAGAACCAACAAGAGGGACCGCCGTTAGTTTAGAGGTTTGGTACTGAATGCCCAGGGGGATACCGGAGTGACAGGGACACCGCTGATAACTGACTCAAATCTGGCTATAGTGAAGGGGTAGCGTGAAGGAGAAGTGTAGGTAAAGCAAAGGGAGGATGGTAGGTAGGGTAGGGAAGGAACACGGGCAGGAGGGAACACAGGAAAGGAACGCGGGAAGTTTAATTACAGTATTTACACGGGGCCGCCTCTCTTCCCCACCCAGGCTGACAAACGCCTCCGTACCTGCTGAAGCCACACTCCTCCCTCGGGAGTGTGGCACGGCGAATCGTGGGGACGTTGGCCTCCTGGCTGTCTCTCGCCGTCTTCACTTTCCCTCCTCTGCTCACGGGTCTCCTCGTCTCTCCACACGACTTCCGAACGCCGATCTCCTCTCTCCCCCTCTCGAACTCCTTCTTCCTCCTGGGTGACGTTGCACGCCGCGTAGAGGACTTCCCTCCTCTTGTCCACTCCGGACTCCAGGACGTCATCAGTGGGCGTGTTCTCCTCTTCGTTGGTGCACGCCCAATTAAAGACTCCTTCCTCCTTTTCGGTGTCAGTGATTCTCTGCCAGGGCTCCCAGTCTCTCTGGAGGGAAGGGGGGGGGGTGTAATGTCAGCGACCCACCAGTTCTCATGGGTCGGCTCCCTCCCCACCTAGCTACAGTAAGTAAATTTTATTTTTAAATCAACCAATGAAGGAAGATGGCCGCTCTGTAAGAGCTCACTGCTAGAGCTCCAGGGGCTCAGGGTTCGGGATAACTAATTTAGAGTTTAAATCCACGAGTAAACCCTGCAGGAAACAACAACAGCCTCCCCCCCACCCCCTCCGGGACCTGGACAAAGAATAACGTGAAACTAAGGAACTACGGTGACCTACCTTGGCAGGGGAGGGTCCGGAGTCCAGTTTTGACTGCTGCCCATTGGACTTAGGGTCGGCGCAGGGATCGTCTGCGGAGGTCTTCAGGGGACGAAAGAAGGGAAGGCGGGGACGGCGGAGGGCCCACCGAGGAACTTGCACCGGATCACTGAGAGAGCCGGACCAGGAGCGAGGACCGAGCTAGGAGCGGAGAATGAGGACTAATGAGGCGGCGGGGAGCTGAGACGACGAGGATTGAGAGAGCGGAGGGGTGACGACGACGAGCCTGGGAATCGGAAGGGACCCACCGCTTGCAGCGCGACGTAGGTGGAGAGAACAATAGAACAAAGATAAACTCCAACACAACAGTGAGAAGGTCCGAAGCGGCGCGCCTGACCTCAAGATGGCGGCCGATTAGGACATAGGAAACTAGACTATCTAAACTCGCGTCGTTTGGGAAAAACAGAGAAATACAACCACACCCATGGCGAAGTAGGCAAGAACTATGTGCATGCTTAAAAAGCTCATACAGCCTATAGCATATAGCATACAGTATACCACAGAAGTGGAAATACTCATTCATAATAGCGCGCCTGATCCAAGCATGGCGGCTGTTCAGGACATCGAGAGACTAGAATGCTCGTGACAAGACTGGGAGAAACGGAGGAGACCCATCACACCATTAGTTGGAGCAGGCAGTGAAAGTCGTACAAGAATGTTAGAATGGCCCTATAGTGAATGCTGCAAGTGAGGAAACAGTGAGGAAGCGACATGCCTGGCTCGGAAATAGTGACCGCATATGCCACTGAGTCTCGCCCATAGAGATCTCATCTGCGTGTGGAGAGTCAATAGAAATAGAAAACAGGACCTCAATAACCTGCATCAAATCCAGTTAATAACCGAAACAGAAAAGACGAACCTTAGTAGGAAGACAAGGAAATAATACAGGGAAGAACGAAACGCTGGACAGAGCTAACACCCTAATCTGATACCGATAGGGGAAAGTTGAGACTTCATAAGAAAATTATCCGAAAGAGAGGTCTACATTAACTACTCTATAACATCAGTAGGGGAAGAATTTAAGATACAAAGGGTGGAGACTCAACATATATCCTACAACACGGCGCAAATATGGATGAAAGATACCCTATGGCCTTTGGCGCGAATGCCCTGAGCATAAAATATCCAGCCAACTTATCCAAAAACGCAGCGAAAAAGTTTAAACATGATACCCTGAGGAAACACCCAGACACACTGTTCTCTGACCCATACTTTAATATAGATATAGGAATTATAGTGAACGACTTAATATTCTTCTCATATAAAACGGCTAAGTGGCGTGATGCCTTCACAAATACGCTTAACATAAAAGCTATAAAGAACATCCCATATGGCACAAAAATAACGACCTCGCCTTCAATAAGATGTAGAGCCGAACTATGTATTACTATATATAAAACAGGGATAGTGCTGATTGAAGCAGCGAACAGCGAACTAGATAAGTTGGACAAGATGTTCCCATCCGTAAAAGAGCGGCTTGAGAGACCAAGACTCCAACCAGATCTGAGCACACATGAAGTCGCCCCCGGAAACATCAACACTACCTCCAGAGACGCCAATCAAAATGGAGGCCACCAGACCCAGGGTCTGGCTACTAACATGATTTATAGAAATGAAACAGGTCTGACAGTATCGAATGAGAAGGCTGAAGAGACAGGAAGGTCTACTAGTCACGAGAACAACGAACAAGACCTACTCCTTATGGAGGAGCCGACGCCAATCTCAAATGTTGGGACTTCCATCGCTGGGCGCACACCTAGCTTGAAAGAACCACATAATTGAGGAAATATAAATTTTATGGTCAAGTAATGTTCCCTAACGTGTACCCCACCGTCTCCATGTACCAGCTTAAAGTGCATGTAACTTCCCTCCTGTGCCAGCTATGAAGACGCAAATACATTTGCGTCCAACGTTAACATGTCCTCTTTCAGATTCACCCTGAATAGGTTGAATATTCTGTTTCTAAGTATGCTATGCCAACGTCTTTTTATGGTGTACTTTACACGTTTTTCAGCTCTGGCGAAGTAGGCCCTGAATTCTGCCATCAAGCCTTTTTTCCTGCCTTCTGACTCTGAAAGCCTCAGCCCAGGCTGTCTCTGTACCCGTGACCTCTGCCTTACTCCCTGTGCGGCTAACGGCGCTCAGCTCAGCCTGCTGCCTGCCAACACTGTATTCAACCTTCGAATTATCTGTTCCGCTCCTCAAACATACATTCCTGCCTACTAGTTCAAGTAAACATCTTCCAGCTGCAGAGCAAAGGGCCCGGCCTCACTGTCTCCGTGCAGGTAATTCATAGCCTCTGTTACCATGGTTGGCCCATGCCCCCTCACATCTCATGCAGACACTTAGACGCTTATACACGCACTCACAGTCAGTATAGAATAGCTTCTGCCCCAGAGACCTTTTCCTCTAGATAATATGGTTCCCAAATATTAGATATCAGATATGATATAGGTACGAGTTGATCTGACATACCAGACTTCTGTCTCTTTCCGCAAGTGTAAATGTCAAGTCCCCTTACACCCTCCAGTTCCACGTCATTCACGCGTCATGCAGCTGCGCGCGCATCCAGGCCTCAGATTTCTGCTGACATTACAAGATTCTGCTTTGTTGCCACCCACTTGTGACACCTACCTGTGACGTTTCTAGCACACACCTCTGTGTTCACGCCCAGTTCACGCCTTCTAATTACGTATTACTAACACGTGGATGCTGTTATCTTGTTTCTCTCAGCTGCTACGCCTACTGTATTGGTTTCTATAATGTGACTTAAGTATATAAGCTATGTATTGTCAATAAAATATTGCTCTATCCCTTCCTACACCCCAGTGGTGGTAGGAACATGATATCCGGTCTGACCATTCCTTTTTAAAGGAATAAAACCCCTAAGAACTCTAACACCACGGACTCTGCCTCTTTCTTTCCGATTGAGTTATTATTGATTAAGTACTTACCTGCATAGAAATTAGGACGGTAAATCAAATATTTACCACATTATTCTGGCGCCCGAATAGGGACCCCTCCCCCACCCCACGCGCCGGTTGGTGCGTTGCAAGCTCTGTCCCCTGCCATCAGTTAGACGGAACTACGCGTACTGGCAGGATTTCCTGTATCTCCCTCTGGCCCACGGAGGTGACGAAGACTGCGATCAGCACCCAGACGAGGCAGTGAGGAGTGCGGAGGATCCCGACCAGAGCCTAGCCGAAAGAAGCAAGGTCCGAGGTGTCAAGAGGCCCACCAGTTTCCGAAGTATCCACGTGTCGAGTCGAGTCCGGTCCAGTCCAGTCGAGTTTTCCGAGGCCTTCTGTTTCCGTGCTTCCCGGTGAGTACCATTGCTGGGACGTATCTAGACGGGTGCATTATTATGTATCCGGTAAAGACGGGTTTGGGTAAACAAATTCGGTCTGCACTGTTTTAGACAGTGTATCTGTACTGTTTAGCAGTATATCCGTTTTCCAGTTCTTGCACTGTTCTTAGCAGTGTATCTGTGCTGTTTAGCAGTACATCCAGTATAGGGGGGTAGTAATATATGTCTCAAATGTCTTTCATGTGATAAATGTCGTGGTATGAGTGACTGTTTTTAATGTGCATTATTGTGTTTTTGTGTAACTAGCTGTGTTCAGAATTAAGTAGCAAGGATTGAGCATTCAGTACTGGGTAAACAAGATGCCGTTTTTCAATAAGTTAAAGCAGATAGGAACTAGGAAAGGGATACTAGAGGAAGAAATTCCTATCCCCCCTAGGGACACTCCTGGAAATTTCATGTACCATAAGCATGGCTTAGATGCCATATTGTATCTAGATTTATGGGCCGATTATACTAAGCATCTAGACGAGAGACACAGATGGCCTGTTACCGGAACATGGGATGCCGAGTGCATCATGAAGGTAGAAGAGGCACTATGGAAAAAGAAAGCCAGACAATCTCAGAAAGACGCCATAGAATTTTGGCGTAAAGAATCACATAAACGTGCTGAAAAAACACTCCGTAGAGAAGACAGACATAGAGAAGAGTCAGATAAAGCCCGAGAAAACGAATTAGTTACTGAAGGGATTCGAGTAAAATCAGAACAAGTAGACCGCGCACGAAACAATATTGTAAATGGCATGTACTTAGTGGCCGAGGGTTCGCCTGAAACCACTTCAGAAATACCGAAAAATCTGCCGCCACCATTGGTTCCCACTAAAGTAAATCACAGGACTACTAAAGACATATTTCTGAATTCCTATCTAAACGATGTAGCACCAGATTACACCAATCCACGTGCCCACGTCCCGCCTACTGACGGTGACGGAGATGGCAACCCGCCACCAGACCCTATCCCGCCATTACCGCAACAAAGTTCCCCCATCCGACAGCCTGTCGTTCCTCCTCCAGCTCCACCGCTTCTCACACCTAAGGTTAAGATACCAAATCCGTTTCTGCCTGATCCTACTAAGAGACAGGTCCAAGTACATATACAGACTCCACAGAGAGATAATGCCCAAGCCTCCGCCTCAGGAGGTGCAACTGGGGGTCTCCAGACCCCGCCAGCAACACACAGATTACACCTTAGAGACATGCAGAACCACCCTACGCTCCAATCACCCCGTCTCGACATACTCAAAGAACAACTCCCAGTTTGCAGATACGATCCAGTACCCGGCAAAGACGATAGAATGTTGATAGCATCAATACGCTTGCGACAAGCTACAGATTACCTAGTATTATTCTCAGGAATGAAAGAGCACCTAGATAGAATATATCATTTTGTCCAGACTGGGGAAGATCCTGAAAGTATTAAGGAGGCCCTGGCACATCAGAAAGTTGACACTCAAGCATATATATTACGTTTTTTCATAAATTGCTTAATAAGAGAACGAGACAGGCCTGAGACAGAACAGGATGAAATGGAAGCACTAAACAAGTGGGGCCAAAATATATCCGAGGGAAAGTATGATAGACAGAATTGTATATCAAGCATGTACAAGAAAATAAGAAAAGCAGTAATAGAAATACACGAAAAAGAAAAAGAGAATGCTTCCTCCGAGGAGGAGGAAGCACCTGAAGAACAACAAAAGACTACAGATACGATAGCATATGTAGGTAAGGGAACTTACCTTAGGAAAGGCATTCGTCCAGAAAGCAAGAGAGTTTTTCTCTCTGGCATAACAAAACCGAATTCTCCTGAACATCAGTTCCAAGAGACTGATAAAATGCTTCGAGAACGAATGGGGTACCATGTACTCAATTCTATGGATGAACAAGAACTAGCCCGGTCAGCAGTACTATGGGCCGACAATCCTAACATATACAATGATGACACAGTAGCGCAGACATTTCTGAACCTATCCCCAGACGAGCAGAAATTAGCAGGTACATATATGATTCAACACCTCCTCACGTTATACAGAAATCAACATTCTGATCCAGGTCCCTTACACGATACATTAGAAGCACTACTCATGGATAGATGGAGAGGTCTAAGTACCAAGTTAATACAAATAATTCTAGAACAACGACATAGATTCAACACTTTCATAGGCCCACAATATGTTTCCGCTCCGCCCCCAGAAAGAAAAATGTATCATATGGAGCGTCTTGAAAGACAGAACCCTTTACGAGAAGTACATCCAGTTATGGGTACCGATAATAACTTGAAACGTGTGTATGTACACACACCTCTGACCAAGTTAGAACTATTGGAAATGAAAAAGCTAGTACCCTGTCACGATAAAGACCCTGCAGGTTTTCACAGAGAACTTAAAGACATGTTACTGATGGGAGATTACACATATGCAGATATCATGAAAATGTTAAAGGTATTGCTGCCCACCGGCATCTACGAGAAACTTAAGGAACGAGAATGGGAGGTGGGAGACAAAAAGATTATATGGGCAGAAATAGAAGACGAAGAAAAACTTCGTACTCCAGGATTAGGCCTTGGGGAGAAAACTAAAGCATTACCAGGATTAATAGTACAGGTTCTGCCAAGATTACTGACAACTAGAAAGGAAGACTGGGATGCAATCTCAGCCTGTAAACAGAAACACGATGAAGATACTAGTGACTTCTATTAAAGATTCGAGAAATGTTTCATTATTAATAGTGGTCTTAAACCAAGTAGCGAGTCGTACCCGCATCTTTTTGTATCAAAGTTAGTAGAAAATTCCCTGATAGCAGTTAAGAACCGTGTATATAAAGTTGAAAGTACATGGCAAGCAAATACGCCATCCCAGATGTTACAGATGTTACAATACCACCAGAACAGAATTAGAGAAGAACAGGATCATGAGCAGAAACGCATGAAAGATACGAAAATGAAAATGTTAGTGGCCCAGTCGGTTCCAACCGACGGCCAGAGAAAGGGTACGGCCCAGACAGGAAATGCAGCAGCTCCCGTTAAAGGGACATGCAACTATTGCAAGCAGCCAGGTCACTACGTACATGAATGCCCAGTCCTGAAACATAATATAGCAACAGGTAAAACTAAGGAAAGACCGCATCCGCCTAGACAAGACCAGGTCCAGCAACAGACTTCACAGAATATTCAACCCATGCAGAATACACAGCCTATGCATGCTCCACCACATACGAGACAAAACGCAGCAGTATCACAGGCACAGTCACAGCCACAGCCCATTGCCGCGACTCAGCAAGTTTCACAACAGATGTACCAGTATGCCCAATCTGATTACCCCGATTACCCAAGATACACATGAAACAGCCTAGAGAGGGAGTTTGGCTTGCCTCTTATTGAGATTCCTGTAGATCAAGAAGGTCCTTATGTACACAGTCAAGTATTGGGAAAAGACAGAAAGTTTTTAATTGACACAGGGGCAAGTCGCACAACAATCAGCCATAATGAAGTCCCAGGAGCACCCCTCTCAGGCTCACAGAATGTTTCCCTTGGTTTTTCAGGACAACCTATCGTAAATGAGGTATCGAAACCCGTCCCCCTGGCTGTGGGTCCATTATCACGTGTTACAGACCTGTTACTCACGAAATCATGTCCAGAAAACTTGTTAGGAATAAAGACACTGAAGGCTCTAGGAGCAGTGATATGTTGTTCTCCGGAAGGAGTTAGACTCTTTTTGCGAGATTTCAAGGGTCACTATGTATTACGAGAGCTTGATGTCAGATTGAAAAACGTACCGGATCACTTGTGGGCACAAGGCCCAACCGATGTAGGCTGCATGCACATTACACCATACCGTGTTACACTGAAGCCAGGTGTTGTTTTGCCACAAATCAGACAATACAAGTTACCACCCGATGCTGTAGTGGCTTTACTGGAAATCATTGAAGAGCTCATTGCCCAAGGAGTGGTCGTAGAGACCGACTCCAATATCTGTAATTCCCCTATCATTCCGATTCTTAAACGTACTGATCCCAATGCACCACCAGTATATCGGCTGGTGATTGATTTACGAGAACTGAATAAATGCATTGTACCACAGTACCCTGTGGTTCCCGACATCTCATCTCTATTGACTGCCATTGATTCAGAAGCAACGTTCTTTACCGTAATTGACCTCAAGAACGCCTTCTTTAGTGTGCCTATTGATCCAGAGAGCCAATATCTCTTCGGATTCAGTTTAAATGGACGAAGTTTCAAATTTTCACGCGCACCTCAAGGATTCACAGAAAGCCCCAGCATCTATAGTCAAGCACTGAAAAGACAACTCGATTGTATTAAAATGCCAGTTAACACCGCCTTACTGCAATACGTCGATGATCTGTTGATCACCGCACGAAGTGAGCCCGAATGTGAACAAGCATCACTGACAGTTTTACATTTTCTGGCCGACAAGGGACACAAGGTGTCTCCTTCGAAGCTACAATTCTGTGTTCAGCAAGTTGTGTACTTGGGTCACTTGCTGTCCAAAGTGGGGAGACAGCTCACTCCTGACCGTATCCAGTTAATTGTAAATATGCCACAACCCCAGACACAAAAGGAAGTGCGGGCCTTTATAGGCCTCACCTCGTACTGCAGACAATGGATTCCTCAGTATGCATTTCTAGCTAAACCACTCATTCAGTTGACAACACAGGAGGCAGCGACTTCGACTGCCCTTCCTTGGACTCAGGAACATACACAGGCCTTTGAGGAATTAAAGAAAGCTTTATGTCAAGCACCAGTTTTAGCGACACCATGTTACAGCAAACCTTTTACACTTTTTGTTACAGAACGTGATGGTACAGCATTGTCTGTCCTCACTCAAGATCAAGCAGGTTCACATAAGCCTTGCGCTTATTTTTCAAGTACATTGGATTCAGTAGCCCAGGCGCTCCCTGCGTGCTTAAAGTCAGTAGCAGCAACGGCACTAGCAATCAGACAGAGCGACTCAATTGTTTTAGGACATCCATTAACAGTTCAAGTTCCACATTCTGTAGAGGTTCTTTTAAACAGAACTCAGACTCAACACTTGACTATAGCACGACTGACAGGTTATGAACTGACACTATTCCAGCCACACATAGAAATCAGATGCTGTAACATCCTGAACCCCGCAACATTGTTACCTTCGATTATGACTAATTCAGCCCCGCATGATTGTATGGAGATCATTAATGCAGTAACAAAGCCCCGACAAGACTTAACAGATGTTCCATTGACAAATCCAGACCTGACACTTTACGTGGATGGTTCATGTATGAGAACAAGTACAGGAGAATTAGTGGCCGCGTATGCCGTGACCACTGAAACTGAAGTGAAAGAAACATATCGTATTGATACACTGTCTGCTCAAGCGGCAGAGCTCATCGCTCTGACCCGAGCCTGTATACTAGCTAAGAACAGAAATGTTAACATATACACTGATTCCCGTTATGCGTTCGGAGTCGTACACGACTTCGGAGTGTTATGGCAAGAACGAGGTTTCTTGACCTCTCACGGTGCCAAGATCCAACACGGTCCCCTCATTCAAGCACTATTAGAAGCAATACATCTGCCTTCAGGCATAACCATCATGAAGTGCAAAGCACATACTAAAGTTACAGATTCCATTTCCCAGGGTAACGACCTGGCAGATCAAACAGCAAAACATACAGCATTGACTCACACCCAGACAACTGATATGACAAAGACAATAGTACCGACACATTGTATGACAGTTAGGGATCCCACACTAGATGTAATCGATATTCAGACACATGCTACTACAGATGAAATAAAGAAATGGACTGAACTAGGAGGGATCCAGACAGATCAAGGTTGGATGACGAAGGGAAAATCTACATGGTTTCTCCCCGACTCTATGGTTCAAGTCATAATAAATACAGCACATAGTCCAGCACATCTAGGAGAGAAAGCGATGTTAGACAGTTTACAGAATCTCTGGTACAACAAACACTTACGAGCAGCAGCAAAACAGAAAGTGCGTACTTGCATGATCTGTTGTCAGTTCAATCCAGGTAAAAGCGTCCCTGTAGAGCAAGGTGGATTTCATCCTCCCGATCACCCTTTTGAAGTACTCCAGATGGATTATATCCAGATGGACCGTTGTCGAGGATTCAAATACGTCCTCGTAATTGTTTGTGCACTTTCCCGTTGGACCGAAGCATATCCAGTCCCAGATTACACTGCTCCGACTACTGCCAGGCAGCTGGTTCGAGAATTCTTCCCACGATACGGCTTGCCTCGTGTCGTGTACTCAGATAACGGACAGCCATTCTCATCCGAACTCATGAAACAGGTTTCCCTGCTGCTAGGGTATCAGTGGAGATTCCATTGTGTCCGACATCCCGAAGCCGCTGGCCTTGTAGAAAGGCATAACCAGACACTAAAGACCCGTCTTGCTAAAGTTTGTAAAGAGAAAGGGGTCGACTGGATAGTCGCCCTGCCCCTTGCACTGTTCTACATGAGAATGGTCGCCCATTCGAGATCAGGACTATCCCCGTATGAAGTGGTTTTTGGCAGACCACCGAATATGTGGGGGACGCCCATACCTAAGAAAATTACCGATGTTGATTGTAATATGCTGACAGATTACCTTGCCTCCTTGATGTCTGCACTCCAATCATGTCGTTCACAGGTTGCCGCAGCATTTCCTGACAACACTGATGTAAAGCCGCATGATGTCCGTCCCGGAGATACAGTGCTAATTAGGAACTTCGACAGGAAAAGTCCGCTGGAGCCCCGCTGGAAAGAACCGAAGACCGTCCTTCTTACAACGCGGACCGCTATCAAGGTGGAAGGCCGAAAGGGGTGGATCCATACGAGTCATATAAAAAAATGTAACGAACTGCTGCCAGAAACAGACTCGTCCACCCCCTCCAAAGACTTCCTTGACACTAAAGACTTTAAAGTTACGAAACAAGAGAAAACTCCCCAAGAGGAGTACCGCATGAAACTCCGATCTAGCAAGTCAGACAGTTTAATTGTTTAAGCCCTCCCCTAGGTGAATCGGTTAAATAGTTTCTGACATGTATCCCCTAGATCGAGATAGAGAGAGAGAGAGACAACTCAAGAAACATGCATATTGTAAATCACTACGCAGTCACTGTATAGTGACATTATTGATTATGTTTTTTCTAAGTCTTCTGATTATTGTAGCGAGTATATTGCTTCCCATATATTACCCTATCTTCAAGCGTGAACAATCTGCCTACAATGTCACTGCCGAACATTCTTTTAGTGAATTACCTCCCCACGAACTATCTTACAGACTTGCGCTGCGCAACCACACATTCATTAGTATGTTACATCACTCCCATCAGACTAACAATGCTACAAACTGCTGGATATGTGGCCGACTCCCTCCCTATCAGAAATACAAGGGAGTTCTGCCTCTCTTTCCGTACCCGTTCACTCACAATGGCTCCTGTGGTGCATGGTTTAGAATAATTAATTCCTTAGATCCTGATATCGCTGTTTTTAAAGGGAGCTGGGTTTGGGGAAACTTGAACTTAGTTCTGCTTAATGCCTGTTACCCTGACAAGAAGGGACTTCCCATTAGAATAGGGACTGATCTAGAAAATGAAGTATATGGATTAGGTAATTATACAATTAACCTTATGATTCTTACTGTCGAATCCGAAGCTGCACCAGTTCTCCCTGCTCTGTCAGTATTACCAGTCACTGGTGAATTATGTGTCAGTAAGAAGGGTTCAGTACACTTAGGTCATAGTAAATGTACCACTGTGGTCGAATTCAGTGATCAAGGCAAGTCTTCCTTTAGAGCTACCCGTCATTCCTACTTTGTTTGTGGCCATACCGCATACATACGCTTACCTCCAGATTGGGATGGTACCTGTTACATTGCATTCCTTCTGCCACCTGTTTTTCTAGCCCCTCCTGATTATCACAGAAATACGAATCTAGTAAAGAATAGACTCCGAAGAGATCTCCCGATTGTCGACTATACTGAAACGGCATGGGAGCAATACACAGATTTCAATAAAGGATTCTTTTTCTTCACAGGCCCGTCCAAAATAGTAAACTAATCCGCAGATTAACTAGAACACTTGAAGCTGTAGTGAATGAAACTGTCTCCGCCCTGGGTAACTTAACAGAGGAGCAGTCCGCCATGCGGGTTGTTGTCCTTCAGAATCGTCTTGTTATTGACGTCATCTTGGCAGACAGAGGCGGAGCTTGTAAGGTCATCGGGTCAAGTTGCTGTGTTTTCATCCCAGAAAACGCGCCAACAGTATACCAAGCTATTACACGTCTTCATAAAATTACAAATCTGATACATCAGAATCCAGGCACCTGGACTTGGTCCGGTTGGTTCTGGACAACGTTGACCGCTTGGGGATGGAAGATCCTATCCTTCCTAGGCATTGCCCTTGTCATAGTATTCCGTTGCTGCCTGTGCCTACAGTGTGGGCCAGCGATTTGTGGACTGTGTGCCACATCGTGCATTGAACATTCCAGTTTTCACTTAAAACGCGAAAAGAAGAAAGAAGAGCAAATAATGTTACAAGAACAGACTGATCGGTTCATGAGAATCGATATATCATGAAGGGTCCGTAGGGAACAAGGAGGGAATGAGGAAATATAAATTTGATGGTCAAGTAATGTTCCCTAACGTGTACCCCACCGTCCCATGTACCAGCTTAAAGTGCATGTAACTTCCCTCCTGTGCCAGCTATGAAGACGCAAATACATTTGCGTCCAACGTTAACATGTCCTCTTTCAGATTCACCCTGAATAGGTTGAATATTCTGTTTCTAAGTATGCTATGCCAACGTCTTTTTATGGTGTACTTTACACGTTTTTCAGCTCTGGCGAAGTAGGCCCTGAATTCTGCCATCGAGCCTTTTTTCCTGCCTTCTGACTCTGAAAGCCTCAGCCCAGGCTGTCTCTGTACCCGTGACCTCTGCCTTACTCCCTGTGCGGCTAACGGCGCTCAGCTCAGCCTGCTGCCTGCCAACACTGTATTCAACCTTCGAATTATCTGTTCCGCTCCTCAAACATACATTCCTGCCTACTAGTTAAAGTAAACATCTTCCAGCTGCAGAGCAAAGGGCCCGGCCTCACTGTCTCCGTGCAAGTAATTCATAGCCTCTGTTACCATGGTTGGCCCATGCCCCCTCACATCTCATGCAGACACTTAGACGCTTATACACGCACTCACAGTCAGTATAGAATAGCTTCTGCCCCAGAGACCTTTTCCTCTAGATAATATGGTTCCCAAATATTAGATATCACATATGATATAGGTACGAGTTGATCTGACATACCAGACTTCTGTCTCTTTCCGCAAGTGTAAATGTCAAGTCCCCTTACACCCTCCAGTTCCACGTCATTCACGCGTCATGCAGCTGCGCGCGCATCCAGGCCTCAGATTTCTGCTGACATTACAAGATTCTGCTTTGTTGCCACCCACTTGTGACACCTACCTGTGACGTTTCTAGCACACACCTCTGTGTTCACGCCCAGTTCACGCCTTCTAATTACGTATTACTAACACGTGGATGCTGTTATCTTGTTTCTCTCAGCTGCTACGCCTACTGTATTGGTTTCTATAATGTGACTTAAGTATATAAGCTATGTATTGTCAATAAAATATTGCTCTATCCCTTCCTACACCCCAGTGGTGGTAGGAACATGATATCCGGTCTGACCATTCCTTTTTAAAGGAATAAAACCCCTAAGAACTCTAACACCACGGACTCTGCCTCTTTCTTTCCGATTGAGTTATTATTGATTAAGTACTTACCTGCATAGAAATTAGGACGGTAAATCAAATATTTACCACATAATGAGAATCGGGAAATAAATATGATCAAAGGTAACAAGCTCCCGTTACCTCCCTCCAATCCCATAAAAGACTCAGAGAGAGCATCGCCAACAAAAAATCGCCTAGCATCTCCAAACCCAGATATCATACACAACATATCAAAAAGAAGCGGAACAAACAATCGAACAGTGAACATAGTGAAAAAGACTACGACAGTAAGACCAGACCAAAAACAGAGAAGAGAAAAAGGCAGAACACGGGCAGACAGGCTAATCATTTCTAAGAATTCCCCCCAATACCGGAAAGATATCAAAGATCTTCAGAAACTAGTTGGCTACATGGCACAAGACACAATTAGTTCTCGACTAGCGATTGAAAAAATACTGGAAATGACGGCAAGCACGCACTCCAAAGTCACGCATATACAAAACCTTGTACACTACTCGCAAAGAAGGAGCAACGAGATGGCCATGCCAGCAGCAAATAGGCACAACAGACCAAACAGAACAAAGCCCTTGTCGAAGGAGGAATCGCTGGCCTTACTCAGAACGTATGAACCCGCGATGCATATGAGAGAGGAAACGAATCAAAATAGTTCCAATCGATTCCAATACAACATCCAGAAAGAATGATAGAAAACCGGACCTCAATAACCTACATCAAATCCAGCTAATAACCGAAACAGAAAGGACGAACCTTAGCAGCTCTGGGAATGCAATGAACTGCCTCCTACTCAACTGTAGATCGGCAACCAAACATGCGTCAGATATAGCAGACCTCATCATCAACAAGGGAATTGATCTGGCGATCCTCACAGAAACATGGCTCACAGAATCATCATCGCCAACCCTGGATCTATTGGTACCTCCCCAATATAACATTATGAGACGAGATAGGCTGAAAAAGACTGGAGGAGGGATAGCCTGCATTCATAGATCGGATATAGAGGTCAACCTAATACAATCTGACCCACTCGAATCCTGTGAATACTTAGGTCTCAATGTAAGATCTGCAACCAATCAAAGATGCAACTTGCATGCGTTCTATCACCCACCGGGAGAGAACACAAAGTTCACGGAACAGTTAATGGAGATCATTACGGCCAACTCCAACACCGATTCCAATAATATATACCTAGGCGACTTCAACCTACATTTGGAGGACTCCAATGACAAAATAGTCAACGCACTTAAGGATTTCCTCGTCGAGCTAAACCTCAATCAAGCATGTACACAACCTACTCACTTGAAAGGAGCAACGCTTGACTGGATTATTTCAGGAGCCAAAGACACATCAATCCTCTCCATAGACCCGTGTGATTGGTCAGATCACCATGCCATATCTTTCTTGATACCGGTAGTGAAAAAGGGTAAGACCGTTCAACCCTTCACACTCAGAAAATGGAGTCGAGCCACAAAAGAGGCTAATATGGAGCAACTCGTAGAAAGGTGTGAAAGAGACCTGAAGGTACCTAGCAATCTGCAGAAAGTAAATGAGATGACAGAACACTACATAACCACAGTCGGGAACATCGTCAATGACACCATGCCACTAAAACTGAAAAGAGTCACCGAAAAGGAAAAAAATCCATGGTTCAATGGATCACTCAATGAAGAGAGACACAAATTGAGAATGGCCGAAAGAAAATGGAGACAACACCTGCCATCCCCGGAGCTGACAGCACTCCGAAAAATCAGAAACCAATATAACAAAAAGGTCATCAACTCCAAAAGGGAATATATAAGATCCGAACTGGACAATGCCAAAAACAGACCACGGAAACTCTTCGAGATCCTAAAGCAACAATCAAATAAGTTAGCCAAAACCGCCCATGAGAACTCAAAAACTCCTCTAAGCTGCGAGGATTTCTCGACATTTTTCACGGAGAAGGCCAAAGCACTGGAATTGGAGCTCACAAGCGCAGCGGCTACATTGGCAATCCAACCATTGCCTTCGAACGAGTACGACATGACTATAGAGCGTAGCGAATCAAAAAACAAAGCATATTGGGATACATTCGAACTATATGACCAGGAGAAGGTCGCCAAAACGCTCTCGGAAATCAAGCCTAACTACCACTATCATGACCCTCTACCTGCGAAGTGCGTAAGAGAAATCAACTATATTGTGGTCCCAATTTGGACCAAAATAATAAATGCATCATTATCACAAGGGATCCTCCCTGACTGCCTAAAAACAGGGCAAGTTGTTCCCATAATCAAAAAACCTACAGCGGATGCAACAGATCCGAACAACTTCCGTCCAGTTACCAACATTCCTTTACTGGCCAAAATAATTGAGAAATGTGTGCAGTGCCAACTGAGCAAACACATCAACAAGTTCTCCCTACTAGATGAATGCCAATCAGGATTCCGATCAGGGCATAGTACGGAAACTGCGATCCTCCATATTGTTGATGATGCGCTACAGGCCCTCGACCAAAACCAAGCCTGCCTACTAATTCTCCTAGACCTGTCCTCGGCATTTGACACAGTAAATCATGAAGCATTACTGACTAGGCTGCGGAACAGGATGGGACTGGAGGGAAATGTTCTGAAATGGTTCGAGTCTTTCTTACAAAACAGAACACAACGATTCCTGGTCAACCAATCAATTTCACCTATATGCCCTAACTCAATTGGAGTGCCACAAGGATCGTCACTATCACCTGACCTGTTCAACCTATATGTCGAACCCCTCACAAAAATTCTCCGAAACTCAAAGATATCCTATCACATGTATGCGGACGACACGCAGATATACATAAAGATCGCCTCCCTTGAAGACATTGAGCTAATGAACGAGACCTTAAATATGGCATTGCAATGGTTAAAGGCCAATCATCTGAAACTCAATGCCAATAAAATAGAGTTCCTATTAATCTCACCAACAAGGAGCCAGGCAGAAATAAAGGAATGGATCAAGCTGGTGACGGCGCTAAACTGCACCCCCACCCTAGTCAACTCAGCTAAATCGCTAGGAATCACTCTAGACGAAAACCTTGACATGAAAACCCATATTAACTCAGTGGCTAAAAGTGCCCGCTTCCATCTGAATTATCTAAGAAAACTGAAACCATTCATCTCAGAGACCGATCTTAAACTGGCTATCCAATCCCTAGTCATCTCTCGGATTGAATATGGCTGCACCACCTTAGCCGGATTACCAAACACGTCGACAGCACCACTAAAAGCTTGCCTGAACGCAGCGGCAAGACTCATCATGGGATCGAGAAAATTCGACCATATATCCCCGCACTTGAAAGCATTAAACTGGCTACCCTTTGAAGCCAGAATCCAACTAAAGATAGCATGTATCACCCATAAAGCGCTCCACTACAACACGCCAAGATACCTAGCCAAGAAAATTGAGCTTTCAGGAGGTAACAGACCAGCTAGGAGTGCTAAGGAGCTGCTGTTGAGGCCAGCCTTCTTCCGAAAGAAGAAAACCTATGAAAGAGCGTTCTCGGGAGCTGCCCCCAGAATTTGGAACTCACTCCCCCCACGAATTAGGAAGATCCAAATTACCGCAACTTTTAAACGGGAAGTGAAGAGCTTCATGATGAAGAAATTCTCCACATAGACTCGTTCGATTACAATTAAGTGCAGTCCGATTACTGAACTTTGTTGAGACGATATGAGACTGGTGACTTCACCGAGACTAAACTGTAAACAAAATGCTACCTCAAGTAAAGACGATCGTATATATCCACATCACTTTATATTTTATCACACTGGGTAAATCCAGATAATCCTTACCTTTTATATGTTAGCGTAATAGAATACGATATAAATTTAGCCTTAATCTACCTCTTAACGCATATTGCACATTTGGAATGGATATAGATCTATATGCACCCAAACCTTATAACTTTCTACCTCATACCAGTATGTTGTTATTATTGTGCATACACCGTTAACGAGTAACTTGCCCTTTATGTGAAGCGCTCTGATACCCTTGGGTCTTTTTCGCGCTATACAAAACTTTATAATAAATAAATAAATACATTTTAAGAAAAACACGCAAGCCCCCACGCAAGCCCCCACGCAAACATCTGCGCGACTTCAGTGAGTCATGCCGGCCACGACTGGTACATCCTGCTACATCCTGCTACGTCAAAGGCAGAGCCCGCCTGCCACCAGGAGTCATGTTTTCCCACTCCAGCGACTAAAGTTCAAACTTTTCTATATCAGAGCGATCTGGTATTTTGTTGTGGGGTGGTTAATTCTACTATTATAATCTGACCTCCATTTTCACTGTTTAAGTTCATAGTACTCTTACGCTGTAGTAGAGTTGGGTTCTTGTCAAATCATGGTGATCTGTCATCTGATTTGGGTCCTTCTGCCCATATCTACTGTTATAGATTCGCTTTCCAGGACCCGAATTTTGCCGTTTGAGTTGCCTTCCAATTTAGTGGTATTGCTCTTTTTGCTAGTAGGAAGGACGGATCTACGGATTTACAGTCCGTTTTGTGTCTTCATCATTATCAGCAGGTGACAGTTAACACATCAGTGGTCTTGGAGGAAGGCAAGCACGACAGATAGCCAACCACTGTTTCTGCAACATACGCCCATACAAAAGAATGGAGGCAGGGAATTAAAATAACACCTCATAGGAAATATTGTTAAATTAATTAAATTAGTATAACATTGAAAATATAAAAAAATTATAGTTAGGTGAAAATGTCAGTTAAGACACACCATTTTACACCAACAAAACCACTCAAATACACCAGTTATATTTATCTCATGTAACAGTAACTTTTGCCAAAAAATACCCAACTCGGCCCCCGCCATGCACAGTATTGTCATCAATGATGTCATTTCAGATGCTGCTGTGAGTTTATCAATGAGGTCATAGAATATGTCATGAGTGATGTAATATGTGAGATGATTAGCAGTGCATGGCAAGGGAGCAAGATATAGTTACTTCAGGGCTCAAGATATGGTTACTTCAGGTAACTATAACTCGTGATTTTCAGGTTTTTTAAATTTTAATGTTATGTTGCACCTGACATTGTAACCTAACTATAACGTAAATTTAACCTTTGCTTATTTCAGTGAATTTCTACTTTTTTAGATTAACTAAATATATAACTGTCACTGTTGTCACATTAAACTTTGTTTTTTCTCAGTGAATTGTTAAGAGTTTTCTGTTTTTTTTTTTAATTTAAGTTGCGGTCAGTATATAAAAGGCAGGCCTAATGGTTTTCTCAATGGGTGATTGTCATGTCTGTCAATACACATTTAAATAGAACATTTGCAATTAAAACAACCTTAAACAGGTGCTGGATTCTTTCTGTTACACTGCTGAACCCAGATAATGAAGCAATATGTTTAATCATAAGAGGTCCCTGCAGTCCCAATTTGAAGAGCAAAAACTCCACCTCTGGAAATGATTAAACAATCATCACATTTTCCTAGGCTCATTCAAGGATTTGTAGGGACTGCTGCACTCCATGAAGCCTCCCACAGTACTTAACAAATATGCTGATGGTGCCCCTGCCCTGACTAGGGCACCATCAACCTCCAAAATATATATAAAGTAGCCGACAAAGTCCATTATGTTGTGTTAGAAACGCTTATATAGCGCATGGCTACCCCAGCAACAGGGCGTCCCAGCGCTTGCAGACAGTTTGAAACAAAGACAACTTGGCCCCAGGAGAGAGCGTGTGATAGCACTTCGGGACCTTAAGTAAGCGGGAACAGCCATGTTTTAATTTGCTTTCTAAATGACAGGTAGTTGTTAGTGGCTCGCATCTCCAGGGGGATTGAATTCCACAATTTCGGAGCCAAATACCTGAAGGAACGGCCGCCAGCTCTGCTCCTTCTGATTTTGATGGTACAGGCAAGGTGGAGATCCGCTGAACGGAGAGCACGTGTGGGAACATAGGAGGATCATAGACCCTGCAAGATTGGGGGGCCAGAGAAATGAAGGATTTTATGAAGAACACAGAGGGCTTTGAATTGAATGCGCTGTGTCACCGGGAGCCAGTGTAGGCGCAGCAAAATGTGAGACACATGACAATGTTTAGGCAGAGCAAACAAAATGCGAGCAGCTGCATTTTGGGCCCTTTGAAGTCTGTTGATAGCTGTCCGATTGGAACCCAACATTAGTACGTTACAATAGTCTATATGTGATAGAACAAGGGCTTGGACTATTGTTTGACGTACAGAGGGGTCAAAGAAACCCAGAATGGGTTTAAGCGACCGAAGGCGACCATAGCACACGCCAGCCACTCTTTTTGCGTGTGACTCTAGAGTGAGGGAGTTGTCCATAGTCACGCCCAGGTTTTTTACTTCCATCTTAGGGATGAGGGAAGAACCCAAGATGGAAGGCCACCAATGATCATCCCACTTGTGTGTTTCTTTGCCGATCAGGAGTACCTCAGTTTTTGATTAATTCAACTGCAGGCAGTTCGCGTTCATCCAATTAGAGATAGCCAGAATATCATCTTGAAATTTAATTTGGTCTGTTTCGATGTCGTTAGAAAAGGCAAAGATAAGCTGCGTATCGTCCGCATATGAAGTTAATTTGATATTCCGTTCTCTGGCCAGCACTGCCAGAGGGCGGACGTATACGTTAAACAACGTGGGACTGAGGGCTGACCCCTGTGGAACACCGCAGCCCAATGGAAACCTGCTGGATGAGAACGGTGGGGCATGGACCTGAAAGGAACGGTCTGATAGAAATGACGCGAACCAACCCAGGGCTCCATCTCGAACTCCGATCTCCCATAGTCTTCTAAGTAGAATCCTATGGGAGACCGTGTCGAACGCCGCACTCAAATCCAGCAGGACAAGAGCCGACGTGCCACCCAGGTCTTGTGTCAGCCTCCGTTGTTCAGTAACGGCCAGCAGGGCAGATTCCGTGCTGTGGTTAGGCCGGAACCCGTTTTGTGACTCATCTAGAATCTTATTGCTCTCCAAATAATTGGTCAAGATGTCATTCACGTGCGCTTCTGCCAGCTTGGCCAAGTAGGGGAGCAAAGAGATGGGTCTAAAGCTTTCTGGCCTAGAGGGATCTAAGGTGGACTTTTTTAATAAAGGAACAACCTTAGCGTGTTTCCACGATTTAGTGATGGTAGAAGACTGAAGGGATTTGTTAATCAGCTCCCGACCCTCTGCCAGAATGGAATTTTGAAATAGATTGAACATTTCAGGTTTAACAGGGTCCTCTGGGGACCCAGACTTGACTTTTACAGCCAAAAATTCCATATTGGTCTGTGAAATAGGAGGGAGGGTAGGAAGGGAGTAAGAGAGTTCAAGTGAATCTAAAATTTGGTCTGGAATCAAAACAAACTCATCAGATGTAAAAGAATTATAGATTCCTTGAACTTTACTAACAAAAAGAACAGCAATCTCTTCACATTGTAGGTCAGATGTTATTGTACAGTTACATCCACCCGGTGACTTATTCATGTCCTTTACCAAAGAGAAAATGGTCTTAGAACGGTTGGTACTAGAACTGATTAGTTCAGTATAGTAGTTAGCCTTAACTTTTCAATGCGCCCGCTAGCATTCCCCGGGATGTTCACACCGCGTCCTCCTGATCACAGGTATTATTTTCTTTAATACCGCGTCCTCCTGATCACGGGTATTATTTTCTTTAAAGAAAATAATACCCATGATCAGGAGGACGCGGTGTGAACATCCCGGGGAATGCTAGCGGGCGCATTGAATAAGCCACGAAAAGCACCCTGGTTGATGAGGTTTAATATCGGACTGAAAAGTTGATGTTTTAAAGAGAAACGGAAATTAGAAACGAAAATCATAAAACATATAGTACCATAAGGCAATGAAAGGATAAAGACAGCAGGAATCTTATCAGGTGCTAACAAACACTCCTGGTAGGATCATCTGGAATCAACTGAAATAAACCACAGAGGTTGAGCTGATAATTATACAGGTGACTATTTGCTGTGGAGATATATTGTTATTGTCCTGAAGAAGGAAGCCGTAACCATCCAAAGCTTCCGAAACGCGTCGACGCATTGCAGAGTGGTCAAATTTCAAAGTTGTCAACAAAGTTTTGGGTATAGGAAGGGAAAGCCTCCCCATTGTTGCCAATGAAATATTCGAATTGACTATACCACAAGACAAAGTGTATTGTCTGGATTTTCCTTCTCCTCTTTTTAAATTATGTGATTTTGTATACTTTTTATGGATTTCTATGTGATTACAAATGTGTTTTTAAATTTTATTATACAATAAATGTACATTATTTTAATTTTAAGAGGTTTTTTCCTTGTTAAGTGTTGGCCAAGAAACTCAATATTGTTGATATTAATCTATGGAATGTATGAAATAGTTGAATGCATGAGAGTAGATTAGAAGGTGTGTTTCACCTAAATTCCCAACGGAAAAACCCCTTTTTTTACCTAACACCATCTAATTTGTGCCAAGGACGCCTCCAGAGAGGCGGGAGGGACTGCTTTCTGGAGCTAGCTGGGATTTTAATAAAAATTTGGACCAGCTAAGGGGACTCGGAATGGATGCCGAAACATCAGGAATGTTCGAGAATACCGGGTCGAGCAAGTGACCAGCTAGATGTGATGACCCTTTGACTAGCTGAGTGAGTTGACAGGCTTCGAGATCACCCAAAAGCTCTCGTACAATAGGCGACTCACAGCACTCAAAATGGAGATTTAAATCCCCTAGTATGCTGAAGTTCGCAGACTGCAGCGCTAGCGTGGAAATAAAAGAAACCAGAGATTCCTGGAAAATGCTAGCAGGGCCAGGGGGACGATAAATCAAAAGCCCTGTAAGGGTAAAAATTTCTGAGACCGTTATCTTAAAAAGGGCGCATTCACAATTAATTATATTCATAGGGGAAAGCGAGCAGGAATAAATGGATTTAAAAATCACAGCCAATCCGCCCCCTCTTTTCTTGCGGCTGTCCTTCCTGGAAGCAGTGAATAATAAATAAGTGGCTCCAGCTGCTCATTTATTATTATTTCTCCAATTTTCTTTTTTTTCTTCTTTTCATTGTTTTGTGGGGATGCACAGGACCCTGCCATGCGGATTTGCCCTAATTAGGGTGAAACCGGTCCTGGGTTGCTTCTGCTCCGGTTCAGGGAGGAACTGTCTTGGCAGTTTGGCGTGGAATGTTCCCATTGGAGCCGGGTACAAGGCTAATTTGCATATGGGTGGATCCAAACTGAGGTGGCATGGTGTGCAAAATAATGATAGCCTGGGATGATGCCCCAAGTAATTACTAGTATGTGAGATTAATGTAAGCATTCCATCTATCGCGTTTTTGTACACTGTTGGCGGGGATCAAGCGGGGTTTGGGCTATACTTGCATCCTGAGCCTCACATGATTTTACCAGCCAGATGTCCTCTTGCCCTGTTTTCCGGGACATTGGTAAATATGGGTGTAGTAAAACCAGGCCAGGTATAATCAGGCAGAACAATATGAAATGTAGGGATATTCCTCCACTCAACTTGCAAGGAGGACCAATGTGTCTGGAATGCTTAGAGGGGACCTGTATGTGGTGTAATTTAGGTGTGTTTTTGTAGTATGACCTATGTTGGAAGGGTTGGGGGAGGTACATAAGGTCCTAACGTGTATGTTTGTGTTGTTGCAAATATGACGTTACTTATTAGCGTTACAAATGTTTTTTGTTATTTAATTGCTGATGAATGTGCTCAATTCCCTAGCAACTCCCTAGTCATGTTCTTGGTCAAAGTCATTTTGAGTCAAGGATACTTAAAGTATTCTTCATTCTGCCTCTGGAAGATCTTCATGAAAATGTTTTCTGTGTGCCGTTAGCTATTGCAATATAAACATCTTTGGCCAATCCAATCCCCTGGCCACATTTAGCCTGAAATGTTTCCAAACACATCATCAGACGAACAGGGGGAATGTACAGCCTTAGTATGGACTCCTCTGTGAGTATACAGATGTTACCTGAGTTTTGTACTCAGCGGTGCGACTACCGCCTCAGAACTTCCAAGGGCCTCATTTATGAAAAGTGGCGCATCGCTGCGTGAAAACAGCGATGCGTCACTTTTCACGGTGCCCTCCTTGCGACACCAATAATGCGTCATATTTACAGTACGACGCATCATGGCGCAAGGAGTTACAGATACGTCAGTATTTCTGACGTATCTGTAGGCGCAAAAGTGACGCATTGGTGGAGGGTGTAACAAAAGTGATGCAACTCCAGCAATGTGTCCTTTCACATGGGGCAAGCCCCATGTGAAAGGGCCTGTATCAGTCTTACGCCTGCTGTGACGCATTTGTGTCCTAGAAGTGGGGCAGTGAAATCTCATAGTTTTCACTGCATCATTTCTACGACCCTTTCTTGCGTCAATACGCCCCCCATGCATACATTATACCTGGTGCAGGTATAATGTGGCGCAGGGGTTTACAAAGTGACGCATCTACTTAGATGCGTCACTTTGTAAATATGGCGCAACAAGGCGCATTTTTTACGCCACCGGTGCGTCACAAAAAGTGACGCACCGGCGGCGTAAAAGTGATGCACAGCCTCATAAATGAGGCCCCAAGTATCTAGCTGCTCCTGCACAGTGCCCCCTTTTTACGTACACGTGAGAAGGAATGTGTGTCCACGGTGCCTGGATCCGTGACAGGAAGCCCAGACTGCATGCCAGAATGTTTTAATTGAGCACGAGTTTGCATACACGCTTTGCCTTGTACATGAACTACATGTAAATGTTAAGGGCTTGAAAGTTGATCCAATTGTTCCAGACAGCTCTTCAGGGCGCTGTGCTGCTGAAGTCTTTCATCTCGCCCACTGAAAGGTGCTCACTTAGAGGAAAGGATCAAACTAATTGGCTACGTAAGCAGTTGGGGCAGAGGGAAGTGTCCGAAAGGCAATTGAAGGGCATATTGCTGATTAAGGCTGTAACCGGAAATGGGTCTCCCCAAGCCAGAATGCCACCACTTTGTAAGCTTTAAGGATGTGTTCGTTATTTCAAGAAACAAATATTTTCTTATTCAAAAACACAAACATACCATCAGAAACAGTTTCGTGTTAAATCTTTAAATATCAAAAGCGTGTGGGCTTACAGCAATAAAACAAAACTACACATATGTATTAGTTAACTAACAGTAACATGCCAGCCCGTGACAACAAGCTTTAAGAAAGCAATGCTATCACTAAAAGAAGTGATGTGAGCTATTAAATGCTCACGCTCATTAAACATATCGATACATTGTACAAATAATAGAAATGACATAAATGTTGTTTCCAGAAGTGAACCTAACACATAGTGGACATCCGGCTTGTCCATGTGCTTGCTGCTGACGCTTTTATCTGCAGAACACAAAATCAAATACAAACAAGGTTAACTCAGCCTTCCATCTTTCTAGAATCGGTAAACTGAGTGCCACTGAATTGGGTAATACTAGCACCTGTTACATACAGTGCTTAGAAATAGCAGTGAAGTGTTAAACGCTATATAAAAATAAAGTTACTATTATTATTCTAATATTTTCTCCAATTTCTACATGTTGAAGGATAACATACAAAATATATATGAAATGTGTCGGTAATATTGTAAACAGATCCTAGTGGAGATACCTGAGTGTAAGGTTCTAATTTTTGGGCAGGATTTGCATAGCTTTTTTTATGAGTAGTTGTCTCTTACTCTTGACTTAAGTGAATACTGAAATTTCCATGCCCGATTCTCAGAACATTTTCTGAGACTAACTGTGTTTTACTCCAGACCTAGGTGAGACTTACTCAAGAATTTTCAAGTAAAAGGCATGCATGCTAAGGCCTCAAAAAGCTTTTTGTCTGCGAGTAAGCATTTCTTACTCTTAGAAATTCAAAAGTAAGGCACATATAATGGATGTTCTCCTTGAAATTCCATTTGAAATTATGGTGACCATCCTCAACATCATACCTTTCTGGCTTACTCCTAAATAAGCATTGACAACGCCAAAATGTTCCTTTATAATAAGAATGCTAAGTAATTGTCTATGCCAGTGCTTGTGAGTAGAGTATTGTTCAAAAAATAAAATTATAAAAATTATAAATACTGGAGGGAAAGCAAATGGATATCTTACAATAGCTCAACGCTGAAAACTAAAAATCACTATTCTAAAACTTTTAAAACAGCATAGCTGATTTTCCAAATTCAACTCAGGAATTCAACAGAATTAAAAAAGCCTATTTCATGTGGTACAGCTTAAAAATAACACATAACATTCGGATTTGTCAGAGGAAACATCAGAATTTAAAGGAAAATGCAATACATTTAATTTCCATATGACTCAGGACTGAAGAAAATGCTCTGGCCATTTAGTGCTCTGCAGTATCCTAGTAAACCTCTGCCTCAAAAGCAGGCTGAATAAATGGTGCACCATGCCTTTCCACCAGCACCATAAATTCTGTCTTTGTGTGCCAATGCCTGGCTTTTACGCAATATGTGCAAGGCAGAAGAGAAAAGAAAACCCTCCAAAGTCTGTTCTTTAAGTCAAACCAGGCAAAAAATACTCCTATAGCTGTGCTTTTATCGGTGAGCTGAGTGGGGAGCAACATGGAGAGTGCCAGGGGCGGGGTTGTGAGGTAACTAGCAGCATATGGGGTAGAGCTCAAGAAAGCACATGCACTCCACTAAGTGAACAAATAAATAGAAATAAAAAGTAGTTCTCTTGTGTGAGGTATTGAAGGCTACAAGTCATCAATCAAAAGGATGGTAATGAAGCTATGTTCCAGGGAAGAGGGAAACACAAGAAGAGGAAAGTAAGGCATCAATTAAGAGAAAGCAAATGAGATCAATAAGACAACCAACAAATGATAAGCAGGGGTCTGACCAAAGTCCACTCTAAATATTGGTATTATACACAATTGGCCTTCAACAAGAGACAGCTAAAATCGATCTAGAAGCAAGACCTAAAATTAGGGTGACCAGATTCTCAAAACAAAAAACGGGGACAGGTCATGGACACAGAAGTAGGATTACGGTTTGCAGTAACCATCGACATAAAAGTAGGATTATTTGACAGGTGTCATAGACATAGAAAAGGGACAACAACGACAGCTCCCTCCACAGACCGAGATGAAGCATTACAGACAACAAATCTGATGTCTTTTATTCGCACCCCTCTCCTTTACACAGCAGCATTAGTACTTCCTATTACATTTACACTTTTAAGGACTACAGCATATATTTGCCAAAAATCAATAAAACATCACAGGCTAGCAAATGCCAGTGCAAAGAGAGCATGTGTGTGCATGCTCAACTGGAACAATGAAAAACAGGGACATTTCTGTGTTTACCTGGGACACTGGTTGAAAACGGGGACATTTGAGTCACTTGGAGAAAAGTGTCGGGACACGGGGACACTTCTCCAAAAACGGGGACCGTCCTGGGAAAACGGGGACATCTAGGACTGTGATGAGGAGCAATGTAATTACTCATATGTAATGATACAGGCGGTTGCATGTTTGACAATATTTCAGGGGTGTTTCTTTTTGCGAGAGGCCTACTGCTATATTTTTTTGAGTGATTAATGCAATTGGCTGGGACTACTGTATTTACTCATTGGTAATCATACAATGACTTTAGTTTGATTACCTGCTGCCATTTATGTTCTCTTTCAAACAACATTTGTTACATTTACCTGCAGTAGCGGCTAGTGGAGGGAGTGCCGAGGGGCGGGCGGGGGTGGGGCAGGGTAAGGGGTAGTAAACTCCGGATTAAGGCCAAACGGAGTTCAGTAACTAAATAAATAAATATAATGGATTACATATCGTGCGCTGCAATGCAGCGCGCAATGTAATTTATTTTATTTATGTATTTAGTTACTGAACTCCGTTCGGCCTTAATCCGGAGTTTACTCTCCCCACCCTGCCCCTCCTCTCCCCGCCCCACCCCGGATCACCGCCTTCCACGAGCTGCTACTGTTTATATGTATTTCTGGTTCTGGATGGTTCCTATGCTTCACGAGTAGAACAATTTGAAAGTCACCTCTTATCATAAGTCAACAAAACACCTTTGCAAGTCAAATGGTCATTGCTGACATTTGGTGAAACTTCTCAATCAAGAGATCAAAGCAGGCCTTTTTAGCTATATAGAATGATGCATAACAGTCCTGCTTTTGAAAAAAGATGCATCTTCACATAATGCTAATTAAGCAAAATTCACAACCCTGTCATTTGAAGGTTCATTGATAAGTACATTTTTGCATTACTGTTTTAATTTCCTATCACTGTTTTCTCAGCTAAAATGATATCAGCATGTTATGTCAAGTGAAAGAAGTGGAAATCGAAAGTGGACATCCATCCCTTAGAATGTCAAATTAGTGGAAATTCCCTGATATCGAGGATGAGAGGCGACAACTATATTTATAATCTTAGCAAGGTTGCTCAGGGGGTTTAAGTTCATGTTGCTGGGAGCAAAGTGTAACATACAGGATAACGATTCCAACCTTTGGGGATGGAAGCAAGTCTGATTTTCATTCACTGACCCAGGGTGGTGAGGGCTTGACACATGTGCGAACAAGTCGTTGTTCTTGGATAATATTGTTCTCAATTCAAATAGTAACGCTCAACTCCCCGTGGCCCCCCGCTCACAGGCCACAATCCTATATTAAACAATACCAATACAAAAGGAGCGCATCCCCTTATTTCAATGTTATCAATCAATTATTGAATTACTCAAAGAAAGTCCAGTTCATAGGCCATTTTTTTTAGTTCCAAAGAATTTTTGTTCCAAATTCTGATTTTCACACTATCTCATTCACGAATACTGTGCTCTTGTTTCACATCAACAGTTTTTGCTCAGTCCTCACAATCTTTCTTATTCCATATTCTGTAGTCCTCTCTTTTACAATCACAAGTGCTGCATTCTTCTTTACTTCTGTAAGTCATTCCTGTGTGCAAACAATTCAGCTGCCAATTCTTCCCGATCATCCTCCATCCTGGGATTTCTTCCAATAACGTGTACTGATACTTGATCGTTATTTTAAATCCCCTCAACTGTACTGCACTGCTCTTAACTAACAATCATTCACTGAACCCAGGACGGTGAGGGCTTGACACATGTGCGCACAAGTTGTTGTTTTTGGATAATATTGTTCTCAATTCAAATAGCAATGCTTAACTTCCCGTGGCCCATGGCTCACAGGCCACAATCCTCAATGAAACACTACTAAAAGGAAAGGAGGGTATTCCCTTCTTTCAATGTTATCAATCAATTATTGAATTTCTCAAAGAAAGTCCAGTCAACAAGCCATTTTTTCAGTTCCAAAGAATTTCACACTTCTAAAGAAGGCAAATGTATTGGTGATACAGTTGCTCCCTAGAGACATTTGCGTGGGAACTGCAAATCATGCACTCAGACTCTTGGAGGACAGCTCTGACTTTTACTTTTGCTAATAGTTGCTTCACCATACTCATAAAATTCCCTCTTATATGTACGATATTTCGTTGCAATCTCTTTGGTGAAATATTGGTTAATTTTGGCTTTCCAGGCATCTATCTCTTTTTGTACCTCCACTATTTCCTGGTTCCTTTGTAGTCTCTATACTAATTTACCCTCGACCTTGCTAACCTCCTCGTACAAGACCCAGAGCTCCCTCTTTTTCTGGTTCTGCAAATATAAACTGAAGCTAAGAGCCTCTCCTCTGATTGCTGATTTTAGTGTATCCCATGCCATCCCACTAGTGGCAGTACTCCTATAAATGTGCAAACTCTGTTCCAACCAGCATCTAATATAACTAACAAATGGTAGTTCTAATAATGGTACACAGTCAAAATATCGAGTTTTTAAATTTGGACCTACTAAAATATCGTGTTTGAAATATCGAAGGTGTAGAATATCGATGTCAAGAATATCGTTGGACAGAATATCGACCCTAAGGTAAGTAATATCGAAATTCTTTATATCGATGAAAGTATTATCGAAGTTAGTAATATCGATAGCATATATATCGATGTAACTAATTTCGATGACACTAATATCCATATTTGTATTATTTTTTTGTATTTTATTATGTATGTGTTATATGTTTTACTTAAGTATTTAAAATAATGTATATTATATGTGTATTAATTGTATATATTAATAAATGTATTTATAAGTAAATGATATGTTTTAGTACCGGAGCTGGTTGTGGGTTTATAGGGGAATAGGGTGGGAAGTAATTTAATTGTAATTGATAAAATATTTATTTATGTATAATTTATTTTGTAATTAATTATTAATTGGCAATTAATTATTTGAAATGATAAATTAATTATATAATTGGTAATGAATGTTAATTTTAATTAAATGTTATTTTTTAGTACCAGAGCGGGTTGTGGGTTTATAGGGTAATAGGGTGGAAAGTAATTTAATTGTAATTAATAAAATATTTATTTATGTATAATTTATTTTGTAATTAATTATTAATTGGCAATTAATTATTTTAATTGATAAATTAATTATATAATTGGTAATTAATGTTAATTTTAATTAAATGTTATGTTTTAGTAACGGAGCAGGTTGTGGGTTTATAGGGGAATTGGGTGGGAAGTAATTTAATTGTAATTAATATTATATTTTTGTATGTATAATTTATTTTGTAATTAAATATTAATTGGCAAATAATTATTTTAATTGATAAATTAATTATTTAATTTGTATTTAATGTTAATTTTAATTAAATGTTATGTTTTAGTACCTGAGCGTGTTGTGGATTTATAGGGGTATTGGGGGGAAAGTAATTTTATAGTAAATATTTAATTATTTATACATTTTTAGTAATGGATAATTAATGTATTAAATAATTATTAATTGGTAATTAATTGTTTTAATAGATAATTATATTTCAAATTGTCAATTAATATTTTTTTAATTTGTAAATATTTTTTAATTAATTTTTAAACTTATTTTTAAAACAATATTAATTTGTATAATGTATGTTAATTTTTAATATTGATTTAAATTAAAAAATATTTTATTGTCATGATAAATAATGTATTTTTTAATATTTATTATTTGGTGAGTAATATTTAATAATTAGTATTTATTGGTGTTTGTTGTTAATTTATTGTCAATTAATTATTCTAATGTAATTGTTTTTTAATATCAATTATTTTAAATCTAAACATTATTTAGAAGTATGTTAAAATAAATATCTATGTTATTAAACGCTTTCCCTACTGTTGCACCTACTGGAGTGGGAATAGTAATTTTACCCCTTACACTATCCAACACTTTTCCAACTGTTGCACTCACTGGAGTGGGAATAGTAATTTTCACCCGTACGCTATCCAACGCTTTCCCTACTGTTGCACTCACTGTAGTGGGAATAGTAATTTTTACCCACCGGCTATCCAACGCTTTCCCTACTGTTGCACTCTCTGGAGTGGGAATAGTAATTTTACTACCTACACTATCTAACACTTTCCCTACTGTTGCACTCTCTGGAGTGGGAATAGTAATTTTACTACCTACACTATCTAACGCTTTCCCTACTGTTGCACCCTTTGTAATGTAAATGTATGTATGTATAGGCATTTATATAGCGCACTACTTACCCGTAGGGTCCCAAGGCGCTTCGACCGCTGCGAAACCCTTCCTGGCTTCCCTGAGAGATGGTCCCTTAATGGGTATCTCCAGGGTGAGACCAGGCATCCCCGGCGGTCTGGTGGGGCCGTTAGTGAAGATGAGGCAAGCTAATGCCCAGAGTTGCCGAGTGTGATCGCTGATCAGAGTGGGCACCGAGGCGAGAGAATTATCGAGTCCGCTGACCCTGATCCAGAAACCTGCCGCGCCGGGAATCGAACCCTGGTCCCGGGCCGTCCTCTGCTCTCGGGTCTGCCGCCTCTAACCAGTGAGCCACACTACTTCAATAGTAATTTTTACCCTTACGCTATCCAACGCTTTCCCTACTGTTGTACTCACTGGAGTTGGAATAGTAATTTATACTCTTACGCTATCCAACGCTTTCCCTACTGTTGCCCTCACTGGAGTGGGAATAGTAATTTTTACCCACCCACTATTCAACACTTTCCCTACTGTTGCAACCACTGGAGTGGGAATAGTAATATTTACCCGTACGCTATCCAACGCTTTCCCTACTGTTGCACTCACTGGAGTTGGAATAGTAATTTTTACCCACCCACTATCCTACGCTTACCCTACTGTTGCACTCTCTGGAGTGGGAATAGTAATTTTACCCCCTACACTATCCAACACTTTCCCTACTGTTGCACCCTTTGGAGTTGGAATAGTAATTTTTACCCTTACGCTATCCAACGCTTTCCCTAATGTTGCACTCATTGGAGTGGGAATAGTAATTTTTACCTATCCGCTATCCAACACTTTCCCTACTGTTGCACCCTATGAAGTTTGAATAGTATTTTTAGTCTTACGCTATCCAATATGATTTATATTTATTTATGTATTTTATAATATTTTTAGTATGTTACATAATGTTGTGTTTAATTAATGTTTAAATATTGAAAGTATATTTCATTGTTTTTATGTATTAATTATAAATATTTATTATTATTTATGTTATTATTTTATGAGTGTTGATGTATTTGTAATTTATAGTATGTGTTAATATTTTACAATAATTAAAAAAAATATATATTATAATTAATTAAATATATATTACATATTGTATGTTTAATTTTAATTACATGTTTAATATTAAATATGTATTATTTATTCATTTCAAACATTCTAAAATATTTTAACATAACTTTAAATCATATACAAGTATTATTTACTTTATATTTCTTTTTTTAATAACAAAAAAAAAAGATATTTTTAATTACGATATTTTTAACATCGATATTTTAGTTTCGATATTTTTGTACTTACCATGTTGTAGATAGGGTGTCGATATACTTGCCTTCAATATTCCAGCGTCAATATTTTGTCTCTCGATATCCTGTCTCTTGATATTCTGTCGGAGATTCCTAATAATGACTTTCTATCAAACCTAAAAAACTGACGGGGCCTAGTAAATCGGAAAGCCAGAATCTCAAGTATCAATGGATTATGGTCTAAACATACTCTGGGAAACATCTCTATTTTAACCTCAGGAGCATACAATGTAATCTAACCAGTTTATTACACGGAAAATAATGAAATGTAAAACCTGGATCTGGATACTCATACTTCTCCCAAACATCTATAAGTCCATGATCAAGTATGAGATGTCACAAAGCGCTGAAAACCATAAGTTTCCTCCCTGAATACTGCCATTCCCCCATTCGATTATTGTATATCTACAAATGAAAATTGAGGTCACCACAAATCACCAAAGGCACTGGCCATGAAGTAAGTTCTACATTAAGTAAATCCAAAATGTCAGCTTCATGCTTGTTTCTAAATTTTTGTTTGTATTGCTTAGTGGTTCAAATCATTGAAAACATTTAATCAGAGTCCCCATCTTCCAATAATCATTCAGTGGCGGTTCCTAGATTCCAATATTCAATTAGTGGGGGTCCCCAGATTCAGTATACATTAAGTGGGGTGAAAATGCTAAGAACCGTTGCTCCACTCCAGCCTTCTGCCTGCTAAAATCAGGTGTTAGATGGGAGCAAAAAGGGGCATACCATTGCATTGCGAATTTGGATCGGCTAGTTAGTTGAGTGTTACCTAGCAAAAGTGGGTGTGTGTGTTATTCCCCATTCTGAATAGAATAACATATATTTGGACAGCACAGATGAGGAATATCATCTTCAAGTCACAGTTTCTACTTGTGACTGGCAAGAATGTGGAGGTATAGACATGAGCATGATAAGAACTAATATGGACCTGTAGGAAATTGGGTTTCTGAGGGGATGAAACCCTACACAGGCAGCAACCACAATCCTTATCAGAGTGAAGTCACAAGCAAACCCTAAATTAAGGTGTGCTCAACCCTCTGGTAGCTTAGCACAGAGCACTCAGGCTTAACTTAGAGGCAAAGTGTAAAGTATATATGCAGCACACAAACAGTAATAAATGGAAAACACAGCACAAGAAAACTCCCACACCAATTTAGAACAATAAAGTTTAAGACATATTTTAAGACCAATATGATTAAAATCCAGTCAGTAAAGCTGAAAATATGCAATTTTAAAGATTTAAGTAAAAATAGCGCCAACAAGCACAAAGCACCAGCAGTGGTTATCTGGTCGCACCAGACTGGGAAAAAGTCACAAGCTCAGGCCGACTAATATGGAGTGAGGGCTGGCTACAGGGACTTAGATAGGCCCACTGAACAAGAGTACCTGAAATCCTTGTTGCCGAATGTTGCACGGTCCCGTGTTGCGGATGGGTTACACAGCTGAGGGGATATGAGGTCCTGGTGTGGCGATGCGTTGCACAGCATAGGTTCCGAGGAGCTGCGAGGATGTGATGTGAGGTCCTGCATTGTTGTCGAGGAAGCTGGTGTGGTGTGAAGGCCTACATCGAGGATGCGTTGTGCATTGGTGGTTCCAATGGGGCTGCGATGAGAAGTCCTGCGCCAGGGACAGTTCACTCAGTGGTCCCGATGCAGAGTTTGGTGAGGAGATGAACTGCGCAGTGGCTCCAATAAGTCTGTTCTGCTGGGACCACAGTTGGGCTGGCAGAGCACCTTTAGGTCCTCTTACAAAGGTCCAGGAATGGGGTGACACCATATGGAAGGGTAGGAATCATAGTAGACAGAATCCAGGTGCTGGGTTTAAAGGTGATTGGAGCCTTCTGTCCCTGAGGCGCTGGTCAGGAGGCCAGTCAACTAGCCCTTGGAGTCACTATGGTAGTCCTTGGTTCAAGATGCAGGTCTAATCCTTCACTTTTTTTTAAAACAGACTTTATTAAGTTTTCATAGTGTGCTCAAACATTTCTCGTACATATTCATACACAATACATTGGCCTTGCAACATTTGTCTCATAGTTGAGCCCATATCATGACTTTGCCTCGCCTCGGCTAGACTTGTTTAGTCCGTCAGTCTGTTCCACATAGGGGGTGAGGCCTTTCCTGTGGCAAGAGGCATATCCTAGTTAACCTAAGGTACAGTCCTACAGGGCTGAATCACGCTGCTCCTTGCTTGTGCCAGCCTTGTCCACCTCTATGCATCATAGCAGAGAACAAAGAACATCTCCCCCTCTCAACTCCACTCCCCCCGATCCCCCCTCCCCTCAGACATGTCGCTTCCCTAACAGCGCAGTTATTGCTCATTATGTGTTCCGCACAGTCCATTCGAGTCCTATGATAGTAGCCCACATCTCTTCTGAGAGGACGCATCCACCTTCACGATAAACCCTCCATTCTCTCACCTCGCTACCTGTTGTTGCGATCACATGTAGTAAAGAGGACGCTCATAGCTAGAGAGATCAGTCATCATCGTCAGTCGGGTTTTTGAGCAGATCTACCATCGCCACCCAGGATCTCGCCGCTTCCCACAATTTGTCATTGCCAGTCCTCCGAGCTAGTTGGAGTCGGAGTGTCCCCTTGCAGTCCGCCTACTTTATAAAGTCTTGGAGCCAGCGCGCAACTCTGGGGGCCGTGACCGCCTTCCAAAGGCTGGTGATTTCCTGCTTGGGTAGAACTAATCCCAGGTCCAGGAACCTACTGGAGGTTTTGTTACGGGAAGTGTGGGGAAACCAGTGTAACAGGCACACCCCTGGAGTACGCTGCAAGTCCCTCTCCGTCACCTGTGTCAATTTGGCCAGTATCTCCCCCCAGTATCCCTGAAGCAATGGACAATCCCAGAACATATGCATGAATGCGGCACCTTCCAGTCTGCATCGTGGGCAGGTAGGTTGGGAGCCAAAGAACTCATTAATTTTGTGAGGCGTAAGATACGCCGGATAAAACAGATAGAATTGGATACGTTGAAATATTGCGTTTCGGGAACACTTCCAGGCCCGTTCCATTAGCAATTCCCAGGGTTTCTCCTCTATAGGCGTTCCCAGGTCAGTTTCCCACGTAACACGCAGGTCCTCAAGCCCTGCATCAGCCTCCGATATAAACAGGTCACCGCCTTGATCTTACCTGTGGAGGTGACCACATATTGGCAAGGGAGGAAGACCTGTGGTTCCTCCTACCCTTTTTTCCTGTGCTTGCGCACAGCAGCCGTTACACCCGCGTGTAAGAGAAAGTCCTGAGCAGGTAGTTCATGCCTCTGCATGAGATCTTGAAATGGTAGAAGTGTACCATCTTCATACAGATCGCCAATGGAAGAGATCCCCTGCTCCTCCCATTCATGTAGCCGCTGCCAGTCTCCTCTGTGGGAAAGCTCCACACAGAACCACACCTGAATCTCGGGGGCATAGGCTGGGCTCCCTTTATTGCGTTGCAAAGCCCTACACCAACACTGCCTCAAGACCCAGAGCTCCCTGGACACCTCCCTTTCCCGCCCCGGAAGCTGTAGCAAAATCCGACTCAAGTGGCGGAGCGCCTGGCCCATGCCTCTCTGGTCTGCCTCCATTCCCAGCTTCCAAGCCTACCGCTGTGCGAACCATTGAAACTGGGCCGCATGGTAGTAAGCCTCGAAATCAGGTGCTGCAAAGCCCCCTTCCCGACGTGGGCACATCATGGTCGGCAGAGCTACTCTCCATCTTCCCGTTCCCCACAAGAAGCTCGAAACCATAGAGTTCAGTTGGGTGAAATACTTTCGAGGTATCCAAATCGGCAGGGTAACAAAATAATAAAGTAAACGGGGGAGGGTTATCGTTTTTAATAATGCTACATGTCCCGCAACCGACAAACGCAGAGAGGCCCAGAAGTCAAGTTACTCTTGGTGGTGCGCAGGGCCCGCCCTATGTTACCCCCAAAGAAGTCAGCTGCCTCATGGTAAATTCTAACCCCCAGATACAGCAAACACCTACTCTCCCATCTCACATCTATCCCCTCAGGAGGATCACCGCGCTCCCAATGCATCAGAAACAGGCAGGTCTTGGCCCAATTGACTTTGAGCCCTGCAACCCGCCCCAATCTCTCCAGCAAAACCCGGGCTCCCCGGAGCTCATCAGTAGTATTGGCGAGGAACATCAACAAATCGTCGGCGTACAGGACAATATAGTGCCTCTGACCCATCCCCTCTAGACACCTATAATGTCCCCCTGTCCGTGCCCGGGCCACCATCGGCTCCATTGCTAGGGCGAACATGAGGGGAGACAGCGGGCAGCCCTGTCTGCTTCCTCTGCCCACGTCACAAGCAGCCGAGATCACACCCCCATCCGAACCCTGGCCGTCGAGCTAGAGTAGAGAATCTTCGTCCATTCCACGAACTCCTCACCTAAGCCAAAGGCACTCAGAACTCGGAACAGATATGGCCACTCTAGACCATCGAAGTCCTTTTCGATGTCTATGCATAGTACTCATGCCTCATCGTCTCTTGCACCCGCCTCATGTAGTAACTGACAAAACCTCTGAATATTCATGGCCGTGTTTCGGGTAGAGATGAACCCAGACTGGTCTCCGTGCACCAGAGTTGTCATGTGCACCATCAGACGACTGGCCAAAATACTGCTCAGTATTTTATAATCGATTTTTAACATCGCTAGGGGTCGATACGCGGTTCGGTCCCACTCCGGTTTACCCGGTTTAAGGAGCGGTACGATCACTGCCTCCCTCGTCGAAGCAGTCAGATAGCCCACTTGCTTTGAACGATTATAAAGAGACACCAGCTGTGGAGCCAGCACGTCGATGTAAGTGACGTAGAAAGGTCTAGTCCTTCACTTAGGTAGCAGGACAGCAGGCACCTAGGCTGTAGAGTGGAAGTCCTTCTTGCAGAGTAGCACAGCAGTCCTTCTTCTGAGTTGTCCACAGGTACAGATGCGTACTGAAGAGTTGGGGTCTGAGGTCCAATGTGTATACCTGGTGCCTGCTTTGAAGTAGGAGACGCTTATAGAGATGTCCACCCTCAGAGTTGCCTGTCATTTTCTGCCTCCCTACCCTAGCCCAGATTGTCTGGGGTCACAATAGACTAGTGTTAAACCCCTATGGGAAAGTGCATGGGAAAAGCACTCAAAACCATAACAATGTGCAGGAATGGTAGGGAAAAACTCCTCCCCCTTGTTTACTCAGGGTGGCTCATCCTGCAAACACCTAGCTTCCCTTTGTCTCACTCTCTGGGAGCAATATGCAAAGACCAACTTCCTTCTACATGTATTCATATGACCCAGGGACAGGCTGTAGGCACCAAATGTTTAGGACAAAACAGAAGGGTGACTAGAAATCTGACTTTACCATTAAGGAGAGCATTTAATCACAATTCCATAGACACCTAACTCAACCTGACTACCTGCTCACAATTGAAAGTTATCCCTAATTAAATGTAATATTGTAACCCAATCTAATCCAATGGGAGAGGTAGGTTCACAGTAGTGAAAAACATATTTAGGAGTTTTTCACTACTAGGACATGAAAAACTTAAGAGTATATGTCCAACTTCTTAATGGTATGTGTGGCCTACTCTATGGGTGATTTATATGTATTAAAAAGAAAGGTTTGGGCCTAGTAAGAGGTTTATCTTGGCAGGTCAAAATGACAGTTTAGATTGTATTGTAATTGTATTGTAACTGAGTTTTGTATCGCGCCAACTCACCGACAGGTCTCAAAGCGCTACTGACAAAGTACAGCAACAAAGACGGAATGAGGATAAAGAGATGTTAACTTGACTACGGAGATGTAAACGCATCCTTGAAAAGTAGAGTTTTCAGGGTTTTCCTAAAACGGAGGAGGTTGGCTTCTCTGCGGAGCGCCTCCGGTAGCTTGTTCCAGATGGTGGGAGCTTGGACTGAGAAAGCTCTACCTCCTTTTGTTGCCAGTTTGAAACGTGGGCAAGATAGCAGGAGGGAATCGGAGGATCTCAAGGTGCGCTTAGGTTCGTAAGATCTGCACACACAGGCTGCAATTGCAGGCCTGAGACATGTTTTAACAGCTACTTAAGTGTGTGGAACAATACATGCTGCAGGCTCACTAGTACCATTTAAGTTACAGCCCCAGGGTACATGTAGTACCACTTTACTAGGGTGTTATAAGTAAATTAAATATGCCACGTACAAGCACTTTAGCAGTGGTTGGCAGTGGTAAAGTGTGCAGAGTCCTAAAGCCAGCAAAAACAGGAGGCTGGAAGGCAAAAGGTTGGTGGAAAACCACACGAAGGGTTACAACACTATCCTGCTTCGAAACTCTTGAGAGCACAACACAAAGGCAAGCAAAATTCAGCAAGCAATACATTTTTAGTGACCCGAGGTATCAATTAAAACATATTCACCATTCACGAGCATTGAGGAAGAATTTACCTTTTGGACTTTTCTTGAAAATTAGACAAAACTATTCCAACATCTGTAGATAAGATGAACAGGCCTTTGAAATGTCTTAAAGACTAACTACATATACCTATCTAATAGTCTATGAAGAGCAAGTAAGAGAAGACGTAATAGTAAGTTGAATAGCCTGTCCCACACCACAAAATGAGAAAATAACATGTGCCATGAATTTCTCATGTGCTTCAATCAAGTGAAGAAAATTATATTTAGGTCAGAACTTAAGAGTAGAAGGAACTCTACGGATCCTGGTTCCAGCAGCCTTTTCTGCTGAGTTTGTCGGACACATATCAACAATGTACACACATTTGTCTTCATTCCATTTGGAGCAGCAATGTGCAGGTAGCACGGGGTGCTTTCTCATTTACACTTCCAGCTGAGCCCAAAACAAAGACTGATATAAAGGGTTATCAGCCCTCTATTTATTTGAGCATAATACTGGATGGGCATCAAAGCAATGGAAGGAAACAAGTAGACCATCATGCTATCACTTCACAAGTACTTAAGGGAAACTATGATTTAGAGACGGGTTTTTAACTTTGTTCAACACCCTATGTAAAAGATGCGCTTGCACTAAAGGAATGCAGGATATATCTGACTATATGACTAAATACACAAATTATGATCTTGTAAAATGACACCGACAATTTTTTTATTGCATTCTTTTAAAGCGCTACTCATTACAGTGTAGGTTGTCAGAGCTCTTAACATGACACACAGGCACAATAAATCATACACATGCGAAAATCAATGTACAGGAAATGTTAAATACGACAGTGAGGGCTATTAGTTATAAGGTCTAGGATTCACATATCATCCACACTTATAGACATTATATATATCTGAGAAAGTGGCTCTATATGTACTGGACCAAAGTAGGGTACAGTGTGTATAGAGTCCACAATCCCCAGAGGTATAACAGAGGTTAAAGTCAGGTCTAACCTTACTCTCTAAAGTGGTAGCTTGGTCGAGCAGTAAGGCAGTACCAGAGAACAGTGTAAAGCATTTGTTGTACACACTCAGTCAGCAAAAGGTTTCACACACTTAAGAACTGAACTCTAGGCCAATTGTTTTTATATCCAAAGATATAGTTGTTTTATTTTTAGAACCAACAGATATTTAAATATACTTTTCTCAATATGAGTACTCTCATGTAATTACTTTGCAAAGAGGCAATAAGCTTTGTAAACACAAGAGGTACAATGGTTGCTGTAGGCAACACAATTCTAACCACAATTTAACAGTGAGCTCAATGGGTTTTCCTACATAAATGCAGCTGATTACTTTATCGATTACTTTTGTAACTTCGGGACTGGATCCTAAATTCAGTCCTGGGGTCCAAGCTGCGAACAGTTTAGTACAAACGTTTTAGTTATTGCAATGATTTTTAAAGAATATAAAGGTATTTTAAAAGTTGACACTTAGAAACTTTTCAGTGAAAAAACAGCAATGTTATCCAATGGAAGGAAATTCAAAGCACAGGTAAAGTAGGTTCTCGTTACTTTTGTAATCCAGTACTGGAATCCTAGGTTCCGCACTGGGGTCTCTGCCTAAGACAGGTAAGTAATTCCGTTTTAGTAGTTGGTACGATTTTTAAGGAATATTTGTAATTTTCAAAAGTAGACAGAAGAAATTTCACAGAAAAACTGTCAATGGTTTCCTAAGGCAGAAATTTAGATTACTAGCAAACACGGTTGTGATTACTTTTGCGGTTCAGTACTGGGCTACAAGGTACAGTACTGGCTTCTCTCCTGATCACAGGTGAGTAATTTGAGTTTCGTTTTTTGGCTGATTTTAGATGAATATTTTAAAGTTTCAAAACTTCACACAGAATACATTTCGAGTCAAACCAGTCAATGTTATCCTATGGCAGGAAAGTGAGTCATCGGTTTTCAGGTGAATACTCGACTGGTGAAGTTAAGATTCCGGGTATAGACTCAGGGGTTCCCCAGGGTCAGATAGGTACAGTTGGTACACCCTCAGCGGCACAGGGGCGTTCGGAGGGGTCATTTGTCCTGGGTGCCTCATGATTATGACTGGGTTTGATATCATGAGTACCAGAATGCTGCAACCATTTAAAAGTGTATATTATTTCTGTTCATGTCTATAAACTAGAAGTACCAATAACAATTACCTCTTGTGGGCTCCTTTAGGCACACTTTTGAGGGCATCTATATTGATTAGATTTCACCTGGATCTCTACAAAAGGTAACTGACTTCTTGACAACCTTGTTGACCCTATGGATATCATAATTTACTTAAATTCCCTTGATGGCCACTATACACAGTAGATCAGGTGACTGACTACAATAATATCATACCATGCTGCTTATATACACAAAACAGTAACTGTGATGGTCTGCAGAACATGGCGTGATTGTTAATATTCATAATGTTTACAATATCATAATTATTAAGCCCTTTTTACATCCACTTTTTATGATAATAAATATCAAATCCATTGGATATAGGGATTAGGCATGGGCGGAATTTTAATTTCACTCGAGTAATTGGATTAATTGCGATTATTTTGCTTGATTCTTTTGACACGAAATTACCAAAAATTACACAGTTGCACCTGTTCTTACGATTATGAGTAATTTGGCACAAAAATGCTACCACAGTAGCAAAGGAATAACTGACTTAGTGAAAGCAAGTGGCTGCTCACTACTGCCGTGCATGTTCTATAGCATCTAGTAGCATTTACTGTTATTTTCTTAGCGCAAAATGCATTCCAGGGTCCAATTTTGATGCAAAGGTGCATTTTGCGCAAAGAAATTAGCGCTAAATTCTGGGTTACCCTCCATACCTAATTGAGGAATCTCATATAATTGTGTTGTAAATTCGAGTAATTACACTGCAGCAAAATGAGTTATACCCAAACCTTATCGGGATCCTGTCTCCACTTTCTGTTGCTAGGAGACCCATGTTTAAAAACATGACGTCTTGACGATGAGTGTCAGGTGTCAGACGTCACTGATGCTGGGATCACACACTGCCCACACAGCCCCCTACTCAAAGAAGTCAGCAACATCTAGAAGCAGTACACACATCGGTACCCTATTTTTAACACTGCAGCAACAACCTTCATTCATCTTATAATAATATAATGTTTGAACACATGGGACTCCCACCGTATTTCCCTTCACGGGGGTTTGAGTGTTTATGGAACATGTTTTTTCAAACTAAACAAGTATACAATGCATTTATGGCTGATTGATCATACTAATCAGCTACAGAGGTGTGCATTTCACCTCTTGTGATATATAGCCCTACAGGTTTCTATACAACTACCCAGCCGGACTTTGGATACATTTCTCGTCTCTTTCTCCGCTGCTTACTCCTTCCTATGGACTCCCAGCTCTCCCTGGCCTGTTTTGGATCTTGATTTTCTTGTTCGATAAAAAACTCCTGTTTTGAATAAATTTTCATTCTGTAATTAATGTAAATATTTTTGCAACTTGTAACCTGCTGTTTCCTTATGTAGAGCGCTTTTATACCTCCAGGTCTAGCCAGCGCTATATATACTCCCTCCCTTCGTCCTCCCTGACCCTTGCCTTTCGTGGATCCTGTCTTTTTCTGGATTGCTAATTTACCCTGGTATTGAATGTGTTATCCTTCAGCAATTAATGTGATTTTTCTTTGCCGTTTGTTCCCCCTTTGTTGATTTGCCAGTTCCGACCCGCCTCATAGTTCCCCTGTCCCTTGTTGCCCTTTGACTAAGCACACCTTCTTCCCTTGTTGGGGAAAGATCCAATATTCTTACTCTAGAGTCTCAGTGACCCCTCAGAGAGAATCCACAGCGTCAAGGGAACCATGCATAGCTGAGGCATGGTATGTGCCCCTTACCAAAGCACTCCCTCTTACCTTGTTGGGGAAGGATCTAGTAGGTAGGCCTTGGAGTCTCAGAGACCCGTCTGAGAGAGTCAATTGCGTAAAGGGAGCCTCACGCAGCGGAGATGTGGGAATGATACCACTTCCTCTGGGATCACAGATTACTGGACTTTGGACGAAGTTTTTACACGTTTACCGGTTTGTGCCCCTCCCCCTCCTCCCCCTTTCATGCTCTCTCTCACCCTCCCCTACCCATTTCCCTCTTTCATTCTTTGTCTACTTCCTCTGTCCCTATCCACTCTCCCCTTAATCTCTCCCCTTGCCTGCTACAACACTTAGCCCCCTGTCCCTTGTGCACTTTAACTAAGGACTTCTTCTCCCCTTGTTGGGGAAAGATCCAATTACTTACACTCTGGAGTCTCAGTGATCCCTCTGAGAGAGTCCACAGCGCCAAGGGGGCCACTCACAGTTGAAGTATTGTATGGCACCCCTTGCCAAAGCACTCCCTCTCCCCTTTTTGGGGGAAGGATTCAGTAGGTAGGCCTTGGAGTCTCAGAGACCCCTCTGAGAGAGTCCACTGCATAAAGGGAGCCTCTTGCAACAGAGTTGGGGGAATGATATAACCTCCCCTGGGATCACAGCTTTCTAGACTTTGGACACAGCTCATACTTGTCTACCGGTTTGTGCCCCCGTCACCCTACCCCTCTTCATTCATGCTGTCTCGTTCACCCTGCCCCTCCTCTTTCCCTCCTTCATTTGCTGTATACTTCCCATGCTCCTACCCCCTCTACCCTGAATCTCTCCCCTGGCCCGCTTTTTTTCCTTACGCATGTTGTCCTTATTGCTTGTCTCGACCTAACATGTAACTATGTAGCTATGCTCTAATAACTATGTAACCTTTATAACGATGTAACCTGCAACTATGGTCTGATACTAATCTAAAGCGCTCTGATACCTCCGGGTCTAGCCAGCGCTATATAAAACCTTTCAAATAAATAAATAAATAAAACAGATGAACTCTGCTCTAAATATGAATATAAATTCTCTTTACATGAGTGTGTGTACCTGAGAATGAATATAAAAGGAACACCCTCAATGCTAGTGACTCAATAGATAGTGCTAAATTTGGTTAAACTGTGGGTAGGGATCCTTCTACTGAAGAAAGCCATAGACCTCGCTTGACTCCTGAAAAATATGTCTGAAACATGTCGACCAGTAAGTTGGATAATAGATAGCTTCAAAATACACACTTTCATTGTTTTTAATATCCCCATAGATTCCACCTAATGAAAGTCTTTTGGTTCATCAATAGGGGATATTAATATAGCCTTATAGCCCGCCGTAGCGGGCTATATCGGCTATTAAAGGCCTGCTGAACGTTAAAGGCCCGAGACGAAGGCGAGGGACTTTAACGAGACAGCGGGACTTCAATTGCCGGTATAGCCCTGCTACGAAGGGCTATAAGGCTATTTAGAACATTCTGCCACTAGAGGGCAGAATGTTCTAACAAATTAAACAAAGGGTTCTCGAAGCTCGAGGGGATATAAATCCCCTCGAGCTTCGAGAAGCCTTTGTAGAACATTGGAATGTTGCTCTGCGGGCCTTTACCAGCCCATAGAAGCAGGGAGCACTCCATTGTCTGCAATGGAGCTCCCAACATTCCAATGTTCTAATCATGCTTGAAGGATTACAATCATACAAGGAGGCAATATTACCTCTGCATAAGTGCTAACAAGCATCTGGGAGACTCTACGTTCCACAAAAAATGTGAATGCATGTTGAGCAACCCGACAATAAAGCATGTCACATAGGTCGGTGGTGAGAGTTTGCTTCCAGTTTTGAGAAATTTTCACCTTTCTACTGTTAAGATGTAAAAAAAAGCTGTAAAAAATGCAGTGTGACATTCTTGTGCCTGGATTGTTTAGTTTGATTCTCTGGTTATTCCTTTATGGGAAGATACAATCCTTTGACAGGCCACCCACTCGTTCTCCTGTTTCATTGAAACACACAAGAAAAACATGCATTTAGGAAACAAACAGTGCTAGGATGTGCTAAATTTGGACAAGATCCTATAAGGACAATAGAGATCAACAGCAGGATGTACATGTGGATCCGATGTGGCTTTGTCAAACAGATCCCTGTGAGTAAAGGTCAATAGCACACCAAGTTCCAATCCAAGCCATCTCATTTCTACATGTACCAACAAATAAAGTTTACATGTGCAATGTTTGGTTTCCTACAACATAAGCCACTTCAATCACGTTATTTTTCACTAAAACATTAAAACAATGAGTTGGCATTTCCCCATTACCTTTGGGCAATTTGTAATCATAACCAATGGCAGCAAGGCATGAAAGAAAACAACGAATAGATATCTGCCACACCTTCACTCTTGATAGACTTTAAAAAAAGAGTATTTGATAAAATATAACATTGTATGCAGTATTGTTAGGATTTTTCTCAGTTTAGGAGTAGTAAAGTTAGGAGTCCTAACTTTAGGACTCCTAAATGCCTTCTGTGAATACCGAAAGTCTTAAAGTTAGGATTTTTTTCAGTTTAGGAGTAGTAAAGTTAGGACTTTTAACTTTAGGACTCCTAAATTGAGAAAAATCCTAACTTTAAGACTTTTGGTATTCACAGAAGGCATTTAGGAGTCCTAAAGTTAGAACTCCTAACTTCTGTGAATACCGAAATGAGTAAGTGCTTTCTGTGAATACCAAAATGAGTAAGTGCCTTCTGTCTATACCAAAATGGTAGTGAGTTTAGGATTTTGTCTTAAGTCAGTTCGGTGAATCAGGCCCAATGTGTGCAACTCAAGGATGGTAATACAAGATAGTTGAATGTGGGTTCCTGTTGTTAGAGGAGTAGTGCATCCAGGAGAGGAGGGTATACAGTTTCATTCTGGAACTGCAGCAGGGTTAGAAGAACTATGATGTATACAAGAATGCTGTTTTTACTTTTGGGGTTTGTGGGATTGTGCAACTATCTGGTTTCCTTTTGCCAATCTGCAATAGGCTATGGAAGGTGACAGATGCTACTGTGAAAGTTGAAGAAATTGATGTACATAGACAGCATTCATTCCCCTTCTTCTCCCACTCCCTCCCCCTGTGAGCACCATGAATACTGTAAACTGTTGACCGTATCACCCTGCCAGTAAGAGCCCGTACCAATATGCATATGTACAGCCATTTCTAGGCACCATGGCCTTTTACCCATTGGGATCCCCGGCTTCCCTCCTGCGCGTATCTTAACCCCCCCCCTCTCCCATGCATAGACCATGAAACCCTCTCCCTCTGCGCGACCCCGCTGTGAAAGGCAACTCTCCTACTTGACCCGCACAAAACCCCCCCATTCCCTCTTGAAGAGGCATCCTTCGCCTTAGCTGACGTAGCCCTCCCCAGCTGCACCTGACTGCCCCCGCTCTCTCATGTACGGGTCATCAGATCTCTCTCTCTCTCTCTCTCTCTCTCTCTGTGTGACTCTGTCCCTATGTCCACCCTGGCTACCCCTCCCTTCTCCTCACATGGGCAAGTCATAAACCTTCTTCTTCTGCAAGGCCCTGTCCTTGAGAGTCACGGCCGCGCCTGACCAACACCTCCTTTCCTTCCATAAAATACCCCTCTGTTGACGAGCCTTCCCTCCGCGCTCGATTGTCCACGCGGCATGAATACCACTCCTTTGATGACCCCTTCCCCCGAGTCCGGCTGACCACACATGTCCGAGGCCATCGCCTGAGTCAGGAGATACCATTTACTGCCCTTATTGTATGAAGTCACTCCTCTTCAAAGGATCCGCTATTGATCCTGGCCACCCCACCCCCTGGCTATGATTAGGCGCGCACATCCTAAACTGTTGATGAAACACTCAGCTGCGTGATTGCCCTCCCCTCTTATCAGCAGGTCAAGGGTCCCTATTGTGAACACATGTGGGGTAGGATTGACACGAGGATTATAGGGTTATCTTTCCTTCGTTTCACAATGCTGTGACTGTAATGCCAAATGTTTTGTAAGGTATAAAAGCAAGAGTCTCAGCTCACTTGTTAGAGCACCTCCCGAAAGACACTGTGTTTCGTGTCCGAAATGACTGGCTCTCCTCATGAGAATTAAACTCTGTTCTTGATTCCTGCTTCCAGCGCCCGTCTCTTTATTTGGTAATTATTCAGCATGGGAACTAGGAGGCGGTTTGCGCCAGCGGCCTGGGCATCGATAGTAATACGGGCTCATCTTCCACAATTGGCGCCCAACGTGGGGCCCATCAGTGACATAAGGTTCGGTAAGAGAGATCCAGACGAAGAAGTGAACGTCTAAAATGATCGGGGTATGCCTGCCTTGAGAGGGCCCTCGCCCGGCTGCCGGTCAAAAGAACTTCGCCAATTCTGAACGGACCTCTCTTGAGTGACCTATTGTCCTGACTGGAATCCCACAGGAATGCTACATGGAGTAAGAGAACGATCGGGCGCTGGAGGAGGAAGTCAAAGAACTGTCCGTATGGTCCGGTCCGGGTAAGATTAAGTAGGGCGTTCTTACGCCTGATTGGTAGGGTGGTTCTATCCACCTGATTGATTGATTGATTGTATTGAAATCGGTATTTGTATACTGATATTGTTGGTATTGGTTCATTTAGCTTTGAAGGCTACTTGACATATTGGTTCTCTTCTGGAGAACGAGACATTCTCTGTTTGCAAACAGCGGCGAATAGGAACGTCGTCCCTCTTTGCAGATAGAGAAGGGTAGGTAATGCAGACTTTTGTCCCCGGTGTAATCCGTCATGCCTACTTTTCTCCCCACTGATTGTTTGAAGTCGATTAATAATCGATTGTTGCTCTTTGAGATCTTCCCTGTCTACAAACTGAGACGAGTAGAAATATTCTGTCTTCCTTTCTGGATAGCGAAGGGCAGGTAATGCAGACGTTTGTCCCCATTGTAATCCGTCATGCCTGTTTTTCTCCCCACTGATTGGTTGGTTGCCTGGACATTGTTGTCCCAGGAATTGTTTCGTTTGAGGTATTTTCTGCCTGCAAACAACGTGGAGTAGAAAATACTCTGTCTAGTCTTTGCAAGTAGTAAAGGGTAGGTTATGCCCCTTTGTGAATTCGTCAGTCCTACCCACTCCCCACTGTTTGGGGGGTAGCTCGCATGGTCCGCCCAGGAGACTACCCTTATGGAGGACATATGCTCCCCGCTCATGGGCCATTTAGTGGAAGTAGACCATCTGGTCCGTCCAGGAGGCTACCCTAGTAAGTGGAAGTACATCGCTCGGTCTGTCCAGGATGATACCCTAATGAAGGAATATATGTTCCCCTTTTGATCGATAATCTAGTTCCACCCCGGACCATTTATTGGAGGGAACTCGTCTGGTCCGTCCAGAAGTACCCCCTAGTGAAAAGGACACATAAAAAATATGAAGTGATCACCGTTCCCTACTAACAGAAAGCTTTAGCTCGAAACACGCTAAGGAAGAAAAATAAAAATAAAAAACAGAAATCAGGCTAAGTCAGTAACCCCCTGATGAGCTTTTGACTTCACTAAAAATAAGAAATATTAGAAATAGTTCGTAATAAGAAATGTAAAATGGCTAAAAGTTTGACAGCAAAAATAGCCACGAGGCAGCTAGGCTTCACTGCCTATTCCTGCTCCCAACATGTCTGCCTCATTGCCCGCCACGCCCAAATAACGGTCACATGAAATAGAAACAATTCAATAGGTACCTACCCCCATTCCGGAAGCTCCCGAAGTGCAACAGGTCCGCGGTTACGCCCATCCGGAAGGCGAGGCCTCGAGGCACGAGGGGCTCGCCTGGCCACGGTCGGTAGGAGATGATGTTGGGCAGGCGGTCTAAAGAATGACAAAGACCTCTCCATCTCTTCTCTTCTGCTGCCCTGCAGGCCACGGGGGGAGGGAGCTGTCTTGCCTCAGCCGCCGACCACTCCCCACCCCCTCTCTTGCCTGATCTGGCCATCAACGAGGACCGGAGCCAAGGCGAGGTCGGACAACGCCTGACAGTTGCAAGTAGTCCCGCCACATGCCATCGCCTGCATAGTTACAGGTAGTCCCGCCACATGTCGACGCCTGGACGATTCCAGGTAGTCCCGCCACATGTCAAGAGAAAAGGGGGGGCTGTCTTGCCTCAGCCGCCGACCACCCCCCCCCATCTTCAATAGCCAGCACGGCCAATATCGAAGCGACGGAGCCGAGGAACGGCGCGGGGTCGCTGGAAGGGGGAGGCGGCGCGAACGAGCCTCCCCCACCTCCCTCCAGGTGGAGGCTTCCAGCGACACCCCAATGCTCTTACTTAAAGAGGGTCAACATCAAAAAGCGGTCTTCTGCCCAGGACGGGCACACGCTCCATGCCTTCTCTCCTCAACCTTGAAGATTCTATAAGAGCCGGGGGGCACCCTGATCCCTCCGCATGGGCGCCCCCGCCCCCTCACTGGGAACCACGACATCGGTGCAGCTCCTGCCGGCGCCAGCCTCGGATTGGAAATGGCTAAAATGCAGCCACGGCACAGACTTGTTCAGTTCCGGTGGAACACCAGAATGACCCGGTAGGAAAATTGTTGCCGCCCTCCCCACTCTTTGACTAATGGTCCATATTTGTTAGACTGTTAACCACATAGCACAAAACTTTTTGAACTGCCAACGGAAGGTTCTGGGCCAACCATGCGAGATTAGAGACATTCTGACTGTGCTGGAACTCGCCTGACCCCACCCAAAATGGCGCCGACACAAAATGAGACGTTTTGAATTAACTTTGTTGCACCCTGACCACGCAGCTTTTTGCCTCGAGATATGTATGTAGTTTTCTTGGATAATGAAAGTAGATACGAAGGATGTTGAGTATGTGCTTGGACAATGAACTGACTTAGGGTGGGTACTGATTATGATTTGGAAAATGAATTGGTGTAATTTAGGTAACGAATGAACATTGGGTAATGAATTTATGAATTTATTAAAGATGAATTACTGACATGCATCATGCTTGCTCTGTAGGGAAGTTCTAATACGATTTTATTGCACTGCTGCACTTTATGCAATAAACTGCCACCAATTTTGTTCAACACTTTTTATTAAAAGTATTTTTGAAAAAGAAAGCATGGTTGTAGCAGTTGCATTAATGAGTTTTGGATACCTTACTACTGTGAGCGAAGAATAAGTATGATGAAGGATGTAGATCAAAGGGGATCAGATATTTAGCAGCTACATTATGTGTCACAGGCAACCAGAAAGGTGTTTTAGACACCCTCAAAACGACACCACGGAAATGCCACCTGACCGTCACCCTTGCACCCGACAAAGAGGGTTACGACCAAGTAACTCATGTAGATACGCAGATCGTCAATGATTATCTATCTGACATTACTGGTCCCTCTGGGCTTAAACGCCGAGATGGTAACGAAATGCAGTACGTGGAGATAGGTCGAGTATGTGGTAGGTAAAAACATTTTCGGACTACTGCATGCTGATGTACTTTGAATGCTGCCCCCCACCCCTTCTTTTCCTCCCTTCTGCAGGTCACCTCGGAACGTCGGCTGAAGTGTGGAAGAGCGATGGTCGGACCACCGACGAAAAGGGAAAGAGGGAATATGTGCATAGTCCTCATAACGATAAGTTTTCAAAAGACGTAGACTTAAACGTGACTGTTCCTCCTTAGAACATAGCAACTGGGAGGATGGACTGACATAGAAACTGGACAGGTACTGAATGACGAAAAGTTGACTAGAAATGACGCATTAAATAATGTAACTGGACGTTTGACTAGGTAGGGAAAGGACAAAGAAAAATATACGGGTAAGGGTTACCACGGCACCACCCGTCTGGGAAGTTAGAAATGTTGCTGATGTTCAAAATGCACTGCCCCCCCCTTTCTCACACTCTTATAGATATAGCCAAGCTGTCCGACTGTTCTCCCGATCAATACCTGCCGTTGCCTCAGCCTGGAGAACTTCCCACCAAAGGAGGGAACTGAAAAATGGTTTAAGATCCAACCATGGGTAAATAGCGCGACCAGGTTAATTTCTAACCGACCAACCAAGGTGTAAGTATTGGCAATTGAGAACACTCACAGAGATAATGGGCGAGAAAGAAAAGGAGGGAAGGGTAGAAAGAGCTAAGCACACAGATAAATAGGATAGTAAAGATACGTTGGATATAATATGAATTTTGTTGGCCACCTGTTGTTTCCTGTCTTGTCATGAATGTTTTTTGTATGTGTAATGCATGTGCTGTCTTCCTTGGCTGAGTTTGTGTGTGTGTAATGTACGGATTTATGTCTTCCCTCTGTCTGTATTTGCGTGTTACCCGACCTTTGCTGTTCTGTGTTGTGAGCGCACTAAATGACCTATTTTCGTACACGTCTCTCTCTCTCTCTCTCTCTCTCTCTCTCTCTCTCTCTCTCTCTCTCTCTCTCTCTCTCTCTCTCTCTCTCTCTCTCTACATGTCATACGTGTACCGAATGGCTCGTTTAGATTGCGGACGACTCTCACTCTCTATGAGAGTCTCCCTATTTTCTCTCCCTCTTTGCGGTAAAATTGTGCCCCACCGGCACCAGTCTGATTGGATACTTATTGAACGCGAAGGTGTTCAGCGAAATTGACCGAAACTAAAATGATTGTATCTCGCCATATTACTACCTCTCCTTTCTGCAAAATGAATGAACTTGAATTGGCTGAGAAGGAAAGGACAGGTAAGACGACTAAAGTCCCCCAAATCTGGCCATTTATAGGGGAACTGTATGTCAATGGCACCTTATGTCTGTTCTTCAGAGACGAACGCCAACGTCTAGATTGAACCCCCAATGCCCAGATTGCCCCACCCCCTTTTGCACCCAAGCGCAAGCGCCCGAAGCATCCCCGCCCCATTTTTTGATAGACCCCAGATGCTGTCCCGAATATAAACATGATGACCATGAGTAACTGTTGACCCTCGAGAAAACCTTGTTTTGCCTGACTCTCGATAATGGCACCCCCGCCCTGTTTGAAAAGGTTAGCCAGTCCTGAAGGGAAATGCTCCGTAATGTTGAGTATGATGTAATGCACAGTTGATGGGAATCTCATTTATCCTCACTTGAGTTATAAATAGGACGATGAATAGACCTGCCATGAACCCAGTAGGAATACTGACACATGCACTGCTTAGTAATGGACCTCTGACTGTGACCAATGAGCGTATCTCCCAAATGCGTAGACTTGAGGGAGGAATTCACATGCGTAGATATCTTCTTTTGCCATTTCTCTAAAACATTGTCTTGTACCTATTCAAAGATTCACGATCACCGAAGGAGATGGGTCAGACGTGACGTACAGCCTGACTGCAGATCTTGGGACACGTGTGACCTCAACCAAAGGTGGAGCCGCAGAGCAACAGGATATGGGACGAGACCGCAATTTCAACGTGGAAAATGAAAAACGATGGGCCGCCTTGAAGCCCTCCGTCCGCTAACCCACGTGTGCCCGGAGTCTCCGTCCCCCCTTCTTTGGGCCCGATTGATGGGCCTGCCTGCTTGTTATCCTTTGCTCCCTTGGTCCCTTTTGTGTGTCCCAGGAACTCTGACCCAACTCCGCCCTCTCTCCTATCGACTATTTGAACCACACTCACCCTCTTCTCCACATGACTTTTTGCCAAAGGAAAGAACGGCATTCCAGTGGGAATAGGGTGGTGCCACGGAAAATGTAGGTGCCGAGCATAAGGCGCCGCCAAACGGATTGTTTAGGGAACAGGACTGTGGTCTAACAGCAGAGGACTGACCGCACCCTGCAACGCGTAAGGATAGAACCGAGCTGGACCTATAGCTCCACCGCCGGTGCTCAACAGCGCCAACGAAAGTACACGGACTAGAGCCTACCAGTGATGGCTCACTGATAAAAAGACACTGTGACGAAGAGATCTTGCGTATTGAACTGAATTCCGCTCTCAACTACCTGGTCAAAACTGTTCATTGGTCACATTTTTAAGTTAGAAAGATTTATGCTATGTAGTGCGTTTAATTGTCAGGAACACAACGAAAATGCCATTTCCTATGTGCTGCATTCTGCCCATCACCTCAACTGTCTATGATTATACGCCAAATGTTAGTATCGACAAAATGCTAATTCATCAACGATGCCTGTCTACCTGTAAACCCGTCAATTGCAAAAATGACTGCTGTTATGTAAAAAGGGGCGACTGTGAAAGTTGAAGAAATTGATGTACATAGACAGCATTCATTCCCCTTCTTCTCCCACTCCCTCCCCCTGTGAGCACCATGAATACTGTAAACTGTTGACCGTATCACCCTGCCAGTAAGAGCCCGTACCAATATGCATATGTACAGCCATTTCTAGGCACCATGGCCTTTTACCCATTGGGATCCCCGGCTTCCCTCCTGCGCGTATCTTAACCCCCCCCCCCTCTCTCATGCATAGACCATGAAACCCTCTCCCTCTGCGCGACCCCGCTGTGAAAGGCAACTCTCCTACTTGACCCGCACAAAACCCCCCCATTCCCTCTTGAAGAGGCATCCTTCGCCTTAGCTGACGTAGCCCTCCCCAGCTGCACCTGACTGCCCCCGCTCTCTCATGTACGGGTCATCAGATCTCTCTCTCTCTCTCTCTCTCTGTGTGACTCTGTCCCTATGTCCACCCTGGCTACCCCTCCCTTCTCCTCACATGGGCAAGTCATAAACCTTCTTCTTCTGCAAGGCCCTGTCCTTGAGAGTCACGGCCGCGCCTGACCAACACCTCCTTTCCTTCCATAAAATACCCCTCTGTTGACGAGCCTTCCCTCCGCGCTCGATTGTCCACGCGGCATGAATACCACTCCTTTGATGACCCCTTCCCCCGAGTCCGGCTGACCACACATGTCCGAGGCCATCGCCTGAGTCAGGAGATACCATTTACTGCCCTTATTGTATGAAGTCACTCCTCTTCAAAGGATCCGCTATTGATCCTGGCCACCCCACCCCCTGGCTATGATTAGGCGCGCACATCCTAAACTGTTGATGAAACACTCAGCTGCGTGATTGCCCTCCCCTCTTATCAGCAGGTCAAGGGTCCCTATTGTGAACACATGTGGGGTAGGATTGACACGAGGATTATAGGGTTATCTTTCCTTCGTTTCACAATGCTGTGACTGTAATGCCAAATGTTTTGTAAGGTATAAAAGCAAGAGTCTCAGCTCACTTGTTAGAGCACCTCCCGAAAGACACTGTGTTTCGTGTCCGAAATGACTGGCTCTCCTCATGAGAATTAAACTCTGTTCTTGATTCCTGCTTCCAGCGCCCGTCTCTTTATTTGGTAATTATTCAGCATGGGAACTAGGAGGCGGTTTGCGCCAGCGGCCTGGGCATCGATAGTAATACGGGCTCATCTTCCACACTAATGTGTTAGACAGGTGCAGAAACAGAGATGAAAGGTTTAAAGCATGGGCAAATCGGATAATTGCCCAGGGCCTCCATATTCAAACTCCCTGGGAAAAGAAACTTTCTATCTAGATCATCACTATTTCCATGTCTCAACCTCTCTCCTCTCTGCCTACGACTAACTCACAGTCTGTCTCTCTTTGCCCAGTGGCATCTTCAGGAATTTGGGGGCCCAAGAAAAACATATTTCAACTGATGTTGTGTAAAATGCATTTCTGAAAGTTTGTTTGACAACATTTGTCTTGCTCTGGGACCCAAAATTCTTTCAGACTTCACTCTGCAGAATGAAACTCATTCCAGGTTGGTGCTACTCAATGAACATGACAAGATAATGAATATTCTAGTTGATGTATTCACAGAATACTAAGAGTCTCTAAGTCTCTAACAATACTTTAGAAAGGGTCTGAAAGGAAATTAATAAAGCTTGTCAATTTTTTGGACAGTTGTATCTTGATTAGCAGCTATATTTTGCATCAAACAATATTGGTCTGATATATGAGTCATCTTAGATATACCAGAGCACCATCACAATCAGTCCACTGCTGTAGGGACGTAGAATCACCATATGGTTAGAATCTTTACCTTCCATGTGTCTGACAAATTCCTCCTATACGGACACAGTGGAGTACTAATAGTAACTGGTCAAATCACTCCTATGCAGTGTGTGCCTCAAATATCCGTAACTTCAAGGGGACAGGAATTAAACCCTCATATTTGCTATTTTAAGAGGTAATATGACTTTTTGTTGTTGCTGGTCCAATGAGGAAGTGGTACTCCAGCACTTAACAATACATTTCCATTTGTGTCCCTATCCATTTTGTGTGTGAAAAATAATGGTGTGTTATTAACCTCCCTAGCTTTGATAATTAATCCAGTTTGGTCCCAGGTGAGTCTGAATGACACGATCTCTTCCCATTCAATCATGTCACCAAACCAGTGCTGTAATCTTAATGGCTGTTATCTGAACTTCTCTGAATAAGTTATTTCTTCAACGGCAGTCCTTGATATTTATTTGCTACACAGTGCACTTATGTAGCAAATATATGCCTAATTACCTAATGGATTCCTTGTGCTTTTGGGATGGCTTCACATGTGAGCACATCTCCTGCTTGGATAAATATTTCACTCTATGTTAAAGTCTGGCATATTGGCCCCTCTCACCTGTCCTTTGTTGGTAAGTGATTGTGAACCTGGTTTCACTGTGTCATTTTCTGTACTTGGGATGTCATGTTATATTACTATGGGCGGATCAGTGGAAACGTTGTGGTGAGTTCCCGCAAGGCATGCTCTAGGCGTTTTGTTCTGGGGTAGATGATCAGATGTTCTTGGCTGTTTGCTGCTGGGGCTTTATTGCTACCAGAGGGGTTTGTATTCCTCACTATATATTCCAAAGCTTTTTGGCAGACATTGATGCTTTCGAGGTGTCTGTAATGGACCTTAATGGGTAGAGTATGAGTTGCTCTGCATGGTTTAAGATGGTGGGCTAGATGTGTATGGTGTGCTGAGTATGAGGGTGTGTAGAGGTACATGTATTGTATTATGTACAGGTAGAATGGGGTTCCGGGAAGGAGAAAACTGCTATGGTCCAGTGGTAGGGGAACTGATGGGTCAACTGTTTCTGGTGGAGGAGCTGACTGAGACTCCACCAACAGAAACTCAGCAGATCGGCATCTCTAATTGGGTAACCACAAGTCTGTCAGGGCAAGAGTGGGACCAATTTATGAATTTATAATGATGCTCTCACTCTATCAAATTCAATATTAACCCCAAAATCCCCAAAACTTGTTTCAAACTTAGCGAGCTTTTTAAAATCATGGATGAAGCAGTGTCGCAAAATCTTTCTCCAACCCTAAACAACTATACTTGCAACAATCTGGAAAGTTGTTTTAATCAAACAATTTACAAACTAAGAAATTAAATTGACTCCCTTCTTGTATCTGCTGACCAATCCATTACTTTATCTAGATAATCTCACAAGTAACGCATCATGAGCTTCCTTTAAATCTATCTCAACTTTGTCATAATTATATTCCTCCAACCCCATCCCTTCTCCTCATTTAAAATGACATGTGGCTGACCTCTCCTTTCTCCCATTTGGCTGGAACTTAAACATGGATTTAAGTATCAATGTGTCACGGCCTATCTTCCCTATGCTACTGGAAAGATTATTTCCTCCCTGCTTCAAACCTTCACCTCTAATAACCATCTTCTAGGACAAATACAAGTCAGGTTCAAGCTAGGACATGGCACCAAAATATACAGGCACAAAATCATTGATGACGCACATAGGATCTTTGATGAATGGCAGTCTCTCCATAGTCTTCAAAACCATTGACCATGACACTCTAACATATACATTTCGTGATAAAAAATGTTCTGAAGGCATGGTACTCATAAGGTTAAGAACGTATCTAACAAAAAGTTACAAAGTAGGAAAATGCATGTCCGTCCCTTTAGCTGTGCCTCATGAAGTACCAATGGGGCTACGTCATTTACCCCTACTTCCTAATTGGAATCTCGTGGGAAACCCCACGAGATTTTATTTAAACCCCATATTGCCATCCATCAAAGCTGATACTCAGCTCTGTCTTAGAATAACCAGCACTGATTGTATTGGTTCCTTGCCATCTGTCTATAACTTTGGTAATGGATTGTCTTGAGGAAACACAAGCTAAACCCTTAAACAGAGTTTGTTTCACCCCCTAAATACACAAAAGAACTTCCTCAAGAGGAGCAGAAAAATGAAAGGACCTTAACATCCTCCCTAGTGTTGTCATCAAAGTTACTTCACTTCACTCTAAAGAAATCTCTCAGTCTCGCTGTACATTTTAGGGGAAATCTCTAACAGTACTAGGTATCAATCAAAGCTTCTGGCAAAATATCAAACTAATGATAACTTTCGCTGCAATGTTCAGAAGAAGGCCTAGCAAAGCCATATCATTGGTGTTATTAGTCAGGGTGGACACTGAGGCCCAGGGGCCAATAGCGTCCATAGGAAAACTTAGTGTTATGAGTGTGTCAATTATCTCTGATAGTTTGTTCTGAATCGGGTGCCAGTGTGAGTCCAAGAGTTTGCACTCAAAGAACATTCGTTGGTGTGAGCTGGTCTCTAAGTTGCAATTCCATCATTTATTGCTTTGTCAGAGGTTTAGGTTATATAGCTTGGATGGGGTCCAATATAGGAGATTTATAGTAAAGAATTTAGATTGTAAGAGAGAGAGAGGGAGCAATTTTGTTACATAATGAGAGTTTGCCAATTTTTTGCCAGATATCACACTCTTTTGATTGGATGAGCTGTATTCTTACACTGCAAATTTGAGCGGACTCTGTTTTGTTCTTCTATGGGTCACCCCAAGGAATTGTGTTTCCTTTCTCTCTTTTCACATTAGCCCCCACTCACCTACTTTGGGCACTTCCATCTTCTCAGCTATCCTATTTTTCATCTGCTTTCTCCCGTCCTCTAAGCATACTCTCTTTTGCCTTCACATGCCACCTTCTTGATACCCCATGTATTACTCCTCATCCCTATTTAATTTTTTGTATTTATGTTTGTTTGGTTGCCCAATGTGCACATTCTTTTTCATGTTTTTTCAATTTAATTTACCGTTCTAACATGGCCATTTGACATATAATAATGGTAAGTTAAATGGCTGTTGGGACAAGAAACCTCACTCACCCGTAGGTGACATGCTTCATCATTAAGTTCCCTCCACACACACTAGGATCCAAGGAACCCAGTGTGGTCTACAACTCTCCATGAAGAGGAACAGAGGTGTTTTCTACTCAAGATGAGCAAAGTGAGGGGCAGAGGGCAAATTAAGTGAAACAAGTGTGATCTAAAACTATGTTGATGTGGAAAAAAATTGTCCATTATTCTGATGCCCCCACTGGATATAGTTAAAAACAGGATGGGTAGGAATAGTTTTGGTTCCCTACCATATATGGTCAACATGTTTCTGCCAAATAAGACTTGAAAAAGGTCAAGGCAATCATCATGATCAGGATATGTATGTCACTCTACAATAGTGTTAACAAATATTCAGATAATAGCCACTTGGTGGCTATTCTAGTGGCCCGTCGCAGGTGTAGGGTTCTCTGAGCATGTGTAAAAACTCCACTCAACCGTCATCGATGCCCACCTGAAGTACAGAGCTTTTCTGCTTCCGTATGCTTCCTCCTGTCAGGGACCAGTCTCAGATACTTGTTTCACTTAATTTTCACTCTGGCCCTAGGCAGGATAGGAAATTTGATTTTACTTACTGAAGTGTTTCTGGCTAATTAAGTGTTGTGGACAATTCTATTGTAATGTGCTGCAAATTGTTCAAATTGTTCAGACAAGTATGTGATGATGGGTGTGATGTTCTAAGATTGCTAGTTCAAAATTAAAATAATGCTTCTGGTTAAGTAACAGAATATGCTTGTGAAAGCACGTTAAAGTAGTCATATTAATATGCATTCCTTTGCCCGCTTTGAAAATGGGCTAAAGACATGACTTTTGCACATGGTACGCAAATTGAACAGTTATTTTCCCATGCCATTTACCTTGAATTTGAAATCCTCTCCGAATTCAATAAGATTTATACAAATTAGTTTTTATTTGTAACCTTCTGCTCTACATTTTTTCTTCGTGTTGTGCAACGTAATTCTTCGGGTGTGATGTTTGTATGCCATATTCTTAGTTTCCTTTGAAGCAGGCTCCTGGGTGTGAGGATAAGGAACCACAGAGGCTAATGTGGGGGTCTGCTGATATGCAGACCATGTACTCCCTTAATTAGTTTTTTTGATATGCAGATTTCTTAAAAGGAATCTATGTGTCTCTTCGTTTTTGCTCTAGTTCATAAATGGGGTTGAAAACATCAACTCACTTGTAGCTGCAGAGGTGTTTGACAAATACAGGAGCTACCGAACCTGTGAGCCTAAGGCTTGATTAATGAGTGGGTAACTGATTTTGCCCCTTGAATTTGCCCTCCTAAAATAAGTGTCAGGTAGTAATTGGACAACATTTTGAACATATCCTATGAGAATCAAGCATTCATGACACCCTAAAAGGCTTGTGTACGGTGGCAAAAGGAGCTATACAGGGTAATGCTTTACATGATGCTTTTATAAAGTTTTATATGATCAGGGCCCCTGGAACTAAAGGATGTTGCAGCCGGTACGTTTTCCGCATAATTATGGAATTGCCATGTTTGCCACATAATCCACCATCTGCTGCATAATCCTCAAATTTTATCAAAGAAAACAAACGCAAATTGATGAAAGTTGTCTAAAACAACACAGCAACATGTGTTAGCCGTGCAGTGACAGGCCATTGACAAAATTTGACTAGTCACCCTTCTCTTGCTTATTGCTGTATTTGGATGTTAAACTGGTACTAATGAGATCAACACGTTGTCCAGACAGTATTTACTTATGAAAAAAGAAAAAAAATATTTAATACTATCAGAAAATGTGCCACATTATGCCGCATAATTTGTCTTTTCTTGAAGCATAATTTAGTCAATTTGGCCGCACAATCTGGTCCTCGCGTGCAGCATAATTTCAGTGGCCCTGTATGTGACCAAATTAATAGGTGAATGAACACATTGTTTAGCACCTCACCTCCTTATCCAGGGGCAAAAGGCAAACGTTTTGCAGCACTAAGCTTGCTCTGTTGCTTAAGCCTTCACCATGCACTGTGCAGTAAACCAATCGGTTGCAAGTTACTATTTTTTCAGCAGGGGGTTTTACAAGTGCGTAGACGAATCCGACGAAGAAGGCTACTTACTGGCTTCAGTTTATCTTAAAAAATGTACAAGTTCGTATAAAATTCCTCTGGCTCTACATTGCAGACGGATGGAGGGGGTGGGGTGAAGGGGAGTTCTCACTGCTCCTGGTTTCATTGCGCTTTTCTAGGTAGCACAGCAAGGTTGCCTGCCATTATGGGAATGCTCTTCCGACAGTGTTCTTAATGTCCCACTAACAGATTGTAAAACACGCTGCTGGCATTTGCTTTAAAAAAAAATATTTTTAAAACAATGTCCTTCATGTAACAGTAGTTAAGCGTGGCAGAAGGACGTCGTTAGCTCCATGGTTAAGCTGTAATTTACACCATTAGGAATGCAGGAGCAATTGTTATTGCCTGGCAATTTTCTTCCTGAAATATTTGCACCATATGGCTCAATTTGTGTAATAACCTTAATTTCAGCACCCTTCAGGTCTGCTGCTATCTCAGGCACAATGGCAACGCGGCAACTTAGCTGCTAAAAGCAACTGTCGACACTTAGAGTTGAGATTAATAACATGTCACGTCCTGTTTTTGGTAAAGGAATCCAAATAGCCAGCCAGATGGCTTTTCCAGAAATAACTGTCAGGGGGTCCTGATCCAATCAATAGAATGTATTAATACAGCTCTCTTTGGCGTCCCTCAGGAGGCTGGTGCGCAACATCTGGAAAGATCGGCGGGACCGCCAAGTGGGAAACTGATTCGTTTCAGCATCAAACTGAGCTCAATTAATTTCTCGTGTATTGCTGATAACTGGTTCATAATGAGCGATATGCATCTTGACGGGTTACGGGGAGGTGGTTTGGGGCTGCCCGCGCTCCCTATCCCCATTCAGTCCACTTTCAGAAACCAACCCATTAATCAAGCTCCCTGGCACAACAGAGAGATCTTAACTCAGCAAGAGATCAATTTTTAGACTGAAAAAAAAGAATTGAGTGATCTGGCTTTAAGGTGTGCGGATGTCCAGCCATGATTGTAAGACCTGCTCATGGGAAACGGACGTCTGGACCAGCCACGCCCAGCAGCAACTTAGTTCTCACACACTCTTTAACAGCATGTTAGATTGCTCTAGTCTTTTCTATAACATATTTATTTTTTGAGGTGGATGGATTGGGGACTTTAGGCTTACCATTTGTATGTTCAATTTTCTGATGTTGATACAGTCATTGAATGTGTTTAATATCGCATCACATTGATGCAAAAGAAACCTAAAGTCAAAACGCGAGAATGATTCTACTACTGCTTCAAACATGACAAAAGTTACTACCAGTGATGAAAATAAAATGATGGAATGATGATGCTAATAAAAAAAGTACTATTTAATAATGTTGATTCCTACTATTAATTCTATTATTACAATAGTAGACAATAATACCAATAGCTAGATTTGTATAGCACCGTTATTAACTAATACTACTAATGCATTCCATAACAACAACAAAACAACAACACTAACAATGATAACAGTAACAAAATAAATAATATTGTTTGGATACTATTTTAAAAAGCTTGACCTCATATTGCCTTTCTTACACAAACATAAAGGGAGTATTAATTAATTAATTGTGGGTTTCTAACGCGCTAGAATCGACTCCCGATGGAGTATCTCTGCGCAATAGACCGCTGGGGAACCCGTCCTGGCTTTCCCTGTGAGATGGTCCCTACTGGGTATCTCCAAGGTGAAACCAGGCATCCCCAGCGTATGTGGGGGGGCCGTTGTGGAGATGAGGCAAGCTAATGCCCAGAGTTGCCGAGTGTGATCCCTGGTTAGAGTAGGCACCGAGGTGAGAATTATCGAGTCCGCTGACCCTGGTCCACGACCCTGCCGCGTCGGGAATTGAACCCTGGTCCCGGGCCGTCTTCTGCTCCCGGGTCTGCCGCCTCTAACCAGTGAGCCACACCACTCCACTATGAATATGTTATTCATAATATTCACTAAAATACCTGAAATTAGTACACAATTAAGGATTAAATGTACACACTGAGTACCCCTGACACACCAAACGGACCATGCTTTCAGTCGTTGTCCACCTTTCAGTGTATGCACTATGCTGCCGCCAGTGAGCTTGACACTTTCTGCTAACCTGCCACTTGCAGCTGGTTGAAATATTACACTCTCGTGCTCATTTGGGGCCAGATGCAGGTAATCCCAGATTACCGATTCTTAAATACCGAATCATACCGATTCGGTATTTAAGAACAGGCAAATGGGATGTAGGTGAAAAAATTACAGAATCGGTAAGTTTCTGTAATTACCGAATCGGTATTTACCGATTCGGTAATTGTCATTCATTCCTATGGGCTAGGAGGCCCATAGGAATGAATGTCAATTACCGAATCGGTAAATACCAATTCGGTAAATGGGGGAAACATTGAAGGGTGGCAGGGTGTCACTTTGTGACACCCTGTTGCACCCCTCAATTGTGTACGGGTGCACATGTTGCAGACATACATGCCCTAAGGGCATGTATGTCTGCAACATGTCATTGTTGGAAAAGGAAAAAAAATGCTTTTTCAAAAGTTTTCATTATTTACCACCAACTTCTAGTTGGTGGTAAATAACGAATCCTTGATAGGAAAATCACTCATTTGAGTGCTCCCTACATTTCAGATTCGGTAATTTACCGATTCGGTATTTTTAAGAATCGGTAAGTTACGGAATTCTTAAATACTGATTCGGTAAATTACCGAATCTGAAATGATGCCACCTACATATGAAAAGCCTAATTCCGGTCGTTAACGCCCGAAATTCGGTAATTTCGGCTGTTACCGACCGGAATTAGGCTTCCTACATCTGGCCCTCAGAGTCTTGGAACCAAGTGAAGGAATGCGCATGGTAAAACCGAATGCTTTTCCATTTTTTTCCACCTGCTCAAAGCAGGTGATAAATATGCTTGGACAATGCCTGGAATCGGGAATCACATGGAGACATTTTCTCAGCAATTCAGGTACCCGCATGTTATTCCCCATTCCGGGCACAGTAACTAGTAATGGAAGCTAATGAAGGTAGAGATAAGGGCCAGAATCGTTAACCTTAGGATGGTATCTCATTCGGCAGTTACCAGATGTTTTGGAATAAGAGTCCTTATCCTAATTGACAATCTGTGATTAGAAACCAAACTTTTCTTGCTAGCATTTCTGGTTATATTTTAACTTAATACCTGGTGGACCATTTCCAGAGCTTGACTTTCTTTAGGGTTAGAGGCACAGAGCTCGGGCCCACACTTATCTATTTATGTGCAATTTATTTGCCATGGGTTGAATTGCGTTTCAAGTCCTCCAACTACTCAATGTCAAATTGAGCAGCAAGACTGTGTGCACCTAAAACACACACAGCACAATGTAGAAGCTATATTGTCCTATCTGTTATGAGTTTAACAAATGATCAAACTTGTCTGAAAAGTCTGGGAAGTGGTATATTTTAAAATATTACATTTTACAATTGTGAACATGAAAAAAATTGTACATACACTTAGCACAAGCAGTTATCCACCACTGAACGTGTTTCTGTTTTACGCTTTATATAATGGAACCTGTATTTTTGTGTTTTTTTACAATTCACCTTTATATCTGTCAGTGGAAAGGGACCAGCTTTGAAACAAAGAAGAGCTGCTATCAAGCAGTGTGTCACATACTATGAGTCAGCAGAAGCACAATCGGGCTCAGGGCGCTTTCACCAGTACTTAGAGATAACACAGAAAAGGTATCATCACCTAAAAAGAAGAGGAGACATCTAGCAATGGATGGATGTAAAGAGACAAGGTAGTGATTGAAAGAGGACTCTTATCCATAGGACACCGAGGGAATGCTGATGTAGAGTAGTCATAGGAGCGAACGAGGACAGGAGCTTGGAACCTATGTATGAAACGCTCTGCATTATATTTTGAAGCATTGTATTGGAAATAGATGTTTGTCTAACAGTGGGTTGGAAAGTTAAAATATTAACTTTAATATGACAAAACTCTTTCTGCCTCTGACCTTGTCCCTCTATAACATCACCTCATTTCCCTAAATTCTGTCATTTTAGACTGGATATATAACATTATTGGTAGAGAAGGAAAACATTTATCAATCACTTCTCTGGGTGTGCCATAATCCATATTTGCCATTTTCTCAGTTATCCTAAGGAAGGATAGCATTTCACAGTAGGTAATAATTTTCCGGGAAATTTATATTTTGTAGAGTATTTCTGCAAAGACTGCATGTTCTACTACATCATTTGGGGCCCGATGTAGGAGCCTTAATACCGGTCGGAAACGGCCGATTTCGGCCGTTTCCGACCGGTATTAGGCTTTAGAGATGTAGGGAACGTTTTATTTAAGAATCAGTAATTTTACCGATTCGGTAAATTTACTGATTCGGTAAAATACCGAATCGGTATTTTTACCGAATCGGTAAATACCACATGTAGGTGTCACTGACAACAGTGCCACAGGCCTTTAGGAGTCGGTATTTTATCACCCAATCCAATTGGGTGGTAAAATACCGAATCCAGGTGTGCATGCACATCTGTGCATGCACACCTGTGCCATGTGACACACAGACATGCCCTTAGGGCATGTCTGTGTGCCACATGGCACACATGCCTGTAATTGGGGTGCCAGGGGGTGTCAAAGTGACACCCCCTGTACCCTTGCAAAATTCGGTATTTACCGATTCGGTAAATACCGATTCGGTAATGCCCATTGATTCCTATGGGCTTCAATGCCCATAGGAATCAATGGGCATTATCGATTCGGTATTTACCGAATCGGTAAATACCGAATCCTTCCGATTCGGTAATTACTTACCTACATCTGCCCTGCTCTTTTTTACCACTTCTTAAATACTGATTCTGTATGAATCGGTATTTATGAGGTGGTAAAAAAGATGTACCTACATCGGGCCCTTGATGAGGAACTTTGTCATTATACAGAAAGGCATCAACAGGGCTATAGAACATATTAATAGATCCCCTCCACTGTGTGCAGCCTGGGAGGATGTCAATGGTCCGATATCCCTTGCAGACTGTGTGTGCATGTGCTCAAGCTAATTAGTAGTTATGAGCCTCGTCTTTAAGGTAAGCTCTCTATGCCTTTGAAAAGACCATCCCACATTAAGATATAACCAGTGATTCAGGTATTTCTGTTCGCCTAAAGATGTAAGGCTTTTGGTGCAAGCAACTGAAGACTGTCATGTATCTGCATGTTGTTCCCTAGGATATTAACATGTTGTCTGAGGGTTGAAACAACATGAAAGAACTGCAGGCCTGATTGTGGCCTAACCAATTTTTAGGATTTTGTGTATTTTTGCAGCAAAACCGTGCTTTGTTATACCCACCGCCATTCCCGAATAAAGTTCCGAACATCCCTAAGCTGATATTTATCCCAATTAGATTTTGTTGGAGAAGTATCATGTATGTGGCCACATTGTTATTAGCAGAGCTCTTCACAAAAATGCCCTGATCAGTGAATTCATCTAGAATGACTGTTAGGACCTGTCATCCTCCCCAACTTTTTGCCTGCTTACCTTCTCTTGGTGCTGTATCCTTTTGTTGGCCTTAGGACTCTGAGCACTTTATCATTGCTAACCAGAAACCCCAGTTCTAACATTGGTGGCAGCGGTGGCATAGGACTTGTTTGTGCAATTCCCATATAGTAATTTGTTCTTCACACAACTCTCTATTTAGACCAATTCAAACCTTTTTCAATACTGCCTAATTTGCATCTTTGATTTTACCAAAAGTCTGTTTTCCCCATTCTCACCGTTTATCTGCAGTATCTCTGGCATTATCTGGTAATCTGGAATTCGAGCTGGCCAATCTGGATACCTACATTTTATTTAATCTCTACCTCCGCCCCTTAGTTAAGCTGATTAAAGCATTCGGTATCTCGGTCATCAACTATGCCGATGATACGCAGCTTGTTTTTTCCTTGGAAGGTAGAGAGGCTGTGTCCCAGGAGACTTTTCACCGTTGCATGACAGCCATTGCGAACTGGCTGCGCATTAACTCTCTTCAGTTTAATGGCTCAAAAACGGAGGTGTGGCACTGCTCTATGGATCGCATTCCTCGGCCTTTGCCGGCGGATTTTTGGCCCACTGCTTTCCAGGGTACAGTTGCGGCAGCAGATTCCACTCGTAATTTGGGCGTTATGTTTGGACCAAATTTGCAGCTGAATGTTTTGGAAACAAAACTGTCGCTACATGTATGATGCTGCTCCGCATCCTACGTAAGATTCTCCCTATGCTTCCGGCTCAAGCTAGACCAGAAGTAGTGCATAGTGTTATTCTCAGTAGGCTCGACTACTGCAACTAACTGCTTCTGGGTGCCACTGGTATTCTGATCGGAAAATTGCAGCGCATCCAGAATATGGCTGCTAAACTGGCCCTTTCTCGACTCCGTTCGGCTTCTTCATCCCTTGCGCTTAAGGACCACCACTGGTTACCTGTCCACCAGCGCATTTGTTTTAAAGCGTGTATATAGTGTTTAGGGCCCTCCATGATCACGAGCATGTCCCGCTACAAGAGCTTTTTTCCTGGTATTCGACCTCCAGACCCCTGCAATCTTCATCGGCATATCTGGTCACAGTCCCTAAGATACAAATACGCAATACATACATACAATACATACACAGTGGTCCTGCTCAAGTAGTTCTGCCAGGCAAGATGGGTGTTTACTAAGGGAAGTGACAAGAAGGTAGAGCTTCATAAAGCCTTAAGAGCATAGGCGGCAGCCCACCAGACCAACAGAGAGGAGGAGGAGGAGGAGTGGCCAGAGTCTGAGGAGGAACTGGAGCAGGACCTGTCTGGAGGTTTTGTCATGCAGCCTACTGACGTGGGTGTAACATCCTCCCAGGACTGGAAGTCTGCAGGAGACCAGACACCAGTGTATCTTCAAGGAACCTGCCCACAGAGGAGTTGAAAAACTGAAAAAAAGAAGAGGAAACTAAAACTAGAGCTTGCAAAATTAAATTGGATAAGGAGCAGTCTCTTGCCAAGCTAGAAAAGGAGCAGGCCCTTGCTAAAATGGAGAAAGAGCAAGCTCTAGAAGAGAAAAAGCTGGCCATGGAGAAGAGAAAATGAAACTGAATGAATTAAAAGAGAGATTTATAAAGCGTGAAACAATTACCAGAAGGTGTCAAGAGGCTAGCTCATAAGGTGAACAAATGCTGTAGGGTCTTAGTTCAGAATCAGAGATTGAAGAGCCAAGTCTTTAATGCTTTCCTGAAGGCCAACAAGTGGTTTTGTCTTTTAACCTCTGGGAGAGAGAATTCCAGAGTCTGGTCGTACCGACCAGAAAGCTTCTACCGCCCCAGGAGCTTTTCCTGAACCTGGGAGTCACCAGATTATGACGTGAGCTAACAGTAGATGGCACGCAGGGATATTAAAGTTGAAAATTCTACTTAAAAAAGACAGGTCCTATGTCATGGGTTGCTTTAAATGCTATGCAGAGAGCCTTGAACTAAATACGTCTCTTCACTGATAACCAGTGTAGCTCTTATAGTGGGCAGACGCAGATTTGTGCTTGGGAATGTCCAGCAAAAAGCGAGCTGAGGAATTTTGTACAATCTGTAATTTGGTTAGACATTTAGACCGGAGGTTGATAAAAAGACTGTTGCAATGGTTGGCTCTGGACAAAACAAGAGCCGAGATCACCAGATTACGTAAATTAACAGGGATGAATGGAAGGACCTTTCTAAGTAATTTTAATGTACAGAAAGAAACAGAGGTGACATGGCATGGCCTTCGAAGCAGAGCTTGGAGTCAAAAGTGACTCCCAGGTTTTTTAGCTTATTTGCAGTGTGCCCAACTCCGAAGGCCACAAAGCAGGGGACCAGAAATTAGTGTTGCTGCCAAAGAGTAGCACTACAGTTTTACTGAAATTTAATTTTACACAATTAGTGGCCATCCAGTCCCCAACTTGGCGAAAGAAGGTATAGAACTGTGATGCTGTGTCTAAAGGCAAGCCCGTCACTGAAACCACAATCTGGGTATTATCAGCATAAGAAATTGCAGAGAAACTCAGAGATCTAATTAGCCTTTCCAGAGGAGCAACGCATATGTTAAAGATGGTGGGGCTCAGTGATGATCCCTGTGGAACCCTACACAGCAGTGTAAAATTGGGCGATTTGAATTCAGAAAGAGCCACAAACTGTTCTCCGCCAGTCAAAAATGATCTAAGTAAAGTAAGAGCCTTTCCTTTGATGCCTATCCTCTCCAAGTATTCCAATAATTTTTTATGATTGACAGTGTCGAATGCGGCAGAGAGGTCAAGCAGCACAAGTGCTGCATTGCCCCCTGCATCGACCGTCTGCCCGATCTGTTCAGACGCTGAGATCAGTGCCAGTTCCGTGCTATGGTGCTTTCTAAAGCCAAACTGAGTGGCATCCAAGAAGGTATGTGTCTCAATGTAGTCCAATAATACTACATTCATGGTTTTTTCAACCATTTTTGCAGGCAGGGTGAGTCTTGAGATCGGACAACAGTTATTAGGTTTGCTTTTTTACGAAGAGGGGGGACTGATGACAGTTTGTAGGTGGTGGGAAATATACCTGAGGAGAACATTTGGTTAAAGATGGGAGACGGATGGGAAGCAATTATTTTAGGTAGAAGATGAAAGATTTTGGGGGACAAGGGTCCAATGGGAAGCCAGATTTGGTGGACAGAAGAAGTTTAGTGACCTGGTCGGAGGTCAGTAAAGGAAAGAGAGAAAGTTCAGAGAGATCAATAGATTTTGGGGTGGCTAAGAGGACTTTCTTTGTCATGTTAGGAGTGGCTGACAAACAGGGAAGGAGTTGCACATTGATACAAGGATTTGGAAAAGCCACTATAGACTGAACTGACTTTGTCTTGAACGAAAGTGGCCAAGGAGTTACAAAAAGCCTGGCTTATCGGTGTATTTGTCATTTCGGGGGATTTGGTTAGCTTTTTTACTGTGTTAAAAAGTTCTTTTGAAGAGTTTTTTGCTGTTGTTAAATAGCAGGTTTTCCTTTCAAACATTAATTATTTATAGTCCAGGCCCATGAGCTCAGCATAACAAACTGGACATGAGAGCCCTACAAGTGGGGTCCAGCGACAGCAATGGTGGCCTCATACCTGCACTGCCACTGGTGAGTCCATAGTCAGGATTTGGTGCCCATTTATGTGTTGGGGATGAAATTGACAAATGATATGCAGCCTATGAAGTGGCTCTAAGAGTGGATCTAAGAGTGCACAAGGACCCAGATGAGTTCTGGGATTGTAGTTTATGGAGGTATAAGCCTGCAGTGGGAAGGGATACACTGCTTAAACTAGAGGTAGAGGACCAAACATGCTGCACTACTATCAAAGCCATCCTAGTCAGTAAGTCTGGACTGCCCCTTGAGAGTTATAGGCTCATATTCAAGAGCAGCCACAGGATCGCATCACAAGCATGGGTGGATTTCTTGGAGTAAGCCAGCAATGCCCCAGTCAGCTGCTAAGAAGGGGAGAGGCAGAGGGCATGGGAAACCAGCCCCTGAATATACTCCCAGTGAGATGATGGGGCACCCACTGTGGCTGCTCTGGAGTCCACTGAGAGGGGCAGTGCTTCCCTTAGTTACCTGCCTATGCTTGTTGGATGTCATGTAGAAGGGAGGACCGACCAAGGGTGAGTTATGTAGGGCTGAGAGTGTGTGTCCAACACTTGTGGGACTGAGGCAACATGTGGAAGCCCAAACAGTAGGTGATGCCATTTACTTGGAGGACAACCTTCTTTGCAGTGAGCCTAAGGTTCCTGCGCATGGGGCAACAAGTGCCCTGGTGGTCCCCCAATACTACAGGGCCTTCCTACTGGAGCTGGCTCACAATATTCCCCTGGCAAGACACCTGGGCCAAGACAAGACCTTTGCAAGGCTTGTACCCCACTTGTATTGACCTGGGATCAGGAATTCCTCAGATGCATTCTGTAGGGTTTGTGTTACCTGCCAGGCAAGTGGGAAGACAGGGCAGAGGCTGAAAGCCCCCCTTAGTCTCTTGCCTGTCATTGCAACACCCTTTGAGTGGGTGGGCATTAACATTGTTGGGCCTATGGATTACCGGACTGTATCAGACAACAGGTTTATCCTGATTCTGGTGGATCAAGCCACTACATACCCAGAGGCAATCCCTCTCAGGACCATGACCATACCTGCAGTGTCAAAGGCCTTGATGGGGATTTTTACTAGAGGGGTTTCCCCAAAGACGTTGTGTCTGACAAGGGCCCAAACTTCATGTCAGTGTATATGCAGCAAATGTGGAAGGACTGTGGGGTAACCTACAAGTTCCCCACCCCTTACCATGAACAAACAAAGTGGCTTGTTGGGAGATTCAACAAGACCATAGAGGCCTAAAGGCCCTGGAGAATAAGTGGGGCATCCTCTTGCCATGCCTTCTGTTTGACTACTTGGAGGTACCACAGAACATAGTGGGCTTCAGCCCCCTTGAGCTTCAGCATTGGCACGAAGCCTGGGCGGAGCTGGTGGAGCGGCACTACGCGGAGTCCACGGAGTTGGGGACCAACTCTAAGGAAACTCCGCTCCGCCGCCTGCCTCCACCCCCTAGGAAGAATTACATTAAATATACTTTAAAGGTTAAAAAAATCAACAATTACCTTAACTGCGGCGTTCCCGGGCTGCCGTCCTCCCCTTTCCTCGGTTTCACATTGATCTGCGCATGCGAGCTTGCCCGCGCATGCGCATTTCTCGCAAGGCGAACGCAGGCGCAGATCGTCGTGAAACCAAGGAAGATGAGCACGGCAGCCCGGGGACTCCGCAGTTAAGGTAAGTGTTGATTTTTTTAACCTTTAGAGTATATTTAGTGTAATTCTCTGGGGGGGGGGGGGGGGGTGGAGGCGGGGGGCTGGGCAAATCCGGTCCGCCACGGAGTGTGTCGAGTTGTGCCTACTTAGCGTTCTCGGCGGAACGTGGAGTAGGCACAACTTCGCACACTTCGCGGGCGGAGTGGAACTCTCTGCTCACGGTTACTAGGCACGCTTTTAGATGACCTCTGAGTTTGGTGAAGGAGGGGTGGGAGCAAGTTCCCAGGAAGGTTCCCCACAAATGTAGTGAGTTACATGCTGGCCTTCGGAAGGCAAATGGCTATGTTGTTGAAGCAAGATTCAGACAATTTAGAAACCAGTCAGGCCATAATGAAAGAGTGGTATGGCCAACATTCTACCACTGTGGAATTGCAGCCTGAACAGAAAGTGTGGGTGATGGAACCGGTGGAGCCCAGGGCCCACCAAGACTGTTGTACTGGGCCCTCTGAGGTGACTGAGAGGAAGGATGAGGCCATCTACATAGCAGACCTCAAGACCCCCAGACAACACCACAGTGTGCTCCATGTCAATTGCCTCAAACCCCGCTTTGAGAGATCTGAGCTCACCATGCTGTTGGTGACAGATGGAGAAGAGGAGGATGAGAGTGAACCTCTCACTGACCTCTTAGACTCCAAGGAGAATGATGGGTTTGTGGAGGGAGTAATCCTTTTCTCCAGTCTAACTCCTGAACAGCAGAGAGACTGCTACCAAGTGTTGGGGTAGTGCTCCTCTCTGTTCTCCCTTATTCATGGGACTAGCCACCTGTGTACCCATGATGTGGTCACAGGGTACAACCTCCCTGTTAAGAATACGTCTTACAGGTTGTCAATATTAAGAGTAAAGCCTCTAAAAACCTGGAATTGGTATTTATAGAACCCTCCAGAAGCCCCTGGTCAAGTCCTTTGGTTCTGGTACCAAATGCTGCCCCACTGGGCACCACACCTGAACTGAGGTTCTGTGTGAACTCTAGAGAGCTCTCACATCAGTTACAAAAACAGATGCTTATCCCATCCTCCGGGCTGATGAGCTGATTGACCAGTTAGGGGGTACTAAAGTACCTTTGGTCTTACACCAGGGTACTGGTAGATCACCCTAACAGAAGGTGCCAAGGAGAGGTCAGCCTTTTCCACTCCAGAGGTGCACTACCAATTTTGACTTAAAAATGCCCCAACCATTTTCTAGAGGTTGGTGAACCAGGTTCTTGCTGGTATAGAGGCTTTCTCAGCTCCTTATCTGGATAACATAACTGTCTAGAGTATATTGCAAGAGACAGTGGTCTCTACTAAAGAAACATAGGGCCATATGTAGGTGAGGGACATTTACTGATTCTAAAATACCGAATGTTACCAATTCGGTATTTTAGAATCTATAAATGCTATGTAGGGAAAAATTCAGTAAGTATTACCGAATCGTTAAGATTCAGTATTTACCGAATCAGTATTTACTGATTCGGTATTCCCCATTCATTCCTATGGGCCTGGAGGCCCATAGGAATGAATGGGAATTACTGAATCGGTAAATACTGATTCGCTGAAAGGGTGAAAACATTGAAGGGTGGTAGGGTGTAACTTTGTGGTGTGGTACAGGGAGCGACCTCTGACCCTGTCGACAGGTTAGGTCGCCCCCACGCCGCTGCTGCCTGCTCTCCCTGGTGCCCGCTGCCAGCCTTGCTGATCGATTTGCTTTCCCGCCGCTGCTCCCTGCGGCCCCGCCCCCCGGAACCCCCGGCATCCCCATTCACCGCCCCGCTCCCGCCACCCAGCTGCTCCTCCCTCCTGTCAGCACACTTAAGTAGGCAACGGTGCGACGCAGGGAGCGACCTCTGACCCTGTCTACAGGTTAGGTCGCCCCCCACGCCGCTGCTGCCTGCTCTCCCTGGTGCTCGCTGCCAGCCTTGCTGATCGCTTCGCTTTCCCGCCGCTGCTCCCTGCGGCCCGTCCCCCGGAATCCCCGGCATCCCCATTTGCCGCCCCGCTCCCGCCACCCAGCTGCTCCTCCCTCCCGTCAACACACTTATGCAGACCCCACAGCGACCGCGCGCAGCGGGCGCGCCAAAGGCAAGCCCGTCTGTGCCTGTCCTTGCCTGGACCGCGCCCAGCACCAGAACCCCTGGTCCTCGCCGATGCCAGCGCACCCGACGAACTTATGACGCCGCCACCGTCCACGTACTCAATGCCGGCCGGAACCCCGCCTGCTACCGAGCCACCCTGAAACGCACCCACGGACCCTTCACCTGCCAAGCCTGCCAATTCACCTGCCTCTGAACCTGCACCGCACCCGCAATGCCGAGCCCCAGCAACAACCACCTCAAGTGCATCCTGCTCAACACCCGCTCCGTCCACAGGCACGCCGTTGAACTCTGGAACCTCCTCGACTCAACATCAGCAGACGTCGCCTTCCTCACAGAAACATGGATGAACGCCTCCTCAGCCCCCGACATCGCCATAGCCATCCCGGAGGGCTACAAGATCACCCGGAGGGAACGCGTCAACCAAACCGGAGGAGGCATCGCCATCGTCCACAGAAACACCATCCGCATCACGACCAACTCCGAAGACACCCTCACCGCCGCCGAGCACCTTCACTTCCAGATACACACTGACCCCAAGACCACCCTCAGAGGCACCCTCATTTACAGACCCCCGGACCAAGCACACAATTCAGCGAAGCCATCGCTGACTTTGTCAGTCGGCACGCCCTCACCTCCACAGACTACATCCTTCTAGGGGACCTCAACTTCCACCTGGAGAACTACAAGGACTGCAACACCGCCGCCCTGCTGGATAACCTCGCCAACCTTGGACTCAAGCAACTGGTGAACACCCCACCCACTACGCCGGCCACACGCTCGCCCCCATCTTCTCCTCCAGCAAGCACATCTCCTTCAACCACTCAACCGGACTACACTGGACAGATCACAGCTGCGTCCACTTCAACTTCAGGAGAACCACGACCCACCACCACCCGCAACAGGTTCCCCGCAGAAGCTGGAGTAAGATCACCGCCGACCAGCTCACCACCGCCCTCAGCCAGAACCCGCCCACCAACACGACGGACCCCAACGAAGCAGCACGCAATCTCACACAGTGGCTCATCAACTGTGCCGACAAACTCGCACCACTGAAGAATCCTCCCAGCAGACCCAGCAGCAGGAAAGCCTCGTGGTTTACCAACAAACTCAAAAACTCGACCAGACAGCAGAACACATGACCGCCCTCAAGAACGCCACCCGCAAACACCACCAGCTGATCCGCACCACCAAGAAGACAACATTCAAAGAACGACTGGACAACAACACCCACAACAGCAAGGAACTCTTCAGCATGGTTAAAGAGCTCTCCAACCCCAGTGCCTGCAACAACGACATCACACCCTCGCAAGACCTCTGCGACTCACTCGCCTCGTTCTTCCACCACAAGATCGCCGACATACACAACAGCTTCGGCGCGCTGACCATGGACCCAACCACCGAACCAGCGCCCCCCACCACCACCCTTTGCACCTGGACCCCGGTCAGCACCGAAGACACCACCCGCCTGATGAATACCATCCACTTTGGCTCCCCTACCGACCCCTGCCCACACCACATCTTCAACAAAGCCGACTCCATCATCGCACCCCAACTCCGGAACATCATCAACATCATCAACAGCTCTTTCGCATCCGCCACCTTCCCGGAGAGTTGGAAACATGCCGAGCTGAGCGCCCTCCTGAAGAAACCCACCTCAGACCCCACGAACCTGAAGAACTTCCGCCCCATCTCACTCCTCCCCTTTCCAGCCAAAGTCATCGAGAAGACCGTCAACAGACAACTCTCCGCCTTCCTCGAGACCAACGGATCCCTCGACCCCTCTCAGTCCGGTTTCCGAGCAAACCACAGCACCGAGACCGCCCTCATCGCAGCCACCGACGACATCAAGTCCCTGCTCGACAACGGGGAAACAGCTGCCCTCATCCTCCTGGACCTCTCAGCAGCCTTCGACACCGTATGCCACCGCACCCTGATACAGCGCCTCAGCAACACCGGAATCCGAGGAGCGGCCCTGGAGTGGATCATCTCGTTCCTCGACGGAAGAACCCATAGAGTCCGCCTCCTCCCATTCCGATCCACGGCCACGAAGTCATCTGCGGTGTTCCGCAAGGTTCCTCACTCAGCCCCACACTCTTCAACGTCTACATGAGCCCTCTCGCAGCGATCGCACGCCAAAACAACCTCAACATCATCTCCTACGCCGACGACACCCAGCTGATCCTCTCCCTCACCAACGACCCCACTACCGCCGGAGCCAACCTCCAGGAAGGAATGAAAGACGTCGCGGAATGGATGAAGATCAGCCGACTGAAACTGAACTCAGACAAGACGGAAGTCCTCATCCTCGGACCTTCTTCCTCTGCCTGGGATGACTCCTGGTGGCCCCCTACCCTGGGCACCGCACCCAAGCCAACGGACCACGCACGCAACCTGGGCTTCATCCTGGACTCCTCCCTCACGATGACCAAGTAAGTCAACGCCGTCTCGTCATCCTGCTTCAACACCCTGCGCATGCTCCGAAAGATCTTCCATTGAATCCTCACCGAAACCAGGAAGACGATCACCAAGGCCCTCGTCACCAGCCGTCTGGACTACGGGAACACCCTCACCACGACTCATCCTGGACATCCCTCGCCACAGCCACATCTCTGCCCACCTGAAAAACCTGCACTGGCTCCCCGTCAACAAGAGGATCACGTTCAGAATCCTTACGCACGTACACAAGGCTCTCCACGACACAGGCCCTAAGGGCATGTATGTCTGCAACATGGCACTGAAATAATTTGCATGAAATTGCTTTTTTGGGGGTTTTCGTTATTTTCCACCAACTTGTAGTTGGTGGTAAATATCGAATCCTAACATGGGGGAAGCACTCATTTAAGTGCTCCCTAGATTAAGAATTCAGTGATTTACCGAATTGGTATTTAAGAATTCAGTAATTTACTGATTCCTTAAATTAACCGATTCAGTAAATTACTGAATCCTTAGATTAGGCCCCTACATCAGAAAAGCCTAATACCGGTCGGTAACGGACAAAATTCAGTAATTTAGGCCGTTACCGACTGGAATTAGGCTTCCTACATCTGGCCCATAAAAGTCATAAGCACAGAAATACAATTAGAGCTGTGTTGGTATGTATCCAAATGGAAAGAATTGTATTTCTTTAAACATCCAATAAATACAGAGAGCACATAATAATAAAATGCAGTGGGTAAAAGTGGTGGAGTATGGAAATCACCAGATTTCCAGACCTCAGGCATTTGCTTCCAAAGTGACTTTGAGAGATACATATTTACAACAGTCACAATGAGAAAAACATCTTGTGCTGCACATAAATCAGAAGCAATTGGTTGGAGTCAAGGTGCGGGTGTCAACGACATTTCGATCCCAACTACAGTCGGGGATCATCATCAGGACAAAAAGATCTGTATGCCTGAGAGGTAGCCTACACAAGGCAGGGTCAGGATGGAGCTGTAGTTCTGTGCTCATGATTTTATGTCTCTTTGGTAGGCACCACTGTCTCCTGCAATCTCTCGACCTACAGGGTTCCCTTGTTCCTTGATTAATAGCAGTCTAGAGTAGCAGCTGGAAGGACCACCTTTTTCACCTCCAGGAAGATATTCAGGCTCTGCTACAGGCAAGCCTGGCTATCAAGGACAGTAAGTGCCAGATAGGGTAGGAGTCTGTAGTGTACTTGGAAGACCTAGAGGACAAGGGTAAGATGCAACCCCTCCAGGCCAAGATAGAGACTATCATGGCCTGGAAGCCCCCCAGAACCTGTACAGAGGTCAGAGCATTTTTGAGCCTCACTGAGTACTATAGATTTGTCAAGGGATAGGGCACCATTGTTGCCTCCTTGATGAAGCTGACTTCTAAGACGCAGCCCAGAGATTTGGACAGAGACATGTCAAAAAGCATTTTACTCCCTGAAGCAGGGCCCTTTACTTATCCTAGGAATTCATAATGCAGACAGATGCCTCAGTGTATGGCATAGGGGTACTGTTATCACAGATAAGTGAAGATGGCCTAGACCAACCTGTAGCTAGGTAATTCCCCAGGGAACAAAGGTGTAGTGCTATGGAAAGATAAGCATTTGCTGTGGTGTGGGCACTGAAGAAGTCGATGCTATACCTGTTTTGTGCTCACATCATGAGTTAGACTGACCACAGGCCCCTCAAGTGGCTCATGCCAAAGAGGGGTGAGGATCAAAAATTGTTGAGGTGGTCCATTTCCCTACAAGGTATTGACTTCAGGGTGGAACACAGGCCAGGGTTAGACCACACCAATGTTTATGGTCTATACAGGTTCTTCCTCCTCAGTGATGAGAACTCCCTAGATGTTGGGTATATCTCTCCACTTTCAGCTGGGGAGACACATGTTAGACCTGTTATACTTAGGGTGGTCTTCCCCCAAACATTTTGCCTGATTACCTCTCTGTGTGCTTTATCTTTTTGTTGGCCTTAGGACTCTAAGCACTTCATCACTGCTAACCAGTGCTAAAGTGAATGTGCTTCTCCCCTAATCATGGTGGCGTTGGTGTATACCCAATTTGTATATTGAGTTTACTCATAAGTCCCTTCTAAAGTTGTGTACCATATACCAAGGGCCTGTAATCTCAATGTTACTAGTGGCCCTGCAGCACTGACTGTGCTACCCATGCAGGTAGCCTTTCAAACCTGTCTTGGTCCTGCCAATGCAGAGCCTCTGTGTGCAGTTTACTGCCACTTCGACTGGTCATTTAAAACCACTTGACAAGCTGTATACTCCCCTTTTATTACACATACATCAGCCCAAAGGTAAACACTAGGTAGCCCTAAAGGAAGGGTGCTGTGTAAATAAAAGGTAGGACATGTACTGGTAAGTTTTGCATGTCCTAGTAGTGACAAATAGCTATATTTGTTTTTTCATGAATGTGAGGCCTTCTCTTCTAATAGGCTAACTTTGGGAATTCCTTAAAACATTTTTAACATGTAATTCCTGATTAGAAAGGAGTAGCTACATCATGTTTCATATCTTTGGAATGGTAATGATAAATCCTCTTTACTGGAAAAGTTGGATTTAACATTGCTCTTTTAGAAATGCTACTTGTAGAAAGTGCTTTTACTGCTCTGTGTGCCTTGCAGCATGTCACCAATACAGCTCTGGGGTGGGTGACAGCTACACTTTGCCACAAACACAGGAAGGATGGGTGTGACAGAGAACTCATTTGAAATCTAATAGCTTCCTAGGCAGGAAGAGAGGAGGGGAGCTGACACACCTGAATAGGCAGTGTCCTGTTTTTGCACAACGGGTTGAGAGGCAAAGGGTCGGACTGATTTGCATATAGCCATGTCTGAACTGGGGTGGCAGGGTGGGCTAAAGAACGGTGATGGATTAAACCCAGATCTTTTGACTGGGTGTGAGTGTTTGATTGATTCTGATGCTCCGTCCATCACCACCCCCTTTTGTACCGCTTTTGGCCGCCATAAGTGTGGCAGGGTATGCTCAGACGTGAGTCCCTTGCTCACTTTGCCACTGGATTCAAGCAAGCCGGGCTGAAGACGGCTGGAATGCCAGAAACCGGTCCTCGGAAGCTTGTTTCCGGTCCAGGGAAGACATGGCTTGGCAGTTCGGGCAGGACTGTTCCCATGAGGCACAGGGTCAGACTGATTTGCATATAGCCATGTCTGAACTGGGGTGGCAGAGTGGGCTAAAGAACGGTGATGGATTAAACCCAGATCTTTTGACTGGGTGTGAGTGTTTGATTGATTCAGATGCTCCGTCCATCACCAAAATGATCCTGGCCTACCCTGAACCATAGGTAATGCTTGTGGGCTGGCAGGATGAGGATGTGGAAGTAAGCGTACTGCAAGTCCAACGCTACATTCCAGTCTCCATGGTCAAGGGCAGAGAGGACCTGAGCTAATGTCAACATTTTGAACTTCTCCTTCCGGAGGAAGCGGTTGACGTCCCCAAGATAGGATGCAGACCTTTTTCTTTCTTGGAAGCCAGGAAATAGTGGGAGTAACAACCACGACCTACTTCTGGGACAGGGACTCGTTCAATAGCTGCATTAGCAAAAAGAGCTGTACCTTCCTGACCTAAAAGGGCCAAGTGATCCTCCGAAATGCTATGGAATTTTGGTGGCATGGAGGGAGAGGTAGCCCCGAAGGGGAGGGAGTAGCCCCTTTGGACTATCTGCAAAAACCACCTGTCCGACGTGATGTTTGTGCCGGTGGGGGAGGTGATGGCGGATCCTGCAACCCACTGGCAACTGGTGGCCCTGCAAGGTCAGACTAGAAAGGTTTGGAGGCTGCTGCAGAGGGGGCACTGTTGGACTGGCCCGCCTGCTGGCCACACAGAGGCTGGATAGGTAGCGCTCGCCTGTGGCTCTTGGTGGAACGTGGTGGGGCACCCCTTCCGTAGCCACGTAGCTGGTATGAGAGGTCATTCATTTGCCTGTCTTGGCCCCAGGCTTTGGAATTCCCTTCCCATTGCCCTTAGGAACTGTCAGTCCCTGTTATCTTCTTCGTAAAGGCTTAAAGACATTGCTGTTTAGTGACTCGGCTTGATCTCTGTTTGCTCCCTTTATGCCTGTTTAATTTGGTTGCTTGCCTCCACATGCTCCTAGCTCCGGGAAACCCTGTTGGGTAGCTGCACGCTTTACAAGTGCAATAAATAAATAAGGCAGACTGAACGGGGCAAGAGGTGGTAACGAGGCCCAAGGATCTGTCCGTAGCTCTAGAGTCCTTGAAGCGTTTGAGCACACCGTCCGCGTTGTCGCCAAACAGGCAACGGCCATCAAAGGGCACGTCCAAAAGGGTTGATCTGACATCCCTGGAGAAGCCAGTGGACCTAATCGAGGCATAGCGCCTCGAGGCTACCAACGTAGAAATCGTTCTACCCAGTGAGTCAGTGGTATCCAGCCCACATCGAATGGTAAACTTTGCTGTGTCTCTACCCTCTATGACCGCACGGGAGAGTACGATCCGGGCCTCTTCCGGGCACTGAGGCAGCACTTGCGCAACTGTGTACCACACAGAGTGGGTGTAACAGCCTAAGAGACATGAGATGTTCACCGACTACAGTCCTAAGCTTGCGGAATAAAACGTCTTCTTCCCAAGATGGTTGAGGTTCTTGGATTCCTTATCTGGGGAGCAGAAGGGAATGCACCTTTGGATGTTGAGGCTTCGACCACAAACCTCTCAGAGGTAGAGTGTTGGGAGAGAAAATGGGGTTGCCCGGAACCAGAAGGGGGCGTCGGGCAATCATCCTATTCACAGGAGTTCCTGTGCTGGGCTTGGACCAAGTGCCCAGAAGGATGTCTGCGAGGGCTTAATTGAACGGCAGCAGGGGGTCCGGAGAGGTCGTTGCTGGCTGAAGCACCTCAATCAGGAGATTAGTCCTGACTGCCACCGTAGGAAGCTCAAGGCCCAAAGCCTCAGCCGCCCGATGCATTACCACAGTGTAGGAAGCTCCCTCCTCTGGGGCCACGGTAGAGGGAAGAGCATACCAATACCAAAGTCCGGCTCTTCCAGATGGTCTGCCAGAGGGCCCACAGACCCCTCCCAGTCCTTGTCACCCTCCTCTGGCTGCCACTCAGGGTGATAAGGAGCACCAGGGTAGAACAGTGGTACAAACGTGCCGGCTGACGCCGGTCCCGTTGTGTCGAATTCAAGGAGGAGGCCGGGGTCGACGCCGGGTACACAACCGGCGTTGGAGGTGGCGGAGGCCTGGATCCCTGGGGGCCCTGTGGCACCAGGGCCGGAGTCGCCGGCATCGAAGGCCTAAAACCCCAGCCGAGTCTGTGGGACCTGAAGGTGCACTGGTGGAGTCAGGCTGCCCAAAGATGAGGTGGAAGGCTTTGCAAAAAAGCACAAAGCTGGCCATGGGACGCTCCAGCTCCTGGGAAGCTCGGAGCTGTTCCAGTAGGCTCTGTGGGCTTGGCCGAAGGACGACGACCTTCCACGTCCTGCCTGCCGACGGACGGGGAGAAGGGGAAGAGAGACGGTGCTTCTTCGCCTTCTTCTTGGGCTTCGACTTTCCCGATTATGAAAACTTTGAGGAGGAATGATGGTGATGACTCCGCGACCGGTCCCGCAACCTCCCTCTCGACCAGGACCTCGTGTGGAACCAAGCTGACTGCCGGGCCTCCAGAAGCTTTTAGGAACAATCCCACAGAGACTTCAGGTTCATGGCCTGACAGTAGGAGCACGACTTTGGGTCATGGTTGCGCTCCAGGCACCAGAGGCACACCAGGTGCGGGTCCATGTCTGACATCAACTTGTAACAGGAGTCACAAGGCTTGAAGCCGGTCCGATGATGGGGCATCCCTACGTGCACCAAGAGTCGAACGACTCTAAAAAGATGTCGATAAAAGTAAAAATAGTGTTAGTCAAAAAATGACTAAGGGTTCAGCTCTCTGTGGATCTACGCTGGCTGGCGAGGAAAAAGAAAAAACTGACGTCAGCGCGCAGGGGCGGCATCTAAGTAGATACTGCAACGTCATTCTAGCGATCACGACGCCAATGACAAACGCGGAGTCGAGTGACATCACCTACAGACACACAGGGGTACTGCTAAAAAAAAATTTCTCCGGGTGCAGTCTGACACCTGAGGGTAATTCTAAGGTAAGGAATCTATAACTAATAGTCTCTTTCAGATTGCCCATATAGCAGTGTGCATTGTATTAAGAAAGTAGGACATTTGTACTTCAGTTTTAGAAGTCCTGTTAAAAAATCTCCAAAGCTGTTTTTCACTGTGGTAAGGCTGGTTCTTCCATAGAAAAGCTTTGGGTTAGATTATAACACCTTATAATGCATAGCTTCAGTTTTGTAACTGCCCTGTTGACCTGTCAAGTGCACCCACTTGCCTGGCCCTAACCTTCGCTTTCTTACATGTAAGGTTCCCCTAAGGTAGGCCCCGGTTACCCGATGGACAGGGTGCAGTGTATGTAAAAGGTAGGACGTGCACTGGTGTGTGTGACATTTGCTGATAGTTAAATACTGTGTATTTCGGTTTTCACTATTGAAAGGCTGTCTGTCCCATAGGCTATCATGGGAGTTGCACTGAAACATTTTACATGTGCAACTTTCCATTGGGACAAGATAGAAAAATTGAGTTTAGGCTCTCTGAACTCAGAATTTAATAACACACCGTTTAGTAAAGGTGATTTTTAAACTGTGTGTTTCAAATGGCACTTTTAGAAAGTGTCCATTTTCTTGCCTTACCATTCTGTGTGCCTCTGACTGTTTGTGTATTCAGCATCTGGTTTTGGAGTGACAGGAGCTGGGAATGTGCATTCACGCATGGCAGTCACAAGGAGGTTGAGGTGTGTACTTCCTTGCCTGGGTGACTCATAGCTGGGCTAAATAGACCTCATCTGCGTTAAGAGTGGTGGGATGAGTTTTGATTGCACCTGAATAGGCTCTGTCTCCTTTTCACAATACTGTCTCCACCCCCTGTGGTCATGCTGGACAGAGGATGACAGGACTGTTTGTTTACTGGGTTCAGACACCCTTACAGCAAAGAGAACAATGACAAAATGGGATATACTTATTAGACCTTAAACCCCAGGGCTTGAGATTACTTCAAGAAACAAGAGGACCCTGCCAAGAAGAAGAGCGGAAAACTGAATGAGGAGTGCTGCCTTTTCTCAGTGAGTGGTGGATTGGCCTGCAGTTGCTGCTTCTGTCTGTGACAGAGAAAAAGGACTGACTCTTTTTGCCCTGCTGTGGTATCCTGCTTCTTAAGAGAATCTCCAAGGGCTTGTGTGTGCTTTCCTCCTGTTGGAAGTTATAGGGAATTCTAAGACTTCAAATCAAGTAACCTGCCTGAGAGGGCAGCTGGAGAAACTGAGTGAGGAGCACTGCCCCTGATGTGTGTTGGGTAGGACAGGCCTGCAGTTGCTGCTCCTGTCTGTAGCAGGAGAAGAACTGATTTGTTCTTCACCCTGCAATTTTTCAAGTGTGTGGGGAGCGCTGTTTATTGCCTGACGAGCGCATCCCCCTTTATCTGTTCTGGCCGAAAAGGAAGCCTGTAAGAGGCCCTTTCTGGCTGCAGAAAGTGCATGAGGAGCTCTTTATGATTTAGGGAGTTTGTGTGCTCACTTTCAGGAATGCCTTGTGTGTTTTCTGGTCATATGTGAGTGTCAAGCTCATTACCCGGCTCTGGGCTGACCCCCACCTGCTTCATGACCAGCACAGGCCAAAGAGGTTTGTTAAAATCCAACGCGGCCACTTGTCAGCCAAGCGAAAACCGAAGGAACAACAGGCTTTACCTGACAATGAGCCCCTGAAGCCAAAGTCACGACTAGAAGGAGAACAACTGCACGTCACAGCTCCTCCCCTTCAGCGAAGGCCGACCACAGAGAGACACTACCTGAAGAGAGGGAAGTCAGAGCATCGCATATGCGCCGGGTCAGAAGACAGCGACCCTGCGTGCCACAGCAGGCCGCTCGTAACCTGAGCGGGTCTCCTTCATCGATGCCCCTACGCGCTGAGGGCCAATTAACACCAGGTGGCAGGGGCTGCACTGCGTGTTTGCGGGAGTCTCAGTTGCTGATTACTGCCTGTGGGGGACCCAGTGAGGCCTCGGTCCGACGGCGGCAGGGCGTGTCTGCCCCCCATCCTAAAAAACACCTTAGGGGACCCCTGGTCGCAGAGAAAGAAGAACCCGGAAGATTACAGCAAAGCCTTTAAAAGAAGCGCAAGTGCGCTGAGGCTCTCGTGTTGAGGGCTTATTTATTTATTTATTTATTATGCAACTTATAACGCGCAGACTAAACCCGAAGGTATCAAGGGCTTAAGTGGGTCATTCCGGGGTCACATTCAGTATTGTGGCCACACCAGCCCGAGTATGAGGAGGTAGGTGTTCCTCCCAGTGTTCTTAGTCTTTACTACAGCATTGTGATGCCCTGAGGTGGATTAACCTTTTTTGGGGGGGTGCGGGGGGAGTTTTGTGAAGTTTCATCAAACGGGGTCAAAGTTATTGGCAAACCAAAACTGAGCAATGTAATAAGTGAGGTCATAAGCAGTGAATGGCGGGAGCACAAGTTATAGTTAAGCGCAGTGTAACTGATGAATTTCAGAAGTTGTTTTGTACATTACTTTTTAACTTATTTCAAAACCTAACTCTAAGGTCACTTTAGCCTTCCCTTTTTTCAGTGAATCTTTTATGTAAATACGCATTTCATCCATTGTCAGGATAGTCATATTTAATGAGCAGTTACAGGAGTATTTGTACAGTGAACGTGAATAACTATGTATTAATTAGGATACAATTGACTAAACATTAGGTACCTATGTCAAGTTCAAAGGTGGTAAAGTCTTTGCCAGGCGAAAAGTATCTTGAATGGAATTCCACTAATTTAAAGTAGGTGATATGTTTTAATAGTTTTCTAAGCTCCAGCAGATCACAACTGTTTGATCCAATCACGTCCAGGAACACTAGCACAGTTATCACCCATCAAGGTAATTACTTTCAAGTTGAAATAATTACTCTATCAATGTTAATGGTCTTTCAACTTCAATAAAGCACTCGCCTGCCGATAATCACTGCTAACCTCTTGCTCTGATGAAATTCCCTCTCTATTTAGTGGGTTATATTGCCGCCGTTAGAATGGTCACTTGTCCTGAACAGCTGCTGAATCTCGTTTTGATCGCCGGTGAACCGTAAAAAATGAGTCACCGGTGTATGATTTTACCCCTCACCCGCAAGCTCGTGCTGAGTCTGACTGTGCTCTCCTGGCAGGAGCCGGGCGCTGGCGGGGCGGCCATCTTGAGTCAGGGAGCGGCTCTTTTCCACTTGTGATAACTCCACACTTAGTTTCAATTAACATTTGACCTCTGCTGGCTCTCTGTCATTCTTAGCTGGCTCACCTTCTACATCCTATGGTGTGCCAGGCATTGTGGGCACTGCTGCAATTCGTCTGCCTGCGCGCTCCTAATTCCCCTCTTTAATGTATATGTAAAATGTATTTTCAATAAAAAATATTCGAAATAAAAAAAAAGTGGGATATGTGCCTCCAATGAAGAGTCATACTACAAACAAAAAGTCTCGCACACTTCTGGAAACTGACAAGCCTCGATCATTCCTGTGTGTGGCCGTTGCTGACCTTAAACAAAATGCACGCACGCCACGCTATTAAAACCCGTAAATATTTTTAAAAAGTCATAATCGACCAAGATTGTATCGCCGTGAAACAATGCGGTGTGTGCATCTCCCAGCAGCTTCCTTAATGTTCTGTGATGCTGCAACAAAGCAGCTGGGGCGCACTTAAGTCAAATAAACCAAACTCTGGTTGAGTGCGTACATTATGCATATCGTGTAGCTGCCGAGAAAATCAACCCCTTGCAAAGCATAGATCTGTTATTTCGCTTTCTTATTTATCAGGAGTATGCATCATTATTAGGAATCATTGCATAAATACTAGGGGGTAAATTTGATGTGTGATGAGCTAGAAATTGCACACACTTGGCTCCTGTTGTTAACGTCCATTTGCTAAAACTTACATGCAGAAAATATCCTGCTATTCTGCCCTCATTACTTTGTTAATTTGCAGTTGTTTGATGCGCATCCGTTTAAGGGCAAACGTGCTGTATTTAAAAATGTCTGCCAATTCTGTCCTTCGGATAAATCAGTTAGACCTTTCTTATTTTTTCAGACACAACCGTTTTTATCTCGCTGAAATCATATTCTATAAAATATAAGAAAAGATTATATAACCTTTTATTCAGTACTTGGAGCAAAGTATATTTTTGCACTCTCTTAAAATACCATGGTAGCAAGGAATTGCCAGCCACCTGTTACATTATAGTTTAATGTTTTGTTCTTCCAAAACTACAACACTGCAGTTGATTTATATTATTTATTCATATATTTGCTTTTATATTTTGGAACTAATTCACAAAATGCCTGACATTTACTCTGGTAGATTTATGCACATGTCTTTGATAAATTTCCCATTTCGATTTAATTCCTTGGAAATTGTGAACGTCGCAGTTCCTTAGTAGAGGGCCTGGAATTTTGTTTGCAAATTCCACTTCAAGTACTTTACAAAACTGATTGTGCATCTCAAAACTTTTTAAACCCTTCCTCCACACCCCAACACATTGTAATATCATGAAAACACCACGCAACACAAGGTATGGGTTGATAACTTCTTTAATACCCTGAGCGCCGGGAACCGCTGCTGCTTTTCTACTGCGGTCGGCGCCAATGACAAGATGGCCACCTTCCGCTTCCTGTGCTGGTCCTTCCTGTTCCGGGGACGGAACACTAGACCGCTACCACATATCTCCCCCCCTTTATGCAATAACTAAACATTAAACAATATAGTCCTTACTTCCAGTTCATATCAAAGTCCTTGAACTTCTCAGGTACCTTCACAGTTCTCCCAGCTCTGGTTTTCATCACTCCAACTCCTCCATCATCTTCCTGTTCCTTTCTGTCCAAACTCCTTCCTGCACCTTCTCTTTCACTGTCCATCACATCCTCACTACGCTCTTCCTTGCACCAGCCTCTCGCTCCTTCGTTCACTCCTTCTTCTCTGTTGCTTTCTTCCACTTGCTGCACACCTTCTTCTACATCCTCATTTCGCCTTCCACTACTTTCTTCTTCGCCTTCATCTCCTACATACTCTGCTCCTTCCTCGGTCTCATCTCCCCACTTCATGATCTTGCTGCATTTAGCTATTCTGTCCTGTGACCACACTTTCCCATCAGTAGGGCAATCAGTGCACAGGCCCACTCGAAGCATTTGGTTTACAGGAGCTGGGCACACATAGTGCACTGTTCAAGGGGCTCACCAGTAAATCAGTTATGGCAAACATGAAGAAACCAACGGCCCAGGACCTGAGATGTGACCTGCATATCCAGATGGCCCATTACCAGGACGATGGGTCTTTCTTACCTAGAGTGGTGGGAGGAGTTGACACATGCACCTGAGTAGGGATGTACCTGTCCCCACACACATAATTTTGCAGCTTGCTTTGCTGTGTGAGCCTGCTGTCTGCTGCTTCTTGCCTGAGAGTGAGAGGACTGGATGTTGCTCTCTACATCCTGCCTCCTAAAGTTTCTCCAAGGGCTTGAGTTGTGCTTGCTTGTTCGAGGTCTCAGGGCCATCAAAGACTTCACTGGCATCTTGCAACCAGCACCTGGGCTCCTCTACTGTGAGTCCTGACCTGCCAAGTGGTGCAAACCCAGTCCTGGACCCTTGGAGGTGATTTTGGTGCTGCAACCAAGAAATCGATGTATCAACTCTAAGCGTCACTTCGGAACTGGTGCATCCCTGCGAAATCGATGCACCGTTGCTGCCTGCACCAAAGCCGAGGTGCCAGCTTGCTGAGTCCGTAACGCAACGACCGCAACTTCCAAGCAAGCCCAGATAGTGCTGCAGCACCTCATAAGTACCACCACTGTTTGAGTCTCGAGCACCACTTCACTGAAGTCTGTGACGCACCACTACGACTCCAATGCAGTGCCTGCGGCCTAGTGGTTCGACACTGATGCCATGGATTTGAAGGATTTGAAGTACTACATTGCATCACCTCCCCTGTGCCCCACATCGACCCTGGGCGTTAGCAGCTCAACAACATGCACCGCCTCTAGAACTGATGCATCACTTTGCTACAGTGATGCCTCACCTCCTTTGCACAACGCATCGTCCCGAGCGCACAAGTTACTTACCTTCGGTAATGATATATCTGTAAGAAACAGTAGTTAGTATTAGATTCCTTACCTTAGAATATCCCCATGCGTCAGACTGGATCTGGAAAGTTTTGCGTAGCAGTACCCTTGCGCGTCAGTAGGCGTCGTCTGTGGCTCCGCGTCCGTCGTCGGCGTCGTTGGCACCGGGATGACGTTGCCGGAGTACTTAGATGCCGCCCTCGTGCGCAGACGTTGGTTCTTATGCACAGCTTTTACGTGCCAGAAACGCAGAGCCATGATAAAAACCAACACTGGTGCCATGAAACTAGGGCCCTGAAAGGGATTGACCTTAACCATAGATATCGGTTCGCAGAACGGCGAGGATGGGTGGGGCGGTAAGGAATCTAATACTAACTACTGTTTCTTACAGATATATCGTTACCAAAGGTAACTAACTTGTGCATCTGAAAGAAACAGGTTAGTATTAGATTCCTTACCTTAGAATAGATACCCCGGCAATACCAACCTCGGTGGTGGGTCTGCGAACCAATTATCACACCAGAAAGTCCTGGAGAACGGAACGGCCAAAGAAGCCATCTCTCCAGACTTGGCTGTCCAGGATGTAGTGTCTTGCGAACGTGTGCAGCGAGGCCCACGTAGCTGCCTGACAGATGTCCTGCAAGGGAACTCCCCGGCACAGGGCAGTAGTAGCCGCCGTGGCCCAAGTGGAATGGGCCCTCAGCCCAACAGGAGGCTCCTTTTTAGCCAAAGAATAGCATGACTTGATGCACAAGACGACCCACCGAGAGATGGTTTGTTTGTGTACCGCCTGTCCCTTCTTGGCACCCACGTAACCAACAAAGAGTTGGTCATCCACCCAGAACTGGCGTATGCGATCCAGATAGTATGAAAGCGCACGTTTTGGGTCCAGACGGTGGAGCCGCTCTTCCTCATTTGAGGGGTGCGGAGGCGGAAAGAAGGTGGGCAAGGAGATGGACTGCCCGATGTGGAAGGCCGGGACTACCTTGGGCAGGAAAGAGGGTTGTGTCCGCAACACAACTTTGTCCGGATGGACGGAAAGGAAGGGAGGCTTAGATGAAAGAGCCTGGAGCTCACTCACTCTCCTGGCAGAGGTGATGGCAACCAGGAAAGCAGTCTTAAAGGTAAGAAGACGAAGAGGACAGTTATGAGGTGGCTCAAAGGGAGCGCACATCAGGTAAGTCAGAACCAGGTTCAAGTCCCACTGAGGCATCACGAAAGGAACAGTGGGAAACATTTGAGTGATGCCCTTCAAGAACCTCTTTACAATTGGGGACTTGAACAAAGAAGGCTGATCAGGTAGCCTTAAGAAGGCGGAAAGGGCAGAAAGATAGCCCATGATAGTGCCCAGAGCAGAGTCCTGCTGGGCAAGAGAAAGAAGAAAGAGGAGAACCTCAGAAAGGGGTGCATAGAGAGGATCCACAGCCTTTGCTGTGCACCATGCCACAAACTTGTTCCACCTGCAGGCGTATACCGACTTCGTTGAGGGACGCCTGGCTGCCAGAATTACATTGCAGACTTCATGAGGCAAGTCAAATGGCCTCAACTGTCGCTGCTCAATCTCCACGCATTGAGATGGAGCCTGGACAGGTTCGGGTGGAGGACCGTCCCCTGCTGCTGCTACAGAAGGTCCTCCTGAAGAGGCAGACAAATCAGGGGATCGAGAGACATGCTGAGTAGCTCGGGATACCAGTACCTTCGTTCCCAGTCCGGAGCCACAAGGATGACTTGGGCCGGTCGCGCTTGATCTTCTTCAGCACTCTGGGCAGAAGTGGTATAGGTGGAAAGGCGTATAACAAACCGCAACTCCACTCACGATGAAAAGCGTCTCTGAGCCGCCTTGGAACTTCTCTTCTGTGGCGAATAGATCTAACCAAGGCTCTCCCCACTGCAGTAAGAGACCTTGCGCCACGTCCGAGTTCAGACGCCAACCGTGATCCATCATGCACCGGTGGCTGAGTTCGTCCGCCCTGGCGATCAGTGAACCTGCCAAGTGTTGAACCACCAGGGATATGCCCTGATGTTCAAGCCGCTGCCAGAGGCGCAGAGCCTCCTGGCAGAGGGTCCACGACCCCACCCGCCCTGTTTGTTGGAGTACCACATGGCGTTGGTGTTGTCCGTGAACACCTGCACTACACTCTCCCGGACAGAGGGGAGGAATGCCTTCAGTGCAAGACGAATTACCCGCAGCTCCAGAAGGTTTATATGGAGCCAGGACTCCGCTGGAGATCAGAGGCCTCTGATCTCCGCCTCTCCCATGTGACCCCCCCAACCTTGGAGGGACGCGTCCATCACAACTACATGCTCCGGTTGGGGTAGGGAGAGGGATCTGCCGCTGACCCAATAACGGTCCATAAGCCACCACTGCAACTGTCTCGCAGTGCCCTCCGAGATCAGGACGTGGTCGGACAGGTTGACCTGATGCTGGGCCCACTGAAACTTTAGGTCCCACTGCAGAGCCCTCATCCGCCACCGGGCGTGATGCACCAGAAGGATGCAGGAGGCCATCAGCCCCAGAAGCCGTAGCGTCAACCTGACTGAGACTCGGGATAAAGGCTGAAAAATCAGAATCAGAGCCTGAATATGCCCGAACCCACTGTTCGGGAGGATAAACCCGAAACCGCGCTGAGTCGAGAACGGCTCCGATGAAGAGGAGCTTCTGAGAGGGTCACAGGTGTGACTTCGGCACATTGATCGAGAACCCCAGCAGGTACAGGAGGTCGGCCGTCGTCTGGAGGTGGCTGACAACTGTCAGGGGCGAGCCCGCCTTCAACAACCAGTCATCGAGGTAGGGGAAGACTGAAACCCCTAACCTGCGCAGATAAGCTGCAACCACCGCATCACCTTCGTGAACACCTTTGGTGCGCTGGTAAGGCTGAAGGGGAGCACTGTAAACTGAAAGTGCTCGTGGCATACCGTGAACCGCAGGTAATGCCGGTGGGCCGGCAGGACGGGGATATGGAAATAAGCGTCCTGCAAGTCCAACGCTACCATCCAGTCTCCCAGGTCCAGGGCAGCTAAGACCTGAGCCAGTGTCAGCATCTTGAACTTCTCCTTTCGGCGGAAGCCGTTGACGTTCCGCAGGTCCAAGATAGGGCATAGGCCCCCTTTGCCCTTCTTGGGAACCAGAAAGTAGTGGGAGTAACAACCACACCCTACTTCTGGCCCAGGAACACACTCGATGGCCCCCTTGGCCAAGAGGGCCGTAACTTCCTCTCGCAGAAGACTCAAGTGATCCCCCGACACGTGGTGGTACTGGGGTGGCATGGCTGGAGGGGTCGCCTCGAAGGGGAGGGAGTAGCCCCTTCGGACGATTTCCAGCACCCACCTGTCCAATGTGGCAGTGCGCCAGTGGAGGAGGTGATGGCAAACCCTGCCCCCCTCTTGAGTCACAATGACCTAAAAGCTCGAACTAGGAAGGTTTTAAGGCGGATGCTGGAGGGGTAGGTGTGTACTGACCTCGCTGTTGTCCCCGACCGCCGCCACGGCGGTTACCACGTTCGTCACCACCCTGGATGTTAGTCTGCTGGCCGTGGCTGGCAGGATGTGCGCGGCGCCCCTTCCTTGGCCATGAAAGAAGTGAAAGGCAGCAGTTTGCTGGCGCGGGGCCGAGAGGCCCAAGGACTTGGCCGTAGCCCTGGAGTCCTTAAAGCGCTCAAGCGCACTGTCTGCCTTGTCGCCAAAAAGCAGACGGCCATCAAACGGCATGTCCATAAGGGTGTTTTGGACATCAGCCGAAAAGTTGGCGCTCCTCAGTAAGGCATGGCGACAAATCGCCACCGTCGTTACCATCTCTCTGCCTAGCAAGTCCGTGGTATTCAGCCCACACCGGATGGAATACCGTGCCGCATCTGGACAAGGGCTTGGGTGAGTTTAGTCCGGACACCCTCCGGACATTGTGGCAGCACGTCCACGACCATGTCCAACAGAGAGTGGGTGTTACGGCCCAAGAGGCACGCAGTGTTGACTGACCGCAACCCCAAATTAAGTGAGGAGAACATCTTTTTACCATACTGTTTGTACCCCTTGCATTCCCGATCGGGGAGAGCAGTCGGGAATGCGGTCTGGGAGTTAGAGGCCTGGATGACCAGGTTCTTGGAGGTGGGGTGGGTGGACAGGAAGCAAGGGTCGCCCGGAGCCGGGCGGTGGCGCCTGGCCACGTTCCTATCTACAGGCGGACCTGTAGCGGGTTTGGACCAAGTGCCCAGAAGAACGTCCAACAGGGCTTCATTTAGAGGCAGCAGAGGCTCAGCCGAGCTTGCCTGCAGTTTAAGGACCTCAGTGAGGCGGTTAGTACTCACAGCTGTGAGGGGGAGCTCAAGGCCCAAGGCCTTGGCAGCCCGCATCAGCACCACACTATAGGCAGCCCCCTCCTCCGTAGCCACGGTAGGAGGGGGAGACAAAACCAGTGTCTGGCGAAGTATTCAGACCACTGGCCTCCCCTAGCTCACCTGCCCAGTCCTGAAAAGACTGGCACTCATGTGCCAGAGGGTCCTCGGACCCCTCCCAATCCTCCACGCCACCCATCTCCTGATACTCAGGGTCAAAGGATGGGGCCGGGTCGTAGAAGTAAAAATCTCTTAGCGGCGTTGAATACGGAGCCGAGCGGCGCCGCTCCGCCGCCGGACCCGAATCGAGGGTAGGACCGGGGACGACGTCGTCCTGGGACGGCTCCGGAGGCATCACCCTGGGGGCCGGCGAGATCGTAAGGTCGACCGACGACGACCCGGATCCGGAACCGGATCCAGTGTGACCCTGGGGCGTCAGGATCGAAGTCGCCGACGGCGCCAGGGCCAAAGCACCCAACGGCGCCGGGGCCGAAGCACCTGGCCCGCTTGAGGACCCAGTCGGGGCCGCTTGGCCCGAAGGCGCCGCAGATCCCGATGGAGGAGTGAGCGACCTCATGGCCATGAGGAAGGCCTCGATCTCCTCCGGCGTCACGTTCTGCCCAGGGACCAGCGGGTATGGAGCAGGCTGTGATGCCTGTGGATCCGATGGAGCGTGGGTGGTGTTGCCCGAACCCCCGGCCACGTAGCGGGAGCATCGGGGGGAGTCAGAAGAGCGATGTCGCCTCTCCGACTTCTTGTGCCTCTTATCTAAGGACTTTGAGACGAGGACTGATAACGACTTCCGGATCTGTGGTGACTCCGGGGCCGACTGCCGGAGCTCGAGTCGCTTGCGGGACCGCTCCCCTCTAGCTTTGGACGTCAGGGCCCGGCAGTCGGAGCAGGACTTGTTGTCGTGGTCGGGGCCCAGACAGTGAAGGCACCGGCGATGGGGGTCGGTAACCGACATCAGTCGGCTGCAATCGACGCAGGGTTTGAACCTGGGCATCCCTACCAGCACTGTCGGAGTCGAGTGACTTCGAAAGATGATTAAAAATGATCAAAAAAAATAGTCAAAAATTGACTAAGGGTACTACTTTTTCTGGATCTGCGCTTGCTTTCGCAGAAAAAAGAAGAACTGACATCAGCGTGTGAGGGTGGCGTCTAAGTACTCCGGCGACGTCATCCCAGCGCCAACGACGCCGACGACGGACGCGGAGCCACAGACGACGCCTACCGACGCGCCAGGGTACTGCTACGCAAAAGTTTCCGGATCCAATCTGACGCCTGGGGATATTCAAAGGTAAGGAATCTAATACTAACCTGTTTCTTTCAGATGCCAACAACATGCATAGCTATAAGGAACCGTTGCATCACCTGCCTTCACAATGCCTCACTTCCTCTGCGCATCACATTTGAATTTGGGACAAATCCAAGGTACTGTACTGGGGTCTGTGCACATCCTGTAGCTATTCCGTTCTCCAATATGGTTGGATTGAACTTGTGGATTTGTCTCGGTCAAGTGCGACCAAATAGCCCCAGTTAGAGCTATTAATTTTCTAAATATTATAACTGTATTTAATATTGAAGGATTCATATCTTGGCTACTGTCCTTTCAAGAGAACAAGATTGAGGTGTTGTGTGCCTTTTATCATTGTCTTAAGTCAGAGGTTGAATGGATGAAAGACAGTTGTCTTGAGCTTAATTCTTATAAAACTAAGATCCCTTTTTTTGACACCAAAACACTCCTGGTTCCTGCAACTGGTGGCTTGCTGATCTGGGGGTCCATCCTTTACCAGTACCTACTGTCAGAAAGTTGGGTGTTAAATTTCACTCCAAACTTTTGTTTGAATCCCAAATTAAGGCTATTTCTGCCAATTGTTTTAGTGCCCTTAGGTTGCTAAAAAGGGTGCTTCATTTAGTGCCTGAGGACACTCGTAAGATGGTTGATCATGCCCTGGTGACTTTTAAACTGGATTATGCAATTAGTCTATACTTGGATCTACTTGCAAACTTGGTTCAGCGACTTCGGCAATTCAAAATTCTGCCACTCGTCTGATCCTGAAGATCCCATTACAGATCTCAGTGACTCCATATTTACGTCATCTTCACTGGTTACCTGTTACCAAGCTGGTTCAATTTAAGGAATTAACTTTTGCCTTTAGGGCATTTGAACAAAAAGGACCCTTTACGTAATGGAGAGATTTAAACCTGACCATGAAGCAACAACTTTGAGATCGTACAATAAACGTCTTCAATTGCCTTGGATTTGCAAGGCTGGTAGAGGTGATAGATCTTTTGTCTTCCTTACCTCTAAGCTTTGAAACTCTCTACCTCTCAGCTAGCACCATAGTCCGTCAGAAATTGCATTCAGAAAGAATCTAAACACGTTGCTCTTTAACTCTCACCTGGAGGGAATCTGAGTTGGGTTGAGCTGTCTGTCTTACTGAGATCGACCACTAACTGCTAGCGTTGGGACGCCGCTTCGGAGGCAGCTGTGCACTTTATAAATAGTATTGTATTGTATGAGGGTGCTGCCAAGATGTGGAAGGTGAAGCTTAGCATAGAAGTCAAAGAGTTCTTATATCTCTGTAAAGAAATTCCAAGGCACTACAAACCACATTTCTCTATAAATGTCAGTGACAAATGAGCTATAGTTGCTCAGTCTTGAATTTCATGAGCTGAAGCCACTGACGGTAGATAGCTTTACAAAAATAACATTAATATAAACATACGTCAATTACATACCTACCTTACATTTGGTCAATCTGACCAGATAGGAAAACATGATAAGTCATATTTAAGCTCTGTCAAGCAGGCATTAAAGGATGTTAGAGAATATCTATGTTAGAACAGCCATTGGCGCTACTGCTTGGAGAAAGTCCAAGCTCATCAATCAAGAAGCACGTGTTACATTTATTTGTAACAGGCCCAGTCTGGCCATTTCCAGCCACCCCTCGAAGCCTCACATTTCCAATGTAGGTCGTTGATGTCTCCGGGCTCATAATCAGCATGTGCAGCTAACAAACAAAATAATGGCGAGAACCAATTTCCTGAACAAATTTGCTGCTCTGATGGAGGATTGGCTAAAAGGTAATCAAATCTGGAGAAAGATATGTGCACTGGGAAATAATGAGGACAGGACTCCTTTTGTGCCAAAATATCCTGACAAGAACATGCAACTTTCACAAAAGAGATGAAGAAAAGTTGTTTACACCATTTGGAAGTATATATTCCATTTTCTGGCAGTCACATGATAAAGCAGTTTTAATGCAGCACGAGCCCTTATGGAACATTGGAACATACCCCAAAACAATTAATAAATAAAATCACTTACCAAAATCTGCTCATTTTAGAGACATTGACCAAAAATGTACTTTAGGCCTTTCTGTTTTACAAGGACTACCCAATTTGTCTTCCTTTTTCCGCTAAAGTTATGTTTTATGAATGTAATTCACAGACGGCAGCCAAGGAGGCCAGTCCCTGATTTCAAAATATTCTGTCTGGACCACTGATAATTCAGACACTGTCCCTAGTATCATATAATCTGAATTTGCAAACATTTCTTTTCTCATATTTTTGGGGACAGTGAACAACAGGGTACCAGATAGGTTTTCAAGATAGATCTAAAACAGTGATACTGTATGCACTTTGTGTAGTTGGGAAGTAAGTTCCATAACAAAAAAAGTTGGAAAAGGTGTTTCTTATGGCCTTTCAGAAAGAATACAAACTTGGTATCAGAGGTATATTGTCTGGGAGGTTATCGTAAATTCTTGGAGCATGACATTAGATTGCATGTTCCACTGTATTTGTCTTTTTGGTTATTGAGATCTCCAATAGGAGGCCTGATTTGCCTCTGGAATGTTCCACTCAACTCAGGAGAGGCATAGCTTGCATTTTGAATATCGAGGGAAGCATAGATGTAGATTTTTGGGTGTGATACACATTAATTCTGGCAGCAAGAGAAATCCAAAGCATTTCTCATAGATAAGTGGTTATGTGACCTGACATTTTTGCACTTTTGATAAGGTGAAATCCAAATGGAGAATGGTTTTGAAAGGGGTAGGGGGCATGTGGCAGTGTAGATTTCAGGAGGCCAGAGCGAAGCTCCAGTCTTGGTGCACGAGGACTAGGTCCTTGTTAGAAATAAGATTCTGGGTTGGCTGAAGTATGCACACAGGGAAGGAAGAAACCAGCACTCTAGTCAGGGTAAGCTAAATATACACTAAAAGATAACCCATGCTCACCCTCTGGTAGCTTGGCACAGTGCAGCAGGCTTATGTAAAGAGGCAATGTATAAACTATTTGTGAAACACTCCCACAGTGTAGCACAGTGAATACACCACAAAAAGATTCCACACATGTGTAGAACAATAGATTATTAAATTCTGAACAAAACAAGACCAACATATAAAAAATCCAGTATCTAAAAGATGAGATATTGAATTTTAAAGGAATAAATGTAGTAAAGCGCTTCAAAACACGCAGCACTAAAAAGGTAATTTTAGGTCACGCTGGACCATGGCAAAGTCAAAGTTCGGGGCAACCGTGATTGAGTGCCGGCCAGCTACATGACCCTCACAGGCCCCCGTGAAAAAAATTACCTTTTCTGGTTGTACACAGCGAGATGTGTCAATGTCGAGGCCTGCAGGTGCAGGTTGCCTCGATCTTCTCCCCACCGTAAAGGCAATGTGTTCGGAAGATGTGTGCCGGAATCGCGAGCGATGCGCCAGATTCTGCCACGCAGTCAACAAGAGGCATCGATCTCACCAATTTGCAGCGGTGGTGATACGCTGTCTGATGCGTCAATCTCGGGAGGCAAAGCGCTAGTTTTGATGCAATGCACCGATTTTACACCTGCAACCACGTCAATGCATAACACACTTTCATAACCTTCACCAGTATTGCACCTACTCATCCCATTTTAGATTCAAAATACTGGAGTCAGCTTTGCACCGTCATTAGCTTGCCTTCAAATAGATTGGTCCATCAGCTTCCCTCTAGTGTTCCAGATAATCACACCCAGATACCAAATAACAATCAAACAGGCCTCTAAAATTAAATGGGCCCATTTGATTAAAAGCTTTACTGCAGAATCTCTACCAGCACATCTGACTACCAATTGTGGTCAAATTGAACACTCATTGGACATCAAGACTCAAGTAAATCCATAACAGAGTAATCATCACACTGGTAGATGCTAATGCTTGGTGAACAACCTTTACAACAAAACTTTTACAACGCACTACCATTACAACGCAGGCATTACAACGCAAACTATTACAACGCATTGTGCTGGGGGGCGCTCTAGGATAGGGAATAAGTTTAATTTTCTATCCAACACCTTCCCTAGTGTCCACGGGGACTGGAGTTGGAATAGAAAATTAAACTTTTCACTATCCAGCACCTCTAAGCGCTATGCGTTGTAAAGGTTTGCGATGTTAAAACCGCGCTGTAAAGGCATGCGTGGTAAAAGCATGCGTTGTAAAGTCATACATCCCTAATGCTCACCTAATTCACACTAAAACCAGTCACCCCACCCAATGAACGTTGGTAATACTGCCATCAACGAGAGAAAAGAAACTCATCAGAACCTGAGCAATGGTACCATTCCAAATACACTTCTCTCCTTTCTAAGCTAAAAGAACTGAGAAGGAAATACAAGGAAGCTAAAAGGTCTGCCAAAGCATGCTATATCTAGAGGTAAATGAATACAGTCCCAAACAAAATAAACTCACTCATTTATCATATAAAATTCAACCAACATATGAAAAACCAAATAATCAGAAGCAACAACATGCCTCTATCTGCTCCTTCCAAGTACTACAGAGCAAAACGGGTGGCTCCTGGCGAAGAATCAAGCCAGAGACCAGAGAGCAACTTTCTCTCATCAGGAAACTAAGGGGCATATTATCAATGACCGGTTTTAAAATTATCGCTGTTTTATCAGCAGGAAACTGCCGATAAAAGGGCGATAATGGGCTTGATAATATGCCCTTGTTAATTCCCATAGAAGCCCATGTTAACACCAGAACATGGGCTTCTATGGGAATTAACAAGGGCGTATTATCAAGCCAATTATCGCCGTTTTATCTGCAGTTTCCTGCCGATAAAACGGCGATAATTTAACACTGGTCCTTGATAATATGCCCCTAAATTCTACAAACTTTCACATCTACATACTCGCCATAAATATAAAGGACGGCTAAAACCACAAAGCTTCAAAATATTCCAGATTCATTAACAAATACCCAAACCACTCCCATCCTAAAAACACAAATCCACAGTCAATCCTGACCAGTTTTCAACCAGTCTCCCACCTTCCTGGTTACGAAAAATTGATATGCAGTCAGCAAAATAAATGAATGTGTCGAGCAAAATAAATGAATGTGTCGAAAACAAGCAAGCATCTGATTTTTCCCCTCCAACTGCTTTTGGGTAGGACACAACACCTGAGTAGCTATACCCTAAAGTTCTAAACGACGTAGCACGCATGATAGTTGGTGGAGACTCTTGTCATTTGAAAAATATATGATATGAACTTTAGGGACAAAGCCCTATGCAGGCAAGATGCAAATATTTATAGAGGGCAGTGCTGAATTCATAAATTTCAAAAGCAAAATATGTGAGCAAACACAATTATGAAGTGCAGGGATTCTCTGGATGTTACTGCACTTTCTGCTGCTCTGGACCAGCAACTCATTGATGTAATTTCCAGAGTTGAAAAGTGGCCACTGTATAATTTTTCCAAAAGTGAGAGAAGCCTACTCCCTTACCACCAATATAAATACATGCAATAATTACCGGTGTATTCCCCTTCAGGCAGAAGATGTTTTAGGGAGCGCTGGATTGAAGGCTAATTATAGAGACAAATCGCATCTACCTGGCTCAAGGACAGACCAAATGTAAATGTTAAACATCTGCAAAGGAGGCACTTATCACACTGCTTGTAATGAGTGAAATACTATGTTTCAAGAATAATCTCTTTTATTGCAGGGAAACATTTGATAGGCAATGAGTGGAATTATTTCAATCCTACCTGAACATGAATGAATGAATATGGTATTGATATAGTTCTACACTAGAAAAAGTGTTGCTAACTCTTTTTTTTTAACCTATTTAGAGAATTTATGGAACAACTTTGTCCAACATGATTGTGGATGCTAAACATCCCGGATAGATCTGGATTCGATGATGACTGAACAAGTATGTCCAAAGTTTGTCAATCTGGTGTGGTCATCGTACATCATTAGCAGATATGGACAGGCTTACTGAATATGCATTGAAAAGAGACAATATTATTAGCTTGGACTCAAAATGAGAGGGCGCTGGGATGGTTCAATATGAACTATCAAAGTTAATCATGCCTTGCCGTGGATTTGCTACAGTGACAAATATCAAATTTCCACATGGGACCTGTGAGAAAATGACTGGAGACTGATAGCAGGACAAGTCGCTCGTCTCCCCTGCTCGTGCCAGACAGAAACGATGTCTGACTGATGGGAGGATCAATACACTAGGAGGATTGGGTACTCATGGCCAACCTGGAGACACATTACTCCTAAATGTTGCATCGGCCAGGTAAACCTTCGAATGACATGTGAGCTGAACCTCATCTCCTCGTTTTCTACATTGGCCACTGAGTCGAGTTGTTAGTAGTCTAGTTGAGTCTGTTTTAGTACTGATACGTTTCATGACTGATTCGAAATATTCGTTTTGTATTAATCTGAAGTGCATATTAACTCTAATATGTGTGCTAAATTTCATGCATTTCTGAGTCCCAGAAGCTGTTCTGAAAAGTGCACATATTCTGCATTGTGTAGCAAGTGTAGCGTCGTCTTGAGGATTGGCACCATGAAACATGAGTACAGAAAGCACTGGAGTCAGATCTTGTTCATACTTCTGTATCCAGCATTAAGGACTTTTTGCATTGTATCTAATGAGGTGAACCTTCCATCTGATTATTAGTTAGTTTTGTTTAAATAGCAGTTTCGATCACATGCTGACATTTCCATTGTGTTGCATAGAAAAAAACCTTATAAAAGTGCGCATAAAATGTATCCATTTTAACATTATATGTTGCAACTGGATTTGGGTGGAAACTCTGATCTGCTGAAACGACAATTGTTGCGCACTGTTTTGCTTGAATAAAGGCATGGACATTTAATCCTCCCTGAAGTGTTGTGTTTCATTTTACAGATGTGGGTAGCGAGAATTTAAATGTTCCTTTATGAAGCGTCACTTGATCAGTGGGTCAGATTAACGCGGATGGCAATTAGAATCCCATTATCTAAAATTCACGAAGAATGGGCCCCTGATGAAGGGCACAGCCCGAAATGCATTGGGCACATCATTACATGGACCACGGGGTCAGAATTGAAAAGCTGTAATATGAAGATAACGTATAACGAAATAAGAAAAGATAAAGAAATAAAAAATGAAAGTTTGGAATTATCATTAAATCACATCTTTGAATTATTGAAACTTTATTGAGTAGAGTGCAGATAGGAGACGCTTTCCATCGATTGAGGAGAACGCTTATTTTCAGTTTGCAAAAATCTCACACTCAGGAGATTAAACCTACCTGCACAAAAATACAAATACTTTATTCACCTTCGATGTACATGTGAGTGCGCTCGTCTTTCCACGTTTGGGTCTTTCTATAGGAAACATGCGATACTCTGCCCAGCAATTCTTGGGGCTTGTGTCTCCTATGGTGACCTTCTATCCACCCAAAATAGGCCACCCTACCATTTTCGGAGCTCATCATCACTGCTAAGTCTGTATCCACATTTAGTGGAATGCATGACCCGGTAGAGGTACAGTTCCTCTTGAACTTATCCTGATCAGGATTGAAGTATTCCTAAGCCGGAACACATGCCGCCTGTTCACAAGACCATACGAAAACAAAACTCACAGAGCACAGGAATTACTGCCACTGAATTAAATGTCTTTTCTATCTAGGCTGTCAGGTGTATACTGCGGTTACAAGACATATCAAAATGTCTCCGGAACATATTACGATTACACAACTCTCCTTCAAATCAACCTGAGTGTTATCTCCTCTCTAAGAAATTGTGTGCCTTATACTTTAAGGTTAGCTTATAGGAAGAAAAAAATCTCTTATTTCTGGCAATGATTCTGAAGGTATTTACATGGTTCTTGTGCTAAATCAAAGAAAGGATGTGGATGGCATTAGCAAACTGAATGAATAAGACATCTCAAACATTACCCAAATTAAAAGAAACACAGTGGATTAAATGAATATATACAGATGGCATGGGAGGCGAAGCTATCTATTTAAGGGTCTAGTTGGACATGTTCCCTGGGCTTCAGTGAGCAGAAGCATTTTATGCATTCACCCCATGCCACTATGTTCGACTCTGCAGTTCAGATTTGCATACTTTATAATCATAAATTATATTCCTGACACCTTTCTCTAGATGAAACTTGTCCATTGTGCCAAGGAACAGAATGGCTAAACTCCCAAATGCAAAGCACATGAAAACATCTTACTCCTACCCATTAACAGATTAAATATTTTTCTGTTTTTCTTTTTTGTGAATATACCATCCCATTACATGTGCCTGAAGCAAGAGTACAACTTATTGGATCGCACTAGCATTTGCTCATAAGCTATCCTTCAATGGGGTTCGCGGTCAAAGAATGTGTAGTAATCAGGACTACATTTCAATAAATTTCATCCACGGTAAGTTGATTATTTCTGGCGATAATGTAGGTTTGCATCAGTTAACTATACAAACACAAAGTTTTATTACATCATGTACAATGTTGTGAATTTAGTTACAGCTCACAATATTTGGTGAAAACCCATGCACCCAGGGTCTGATTCAGTATTAGACATTTTAAATCTACCATCACAAATTCCAACATGCTTATGTATAAGTGCATTTTTTCAGTAACTCCTAAATAAACAAGTTAACTAAATTCACTTGTGGGTATGCATGTGCAAAAAAGGTTACCAGGATTTTATAGTTAGGCTCAGGTTTCACTCATACAAAACCAGTGCATTGCGGGGGCGCGAGTTATAGTCAGCTCAGGTAACTATAACTGCTGAATGTCACTGGTTTTCTATGAGTGTAACCTGAGAGTAACTTTTGATTCCATTTCCTAACTATAATGTCCCTGCAACCTTTTTTTTCATTGAAGTTCTATGTTTTTTAAGTAGTAATGGCGTTTGCAGAGTGGTTCAGAAATGGGGCGGGCCTCTGACCAACTCTCAGGAAACCCACTATATAGGACTTCCAGAACGTATCATTTATTTAGTGGAATCATGTTAATTTTAGGAATTGTAGTGAATTATAAAGTTATTTTTTTCTGTAAAAAAAGCTGATCCTATGCTGGAATTTGATAACCATATTCCTGAGAAAATGGTTTTCTCTCATGATTTCTCATAGAATCTATGGAAGTTGCTCCAGAAGCAATAATAGGAACACATTTACAGCCATTTGACAACATTTTTTAACATACTGAGTAAACATGCATTTCCAGCAGCGGCAACAGTCTATCAGTCGATTTCCCAGACTTATACTACAATTTCCCCCATACTTCTAAGGAACAGCTAGAGGGCTAACATACTATATTCATGATAAACGTAAGGCACACCTGAACGTCATGTTGCTGGTATAAGTCTTATAGGATTCAAAGCATTTCCTACATAGGAGACTGCAGTAGATGTGCAAAATAAAGGATTTCTTCTTGTCATAAAAAATATGGCTAATGTTCTCGAAAGCTAAAATGAGGACACATTTTCTAAGAATTCTCAAATATCTTCCTATTTAACTTCAGAAAAAGAGTTAGCTCTGCTGACTGATACATGCACTTCCAACACCAGCAGAAGTCTGTTCGATGAAGCCCTGGTGACCTACTGTAGCTTTACTACAAAGTTATAATTAACAACTACAGTGCTAAAGTTCTGTATTGAAGACAAAAGTGAGCCACTCCTAGACACCATTTTATTGGAATATGAGCTTGTAAATTCTAAGGCCGTCCTGTGGAAGAGGTAGAAGTAAATGAGACTTAATATGTTAATGCTGATATGAAACAAGACAATGTGAAGGGAGGTATGAGTTTTGTCATTTGAGGTGCAAAATATTTTTAAAGGGGCTAAATATAGTTAAAGAGGAAGATCCTAACCTGAGGCCAACATCCCCTTTCCAACTCTCTTTACTTAGTTTTTCCCAGCTTTTCTGTTGCTTAACACTTCCCTAATTTTGAAAAAAGAGACATTTTGGTAGGAAACGAATTTTTAAAAAATCATTCCCTTTAAATATGTGGCAGTAGTTTTTTTGCGAGGTGCAGGATGCTATGGACAGAAATATTTAAAATTAGTCGATTTGTGCTTCAATGGATAGTGAAACACTCTAAGGGAGCTGCTGTTTGGACAATTATCTTTTTCCTTTTAATGTGTCCGACTTCTGTTTGGCAGTAGTGGCATTTCCTTGGATAAATGCACACTGACTTTATAATATTTTTACAGTTAAATACAAGGAATTTATAAAACACAATTAAAAATGTATACACACGGGAGGCAAGATGGCGTCTGAGAGATAACATCAACGCGATGCTCCTCGATTCACCTCCAGGGAAAATGCTTTTTAACCATGAATGTGTTTAAACAGACTAAAAAGAAAACAGCGCTGCACGGGATGTCGAAAGTAAGAAGCGCAGGATTGTCACGAAAACTTCTTACCTGATCAGACTACAGAAGTACAGCACGGAAAAGCCTACGTGTAAAACACAGGATTGACAGAGCAGCCAGGAGTCGTGTTCCCCAATGTCTTTCAGCCTGTGGCGCTACTCTCCATCGGTGAAGGCTCGGCTCGGGAATCAGGCGGTGAGTGCGAAAAACCGGCATCTTGCAGGGGGAACTTTCTCAGACTGTCAGAGGCTTGGACAGTTTATTTTCCTGCTGGCCTCTCACTGCCTTGCCAAAGGGAGTTGCTGGAGGTGTTGGCTGCGCTGGATGCACAAGGCTAATAGTTCTGAAATGTCTGGCAGAGGGCTGAAGGGGACCGGAGCTATAGAGGCTCCCATGTACAAATGAACCAGCAAGCAGGCTCACTAACTACGGAGAGCCAACAGAAGAAAATCGAAAATCGTGGGGGCAAAAACAAAATCTCGGAGAAAGGGGAGAGGGAGGAGAATTCAGAGCAAGAAGCAAAGCTAAACCAGGATGGAAAAAGCTTGAAAAAGAAAAATGTAACTAAAACGCAAATGGCTCCTGGGCATTGGCAGCCCCTAATAACCAATAGCTTTGGTCTAACAGGAGGGACAGGTTTAAAGGCTTATACAACTATAAAAGAAACCAAAACTGTAGAAACTAAAACCAAGAAAGCAAGTGAGGAGAATGCAGATGTCAGCACTCAGAAGCAGCCCTCTTTCCCCCCCAAACAGAAGAACACAGCAACTACCAAGCTGCACTCCACCCCCCTGGATAACACCTTAACTAACCTAAAAGCTGGACAGGCAGAGCATCAACATGAACCCCCTGAAGTGGAACCCCCTCCCAGCTCTTTTAACTGCAGGATTGAAGAAACTATTGGCATCGAAGAAACAAACAATAGGTCAATATATAAGAGGACCGAAAGCTGGCTAGAGGGAGCCTCAGGGACAGATAGTCAAAATACCTACACCACTCCCCACAACAGCAACTGCGATGTGCTCAAGACGCCGGATACTCTTTTGGAACAGTGTTACTCTTTAGCTGAAGACTCAGAAACATCAATATAAGTATCTCCGCCTCAGCAACAGCATCAAGCAATGAAGATGGGCTAAATGCAAATACCAGTTCAAATGTAGAGCAGCCCAAGAACTATCACAACAGAAGGAAAGTCAAAACAAAGAAGAAAGGAGGCCACCCTAGGAATTGGGATACAATTGAAAGAGACAGCTCTGCTGAGCTAAGAAGGGACTACTCTGCCACCCAACTAGCTGGTATCTCTGATACAACCTCCATATCAGGTGCAATCATACAATCATTGATAGCAATGGTAGACACAATGATGGTAAAGCCGGAGCAGAGCTGGAGCCTGCGCTGGCAACAGTACTGCAGAATATCAAAAGCTTTCAAGGAGAAGCCAAAGCCGGCAGTCGCAGGTCACATCTAGCCGTGAAAAAACTCCAAGAAACTGTGAGGAAGGTTTGCAAAACCTGCGCAGAGATTGCCGATAGGATGGCTTCTGTAGAAACAAGGACAGAAAATCTTGAGAAAGACATGGAGATACTAAAAACCCAAAGGGAACAACAGGATGGCATTGTTAAAGATCTTTTATGGAAAATGGAAGAGCGGGAAAACAGACAACGACGCAGTAACCTTCACTTTATAGGTATTCCTGAAGGGATAGAAGGGAATGATCCCAAAGGTTACATGGTTTCGCTTCTTAAAGGTGCCTTTCCAGAGTTATTTACATGGGACTGGGATAAAGAAATCCAAAGGGCACATAGATTTCCGCTAACACCCTCGAAACACTCCTCAGATACCCCTCAGCATCCTCGTGCTATGCTCCTATACTTTGGGAATTTCCTACTCCGCTAAGCCATGTATGATCTGGCAGGACCAACAAGCAAAAAAACTTTTAACCACATAACTTTTTTCACAAGACCAGACTTCGCATACGCTACAGTTGAGTGTAGGTGGCGACTCAGGCAGCTCTTTATCCCTTTTCAACAACAAGGGGCTGAAGTATATCTGCAAAATCCGGCGCGCCTAAAAATTGTATATAAAGGGACTACTCGCAGCTTTATCTCTGAGATTCAGGCAACAGCATACCTACAGGAAATTACTGGGAAAACAGGTAGCAAGAAATAATAGCCTCTAGATCCGAATTGAATGCTTTAAAAACTTCTTTTATACTTTTTTGCAATCTTTTCTTTTTTCTTTCATTTTGCTTCTCATCTTTTTTTCTGATGTCTTTTTTTCTGTAGTTGTTTGGCTCCTGGTATCTGCATTAACACAAAGAGGTTGAATTTTGTGTAGGGTAACTTAGAGTATACTAAGGTTTATGGTTGATAAGCTTCTCAGAAGTATTTAAATTAAGAGGTCAAAAATGGGAAAGTGTGATTTTCTCTCCCAAGTGCCTTTAAATGGGCCTTGCAAAGGTCAGGTAACCTCAATTGTAGGGGTGGGGGGCATGGGTGGCGGGTGGGGGGACAGTGTCGGGGTTGGTCTAAAGAATGGGAAATCACTAGTAGAAAGATTCCTCTCACTTGGTTGGACACTGGTTGGATCCTTTCCACCGTTCTTTTCTTTTTTTATTAGTCTAAATGAGTAAACTACGCATTGCCACGATCAACATTTGCGGTCTGAATGATTGGAAGAAAAGATTGAACACAACAGCTGCCTTAAGGCTACATAATGCGGATGTATTCTGCATGCAGGAAACCGACATTGAAGCTGCACAAAGACACCTACTAGAGACACTTGAGTATGTTTTGGCGGGGGCCACAATGCAGAATTCACGCACACGAGGGGTTGCAATATTGGTCTTAAAAACCACGCTACAATTTAGTCGCACTTCAGTAGACCAGCTAGGGAGATGGGTTATCACTGTTACACAGACAGTCCGGAGACCCACTTACAATCTGCTCCATATATGGCAGTAACCTTTGATGAGCCAACTGTAATTCAGCACGTTAATAATAAACTAGCCAACTGGCCACTACCGATAATAGTTTGTGGGGACTTAAATAAAAATCTACCAGCAGAGTGGAATCTGAAACAGGACACTAGGGGGATATATAAGGGCCGGAAACCAAAAGTGTATAAGGCACTGAGGACACTTTGTCAGGAGCATGCACTTACAGATGTGTGGAGCTGGCAAAGCCCTAAGAATCCTGGATACACTTATCTCTCCCATCCGCATAGAAAGCATGTCAGAATAGATTACATTTTAGCCTCCTACTCTATACTCAGAGATTGCATAATAGAAAAGAAACCTCAAATATTAGCTGACCATAACCCACTAATTTTGGAGATCAAGATGGAAAGGATCTGTGGTGGTACTATACCAACATAGAGCTTTGGAAGGGCTCTTCTTTTTTAACGAGGAATATTGCGAGATTATAAAGGGGTGGATACCTCAATTTATTAAAGAGAATATAGACAGAACCAGCATTGATATCGTGTGGGATGCACTCAAGGCAGGGATTCGGGGAGAGACATTACGCTTTTCTGCCAAAATGAATAAAAAAAAACAAGCAATAATGAAAGATAGCTTAACAAAATTAGCAGCCGTAGAAGAAGAGCTGGTTACTATAGTTCAAAATGGAGGAGAGCATAATGAAGAACTATTGGGGTTATGGCAGCTAAATCTGCTATAATGGGGTAATAGCTAAAGAGATGGCTGATAAAGTAGCCGTTCAGCGCGAGGAGGCATATGAATGCAGTGAGCAGGTGGGCCATCATCTTGCTGTTAGAACCAGACAAAAGGCAACCCGAAATCTAATCACAAAGATTGAAGATCCAGTTAAAGGATTAACTACGGATTCGTATGAGATCCGAAAAGTTTTTTATACCTATTATCAAAATCTTTATCATGAAGAATCGCAAAGAGATGAGAATGAAATAGCAATATATCTTAATCAGATCCCTAAAGAAAGATTTACATGGGAGGAAAAATTACAGTTGGAGGAGATTCCCCAGTGGCTAGAGATACTGCTATGTATTAACAGTCTTCCAACTGGTAAAGCTACGGGCTCTGATAATATACCCCTTGAATTCTACAAAAAATGTTCAACCCAACTTAAAGAATGTATGACGCAGCTGGTTTATACATGTTTTTAAGGGTGTCAGGCCCCCAGAGTCATGGACACAAGCCAAAATTGTAACATTTCTTAAAAAAAATAAAGCGCCGACTGATCCAGGGTCATATCGTCCTATCACACTAATTAACTCAGACACTAAGATTTGTTCTAAAGTGTTGGCTATGCACCTTGCCTCGAATATTCATACAGTTATCTCCCCTCTGCAACATGGCTTTATCCCTGGCCGCGGGACGACCGATCATATCCGTAGAGCCATTTCTATTCTTGATGCAAAAAATGTCACAAAAAAACCAATAGCATTGATTTTATTGGATGCGGAGAAGGCCTTTGACAGAGTCTCCTGGGCTTTTCTCTGGCAGGCTCTGTCAAGGGTCGGGATAGGAGACGGTTTTCTGCAAGCATTCAAAATGCTATATGTTTATCCCACTGCTAAGATAATGGTCAACGGAGGCTTAACCGACAGCTTTGATATAACGAGAGGTTCTAGACAGGGATGCCCGAGTTTGCCATTATTATTTGCAATATATATAGATTATTTTCTGCGAAAGATAGAGCATAACCCTATCATTAAGCCAATTAATACAAATGGCTGGGAAACGAAAGCCTTGGCATATGCTGATGATGTCGGTATCCTAACCCCTGAACCAGCAATAGCAATTGAGGAAATCGAAACTGAGGCGTTAAGATTTGGTAGACTATATGGGTATTCTTTAAATCGAAATAAAACTCAAATTATCTGTAACGCACATGCCAAGTGTAATGATGCACGAGTGGTGGAAAAAGCAACTTGCTTGGGCATAGAAATTACCGCAAACACCGATTGTATAGTGGAAAATAATACTGAATCAATAATTGTCAAAAGTAGATTAGAAATGGCTTGACTACATAATCTGCACTTATCCATCAACTGCGTCAAAATGTTGTTCTTCCCACAATTATGTACCTACTGCGGGCGATTCCACTAGAATTTGATGGTAAATGTCTGAAAAAAATTGAAGATCTATTTTCAAGATTTATCTGGGGTTATGCCAGACCTAGAAGAGCCTTTAAATATCTTTTGCTATCAAAAGAAATGGGAGGTTTGGCCCTGCCAAATAGCAAATTTAATTACTGGGCCACTACCATGTTGTATAACTTAAGTCTGATTCAAGAAAAACCAAGCGCAGGAAGGACCGAGGAAATGCCATCACCAATTGAGCTCATAATGGGTACAGGCGCACGGGGCTGGGTATGGCGGCATATGAACGACAATCACTGCAAAAAAAGTGCGCTTTAAGGTATTACAAAGCGGGTACAGGGTTATGAAATGTATGTTGAACCTGATCGGGCTTGGGCACCTGAATTATTATACACCACTATGCAACAACCCTATGCTGCAGGCGATTTTTAAGGGCCCAATCACAGAAAGATGGAGTGAGACAGGCATGAGTAAACTTGGCTATCTTTTTTCTGTAAATGGCCTGGCAATGTTTGAAAATTTACGAGAGCAACTTGGGTTGGAGAATAGAGATTTCTTAATTTTTTTTTACAAATCAGAGACTTTTTGTCGAAAAAAGTGGGAGGACTGAACAGGTTTTTAAACATAGACATTATGGATAAATTCAGAAAAATAGAGATTTATCTATTGGTTCTGTATATGATTTGTTTAATTCTTTGATGGTAGACGATTTGGATGATCGAGCAACAAAATGGAAAATAGAAATTGGTGTTACTGAAGAACAATTTTTTCACTCAATGAATTTAGCCCAGAACACTTTAGTCCCTGCAAGGCTACAAGCACAATATTATAAAACATGTTTTTCTTTATATCATACCCCGAAAAAGATTGCCAAGTGGGGTACGGGGAAAGGAACCACCTGCCCGCGCTGTGATCTATATCAGGCTGACTGTAGCCACATTTTTGCTACATGCAAAGATTTGGATAGCCTAAAAAACGAAATTTCCCGATTCTATAATGTAGAATTGAGGATTTCTTGCTACCTCTCTCCTACACTTATAGGTCTTGGGGTAGACGCTGACCTGCAGGGAACTTCGGGCGAAAGGTTAGTGTTTATCGGCATGGCACTACATCGCCTCTGCCTGGACTCTGCTTGGCTGGACCCAAAACCACCTGGTTTTCAGCAATGGCTCACTCGGCTAACCTCTAATTATAATTTAGAGAAAGCTAATTATTCAAGGAGGGGAACCAATTCTCAGCAAAAAGGACTAGAAATCTGGGCACCCATGACTAAATGGCTTGCGAAGAAAGAATGAGTAATTAATTAATTTTTGGTGAAAGTTATCAAAACTAATGTGCGGAAACATAAGAGAATGACCAACTTTCGGGGGGGGGGGAGGGGGGATTCAGTCAAGGGGTGGGGATGAGGGCTTAAAAAACAAATTCTTGAAATATTCAATGCAATATTGTTTACTCTTTACAGCTGTGTTGCCTTTTGTTTCTTTGCCTTTTTCGTTTTGTTCTCTTCTGTTTCCTTTCGCTTGTTTAAATATGCTGCATATAAAGGTTAAATATTGTGAATTGTCTAATTTGCAATTGCACTGTTAATAAAAACCTTTAAAAAAAAAATGTAGAGGGGCGTGGCCAAGATGGCGGGGTGAGCGGACGCTTCTTCCCGCAGCTCCTCCGACCCGACTAGGCCCGAGCCCTTTTCCGTCAGCTTCTCTCCCCCCGCTGAAGCTCAGCGACCGAGGGACGGGCCGCGGAGACCCTGGGGCACACATTGATGCTACTTTGGCCCCGATCGCTCCGGCGGAGGCACGCTTAGAGACCGATAACCAGACTGCGGAGCGCCTCGGAGGCGGAGCGGAGCGGGGCGCTGTCCGGGAAACTCGGTTGGGGCCTGGTGCTGATGTCTGGTGATCTGGAGTGGAACTCGCCTCGGTACCCGAACGGGACCACCGGATGGCTAGCTGCCGCGAGACATCGCTAAGAGTGAACCCTGCTGTGTGATCGTGATGACGCTGGGATCTGCGGTGGTGGCTTCCTACATTGTGCGGGCCCCGGCCCCGTCGCCAGTTAGCGACAGTGCTTAGGACCGGGGGCCAGGTCTACTGTTTCTCTTCTTTGGCTGGTCGGCCCTGGATGGAACTTTCTTCCGTGTAACTGACTCTTGGCATGGCCTTGGTGGCACCGCCGGGCTTGGACGATCTGCCCGGCTCCGCCCAACCGCCATCTTGTCTTCACGGCGACGGTGACGCAGCCCTCCTACAGTGTCGCCTGGGGCCGACTCCTGCACCCCTGGCCCTGCATAGCTCTTTTTTCCTGCGAGACTGGGTCCCCCCTGCGGGGGCCAACGTTGGAACTTTGGCTGGGCTGCGAGTTGCCCTCTGTGACTGGACTGGCCCGCCATTTTGTCATCTGTGGCGCAGGGCCTCTGGTGTCCCTACTACAACGGGCGTTCCCACTAGCGGCGCTCTACCGGCCGTTAGAGACTCATCGAAGCCGGGGCCTACTGCTGGTGGCCGGAGCTCGCATTCCTGACTTAGTGGAGTGCGGCAGCTCACAGGGCACGAATGTCGGGAAACCGAGGTTCGAGGAAAGGGGACCGCACCCTGCCGGACTTGCTCAGCAGAGCCCAGCAACAGCGAGACAGGGCGCAACCGTCCCCGAGCTCTTCCAGGGCTGCAGCTGACCCAACCGGGGGTGAGCCTCCCGTCACGAGATCCTTCATGGAGGATCTGTTCAGCTCGCTTAAGGCTGACTTTCAGACGCTGAAGCAGGAGGTGGCCAGTGAAGTACGCGAGGTCCGCAGGGAGGTGGAGGGCCTCGGCGAATGGATGGAGACGGTGGAGGCGGCGGCTCTACGACGGGACGAAGAGATTGTCCATTTGCAGCAGGACGTTCTCCGTCTCAGGGAGCAACATGTCGAACTCCAAGCCCATAACGAGGACCTGGAGAACAGGTCGAGGAGGAACAACATACGAGTACGAAGTGTGCCGTCCGCGGAAGAGGGGACGGACCTGATGGGCTATCTGCAAGACTTGTTCCGGGAGATTCTGGGAAAGCCCGCAGCCTTCCCGATCTGCATCGACAGGGCCCATAGAGTCGGCCGGCAACGACAGTCGACGGCACCTCCGCCGGACATCTTGGCCTACCTCCCAGACTTCCCGGTGAAGGAGCGCATCATGGCCGAGGCTCGCAGAAAACAGCCATTGACCTTTCGAGAACGGCCTGTGGCGCTGTTTCAGGACCTGTCTGCTATCACACTACAGAAGCGCAGGTCCTTCAAAATTGCAACAGATTTCCTGCGAGAGCATGAGACACCGTACTCTTGGGGGCATCCCTTTCGCTTGATATTCCGTTGGAACGGGGTGCTACATCAGCTGCGTTCCTTGCAGGATGTCTGCGGTGTCTTGGGTCTCACGGCCACGGAAGAGGATGGAGCGACACCAAACTGGAGGCGTACTGATAGAGGAGGACGACGGCGGTCAGCGAGGAGGAGATCGGCGGCGAGCGCTGGACGACCTGACTCGCCCACCATTGGAGCGGACATGGCCAGCGCTCTGAGAGAAGCGGCCAGGGACTCGGCCGCCACGAACGGTGTTGCCTTGACGGCGTAGACTCGTTCCGGGGGGAGATGGACATAGCTCCTTCGGTGCCAGGTTTGGGGGCCAGAGGGAGGGCCGGGGGAGAGGCGGGGAGTAGGAGTGGCCGGACGTCCACTTTTGGTACTTTCCGCAGACTTGTCCGTTTTGGGACTTGACTGGGACAATGGGTTGTTTGTGCATGAGTAGGGCTTTGGCTAGTTGCCACGGGTTAGTTTGGGGTGGGGTTGGGAGTTGTTCAGGGGTTGAGAGGGTACCGTCCAATATCTCAAATGTTAACGCTTGGTCCTGTTTTGCTTGTCCTGCGCTGCTGTCCTGCGCCCCCCCGCTTATTGTTTGCCCGCGGCATAGCGACTCCGGACCCTTGGGGGTATGTCGTCCCTGAAGATAGTGACCCTTAATGTTAAGGGTCTGATTAACCCTGTGAAGCGAAGGGTGATTTTATCTCTGCTGGAGGGGACACAAGCTGACATATGCCACCTACAAGAAACCCATTTATTGCCCCGAGATTGCCACAGAATGCGCTCTGCTAAGTTCCCGACTCAGTTTTTCTCCTCTGCTGCGTCCAAGACCGCGGGGGTAGCTATTCTGCTATCGAGCTCCTTCAGGGGGGAGGTGTTGTACAAATTTGCGTAACAGAAGGGGAGGCTTTTGGCATACCGCCTCCGCCTGGGGAACACATCGTTCACCATTGGCTCCTTATATAGCCCAAATGACCACCAAGAGCGCTTTCTAGACTTGGTGCTGGTAGACGTGACTGCCTCCCCTGATCGACATGTCATACTAGGGGGTGATTTAAATATAGTCTTTGATTCTGCACTAGACAGATCAGCGCAGCGATTCCCGCAGACTGGGGAACTTTCCCAGGCTGGGAAGGCCCGCATCACTGACATGGATTTGCATGATCTTTGGAGCACCCTCCACCCTACAGATAGGGACTATTCCTATTACTCGCATGCGCACCAGACCTACGCACGGTTGGACTACTTTTTGGTTAGTGGACCGATGCGTGCCGCTGCTACGGCGGCGGACATTGGGGTCCTGTCACTGTCTGATCATGCGCCGGTCGTGGGCACATTTGCGTGGCCGACGGCCTCCCCCTCTCGGGGAGTGTGGCGCCTCAGGGACACCCTTCTGCACAAAAAGACGGTGGTGAAGCATATTGAGGAGGCGATCCGGGAATACCAGGCACACAACGATAACTCGTACACTTCACCGGCGACACAGTGGGCGGCGCTGAAGGCGGTTCTCAGGGGGGAGTTCATCTCCATCTCCTCAGCAGAAAATAGAGAGAGACAGCGCAAGAGGGAGGAGCTGACTTCCCAGGTCCAGGAACTGGAGCAGGTCCACCGCCGTACGGGAGCTCCAAGGGTGTGAAGGCAATTGAAGGCTGCCAGGAAGCTCCTGTCGGCGCTGGACATGGACAGGGCGGAATACGCAGCGCTGCGTCTGAAACATGCGTTCTACACGGGTGGGGATAGGTGTGGCAAACTCTTGGCAAATAGGCTTCGTATCGCGCACCAGCGTAACGTGGTGAAGGAACTATTGGGTGCTGATGGGGTGGCGGTTTCTGGTGACGCTGCGGTTGCGGAAACGTTTTGCAGTTTCTATGAAGCGCTATACGCGGGAGAGCCCCCCTCGCCGCGGGATGCCTCGGAATATCTGGAGTCTGTGACCCTTCCGGCGCTGGGCCCCGCTCAGGCGGAATACCTCGAGCGTAACATCCACGTGGAGGAGGTGATTTCTGCGATAGCCAGACTCAAGCACGGGAAAGCTCCGGGCCCGGACGGTTACACGTCCCTGTTCTATAAAACCTTCTGCCCGGTCGTGGCCCCTATCCTCACCCGGCTGTTTAACTCCTTTTCTGAACCGGGAGGCATTCCACCGGACCTCTTGAGAGCAACGGTCTCAGTGATCCCGAAACCTGGGAAAGACCGGGCCCTATGCGGCTCATACAGGCCCATCTCTCTCCTGAATGTCGACCTCAAAGTGTACACAGGGATTCTGGCGTCCAGGCTGGCCCTGCATCTACCGGGTCTGGTTGAGGCTGATCAAGCTGGCTTTGTGCCTGGTAGACAAACAGTCGACAACACTAAACGAGTAGCACACGTCTTGGAGAAGGCTTCGCGGATCCCGGGCGAGCGGATGCTGCTGGCAGTGGATGCTGAGAAGGCATTCGACAGGGTTCACTGGCCTTATCTCGAGCAGGTGCTCAGGAAACTGGGCATCGGTGACAAATTCGGCTCGATGGTCTTCAATTGCTACAAGTACCCTTTGGCGACGGTGAGAGTCAATGGGTGCAGCTCCCGTAGCTTTGCGATCGAACGGGGCACTAGGCAGGGGTGCCCGCTGTCCCCACTCCTCTTTGCTCTTTATATGGAGCCGTTTGCCCAGAGGATCCGCCAAAACCCGGATGCGATCGGGATCAAGATGGGGCAGTATGTCCACACGGTCAGTCTTTATGCGGACGATGTCCTGTTGACCTTGGACGATCCTAGGAGGGCCCTCACCGCTTGTATTCATGAACTGGACGCTTTTTCGCGAGTGGCCGGTTTCAAGATGAACATGGGCAAGTCGGTGGCTCTGGATGTGTCTCTGGCCGCGGATACTAGACGGGATCTCCAGCGGCTTTTTCCCATGCAGTGGTCATCATCCCTGGTGCCATACCTGGGGATTCTACTAGCGCCGACGTTGCCAGCAATGGTAACGGCCAACTATGCCTCTCTTAGCAAGAAAATCAAGGAGGAACTAGGCCGCTGGAGTAAAAGCCTGCTGTCCTGGCTCGGCAGGATTGCTGCGGTCAAGATGACGGTTCTGCCCCAGATTCTATACCTCTTCCGAGCCTTGCCGCTCCAGCCTCCTGTGGGCTGGATCAGGCAGACGCAAGCCGACATCGCACGCTTTGTCTGGCAAGGTCGCAAGCCGCGGATGAAGAGGGTTCTTTCCACGCTAGCCTCGGAGGCGGGGGGCCTTGGTATCCCGGACCTCCGGAAATATTTCCAGGCGGCGGAGTTGCGCTACCTTGTGGAGTGGAGCAGGTGGGAATCCGATAAGCACTGGCTCTTTCAAGACCAGGCGGTGGCGGGGCGTACCCTCCAGGAGGTTCCATTCTTGCGCCGGGTTCACCGCCCCCCCCACACCTCTACGCTTCCTTCGTCACGCGAGTTCCCCTGAGGGTGTGGGACACAGTTAGTGAGGTTCGTGAACTTACCACGTTCCCTTCGCCTTTTACGCCGATAGCGGATAACCCTGATTTCTCCCCCGGGATGGAGCCAGGCGCTTTCTCCCACTGGAGGGCGGCGGGCTGCCGAGCGCTCTTTCAGATCTATGGGCCGGAAGGGGTGGTCCCCTTTCAGCAACTGCAACAGGAGTTCCAACTGCCTGAGTCAGATAGACTGCGATATATGCAGGTCCGGCACTGGGCGCTTCAATCCCAGGTGCGGGACACTGCTGATCGCCAGATAACACCATACGAGCGGTGGTTGGTGACCCGTGCCTCTGATGCTAAACTGATCACCGATCTTTATAAATTCTTGCAGCCCCCTCCGTTTCACTACTATAACCCAGGCAGGGAACACTGGAACAGAGAATTGGGAAGGACGCTTAGCCATAAAGAATGGGATCAAATTGCACACCGAGCGAGACACTCTGCATATCACACGGGCCTCACGGAAACATTCACGAAGGTGTCCACATATTGGTACTATACCCCGGAGAGGCTGCACGAAATGAACAGACATATCGAGAAGGAGTGCTGGAGGGGTTGTGGTCAGGTGGGGACCCTTTCACATATACTCTGGGATTGTCCCTTGTTAGCAGCTTATTGGAAGGAAGTTCTTGACGAGATTGATGTGCATTTTGAAATTGAATTGCCGCGCTTCCCGGCGTATGTATTGCTGGGCCTTCCTAATGGTCTGATGTACCCGCTGAAGTCCCGCAGGGGCAGGCAAATTGCGATAGCGCTGGGCTCAGAGATTCAGAACATCCTGATCCACTGGCGTACCACCACGGTCCCCTCCATCACAGGCTGGTTGCATAGGCTCTGGCATGTGCTGGGTATGGAGAAATTATCACTCATGGTAGCGGGGGACGTGGACCAATTTGATGAGCTATGGCAACCCTTTCACGCGCTTTTAACTACGGAATTTAGGGAACTCACCTGCCCGAGGTACCTCAGGCTTCTGAGATTGACATCACCGATGATTTCAACCGACTAAGGGGACACGAGGGCTGGGCTCATGGGGAGGGGGGCGTGGCGGGAGGGCAGGTTACGTTATTAGCCGAGTGTTGGACGGGGGGAGGCGGGGGGGAGTTGGGGTGTGTTGGGGTGTTCGGGGGGAGGGGTTCTAGGGGTTGGTGGGTTGGTTTTTTGTATTATTGCCTTCCCTTTTCTGCTCAGACTGATGGTGTTGACTGTGCTCAGCCTTTCTCATTTGCCGTTGTTTCTTTTTCTACAGTAGCCTTGTCCACCATCGCACTCATAGCCTTATGCTCAGCTCTTCTCACTTGAATGTATGTAACCCTAACCTCCTGTTCCCTTCCCCCTATGTTTTGTCTTAATAAAATGCTTTAAACCTAAAAAAAAATGTATACACACAAAAATATTGCTGTGCATATTTTATAAATGACTACTTTCAAAGTTAATTAAAACTGTTTCAAATAAGTACCATTGCAAATTAGAACAATTAAGCTGTGAAACTTGTCATGGACTATTCAGTTTTCAGACTAGGAACAATTTAAAAATCTAAAATAATTATGAAAAAAAAATTCTAGGGAATAGTTTATTTCAGGTTTCTGTTGCAGCAAGGTAAGATAAATTTTCATGTACATATTCAGCCTCTTGCACTGTGAATTGATCTAAAGCGGTCTTCTCCAGGAGCATGTGTCGCAGTGCAAGCACATTCTGTGAACTAGCTAAACATTCTAATTCTTTATTAGAACTGTGTAATCTGCACAGGTACCTCATATGGGAAGAAGGTGTGGTGATACATGGGTTGATACTGTGGTGAGGCGTGTCTCTGGTACTAGCTATGCATCTTGTTGGTAGGTATTGACCAGCTAGGAGTCAATCAAAACCCAGCATGCTTGGTAGTTTACGGCTGTCTGATTTATAATAATAATTTCAGCTGCCTTTAACACTATGTTACCACTTGTTACATAGTGTTGTCAGCGCCCTGCATTTATCTATGCTTGCCCTAGCACTGCAGTCACCCTGGAATGCTTTACCATATTTTGTGGATAGGAATACAAATTGGTCTTTGATGTTAAATGTAAACTGAGTTTCATAGAGTTTCCCACCCTCCTCCTTTCAGTCCTATGATTATGTTGTGGGATCGGTCCTCCTTTGCAGCACAGTACATTCCTTAGAATGACCATAGCCGCTACAATAGCAGTAGGTTGGGCTTTTGCTGTACAGTTCTTCTCTATAATCTTTGAGACACAGGTGTAAAAACATCAAAAGATCATTCAGCCTTCTATCCTTCCAGCATTAGGAAAAGGAACACTGTTGTATTTCTTTTACTCATGAAGCATGCCATTATAAAACCAAGAAACAATCCAACTTTTCTATGTGCTGATTAAGTGCCAAATACTGTTATGCATATTCCAGTTATACTGCTTTAATGCAAATCTTTTGCTTAATAATGTCAAGCTAAACTAATTTGGCTGAAGCAACAACATGCTACATGAGCACAATCACAATTTATTAAATACAGAATAATGGTTTTGATTTTTTTTTGGGTTCTTACCGTTAAAGTTAATGCTGTTACTGCTGGAGTGCTAAGCGAGGGATCAGTGTGACCTTCTTGATAAACTACACGGTACTGAGTAATAATCCCATTGGCAGATGCAGGTTGGTTCCAGTTGAGCATGACAGCATATGCACTTACTGCTTGAGCCCTTGGAGCCCCCATATCTTGAGGTGGTGCTTCCAAGGTGCGCGTTGATGTCCAGGCACTGTCTACTGAGCCCCTGGAGTTAAAAGCTCTGACTCGGTATTCATAAATCATATAAGGTCGCAAGTCTTCAGAAGCATCAATAAACAGAAAGCTCCCTTCAGACCAAACGAATACAAGGGATTCCACCAACATACCACCTGGGCGCCTGAAAAAACAAAAAGAAGCAGTCACGTGAAATATCATATTTGATGACATGATTTCAAAGCAAATCCTCTGACCAAAGGACTATATTTATCAGAAGAAATTACAACGTTTGCCAATACTTACTGCTCTGATTAGTATAATGATTAGTATTAGTGGAATATTATTGCTCAGGTCAAACACAATCTACACAATTGCATCATGTGTTCCTGCATTTAGACCCCCTTAAATGATTTTTGCTTCAATTCTGAGCTATTTAAGAGTGAGGTGTTTTTTTATGGTATGGCTTTAAACTAGAGGATAAAATGGCGCAGAACAAAGTAGTAGGTGAATTTTAGAATTTCTAAAAATGAGGGCGTTGCCTTAGTCCAGTGTCAAGGTTAGCATTAATTGGGACATTTTTTGGTAGTCTAGAAGGATTCAATTTGCCCAAGTAGTCTCTGTTGGGTTTGAGCACCATTTAAAAGCACCTTAAATAGGAGAGTTAGATTATTGTGTATTATGAATGAAAGTGATTTGGCACATTCTATAATTGCAGCATTTTCGACAATTACAGCAGTAATTGGTTTACTGTGTCAAACGCTGCTGACATTCACTAAAATTCAAAACATATCCTCAGTATCAGCATGTTTTTCTTTTTTTTTTCTTTTTTAGAAGTGATGTGAATTGGCCTGTTTTAAGGCAGTCCATGGTGGACATATTTGGTCTGCTGCTTAAGTCTTCTGATTGACCTTTGGCTGTGATTTTTGAGGATGTGAGAGTGAAGGAAATTAGTAAATGGTCTGACAACTCTACATGCATATCCCCTTGTTCCACCTTTTCTTTTCCCTGGAGGCAAGCCCTGATGAAAATCTTCACATCCATCCCAAACTACTGGCAACATTTTCAAACTTACACAGGTAACAGCTATCCTTTACTGTGTACTATGGTGGAAGAAACTAGAGATTAGACCAAAACTTCGGGCAGGCTCCACTGTTCCCCATTCTATCCTGAGGACTGCAATGCCCTGCTAGGATCTTTACTAGTCATGCAAAACAATTAATAAAGAAACCTGTTCTGTATACATGTAGTGTATTTGTTTTAAGGGGTCATTCAGAGAATTACGTCACAGTTGACCTCAAAACACCAAACAAAGTAACTTTATAGAATGTTTATTGTTGTCAATTTTTAGAAGTGTAGGACTAGGGGAAATTGGTAGGAATGGCCACTGATCTGCTATCCCCCTCTGTTGTACTATGTAAAATTTCCGGCCAACAACATGCAGCTCATGTAGTCTTCTGCTTTAGTGTTATAGAACAATAAAGCTCTCTTTGTGCAATACTTATAAAAAGCACTGTTATCCAATTTTAGAAAAACATATGACAAAATGACTGACTTGCAAAAAGGTGTAACAAGTTTTGCAGCAACTTTGTCCTTGGAAGGAGACCCACAGATAAAAAAAAGTTAGTTCTGTGAAAATAGGTGTAAGGTGTGGTGCGGCAGAGAATATACTTATCTGAAGGAGATAGTCTTCGTTGACAATAAGTAACATCAGGTTTCTTTTTTTGTGGAGTTTTTTATAGCGCAAACTCGACCGGAATGTATCAGATTGCTTTACATGAGCAGCAGTTGCATTACAGACAGACATATTCATTTCATAAGGCAAGTGGAGATTATTGCCCAGAATCACAGGATGTTGAGCATCACTGCAGAGACTCAAACCAAGGTCGACCGCTCTAGCTATTAGGCCACATGCTCTCCCCTATATGTTATATTATCGGCAGTTGTGTGAAATACTGCAGACTCAATCATTATTTATTTATTTATAGGTTTTATAAAGCGCAAATTTGACCCGTTAGGCTATCAAAGCGCTTTACAGGAAAATATAGCAATAAACAGAGCAGGTTTAACATCAACCAGTTACGGATCGAGTAGTAGGGGAAAAGGTGCAGGATACATGAGGGAGATAAGGGCTTGTATTTACAGGTTACATATCCAAAACTCATGACACGATAAGATATTACAGATTACATTTACCAATGTTCAAGACAAGGCTCCACGTTTCTGGTGGGGTAGCTAGATAATCCAAAGGGAGGCAATAGACGTCCATAGATCAGGGCCATAGTGATGGTGGAGGCCAGGTTTAATCTAGAAATGTACCCATAAGGAAGGTTTTGGCCTCCCTTTTGAAGCGAGTCAGAGAGGGGATTCTTCTGATGTCAGGTGAGAGAGAGTTCCATATTCTTGGAGCAGCCCCGAGAAAGCCCGGTTGTAAGTTTTTTTTCCGAAAGGGTGCATGCTGTAGCAGGAGGTCTCTGGCAGATCGGGAGTTTCTGATTCCTCCGGAGATCACAAGTTTCTGCACCAGATATGCAGGGGATTTAAAGTGTAAAGCTTTGTGCGTGATGCAAGATACTTTGAGCTGTATTCTTGCCTCCAGGGGAAGCCAGTTGAGAGCTTTCAGGTGTGGGGAAATATGGTTTTATTTCCTCGTACCGGTGAGTAGTCTGGCGGCCGCATTGAGGCAGGCTCTTAGAGGTGTCAGGGAGATCTTGGGTAATCCCGGGAGGGTAGAACAGCCATATTCCAGTCTGGAGATGACAAGTGCTTGGACTGCCATTTTTAGGTCTGGGGCTGATATATTTATTCTGCCATGTGTCATGCAGTTTATGCAGCATAACACTAGATTTGAATCTTACATATTTAAAAGTTTTTTGGGTATTATAAAAGTTAATTTAACCCCTTAGCTGCAGAGGCTCTACCCACCCCAGTGATGAGCACTTTGTTTAATGTTTGGGCCAGTTTACTTTACAGACTTCATACCATTTTGTTTTTTTACACAAAAGATAGCCAGGTCAAAGTTGCATCATTTTTCTTACATGTTGTGGATGCTAAGTGTACCCAGGGTTTGTGAATACCCCTGAAAGGATCTGAGAAAATATGGAAAAAAAAATAACAACATTTTGTTTTTGGGGGAAAAATAGGAAAAAGTGCAGCGCAAGAAAGAATATTTTTCTTCTAAAAATGGCTTCAACAAAGTATTTTCTGTACTGCAAATATCACCTACCTGCTTTCAGGAACAAGCAGAGATGTAACAAAAACATATTGAGTTATGTTTTTTGCATTTTTGTAAGTAGCAATTAATTTTTCCCACTTTTTGTGGTTTCTACCTACTGAAAGTTTTTGGGTGGAAACTGGTGTGCAAACCATGGGAGAAGCAATGCTATACATTTTGGAAAGCTAGATAAAATTCTGAGTCCCGAATCCAGCATTTCACTTATGGTTTTCTGAAATAACTAAAATATTGAGCATAAGCTGTAAAAAATTGCAATTGGTGACAACTTTAACTATTTTTTTTACCCTGATGGCCGATTTATTGAAGTATTGTACTGTTACATTTGGTGACAGGGATGTATAGTGTTAGCTGGTTGTTCAAAAATATGCACTACCCAGAGGCAACAACTGAGATGCAGCTTATTTTTTGCATACTGTCCATACAGCAATTAAAATAGTAAAATCAAATGAAAATGGGCATAAAGGAAACCTATGCACTTTTTAAATGTGCTTAAGATATTGAGTTTATGAAAAGTGGTTATTTGTAGAAATCTGAATTTGGGGTAACCCATGCTATCAGATGATTCAGCTGGCATTTTGCAAAATGTGTTATTTCTGGCATAGTAGGCTACATTCAGAAGCCACAAACGGAGAGGATTTCATTTGATAACAAATGTTCTACTATTCCCACAATTCTCCGGATACAAATGGTACACAGCTTGTTTGGCTTGATCTATCACAATAATTCCTAAAACGCAACATGGAGACATGACATTTACTCCATGAAATTTGACCCATTTTGACGATGTGGGTAACTGCAGTATCTGGGGTGGGGCTCCGCAGCCAATCTGGGAACACTGTCAAACCTAGCCATTTCTGAGAAATGGACACCCAAAAAAGACTAGGGTGGGGTGATCCATGTGCATGTGTCCCATAATGTTTCTTTACCCAAAATGCTGAGAAAACCTCAGATTTTGGCTGAATTCACTAATTTCCTTTTTATTTTATTTTTTATTTTTTATTTTTTTATTTTGAACGTGACACATAAAGAAGTTCCATCAATTCTTTGCGACCTCCCCCCCACCCCACCCCTTACAACCGCATGTACAAAACGAAATAGGTGCAAAAAAGGTTCTGGAGGAGAAAAGGAAAGAAAAAGAAAGAATGAAAGAGAAAGAGAAAATGTAGGCATAAAAAAGAACCCAATTGTGGTAACACCACAGGCAGGTAATAAAAAAAATGATAAACGAACATAGTAAGAGGAAAAGCGAAAAACAAAGTGTAATGCGGATGCATGGCTCTAATAGGAACCTAGTGAGGAGCATAGGGTCACCGTATCTAACCAGGCAGCCCCTGTTGTTCCACCCAGGAAGCAAACTTTTTCCAAACCTCCAGGCCTTTCTTCCGACTCCTACGCCCTTTCTTGGCGTAAATTGCTTTTTCTAAGTGGAAGGTGGCAACCAGCCTGCCCAACCAGTGAGCAAAAGATAGCAGTTCAGGATCTAGCCAGTCAGAAGAGACACAGATCCTCCATACTGCCATTGCGATAAAGACCAGTCCGTCTGCCTTAATCCTCGGTGAATCGGATTGGGTTCCCAAAAGAATAATTATGGGATTTAAAGAGATTGGTTGATTGATAATTTTACTGAGTATCTCCTGAATTCTAAACAGCACAGGAGAGAGTTTAGGGCAAGTTGCAAATATGTGTATTGAGTCGACCCCAACTTCAGAACATCGTGGGCACAGCGTCTCCTTCCCAACTCACCATTTGATGATTTTGCTAGGTGTCATATATAGAAAGAAAATGTTTTTGAAATGTTGTGCTTGTTGCTCAGCAGAGATTAGAATCTGTTGTGATAGGGCTATGGAGTTATTAAAAATGCTTTGGGAGGTATTGAGCTTGGTATGCCACTTATTGGAGATGGATTCTAGGTCATCTGGGGTCTGTCTATTGAGTATATTGTATATGATTCCAATGCGAGGGATTGTCGTATTACGCAATGCATGTATGAGATCGACCTCTGAGAACCCAGCTGTGCCCCCAACCTTCCTAGAAAGATAGTCATGAATGGCTAGGTATCTAAAACTATCTTGATTTCTAAGGTTAAATTTTAGTTGTAGGGTTGTGAAAGATGTAATTCCTTCACTAGTAATCAAATCCCCAAGTTTCACAACTCCAGCCCTGTGCCAGTCGGAAAAAAAGGAGGTACCAAAGATACCTGGCAAATTGTTGTTATTGAGAGTGGGAGAATAGTAATTAAGTCTGCCAAGTCCGAAGATTCTCCGAATGTTACGAAAGACTTTGTAAGAATTCATTAGAGTCTTAAACCTTGCGCGTTTGTAATATCCAAATGATATCTCCCGAAGCAGACATCCCCAATGTTGTTCGCCCAGCAAGAGTTGTAAAGGTGAGGATAGCCCAGGTACTATAGAGACAGTAGGTTCTCTCAGTACTTATGAGCTATATTGTAGTACTGAGGCCCAGTAGTACAAAACAATGTTGGGGAATGCCCAGCCTCCTCTTTCCTTTGGGAGTGTTAGTTGTTTCAGAGCTCGCCTGGGCTGGGAGTAAGCCCAGATAAACTGGGTGAAAATTTGCTGGAATTTAAGAAGGTTTACTTTACTAAATTCCAGGGGTATACTGCGGAAAAAGTAGAGCAATTTGGGGAAGTATGTCATTTTTACCACATTACACCTGCCGACTAATGTAAGATATAGGTTGTCAATTTGTTTTAATGCCTTCTTGGTCTGGGCAGCGAGGGGTATCAGGTTGTCTGGGCTGGGTGAAACCGATACCCCCAGATATTTAGCTTTGGGCACCACCCTGACATCAGTCCAGGTAATTTTGCTATTTATTAGAATTTGTGTTTTGTTTTTATTCAAGGCATATCCTGATAGCCTCCCAAATTTCTGGGCCTCCCCTTCTAATGCCAGTATGGTATTAGCAGGGTCAGGGGAAGTAATTGCAAGATCGTCGGCATAAGCCAGCATTTTACATTAGTTATGCTGATAGCTGATAGGGGAGATGTTGTCGATCTTCTCTATCTGCTTGATGAATGGGTCCAGATAAAGAGCAAACAGTAGAGGTGAGCAGGGCAGCCCTGCATGGTACCTCGAGAGATGTTAAAGGGGTCAGTAAGTTGTCCGTTTATGGTTACGCAAGCCGTTGGTTTAACGTAAAGTGTCTTTGTTGCCTGGAGAAATTTACTACCAAATCCCATTTTGCTCATGACCTTCCACAGAAATAACCAGGAGACCCGGTCAAAGGCCTTCTCGGCGTCGAGTAGAGTGAGTGACATTGGGTCTCCGGCAGCCTGTGCAGCGTCAAACAGTGTCATCACCCTCCTAACGTGTTCGGTAGTTTCTTTCTTGGGAATAAATCCATGTTGCCACCCTGAGACTAGAGATTCGACTACCAGAGATATTCTGGAAGCTAACACTTCAGAGAAGATTTTAGAATCACAGTTAATGAGGGTGATGGCCTGTAGGAGCTCATGTCCAGAGGGGATTTGTCTTTTTTTGGGAAGATCGATATTCTAGCATTTGCCCAAGAAGCAGGGGGGGAAGCCCCGCCAAAGTGAAGGCAACTTTTATTTGCAGGGCGAAGATTTTATAGAATTCGACGGGTATACCGTCAAGGCTGGAGGCCTTCCCGTCCGGGAGACTAGTGAGGGCTTCCAGAATTTCCTCCCAAGTTGGAGTAGTGACTCCTGGTCCTCTGGATCAAGTTGTTTTAATTCGGTCTCGCTAAGGTATTTAGAGATTTCGCTTTCCAGGGTGTCATCAGCAGGGCAGTTTTCCTCAGTGTATAGCTTGGCATAATAGGCCTGGAACCCCTTCCTTATTAAATTGGGGTCTGTAGTTTCCGTGCCGGAAGGGAGTTTGATTGCGTGTATTTCATTACTAGTTGTCTGCTGTCTAGTCCTGATGGCAAGATGGTGCCCAATGTTATCACTACACTCATAATTTATTTTCCTTGAGGCTGCCCACTTAGCTGCGGTTTTTTCCATAAAGACAGCTCCTATCTCGGCTTTGGCCAAAACTACTTCGTTTTGTACAAACTGGCTATCTTGTCCTGTGTGAATCATTTGAGTTAATTTATTTTCGACTCTTCTTAGTTTATCTTGTAAGTTGCAGATAAGAATTTTCTCTGTTTTGTTCTTCTGAATTGAGAACCTTATGGTCTCACCTCTAATCCCCGCCTTCAGAGTGTCCCAGACAATCACGTGGGGAGCAGAGCCAGTATTTATTTCTAGGAATTCCTGTATCCATCCCTGCATGTGAGCTATGTATTTGGTGTCATATAGAAGTGCCTTCTCAAAGCCATTTAGTGGCCTCCTTCAGTGGCCCAAACCCCTTGATGTTGATGATGATGGGATTGTGGTCAGAAAGAAAACGGGGCGCAATATCAATAGTATAGGTATTGGCGAGTGAGGCTGAAATTAAAATATAGTCTAGTCTGACTAGTAGCTGATGTGGGTCCAGGTTGTAGTGGATTTTTCCTAGCCCAACAATCTATTAAGCCATGGGTGTGCAGGAGGTTGACTAAGGCTTGGAAGACTAGAGGTTTCCTACCTTTGTATCTCCATTTTTTGTCGGTCTCCCAATTACTAGGCAAATGTATATTAAGATCGCCGCATAATATGATGGGAGTAGGCCAGTGTGCTAATTCCCCAGAAACCTGGTCGAAAACCCCGGGATCATCTACGTTGCACCCATAAATTGAGTAAAGGGTAGCTGATGAGTTATTGGGGAGTAAAAGTTCAGTAATAACCCGTCTCCCTAAGAGATCAGATTTGGTTCGTGGGTTATGAATAGGGTGTCCTTTTTTTAACATAATTCCGATGCCCTTTGTCTTGGCCCCCAGTGTCGTGGCACCCACTACCTTATACACTAGAGTGTCTAATAAATATTTTTGTGAGTTTTCTATGTGATTTTCATATAATGTTCCCCCCAAGGGACTGTAATCCATGAGACACCTTCTGTCTTTTAGAAGAATCGTTTAATCCGCATATGTTAGTTGAGACTACTTGTAGTGTAACTACACTAGCCATCTAGAGGTGTGCTTGTGAGTAGTAGAAAGCCGTACATTTTTTGCAGTTTCTTTGCACTGTTTGAGGCTTGTAAGCGTGTTTAAAAGTGTAGTTTGTGCTAGTGCGTGAGTGTTGTGAATTTTGCGCCTGAGTAATCCTTTTGTGCCCCCCACCCCCCCAACGCCACTCCCTCCCCACCCACCCCTTACATGAGCAATCAGGAAAAGCCTGAATGATGGTGGTCAGTCATGAGTCTCGGCTGCTGAGCACGCCTTTCAAGAAAAAAAATACACAGATCTAGGATCGGCCGTTGGCCCTACCAACGTGGTACTGCGTGTAGTAAGTACTACTATGGAAGGAATCAGAGATTCTCAGGAGAGAGGAAAAAGAAACAAACAGAAGAGGCAGGGGAGGACATCGTCCCCGTGGTTAGAATACATTGTTAGAGTAACAGAGTAACAGAAAGTAATCCTCCCCCCCCCTCCCTCCTTGTTTTCCTCCTTGCTGTTCTCCTTCTTTTGTCTTCTTCCTTCCTTTCCACCATTCCCCTGGGTGGGTCTAACGTGCTTCTTTCAAGTGTCCCGACCCCCTGTATGTGAGAGCATTCACCAGAGAGTAACAAAATGGATGGGATGGCTTGGTCATTTATTGCCCTTCATAGATTTAATTTCCTCTAGATGCTCTTTGGCCTTGATTTCAGACAGGAAAACCTTGGTAGTGCCGTTAAGGATAACCTTCAGTCTGGCAGGGTTCATAAGATACACCTCTGCTCCTTGTTGCTGGAAGGGGGAGATCAATTGCCTTAGGTGCCACCTCCGTTCCACAGTCTGGTGGCAGAAGTCTCATTTGGCGAAAAAATAGATCCCGTTGGCCCCTTTCTCAGAGTTGGGGCGGGCTTGATCGTAGACCATTTGTCTTAAGAGAAAGTTACCAAAGTACAAAAGGAATACCCTGGGCTGGCCTCCAGTTGAACTGCTGTTGTTATATTGTCGTTTCAGGAAGAAAGGAAAGCGGTGCGCTCGCTAAACTTCTCGGTTCCAGTCCCAGCCTGGATGTTCCGGGAAGGAGTCTTGAAGCAGTTTGACAATGAATTGTCTAGGATGTTCCCCCTCCTTTCCCTCCGGAATGCCAAGCAAGCGCAGGTTGTTCCTACGTTGGCGATTCTCTTGTTCTTCCATCTTAGTCATCAAGACTGTGAGGCAGGCAGTGTTAGACTCAATCAGCTGGTTAGAAGCTCCTGCTTCGGATTCCAGATGTTCTGTTCGGGCTTCCACCATGCCCACCCGGTCGCTGATATCCGTGCAGGTTTTGTTTAATCTTCTCAGCCCCCCTGCATCTTTTTTGCGGCGTTCTTAGCAGTTCGGCTGTCTGCCCTCACCTCCACCTGAAATTCTTTGATTGAGGCTAATATAGCAGCGAGCGAAGGTTCGGGCTCGATTGACTTGGCCGTTTCAGTTTGTAGACTTCTCAGACTATGCCACTGTGATTGATTCAGGCCGTCCTCCTCCAAAGGGTAAGAGACTTGGGAGTCAGAGTAGTCCCATTTGAGTTGGCTACGTCGCTTACTCTTGTTTTTTGGGTTTTTTGGGGCGTACAACTGTATGAAGGTTATCAACAGGAACCTCACTGTCTCCTTCACTGGCTAAGTCCTCGTCTTCTTCATCCTCTGTCTCACCCCCACCAGAAGAGCTGGATGAATTATCTGACACCGAGTAAAAGTCCTCAGGGCCACCCTCCGGTGTCCAAGGATTTGGTATTCCAAGGGGAGCCTCTAGGTTTTGAATAGCGAGTTCAGTTCCCGTTGGGCATACTATTACGTCAAGAGTAGCAAGAGTTGTGCAAACACCGTCATTACTTGCCCCTTTCTATGGTTCCAACTGCCCTCGGGTGGTGTACATGGTGCATGATGAGCTGCCTGGTGGGGCAGAATCACCAGGGTTCCCTCCAGCCAGATTGCACTTGTGTTTAGGTGCCCCGATTGGAGTATGTGGGGCAGGTCCAGACAGGTTAACTGTAAGCATGGGCGAATTTTGCGGATCTCGCGTTCGCGGATTTTGCGGATTTGCGAACTCGCAATCCGCAAAATCCGCGAATTCTCACGAATTTGCGGATTTTTTTTTATGTTCGCACGGGTTTCTGCAAGTTCGCGAGGGTTTTGTACAATTTCGCAAATTGCGAAATTGTACAAAACGCGTGCGAACTTGCAGCAACCCGTGCGAACACAATAATATGAAGAGAAAGAAGCTCCTTGTCACAGGAACAGCACGGGGATTGCGCTCATGAAAGTCAAGGATGCAAAGGCCTCTACCCAGCATCACAGCTGACTTTCCACAGTAGATTTGGGAAGAGGCACACCTGTCCAGCCTCGAAGACGCTCATGATTGTTTTTGGGCTAATGAATGAGTCACTGAATTTGAGCATCAAATAGTTCGAGCGACCATGTGTGTGTTACTATGCAATCGCCCCGAAGGGCGCAGGGGTCCCTTTAGTGAGCTGTCCATCATAGTGGGTGAATGGCGGGAAGACGGTGCAAACCGCGAGTGTGTGCGCGGGGCCAAACGTGCGGGGCTTCCATGCGAGTTCACATGCCTCTTGTGTGCATAAAAGGTCAGAGAAAGATCAGTTCAGCAGATGAAGAGAAAAAGCTCCACAGGAAGGGTCACAGGAAGGGCATTTGTAAATATTTTAGGATGGCGCCGGCAAGCTGCCAGCGCCATCCTAAAATACTTACTAAATTAGCTTCAACAGGAAGCTCTAATAGATAAAATAAAGCAGTTGCGAGCACCTGCTTTATTTTATCTATTAGAGCTTCCTGTTGAAGCTAACTTAGTAACTATTTTAGGATGGCGCTGGCAGCTTGCCGGCGCCATCCTAAAATAGTTACAACAGGGCAGGCTTGAACTTTTGCCCCCGGAAAAATCCGCCGCTCGCGGATTTGCGGATTTTCGGTAAATTCGCGGGAGTTTGCGGATTGCGAATTTACCGAAAATCCGCAAAATCCGCGAGCGGAACGGATTTTCCGCCCATGCTTAGTTAACTGGAAGGTCGCTAGAGTCTATGCCTTTGGTTAAGTTGGTGCTAGCAGGTGTATTCTCCTGGGGTTTTCCTTGAGAATGTTGCCATTCTGTGGTGGAAAGAATTTAAGTAAGGTAGGGGGTTGATTCCCTGTACTAGTTTTACTGTTGGCAGACTGGCTTTTAGCTACCGTGAAGATTTTTGCAGGAGGGGGGGGTGTGAGGGCCCGGGGTCTTTGCTGTCTTTACTGTCCTTTTGGGGAGCCCCCCCCCGTGACTTGCCCAAGCTAAGCTTTTTCACCCCACTGACTTGGTCGAGCTTGGGCTTCCCGGTTGCATTGCCAGCTGCCGGGTCCAAATGGTTGCAGACGTCTTCTGCTTGAGCCCCTTCCTTCCTCCACGAGCGCTCATTTCCGGGCGCGTGTCATTGTCTCTGATAGGTTGTAGTATGAACTCCTTGAATACAGACAGGCAGTCCTGGGAATACTGTGTGCGGATCAGCGCCGCAGCCGTGGCCACGGCTAGGGGAAACCAAAGACTCCAGTTCCAGTACCAAACCAGCGATGCAGCAATTCTCTAAAGAGCCTCACACTTTTCACTGCAAGGAGCGTGAAATCGACACCGTTTGTGTCTCCGAGCCGGCTGATCGTCGGGCAGGTTGCAAGCGATCCTGCGGGGGTCCTTGTTTTTTGCTACGGGTCTGATGGATGAGTGTATGGGCCCGAAGCGTCCACAAGGCAGCCGCAGGGTTATCTGCTGTCTCATCGTGACAGGCGATTTATGAAAGCGGTAGCCCGGCATTTCCTACACTGACGCAGGGCAGCTAGTCGATCATCTCCGCATCTGGCGTGGGCAGCCAAGCAGCGCGAGCACTCACGCTGACTCCATCTTGCTCGTCCTCCTGAATTCACTAATTTCCATCGCATTTCTCTGAGGAAAAGTTACAGAAACTGTGGGGAACTGCAACATTCCTACCATCAAGTGTACCCACACCTGATAAAAACAGTACTTGATTCATTTACATCATGATAGGCCACAAAATGCAATGTGAATATATAAAGTTTTTGCCATGAAAATGGACTGCAGCTGTATTTAGGACACAGCTCAGATGCCAAGAGGAAAAACCTACTAAACGCATACATTTCTGAAAACCAGACACGAAGGGGAGTCAAGGATGATGAGACTTTCATGGATCCCATGCCATTTTCATACCCCGAATATGCTAAAAGCCTCATATATTGGCTAAAAGCATACCTTTTGTTCACATTGTTTGAGGGAAAGTTCTGGAATATATGGGGTCCACATAATTCCTACCACCCAGTGTTCCCAAACTTCTCCTAATAGGCTGGTTCCTCAGTGTCACAATTGGACAGACTGAAAGGGGATGTTGCCCACTGGCGGAGTCTACCGGTGTCGCTTATGGGACGCGCCGTCCTGTTTCAAATGATAACCCTGCCGCGCGTGTTGTACGCGCTCCAGAACACTCTCTTCGTGGTCCCGGAGAGTTTTTTCTGTGCACTGGAAGCGTAGCAGCGCACATTGCTGTGGGGGGAGCCCCAGAATCGCCCCACGGAAACTTCAGTTGGGGGTCTATGAGGGAGGATTGGCAGTCCCGGACCTTGGAAAGTATTACTGGGAAATGCAGCTGGTCAACAATAATTGGTGGGTTTTCTCCCCCACCGAGGAACCAGCCTATCAGGTGGATCGCATGTCCATGGGGAGGGGCAGCTGTCTTGCAGCCCTATACAAGAGGCGGAGGGGCACCTCAAGTCCCCCAACCCACACGGAGACAGTGGTGGCGGCATAGCGGAAGGCACCTAAGATGACGGGGTGGGAAGCTAAGCTCACTGAATAAACCCCTCTATGGGAAGGTGACTTTATGTCAGAAACTGCGCGTCTGAAAGGCCTCCATGGCTGGAGAAACATTGGTATAGATCTTCTGGGAGATGTCTGGAAAAAGGGGAAGATGCTCGACTTTCCGGCCATGCAACTGGAATACCAGATAGGGGAGAGGGAATTTTTATGATATTTGCAGGTCAGGCATGCATTACACTGTCATCTGAAGGAGGGGGAGCAGTTGCCGGAATATACTCCATTAGAAGATAGGCTTCTGCTCGATCCAATGGTGGATAAGGTCATCTCACTCACGTACAAAAAATGTATAAACAACATGCCAGACCCTTTGGGGCCATTACGAGAGGCCTGGGAATCAGACGTAGCCCTTCTTGAGGATGATAACTGGGCGGAAGGCCATAGAGAGCCCCAGAGAAATAGCGGTTAGGGCACGGTTCCACCTAGTTCAGCTCAGGATTATTCATTGCTCCTACGTTTCTAGGACAGTGCACTATCGCATTGGGTATTGTGGGTCTGGCAAGTGTATGTGGGGATGTAACAAGACTGGGACGTTCTTTCAAATCCTATGGATCTGTCCTCTGATATCAAGATACTAGGAAGCCATAGCGCAGGTCGTGTCCAAAGCGGTGGGCTCCACGGTCCCGGTAGACGCCAGGTGGTTTATCCTGGTAGTTACAAGGGAAGTAGTTTGGCCCAAATGGGCTACAACCTGGCTTGCGTTGGCAGGTATGGTGCGAAATGAAATATAGCCAGACTTTGGGAGGCTGGGGAGGTTCCATCGATAGAGGGCAGGAAAAAGAATCTCGACTGGTGTCAACGGGCAGAGCACGCTGTGTATCAGAGTAGAGGGTGCCCACGTAAGTGGGAAAAGATCTGGGAGACATGGATGACATACCGGGGGGACTTACTGACCGATTGAGGGGAATTTCCCACTATGGTGCGGGGGGGGGGCTCTGGGGTAAACTGGGAGTGCCACAGGATATTAGAGAACTAAGGGATCTGTGCAGTATGAATAATGCTATATAACTGTTTTGACTGACCCACTGCTAAGTATATTGTCTCATTTAATGGAAAGCATTTCTTTTTTGTTAATAAAAAGATGTTTTTTAAAAAAAAGGGCAAATAACGTCATATTCCCCACACACAATGGTGAGAGTCAGGGGTATCAGTCAATTCCTCTGAGATATCATTTGATCATTTAGTGCAAAAAATGGACCATGGTGAGGATTATGTTACCAGATACACAACATTAATGTAGTTTGCTTGAAATACTAACATTTATAAAAACAGATTCTGAATATCTGGATTTGTCTTAAGTTATGTGAATAATACCATGGCCTTCGGAGCCATATTAAACTAATGCTGTAAGTACCTCTCATGGGCTAGAGAGCCAGGCAATTAACACATGCACGCTCCTCTTGCTGACCGTGCTTCAAAAAGACCATGTACAATAGTCAGTAAAGGATGGAAGGAGCTGGCCTATGATAGTCTGTATGAAAAGTGGCAGTGGGGACACTGACTATGTTAGAGATGTGCAATGACACACACAACAGTGATATTATAGACCTGCGCTGTAAGAACCCACAATTCCCACTTTGACCAAGAGAAGAAGCCAGGACCCAAGAAGGAAAGCGTTGTTGTTTTTTAGAATAATTCCTACTTACTACCTATTGGAGGAGAAAAAGACAAACAAGAACTATTTCAACTTATTTGTTCCCTATGACTTGTTGAAAGAACTGAGAGAGTGCATTTTCTGAACACATTCACCGATTCATTTGGACACTTGAGTGTTGAGGGGTGGGCAGATGCCTACCTCTTGGGGCACTGCATACAGAGGAGGTGCTGGAGGCTGTGCAGCTCGCCCTTAAGGAAGGTTGTGCATTGCTTTCTTGCAGAGCAAGAGGCAACAGTTTGAAGTAATGTGACTTCTTGTCTCATAGAGGGACCTAGCAAAAAAACGTATTGATATTGAACGTCTTCCAAGATGAAGGAACGCTACATAAAAGCGGTCCATTTTACAGTTAACCAGAACACTTGTATTTATAAAAAATCAGAAGCCTGACATTCCACCTAGACTTCTCCCCTGCAATCCTTCTTACATATTTCGAGGCTTCCTAGGCTGACCTCCTGACTCATGCACCCTCACACACAAGAACACCAAAACCACTTAATTTTGCCCCTTGTTACGTGTGTTCCTTATTTTCTTGCTCCCCAGCCACCATGAGGCATGCCTGACTGACCCCTTTGTTCAGATATAAGGTTTGCTCAGATAGGCCTTTCCAAAGCAACAGGGTGCAACATGACAGAGGCTGCTTTTCTGGTTGAAGTGAGGCTGTCCTTGGTAGTGGGCCGCTCTAAGTCTTATATCACTCTGCTTGCGCCTTCTCTTTGGCCTCCAGCTTCAGAACCTGTTTTACCTCTTGGGTGATCCTGCGAAAGAGGTCAAGAGCAATATATTGGATTCTGATTCCTTTCTGTGCACATCGGAGTAGACCAAAAACAAATTACTCTTGGGCGCAGCTAGAGTATATGTCTTGCTATTCATGGCTAGATGACAACTGCAATACACAAAATGTGCATGCACCACACACATTTGCTATGCCCCTACAATGTGCAGCATATTGTGCAAATGCAAAAAGAACAATTGATGTACGGAATGCTGAACAATGTCAAACATTCCCCCCCAGTACAGAGATCTGGGCCTAAATCCATTGGTTTTTTTGCAAACTGTTTTGCACACCATGCCATTCCTGGTTAGACCTAGCCATATGCAAATCAGTCATGGAAACAGTCCAGCCTGAACTGCCAGGCCACGTCTTCCCTGGACCGTAAACAAGCATCTTGGGACTGGTTTCAAGGTATCACACTTCATCAGCCAGGCTAGCTTGACTCCAGGGGCATAGAGAACATGGAACCCACGTCGTCCCACTCGGGTGACAAATACAAAAAGAAAAATTGATGGACGGAATGCTGAACAAGGTCAAACATTCACCCCCAATACAGCAATCTGGGCCTAAATCCATAGGGGCATATTACCAACAACTAGCGATAATTATCGATAGGTTGGCTTAGCGGCAATAATTTTATCGCCGTGTAGCGACAATTTTTATCGCTTAGCAGCCTTGATATTATCAAGGTTTATCTCCTAAGTTATAAAAATCGGCCAAAATGCATGAATATCGCTGAAAAGTCAGCGATATTCATGCATTACCGAGCAAATGCTCTTAGCCATGTTATCCACCTCCCATTGGATAACATGGCTAAGAACTGCTCAGGGCAGGTGTTAGCTTTTGGAGATATTCGCGCTTAGCGCGAATATCTCCAAAAGTTGGTAATAGGAGATAGCGATGTTAGCGACTGTTTCCAGTCGCTAACATCTTGGCAGGCCCACTTTGCATGTCATTAGTGATAAATATCACTGACATGCAAAGCGGAGCCCAAGATGGTCGCTATCTCCTACTAGCTGTCGCCAACTGGTGTTAGGTAATAGGGAGAACATTTTATCTCCGCTTTCTTGGCTTTAAAAGCCAAAAAAGCGGAGATAAACCCCCTTGATAAAATGCCCCATAGTTTTTTGGCACGCAATGCCATTCTAGTTAGACCCAGCAATGTGCAAAGGCAAATTCACAGTAGGTAATATTTAAATATTGCACCATGTGACTTATGTGCTAATTTAGAGCTTGTGCGTAACATGTGCACCTGTGGCATTCTGTCTATTTTGCCCCTACGACCTTTGCGGTTGTCCTTCTGGTTCACAAGCGTGTGCCCAGGCATTTTGCATATATGCACATATTTGCCATTCCGGCTTTTCTGTGGATGAGGACCTGCGCCATCATATTCTCAGGTCAGGAGTGGACTGGAAAGATAATTAAACGACTGCTCTCTGGACACTAAATTCAAGATGCGTGTTTGTGAAGGCCGCACTCTGATAGATTTGTCAGGGTACGACTGCTACACAAAGGCGGCAGGCAGGTGATAGAGAAAAAAAACCTCCCCAGAAAAATTGTCGACTTGCTGCTTATTGCCAATATGTGGGAACAGAGTGGAAAAAAAGAACAAGCCGCTTACATCCCATTTCTGCCCAAACACATTTCTGATATGTTTTTGCAGCTATCTGAGAGAGATTTAATATTGTTGTTGTCTAAGCACATTTAAACTTCAACTGGAATAACTGCCAAGTGATTCATGCCTATGTAGGTGAATGTAACGATTGTATCTGGAGCCCCAGTGCACCATTTTCATTTCACTTTAAATAAAAAACAAAATGTATCTGTGTCAGTCAGTGCCCTTCTGCTGTACTCCGAGGTATCAAACAGGCCACAATTATGATTGTGAAGTGATTGTGTCACATTGGAGGAAGGTTTATTGCTTTTGAGTCGGCTAGGCAGTAACGCATTCTGTTCCATATTACTCTTTATATCATTGTATGGTTGTGACTGGAATAATCAAATGCTCTGAAATGCTGTCAAATTCAATTTACAGTATTTTTCAGCGAGGCAGGCTTTATGCATTAGATTTGCTGCTTTTTCCTTACATCTCTGCCTTGCAGAAATAACAATAATAATCGTCTATATTTACAAACTCAATAGCCAGAAGGGCTCTGTGCATCCTTCTACAGAGAGAGGGTTTATGTCCTTTTAGCAAGTGTTAGAATGCGGTATGGTTCTCGCGTACAATTAGTTTGACGCCCATAAAAGAAGAGCGCTTCAGAAGAATAGGATATTTTAGAGTCCCCGTAGTTAGCCAGATTCATCATTGTAAAATCGGGTCGCAAAGGGCCAGATTCTGAGAATCTGGCCCTTTGCGAGCGCAATTTTTGCATTTGGGATTCATCACCCCAATGCAAAAATCGCAAATTGCGAAATCGCTAAATTGCGAGGAATTGCATTTAAGGAATCTCTATTTGAGATTCCTTAAATGCAATTCATGAACCATTTTCGAATTGCGAAATCGCTATTTTTGGCTTCTATTTACCGCGAAGTCTGACTTCGTGGTAAATAGAGAAAAAACTTTAGTGCATTTTCCTAAGTTGTATGTTACACACACACATGTCCTTTGGACATGTGTGTGCGCAACATCAGTCTACATTTACATTTCAGGGGTGCTACAGGGTGTCCTTTGGACACCCCTGGCACCCTTGAAATCTCATCCTTATTTGCGATTAGCAATTTGCTAATCGCAAATAAGGAAGCTGTAGAAATCGCAAATAATATTGCAATTTCTACATGAATCCCGTTTTGCGAGTCATTAATAGCGATTCCTTAATAATCGCTAATAAGGACGCGCAAATCGGGACATTGATGAATCTGGCTGAAAATGTTAATCGCGATAGAATGCGCATGCGGACCTGCAGTGATAAGTAGTAAATAAATATCACTAATGTCATTATGTTTGGTGATTTCCATTTTTGATTCACAAGTTATGTTAGATTCTAACCATAGATATGCTTTCGGTAGGGCAATGATATTTTTAATTGAAGAGCAAGTATGTACCTGAATGTGTGTGCAAACTGCTTTCAAGTTTATTTTATTTGAATAGTTCGTTAAAACCATTGCACATTAGGCGCAAGCAACATTTTCATTACACTGGCGTAATTTAGTATTACATTTATTACGCAAATTTCCCGCCATTACAGCACGTATTTAGCACAGGAGTACCGAACAACGAGAGCAACTGTTGTTATCTATCACAAAATGCGTCCACCTCTTACTTCCCCCAATATATTCCTTTTTTTTAAAACATACCCCTTATTCTCCTTCCTCCTATACTCCTTTTTTCCAAATCCCTCATTCTGATTCCATTTTATTATTAAGCCTTTTACTGACTCCTGCTTTTTACAAACCCTTACTCTCACTTTACTTTCTTTTTCAAACTCCTTTACCCCCCCTCAAATTTTACTCCCTTTTTCTTTTTAGACTAACAGCTTATTGCTACTCCCACTTTACGTGTTTTTACCAAACCCATTACGTTCATTGTTTTGCAAACCTCGTACACTCACTCCTGCTTTACTCTCCATCCCACGGTAGTCTTTAAACAAAAAAAAAACACTCAACCCCATTCTGCTTTACTCTATATATTTTTACAATCCCCTTACTTTACTGCAGCTGTATTCCACTTTTTTTTACCAAATCCTTACTCTCCGTCTACGTTACCCCTGTCCTCTATACCCAACCCTTTTCCCTTCATTCTTCATTGGCATGAATTCCTCTTGATTTGATTGATTTTATTTGAACTTTTATAAAGCGCACAACTGCCCATGGGCGTCTATGCACTAGTAACATGCGGTTCAGCAAGGTTGCCCAAAGGAGTGAGTATGCAAATTTAGTTGCTAAAGAGCCAGGCTTTGAATGCCTTCCTGAAGGCTGGCATGTTGGGCTGTTCTTTATGCCATATAGAAGCATGTTCTAAATTTGAACTGTAACTACAAGGAAACTTCTTCCACCCCCAACTCGCTTTTTTAAATCTGGGTGTTTGTAAAAGTTTGCAGTGGGCGGATCTTAGGGTTCTGACTGACTGGCTTAAGTTTTTATTAAGCGCTCGAATGCCGCCGCGTCTTGGCGCTGGTTCTGGGAGGTAGATACCACTTCAAATGTTTCTTCAGATAGTTAGGACCAGATCCATTGAGTGCCTTAAACGCTAGGCATTGGGATTTGAATTTGATCCTCTTGTCCATTGGGAGCCAGTGCGAGGTTCTCAATTTGTGAGAGACTGGCTGAAATTTCAGGATGTTCAGCAGCAATCTAGCTGCAGCATTTTGAAGTTGCTGCAGTTTTTGAAGGTGTTGTTCTTGGATACCTACACAAAATGCATTACCGTAGTCCAATCTTGACAAGGCCAATGCTATCACCAGAAGTTTTAATGTGTCTGAGGGAATGAAGGGGTGAACTTACCTTATTGTCTTTTAGATGAAGAAGATTGATGAGGTGAGGGTATTAATCTGGGTTTTGAAAGTAAGCTCATCATCAAAGATAAAGGCTAGATTTTTGCCTTTTGCACAGGGACCCGAATGTCTCCCAGACTGGATGGTCACCATCTATGTGTCCAAAAAGAGGTATCTGGGCCCAGCAAAAGAACCTCAGTCTGTTCACCATTCAATTTCAGGCAGTTGGAGCACATCTAATCGATGACCTGGGTCATACAGTGATTAGAACGGTCCGCTGTCTCTTCTCTGTTGCTGGAAACAGATAATACTAGCTGAGTATCATGAGCGTAGGATACAACTGAGAAGCCAAACTGCCTGATGATTTTAGCCAGAGGAGAGACATATCTACATTTCCATTTTCAACAAAAACATTACATTTTCATGGTATATGTATTTCGTCATTTTAACTTTTCCCAAAATCAAGTTTTGTCATCCTGTTGTCATGCCATCCTGTTGTCTTAGTGACTCTCTTTATTTTAGGAATTCATTAAAATGACGGAGTACCACAATGCACATGGTCAGTAAATGCAAAATAATATGACACTTAATTAAAATCCTACTGTTATAGTAAGAGATGCAAAGATCCAACATTTATAGTTATGTTGGTTATGTTATGTTAAACAGATTTGTAGAGTGCACTGTCACCAGGGAGGGTATCCTGGTGCTGAGCAGGTGTGAGTCTAGCCACACATCCGGCCTAGTAGGACTACAAGAAAAGCCAGGTCTTCAGCTTCTCGTGGAATTCAAAAAGTGAGGGGGAAGCTCTTAAATGTAGCAGCAGGTTATTCAATACTTTAAGAGAAATATTGGAGAAGGCTCAACTGCAAGATCTGATTTTCCATATGCATGGGATTTGTGCAGGTAGGAGTCCGGACGAGTGAGCTTGTCTGGAAGGTTTGTGAAAGAAGATGCGATTGAAGAGGTATGCTAGGCTAGTGTTTTATAGTGCTTTGATAGTGTGGGTGAGGAGTTTGAATTGTGCTTGTTTGTGATTGGGGAGCTAGTGGTACTCCTTTAGGTGTGGGGTGATGTGAGTGAAGCATGGGAGTTTGAGAGGGATTCTGGCTAGCGAGTTCTGAATGGTCTGCAGCCTACCGGAGAGTTTTGTGTTGCTTTTGTTGGTCTAGTTGGCAGTGATAAGCACCCTGTCCAAGTAGGGACCGTTCCTTCTAATCAGGGTAAGAGAGTTACACACCCAAGATTACTCCTGCTCACCTCCTTGGTAGCTTGACACAAGTAGCAAAAAATCACAAACTGGATACTCTACCTATACAATTTTAAGTATGCTATAAGCCATCTAATTTGTTGACCACTCTGGCTAGACTACAAACTGTATTCTTCACAAAAACCAACATATATTAAACATTACTTTATTTTTTCATCATAAATACATTAATATATCACAAATAAATATCATATCCTAAAGATTATAGAAAAAATTGATCTCCTTCCAAGCCTACAACTCACAACATACATACAATTTCATACTCAAACATCCTCACACAGACCACAGATACACGCATAACAATTGTATAAAAAAACATGATGTGCACCAAGTCCCCTCAAAATGTATGACAATAATGTGATGAAAACTCATCATATTACATTAAGCATCTGCAGAGTTTATTTACAGTTTGTATAATATCAAAGCAGAAAAATGAGCAAAAAAGAAGAAAAAATATTACAATCAGAAATATGACTTCAGAGGATGCTCCAGGGATTGGATGATTCTCATTATTGAAATTGCCAGAGAGGTTGTCCAGTTACTCAACAAAGAAATTCATGATTTAGAGGAGAAGCTCAAGCAGTCCAATAGTTTAGAAGAGGGTAAAAAGAAATCGGAGGACATTTCACTTGAATTGGATTCTTTCTGTGAGTATTTACTCAAAAGGAAGACTGAGAAACTAAAACAATAGATATAAGACTCTTCTCCCAGGAATGTGCATACCCATTCCTTACTGAGAACTTCTACACCCCCAATAGTGAGAACGCTACAAGCAATACGAACACGAACTGGGGCAACAGACGTGTCACCACGTTCTCGGACACTACAGATTCAGAGAGTGAGGGCCCCTCCTACCTGAACCCTCAATATAGACAGGACTCTGAGAGACCAAAAGCTGAAAATCGCTTTTTTAGGCAATCGAAGAGGCGGTTTCTGCCCCGATAGCAGAACCGATATCAGAACCAGCATCAGAATCAACAGCAGAGAGGGCATTACCCAGAACAAGGATAATTACAGAGGTATATACAGACACGCCAACATCAGTATTGGCGAACATAAATAATGTACCTGTGTTCAATCTGTCAACTTGCCTAATGGACCGCACCACCGAAGCACTCCTCACCAAAGGGCTTTCTTATGTTCCATCCACCACAATAAATAGGGATGATCTCAAGAAAGACCTGCACGCTTTTTTTTCGAAGAGTGAGACTCAGGAAGTATTTTCAAAATAGAAACACTGTCTCTGACAATGATAATTTATCTAGCCTGAAACCACCGTCCAGTTTTACTCTGGGTATTGACCTTGTGGGAACAGAAGTGGACATGTTCAAACAGGCAGTTCTTAGCAAAATTCAGAAAGCTATTAGATTTGTGTGCCCAACCCCTCCTACAACATCACTAAGGAGGAGAATGCCGCCCTCAAGACATTCAAGGGAAATAGTGATCTCACTATTAAACCTTGCGACTATGGGGGGGGGGCATCATAATCGTTGATGCCAACAAATACAAAGAGAAAATGGATGACCTATTAGAGTCACCGAGACACTACCTTAAGATTACCACCAACCCTGAACCCAAATTAAAGCACAGGATTCTCCGCGCTGTAGAAACTGCCGTAGAAAGGGGAGAAATCTGTCAAAAAGTAGCCGAATATCTCACCCCTACGTACATACATATCCCGATCATCTATTGGGTACCTAAAACCCACAATGACCAATTCGATCCCCCCATGAGACCGATTGTCTCTATTATTGGGTTAGCCACTGAACCATTATCGAAATATATTGATTGTTTTTTACAGCCATTGTTGGCCGCCCTTCCCTCTTATGTAAAAGGTACGGGCACTTTATCTCTAAGATTGAAGCCTCCAATACAATCAAGAGAGAGAGATTTTGATCAACCATAGACCTTGAGTCCCTATATTCCAATATTCCACAAAGAGAAGCATTAAGAGTGGTCAGTGGCATTATGGAAACCAAAACTACACTGGACAATGCTGTATTTTTGACTCAAAATCTTGAGATTGTTCTCAAGGAAAATTTCTTTGAATTTGATAGCAACTTTTATCAGCAGGTGCAGGGAGTAAGCATGGGGGCAGCATGAAACCCGCGTGTTGCATGTCTCTATATGGGACATTTTGAACAGCTTAATATTTACAACAAGCTTGCCCCTTTCTATGTAAACATCCCCACTGGTCGAGGTTCATAGAAGACATTTTTTTTCATCTGGAGCGGTGACCAGGAGGCTTTGGATGAATTAATTCTGTGGATCAATGCAGCAGATATAAATCCTAAATTCACTGCCCATACAAGCACCCACAGACTTGAGTTCCTGGATGTGTGGGTGGAACATCTGGATTCCAAATAGATGGTGTCCCTGGATACTAAACCCACATCCAGGAACACTCTCCTTCACTTCAGCAGCTTCCATCCGAGAAGCCAAAAGGAATTCCTTTCAGTCATTTTCTAAGTCTCCGTAGAAACTGCACCTCAATCAAGGATTATTTGAACCATGCTGAGGTGATGAAGGAGAAATTTATCCTAAGAGGATACCCCCACAGACTCATTAGGGATGCCCTCAAGAGAGCATGATTCTACAAATGAGACTTTATGTTCCAACCAAAACAACGTGAACAGACTAATAAATTAGTCTGTGTGACCAAACATTCATCAATTGACAATAAAATTTGACAAATTGTGAATTCACAATGGCACTTACTTAATCTGGACAACCAAATACCTCGGATACCCAAACCGATTTTTGCATTCAAAAGGAACAAGAATTTGAGGAATATCTTGGTCAGGGCAAAAGCTCCAGAGCAGAATAGATTTATTCAAAGATCGATCACAGGAGGTCAACCCATCAATAGGAACCATAAATGTGGGACATGCCATGCATGCGCCAATGCTATCGTGAGTGCTCAAGTTTGCATAAATAACCGTACGGTACATCTTAAAGAGATGACGAACTGCAGGACATCCAACTGCATTTATGTCATCCTGTGCCCTTGCAACTTGGCGTATGTAGTGGAGACGGCTAGAGAACGCAGGGTCCGTATGGGCGAACATAAATCTAATATCAGGCGATGCAAACTGGCAGCACCCTTGGTCAACCATTGGACTGAAGCCAATCATGTAGAGGAGGATCTCTGTTGGACTATTCTGGAAAAAATACGTCCACAAAAGGGTACTTATTGCACCAATATAAGCAAAAAGTGTGAAGTATTTTAAATATTTTCACTTGACTCAAAGGAAAAAGGACTCAACGAAACCCTGCAATGGGAAAATGTGAAAACCTAGAATACTGGTATTTTAAATCCCAAAATTCAGGTTTGAAGAAATTTTTTTTACTGCTGTATTTTATTTCTTTTATCTTTTTGTCTGTATTTAGTTGACTTTTTACATTGGTGTACATTTGTTCACAGTCCATTTTTGGTGTGTTTGATATACCATCCACCTGATTATTGCTTCCCTCACTTGTTATTTCAGCCATTCACGGTCTCTTCTCCAATACTCCATAGAAGATGAGGTATTCTTATGGTGAAGTCGAGGCAGTCTTTGCGCCTAGGACACTCTTCGTGTAAGCAGATATATTATTTATTCCCTCCCAGCGGTCTGAATCATCAATACGGCCCCCCTTTTATGATCCAATTTCTCATCCTGTCATTTGGGACTTAGCGTCTCTCAGCACATCCGGCCCTTTTTCCATGATTACATTTTCCTCGAATCATTCTGGGATCATATCCCTTTAAGGAACCTGAAAAAGATAGCAATCTCCACTCCTATCAGCTTTTGACATTTTTCACGTCAGTTTTAGCCATCTACATGCAGAGCCATTGGACTATATAAAAGCACAAGTTATTCACCCTACGATCCGGGCGGTTTCCTATTTTGAGCGGGATGCTTTGCTGATATGCCTCTGCAAGGAATATGTATCTTTTAATCCAGTTAATACATCTTTAAACGGCTGCAGTCGTTTTAGAATTAGTGGCAGCAGATCCTCCCAGAAATTAACGTAATTGTGTTTCTCTTTGTTTTATCTTACTATATTTGACAGAGAGCACATCTTGGCTGAGCCCCGACATTCAATGGCAAACGGAGGTGGGATACCTTCCAGGGAGTTTGCTTCATGAGGTATCATTTTAAGGTTAGAACTGCATTTACGGCGGGGATCGCATTAGTAATTTACATATTAGGCTGCCAGTAGTAATGAAGTTCTGTTTCTTCCAATTTTATCTTTTAGATGTATACTCCTATGCTGTGTTAGTTCGCTGAGGTGAGAATTTGCGTTCTTTCCAAAATAACCGAATGTCTGACAGAATGTCGATATACAAAATGTCAACATACAAAAATATCGCAACAAAAATATCGATGTCAACAATATCAACATCCTATCTCCAACAAGGTAAGTACAAAAATATAGAGAAAAAAAATATTGATGTCAAAAATATCGTAAATAAAAAATATCATTTTTTTTAAATAAAAACATATGTAAAATTAATTAAATAATACTTATAAATGTAATAAACATAGTTAAAAATATGTTATACTATTTAAAATTAATAATTAATATACATAATTTATTTAAAAAATAATTAAACATACACATATAATACATAATATATACTTACTTAATAACTTTTAGTTATTTTAACAACTTATAAATAATAAAAAATATTATAAATTACAAATACATCTATACACATAAAATAATAATCTAAATAAAAATGTAAAACAATGAAAAAAAGTAAGGAAATGTTGATTAGCGTAGGGGTAAAAATGACTATTCCCACTCCAGAGAGTGCAACAGTAGAGAAAGTGTTGGATAGCGTAGGGGTAAAAATTACTATTCCAACTCCAGAGAGTGCAACAGTAGGGAAAGTGTTGGATAACGTTGGAGTAAAAATCACTATTCCAACTCCAGAGAGTGCAACAGTAGAGAAAGTGTTGGACAGCGTAGAAGTTAAAAATAACATACTTATAAATAAATTAATATTTGAAAATATTTGAAAAATGTATTATTAAATAAATCTAAACTATTTATAAATGCCAATACATAATTATTAAAAACATAATTACCAATGAATACATAAGTAACAATAAATTAATAATAAATACCAATTAATAATAATGAATTACCAATTAATAAGTAATTAACAATAATATAATTAGCAAAAAGAATTAATGGAAATGAATTATTACTTAATTACATTTAAAATACTTCCCACCATACTCCCCTATAAACCCATAACCCGCTACAGAACATAATTATCAATTAATCAGTGAATATAAATGAATTACTAATTATTAACAATGAATTACTAATTAATAATTAATAAACAATAACATAATTAACAAAAGAAATTAATTACAATAAATTATTACTTAATTACATTTAAATTACTTCCCACCCTATTCCCCTATAAACCCATAACCCGCTACAGAACATAATTATCAATTAATCAATTAATAAAAATTAATTACCAATTAATACAAAATAATTACCAATTAATTACAATTAATTTATAATTCCCAAAAATTAATAATTAATTTAGTATAATTAAATTACTTCCCACCCTGTTCCCCTATAAACCCACAACCCGCTATTGTACTAAAATACAAAATTACTTAAATTACATAAAAAAATACATAATAAATACATAATAATATACATGAAGATCATATAAATATCGATATTAGTAACATCGATATTACTAACATCTATATTAGTAACGAACAAGTTACTTACCTTCGGTAACGATATATCTGTAAGAAACATTAGTTAGTGTTAGATTCCTTACCTTAGAATGGGGATATTCTAAGGTAAGGAATCTAACACTAACGTGTTTCTTTCAGATATCAATATTAATAACATCGATATTAACAAAATCGATATTACTTACCTTCGAAATTCGGTCCCTTTGATATTAAAAAAAATCGACATTACTTACCTTCTATATTCTGTCCCTTCCATATTTAAACATCGACATTATTGTATGTCTATATTAAAAAAATTATATTTTGTCTGCCTAACAAAACAACCTTTGAACGTACGCGCATGCCGGCATGCTTATATTTATGTGGCGACAATATTCTGTTTTGTTTGTATTTTATTACACAATGCATAATCCCACTAGATGTTGGCACAGCAGTGATACATTTGAAGACAATTCTCCTTATGTCATGGTCTTTAGCCTGACGGCCTACAATGGGGAAAGCACCTTGTGCTGTTTATTCCATTGAAATTAGAGCGATCGCAGCATAACAGTTTTTCTGCTACTTCCCGGTAAGTTGGTATTGTACTTGGATCGCAGTGTTCTTCTGCAAAGTCCACAAGCATGACTAGGTTTTTTTATTGATTCCATGATTCTGTCTTTATTGTAGGCGGCACCCTCTGAAATCGTGTAGCGGCCCTTGTTTTTTATTCTAAGGAGACATCCCTCATATTGGTTTTTCCATTTGTGTTACAATAGGTACACATTCATGATTAATACACCAAATATATGAGTGCTGTCTTTCATTGCTTCTTTTTTCTTTATTCAATTTTCGTCTATATTTGTTCTGATTTGTTTTTGGGCTACCACTTGAAGAAAATGGGAATTGCACTGTACAAAGTTAGAAAATATGTAACTTGTTGCCATCAAGACGTGTCCCTAAGTGCCTCTTAGAAGTCTGCAAACTTCCACCACTTTGGGCAGCTCCTCACTTTGGGAGGGAATCTGGTTGTCGTATCGTCCTCTGGTTATTGTTGTGGCCTATTAACATGTTTCAACAGGAAGCCTTTGTATTCACTTATATGTCTTTACCTTTCTATTCATTTTGTCCCAATTTCAGTGTGCAGCTGTTCTTGTTTCTTATTATATTTGTATTTATTTATATTATTCAAGAATCTGACCCTCTGTGCTATTGACCATTTTTTCTAGAGATCATGAAGTATATTATTTTTGCATTTGTCTAATTAACGCTACATTAATTGTATCAATAATACCATATCAAGTTATACATTCTACATTATGCCCCAGACAGGTCCCATTGCCACTTTTTCCATGATCACCAGATGCGCCATGAAGAAGGTGATACCCAGAAAACCAGAAAAGGAGTATTTCACCAAAACGTGCGTCAGCACTGTGAATATGCTCCTTCCATGAACTCATCTGATTCACTTGTCTTAGAAAATCAATTAATATATTTGAAAAGTTTCCTCTGATGTTATATTTCTGATTATATTTTTTCTTCTTTTTTTGTTCTTTTTTCTGCTTTGATATTATTCAAATTGTAAATCAACTCTGCAGATGATTATTGTAATATGATGAAGACCTGTATTGGTTAAATTTTCATCACAATATTGCCATACATTGTGAGGGGACTTGGTGCACATCATGTTTTTTTATATAATTGTTATGCCTGTATCTGTGGTCTGTGTGAGGATGTTTTAGTATGAAATTGTATGTATGTTGTGAGTGGTAGGCTTGGAATGGGATCTGTTTATTCTATAATCTTTAGGATATGATATTTATTTGTGATATATTAATGTATTTATGATAAAAAATGAAACAATAAAGTAATGTTGAATATATTTTGGTTGTTGTGAAGAATACAGTTGGTGGTCTAGCCAGAGTGGTCAACAAATTAGATGACGTATAGCATACTTTAAATTTTATAGGTAGAGTATCAAGTTTGTGCTTTTTGGCTGTCTTTCCCCTGCCTCTCGACCTACATTTAACTTCAGGGGTCCCCTTTTTCATGAGTGGTAGCTTGACATGAGTAGTCAGGCCTATCTCTGAGGCTATATGTTGAACATTTGTACATAGCACACAGAGTAACACAGGTTTTAGCTGTTTCCAATTGCAGGTTACACTTGTAAAATGTTACAAGGCAGCTCCAATGATAGCCTGTGGGACAGCTAGTCCTTGCAATAGTGAAAAACGAGATTAGCAGTACTTTACTATCAGGACATGTAAAACACACTAGTACATGTCCTACCTGTCAGGGAACATCCTTAACAAAGACTCCGGAACAATGAGTTCTGGAATCACGCAAGCGGAACAAAGACTTGCACGAACAATGACTTAGCGTGAACCACACATGTGCGTGCTTCAGGCTGAGACGGTCTAGTGTTCAGGATGAGCAGTCCTGAGAAGCATCAGAGGAACATGAGAGGTAAGAGGGGTTCGGGGTGGGGGAGGGCTTTGGGTGTTAGTTTCTAGAGGGTGGGAGGGGGTTGGGGTAGATTGTAAGGGGTAGGGAGATTTGTGTTAGTTTTTAGGGGTTGGGGATTCGTGATCGTTTTTAGGGGGTGGGAGGGGGTTGTGTATGTTTTTAGGGGATGGGAGGGGTTGGAGTTAGTTTTAAGGGAGTGGTGGGGTCTGTATTAGTTTTTAGGGGCTGGGAGGTTCCTGCTAGTTTTTATGGGTTGGGAGGGGTTTGAGCTAGATTTTAGGGGGTGGGAGGAGTAAGTTGTAGTTATTAGAAGGTTGGGGGTTTGTGTAAGTTTTTAGGCGGTGGGAGGTGGAGGGGTATGGGGTAGATTTTTGGGAGTGGGGGGGCGGTTCATAATAGATTTTAGGGGGTGGTTTACCATGCATTCCTTTATCAAATGTGTGATAAAAGAATGTGTAGTAAAAGATCATTGTTGAGACGCAGTCCTAGTACAGACTGTGTGGTTTAGGGAGTTGTTTTGGGGAACTTGTTGTTCCATCATACAACCCCTACCTGTTACATACACTGCACCCTGCCCATGGGGGTACCTTGGGTCTAACATAGGGGTGCCTTACATGTAATAAAAGGGAAGGTTTGCAGGCTAATGTAACCCTGGGCACACATAGTGCACTTTTCTAGGGGATTACCAGTAAATCAAATATGCCAATCATCAATAACCAATCAGAATAATAATTTACATAGGGAATACTTGTACTTTAGCACTGATAAGCAGTGGTAATGTACCCAGAATACATAAACGAAGTCCAGCATAACATCACAAATGCAGGAGATAGAGATTAAAGGACAGGGGAAACCACGCCAAGGATGCCAGGTTTAGCACCCGGCACTGAGGGTGTTTTCCTAGACCAGCTTGCTTTTGACCTGCGTGTCTGTGTTTTCCAGGTTTTGATTGCGAGCTATTTGAAAATCTTCCTCAGCATCTTCAGAGTATGGAAGCAGGAGGCGGTGAAGACATTGACTTGGGTGGTCATGTTGCGTTTAACCTTGAAGAGGGTTCCGAAGTTCTTGGCATGGGTGTTGGGGGTGGGTGTCAGTCCTTGCTCTTTTGGCCACTAGAAGGAGTCCCACACTGAGGTGCTCTTTTCTTAGATCAAAATTTCAGTCTTTTCATTGTTTAGCTTTAGACAGTTGGTCATCACCTAGTGGGTTATTTCAGTCATGCAAGCATTGAACTTGATCCGTGTACTGGGGATCTTGTTCATGAAGGAGAGAATGAGTTGTATGTTATTGGTGAATGAGAGGAAATTGATGTTGTGAGAGTGGATGATACTTGCTAGAGGAACCATGTGTGTGTTGAAGAGGGTCAAAAAAAGGAGGATCCTTGAGGAACTCCACAGAGGAGGTTGTATGTGTCTGAAGTGTACAATTCCAGGGTGACTGACCGGGACCTTCCAGTCAGAAAGGAGCAGATCCAGTGGATTGCTTGTCCTTGAATTCCAATGTTGTGTAGGTGTTCAATGAGGGTGGGGGTATTCTGTCAAATGCTATGGATATGTCTAGGAGGATGAGGGCTGAAATGTCTCCTTTTTCCAGAGTCTTGAGGGTGTAATTTGTATCTGTGCAGTGGATGGGTCTGTAACCAGACTGAGTAGTACTCCATGAGTTGGTAAATGCTGAGATATTCAGTGAGGTATCTGTTAAGGATTTTCTCTGTGACCAGGGACTGGTGGTAGAGATTAGGATCTTGGATGGATGGTAGCAGGGAGATCAGTCTGTAGTTGGAAAGCATTGAAGGGTCTGCAGGGGGTTTCTTCAGTAATTGGAGGCAGTTACATGTTTCCAACCATCTGGGATGGTGACAGAAGAGGTGAAGACCTTCAGAATGGGTGTGAGCATGGCGGTGATGGGTTGCAGTCCATGGAGTAGGGGTGTTGTTTGTTCTTGCAAACCTTGTTGACACCGAGCGGGGGCCTGGTAGACTCCCTAAGTGAATGGACTTCATGGTGGCAGCAGATTATTCTTGGATGTTGGCATGTCATGTGGTTAGCATGTTTAAATATGTAGAATGCAAACATCCTTCTGGGGTCAGTAAAGAGAGTAGTTGTAAACTGAGACTGAGTAGTGCAAACAGCCCTATATAAAATGTTTTAACTCGTGTGTGTGGATGTGCTTGTGCATAGGATACAAACCAGGTGTACTGTTTAATATGGTCCTCTATTGCCATTGAGGGGCTAATATACCAGATGAATTTTATTAGTAGATTGGAGATAAGAAAAATCCCTAAATTCCAGCTCATTTATGTATTCAATTGGTAACACGTCTTGAGGACGCAAACAGTTGAAGTCATGGCAGGTGTGTAGTCTGGGGCTTGTTTTTTCAGGTACTCCAACGGAGAAAGTTGCCTATGAAGAAAGATTGCTTGGTGGGAAACTGTTTCTGAATCTAAGCTACTTCATGGCAGACTGATTCACAATTCATAAGACTACACACGTCTGCCTAGTAGATTATTTTTGGAAGGCCTATACAAATAATGGTATGGTAGACCAGTTGAACCATCTACAGACTCTCTGTAGGGCATGCTGTCTGGAGGAGTTAGATTACCTTTTTTGTAGTATGTGCAGATGCTTATTGATACCAGAATCACAGCAAAGATTTGGGGTATTAAAGATGAACTGGGTCTAGTCTCCTATCAGTCCAATTTCTTGAATGGTTCTAGTCCAGGTTCCATTCATAGGACTTGCTGAACAACAGTACTTAGAAGTCTGATACATCAACATGAACAATAAAAATACCCTTGCAGACAAAAGGATAAAATATCGTACCGGACATTGTTCTATTACATATCATACAATGCCAGTGGAATGCATAATAAAATAGGCATTTTACAAACGTGAACTCAGTAGAAAATATGCAGTATGCCTCTACCTGTAAATGAAATAGTTCATAATAATTCCATTAGGTTTCCCAGGTGCTGACCACTTCACCTCAATGACAGTGGATGAAGTAGACTTAACATAGGGTGGTTTCATGTCTTCCGGCCATGCTTCTGTAGTTCTTGCATATATGATATTGCCTACTCCACAACCACCTGGAAAAAACATTTTTCAGAAAAATCAGTCAATTTAATCTAAACCAGCATTTAAGCAAAAAAGATAGCTAACAGTGTTGTTTATGAGTATATTAATGCATTTAGGAATTTATAGTTTTTATGAAAAATGAAAATAAGATATTCAATTATAAAAGCACAAAACGTAATACAAAGATAAACACCAGACTAAATCTATGGATTTGCAGAACAGGTGTCCTTTTTTGTCAGTTTGGAGCTTGCCTTCCAATTTGCTGCCATGGAAAAAAACCGGAAACTGAATTCAAGGAGTTCATCCAAAAAATGGTGCACTTCCCAAAGAACACTTCACAATCACTCACCGATTAATCTATGCAACTAAATACTCAAAAATAGCGTTTCGTTTTAAAACTAATGCTTCATACAGATCAAAGAAAGAAGTGATATGTAGCACAAGCGAATCATTGCAAAACTCGAGAGTTTTGTTGAAGAATAAGGGCCCAATTCAAAAAAGCTACTTTGCGTTATGTGAAGTAATGCTACTTTACGTACTCCAATCATCAGTTCATATACTTCCAGCTGGAGATCTCCATCTCTGCCTCTGATTATTTTCTGTACAGAGATCTCCATGCCGGTGAAAGAGATCTGTGCACATGTATGACGGTTTTGGTAGAAAATGTGTAAGGACCCCAAATAGGACTTATGCTCTAAATATGCCAATTAAACCAGAACAGGTTGGGTTACTTTGTGGAATAAAGGAGTCCTCTGACCCTTATTACAATGTAGCAACTAACCAAAAACACCTCCTAACCATGGCGACCTTGATGTTGCACTTGATCTGGTCAATTCAGGAACTTGCCCTCCTCAATACTAGGGTCTTCCACTTTACTCATTCATGCATCCAGATGAACACATGTAAAATCAAAGTATGTTCTCTAGAGCACTTACCACATTTTGCTCAGAGAGAAAAAATGTGGGATAAATGCTTAATACAAGTATGTGCAAAATCTTTGCTCTGTAGCGGGCTGCAGGGACTGCTTTTGGTGATATGCTGGCAAAGCCAAATGGATAGATACAATGCAAAATGTGTGTGAAGCATGTTCAATGCTGGTGGTAATGTGACATCATCAGATTACTTTAGTGCAGTTGTTGCCCTCATTTCATAATAAATTTACCTTCGTTTCGAGTAGTTGCAACAATTCACTACTGGTAACTGTTCAAAACAATTCTATAGAGGAATTTTATTTTCGAGGAGTTATAACTTTGTCATACTCACAATGAGGTTAGTACTCTTGCAAAAATGCATATAGTAGTATTTGATTGGATCTTAGTCACACTTTCAAGAAGTTGCTCCTTTTTTTTCGATCTTTCTATAAAATCTCATTAAAACATAGATTGCTTCAGGTGATCACAGTAGGCATGCTATGCTTCAAACTTCTCAGGAACATCAGAAACTACTTCCCAACTGTACCACAGTACAACAGATAACTGTTTGTACACAAGGATAAATACACTTCCAAAAGTATATCCTTACCGTCTTGGCATGCTTGTATTCTAATTCCATATCGAGTATATGGTGTAAGGTCCTCTAAAAGAACAGAGTTCATTTCACCAACCGCACGAGTTTCAGAGCAGTTACTTCCAGGATTTAGCAAGACATTGTATTCCAAAGGCGAACTAGAGTTGAAAATTCCTAAAACAATAGGAAAAATAATAATACGTGAACTATTGATATGTTTGCAGATGCTTGGAAGGGCATTAACATTGCAGAGCTATATGCTGTGAGTGACGTCAGGGCTACCTTTATTTCAGTTGTTACACACGTTTCTTTGACTAATATCATAATTTCCCCAAATACCAGATCACAGCCTGTGCCTGTTACTACCATCAGTCATCCTTACAGATTCTGTAGATGTCCTGCTAATATACTGTCTATCAGCTGCTTCAGGGTGCTTTGAGACAATCAAGCATCCAGAAATTCCGAAATAAAATAGGATTTACATGGTCACTAAAAAGAGAGGTAGATTTGTACATTAACGTGCAATGCTAGGATGGAACACTCTCTCCCTAGTGCCCCACAAATGACCACCTAAAGGCAAATAAAGCACTAAAAGACAGATCTATAGGTAGGTTTTCTGAACGGTACTAAGTACAATCAGGTGACCAATTGTTTTGGGATGGTGGGGATTATAATGAGGTCTGGGTCCATCTTATCCACACAATATGGGCTTTATTGAGGTATTTGCACTTGAAACCTTCTCCCACTCGGTTCTCTATGGATATATAAGCCATTTGCTTATATGCATTTCTGAGAGACCTGGTCCACTCTTTACATCATTCTCTGCCTGGATCAGGAAAATCGACGTGCTAGAGATGCTGGGCCCAAAAAAGTGTAACTGTGTCTGTCTTTAAGTGTTTGGTTGAGTGAATCAAGAACCAAGAATCAAGAAAGCTTTATTCGGTTGCTTCATAAAAACAATCATAGAGGCACATAAGAAAAAGAACACATCAATTCATGATTTACAGTTTAAAAAAGTAAAAATATATATCATATCAGAGTAAAATACATCCATACATGGTCTGAAGTAATGAAAATGTCATCTTAATATGAACAGTGTGATACACGAGTGAGTGGTTACGTCGTGTACAAAAGTTGCGTGAGCAAATGAGTGCATGTGTGTGTGTGTGTGTGTGTGTCACGTACAGACAAGTTGTAGAGAAAGACATACCATGTCTAGGTATAACTGAGGTGGATCTGTACAGCAGTCTTTTAATAAGGGCAGATTTACAAGCAGGGCTTTTGGCAGAGAACCAAGGCCCACATGCATCAATATCGGCATTTGCGAATTCTTATTTGCGAAAAATAGCGAATCGCAAATAAGAATTCGCAAAAGCCTATGCATCATTTTTCTCGCAAATTTTATGCGAATCGGTAAAAATCGCAATTTTTACCGATTCGCATGAAATTTGCGATTTTTCAATTGCGAATTCGCAATTCCCATTCATTCCTATGGGCTAAAAGGCCCATAGGAATCAATGGGAATTGCGAATTCGCAATTGAAAAATCGCAATTCATGAATGCATTTCAAGGGTGGAGAGGGGGGTCCAATGACCCCCCCCCCCTGCACCCATGAAATGTACTTTTCAGTACAAGTTACATACACACATGTCCTTAGGACATGTGTGTCTGTAATTGCACAGTTTAAAAAAAGCAATATTAAGCAAATTTAAACCATTTCGCAAATTACCACGAGGTTCAACTGTGGAATTTTAGTTTGCGAACTGAACATCATCTGCGCCATCTTGTCATCCATGTACAATATGCACGGCAGCTATTTTAGGTACCATGGTCTCCCTGTTCACGATCGATCGCCAGCGCGCTCCCCTGACCCTGCGAGCATCCCCTGCACACCCTGGCTGCCCCCGCTCTCACATGCACAAGTCATAAACCCTCTCCTTCCGCATGACTCTGTCCTTGGGAGTCACACCCGCGCCTGACCAACACTCCCTTTCCTTTCATGAATACCCCTCTTTTGATAAACTCTTCCTCTGCGCTCGATTGTCTACGCAGACCATTCTTTTCATGAATACCCCTCCTTTGATGACCCCTTCCTCTGAGTCCGGTTGTCTGCACGGGTCCCAGGCCATCACCTAGCCGGGGGATACAGTTTATTTCCCCCCCTATTGTATGGAGTTGCTCCTCTTCAAAGGAGCTACTATTGATCATGGCCTCCCCACCCCCTGGGATACGATCAGGCGCACACATCCTAAGAATCGGCGGAACACTCAGCTGCGTGATAGCCCCCTCCTATTGTATGTGGGGTGAGGACCTCTATTGTAGATATGTGTGGGGGTGGGTCTGAAACGGGGATTCCGGGGATGTCTTTTCATACTTCAAAGAGTCTTTTCTGCAATAAAGAATGCTCACATGTCATAAACCAAGGTATAAAAAGGCCAAGCCTCATAGAGGCTGTTAGAGCACCTCGAAACGATACCTTGTTGTCTGATCTGATGTGTTCTGCTCCGTCGGAATAAAACTTCTGTTTCCTGCCTTCCAGTTTCCAGCGCCTGCCTCTTTATTTGGTAACTAGAATGGTATAGAGGCGGTTAACGCCGGGCAACTTTATAAAAGGCCATCAGCCCTACCTTTTTCCACAATGGGGGCGTCCCAAACGTGGGGCCCATCAGTGACTCGTGGATCCAGTGGGAGAGGTCCTGACGACAGAGTGAACGACTGCAACGATCGGGAGAGCTCCTGTCCGATAGACCCTCGTCTGACAGCCGATCATCCGAACTTCACTGGTTCCGAACAGACCTCTCTCGAGTGATCTACGGTCCTGACTGGGAACCATCAGGAGTGCCGCGAAGACCACGAAGAGTAGAGGACGATCGGGCGCTGGATTCGGAAGACAGGAAACTGTCCATGCGGTCGTGTAAATGCGACAAATTGCGAAATGATTGTTTGATTTGGATAATACTAGTATTACTCTTTTGTTGATTTGTTTGGAGATTCGCTGTCTGCAAACAGAGAAATAACAGGCTCTCTCTTTGCAGGTAGCGAAGGATAGGTAACGCAGACTTTTGTCCCCATTGTAATCCGTCGTGCCTATCTTCCTCCCCCACTGATTGATTGTTTGGCCCGAACTGTCGTTCGCGGATTGTTCTCTGGAGATTCTCTGTCTGCAAACAGGGAAGAACAGGTTCTCTCTTTGCAGGTAGTGAAAGGGTAGGTAACGCAGACTTTTGTCCCCGTTGTAACCCGTCGTGCCTACTTATTCTCCCCATTGATTGTTTGATTGACCGAACATTGATTGTTCGATATTGGTTCTTTTGAGGTATTCACCGCCTGCAAACAACGAAGAATAGAAATATTCTGTCTAGTCTTTGCACGCAGTGATAAGATAGGTAGTGCAGACTTTTGTCCCCGTTGTAATCCGTCATGCCTATCTTCTCCCCACTGATTGGTAGCCTGTTTAGCCCGGACCGCTCATTAGAGATGAACCATCCAGCTCCACTGGAAGGCACCCCTAATAAGGACATGTTCATTAAGCATGGACTAGTCGCTATAGCTTATAATAAGTTATGGCATAAATATACAAAGAAGGACCCCGAAAGTCAGTGGCCACTGATAGGTTCCTTTGATGATCATAAAATAGAAACATTAGAAGCAGCGCTCCAGAAAAATAAGACTACGCCCACCATGCTCGATAGTATCGGCATGTGGCGCAAAGAAGCGGAACAACGAAAGAAAAGAGAAGAAGCAAAAATAGGGAAAGAGTTACGAAAGGCAGCCCACCTAGCCGCTAAGCAACTAGAAGAAGAAATAAAAGAAAGAAAGGAAGCTACACGAAAGCAAGAATCAGGGTTGACAGGCCAATGCCCTGTTAGGACCCCCTCCACGCTCTACCCTGAGCTGCCCTCCAAACAACGAGCGAACGATGAGTTACTGCTAGGTCCTCCAATCATCTACATGCCCCCTCCATATGCCCCCTGCCAACCTCTGATACAGCACCTACCAGCTCCAAATACAAGCAAGAGTGACCTTAGCACTAGTGCCCCGGCCCTGGCGGCCTCTGCACCGGATGCATCAGTAACGACACCAGATGACCCCGAGGCTAGCAAGCAACCACCAGCTAGACCAAATAGATTGAGCAAAGATGAGCGGGATGGGATTGACAAGATAGTGAAGACACTAGTAGAACGGAAGGAGAGCGAAGAATACACGATGGATATGCACAATTCACATGCCGGTAGCCACAGACGGCATTTCATTTTACGATTCAGCTACCACACCCTGAACGCATATGAGGATAGGTATCAGAATAAGGGCCCCGCTAAATTGACAACTCTATATAGAAAGGTAGATGTCGGAGATGGGACTGAACACGATGTGACGGACCTCTTCATGCAAACGCTTGAAGTCTTCCGCCACCTCACGGAACAGAAACCAGAAGTCAAGATTACAGTCCCTGAAACGACCGAGTCCTCATTAGAAGTAGCCAACACTATGATGCCTATCAGAGAAGCGGCCCCTTACTGGGTTCCGCCACGAGGTCAGGGAACAAACGACGATATCAACCACACAGATGCAAAGGGGAGGGTTGTGTACAATTGGGTTTATCAACCCTGGGATCGACAAGATATCTAAACTTTTAGGCAAACCCTGCCCGATTTAAGAAAGAACCCGACAGCATTTTATACCGAATTAGGCACAGCCTTGGGTTCGACGATAATGACTTTAGCGGACATTGACTTGTTTTTCGGGTTATGTCTGCCGGCTGACGTGTGGAAGCAAATCCGGAAAGCCGACCACACAGATCTGTTCGGACATACCTGGAATTAACTCAGTGAGCTAGATAGACAGCGAGAGTCCGGAAGGAAACCTGTAAAAGACGTACTGGAACTCCCAGACAAAATAGTTCAGAAGCTAAAGACATTAATCCCAGAGAAAAAGGTAGATTGGTCGATATTCACGGCTTGCCGTCAGAAACCCCAGGAAGACGTATCGGAATACTTCTCCCGATTTGAGACGGTGTTCTCCGACTACAGTGGCCAAGACATGACCACCGCCACCGGACAACACCTGTTTGTGCAAAATTATGTAAAGGGTCTATCACAAGAGGTCTCCCAAAAGTTACAGCCGAGCGAGAGTAGTTGGGGGCCTCCAAACCCGCAGCTATCCTTCAGATGGCTCAGTATTACGAACATCAAAAGAATGAGAGTGATAGGGCATCCGAGAGAAAGAAGAAAGATTTGAAAGAAAGGGTGATGATAGCCCAGATACAAGGGGTAGCGGTCGGAAGAGAACCCCACAGGGGGAACTACCAATCAACCACCCCTAGAAATCCACCTCTGAAAGATTGCACCCCAACACCCCACATTGGACGTAGAGACATTAGCGAGGACCAGTGTGCCTTCTGCAAAGGATTCGGCCATTGGAAATCCCAGTGTCCGGTTCTGTTAGAAATTAACAGAAATAGGGACCCCAAGGACGTAGCGGGTGGACCGAGAAATAGGGGACAGGGGCGAGGGTACACAAATGACACCAACAACGACAGACCAGGGAGATCGAACACGTTTGACCGTCCCCGACAGAACCAGTATCAACTATCCGACAGTGAGAATGCCCCCGACTTTGCATAGGACTGCCAGGGGCAAGGGAGGGATCCAGTCGAGCTCTGTGTTGACCAGCAAGGTCCTTACGTCACCGCTAAGGTCCTGGGTACGAAGTCTCCATTTTTGGTAGACACTGGGGCGACACGTAGTGTGTTATCGAAGCGACTGATTCCAAGGGCACCCTTGTCTGGCTCACACATTACATCGATAGGTTTCGATGGGACGCCCTCCACTAACCCCCTGTCCGTACCTATCTCCTTTGACCTAGAAAACAACCCCACTGACGCAACATTTTTGCTCTCCTCCAACTCCCCTGACGCCATTATGGGCATTGATTTACTAAAGCATTTTCGAGCTACCATCAGGTGTTCCCCAGATGGAGTCCGAGTCATCCTGTATGACAACCCGAGCATGTCCAAATCCTGCCCAGCATGACACATGTACTCCATAACTGACACTGACCTGTCCTTGCTCGACACCCTGCCCCCGTACCTATGGGCCAAAAATGACTCTGATGTGGGACGAATGATGATTGACCCTGTACACATAACGGTAAGACAAGACGCAATACCCCCGAAACTCCCACAGTATCGGATATCGCCCGAGGGCGAGAAGGCACTGGTAGCGATCATTCAGTCCCTGGTAGATGCAGGAGTGGTCGAGGAAGTAGTTAGCAATGTCTGCAACAGCCCTATCCTACCCATTGTTAAGAAGCAAGGCGAGGGAGATGAGAAAGCGTACCGCTTCATCATCGGCCTGCGGGAGGTTAACAAAGTGGTTGTACCCCAGTACCCTGTAGTCTCAGACATCACCACCATTCTGACCCTCATCCCGTCCACTGCCACCACCTTCACTGTCATTGACCTCAAAAATGCATTTTTCTCTATCCCCATCCACCCAGACAGCCGTTATCTCTTCGGCTTCACCCTAAAATCCCGCTCGTACCGATTTTGTAGAGCTCCCCAGGGCTACACTGAAAGTCCCAGCATTTACAGCCAGGCCCTCAAAAGACAGCTGGACGCCGTCCAGCTACCAGATGGAGTGGTGTTGATCCAATATGTCGATGATATCCTTTTGGCGGCCGACACCACCCCACTTGCAATCACAGCCACTGTCCAACTCTTACACTTTCTTGCAGAAAATGGCCACAAAGTCTCTAAAAAGAAATTGCAGTTCTGCCAGCCTCAAGTGACATACCTAGGCCATCTCCTGCCCAAAGAAGGGAGGAAACTTACGCCCGATCGAATCCAAACCATCCTAGACACCCCCATCCCAAAAACCCAAAAGCAAGTCCGTTCTTTGGTGGGTCTAACCTCTTTCTGCAGACAGTGGTTACCAAATTTCAGTCTCATAATAAAACCCCTACTTTCCTTGTTGGCCAAAGATGTCCCCTTCCCGCTCCCTTGGACCCCCGAATGCCAAACGTCCTTTAAAGAGTTGCGGGATGCCCTTTGTTCAGCACCTGTCCTGGGAACACCGGATTACTCCAAGCCCTTCTCCCTCTTCACTCACGAAAGGGAGGGATGCGCGTTGTCTGTTCTAACTCAGCCCATCGGTCCTAAACAGCGCCCTTGTGCCTACTTCTCTGCTACTCTTGACCCCGTAGCCAGAGCTTTGCCTGCCTGCCTTCGAGCAGTAGCCGCCGCTGCTGTCTCTATCCGTCAGAGCGAGGGAATCGTACTTTCGAACTCCCTCACTGTGTTAGTACCCCATGCGGTCGACACCCTTTTGAACCAGACCAAGACTCAACACCTGACTAGTGCACGACTGACAGGGTACGAATTGACCCTACTTGCCCCCCACATCACTCTGAAGAGATGCACGACTTTGTATCCTGCCACACTGTTGCCTTTGCCAGAAAGTGACCCCGACGTGCCTCCCATACACGACTGTGTAACCCTCACGGACGAACAAACTAGGAGTAGAATTGACCTCCGAGACACTGCTTTCACAGACCCTGATGGAGAGCTATGGGTAGACGGCTCATGCATCAAACTCCCAGATGGCACCACCTCAACTGCCTATGCGGTAACGACAGCCCGAACTGTAATTGAGACAGCCCGCATCACACAACGATCCGCGCAGGCGGCAGAGCTAATAGCCCTCACACGAGCATGCATCGTAGCGACAGGGACCACGGCGAACATTTACACAGACAGCCAGTATGCTTTCGGGGTGGTTCATCATTTTGGGCTCTTATGGAGGGAAAGGGGATTCCCCACGTCCCACGGCACACCCATCCTCCACGGGGATTTAGGCCTAGATGTATCAAGATTCCATTTTGCGAATCTTAAATAGCGATTTTTTGCGAATCGCTATTTAGAATTCGCAAAATGGAATGTATGTAAAAAATTGCATTTTTTTTGCGATTCCTTATTTATCTTTATTTGTGAATTCGCATTTTGCGAATTCGCAAATAAGGAATAATTCCCCATGCATTCCTAAGGGCCAGGAGGCCCATAGGAATGATTGTGCAGTAATTCTCAAATTGCGAATTCGCAATTTGCTAATCGCAATTTGAGAATTATTTCAAGGGTGCAGGGGTGTCTCATGGACACCCTGCTGCACCCCTGAAACTTACATGTGTGTGCATATGGCACACATACATGCCCTATGGGCATGTATGTGTGTCACATGCCACCTTCAAAATAGTCATTTTTTGTTTTTTAAAAGGATTTCGCAAATTAACACGAACCTCAAATTGGTGTTAATTTGCGATTCCTTAACCCGAATTCGCAATTTAAAATAGTTTCATACATGCCATTTAAGGAATCGCAAAATTGCGATTCCTTAAATGCATAAGCAAAATAAGGAATCGCAATTTTTTGCGATTCCTTATTTTGCTAATTTCTGATACATCCCAAAAGATGCTAAATGTCCGTTTGCGATTCCTTAAGGCCGAAATTCTGCGAATTTCGGCCTTAACGAATCGCAAAAGGCTTGATACATCTAGGCCCTAGTCTCTGCCCTGATCAAAGCAGTACTACTCCCCAAACGGTTAGCAGTGATCAAGTGTCAGGCACACAAGAAGGTGACGGACCTAGTCGGACAAGGAAACGCGCTGGCCGATATCACTGCGCGAACCACAGCTGAAAATAGGACAACGACACGCATGTATGTGACCAGGTCACAAGCAGAGAAATGGACTGACGCTAGGGAGACGATTAGAGACATCCAGTCGGCCAGCACACCTCACGAACTGACTGAGTGGGCACGGGTGGGTCTGAAGGACGATGAAGGCTGCTGGCGGACAAAGGATGCGAACAAATGGTTGCTGCCTGACTCATACCTGATCCCCATACTGACTATGGCACACTCCCCCGCACACATAGGATCTGCCCCCATGGTCGAGCTCATTTCCAAAGTCTGGCACAACGACAAAATCCCCGACTCAGCCAAACGTCTGGTCCAGCAGTGCCTTATCTGCTTGCAACACAACCCCGGGAAAGGAACTGTAGTGCCCCGGGGAGGGTTTGGGATCCCCGACCACCCCTTTGAGGTCCTCCAGATGGATTACATTCAGCTAGAGAGATGCCAAAGCTTGAAGTATGTACTGGTCATTGTATGTGCCTTCAGCAAATGGGTGGAAGCCTATCCAACCCGTGATAATACTGCCATGACTACTGCCAAAGTACTACTGAAAGAGTTTTTTCCTCGCTACGGCCTCTGTCGAATTTTATGGAGCGACAACGGCCCCCACTTCATAGCAGAAGTTATCCAGCTAATTTTGAAGGGGTTGGGTGTGAGGCAGAGGTTCCATGCGGTCTTCCACCCCAATCTGCTGGTTTGGTGGAGCGACACAACGCTACATTGAAGCTGAAATTGTCAAAAATAGTGGCCACCACGGGACTTAAATGGCCAGATGCCCTCCCACTGGCATTGCTATCAATGCGCTCCACCCCCACTAAACACCATTTGACCCCCTATGAGGTTGTGTTCGGGCGACCAATGAACCTTTGGACTGCCCCCAAACCGACCTCCATTCATGACGTCCCGGACGTCCTGCTGTCTGATTACTTGTACAAATTAACAAAAACATTGTCTGTCATTCATCAGCAGGTGCAGCAGGCCATCCCCGATGCTTCCAGGGGTCCGGGCCACGACATCCATCCGGGGGACTATGTATTAGTCCGGAATTTTCAACGAGCGAAGAGTCTGGAACCCCGGTGGACGGGCCCCTGGCAAGTACTAATCACCACCCGGACAGCTCTTCGAGTGGAGGGGAAGCGGCACTGGCTGCACGCACACCACTGCAAGAAGGTCTCCTCGACCCTGGCCACCGCCGAAGACATCGACAACCAAGAAGAGCTCCTGAACAAGGATCGACCATCACTCAACTGCTATCCCGATACCGAGGCACTTGAACTTGCAAAATTCCCTGATCCCACTGTACCATCCAGGGAAGGGTATTTCCTGCGTCGAAAGGAGGGAGCTTCGGCTAAGTAGACCACGGACTAAGTTAAATCTCAGAACGGTGACCCAAACACCACCAAGGGTTACCCGGAGAGAAGTTAAACGAAGTCTGTGGTTCTGCCCGCTACCGAGGACCTTGAAGATGATGGAAGCGCCAGATAAGAAGATGATGGAAGCGGCAGATAAGAAGATGATGGAAGCAGCCGGAAATACCCACTACAGGAACCCAAAGACTGACAATATGCACAAATCAAAGACAATCGCCTTCTTCATTGCTTTCCTCTTTTGCCTCCTCCTCATGCCTTCCTTCTGGATCTTGGAGGAAAGCACTCCTGCTCATCGGATATTGCTAACCACTGCACAGCCAACCACTATGAAAGAGCACCACCTGATCTCCCTCTCACCTCAGCTCCGAGAGAGGCGTAAGGAGTTCTGGAACAATTCCTTTGTACAACTGTTGCACCAGCACAACCTTGCTGCAAATGCCACCAACTGCTGGATCTGCGGACTGCTCCCGCATGCCACCGGTCACTCCATCCCCTTCATCCCTTCTCCTTTCTCAGTTCATGGCTCCTGCCTTGCCTGGTTGATCCTCATGCAAGAAAGCCACAAGGACAACGCCACTTCTGGTCGAACAGTGTCACACTTCTACCATGGGTTCTGGCTGAACAAAACCGGAAGGACATCTGCTCCCTTGTGTCCTGTTCCCTCTGGTTCCGCCTTCCTTATGGACATCCCTGCAAAGGAGCGAGTAGAAATGCAGGTGCTCCATAATCCAGCTAGAGCCACCTTCTCCCACCTACGGATGCGAACCGCCGCCACTCTGACTGTGGCCCTGTCTGTCATCAACGTCACTGGCCAGGTGTGCATCGAAGGCCTGGGAAGACAGCTGGTAGGTCACAGTGCCTGCCCCATCACAAGGTCACTGGACTCAATTGACCCCCCCTCTTTTGTTGCTTCTCCGAATATGTACTTTGTTTGTGGCACCAAAGCTTACACCTGGCTCCCGAAAGGTTGGAGAGGCACTTGCTACATCGCTTTCGTCCTCCCCCCCACGTATGTAGCCCCTGCTGATCATCACCGGCAGAGACGCCCAAGTGACATTGGACAAGCCGACTCCACTGGAGCACAGTTCCTGGATGCGGTGAAGGGACTTGTTCCTCTGTGGGGCCCGATGGCGAACAGCCGCGCCATCCGACATCTGACCCAGGCAATAGAAACAACCATCAACATTACGGCTGGCGCCCTCGCTAACAACACGGCTGAGCTTCAGGCGGTCCGCCTCGTGACCCTTCAAAATCGCTTGGTTCTAGACGTTGTTCTAGCCGACCGTGGAGGAGCATGCCGCATCATCGGATCTAGCTGCTGCACCTACGTGCCAGATAACTCGCCCTCAGTCTACAAGGCAATTGAGCACCTCCATAGACTTTCCTCAGAAGTTCACCAAGAGCAAGAAGGATGGTCGCTTGGGAGCTGGTTTTGGGACACTCTGAAGGGCTGGGGATGGAGGTTGTTTACATTCATATTGATACCGATTGTGATACTATGTGGGTGTTGCCTAGGTATTCAATGCTTGCCATCTTTGTGTGCACTCATTTCTAACTGCATGTGCCCTAAGACTTTGGACTTCCGAACCGAGCACATGAGTCCCCTCTACGAGGTAGAAGTACGTGGCCTTATGGGGATAGACCCGAATTGACAAGTTGGCGAGACATGTTAAAAGGGAGGACTGTGGAATTTTAGTTTGCGAACTGAACATCATCTGCGCCATCTTGTCATCCATGTACAATATGCACGGCAGCTATTTTAGGTACCATGGTCTCCCTGTTCACGATCGATCGCCAGCGCGCTCCCCTGACCCTGCGAGCATCCCCTGCACACCCTGGCTGCCCCCGCTCTCACATGCACAAGTCATAAACCCTCTCCTTCCGCATGACTCTGTCCTTGGGAGTCACACCCGCGCCTGACCAACACTCCCTTTCCTTTCATGAATACCCCTCTTTTGATAAACTCTTCCTCTGCGCTCGATTGTCTACGCAGACCATTCTTTTCATGAATACCCCTCCTTTGATGACCCCTTCCTCTGAGTCCGGTTGTCTGCACGGGTCCCAGGCCATCACCTAGCCGGGGGATACAGTTTATTGCCCCCCCTATTGTATGGAGTCGCTCCTCTTCAAAGGAGCTACTATTGATCATGGCCTCCCCACCCCCTGGGATACGATCAGGCGCACACATCCTAAGAATCGGCGGAACACTCAGCTGCGTGATAGCCCCCTCCTATTGTATGTGGGGTGAGGACCTCTATTGTAGATATGTGTGGGGGTGGGTCTGAAACGGGGATTCCGGGGATGTCTTTTCATACTTCAAAGAGTCTTTTCTGCAATAAAGAATGCTCACATGTCATAAACCAAGGTATAAAAAGGCCAAGCCTCAGAGAGGCTGTTAGAGCACCTCGAAACGATACCTTGTTGTCTGATCTGATGTGTTCTGCTCCGTCGGAATAAAACTTCTGTTTCCTGCCTTCCAGTCTCCAGCGCCTGCCTCTTTATTTGGTAACTAGAATGGTATAGAGGCGGTTAACGCCGGGCAACTTTATAAAAGGCCATCAGACCTACCTTTTTCCACACAACCTCGTGGTAATTTGCACTTCCAGTTTAAAATATCGCAATTTTTAAATAAATGATGCATTGCTTTTAAGGAATCGCAAATTTGCGATTCCTTAAGAGCAATTGCATTTTTGGAATTCGCTAAAAATAGCGATTTTCCCAAAAATGCATGATGCATACTAAAAAGGTATTTAGGAATCGCAAACGTCCGATTTTACCGAATCGCACCGTTTGCGATTCCTAAATAGCTTGATGCATGTGCCCCCAAATGATTTTGTATTGAATTGTGTTATTTCCCAAATCAATAACTCAAAACATGTTTACGCATTTATAGTTCAAGGAACCTGCAGCCATTGTGAGGCATTGCCACCAGAATAATATTAGGTTTTAGCCAAGCATTTCGTTTATTTTTTGGGGGAAATTTGTACAGTGCTGCTGGCCAGTGCAAAGCTTTAAGTGAAAGAGTAAAGACGCTTGACCAAAGTGCTGTGGGTGGTGCTGAGCGCTTCAAACGCACAAAATAGTGCAGCAGTGCTGTTTTCTTTGAATTACATCACGATGTAGCACTGGGATATTTTACATTATCAATCATTTACAGATACCACAGGATGCTACAAAATGGCTGGTGAGTGTTGCAGGACACCGGAAGCATATCCTCCATTTTATCAACAGCTGCAGGTTTCCAAAATACCGTTGGATCAATTTCAAATAACTGCGTCGTTCTCAAGGCCCTCCACGCAGTTTGTCCTTCTTTCATTCCTAGACACTTTCAGCATTACACCCCAAACCATGCGCTGCACTCAGCTAGAAAAAAGCTTTTTAGTTAATGTACATTTTCTAAGACTCTGACTGGGTGGCTGAGCTTTTTTGTCCATTTACCAGGATTGCAAAATAACTGAGTAGTTCATGAAGCGTGATGAGGACTCAACATTAAGCAGCACTGAAATCATTAAATCGGGCAGTATTACAATCTGTCATATACAGATCTTAGAAATAGCAGAAGTGTTGTATGAAGCTCTATAAAAAGCAAGATATTATTATTACCAGTAGTGGTAATAGTTGTAGGGTAGCAGTAATAATAAGGGAGGCCAAATAAACAGATTGTGTTTTTTTAGGTCTGGCCTATAGATTATGCTAGTTTTCTCATCTGCCTCATATGTTGTTTTTTAAAATCTATCTATATGTGCATACACATATATACAAATACATATACACACACACACACACACACACACACACAGATCACCTTTTGGCCAGCTCTCTGCACCTATTAGTCTGTTCGAGTCATTCACATTTTGCTTCTCCCAGTATCACCATATGACATGTGGCAATGAGTCAGTCCACTTCAACACTGACTCTGTTCACTTTGAGTGATGGCACTTTCAATCAATCAATCAGTGGACTTATATAACACGGCTAATTACCCGAGAGGGTATCCAGGCACTTGAGGATCATGATGGTTCAGGTGACTCAATCAAACAGCCAGGTCTTAAGTGCTTTCTGGTATTCCAATAGAGAGGTGGTGGTCCGTGGCTGCAGAGAAAGGTCGTACAAGGTTTTAGCCTTGAGGTAGGAGCATCCTCTGTGCTTCGGTGGACATGATAGCTGTGGGTAAGTGAGAGGAAGGTGAAGTGTATTTCTCTGGTAGGATGATTGGAAGTTCAGGCGGTGGTTGATGTCGGCTGTTCCTTTTTTGTGCAATGCTTTGTAGAAGTGGATCATCAGCTTGAATAGGCATCTCTTCTGTATAGGGAGCCATTGGAGTTTTCTGAAGTGGGAGGGCAATATGGGTCTATCTGGGGACGTCGAGCATGAGTCTGGTGGGGGAGTTCTCTTAGGTTCGAAGTCTCTGCAGAAGGTGTGTGGTGATCCCAGCATACAGTTTGTTGCTGTAGTATAATTGCCTTGTGATCAGGGCCTGAGTGCTGGTACGTCTGGTGTTCAGAAGGAGCCATTTGAATACTTTTCTTAACATGCAAAGTGTTAGAAAGCAGGCAGAGTAGACTGCGTTGATCTGGGACTACATGATCAGTTTGCTCTCCAGGATTATGCGGAGGATTCTGGCATAGTCTGTCGGTGTGGGAGATAGTCCTAGTTCTGAAGGTCACCAGGAGTCGTCCCTAGGGGTGGGGTTGTTTTCAAAGCACTTCCATTTTGTCTGTGTTGTGCTTCAGGTAGTTGTCCTTAATCCAGTTGGTGATGCTCTTCATGCAGCTGTGGAAGATGGTTCTGGTGTTGACAGGATCTTTTGAGAACAAGAAGATGAGCTGGGTGCCATCTGAGTGGGATATGATGTTTAGTCCGTGGGATCTGGCGATGTTGGCCGAAGGGGTTATGTAGGTATTGAAGAGGGTGGAGCTGATGGAGGATCCTCGAAGGACACCTCAGATTATGTCCTTGGGTTTGGAGGTGAATTGAGGTAGGCAGACCCTCTGCGTTCTTCCAGTGAGGAAGGAGGGGATCCATTTGAGGCTGTTACCTTGGATCCCAATGTTATTCTGTTTTATGATCAGGGTATGATGCGATACGGTGTCGAAGGCTGCTGAGAGGTCAAGGAGGATCAGAGCTGCTATTTCTCCCTGGTCGTGGAGGGTTCCGATGTCGTCGGTGACCACGATCAAGGCAGTGTCGGTGCTGTTTTTGATACGGAATCCAAATTGGGCGATGTCTAGGAGAAGGTTCTGCTATAGATATTTCATGAACTGTTGCTTGATGGCCTCTTCCCTGACTTTGGCAGTGAAGGGGAGAAGGGAAATGGGGCAGTATAGTTCTTAAGCTCGCTCAGGTCGGCATATGGTTTCTTGCAGAGTGGTTTGACATCCACATGTTTCCAGTCTTCAGGAAAGGTGACCATAGTGAGTGAGGAGTTGAAGAGGGTGGTGAGTTTGCTGCTGATCCTGCGGCTTCAGAGGTTGAAAATGTGGTGCAGGCAGGGGTCTGTGGGGGCTCCTGAGTGAACCGAGTTCATTATGGTTGTGGTGTCCTGGGAAATAGCTGGTCCCTTGTGATCACTCAGTGGTCCTTGTTGGTTTCAGTGAGTGTGTTAAGGTGGAGTAAATCTGTGGGCTTGGGCTGGGGTTCAAAGTTCTTATTGATGTTGGTAATCTTGTTGTGAAAAAGCCATTGAGTTAGTCACATAATTATAGGATGGGGGAATGCTGTTTTCTGTGGCTGTAGGGCTAACAAACTCTGTCAATGTTAAAGAGCTCTTTGCTGTGGTTGGAACTGGACTTTAAGTGGTTGGATAAGGCTTTCATTAGAAGCCAGTGGTATAGGTTGAGGGAGGTCCTAAAGGTGGTTTTCTCTGAGGTATCCTTGCTAGTGTGCCATCTTCTTTCCAGTTGCTTGCAGTGGGGTTTTGCTGTCCTCAGTTCTTGATGTACCATCTTGCCCTCTTGGTGGATCTCCTATGTCTGCTGCTCTTGATGGGAGTGATGATGTTGGTACAGTTGGTGATCTACGGTGATGTTTTTGACAGCTTGGTCCAGGTTTAATGTAGTGTTGGGGCATGATGTGTTGAGGGTGTTGGCCCATTGGCTTTCTGATACTTTGCTCCAACTGCGGTGCTAGATGGCTCATTAACAGAGGTGCAGCGGCTGGAGATGTTGAAGTGTTTAATGGAGTTGGTCCAGGTGAGTTTGGTGATGTGGCTGTATTTGAGCCTGTTTCAGGAGGGAAAAATGAGGTCCCGCATGTGTGTCCTGAGATGTGGGTGGGGTATGTTACAAGTTGGGTAAATCCAATATTATTCATGCTGTTGAGGAGGCTGGTGGTGTTGGTGAGGTTGTCAAGGTGGAAATTCAGATTTCCAAGGAAAACACAGTCTTTGGAGTCCATGGTGAGAGGGGCAATGAAGTCAGGGATGATGGTGCAGATGCTGGGAGTGATCCAGGTGGGCTGTAGGCGTGGGTTATGTTATGTTATGTTAAGTAATTTTTATATAGCGCCGGTTCACCATCAGGTCTCTTCGCGCTTCTAGGGGGGAGTTTTACAACAAACAGTGCATATGAGCTGATGTGAGCGAGTTATTTTATGGTCAGTGCCTCCAAAAACAAGATGGTCTTGAGTTTTTTCCTAAAAGGAAGGAGGGCTGGTTCCCTGCGCAGGGATTCGGGTAAGCTGTTCCAGAGCTGTGGTATCACGGTGGAAAAGGCTCTGCCCCCTTTGAGGGTGGAGTGGAAGCGTGGGGTGACCAGGCGACAGGCTACAGAAGAATGGAGATTCCGGGCAGGGATGTAATTTGTCAGACGGTCCTTGATATAGGACTGGGCTTGACCATAAATGGCCTTGTGGGCAATGCATAGACACTTGAAAACTGCTTGCTGCCTAATAGGGAGCCAGTGTAGTTTCGCGAGCAGTGGAGAAGCGTGAGCCCGTCTTGGTAAATCAAAGATAAGGCGTGCCACATCGTTCTGCACAACCCGCAGTCTTCTCATCAGTTTCCAAGGAAGTCCAATATAACGGGCATTCCCATAATCCAATATGGACATTGTTGTAGCAGATACAATTGCTTGTAGAGAAGCTGTAGAGAGAAGGGGAACAAGTCTCCATAAGCACCTCATAAGCCCTGTACAGGTACCAACCACTGCAGACACTTGGTTATTCATTGACCGTTCAGCATCGATTTTAATTCCCAAACTTTTTACCACTGGGACTTGGGTAGAGGCGACTCCCAGCTCTCATGGCCAAAACAGATCACACCATGGGCTATTGGTATGTGGGACAACCAGAATTTCTGTCTTATCTGGATTTATTTTAAGTGAGTTGTCAGTCATCCAGCTTACTATAAAATGTAACACCTCTTGTATGTGTTCCTGAGCTAGACTGGAGTTGTTAATCCGTACAAGGAGCTGGGTGTTGTCTGCATAATTGAAGACCTGGAAGTCCAATTGGGCCAGATTCTCCACCAGCGATTGTAGGTATAAATTGAAGAGCAAAGGGGACAACGCCGAGCCCTGAGGAACACCACAAGTCAGGGAGCCGGAGAGCGAAACCTGAGCACCTTGCTGCACCCTCTGGGTCCGGTTGGACAGGAAGGATTTAGGTAGGTCCCTCTATGCCCACGCTGGCGAGCCGGGACAAGAGGGTTTTATGGCTGTATCGAATGCCGCTGACAGATCTAATAAGATCAGGGCACTCAATACTTTCTTGTCAGCCATGACCCTCAGCTCATCCAGAACCGATAGCATCACCAGCTCCGAACTGTGATGAGCTCTAAAACCAGCCTGTCTGGAGTGTAGCAGTCTTTGTTCCTCAAAGAATGTCGAAAGTGTTTTAAGGACATGCTGTTCAAGTACCTTAGCTAGATATGGGAGCTGGGAAATTGGCCTGTAGTTTTTAAAGATGGAGGCATCCGCTCCTGGCTTTTGATGGCAGTTTTTCCATCTATTTGGAGTTTTAAGTTGAAGTGTTCCATGGTCTGGATGGTGCCTTCTGTCTCAGTGGTGCAGTGGATGTTTTCTTTGTGGATGATGGCAATCATCCTCCGGGTTTGTTGGTGCAGTCTTGGTGTGCAATCTTGCTTCCGTTGGGTGTTGCTCTGGTGATGTTAGAAGTGGATGCCGGGGTAAGCCACATTTCAGTGAGGAAGATGATGTGGGGGATGATGGTGGTGATAGGCTCCCAGATCTCAGTGGTTTGTTTGCAAAGCGAGTGTGTGCTGAGGAGGGGACAGGCAAGTTGATGTGAAGTAAGAGCATTGTGTTGGTAGGTTTGCATGGTGGTGGATGGCATGTTGGTGGGTGATCTGATGGTGCAGGAGAAGGTACAGTGGGTGCAGAAAAATGGACCTAACTGTAAATCGTGGGAGGTGTAGCAGCATCAGTTGTTGTGGTGTCCACAGTCCAGGGCTAGGAGTTCAGCAGCAGTGTAGCTGCAGGGTGTAGGAGAACCAGGATTCCTGGCACAGGGTGCAGTTCAGATGTGGGCGAGCGCAGACAGGCATGCTTTTTAAATGACTTTGGTGCGGTCGTGCTGTGGCCACCATTAAGAAAGTGCTAGGAGGAAGGAGGGGACCTGGGTGATGGTGGGTGAGGCTAGCAAGAGGCAGGAAACGGGTGACAGAAAAACAGGTAGGAGAAAAAGTAGGGAAAAATTATTCACAGGCAAGATGGTAGAAAAAGGAGCACAAAGGCAAGGCAGAAAAGAAAGGAAATGAGGCGTAAGCAATAAGGATGAGAAAGGCACACAATGGCAAAGTCAAAGAAGGAAGACGGGCACAGGCAGTGAGGAAGGCACAAACGGCTGAGGAAAATAGCACAAAAGGCAGAGTCTGGACGAAGGAACAACTAGACACAAGACGGGAGAGAATACAGATGTTCGGGGGCCGACAGTGAAAGTGAGTGTTGGGCCTGGGGTCTTGCACATGTGCACCTCCGCCCAGAAAGTAGTCTACCTCAGTGCCAGGACTGGCCTGCCATTTTGTGATTTAATTTCTTCAACCTTTTAGTTTTCTTTTTGTGTAATTTTTTGCTTAATTAAAAAAAAAAACATATGTACACGATCTTTAAAAAGCAGCAGTTTTAATTGTAATGTTCAATGATGGAAATTTTCGATTTTGCATACATAACGGAGAAAGGATGTCTACGAAATATAAAAGAGAAAAAGTAAAACAAAGGATAAGAAACCAAAACAAAAATGCAATCTAAACAAATGAATCAAACTAAAGATTATCAAATTTGCTCTAATATCTAAATCTCACATTGCTCACATTGTACCGTAAGGAAAACTCGATTGCTAGTTTTACTCCCACAACAAAAACAAAATATCCCGATGTTTATGATTGATCTCAGTCTGACAAGCTGAGTTCCTATCTTTTTAGGTACTCTTGAAACAAAGAAATAGTATGACAGGAAACAGGGCTCAGATTGGAATGCAAAGACTGAAAAATAATACAACTATTAAGCAATTGTAAATCTGCATGGTGACATTCACCATCAATCAGCCAGGGAATCAGGTCACGTACTATCTCAGCTTTACCCAGCAGTGACTCCATTAGAAGTACAAAAAGACCATGCTATTGTGAAAGGACATTCAGCCAAGATCAAACTCACTGGACTTTAGGACAGCGTGGCACTCTTGATTCCAGTCATTCAATTAAAAAATCCCAAGATATCTGACGTTGATGCCATCAGGTCAAGTCATTCATGAAACCTGTCATGCTACATCCTGTGGCTAGCATCTTCTTTCTATGGCCAGCGTAACAGATGCAGCACATCCACAGGATTTTGCTAACCAAACCGCTGCTTTATGGAAACAGTAACCAATGGGAGCCTGTTGGGGTTGTGTCAATAGACTTTAACGGTGGTAATGGCTCTGACATTAATTTGCATGATTGGTTCCTGCATGGGGAAGATGCTAGATCTTCATTCGCTGCCAAGGACAACATTCATATCAAGCAGCACTTGTAGGGTGTAGTAAATCTGGCTTTTCAGCATGGTCCTCACAGATTGTTTGCCTTTTTATGGACACTATATGTGCTTCTTTAGAATTCTGTGTACTTCACCACTGCTAAGCAGTAGTAAAGAGCCTCAAATCATGGGCTGCATATTGGAACTTCCTATTTGACTGACTTACCATCTGCATAAGTTCATTTGAAATTGTGCATTAAGTATTCCTATGACATGGAAAGTAAATGGTCATATGGGCTGCAGTGTGGATTTACAACAGCCACATGTGTGATAAAAACGTATTTATGTACGCTGGCTAAGCTGCAGTTTCAATACAATGCAGTGACAGAGGGCAGGAAAAAATGTATTTACCATGGAGGAAAAACTTATTTTATATATTCATAAGTCACCACTAAAATGTACCTTGAAAGACCACAAGGCATCGTGCTAATATATGAAAATTGCGCACAATATATATTGGGGTTAGTTGGGCTGTTTTTTCGCTACAGCCCATCTTCATTGATCCATTCAGGTACCTTTTCTCCCCTTGCCTTCCCCCTTTACGGCTACACTGCCTTTAAACTCTCTGACTTCATTTCCTCTCATTCTCTCCGTACCACGCTAAATAAACTGTAACCCGGTCTGATGATGATCTGAAATGTTATCAGGTCGAAACGCCGAAGACCCCCTAACGCAATTGTTCGGCGCACCTCTACCACATGGTCCCTGACTGAATCTATATACTCATCCCATATTGTCACACAATGAATTTGGGCCATTTTTTATTGTTTGTATATATATATTGATTTCTTTGTTCACTTTGTGCCGTTATTTCTCTGGTTCTCACCAACGACCCGCCACTGCCAGAGCCAGCCTCCAGTAAGGAATGAAAGACGTCGCGAAATGGATGCAGCTCAGCCGTCTGAAACTGAACTCAGACAAGACGGAAGTCCTCATCCTGGGACCATTCCCCTCTGCCTGGGACGACTCCTGGTGGCCCTCTGCGCTGGGCTCCGCCCCCAAGTCCATGGACCATGCACGCAACCTGACTTCATCCTGGACTCATCCCTCACGATGACCAAGCAAGTCAACGCTGTCTCGTCATCCTGTTTCAGCACCCTGCGCATGCTCCGAAAGATCTTCCGGTGGATCCCCACCGACACCAGGAAGACGGTCACCCAGGCCTTTGTCACCAGCCGACTGGACTACGGGAACACCCTCTATGCTGGAACCACAGCCAAACTCCAGAAAAGACTCCAGTGCATACAGAATGCCTCTGCACGACTCATCCTAGACATCCCCTGTCACAGCCACATCTCTGCCCATCTGAAAGACCTGCACTGGCTCCCCATCAGCAAGAGGATCACGTTCAGTCTCCTCACCCACGCACACAAGGCTCTCCACGACATGGGCCCCAAATACCTTAACAGCCGCCTCACATTCTACACACCCACCCGCCAGCTCCAATCCGCCAGCCTCGCTCTCGCCGCCATCCCACGAATTTGCAAAGCCACCGCCGGAGGAAGATCCTTCTCCTACCTGGCGGCCAAGACATGGAACTCCCTCCCCACCCCCCTACGGCTGACCCAGGACCACCTCTCCTTCAGGAAACAACTCAAGACCTGGCTGTTCGAGCAGTAGCGACTCCCCTCCCTCCCAGCGCCTTGAGACCCTAACGGGTGAGTAGCGCGCTCTGCAAATTATGTGACTGATTGATTATTTTGCGCGTTCACTTTTTCCACGAGCACAAATGTGCCCAAGTTGCACGGGTTACATGATCAGTTAATGTAATAGAGTGCTACTACCTTATATTTATTGTATAAATATAAACTGCTCTCAACAATTATTGCACAAATCATTCTTGCCTCCCTGTTTGGACTCCTTTTCTTGCAAATGTTATGCATACTCGTTAAGAATTGCCTTTGAATATGACCTGTTGAGACATTGTTTCTTTGTTACATTTTTAGAAAGTTGGCATGTTCTTGTCCCATCTATTTGATGCCTACAGTCTCTACCATGGATCAAATGACTAGGTGCAGCTTTCAGAGGGTCTTTGTGTATTTCTCTCAGACAGTGAGACAAAGGGGGATTAGGTGATGCCAGGATGCACCATCTCTGACTTTATGGGGGGCAGAGATGTCACCTACCACAATTGCACATCAGAAAGGCACTACCTCAGCAAACTCACAAAGGAGTGTCACACTAGTCTTTTAGGTGGAGCCAGAGGAGAGAGGACATAATTTAAAAACACTATTGAGGGGCAGAAACCCATAGAAACTTCTCCTACTTCAAAGCTGGCACCAAGGATAAATAGTGAACCCTCAGACCCAACTTTTCAGTACACATCTGGACCTGTGGAAGACTCAGAAGAAGGGCTGTTGTGTTGCTCTGCTGCAAGAAGGACTGCTACTCTGCAGCTTTGCTGCCTCAGTGTAAAGGACTGGACCCCCATTTTGAACCCAGGAACACCAGAGTGACTTCAATAGCTAGTTGAATGGCTTCCTGTTTTGAGCTTGCGGGACAGAGAATGCTCCAACCTTCTTGAACCATGCACCTGTAGTATCCCTACTGTGAGTTATGCCCCCCTAGTGGTACAAACCCTGTCCTGGCCCCTTACAAGTGGGTCTGAAGGTGCTCTGCCAGCCCAGCAGTTTTCTTTTGGGCAGAATTGATGCAGCACCGCATCTCAACATCGTAATCACCACTGCACGACACATCCCTGAGGCAGGACCCTGCATCGTAGCCCACAGCTCCTCTGAACTGCCACTGTGCAACGCATTCTTGATGGGGCACTCTCAATGCTACTCAACCAGGATTAGAGGCAATTTGTTCCTTGGGCCTAACTTGACCCCTGTATCCGACCGGTGCTCCATCATGTTCAGCCTCAACATGTGACTTTGTCCTGGTATGGCGCGATCAGATAAATACATTTGGTACTTTGTGCTTTTAAGCACTATTTATACCTAAACCTTAAAATTTGAATATGTCCAGTTCTATTTATTATCATTTGGGGTCAAATAATGTATTATATATTACTTTATCTTTCTAAATTGGTGTAGGATTCATATTGTGTTGTGGTTTCACTTTAATACAATTTTTGTGCTTCATAAATACTTTGCACATTGATTCTAAGTTAAGCCTGACTGCGTTAGTGCCCAGCTACCAAAGAACTTCGCACAGCTTAAATTTGGGTTTGCTGGTGTTTCACCCTGACAAGAATTGTGGTTGTTACTTAAGCTGGGTTTCACCCCCCTCAATTAGCAATGCAATTTTCTACATCTTTACTCCTTAATTTCGTCTATCCTTTGTACCTTGAATTTCTATTGCTAATCGTCTACGTCTTACGTGGATTTTCTGTCTTGCTACAGCAGCGGTTTTACTGTCTTGTTTTTCTCTCACAAAAGTAAGAAGTTTCGTTGGTATTTTGTCTACAGTTACCTGTTTTTTCTGTATGCATACTGGTTTTAGGGACGCCCCCTCTATTTTCCTTCAATCAAGAAGAAAAACAGTGTCGAGCTAAAGTCTGCATTGAATAGCATTAGGGCACTATAAATAATTATTCAATCTCAGCTATTTTGAGAGCACGCGTATTGATGAACCTGCTATGCATACGCTTCATTTTCACTCTGGAAACATTGGACTGTCTGTGTTTACATCTACAATATGCTGACAAATCAAAGTATGTGCTACCGCTTTAGGAAGGAGATTCAGGAAAAGAAGGTGTTCTGCACAATACAGACTTGGAAAACCATTGACATTGTGAGATCTGAGAAGCTGCAGTGCAATGGCCCTGACGCAGCAGGAGGCCAGTCCTAAATCCTTTAATGCACCCGGCTGGCTTGGCGTTAGGTTGCTTGGGTCAATGGCCAGTCCATCCCATTTTCTGACTGGTAACAAAGACTTCAAACAGCATCTTGTCAGCTGTGGTGACTCAGAGGACTGATACAGCCACAGCTGAGATCAATAATTGGCCTCATGTTTATCCTCAGCCTTTCAGCTTTCAGAGGTTGATAAAATGAGTACCACTGAGTTGGCCAATGAAAGACATATATTATATGTCAATAGTGCCAAGAAACCTTTTATGCCACCTTTATTAATGAAATTAACCTTATTTACATCACACGTCTTCCAATTCTCAGCAATGCAAATAAGTACTATTATGTAACCTGAACGTACTTAGTGACCCAGCCTCAGAAGGATGGGCGGCCGAGTTGGCTTTGCAGCAGCAAAGATGAAATTCGTGACACCTAGATCACAAAAGGATGTGTCTGTCAGCCCACTCCACTGTCATACCTGCTATTGCTTGTTTAGCCTATGGTCTGTGTGTCAGTGTTGTGTTATACGTGGAAACGTTTGACACAATACTTGTTCCTCCATTCCTGTTATTCCCAATACAATGTATACTTACTAAGGCATGCGTTCCCAATCAAGGATTACAGCAAATACTGTTCCTAAGGAGACTATCCCCCAGATGCATCAACAACCCAATTTGCGATTCCTTAATAGCGAAAAATACTGATTCGCTATTATTGAATTGCAAAATGGAATGCATCAAGAAATCACTTAAAAAATAGCGATTTCTTAGAATTCCTTAATTGCGACTCGCAAATTGTGAGTCGCAATTAAGGAATACCCCCCCATTCATTCCTATGGGCCTAGAGGCCCATAGGAATGACATGGAAGACAATCTCAATTTACGAATCGCAATTAGCGAGATTGAGATTTCAAGGGTGCAGGGGTGTCTAAAGGACACCCTGTTGCACCCCTGAAATTGATATTTGCACATATGTCGTGCACACACATGCCCTTAGGGCATGTGTGTGCGCAACATGAAACTTTGAAAAATGCACTTTAGTGCATTTTTTAAAGTTTTTGCAACTTACCATGAAGTTGTACTTCATGGTAATTTGCGTGCCTTATTAGCGAATTCGCTATTTTAAAAAATTTCATGCATTGCATTTAAAGAATCTCAAATTGAGATTCCTTAAATGCAAATAAGCGCAATTTAGCGATTTCTAAAATTGCGATTTTTGCATTTGGAGTGATGCATCTCAAATGCAAAAATATTGCTCGCAAAGGGCCAGATTGCGAGCGGATTTTTGATTGATGAATCTGGCCCCAAGTGCGAAAATAAAAATAAGATGCTACTCATGCAACACGTTTTATTTGCAGCTCCACAATCTCTAATCAGAAAATAACAGCACGTGCCTGCGAGCAACCGACTCCACGACTTTGACCTTTCCGTGACCCCAACGGGGTCCCGACCCACCACTTTTCAGAAACCCGGTTGTAAAATGTGGTCTGCAGCCCCTGAAGCCCGTCTGAACCGCAGACTGCTTAACTGTTCTTCCCGTGTCTAAAGTGTCTGAGAAGGGATGGGCATGCCATGTCTTGGGAAACCACACGACTTGCTTAGATCCTGGCTTCATAAATTTCTGTCCAAATAAATGGCACAGTAAAAGCACACGTGAACCAATCTAGGCTAAGTGCAGATGGCAGTTTTCTTATTTGGTGTCAAAGTTACCACGAGTCCAATGACAAGCTGCCATAATGCATTTTCATGTCCACTTAAGAACAAGGTTTTACTTTGTTAATATTCCCAGCACCGCTCCTTTACATAATTTACAACAACCAGACGCTGATAGGTTATTTAACATTTATGAACTTTGGATGTAATCAGAGATTGCTGATTATCCTCACAAATAGATGGGGAGGCTGTTAAACCTCCCATCCCCTGCTCTCCATCCTGCAGCGGCGCAGCTAGCAGACAATGCCACAGTGGCTCAGAAAAAGAAGTCTTAAAAGCAAAAGCGGCTGGCCACATCTATTTATTTGCCTCGATCCAGACATGTTTTTGCTTGTGGATTTAATACATTTGATAATTTAAACACATAGGGCCTGATCACGATTGCCCCAGGTAGCATGCGATAATTAATATGAGATTACTGCACAAAATCTGCATGTCGTGGTGAGGATTGTACAGCATTCCTTTTTACATTTCTGCAGGTTTCGCCCGCTGAAATTTAGTGAAGCGTGAGGACTTTATCACACCCGATAATTACCTAGGGCCCTATTATGTAAAGGGTGCACTTTCCCTGTTTGCGCCCGGTGCACCTGTAAACAGGTGCGCCACGCACCAAAAGGGAAAGTGCACCCTTTTAAATGGAATGCGCTACCCCAGGACAGCCGCAAACTTGCATTGCCCAGGCGGGCGGGTGCAGTCAGGGACTGCACCCGCCTGCAAGGGGATGTCTGGGCGGTCTATGGGACCCCCCCTCCAGAGGACTGCCATTAAGGGGCGCACCGAATTTGAATCACCTTTTAGATGGCTCACTGTCAGTGGTCCTGCTGAGAGCTTCTTTGCCTCTGCGCCTGCGTCCGTAATACGGCGCGGGTGCAGAGGCAAAGGGATTCCCTTATTTGATGGGCATGCCCCCATGCAATTGAGGAAACGCCCTCCGAAGATAGCATTGGAGCTTTATGTGCACCAGTACTATCGGTATTACAAGGGGGTAGCACAACCCTCTGTAGCCCCTTCTGTAATACCAAAGTGTCCCAGAAGCTCGGAAAGCGGACTCAAACGCCTGTTGCGACCTCGGGTCACTTATGCTTTATGGAACTGGGTAGGTAAATACCGCAAAACTCGGAATTATTAATCCTGCCGAAACTGGAGATTGCACAGGGTCAAAAAACACTGATCCACTCATAATTGAGACCATGGAGCCAATAGCGTTAAGCAACACTTGCAAAGATTTCATGATTTTTTGCTTACCTAGTCTTGACATATTCTGAGATTCTTACATATGTTTTGCGGAAAAGCTATTAATGGGGCAAAGCTCATATTAAAGCAATTACGTGTTTGAGATCCCCGTGGGAAACATTATAAAGATCTTGGGTAGCTCAGAGAAGTGGATGAAAGTAGAGGGCTCCAATCCCAAGGATCAAATACATTTTTGGGGGGCCAAGCCACTCCGATTGTAAAACCCCCCACATCTAACAGATATTTCCACTGCCACAGACCGTGCTCTTTCCAACAGGTGCCTTGCCCAGATAAATTCTGCCATTTAAGGGGTTCACCACTGCTCCCCAATGCTGCCAATTTGAGAAATGTTTGTGGCCCTGAGTAACAAATTTGGCACATCTACACTCAGCCCAAAGGCTGCTATTTTGGCGTGAATCTAGACTCATCCCGAACAACTCCATACTGGGGTTTTTCCATAATCTATGGCATTTCTTTAGGAATTCATGTCCGTTTCATCAAATGCTCCCATTAGGGTAATATGTGGTAAAGGCCGGACTTGAAATTAAAAACAGCTTTGGCAACAATTGTTTTTTGCAGTTTTATATAGCAGGAACTCGACCCGAAGATACTGGAGTGCTTCACATGAGCAGCAGTCACATTACAAAAGGTCACTTTCATTTGTTAGGCACAGGGTGACTATCAGGTACATGCATCAAGGTTAAGGGTGGGCTGCCAGCTACGCTCCGTGCACGGAGTGTCCGTAGTGCCGCCTACTCCGCATTTTGCGGAGCGGGCGGAGCCAGGCGGCACTACGCACGCTCCGCAGACGGAGCGTAGCTGGCCGCCACCCGCCTCCCTCCCGCCCTCCCTAAATACTTTCAATTAAAGGAGTCAAATAATGAAAACGCACTTACCTTGCCCGCCGCTGCCCGTCGCGTCCCCGGGGCTCGCTATCTTCCGTCTTCTTTACTAATGCGCATGCGCGGCGGCCGCGCATGCGCATTAGTAAAGAAGACGGAAGACAGAAGGAAGATAGCGAGCCCCGGGGACGCGGCGGGCAGCGGCGGGCAAGGTAAGTGCGTTTTAATTATTTGACTCCTTTAATTGAAAGTATTTAGGGAGGGCGGGTGGCGGGGCTGGCGGCCAGTGGTGTTTGCGTAGTGGGGCTACGCGGAGTGCGGAGGTGGGCGTAGTTTCTCGCCCACTTCGCGTAGCTCCGCGAAGCCCCACTCCGCCAACTCCGCCCAGGGTTAATCAAGGTAGACTTTTGCGATTCCTTAATTGCGATTTTTAAGGAATTGCAATTAAGGAATCGCAAAAGCCTATGCATGTAGAAATCACAAAAAAATAGTGATTTCTAAACATTCCTTAATTGCGACTTGCAAAATGTAAGTCACAATTAAGGAATGTCTTTCCATTCATTCCTATGGGCCTAGAGGCATCTCAGCCAGAACAAATGCAGGCTTACCACACATTCCTTCCCCCGCAAGTATTTACAACGACTTGCCTTCGGGAAAGAGCTGGACATTGAAACAGTATAATTTACTATTTCAACACCAGTCTGCCCAACAGTAGGGAAAGTGTTGGACTTTAAAGTCCGGTGTTTATCGAAGGCATTTTGTTGTAACGACTTAAAGGTAAAGGAATGTGTGGTTAAGATGCATTTGTTGTTCCAACTGTGTTGCAAAGGCAGCGCATAGTTCTGCCGTCGTTGTAAGTTTTGTTTTTCCCCGGAAGGTATAAAACCAGGGGGGATTCTATTTGATGAGTAGTTGAGCTTCTCAGATCAGATCAATCATATTACATCTTCCTGTTTCGATTTAATCAAGTTGTTAAAAGAGATCTTTTTTTTATTGCCTTCGAGTTGCAGAAAATGGTCAGAGTACACACATCCTATCAAGGTTGGATTATAGTATAACTCTATATTTGGCATTAACAAACGCTTTCAGTCTAAGCTCCAATCCCTGCAAAATGCTTCTGCTGTGTTCTTTTGAAGGTTCCCAGGATCCATCACCAAGAAGATTTGCGATCTGGTTCACTTATCTGAACGGGTACAATTTAAGGCTCTTTGTACTGTACATAAAGCCCTGAATGGCACTGGCCTTTTATATTTTCAAGAAATCTTCCAGTGGTATCTTCCACGATTTTCCTAATCCAAACTGGTGGCTACCACAAAATAAAGAGGACTAGATGGGGAGGTAGATGTTTTACGGTTTTGGCCTGTACACTTTTGGAATTCTGGACCCCTGTCCATTAGATCAGAATCAAAGCTTCTCTCTTTCAGGAAATGGATAAAGACATGGATTTTTGTCTCTTTTTTATAGCAGGACTTTGTAATGTTCAATTAGTTCAGGAGGTTTCGCAAACGTCAAGACACGTCGGTAATCGCATGCTTTAGAAAAACGTCACTTACTTTACTGACTTAATGATAGAGATGGGTTTAGGGTGAAACCTCAGGATTTCACTGAGTTATTGTGCGATGGATTATGTTCCAACAAAGATAGTTCCAAGAGAAGATTTCGGTCAGTTTTGGCAGATGATTTTGAGAAATAAAGAGGAATTTGTTTTGTATGGATTTAGTTTCAGATAGTGCGAGTCCATCCAGTCATGAATTGATTTCAGGTCAATATGTAAGGTGTGTCCATCTTGGACCAATTACCATTCATGTAAGACTGTCATCTGCCTGCTGGTGAAGCTGAGTGTTCATGGTCTTCAGGAGAAATTCAAGTAGTTCCCTGCAAAAATTGAATAGGATTGGGAAGAGTGTGGAACCTTGTTGTTGCAGATGCAAAGTATTCCAGTATTAAAAGCTTGGATTGACCATCCAGGAAGGAGTGGAACCAGCATATACCCGATACCTTGAAACTCATGCTGAATTCGAGGGTCTTACGTTTAAGACTGGTGTACACTGTGTCAAACGCTGCTGATAGCCCTAATTGGACAAGTAGGCAGAGCATCTCCTTCATAAAGGATTAGTACATGTCATCTAGTATCTTCAGGGTTGCTGTTTGAGTGCTATAGCCTTCCATGAATCCAAACTGGATAATGGAGAGAAGTTCATTGTCACTGATGTGATTGTTTAGTGGGAGTGTGACTCATTTTTCAATGACTTTGCCTGGCGAGGGGAGGTTTCTAATGGGTCCGACATTTTCCCAATGTAATGGTCGGCTTTGATTTTTTTAAGAAAAGGTGTTATCTGGCCCAGTTTTCGGTTGTTGAGGAGCAGGCTCTGGGCTAGAGAAACAATGATTACTATGAGCTAGATAGGTGCAAATATACATAGGTTTCCTGTGACTATTTTAGCTGGGATTGGATGTCTGGAATATGGGGTACATTACACTGTGCAGATTATTTTGAATAGGTCTTCGGAATTGAGCATCTGGGAAGACTCAGATGAACATGTTGTTTTTGAGGTAAAGACTGGTGGAAGGAAGGGTATACCAGAGAAGTCCAATTTAAATTGTGTTAAAGAAAAAAGTATGCAAACAATTGTTGTATTTCAAAGTGAAGAGTAAAGGAATTATACTAATGCAGGCTTTCAAGCTTTTTCTAACAAGGTTGAATAAGGTACCAGAGAGGTTCAGAGAATAAAATAATAGGTCCGGAAAGAAAGTTATCTTCTATTTTGTATATCCTTCTTTCCTTTTTCATCTTGTATTTAGACTTGACTGATATCTCTTTTTGCTATAGTCTTGCTGACGTTTTGATTTCCCTTTGCATGTGTGTAAGACTTAATTATGACATGGGTTGCTGGAGGTGTGTTTCAGAGTTTTAGTTTTACTGGGAATACATCGTTGGCTAAATTGTCTATAAATGTCTTATAGTGGGCACAGATATGATCGCTATGGTTATTTTGATTGATCCTGTTGACCATAGGTAGAAGGTGTTTGTTTAAGGTCTCAATGGAGAAAAGTTTGTGATGTTGCACCCAGAGTTTGGAGTTGGGAGGTTATTGTGAGTGAGCTTCACCACTGGGAAGCTGAACTGAATGAGGAAATAGTCGATCCAGTCCAATTTGACAGGGTGGGTGGGAAGGGAGGTAGATGTAGCCCTCCATAGATGTAAAAAGTAGGTTGTGGATTTTTCTTTTGTTGTGCATTGAGTGTTCAGATATTTTACAGAGATTGTATAATCTCATTAGATTGTCTAGATCTCTGAAGATGTTCGAATGGTGGTTCTCCCTTCCAATGCTAAAGACTTCTATGTAAATGTTATTAGGGAAGAGCATTTGGTTGCAGTGGTGGCTGGTGAGATTTGAAAGTGGAGGGGCGTAAAAGTTCGGCATGCGTGCCTTATGGTGAGCAACCAAGCCCGACTGCCATTATGGGAGTTTGAGGGGGGTTCTCCCTTGGTAAACTTTTGAAGAAAAAGTGTGAAAATGGTACATTTGCAAGCAAATTGAGAAAGCAATAAGGTTAATAAAGCAATTCTTCTATAATGTCAAAGAAGTGCACTCATCCTCTCAGCTATGATGAGGGGCAAAGAACAGACAACATGCACCTACAGAAGGAAACATACAGAGTTGCGCTAGCACACAAACAGATAACACACACAATTGCAGATTCAAGCACATCTAAATGCATACACATGTCCGCAAAACTCAAATCCACAGACACACACAACCACACAATCGAGGACATATCCTAACAATGGTGCACAGTACGGTTCCAACCAAAACAGCAAAGTGCCTAAAATTCCACAGTAATTGTAACTACACAGCCATGACGCATGCCACAATGGTAGAAGCCTCAAAACCACAAAGAATTTGCGTCAGAAATTACATCATGTACGTACAGCAACTCACATTGCATATGGATAAAAAAAAATCAGTAACTAGAAATACAAGAATGTTTACAAAAAACATTATTTGATGATTTACATGCATCAGGCAGAGGTGAATGAGATTTGGGTATTCATACACACCTATAATGCAGTCTCTCAGGTAGTTATGTCGTGTGATAGATCCTTAGCCAGCATTCTTTGCATTCTGGAACATGCAGTCTATCCCAAATTATAGCAAAACTACTAGAGGTAGATATGCTCTGGCTTGGAACCTCCAGACAAAACAAGCATTGGCATAGTCAATAGGTCTCGCCTTTGGGACCTTATAAGTGTTTAGCCATGCAACACTTGATGTTGTTGCACCAAGGTTAGTGTGCTGGATAACAACACTTATAAGGTCCCAAAGGCGAGACCTATTTGGCTATGCCAATGCTTGTTTACAATTCTTCTGGCAACCCTGCCTGATTCACTAAGGTGTCTGCTGCCTGTATTCTTGCGTAGGGGGCACTAACATAATCCTGTCTAATGTCGTCACTACTAGAACTCTAATAATAATAGTAGCTCAGGATGATTTATTTGAACACAAGTAGCATTTATTACAGCCACGTTCCCGGACTCTCCGTAAGAAGATTATTCCCTGAGCTGATGTTGAACCAAAGGTTCTTCCTCATGAACCTGAAGGAGATCTGCCACAGATTAAGCTCCATGACACTGTATATGAATGTGTATTCTCTGGAGACACAAGACTAGCTGACCAGAGATTGAATATAACGAGAGGGTCTCTCAAAGGGGAGTGGGCGATGTAATTAAGGGCGTGGCTTAAAAACACGTAAGGTAAAAATCTGTGCTAAGCAAAGTGTGCCACTCAACTGGTATTTTGCTGCCTCTGTCATTGCATACAGATATACACTATAGCAAGTTACATTACACCTGCAACAAGTCATGGCTAATGGCTTTGCCAATGGTGGTTTGTTGTATACGATAAATAAGAAACAACTATTGCTTCGTTGTATAGAATACTGAAAATGCTTCAGAGTCTCTTTCAAGTTAGCTCAAAGATAGTGAAGGGTGTTACTGCTACAGAGATAAGATTTTTATTTTTTTAACCCTGAGGGCCACAATGGAGAGCCTGATAGGTACACGTCTCAGCACCTGCTTGATAGAACTGCCGTGCTGAGCACTGGCAGGACCCAGCCCTCTTAAACCCCTGCATACAGTCACAAACCATTCATAAATAAACAAAATGGGCGGATGTGCGTCCACATTTTAGACAACACCCTCCAACTGAACCATTTCGTTGTCATGTTGTGATGAAATGGACGCGAGCACAGGGTCAGGTTGTCCACACTAAAGAAACATGAGTCATGGTGCATAACAAGGCTTAAGATAAAGATACTTGCTACTTCGTCTGGGTGACGCACCCCTCCTGCCAGACCGCCAAGTCATGAAAAAGAACAGGCAAGACTAACTGAGGAGGCCGAAGAGGCTCAGAGCGCGTGCTGAGTCACAGGCATGGGCCTGCATTATTTGCGCATGCGCCAAATAAATGGGCATGGTTCGTGCATTCCAAGAAGAGCAATGAGTAATGAGTATTCACTGGTAAAGCTGTGGTGGAAGTCGGCGAAAACTTTCAAGGTTCAAAGTTTTACTGTGATGCTTTCACAGGTATTCATTTCAACTCTTTGTGTTTTTTAGTTTAACTTTGATCTACTCGACATTTTGATGAGCCCTTTGTGGTTACTCTTTTTTTCTAGGAAACTGATGGCTAGCATATTATGTTGAATTTAGTAATTGTAATTCCATTTATATTGCTCTTACTACGAGGTGTCGAAGTGCTCTTTCGAAGTACGTACCAGGTTAATTTCCACTTTCTACCAGGAGTTTCCTGTACTTCGTGCACAGTGTTTTCAGTTTGTCCTTTCTTAATAGCATAGAAGAGGTTTGTTCTACTCAGCGCTTGAAATGGAAAAGCAGGTACCCTAAGGCAGAGAGTAAGAGGACCGGATCTCTAACCCAATAGTAATTAAAAGAAGCGCGCACAGCAGCAGGGCGAGGGGAGAGAGGAGAGGCCCTGCGAGATTCCCATGTGGGAGCGAGCAGCAAGGCACGATAATTGAGAACATATGGCGCCAGCTGCTCGTTCCCGCAAGGGAATCCCCAAACGTGCACGCGTTGCCATTGAAGGCAATGGAACATGTGCACGTTTTTGGGCGAAAAAGGGAACCGATGGCTAAAGGTCACTTTCCTATACAGCGCATGCGCGCTGCATAGGCGAGACCTAAAAACAAGGCAATGAGCTATGTGGCTTCTGTCACCCACCGCCACAGTAACATACAGTACAGTGCAGCACAGAACACAACAGCATCCTCCACCAGGTTGCTTGTTAAGATAATACATCTAACGTCATAATGCACAGAACATCACACAATACTGTCCGCAGCTGACTGCTTGAAAGATTCTTGGAAATCATGCATTTAAGAATAAACGCCCAGAGGTTTTGAAGTGCAATCGCCCTGGGACTCTGCAGGAGAGCTTCTGACGCAGACTTCAGCGAGAAGCCACAGAGGGCGAATCACACCAACCTTTCTCTCCTGCCGCGGGGGCCTCGCCATGTGAAATGACACACCCTGAACCAATTTGCAGGGGGCAAGACACAGCGGAGGGCCCACAGCTCATGCTGCTGCCATACTTGCGGCCAAGACAGGAAGTTTGACCAAACTCACCAAAGTTTCTTCATTGTGCCCCAAGCTAAAACCCACCTCCACCTAAGCCATGATGCACCATAGAGTAAGGTACAAAGAACCCTCCCCCACTCCACAGAAACGTCATGTAAAAAGCACAGCATTGTGCATTGTGTCTTTACCTTCTCTCTGATACCCAGCTCCTCGGCGCACACAGCCACAGCCGAAAAGGTGCCCGTGCCACTTAGAGGGTCCTGCCCATCACAACGAAAAAATCCTAAGCTTCTAAACAGCTCACCATGTGAGGATACAAACTTTAGAAAGCACTATGACGATCGAAGGTGCCAGCTCGTTTCAAAGCAAGCAATGCAGCCTCTCTCTCTCTTAATGCGCACCGAGAGATTAGAAAAAGAAACACAGCCTCCTCGGCGATGTGCGACTTCATGGGCATACATTGCCAAAGGCCCCTGCAACTAACTAATTCCGCACCCTGAAGTATGAATTAACATTTCTGTCATAATTCGGAGCACTTTGTATCAAAATAACTCTGGTGGGACTCGAACCCACAACCTTTGAATGCCTTCACTGCCAGCCTAGAAGTCCAACGCGCTATCCATCCACTGCGCCACAGAGCCACCTGTGAAAGCACGCGCCCCTGGGTGCACTCCTGATGGAATTAAGAAAAAGTGATGCTTGTGTTGCATCACTTTCCCTTTAGTTGAAAGTGCAAATACATCTCTAAGCATGAGACGGACGAAGACTGCTCTAGGTCCAGTTACAGGGTCTTGGGGTGTGTGACATATATTGGGCCGGGACCGGGTTATAGTTACTTTACACCGGAAACTTCTCGTTGTTTGTGACTCCCGTTCGCCTTCTTTCTGGGTATAAACTGGTACATGTATCATGATGTTGAGCCCGCCCTCTGTTGCTGACAATCACTACTACAAACATGAAAACTTGTGTGCATACAGGGCCCTGCCAACTGCTACTTGCTTCAGGGGAGCCCACGAGGGGTGTGGTAAAATCACACCGGAAGCTTCCTCCTGTGCTCTCTACTGATAGTGAAATATTAAATATCACATCATGAATTAATTCACCACACTGAACCGTAATATACAAGGATCCTGTGACACATCTTCCTGTTAGATTTACATGAGCTCTGATTGGAAAACTCAGAACAATTTGATCACTTTCAATTTTGTCTTCTTTAAACACAGGAAAAGAAAACCTCATAAAGCTTCTGTTCTGAAACAGACTTTTTTTCCAGTCGTGGCTAACATCACAATACTGGGGGGGGTTGCACGGGGGTGGGGGCCGGGGAATTAAAATAAAAGAAAGAAAGAAAACTTACCGGACCGCCAGACTGTGCCGCCTCGGCTGGACCCCTGGCACCTTCACTGGAGTGGCAACCCCGCCGTCAGCCAATACTGACACTGCGCAGGGATTGGCTTAGAGCAGGGGTACTCGCCGTCCGCCTGCCCATTAGGAAACAGAGGGTTGAGCGCCTTTGTTCAACCCTCGCTCACCTAATGGGCATGCGCCAGCCAGAGCAGACACTAGTGTTCATTACTGGGCAGGGCGGAAAAATGTGCCGACCTTCACCAGTCATGCGCACTTGTGCTGCTGCCTGCCCCTGGTCTTCACTCTGACACTGCATCTCAGTCGACATGACGCAGGACCGCCCCCTTCAGACTCTGAAGGGGGTGGGTGGTCTCAAGTCATGCTGACTGACATGATTGTCAGTTCTCCCTTGCGTCTCTGAACTAAGTAAACTGAGTCAGTTTACTTAAGTTCACAGACGCCGAGGGAGCTGCAGGCGGCTTGTGGGGCAACGCCCCAGCACTCTAATGGACGCGCCACCACTGTTTGGTTGATGACAACATTTTTGGAGAAATGTTCCAAAATATATATAGGAGAGGTTGGTAGATTGTGTGAAGGTAGATAGTTAAAATGAGATTAGCTGTCAGAGCCGTTTTCATGTTTTCAAATGAGTCATAGCAAGATGAACAAGACTGTTGATACCCGAAAGAATCTATGAAAACTATTGCTACTCGAAGTCTATTTTGCATCCTCTCCCTAATCTTAGGATTGAGTAAGCAGGTCGGAGGAGGGAATCCATGAAGTTTTGTGGGAAGTCACTGAGTCAAGTTTTCATTATGCAGTAGAGTTAGATTACTTCTGCCCTGATATCTAATACGAGTTATCTCACATAGAAGTGTTTTTCACTGAGTGCGGTTGAGTATTTTACTCAGGTGCTTCCATCTGAGTGGTAATGTCTGAGTTCTACTGTTTTCAAAGCTCATGCCATTCAAGAGCCACACTAATAATTAAATGCTATGAATCTGATAGCTCTCAGGGAAGACATTCAATCTGATAAACAAGGGTATTTATTTGTTTATTTAACACCACTCCACACTATAATAGAGATAGGGCATAGGATTAAGCATGGGCGAATTTTGCGAATTCGCAATCCGCGAATTTGCGGATTTGCGAATTCGCAATCTGCAAAATTTGCGAATTTTTTTATTTTTGCGTGTTCGCGGGTCGCTTTGGGTGCTCGCGGGGCGTTTGCGCGTTCGCGGGTTTTTTTTTTGCCTATTTAATCACTGCCATCCTCTCGTTTTTTATGCCCACCTGCCCTCTGTACCACTCGTTTCTGTGCCCTTCTGCCCTCTGCCCCACTCATTTTTTGTCCCCTTCTGCCCTCTGTCCCACTTTTGTGCCCTTCTGCCCTCATCCCCACTTAGAATGGCGCCGGCAAGCTGCCAGCGCCATTCTAAAATAGCTACAAATAGCTTCAACGGGAAGCACTAATAGATAAAGTAAAGCAGGTGCTCGAGTTGAAGGTCAAATTAAGTTACACAATCATTAATCACCCCAAGTTTGGTGTGATTAATGATTGTGTAACTGAATTTGAGCAGCACCTGCTTTACTTTATCTATTAGAGCTTCCTGTTGAAGCTGACTTTTGTAACTATTTTAGAATGGCTCTAGCAGCTTGCCGGCGCCATTCTAAAAGAGTTACAAAAGGCAGCTTGAACTTTTGACCTAATCCGTTCCGCTCGCGGATTTTGCGGGAAATTCGCGAACATCGCAGATTGCGAATTTACCGAAAATCCGTGAGCGGAACGGATTTTCCGCCCATGCTTACATAGGATCCTTGTCCCGATGAAAGCTATGTGACCTAACAGGCTTGAACATTTAGCTGAAAGATGATGCTGCTGCTAGGTTGTGGAAAGTACTGATATTCCAAAACACTAATTTCTCATTTTTTTTATCTTACAATGGATTCTCCGAATTAGGGGTTCTCTAGGTCATTTTAAATATTCTTAGTTGCTCAATACTTAACACAGATTTATATGATATATAAGAGCTCCCAGCGAGGTGAACCCGAACAGGCTATATACAGTTCTCATCATGGGGAGGACCCTATGTGGAAGCCTACCACGAAAAGAGGGTGAGGTTCCACTTCAAAATGTGGAATATATAATACCTCTTCCCTGATTTCTTCTCAGTTAGTCAAAATAATTTTATTGCCACATGCTGCACTTTATTGACAAGAAGGGGCGGGTATACCTTCTGTAATTTGCCGTAGTGTAATTGTGCGAAATTACAGCAAAGGTATGAAGAATTATGCAAGAAGCACAACCCTGCATTTAGCATTATTTTCTTAGTTCAAAATGCGCGCTTGCATTAAAAATTAACCTGACGATGCGTTTTCCACTAAGAAAATAACGCTATATGCAACAGGACACTCACACACTGTTCTTACGATCTTGAAATAGGCATTTTACACCAAATGTCTCTAAATTACAGGAGCGGTGTAATCGCATAATGTTTGGAAATTTCACATCATAAGAGTAACGCAACATCAACATTACTCATGTTACTTGTTGTCATTCAAGAAGGACCCCCCCTAAAGCATTCTCCCCCTTCATTTATTCACTGTGAAATTCGGAATGCTCCTGTACATTGTGCACATTTGTGTTTCTTTAAAAATTGGATCAAAACCTTTTTGATAAAAATATTATAATATTTACAGAAAAAGATAAAATACAATAAGGACTGGTCAGTCTCCGAATCACATGAACAGGCACAAACTGATAATTCCTGATGATGGCCGAATGGAAAGCAGAGCATATAACTTGCTGTTCCCAGCCTGAATAAAAACAGCAGTGACCTCTCTCACTGACCGCAGGTTTTTAAGTCACCTTACGCCTTTACAATCTCAGCATTTTCCCAGAAAAGATGCATACTTTCCAAGAACTGGAGTTAATCCGTTTTTTTGTATCTTCTGCACAAACAAAAGAGGGTTTATGCAACAAAGAAAGCCACCATAGCCCTGATAGTGCTTTACGAACATTGACAAGCTAGGGTATGCAAAGACCTTTTATTTTGGTTCAGGCAGTGCTTAACTTGAGGCGGGGGTTGCAAGTAGAGGCCACTAGCACTCATTTTTGGTGACCAGCACGTATCTTTCCACATCAGATGTTTACGAGCGCAAGAGAAGTTTGATTAAACCAGCCGTCTCCGCAGGTACTATGCAGTGGACATAACATTCAGCACTGGGAAGCCCAATGGGTAGCCATGAGATTTATAATAGTATAGTATTGTAAGAGGAGGAAAACACACAAAATTGAAAGACGGAGGAAGAGAAAGACAGAAAAACTGTTACAAAAGGAGAAAGCAGGAACCTGCAAACGTGCAATAAATGGGCAGAGAGTGTCTGGAAGTGGGTTATAGGGGCAAAAGTTTAATTTAGGACTACACAGTCTTGGTGTTTAGCACAGCAAAATGTAATTTCACCAGACACACACTCAGGGGCGGCCGGCATGGCTTGCGGGTGGCAGGCACGGGAGATCACGCAGGGGTGGGGGGCGCGGGTGGATCGCTCGGGGAGGGTTACGGGCGGATACATTATATAACAAAAAATAAAAAACTTACCTTGCCGCCGGCCAGGTCCCGCGTCTCTGCTCCTATTCTCCTTGAGCAAATGAAGGAACAGCAAGCAGGCCCCACTAAAAAATAACAAAGCTGCAGCAGCATTGTTATTGGTTTTGAGCATCCTTTTTTGACGCTCAATCAGGGAATGGGGGCTTGATTACGATGTCGTTCAAATGCCTCCGAATCGGATTTGGCTTTCTCGGATTCGATTCGTAGCCCTTGTTTCTGACACAGGTTCGAACAAACAAGTACGATGCAAAGATCGCATACGAGTCGGCCGACTCATTTCCGGAACCTGATCTTGTCTGTATGGCTTGTTCGTAGCCAAATCGTACCGCACAATGGAGCCGGATTCTGACCGAGTGAGTACGATGCACGATTTGGCCAGTCGCATCGACTCGGCCTCAGGTAGACGAAACAGTTTTTGGAATTGAAATTCAGGGGGCAGAAGTAGGCCCCCCTTCACCCGGAGCTTTTCGATTCTGTCACACGTTCAGTATACAGGCTCCCTTTGAGTTCAATGGGAGTCCAAGCGAACCGAGTCTGTAAGCATACGGATGCATTGTACTCGCTCACTCGGACTCCCGGAGCACGATTCGCTTGGAAAGCCTTCCGGTTCCAAGCCGTACAGGGGGCTTTCCTAGCGCGATCGAAATCGTCCCCTACGGCTTTACGTAACAGTCGTTTTGCAGAGAAGCAGAGTGAATCAAACCACTGACGGAGGTCATCAAATTCACAAGTTTAAAAAAAGAAGATTTAATATAGTTACATATTCCTTCAATAAAAGGAAAGATTGATTCATCACTTTCCACTTCAGAAAGACAATATACAAAGGAGTCAAGGTGCTTTATAAGCAAGAGTACAAGAAATAGATCAGGATTCTGAAGGCTCCAGGACTATCAAAGGCCATTGTGTTGAGGTTGGAGCTGAGCTAAGAGCGTGGTTGGTCAGTTAGCTCTAGACGATGCGATGGTTAATGAGGCCAAAAAAGGGTTATGATTTCAATAACTCGTTTTTTCAACATTTCTTCTTGCATTACATATTTCAACCGACCTCTAGTCAAAGAAATATAGTCAGTCACCGATGAACATCCCCCCGTACAATGAAGGTATGTTGTTAATCCTGTTATTCCCAAACTTGAGCAGACTGACAAGGCCAAGTGCTATTACGAAGTTACCTAGTTCAATATCCCTATGATCAAATGCAGCGTCTGCGTGGAGCGAAATCGGATTATCCTCATCAATAGTTTTTGCAGACAAGTTAGCATTGAAATCTCCGGAAAAAATGTAATTACAATCCTGCTGGGATGAACTATGTCTATCCTTTAAATGTTCAATAGGACCAAACAGATAAAAAATATTCGTAGTGATTGGATACACAAAATCATAATTATAAAAACGGATTAAATAAATATAAAAATTATGTATTCCTTTAACAGGAACAATCTGCTCTGAAGTTGGGTGCTCTTTGGTTCGAGGACTTTGACTCCTACTTTTATAGACAACTGTTCTAAATTTATTGACCCCCTCAAGCACGGCCTGAACAGGATGGGGTATAATTTAACAGTACAGGGGTGGTGAGATGTCATAGCATGCCTAGATGTCAAAGAATAATAAAGAGGTAGTCCATGTTTCCTGGTTAAAAATGATGTTGTATTTGTGAATCAAAGATAACCAGTCAGGAAAAGACTATTTAGAGCAAATCACAGCTATAGTCCAGCTCATAATGCCAATGGGAGGCAGACAATTGTTAGTTTTAGATATTATCTAATTGTGAAAATTGGCAGACCCAGATTGCATCACATCCCCCATTGTATACTCTATGCTGAATTGCATAAGTTAATTGCTGGTCATGAGGTTTGATACACGTTATATCTGTTTCTAAGTGGAATACTTCCAGTGGCGACAACTGATGAACAGACAGAGATTCAGCAATCACCGAAAGCCAAGAGCTGGTCCTTTCACACTGAGGGGGTGGCTTCTGAAAGTAACCAAGAGGTGAAATAGTAATACTCCCCTGCTTGGTTTCAGAACACCAGTGGAAAGATAATACTTTTCTCACATATATTGGGTTTCTACAATTCACAACAATTCAATCTTTAGGCAGCTTTTTGGTAGAAGGACCAAGCCAATGCTTCTGATCAAAGGAATTTGATTATGATTAACAATCTTGAACTCCCTGTTTCATGGTAGCCAAATAGTTACCTTGTTAAACAGTTGATCCATTGAATCATCGTGATCGTGCTTAGTTGCTGGAGCACCAGCCCAGACCAAGGCACACGGGCAAGCGCTGGCGAAAGATTGGAAACAGTCTTATTAGGGACCATCCTATTGCCCTGCCTGTTTCATTAATTTGCCCACTAGCTGCAGGGGTCACCTCAGATCCAGAATCCATTCTAAACGTACAGAGGTTGCAAATGCCCCTTTTGAAAGGGCGCACCCTCCAGAGGAACAATACTTGTGAGCATATGTGGGTCACAAGAAAGAGCTTCATCTGAGTCGAGTGAGGGCAAGCAAGGGATATAGCAGGGAGAGTAGCATACTGTGTGACTGAGCTGGGCAAGGATGAGGGGCCACGGTTTAAGTTAAGCAAGCTAGCTGAGACTCTATCTGCTCCAAATGATTGATAATAGGTTGATGCTGTGCTTTAAGAATCAGGTTAAACCTACTACAGCACTCATCAAAAAGCGATGATTCGGCCCCACCTAGTGGTAGAGGGGGGATATAAAGTCAATTTACATTAATCAGAATCAACTCGTGCCCACAGCTTCCTCCCCTCCCCCAAATCAACAATATCATAACAACTTGTGGGGGTTTTAAGCTCAATGAAGAGTCTCCACTCTGTAAGGGCAATTTCCTTTAATATAACCCCTACTTCTGTCCAACACACTATCAATAGTTGTACCTTTATAAGATGAAATAGAGCTTCCAACCATCATCTGCTTGGCCATAGTTCAGCTAAAGGGTTCTTTTGATATTTTTTGTATGTCAAGCAAGCCACAGGAAAGAAGATGAAAGAGAGGAGGACCAACCCAGTCTGTTCTGTGCTATGACGGGTGTAGACGGGCCACTCTTTGCCCCAAGAGTCCCATGCTCTGGGACACCAAGGAGCTCTATAAGTGTGATATCAGCCTTGCCTTCTCTGCTCCCAGTGGCTGTAACGGAGAGGTGGATTGTGGGCAAATGACTCCTGCCCCCTTGCAGCAGTGTAAGAGTCCTGCACTGGGGAATGCTGAGGAGAGATATAAGCATGATGTCAGTCTCACCCACATTCTCCTACTTCCGGTGGGCTGTAATGCAGAGGTGGATTGTGAGAAAATTTGTCATACCCCCTGACAGCAGTGTAAGAGTTCCTCGCTGTGGGATGCAGAGGAGCGCTATAAGCACAATGTCTGCCTTGTCCCGCCTTCGCCTACTTCTGGTGGGTTGTAATGAGGTGGTGGATTGAGGGCAAATGAGTTCCGTTCCCTGGCAGCAGTGTAAGAGTCCCACGCAGTGGGATGCCAAGGAGTACTCGAATCGCTATGTCAGCCTTGCCCCTCTGGCTCCTCCTCCCGGCAGGCTCAGTGGTGTAACAAAAGTTTAAGGGGCCCCACTGCAAAGTACACCAGGGGCCCTGCTACGGATTTAATATGGAGCGCTCAGGTCTGAGTACTGTGCTGAGGGGGCCCCATGCAGCTCGGGGCCTCCCAGCACCGCAGGGGAGATGCGGGGGCCTGTGTTACACGGTTGGGAAAGCTGTAATGCATAGGGTAGATTATGGGCAAATGAGTCCTACCCCCCAACAGCTGTGCAAGTGTCTATTCTCTCACAAGGAAAAGGTACGAATTGTAAGTACTTACATTCAAAACACTTACAAGATACCACTGAGCCACACAGTTCAAATGCAAAACGCACAAAAAAGCAAGTCAACCAAGTTTAAATATTGAAGAGACAGCTTTAGGTGTTTACCAAATCTTTTCAAATTAATGTACCACAACAACAACAACAATAATAATAATAATAAAAATAAGAGAGGTTGTGGGCCACGATCTTCAGGTATTGCTTTGTAGGATTGTCATTCACCTATTGGATCCGCCCACAGGTTACATGGATCTAGTGGGGGTATGGGTCAGTAACCCTCATACTTTGCTCTTCCCGCAGTTTCATTCACATTTTGGATCAGCCCACAGGACTTCTTTTCACAGAATGGACTGTCAGTAATCATGAATGACAGAATTTGTCCACTTTATGCCTGAGTCTACCCTAGAAAGAGGTGAGCCCCGACAAGCAGAGAAGTGTGTCTGCAGTTACAGAAGCGGCCCGCAGTGGGAGTGCTGCTGGGTGCTGACGTAGGGCGGGTGAAGAGCAGAGTGGGGTGGGGGGAGTGCGAATTTCGTTGTGCGACCTGCATCGCATTTGGCGATGCAGGGCGTGCAACAAAATTTGTTTTATTTATTTATATGTTTACTTACCTCTAATCGGCCGTAATCCATAGTTTACTACCCCGCAACCTGCCCCTCCCCGCCCCACGTCACGGCCAGACGCTCTCCCACTACGGGCCGCCCTGTGCAATCACTGACACTGTTTAGTGCACACCGGCCATCCAGTGCAATACTGTGTGGGGTGCATGCAGTAAAGAGAAGCAGCAGGGGTTAGGACCTAGAGAGGCACTTGCAGCAGTATTCATCATGCTTGTGCCAGAGCCGCATCCGAGGCACTCCCTGGTGGACAGCTGTCTGGTTATCATCAGAGATCACACAAGCAGACATCATTCTAGGAGATAGTGCTGCCACTTGCCAATCAGAAACAAACACGCCAGAAAAGAAAGAATGGATCATAAAATGTAAAGACAGATAATAAATAGTAAAATGCAAAATAAACACCGTGTAAACCTCTACAAAATATCTGCCCCTTATAGAAAATATAGGGGAATGTCTAAAGGTATTTACTACCATCGGGTTGCATGAGTTGAACATGAAACAGTTTCATATACTGCATTCTTATGTGCATTTGGAGAGGCATGCTAAAGTGGTATGGAAGTTCAACAGAGAGAAATGGTGGCAGCAATATTTCCCTGCCCCTTTCTTTTTCTAACAGTTATTTCTCTGTGTTTTCATTGCACTGTCTGTCTGGCTGTTTACTTTCCACTGAATAATTTTCCACGGTACAGCATCAGGTTGCTCTTCATTTTATTTCTGCAGTCATTAATGGATAACCATATGTTTGATTGTGTTTTCCTGAGAGTGAGAGAGAGAGTGAGAGAGAGAGCGAGAAAGAGAGAGAGAGAGTGTGTTTGTGTGTAAATTTCCTATTTTTCTGTTATTTTTTTTAGGATAAATGAAGGTAATGTCTTGAAGAGCAGTGTCTTTACATAAATAAATACACCGATGTATACAAAAGTATGTAGAGAACATCAGAAACAGGAGGGCTGCAAGAAACTATCATGCTAAAAAAAACTGACCTGACAGCCCAAAAGCAGGCTACCAATGAGGAATGCTGGGAAGCTGAAATACCGTGCTCTATTAGTGTATTATTAGCATTTAAATTCAGGTACATTAACTGTAGACATAAAACACCAAAATTAAAATGAAAGCCTGTGTTGGATAGAACACCTATTATTAATTCAAAGACTGACTATCTGATTCAAATTTATTGCAGCAGATAAAAAGCAAATCGAATGCCAGAGTGTTCTTGGTATCTCTAGGCCGGCAGGTACTGCGGCCGGCTACCCTCCACTCGAAGCTTGATTAATAAAAGGCACTTTTATTCCTCGTGACAACATCAATTAAAATGACTGTCTCACTGGGAGACTTGCTGCCAACCTACATTATGGAACCTGCAATCTAGATGTAAAAGGGAATTGTGTTTAAAAAAGGAAACTAATCCGGAAAACCTGCAGCATGACAAGAAAGAGAAAATACAAAGGAAGGGGTCAGACTGCAGAAACACCACATGGTTTTAATGCCTGAGATAAAGTTTAAAACCGGTGACATGTTAAGCTGGGCGTTGTATGTGTTCATTTGTCCATGTCCATGTATCCGTGTGATATGTCGAGTTTCCAGCTGCTCTTCGCCTGGAACGCGCTTGGGCAAGGATTCCAAGACTCGCGGGTAATCATGTGTCATTAGGAGTTATTGTAAGTAAATTTATCTAAAAATCCTCAACTTTGGAGACCCTATTGTCTCTGAGGTGATACCTAACCTTGATTCCTTACCCACTATTCTATTAGAGTGTCTGGCTGACCTTTAGACATTATCTCTTCAAGAACTAAGAAGGCTCTTCTTCTAGACAAATCTGCTCTATTCAGATATCTCTTTGACTGTTATTTTTCACTTAGGATCTTTCCCCCAGGTAGAAAGTTCTTAAGAAACCCACTTTAGATTCTGCTATCATAATTTTCATCCTATTCCCCGACTTCCCTATCTTGTCAGGCTCTTGAAAAATTAGAATTTTTCAAATTACAGCTGTTTGCTGAACATAATTCTTCATTCGAACACTTTCAAGCCGGCTTTTGCCATGGTCATAACACAGAATGGCTGGTTTTATCTCCTTTAGACTATCTGAGGAAACTTGTTCATTCAGACAGAGCTGGCTTCTTTATCCTAGATCTTTCCACAGCAGTTGACACCACAGATCACATTTTATTGCCTGTGCTTACTGATGCTGAATTCACAGGCACCTTCGTTAAGTGGTTTAGATCCTTCTCAGATCTCAACCAGTCATGATGCCTCCGTTTTTGTCAGATTCCAAGCCTCCTTCCAAACCTCCAGTCAATCACCGCTCTACCCTGTCTCAGCTTATGTTTAATTTGTACTTCTGTCTGATTGCATCCCTCATACACCAATTTGATGCCTATTTTTATCTATATGGCGACACCAGCCAGTTCATTGGTGACCTTAACTGTATGAGCGATGTACATTCATCGCGATGAGTTTTCCCCTCACTGGCCTCTATCAAGTAAACAGCATGTTTGTAAATGTCATCCAATTTGCTGTATGGCAAAATCAGGATTACACTCAAATAAGTGAGTTTTGTTAACAATTGTTTTTCCCACCCACCCAATTGTTGTCTAGCCACAGAATGTCACTGTGCATCGCCACCGTCAGACACTTACTCCTGTCAATTTCTTTTTTCTTTAGGTCCCTAAAGTTTATACTGTTTATTGTGGTGATCATGCATGTTCTGCCACTGATACTAGACAGTGACTCTAGCTGTCAGAACTCATCAGGGTAAAAGGTAGAAAAATACCTGAACAATGTCAGGAATCACTATGCCCGTCGCACAGGAAGACACACAGTCATTCGAACTTCCGTATGGGGATTAACACAGAAGATGAGGAATAGGAACTACATTTCTCGTGAGCACATGGGTGCCATCAAGCATAATGCATGCATGTGTTGCAGAGAGCACTTACTTAGGCTCTTCCACATTCCATTATGCTGCCGATTATTCTTGGTCTGGTAGTCTTGTTGGATGGATCATGAGTTTTCGGTCTGGTAAGGGTGCGGTTCGAACCACCAATTCTTGTGTTATTTAGCAAGTGCTATGTTTCATTGGCTTCTCATCTATTTGAAGTAGATTCCCACTACCAGGGATATTGGATTATTGTGTATTTTTGTTTCAATGCAGGTACATCTGACCTCTACTAGGATTTTACAAATTTATTTACTTCCATAATATGCATATGTGATTACAAACATTGTTGTTTTTCTTCTAGCTTTCCTTCCCTGGCTTGATCACTTCCAAAGTCTGCGCTATTATAGTTTTCAGACTTGAAGCTATCAAGAGGTGGAGCTTCGTACCGATCCTGGGGATTTACCAAGATGACACAAGCTTCCCCTGGCCCCATGCTCTCACACTAAGCTGCTCTCTTTCAAATGACATCTAAAGACCGAAAGACCTGGCTCCTTAACTTACATTTGCCCTATATTGCTAGAAATTCTAGCTATGTTGTTTTAGTGTAGAACCTAAAAGCTGTTGTGGATGTTTACCTTTATAAGTATTTATTAAATAACATAACATGTGGCTATGTTTAGATTTGTCTGGACTGTAGACCCTTGAGGACCGGATTGGCTGTAGGGGGCACCGGGTGTTTCCCCAGTGGGATGACAGGGTGGGGGCTGGTTTTGGCCCCCTGGGGAGCCATATTTACTACTGGGGGCCGGCAATATCGGTCCCCTGTAACAAAATCGGCCAAAACAGGTCCTAGCAAATAGCTCTCGGCACCCCCCCCAGTCCCACAGTGGGGCCAGCGGAGCAGTTTCGGTTCCCTCGTCCGGCCCTGACCGGATTGGAACATCGATGTTCTGAAGTATATCATATAAATAGACTAGTCAACTTCACTAATGTGCAAAAAGCTCTTTCAAAAAAATAAGAGGACAGCATTCTGGTAGCTATGTCCCAAATATTGTTGTCTGCCTATAAACTAGTGCTAGTATTTGTGTTACACAGGGTCAGTCATTACATCTTTTGAGCATAACCTCAAAAGATCTGAATTACCAATAACATTGAGTACGGCAATTGGGGGACGTACTACTTCACTCCTCCACGTTTGAATGAGTATTGAATGGTTGCGCACCTTACCCCACATGAGATTCCTTCATTTCGTGGTTTCTCCCTAAATACAATGTCTTTAGCAAGTGAAAACGTGCCTAAAGAAAAAGCAAAGTTGCAGGTTTTCCCACGCATCTGATTAAATATTTCAATCCCGATTTGACAGGTAACTCATTATCACCCACATCATGATTTACTGTATTGATTTATTTATTTTATTGTTTATTTATTTAATGCAAATGTATATAGTGTGAACATTACCCGAAGTTGTCAGAGCGCTTTACATAAGAACCAGTTGCGATACATAAGGATTTAGGATTACATGCGTTACTTAAAAGATACAAACAGAAAAAAATTGCAAATGTACAAGTTAAAAAGTCACACAAGGAAGAGATATAAACAGAAAAAATTGCAAATGTACAAGTAGTAAAGTCACTCAAGGAAGGGTTACGAATGGATATACTCTAAGAGTCACATAGGAATGGTAGAGAGTACAAAGGTCTACTGCATATACTAGTGGTTAGAGTTATCTCTATATACATATATATACAAATAGCAGATTTTCTCAGGTCAAGACCCAAAAAACCAGGAGAGCAGAGTTCCATTAAGTGGGGTCGGAGAGGGCATGCAGTCACAGCACCAAGGGACGGTGGGAGGGATACAAGGGTATGGAGAAAAGGCAAATCAGAGGATCGTCAAGGGGGAAACGAGAGAAAAGGGTAAAGGACAAGGAAATGGACAAGATGGCGGGTCAGGGTCCAGAGAAAAGTGGCCAAGAACAGCAGCAAAATGGCGGGCAGGACAAAAGTAAAGAAGTCCATGAGAGTGACCCAGTGAGTATGAATTAGAGTGCCAAAAGAAGTCAGGGGGGTACATAATTCAAAAATCAAAGTCAGGAAGGGAGAGGAGGCGTGTAGGCTCGGGTCCACTAGACTAACGTCGACGACAATGAGGATCAGCCGTTCATGGCTCCCGCGCCCCCATACCTAGGAAACGTTCACTGGTTCCTCGCTCTTACCCGGCTGCAGCAGCACTTTGTTTGACTGCAACAGAAGTTATTGGAGAGGGGGCACACGGGGATAGAAGGGCTGAAAGATGGCCGGGCTCACCTGTCCTCGCGCCTTCAGTCACAGAAGCGGGGCTGTGTGCTTAGACTCCAGGGTGGGGGCACCTCCGCGGGAACAACTGTGCCCCTGATCTGTGGCGGGACAGGCCGCTCCGATGAGGAGTGATCTCTGGGGGCCTGGGATGGGTGAGGGCCTCCATCTGCTGTCCAGTGCACCCCCATTATGCCAACGAAAGTAGTCCCCCCGGTGGTGCTCAGGTGCCGAGAAGCGTCCGACGAGTATTGACGCGGTCACTCCGCAGGTACCGGGGGTCCACTGGGTCACTGCCAGATTGCAAGCAGCGAGGACCGCATTCCGCCGGACAGTGAGCCTGGTTAGATGATAAATATCCATGAAGCTGTCTTTGAACAACATCAAGAAGCTACTAGTAAGGAAGGAGGAAGTCCACTTTACGGAGTAGCTGGCATACGTTAGGTTGAGTTAACTCCACCTCCATTGCATCATAAATAATTCAGTGGTGGTAGCTGGAGCCACTCCTTTTGTAAACTGGTTGCAAAGCTCAAGCACCACTTCTCGTGGTGGTCAGTCATTGCTGTTCATCACTATACTTTCTCTAGCGCCTCGAAAATTTAAATAAGGATTTTAGTGGTTTGCCTAAGGCTGGATGACGTATTTTCTTTTTTGTTTTGACCCGGGAGTGCCATCCAACTCTTACTGAGATTCACAGTTAAACATGGATTAAGGTGTAGTGGGCATATGGCAAAAGACACACCTCTGGTTTACAATGAGTGGGACCCTAGCTTCATCACATCCTAGTGAAACTTCAACTGCCATCCTGCTGTTCCCATCATTCATTCCCCTAGCTTGACCCTGATACACACAGAAAAAAAAACATATTTTAACTTCTTTAGATTTACAAACATGCTTGCTGTAATTTATAATTTCTCCAATCACTCCAGGAACACTCCTGGGAGGCTGTTGCAGTCACAACTTTCCATATGTGGTCAAAATCATAAAAATGAATACATGCCTAGGTAATTAATTTGTGCCAGACAGTACCACAGTACCACTTGCACTTATCAGAAGGGACCAGGTGTACCTTCCAAAACATCGTTTGGTATGGCTCAGACTACGTGTCCTTCTCAAGTCATGCATTCATGAGGTGGGAGGGTGTGGACAGAATTAGCGTCACGAACAAGTTGCATCAACCTGGGTGTGCATGTTCTACCCTCCTGGACACCCATCCATCCTCATGTCAGCCAGCCTCCTGTCCATTTGTTTGCAGCTACACTGCCTGGGAGGGCTCAGCTGGTAAGGCTCTGGAACATATTAATATTACAAATTCAACAGGCTATGTTGACTTGAATTTGGAGTACTCTGCCGTGCCCAACTCTGGGAAACCTCTGCGTTCTCTCTTCCTACAAGAAGTTGGAATTTTGTTTGATGGTCCTTAAAGATGCTGAAGGCTGATGCACTTATAATTGTAAATAAGTGATTGGCAGATGCTGTATTAACATTATACTGACTGTGTCTTGCTTTGACGTTACTGGAACGAACCCACACCCAACTCTGTCTTTGCACTCCTGACCTTCAAAATCCTTGCAATTGCTTGTACTGGGATTTAGACACAGCTTTAGCAAGGCTCCTCGTTGACAACCTCTTTTGAACCTTCTGCTGCAATAACCGGTCACAGCTCTGGCAATACATCACATAACTGCACCACTGAAGCCCATATTCTACCATTGGCACCTCCACACACCTCATTGAATGAAACTCCATATTGATCTGCAAATCCCCATGCTGTTTCAGCACTGGGCCCCCTATACCTCACTATACTATACCTTGGACGAATATACCTCATTTCAGAGCACACCCTGTTTTACCAGTACGGAGACTTCTAGCTCTAGTGTACTTCAATGTTAACCTGCAGCACCGAATTCTAGTCTAGTACATGTACCTACAAAAAGCTCTAGCGTGGCATCCAATTCTACCCTAGCAAGGAATTATATTCCAATATTGGTCCAACACACATTTCCACTATTATACCTCAATCCTAAATAAAACAGCAGAGGCACAAGAGGGAAAACATACTTTCACACATTGTTGAGAATTGTGTTTTTATCATGTTGAATGGAGGCAATCGAAAATTTATCATACATTGTTGATAATTACATTTTTAATCATATTGGATGGAGGTACTTAAACGTTTGTTAACACGACATAGCACTCTTTCTATGATGCGACTTCACTAAAACATTGCAAGGTAAAGTACATTGCTTCAAAGTGCTTGAGAAAAAACGCATCTTACTTGAAATGTTTATAACTTTACCTCAACCACCAAAACTTTTGCTATATCATTTTGTATTAATAAGAATAAAACACCCAAAGAAAGGAACTCAACAATGTGTTTCAGTGTGATCCAAACCCCCATGTCTAGTCTTGCTGCTTGCAACTGCTGTCATTTCTTCCCCAGGTGCTGTTCCTGATCCAAACCACTCAAACGTATGTACAAGCATGCAGATTAAGAATGTTAGTTACCCTATGTCTCAGCATGTCATGTCCAGCTGCTCAGCGATATGAGAGTGTTTGAAATGACGATCTTTTCCGTAATATTCTACCAGATGTTTTGCCTTCACTACTCTATCTTTGCAGAACCCATTTTTGTTGGCTTTAGGATTCTGAGCAATTTACTCCTCCTACTGCTAGCCAGTGATAAAGTGCCTATGCTCTCCCTCCTAAACATGGTAAAAGTGGTGTAATTCTTAACTGGTACATTTAATTTACTTATAAGTCCTTAGTAAATGGTACTACATGTACACCAGGCATGTAAATAAATGCTACAAATGGCTGTAGACCTTATTGTGCCCCCCAGTAAAGTAGCACCTGTCTCAGGCTGCGACTGCAGCCTGTAGGGCAGATTTAAACTGCCATTTTGACAAAGAAAAATAAATAATTTGCCCACCCAATACCTTCATTCTTAATACATACAGGTCACATCTAAATAGGTCATACAAGCTTATTGGGCAGGGTGCATGGCATTTAAATAGTAGGACATGTACTTAAGTTTTACATGTCCTGGCAGTGGGAAAAAAGTTGTTTTTCACTGCAAGGCTGGTTCTCCCATATACTTACACTGGGTAATCTTATAAATAAGTAATAACTTTAGTTTGGGAACAGCCAGAGAAATATTTCGTGCAATCCTTGGAATTTAAATTTTAAATCCCCTTTCATGGTAAAGTTGGATTTTGAATTACTATTCTACAAATGTCACTTTTAGAACTTTGTTCGTCCAATCAGGCCCTCGACGCTATTCCGCGCATCCACAGATCCACCATGGGGGAAGATCCTTCTCCTACTTAGCGGCCAAAACCTGGAATTCTCTCCCCACCCACCTCCGCCTTACACAGAACCACCTCTCCTTCAGAAAGCAACTTAAAACTTGGATATTCGATAAGTAAAGTACCCCCCCATCCCACAAGCGCCTTTGTCGCAATTTGACAATGACTGGGTTAGCGTTAAGCTTTGCTACACGTTATTTCCCTTATCTTGGCCTTACTTGAAAACGCCATTTTGTATGTTACGGCGGCCATTTTAGAGAACGAGCTGCCAAAGAAAGTGGCGATAATCAAATGCAGTGCACATAAAAAGGTCACTGACAAAGTGGGACAAGGTAATGCTTTTGCAGACAGTATAGCAAGACAAACGGCTATGTCACGAAATGACTCCCCCATGTATGTAGTGAAATCGCAGGCTGAGCGATGGCATGATGCTAGAGCGGAGATATTAGATATTCAAAAATCAGCGACTGAAGCAGAACTTGCAGCTTGGGCAGCAGAGGGAGTACTGGATGACGAGGGTTGTTGGAGAAGCAAAGATATGGAACGATGGAAATTGCCTGCAGCTTACTTGCAAGCGATGGTCCAGATGACACATGGATTGGTACATGTTGGAGCTCTTGCAATTACTCGATTGCTAACACGAGTTTGGGAGCATCCTGAGATTACCAATACGGCCAAGAGAGTAGTGCAGACCTGTTTGATATGTTTACAGCACAATCCGGCAAAAGGGACGCATACTCCGAAAGGAGGGTTCGTTCCACCTTCTGCACCATTCGAGGTACTACAAATGGATTACATCCAGCTTGAGCGTTGCAATAACCTTAAGTATGTCCTAGTGGTGGTGTGTGCCTTTAGCAAATGGGTTGAGGCCTTCCCCACGAAGGATAGTACAGCTTTGACAACAGCTAAGGTTTTGCTCAAAGAGTACTTCCCTCGATATGGCGTTTGTAAATTTTTGTAGAGCGATAATGGTCCCCATTTTGTTGGGAAAATTGTGGAGTACGTGTTGAAGAGATTGGGGATTCAGCAAAAGTTTCATGCTGTGTTCCATCCTCAGTCCGCAGGTCTTGTTGAACGGTACAATGCTACTTTGAAACTAAAGTTGGCTAAGATTGTGGCATCCACGTCTTTGAAGTGGCCGGATGCCTTGCCTTTAGCATTACTCTCTATCAGATCAGTGCCCCATTCTCGAACTGGTCTCACACCTTATTAAGTTGTGTTTGGAAGACCGATGAACATATGGGGAGTTCCTAAGCCTCGATTGTTACATGATGTGCCTTGTATAATGATGAACGATTATTTGGCACGATTAACAAATGATTTACTCTCTATTCACCAACAGGTTCGAGAAGCGCTCCCTGACAACTCCATTGGAGAGGCTCACAATCTTCGTCCTGGGGATCACGCAGCTTGGAACCGAGGTGGCGTGGCCCCGAGCAGGTATTGCTTGCAACTCGTACGGCTGTGCGAGTGACCAACAGGAAGCGGTGGGTGCACTCTACTCACTGCCGCCGTGTCTCTCCGGACCTGGTGAATCCTACAGTGCTATCTGACTACAGAGATATCTTGGACGAGGAAAAGAGCCCAGGTGTGACGTCTGCCGAATCGGAGGGAGCCTTCCCGGACCACACTGTTTCTGGACGACAAAGATATAATCTGCGACCACGATAAGAAGAATTTTTTTTTTGGTGCGAGACTGGTTGAGTTACCGCTCCAGGTTTGTAAAACGGAAGCCAGGAATCTCAAGGGGGGGGGATCAGTTTTGCCAAGAGTAGCGACACCCGTCTTGACCCCGGAGAAGAAAACAACGGCTACCTCGGAGCTCTGCAGTCATATTTTTATTTTTAGTTGTATATTTGAGACATTGTGAACTTTTTGAACTATGGCGTCTTCTGCAGCACGAGACAAAAGAATCCTTGGTGCTGTATTGTTTGTGTTGACAATTGTGGTGATAGCTGTGATAGCCTGGGTAGTAGAACTTGTGGTACCTGTACGAGAACATTTGCTGCCGACTTCCCCGGCTCCATCGGAACATTTTCATTTCACCTTACCATATCATGAAGAACGGCACCGACAGACTTACTTGAACAATAGCTTCATTCAAATCTTGCATCACACCCATAATATGACGAACACTTCTAACTGTTGGGTATGTGGGATGTTGCCTGGGCATCGGAAGAAAGGAGGCACACCGCTTATTCCACTCCCGTTTTCCCACAATGGGTCTTGTAATGCCTGGTACACTCTTCTGTTCACTCTGCGCTGGCCAACAAAAGGGGGCCTACTCTTCCGTTTAAATAAGATATGCTATAATGATCGGGACGGCTATCCACAAGCTGAGGGTACTCGGTTCGAATGGGAGGAGTACCGCCCCGATAATGTATCTGCACCACGAGTTTACAGCAACCAACGAAATATTAACATGTCCAATTCTCATGTAATTAATGTCATTGATACAAAGGCCGATCTCTGTATACGCAATAAAGGCACAATCCCAGTTGGCAGAAGTGAATGTAACACTACACTTACCTTTGACAGCCCGAATGGCATCTCATTTGTAGCCTCCCGAAATACATACTTCATATGTGGCAATAAAGGTTATCATCGTCTTCCGTTAGGATGGTTAGGATGTTACATCTCTTTTGTATTGCCCCCTGTATTCATTGCCCCGCCAATGTATCATAATGATTATGTTTTGTACCATGGTTTTGTACTGAACAGAGTCAAACGAGCAGTGGTCCTTGAAGACATAGACCAAACTGATACCGCACTGCAACAATATGTAGATTTTAATTTGGGTTTGTTTTCTTTTGTGGGAGCTGCTCTGAACAGTCGGAAAATACGACAACTAACTCGTGTTGTTGAAGCTGTTGCCAATGATACTGCTTCTGCATTGGGGAATATAACTGAAGAACTTCAAATATCTAGAATTGTAACGCTTCAGAACCGAATGGTTCTAGATGTAGTACTAGCCGATCGGGGGAGGGGCATGCCGCATTATCGGAAGTAGTTGCTGCGTTTACGTGCCAGATAATTCACCATCTGTATATGATGCTATATCCAAATTACACAAAATTGCTGCTGAGATACATCCGGACAATGGTACATGGACCTTTTCGGGGTGGTTCTGGTCAATGCTTAGTACATGGGGCTGGAAGCTACTGACAATCTTATGTATCATAATTGGGATATTGTTCTTTCTATGCTTATGTATACAATGTGGCCCTGCATTATGTTCTATGTGTTTATCAGCTTGTATTCCATCTAGGCGAGCTTTTGCCCAAAATGAATTAATGCTTCATAAAGAAGTGGCCCAGATTATGTCTATCGATATAGAAGATGAGTATCCTGATTATGTCCATTATGAGGTAGCTTCAGCTAAACGCTAAAAGGGTCGTCTGTTGTAATTTGACAATGACTGGGTTAGCGTTAAGCTTTGCTACACGTTATTTCCCTTATCATGGCCTTACGTGAAAACGCCATTTTGTATGTTACGGCGGCCATTTTAGAGAACGAGCTGCCTCGTGGTCAGCGTGCCCTTTAGTCCTTTGTCCGTGCCACTGACCACTTGAGTTTGCCCAGCAACAGGCTATTTTTAGTAACGGTCAAGCCCGCACATGCGCAGTTCCAACTGCCCAGTCATCACTTAGGAATGTTTCGCCAAACTGACCAGTGGTGTTGTAACTCCTCCCATGAGTTGGCTGTGTTCCAAAAATGACCATATATGTACCGAAAACTCTGTAACCATGTACCGCCCATCTTTTAATGTCTGTAAAACTGTATAAAAGAAGGACTTACACCGATGTTCGGTGTGATACTTCTTGCATTGCCGAAGGGTGCTGTAGGAATGTACCACCACCCCATGGGGTCTTAATAAACTTGTCTTTTACATTTTCTAGTTTCCGTGCCAACAGTTTTTATGGTGTAACGGGTATTCTGCGGAGTATGTAGGCCTGGAGAACCCAATACCACACCATGAGACCCTCTGGGTGAGTAGTGCGCTATACAAATTTTTTGAACTTGAACTTGAACTGTATCTTTTTGCCGGTAGTACGGCTGTAAAGCCTGTTTTCTAACTAAAATCGTTCACCTTGTGACAGAAAGCTGAAAGTTGGTGCAGACATTTGTCTTTGTAATAGTAATCATATAAGAGCAAGACCCCAAGTGTATCTTGCCTATGATGTCTAATCGACATCCAAAATGGCCGATAAATATAAAAAAATATTTTAAATGTTCTGATTTGGCACAAAATTTCAAGTGTACAACTCAGTGCATGTCATGTGCATGCCGCCGTTAGTTCAAGACTATGACATCATAAATACAAAAACAAAATACCCACCAAAATCATGTAGAAGCTTTAAAATCCAGATTTGTTATATATTCGATGTAAATATTCATAGTTTTTTGAGCAAAAAGAGGTTAAAATACAATTCAAGAATGAAGAATTTGAGCAATGGAAATGAAAACAAGGGTAAAAAAGCTTCTACTTCTAATAGAGTCTCGCAAGAGTAAAACATGATTGAAGAACAAGTTAAAAGGGGGAGAGATTTAAAATACGTAAAACTCGAAATCAGTCATTATTGTAATCCTCATTACACAAAATATTCATTAATTTTCTAGTACAAGCAATGTGCAACGTCCGCAAACTTTGATCATAAAGTGCATGTGCAATACAGTACAATCCAACCTACTACAGATAATGTGCAACATCCGCAAGCTTTGAGCGTAAAGTGCAAGTGCAATACAGTGCAATCCAACCTGGAATAAAGTGCTTGTGCTAAGAAATTTGCTTGTTTAATTAAGTCTAGCAACATTTCATGACTGCTTTTAAAATCATATAGATTTAGTTTTAGTATTCAATCTAATTTTTAACTTAACCCCCCGTTCATTGCCTCCAGATTCTCAAAATACTTCCATTTTCTTTCAAAACTTCTGACTGCTCCCACTCTACAAGCATAAGCTTTGTCGAAATTCCAGGACCTCCTCATTTTGTTAAACCATTTTAGATGGGATGAAGGTTCTTTAGATTTCCAATTTTGGAGTATTAGGGAGCGAGCAACTGAAACAGAAATAAACACAAATATTTCCTCATTATCATTGAGAGTACTTCTATCTTTGGATATGCCAAAGAGGGCCAATTCAGCTGAAGGTATTAGTGTTTTCCCTATAGCCTCCTCAATGTCTGTGAGTATGGCCTCCCAAAAAGATTTCAGTTGAGGACAAGAAAAAAAGGTATGAAGCCAACCCCCCTGACCAGCGGATTGGCATCTAAAGCATTTATTCTCAACCTCTGGAAGTCCAGTACGCTAGCCAACGGGACAAGAAGGCCATCCTCTTAAAGTTAGCAGCACGTAGTGATTTATAGCCTAACAAACTTATAGTTTCCCATTCCTTGTGTGTTAAATTACATTGAGTTTGACTAAATATTTTCTCAAGATGGCTCTCCACCGTGTCTAATTGACTGGCACAATGGAGCCTCCCGTACCAATTTCCTATGCTGGTGATTTTGGCCTCGTAAAGAAGTGTTACCGGCTCACCAATTGTGGGGAGATGTCCCAATAGTTCTTCTCAGGAAGTGAACAATTTGTAGATATTCAAAAAGCGTTGGTTGCATGGGAGTGGTTATTCTAGCCAGTACTTCTTGCCTCGAGATAATTCTATTCTGGACAAAGAAGTGTCTTAACTCCCGAAATCCCACATTCTCCCAATTTAGTATTCGGCTATTACTAATTTGGAGGCCCAAACAGAAACACTCTCGTAAGCTTAAAAACTGGGAAGCTGAGGAACTCAGATTTTTCTTGAAAAAGGACTGTAATCTAGATAGATGTTCTTTTATGGTCTTATATCTCGTCCTTTTAGAGAGTTTTGCGATCTTTAAAAATACCTGTTTGAGAATCAGACTCTTGTAGCATTTTTACTAAAAAGAAGCTATCTCGTTTGTTTTTTGGACCTATCAGACCTGCCACCAAATCCAAAAAGGCTGCCTCATAATATGTTTTTATGTGTAGAAGAGCAAGTCCCCCCTGGTCAACTGGGAGTTGAATCATGGATAGCTTTACCCTAGGGGTTTATCCTCCCCAAACAAAACTTCTGATCATAGATTCGATATCTTTAAAAAAAATAGAATTCAGTTTAATAGGGACATTGCTAAACAAAAATATTATTAAAAGTAGAATCGACATCTTGATCAGAGATATCCTACCAATCAAGGAGAGAGGGATTAAAAGCCATTGGGAGAGAAGATTCTTGATTTTATTCTTCATTCTCACATAGTTAAGGAGATAGAGCTGATGATAATCACAGGTCATGTATATGCCTAAATATCTAATAGGGTCTCGACTTACGGCCTGGACATGCAAGCACGATGGAAGATGACTAAGACTGGTGTTTAAGGCGAGTACCTCCCTTTTTTTGTATTAATTTTGTAACCTCCTATTTGTTCATATGCTTTAAATTCTTTTAATATGCTTTCTATATTCTCCTTGTTTGACTTTACATAAAGGATAATATCATCCGCAAATAGCTTAAGCTTCGCCATCCCGGAGATAGGGGGGAGGATGTCGGGGTTATTTCTAATTTTAATAACCAAGGGTTCAATAAAAAAAGTAAAAAGGAGAGGAGACAAAGGACAGCCCTGCCTGGTCCCGCGGTTAACTTGGATTGAGCCAGTTTTTCTGAGTTTATTATAATCTGTGCTGAGGCACCTTGATAGATATTCTGGAGCATCTTAATCACTTGTTCTGGGAATCTGAATTTGGTAAGAGAATGGAACAGGGTTGCCCAGTTAACTAGGTCGAACGCTTTTTCTGCGTCGACCATTAGGATACAGGCGGGGGTTGAAATAACATTAAAATAGTCAAGTGCCTGAATTAAGTATTCAATATTAGGAGCCATAACACGGCCTGCTATGAATCCTGACTGATCGTTATGTATGACTTTTTGCGCCGCATACATAAAACGATGGGCCCAGATTATCATTAGGATTTTATAGTCAGAATTCAGAAGGCTTATTGGCCTATAAGAATTGATATCTTCTGGACGTTTGTCTTTTTTTACAAAAGATATTATTATTGCTTCTTTAAAGGACGCGGGTACCACTCCTCCTAATTTGATGTGATTAAATAGATTCATTAGGGGAGTTACTAGTTCTTTTATGAAGATTTTATAGAATTCGATTGGGAACCCGTCTTGTAAATTGGTTTTGTACTGAACAGAGTCAAACGAGCAGTGGTCCTTGAAGACATAGACCAAACTGATACCGCACTGCAACAATATGTAGATTTTAATTTGGGTTTGTTTTCTTTTGTGGGAGCTGCTCTGAACAGTCGGAAAATACGACAACTAACTCGTGTTGTTGAAGCTGTTGCCAATGATACTGCTTCTGCATTGGGGAATATAACTGAAGAACTTCAAATATCTAGAATTGTAACGCTTCAGAACCGAATGGTTCTAGATGTAGTACTAGCCGATCGGGGGAGGGGCATGCCGCATTATCGGAAGTAGTTGCTGCGTTTACGTGCCAGATAATTCACCATCTGTATATGATGCTATATCCAAATTACACAAAATTGCTGCTGAGATACATCCGGACAATGGTACATGGACCTTTTCGGGGTGGTTCTGGTCAATGCTTAGTACATGGGGCTGGAAGCTACTGAAAATCTTATGTATCATAATTGGGATATTGTTCTTTCTATGCTTATGTATACAATGTGGCCCTGCATTATGTTCTATGTGTTTATCAGCTTGTATTCCATCTAGGCGAGCTTTTGCCCAAAATGAATTAATGCTTCATAAAGAAGTGGCCCAGATTATGTCTATCGATATAGAAGATGAGTATCCTGATTATGTCCATTATGAGGTAGCTTCAGCTAAACGCTAAAAGGGTCGTCTGTTGTAATTTGACAATGACTGGGTTAGCGTTAAGCTTTGCTACACGTTATTTCCCTTATCATGGCCTTACGTGAAAACGCCATTTTGTATGTTACGGCGGCCATTTTAGAGAACGAGCTGCCTCGTGGTCAGCGTGCCCTTTAGTCCTTTGTCCGTGCCACTGACCACTTGAGTTTGCCCAGCAACAGGCTATTTTTAGTAACGGTCAAGCCCGCACATGCGCAGTTCCAACTGCCCAGTCATCACTTAGGAATGTTTCGCCAAACTGACCAGTGGTGTTGTAACTCCTCCCATGAGTTGGCTGTGTTCCAAAAATGACCATATATGTACCGAAAACTCTGTAACCATGTACCGCCCATCTTTTAATGTCTGTAAAACTGTATAAAAGAAGGACTTACACCGATGTTCGGTGTGATACTTCTTGCATTGCCGAAGGGTGCTGTAGGAATGTACCACCACCCCATGGGGTCTTAATAAACTTGTCTTTTACATTTTCTAGTTTCCGTGCCAACAGTTTTTATGGTGTAACGGGTATTCTGCGGAGTATGTAGGCCTGGAGAACCCAATACCACACCATGAGACCCTCTGGGTGAGTAGTGCGCTATACAAATTTTTTGAACTTGAACTTGAACTGTATCTTTTTGCCGGTAGTACGGCTGTAAAGCCTGTTTTCTAACTAAAATCGTTCACCTTGTGACAGAAAGCTGAAAGTTGGTGCAGACATTTGTCTTTGTAATAGTAATCATATAAGAGCAAGACCCCAAGTGTATCTTGCCTATGACGTCTAATCGACATCCAAAATGGCCGATAAATATAAAAAAATATTTTAAATGTTCTGATTTGGCACAAAATTTCAAGTGTACAACTCAGTGCATGTCATGTGCATGCCGCCGTTAGTTCAAGACTATGACATCATAAATACAAAAACAAAATACCCACCAAAATCATGTAGAAGCTTTAAAATCCAGATTTGTTATATATTCGATGTAAATATTCATAGTTTTTTGAGCAAAAAGAGGTTAAAATACAATTCAAGAATGAAGAATTTGAGCAATGGAAATGAAAACAAGGGTAAAAAAGCTTCTACTTCTGAAAGAGTCTCGCAAGAGTAAAACATGATTGAAGAACAAGTTAAAAGGGGGAGAGATTTAAAATACGTAAAACTCGAAATCAGTCATTATTGTAATCCTCATTACACAAAATATTCATTAATTTTCTAGTACAAGCAATGTGCAACGTCCGCAAACTTTGATCATAAAGTGCATGTGCAATACAGTACAATCCAACCTACTACAGACAATGTGCAACATCCGCAAGCTTTGAGCGTAAAGTGCAAGTGCAATACAGTGCAATCCAACCTGGAATAAAGTGCTTGTGCTAAGAAATTTGCTTGTTTAATTAAGTCTAGCAACATTTCATGACTGCTTTTAAAATCATATAGATTTAGTTTTAGTATTCAATCTAATTTTTAACTTAACCCCCCGTTCATTGCCTCCAGATTCTCAAAATACTTCCATTTTCTTTCAAAACTTCTGACTGCTCCCACTCTACAAGCATAAGCTTTGTCGAAATTCCAGGACCTCCTCATTTTGTTAAACCATTTTAGATGGGATGAAGGTTCTTTAGATTTCCAATTTTGGAGTATTAGGGAGCGAGCAACTGAAACAGAAATAAACACAAATATTTCCTCATTATCATTGAGAGTACTTCTATCTTTGGATATGCCAAAGAGGGCCAATTCAGCTGAAGGTATTAGTGTTTTCCCTATAGCCTCCTCAATGTCTGTGAGTATGGCCTCCCAAAAAGATTTCAGTTGAGGACAAGAAAAAAAGGTATGAAGCCAACCCCCCTGACCAGCGGATTGGCATCTAAAGCATTTATTCTCAACCTCTGGAAGTCCAGTACGCTAGCCAACGGGACAAGAAGGCCATCCTCTTAAAGTTAGCAGCACGTAGTGATTTATAGCCTAACAAACTTATAGTTTCCCATTCCTTGTGTGTTAAATTACATTGAGTTTGACTAAATATTTTCTCAAGATGGCTCTCCACCGTGTCTAATTGACTGGCACAATGGAGCCTCCCGTACCAATTTCCTATGCTGGTGATTTTGGCCTCGTAAAGAAGTGTTACCGGCTCACCAATTGTGGGGAGATGTCCCAATAGTTCTTCTCAGGAAGTGAACAATTTGTAGATATTCAAAAAGCGTTGGTTGCATGGGAGTGGTTATTCTAGCCAGTACTTCTTGCCTCGAGATAATTCTATTCTGGACAAAGAAGTGTCTTAACTCCCGAAATCCCACATTCTCCCAATTTAGTATTCGGCTATTACTAATTTGGAGGCCCAAACAGAAACACTCTCGTAAGCTTAAAAACTGGGAAGCTGAGGAACTCAGATTTTTCTTGAAAAAGGACTGTAATCTAGATAGATGTTCTTTTATGGTCTTATATCTCGTCCTTTTAGAGAGTTTTGCGATCTTTAAAAATACCTGTTTGAGAATCAGACTCTTGTAGCATTTTTACTAAAAAGAAGCTATCTCGTTTGTTTTTTGGACCTATCAGACCTGCCACCAAATCCAAAAAGGCTGCCTCATAATATGTTTTTATGTGTAGAAGAGCAAGTCCCCCCTGGTCAACTGGGAGTTGAATCATGGATAGCTTTACCCTAGGGGTTTATCCTCCCCAAACAAAACTTCTGATCATAGATTCGATATCTTTAAAAAAAATAGAATTCAGTTTAATAGGGACATTGCTAAACAAAAATATTATTAAAAGTAGAATCGACATCTTGATCAGAGATATCCTACCAATCAAGGAGAGAGGGATTAAAAGCCATTGGGAGAGAAGATTCTTGATTTTATTCTTCATTCTCACATAGTTAAGGAGATAGAGCTGATGATAATCACAGGTCATGTATATGCCTAAATATCTAATAGGGTCTCGACTTACGGCCTGGACATGCAAGCACGATGGAAGATGACTAAGACTGGTGTTTAAGGCGAGTACCTCCCTTTTTTTGTATTAATTTTGTAACCTCCTATTTGTTCATATGCTTTAAATTCTTTTAATATGCTTTCTATATTCTCCTTGTTTGACTTTACATAAAGGATAATATCATCCGCAAATAGCTTAAGCTTCGCCATCCCGGAGATAGGGGGGAGGATGTCGGGGTTATTTCTAATTTTAATAACCAAGGGTTCAATAAAAAAAGTAAAAAGGAGAGGAGACAAAGGACAGCCCTGCCTGGTCCCGCGGTTAACTTGGATTGAGCCAGTTTTTCTGAGTTTATTATAATCTGTGCTGAGGCACCTTGATAGATATTCTGGAGCATCTTAATCACTTGTTCTGGGAATCTGAATTTGGTAAGAGAATGGAACAGGGTTGCCCAGTTAACTAGGTCGAACGCTTTTTCTGCGTCGACCATTAGGATACAGGCGGGGGTTGAAATAACATTAAAATAGTCAAGTGCCTGAATTAAGTATTCAATATTAGGAGCCATAACACGGCCTGCTATGAATCCTGACTGATCGTTATGTATGACTTTTTGCGCCGCATACATAAAACGATGGGCCCAGATTATCATTAGGATTTTATAGTCAGAATTCAGAAGGCTTATTGGCCTATAAGAATTGATATCTTCTGGACGTTTGTCTTTTTTTACAAAAGATATTATTATTGCTTCTTTAAAGGACGCGGGTACCACTCCTCCTAATTTGATGTGATTAAATAGATTCATTAGGGGAGTTACTAGTTCTTTTATGAAGATTTTATAGAATTCGATTGGGAACCCGTCTTGCCCACAGGCTTTCGCCCCTGGTGTTGCCTTTATAGCATCAACTATTTCCCCTGGATTAATTTCTAACCCTATTTGTAAAGCCTGATTCGGTGTGATCTTTGGGATATCTAAGTTCATGAAATAATCCTGAATCTGGCCTTCCCCTACTTGATATTCAGTGGAATAAATGCAATTAAAATGCTCCAGAAAAGCCCTTCGGATCGAACTATTGTCTACTATCTCTTGGTCATTTAACGGATTTCTGATTTTAACTATCGCAGAAGATTCTTGTTTTTTCCTCACAGAGTTCGCCAAGAGCTTTCCTGCCAGTTGGCTATCCTCGTATATCCTTTGTTGGAAGTATCTAGAGCTGTTGATCTCTTCCAATACAAAGAAATACCTTAATTCTGCCTTTGCTTGCTCCAGGTGATTAGGGCATAGGAGGAACTGTAAAGCATATTCTTTATCTACGGCCTTTTGGAGCGTAGATATCTTTTGTCTCCTCTTTTTGGCCTGGGCAGATGTGAAAGATAATATCTGGCCCCGTGCTGCCGCCTTGAATCCCTCCTAGACCGAGAATGGTTCTGCTGAATCATTGTTCATTTGAAAGTATTCTGAGATCCATTCACCGAAACCAGCCACCCAGTCGTGGTTCTGGAACAGGGTGCGATCCAGCTGCCACCTGGACTGGTCCCTGCCCCCACCACCTAAATTAACTTCCAGCTCTATTTTCCCATGATCGGAAAAGGGATTACAACCAATAGATGAATTTAAAATCTGAATCGATCTTGATATTAAAAAGTAATCGATTCTTGATGCCGTCTGGAAGCGGTGTGAATAGCAGGTGAAGGATGCCCCTTCTGGGTTTAGTGAGCACCATGGATCTATAAGTTGATGTTCTAAGATAAAGGCGCCCACAACTTTTTTAGTATTAGGCTTTAGTTGTTTCTCATTTTTATTAGAGGTGTCTTTTTTTAAGTCTTGTATGTAATTGAAATCTCCTCCCATGATGATCTGTCCAGGGACCCCCCTTAGAAGATCGTTGATTTCTAAAATACTAGACACCTCGTCGGATATATACCCATAATAGTTTACAAAATTCATTACTTTCCCTTGGATTTTAGTTGCTACCCATAACCATCTCCCTTTGGGATCCCTTCTTATTTTTAAGATTTCTCCGGATAGTCTCCTTGAAAAATAAATTGCAACGCCTTTCTGGGCCACCCCAGCTGAAGCGAAAAACACATGGGAGAAATATTTCTGGATAAATAAATTGGGGGTATTGGTTTTTAGATGGGTCTCTTGGAGAAAAATCACATGGGGACTTAGAGAGACTACCCATTTTATAAGAGCACCGTATTTTTGTTTATTTAAAACACCATTGGCATTAACTGATAGGATACTACATTTGTTCATTTCCATAGTAAAGTTTTCGCGTCATTAAATCCTTCATTCAAAATTTGGTACACACCCTGCCTACAACTTCTGCTCTTTTTTACTGCTTTCACCCCGACCCCCCCTGTCCCTCCCTGAGTGGACCCCCACCATCCCCTGGGAAGTGGCCCCTTCCATTCCCCCTCCTTCATATGGCATGGGTGTCTTCTTGTTACACCCTTAGTGACCCTTTAAGCCCAGTGCTGCCCTCGACAGTCAAAAAAAATGTATCCTATTCTATTTTATTACCGAGAAAAACAACATTATTGAACTAATTGCAATTTTTTCCTCAAGCTCAACCATTATTGCTCAGCGGGCTGGTTTTAATTACTCAAACATTCGTTTCTGGAGTTATCTCTTTTAAGAGAGATTGAGCTTCTTCAAGATTGGAAAACATATAAAACTTTCCCTTTACAAGAACTTTTAGCTTAGACTGCTGAGCAACTGAGGCTTGGGCGCCGTTCATTTTAAACAGGTGGAGAATTTTAACAAATTCTTTCCTGCGGCGTGCAGCTGCAGCAGTCATGTCTGAAAAAATTCTGCATTTAATTGTCTCAGTAACGGAAAATTGCCTTTGTTTAAATGCTTTTGATAGAGTCTTTTCCTTGATCCTAAAGTCAGCAAAGGTCATTAGGATAGTTCTAGGAAAAGTTGAATTGGCAAACCTCTGAGCCGGGACCCGATGTGCTCTCATGCTGGACAGATCACCTTCAAACTCTGATAGTACTTTTTGATGAATAAAGGAGTTGACCCACTGGAGCATATTTGAACCTTCCAGTCCTTCAGGTACCCCCACTATCCTGAGATTGGATCTTCGGGAATTGTTCTCAAGCTCCTCAAGCTTGTTTTCAAGTTTGCTTTCCAGGAGGCTCTTTTTAGTTGCAGTCTTTTCGGCCTCTATTCTTGCTTGATTGATGTGATCCTCAAGAGCCGATATTCTTTCCTCCGCCTCATTCAATCTTGTGGGAAGTCCTTGCATTGATTCTTTGAATTTTTCCAATCTAGAATGTAGAGAGGCTATCTCAACTTGCTGATTTGACTTTATCTCCCGTATCTCATCCAGAATTAGGTTTAACATCTCGCAGATGTCCATTTGATAGCTCACTTCCTTCTCGGGGCTGCCACTTTCCCCCTTTTGAACCAACTGGGACGCCGAAGTTGAGACTGCAGGTGTTAAACCTTTTAAGTTCCATACTTGATGCACTCCAACATGTGAGCAAGAGGGAGATTGAGGAGCTGCAGCAGATTGTGAATTCTGCTCGAATAAAGTCTCTAGATTAGTGACGATCCTAATCAGGATCGGACTTGTTTCCATTTCAGATGCTATACTGCTTGGTTGAAGCTTTTCTGCCACCACAGAGCCACTTGACCTTGACGGTGAGGGAGATACACATATCATTTGTGGGACAATCTCGGGCAGTTGCATGAGAGAGTCATTCCCTACCACTGTTACTGAGGATGGAGCTGAAGTTTCAACTTCAATTTCCGTTTCTGGATTTTTTTCAAGCGGGACAGCTGAAATTTGGGGAGTGCGCACGGTCTTTTTTTCAAATAAAGGAAAGTCTCTTTTCTCCTTCAATCTGTTCATATTTCTCTCGCCTGGAGGTGACTCGACCCCCGCTTCATTTTTAATTGATGATGGAGTATTTTACGTCGCTTCTTCCGTGTGGTTTTCTCCCCCATCTTTTTCTCCTACACTTCCAATAGGGGGAGAAGTTAGAGTTATGTGAAGTTCATCTTCAGAGCTATCAACCGCAGAATCCTTCCCCAAAACGGGCGAGACTGAGCTTCCCTCTCCTTTCTTAGCCTTCTCCCTTTCTTTAGCAGCTAACCGTGCAGCTTTTCTGGCAAGGGCTAAGCGTGTTTTACTTTTGAGATGGGCAGTTAACCAAATGTTCGCGGTTTTACTTGTTTCCTCTATGTCTTCGTTGTCTTTCAGCTGCCTCCCCATGCCACCCCGAGAGGTTCAAAATTTTATCAGGGCAGATACTGCAAATAGCGATAGCAAACAGCAAACAGTCTTAATGTACAGTCCTGATGTCTCTTTTTTTTTTTTTAGCTCCCCCTCGCCTCACCTTTAATCTTGCAGAAAATGCGCAGGACACGATGAACAAAGATGGAAAACAGCCTGCCTCACTGCTTGTCGCTCCAGGGGCAGGAGCCTTCCTTCCTTCAGACGGCGGTGCAGGAATAAATCTTTTATCCTGTGCAGCAAGCAGCCACGAATCCTGACAGAGTCTCCTCACGAGGCAGCCAGGGGCGGGGGGTGGGGGTGGGTGAGGCAAGGGGAGCGCTTGCACGGGAGTCTTCTCTTTGCCACAGATTCTTAGGCACTCTGGATGAGCTTCAAATCAAAAGGACAGCGAGCCGCGGTTCATTTTCCCGCAGCTCCGCTCCTCAAACCCCAAAAACACCAAAACGCCATTGCCGCGGCGTTTCACTGCCGCGATGCCGAGGGTGGGCGGCTTATTAGGAAGTATTATATATTAATATGTACCTTTCTTTTTTTCATCTTCAACATGTTTTCTGTAAGGCCTGAAAATGAGTAGCACATCGAAACATTACCTTATTGCAACACCCACAACAAGTGGTTAAGCTGTCCAGCACAACGGTGTTGAGCAACAAATTGGTCCATATGTGTTCTTTGACAGGAAAACACTTCAGAAAGACTTAGTAGCCCAACAAATGCTACATGCCAACATTATGGGTCTGGCTATAGTGTTTTAGATCATAACCAGAAGAAATTTAAAGAATTGGAATGCATCCTTAAGAATATTAAACTCGAACGGTTTAATGATGGTTCTGGTTGTATTAGACATTAAGGACTAACAATGCAATGTGCATAAATTGTGTTTTAACAGACGAGACAATATAAAGCTGCAACAGGCTCAGAAAAGAAAATATAGTTATGCAGATCTATATGGTAGCCCAGTTAAAACACGTTTGGCATTCTAGTTCCAAATACAATTCCTGGAAGAAAAGCATGTTCCTATTGCAACTGATCAGATACATCTGTAATGCAGAAAGTGAAAATAGATGATGTGGATTCTAATGTTCATCAGTGTGATGAGTTAGCTCAAAATACAGCACTTATTGAAACATTGGCTATGAGTGATATGCATGCACGGGATGCTGAATATCATCATAAATGTTTAGTTGGTTTCTATAACAGAGCACGCAGTGTAAGAAAGAATAAAAACGAATCACCTAGTGAGACCTCAGTAGAAGGAACAGCTCTAGCTGAGCTTGTATCTTATCTGAAAGATTTGTGAGTGGGAGATGTTAAAACATTTTTCAAACTCTGTGTCTTAATAAACCTTTACACAAACAGAGTAAAGCAGCTTGGTTCCACAGCAGGTATGGATAACTCAACAAGACTAAAAGTGGGAAATCTAATAAATACAAGAGATTTGAAGGCATACAATGTTGAAAGAAATGTCTTGTTAGCTTTCAAAGATGAATTAGGATCTGTATTAGTATTTGCCTATGACAAGTCAAATTCTGATGCCGTAAATATTTTTAATGCAGCAAACATTGTTAGAAGGGACATGATGCAGAAATATGAACTCTTCAATGGAACATTTGGAGATGATTGTAGAAACCGATCAGTTCCGGAATCACTTCTTGCCTTTGTTAAAATTGTACTTGATGGATCCGACATAAGATATCAGTATTCCTGTGAAAAAGCCACTACCAATATAGTGTTTTCTGTTTCTGATTTACTGTTGTTTAACAGTGCAAAGAATTCAAGAACAGACTCTTCTACTGTTCCTAGACATAACTCCGACAAGAAACTCCTCTGTCCATATACATTGCTCTTTCTATCCACAGTCAAATGAGAAATCAAGACCTTATAGACAAGTTCCATAAACTAGGAATTTGTATTTCATATGATAGGGTTTGGAAATCCCTGCAGACTTTGAAAATAGCATTTGCGCACCATATGAGAGTGTCCACCAAAATTGGTTGCAAGTACCCACCAGTGGAAATATTGATAACATAGATCACAACCCAAATTATATGACAACTAAAGAGATTTTCAGAGTTGTAAATTAATTTGAGCAAACATTCTTGAATGCCTAAAAAAACATCCTTTGCCGCCATGAACAAAAACCTTGTGTACGAAAATCTTTTGCAAAAGATGTCAAATCTCTACTATACACAATTGAGAGGGTCGGTAATCTATTTATGGAGGAGAACAGTGATCTATTCAATTTGGAGAGCAACAAAGTTATGCCTACTACAGTTATCACATTCGTGATTGCATCACATGAAATAGGTGGATCACAATGTAAGAGAAAAAGGAGAAGTAGGGAGGTCTATAGGGGTTACTTTACCGACCCCGACATCTCAAAACCCCAACATATATCTAATGAAAACAACAGGAGATGTCTGGTCACAATGACAAATGTGTGCTGTTCTGAAACTAAAGACACAAAGGGATCATGTAACAACAACATGAAATGACACCGGGCTGAGAAACTCTCATCAGCCCACCCTTATGGCGGCATATCATCACGTGGGATACGGATGGTGGATCCAAATCTCGCCCAACCCATCTAATGATGGTGCAGAGATGGATTTCTGAGATAGACCTCTAGCCACAGTGTATTTCAAATGGTGCTGATGGTGTGCAGTGCTGTGAAAAAAGTGAGTGAGAGAATATAAAATTGGCTACTAGGGCAAAAAGTATGTTTAATAGGGACTGTCCTAGTGTCAAAATTAAAATAACGCCTTATAGTCTGAAATTATGACTATATGATGGCGCTGTGCAGTGGGGTCAACATGTTTCAGCTGTATGGAACAAACTGTCCAGCTTTCTTCAGGACTGAGTTCTAATAGCGACTGCAAAAGGATACTAGTGAGATAAACGTGTGAATAATAATAGTAATACTGTGCAATACTTATTCAATTACTCCTACCAGGAACTTGGATCCCCAATGTAAGCTGGTGGAAATTGAATTATTTGTCCTTTCCTACAAGAGAGGGAAACAGTGCACAGAATATATAATACATTTGTCTACAGTGATCCCTAAGTGACAAAGCACACAGTACAGACAACACATAAATAGCGAAGAAGAGTCTCAACGCTTCACAGAAGGCTAAAGTCCTCCTGGCTTCTATGATAACATTCACAATGATGTTTTTAGAGTATCATACTCACCCAGCATTATGTGGGAAGTAACCTCACCTCACCCAGTACCCGCTCGGGAAAAATGAGGCCCCGCTCTGTTAAATGGAAATGGAAAAGTGAATGAAGGACCACCGTCAAAATGATATTTGCGGTGTGTAGCTAACTTGCTCCCTCATTTCCATACAATATTAACGTACCCCAGTTGTTTTACAAATAGACACTCCCTCCCCAAACTTCATGACCAAGGCTCAGCGTGTTATGAACAGTGATTGAGCAAGAAACCATTGGGAAGAGTTGTTAAAATTTTATTATAAACCAGATTCAATTCTGGAAGTGGGATTTACTAGACACAGCTCTGTACCAGATCCTATTAACCTAAGATGTACAAAGTTCGTAGGAATTCTAGCTTGCTAAATATCAAGTACTGCACCTTGAATATATAATTATACCAGGAGTCTGCAGGAGCCTACCTGTCCGTCGGTACCTCTCACCAGCGTCCAAGTGGGAGTAGAGGTACCGGAAGGCGACTCCGCACTCCTTTTTATACTATGTATAATTGAATAATCACCTCAACAAGCGCACTAATGAGTTGGTAAAGTATCGGCCGCTAACGTTCACTGCGGTCGAGTGACAGTAAGGCCGCTAATCAGATGGCGCATGCGCAGATTACCTATCTATCTGCGCATGCGCGGCAGGATAGTGAGCTGTCAATAACTAGTTACCAACGCATGCACATAGGAGCGGCAGAGTGCGACCGCGTAGTGCGGTGAGATGGAATATGATGCGGCGCCTCCGTCTCGTGATCAAACCGTGGCACAGCCAATCCCTGATCACAGGACCCGGGAATAGATCGTTTTGCCGATGTTAGAACTGGTATTGCTGCTAATATTACTGCCGGAGTGCCACAGAGCACAGCAATTCGATTGGAAAGTGACACGTTGAAACAAAATGGTACATGAAAATTATGTTCAAATCTAACAATGTAGTGTCAATGTAATTTCAGATACAGATAAATCTGAAGTGTCCACCCCCAAGGACAGAGCGCGACCCGCGTGTAGCAATGCCGTCACGTAGTCCCTTGTTGTTATTCAGATGAGGACAGATCAGTGTGGTGGACAGACATATATGTATACAGAACATGATTAAAGTGATGTCCAGGGTATATCGTCGTTCACTCCCTTACTGTCACTCTTAAGTTGAAAAATCCATTTCTGTTCCTTAACGAATAAGAACCTGGATACGTCACTGATGTGGGGTGGGATAAAAGGATGTTCTAAAATCACCCACCTTATGTCCTCTGCTGTATGTTTAAGGGTCAAAAAATGATTAGTCAGTCTTGTGGATTGTTTGTGACACTGGATCGTACTTTTGTGTTCGCCAATCCTCAATTTTATTTTGCGGGTGGTGTATCCAATATAACTTAAGGAAGAGAGACAAGTTATCATATAAATGACTCTCTCAGTATTGCAATTTGTATGCTTTTTGAGGAGCCACATTTTGCCTGTTCCTAGATCAACCTTATCAGTTTTGTACGTTTGAGGGCAGGCACTGCACGAGCCACATGGGTAGTGGCCCTGGACCGGTGGTAGATCCCAAAGCGTAGTGGGCCTGTCCATATTTTGTACTCTTGGTCTTGTATGGACCAGGCTGTCATGCAAACTAGGTGCTCTTTTGAAAGAGAACAGGGGAAATGGAAAGTTAGTGTCAGTTATGTTCAATATACCCCAACGTTTACGTACTGTTTTTTGGATTTTGTTAGACAAAACGCTAAATGTTCTCACAAATGTAAGCCTGTCCAATGGTGGTTTTTCGGGCCACCTTTCCAATAGTGCCTCCCGGTTGTTATTCGAGGCGCGTTTCCATGCTTTTCTGACTAGATGTTTGGGGTATTGGCGTTCCTGTAATTGGAAAGAGAGTTTAGTTGCATGTTTGTCAAACAATTCTCTCCACGCTATCAGAGACCAATCTCGCAGGAAGTCTTTATCAGTCAGTAAAAGTCTGGGTGCGTTGTTGTTACATGATCCCTTTGTGTCTTTAGTTTCAGAACAGCACGCATTTGTCATTGTGACCAGACATTGGGGTATATTGAACATAACTGACACAAACATTCCATTTCTCCTGTTCTCTTTAAAAAGAGCACCTAGTTTGCGTGACAGCCTGGTCCATACAAGACCAAGAGTAAAAAATATGGACAGGCCCACTACGCTTTGGGATCTACCACCGATCCAGGGCCACTACCCATGTGGCTCGTGCAGCGCCTGCCCTCAAACGTACAAAACTGATAAGGTTGATCTAGGAACAGGCAAAATGTGGCTCCTCAAAAAGCATACAAATTGCAATACTGAGAGAGTCATTTATATGATAACTTGTCCCTGTTCCTTGAGGCATATTGTTCCCATTGCCTCCTATCTATCTCCCCATGGCGCGAACGCGCCCGTCCTCTACTCTCCGCTTTGTCATCTTGTCCTTTAAAACTTGCTTTGATTAATTGCCGATCCCTCCCCCGTCATGCCAATGAAATTTGGTCGACCCTTACTACTCATAGTTGGGATATATTATTCCTTACGGAATCATGGACTAAAGATACCTCAAACCCAGATATCTTCTTAGCCACCCCCCCAGACTATCGCTTTTTGGGCGCTAACCGGGAGGGAAAGACAGGAGGTGGATTGGCCATCCTGTTCAAAACCCACCTGAATATTACTATTAAGAAAATCACCAATATTGGTCTGATTGAAGCCATTTATTTTTCTGTTGCTGATTCTGCCGCAGTCTACCTTACCGGCATCCTAGTTTACAACCCCCCTAAAGCCTCTCCCTCTGCCCTATCACAACTGGTGCACGTCATCACGGACCTATCCCTTAAGCACCCACACTTTATAGTTCTGGGTGATTTTAACCTCCATGTCGATGACCCCACCTGTACCCAAGCCACACGTTTTCTCGACTCTCTCCAGAGCCTGAGTCTGACGCAACTCATCCATGGCCCGACGCATGTAGCGGGCCACACACTAGACCTTATTTTTTCCAACCTCTCAGGGACCATTACTCATCCTTCCCTCCCCCTTACATGGTCCGATCACTTTTTGCTTGCGTTCGATATTCCTATCCCTCAGGCACCTATCCCGGTGGAACTGGGTTCAGGCTATAGAAGAAAATGGCATAAGGTCACCTGTACCACCCTAGAGCCAATATTCAGCTGCCCTTTGGAGTCTTACTTAGGAAATATTGATGCCTGTGTTACTAAGTTTAACACGACCTTATCGGCTGCGATCGATGAAATTGCTCCTTGTACATTTATGTCATCTGCAAGATCCCGCCCATCTGCTCCTTGGTTTTCAGATGCCCTACGTAAAGAAAAAAGCCATTGTAAAAAACTCGAACGTAAATGGAGACTTACGTACGACTCTGAGGCAAAAACTATCTACAGAATGGCCCTTAGGAAATTTACTAAATCAAAAAACTGGCCATGAAAGAGTTTTTTGCCTCCCAAATTAAAGACGCAGACAATTCGGTAAAAACACTGTTTAAAATCGTCAAGGATTTTGTAAAACCCCCTGCTATGACACCTAATAATCTTGCCAGTCAGTCTCTTTGTAATGGACTATCAGACTTCTTTCAAGAAAAAATTGACAAAATCGCATCCTCCTTCCCTCCAGCTGGAGCTCTTGACCTTTCCCTTTCCCCGGTTCTAACTAACCAGGACACTGCTCCAACATTAGTGGCCTTTAAGGATCTCACCCCTAATCTTGCACGTAAATTACTATTACAGTGCAAATCTGGTTCCCCTTTGGACCCGGTTCCCTCAAAAATTATGAGTGAGTTGTCTACCCTACTGTTAGAGCCACTCACTTCCATCTGGAATGCCTCTCTACAACTAGGCCCATTCCCCTTAGCCTGGAAGGAAGCTCGGCTTGTGCCTATCTTAAAGAAATCTGATGCCGACCCCACGCAATTCAGTAATTATCGGCCTATTTCTCTCCTTCTGAAACCCGCGAAGGTTTTGGAAAAGGCAGTCCAACTACAACTAGCAGAATACCTAGAGACCAATTCTCTTCTTCATGATTCCCAGTCCGGCTTCCGTACTGGTTTCAGCACTGAGACCGCACTGCTAGAAGTATCGGAGACTGTACGAGAGTGTGTGGACAAGGGCGAGGAGGCCATGTTGGTCCTCCTCGACCTGTCCGCCGCTTTCGATACGGTGTCCCATAAAATCCTTCTTGACCGTATGGAGCAGATTGGAGTGAGCGGCGTTGCCCTATCGTGGCTGGGTTCCTTCCTCCAAGGACGTTCACAGAGGGTTCTTCTCAGACCTTTTGAATCAGAATGCAAACCTCTGGTTCGCGGAGTCCCACAGGGCTCAGCGTTAAGCCCCTTGTTCTTCAATGTTTACCTAGCCCCGTTGGCCAAGGTAGTAGAGGCATGCGGAGTCAGAGTGATCTCTTATGCTGATGATACTCAGCTCATATTTTCTTTTAGCGATCACTCTGACTCCAGCCTCTCTAGTTTCCGCCACTGTCTTGGCGAAATCTGTTCTTGGATGTCCACAAACCACCTTCGATTGAACACCGATAAGACGGAGGTTTTGTTTTTCAATCAAAAAATGGCCATCCCACCTTCACTATGGTGGCCAACGATACTCAACCCCCCCCCCTACCCCGGTTCACTCTGCCCGTAACCTGGGGTTTATATTTGATGATACGCTATCTTGCAGCCCTCAAATCAATAAGGTCACGTCGATTTGCTATGGTAAATTAAAAATGATGAGGAAGATCTTTCCATTTCTGCCAATGGAGGCACGCAGAACTGTCACCCAGGCCTTAATTACCTCCCACCTGGATTATGCCAACAGTTTATATGCGGGGGCCCCTCTATACCAAATTGAACGTCTCCAGGTGGTGCAGAGCGCTGCCGCAAGATTGATTGGCAACATTCCTTACAGACATCCGATCTCAGCGTTTCGTAAAGAGCTTCATTGGCTGCCTATAGCTAACCGTATTAAGTTCAAAACGCTCATCCTCGCCTTTCGAGCTTTGAATGGAACTGGCCCAGATTATTTAAGAAAAAGACTGAGATTGTCCTACTCGGTTAGGGATCTCCGTTCCAACAATCTGCGCCTCATGTTTGTGCCAAGATTCCGTCGCACAAGAATGGGTGGTAGAGCTTTTGCTGTCCTTACAGCCAAATATTGGAACAGTTTACCGACTGATCTTAGATTTGCCACATCTGAAGTGCTATTCCGCAGACGCCTGAAGACTTGGTTATTTTCATCTGTTTAGATTACTCCTTCTTCTCCTGCTGACAGTTTTAGCGCCCGGACACCCCCGTTGGGGGTAGCCGTGCGCTTTACAAAATCCGTAAATAATAAATAAATAAATAAATACACCACCCGCAAAATAAAATTGAGGATTGGCGAACACAAAAGTACGATCTGGTGTCACAAACAATCCACAAGACTGACTAATCATTTTTTGACCCTTAAACATACAGCAGAGGACATAAGGTGGGTGATTTTAGAACATCCTTTTATCCCACCCCACATCAGTGTTGTATCCAAGTTCTTATTCGTTAAGGAACAGAAATGGATTTTTCAACTTAAGAGTGACAGTAAGGGACTGAACGACGATATACCCTGGACATCACTTTAATCATGTTCTGTATACATATATGTCTGTCCACCACACTGATCTGTCCTCATCTGAATAACAACAAGGGACTACGTGACGGCGTTGCTACACACGGGTCGCGCTCTGTCCTTGGGGCTGTACAATTCAGATTTATCTGTATCTGAAATTACATTGACATTACATTGTTAGATTTGAACTTAATTTTCATGTACCATTTTGTCTCAACAAGTCACTTTCCAATCGAATTGCTGTGCTCTGTGGCACTCCGGCAGTAATATTAGCAGCAGTACCAGTTCTAACATCGGCAAAACGATCTATTCCCGGGTCCTGTGATCAGGGATTGGCTGTGCCACCGTTTGATCACGAGACGGAGGCGCTGCATCATGTTCCATCTCACCGCACTATGCGGTCGCACTCTGCCGCTCCTATGTGCATGCGTTGGTAACTAGTTATTGACAGCTCACTATCCTGCCGCACATGCGCAGATAGATAGGAAACTGCGCAGGCGCCATCTGATTAGCGGCCTTACTATCACTCGACCGCAGTGAACGTTAGCGGCCGATACTTTACCAACTCATTAGTGCGCTTGTTGAGGTGATTATTCAATTAAACATAGTATAAAAAGGCGCGCGGAATCGCCTTCCGGTACCTCCACTCCCACTCGGACGCCGGTGAGAGGTACCGACGGACAGGTAGGCTCCTGCAGACTCCTGGTATAAATATATATTCGAGGTGCAGTACTTGATATTTATCAAGCTAGAATTCCTACGAACTTTGTACATCTTAGGTTAGGATCTGGTACAGAGCTGTGTCTAGTAAATCCCACTTCCAGAATTGAATCTGGTTTATAATAAAATTTAAACAACTCTTCCCAATGGTTTCTTGCTCAATCACTGTTCATAACACGCTGAGCCTTGGCATGAAGTTTTGGGAGGGAGTGTCTATTTGTAAAACAACTGGGGTACGTTAATATTGTATGGAAATGAGGGAGCAAGTTAGCTACACACCGCAAATATAATTTTGACGGTGGTCCTTCATTCACTTTTCCATTTCCATTTAACAGAGCGGGGCCTTATTTTTCCCGAGCGGGTGCCGGGTGAGGTGAGGTTACTTCCCACATAATGCTGGGTAAGTATGATACTCTAAAAACATCATAGAAGCCAGGACTGTAGCCTTCTGTGAAGCGTTGAGACTCTTCTTCTCCATTTATGTGTTGTCTGTACTGTTTTCTTTGTCACTTAGGGATCACTGTAGACAAATTTAATATATATTATGTGCACTGTTTCCCTCTCTTGTAGGAAAGGACAAATAATTCAATTTCCACCAGCTTACATTGGGGATCCAAGTTCCTGGTAGGAGTAATTGAATAAGTATTGCACAGTATTACTATTATTATTCACACGTTTATCTCACTAGTATCCTTTTGCAGTGCTATTAGAACTCGGTTCTGAAGAAAGCTGGACAGTTTGTTCCATACAGCTGAAACATGTTGACCCCACTGCACAGCGCCATCATATAGTCATAATTTCAGACTATAAGGCGTTATTTTAATTTTGACACTAGGACAGTCCCTATTAAACATATTTTTTGCCCTAGTAGCCAATTTTATATTATCTCACTCACTTTTTTCACAGCACTGCACACCATCAGCACCATTTGAAATACACTGTGGCTAGAGGTCTATCTCGGAAATCCATCTCTGCACCATCATTAGATGGGTTGGGCGAGATTTGGATCCACCATCCGTATCCCACGTGATGATATTCCGCCATAAGGGTGGGCTGATGGGAGTTTCTCAGCCCGCTGTCATTTCATGTTGTTACATGATCCCTTTGTGTCTTTAGTTTCAGAACAGCACGCATTTGTCATTGTGACCAGACATCTCCTGTTGTTTTCATTGGATCACAATGTAACTCCTATTTTCATAAGGTGTTGAAAACATGTTTGGAGCCGATAATAAACCCAATTCCAAGGAACAAGCTTCAATTACTCAGGACCAGACTGCGTAAAATGTCACAATGCACACCGAAAAGCACCCACCATCACAGTGCCTGTTCACTCGGGAAATCAACAATTAGAACCAAAAAAGCACATGAGAACCACACCACAATACACAATTCAAATAAAAGCAACTCTAAAGTCTAAATCCAGTAGACAATGAGAGTTAAGTTCTTTGGTTAAATCTCTTTATTCAAATTCGTGGGCGTCCTCCTCCAAGCAGCACAGGTGTGGGTAGTGCGCTTGCCCCCTGGGACTTGCAGTCCCTCTTCAAATCCAGCTCCAACAACAAACAGAGCGCATAGTGCATAGCAGTTTGAAGCACTCCATAACTCTAAAACTTGAAGCAATGTATGAGTACATGCATATTAACTTAATGATAGGAATACTATAAGAAGAGACACTGAGTGAATTCATAATTGGTTCACTTTCATTTTAGTAAATAGATTACTACATGGTACATAAACAGTCACCATGGTTTTGCAACAGTACAGATTTAGAGTTTACAGTAGTGCAGTGGTGTTTGTGCAGTGTAGGGGGTCGTGCTGGGGTACTGTTCTAGGGTAGTGCAGTGGTGTTTGGGTAGTGTAGGTGGTCGTGCTGGGTAGTGTGTTAGTGTTTAGGGTACTACAGTAGGGTTTATGTAGTATAGGGGGTTGCACTAGGGGTAGATTTAGAGTTTAGGATAGTGCACTGGTGTTTGTGTAGTGTAGAGGGTTGTGCTGTGCTAGTGTTGTAGGATAGTGCACTGGTGTTTAGGTAGTGTAGGGGGTCATGCTGGGGTAGATTTAAGGTTTAGAGTAGTGCAATGGTGTTTGCGTAGTGTAGTGGGGCGTGCTGGTATAGTGTTTTAGAGTTTAGGTTAGTGCAGTGATAAATGGGTCCTCTAGGGCGTCGTGCTGGTGTAGATTTACAGTTCTGGGTAGTGCAGTGGTGTTTGTGTAGTGTAGAAGGTCGTGCTGGAGTAGATTTAACGTTTAGAGTACTGTAATGGTGTTTGGGTAGTGTAGGAGTTCTGCTAGGTTGGTGTTTTAGGGTTTAGGGTAGTGAACTGGTGAATTGGTAGAGTAGGTGGTCGTACTGGGGGTAGATTTAGGGTTTAGAGTAGTGCAGTGGTCTTTGTGTAGTATAGGGGTCGTGCTGGAGTAGTGTTCTAGGATAGTGCAGTAGTGTTTGGGTACTGTAGGAGGTCGTGGTGAGGTAGATTTAAGGTTTAGGATAGTGCAATGGTGTTTGGGTAGTGTAGGGGGTTGTGCTGGGTAGTGTTTTAGTGTTTAGGGTAGTACAGTAGTGTTTATATAGTGTAGGCAGTCGTACTAGGAGTAGATTTACAGTTTAGGATAGTGAACTGATATTTGTGTAGTGTAGAGGGTCTTGCTGTGCTTGTGTAGTAGGGTAGTGCAATAATTTTTAGGTAGTGTAGTGGGTCATGCTGGGGTAGATTTAAGGTTTAGAGTAGTCCAATGGTGTTTGCGTAGTGTAGTGGGGCGTGCTGGTATAGTGTTTTAGAGTTCAGGGTAGTGCAGTGGTGAATGGGTACTGTAGGGCGTCTTGCAGGGTTAGATTTACAGTTCAGGGTAGTGCAGTGGTGTTTGTGTAGTGTAGTAGGTCGTGCTAGAGTAGATTTAAGGTTTACAGTACTGTAATAGTCTTTGGGTAGTGTAGGAGTTCTGCTAGGGTAGTGTTTTAGGGTTTACGGTAGCGCACTGGTGAATGGGTAGAGTAGGTGGTCGTACTGGGGGTAGATTTAGGGTTTAGGGTAGTGCAGTGGTCTTTGTGTAGTTTGTGTAGTTCGGCATGCCTCACATGCCTCAATAGGGCAGGACTACCATCACAGTCAACCAGCTGTCCAGTGGTAGACGGACCGCTGGGGCAGAGGTTATTGACGGCTAAGCCAGCAGAGGCTCTGCAGACATTAAACCAGCTGTTTCCCTTACTCAGTGGTGGCTCGACTTGGCGATGCAGGGAGCGCAAGGTAAGTAGTTTTATTTATTTATTTACTTACTTTACTCCTTGCTGTCGTATGTCGGACTCCACTACCACCCACTCTGCCCCGCCCCCATCCCGCCCCGCCGCCGCGCAGCATTACCTTGGTGAGCCGCCACTGCCCTTACTCTAAATGAAATGAGGAATGGCAGGTTTGATGGGGCAGGAGGACCCTCATGCTATGGCATTCCTCTCACTTCACCAAATCCCAAGTAACACTCTAATGTTTTTGTGTAGCTTAGCAAGATGGCTCGGGCAGTGGTGAAAACAAGGAAAATTACCCATTTAACTTCTGTTGGTGTAGTCCAGACAATTCTCATCAGGGTGATATGAGCTTCTCAGAGCTGTGAGCACCAGTGTCACTGCACCTGCTTTACCAATAGTAGTTATGCCCCAGTGTTCTAAGCTAAACCTATGTCTATAAAGCGTAAGCTGTGCTTTGGACAGTGAAACTGGGCTTTTGAAACTGCACCTTATCCAGTGATTCTACATTTGGTGCAGGGGATGTATCTTAGGGGAAACGTCCCTTAGGACAAAGCCCCAATCGTGCTGTGTCTTCACTGCATCAGCAACAGAATAAACATGTCTTAAGCACCCATTCATTCTGAACGCAAGTCGTTACAATGACTTGCTTTATGGGGGCGCATTGGTGGAATGGAGTTAGAATTAAAGGCCAACACCTTCCCTGCTGTTGCACAGACTGGAGTTGGAATATTAAATTAAACTATTCCAAAACCCAACACACACCCCCCAAAGGTAAGTCATTGTAACGACTTGCATGCAGAACGAATGCGTGCCAAAGACGTGTTCGTTCTAATGACAGCGTTCCCAAGTCATGCATGATAAACGCATGAGAAATACCATCATACATTCATATTAAAGCTCTTGAGGCTACTTCTGCATTCAAAAGGCTGAATATAGAGGTGTTTTTACTCCTGTTTATCACAGCATGTTTGTGCCATTTAATGCATATTCTCCTAATCCAACTGCTCGTCTAGTGGTCATTAGAAGCCATGCGTATTGGCCACTGGCCATCTGTGACCATGCCTTGAATTTAATCCTCTAGCCAAAGACACTTCTTCACACGGCCCATGTATATTCACAGTTGCCCACTCAGTCTACACTCTAAGGCTATGCCCTGTGCCCAATCCTTGGATCCCTGAGCGCAGTGCGGAGAACCTGTTAGCTGAAAGCAGCATCACTGAGTGTGGCCTCCATCCAAAGGCTGCACCCAGTCATCTTGCAGCAAATCCACTGGGCTCATCAAATCGGTGCTCCAGAGTGTGTCCGGGAACCAGATTATGCACCCAGTCTTTGTACTAAAAGAAAAACACTTCCTCAGTCTTACGGTTATGTCGAGCAGCCTTGCTTCAAAGGAGGTGGCCTATAGTAATTTCATGTCTCCATTATTTGCGACCACTGCCGGTGTGCAGCAGGCACTGCTTACACAGTAGAGCCACCTGCCATAAGGTGCACCAGTCCTCATGCCCCACACCCACCAACATGGATTCTGGCTTTGTGGCAAGTGGGCTATGATTATGCACAGTGCCAGTCCCTGTGGCCCCAACCCACTGCACACAAGAGCTACTGTGTACTGGATGAAGCTTTTGTCCACGCTCCATGCCAAGTACTCAGGCCCAAAACCCACTCTGAAGGAGTTGGACCATTGGCACTGAGCACTGCGTTCCAATTTGCTCTCAATCCCCGTGATAAAAGCAACCTTCTCTTGGATTTGGATGTCAAGGGAGAGATAGAGGCAGCTGACTGAAATCCTAGCTTCAGTTTACGATTGTGAAGGAAAGATACCTTCTAGCCAGTCCTCCAAGGCCCATGTAAGGAGAGGATGTAGCCTTAGACATGCTTACTTTGGAGCTGAACCGGGTTCGAGCCCCGACGTCGGCTCAACAACCTGTGATTCTGGGCAAATCACTTAATCTCCCCGTGCCTACCAAGAAATGAATGTGTCCTTGTGTAACGTAACTGGTGCTCATGTAAAGCGCTCCATTACCTTTGCGCCGAGTGGTGCTATACAAATCTGCACAAAAAAAGGATGAGGAGACATGGGTCTGTGACCGCTGACAGCGGTTCGATTATCGGTACACAATTTAAAATGAAACTGCGAGGTGGCTGTTTGCTTCCCACTTCTCCTATTTAAAACTCCTCTGATTGGCTGGTTAAAGGAGATGTCCGCATCAAACAAGACTTAGATTTTTCACTTTTTTCAGCTCGACGGTGGACAAATTCAGATGCAGATAGATTTCCTTTATCCAGGTGAAAATGTCTATTAGGCATTATTTAATATTGTTCCATGGCTCGGATTATTCTGCACTTATAGGTTATTTTTTTTATCATCAGTGTTCTTCAGAACGCCTTCATGATATCAACACATCACTTGTTTGATGGACGACATGCAAAGGCCAAATGGCATAGTAGTTGCATCGGTACACCTCGTCCCACAACCCTCACCACCCAAATGATACACAGACAAGCATATTGGGATGAAGAAGTTGCAGGTTTATTTGTGATACAAATAACAGAATGGGTTAACTGACAGGCGACCCCCTATACCCCGCAACCCCTTGTTGCAGGGCGCCTGAAGTTGAGCCAAAGAAGCGGACACCAGTGGCCATAGCCCGGTGTAGAACTTGGGAGGAAAACCTCCCACCGGCAGACCTATCGTCCACCCGCCCCACCCTCCGGACAAGGGAGAGTCAACTCACACCTTGCCCAGCCATTGGCAAACCCCCGGTTGCTCAGGCTTACAACCGCTCTAAGGACTAAGGACTAACGGGGCGCCGTCGAAACCAAGTCCCCAAGAAGGGCCCCTTGGGTTATGTATGACTCAGCACGGTGCGCTTCGCACTGGGGCTTCAGGTCCTGTTCCTGCGCCTGTCCTGTATGGGGATCGCCTTATAACTCCTCCTGCAACCTAGAAAACACAAATACATCGTTAATACTCCCCCCTCCCCACTTCCCCCCTTTCAGCGGGTGAGCGGTAGGGAGGGGAGCTGAATGCGCGGGCCTCGCGTCCGACGATGGGGGGGAATGAGAGGGGTGCTGGGGGCCTAATGGCCTAAGGCTGGCGAGGAGCAGCCTGGCACGACCGACTAGTGAGGGTGGGCAGCAGCAAAGAGGGCGCCAGGAAGGAGGGGCTCCCCTATATCAAGTCCCAAGGGGGGGGACGGCCTTCCCTTGGGTGACCCCGCCCCCTGCCCCACCTCCCTCCACTGGACTGGCCTACGGTTCCCCACGCCCTACTACGGGGTTTGCCCTCCTATGGGGTCCCCTGCAGGGACCTCGTGCATCCCGCATAGTAGTTGCATCGGTACACCTCGTCCAACAACCCTCACCACCCAAATGATACACAGACAAGCATATTGGGATGAAGAAGTTGCAGGTTTATTTGTGATACAAATAACAGAACGGGTTAACTGACAGGCGACCCCCTGTACCCCGCAACCCCTTGTCGCAGGGGGCCTGAAATTGAGCCAAAGAAGCGGACACCAGTGGCCATAGCCCTGTGTAGAACTTGGGAGGAAAACCTCCCACCGGCGGACCTATCGTCCACCTGCCCCACCCTCCGGACAAGGGAGAGTCAACTCACACCTTGCCCAGCCAGGCGGGGCGTTATTGGCAAACTCCCGGTTGCTCAGGCTTACAACCACCCTAAGGACTAACGGGGCGCCGTTGAAACCAAGTCCCCAAGAAGGGCCCCTTGGGTTATGTATGACTCAGCACGGTGCGTTTCGCACTGGGGCTTCAGGTCCTGTTCCTGCGCCTGTCCTGTATGGGGATTGCCTTGTACCTTTTCCACAGCCCTGGGCGTGGCACCCGCTGCGCCCAGAGCCCCCACTACCTAGCCCTTAGTTCTCTCTTATCTGCATCCGGCTGTTTCTAGCGCCTCCCCTAGATCTAATAGGAAAATCGCCATGCCTACTTTGGACAAGTGTACCCCGTCAGATTCCCAGCAGCCAATGGATTTGGCGTGCAGCAAGCCGTGCCTGATGAAACCTACTCCTCTCTCTTCGCCGAATTTGCGCATTGCTGTGTTTACGCGCCTGCGAGTGACTTCTAATGCCTCCTGCGACGGGCCTCGTGCCCGACGACGGGGGGGGGATGAGAGGGGTGGGGCTGGGGGCCTAATGGCCTAAGGCTGGCGAGGAGCAGCCTGGCACGACTGACTAGTGAGGGTGGGCAGCAGCAAAGAGGGCGCCAGGAAGGAGGGGCTCCCGTATATCAAGTCCCAAGGGGGGGGACGGCCTTCCCTTGGGTGACCCCGCCCCCTGCCCCACCTCCCTCCACTGGACTGGCCTATGGTTCCCCACGCCCTACTATGGGGTTTGCACTCCTATGGGGTCCCCTGCAGGGACCTCGTGTATCCCGCAGATGTCACAGAGACGTGTTTTGGGGTGGCTGCAGTTGAACATTGTGGGTGGTGTGTTGGTAGCTCCACACTACACCTTCTTGCTCTGGTCCAGTAGTAGTGAACAGATGGCCTGGAATTCTGCCCCAGTGACTGCAGCTCATTTTCCACGTCATCCCGCATAATTCAATGTTCAACTACGTCATATGGTGGCAATAAATCAAGCAGGACATTTGAGACTCCAGGTGGAAATATGAGACATAGTGATCGTACCTGGGTATGTAATAACTGCCCTCTGGGGTTAATACGACCCTCGCATAACAGTGAACCATTGCTTGTGTATGAGCCAGCAACTGTGATTGTAACATTAATAGACCTAACCTACTTTATTATTTCCTCATTCATATTGCATGAGATCCGTGCTGTGATTCCGAAAAGCTCAATGCATATGTGCAAGTGCAAAACGACATAACATATGTGAATATTGCTCATGTATAAATGTCAACTGGGGACGATTTCTTTTAAGAGTAGGTTTACCCAAGGATGTACCAAAACATTATCAGAGTTTTTTTAATCCATCATAAGTAATCACATTTTGGTTGCTCGCACAACATCTAGTTGTTTTAATCATGCACTTTCTGCACTGGAAAACAGTAATCATCTCCACGGTGCCCGCATACCACACCGCTATGCATGCATATGTTGTATTATGACATGCAGCCATGAATATTGTAAGGTCAGCTATGCATAGGAGCAAGTATAACACAACCACCGTGAGTTTTTACATATCTAGCTACACCTTTGTCAACAGCCCCTGTAACCTTGGCATGTGGGTGGCGATGACTGATGATAGAAAGAGCCACGCATCCTTTCTCTTTTCAGCACATTCTACCTCACTTTCCTGGGACCCTTTCTGCCAAGGTGTGCCTGCGGTGCGTACACACACACGCACGCACGCACGCACACACACACGCCTCGGAAAAGCCCCGGAAAAGCGAGAAAACAGCCTGGTATGTTTCAAGTGAGCATGGTGTGGAAGGTTGGAAACACTTACATGGAAAATGCAAATGTTATTTGTAAGATCTGTAACAAATGAGACGAGAGACCATGCGACTATGTAAAGTGGCTTGCTACATGTAACTTGATAAAACATTAGGCTATGATTTTAAAACACTTCAGCGCTCGTTGAACTAAGAGTTCACTCCTGCAGACATTTCAAAGACATTCTCAGAAAAAATGCAGTTGTTAACAACCAAAACTCTGTTTACTCATTTCATATCCTTATTTCCTTTTTAAAGATTTATTTCTCGACTTGTTGAATATTTGATATCTTCAGCAAAAACGGGTTTTCAAAACAAGCCTGCGCCAGACACTTTCCAATAAAATCAGCCATGGATTATACACAAGTCAAATTCACCTGCCTTCTTGCTGGATTCTAAATCCTTCTAGGAAAAGGAGGAAAAAAGTTTAATTTAAGATTTTAATCTTTTTAATATATTACTGCACTTCTGTAATGGATTTTGTGCTTCAAAAATGAAAAGACTGACAGCTCTAGTACGCTGGATCTATTAACCATTTGCTAAAAGAGAGGGGTTCGTACACCTGACTGTGAAGGCAGCCTTGCAATCCTTCTGGTGAATGCAGCATCCTATTACAAGAATATTTTTAGCAAAGCTTTGCTTGTGTTGGAAGCTGCCTAAGGTTAAATATTATTTGTTGGTATTTATTTACTATACATGGCAGATTTGTTTGTCGCTAAGAGCTTAAACGGGGGGGTATTTTTATTAATCAACTCTGTGGCAACCATCTCAGTTTTTTGCGCCTGGAATAATGAAAGGCAGAGACCTCCATGGTAAAATTCGAAATAATTATTTTGAGACTCCTGCTCGGACACTCAACTCCTGACTTCATATACAAGTAAAAAGAAATGGTGGTGTGAGATATGTGCGGGATTGCAACTTGCTTTCTTAAATTAGGTTTCCTGGCATGCCTTTCGACTGAGCCCAGTAACGCAGCGCCTGGATACACTTGCGGGTGATAAGGTGCACTTTACGAATACTGATTGAATGATTGATACTGACATATCAGTAGTCACCTTGTTCAGCAAACGTATGGCAGATAATATGTTCAAAGGTAGTTAATGGTTAAAAAGTATGCAATTCGGAAATATTTTATTTGTTTTGTTTTATTGTAGCGTGAACTTGGCCCTAATACATTAAAGCCCTTTAAATGAGCACCAAATTACATCATATGAGGTCAGATTATTTTGAACCCCGGGTGGGTAACTACGCTCCGCCAGCGGAGTTTGCGGAGTTTTGCCTACTCCGCGTTCTGCTGCGAACACGGAGTTCAGTCAAAACTACGACTCCATCGCGAAGTGTAGTTAGCCGCCCCCTCTACCCTTCCAAACGCAAGACGTTCAATGTATGGGTTATTCAGTGCAAGGAGGAAGCAGGAGAGAGCAGCCATTGCGAGGAGGAGGCAGCCGAGGCAGACACAGCAGTTAAGTGTCTTTTTAATTATCTATAATTACTTTGGGAGGGGGGAATATGCGGTCTGGAGCTCCACGTAGTTCCACAGTTTTTTTTAACTCTGTGGAACTATGCGGAGCACCACTCCACATACTCCGCCCATGGTTACTTATTTTCTTAGCCATAGGAAGATTAAGTGATTTGCCCAGAATCACTTGATGTTGAGCATATGATGGGACTCAACCATGGTTTCCGGTAGGCCAAACATCTTTCCCTTTTTGCAATGTACAATACCCCTTTTTACAAGTCAGAAGAGTCTTTCCCACACAAAAAGACTTTTACAACCCTTTCTCAATCACAAATAGGAGGGGCACAAAAAAGGTGTTCCCCCCGTCTTACGAGTTGTAAAGGTATGTAGAAGTGTCTTGACAATTGTAGTTTCAAACCATTGATGGGTTACCAACTCACACCATGTCAACAGGGAACTGACAATGGAGCAGGTGACCACTGCATGCTTCCCTCAACTTCTTTCATACCTGAAAACATTTTGATAAATGCACTTGTCGCTTAAAAAAAATGTAAGCAGGAAATGCAAATGCAATTGTGGAGGTCAGCAGTGCCACACAGACCTCCATCCCTGCATTTGTAGTTGGCCACAAATTGCGTTCTGCTTCATTAATATTACTGAGACAGGAAGTTCTGCAACCTCCTGCAAATATGTGTTTTGGAATAAGACAGATTTGCACCGTAGTCACATTGCAAAATAAGAGACTTTTCAAAACTAGTTGGTGTGCCATTTGCTTGTGCTCGTTTGATTACTGCCCTTTAGTATATCGGACCCCGTAACTTGAGCGTGGCTGTGCTGCCGAACAGTGAGGCAGGTTCCTCACAAGAAAAAAGGCTTAACTAATCCTGCACCAAGTTAAAACATAACAAAATATCTCAACACCTCTCCTCCTCCATATGAACCCTCAACACAAAGTGTGTGCCACAATACCACATTGCGTGATCCCAATGACACATCAGCCTACCTCATTGTACAACACTGCAGTCATCAGCAAATCAACCAAGGACCTGCTGTGGCAGGGAGATTGATAATCTCTATATGAGGGAACTCAGCTGGAAAATAGGGAATAGGGGTGGTGAGTGGACAGCCTGCATGGTATCTGAGCCCTCTGCTCCCCAAAGAAGAGGGTTTGCAAAGGGCAGAACAGTGCGGGGGAAGCCATGTTGTAATTTCAACGATCCTCATGCGTTTCAAAAGCAGGAATCCACGACAAGAAAGACTCATAGGCTGGAGGAAAAGGCAAAAAGGACCTACAGCTTCCAATGATATGACACCTGCGCTGTGATGGAGGTGTTTATGTGTGATTGTTGGAGGTAGTGTACAGGAGGAATGGGGAATATCAGTATGGGTTATACATATAGACGGGTATACTTGAACAGGAAAGAAGAATCATGACTCAATGGTAACTACCTGACATAAAAGTATATGCACTACAGGCGAATGTTCATCCGAAATAAGAAAGTTGAGGACAGTCCAGCCTGAAACAGGAAGAGACAAGAACAACCTAGTAGAGTAACCACTCACCATCATACCTTGGATCAGGAAATAAACTCTCTAGACAAGCAGAGTTTATTCTCAACATGACAATAATCCTCCTGAGACATGCACCTCATCATTGGCAGCTTCTTGTCATAGGCACTGGTGAGCTGTCCACCCATCTGAGAGCTGCTGACTTAAATCTTCACCATTTCATGTCACTCCACCATGAACGCTGCCTGGCTGGTTTGTGCACCTGTTCTCTTCTGGTGCTACCTCACACCGAGTCACTTCATGGGAGAGAAGCATGGCCCTTGCACCATGATCCGCTGTGACTAATAGTCTGCGCACAGATCATCACCAATGTCTGGAGAATAAAAATATACATGGTGGGCTAGCGAAGTGGCTTGGCTGTTCCCACTTAGAGCACTGCAACAGATCTGCCAAACCGCAATCTATTCCAAAACTGGGTGTTACTGACCAGAGTCTGATCAAGCACCTCATTGCTTCTCCAAATGGCCAGCCAATACCATGCTGCCCCACGTTGCAAACAAACAAAAATGCACTATGATTGACCGGCACCAGCCCGGTGGGCGGCAGCAGCCCCTGCACACGCACAGTGGGATCTGAATGAGGTTCAAGTCTTGCAAAACAGGAAGGTCATGTTGCAACATTATTATAAAGCCACAGGGAAATTGCCCACGTTTACTGCCCCTCGATGTCACCGGTGTGGTGATGCATTGCATTTATATTTGCAAACATGATATGTCATACGTCTTAGTTTGTTACCTAGTTCTTCTCCAAGGCGAGGTCGCCCCCACTCTGCTGCTCCTGCCTGCCACCTGCCCGAGCCTCGCTCCGAGGCCCCACTGCTGCCTACTGCCTTCTGAGCGCTGCTCCGCCGCCGTCTGAGCACTGCTCCGCCGCCCGCAGCTGCTTGGACATATTCCCCCCTCCTGCTGCCCCCGCTGCTGCCTACCTCGTTTTTCCGTTTTTTCCCGCTCCTTTACCCGTCCTGCTGCCCTGTGCTACCCTTACCCCCTCCGCTGCCCTCCCCCCTGGTCTCCTACGCCGACCGCCCTGAGTGCCCCCTCCCGCCTCTGACCCCCACCGACTCCGCCCCCCCCTGCCCATAGGTCGCCCCGCTCCCACATAGGTCGCCCCGCTCCCGCCACCCAGCTGACCCGCCCTCCCGGCTCCTCTCTTAAGGGGTCTGCGTGCAGGGCCAGGGAGCGACCGCTGAGCCTTCTCCAAGGCGAGGTCGCCCCCACTCCGCTGCTCCTGCCTGCCACCTGCCCGAGCCTCGCTCCGAGGCCCCACTGCTGCCTACTGCCTTCTGAGCGCTGCTCCGCCGCCGTCTGAGCACTGCTCCGCCGCCCGCAGCTGCTTGGACATATTCCCCCCTCCTGCTGCCCCCGCTGCTGCCTACCTCGTTTTTCCGTTTTTTCCTGCTCCTTTACCCGTCCTGCTGCACTGTGCTACCCTTACCTCCTCCGCTGCCCTCCCCCCTGGTCTCCTACGCCGACCGCACTGAGTGCCCCTCCCGCCTCTGACCCCCGCCGACTCCGCCCCCCCCCTGCCCATAGGTCGCCCCGCTCCCGCCACCCAGCTGACCCGCCCTCCCGGCTCCTCTCTTATGACGTCCCCTGAGCGCCCGTGCAGCGGACGCGCGCAGCGGACGCGCGCAGCGGGAGCACCGATTGAGCGCCGAAGGTGCGCCAAAGGTAAGCCCGTCTGCGCCCGTCCGCGCCTGGACCGTGCCCAGTGCCAGGACCCCTGGCCCCCGCAGACCCCAGCCCACCCGCCAGACGTACGATGCCGGCACCCTCAACACACTCAACACCGGCCGAATCCCGGGATGCTACCGAGCCACCCCGAGACGAACCCACGGACCCTTCAGCTGTCACGCCTGCAAGTTCTCCTGTATCCGGACCTGCCCCGCACCAGCACCCGCCAAGCCGAACACCAGCAGCAACCACCTCAAGTGCATCCTACTCAACACCCGCTCCGTCCACAGACACACCATCGAACTCTGGAACCTCCTCGACACCACAGCCCCTGACGTCGCCTTCCTCTCGGAAACCTGGATAAACGACTCCTCAGCGCCCGACATCGCCATCGCCATCCCAGAGGGCTACAAGATCACCCGAAGAGACCGAGGCAACCAGACTGGAGGAGGCATCGCCATCATCTACAGGGACACCATCCGCATCACGACCAACACCGACAACACCCTGACAACCGCCGAACACCTGCACTTCCAGATCCACACGGACCCCAAAACCACCCTCAGAGGCACCCTCATCTACCGACCCCCGGGACCACGCACACAATTCAGCGAAGACATCGCTGACTTCATCAGCCCGCACGCCCTCCCCTCCGCTGACTACATCCTCCTGGGGGACATCAACTTCCACCTGGAGAACAACAACGACCGCAACACCACCACCCTGCTTGACAACCTCGCCAACCTCGGACTCAAGCAGCTGGTGACCACCCCCACCCACCTCGCCGGACACACACTCGACGCTGTCTTCTCATCCAGCAAGGACATCGTCTTCAGCCACGCCACCGAACTCCACTGGACGGACCACAGCTGCGTCCACTTCAGCTTCAGAAGATCCACGATCCACCACCACCAGCAACAGGTTGCTCGAAGAAACTGGAACAAGATCACAGCAGACCAGCTCGCCGCCTCCCTGAGCCAGCACCCTCCCGCCAGCTCAGCGAACCCCAGCCAGGCCGCCGACAACCTCACTAAGTGGATCAGCAACTGCGCAGACAACCTCGCCCCACTGAGGACCCCGCCTAGCAGACCCGGCAGCAAGAAGGCCCCATGGTTCACCGACGAACTCAAGAGCTCCAAGAAGAACTGCCGAGCCCTCGAGAAAGCCTGGAGAAGGGAGCCAACACCGGACAACATGACCACCCTCAAGCTCGCCACCCGGAAGCACAATCAACTGATCCGCGCCACCAAGAAAACAGCATTCAAGGACCGGCTGGACAACAACGCACACAACTGCAAGGAACTCTTCAACATCGTGAAAGAGCTCTCCAACCCCAACGCCGGAAACAACGACATCACCCCGTCGCAAGACCTCTGCAACTCCCTCGCCTCCTACTTCCACGACAAGATCGCTGACATACACAACAGCTTCAGCCCACAAACAGCGCTCCCAACGACCGCACCAACGCCCCCCACCACCACCCTCAGCGCCTGGAACCAGATCAGCATGGAAGACACCATCTGCACGATGAACTCTATCCACTCCGGATCTCAGACCGACCCCTGCCCCCACCATGTCTTCAACAAGGCCGACGCTGTCATCGCACCCCACCTGCGGGACATCATCAACACCTCCTTCGACACCGCCACCTTCCCTGAGAGCTGGAAGCACGCCGAACTCAGCGCTCTTCTAAAGAAACCAACAGCGGACCCCACCGAACTCAAGAATTACCGCCCGATCTCGCTCCTCCCGTTCCCAGCCAAAGTCATTGAGAAGACCGTCAACAAGCAGCTGGCCGCCTTCCTCGAGACGAATGGATCCCTCGACCCCTCACAGTCTGGCTTCCGAGCCAACCACAGCACCGAGACCGCCCTCATCGCTGCCACCGATGACATCCGAGCCCTGCTGGACAACGGTGAAACAGCGGCCCTCATCCTCCTAGACCTCTCCGCGGCGTTCGACACTGTTTGCCACCGCACCCTAGTGCAGCGCCTCAGCAACATCGGAATCCAGGAGAAGGCCCTGGAGTGGATCATCTCCTTCCTCGCTGGAAGGACACAGAGAGTCCGCCTACCACCGTTCAGATCTGCAGCCACGGAAGTCATCTGCGGCGTTCCTCAGGGCTCCTCGCTCAGCCCCACCCTCTTCAACGTCTACATGAGCCCCCTTGCGGCCATCGCACGCCAACACAACCTCAACATCATCTCCTACGCCGACGACACCCAGCTGATCCTCTCCTTGACCAACGACCCCGCCGCCGCCAGAACCAACCTCCACGAAGGGATGAAAGACGTAGCCGAGTGGATGACGACCAGCCGCCTGAAACTGAACTCAGACAAGACGGAAGTCCTCATCCTGGGCTCCTCGCCCTCCGCCTGGGACGACTCCTGGTGGCCCCCCGCCCTGGGCACCGAACCCAAACCGACAGACCACGCATGCAACCTGGGCTTCATCCTGGACTCCTCCCTCTCCATGACCAGACAAGTCAACGCCGTCTCCGCGTCCTGTTTCAACATCCTGCGCATGCTACGGAAGATCTTCCGGTGGATCCCCACCGAGACCAGGAAGACGGTCACCCAGGCCCTCGTCACCAGCTGACTGGACTACGGCAACGCCCTCTATGCCGGAACCACCGCCAAGCTCCAGAAGAGACTCCAGCGGATCCAGAACGTCTCAGCCAGACTCATCCTCGACATCCCCCGACGCAGCCACATCTCCGGACATCTGAGAGACCTGCACTGGCTCCCCGTCAACAAGAGAATCACCTTCCGTCTCCTCACCCACGCACACAAAGCCCTACACGACCAAGGCCCGAGCTACCTCAACAACCGCCTCAACTTCTACGCTCCCAAACGCCCCCTCCGATCGACCAACCACGCCCTCGCCGCTGTCCCCCGCATCCGAAGAGCGACAACAGGAGGAAGGTCCTTCTCCTTCCTGGCCGCCAAGACCTGGAACACCCTCCCAACCGACCTCCGCCTGACCCAAGACCACCTCTCCTTCAGGAAGAAACTCAAGACCTGGCTGTTCGAGCAGTAGCGGAACCCCTCCCCCCCCAAGCGCCTTGAGACCCTCCGGGTAAGTAGTGCGCTCTATAAATGCCTTGATTGATTGATTGAATGATTACTTTTTGTGCACTACCAACAGTGTGCTTCGGAAGTCCCAAATCGTATTTAAAATGGTATGGACTTGAATATCTAATGAGGGAAAATGGCAAAGTTTTTGGGGTTTTAAATGCATACCTCCCCAGCACTAGTTACGGTTCATCACAAGCACATGATGTCGGTGGCAATGCAAAAACAAGATTCCTATTCAAGTTTCAAAACTGGGTGATGGCAGTAAAAAAAGGAAAATGTTGTTATACTTTTGTATGGAACAATATTTCTTTGGCTACTTGTGAGTCCTGCTCCAGCTTAAATATGAATACAGTTTCATGGCTCAAAGATCGACACTTAACATCTTTCTCCTCTCACACCATACATGGCAGAGAGATAGCGACGGGTCACAGATGTGGCATGAGCTGCGGCTGATCTCACAGGCTGCCAATCCTGCAAGAAAACCTCAGACCCTCGTGGAAATATGAAAATCCAGGTAACCCTCATAGGAAATGTAAAAGATATTGGGCCTGATGTAGGTAATCTCAACTTACCTACTCTTAAATACCGAATCATATCGATTCGGTATTTAAGAGTAGGTAAATGGGATGTAGGTAATTTCTATTTTTAAATTACCGAATCAGTAAGATTCGGTAATTACCGAATCGGGATTTACCGATTCGGTAATTGCCATTCATTCCTATGGGCCTGTAGGCCCAAAGGAATGAATGTCAATTACCGAATCGGTAAATATCGATTCGGTAATTGGGGGAAACATTGAAGGGTGGCAGGGTGTCACTTTGACACCCTGTTGCACCCCTCAATCGTGTATGGGTGCACATGTTGCAGACATACATGCCCTAACGGCATGTATGCCTGCAACATGGCAGCGTTTGAAAAGCAAAAAAAAATGCTTTTTCAAGGCTTTTCATTATTTACCACCAACTTCTAGTTGGTGGTAAATAACGAATTCTGAAAGCCCTATAGCACTGATTACAGTGCTACCTACATCGCAAAATACAGATTCGGTAATTTTACTGATTCTGTCATTTCACCGAATCTGTAAAATTACTGATTCGGTAAAATTACCGAATCTGTATTTTAGGTGGCCCTACATCTCATTTTCCAAATACCGATCGGTAACGGCTGAAATTACCGAATTTCAGCCGTTACCGACCGGTATTTGCCTACCTACATCTGGCCCTTCATTATTTACCACCAACTTCTAGTTGGTAGTATATAGTGAATTCTGAAAGCCCTGTAGCACTGATTACAGTGCTACCTACATCGCAAAATACAGATTCGGTAATTTTACTGATTCGGTAATTTTACCGAATCGGTAAAATTACCGATTCGGTAAAATGACTGAATCTGTATTTTAGGTGGCCCTACATCTCATTTTCCAAATACCGGTCGGTTACGGCCGAAATTACCGAATTTCGGCCGTTACCGACCGGTATTTGCCTATCCACATCTGGCCCTATGTGAGTAATAAACCAGACAATTAATGAGGGCTTTGGAGTACCATGTTTCCCTGAGCTTTTTCTGAACCTGGCAAATATCAACCGCCCAGGTGAAAGAGGTATTCACTAAAAGGCAGAGCCTCCTTCATCTGGCAAATTTCGATAAACTTGGTAGTAGTACCAACTATCATTTGATTAACACATCACTAGGATGTGAATTTTATCTAACATCATTTTTTATTTCTAATTGCAGGTTCTATCTGATCAGGTTTCGCTTCAACTCACTCAATTTACTAGTGGCTTTTCCAAGTGATGTAGATTGGACTACTTCTCTACCGAAATGCCCCAGCGAAAACATTGCTGAACAAAGCACCATGCACTTTACACGTTTTTGTTAATTATATTCCCTTCCCCAAAAGCGTTTTTTTTTTATCCCAATTATAGATAGGTCTAACACCAGATCTTATTGAGAGGCATTTATCTTATTGCAAAAACTGTGTAATTTGGAATTTTGCATTGCAGTGGCCAACTTTGTTCTCTGTGCCCTGAGAATTGCAAATAGATATGAGCCTCTGTAATGTACTATGTTGATTGTTTCAGGTTGCTTTTATTTGGGGCAGTGTCTTTTAAACCCTTGTTTTTATTCTTGTCTATGTTGCAGATTTTTTAAATCACTTCATTTAAGTTGTACTTGTATTGCTTAGTTGAAGCTGAGTAAATATTATTTGACTGACTGACTGACAGTTAAACATCGACAAATGTTTAAATAAAAATAAAGCAAAAATGAAGTACATGATATAGAAAGTTAAGTATAACTATAAACTGCACGGTGGTGGTTTGCAGCTCTTTACAAAAACCCAATAAAATAAAAACGAAAGATGCTCTGAGTTAAAATGAAATGGAAAATTATCAGCACATTCAGGGGCCGTATTATCAAGAGAGGAGCTGGCTCCGCATTGAAATGATGGCCTGTTTTTGTGCCTGTGGGGTGTATACAGATAAAACAAATAAATCGGATTTTCGAAGGCAATCCCCGCACACTTTTTCCGATTTGTGCTATCCACATTTCGTACATTGCTTCGGAGAAATGCGGAGTTACACGAATTAACTTTGACACCAAAAACAGAAAAAAGCAATGTTGGGCTCTGCATTGTGCCAGCGCAGTTCTTCATGATATGGCCCCTGAGGCTTTGTGGATGGTGAATTGGGACAGGGATATCTCAGGTGGCTGATCCATGAGCCCATGGGCAGCAGTACATATCCCTGTATCCCCCCATCTGCGCACCACAGAAGCTTCTGATTTAACAATGTATCATGAGAGAAGGTCTAAATCTTCACAATATGGACTTTGTGGTGGTTGGCTGAGGCTTCCTGCTAGAGTCCAGCTGCATTCATCTTAAAGCGAGAGAGTGCCCAAAGAAATGGGACAAGAAGTGGGGCAAATGGAACGCCTACCAAGGTGACACACGCATTTCCCCAACAATAGTAATGGAAATGCAACGTACTAGAAAGCAACACCTGAATACACCTTGATTGTTTTACCTGATAACTTCTATGTAACATGGACTATGCCAAACTATAGTTTATACATGTATCTGATTTGTGACTGTGAAAACCAATAAAAACATTTAAAAAAAAGATTCATTCATCCAGCTAAACCTTTGGATGTGGGCTCAATCAATCAATCAATTTGTAGTGCGCTGCTTATCATCCATGAGGGTATCCCGGAGCTGGACTGGCACATCAATGTGGAGCACATTAGCTCGTGTTGTTTGCTGGGCCACACTCAGGCTGCCTTCAGTAAGATAGGAGAGCAGAATCCTCCCAGCTGAATGCAGTAACTAACTGCTCTCAACTGGGAAGGGGGATCTCCTGTCCCCATGTGGAATAACGTGCCTGGAATACCTGCCTGCAAATTATTAAATGCACACTTGTAAATGTGACATTTGGACCAATGCTACCATCATTTTCAATATCAAACAAGACGGTTGCAGTGGACCCTAAGGGGCCCATTCCGATGTCGGTCAGGAGCCGTAACTGTGACCTGCTGTGGTCGGTTATGGCCCTGCAAGTACACAATGGGAGCATGCATTCCGAGCGGAATGCATGCCTCCATTGTGAAATGCAGGAGTGCAGTTCATCCCTGCACCCTGTGGCCGGCACCCCAATTCAGCGGCCTCACACCCATGGGGGCCATGCTGGGGGGCCCCAGAGACAGTTTCTCTGCAGTTTTCAGCACCCTGCGCATGCTCCGAAAGATCTTCCAATGGATCCCCACCGAAACCAGGAAGCCGGTCACCCAGGCCCTCGTCACCAGCCGTCTGGACTACGGGAACACCCTCTACTCTGGAACCACAGCCAAACTCCAGAAAAGACTCCAGCGCATTCAAAACGCCTCAGCACGACTCATCCTGGAAATCCCTCGCCACAGCCACATCTCTGCCCACCTGAAAGACCTATAGTGGCTCCCCGTCAACAAGAGGATCACCTTCAGACTCCTCACCCACGCACACAAGGCTCTCCACGACACAGGCCAGAAGAACCTCAACAGCCGCCTCACATTCTACACACCCACCCGCCAGCTCCGATCCGCCAGCCTCGCCCTCTCCTCCGTCCCACGAATCCGCAAATCCACCGTCGGAGGAAGATCCTTCTCCTACCTGGCTGCCAAGACATGGAACTCCGTCCCCACTCACCTACGGCTGACCCTGGACCATCTCTCCTTCAGAAAACAACTCAAGACCTGGCTGTTCGAGCAGTAGCGACCCCCCCCCCCCTCCCTCAGCACCTTGAGACCCTTACGGGTAAGTAGCGCGCTATACAAATTCTATTGATTGATTGATAGAGGGTTTCTGACTGCCTGTTCATGCCGGACACACCGGCACGAAAAGGCAGTGGAAAACTGCCATCGTACTCCCTCGGTCGTAAAGAGACGACCGGGCAGTACTGAAGGATTCCCGGATGGCAGACGGGCTCGCCATCCGGAAATCCGAGTCGGATTCCATTCCGACTGAGCCCATCGGAATGGCTCGGTCAGAAAGGAATCCGGCCGACACGTTCCAATTCAGTCGGCAGGGCTCTGAACATCGTTCGGAACCCTTCCGACCAGAATCAGCCCCTTAATATTGACTTCCCAGTTCCATAGAGGGTTAGCTGCATGAGATAGGCATGATGCAGCCAAAATAAAATAAGCTGTGATTGTTCCAAAGCAATGTGATTTGGTATATGTAAATCCTTACATCAAGTGGATCGACTCAAGAACAACACATCTCACCTCGTAGTAGTACGGTGCCTTTCCTGCAGGCTCCTCAGGGTGGCTTACATCTTTCTTACCACTTTCTCTTCCACCCATCTTCCTTTGTGCGTGGAGTGGGCACCTGCCTGCCGGTGGTGTCGCCATCTCTCCTGTACAGGTCTCTGTTGTTTTGCAGCTATTCTTGCTTTATGTATGTTTCAAAGATGCATAAAAAATACATAAATGGATACATACATAAAACATGGAGGAGGCTCTAGTATATTGTGCTCAAAGTTTGATATTACTATTAGTATTCTTATATTTGGAGTGGACAGACAGTGTCAGTGTATTTGATATCTTTCGTGTCTTCTTGCCAATATTGACAGAAAACAAGCACCTCCAATTTTAAGATGAGGACATTGACAATTTAAAGTAAGGCATAGCAGCCCACAAGCAATTAATCTAATTTAGAAGTTCAAAGTGATTTATTATGTCTGTACAGGATTTTAATGTGTTTCTGCTTCTCATGAGAGATTGGAAGCCCAGTCAAATAACATATTTTAAATCCCCTTTTAATAGGGCACACATTAATGTTTGCTATAGCATCATTTAAACAAGACCCATTAATATACTGTGGTTAGGCAAGGTGAACCTGGAAGTATCTTTTGTTGACATTAGATGAATGCCAAGTAGGATGCAAATGTAATTTTCCTGCGAGGGATTTCCACACCCCTGTCTCACCACTGAGGAAGTCACGGCCTTCAAATGAGGTGCCCAGAACTCTCAGCTACTGCAGCACGGGCTGATCAGCAGAGTACAGAACAAGAAGTGCATTTTTGGATGACATTTGAAATATCATTTTAAAAAGCACAGAAATATGCTGGGGCAAATTAGGAACGGCACCAGTATCTCTGTTACAGGGTTCATACTTTTGATGTTTCTTTGGAAAGGGGTCAGTGTTGGTGATTAGTACTTCTTATCAAACATTAGATGTTTTGAATTTATATTTCATCAGCGCAATGAATTGTGATCATCACCATTTCCCATCCAATGAATAAGGATCATAAATATCTTCAAAAAATTCTCAAGGCTTCAAGCAATTTACATCACAGCCGCTGAAAGTGTCACCATTATTCGTGTACACATTGGCTTGGTGCACCCGTAGTAAAGTAAGAGACTCGCACTGAATGTCTCTACACGACAATATTAGGTTTTCTTGTCTGGCAGTGCTTCTGGGTAACACCAAGTGTGTCCTAAATACCTCCCTGGTGGTCTTCTGTAACTAAGAAATGCTGCCTGCCAGGGATGCTGGTATTGTTTTTAAAATGTGTTGGTTAATTTGTCTTAAAGAAATACAAATGACAGTCGCCAAATGTTACATGTATGCAATACTAAAACCCCACCCAGGGGTGAGTCTCCCCCCGCCCAATTATTCCACTAACAGTGTGCATTGGTGCCTTAAAAGGTCGCAGTTTCTTTAAACATAACATGGTTGTACATTTTGCAATTTTATTTGATCATTTATAAAGATCCATGCTATTGTATACCTTCTTTGTCCTTGTATATTAATTGTCGTTGTTTGCTCCGAGACAAAACAATGTTGCAAGGTGCCCCTTTGCTGGGCCTCTGTGTCTGTGGTTCCAGGCTTCCTCTTGCTACCGACTTTTGTGGGTGTTTGGCAAAACCGGTCCGGGCTGCAAGTGCCTTTCCGCTTGCTCTGGACCCTTTGTTTGCCACTCGCCTGCTCCTCAGGGCCCCTGCTGTGCGGCATCCCAAGGACCCTGTGTGAGCAACTCATCTACTCTGCCTGTGGCTGTGTGCTGTCATTTAGCTCCCTCAGTGCCCCTGCCCTGAGGCATCCCAAGAACACAGTGTGAGCCTTCCATCTACCTCTAGGAAATTTCTCTCTCTTTTGTGTATCTTTCCTGGGTTTCTTCTGCCTCACCTCTAACCTGCGGCTGCGACACCCGCTTCCTTTGGTGTGGGTGGGTGGGATTCAGTCTTCTTGCTGGGGGGTGGTTAAGTGCTTACTCTGGGCCTTGTGCCCCTTCTTAAACCCTCCAGCCGCCTGCTGCCTTGCCCTCTCATTGGGGGGGGACCATCGGCTACCTTTGGGGTGACCAATCCTGGTCACCCCCTCTTTCGTGGGCTACTGCGACGCTTCCAGCCTCTGGGTGGCATTTCCCCGGGCCCCCATCGGGTCCGGCAGCACCTTCCCCGGCCCGGGTTTCAATTAGCAGTTTATCTACTTAGTTAAGTGGAATGACGTAATACAAAAACCAACAATTATGATAGCATGTGGCATTTGAGGTTTTGTTGGGCAGTGCTAATAAACATACACCAGAATAACTTTAGAGGACAGTGCAGTTTAACGTCATTTGTATACATGATTTTAATAATACGTTTGAAGGAATAATGCATCTAGCATGGTTCTTGTGTGATTATGGAACAACAATCCTGGGACTGGATATCTGGTTCTGCGTTCGATCGAGGAACAACCGATCATGACAGAGCCCGGAGTCATGTCATCAATCAGGGATGATATTCTATGAGGGTCTGTGATCACTTATTGACCAATCAAGGAGCAGCGTATCACAGGCTTGTGGTAGATGACTACTACTGTCCTGGTACCCTGATCCCTGAGAACACTGGCCTCAGCTTCCCCCAATAGAATATGTCAACATCCGGCCCGCTGTTCTTGAGGTCATACTAGATGTCGAAGTCCTTGCTGTTCTCTGTTTGATGAAGACCATAGTCAGATACTTCTTCCCAGTATTCTTACCACAATAGCAGTCACACAGAGCCCAGGGCTGTGCAAACCACTTTGCCATTAACTCAAATAGTTTTGCATTTTCTGTATGTCAAAAGGAGGGTATTATCTTGCAGGAGAAGACCATTAGGCAGAAATCAGGCTTATCATTGTCACAGGGGCATCTATTACTCAAGTTTTTGTACATTGCACCAGTATTCTTTGGTGTCAAGTACATCTGTTGTAGGTAGTTAAATTCCAGGAGCTTAAACTGCACATTGCTAGACACATTTAGTTTTGTCCTGAACTCACTAATTGTGACAACGTCCACACATAATGCTGTGCACAAGTGAGTCACTGCACTTCTCTTTTACCCAATTGCAGGATCTTTTGGAGGACCCCATGCACGGGCGACCCTGAGGTCTTAAAGTTCTGGGTGAGACATTTCAGTGTAATAGGATGGCCGTGAATTAGACAATACCTCAGGAGAAGGTTATATATATGCCTGGGCTACTCAAATGGTAGAAAAAAAGGCGGGCATAAACACCTTCCCAACAGTTCAGACCCTCCCCCACAAGTGCATTAGTTTGGGGGAACGTTTAATTTTTCAAATTTCACCCCAGATGGAGCACGCCAAAAAGAACAGTGCCAGCACCAGATACAGGTAGCTTCTCTTACCACTTTGGGTTCAACCAATCACTTCAGCCGTATCGCCAGTGAGTTGAGTTCGAGAATTGGAACTTCTAGCGTACCCTGGGCAGGTGGCATCATGGGCATCTCTTTAGCAGTGGCACAAGCCCTGTTATTCAAAATTGCCCGGGCCACCAGAAAGATATAGCACCCATATGAATTTGAAAAGGTTTTCCTCTTAGATGTCTTCTTGTAAGTAATACATTTTAAAATATAGATATTTACATGTGTTTAGCACCCAGATCAAATGGGCATCAGGAGGCAGACAATAACTTTGCTGAGTACCCCTTATTAAGGAAAACAGGCACAACTTATTCCAGTTCACCTTAAAGCCAGAAAGGTTTGCAAAAACTCCAAATAGATGAATCACTGGAGACAAGTCTCTCAGGGTTTTTTTCAGCTACTGGAGAACATCATCTATTCTGCACACAGGAAAATACCATATGATGTGCTGTGTACTTTCACACCCTTCTGTCTGTTTTCACATTCTACTTACAGGATAGGGTCTCCATGGCCAATACGAATAGAGGTGACAGTGGACGTCTCTGGCAGCTGCTTGGCTAAAGCTTTCAGCTATAGGATATTATTTGACGCCACATGCCTTGATTGGGATATGTAACTTACCAATATTCTGTAGCAAATAAAATAATTGTTTGCACATATTTTGCAGAAAAGAGAATGTGGCATCTAAGTTGCAGACAGAAGTAAACACTTTTGCATAATATTGGAAATACGTTGCTAATGTGGTCATGTGTCTATTCACAGTAGCCAAATTATAAATAGGAAAAATAGCTATGTTAAGCAGTATAGGATGTTTCTCTAGTGACTTGGATTCCAATGTAAAGCAATAGCTTGTTTCTGTACCTGTATTGTGAATCAGGTAAGTGATTTTGTCCAACAGTCTCATAGGTTACAAAACCACAAACATAAAACATACTTAAATGCATAATTTTATTCATTTCAAACAACACAATCTCACTTCCATTGTGGGTGAGCCATATGGGCCAGAGGTAGCATTGTCTACCTCCAAATGGTACACACCACCCATCCCCCAACACCTGCCAGTGACTGACTGAGGCTCCTACCAGCTGGAAATTCAAAACGTCCTTGTGCAGGCCAGATTGGCATCATGCAGCACGTTGGAAGAATACATGGGAGAAGCGTGGGTGGAACAGCTTCAGTCGATCTACTACAGTACACACCTCGGTGCGGGTGTTCTGGAAAACCATCCCATCACAAGGCAGAAGGCACAGACTACCCTCCCATGGGACACCTAAGCCAGACAGAAATGACTACACAGGTGAATGTACAGACTAATTTTCCACTTTTACTATACCGTCTTTCTAAATTGTGCTGGGCATGGCCAGGAGGGGAAACATCCTTTACAACGCAACTTTTACCACGCAGTGCCTTTACAACGCAGCTTTTTCAAAGTCATTACAACGAATTGCGCTGGGGGGGCGCTGTAGGATAGGTAATAGTTTAATTTACTATCCAACACCTTCCCTACTATCCACGGGGACTGGAGTTGGAATAGTAAATTAAACTATTCACTATCCAGCATCCCCCAACGCAATTCATTGTTAAGACTTGCGTTGAGAAACCTGCGTTGTAAAGGCATGCTTGGTAAAAGCATGCGTTGTAACAAAGCACATCCGGCTAGGAGGTGTGATGTGAAGCAGTTCCAGAGCTGGCCTCTCTCCTTTGTATGTATCCCATTGATCACCAGCAGTTCTTGCAACTCACCTCTAGGAGTAGTCTCTTTAGTTCCTGTCAAGCATATTGTGAGAGACCTGGAGGCCCTGGTAAGAGGAGTAGAGTCCAGAGCCACCTCTAGTCCATAATGCTTCCGGGCTCCAGCAGTAACGTGCCCATCTTAAAGGAGCAGAGTGGGTATTGAGGATGGTACTCAAGAACACAACCTTTCCTCTGGAGACACAGGCCACGTACTGACTGATCTGAGTCATGTGGTCTGTGCCTTGCTCATTAGCCTCCATGTTTGCTTATGAAGAGGACCCTGGAGTAAAAAGGTGGGATCCTAACCACAGCGACATGGTGCATGCAATGGTATTTTACCCCACCCTGATCACACCTAGGCTGAGTGAATAACGTGCTATGAGTGACTTACAATTCTGTGGTACATCTGCAGACTAAGATGACCGAAAAGAGCTACACCTGGAACAGGGGTCTCAGCAGCTCTCCTCTCATCCTATATCTACATGCTCTGAGCACCCACTTGGGCAATTGGTTGGAAGACCAGACAACAGCTACAAATAAAAACTAAGGGTGCTGGCTCGAGCCAGAGAACTGCTGGTGCATATAAAATTACATTTTATCAACTTGACCGTCTGCAACTAGGCTGACAGTCTGGAATGCAAAAACCCTACCCAAATACACCAACATCCATATTGTGGGTTTTCCAAAGGGATCAAAGGGCCCAAACACGGGACTCTTCCTGCAGGCCTGACTCACGGTGGTTGTCGCTCCAAAGTGTTTCAAACTTATTTCTATTGAATGTGGGCATAGAGCCTGGTGGCCCCTCCTCTCCCTCAGAGCTCAACTCCTGCTTTTAATTGGAAGTTTGCATTAGTTAAGCCTTTGCTTAAGAAACCCAATGCTGACCAAAAGGTCCTGTCTAACTACTGGCCCATTTCATTACTTATTTATTTTATTTATTTATGTGATTTATATGGCGCCTGACTACCCAGAGGCTTCCCAGCACTGACAATAAGAACTGTAGTGAGAGAATGACCCATTAGTGGCTAGATGGGAATAGCCAGGTCTTCAGCTTTTTCCTGAATATAAGTGCATTTTTCTGCCCTTTTAGGTCCAGCAGAAGAGCATTCCACAGCTTTGGGACCAGGTGGGAGAAGGAGCTACTTCCCAATCTGGATTTTTACATTCTGGTGGTGGAGAGGAGGTGAGAGTGGGAAGATCTTAAGGATCTCGAGAGGGTGTAGCATGAGATCAAGGATCTGAGTTTCGGTGGGCCTTTGGTATTTAAAGCTCTGCGCCAATACAGAGGACTTTAAATTTTATTCTTGATGCTATAAGAAGCCAGTGGAGTAGTTTCAATGATTCTCTAACTGGTGCTTGTCTATGGAGTTTGAGCAGAGGCCTAGCCGCCGCATTTTGCACCGTCTGGAGCCTCTTGATCACATACTTGGGAGAGCCCAGATATAGGGAGGTCGTATAGTCCAGATGGGAGACTATCAAGGACTGCACAACAGTTTTCCTGAGTTGCTCCGGAATCAGTTCTAACATCTTTCTGAGCATCCTCAGGAGTCCAAAGTAGATGCCCGACAATTTATTTGCTTGTTCGCACATTGAAAGTGAGCTGTCGAGCCACATACCTAGATTTTTTACTACCAGTTTGGGAACTGGAGTCTCACCCATACCAGGAGGCCATTTGTTTAGGGGTCTTGGGATGGCCCTGTTGCCCAGGATCATAAATTCGGTCTTATCACCGTTCAATTTTAAAAAGCTATCTGACATCCATGTTGGCCAGTTTTTTCAGGCAGGGGCCCAATAAAGAGTCTCCCTGTTGGTCATCCTGGAGCAGCACAACAATCAACAGAGTGTCGTCTGCATACGAAATGCCTAGGATGTCAAATTCCTGCATTATGTTGGCAAGCTGCCTGATATAAATGTTAAATAGAGTAGGGCTTAAGGAAGAGCCCTGTGGCACTCCGGACTGAAGGGGAGGCTGCCGGAAAGGCAGTCCTGATCCATGACTTGGATCGACCGGTAATCTAGAAAAGAGCATAGCCACTCCCAGACTTTGCCCTGGATGTCAGTTTCCTTCAGTCTGTTTTTTAGCAGGTTGTGGTTGACGGTGTCAAATGCCGCTCTAAGGTCAAGTAGTAAAATAGCGACCGACCCTACGCCGTCAAGTAGGAATTTAAGTTCCTCTATGACAGCCAGAAGTGCTGCTTCGGTACTATGGAGGGCACGGAAGCCCATCTGCGTGGGATGGAGAAGTTTGTTCTCTTCCAGGAATTTGACCAAAGATTGGTTGACATGTTTTTCCACAAGTTTACCCAGGAGAGAGAGAAGAGAGATGGGATGCAGATTGCTCAAAGTGTCAGGGTCCAGTCAGGTTTTTTTTAGGATGGGTTTGATTATAGGTTGTTTCCAGGTCTGGGGAACCAGCCCAGCTTGAAGTGATTTATTGAGGATATTCATTAGGGAGGGGAGGACCACCTCCGTCACCTCAAGAATAGCAAATAGCATTCAGTCGCCAGTAAGAATATTAGAAAAACTGGTTAATACCCAAATTGACAGTTTTTAGAATCACATAACCTACTTCACTACTTTCAAGCTGGTTTCAGACCTAGAAACTCCACTGAGTCTGCACTCCTGGAAGTAACCAAATTTCTTAGACTGATGCTGTGCTGATTCTTTTAGATATGTCAGCGGCCTATAATACCTTTTGTCATGATATTCTCTTTCAATGTCTGGAAGAGATAGGGATTTGTGGTCGTGCTTTGGCCTGGCTTAAATTTATTTTAGAAAATCGAAAGCAAGGTATCACGTATGGGCCTTTTACCCCCTAAGTCTCGTCATTTAGCCCACTTTTATTCAATGTGTACATGTCCCCCCCTATTACTCTCACCAAATCATTTGGCATCTCCACCATGTCCTACGCAGATGGTACACAACTGATTCTTATCCTTGACAAGATTTCCACGAGCTCTGAATGAAATTTTAAAAACTGCCTTTTGGAAGCTATTACGTGGATGAATTAACATTTTCTAAAATGCAACGTGGATGAACCAGAAATGTTACCTTTTAGGAAGAATAACCAGTTCTCTATCTTTAGTTGGTGGCAAGACAAATAGGATAGCCCCCCCCCCCCCCCCTGCTAAGGTAGTGAAGAACTTGTTAGTCAAGTTCGATAGTGATTTGTCTTTTTACCCTCATGTAAAGGGGTATGTTTTTCTATGATTAAGTCTCTAAAAAATGTTTGTTGACTTTCTACCTTTTTCAGCAAGAAGTCAGTTGTTCATGCCCTGATAACCTGAAGTTTTGAATATTGTAATTGTAATAGTAATAGTTGGAATATTGGGTCTGTCTTATTGTCTGATCCTGAAGCTACAGGTGGAACAAAATGCTGCAGCGAGACTGGTACTTCAACTGCCTTGTCAAAGCCCCAACACAGAGGGTTTGTGGGAGCACCCTTGGTTACCAGTTGTTAAACAAAATATTTAGAAATTGTAACTATTGTGTACAGTGCCTTCTATCAACCTGATCCCAAATTCCTCTCTGATCGTTTTGTTCCCTACCAGCCACTGAGAGCGTTGAGATCTGCCTGTAATAATCTTCTAGCTAGCCCAAAGTTCAGGTTACAAACTAGGGGGGCAGATTTATATCTGTTCTCTGGGCAAAGGCATGGAACACATTTCCACTTGCTCTAAATCAAGCTGGCACCCTTGCTACTTTCAGGAAGCTTCTGAAAACACGACTGTTCACTCACTCTTAGGTGTTTATTTTCTGGCAGCCAAACCAAAAGAATTGCATTTGTTTGTCTCCTTAATTAGGAAAGTTGCAGATAGTGTAAATGTGGGTTGCAGAGCAATTGTGCTTATGTAGTTCCCTGCCTGTACTGAATGAGCTAGCTTTTGAAGTTAGTGAATTAACATGGGCACCGCAGCAAGAGGGATTTGATTGTTAAGTAAAAGTACAGCTCCATTCTGCAGAATGTATAACTGCATTGATTCCATTCCATTTATACGGCGCACAGCTACCACCAACGGTGGTGTTCCGGCGCTAAAACAGCGGAACAGCAGGTAGGGAATGGGGGGGAGGGAGAAACTGAGGAAGATCGAACAGCCAGGTTTTCAGAGCCTTCCTGAACTTAAGTTCAGACTCAACCTTACGGAGATGGTCAGGCATGGAATTCCCAAGGGAAGCCGTTTTCATCAAGAAGGCACGCCTGACAATCCTGGCTTTTGCAAAGCGAGATATCCAGAGCAATTCCTGGTGATTAGATCGCAAGGCCCTGGTCTGGTGGTATTTCTGGAGTCTCTGCTTTAGGTAACCAGGGCCCCTGTCTCTTTAAGCTTTGTAAGGAAAGTGTCTCCGTTGGACTAACATGATCAGACCGTGCAATCCCATTGTAGCGTATTTGGTAGGTGGGGTACTCTAATGTGGACAACTGTATTTTAATTGAATGTGAAAGTAGCTCAAGTACAGTTTTGCACTACGATGCAGCATGTTGCAGCAGAGGGTGAGCCACAGAGATTTATCATGTAATTTTTTTTTGTTAAGCACTGATTTGCTTAAAACGGGATAGGTATACGAGGTCTTCACAAATATGATTCAGCTTCCTGGCTTAAGGTCCATGGTGGACCATTCTAAAATATTAGTCCCGCAAAGACAACGTTCAAATTTAGATCTCTACAGGACCTCTCTTAATTGTGATGTCTGGTCACCTGCTTTACTCTAAAACAATTACAAGGTCACTGCCACCATCCCAGAGAAAGGTGCAGTTTAGATTACAAAGCCAACTGAAGACATTTTCACACAATGCGGATGCATGTCAGGGTGGCTTCTATTTGGTGTCTAAGGGCTGTTGTCAATTAGGTCAAAAATCCTACAGAACCCATCACAGGCTCACTGATAAACTAACAGATCTCATACAAATATATTCCAGTCTGGGATTCACACTTCATATGACTACTCCGAATTTTATCTTGTGAGTGAATTGTAGGTCCATTGGCCCAGGAAATGAACCAGACCTTGTGATATAGGTTTCTGTATGGCATGCCTGATTCCAAGTATATGTGCTATTTATTGCACCTGAAAAACGATATAGCTGAATATGTTGTCAGGTGCCATAAATAGGCCTGCGCGGAGATCGTGGATTTGTGCCAAGTAGAATTCCGCTGAGTGCCCCAAAGACTCCATGAGACCCCACAAAATCGCACAAGCGGGCAGAGCTGCTCAACAGGCCCGTTTGCCCTATGTTTTTAGGTCTCGCCTGTCGATGCGCATGCGCATCGAGCAAGCGAGACTATGGGGGCTTATCCACTCTTTATCCACTGCAAGGAACCGTGGCGATTCCTTGCAGTGCCCGTGACTTTTAAGCTCAATGCGCATGCGCATTGAGCTTAAAAGCGCGTGCACGTCCGTCTTGTTTTACCCGCTCCGCCCCCTCCCCTTCCCGCCGTGTCGCATTTCTCCTCCCCCCTCCCCTCTCTTCCCTCCGTCTCGTTTGTTTAATTTAACCCGCTCCGCCCCCTCCCCTTCCCGCCGCCTCTCCCTACCCGTCTTTTTGTTTCTTTTCTTGAGTAGGCCTGTCGGTATGTAGGAAATTATAATGATACATTACTTCTCATGTATTAAAATGTATCGCTTCCTTATTTTACGGTATTGTAAAGACTGCCTGCACTAAAATCGATATATTATCGTTATCAAGTTTTGGGCACTCACTCAGTGGGCTGTCTTGCTGAAATATTATCGTTTGTATCGATCATATTTTATATTTGTTTGGCATAGTTTTCAAGATTCGCTATATTTAACATTTGTTGCTGCGTTATGCATTATCCTACGCAGTGTATTACTTAAGTTGGTAGATACATGATGCACCACAGAGTAGCAGTCTGTTTTCTGTGTTTTTTTCTGTCTACTTTCCCACAGACGCTACTCACACAGCGAAGTCACGTTCCTCAGCAACAAGCTACAGCTGCGGTTCGGATCGGCTACTTAAACCCACTCGAGAACACTGCACTTCAACCGCCGAGTTCCTGGCAGGCAGCAGAAAGTGTAGCTACAGGGCTGGACTAAATGCCAAGTAAGTGGGAGACTTGGGGATTACTGTAGCCCAGGCCCCGTCATCAGGCACAGCCCTGCACTAACCTGAACGGGCTGCTTTACTGCAATCCCTTCTTAACCTTAATCCCTCTACTTGAAACCCCTTATCTACCGTCAGAGTGCAAACCTTTCTCGTCTACTTGAAACCCCTTATCTACCGTCAGAGTGCAAACCATTCTCGGATCCCTGCCAGTGAGCTTTTGGAGTTTTCCTTGATCACCTTAAATTTGTTTTTATTCCGCATTTAGCAATAGCACAATTACCTCGCATTTCTCCTCCCCCCTCCCCTCTCTTCCCTCCGTCTCGTTTGTTTAATTTAACCCGCTCCGCCCCCTCCCCTTCCCGCCGCCTCTCCCTACCCGTCTTTTTGTTTCTTTTCTTGAGTAGGCCTGTCGGTATGTAGGAAATTATAATGATACATTACTTCTCATGTATTAAAATGTATCGCTTCCTTATTTTACGGTATTGTAAAGACTGCCTGCACTAAAATCGATATATTATCGTTATCAAGTTTTGGGCACTCACTCAGTGGGCTGTCTTGCTGAAATATTATCGTTTGTATCGATCATATTTTATATTTGTTTGGCATAGTTTTCAAGATTCGCTATATTTAACACGCATTCTGGGATGAATGTATTACATACATGGGGGGCTTATGTGCAAACCTCTTGCGCCGCCGGTTCCTCACCTTTCCCCACATTACAAGAGACCCACCGGCAGCGCAAGGGGCTTCTAAATAAGCCCCATAATACCTTGGCCTCGTGCGCTTGTAAACTCACTTCGCACCAATTAAGCTGCATGGGACGTCCGAGCGTTAGTGGCCTGGGGAGTTTGGTGGCAAACATACATCACCCTCAACCCCTCACCCTCAACCCCTCACTCACCCTCACTCTCACTCACCCTCACTCAGCCTCAACTACTCCCCCTCACCCTCACTCACCCAAAACCCCTCACCCTCACTCACCCTCACTCACCCTCAACACCTCACTCACCCTCACTCACCCTCACCCTCACTCACCCTCAACACCTCACACTCCCCCTCACTCACCCTCACTCACCCTCACTCACCCTCACTCACCCTCACTCACCCTCACTCTCAACCCCTCACCCTCAACCCCTCACCCACCCTCACTCACCCTCACTCACCCTCACTCACCCTCACTCACCCTCACCCTCACTCACCCTCACCCTCACACAGTGCAATAGTTCTCAGACCATTTCAGTTAGAGCTTTTAGAAATGTTTATGGCTTTTTTTATTTGTAATACTTTAGCATTGGCTACAGGAAACAAAAATGCTAAACATTTACAAGAAAAACCCATAAACAATTCTAAAAGCACTAACTCTAATGGTGCGAGACCTATTGCATTTCCAATGCTTGTTGACGCTTGGCAACGCGGCGCATGTTCCCGCGTTTGAAATCACACGCAAATGGCACTAGGAGAAAATCTGCTCGAGGATGTAGCCGCGGTCACTGGCGGTCACACTGGCGGTCTCTCGCACCAGCGGGCGGCAAGTCTCGCTAGCGCTTGCGGGCGGTCAGCAAGTCTCGCGGGCTCTCACGGACAGCAGACAATTCTCACTGGGGCAGCGGCAAATCTCTCAAAACCCAACTCGAGCACGCCAACTGCAAATAAATCATGCTACTCCGAGTTGTCTGCTGAATGCAAAGTTCGCAAATTTTGAGAGTAGAGCAGAATTATATGCCAAGAGCAATAAATAGCACCTATTCCGATTTTGTGCGGAATAACATAAAGATATTTGTGCCTAACCCTTGTACACTTTCCCCCTTTTAAATTCCGACAGGTTTGGCCTCCTGAAATTTAAGGATGAGTAGGGTACTTACCCTCAGAATTCGGACCCCTGGCCAAAACCCGCCCACTTACAGTCAGAGTCCAACTTCATACTATAGAGCGGCAGGTTTATGAAATATTCACTTTGGTCACGAGTCAAATTAATTTAGCATTTCAACATTGCCGGTAAGGCACGTCTACGTACTGTCTGCTATAGCGGGGTCAAGCAGTAAATGCAGTGCTGACGACGCCATGAAATCGCCCTTCTTTCTGCTTTTGGAATGCCGGTTTGTGAGTGCAGGATTTAGGCTCCAGTTTCACAATAAATAACACGATGTATTTACACAGTGTCAGCTAGTCGCAGCAATTGACATTTTTAGGCTACATGAACATCCGCTCATTCAACAGTAAGTAACACTTTGGCAATAACTTAAAATGTAAACAATTTCTTAGCCTGAAAGAAAAGTGAATCTCGGGGAATTATTCTGCAGAAATTATTTATCAAATTAAACCTCGTGTTTGTGGCGATTTCAATAGATGTCAAAGTTGTCTTACACATTGTCGCCCGTCTCATCTTTTTCTGTGATTCAGTTATGCATAGTAAGGATGCACCTCCGACTACATTAACTGACTACTGAGAATGTACATCGGGAATACATTTTATGACAAGGAATAAAAATCAAGCTGAAAGGTGCATATCTTACCTGGTGGGTCCCATGCTATGAATATTGAATATGACCCAGCCACTGTAATGTTATGTGGGGCTGGGATCTTCTCTGGTGTTACTTCTGGGGTTTGAATACTGTACATTTTGCTCCGAGTCAGCCCACCACCTGTGCGCACTTCCAACTGGTATGTATATCTGCGCAAAAAATGCAGAAATGTACAGGAATTAGAAAGAGACATCCGCTTTTTCCATCGCATATCTTCATTACATATTTGGTTATTTGTGTAAATACATCTGCTTGAAAACTAATAGAATAAATAATCAACATGTAATTTGTCCGAAAAACACAAAATTCCACCTCAGAAAAAGAAATGCAATATATTTGTCCTCCAAATGTCTTATAGTACTATTTATACATTATGTGTAAAACTTTCTTTCAAAAATAGAAATACTTTCATGAACTCAGGAAATAGCAAAAAAATTAAGAAAGAGTGATCTGCTGCAATGTCGTTTGCAGTGGTCCTATGTAGAGTAGTGACTGAGGCCAAACCTTGTGTCCTCTGGACTACCTTGCTTTCTATTTACCTCACTGGACGCCCCCAGGTTTGGATGTTCATGGATGGGGTTCGGGGCTCAACTTTCTCTTGAGAAGTTCTTCAATGCGTTATAGCTATGCCTCTCTCCACAGTGCCCTCCAAAACAACGGACCTGCCTACCTGAATAACCGCCGCTCGTTCCACGCACCCCAAAGATCCATCCGCTCAGCCCAGCTCTCCCTCGCTACGGTGCAGCGCATCAAGAAGACCAGAATGGGGGGCAGCTCCTTCTCTTTCCGCGCGGCCAAGGCATTCCACAGTCCCTTTGGTTGCTGAAACAGTTCAGATGCTGCTCCAAATATCCATCCTCGCTGTCAGTTTTTGACAAGGACTTGGTCTTCTACTCTGATGGTTTGAAGTAGGGCATCCATCTTTTACTCGCTTGATGCCTCGAATTTTCTCATCTTCCCTGACTTGCTTGGGTGTCCAGAGCAGTTGTCACACATTGGGGTTCTCCTGGGCTAGAGGTTGGGACTGGTTGACCTAGCATGTACATTGCTGGTGCACAGGAGCTAGTACAAAGAGATGAAATTCTGTAGTCTTTCAAAACGTTGTGCATTGTCTATTATAGAGTCCCATCTTAATGTACTTATATTCTCATGGTTTTGTTTAGTGTCTGCTTGAGTCTCTCTTCACTGTTGACCTGGGGCTCCAAGGAGCATACTTGTGGTGAGAGATGCATAGTTTCTGAGTTACAACTGGAGCCTTCTGCCTTGGAATGGGGGCACTACCGGTTTTCAATTCTATGGAGTTCCCATAAGCTGCAAATATTGTTTTCCAACTTTGTTCTGCTTGGTCAAACCCACAGACTGGACCATTTCTACAATTGAATATATGGTCTATAAGGACCAACAGGCATCAATAGAAACTGACTTCAGACCAGGAGGCCATTCAAGCTTCTTCCATAATCTCTGGGATGGAGAAACTCCTCCTCCAGTGGCTTGGCATGGTGGTCTGGTATAGACAATTCATTCTAGGGAGTTATTCATGTGTAGGAATCACGCCTTCTCCCATAGTTTTGCTTTCATTTTGGCTACCCCTTGGATGCTTTGGTGAGCGAGTTTTGCTACTTTGTCTTGAAAGGTTCTGGGGACAATTTGTTTGCAGTCCCCTGGTATCAGTCAGTCATTAGTGATAGTTTCTGGCACTCTCTCTACAGGGCAATTAGAGTGCATTGACTTGTAGAGTCTTGGAGACACACATCTTTCTACATGTGTTTTTTTTTAGCCTTCCATGGACATGGTTAGATGGCACATGTTTTGATATAACAAGTGTACGCATTGGTCTACGTTCATTATACTGAGCCATTGCAACCGCGTCATTGGCTGCAGGGTGTCTTGATAAATATTTGCTGCGGGTTTCAATGCCTGGTCAGACTAAAAATTCATTTCTTTAGTCAAAATGTCCATGGTTTTGTGGAGACCAGAGTGTGAGGTGATGTGCCCAGAAACAAGTGGACTAATGGCTAGTGGTCTGTAACTACTTTTGATCTATGGCTGTATAAGTAGAGATGAGCAGGAATACAACCCCATGTTTTTGCTACAGCCTCCCTCCTGATTTAAAATACCTTGACTCATTGTCTGAGAGAGTTCTACTAATGAAGCCTCCTAACACCTTATTGTGAAGCAGTACTGCTCCTAGGCCCACGGCTTGCACCAACAATGAGATCTGTCTCTTTGGGAAGGCAGTGTGCCATACGGCTGCATTTTAGTCATTGCTCACCAGGGTGGAGGAGTCTGTTGAGTGCTTGGGCCAGGTTATTCAAAGAGCTTTCCTTTACTATCCACTTAATTATTCCGCGTGGGGCAAAATTCAGACATTTATGTGACAGCACTAATAGGCTTATTTTCTTTTTTAATCCAGTGTCCCATATGAAACAGGAATGAGCCTCTTGGATTCTATGGGGGATTTGCACACTCACAGTGCATTGCTTGCCTTATCTCTAGTTAGCATGTTCTGTGCCCAAAGATATGTTTTCTTCTTCCTTTTTAGTTTACTGAATGTGCCTTGTGACATGTTCTTCTGCTTTGGCTCTTGCACAGCTGTCTCTTGAAGTGCCAACAAGGTCCACTGGTATTGCAAAACTTATTTAATTTGTTTGACATTAACAGCCTCTTGATAAACAAAAACGACAGGACAATAATTTTAAACATTTCCATTTACAAAAAAAAGAAACATCCACATATACAGAAATTAATAGGAGGCTGCATAAGTCAGTGGAATTGAGGAAAAGTCATAAAAATGTCGTCTGTGCAGGTAGTGTCCATTCACTATGACCAGCATCAAAATTAGTTTAACTTTTGTATTTTATTGAACTGTAAAATGTACATACGGCTTCATACCAATAACCAACGTTCTGTCTTTGGTGGCAGACTGTCTGTTGTGTATGGTTGTTAGAGTGGGGGTTTATAGTTGGTTTATGTGGGAAGCTATTGGTGTTAAAGCACACAATCGGGCAGGTCTCATGGGTTTGCCCAGTGAAAGTAGTTGCCTTTAGACACCGGCAATTGCAAAGATTTTGTGCCATTTGAATAGTAGTCATCCAGAAGCCATATCCAATGAGGGCTGTGTGCGCTCAGATGGGTACTGTAGTTTTTAACCCCTTCCGCTCTGATGACAAAGCCAGCTCGTCATGGGCGTTACCTGCGCTACGCGCATGACGAGCTAGCTTTGTCACGTAACGCGCGATTTTCGAATTCTCAGCGCGCGGCGGGAAAACCGCTAGCGCGCATGCGGTTAAATAGGTCAACATGGAGTGAAGAACTTACAGAAGCATTGATGGACATTTAGTTTGCCATACTCGAACTAAAGCTTTGCTTGCTGAGAAAGATCATTTGGAGTTTAGCTGGTAGTTATAAAGAGCTTTTGGGTCATTTGTAGTTTTGTAATGAGATGCCATTATTTTTTCAGGGGACCACGAGTGGTTCTAAGAAGAAAGGGGGGAGAGGACTAAGCAATGAGACCACCCTCTGGAGATAGAAGGAATTATTTCACTCTTGAGCAGAGCAGGGTTGTCAAAATGAGGCAATGGTTTTCTTAGGCCAGTGAGGACATTTTAATTGGTCACTGGAGTGGAAGGGCTCCATCTGAGGTGTGGCAAGATAAGGGAAGGTATGGCACTTTTTGGAGGTGTAATCTTGGATTCTGGATATTTTGAATGAAAAGAAAAAGACACCTTAACACTGCTCACTGGTCATGCATGGTGCATGTTGTTGGCCATCTAAATTGGTTAGCTCATAGAAACACTTCTTGATTTGAAGACTCACTAATGCTTTTGGAGAAGTAGTTTTTCTGGTTTAATTCACATTTTTGTTTGAACCTGTCCGGTGTATTTTATATTGCTCTTTGTCAGTGTCTAGAACCACTTGCACCATTCTGCAAATCTAATATGGGTATTAAAAGGGACTTGAATCCAAGTATTCTAGGGGGTATTGCATTGCATTTTTGTAACACTGCCTGTAGGACATTTTATGCGTCGGTTGTGGGGGCACAGTAGAAACCTGGACATCACTGTATTGCAGTGTGGTTCATACTAGTGTAGACAAATCTATCAAGAAATATAAGATTTCTCCTCATATTTGTAAAATAACTCTGATTTTCCTGCATGTACAAAATCACAGTTCTTTCACTTTTAATCACTATGTATACATAACAATCTTGACCTGTGTTGGACCTCCCTTATCTTACAAACTTAGGTTCTACTGGATGAATGCTGGGTCCATTTATACCAAAGTAAAGGAGATACAAAAGAAATTAGTCATCAGTGAAGTCACTAAACTGAAAAAGAGGACGCTTGATGGTTCACAATTCACATGCTTATTTATGGTATCTATTTATATTATTCATAAAGTTCAAAATGCAACTTTCCACTAACCTCAACGCGCATACTGGGAACAAGAAAGGAAGAAAAAATAAATGGGGAGCTGAACAGTTAAAAAGATGGTTCAGACATTGTCTGCAGAGTATGATGGATGTATGACTACCACAAACATCAACAGGTATAGCAGTCATTAGTGCAACAAATGAGGCAACACCAGGCAAGTGCCATCCCACTGCACCACAATTACAGCTGTCTTTTACTATCCAAATGGGTGATACATGGTCCATTGACCGTCCTTATTTTGTATATATGTAAGCATCTATAGATAATATAGCACAAAGGAAGCAACTGCGCACTGAACAAAAGTATGACGTGTAGAAGCATAAGTGACGTATGCTTCATTGAGTGAGGGAATAGCTCTCCTTTGAAGAGGGGAGTCTTCAGGCTCTTTCCGAACTGCAAGAGGGTTTGATCATTCATGATGTTGATGGGGATGCTTTTTCATATCATCAAGACATAGGTGGAGAAGGTTTTCCATCTGGTTCTTTCCTTCTTGCCCAGATTTGTCTCACATCTGACAATATCTTGGCTTCTGGTTGAGTGCTGCCCATCTGAGTAGTTCGATTTTCTGGAAATGTCAGTCAAGGCTGTTTCTGTTGGCCTTCTAGGTGATGCAGCTGGTCTTGATGATGACTAGGAATGGGAGCCAGTGAAACTCTTTAATCTTTGGAGTGATTTGGCCAAACTGTTAGAGGCTTTATAGGAGGTGCTAGTGTGGAGTTATCTAGCGCATTGAGCAGAGTGTTATCTCTATACAAGAGTGTGAGGACAGATGGTTATATTGTGGTACTGAAGTTTATTTCTGGACACAAGGGTTTAAGTTTCCCATTGTTGCTGCAGTGGAGTCCACATGGTTTTGCACTGGCTGTCAGCTGGGAGAGATGAAGCCATAGTGGTTCAAGGGGGAGATCCACTATTTGATCTGTGCTCATTTTGATTTATTGGTGAAGAGAACAAACCCTCTCTTAGATTAGTTAAAAGAGGTACTTGACATCTAGTTCTGCATTAGCCCAAAGCCTCTTCTGAAGTGATGAATGTTACTAAGGCACAGTTTGATGTCATCAGTGTACTGATTAATAGTTGTTATTGTCTAAGAGTATTGCCCTGAAAGAGTCCTTGTAGAGATTAGAAAGGATAGAAAAGAGGATGGAATCTTGAGGTACTCCTCAGCAGACTGGCAGTTTCTGTGATTTTATAAAAACTATGTTTATCAACTGTTGACAATTACCAAGGTAGGAAGTGAACCCCTGCAGTACAGTCATGGAGAAACCCACACATATCTCCAAGGTGTGATCAGGTACATGATGGTAAACAGTGTTAAAGGGTTTGGAGAGTTTGAGCAGGATCAGGAGGTAAGAGTTGTGTTTGTCATTGGTAAGAAGGGTGTCATTTACTAATAGTGTTTGTGCTAAGGCATAGTTTGAATTCATATGGGTAGTCCTTTTTTTTCATGTTGCTGTGCTCAAGGAAATTGGATGAAGACTGCTTTTTCTATGAGTTTTCCTAAAAATGATAGGTGGATAATAGGGAGGAATTTGGCAAAGCAGCCTGAGTCCATGGTTTGCTTCCTCAGCAGTGGGAGGATCTCTCCTGTCTGGGAGGCATAGAGAAAGGTTCAGTTCCTGAAGGAGGAATTAACGATATAGGACAGAATAGTTAAGGCATCCCATTGAAGTGCCTTTATGATGAAGAATACATAATCCATGTCATCTTCATATGGGGTGTATTTGAGTTAATTCACAATGGAGGTGCGGTCTGTGTATGACAGCAGTTTTTAAGCTGTCCATTTGGGATGGGTAATATTGTAGAGGATTTCTTTTATGTTGTCAGTATGGAATCTGGTTTTATTAATCTCGTCTGTGAATAAATGATTGGCCATGTTGCACTTGTCAGTTGACTGAGGGATGGGCAACTCTGGAAAAATACTGATGCATGGCTTGAGAGCAAAGGATAGAATTTTGCTTAAATTGGTAGATTTGTTGATGTCAATACTGTTGAACCAAGAGTTGGCTCCGGTAATGAGTGCTTTGCCTGATGCATGGAGTTCTGTAAATTGTAAGTGAAGTGGTCAATCCAATCTAGGGGGTTTGGGTCCCCACAGGGGATTGTATTTGATGCCAACGGGATGAGCTTCAAAATATTGCCTTGGGAATAGGATGGTTTGGAGATATGTTGCTTGATGTCCAGCATATTGAAGATTGTTTCAAAAGATTCCATTAGGACCTATGCCAAGTGCTTAGACACCACTGGAAGGTGGTACGCAATGTAAACACCTTAACGGAGAAAGAAACAAATGTTTCAAACTGCAGTGCTTTTCTCAGAATAACTGAACATAGAGGCAAACAGTCTTAGGCATCTGAACAATTATGCTTATTTTTAAAATCATCCAGGCCTTATTTCAATCATTTGGGTTTTAATTTTGAATTACGTTGTTATTCATTCTCAATGATTCTGAAGAGAAGCATTGTGCACAGCTTGTAACCACAGATGGAGTGGTTTGCATAATGAAGTTGACACTTTTTAAGTGCGTATGATCTATTGAAGTTTGAGTTCACTTTAATTCTTGTGATGAAGAAAAATCACCAACATCAGTTTTATTATGTAATTGGTAGAGTGCAAAAGGGAAACAAGAAGAACTTCTTGTTAATAGGCATCACCAAGCAACTCACCAGAAGACTAGTAACCATCCAGAACTCTTGAGCCAGACTCATCCTGAACTTCCCACACAGAACTCACATGACCCCACACCTCAGGGAACTCCACTGGCTCCCAATACGCAAATGTGCTAATTTCAAACTCATCACACTCACATTCAAGGCACTACACAACCTAGGCCCCACCTACCTGATCAGTTGCATCTCCTTCCCATGTGCCAGACAGACACCTCCACTCCACATGACCTGTACTCGCACTTATCCCAGGCATTCATGGTATCTGTTCCGGAGCACAGCGTTGGGCCTAAAGCGTGGAACGACCTCCCACCCGACATCAGAGCCTCCATACCCTTTTTGCAATTCTACGAGAAGCTCAAGACCTGGCTTTCAGTTAGCCAACCTCGGTCTAGGCATACACCCCTGCTGAGTTCCAGGATAGCCACATGGGCGATAGGGCACTTTACAAGTAAGCATAAAATAACATAACAATGGCTGTAAGATCTGACAATCTGCCTTCAAACGTCACTCTGAAGCTGTCTATTCTTTTTAATGAATTTCCTTAGTGGACAGAGATTTGTTCCCAACAAAACCAAACAAACTGTGTATAATTCTCATGGCAGCATGTATTATTCACCATATTTTCTAAACATTATTCTTGTGTGATTATCAATATGAGTTTTCCTCTTTATCAGTAAAGTGTTTGTAAAGGAACACGCTTACTAAGAGGCAGTCGTCACTAATATATTTTGATTATTGTTCATCTGGTTGGCTCAGGATTGTTGCCAGTTTCCAATTATTACTAGTCCCCTGTCGCTATAACCTATTAACATTCAACAAAAAGATTTATACATTTTCATCCACTCATTTTGAGTGAATTTGCGTTCTTTGATGATTCCTTGGTGGTGTATCACTGCCACCTTAAACATGATGCTGAGTATCTCTACCACCAACCTCATGTTCTTTCTTTTGTTCCTTCCTCTTTGCTCCTACTCCACAAAGTGCACTTCCCTTCATGCCCTCCACCCCTCTTCTGCTTTGACCCCCTTCCCATTTCCTGCAGAGGTGAAATTGTTGAGAGGATGCGGCCCTACAGCCAGTTGCCAACTTTGGAACTGAGGAACCAGGTTTGAGCCCTGGTGGCTTAACATCATGTGATTCAGGGCACATAACTTAATCTTCCGTGGATAAAAAAAAAACATGAATCGGACCTTGTGTAATGTGACTGATTCTCATATAAAGCGCTCCAAAGCCCTTGGGATGAGTTTGTGCGCTATATAAAAATAAATAAGGTTTATATTATCTGTTCTCCATCATATGTTGCTTAGAAAATATAATGCGCATCTTACCATCCTGTGTTTTGCTACACTGGTTATTATTCAGTTACCGAGATCAAAAGTAAAGGAAATTTGCTAATTGACATGGATTTACTTGGCTCACAAGCAGGTAGGACGCATGCGCAAGCTCGGTGTTGCTTATAATAACTATACCATTGCTATTCAATACAAAAACGTGCTAGCAGAAGACGTCGATGTATTTTCTTACACTGACAATTTCATAAACGTGGATTATACCTCAAAGTAATTCAGTTCTTCATTTTATCTTCTTTTAATTGATAATCCATCCCTGGTTATGAAGCAAGTTTGAAAGAACTCGGTCAATACAAGGACCTTCAATGTATCCAGCGACAAAGCTCACATAAAGATCTCTTTTTATTAACATTAGCTGAGCAATATTGATCTTTGGAGAGAGGAAGTGAAGACACTGTATGCCGCATGCAGAAATGCAATATAATTGATAATCACTGCTTTAGTTTAAAATATTGCACATATCAAATTCCGATTTCATTTTAGAATACCTGCTGTTGGGCTGCAGACCTGCATCCGTAAAATTCATTTCACCACTCATGCCGCTGAAGACAGCTTCCCCGTCACGTGCCAATCTGTATCCTGTAATGATTCCATTGGCTTTTTCTGGTTCATCCCAGTGAAGCTCGACAGATGTTGAGTTGACTATGATATGCTGAGGCTTTAACCATACTCCTATGGATATAAAGATACTTATTAATCATATGGATAGACAGGGAGAACTGAAGAATTCCATTGTTATGCAATGCCAACCATTCACTATGTTTTATTGTGCACTATGTACTTTATCAAAAAGGCACAATAAGGTACATAGTGCACTTCATCTAGCACTCAACCTCTGAGCTGACTTCCCTATTGACGCCCCTATTGGAGGAGCTACAAGCAGGGCTGGCTTCAGCGCTGGTGGCACCCGGTGCAACACAAATGTTGGCGCCCCCACACTCCATGACCACCTCCTCAGATTCTCCCACTACCACCGGGCAAAAGTGCCCCCCATCTCTCCAACCATAAGTTACTGCTAAGCACAGTGCCTCTGACTGAGGTCAGCGCCCCCTCCAGAGGTCAGCGCCCAGTGCGGCCACACAGGTCGCACTGCCCCAAAGCCAGACCTGGCCACAAGGTAGTTGGTTCTCATACAGGGACATACCACAAAATATGGTGAGGGGCCCTGGCATTCCTGTATCTTGCAGATATTCCTAGGCCTTAGGTTGGCTGAGGGCCCCGGAAGGCCGGGGGCCTCTTGCACTGCAAGATATTGCAGCAAACCGCATTAGGCCACTTTTCTCACCGTCTGTACCTAGTAGTTGATCTGTTAGCAAGCACACTGCATGACTATTCATAAAAATGCAGCTGTGTATGTAGCTATGCTGCAGATCTTTTTCCTGGCTATTATGCAAGTGTGAGTTTTAACATGACAGGTTAGTTTTAGATTTTTACTAGTGAACTATTCAAATAAACTACTACATTTGCTCCTCCTAGTATAATCAATATAGAGTCGCCAACACATCAGCCTAGTGGTCAGTGAATTTTGCAGCAATTTCAATTTGATGACCCAAGAGAACTTTATTCCCAGCTCTTGTAACAATAACGTCTCTATGCACTGCACCTAGTCCACTGACTTTCACTTTACCCCACTCAAGGATCAACTTTGGGATAATTGGTTCTGACTCACACTTCCTGGGGTATGCCCAGTCGAGGGTCCCTTGCTCACTTTGCCACGGGATTCAAGCTAGCTTGGCTGATGATGGCTGTTAGCCCGAAACCGGTCCCAGGATGCTTGCTTTCGGTCCAGGGAAGACATGGCTTGGCAGTTCCGGCTGGACTGTTCCGATGAGGCACAGGGTCAAGGCTGATTTGCATATAGCTGTGTCTGAACTAGGGTGGCAAAGTGAGCTAAAGAACGAAGATGGATTCAACCCAGATCTGTGACTGGAGGTGAGTGTCAGAAAATGTTTCAGCGCTCTATCCATCATCTCCTTGTGTTTGCTTTGTTCACACTTCCTGTCGCAGGATTGAATAACTCAAGCAGCAGTGGTGTATATGAAACTAGTGTCAGACAAGCTTATCTGAGTTTCGGGGCCAGATCATGTTACCTGAAATGATGGCGTTTTCGTCCCAGTAGTTCTGGCATATCTAGAGCTGATTGGCCTGATTTAGCAACCTCCAAAAATATTTATTACACTTCTTTTGAATGTGCGGGCCTTCCTATTGGTTAACCTGTTACATCCAGTCTTCAATGAAAGACGGTTAAGAGACTGGTGAAGTATAGGTTCTTTAATAAGCAACCTTCACAGCAAACACGAAGCAACGTCAGCTCTGAACAGGAATCAGGCAGTAACTCACAAAAGGTAGAACATGCAGGATAGAACCTAAAGAGAGCATTCTAAGCAATAGAGACAGATAAGAATATAGATAGACAGAGAGACAGAACCATAGATACACACATCTCCCTTCCCCAAAACGAAAAAGAAGGAAGAAGAAAGAGAGAGGGATAGAAAAAAAACAGATTAAAGATAATAGTCCTTTAGATAAGCTGGGACACAAGTGTTGCGAGAACTCCGCCTGAGGACAGGAGGAAGATCAAATTGAGCAGAAATGACATTTGTGGCAGAGTCAGAACCATCAGGAAAAACATTAGAGGCACAAACATCATCGATGACATCAGAAGAAGAACATTGGTCCAATAGCAAGGAAGAAGAACATGGACGTTCCGGATCATCAACACCAGAAATGAAGGAAGAGTCTCTTTGAGGAGAAGTCGTGGAGGGCTGAAAATCCAGAGAAGATGAAACTGAAGAGTAGCTGTCCTTTTGACCTTTGTAGACTTTGGAAACAGGAGGATTGACAACCACGACATTTCTTTTGCTCCACCACTTCCCATTTGAAAGTAACACAGCATTCTTGGAGACTCTGATAACTTTAGCAGTAGGATAGAATTTTGAAGTTAGACTACTGTTTTTCAGAGGTCTCTTGACTTTGACGGAATCACCCACATTTAAAGGAATCACTTTAGTTTTGAATTTGTCATCATAGGCAATTTTCATCTTGTTTTGCATAGAAACAACCTTGTTGCGAACCTGATCAACGTTGGGTAATTTCCCATCAACCTTTGTCTTGTCAAGAACCCAGGGGGGACTAAGCTTGGAAGAGCCAAAACGTTTCTTTAACAAGACAAAAGGGGTAATGCCAGTTGTGGAATGGGGAGTATTGTGATAACTCCACAACCTTTCTTTGACAGCTTTGGGAACATCCAAATTTTGCATGCAGGCTAACTGGATAGTGTCTTTTAGCATCCTGTTAACCCTTTCGACCATGCCATTTCCTTGTGGACTGTAAAGGGCAACAGTCAAGTGTTTGATGTCAAGATTAGATAAAAACTTTTGAGTGACATGGGACTTGAACTGGACACCATTGTCAGAGACTAGAAACTTAGGGATCCCTTCTCTGTGAAAGAGGTCATCCAGAAAATCAATGACACCAACCGTGGAGGGATCAGACATGAACTTGCACTCAACCCACTTGGAAAAATAATCCACCAAGACTATGGCAAATCTTAAATGGGGCTTCAAGTTGTACATAGGACCAATAAAATCAATGCCCAGTTTCTCCCAGGGGCCCTGAGGGTAAGGAACAGGAATAAGGGGGGTATTCCGCAGCTTGAGAGACTTGTCATCTTCAAAACAACAGGAACACCTACCAACAAAGTTTTCAACATCAACATCAAGATTAGGCCACCAGTAGTAGAGTCTTAACCTTTTCTTGGTACCGGTGATCCCAAGATGACCAAGATGAGCCAAATTCAACAATTTCACTTTCAGCTTGTTAGGAGGAATTAACAAGGAGCCCCTCATCAAAAAATCATCCTCTACAGTAAGTTCATCTTTGACTTTGGCAAACAAACGTAAACCAGAATCAAGATTCCTGTCATCGGGCCAGCCCTTGATAACATGACTCTTGACTAAATTTTGGACCGTGTCCAATTTAACACAATCCAACCACTCATCCTTGCTGATGATATTCTCAGAGAACAACAAATCATCAACCATACCTACAACGCACTCAGAGTCCTCACAAAGGGAAGAAGCATCTTCAGAATCCTTAAGGGGACATCTAGAAAGGAAGTCAGCACGGGTATTTTTGCCTCCAGGGATGTGAGAAATAGAGAAATTAAAATCGTACATCCTTGAAAGTAACCTGACTAAACGAGGACTGAGACTATTGTGGTCTTTGTTGGACAAAAGGAACACTAAGGGTTTATGGTCGGTCACCAAAATAAATCTTCTACCCCAAAGGTAAGTCTCGAAATGCTTGGTGGCCCAAAGACAAGCCAGAGCTTCCCTCTCAATGGTGCTGTATCTGCTCTCTGCAGGAGAAAGGGATCTGGAAGCAAAGCCAACAGTCTGTTCCACACCATCAACCAACTGAGACAAGACAGCCCTTAATCTGATGCCACTTGCATCCACCGTGACAACTGATTGAATATCATCTCTAAAGGAATGAAGAGAGGGGGCCTGAACAATGAGCTTCTTTAAGTGCACAAAAGTCCTGTTAAGAGAATCATCCCAAACAAACTTTTCACCTTTCTTGAGCAATTTTCTTAAAGGTTCAGTTTGCAAGGCAAAACAATCCACAAATCTTGAATAATACTCGCAAACACTGAGGAAAGACCTGAGTTGATCTTTGTTTTCCGGACTGGGACTATCCACAATGGCTTTAACAAGATCTTGTTTGGGCGAGATGCCACTGCTGGAGATGTGATGGCCAAGATAATCAATACTGTCAACCATGAACTTACACTTCTCTTTTTTTACAGTAAAACCATTGGTTTCAAGAATGTTCAACACTTCAGAAAGTTTCTTTATATGATCATCCTCACATTTAGAATAGATGAGAATGTCATCTTGGTAAGCCAACACATTGCTACAATTACCAAACATTTTGTACATAAGCTTCTGGAAGACAGAGGCAGCAGACGCAAGCCCAAAAGGCATGCGTAAGAATCTATAGGGACCAAAAGGTGTATTAAAAGAAGTCAAATCACGGGAGTCTTCACAGAGTTCAACCTGGTGATAGGCAGACCTTAAGTCCAGACAAGAAAAAACTTTAGAATCACCAATTTGGGCCAACATGTCTTGGATTTTGGGTAGGGGAAAGCAATCTATTAAAATATTTTTGTTTAAGGACCTTAAATCAATGCATAATCTTATGTCTTTGCTACCCTTTTTCTTCGCGATAACAATGGGGGCGACCCATTCAGACGAATTTATAGGCTCAATAACTTTGTCAAGGCATAGCTGCTCTAAGTGTAGTTTGAGTTGAGACCTAACAGATAGGGGAACATTCCTGACTTTATGGACAACAGGAATGGCATCCTTTTTGAGAACAATGCGATGCTCAAAGTCATGGACAAGACCCAGCTTGTCCCTGAACAGAGCACTATGTTTGGCTAAAAGTTGGTGTAAGGCAAGATTAGAGGAGGAACAAACATCGACCAAGGAGATAGGACAAGAAGTGCCTGGTCTTAAAACCATGCCGAATTTGCCCTGGTCTTTCCATCCCAAAATGTTGTACCCATTTTTAGCAACATATATTTTTGTAGCAATAGACCTGTCCTCAAACTTTATGGTATCATTGAAAAATCCCAGCATGTCAATGGAATGGCCACCAAAAGAAATGGTGTGAATGTCAGGAGGGAAAAGTTGGGACGAACTCCAGTGTAAATTATATAAAATGTCAGTGACAAAGGTGATCGGAGAACCAGAATCCACCGTCACTTGGATTACTGTATCACCAATGGTGATATCGCAGATAGGACCACCATCATCCAACTCAGCATCAATGTACAAAACAATCTTTTTAGAAGAGACAACTGTACATACATTCTCAGGTTCAGAAAATTCAACATTTTCTATCGCATTAACTTTTACAGGATTTCTGTTACATACCCTGGTGAAGTGACCAGTACGTTTACAATTAAGACAAGTTTTACTAAGAGCTGGGCAACTTTTGGAATTGGCAAGATGTGAAGAAGAACCACACCTGAAACATGCAAAGCTTTTTTTTGGTTCTCTGGAATCTTTGTTCTTAAATTGGAAAGGCTTGGGTTTGATGTTTAGAGCATTGACAGCTTCAGTTACAGCTTCACCTTTATTTTTGTTCAAAACCCTTTGAGAAGAGACAGATCTCTCAATTCCTCTCGCAAGCTCAAGAGTTTCGTTGAGAGATGGATCCCTACAACAAAGCAATCTCTCTTGGACCTTTTTGTTATAACAATTAACCACTATTTGATCTCTGAGGTAAGAATCAATATTACCATCAAATTCACAAGTTGCTATCAAAACTCTAAGTTCTGTCAAGAAAGTGTCAATTGACTCATACTCGAACTGATGTCAGGTATAGAATTTGTGACGCTCTACCACAACACTGGTTTCATCAATGAAATATTTGGCTAACCTAGAAACAGCTTCCTGAAAACAATCCCACTCAGTTTCATGAGGTTGAGGAGAAACAGGTAAATGGTCAAAAATACGTTGACCTTCTGCTCCAAGACTGTTATAGAGTAAGGCTAATTTCCTGTCTGGTTCATATTTTTGACCATCTAAAGCAATAATATAACTGCCAAAACCCTTGAACCATTGTTTCCATTTAGTTTTAGGTACACCAGGATCAGGAAGAAAATAAGGAGGAGTGACAATGTTTTGCGACATATCAAAGCAACAATGTGTACAGAGAACACAATAAAAACAAAAAGAAAAGGTAAAAAAAACACACAATAAAAAAAAAGGTCTCTCTCAATTAAGGGTTAGAGTACTTGGTAAGATGTGCACATCATCGAGTAGAATTCAAGGAGATGTGCCGTGGCAGAAGCAGAACCACAGACTTGAATAGAACAAAACCAAACCTGAAGGCGAATAAACTGCTTGAAGTCCAGAACAGCGTAATGAAAAAAATAGAATAATAATGAAAAAACGCTGTAAAAACAATGAAGAACACGTTGTCCACCGTGACGATGAGATGCGATGATCTTGAAGAAGCGAGCGCATGAAACTGACAGCGCATGCAAATGAAGGTAGGAGAGATGCGTGAACTGCACCAAGATGGAGTCACGTAGTGTAAAACAACGTGAAGCGCGTCACTCCGTCGTGAACTGGAGGAAGGCTGTGACGTGCGCAGAGGCTGACTGGGAGGAGGGACGAAAATGGCCGGGAGAGAAGACTCAGAAGAGTACGTTCGAATGGAATCCTCAAGCAGGGACTCGCTCGAGAGAGAGGAACGTAGAGTCTATGGCGCTCGAGGAAAACTCGCTCGAGGAAAGGAGGTGCGCAGTGAAGATGAAGGTGGCGCAAGACAGGTAAGAACTGTCAGGAAATAAAAGTTTTCATACGACCTTTTGAAGAGGATACGCGTTTCTTGTGGAAACAGTTCTAGCGCACTCGGATGGTCGAGAAGGCCTCCCAGTACTTCTGTGGATGCTGAAGATGTGAAGGAAGTCCAGGAAAAATCCCAAGCGTCGCCAAATGTTACATCCAGTCTTCAATGAAAGGCGGTTAAGAGACTGGTGAAGTATAGGTTCTTTAATAAGCAACCTTCACAGCAAACACGAAGCAACGTCAGCTATGAACAGGAATCAGGCAGTAACTCACAAAAGGTAGAACATGCAGGATAGAACCTAAAGAGAGCATTCTAAGCAATAGAGACAGATAAGAATATAGATAGACAGAGAGACAGAACCATAGATACCACATAACCCAAATCTGCATGTGCAAAGTGCACCCTCGAATAAAGTTTTGGTACAATTTGCACAGAGCTTAATTTGCAAAGTGCATCTGCTCTTGTGATTGAGGACATTTGTGTTGTACACTGCGATAACCTTTACAGGAAAGGATACACAGAAGTACATGTTGAATTTTAAGTGGCAATCTGTACTTTTTAAGAGAATGTTCTTTCTGCGAATAAGGTGAGATGGTCAATCAACTTTTTGGAGTCCATATGAAAGAAGATTCTAGCTTTTCCTGACAATATAAGGGCATTGACAAAAAGCCAGAACTTGTTAGGTGTGTAAAGTTTGACTAATTTGCTTCTCAATAACTACGTACATTTCTGACAAAATATGCACAAACACACAAAATTCAAAATCAGTATGTGGTAAACTGTAGCATTGAATGTGTCTGTGCTTCAATTTTTAGCATGTTGATGCATTTGGTGCTAAAAATAGTTTTTTAAAAACTCAAGCGCCTCAACAGCAGGCGCTCACCTTCTTGTTGTTTGCGTTATTTCCGTGCGCTAAATTGTTGCCACAAATGACACATAATTACGTGATGTGGTGTAATAGCATTATTTCACGAATTTCGTGTAAAAAGCATAACTTTAATTATGTGAGCTTACACCTGCGTCCTGGAAATTTCACCCGGGATTGTTTTTTTATTAAATTTGATTAAAAACATACATTTGGCAAATTAGGGAGTGTACCGATTTTACATAATTTTCAACCTGCCAATCCAGAAATTACAAAACATGCAGGTCCCATCTATCCATATGAAATTTGATTCTGTTGGCTCATACATCTCCGGTGCTCATACCACTTATCTCAGATGCCTGACTAGAAGTGGCGGCTCCTCCACCTTAGTGTCGCCCCACTGCTTTTCAGCAGTGTAAGGAAAAATAAAATTATAATAACTCAATGTTATTATCATTTCATTTTTTTTGTTGGGGGCACAGTAGGTATGCCAGGCGGGACTGGCAGGGCTGCTCTGCGGACAGAGCAGGGGAAGGGAGAAGTGGTTTTCACTCCCTACGTGCGCTTGAATGTTTGGCCGGCTGCCTCGGCCCGGCCAAACAATCATGCACACTTAGCATGTTCTCCACCCAGGCTACATTTCAGCCTGGGATGAAAACATGCCCAGACTCCCAGTCCCAGTCTGAGCACCGAACCACGGCGCTCAGACTAATCACAACGCTGCATTGCAGCATTGTGATTGGCTCAGGGGAGCCTGGGTGCTTCCTGCTCTGTGTTCCGGCCGGAGGGATGAGGAGGAGAGGTGCGACGAGGAAGTAAGTTTAATTTTATTTTTTATTGACCCCCGGTCCATGCCGGCCTCCACTGCAGACTAGAGATTTGTAAATCTGATAGTTGTATTTGCAAATGCATACACACCCTACATGAAATATCTTAAGATCAACATTGTTCTTACCCTCCGGAGCTGCCTCCTGTGTTCGAACAGTGGAAGGCCGGCTGGAAGTACAACCCAAAGTCGTGCACGCTGTGAGTATGAAGATGTATTCAGTGTGTGGCTGGAGATCTGAAAAAAAATGAAAATACTAACAATAAAGCAATGTTGTAACTGGAATGAAATGTTACCACAATATTTAACTATTAGAGTCATTTACATGTTTGCATATAGTCAACAGCAAGCCAGATCTGCAGAGGCCCTCAACTCCACTCCCCTAGTGGAGAACGGCCCGCCCCCTGAATAGGTTCCCGCCCCCTGGCTGGAATCCCTACCATAAGTGCGCACACAGGTGCAGTGAATGCAGTTAATGCAGAGCCGAATGCTGGGAGGAAGCCATGCTTTTTTTGCCCTCTCGACATTAGTTATTTTTATTTTCCCAACACACTCACAGAGCAAGAATTTGTTTGAGAAATACAAAAAAAAACACTGGCCCCAACTCACAAAGCATGAACAGATATTGATATCCATTGAGGTTCAAGACACCCTATAGAGGGCATGGAGAGCAGCACAGTGTCCAGCTGCCCGATGGTGGATGGATTCCAGGTAAAGAGGTTCAACCAGCAGGGCCCATGAAGGCTCCACCAGCAGAAGCCCTGCCGCTCAACCACCTCAAAATGGAGTCTGGAAACAACGAGGTCAGGAGATGGGGCCTGCGTACTATTTGGAAGATGTTCTGCCTTTTCCAACCTCTAAATCACCCTGCACATTTTGATAGGTTCATATCATGAAGTAAATCAAGTTTCGTTTCATAGGGAGAACATTTAAGAGTAAGTGTATCGTTTTTTGTCTGTAGCAGGGTGCAGGATAAGAGGCCACACATTCATTGCCCAGCATGTCCTTTTGGCCTTGCTTGCAGGAATAGTGTGCAGTGAAACTGTGGACAGGAACAGAATAAACTTTTTATTGGCACTTTCCAATTTGTTAAGCCAAAGATGAGCCAAAAAGACAAGTCATAAAAAATAAAATACATGTATTATCTTGTTTTATTGCTATGATTTTCAATGGATGTATGACGTTACAACTCATACTTTTACAAAGCCTACCTTTACAACGCGTTTTTTACCACGCATACCATTACAACGCATAATGCTTTTAGGCGCTGGATAGTGAATAGTTTAATTTACTATTCCAACTCCAGTCCCCGTGGATAGTAGGGAAGGTTATTGGATAGTAAATTAACCTATTCCCTATCCTAGAGCGCCCCCCAGAGCAATGCGTTGTAATAGTTTGCGTGGTAAAAGTTGCGTTGTAATGGTAGGTCGTTGTAAAAGTTTTGTTGTAAAGGTTGTATACCTTTTCAATTGCACAGAAAAGCCACGCCTTAACAATGTCTCAGTGTAAGAAATGATATCTGTCAGTATCGAAACCTCATGTGTTCATCTTTATAAACATCTTGATTTTGAAAGCTACAAGGACTTCAAGTCGAATGATCAGGCCTCAAAGGCTTTGTTTATTAAATTGCTTACTTCCCATCCTCCAGTGGAGTTCTTTAACCTGGGATAGGCTTACTACATTCCGTTCCAAATATTTACCTAAGGATTCACTGAACTCTGTAAAATGATTGCCTAGATAAAGAACCTGCTTATATGTGGGCTAGTATTCGAACTTCAAATTTCAGTATTTCAAGTGTTTGGGTCTGTGTAGAATGTTTTGCGGCATTGTTTCTTTATGACCCGCTGCACGAAGCCCTGGACTTCCAGTTCCTTTCGAAAAACCTTCTTTTTTAAACATTTTTAATTTATGGTTTTTTATACATATACAAATAAAACACAGGGAAAGAAAAAGGCTTTAAAATAATATTCTCAGTTAGGCATAATTTCTGTAACAGTGGAGCTTACAACTTTTCTTTTGGAAGAATTATGGAGTTTGTGAATCAAAGTGCAAAATGTAAAATCATTAAAATGCTTGACTTGGAAATCTTGATTTTGAAAGGGTTAATATTTGAGAAATGTTTAAATTGCTGACTGAATCCATAGACTGCCACACCACTGTCTGGAGCGAAAATCCAGTTTTGCAACACAGTGGTCCGTCTACGGGAAGGAATCTGCCTTCCCGTTTCCAATAGCATTTTCAGCACATAGGAGTGACAAACGGCAGAGGTACATTGACCTACCAGTAGGATATTAAAAATATTTGCTAAGTGACGTGGTTGAGTTTACTTTGCGTTTCTGAGGTCTGGTTTCAGTGTCAGGCTCCACTGAATGGTCAAGGCAACATCTGATTGCTCGCTCCTCTGGTAGGCAGAAAAGCTCTGTACAGTTTTGTGTGTAAGAAAAAAGATACAGGTATGAACTATCTCCTTTTTGAACAGGGGAATTAAGGGAAGAAATATCACTTGAGTATTCAATTCTCTTAGCCGCATCTTTGCCAATCTTTGCGTAAATCGAGTCCCAGGCAAAACCAAATTTGGCGCCCCTCTTAACCCACCCTCCCATTGTCCCCCATCAACGTCTGTACACTTCTGCCTTTTCTAAACGCAGAATATCATAGCCATCACTAAGACTCACAACTTAATAGTGCTGCTTTGTGCTATGCTTGCTGTTAAAATGAGAGAAGTGTGACAGTGTTATCTGCTGTATACATTATAGGCCCGATTCACAGAACAAACTTACGACAAAATCCTAAACTTACTGCTCATGGTATTCACAGAATGCACTTAAGTTTTACGTCCGCACTCGGGCCGGAATTTCCGCACCCTGAGTGTAAGCTCCACACCCGGAGCGGAATTTCCACCATGGGAGCTTATGCTCGTGTGCGGAAATATCGGCCCGAGTGCGGAGGTAAACTTGAGACAGTCGTAAGTGCATTCTGTGAATACCATGAGTAGTTAATTTAGGATTTTGTCATAAGTTAGCTTTGTGAATCGGGCCCTCTGTTTGCCTAAAGCCAGGCCAAATGGGCTTTTACAAATAACATTCATTCATTCATGGGTAACATATTAATTGCCGCTCTTCTAGCTAGTAGCACTAGCTTTATCAGAACATCCCTAGTGGAGGAAAAGGGGAAATGTTGCTACTGATCTTCTCTTAGTCTTTCCCCTACTCTTTCTGCTGCCGATGATAATCTTAGTGGGGAGGGCAGGTCTTTTGGGTGTACAGGTCAGGTCCTGGCTGATTGCCTCAGTAGTGAATGGCCTGGGAACACACATGTTCTCCTTCCCTTTCACTTGAAACACATATTCAGAAAAAAATTGAAGGCGCAAGGGACGTAGGTTAAAGAAGAGCGGATGGGGAGAAATGGAACCCTAGGAAGATTAACCGAGACAATTAAGTTTATACAGATAATGAACCCGCACTGTCAGCTGAAATAAAAGAAAACAGTTTTCTAGGTCTACTAATAGGGCACCCGTCTAAATCTAGACACCCTGGGCCAAGCTCGCTCATGTCCAAGGCTGGCCCTGCTTACAAGCTTATTCTGGCATTACACAGTTGATAAAGTCCCCGAGTTATTTTTCAGGTGCAGCTACATAAAGGGTTTTGGATAGCTTTCAAAAGATTTTGAATAGTTGCCAATTCTATATGGATCTTTTAAAATCTATCCCAATGAAGTGAGCCTGTTGGACCCAGTTCTAAATAATTCTTGAAAAATCCCTATACTAGCCTAAGTGTTAGCATACATACATTTTACTATTGAAGAAAAACGTTGTGGTCACGCTAAGCGTTCACAATCACCATACTGGTTGGTTTTGGCGCCATCTCAAAGATAATCCGTAATCCGCGGCTCATTCCCACCACATGCACTGGGAATTGGTCTTCTCTGAACCATGGGTCCTGCTGAGAATAGCACAAGGGGACATGGCTATTTTTCAAAGATTATTATAAAACTAGTTGTTTCTACTGCTTTGCATGGGCATGATTGAACAATTTTCTTTAGTCTAGTATTGTCCATGTTTATAGACTTTTTGTATAGTTTTGCCTAGTTAATAAGTGTTAATTCTTTTTGTTGTAGAGAGCTTTAAGTTTTTTGTTTGAAAATGTGTTGCCTCGCATGCTCTTCACCACCTCTAAAGAATAATGTTTTTTTGCTTAGACCACCTACAACACTGCAAACCAAAGACTACAAATAGGGAAAATATTGTAAATGTGACCTTGTTACAGTACACATCAAGCCTGGCTTGCCGCACACAATAAGACAGGGAGGTGCCTCCACCACAGCTTGCCAGGTGGATAGCTTAAACCTCAAAAGTGGGCACATGTCACAGACTATGCCCTTCCCTACATGACTCAGTGTTGCAGAATGGAAAATAAAAGCATTTCCATGACTCTTGCTGCCTGTGCAGTCACAGGTGGAGGAACAGAACGACTGCTTTACATCGATTCCAAATGGTGTCCTATAAGCCCTATTGATGATTGGGGGAGGACTTCCAATAAAGCTTCCCTTCTGAGAAGAGGCATTGACGTTATAAAATGTCAGTGGTGTTTGCTCCCTCTCCACCACTATCAGAACATTCCAAGTGCACCCATGCTGCTTGCCATATTGCTGGGTTCAGAATAATGCAGCTCCAACAGTTGCAGAAACTTGTAGTAGTGCTGAATGGCTGTGTTCATCTCACCCTCAGTGCATCTACTCTGCAAGACCTCCCCAGTACAGCAGATAAACAAACCACAAAGTCCACTTAGTAAGGCTGCATTTATTGGGTTAATCCAACAGATTTCCATTATTTTGATTTTCATTTATTTATTCATTTTATTTAAAGAGTTTTATATAGCGCTGGCTAGACCCAAAGGTATCAGAGCGCTTTACATGAGAATCAACAATGTAACAGAAAAAGTTCAACAATTACACAATACATCAAAAAATAGGCAATACAATTTAGAGAGGAGAGTAAGGAGAGAGAAAAGTAGTGGAGGTGGCAGGGGAGGTGAGAAAGGGAGGATAAGCGAAGAGACAACAGTAGAGACGAAAGGAAGTCTGTCTAAAGACCGACTGGGTAGGTGACGACCAAGGAGGGAATCCACGGCCCATCTCCCCTACAGCTAAAAAAGGTAGCGCCATCGGGCATCAGACAAAATAGTTCAGTCTCAATACATTGAGAGAGGAGAGAAGGATAGGCATAAATAGAGGGAGGATGCGGGAGGATGCGGGAGGAGACAACAGGAGAGATGAGAGGAAGTGCAACAATGTGGTTCAACAATATAACAGAAAAAGATCAACAATTACACATTACATCGAACAATCAACAATACATTAGAAGAGGAGAGAAAGACGAGAGAAAAGTAGTGGGGGTTAGGGGAGGTGAGAAAGTGAGGATAAGGGAAGAGACAGCAATATGAGGAATCTACATTCCAGAATGCATTGAGAAGAGTGAACAAAATCCCCAGAAGTCAACTGTTGAAAGAAAAGACCAGAGTAGCTGATGAGAACAAGTTTCGTATGATCACCACATTTTCAGATGATGCGGGGGTCTTGAGACAGATTTTCAAAAAGAACTGGAACCTTTTAAAATTGGATCCAGTCATAGGGATGGATATCCCGAGTCAACCGCTACTCACTTTTAGAAAAGCCAGGTCGTTGAGAGACTCCATTACCAGTAGCTACCAGAGCAAGGAAGTGCCAAACCTGTTGGTTAACAGGTTGCAGGGCTTTTATCCCTGCGGAAAATGCAAGGCCTGCTCTGGAAGCAAAAAGGTTCTATCATATAAGATTCCAGGCACAGATAAATTTAAGAAAATAAAGAAATTTCTAACATGTAGCACACCATATACGGTTTACTGTCTAGTCTGCCCCTGTGGACTCCAATGTATTGGAAGTACCATCCAGGAAACGAAGAAGAGGGTTCTAGAATACACTAGGGCTATAAAGAACTGTGATGTGAATTATCCGGTAGCCCGCCACTTCCAGAAAGAACACAACAGTGATAGGAATCTTTTGTCTTTTTTTGCACTAGACCATGTTCCATTACACCCTAGAGGAGGAGATAGGGTGATGACCCTATATATATATATATATATATATATATATATGTGATCAAGCCTCTCCGAAGGCGAAACGCGTCATGGCGGCAGCGATGGCTTTATTTTAATAAATCACCTTTGCACCAGCACTTTCTTGGGTCGACTCTTTGTCGCTACGGAACCGGCAGTTGTCTTTCTGTCTTTAAAGTGACTAGCTTCGCGAATATATACACTCTTGTGTATACTAGCAATTGAAAGCAACATTGTATCAGCGATTAGTGTTTTTTCACTGTTCATTCAACATCACGTGATTATGGTGGACGCCTCCAGGGGGCGGTGTCAGTATCACTGCATATACCTATAAAAAAGCATAACGTTTTGAAACATGTTGTAGCGTGATCAAGGGCTTTCCGCCCGAAACGCGTCGCTGGTTCTGTTCAAAATAAATTCCATCTCGCTGACTTTGATGGTCCGGTCCTCTTTCTTTGCTGGCGTGGAGGCGGTGTCTGCGAGCGCAGAGCAAGTTGCTGAGGAATTCCTTGTCTCATATATATATATATATATATATATATATATATAGATATATATATATATATATATATATATATATTAGTTAGGATTTTTTCTCTATGGAACTTTTGAAAATTCTATGTCTAATAACTTTGGCGTTTGTGGACGGAATCGGCTGAAATTTTCAGGAAAATGGTACATTTTGTTTCTGAGCAGCCCCTGATAATTTGGGGGGGTTCCGTCAAGGGGGGGCCGAGAAAAAAGGGGGGCCCCAAAACACGTTTTTCCCATTAATTTTTCCATAGGGCGTTTGGCCTCACTTTTAGCTCGAACGGCTGAATGGATTTGCACGAAACTTGGCAAAATTGTAGGGACTGTTAGCCCGATGTGCCTTTGCTGGGTCTCAATATATGTGCTCCAGTGGATTTTGAGAAATTAACGTTTAAAAAAACAGATATATCTGTGACAGCGTACCCGATAGCGCACCAGTTCGCGTACTTTTCGCGTAACGGAGCTTTGCGAAGCGAAGCTGATTGGCTCTCCGGTGTCTGTCAACATTCTAAACAGTCCGGAGCGGCCGCCATCTTGTCTCTCGGTAGGATCGAGAGACAAGAGGAGGCCAAAACGAAGGGGGAAATGAAGGAAAGGGGGCAAGGTAGACCTCTTCTGACCCCCTAGGATTGATGAGGGGGATATTAAAGTGCCCCGCGGGGCCCAAAAAAAAAAAAAAATTGCGATTTTTTGTCGTAGAGGCGCAAATCGGTACGTGAACCGGGCAGCTAACCGGCAGCGTAACGGGAGTCTGAGGAGAAGCTGATTGGCTGTCAACATTGTAAACAGTCTGGAGCGGCCGCCATCTTGTCTCTCGGTAGGATCGAGAGACAAGAGGTGGTGAAAAACGAAGGGGGAAATGAAGGAAAGGGGGCAAGGTAGACCCCTCCTGACCCCCTAGGATTGATGAGGGGGATATTAAAGTGGCCCGCGGGGCAAAAAAAAAAAAAAAAAATTGCGATTTTTCGCCGTAGAGGCGCGTCCCGGTAAGCGAACCGGGCAGATAACTGGGCAGCTAACCGGCAGCGTAACAGGAGTCTGAGGAGAAGCTGATTGGCTGTCAACATTGTAAACAGTCCGGAGCGGCCGCCATCTTGTCTCTCGGTAGGATCGAGAGACAAGAGGTGGTGAAAAACGAAGGGGGAAATGAAGGAAAGGCGGCAAGGTAGACCCCTCCTGACCCCCTCATCAATCATTGATGAGGGGGTTATTAAAGTGCCCCGTGGGGCAAAAGAAAAAAAAAAAAATTGCGATTTTTCGCGGTAGAGGCGCTTCCCGGTACGCCAACCGGGCAGCTAACCGGCAGCGTAACGGGAGTCCGACATCTTGTGTTTTTGGAGCGTCCGGTTTGCGTACCGGGTAGCGTTCCGGTAAGCGTAACAAGGGGAAAACCAAGAGAAACAGTAAAATAAAATTTAAAGGAATAGATTTCCACCAAACTTGGCAAAATTGTAGGGACTGTTTGTTTGTTGTGCCTTTGCAAGGCCTCAAGATATGTGCACGTGTGGATTTTGTCTAATTAAGGTTAAAAAAATATATATATATCTGTAAGCGTGCTCTGGCGCGCTTACGTTACGGGTTTTGTTTGCGCTGCAGAGACGATATGTCATGTTTATGCGACGCGTCATGAGTCGTCTCACGTGGCTACGTGATACGTCACGTAATAAAGAATATATTTTACAGCTATAGATATTAGCTTTTAAAAAACCAATGAAATTCACTGAAAAAACCATAGGTTATAGAGCATATATAGTTAGGAATTTGCATTTACAAAACCATGAAAATTCACTGAAAAAACCATTGGTTATAGACCATATATAGTTAGGGATTAGCATTTACAAAACCTTAATTTACTCGCACAAAACCATAGAAATTCGCATATATAGTTAGTTGCAATAACTATATATCGCGCACCCGCAATCCACTGCTGATGATGTCACATATTACATCATTCATGACATGGTCAGTGACATCACTGATGACATCACTGATGACATCTCAAATGACATCACTGATGACATCACTGATGACATCTCAAATGACATCACTGATGAAATCCAAATAACCCATGCACTCAGTGAGACACATTTAATCATTCTCTCATACAGTCAGTCATGCACCTACTAAATCCTTCATCCAAACACTTATACATCCACTCATTCTTCAATATGTAAGACATATTTTAACTTTACAGAAACATACAGTCACTGGATGTTGTCATCAGTGATGTCATCAGTGATGTCATTTGAGATGTCATCAGTGATGTCATTTGAGATGTCATCAGTGATGTCATCAGTGATGTCACTGACCATGTCATGAATGATGTAATATGTGACATCATCAGCAGTGGATTGCGGGTGCGCGATATATAGTTATTGCAACTAACTATATATGCGAATTTCTATGGTTTTGTGCGAGTAAATTAAGGTTTTGTAAATGCTAATCCCTAACTATATATGGTCTATAACCAATGGTTTTTTCAGTGAATTTTCATGGTTTTTGTAAATGCAAATTCCTAACTCTATATGGTCTATAACCTATGGTTTTTTCAGTGAATATATATATATATATATATATATATATATATATATATATATATATATATATATATATATATATATATATATATCTCGACTATAACAACAGCCAATACCATCAACTCGTCAAAAAATTGCAAAGTAACCATAATATCATCATTAGAAACTCGGACAAAGGGGGAAACACAGTCCTGTGGTCAAGAATTGACTATTTGGCCGAAGCTGTGAGACATTTATTAGACTCTTCCTGCTATGCAAAATCCACCAAAATTGTGATGCTAAATTATGAAGAACGAACACGCAAGAAAATTCACAACTGGCAGAGAATTGGTCCCTTGAATAAAGAGGAATCAAAATTTTGAGTGTGGAACATCCAATCACTCCGATCCTTTATTTCCTACCAAAAGTCCACAAGTTGGTTACTCCAGTCCCAGGTCGCCCAATAATCTCAGCACAAGGGTGCATGAATGAAAACATCTCGAAGTACGTCGATTTTTTTCTTCAATCGCATGTAATAAATCTGCCATCCTATCTTAAAGATACTACTGACTTTTTTTATCAAAATCAAGAGTGTAAATTGGTGTTCTGACTATTCATTTGTGGTGATGGATATAGAATCTTTATATACCAGTATTAATCATCGACATGGTATTAAGGCTACTGAATACTTCCTAAACAGCCGTGATGTCACTTTTAGAGAACACAACAAAATGCTAACAGAGATGATAGAAATCTGTCTTGAAACTAACTTCTTCCAATTTCAGAATGAGATCTTCCAGCAGTTGCATGGGGTGGCAATGGGTTCGTTCTTCTCCCCCAGCTATTCATGCTAGCATGTTGGCTGGTGGGAGGAGTGCGTGCTCGGAGTGGCCCATCGCCACTGGAGGAAGCACATTGTCCATTATTGGCGTTATATTGATGACGTGTGCATCATTTGGAAGGGGTTGTATGATGAGGCATTAGCTTTTGTTAATGATATCAACTCTAATGATCTTAATTTAAGATTCACGGCATCGGTTAATGACAGCTTGGCCGAATGTTTGGACGTCGAATTGTATATTGAGGCAGGTGTTCTACAAACAAGGTTGCATAGAAAATCGACAGCGGGCAACTCCATCCTCCATGCCCAAAGTGCCCATCCAATCCACACCATCAATAGAATTCCGTACTGAGAATTTATTCGTATCCGTCGGATATGCAGTAGTGATGCAGCAGCTGATGCCTGTCTAGCCGAATCTGTCCAGAGATTTCTTAAAAGAGGCTAATATCTGAATATCACTTCAGTTGTAGATCAATGAAATTATTTTGGTAAATGCTGCCTCTTTATCAACTCTATTAATGGGAGGTTGTTTAGCTCTGGACCCTCCATTCTGCTGCTATTCATTTTAATATTCATTGCTTTTCTTTTGCACATGATTGTTACCACTATATAGCACTTTTTGCACTTTAGACCATTTAAATGGCGCAACTTGATAATTTTTGTATTGCAAAGTTTCTCTACTTTTACGTCCATTGTTAATCAGATATCAATATGTATTTATTCAGGCCTTTGCCGCAATGTGGTTTTTTGAATACAGGCATTTGCACTTTATAACGCTGCATATCTAGGCCCTTATACAACATTCTTTCTGATATATGCATTAGCACTTTAGTAGACGGACGTTAGGCTTCTTCCCTGTGTCATAGTCTTTGCAATTTGCACTAGCACTTTATATGTGTATATTGTCAGGTTTTTGGTTATGTGCCCTTTGTATATGCATTTGCATTTCTCTTGGCTATATACGTGATGCCTATTTGTCCGTTTATCTTCTCATCAACAAAGATATGTTAAAAGTCTATGTAATTTTCAAACTGAACTGATTTCCTAATTATAATTAATAGACCAATGTTTAGGGCACTTGCCATGATTGCATCAAGATAGTGGTCGGATGTCTATATGTGCAATTGGAATTTCCATCTTTTTGATAAATGTATTTATCTTAAAGTTTAATTGAACTTTAGCGATATTTGCACATATTATACATGCTAAAATTATAATGGTCGTTTTTATGTCAATGAGAATGTTGCAAAATGTTTACATTGGTTGTTTTGCCATAGTCTTTTGTTTATTTTCACTAATGTTGGTTTGTTGCCGGCCAGTTTATTTTTTAAAGCTGGTTGGGCTTTTAGTCTCCTTTAAAAACGCAATGTCTACTGGTGCACGTCATGTGACCAAGCTCCTTCGTGGAGTGAAACAAGTCCAGGAAAGACACTTGTCTCACTATGCTTAAATAAATAAGCTACACTGCTTCACTTTGATCCTGTGTGGTGGTCCGTGATTTAAAGGAGTTTTGAAGAGGTCCGCACCTGCATTTTAACAATCGTAAAACTTTAGAAAACACTCTCAATTACGGGATGATGTCATCAGTAATGTAATTTGAGATGTCAGTAATAAGTGAAGCCATAAGCAATGCATTTCAGGAGTGTAATTTATAGCTAGCTCAGGTAACTATAAATGCTGAATTTTCTATGGTTATTGGCATGCAAAATCTGAGCCTAACTATAATTTTCCTGTAACCTTTGTTTTTTCAGTGAATTTCTAAAGTTTTAAAACGTTATTTCCTAACTATCATGTCCCCGTAACCTTTTATTTGTAAGTGAATTTCTATGTTGGTTTAATGCTATTTCCTAAACTATAACATTCCTGTAATATTTGTTGTGTCTATGAGTGGGTGTGTGAGTGGCTGTATGGATGTGTGAGTGAATGTGTGAGTGACGCAATGAGTCTGTGAGTGGGTGTGTAAATGTCTGTGAGTGGGTGTGTGAGTGTCAGAGTGAGAGTATGAGTTCCTGTGTGGGTCTTTCACTGGGTGTGTGAATATCTGTTAGAGTCTGTGAGTGGGTGTGTGAGTCTGAGTGGGTCTGTGAATGGGAGTGTCTGGGTGGGTCTTTGTGTGGGTTTATAAATGTCTAAGTAGGTCTCTATGTGGGTTTATAAGTGTCTGAGTGGGTCTGTGAATCGGTATGTGAGTGTCTGAATAGGTCTGTGAGTGGGTGTGAGATGGCCTGACTGGGTCTGTGAGTGGGTGTATGGGTGGGTCTGTGAATGGGTATATGAATGTCTGAATGGGTCTGTGAGGGGGTATGAGAGTGTCTGAGTGAGCCTTTGTGTGGGTGTATGAATATCTGCAGGAGTGTGACTGGGTATGTGAGTGTCTGAGTGGGTCTGTGATTAGGTGTATTTGTGGGTATATGAGTAGGTGTATATGTGAGTCTGTGAGTGGGTGTGTGAGTGTCTGAATGGGTCTGAGTGGGTGTGAGAGTGTCTGAGTGGGTCTATGAATAGGTTTGAGCGGGTCTTAGTGGGCGAGTGTGTGAGTGTCTGAGTGTTGTCTGAAAGTGGGTGTGTGAGTATCTGAGTGGGTCTGTGAGAGGGTGTGTTAGTGTGTAAGTGGGTCTGTGAGTGGATATGTGAGTGTCTGAATAGGTCTGTGAGTGTGAGTGGGTGTATGTCTTTGTGGGTCTGTGAATGGTTGTGTGTCTGTGTGGGTCTGTGAATGGGTGTATTCATACCTGTGTCAGTCTGTGAGTGAGTGTCTGACAGTTTGTGTGGGTCTGTGAGTCAGTGTGTAAGTTTCTGAGTAAGTCTGTGAGTGTGTGTTTGAGTGTCTGTGTGGGTCTGTGAGTGAGTGTGTGAGTATCTGAGTATGTCTGTGAATGGGTATCTGAGTAGGTGTGTGAGTAGGTGCATAAGTGTCTGTGTCATTCTCTGAGTGGGTGATTGAGTGCCTGTGTGAGTCTGTGAATGAATGCCTTAGTGTCTGTATGGGTCTGTGAGTGGGTGTGTGATTGTCTGAGTGAGTCTGAGAATAGGTGTGTGAGTGTATGAATGGGTCCATTAGAAGGTGTGAGAATGTTTGAGTGGGTCCATGAGTAGGTGTGAGAGTTCTGAGTAGGTCTGTAAGTGTGCCTGTATGTCTGAGTGGATCAATGAATGGGTTTGTGAGCATCTGAGTGGGTGTGTGAGTGGTTGAATGGGTCTGTAGATGGGTGTGTGAGTTCCTCTGTCAGTCTGTGAGTGGGTGTGTATGCCTGTTTGGTTCTGTGAGTGAGTGTCTGAATGGGTCTGTGAGTGGATGTGTGATTGTCTGAGTGAGTCTGTGAGTGGGTGTGTGAGTATCTGTGTGGGCCTGTGAGTGGGTGTGTAAGTGTATGAGTGGGTATATGACTCTGTGTGGGTCAATAAGTGGTTGTATGAGTGACTGTGCAGCTCAGTGAGTGGTTGTGTGAGTGCTTGTTCAGGTCTGTATGTGGGTCTATAAGTAAGATTTTTTTTAAATTGTGGCAGGATTCACAGATCTGTCGCAGATTTATATGGGGGATGCACTAAGCACCGTGACAGCTCCACAAATCCTTGCATGTGGAAACAATCTGTTTTACAGCAATTTCTGACCTTCATGGGTCGCTCTGCAACCCCCTCTAACATACCCATAGGGTCAAGGTACCTCAACTCTGACCACATTAATTAATAGGGAGAAAATTACAAAAAACAATTTGATGGACAGAATGTAGATCAATGTCTTACATTCACCCCAGTACAAGGATCTGGGCCTAAATCCATCGTTTTTTGCACTCCACACCACCCTGGGTCAGATAATGGCTTTATGCAAATCAGCTCTGACCCTGTGCCCCATGGGAACAGTCCAGTCCGAACTACAACAGCCATATCTTTCCCAGACCGGAATCAAGCATCCGAGGACCGGACCGGTTTCGAGGTAACACCTCTCATCAGCCCGGCTACCTCGACTCCAGTGGTGTGGAGGTTCTGGGACCCACGTCTGAGCTACCCCAGTACACTCAGGGAGAAAATTACAAAAAACAATTTGATGGACAGAATGTAGATCAATGTCTTACATTCACCCCAGTACAAGGTACTGGAGTCAAGCTAGCCGGGCTGATGAGAGGTGTTACCTCGAAACCGGTCCGGTCCTCGGATGCTTGATTCCGTTCTGGGAAGGACATGGCTTTTGTAATTCGGACTGGACTGTTCCCATGGGGCACAGGGTCAGAGCTGATTTGCATATCGCCATTGTCTAACCCAGGGTGGTGTGGAGTGCAAAAAAACGATGGATTTGGGCCCGGATCCTTGGACTGGGATGAATGTGTGACATTGATCCACATTCGGTCCATCACCTGTTTTGTTTGCAATTGCCACCATAAGTGCGCTGGGGATGCCCAGACGTGGGTCCCAGGCACTCCACACCACTGGAGTCAAGCTAGCCGGGCTGATGAGAGGTGTTACCTCGAAACCGGTCCGGTCCTCGGATGCTTGATTCCGTTCTGGGAAGGACATGGCTTTTGTAGTTCGGACTGGACTGTTCCCATGGGGCACAGGGTCAGAGCTGATTTGCATATCGCCATTGTCTAACCCAGGGTGGTGTGGAGTGCAAAAAAACGATGGATTTGGGCCCGGATCCTTGGACTGGGATGAATGTGTGACATTGATCCACATTCGGTCCATCACCTGTTTTGTTCACATTAATTAATAGGCATTCAAATTTTGAGGCACGAGACCGTGCCTCGATACCTAAAATGGCAGTCACAACTTTCCAGTCAGGTTGTGGCCAGCCAATCATGGTATTGTTGTTGGCGTGAGGATATGCGGAGCGCTGCAAAGGATCTGCGTCCCTAGAAATTGAATTTTGATTTCTATTTAATAACTCTGTAACTACCAAATGGATTTACACCAAATCACAAGAGGTTTCTTTTTGGATCAAATCATCCAGAAACTTTCAAGACAGCTTCTAAAGTGAGTGGCAACTCAGGTTTTGGAAATCTTGCGGAGATTTGTCAAACGGAACCAAAGGTATTGGAAAAACAAGAAACACTGTCTATGGGAATTAGGTCCTAACTATAACTGCCTACTGGCGACCACCAGTAGGATTTATATATATCATTTTAATAATTGCAATGTGTCCTGCTAATGATAGTGGTAGACAAATTCAATGTTCCATCTGTGCGGTCAATGTGTCTATGGAATGGCCATAGTTCAAGTGTATCACCTATTCTTTGTCCTGATTTCGGTGGATGCCCAGGTATTTAACTGGGCCGTCGCACCAGGTTAGCAGGATTTACATTGAAAAAGAGTAGTGGAGTCAGTCAGGGGGGATAGTTTGAATTTTGACCAGTTGATTATTAGCCCTTAATGGCCCCTGAATTACACCAGGATGGGCACCATTATTTCCTCTGGGTGTCAGATAAACACCGGAACATAATTTGTATGGAGAGATATAAGTAATGGCTCTGGGCAGAATTGTATTGTAGGCCACGGTGCATGTGATCCCGTTGTAAGTGTCAACCCAGAGAATCCATTGGTATGAGAAAGAGCAAGGGGGATAGGAGTCAGCCTTGCCATGTGCCCTGGATTATGGGGAAAGGCTGGGTAAAGGAGGAATTGGCTCTGATGAGTGCCACAGGTTCAGAGTACAGGACAATAATCAATGGGGAGAATCTCTGGAAGATGCCAAGTTTTTGCATAGGGTGACATGAAAGAATGGCCACTCCAGGGAGTCGAGAAGCATTGAGAAGGGCTATCACATCCAATACCTCAGGGGAAACCCTGTTTAGAACAGAGAAGACTGCACATATGTTTAGCGAGGTAGAGCAATGGGGAACGAACCCAGATTGAGTGAGGGATATTATTTGTTCCATCAAAAGGACAAGACAGTTAGAAAGCACAATATCGAGTATTATGTTATGAAAATTTCAAAGTGAAAGGGGTCTATAGGATCCACATTGTCAGAGGTCCTTGCCCGGTTTGAGGAGCAGGTTATGACAACTTTCCGGAGAAAGGGGGGAGCACCCTCATATCAAGAGAATCCGTATACATGGCTAGTAGCCACAGCACGAGAATATGTTTAAAGTGCTTATGGAACTCCCCAGTGAAACCGTCCAGGCCAGGGGCCTTGGATCCCCCTACGGAGTCTATAGTCTGCGCAATCTCATCGCAAGTGATGGGCTCGCTGATCAAGTGCTGTTGTGCTGTAGTTAGTCACACCATGGCAATCTCCTCTAGACACACAGTTTGGGTTGAGGATGATCTGGTAGTCTGGTGCTATAATGGTGTGTGTAATATTGAAGAAGGGTGCATAGGACATCCTCATTGGAGGTTACGCTGGATGCTGATAACCGACCAAAGTTTATAGATACATATACCCCTAATGTATACCTTAAATGCCTCTGACAGAGTGGTGAGCGAAATAGGCCACCCGGTAGTGCTAATGTGGGAAACTGACACAGTTTCTCCTGGACACCCCCAAATGGGAAATAAAAAATGGTGCACACTGGAGCGTGGTCTGAAAGGGTGCGTGCTAAGTGGTGACTGAATCTAGCCATGGGCACAGTGACACAGATATGAGGCAGTAGTCAAGGCAAGTCCAGGTGTGGTGAGGGACAGAGTAGTGAGTGTATGCTAAAGGGGAAGAGTCCTTTATGCACCAAATGGCCCATAGCACAAAAATGCTGCAAATACCATATAGGATGTGAAATGATCTTGGTTTGCCAGACGTGGAGTTAGTTTTTGCATCGCAGGACATATCCAGAAGTAGAGAAAAGTCTCCCCCTAAGATAAGGTGGTCAAAATCAAGGCTTGAGAACTGTGTAAATAATGTCAGAAAATATTCAGGGGAGTCTGAGTTTGGTGCATAGACATTAGCCAGTAATACCAGGTGGCCTGCCAGTGTCCCAGTCATCAGGCATAAAATCCATGTTGATGAAGGATAACAATCTCCGGGCTGAATAGTAGGGCTCTACGAATTAAGATGCAGACCCCTCTCGAGTATGTGCTGTAGGATGAAAAATTGTGTTTTGACCCCAAGTGAGAGGCGAAGTTGTGTGGCCTGCCGGGTGGAAAGCGGGTCTCCTGCAGAAAGGCGATATGAGTGCCATGTTGTGTGAGATAGCATCGAACTTACTTACCCATGCAGAGGTTATTGAGGCCTCATATTTTCCAGGACAGCAGCATGGATCCTATAGAGTGTGGTTCAGGGGGCTGTGAAGGTGTCATCAATAAATGTACAGAAGGCAATATGACAGTGCATATGTAAAACAGGTGAAAGTCAGTATATGTGGGAAACATCAATAATAAACATAAACATCATCATAAATTCCCCCAAACTCCCACCACCCACAGTAGGCAATGCATAGCCCATCGAATCCCTAAATATATAGCCCCATAATTGCATAAAAGAGGGATGACAACGCTATGGTGGTAGCCTGGGATACCTTTGGATCTATGTTGCCAGGTTAAGCAGTGAGTCCATGATCGATGACAAACAGCTGAAACAGGATATGGTCTGTAGTGCTGTGCAGATTAAGGGAGAGTATCGCAGTTGTAGATCCCCAAGGGCTTATGCCAAGGTTGTTGTGTCAAAACAAATCTCATCCTGAGGGGAATAGGTCTGCACTGGCATTGGAGTAAAGGTCCAGGGGGATCTTTTGGAAGTGGAATGTCTTGTAGGCATATGGTCCTTGGAATACTGCTTACTAAAGTTTTGTCCAGCTGCTGGTGTGCTTACGAAATAGGACTTCCCATCCACGTCCACCTTTAGGCATGCAGGGTAGGGCATGCCATATCTGAGGCCTTGTTTGCAAAGGGAACATTTTACATAGTTAAATTTGCAACAAGCCTCTTGCACAACTACGGGTAATTCAGGGAATAATGAGAACTCAGCACCCTGCCAGACTGTTTTCTTGTGCTAGCCTGAGGGCCACATCACAGTCCCAGAAATTGAGCAGCCTGGAGATTACTGCACTGGTAGGGCATCCTGGACTAGGACGCAGCCCCAGGGAGCGATGTGCCCATTCTACCACAAACATAGATGTGAAGTGTTGCCTGTACATTAGGTCCATTAGTAGTTTTTCAACAAAGAGATCCATGCATCTGGTGGTGGATTCCGCAACCCTTAAGATGCGTAGGTCATTGCGGCGCACCCTAGCTTCAAGGTCTTTGTTCTTTAGCACCACAGTCTTCAACAGTTTCTCTAGTTCCTCCAAGAATTTTGTGTTTTGCGTCACTCTGTCCTCAAGTCCAGAAACCCTCTCTTTAGCAGAGTCCTACCTGGCAACATGCCTATTGAGGCGTTCGTTCCTAGTTTTGAGGCGTCCGGAAAGGTTATCGAATATGCCATCAATGACACAGAACCAGCTCTCAGGTCTGCCATTATGGCATCCGTTCCAGATAATTGTTCAGGTTATAAGCCTCCTATGACAGCCTTCTCTGCCATTAGTGCAGGTTCTGGGATGTCGGATTATTTGGGCTTGTCAATACAAGCTTCCTTTGTTTAGGATTGCCATGAACTATAACTGATGTTGGAGAGGGGTAGCACCACAATGTGAGGTGTCTCGGGATGGAGGAGTCCAGTAAAACCCGGGTAGTGTAGCTATATTGCGGCCCACAGCTGGATCAGAGCAATGGAGACACAAATGGTAGGAGTGTCAATACAGGTCCACCTGTGGTGTGGTGAGGAAGACAAGAAGTGGGGCCTGATTGAGTCTAGTTGACACTGAGTGGGTTGCAGGGAAGTGTCAAAAAGAGTTCTTTAATGATGTCCCTCAGATTGGCATGCAGTGTCATGCAGGGGAAGATCTGATAAGACTTAGAAGGATGGAGCCTACACGTGCCACATGATGACATCAACCTGAGGAGAGGGGGAAAGAGGAAACATGCACTGGTGTGCTATCTATAACAGTGTTTTTACAGGTCACAGTACACCACAGGCCTCTGGTAGCTGAGGTAAACGGGGGAAGAACACTGGTATTAGAGCGATGCTGCAGTACCTTGAGCTCTTACCAAGTGTCTCTCAGCCGAGGCCAGGGGAGAAATCTAGGATGTGGAAGCAAATCCCCACACACATGGAACACACAATAATGTCAATGCAGGATCTGCCTCCACTGCAACACCCCGGACGGGAGAAAGGCTGTCTGAGACAGTGTCTGAAGACTCCCACAGGGAAGCAGTACATCCTGCTGTGAGGGTGCCAGGAAGGAAGGGGCCCACTGCGTGTAATGGTTCCAGGCAGGAGGCAGTCCAAGAGTGCCAGTGAAAAAGGCAGGCACCACGCCGCAGCAGGCACGGGAGTGATCCAGGCATCAACATTGAACCTGATCTAGGTGGGCCTCCATGGGGGCCATTGGCATAATGATGGACCCTCACAGTGTTGAGCCCCCCATTGTTGCAATAAAGTTACTTTGGTGTCTGGACAGAACCACACAGTCTTCCCTGGTATTGTGGTCCTCAGTGTGGGTGTGGTGTGAGGCCTCCGACAGGCCACAATGGGGAAAGTGTTTGTTTATGGCTGGTTGGCCTACAATGCCATAAGTGCGTGTGGCATGGCAGTTGGGGGGTGAGGAGCAAGCATGGCACCCTGAATCGAGGGGCTTGTGGATGCAGTGGGGCCATGTGGGCCCCAAGCTGCAGGGGCCAGTCCACGACCAGTAGGGCCTATGGGACAGGTGAAGCGACAAACAGGTGGGTGGCAGCATGACACCTGTGGTTGAATGGGGTCAGAAGAGAAGCCAGGAGGCATGAGGCAGACTAATCATCCAGATGTGGGGGTGTGAGAGGCTGGAAAATCAGCGGTTCCAGTGGCCCCAGCAGCTCAGACTCAACCTGAACTTCGAGGGTGCGGCCAGGAATGCCCGTCAACTCACTGCGTTTTATTCCTATACACTTTTCATAAAGTGCATCAGGAGGGTGTTGCGATGTTCATAGGTAACATTGGATCATGATGGATGTATGTAAGGGTTCAATAGAGTGATTCTCGGTCTGAGCCACCAACGCTTCAGTGCCATGCGGCCATCTTGGTCAGTGGCCAGGCCGCATCCCATGCATGTCTGGAGTTAGTTACCTTAGGGTACAAGGTAGTTACTAGAGATAACTATAACTAGTGAATTTCAGTGGTTTTATGAGGTTAAAATGTTACAATGGCACTGAAATTTTCTCTGAACTATAGAGTAACTTTAACCTTTGTTTTTTCAATGAATTTCTAAGATTGTTTTGTAAAACAAACTCAGATCTCATTATCATACCTAACTATAACGTCATTTTTTTCCTTTTGTTTTCTCAGTGAATTTCTAGTTTTGTTTAACGTAAAGTAATATTTTACTACCATACATAAAACTAAAGCCTATGCACAGTGGGGGGTTGGCTGCAGGGCTAGGACCTGCGATCTACTCCTCACAGTGAAGCAGCTCCATTCTGTACATGTGGGAGTGGGGTTGGCCATATGTCTAACACCACATGGGAATGGAGACATTGTTTTTTCTCCTAAAATTCTGCATTCTTAAGTGTCTAGGCCATATAAATACACCTCAAGTCAATAGTGAAATACACAATTTTCGTGAAACTCCTTTAATTACAGTTTTGTAATTAAACAACAATACACAAGGTGTAACACAAACCATCAAAGAAAGTTGCTGCACCACCCATAAGGTCCCCTGAATATGCAGATGACACTTACATACAACACTGTCAATCACCAACCAATGCAAACGTTGGGCTCTCCTCCAACTAGAATTCGGGGTACTCCTGCTGGAGTTCAGTTCAAATCACTTTATTTTGGCCGCTCGGTCCATAAAAGAACAAACAGTATCAAAGAGAATAAGAAAGATAAATCATGCATAAAAGTGCTGAAGATAAAAGAACTGAATAAAATACATCAAACAAGTTTTACATGAGCATAAGTACAAAATCATACGTCTTGCTAACGCCCATTAGCTGCCTACTCAAAATATATGGCTGCCCGAAGTGAAAATGAACACCTTCCTACCAGGCATTTACAAAACGATACAGCAAGGTAAAGCCTGGTAGGGAATCTATGCTGAGTCAGGTAGCAGAGAGGGGAAGAGCCTTCCTACAGAGCACCTACATAACACCCAGGAATTTGGAAATAGAAATGGCTATTGCTGGACGGCAATCCGCCCTGAGGATGTGAAGGGTGACCGAGTGGCTGAGTTCTCCAAGTAGCATGGACATAGGGGCTAGCCAAATGCGACAATGGGAGGCATAGCCTGAGCACACAAATAAGACATGTGGGATACTCTCTTCTGTAGAGCTACAAATTGAACACAAGGCACCTCCGCCTCCAACCCAACCTGAGGTGAACACTCTGAGGGGTAAGGTGGCAACTCAAAACTGGAAGGATAATTTCCTGTTCAGAACAACTGACACTAAATCGCATAACGACTTAGACCGACAAGTGGGCTTAAATTCAATGAAATCACTGTGAGTTTAGGGCAGACTGCTCTGCGAGATTCCTTTGCCACTAATGGTGACCAATATTGCTTTTCCAAAAGGGCCTTAGACAGGAAATTGGTGGAATCCGGGTGGTCCTGCAGGATTTTATTCATGGTACCCATATTGTATAACTTTCCTAAGGCAACCCATTGCTTTAGAAATTCTTTCTTCTACTGCTGTGCTGACATCCATGGCCCTGTAGATGGTACCAAATCAAGAAAAATAAAGGTTAAATCTAAAACTGAAAGTCACACAGCAAACTGTATTAAAATGATAACCCTCATCCTGACTATTGATAAATTCTGTGTCTGTGTGTTGGGGTGGGGAAAATGATCGCTCCAGGATAAATCCCTTACTGCACTATCTATTTTATTCCGGGATTTTATTTTACCAAGTTTTTAGTTTTTGGGGTTGGACTGGGTATTAACAGGAGGATGTCTGTTTTATAGCATTCAATTTCTAGACAGTTTCCACATTCTGATTCGCACAATTTAGAATCGGAAAAAGCATGCAAATTTAATATCTGCATTATTTCCAAATATGCACAACACACGGAATGAAGGACTATGTTTCATTTTACAGAAAAATCAGAAAGTTCTGCATACCACGTAAACTAGACTGAACAAATCATCACAATATTTTATCTTTTGAGGAAATTATAGCTAGCCTTTGCACATCAGTCCCAGCTAGAAGACCATGACAACAACTCAATAGCCAACGGACCGAACTACTTCATCAGGTTGAGTCCATGCTATGCAGCCAGTTTGATATGATGATTGGTATTATTTGGAACAAACAGAACTAGCTGAAGGTTAAATGTAGATCACTGAAGAGTTAGCAATGACTATAATAAGCATACTAACCAAATTGTAAAGCAGGATCTACCTAGGGATGACATTAAAAGGAACTGACAAGTCAAAAACGTGAAGAACATTATGAATATACAAAGCAGAGTCAAACCTGCTGATTATATTATATGAGGAGCTGGTGAGCATTAAAAATGAAGAAAAAAACATAAAAATACATTATTGCAGATGTGAACTATGGGACCACTGTGCTTACTCTTAAAGCAGTTGTGAAACTTAATTTTTCCTTTAAAGCATCCCTTTTTCCTTTAAGGAAAACATGATGCATAACAAATTATTGCTATATTTGAAAGTATTCACAGTCATGGTGGTCTGCTGACCCAGCAGGCCACCACCTATTTGATGGCAGCAAATGGTAACGTGATCTACCTCATTAATATTCATGCGGAAGGTCGAATTGCAACCCACTACGACTTAGTATGTTGTTAACTGTCCTATTAGTACATAGGTCGGTTTGCAAAATACCAATGCATTATATGAAAGTTGGGGTGCAGATTGAAACGACTTTTACCAAATGTATTCTTAGTACATCTGACCCTATCATGGGGGAACTACAGCAGTTGAAGCAATTATTTGGCAGTAAAAATACAAACTGTTATCAAATGTTTACTGCTACAAAATGTTATGTACATAAATGTGCCCATCCCACACTAACTGTCTCTCACTTTATCTACCACATCACGTCTGTGCTGCACGACATGGAAAAGAAACATGCTAAGAATATTCGAGACAGCTTTTTTTTATCTAAATATCATAAGTATACCTTAGTAATAAATATATGAAAAATTGCTCTGAACGAAGTGTAGTCACAAAGGGCCCGATTCACGGCTCAGAGGTGGGGATTTAGCCATGGCTGAAATCTCCAGCTCTGGGCCGGAAGCTCCACCTCCGGGCCAAATGCTCCACCCCCAACCCACAAGCTCCGCTTCCGGGCGTCAAGCCCCGCCCCCAAGCCGGAAGCTCCGCCTCTGGGCCGGAATATCCGGCCCGAGTGCGGACGTAAAGTTAGTAGTCATAAATCCATTCTGTGAATACCAAATGTAGTAAGTGCATTATGTGAATACCAAAAGTAGTAAGTTTAGGATTTTGTCTTTTTTTTTTTTTTTTTTTTTGCGTAAGACCTTTATTCACACAAAGCAAATTACACAGCATGAGCCTCCAACCCTGGGGCCGGCTCGCCATTGTACGATGAACATTCATAAAACAACAAATTGCCATGCGGAGTAGTGTAGAAAAAGGATTTTGTCTTAAGTTAATTCTGTGAATCGAGCCATACCCTTTTGTGAGAGTGGGCCATGTAGTATATTTTAATGTTCAACTCTAAGGCCATACTCATCACTGACCTCAATTGAATGTGTTACCTCTCACTCCCCAATCTCCCTAAAAATAATGGGGAAAAGGAGTTTTAATTGGGGCGGGTGCTAAAGAAACAACTAGTTTTATTTTAAATGTTTGCGGAAAGTGTGCACAGAGAATTCATGAAAATGCCTAGGGCTACTAGAAGTCGCACAAATTGATGAATTTAACTGCTACCTGGTGCCCAATGGTGCATTTTAAAACCCCACAACCAGTAGCATTGGTGAAACATAATCAGATTCATACACCTCTTTATAAAAGTGTTTGGAAATTCCTTCCCATGCAATTGACCAAAACAATGATAAATGGTAAATTAGAAGCATGTTTGGTAAGGAACATTGGTCAAATTATGAAATTACATGAACGTCACTTTATTGGGGTGTTTGTAGTTCTTCTCCCAATTAAAGTTTGGGAACATTAGTTCCAAATGATGCATTCGAAGCATTTTATGCAGTTAAAAGGATCAACACTTGATGAGATTACAAAATAATGGAGAGATGGTTTGATCTTTATATATTTAGAATTCAATAAAACTGTGCATTTTAACCCCCAAGTGTAGAGTACGAGGCATCCATGTCCTTTACACTAAATCTGTAGAGCAGAGAAAATAGTGGTCATGCCCTCACACTGAGTGAAAAAGGCTAATAGTTCACACCACTGGTATCCCTATTTAACCCCCCCGCCCCGCCATTGGGGACCAAAACAGAAGCATTTCTTGCATCAGCCCCTAGTCCGTTTCTCAATGTATTGGTGGTATCATTTGACTCCAGTGGCTGGAGAGAGCAGTAGTGCATACGGGAATAGCCCAGACTCCACCTTAGGGTGTTCGGTGTGCAGTAATTATTCCAAGGACCACCAGATACTTGTTATGGGGAATACCCCACAGGCAAACAGCATAACGTCCCAAATTTGTCTGCAGCTATTTGTCTTTCAACCTCTGGATACAAATTTGAGGCTTTACCGCTGGACACTAGGGGGATAACTCTCCTGTAAAATAATAGGTAAATTGAATATGAGCACGTCCCTAACATGCATCAAGATGCACAACCTTCTTCTGGGCAATAAAGACCTTTTCCTCGTGAGGGCACGGTTTGATTTTAGTAGGGCATTCTGGATAAGAGAAAGTGGTGGGAACCCTTCCATGCCACACATTACCAAAATCTCTTGTCTTTAGGTTTTAGAAATGCCTGGGGTTGGTTTGGTTTCCTGGTTACTGCCCAATCAAGGACTCTTAACAATGTAGGCAACTACATAGGACTTTGGGACACGTGCTGGAAAACATTAGATACCTAAATATGACTAAAACGTGTTTTTAGACATAGTTTATGGTCTGCAGGGCATTCTGGCTATGAAAATCTGTCAGGACCCCCATGCGACCACCTATAAATGTCTCTAGTCAGAAGAGCCTCAGGCTGGTAGGGACATGATGTGGACTGATTTTAGGCAAATATATTTCAGCCAGCCACTTGTAGTATTGATAATTATTTTAATTTCTCAACATCACTAGGCAATGTTTGGGCTCTTTCCTTTCCTTTAACCCTTACATGTAGGGTACCAGTTTTATCAGACAAGTTTGGGAACACTGGAATGTACAGCCAAGGAATTTTGGTGCTCAAATATAAGACAATTGTGTTTTATGACATAATTTCACGTTTGCAGGGTATTCTGATAATAACATGTGATGGGTCACATGCAAGACCCACTTATTAGACTTCCCTTGATACCTGGTTTTCCGTAAGGCCAGGGGCGGCTCCTCCATGTGGGCAGAGGAGCATCACCCCACTGCTTTCTCACAGTCCGAGAAGCAGAAACATAAAATGGTATTAAAAATTCCATTTTATGTTTCTGCTTCTTGCACTGTGGGAAGCAGAAGGGTTTGGATGGGGGTTCTGCCCCAGGAGAGGAGTGGTTTGCCCAATGTTGCGGGCCCTGACTATTTGGTCAGCCCTATGGGGCCGACCAAACCAGTCATGCACATTTTCTCCATGAAGGCTGCATGCAGCCTACATGGAGAAAATGGCCTCCCCATAGACGCCTGTGTGGTCAGCGTCCCAACCAATCACAACCCTGCTATTCCAGCATTGTGAATTGGCTTAGTGGAGGTTAAGGAGACTGCCTGCTTCCTGTGCCTGAGGAGGAGACCGAGCAGCGAAGACGTTGGAAAAGTTTTATCTTTTTATAATTTAAACCCCACCTTCACTCGCACGACCCCCCCTTCTCTCGAGACCACTCGTGCCACCCACACCGCGTGTGACACCCCGGCCGCCCCACACCCATGAACCATGCCGGCTGCGACTGAGTAAGGCCTGGGATTAGTAGGATACTCTGTCTGTGAGTCATATCCTGGCTAACACACTGCAGACATGTAATTTTGAGACATTTCTTTCTTTTCCACAATGTCACATTAAGCAGAGTCTACTTTTTGCCCTTTCCTTTGTGGTAGAATAGACCCACCTGCATATCTGAGGTATTGTTTTTATTGGATGAAGGTGCATGAATGCCAGGAGACTTGCTAATATAATTTGATTTCCTCAATAGTTTGGGTTGGATAAAGTATTACATGCCATATTAGGTATTTTACACCTTCAATGCTCATGACGAGCTCAGCTCGTCATGCAGTACACTGCTTGTGTGATCATGACGAGCTCAGCTCGTCATGAACAATGGGATTCAAGGGAGTGCAGCATCCAAGATGAATCACTGTAGCATTGAAGGTGTTAAGAATTCATAGAAGTATGACTAACTGAACCCCGAAGTCTGATTCCTGGGAACTATTGATAAATACAAGGTTTTCCTTAATACGTAATTTCTGTTCCTTTTATTGTTCAATGTCATGTAATGTATTATGGGTAAGCAAGCACTGCTTAGTTGTTAGCTACAGGGTTTGAGACAAAGGACTAAAGATAAGATCTCCCCAATATGAAGCGTCAGGAGAACATAGGGATATGTTACTTTTGAAGTCTTTCTAAATTACAAAAAGGTACAGATGTAAAGATTGTCTTCAATGTCACTTTTCCCAATTACATTCACTATTTTGTGAATTTAATTATTAGTTTTCTTGGGAAACTTTGAGCAGTGCACATGAATGTCAATTTTGTATAGTTTTTAGAATTGTATCACTTCTTGGGTTCGGCCGTCGATTTCATGCATATTTCCCCCAAAAAGTAGAAGAATATAGAAATCAAAAAATATGAATTAACCAACTACCCTTAAAAATGCAAAGGAGAGTATTTCAAACCCACAGGACTTGACCAATTGGGCTTGGAGGGGCCACGTAGATGTTAAAAAGTGTGGGGCTCAAGGAGGAGCACTGAGGGACCCCCTTGTCCAAGTGGATGGTTTTAGAGTGTTAGGTGCCAATAGAAACAGTCTAAGCCCTGTCTGTAAGAACGTCCTTGAGCCAGTCAAGGGCAGCACACTGGATACCAATCTGCTGAAGATTTTGTATCAGAATAGAATGAGAGATGGGATCAAAAGCCATTGACAGGTCAGGCAGAACGAACATGGCAGGATATCCAGCATCAAGGGATAGCCCGAGAGAATCTGCTACTGCAAGAAGGGCAGTCACCGTACTGTGTGAAGGCCTGAAGCCTGATTGAGAGGCATCTATCAAACTACAAGTCTCCAAATAAGAGGAGATTTGTTTGCTGACTTAGATCTCCAGACCTTGGCCCAAAAGAGGGAGAAGGGATATAGGGCGACAGTCAGCTAGGTCACTCGGTTCTGCATTAATTTGTTTGAAGATTGGTGTAACAAGAGCTCCTTTTCAAAGTTGTGGAATAGAGGCGAGAGCCAGAGACTGGATGCACAAGTAATAACTGGTGCAAGGAGAGAGTGGCAGTGATCTAATAGGGACAAAGACCACCAGAGGGAGATCCAGATTTTGCTTTAGCCCGCAGGTCAAGCATCTGAGATTGAGAGATAGGCTCAAATCTTTCCAATATTACCAGTGCAGTTGTTTGAGGTGGATCAGTAGTTTGGAGGTAATCTAGTGAATTATCCACAGAATAAAAACTACTGTAGATATTGTCGATTTTTTGTTTGAAAGTGGCTGGCTAAAATGTCAAAGTAATTATGAAGCAGGAACGGCCGAGGAGCAGTCTTGAGATTTGGCAAAACCATTTAGAATTGTAAATAGCTTGCTCTATTTTGTTGACAATAAAATGCATTTGAGCTGAACTTATTTTGCAATGGTAGGCATGAAGAGCTGATTTATATGTTTGTTTGTCTGTATTTGTTTTAGAAGCTCTCCATTTACCTTCTAGTCTTATGCAACTTGTCTGCATATTTTTGCGGAAAGTTGCTTTATGGGGGGAGGGTGACAATGTCAAGTGCATGTGAAAAGGTGTCATGAAATTGAGCTAACCATGAATTAATGTCCTGTGAATTATCTAAGATAGGGGCAAAGAAAGCTTGTTGGAAAGTTTCCAAAGTAATCTGGTTCCATGGTCTCGAGCTAATGAGCTTCTAAACTGTATGTTTAGCAGATGTGGTCATGGTGGGAATCTGAAAATTGATCAGAAAATGTTTGGTCCATGTTAGGGGAAGGGGAATGTCAACTTGAAGAGACCTAAAGGTGGAAAAAATGGGTGCCATGCCAAATGGGTAGGACCATTATTAGTTAGGGGAAGGTCTAGCATTTCAAGGTAAGATACCAATGTGAGTACGTAAGGGTCTGTGTAGATGTGATAGTTAAAGTCCCCAATCAGTAGGACATTATGTGTAGATAGAACATGAGGTGCTAATTGTTCTGCCAGTTTTTGACTAAACGCTTTCTTTGGGCCAGGAGGGCGATAAACCAGGGTGCCTTTCCGGATATCTTCATGCAGAATTTCTATTTTAAATACTGCAGTTTCTGCCCAGTCAGTAAGTAGAGAATCAAGGATTTTTCCCCATGAGAGTCCCGGAAGGCAGTAGCTATACTGCCTCTTGTTTTGGATTATCTATCCTGCCTTACCAGTTTATAGTTCTGAGGAAGAGCAATGGCGATAGAGTGAGTTGCTGAAGAGTGTAGCCAGGTCTCAGTGATAAAACAAAGATCTAGTTGTGCAGATGTAATTATATCCCAAATGTGTATGTTATGCTTGGGAATAGATCTGACATTAAGGTATAGGCAATTAGGTGTAGGAGATATATACTGTGGTTTTAATACAGGAATCGAGGGTAGGAGCTGTAGGCGTGTTCGGTTGAAGGTAGCCTATAGAAGGGTTATCCCCATTTCTCTGTGATTGAATAGTGGGACAGGAAAACCCACATACATAGCACAAAAATGGTCAATCAAGATTTCCTGCGAGGTGAGGAGCACAGTGTTGAGCATAAGGTGTCAGTAGTTTGAGGTCATAGCTATTGTAATATTTGATGGATGGAGAAGCTGTCTCTGGCCGCGCAGATGCAGACTTCCTGGCACCTAGCGACGTTTGGGTGTAATTGGGTACAGGCGGGCTTGCCTTTGGTGCGCCTTCGACACGCTCGCTGAGTGTATTCGCTGTGAAAACACAGTTCACTTCCCCCAACCCATGTTTTCACAGTTTCCCAAAACTCAGCAATTCTATTTTAGATTTTTGAAACCAACCACACACTAATTAAAAAGAATAAGGCTCAAAGAGAAAGACCTGATAATCGTTTGGGGAGCCGGTTCCACTTGCCACGGTCATTTTTAATAGCGCTGGCCTGCAGCAGCTTACATGCTACAAACAACTAGAGAGCTAATCGCTCTCCAGTGATGGCCCAACAATGGTCGCAAAAAAATGTTTTCTACCCACGGTGTAAACACAGTTTAATTTCCTCCCAATACACGTTTCCACACTGCCCCTAAATTCAGCTTTGTTGTTCTAGATTTTTAAAACCAAGAACACACTCAATAAAAATAATATGCTCAAAGAGAAAGACCTGACAGGTATGATGGGAGGTGCACAGACTGAATATCAAGTCTGGAATATCGAAGTGCCAGAATATTGAGTTGGAAATATCGAAGTGGCAGAATATCGACTTCAAAAATATCGTTGACCAGAATATCGACTTGAAGGTAAGAAATATCGTTTACTGTAATATCGAAGTCAGTAATATCGTTTGTCAAAATATCGTTGTTAATAATATCGATAGTTATATTAGTGTTCTGTATTTTAGTATATAAATTAAAGGTATGTAATCTAGTTTTTTGGTAGAACTGTTTTGTTAATGTATGTGAGACATTTTTAGGGGTGATTAATTTGATGTCAATTAAATTTTGCATATTTTAGTTCTGTAACGTGTTGTCGGTTTAGAGGGGAATAGGGTGGGAAGTCATTCAATTATAATAAAGTAATCAATACTTTTTATTTGTTAGTATTAATTGTAAAAAAAAAAATCTTAGTTGGTAATTATTTTTTATTAATTAATTAATTGACAATTATGCAATTTGTGTAATGTTGTTTTAGGAGTGGGTTGTGGGTTTATAGGGGAATAGGGTAGGAAATAATTTAATTATAATAGAGTAATGAATAATTTTAATTTAGTAGTATGTATAATTACTTTTTTATTGATTAATTATTAATTTGTTATCAAATGTTATTAATTAGTTGATTGATAATTATGTAATTCGTGGGGGGTGGGGGCGTTTAGGAGCCGGTTGTGGGTTTTTAGGGGAATAGGGTGGGAAGTAACTAAATTATAATAAAGTATTAATATTTTTTTGCTTAGTATTTATATTTAAATTATTAATAAATATTAATTGGTTATTACATTTAAATAATTAATTAATTATGTAAATTGTGTTATTGTTTTTTAGGAGTTGGTTGTGGGTTTATAGGGAATAGGGTGGGAAGTATTTTAATTTGAAGAAAGTAATTAATAATTTTTTTTATTTTATAGTATGGTTTGTGGTAATTTATTTATTATTCATTAATTATTCATTGTTTGAGAATTATAATTAATTAATTGTTAAATATGTTAATTGTGTCAATTATGTGGCTCCCAGAGTTGATTCTGCGCTCCCACAGCACGGAATCTGCTCTCATCACAGCCTCTGACCATATCCGGATCAGGTAGATCAGGGGGGATGGGCGGTGTTGATTCTGCTCGATCTATCAGCAGCTTTTGACACAGTCTCCCCTGAGCGAATGATCCAACGCTTGTGGGAAGTGGGGGTCACAGTGAAAGCTCTACAGCTTCTTCAGTCCTTTCTCATGGACAGAAGGTATACAGTTAGATGTGGCGGCTTTAAAACTACAGCCTTTGCTCTCCTGTGTGGGGTCCCTCAGATTTCTTCGCGCAGCCCCACCCTTTTTTATCTGTATATTACCCCTCTAGCTGAACTGGTGAGATCTTATGGATTTCAGGTGCAGTCATACAGGGACGACACCGAAATTATTGTCTCTATTACCAACAACCTGCAGTTAGTTGCCGAAAAATTCAATGCTTGCATGTTAAACATTATTGGCTGGATGAAGAGCAACACTTCAACGATTAACATAGATAAGACCGAAGTACTGATTTTCGGACCTCAGAAGACCATCTGGTCTAAGGCATGGTGGCCTATAGAATGCGGAACTCTTCCTGTCCCTGTAAAAACAGCTAAGAATTTAGGGGTAAGTTTTGATGATAGTCTGTCCTTTGATGCCCAGGTCAATCATACTGTTGGTAAATGCTTTTATATTTAAAAATCTTCAGAAACGCCGTTCCACTCATCCCACCAGAACTCCATTGGCCCTTGCCTTAATCACTTCTAGGCTAGATGATTGTAATGCCCTCTACCTCAATATCACCGCTGCATCTCTGAACAGACTTCAGACGGTTCAAAATGCAGCTGCAAGACTGATTTTAAACATCCCTAAATGTCAATCTGCTAGAGAAGGCATTCAGTCTTTACACTGGCTCCCTATAAAAGAACACATCTCATTCAAGACCCTCACTACAGTGTATAAGGCAGTAGATTGCAAGGGCCCGTCCCAACTCAAATCTTTGTTTCACCGATATACCCCTGGAAGGACCTTGAGATCATCCTCAGCTTAAGCTTGTTGCGCCCAGATTTAGTAAATCCAGATGGGGCAGATGCGCTTTTTCTGTGGCCGCTGCCAACCTTTGGAATCTTCTTCTCCTGCCATTGGCAACGCTAGTTCCCTCTCTATTTTCAGAAAACTTCTTAAAACTTGGTTATTTTCCTTTTAACTGGTTGCTGTGTTCCCTCCTCCCTACTGTTGCTGCTTAGCACTTTGACACCTACGGGTGTAGTGCGCTCTATAAATGCTATCTTATCTTAATTATGTAGGAGTTTATTTTGCGTTTATAGGAGAATACGGTGTGAATTTATTTTTTATAAAATCATTAATATTTAATTATAATTAAATTATATTAAATATAATTATTTGTTTGTAAAATGTTTTCCCCTTCGCTATCCAACACTTTACTATTGTTGCACTCACTGGAGAGGGAATGGTAATTGTTACCCCTCCGCTATCCAACATTTTGCCTAGTGTTGCACTCACTGGAGTGGGAATAGTAATTTTCAACCCTCTGCTACCCAACACTTTCCCTACTGTTGCACTCTGAGGTGGTGTGTGTCAATTTAGATACCGTATATAGGTTTCCCGATTTACGCCCCTATATAGGCACAATTCGCATTGCCCTTATATAGGCATAGAATCCTACCCTTATTCAGGCATTATCCATGCTAACCAAATACAGGCATGGCCAACTACATCCGTCCATCCACGTCACAATGAGTTCTTGGAAAACCAGACTCTTAAGCCTTTATGACTTCCCCTTGCTTCGATTATTGATTTCTCCAAGAACTCATTTATTATGCATGAACATCTATTCCTTAGGGGTTCATTCATGGCGTTCCTCTGCCCGACTTTTACGTCAATTCTGGCATTCCTAAACACCTTCAAGGTATAAATACACCTTCACTTGCCATGGCAAACCACGGTTCGGCTGCATACTTGCACAGCACGGCACACCACGGCAAGTTTGGAAGGAAGTTGATTCCCTGCCTGACGCATTGACCAGAAGCTGCCATCCTCCTCGCAGAGAATCCAGCTCCAGTGTTTCTGACTCCCCTTGCGGGGTGTTAGAGATCGAGACCCGGAAAGAGATTCCAGCCTCTCTCATTCTAAGGTATGGAGCAGACTAGAACCTAGAGGGACTATTGGCAATTCTTGGCAAACTAAACTATAGCTAGCTATACTTTGGTTTACAGCACCTACTTCTTACCTCGCACTACACTTAGGTTAGGTACACTGGGGTAGAACTATTTAGAAGCACCAGATGAGCATTCACATTTTAGCCTGTGTTATTTATGTATGTATTTTTATGAATATATGTCATAGCTACAAACCATGCTTTTGCAGCATTATTTTATCTTACTGCTAACACTGTACGTATTATACTTCACATTCTGTCTTACGATTGTAGCAGTTCATATGTCTTGCACGAGAAATAAGACTGTTCAATAAACCCTTTTTACTAAAATGCCCCTCTACATATTTCTGTGTAAACTTTGTAGAAACAAAGAATGCACGATTAACTGAGTGAAACTGTTATCTATTGTTTCCACGATTCTGAGACTGTTCCGATTCTAAGGGAAACAAAGTTGTCATGTTTATGCAGTTGTCAGAAACTAATCCCTTCTTGTTTAGTTCGAGAAGTTTCTAGTGACCTCTGAGTTAGCTGGCACACACAAGTAATTAAGTTTAATGTACTCGATAGAGACATACTGACCTCAGTCCTACGTCAAAACTATAGTGTATATTATTCCAATGCGCAGAGCCAATCAGGGATATAGGAACTACACTACATGGGACCCAATGGTTTTGTAAGGCACTAATTTAATGCTAGATACTGAAGTAACTCAGTTGTGCTTTTCTCAGAGACCCCTACTCATAAAACTCCATAAGACGTCTGGTGTGGGTAGGGATAATATCCGCCATAGCTGAGTAGGACAAAAATCCTATGTATTAGCTGTTTGGTTTGTTCAGCGTTGAAGGATACAGTGTTCCAAAATATTGTGCACCTTATCTTTGTTCCCTTGAAACCTGCTCTGCAATTTTCATTAAACAATGACCGAAAACAGCATAAACACTGGAACCAGTGAAGCTGTAACCGACCAAGTCGCAGCAACTTTTGATTATACAGGTTTTATTAAAACCAATGCAGATGCGATTCCTTTCCATCCAAATTTAAGGAAAGCCGTCACTCTAAAACTTATAAAACATGACCTAACACCAAGAGGTGGTAGAGTAGTTTTTGTGATAGAGGCACATGAATCTCACCAGACAGAGGTAATCTACTCATGGAAAGTATTCCCTGAATCACATCAGTAACTAAAATGTTTCACTTCTATAAAGAAGAAATATATTCCTTTCGAGGATGTTGAAATTCCACTCACATACCAGGAGCATCAGCTCAGGTTTATAGGAACTGCACTACTGTAGAGTGGGAATTGTAATTTTTTCCCCTCCGCTATCCAACACTTTCAACACTGTTGCACTCTCTGGAGTGGGAAGAGTCATTGTTTCCCCTTTCGCTATCCAACACTTTCCCTGCTGTTGCACTCTCTGGAGTGGGAATAGTAACTTTTACCCCTATGCTATCCAACACTTTCTCTACTGTTGCACTCTCTGGAGTGGGAATTGTAATTTTTCCCCCATGCTATCCAAACCTTTTCCTCCTGTTGCAGTAATTGCAGTGGGACTAGTAAATGTGTACCCCTACCCTATTCATCAATTATCCTACTGTTGACCTTAATGGAGTGCAAAATGTAAGTTTAAAAAGGTATAAATAGTTTAGTATTTTATTTTATGATATAATGTTTTTATTATTATATTTTAAGTTATAGGTGTATGTATATACATATATATATATTTGATAGTATTTTTGTTTATATATTTATAATATTTAAAAATACATTAAAGTTATTAGTTTATTATTTTTTATAGTAAATATACATTGATATATTTAATTTTATATATCTATGTTTAAATTTTGGTAAATTAAATTTGTTTATTATATTTTTTTCAATGTTTATTATATCTAAGACTTTTTTTTAGTTAATTTTAAAATATAAGTGTTTTTTTATATTTAATTGAAAACAATATTTTGGACTTCAATATTTTTTACATTGAATCCATTTCAGAGTCTGATTCAAGCAAGTCAAGGACATTTGTGCCACCGAGGGGAGAGCTATGTTCTTGTGTGAATCATAGAGTAGATTGAGAACCCAATACTTCTCAAGAGCTGCGAATTCCACAGTGATGGCAGCACCCCAAATAGCCAGTCATTATTTAGAACGTTCTGACTAGTAAAGCTGGATTTCTGCGAGGAATTATCTGAATAGCCCAATGGTAAAGCTGGATATCTGTTAGTCCGAGGCCCCATTGTGTGGGCCCACCAATATTTTTGCTAAATGCATTTTTTGGCTTACCACGCATTCCACATAAAGCCCACCCCTGCCAACATCAGGGAGTTGAAAAACGATTAAATGATGTCATAAGGGAAATTTTGCAGTTTATACAGTACCAGAGGCAGGGATACCATTTTAAATAAAATACCTCTGCCAGCCGCATTGAGTGGTAAATATCCCCAGGCAGTCATTTTGCGACGTATGGGTGTCATAAGAGTCACAATATTAAGATCTCACGCTATGACCTTATTGGGGGAGTTATACCTTCCCAGATATTTGTATAATTGTTTATTTGCCCAGAGCAGTATGGTGCAGCCTTGGTATCACCATGTGCCTGACTTACCAGAATATATGTAGATTTAGCCCAGTTCACCTGTAGACTAATGCTTTCACGCATATCTGAAGAATTAGCAGCAATCAAGGTAACCAGGTCTCCGAGCAGTTAATATATACCAGAACATCATCTGCGTATAAAAGTATTCTGCCTTTCAAGTGGCTGATCCATCAGAAAACACTGTTCTGCTAATGGTTCCATTTCCATAGCAAAGAGAAGGGGGTCATGTATCACCTTTTTCTGGAGCCCCGTTCAACAACAAAAGCCCAGGATACCAGCCCATTCACTGGAACCCTTGCACAGGGCATAGCATAAGATAGATCTATAAATCTGAAAAAAGAGTGGACCAAAATTCATACACTCCAGGAGACAGAAAATAAAGTGGTGACAGACTTTCTTTAAATCTATAAACATCAGTGTCCTTCGGGACAGTGTTTTAAGTGATAGTGCAAGTGCAGTATGGCGGCATCGCAGGCAATGTTGTGTACTCACTCTGGCTTAAATCTGATCTGATCATGGTGGATTATAGTTCGGATGACCTTTAGTAGTATATTCGCCAGGACTTTCACCAGGATCTTTGATTCAAGATTAATCAGTTCTATAGGTCTATACGACACGCTTCTGTTGGCTGGTTTCTGTGGTTTCTACGATAATGTAATTATTGCTCCATGTAAGTCATACAGAATTTTTCATGGGCTTTCACGTACATTTTCACTATAGAAGGAGTCAGGAGCGAGGAGTACTTTTTGAAAAGTTCTAATGGGTACCCTTTGGGACCCGGCATTTTCCTCAAACGGTGGGAGGGCCTGTCTTGGGACTATCAATTCCTCCACAATTGGTAATGTCTGGGTAATTTTATATCTCCGTTAGGCTAGTTGACTGTGCACATCAAGACTTTCCTTGTAACAGAACAATAGTACAAATATAAGAGTTCGAGAGATGTAAAGTTCTTGGTGTTGTCCACCAGTTTAATGTTCCTCTGTACAGGCCTGTACAGAGGAACAGGCCTGTACAGAGGAACATTAAACTGGTGGACAACACCAAGAACTTTACATCTCTCGAACTCTTATATTTGTACTATTGTTCTGTTACAAGGAAAGTCTTGATGTGCACAGTCAACTAGCCTAACGGAGATATACAATTACCCAGACATTACTGATCGTGTTTAGTGCAGGGGCTTCGTTGTTTCTGTGCAATTTGTGTGGATCTCCTTGGTCCAACCTGGAGCGGTTGTGAGGGATTACCGCCCGCCCTTTTGCCTAGACTTTTTGTACTTGATGATACTAGACACATTGCGGTTACTCAGGCGTGCGCCTAGTCATTTCTGGAACCCCCCAAATACCCTCCCAGCTGTATAACTCCTCCACAATTGGTAGTCATATTCAACTACAGCTATCGAATGCTCAGCATATAGGCGGGCATAGTACGCCGCACATTCTTGAGCTATCAAACTGAGCTCTGTATCGCCTGCCCTGTATCGGAAGTTATTGAAGTGACCAATCTAAAGTCTAGATCTCTGTTGGCGAGTCAATAGAGTAGCTTTCCAGCTTTATCTCCAAAATTGTATAGACTATACTGGGACGCCACATATGCCAAAGATGCAGAGCCCGGTAATTTCTGCCTGAGAGAAAGCCATAGCAATTCCACCTTGTGTCGCAGGTGGCCGTCCACAGGCCACGCCAGTTCTTTATCAGATGCTCCCATAGCAGTTTCCAGGTCTAGAACGTCACTCAGTGTACACTTTATCCAGGCAATCTGGTAAGATATCACCCTTCCTCTCAAGACATCCTTTAAGGCCTCCTAAAGAGTAATGAGGGCATCAGATATTGAACTAGAAATAATCAGTTATCTGTTGTCTTGGAAAATCGTCTAACTCAATGTTACTAAGACACCATGAGCCAGGACGTGAGCCTCCACCAGCATGAGGGGGCTACTAAGGGCACTAAGAAGTAGCCTATTCAGGACGATATCTTGGGGGAGTAGGAACAAATTGTAAACACCTGAGTGTAACCAGCACATGGGTAAGATAGAGCAAAAGATCAAGCCTTGTAATTAAGATAAGGGACTTTCGTGGTTGGTTACTGTTCGTGTCCAACCTGGGGTCCATGACTAATGTAAAATGCTTCCTACTACCCTGTACCCCAATGGGGAGGCAAGTAGTATATATGTGAGCTTTGCAAGAATATCATATAGTGGGTAGGGGGCATAAACTGATGCACAGGACCATGGGGCACCAGCTAGTTACTTCTTCACCACCACTAATGTGCCCTGGTCAACATAGTGTGTTATCAGGGAAGTGTGGTGAGAGAAGTTTGTGCAAATTTATAGCTGTGCCTCTTGAGATAATGGTGGTGTAGTCAGAGAGTTATACCCTAGTGTAGCCACTTTGAGAGAGAACGGGGCAGTGACTACAAATAAGATGAAACTTTTGCAGTAGATGGTGTGTGTCTTTTTAGCTATTGGATAATGCTCCCCTCTTGATCTTATCATTTAATCTATCCACGTTCCAGGAGAGCAAATCAAAGGTACCACATACGTTGGGCATGGGTGTATGTTGTGTGGAGTATTGTTGGACCTGGCTGTCTCTGCAGGGTCACCCCCAAACCTTTTGCCTTTTACCATCCTTTTTTTGCAGAATTCGTTTTTGTTGGCCTTAGGGCTCTGTGCACTTTACCTTTCCTACTCAGTGCTAGAGTGCTTATGCTTTATCTCCAAAACATGGTTACATTGATTTGCACCCTATTGGAATATTTAATTTACCGGTACGTCCCTGGTAGAGTTGGATACCACATACCCAGGGCCTGTAAATTACTAGTGGGCCTGCAGCACTTACTGTGCCACCCACTTAAGTAGCACTTTAAAACATGTCCCAGGCCTGCTATTGCAGCCTGAAGGCAGTTTTAAACTGCCATGTCGACATGGCATTTAAAACCATTTGTCGAGCCTTACAAATCCCCTTTTATTACATATAAGTCACCCCTAAGGTAGGCCCTAGTTAGTCCATAGGGTAGGGTGCTGTATAATTAAAAGGTTTGATGTGCACATTAGATGTCCTGGTAGCAAAAAACTCCTAAATTCGATTTTCACTACTGTGAGGCCTAAATCTCCAATATAATATTAGGGATTCCTTATTACAATTAATAAGCTGTAATTTCCAACTGGGGGCAGGTGGCTATGTCATGTTGGGGTCTATGACGTAATGCTGAAGCCACGCCCTAATATTAACACTGTTGAAGGGGTACTAAGCTTAGCTCATTTAAGTGTTGACATTGAAGGGATCTTAGTTCAGCTCAGTAAGTGTTGCCACTACATAGGGGATCTTAGTTTGGTTGATTAACACCTGTGCCACAGTATGAATGTGTGCCCTGGTGCAGAAAATTTCTGTTTGTCTATTTTTTAAGACATTGCACTGCCTAAATTGCATATACTTCACTTCAAGATGTTCTAAGTTAGTGCATGATCTGCAGAGAGCTTGGCTGAGGAATTAGGGAGCTGTGGTAGCCTCTATATGTTTCTTAGATGTGCTGTCTGCAGCTCACGCAGTAAGTCAGAGAATTTCCAAGTAAAATTCTTGCTCTTTAGTTAGTACAATGTCCTAAATACTGGCACAGAGCTTTGCTGTGAGCTGGAACGCATGTTACTGATACGGTCCCAGAAGTGCAAAAAAAGATTTTGTCCTTAATCATTACAGCGCACACTCCTTGTGTGTAATATAGGAACAAGTTACTTCGGAGGCATGGTGGCCTATACTACAGGCAAGTTCCACACAGCTAAAAGATTCAAATCATACCGAATACGAACGGACGTCTTGGATGTATCCGAAACCTGGAAAGAGATGCTTTTCTTCTCTTGAATCTTAACCCACTTATATGAGGTTGTGCTCCAGTTTGGTAATTTTATTAGAAACAAAGGCTGCTGTAGTACATTCACCGGCCTGGACATAAATGCAGAAATGTATTATCTCAAAAGACAGATCAGTAATAAGCAGTCAAACCACCAAGAATTAAAAATATATTTTCATAATATAGGACCTGAAATTGTATACCTGAGGTCAACCTGGGTTATTCTTTCCCTTCCAGCAGACTTTTCAATACAGGCAGGAGACGGCGGGAGGCTGTAAAAGCCCAGTGCTGCTGCAGCCTTAAATTGATTAGTGAGTGAGATAGTTAAAAGGCAAAGACTGGGGTGGTGTCCCAGGAACCGATCGCATAGGGCGAAATATGAAACGAGGCAGGAGCACAGCTAATGCACTTAATGATTTGGGAACGGATTCTCCGCTGGGATGTGTTACGCAGAAGTCTTATTTCAAAGGGAAAGGTTGTGCACTCAATAAAAGAAGAACACGTGGGCAGGGATATATGCACTGCAAGCTTGGTGCTAGCCAGACCCTTTTTTGCACCAAAATACACGTTGTGTGCTTTCTTGCACCATTTTTTCCAGGAAATGTTACTACTGTTTGATGGCAGCAAACGTCGTTTGGACCAATTCACAAAGCAATTTTGCGCACCGAAGATCACTTTACATGCAAATGGCACGTAATGAATACACATTCAAGTTTAAAATTCATAAAACTTGAAGTTGGGAAAGTAAAGTGCTCTTGATATCACTGAAAGTTGGTGAACATCCCAAAAAAGTACGAGTTTGTGGGTATTCACATACCTTTTCATACCCCTCCTCACCCATGGTTACTGGCATAGATTTACATCTGTGAAGATGAGGAGTAAATCCATATTCAGGTGAGAATGCGGAAGAACACCTCTACAATTGTTGGCAGTAATGAGAAATTGTTTTTCAAGGGACATGTGTAAGGCGTACTATATACTTTTATGCAAGGGAGTAGCCAGACAATTAAACCCCCCTCCTTCGAAACATGTGAGGCAAATGAGTCCACCCCCCCAGAAGAACTCCATTGTCTCTTCCATTTATCCATTCATCCTTTCACCCTTCCATCCACCCACTGATATCCACCATTTCACCTTAACATTGTGCCATTGATTGATTTTTTAATCTATCATTCAAGCTTTCCCCATTTCATTCACACATCTGCTCTGCATCCATCCATCCACTCTACCATCCATCCACCCTGCCACCCATTCATCCATCCCTCTGCCTTCCATTCATCCACTCTGCCATTCATCCATCCATTAATAAAGTCAGCTGTCCATCTATCCGCTCTGCAACTAACGATCCACTCTGCCATCCACCCACTCTGTAATAAAATAATGCGTTCTTTCACCCATTTATCCGCCCATCCCAATTTTACAATATCACCCGTTCACCTGTTTATCAACCTGTCTATCCCCTTTCTCTGTCATCCTTTCACCTGTCCCTCCACCTATCCATGCATCACTTTACTCGTCCATCCTTTCACCTGGCTATCCATCTATCCATCCACTCTGCCGTCCTTTCATTTTGTCCATCCACCTGTCCTTTCACTCATCAATTGATTAATTCATCATCCATCCATCCATCCATCCATCTCTTTACTCTGTCATCTTTCACCTGTCCACTCTCCTAGCTATTCACTCATCCTTTTCACCAACTCATCCATCCACCCACTCTTTCATCCAGCCACTCCCGGCAGTCGATAATATGTATTCCTTCTTTCCCTGTTCTATTTACACATCTTTTGTTTTTCCTTGCTGTGGTTTTCTCTTCTATTGTCGCTTTATTTGTTTATAGTGCTACGTATCAGCTTTTTGTTTGCCGAGCTGCAGACAGAAGAAACTCGTAAAGACCCCACCCAGATGCAGCTGATAAAGGTGGGGTTAATGACCCCCTTCTTTCACGCACATGTAAATGTTTGTTGACGTAAGCACTTCATAAGTACTTGTGAAAGTTTTGGAACCGTAAAGAAAAATATTAAATGTATTCTAAACGTAGCTGGAATTCTATGGGAGAGCATTAACATTTTTTGTGAATTGGGTTTTAAGTTTGTGCGTAGTCTGAATTCACAGACTTAAACATTGAATGTCCTGCTTTTACACAGCACTGACATTCAAAAAGAAATGAAGTGAAATATTAAACATGATATCCAATATGCTTCTAACACCAAGGATATTTACGACACACACTCCTTGTTGTTCCGTAGCTCAGTTGCTTAACCACATGCATTTCACAGCTGGCTGAGCATTTGTGCCAAATAAAAATTGGGATTTGCACGTATCCATCAAATACTGGTGCAAAAATTGTCCAGCCACCAATGCAACATTGCTTACTCACCTATGAAATGTCTGTAAATGGGCCGAATATGTTAAATGTTTGTAGCTAAGAAGTGTGCAAATTGCCCAGCCAGCAGTGTAACATTGCTTACTCACCTATGAAATGTCTGTAAATGGGCCGAGTATGTTAAATGTTTGTAGCTAAGAAGTGTGCAAATTGTCCAGCCACCAATGCAACATTGCTTACTCACCTATGAAATGTCTGTAAATGGGCCGAATATGTTAAATGTTTGTAGCTAAGAAGTGTGCAAATTGCCCAGCCAGCAGTGTAACATTGCTTACTCACCTATGAAATGCCTATAATTGGGCCCACCGTGTTAAATACAGGTGACTAACGTGTACACAAACAGATTGGAAAATCATTATTTCAGGGATTGACATGTTTTTATGTTGCAAGTATATTCAGGTAGAAGCCAAACAAAATATGGGAAAATTTATTTTCTCTGTCCCTGACACGCTCTTCTTTTTCATCAACTCTTTCAAATTCATAAGCAAGACAAACGAATTATTTGCTTTGCACGATCCACACTACTGAATTGTTGTGTCGAAGATGTCTGTAGTTGTTAACATGGAACTTCTATATAAAGAAAAAGGTACGATCAAATGATGAAGCCTGTAGAGAATGAGAAAACAAGTTTAATGTAATGATACTCCTTCACTGCCCTTCATTACCACAATTATTCAGTCACTGTGTTCATAGTTTTTGGACGGTTACATTGATTATTCCTAATAATTTGAAATGTGAATCTTTTTTCGCTATACTGACAAAGCAACCATTCATTAAAATGTTTGTTCGAAATAAAAAACTCGAACAAAATAGGCAATGGTCTTGCCGTCGATTGAAAAAACAAGCATTTGCAATGCAATAGGTCTTGCATTTACGCAGGTTTGAGCTATTGGCGTTGCAAATGACAATGCCTTTTATTTATGTTTTGGTTGTTAGAATATAAATAAAAAGCATTGTCATTGATAATGCCAATAGCTTAAATTTGCGTAAATGTGAGACCTACTGCATTGCAAATGCTTGTTTTGACTTGCTGTTTTCTCGCATTCCTTATGTCCAATGAAATCTGTCCCTGCTATTTTCACGCAATGACACCTTCCCTGCCACTCCATTATAGGCTTATAGCCCGCTGTAGAGGGCTATACCCGCTATTAAAGGCCCTCTCCAGCGTTAAAGGCCCCGAGCCGAAGGCGAGGGCCTTTAACAAGGGAGAGGGACTTTAATAGCGGTATAGCCCATCTACGAAGGGCTATAAGGCTATTAGAAAATTCTGTCACTAGAGGACAGAATGTTCTAACAAAAAAAACAAAGCCTTTTGGAACCGTGAGGGGATTGGAATCCCCTCAGGCCCCCTGAAGCCTTTGTTCACAGCCAGAGCTGTGAAAAAAGAAACATTGGAATGTTGGAGCTCCAGGCTTATACCAGCCATTATAAGCCCAGAGCACTTCATTGTTTTCAATGGAGCTCCCAACATTCCAATGTTCTAATGTACATTCATTACCATTCCACCTTGAGATCTTCTGAAATCATGTCTGCCTACATCCCTCGCGCAGCTGCCTTTCTTTCACTCCATTAACATGTGACTTTCACTTATCATATACACACATTAGTATCTCTATAATACCTGCTCATCTACCGTCCAAGTGCGCCATGCACATCTGCTTCCTTTTGCCTCTTCCACCACTGCCTTCTCTATACTTAGGGGACACCTATCTTCCTTCTACCTATCCAAACCCCTCCGTCCCCGGTGCTTACTTGTCTTGCCCTTTACAGCGGAAAAACACAGACTTCCAAGCATGCACCGCGGCCGCCAGCAGCGCCAGATCCCCGGCCAAACGCTGAGCCTGCAAGTCGACCTGGCCAGGGCTCGAGTCGGGGTACCACGCGGGTAGACGGCGTCCCCACACTTCTTTTACAGGGGGGACGCCATCCCCCCTGCTTACTTGTTAAATCGCCGTCCACCCTGCGCTGGCCTGCTCCTTCAGCATGCGATGCAGCGCGCACCGACCAAAGCAGACATTTCCAGGTGAAGCCTCGGATTGCTCACCACGCCCACGCCTATTGCTGCTCATGCAACCCGCCCCACCCCTTCTTAACTTTGCCGGGGGGACTTGAACCTACCAGTGGAACAGAGATGTCTGCGACCAATCAGTGGTCATAGCAGACGTCACTGGATGGTGTTTCTGCACCTCAGCGGTCCCGCCCTCATGCGCCATGCCCTTTATTCACTTTTAGTTTTAAGGTAAGTGTAAGCAAATTTAATGGCTCCACTCGTTTTTTTGTGTGCCTTTCTGCCCTCTGTTAGACTTGTTTTCCCTTTTTTTCGTGCCTTTCTGCCCTCGGTTCGACTCGTTTTTCCCATAGTTTGGTGCCGTTCTGCCCTCTGTTAGACTCGTTTTTTGTGCCTTTCTGCCCTCTGTTAGACTTGTTTTTCCCTTTTTTTCGTTCCTTTCTGCCCTCTGTTAGACTCGTTTTTCCCTTTTTTTGTGCCTTTCTGCCCTCTGTTCCCCTCGTTTTCCCTTTTATTCATGCCTTTCTGCCCTCTGTTAGACACGTTTTTCCTTTTTTTCCTGCCTTTCTGCCCTCTGTTCCCCTCGTTTTTCCCTTGTTTTTCTGCCTTTCTGCCTTCTGTTAGACTCGTTTTTCCCTTGTTTTCGTGCCTTTCTGCCCTCTGTTAGACTCGTTTTCCCCTTTTTTCCTGCCTTTCTGCCCTCTGTTCGACTAGTTTTCCCTTGGTTTTGTGCCTTTCTGCCCTCTGTTCCCCTTGTTTTCCCTTGTTTTTGTGCCTTTCTGCCCTCTGTTAGACTCGTTTTCCCCTTGTTTTTATGTACTTCCTGCACTCTGTTAGACTCGTTTTTCCCTTGTTTTTTTGTGCCTTTCTGCCCTCTGTTAGCCTCGTAATCTAGGATTACGTTGATATGAGCTCCTTCTCAAAATTATTTTAATGTAGCAAGTTGTTTTAAGTATTTTTGCATATATTTTAGAAAGTTTTTCTATAGGATTATGGGCCTGAGCTTAGCGGACTAGTACTCCTTCACACACTTGATGAACATTCTGTCGGCCTTACTAGAAGTGTATTATATCCTATTGCACTAGCGCTTTATGGAATCACTTCATGCCTTCTTCAAAATTTTCAATACATCTTAGTGCTAGAGTTTAAGCTACCTAAGAAGTGAGCCAACTGAATCCTGAAGATGAGGTGGTGGGATGTAGGTGCAGAGATATCGGGTTCTCAGAATATCAGTTTCTGGTCGGTATCCCTGCAGCTACATCTAACCAACTCATAATGAAAGTTTTAGATGGCTAATTTTCCTAAAGTTTCACAAGCTGTTTTTGTCCTGGGAAAGAGAAATAACCTTGAGGATGTGGAATAACTTGAGAAAGTTGTCAATATTAGTGGTAAGCGAGTGCAGATCTGGGATTGTTGGTCGGGTAAGGTGTCCTGGACAAAGAAAACCTGTAGTCTCCCTTGGTGAAGCATTGTCTAGAGGTGGGAGTTACGGGCAGTTTGAACTTGCACCATTAGCTCCTGCCCCACCTTAACCCAAGGTGTTACCAGGTGCAGAGCTGCACCTGTTAAAGCTGGGTCCGATGTTCCCACACCCAGTGATCCCTGGTGCGAAGCCACTGGGCCACTTGGAAGTAGCTCAATTGACCGCAGTTAACTCCACAAAATAGCTTATATGCACCTTTTTGTTCCAATTAATTCTCAGTATCTTTGGTTGACATTGTGTGCATGCATTATGCATGAGAGATGCATGGTTTTCTGGTGCCCTAGGTGAAGTGACTTTCTGATACTCCCGGGCAATGGGGTACACATTTGGTCAATTTTAGGTTAAAATAGTGTCATTTGTTTATGGCGCCCTCGCATCTGTCTGGTAGGGCTTGGCACACTACAGTCAATGTGTTATGATATGTGTAGCACCTAAGGATTATCCTATTTTTGTAAGTGTTAGACCTGGTATCGTTTAGTGTGGTTTACCCTGCCTTTTTGATTTCTAACCTCCAGTTTTGGACTTAGTTTTTGCTGACTTTAGGACTCTTGAGCACTTTACCACTGCTGACCAGTGCTAAAGTGCATGTGCTCTGTATCTCAAATGTGATGACAATTGGCATCCATGATTGGCATATTTGGTTTACTTATAGGTCCCTACTAAAGTGCACTACCTGTGCCCAGGGCCTATAAATCAAATGCTACTAGTGTGCCACCCACCTAAGTAGCCTTTTAACTATGTCTCAGGCCTGCCACTGCAGAGCCTGTGTGTGCAGTTTTAAACTGCCATTTCGACCTGGTAATTTCACCTACTTGCCAGGACCAAACCTTCCCTTTTATGACATATAGGTCACCGATAGGCCCTGGACAGCCATGGGCAGAGTAGTTCTTAAAAGATATGAAATGTACTCTTAAGTTTTACATGCCCAAACTTCATCCATATTTGAGCTGTTGAATCCCCCACACAGGGACCTTAAGTCACTGGCTTAAGTACTGAGCAATTCAATTGTTAAATCTTGCAATATGTGCAATTGATAGATATGCCTCACATGTGATGTCACGTCCTGATGTGATGTCACGTCCTGACGTGATGTCACTTCCTGTCGTGATGTCACTCCTGTTGTGATGTCACTTCCTGTGACGCCACCTAAATTGGAGAGTCCCCCCACTTCTTTTTTTAGGACTTGAGCCCTGACTCCGGCCCCCCACTCGTCCATGGTGAAGCGCTGCCTCTCAGCCATCAGGTTGGCGTTCAGCCACATACTCTCGGTGAAGAGTAAGCATCGGCCCTGAAAGTTGGTGCTGTTCTCAGACAGAGGCAACACCGCTATGAAGCCAAAGAGAAAGGCCACAAAATAGGAGATGCATTGAGCGAAGAGGAAGTTGTTGAGAGCCATGATGCCAGCTGTAGCGGCGGTGCCAGAGGAGGTTATGGGGGCGAGGAGACCCAGCAGGCTGCGCACTGAGAACACAGTGCAAAGCCAGCAGACGGAGTTTATGGGATTCTTCAGTACAAGGGGATCAGCATCTGCACCAGTGATACATAAACAAAGAGCTTGTGTAAACTCGTGGCTGAGAGATGCCCTCCACACTGATATATTTAATCAAGCAACTTCCACACTGAAGAAATACAGGCAGACAATGAGGAAGTGGCCGAGCCCAGGAAGGTTTGAAGGGCCGGGCCGGCGGCAATGTGAACACAAGCAATATAAGTACTGTGCTGTTCATACCATATAGTACAGTATCGGAAAAGCGGGTGCCGAAAGAGTAAGGCAGACTACCACTGCTGGGGCAGTGTGCGCTCTGAGGGAGGCACGGTGCTTCAACAAACTGTCACAAAAAAATAGTTGCAATGCTATAGCTCTTGCATTTAAATGCGAGACCTAGGGCCAGGAGTTACTCCCCCACGTGGGCAGAGGTGCGTCGCCCCACTGCTTTCTCGCAGTGCGTGAAGCAGAAACATGAAATGGTATAAATGCCACTGTGAGAAAGCAGAAGAAGGGTTTGGTTGGGGGTAGGCAGGTCAAGGATGAGTGGCTACCCCAATGTTATGGGCTCTGACTGTTTGGTCGATCCCCGGGACAACCATACCAGTCATGAGCACTCTCCCATGTTCTCTCTGTAGACTGCATGCAGCCTGCATGGAGAAAACGGCCTCCCCATAGACGCCTGTATGGACGGCGTCCTAGCCAATCATGGCAGCATTGCGATTGGCCTAGGGGAGGAGAAGGAGGCTGCCTGCTTCTGCTTCCTGTGAGCAGAGAATGAGCAGGTAATACGACGAGGGACCGGAGATGAAGGTAAGTTTTCAATTTTTTAAATTTTATTAAATACCCCCTTCCCACGTGACCACCTCCCCGTGCATCCCCCCACCCTCCCTACCACCACAGAGTCATGCCGGCCGACTGCCTTAGTTGCAAACAAACAGCCGCCATTGTCTGGGCTGCTTCGAAAGTGAAAGCATGTGGCCCGCTGAATGTAAGCATAGCACGTCCTTGTGTCTAACCTAGGAAAAACTCAATAAAGAAAATAGGACATTAGGATATATATATATATTAATATTACCCAGTGGAAGTTGATGTTGGGTAACTAAAATTAGGATCATGTTTCCATATGAAATGCATTTTTTGGTTTGCTCATATCTTTGGTGCCATTAGATGAATCTTCACTAAACTCCCCACCCCCCCCCATTTTTCTTTTTTACCCCAGCACCTAATTGGAAGTTGTGGTAGGATCCATCAGGCAGGGCTGAACAGATATACACCAAATATAGCTGAAAGCTGTATCTTGTTCCAGAAAGTGTTTTTTATGTGATTTGGTGTAAAATTATATAGCAGTTTTTTTTGTAATGAAGGTCTTTTTATATATCAAGCCAACTTAGGATTAACGGAGCTGACAGATCTCATGGTGAGATCTGATAGGCTGCCACCACATAAACAAGGATGTAGTGGGAGCCATCTTAAGACTTGGGGCTCTGTCCTGAGCCCAAAAAAGGTTAAAAAAGAGATATAACGCATCTGTTTCCGAAAACTGCCTGAGCAGCGAGTTGTGTAAATGTCCCGAAGTTCAAAGCGCCAGGATGCCCTCTGGGTGACAGGCTGCGCTACACAAGTACACAAATAAATATAATGGAGCAGGGTAGGGATACCCTGACCCCCAAGACCTAAGGCAAAATACTTTTTTTTTTTAACTTAGTGGAGGATCTACGAATCTAAGGAATTTTTTTGCAGTTTAAAGCACTACCCTAAGGGTGGACCCACCTCCCTGAGCCTAAAAAGGCCACGGGAACCATATCCCCATAGATGTATCAAAAACTAGGCACAGTGCGGCGTGTTTTTAAAGTTCTGGGAGACTGCAGAGAGTTCTGCAACCTCTCAGCAACATTAGAAACGAAACAGCAAGTCTCTTGGGACACTGTAACCATTACCCCAGGAAAATCTAAAAAATAATTTTAAAGCACTTCCCAGGCCGGAGCTTTTGCTCTGCAACTGGGACTGCAGTACCCTCTGGGGGATGATTCCAGGGCTGCATTTTATGTGGCCTGAAGATGTATAAAAATAGATGCCAGGTCCTTTTGTGGTTGTTTTTATGATTGCATCTTTTGGGCGGAAAAATGTTAAAAGAAAGACTCAGATACATTTGTTTTTTCAAAACAACATGTCTCTGAGTGTTTACATTCACAGTTTTCAATCACAAAATGTAATAATAAAAAATATGTAAAAAGCAAGTCTAAGAAATGCTTTTTAAATTACAATTCTGAAAATGCCACTCTTGGCATTCTCTTGCTTTAGTTATTTGGTGCCTACAGCCTGTCTCTGGTCACATGACTGGGTGTACTTAGCAGTTGGGATTTGTGCATTCCCCAAGGACAGCCACACAAAATGGGAACTTAGGCGTAACTTGATGGGCCATCCTGGCAGGATGGGAGGGAGCAGCTTGCCCCAACCCTACTAACACCAGAATAGGCACTGCTCTGTCCCCACACAAAGGGCGGACTATCCCCTGTAGTTAGTCTGGAGCCAGGGCTGGCAGCGCAGGAAGGCAGGGCATCTGTGCACCTTAAAGACATGCCTCTAGAAGCTTCTTCCCACTTCAAAGGCACAACAACTGTGTATAACAAATAGACCGCAGACTCTACCTTTTCAGTATACTTCTGGGCCTATGGATACTTTGTCAGGAAGGACTGCTGTGCTGCTGAAAGGACTACCACTCTGCTGGACTCCTGCTTTGCTGTGCTGACCTGCTTCCTGCTGCCCTCTTGCCTGTATGAGAAGGGCTGGGGCTGAATGTCTTAAACTCAGAGTGACTTCAAGGGCTAGTTGGCTGGCCTCTTGATCTGAAGCCTCAAGAACATAACAGGCTTGCAACAACATTGCATCTGCACCTGGACTCAGCCATCTGTGTGTCTACCCTACTAAGTGGTGCCACCCCAGTCCGGGATCCTTGAAAGTGGGTCTAAGGTGGTTACCAGCAGTACCGACACATAAGCTCTGCTGAGCGGCGAATCCCCAAACTGAACTGATGCATCTTCTTGGCTCAGCAGCGCAATGCTCTCACAATCCTCGGAAATCAACACATCACAAAGGCGTGTCCCATCTCTGGCTCTGGTCACAGCGTCTCTCATCAATGTAAGCCTCAATGATGGCACAGGAGTCCACATTGCAGCCTTGCAGCTCTTCGGTACTGACACATCACCAGCAGTGTGCTGCATCCCAGAAAATAGGACTTTGCATGTCCAGCTCCGTTGACAGGTTCCTCAATGCAACAGGACCACGCACAGAAGCCTCATCGCTTCTCGGAACAGACACATTATCTAGGCTGCGTGGCACTTCTTCGACCCGGATCCACACAACACTCTGCAACCAGGAATTAAGGTATTTTTCTCAGCAGGACTAACTGGATCCCTAGAGCCAGCCACCCTCCACCGGAGTCGGCCTTAACTTGTGACTTTGTCCTGGTCCAGCACAACTAGATATCCTGTTTTGGCTCTTTGGTCTTTTGGTGCTATTTTAATTTGAAACTTTAAAATTCAATATCTCCGGGTTTTACTGATTGGAGTTTTTTCATTTTGGCCTTGTTTTATTTATTAAAACACACCTATTTATCTACACCTGATATGGTATTTTTTTGTGTGGAGTTTTCACTGTTTTAATGTGTTTGAAGTGTTAACCCCTTCCATGCTGATGACGAACCCCAGCCGTCATGCACTACGGTGCTCGTGTGCTGATGACGGCTGGGGTTCGTCACGGCCGGCCCCTGTTCGTGCTGTTTACAGCACACCAGGGGAATCGCGGCAGCATGGAAAGGGTTAAACTAATACTTTACACATTGCCTTCAAGTTAAGCCTGACTGCTCTGTGCCAAGTTACCAGAGGGTGAGCACAGGTTAATTTTAGTTTGTTGGTGCCTTACCCTGACTAGGATTGTTGGTACTGCTTGATCAGCTCTCCAACCCCAGTCAACCAGAAATTCATTAGAAAACACAAACAACCTTTCACATTACTTTCCAGCAATAATTAACACCTATTTGTGTAACGGTTGCTTATCAACTAATCATAGCTCCACAACAAAGGGAGTAAGCTGTGCAGGGGTATTTTAAAATCATACTCCGGAGAAGCGCAAGCGCGCGATCCAACATGGCCGCCGCCGTCTGAGCTCTGTCGCTTCTACAGCCCATATTTCTCAAAAACTACGTTTTTTCAGTCAGCATTTCAGCGCAAATGAGGTCGCTGCAACATTGAAGAGGATTACTACCTTTTGAGGAGTTTTGGGGCTCTTTTGATTGTCGGAAATGCAGTTTTATGCCCCCTGGTTCCTCCTCCCAGCCTCTCATCAAGGTATTGCCTGATCTATCTGTCAGGGGAGCTGAGTGTTCGTCAGGAAAGAGCCTGGCTTGGGCCTAGCCACACCCACAGTCCTGTATAGCTGCTGCACCAGTGCATTTGAGGAGTTCTTCACAACTTTGTTCTTTATTTACACTCATATTGCTCATTTGACCTTAAATTCAGATTATTTGCCATTTTTCCTCCTCAAAATGGAAAATAAAAATCCAGTTAATAATAAAAGGAGACCGAAACTTTCACCTCCGCCAATAAAATCAAAGGTGGTGGAATCATCTGAACTTTCACTTTCGTTCATTTTGGAAGAAATTCAAGCACTTTGTGCTAATACTGAGACTATTGCGACGGAAGTTAAAAATGTGCGTAAAGAAATGGCTTGTTTGTCTATGAAAATTTCTGATAATTCCATCAAGATTCAAGATAATAAAGCTAAAGTAGATGCTTTTACACCATTAGTGGCGAAAATACTTCCTATGCATTCACAGCTTTTGGATATGGAAAATCGTAATAGGCAGTACAACCTTCGCATATTTAATTTGCCTGAAGAAATTGAGGGATCTAATTGTCGATTATATTTTGAAAATCTAATTCCTGGTCTTTTCAATATCAAATTTCCAGAAAAATTTGAAGTGGATAAAGCTCACAGAATCCCTTCTCATCGCAACCCTCAACATACTAAACCTAGGCAAATGATATTTAAAGTCCTTCGTCATCACCACTTAGTTATGATTAGAAAAGCAGCAAGAGAAATTCCCTCACTGATGGTTGGTGTCAATAACATTTTCATTCATCAAGACTTTGCTAAAGAAACTGTTGCATTACGTAAGGAATTCACTGACCTTTGCCCACAGTTACGAAGTCTTGGTTTAAAATATGGCCTTTTTGATCCATCTACAATGCGCATATGGAAAGATAACTTCTCCAAATCCTTTCACCGACCGGATGAATTGTGACATTATCTTTATCAACAAGTTCAACATTCAATGGATATTCATGACCCTACTACCTTACTCTTCTCTACTTTGATCTCTGCTGACAAATGTATGAATATTTTATAAATTTTTGGGCTCCAGCGGTTCTGGCCATGCTTGTAGAATGTGTGTGCGTTTCAAGTTCTTATTTATGTATTTTGTATGTCTTTTTTTATATGTTTTTCTTTCTCCTCTCCCTTTCATATTTCTTGGAGCTACTCATTTCTTCTTAAATGTGCTGATTATTGCTATCCTCTTCTTCATTTTCCCCTCTTCTCTTCTTCCTTTATGGCTGATATTAAAGTAATTTCATTGAATGTAAAAGGTTTGTGCCACCCAGTTAAACGTACTAAAAGTTTAGATTATTTAGGTAGTTACAAAGTCGATTTCTGTTTTATACAAGAAACTCATGTAGATGATTAAATCTTAGAATATATGAAAAGAAAATGGGTTGACAATATTGTTTCTTCTCCTGCTAATGGTAAGAAAAAGGGTGTAGCTATACTATTTGCAAAGAAATCTCATTGCCAAATTCTGAGTAAATGTACTGATACAGATGGGAGATATTGAATTGTGAAAGATAAAGTTTATGACTCTATTATATTTTTATTAAATGTTATGGCCCCACTGCGGATGATCCTATATTTTGGAATAATCATGCAATGGAGGTGTTAAAAATTGGAAATGCCCCTTTAATTGTTGCAGGAGATTTTAATGTTATCTCTGATCCTTTATTAGATAGATTGTCTAGTTCGCATTTTCATCCCCCTAAGGTTTATTTTGCTTTTAAAATGTTTCTTCAAACTACTAAATTAGTTGATATTTGGTGTCTTCATTTTCCTACAGAAAAACATTTTACGTTCTTTGCAAATCCTAACAATTCCCACTTTAGAATTGATTATATATTTGTCACAAGACAGCTTATTAATTTTATAAAAACACCTTTGATTGGAAATATTGATGTTTCTGATCATGCTATGATTTCTTGTATTTAAAATCTAAATTTGTCCTTTACTAAACAATCTAGATGGAGAATGAATTCTGGAATAGCTCTTAATGATCATAATAAACCTAAACTTTTATCTGCCATTAATGATTTTTTTCACTGAATCCTGAAGGTTCTACTTCTATGGTTAACAGATGGGATGCTTTCAAAGCTTTTATTAGAGGAACTACTATTTCTATTATGGTCCATGAAAATAAGACTTTTAATGCTAATATTAAATGTTTTAAAAAACAAATTGCGAAATACGAAATAATCTTTATTACTTCTAATGACCCACAATATAGGGGTACATTACAAAAACTCTGTTATGAATTTAATTTGATTCTGAGTAAGAGAGCTTTCATTCAACTTTCTAAAGCTAAAGCTACATTTAGTTTCAGTGCGAATAAATCTGGGAAACTCTTGGCAAATTATCTCCATATTAAAAAAGATAAAACTCAAATTACTTCTAATCATGGCCCCAATGGTAAAATTGCGTTATCTCAAAAGGATATTGTTAATTAATTTTTAGATTGCTACTTTAAATTGTATGATAAACCTGATTTTAATGATGATTCCTTGGTAGATTCCTTCCTATCTTCCTATAATTTGCCCAAGATTTCTCATTCAGACAAACTTGAATTGGAGTTGCCTATTACTGAGGATGAAATTTTGTCTGCTATAAAATCTCTAAAACTAAATAAATCTCTGGGTCCTGATGGCTTACCTGCAGAGTTTTATAAAGAATTTCAATCCCAACTTTCACCTTTGTTTTTACTTCAGCTTTTTACATTGTTTGGCTCATCAGGAATCACGTCTGGTTCTTTTACTGAGGCTTTAATTATTGTTCTTCCTAAACCTGACAAAGACCCCACTCTTGTTTCTAATTACCGTCCTATTTCTTTGATAAATCAGGATTGCAAATTATGTGCTAAAATATTAGCCACACGTTTATCCCCTGTATTAGACTCTATCATACATCCAGATCAATCTGGGTTTATGAAAAATAGATATTCAGCTAATAAAAGCAGAACTTTGTTACATGTCATTGAAGAAGGCCATACGTTGTTTAGTCCTTCAGGTGTTATAGCTTTAGATGCTGAAAAAGCCTTTGATAAAATTAATTGGCAATTTTTATTTCATACCTTATCATCTTTTACTTTCGGGGATGCTTTTATTTGCATGGTTTCACCTTTATATATTGCTCCTACTGTTTGCTTGTTTATTAATGGCCAAGTTTCAAATCAATTTTCCCTTTTTAGAAGTACTCGCCAAGAATGTCCCTTTCCCCACTATTATTTTTAATCGGTATTGAACCCTTCCTTACCTCTATAAGAAACAGTGATGCTATTAAAGGAATTAATGTTACAGATGTTATTATTAAGACATTAGCGTATGCCGATGATGTACTTTTATTTATCAGTGACCCTTCTTTCTCTTTTCCATCATTATTAGAAATATTAACAAAATACTCTATGGTGTCTGGATACAAATTAAATACTAATAAAACTGATTTTTTTCCCTTTAAATATCCATTGTACTCCTGATATGATTCCCATGAGTGCATTAATTTGGCAAAATAATAAATTAAAATATCTGGGTATTTTATTCTCTTCTTCTTTAAAGTCAACATTAACTTTAAACAGTAATTTTGTTTTAAATTATATTAAAGACAAAACGTCTAAATGGTCTTCCCTACATCTTTCATGGTGGGGTAGAATGGATTCTATTAAAATGAATGTTGCCCCTAAAATCTTTTACACCCTTTCCATGATTCCCACTCAATTTCCTTTAAAATTTTATAAAGATGTTGATAAACTTCTTTCCAAATTTCTTTGGAATAAGAGAGCACATCGTATTAGCTATAATAAATTAAAAATGTCTAAACGTAATGCTGGATTTGGCATCCCAGATTTTCTTCTTTATCATAAAGCTTTTATTTTAAAACAAAGTTCCATATGTTTCCTTTTTACATAAGCCACCTACCTTGCTCCACATTGAAAAATCCATTGTGAAACCTTTTCCATTACCTACTTTATTAACAATGTCTAACAAATACAAATTTTTACATAAATCTGCTATCCCCAAATCTATTAAAATGATCTTCAATGATATAGATTCAATATTTCAATAGCAATATTATTAAACTGAATAGGAATATTAGCTTTTGGTTTTCATGGATTAATGCTGGTATTTCTTATCTTAAAGATGTTTATTCTAATAATACTTTTATACCATTTGAGATTTTACAAACAAAGGGGCCTATTAGGATGGCAGACAGACCTGCGTCCGTCCGCCACCCCAGAGGAGGAGGGACCGTCCGCAGGGGCAGCGGCGGTCCCTCCGTGCTAATTAGGATGTGACCTGGACCCTGTATTTTTAACATTGCAGCGGGTGCTGCCTGAAGCAGCACACGCTGCAATGTTAAAAAAAACATGTTCACATTTGCGTGCACATAGCTGCAGGCACCGCGTGGCAGGGGGTACCATAGGTACCCCCATGTGCACACCCCACCCCCCCTTCACCCCTGTGGGCCCGCAACGGGGCCCCGAAGACAACACCGCATGCCTTTCCACGGCGGAAATACCGCCAAGGAAAGGCATATGACCACAGCTATCGTAATATGGCTGGTGGTGTCTGATAGACACCGCCAGCCATGTTAGAGCTTTTCCGCCACGGTCGGAAGGTGACCGCGGTGGAAAACCGGCGGACGGAAAATAGATCCCCCAGCCATCCTAATCTGGCGGGGCGTCTTTTTCCAGTCCGCAGCGGATAATCCACATCCTCCGGGCCGGCGAAAGCCACCGCCGGCCCGGAGGATGTGGATTATCCGCAATCCTAATGAGCCCCAAAGTTTGGTTTAGCTACTTCTGAACTTATCAAATATGAATATTTATGTAATTCAATTTTAGACTCTTTTTCGCAAGCTATTCCATCTAATATTCAAGCTGATTTATCCATTTATATCCAAACCATATCATTGAATGCTCATGGCATTTCTATTTTATATAAAAAATTGTCTAATACTTTAGGAAGTAACATACATATGATTTCAACGTTCTGGAATAATGAATTGTCGCTTTCCTTATCTGATGATATATGGGAAAAGATATGGCGTAGTAATATATCTGAATGGCTACCTGTGTCATTATTTCAAACTAACAATTCTTATAATTTATTTAATTGCTTATGGACTCCAAAACGTTTGTTTCAAGCTAAACATCTTCAATCTGATACATGTTGGCTTTGTAATTTACACCCTGGATCACTAAAACATATGCTTTTTTCTTGTCCTTTAGTCTTTAAATTCTGGACTGAAGTTTGGTATATTATTAAGAAGATTCTGAACATTCATGAATAATTATTATTTAAAATATTGATATGTAAATCTATTGTGTTATCAAAGGATTTAAATGATCTTGAATGTAAACTATTTAATTTCTTAATTTCAGCTGTGATAAAATCAATTTCTTTCTGTCGGAAAGATGTTTCAAAGTTATCAGTTCATGCATGGTGTTCATGGGTTATTTTTACAAGAAGAGGTGCTCAATTATCTTTATCTGGAGTTTCTCATAATTCTATTTCTTATCACTAATTCTGAGTTCCTGTTGATGTTTTTTATCTAAATAATGATATATTTAATGCTTATTCCCATTTGAATGCTCCTTTATTATAAGACTTGATATTGCATAGTAGCTCTGTTTATTCATTTATTGTACTTTGAAATTTCTTGTTTCCCTTCCCTTCCTTCTCCCTTATTTATTTTTCTGATTGCGTTTACCCTCATATCTACTAAATTCAACATGAATATATTGTTCCATATATAGTGTTTTAGTTTTTTCAAATGAATATTCTTTTTTTTGTGTGTTTTGGTTATTGTTTATTATAAAAAATTTCAATAAAATATTTTGAACTCAAAAATCATACTCCAATACAATGTTGTGAATGTCATTCCCTTCCTCAACACCCTATTTTTTTTCCTGCAACTGAGGTCATATGGAAGCATTTCTCTGTTCAGCCATGTGATTGCCTGACCTGCTGTCTTCCTCTAAAATAACTCCAAGGTGCTCAAAGGGAGACTAGTTTCCATGACTGCACTCCCAAACCACCCAGAACTTGTGCTACCTGCAGGGTGACTATGTACAACAAGAAGAATCTGCAGTGCCCACACCTGGGATTACCACAACATGATCAATCCAACAAAACTCAAGGGCACACCCTCTGTCAAGGTCTCCATCGAGTCCACCCTCAATTGGATATGTGAGGGAGTCGTGGAGCTGGTCTTACTAACCCTGGAAAGAATCCACAATAATCCAGAGCACAAGTCTGGAGTGGGTCACATTCCCACAAGCTCTATATACAGCTTTCTCTGTTCTTCTAGGCCCTTTGTCAGCTTTCAGAGACTATGCTGGCACTTAAAGGGAGGACGAATTTCCTGTAACTTGTGGGTACCACATCATCACTCTACCCTTACTGCCACTAACAGGAACCAGCCCAGAGTTTGATTCCACACGCTTCATTCTGGACATTCTGGATAGTGGTCAGGACTGTTGAATATCTCACATTAAGACTGCAAAGAGTTGTTCATGTGATCAAGCACACTATATATATAACACCTCTTACCCTTTAGCGCCCCTTTATGAGGCGCTAAAGTGCCTTTTCCTGTGTCTAACATGTGGCTGGCAAAGTATTGCATTTTTTGTGATGCTTTGTGGGAAGTGTTTTGCTCTCATACATGAGTGGTTAAAGAGATGCTCTTATCTCAGTCGGTGCCTGTCAGAGTAATGGAGGAGGAAGAGTTGTGAAATAGGCAGCCAATGTAAAGGTATGGTTAGGACTAGACCATATAGACAGCTACACAGCACTGACCTTCTCAGATGGATCATTTCTGCATGTGCACTCAAAACTACTAAGTAATCCTTTGGCAGACTACGCGAGGCGGAGATACTCTCAAAGGAGTAGAATTATGCGAACTGGGGCGGAATGGGATTAAGTGACATGAGAAGTAGCCATGTGCCGTTTTGAAAACCAAGGCTACTCCCTACTGTTGTACATCAAACCTCTTGAACAAAAAGTGAAGTAGAAGAGAAATAAAGCTTGGCAATCTGAGCCAAAACTATGCAGTCTTTATTTTAATTCCACATACTCCAGCTAGACCGAAAAAGGCAAAAACTAAAAGCAGGGGTTTGCTCCACAAGACCCTGTAATGCTCCCAAAGTATCCCAAAACAGACGAGCTCCAGTTGGGTTAGCCCTAGCCAGTTCATGGTTTAGATCATATCCAGACTGCCACCCTGCACATGTAAGGATGAGAGATGATGCACTTTGTATATCGCTGCCATGACGGCACAAGAATGTATTGGCTAGCCCTAAGTTACCTTTCTGTGTTCATTACTCCACCCAGACACTAAACATTTTTGTTTAAATCCCAGACACCCTTACTCTTTCTAGTTTTATCTGAGGAGACATCCTTTTTCCTTCTAGAAATTCCTAAAAGGCAGCTCCAATTTTTGTTAATAGTAGAGAATAACATTTCAATGTAAAAAAAGAAATATTGTAGCGAAAGGAGACTTGCTACAGTGCAATACAATGTTATAAAATGGTTGGCTGTGCGATTCAGAAGCAGTTTGGTATCCAGTGTATGTGCTGAAATGAATTTGGGGCAATTATTTCAGACGTGATATTGTGCAACACTTGCAACAAAGAAACATTTGTACAAGACCTCCAAGTCTAGGAATTTGTGTAGAAATCTTGTCAGTGCATTCTGCAATCGTGGTGGTCTTCTTTGATTCAATTAACTATTTAAAGGATGTTGATTCTTGAGCTATGCGATCATTAACATTATAAGAAATATGATTAGAGGTAACATGACTCCAGGCTTCCTTTGAACAGGATCTACACTCTTCTCTCCAAGAGAAAGACAACTCTTTGCTTCAACTTTAACAGTTTTGATCAGGCATATCTCTATATGTGAGTTTTTGTTAGTTTGCCAGTTTAGAGACTAATTTAGATATGCCCTGAGAACATGGCGACTTTCATTCTGTTAACTATGAAGTGAAAAGACTTGGAAAATACAGTATTTCCTATTCAGTAATAGGAATTATCACCAACCTCTCTATCTGATCCAGTAAGGGGGAGCCACAAGCAGTTGTAAGAACTTACAGCTCTAAAAAAAAATCATGGGAAGGATGATTTTAAGAAACAGTGAAAAATTTCGAGAATTTATGAAGAAGAAACTACAGAGTGCTCATGAGGGACAGCACCCATTTGCCCAGAGAGGATTTTTGTAAGTTTAGCTTGTTTTTGCACATCTTTCCTTTAGAAATCTTTGCACTTACTTTGCACATTGTTGATATGTAATGTTAATGCCATGCGCCCTGACAAGTTCTTATAAAGTTATAAACTTGTCGAAGAAGAGCAGAACCTTTCTGTTAGGTAACAACCATCAGTGGATGAGAATGAAACAAAGAGAGAAGTTGATCTGTTGAGCCTCACTCATTGGCTATCCAACTCCCCCAGATCTCCATCCATGATCCAACCTCCCAAATCCCCTTCCCTTCTCTGACTACTCTGATCCTCTCTTATATTTATAAAGCAGAGTTGGTGTTGTTGAAAGGTGGGATTCTGTGCATGCGCTGTCCTCGAAAAGTCACGGTCCAACAAAGAACAGTAAATGTAAAGAAATGGCAGCAGAGACCGAAGGGCAAGTACATCTGCCTATCAGCCAGTCTCTGCCGACGATGAGTGTGTTCTCTCTAAAAATCATCCCCTTCCCAGGCCCACACATTTGCAGTTGTATGCTCCACTTAGGATCTACTTAGTTTTCTAAATGCAAGGCCAGAATTATTCTCCTGTTTCGCCAATGCCACTACAATTTGAGTATCATCTGCCTATGAGGCTAAAGAAAAGCCCTCGTTTTTAATAAGAGTAGCCAACAGCGTAACATAAAGGTTGAACAATGTCGGGCTTAGTGCGGAGCCCTGTGGTTCTCCACAAGGCTGAGAGAAGGGTCTAGATGTAAATTTGCCTGTTAGCTAATAAGGATTGAAGGAGACCAAGAGCTTTAACCTCTATCCCCAGACTCCGTATACGATCAACCAGATGTCGTGGTTAACTGTGTCAAACGCTGCAGAGAGGTCCAGCAGAATAAAAGCTGCATGGCTTCCCCATCAAGCGTTTCACTGATTTCCTAGGTGGCTAGAACTGTCAGTGGTAGACGTGTACCCGGTCCCGTAGTATGCAGCAAAGGCTTCTGCTATATTAGTCCCTGTTTTATGTATTGGCCCACTCAGATCTTGGATTTCTGGGACCCAGTTACTTCCCTTGCCCTGCTTTTCTAACCAGGCTGTTAGTTTCTTCGTCTTATCGCCAATGTCATACAGTCTGCATTGTGCCGCTAGTGCATGTGCTCAAGCTGTATTATCAGCTAAGTCCCTCAACTCCAGTTGCTTAAGGCAGAGTTGGTGGCATAGTTGTGGGACGGGCATCCATCCTTTAGCACCTGAACTTCGGGCAGAATGATCTCCCCCTCTAACTCCTCGCATCCTAGTCGTTGTTCCTTCTTTTTCCCAACTATCAGAGCCTGAGGATGGCCATGAATTACAGCCTCAAAGGCTTCCCTGAGGATGCAGGCAGAGTCAACCGTTACCTCATTCTCCAGAAAATATTGATCTGTCCATGCCATTATCCTGTCCATGAATGCTTTGTCTTTTAGGTGCCAAGGATCTATCCTGGGAGGCAATCTGGTGTCTTTGGTAGGGGCTTACAGCAGTACCTCCACTGGGGAGTGATCTGAGATGCTGCATGCTTTATGTGTTGTATTTTGAAACAGGCCTGCGTGCATGTGATTGGTGAAGGCATGAACCAAACGGGAATAGCTGCAATGCACTGCAGTGAGATATGTGAATTGTTGTGTATTGGGGTACTGTTCGTGCCACAAATCTACCAGCCCCATCACGTCTACAAAGGCCTGAAGTGGATTAGGGTCGGCACCGTGGGAAGATCTGGTTGTCCTATCCATTACTGGGTCCATTATCGCATTCATGTCACCCCCAGTATAAGGATGCCAGGTAGCATCTCGAGCAATAGGGCACCAAGTGCCAGCACTGTATCTGCTTGAAGCCTCAGCAGTTCATACGGCGATCAGATGTTAAGTGTATGGCCCTCTCATGTGCCAGTCTGCGCTACATATCTACAGAGTGAATTGCTCCAGGTGCAACCCGGAATGAAGGGTACCAATGTTTTGATAAGTATGCCTGCACTTCTCGAGCTCGTAGTGAAACCGGTATGGGCTAGGAGAGTGTATCCTAACCTGTTAAGAGCCTTATGGTGGTTACCTTTTAGATAAGTCTCCTGCAGGAGGATCAATTCTGGAACATGCCTTCAAAGACACTGCAGTCCTGTGGTGCGTTTGATTTTATTTCCTAGGTCATTGATTTTCCACGTCACAACCTTCAAGGCGGAGCATGAGCGAGACTCCATGTGGTGTCAAAGTGCAGTGTGACCCTTTCCCACAAGCAGGTGATGAGCCCCATCCCCCACGGTGTCAAGTGACTCTCCTCCCTGCCCCCTGGTATCTCTCTTGGTGTCTGGTTTCATTGAGCGATAACAGATGACAACTTAAACCTACATCACAATAAGGATGCTTGCCCCTGAGAAACTCTCCCCACCCTGCTACACTGCACAGTGGGCTCAAAACTACTCACATCCTCAAACTGTCGCCCAAACGGTAACATGTAAACTATCTAGGGTTGGCCAGCCCGCTTTGATGAGTGGAACAAAATTAACTATGTAGCTGAATCCCTTTAGCATATCGTCTGTTTCCTCCTATACTCTCTTCGGGTCACCTTTGATAACGTCCCAATTGTGCCCTCATGTCAATGTGCAATTGCTACCCGAGCAGACAGACATAGATCAGAAATAAATGAGTGTTTTGCATTATTACCTGTGTTCCAACATAGTCTATCTTCTTCATTGTGCCACTGCTCTGATAGGCGGTAGGTCAGTTTTGTAAGGCAAGCAGGTTGGTCACTAGTGTGTTTCGAGGCCTCATCCACAGCCTGCTCCTCGATGTGTGTAGGTTGCTAATCCCCCAACTGTCCGGCCAGTCACTTCCTCTATGCCTCTCGGTTGGACCAATGACCAGGGGTGCGCTAGCCCTCCAGCCAATCCCAGGCTTCCTGCAGCATGATGAAGTTCCACCACTGCAGCTTTGCTGGATAGAGCATCATGCATTTGAGGTCTTTAGCTCACAGCACCATTTTTACTTTGTCAAAACTGCGGCATTGGCACTGTACCTGCAGGGTGAAGTCCAGGAAGAAGCGTATTATCGTATTGTCATAGGACAGGTCCCCACAAGATCGAGCTGCCTGTAAGATAACATCCCTGTCACAGTAATTGAACCCCTGGCGATAATTGTCCATGGAAGGGCACCTGGTTTTAATAGACACTTTTGGTTGGAGGGTATTAACAAGGTATTTGAAGAAGAGATCCACAATGGGCCTCCCTGCCCCCTTCAGAACCACCACCACTCTGATATTGTCCTGTGCACTCTACCTTCCTGGTCTTCCGGTTTGGCTGCCATGTAGGTGTGCTGCTTCGTGAGGTACTGGACTTGTTCTTCAAGCTTCTTGGATGTGGATTGCAGCAGATTGGTTTGTGATTCAGCTAAGTTTACTTATATTTTTAAAATCCACATTGAGCAGGTTGACGTCTACAGTCACTGCATCCATCTTTGGTTCAATAGTACTCATAAGGTCGAATTTTGTGGCCAATGTGGCACTGAGGGAGGGTTCCGCTTTCTCTGGGTGCTCAGCTTTGGGCTCAGCCATGACCTGGGGAGGTTTGGACACAGTGTATTTTTCCATTTTGTTGGTTTGCATAAGCGTTTCCCTCTTAGGTTTCACCATTGCCCCAGGGGGATGCACAAAAGGAAGGAGAGGATTGACTGCTGCAGAGTAGTCACAAGACTTAGTTGAGCAGTGCACCCCTGAGCTTCGGGGAGCGCCAGCTCAGGCTTCAGAATCCATGCCTCCACTGACCCGTATCACATACATGAGGCCTCTTAGTCTAGGACTGCTGCACCATCTCCAATCAGTACCCCATGTGGAGCTTCCTTTGGAAGCAGCAAGACACTACCCACAAGGTAATGAATAATAATAATAATCCTCATTTGTAAAGCGCGAACAATCACCCGTAAGGGTCTCCAGGCGCTTAGGGCCATTGGGAAGATTAAGCAAGATATTGCCCAGAGTCACATGGTGCTGGGCTAATCTGTCGCCGGCGATCGAACCTTGATCCCCAGATTCTAGGGTCAGTCGCCCTGGCCGCGACGCCACACCTCTCCCTCAATGGTCACCCTGTGAGGTAATGTGCATGTATTACTCCAGCCAATGTATTTAGTCTGTCCCCAGCCTCCTTCGCTACAGGATGGCCGTGAATATGCAGCATCTCATGTTCTAGGGCTGTTATGTCTCCCCCACCGTAGTAGGAGCCCCCAAGCAGCTGCCTAGACCACTCTACCACACCACCAAGTTCCACTCCTTTGTGCGATCTTCTGCCACCTCTGGGTCACACGCCACAGCTGCGCACAGCCCAGAAGGGTGATTAATCTCAGAAAAAAGGGGAGGGGAGTGGCAGGCCCTCAACCAGCACTCCAGCAGTTAGCAGGTCACACATTTTCCCTCATCCCCCCAAAGTCTGAACATCCCCAAATCAGTTACTTCTCTTTTACCAATAAGGGGGGTTGCTAGATACAGCACCACATAGGGGCACACAGGAAGCTTCTCTTCAGGCAACCAGTCATCTGCCTCACTGTACTTTCTCTATAGGGCCACTAATACCACAGGAGCCATCACCCTGGTCCCACGGCTCAGTCCTGAAACCTCGCACTCCCTGTGTCTCTGGCAGACCTTCAAAGTACCCAGCTCACCCCACCAGGATCTCCTCTGCACGCAACATCCATACAAGAGCAATGCCGCTCTGCTCAGGCCTGCGGGCCCTTCCGCCAACCCACCCAGGTCCTTACAGCAAGCAGCTCCAAAGCAGATCACAGCACCCCCAGGCTCCTGCACCACTGCAGGCAGCTCCATCATGTCCAGCATGCCCGCTTCTCATTGGTGGACCCCCTGTGGCCGTCTCAATCCACTGCCGGGGGAGCACAAAGTTCGAGGCCCCAACCAGGGAAGGGAGAAGAAGATCCCAAAAAGTCCAGGAGAATGCCGGATGGGACTCTTGGCTGCACCCTCACTGCAGCAGCCCCTGGTTCGCAGGGGAAGTGGCAGTCCTCCTCCTGGCAGCACTGGCCCCACTAGTCTGGGCCTCTGTAACGAGGCAGACCCAAGGCCCTCCTTCAGGTAGTCTCTCTGCATCAGTTTTGATCAGGGAAGGCTACAAACACCTCCCTCAGTCTGGCGAGCAGTACCGCTCTCGTCCAGAGCCTCTCCCGACTCCCTGGCAATCAGGACCAGATATTGGAGTGGATGATAAGGATTAGTGCAGCGGCTGCTGGTTCTTGGCTGGTGCCAAACCAAGCCCCATTCTTATCCATTCTCATTTGTTTTACTGTTCTGCTTCCCAGCACAAGCCATGCTTTTCAGCTTCACTGATTTTATACACATACAACATGCACATACACACACTCTTAAGGACTGGCCAATTGAAAAAGCCCCAGCAGATTTATATTTGACCCATTTGTTCCCCATGCCTAGCAACAACTTCTAAATGAACCACTGGTAACTGCAGCAAGGCTCAATATATTACTAGTATGTTTAAAACTGCATCCCTGATAGCCAAATTCGTTACAAACATATTCCATCTACTTTTCTCTCTGCCCCTTTTGCTCGCCCAGGGCTCGCACTTTGTGCTGAACCTAACATGAGCACCATGAACAACACTGTCTCTGTGTACACCCTCCAGCATGTATACATTTCACACCCTCAAAGGGATGAATCCTCCTCACACATCTGCAGCAGGTTCTAGGACAGCTTCCCTATAGCTTCCCCAGTCATGTGGAGAATCAATAGTACAGCAAGGAAGACAATAGGAACCCAGATCCAAGATATAGGAGGAATCCACTGTGAAGAATCAGACAGCCCCGTGGATAGAAATGGTCTGAATGCACCGAAATGGTCTGAATGGGTGCACCTGAACCATTCTTAAAAAGTAGGTCTCTTTGGTTCATAGTGTGGCTCCCTAAGACAGACAGAATACAAAACCATAACTGGACTCCTCATGACATTATAATAAAGGCTCCCTATTTTCACAGATTTTTGCAGATAAATGCAGACAGAAAAGATTGTGCTTCCTATCTGTATTTATTTTTAAAAGCAGAAAACTACAGATAATTAGGCCTCTTTTGAGCGACTCTCCATGCTGAGATTGATTACTTTCATGCCAGTAGCTGTACATATTAGCACCATGGGGGTTACAAATCTGCATGAGATCTCCTTAAATTACTGCATATCACTACATGTATTTGTGCTACTCTGCTAATTTTTTCATGTGTGTTTATTATTTTATTATTTTGGCTGTGTACAGTGCTAAAACTGGACAGGCCTCAAAGTATGACTGCACGTTTATCAATTAAATTAATGCAGCAATATCTGTGTTATCACCTCATCTGTTCCGTAAACACAAAATAAATATAGATAAATGCCACTAAGAGGGGCACAAAATAAATATGGATAAACTCAGATGAAAATGTTCCAAAAATAAATACCATAAAACCAGGAGCCATAATTATAATCCAGATTTCTCCCCAGCTATAGATGCATTTTACAAGTGACGGGAAGGAGGTAGAGGACTGTCAGTTGTTACTTAAGTATTTTGATGACTTCAGAATCAGAAAGGTTCCACTACTATTAAATCAACCATTTGGGAATTGCAACTTGAGATTTGAATTGTTGTGACACTCCTGAAAACAACATTAAAATCTGTTTTTAACGCCTTCTCTATGATAAAAGACATTGTAACTATGCAAATTTGGGACAGTGTAAGGATACATTATTGCATGTGTTGGAAAATTGCCCTTTCTGAAGGGTCACACCAAACGTTTTGCCTTCCTCCTCCTTGTTTTCGGACCTTTTTTTTTAACTTTTGGACTCTAAGCACCTTACCACTGTTATCCAGTGCTAAGGAGCATGTGCTCTCTCCTCTAAACATGGTTTGATTGATATATTCACCTGTTTGGCATATTTAATTTAGCTGTAAGTACCTTGTACTGTGCACTACATGCACCCAGGGCTGCAAATTAAATGCTGCAGCACTGTGCCACCCACACAAGTAGCATTTTAAACATATCTCCGACCTCCCACTGCAGCGCTTGTGTTTGCAGTTTACACTGCCATGTCAACTCTGCATTTTCAAACCCCTTGACAAGCCTTAAACTCCCCTTTTATTACATATAAGTCACCCCTAAGGTAGGCCCTGGGTAGCCCATATGGAAGGGTGCAGTGTAATCAAAAGGTAGGACATGTAGTTTAAAGTTTTGCATGTTCTGGTTTTGAAAAAATCCCAGATTTGTGTTTCACTACTGTGAGGCCTACCCCTCTCATAGGTAATCATTGGGAATGCCTTATTACACTTATAAGCAGTAATTTCTAATGGAGAAGGAGTAATGCTGTCATGTTTTATATCACTGGAATGGTAATGATAAATCCCCTTTACTGGTAAAGATGAATGAATCACTACCACATTAAAAACACCACTTTTACAAAAATTGCATTATTTGCTATTTGCCCTTTGTGTGTGCAGTCTGTCTCTAATACCTGTGGTGGGTGACTGTTGAACTTTGTGCATTTCCTCTAGCCACAAACAAAGAGACCTTAGGTGGGACTCAATGTCCATCTGCATCCTGATGGGCCATCCTTAGCTGGATGGGAGGGAGGAGCTGACACTTACACCTGAATAAGCTTTGTCCTGTCCCTACACAAAGTGTTGCATATCCCCCGTAGTGAGTCTGGAGCCAGAGCTGGGAGGGAGGTCCTCTGTGCTCTTCAAAGCCCCTCTATGAAGTCACCTTCACTTTATAAGCACATATGGGTATGAGTATTGGATCTCTGACCCCGTCAAATCAGACACTACTAGACTTCTGAAGTAATTCTGCCAGGAGGAGGGACTGTCGTGCTGCTACATGGACTGCCACTCCGCTGGACTGCTACTCTGGAAGAACTGATTTTTTTGCTGTGCTGCCCTACTGTCTGCTACCCTCTGCCCTGCAGAGGAACAACTGGACTCTTACTTGAACCTAGGGTAACCTCCATGGGTATGCTGGCTTGCCTCCTGTTTAAGACTCAGAGATATTAAAGTCTTACCCCCTGCTCCCGGGCCTTTGGAAATGTATCCAGGTGCTTGCTCCAGTGGAACAGGTGCATCCTCTGCTGCATGAGCAGAATCAACGCATCGCTGCTGTTGCAGTAACAGAACCGGAACATCACACTTGAGACCAGTGCATCGCAATCGAATCAAAGAATCAGAACCACCGCATCACCGCCACTGCATAGAGACGATCGATGCAATCCCTCGATTGTGTGGAGAAACTCAGCGTATCGGCTTTGGAATCAATGCATCTCAGAACTGGTGCTTCATCTTCGGAACTGCCACATCGTCATTGTTTTGTAAAAATATCAACATATCACCTTGAACTGCGGGATCCACATCGCTTGGCTGCACCCCGCATCTTGCTGTTGTGACCTGGATTAAGGTTCTTTTGTTCAGAGGGCCTTGCTTGGCTCCTGTACCTGACACACATTCCATCACAATTGTCTTGAACTCTTGACTTTGCCCTGGGTCAACACAATCAGATAACCCCCATAGGTTTATAGCTTTTAAGTGCTATGTTCTTTTTATTCTTGAAAAATCCATATCTTGACTTCTACTTTTTTTGTGATTTGTTTCATTTTTGCCTTGTTATATTTATAAAATCATACTCTCTTTTTCTAAACTGGTGTGGAGTCTTTTTGTGGTGTTTTCACAGTGAAATGAAATGAATGAAACTTATATAGCGCACAACTTACTCTGGGGCATCTCAGCGCTTGCTTAGGGAACCCGTCCTGGTATTCCCCTGTGAGATAACCCTGGCAGGGTATCCACAAGGTGAAAGCCAGGCATCCCACCGCGAGGGGCCGTTGTGGAGATTAAGCAAGCTATTGCCCAGAGTCGCAGAGTGTGAACCCGTGAGTCAAGAAGGCACCGGAGCGAGAATTAACAAGTCCGTGGAATTTTGAGCCCAAGACCCGCCGAGGCGGGGAATTGAACCCTGGTCCCGGGCCGAACTCAAGCTCCAGGTCTGCCCCCTCTAACCCCTGAGCCACACTTCTCCACAACAGTGTCAATGTTTGAAGTGTAGCGCAAATGCCTTACACATTGTCTCTTAAGTTAAGCCTGCCTGCTCTGTGCCAAGCTACCAGAGGGAAAGCACAGAATAATTTATGGTGTGTATCTGAATTTACCATGACTAGGACTGTGATTCATGCTTGGACAGGGTGCATACCTCTGTCAACCAGAAACCCAATTTCTAACAGTATGAATGTGAGGATATATCATCATTCAATACTCTTTGTCACTGCAATTCCTTATACAAAATATTGGAGACTGGGTCCTCCCCACAAAAGAATCGAAAGAAAAACAAAGGAATAAGGGCCAACTTTAAGGGTATTGGCTAAAAAAGGAGCAAAAGCTCTCACTCACGAAGGTGACATCATGAGGTGTTTCCTCACCATTTGGACATGGCGGCCTTTCAATGAAGCTCTACTGAGAAATATGATAGATATGGTAGGAGTGCCTGAAGTCAGGAGGAGGAGTATGGAAGGTACTCTGGAAGATACATAAGGCTACATTTATAAATTCACATTGATGAGGAATACATTTCTCATCCAGGGTAGATAAATGTCTGGCATGTTGAGTAAAATGCACTTCATCAGCTGTAGTCTCTCAGCTGATTGCCTGATTTCTACTGCAGCTTCATCAAAGAGATCTTATAACCAGCTACAGTTTGAACATTCTAAATTCCCGACAGATTGAGGCAATCCTAAATCCATGTTGTTGAGCTGTAGAATGAAAATCATTGCCTTTGGTGGAGGCTGCAGGAAATGAATAAAATGAGGGTGATTAATTTTGATACAGATATTATAGGTAGTGCCATAGAAAGCAAACAAATACCCCTTTTTGATAAATTATTAAATATTTACCTCATCAATGTCAGAAAAAAGTCTGGCATGCTGAGTTAAACATGTACTTATAACACCAGCAGCAGGCAGTTGACTCCCTGGTGCGCTACCTTAGCCTCACCACAGAGGTTTAATGAGCACTTAGGGCCCGATGTAGGTAGGGCTTTACCGATCGGTATCGGCCGAAAATACCGATTTTTGGCCCTTACCGATCGGTAAACAGCCATCGAGATGTAGGGAACCAAAAACAGAACGAATCGGATAGAAAACCGATTTGGAATGTGTACCGAATGTGAAAGAATCCGATACGTACATACCGAAAATCGGATATGTAACGAATCGGAAAAACACCGATTCGGTTACAAAGACCGAATCGGTCCATGTACCGAATCGTTAGTGACACCGAATCGGAAAATCACCGATTCGGTCCCACTACCGATTCGTTAGTGACACCGAATCGGAAAATCACCGATTCGGTCCCACTACCGATTCGTTAGTGACACCGAATCGGAAAATCACCGAATCGGTCCTACTACCGATTCGTTAGTGACACCGATTCGGAAAATCACCGATTCGGTCCATGTACCGAATCGGAAAAAATACCGATTCGGACATGATCCGAATCGGAAAACATGCCGATTCGTATGAATCTCCGATCGGGAAATTCCCCGATTCCGACAGTTGGGGAGATGTAGGGAGGCACAGAAACACCGAAATCGGCTCAAAATCGGTAGAATTCACTCGGTATTTACCATGGATTGCAATCAGGTGGTAACCAACTCCAACCCATATAAACAGTCCCAAAATGCATTGCAACTTGCAGGATGGCAGCTTTCTATGTCATTGCGAGGCGGCTACGGCTACAGCAGGAAGGACTGAGGGAATGGCTAAGAAATGAACAGGTCTACAGACAGAGGATAACCCTGTTCATGCTCACTGAGGCTGAGATCCTACAGAGATACAGGCTGGACTCTGACACCATACTTGAGCTCATCAGGGACCTTAAGCCATACTTGGACCACCACACCCCAAGGGCACACGCCATCCCTGCGCACGTCCAGGTGCTATGCAGCCTACACCTGGTAGCGTCTGGCAGCTATCAAAGTGGAGTAGCAGCAGCAGGAGGGGTGAGCCAGAGCAGCCTGTCAAGGTTCTTCCACATATTCCTTGACGCCATGATAGACAGGATGGACCAATACATCTCATTCCCTGCAACCCACGCAGAACTGCTACAAACCAAAGCGGACTTCTACCAGATGGCACACTTTCCCCAAGTCATCGGTTGCATAGATGGCACGCATATTCCGATTTGCCCACCAGCGGACACCGAATACATATACCGCAATCGGAAATCGACACACACCATCAACGTGCAGGTGATCTGCAATGCCAAGTGCACCATCACAGACCTGGTAGCAAAATTTCCAGGGAGTACCCATGACTCCTATATATTCCAACAGAGCGGCATATATGCACGGCTGATGGCTGGCGATTTTGGAGAAGGATACCTCCTAGGTGAGCCACATCATCAGACCCCCATAACACATAGTAGGTAGGTGTAATACATGTATGCATGTGTCTAATGTGACCCCTTTCTCTTCCAGGCGACAGTGCATATGCCCTCCGCTCATTCATACTCACCCCCTACCTCAACCCCTCCACACCCAGCCAAAGGAGGTATAACCGTGCCCACATACGCACCAGGAATGTTGTTGAACGGACCTTTGGCATCTGGAAAAGTAGATTCAGATGCCTGCACAAGAGTGGAGGTGCAAGGCAGTATACCCCCATCACCTGCTGCAAGATCATAGCTGTATGTGCAATGTTACACAACCTTGCGGTCAAGAAGGGCACTGAGGTGGAGTTGTCTGACTACGAGGACTATGACGACGACGAAGCTGTGCCACTGACACAGCCAGCTGGGGTGTGTACGCCATGTGATGGCAGATACAGACGTGAGGAGATCACTGAGAACTATTTCTGACTGAGTACAGATGCAAAGACAGCTAAATGTTGCTTGGAAAATAAAATTTTTAATAGTGATGCACCACAGTTACATCACTGAAGTGCATCAAAAAATGGAGTCTGTCAAAACAAATAAAGTCCAGGGTTCTGGTATGATCATCCCCCCTTGCCAGCCTATTTTTTGGCCCGCTTTCCAGACCCACTGGGGTGTCCCTCGGCCCCCTCCGAATGGCCTGCAGCATCAGCGGATCGCCTGGTGCTCCTCCTTGGCTCTGATGCAGCGCTGGCCGGGCTGCTGCGGCTGCTGCTGTCACCAGCATCACCCAGGTCCAGGGCAGGATTGGAGGCGGCGTTTGATATTAACATGGCCTCCATGGCCGTGGTGATCCTGGCCATCCCCCTGGTCAGCTCAGCAGTATGCTGACTCTGCACCGACTCCTGATTTGAGCTACGATGGCACAGCTGTGCGGTCGCCGCTGCAAGGCGGGCCATGGCCCGGTTGAGCACCCGGGCATCCCTCCTGCGCGCAACCTCATGCTCCTCCTGCCTGGCAGAGGAGTGGGTGATGGCAGTGGTCAGCCTGCCCAACCCTGCTGCCACCTCCTTGTTGCTGTCCACAACAGCCTGGAACCCCTTCACCAACTCCCCCATCTGCAGGTTGTGCTGCAGGAGCTGGCGTTGGCAGGCCATGGTGGATCTGGCCTGTTGGCGCTGGATTTTGACCATCTGGCCCTCCAGGCCCAGGAACACACTGCCCTCCCGTGCTGGTGCAGCAGTGGTGGTGGTGGTGGTGGTGGTGGTGGCACGGCGTCTGGCACTGCTGCCTCCGGCCTGCTGAGTGGGCTGGGGTGCCACTGGTGGTGGTGTGGTGCTGGCCGGTCCCGGAGCACCTGCTCCCAGGACAGGTAGGACGGGTGGCAAGGCCACGGTTGTGGCAGGAGCTGTTGTCGGCGGAATGGTCTGCCTTGTTGGGGAGTTGTATGGTGAAAATTGCAAGGGGGGTGAGCTGGGCAGTACTGGGGAGTGCACTGCCTGGAAATCAATCACCAGGACTCCCTCCATTCCAAGCCCTGGGGTGTCTCCTTCCTCATCCTCTTCCTCCTCCCCCTGGCCAGGCTGGCTGGTGCTCGGCCCTGCCACTGCAGTATGTGATGTCGAAGCTCCCTCTGCTGCCACAGTGGTGCCGCCTGATGGTGCCCCTAGGTACAAAGAAGCATTTGTAAACTGAGTGCCGATGTATTACAGTCAGTACAATTATGGCATTCCACATGTCCTTGCATCTCCTTACACCGTGTCACACTGTTTCCTGTCTTGTGATTCTGCACTGACATATTTGGCTAACTTCTGCTGACTACATGTACCATGATGCTTGTCTCTTGTATGTTGGTGACAGTACAGTGCTGGGGTTTGCCTATGCATTGTGTCTAATGGGGAGGTGTCTGGTAGGGTGTGTCATGATGCGCATGCTTCTTACCTGTAGCTGTGGCCATCGCAGTGCTGTCCAGGGTCCCGATCCCTACGATGCTCTCCCTCTCGATGGTGCTGGAGACAATTTCCTCCAGCTCGGTGAGGGGTGGCGCCGGGTTCTTGCCTCCTCCGGTGAGTCCAGCCTGCCTTTGGAGGTCGGCCAGCTTCCTCTTGGTGAGGCTGCGGAGGTCATAAAACCTTTTCTTAAGTTCCTCAATGGACCTGGGGGTGACTCCAGCAGCATTGACCTTCTGGGCGATGTCTGCCCACAATCTCCTCTTGGTGCTGTCTGGCACGTTGAGGGACAGCTTGCCAAAGAGCTGGCGGTGCACCCTCACCACCTCCTCAACCAGCACCTGTAGTTCTGTGGTGGTGAATTTGGGCTTCCTCTTTTGGGAGGACTTCTGGCTTCCTGCCTGATCTGCCATATTCTCTTGCTCCTGCTCAGTCTGCAACCTCCTTCTCCCACTGCTGCTAACTGTGTGTTGGGCTCAGGCAGGCTTTCCAGCAACTTCTAGAAACTTCTTAATTGGCTGCACCTGCCAGGGTTGCCACTCCCTGTTTGGGTGGGGGAGGGGGAGCCACCTCATTGGCTGAATCGCCTATTGCCGAGTCTGCTTTTACCGATTCGGTAAAATCCGAATCGGTAAAATCCGATTCGGTATTATCCGAATCGGTAAAAGCCGAATCGGGTCATGCAATGCATTCCTATGGGCTTTTTCGCCATGGGTCTATGATTGCCGATTCGGTTTTTACCGAATCGGCTTTTACCGATTCGGTATTCGCCGAATCGGAAATATCCGAATCGGTGGTAGCCGATTCGGTATTTTCCGATTCGTTGTTGGCCGATTCGGTAATTTCCGATTCGGACCGAGCTGAATCGGAACGTACCGAATCTCATTACCGATGCCGACCGAATCGGTTTTCATTCGGTATTTTTTTCCTACATCTCGTTTTCCGATTTCAGAATACCGATTCGGCCCGCCTCGGTATTTTGAAATCGGAAAATCCCGTTTACCTACATCGGGCCCTTAGAGTACTAACATTCTATTTTCATAATCACTCCTGAATGCCATTTTGCTGAAAGAGGTGCAAATATGATAGTCATTTATAAAAAGTATATTTTAAAGCGGCATAATATAGTTAATGAGAGAGATCCCTACTTAAGTGGAGAATCCACTTTACATATCTATTTACTTAGGCCAGCTATCTTCTCTACTGTTAACCCTTTCGCTGCGGCGGCAATTCCGCTGCATTGCTAATGGGCGGGGGGGGGACGCGCCGCTCCAACGCTGGTCACGGAACCGCTCCGTCACGCCCCTCGGGTAGCTGTGCTTGTGACGGAACGGTTCCGTCACGGCCCCGCCCGCTCAATAGAACGCGGCGCGGCCATGACGGAACCTTTTTGTCACCAGCACAGCCCGCCTGAGGGGTGTGACGGAGCGGTTCCGTCACCAGCATGGGAGGGGTTAAATACCTGATCAGTTTTAAAACAGTAACATATTGGGAGCCAGTAATGTTTTCTAATCTTACATTTCAACGAATGAAAGCAGAGTTTTAAGAGGTGTATAAAAGCTATATGAATAACGATAAGGAGCCCTTGGAATGAGATGCTGTTTTAGCATTTTTTTTCTTCATTTTTTCGCCATTGCCTCTTATCATTAGCAGCATCTAACTGCATTCGTTTGCACTGGTTACAGAATATTTTTATTGTGAGTTAGATATAAGGAAAGGACAAAATATATTAAAAAATATATGCGGTCTGTAAAAACAAATTATTCAATTCAACTTATAAAATGACTCCATTTAAAGTTAATAAATGAAAAGATATTTTAAAGTAACTAACTCTTAAATCAGACAGAACAATGAGGCTCCCACTGTAAAACAGAGTGATAACTCTCATGGACTACAGAATGTTCATATTTTCACAGAACAATTCTAAAACTGTACTACACGGACGTCGACTTTCTTTTTCTGTGAATTTGAGATAGCAGAGGTAAACATTTTTATTACATATTCAGCCTTTTCCACAGGAAAGGTAATGAATCGAAAGCTGTCTTCTCCTGCAGCATGTCTCTTTGTGCTGGCACATTCGATTAGGTAGGTGAACATTCAAGTTCTTGTGAATAAGTCTTTGTGATAAGTAAGTTGGCACGGTATTGAGACTTGTATCCAGCACTAGCTATGAAGCTCCTGGTAATATATCGATCAGCTAGGAGCCAATCAATATGCAGCATTTTTGATGGTGTACAGTTGTCTGATTTGCAACTATGTTTCATAGGAGCGTGGGTTATTAGTAGGTGCAAATAGGTACCTTCAGTCAGTAATATTACCACAATTACTAATGAGGCCGTGTCTCAATAAATTAATCCTTACTCAACCCTTAGTAGCTTGGCAAATGAGCAGAGAGGTTTAACTTAGGAGACGTGTGTAAACATTTAATATCACCAAAACAGTAGAAAGTAAAAGACACTAAAAAGACCATAATGAAATATAGGGAACTGGAGAGATGAATTTTTAAAGTTTAAATAAAAAAATGTGCTTTCTAGCACCAAAATGTGTAAATCCCCAATCCCAGCCATCTGGTAGCACTAGACTGAGACAAAGTGAAAGCTTGAGGCCGACCGCAATGGAGCGCAAGTCAGATACGATGAGTGGTTGGACACGGTCACGTTTTTTCCTTCTGACCTAGCCACTTTTTAGTGAGCTTTTTCTCTCAATGTCGAGCGATTGCGTCTTTGGATCTGAATTTCACGTCTGTGTTGGCAGTCTGCAGCTGCACAATGCCTCTGTGAGCCCTGGAGGGCTTTGCCTTCGTCATCGATGGTAAGGAGCTCTGGAGCTTTTGGTGGGACAAATCAGTGCAGTCAGGCTGAGTTGCTGTTCGATATCACCGGCTTGACTCTCGTTGTCGATGCAGTTCTTCTTCTGGGGCTTTTTCACAAAACTTAGCAGAAAGTTTCCAAACTTTCAGATCGACTTCTGAAGGGTTCCTTGTGGGTCCAAAAGGGTCCAACAGCACCAGCCAAGGGTTTGGTAGCTCTGGTATGCCTCTTGGGATCTAGAACTCCAACTCCCACAATGCACCAAGTCAATCCAAGAAAATCCATGTGAGGCTGGTCAGCTGATGTGTCCTTTCAGTGGATGTTGCAGGTGACTTCTTCCAGCACTTTTCTAATTGTTGCTGCTCGGGGAGTTCACTTCTTATCCATTAAGACAGGTACAGTCCTTCTTGCATTGAGCCTTTAGAGTGCAGCAAGTGTAGTCCTTCTGAGTTCAGACCACTGTGGTGCAGTGCAAGGGTCAAGTAGGACAGTCTTTCTTCACCAGATGTTTCATGCAGGGATCTGAGGGTCCCTGCAGATCTGCCACATGTATTCCCATTCTGGGCTTGCAATAGCGGGGGACACCCCAACTGCTGGGGTTCAAGTTGCCACCATCTGCCATGATAACTTCCTGGGAAGTTTGGCATATTTTTTTCCCAGAATGCCCCTTTCTCCAAAAATCAAAATTGATTATTTTGGAGTGCAGGTCTGGCTAACCCAACCCACTTTACACTCCCTGTTGGACCTGGCCCTTATTGTAGGGTTATCCCCAAACGTTTTCTTCCTTCCTTCTATTTTATTTGACCCTGTTTTTGTTGGCTATAAGACTTTGGGCACTTTGCCACTGCTAATCAGTGCTACGGTGAATATGCTCTCTGTGCAAATTGTGAATATGATTGGTTATCCATGATTGGCATATTTGCGGGGGCGGCCCTTCCATGTGGGTATCGGAGCGTCAACCCACAGCTTTCTCGCAGTGCGAGAAGGAGAAACGTAAAATACCATTTTACGTTTCTGTTTCTCGCACTGCGAGAATGCAGAAGAAGGGTATGTCTGGTTGAGGGCAGGTGGGTGGGCGGGTCAGGGAGGAGTGGCTAACCCAACGTTACGGTGCTGACTGTTTAGTCAGCCCCAGGGTTGACCAAACAAGTCATAGCACTCTGCGCTTTCTTAATGTAGGCAGCTGCGCAGCCTGCATCAAGAAAACGATTTCCCCATAGACGCCTGTAAGTACAGCCTCCTAGCCAATCACAACACTGCCATTGCATCATTGTGCTTGGCTTAGGGGAATAGAGGGAGTCTGCCTGCGTCCGCTTCCTGTGATCAGAGAGGAGGAGACGCGATGCAGGAGTCCGGGATTCAGGGACCGGAGGAGAAGGCATTTAAAAAATGTTTTATTACATGTTATTAAATTAACCCTCACCCCCTCCCCCGCACTGCAAGACCAACTCATCCCACCCCCCATTTGGATTGATGTCTGCCGCGACTGCATATTGGGCTTGCTGGTAAGCCCATAGTAAAGTGCAATGTGTGTGCCCAGGGCCTGTAGATCAAATGCTACTAGTGGGCCTGTAGCACTGGTTGTGCAACCCACACTAGTAGCCTGTTTCAAATGTGACTCAGACATGCCACTGTAGTGTGAGCAGTTTTAACTGGCATGTTGACCTGGAAATTGCACCCACATGCCAGGCATCACCTCACCGACTCCGATGCAGGCCCTGCTAGCGGCTGAAAGAAATGACTATTCGTTGGGCCACGGCTGAAACAAATCAACATAGCACATGTTTTGCCGCAGCCACATCAACCTTCAGTGTGTCCAGATTTGGTGCATCACACCGGTGCAGCAAGATTTCCAACGCATCACCCGTAGACCAGAATCATCTTGGAATTTCCGCATCACTTTAACATACAGTCCAGATTCGAGACAACACTTCTCCTGCATGCAGCAGAACTAAAACATCACATCCCTGAGGACTCAGGAGCTGACACATCGCTGGGTTTTTCAACACTTCCATTCTCTGCAGCTGGTTGGCTTTGTGAATTTTGATGCATCTGAAGGCATGTGGTGTAAAATTACGCATCCATAGATTTCAATGGAAAGAATTGCTTGAAACATTGTGATATTTTGATATTTGTATGCTTGATTTTTGTCATTTTAGTCTTGCTTGGTTCAGCTAAAGATACCTTCTTTTTCTAAACTGGTATGGTGTCCATTTGTATTTGTATTTGTATTTGTATTTGTATGTCGATTTGTAGAGCGCGATTGCTGCCCGGGGGCGTCCAAGCGCTTTGTGGTGTTTTCACTGTGTTACTGTAGGTTGTGGTACAAATGCTTTTCACATTGCCTTTGGGATAAGCCTGTCTGCTCGTGCCAAGCTATCAAGGGGATGATTAGGGGTTATCTATAACATTTAACTCCCTATTTCTGGCTAGAAGGAAGGGTCCCTTCTTGGACAGGGTGCAAGCCACTGGCAACTCGAGACTCCCAATTCTAACACTACGCTTCCAGCCACTCTCCTAATCTAATTAGGGGGCTTCCATCTGGCTGGTGATGAAGACAGTGGGGGCTAGCATTCATCCTGTGATATCTGTGCTTCTACTTTTGAAGTTCAGTTTATCTCCCCAGCCCCCTTCCTGTCCCTGGCTTCTCCGGGAAGAAAATATGCTCCCACCAAATGGCTGTATTGTTTCAGTCCCAGGCCTCTTCACACCTACTCAGGGAGCAGCTTGGGTCAGCCTTCCAGAGGCTGGTCATTCAGTAGTAACTACTACAAAGCTGTTTGGTTAACTTTAGGATGATATTTTCTAAAACTATTTTCCTGCAATAGTTAAAATAATATTCAGCCTTGGCAAGTTGTTGGATTTATTGCAAAGATTATTTTGATACTTTTAATTAGTTTTTAGCTAACTTCAATCAAAATTTAGAGTTTATTAAAGGTTTATGAAGCCTCCCCATGTTAGCGTATAGAGCTAGCAGTACTACATTAGGGTAAAATGACTTAGGCTGCTTTCCCCTCATCAGAGCATATAAAACATATTTTGTAGTATCCCTGCTTTCTATAATAAGGCACCCTATCCTTGGTGCACCTAGGGCATACCTTAGGGGTTACTTATATGTAATAAAAAACACAGTTTTATTTTAAAGGGGCAGGCTTCAAATTGACCTCAGAAACCACAGCAGAGCACACATAAGTTCATTAAGTCCACTGGGGTCTCCAAACATACATGCCTCATCATATACTAGGGACTTACAGGTAGGTTGTCTGGGCCAATTATAATTACAGCAATTACCATACCTTTCAAAGACAGAGCTCTGGCCCTGGGTCTGGTTAGCAGAGCCCAGGGCACTTTCAGAGTCACTACTCACCAGTATCGATCAGAAAAAGGGGGTGATGAGTGCAAAAAGGATGTCTTTTCTACACGTTTGTTGACCATTGTCTCAAATTCCCTGCCTTGTTGCCCGTCGGAACTGCATTTTCTTAACTTTCTGTTTCTATTCCTCAGGTGCCACCATGTTCTAAACCAGGAGTGTGCATCACTGGGCCCGAGGGCTTCAGCCACACCAGCGTATCAAGACATTAAAAGATATTATATAAATAATAAAAAATGGAAACCAATATTCTTAAATTTTGGTCATATGAACCCAGTTGAAGTTTGAAACAATAGCCGGTTGGGGTTGTTCCAAAACAATAGGTAAAGTTATCTTCAGGTCTGGATGTACAAAAATGTGTTTAACACGATGGTATAGGGAAATCCGCAGTGCTTCTTTATCTGAAATGTCAAAAATTATGCATTCCTTTATTTACTACATGTCACCAGCTGATGAGTTCATAGATCAAGGTAAACAGTCAGAAAATCGAGTTTTGAATGTCGACTTGCACTAATATCAAGTGCAAAATATTGTGATACAAAAATATTGACTGTCAGAATATCGTGGTCAAGAATACCGAGTCTACGGTAAGTAATATCGTTTTTAACAATATTGAAGTCATTAATATCGTTTTTAAAAATATTGAAGTCATTATTATCGATTGCAAAAAGATAGTTGTTAAAAATATTGTGTTTTTAGTTTAGCGTTATGTATTTTAATATGTATTTTAAATGTATGTGTTCTATTTTTTTGTCTAAGAATTGCAATTGTTTTTTAATATATGTGTTAAATTTTTAGAAGTTATTAATTTTATTTTAAGTAAACTTTGCATTTTAGTTCTGAAGCGGGTTGTGGGTTTATTGGGGAATAGGGTGGGAAGTAATTTAATTTTAATAAATGTATTCATAATTTTTAGAAGTTATTATTTAATTTTAATTCAATTTTGCGTTTTGGTTCCATAGCGGGTTGTGGGTTTATAAGGGAATAGGTTGGGAGGTAATTTAATTATAATAAATGAATTAATATTTGTATTATTGAATATTTATGCATTTAATAATTTATATTGTTAAATGTGGTAATTAATTCATTAATTATGTATTAATTGGCTGATAATTACAATTGATTAATTGGTAATTATGTTAATTGGGTCATTTTTATAGGAGGGGGTTGTGGGTTGATAGGGGAGTAGGGTGTGGAGTAATTTAATAATAATTAATTAATATTTGTATTAGTTAATATTTATGTATTTATTATTTTATATTGTTAATTGTGGTAATTAATGTATTAATTATGTATTAATTGGTTGTTAATTATTAATAATTAATTGGTAATTATGTTAATTGTGTCATTTTGTTAGGAGTTAGGGTTATAGGTTGATAGGGGAGTAGAGTCGGAGGTAATTCAATTTTAATACTTTTTCATATTTTTATTGTAATATGTAATGTTATTTTATAGTGTTAATTTTGTGAATTAGTTTATTATTAATTGCTTTTATTTTGCTTGTTAATTGTTATTAATTAATTAATTGTTAATTATGTGAATTGTGTTATGTTTTACAACATTGGTGGTGTCATTTATAGGGGTCTATGGTGGGAGGTAAATTATTTATAATTCATTGTTAATTAATGCTAAATAATTAAGTAAATATTAAATACGCTAATTGTGGAATACGTTTTTATGTGTGATTTGTGGGGTTTATAGTTGTAAATATTGGGAAGATTTAAAAAAGAAATAATTACTGATTTTTTAATTGTTATTAATTTATTAATGTAAATTTCATTATGTTTAAATAATTGTAGGTGTGTGTTTTGGTATTTATTGGGGTAGAGGGTGGAAAGTAATTTAGTTGAAATAAATTAATCATTAGCTGATCATTAATATTCATTTATTAATTGATAAATATTTTTGGTAATTATTTTTGTTTTATTTTGTTTGGGGATTTAGGTTCAATAGCTCTAATCTTTGGTTTTATCCTTTCCGCTATCCAACACTTTCCCTTCTGTTGCACTCATTGCAGTGGGAATAGTCATTTATTGCCCTCCGCTATCCAACACTTTCCCTACTGTTGCACTCGCTAGAGTGGAAATAGTAATTTTTACCCCTACTCTACCCAACACTTTCCCTACTTTTGCATTTGCTGGAGTGGGAACAGTATTTTTTATCCCTCCGCTATCGAACATTTTCCCTACTGTTGTTCTCCCTGGAGTGGGAATAGTAATTTTATACCCTACGCTATCCAACACCTTCCCTGCTGTTGCACTTATTGGAGTGGGAATAGTAAATTTTTCCTTTCCGCTATCCAACACTTTCCCTACTGTTGCACTCTCTGGAGCGGGAATAGTAAATTGTATCCCTCCGCTATCCAACATCTTCTCTACTTCTCTACTGTTGCACTTGCTGGAGTGGGAATAGTAAATTATTCCCCTCCGCTAACCAACACCTTCCCTACCGTTGCACTCCCTGGAGTGGGAATAGTAATTTTTACCCCACCACTATCCAACACTTTCCCTACTGTTGCACTCCCTAGAGTGGGAATAGTAATTTTTATGTCTCCACTATCCAACATTTTCTCAACTGTTGCACTTAATGTAGTGTAAAATGTAATTTGAAAAATGTATGAATATGTTAATATTTTAATTTATAATATATATATTTTAATTTTTATATTACAGGTGTTTGTGTGTATATATATATATATATATATATATATATATATATATATATATATATATATATATATATATATATATATATATATATTACCTGCTGGCGGTTGCCAGTAGGTATATATAGTTAGGGTTTTTTTCTCTATGGGATTTTTGAAAATTCTATGTCTAATAACTTTGGCGTTTGTGGACGGAATTGGCTGAAATTTTCAGGAAAATGGAACATTTTGTTTCTGAGCAGCCCCTGACAATTTGGGTGGGTTTCATCAAGGGGGGGCCGAGAAAAAAGGGGGGTCCCAAAACGCGTTTTTCTCATGTTAATTTCCATAGGGCGGTTGGCCTCACTTTTAGCTCGAACGGCTGAATGGATTTGCACGAAACTTGGCAAAATTGTAGGGACTGTTAGCCCGATGTGCCTTTGCTAGTTCTCAATATATGTGCTCCAGTGGATTTTGAGTAATTTAGGTTCAAAAAAAGATATATATCTGGGCGGAGCCTAACCACACATCTGATCTGATTGGCTGTCAGCACTTCATCCAAGAAGTGTTGGCAGCAATCTTGGGACCAATATACATGATAGCACCTCATTAAAAAAGCATTGTAGTTAATTGAGGGTTTTAGGACTTTAGTTACATTATAAATCATTTGTTGATGGTACCATACTCGTTTTAGGAATTGTGGTGGGTTCTAAGGTGATTTTACCATGTGAAAAAACCTTCTGCTGTGATATCATGAATATTGTTTGAAAGAAAACTAATATCTCATGATTTTCCCTCAGTGGTTTGGAAGGGGATCTATAAGCTAAACTGAAAGCATATTTTCTGTAAATTCACATTATCTTTCTCAGTCATGTGAAAATGAAGTCTAACATTCTCAGTAAAACATGTACATTCAACAAGGACAGAGACTGTCAGTTGATTCCTTTGTGTTCTACTGCAGCCTCCTAGAGTGTTCTAAAGAACAACTAGAGCGCTAACAGTCCTACTTATTACAAAGGTATGGCACACCTGAAGCCATCTTGATTGGAATAAAGTGGTAACTCTTAAAACATTTAATTTAAAAAGAAACAACATGAGGGGGTATATTTTGCCATAGAAAGTATGATTAGTGCTGCAGAATGAAAAATTAGGGCACATTTTGAGTGACTTCTCAAATCCTTTTCTATTTCATTAAAACATTCTGACATGCAGTCTCCCAAAATGGCCACCAGAGACAAAAGAGCCCAAATGTAGCCCAAATATCACCCAGATGTAGCCCAAGTATAGCCCAATGACAGAATGTCCCAGAGTGTTCTAAAGAACAACTAGAGCGCTAACAGTCCTACTTATTACAAAGGTATGGCACACCTGAAGCCATCTTGATTGGAATAAAGTGGTAACTCTTAAAACATTTCATTTAAAAAGAAACAACATGAGGGGGTATATTATGCAATAGAAGGTATTATTAGTGCTGCAGAAAGAAAAATTAGGGCACATTTTGAGTGACTTTTCAAATCCTCTTCTATTTTATTAAAAAATTATGACATGCAGTCTCCCAAAATGGCCACCAGAGACAGAAGAGCCCAAATGTAGCCCAAATATCACCCAGATGTAGCCCAAGTATAGCCCAATGACAGAATGTCCCAGAGTGTTCTAAAGAACAACTAGAGCGCTAACAGTCCTACTTATACAAAGGTATGGCACACCTGAAGCCATCTTGATTGGAATAAAGTGGTAACTCTTAAAACATTTAATTTAAAAAGGAACAAAATGAGGGGGTATATTTTGCCATATGAATTATGATTAGTGCTGCAGAAAGAAAAATTAGGGCACATTTTGAGTGACTTCTCAAACCCTCTTCAATTTCATTAAAAAATTCTGACATACAGTCTCCCAAGATGGCCACCAGAGACAAAAGAGCCTAAATGTAGCCCAAATATCACCCAGATGTACCCCAAGTATAGCCCAATGACAGAATGTCCCAGAGTGTTCTTAAGAACAACTAGAGCGCTAACAGTCTTACTTATGACAAAAGTATGGCACACCAGAAGCCATCTTGATTGGAATGAAGTGGTAAGTCTGAAAACACTCAATTTAAAAAGGAACAACATGAGGGGGTTAATTTTGCCATAGAAAGTATGATTAGTGCTTCAGAAAGAAAAATTAGGGATCATTTTGAGTGACTTCTCAAATCCTCTTCTATTTCATTAAAAAAATTCTCACATGCAGACTGAAACATGCACTTTGAATACCAGCAGCAGACGTCCCTGGTGAGCAGTAGCTTTACTACAGTGATCTAATGTGCAACTAGAGTGCTAACATTCAGAATTTATGGCAAATGTGTGATACATCTGAATGCCTTCTTGATGGAACCAAAGTAAACAAGCATTGAAAATGCAATAGATCTCGCCCTCGTTTAAGTTAAAGCCATTCTGTTTGTAATGAGGTGGCTTTTTAGCTTTGCTTTTATTAGTGTTTTTTCAACTTTCATGTAAATAACATGCATCTGTATGCATATAAGTATATGTATGAATGCATTTATGTTTGTATTTATATAGATATACAGATGATATATTTTATATATGTATGTATATATATATATTCACTGAAAAAACCATAGGCTATAGACCATATATAGTTAGGAATTAGCATTTACAAAACCTTGAAAATTCACTGAAAAAACCATAGGTTATAGACCATATATAGTTAGGAATTAGCATTTACAAAACCTTGAAAATTCACTGAAAAAACCATAGGTTATAGACCATATATAGTTAGGAATTAGCATTTACAAAACCTTATTTTACTCACACAAAACCATTGAAATTCCATATATAGTTAGTTGCACTAACTATATATCGCGCACCCGCAATCCACTGCTGATGATGTCACATATTACATCATTCATGACATGGTCGGTGACATCACTGATGACATCACTGATGACATCTCAAATGACCTACTGCTAGCCTAGGAGACAGGTCATTTATTAGAAAGTAAAATCTTGAAATACTTTTCAGAAAAATATGCCAATAAATTATGGGAGCAAATATTCTAATAGGATGAGAATATACAGAATGCACAGAACAATGTACCAGGAAAGGCTGAAGCAACAACACTCGAATAGAGCAAAATGTTGCTGTAACAGACACAATAAAAATGCGAGAGAGAGGGAAACGATAGCTTCAGATTAGTGAAGCAAAGGCATGGAAGAAATCCAAGTAGTTAACATTTTAGAATGGTAGAGATTACTGTGGCAACAAATTACCTGAATTGCCCTAAAGGGAGTCCTGCTGGCTCTTAAAGGAATAGGCATCATAAAACAGGAATCATTATGACTACATTTTAAAAAAAAATCGAGAGAATTTAGTGCTGTTGAAAAGTAGCAGATTGAGAGCACTGAAAGCTGAAGTTCTTTATTATGCGCGGGCGAGGTGCAGCAGTTTCAGCGCTGCCACGCTGCTCTGCTAATGTACTAAAAATACAATCTCTAGAGAAGTGTTAGCTGGCTTCCCATTGCATAGCTATTCAATGGCTGCAGTCTGACACTAACAAGGATGGAGTGCGAACAGCACAGCATGAGCAGTGGACCTCCCAGCATCTCTGCACCCATCTTCCATCACATACTCTGCATCATTCCGAAAAGTGAATGGGATTAAAACAAAATGGACGCCAATTTGGCCACAATGTACCCTGAGTAAAATGCGCTGATGCACATTTGTATGTGCCCAGGCAGCACAGCTCTCAAACCTGCAACCACAAGTCTGAAAGATGCAAATTAATTATTGGTCAGTTTACTTTTCCTAGCTGTAGGTCTGGATGATCCAAACGCAGGAACTGTCAACCTCAAGTTTTTCATAGCACGAACAAGATCCCGAGGGATATCAGAGCGCTTTACAATAGGATGGAAGGAAGGACATAAATACCAAATTGTCATCAAGTAGGAGTAAAAGGTCAAATAAACAGGATTAATCGCAGATTCAAGGACAATTTCACCATGGAGGGTAATAAAATAATACAGGTATATGCGATCCGTATCGCGAACACACCTCACCTCAAAAGAGTACACTTTAAGCTCCTAACCCACATTCGAAAGCACTACATAACTCTGGCTTAGCATACCTCAACAACAGCCTCTGCTTTCACAGACCTACCGGACACCCTTACTCAACCGAACTCCTACTTGCTCCACGCACACAGAAAACAAGACCCAGCAGTCAAGCTTTCTCACTCATAGCCCCTAAAGCATGGAACATTCTGGTACCATACATGCCGAGTCAGATGACCCAGCTCACTTCAGGAAGCCCTACAACATTTAAATATACCACAAGTGTGACTCTGACCATGCAGAAAGGGATTGTGAAATTAAATTATTGTGAGTTTTTGGCTGGCTGCTGATGCAAACAAGTGTTCATGGTTTTAATTCCAGGAGTAATCTAAATGTTTAATTTTTCATCCTTTGATGCAGTGCAAATGACTTTGACGGTGTGGGGTTGACATTTAGCACTGTACTGTAAATTGTTTCTGAGGACGCTACTCCACTATTTGCATAATTTTACAATATTTTCAACTTCCGGTAAATTTAATAATGCTCAACTCTGATGAAGAAAAAGTACTTTGCTGATTTCATCAGTGTTATTGATTTTCTGAAGATTGTGCACTGGAATGGGAAAGTTAAGTATAGGTTTTAAAGATTTTGAGCCACCATCTTTGCACTTCTTTTAATTACAAGATCCTTTTCCAACCTCCTGGAGGTAGTCCACCGGGACTGTTTGTTGGCTGTTTTAAAGTAGCATATTTTGTACTCTGCATTTGAATGTAGAGGAATCACACACTTTTCAGACTACTCTCAGCAGTGGGGACCAAAACTTTAGCCATGTATTCATTTGAATATATAGGTGCCCAGCGTTTTTTATGAAAAAGTATAACAAAACGAACACTGAAAAAAGCCTAAATGCTGGCAACTAACTGAAGACCCATGGGTTTTGTCAATGCTGTTGAACATGAGGCTGTGATAGGTACAGTTACCGCTGTAAAGTTGTATAGCATGTGCGATAAAGGCTGGAAGGTTCAGTTCAATACATCCAAAGAAAATTATTTCAAATACTTCAGCAACTAGATATCAGTTTCCTACTCTCCATCACTGCATGGAAGTTTGTGCCAACGTTTTTGTCACACCTCTGGAGCATGCTAATTCCAAGACTTTAACTATTCTAGAAGGTTTCTTTTTACAGGCTTAATAGACACATTCACAGTGCATATAAGGCAAGAACTAATAAATATCACAGTTTGGCGGCATTTTCAACCTGGAACACTTTTGTGTGCACTTTGTCGATCGTCTGCTGTATGGAGTTTTTGATCCCATCTGTTCTGTTCTTCGTGCGCTCTCTGACTAAGGGTACTATGCATAAAAAACCCTACAACTCAATATATGTTCAGTGGCCCGTCACAGTGACTGCCCGACGAGCACAGCACACTCCTAAGTGGCACATTTATGATTCATAAGAGGTCACTACGTAATGATGGCACTGATCACTACCTTCAGCAGTCTGGCATTACATAACACTACCATTTGTTGGCTAGAACAGTAATGGTGCCAACCAGCCGTACACCAATCAATACCGGCAATTACTAAAACTTACAGCTGACAGATTGTCAAGTCCCTGAGACACCATCACTCCGATAAACTCACAAACCAATTTATTATGTTGGAGACATCCTCGCTGCCCTCCAAGAGCAGATCTACAATTGTTGAAGAGTCGAACAAAAACTAAGGTACAATTTACTTTTGCTCTCGTCGCCATGGGAATAATGCCTGGGACTAATTATTGTAATCTTTCCTCGCCCGGGCTGTTACCAGACCCGTTTATAAAGTCGGAGTAACTCAGAGTGAAACAATGCCATAACTGTCACCCAAATTGGTCCCTACAAGGGAGTGGAAGTGTTCAGTGATAAATGATATAAAAGGCCCCATTATTGACAAGCTGCCAAGCGCTGTTTGCATTAGCGAACACGAGAAGCTGATGGCTGCAGCCCCTACGTCCCTGCGGCATTCAGCTCGGTGAGATAGCAGAAAATGCCTCAGTTTACTTAAAGCATTGATAACACCTCTAAATAATTAACCGAGGACTTCCTGTCTTCAATTACCCAACGCTTTTTTTAGCATCTTGAGAGGATTATAAGCAATTTATGGATTCCGCGTGACGAGCGCATTCACCGCTATTCCCACAAAGTATTTCTGGGATCGCGTTTCTCAGGATTCATTGTAATTAAAAATAAGCTGCAGGACAATGGCGCCGTGGCAAGGTGCGCGCCTTCCCCGGCGCTGTTTGCTAAAGTCCTGGATTTAAAGTCTCGGGGAGGAATAAGGCTACAACTTCATTAGCGGCTTGCCGTTGCTGTGGCAACGGCGGGGTCCGTCAGTAGAGGCGCGCGCAATTAAAGTCGGGATATCAAATGATGCTTTGTGGAGGATACATGACTGTCCTACGTTGAGACAGGCCGTGGACTCTGGCAAGAGACATCTTGTAACGCAGGCGAACAGCGAGCTACACGATCCTTCGTGCCAGGACAGTCACAGCTGACGTGCGGGAGTGAGGGGAACCCTCGCCAACATGTCCAGTCATCAGAGGCATTGTGACACTGGAAACATAAACCGGCTCATTTACCAATGAGTAACTAAACTGTCTTGGAGAAACGGTACATGCACAGTGCACCCCCTTTGGGACTGCATACATTCCAACACTCCCAAGTGAAAGCACATACTTTTAACGATACAAAGACGTTTTTTAATGCAAGTTATTAATGCAAGTTATTCATGTAAATTAATGTTTTCAATTTTCTCTCAAATTATTTCACTTGTTCCCAAATGTTGGCATATATGGGATTGATAAGCAAGCCCAGCATCAGGCCAGCGATAGTGCTTTGTTTATGATTATCTTGAATTGTCAGGGCTTCATCACTTAATTTCTGGTTGAGTCCCTTTTTAGGTCGAGCCTGTAACAGCGCGCATGTCCTGTTCTGGTGAAGACTTCATGTAGGGGCTTTGAAAACTAACCTAAGAATCGCACACGCTCGTGTGTGTGTGCTTTTTGTTTTGGCCCACGCTATTGGCCTTTGCGTGCATCTTTTTAACAAAGACATCACGCAATTGGCTAAAGGCGGGCGCATTGCTCCGCTCATGGCCTATAGGTGTCGGTTACCCGTACGGCCACCATGTGGTTTGAATTATCGTGCCAAGACGCGGGCGCAATAATTGAAACCAGATGTCTCGCTGTGGCGCCCGCACCACTCATTTAGCGCAGTTCCCGGGACACGGGGTAGAGGGGGATGGTGCCAAGCTGCTGTGGCAAGAGCGACCCGGCCCTGACACCAGGACACTCCCCCACTGCATGAGCCCCTCACAACACAGGCCCCTTTGCTAGCTCCATCTCCGCCCCTTCAGTGCTGCTTCTGTGCTAACCACGCCCTTTAGGGTACGGAGGTCCCTGACACCCGAACCCGCCCAACGTCACCTCCTGATAGACAGTATCTCTCTTTATTTATCCAGTTTGCTAGAGCGCGAACATTGTCTATGGGCATCACAGTGCTTTGGCAAGTGATCTCAAGTCCCTCAAAAGGTTGCAAAAGTGCATAAACAAAAAAGTAGGGACAGCTATGGCACTAGGCTTAGCCTCTTAAACCTGCTGGATACTGGCCCAGACGCCGCTTTGGGTAAAGTAAGTAATTGTGACTTTTTTAAGTCGGCCTATCTCCACTTCCTGGTTGTTGCCACACCCACATGCCCGCCTACACGCTGGGGCACCACACCCGCACCCAGTAGACTGAGCCTGACTTATTCAGTTTTTAGCCACGCCTCTTTTAGCCTAAGACACTTCAGGGCATATTATCAAGGGGGTTTATCTCCGCTTTTTTGGCTTTAAAAGCCAAGAAAGCGGAGATAAAATTATCTCCCTATTACCTAGCTGTCGCTAACACCAGTTAGCGACAGGTAGTAGGAGATAGCGACAATCTTGGGCCCCACTTTGCATTTCAGTGATATTTATCACTAATGACATGCAAAGTGGGCGTGCCAAGATGTTAGCGACTGAAAACAGTCGCTATCTCCTATTACCAACTTTTGGAGATATTCGCGCTAAGCGCGAATATCTCCAAAAGCTAACACCTGCCCTGAGCAGTTCTTAGCCATGTTATGCAATGGGAGGTGGCTAACATGGCTAAGAGCATTAGCTCGGTAATGCATGAATATCGCTGACTTTTCAGCGATATTCATGCATTGCGGCGATTTTTATCGCATTTGCGATAAACCTTGGTAATACCAAGGTTTATTTGCGGTAAAAAATCGCCGCAGCTCAGCGGTAAATTTTTGTCTCTAACCAAGCAATAGCGATAATTATCGCTATTGCTTGGTAATATGCCCCTTCATTCTTTCTCCCCTGAAAGCCGAAAACTTTTTGTGCTGGCGAAATCTTCCCATGGAAATGACATTTCGCGAGAGTAGAAAAGGCGTTTCAGGTAGAGACAAGAAGACTTCCGGCGTGCGTCTTTTGCGTTTATTTTTTTGTAGCAAACTAAAATGTGACGTTTGTTAGAATAGTAGGTTTGTAGTCCGTTCACCCTCACGTTTTATGTTTTTTTGGGACGTTTTATATACCACAACCTCGACCCAAAAGTATTGGTACGCTTTACCTGAGAAACAGTTATATTACACAAGGAGATAATCATTTTCTTGTAGGCTTGGGGAGATTATGATTTGCCCAAAATCACAGGATGATGAGCCCACGCCGACTGTAATCTGGTCCCTTTGCTCAAAAGTCGGCAGCTCGGGCAGTTATCCCTACAATACAAGGCTTTGTTGGCATAACTACACAAACAAAAATTCCAAAACATTGGAAGAGCTCTCAAATTCCAGAATTCTTATAAATCAGAACTAATTAGCAACTTTGTTAACATCTCGTGAGGTGAAGGCAATAGGTCTTGCATTTGCGAGAGTTTGATCTATTGGCATTGCAAATGACAATGCCTTTTATTTTTGTTTTGAAAACCTGCAAGTGGTGCGTAAACACGCAACTTGCACTCCTAGTTCTTGCTTACAAAAAGCAAGACTGGCATTTTACTGCCAGCACTGCTTTTCGTAAGCAAGAACTATGAGTACAAGGTGCATGTTTACGCACCATTTGTAGATTTTCAAAACAGATAAATAGAAGGCATTGTCAATTGCAATGCCAATAGCTCAAACTCTCGCAAATACAAGACCTATTGCATTGCAAATGCTTGTTGTGAGAGCTACCCATCAGAATTTTCCCTCTGGATTACAGTTTCTCAATAAGGTTTTGCTTCTAATTGTGTGTTTATTACTTTATTTCTTTATAGAGATGCAATGAAAAAACAACTGAGAAGGTTGGTGCCCGCATTGCAACGCAAACACAAGATGATGGACAGTGTGCTGAAACTTTTCAACCACTCACCCACAGTCAACAGATATAGGTCTAGTCCATAATTATTTTGCTCACTTCGCCATCCCAGTTTGAACTGAGCCATATGCAAATCAATCTTGACCCTGCTCCTCATGGGAAAAGTCCAGACTGAACTGCCAGATCAGGCCCTTCTTGGACCGGAAACAAGCCTCCTAAGACTGGTTTCCGTTTTTCATTTCTTATCAGCCATGCCAGCTTGATTCCGCATCCGGAACAGGCAACCATGCAGTTTTGAACGTATACTCGCTATCATCAGAAATACATCTTGAGAATTTTTGTGGACGACCATCAATGGAAGATTGGTCCGATTGATTGTTTTTATATAGACTTGTAACGCTCAAGTGATCTTTGAGTCCTGAAGATGACCGTGCAGTGATACAGCGGTCGAAACGCAGTCAACGTTTTTGTGGCCTAATTTACACAAGGACACATTATTTCTGTTTATGTTGTTCCTTTATTGTAATATGTAATTTTTCTGTTTGCCACATGTCTGGTTTGTGATATGTTGTTTTGTATACCGCACCCTGTCTTGAGCGTACATGTCCTAATGTTTTTACCATATGTACTAATAAATAATAATTTTTTGATACTGAAAACATAGAGCTTTTTAATTGAAGGGCTTCTTCATCCTTTTCCCTTTTTTGTCTTTTTATGTATTACGATTTGCAAATCTTAGTTTGTGGTGTGAAATTGCATATTGTTAATTACCTTTCTCTTGAACCAAGTGTTAGGTGTATAGATTGATTGTCCACGGTTCAGGTTTGCTGGACTGCCCTTGTGGTTGGTAACAGCTTGATTCCAATGGCACAGCGAGCAAGGGACCCTAATCTGGGCATACCCATGGCCACTTAGGGTGAACATAGCAAACACAACAAGATGATGGACGGAGTGCTGAAAATTTTCAACCACTCACCCCCAGTCAAGAGAACTGGGTTTCGTCCGTCGTTCTCTTGCTCACTATGCCACCCCAGTTTGGATCCAGCCATATGCAAATAAGTCTTGACCCTACACTTCATGGGTCAACAGAGACAGTGGTCCCTAGACAAGAAACAATGAATCCAAATAAATATAGACTAAATAGTTCTATATCATGTGGCCAGCCGGACAGTTTAATTTCCAATGAATAGAATATATATAAAAATCAGTGTGATACAAGTGGGACACCAGCCGGTGCCCAAAAAACACACTCAAGGGATAACAAACAAGGGAATTTAAAAGCAAATTGTGGCGGTCTGAATATCATAAATCATACACAGACAATACAAATTCTACACATATGCAAATAGTAAATCACAAAATAGTTATGCATTTAGTGTATTAGGGCGACGCGGTTTCGAACCCAATTAAAAAACAAGGTTCATCCTCAGGACAACAATAAATTGCCTAATGAACACAAATATAAATAGTGCCCACACCGGGGACCCCGAAATAGGCTCAGTAGTTACGATAATAAATTGTGGCAATATACCAATCCCGGGAACCGCTGTTGCGGTATCACAATATCGGGCAATTTGTATCTAGTAGGGGCACAGGTCCTCAATGGGGGTCCTTGTGAGTCGTGGGAAAAACCTCACAATCCCTACTCTTCATGGGAACAATCCAGCCCAAACTGAGAATGTGTTTTGTTCCTCGTCATCTGGCCGAACGCCATGTGCATCTCCTACACTCTGAGAGGCTGTTCCAGTTTACTGTGCTGAATTGAGTTGATTCTGGGGATCCTTATTTCCTGTATACTTGCATGTACTCTTTCATTGTACACCGGAGCATGGCCTGCATATAGTGTGGCATAATAATATTCACAGGCTTTATTTATGTCATCCTGGAAATTCATCAGTGTACCTGCCCAGGGCTGTACTGCCCTCAAAGTGACTCAGGTGACCCTCTCTTCAGTAGCCATGCCAACAGTTTTGCTGCTCTGTCCCATCTAGATGCTGTCTGGCTGTGCATTCCCTATAGTCTAAATGACCCAGTCTGCAATACAATGTTGTGTGTTAGTGGCGGCTCGTAATGTCGACGATTAGTGGGGCGGGCCGTGGGAACGCGCAAGCACAGTCCCATCCTCCCATCCCTCACAAGCACACACATACTCACTCCCACCCATCTACATGTGCACTCACACCCATCCATTCACAAGCGCACACATAAACCCATCATTCGCTAGCACATACCCATGCACACACCCATTCAAAGCACACAGCACTAATTCACATACATTTTTCTTGCGCCCACCACAACTTATAGTATGGGGCATTGGATCAGCCCCCTTTGAGCCAGTGTCTCGAATTTTCGCGAGTTACAGCATTTTTGCTTGCGATCCATGTGCACATTTGCCATAAAATTAGCACCCTTCAGTTTTACGGCTGGTAAACCACTGCGCTGTTTACATTTAAAAAAAAAAAACATTTTTATGAACGTTTAGTTTACCTCCTTTTCAGTATACTGCAAGGGAACAAGAGATGAATGGATCTCAAAATACAATGAATATAAATTAAAAAACTTACCTTGGATTAATGGCTTCGTTCCCGCGCTGACTCCGTCTCGAGACTGCTCCCGCCTTCGTCCTGGATTTTGAATGTGGGCTCTCGTCATTGAAGGCTGCTGCAGGCAGCCTCCCTCCCCTCCATGGCAGCCGGCGCTGATTGGTTCGGCCGGCTGCCCTAAATACGTCATTTCTCACAGTCTGCATCCTGCAGAACGGAGAGTGGGAGGAGGCTTGGGGGAGCGGCTTGCCCACTGTTGCTAATACTGTCTGTTTGGACAGCCTCTCAGGCTGTCCAAACAGTACGTATTCACAACAGTAGGCAAGCCACTCCCCCAAGCCACTCCCCCCTGCCCTGAGGCTCGAGAAACCAGGAAGTTCGGAATCGGCTGACGGCTGACTGCTTTCTCGCCGTGCGAAAAGGGCAGGCAGAAACAAATGGTAGTTATTAATAAATAACTACCATTTGTTTCTGCCTTCTTCTCGCACGGCGAGAAAACAGGTGGGGCGGCGCCCAAACGCCCCCATGGGAGAACCACCACTGTGTGTTGCTGTTGGAGCTTTTGGAGGCACCCCACTTGCTCTGTGTCATTATTTCAGTTAAGCGCATGTATCATTCAAGTTCATTATGTGCTTCTGTATGGAGTGCTTCACCCTCCACGTAGTGCTAATACACTGCAGCCACAGAACCACATAAAATGCTTACCATTCTGACAACCAAATTTCAGTTGACCCTTCCTTCTCATGAAAGTATTGTGAGATGTGTGTGCCCATACATTCTCGGAATGGTGTGTCTAGTAAGGTCTCTCTCAGTAGTGTCTAGATCGGTATTTTGGCCTGCCTCTACCCCAACGTAATATTAATTTAAGCAGGCAGTGGTCTGAGACTGTGCATCTAAGTTATCCGTGCCAAGTACTTTTGGGCAAAGCAATGAATCAATAAGGAACAAATGTAGTCGTGTGTGGAGCAGATGAACCAGGAAATAATATCCGTATTCTCTGTGTGTAGGATACAAAACTCTCCACATATCATGTACCTGTCTACTTTCTGTCCATTGCTGGAAATGGAGTGCAGTTTTATGATAATTCGTGTTTGGCATGGGGGGCATGGACCAGTCCACGTTGATATCTAATACACAGTTGGGATCTCAGCCCAACAAGCAAAGAGACTGCAGGTTTTGCATGAGTGTCGGTGTCAGTTTGTCCAGGAATTTGTAGTGGTGGGTGTTTAGGGCATATATCATCATCAATGTCAATAGTTTCCAACCTGTTCTATCCTCTACCACAACATATCTACCCTCTGGATCTATCATGTGTGACCATTGTGAGCGGCACTCTTGGTGCTATACAAATCAGTATACCTCTTCTGTACGCCAAGAAGGTTGTACCGTAAATCTGCCCTCACCAGCGCTTATTAAGTTTCTGGAGCTCAGTGTGTGACTCTCCTTCCTCCACTCATAGCTTCACCAGGAAAAAAAGGGCATATTTCAGGCCCAATTCATGCAGTTATTGTTACACCACCATGTACAAATTACATCACTTTTGGGCCTCTGTAGTGTAATATTGGTAGGCGGTCACTGTAGAGCTCTGAAACTGCCAAGGTGCTCTGTAAAAGCTGCAGTATTAGGTCTCTGCCTCTGTAGTTGAGCAGCCGTGCAATGATCAGAAAAGTGCCATCCCCAGCTGCAGCGGCTGCCATGGGACTCACTGAGCCCTTTCAATGGAGAAGTACATAGGGGATCTGTCAGTCAACACGGTCTCCGACAGCTGTTGCTTAAGGAAGAGTTCCACATTGTGTCCTTCGGCCTATTCGTGTAGCCACTGGAGGAGAATGTATTGCACCTAGAGCGGCCTTAGGCATCTTCCGCTCTCACCTGGAGCACTTTCACTTCTATGGTTACGCTTCTTAGCTGGGCTTGCAGTTCTTTAACTGTAGGGTGAAGTGTTCTTAATGCTGATACTGTGTCATTATAGCATTATTAATTTCTTATGGTCCAATCACAATAGGTTGACTTCTAAAACTACATTGTCAATTTTTGTTTGTAATGTGGGCATTGGGTCTTGTGTTGCTTGTAGCTCCCTTTCGAATCCAGTAAAGTGCTTCCCTAATGTCACCTCCAATTGGCTCAGAAGCCTTTTATGTCTGAGTGTAATGAGAGCATTCCCATAATATCTTTAGAAGCAGTGGGGTGTGGCTTCACCATCTTGGGTTTAACCATTGTGGTTGTGGTGCCGTGGTCCAGCTGTGTTATGGGATGTTGGGGCACGTGGAAACCCCGCTCAGCCCGCTCCAGTACTTGTCTTGGAGGCAACACAGGGAGGAGGATTGTGACTGTGCTATCAGTGGTTGCTGTGTTTCCTCATTGGTAACTCATTTATGCTGCATGTATCATTTCACTGTCAGAGCGATGAACACAGAACCCCCACTTCTATAGTGTCCTTACATAAAGGAAGTAGTATTTGGGTACTGTCTTGGAAATATTTAATTGAAAGAACAGCACATTTCCAAGGGGGTTGATTGACCTAAATGCTAGGGATAGCAGCAGTATCATTGCTAAGTCCTTCAAGTTAGATGTCAGAATTGAATGATATTACTTGAAGCACCAATACATGACCTTTCATTCATTCAACAAACATATTTACTAATGCAGAGGAATGTTTCCTCCCAAATAGGACTCAGGATGCAGCCATATAATATGTCAGGGATGCAGCCATTCACTTGATACCCAAGCATACTCATCTTATGTTGTTTTGCAACCACATGTATCCTCTTACAGACCCAAATGTACAATTTCAGCATCAAATTCCAAGGAACGCCAGCCATATGCCCCGGCAAATCTGACATTTATCCAGGTAAATTAATGAAGGTTAAGGCTATGGAAAATGAAGAGCAGACAGTAAACATGGCTCTCAGAGAGTTACAGACCTGTCAAAGCTAAAAAATGTGCACATTCTGTTCCAGTACCAAATCAGAGGCCAGCTACTTTGTGGAGGCAGTGTAGGGAAGTGGGAGGGTAGGACTTTGCAGGGAAGGGGCAAGGGATTGCACAACTTTGGGACTGACTTGTTTGAAAAATGCATGCGTGATTTCAAAGTTGAATGAGGGAAGAGGCCTTAAATGCTATTGTAACACCCCCTCTTGGGCTGTGACCTCCTCTTTTACCACCTTACTCCCATATATAAGAATGTTACTCATAGATAAGACGCTGGGTTAGAACGAAGAGGGCTGTGTTTGGATTCCAGCCTCAAATCTTCAACAAATAGTCTGATATTGAATAAATCCATAGCTTTCTGTGATGCTGTTGTATTAGCAGAACACAATTGGCACAATTATGGGCCCACACACACAAAATGATTCATTTAACTATCTGTTGCACAAGAAAACATATTCTTGGTATGTCCCTTTTCAATGTGGGGGAAAACGTAGATAGTTGACTTTAGACCATTTCTGGGTTACTTTGTAGCTCAAAGCATCATGGGGCACATGCATCAAAGGAAATTGCATTCGCAAAAGGTGCGAATCGCAAAATTCGGCCATTTGCAAATGCAATTCCCATTTTTGGGATGCATTAACATTTTTGTAATTTTCGCAATTTAAGAAATTGCAAAATTGCGATTTCTAAAATTGCGATTGCATTTAAGGAATCTCAAATTAAGATTCCTTAAATGCATTGCATCAAACTCTAAAAATTTGCGAATTCGCAAATAAGGGGAGCAAATTACCATGAAGTTGACCTTCATGGTAATTTGCGAAAACTTTGAAAAATGCACTAAATTGCATTTTTCAAAGTTCCATTTTACACAAACACATGCCCTTGGGGCATGTGAGTGTGCAAAATGTACTTCTAAGCAGATTTCAGGGGTGCAACAGGGTGTCCTTTGGGCACCCCTGCACCCTTGAAATTGCATTCTTAATTTGCGAATTTCTAATGGTGAATTGCAAATTAAGAATGTCTTTCCATTCATTCCTATGAGCCTCTAGGCCCATAGGAATGGATGGGGAGGTATTCCTTAATTGGGATTCTCAATTATAGCGATTTCTTGATGCATTGCAGTTTGCAATTTCTTAATTGCGATTCCTTATTTTTCGCAATTAAGGAATCGCAAAATGCAATATTGATGCATGTGCCCCTATAGCTCTAAACATTTGCGAGCCATATGAGTGAGTTTATGTCAATGGATAGATATACCAATGCATCAGTAGAGGCGCAGTGACCATTTTGAAATGGTCTTTCTTTTATTTTAAGATAAACCATAAGACGTCAGAACAGTTAACTCACAATTGCTCAAAAAACAGCGCCATGAAACCTTGGTCTAAGTGCGCTTTATAAATTGGTTATAACATAACATAACATAACATAACAAGACAACGGTCTCCGCATATGTGCAGAGACCATCTTTAAATTACTTTTCTAAAAATAAAAGAAAAAGCATTCCAAGATGGCCGATGAACATGAAAACCTTGGGGAAGTCTGCCTGGAATTTAAAGATGGCTTCCCACCAATATTGCAAAAGGCGGTGTTTACAGAAACAGGCTTTGGCGGGAGGTGATCAGACTTTAGGCACTAATATTTAATGGAGTATGAAAGAGGGGTGCAGAAGTAGGCAGAATCACAAAAGGAGCCAAATTAGTCCAGCATTGAAAGGCTCTGACTTTAGCAGTAGAAGGATACAACTCATCAAATTAAAGCATAGTGAAACGGTATTGAACCTTGGGCAGACAAACACAGGACTAGGGAGGAAAGCTATGCATATTTTAGTATGGTACTGTTAGAAACGCAGTCTCTATTTGGTGGGGTTACACCCTTGTCCAAGTAGGGATCACCACTTCCGGCAGGGTAGGTCTCAAAACACCCTAGACCACCCTATGGTAGCTTGGCACAGAGCAGGAAGGCCTAACTCATGAGGCAATGTGTAAAGTGTGTGCATAACACACACCCACAGTAGTCCAGTGAAACCCCACCAAAGGACACCACACCGGTTTTAGAAAAATAAAAGTATCTTTATCTAAATTTGGGTAAGATCAAAGACAAGAATCACAATAAAAGGTTTCCAGTAAAATGTCTTTTGGGGAGGCTGTTACAAAAATGAGTTTGTGGATTCTGTACCTCCTCAGTCACATGCACTGGTAGAAGATAGTCACAGGTTTGAGGTGAGGACGGTTATTGACTTGTGGTAGTTAAAATGTTATGAGAATCTGTCCCTCTTTCTTCTTCCCAGCGTAACGGTGCCCCTGTTGCTTCAAAACTAGGTCATACCCGATATACTGGCTCCATGGTCAATGCCTTTCAATGCTTCAAACAACTTAATTCAGAGTCAATAGGCCCCGGCAGGCCCACTATCAGACAAACACAGTCCCCGCAGGGCCGCTCAGAAAAATGCCCCAAAACAGTCCTGCCGGCCAGCAACCAACCCCAAACGGCGACTCCGCGTTACCTGGGGAGATGAGTGCAGGAGATAATGCGAGGCTTCTCTGATCCCTGGGGTGCTTGATGTTTGCTGGCACTGCATGGGGGAGGAGCGGGACAGCCCCTCCGACTTCGAGCAAGGCTCCTTCCCCAGCGGGGGCACGTCCCAGGGGAACCTGGTTGCGAGGCAACGCCTCACAGACGGGGATCGCGGCGCAGCTTCCTCTCTGGAGTTGGTGTGCTTGCTGACAACTCGGGCCAGCCGCTGTGACTTGGGCACAAATATTTACAACAAGGGGTGGTGAGGGACAGAGTCTCTGAATTAAGCAGAAAGCTCTCACCCAGTCAAGAGATCAGGGCTAGATCCAACACCGTTTTTTAGCTCACTGCACCATCCCAGTTTCAGAACCTGGCTGTATGCAAATTAGTCTGTTCCTGTCCCAGTGCATGATGGGAACAGGGCAAACCAAACTACAAAAGCCAATTCTTACACTGGGAAGGAAACAAGCTCCCGGGGACCGGTTTCTGGCATTACAGCCGTCTTCGGCCCGGCTTGCTTGAATCCTGATGGTGCAATGAGCAAGGGTCTCACATCTGAGAATACCCTTCCACGCTTAGGGTGGACAAAAATATTTACAACAAGGGGTGGTGAGGGACAGAGTGTCTGAATTAAGCAGAAAGCTCTCACCCAGTCAAGAGATCAGGGCTAGATCCAACACCGTTTTTTAGCTCAATGCACCATCCCAGTTTCAGAACCTGGCTGTATGCAAATTAGTCTGTTCCTGTCCCAGTGCATGATGGGAACAGGGCAAACCAAACTACAAAAGCCAATTCTTACACTGGGAAGGAAACAAGCTCCCAGGGACCGGTTTCTGGCATTACAGCCGTCTTCGGCCCGGTTTGCTTGAATCCTGATGGTGCAATGAGCAAGGGTCTCACATCTGAGAATACCCTTCCACGCTTAGGGTGGACAAAAATATTTACAACAAGGGGTGGTGAGGGACAGAGTCTCTGAATTAAGCAGAAAGCTCTCACCCAGTCAAGAGATCAGGGCTAGATCCAACACCGTTTTTTAGCTCACTGCACCATCCCAGTTTCAGAACCTGGCTGTATGCAAATTAGTCTGTTCCTGTCCCAGTGCATGATGGGAACAGGGCAAACCAAACTACAAAAGCCAATTCTTACACTGGGAAGGAAACAAGCTCCCGGGGACCGGTTTCTGGCATTACAGCCGTCTTCGGCCCGGTTTGCTTGAATCCTGATGGTGCAATGAGCAAGGGTCTCACATCTGAGAATACCCTTCCACGCTTAGGGTGGACCAAAATATTTACAAAAAGGGGTGGTGAGGGACAGAGTCTCTGAATTAAGCAGAAAGCTCTCACCCAGTCAAGAGATCAGGGCTAGATCCAACACCGTTTTTTAGCTCACTGCACCATCCCAGTTTCAGAACCTGGCTGTATGCAAATTAGTCTGTTCCTGTCCCAGTGCATGATGGGAACAGGGCAAACCAAACTACAAAAGCCAATTCTTACACTGGGAAGGAAACAAGCTCCCGGGGACCGGTTTCTGGCATTACAGCCGTCTTCGGCCCGGTTTGCTTGAATCCTGATAGTGCAATGAGCAAGGGTCTCACATCTGAGAATACCCTTCCACGCTTAGGGTGGACAAAAATATTTACAACAAGGGGTGGTGAGGGACAGAGTCTCTGAATTAAGCAGAAAGCTCTCACCCAGTCAAGAGATCACGGCTAGATCCAACACCGTTTTTTAGCTCACTGCACCATCCCAGTTTCAGAACCTGGCTGTATGCAAATTAGTCTGTTCTGACTTGGGCACAAAGCACTTTCACGAAGCTCCCCAGCAGTGTACAGGCACCCGCGCACATCATTGCGGGGGCGATCACGATAATGTTTAACTCGGGCAAGCAGCGGTGACGGGGCGCAAATCAATCTTGGCGATCACACTCAAGGTTTCACGCAGATCCCAGTGCTGGCAGGGTTGTTTGTAAACACGCGACCACTCCATCACAGATCCAGTTCGTGAAAATTTTGCAGTCCCCTGCTACTTCGTGAAGGACAGGGGCCAGCAAGGTGTGGAGACACTCTGGAGATGTTCTTCAGCACCCCCTAAAAGGGCAAGATCAGAAGGTCATAGGGTAGCTCAGCAAAACAAAGGTAGCAGTTCCTGGGAACAGTCAAACTCAGCAAAGTGGCAATCCTCCTTACACGTGCAGTCTTTACTCCAGCAGAGTTTCTCCTTGACCAGTCGTGTAAAAAAGATGTGTGGCCAGGACCCTCCCTTTTATACCCTGTTGCCTAGCCACTAGAAGGGTGCAGAAGCCTTCTGGAAGGGTTTGGGGGGTTATGGGGGGGTTCTCTGTCTTCCCTTACCTGGTTCCTGGCTGTCTGCAGTGACAAAAGCAGGGTCGTTAAGTCTATTGTGGGGCAGCCGGGCCCAGCCTATTCAAATGGTAAGGTGTGAATTACTACCCCCTCCTCACAGCCCGGAGAGGCCATCAGCATGCAGATGGGAGGGGGGAGTCTGCAGTGCACAGAACTAAGTGCAGGGCAGGAAAATGCCCACTTTCTAAACGTGTTATTTTGGAGACAATAATGCCCAAACCCAATACACCTCTAAAGAGGGTTGCCCACTACCATTCCAACCATACCAAAAATGACATACCTATTATGTCCCGTTCAGAAGTTATCCCATAAAGGGATATAAAGGGGGTTTCCTATGTTAGCCTATGGAGGGTTATACCTCACTGCGAGGGAAGGGGCCTGCAGCAGGTATGCCAATGTTTAGGGGCGAGCACCTGCACCGTAGCACTGTTTAGCAGTGGTAAGGTGCCCAGAGTCCTAAGTCCATCAAAATTTTGCAGTTAAAGTGGGAGGCAAAAGGGCAAAAATGTAGGGGGAGACCGCCCTAAGGTTGACAGGTCCAACACGTACTGAGGTAGAAAAGAAAGCCATTGACTCATGAGGTAGGGTAAGACACAAAGCCCACTTCAAGTTTATTTTGAATACAGTACGGCATAGATGCATCAAGGTAAAATCCACTCGTAAAGGGGCAGATTCTCAGAATCTGCCCCTTGGCGACTGGTATTTTTGCATTTGGGATGCATGTGTGTGCGCAACATATGTGCACAGATCAATTTCAGGGGGTGCAACAGGGTGTCCTTTGGAGACTAATTGCGATTCGCAAATTGAGAATGTCTTCCCATTCATTCCTATGGGCCTCTAAGACCATAGGAATGAATGGGGAGGTATCCCTTAATTGCGACTCGCAATTTGCGAGTCGCGATTAAGGAATTTTAAGAAACCGCTATTTTTTTAGTGATTTCTTCATGCATTGCATTTTGCTATTCCTTAATAGCAAATCGTTATTTTTCGCTATTAAGGAATAGCAAAATGGGTTCTTGATGCATCTGGGGGATAGTGTTTTGCCAACAGTCACCTACAGCAAGGCCTAAAAAGATAAACGATAAATGCAAACCTAATTTATGATTTCTAATGTGGATCTTCCGTCTACTGTCTAGTAAGCATAACAAAATAATGATGCATCAGGAGTCCCCATGAAAACCTATAAAATGTATAAACTTCTGAGATCCCTCTATTTCATTTCAAGAATTCTATATATGTTAAACTTTTAAATAAATCACCTAAGTGTAGGGTGCCAGCTTTACAAAAAAAGGAGAAAAACATTGTGAACTTGTACCACGGTTTATATGCACATGCAATGTTTTGATCACAGCTTTTATACGCGGCTGAATGTTTCTTAGCCCCTTTTTTGTAAGGTTCACCCAGCCTTTCATTGTTATTTATTTGGCTTGCAGAAGTGCTTTCTGATTTTTTGCATTGTAATACGGGGACTGGGTGAATGGCCCCTTCTGTCTGAACAGGATCCTTGCAGAAAGTTAACTAGAAAAGGGTGTTCGTATTACCTCCGTGGTCTGGCTTGATAAACATTTGTCTATGTCTGTTTTCACCACAGAAGGATTTCTAATAGAGATTGGTCAAATAAGGAGAACAAACAATTTAGCAAACAGATATGAATAATGTGAGTAAACATAGAACTAAAAAAAATGCTAACAAAGCCGTTTTTGTTGTCAATAGAAACATATTTTTCGAGTGCACTAAGACAGAAAGTCCTGAATAAAAGTGCGAGCTATCACATTTTCTTATTAATTTAGATATATAAGTAGCATATGTACTTTACCATTACCTCACAGAAAAATCAAAATGCACACCTTAAAAAATGACATTCACTCAATTCAGCACCTATAATTTGGATATGTTATGTTGTCGGTGGCATGAGAAGAGATGTCTTCCAGGCAATTAGTGACATACAGAATGCCCAATAATCTCCGGCACAGGAGTGAGCCATGCGTACCTGTCACGGGGTGCTGCATCCCACCAGCAGTGTCCCTATAGATAAGGCCCTTTCCGGTCTCATTGATACTGTACTCTCGGATGATGCCATTTGGTTTCCCTGGCACCCTCCATCTCAGATGCAGCGCAGTGGCGTTCACGACTGTGACCAAGGGAGGGCGAACGTTCTCTGGTACCCCCTGGACGGTCGCGGCCACCACCTAAAAACAATCATATAGAGACAAATTAAAGATAGCCTTTGAAATACATACTGATGACATGAGGGTTGTTTATGCATCTAGTGTATATCGTTGGCTTTGCGTAGCGCAGTCAGAGCGCTAAGTGCTTTGTTTGTGCACCATGATGGAGCCTGACCTTGGATGCTCATCCACAGTCCAAGGCTCAAGAAGGTTTCACTCTGGGCTCCAAGTGGAGACTTGGTCGACGATGCTGGAAAAACTTGGACGTTCAGCTGTCTTGCTCCAGGACTCTTGATAATTCTCTTCCGTGTGGGTAACCAGCGCCTTTGCATTTTAACTGCCTGATTTCATACATCTTAAGCACCAACAAACATTTTGCAAAATCTGGGTTTACACATGCCTGATTTGAAGGGTCCCGCCAAGCACCCAATGTGCACACTGCGATCGCCTCCCCTCCCTTGCAGCAATATGGTGAACGTGGAGCTGTAGGCGAAGGTTATCACTTAGACCTTACTTTATGAAACTAAACTGCACAAATGTTGGCAGACAAAGCCATCAATAATCAATGTTAAATGTGCAATGCACGGTTTTGGGGCTTGCTTTAAGTTTGCAGTGTTTTCGTTGGAATTAATGACAGAACTGTTCTGAGGCAGAGACTATCAAAATGTGGGATGTTAGGAAAACACTTCAAAAGTCAAGGCAATTTAAAGAAAGGTTTAATTGGCGTTAGGGGCTACAGCTTTCCAGAGCAAGCCACTCCTTTCATCAAAGCTAAGGCTGCAATGAATGCTAAAATAAATGGACTTTTCATAGGTATGTAATGTTATATCTAATATCCATTAATGAAATGTGGACGATTCTTAAGGGAAGGTGTTTGTGCCGAGTGACTAAACTAGGATCAAACTTCGCCTTCCTAGATTATACACTTAGCACTTTGCACTGTTTGTTGAGTAACAACAAATCAACCTGCAAAGAGATGTTTTCTGCCATTAAAAAAGTATTTTTGTGAGACAGATTTCTCACTGAAAACACTGTTGCAATTGAATTGTCACACTATTAGTGTTTAATTAGAGAATTATTCTCTAGTAATCTACTTTTAGCGGAAGTTATCGCCTACTACTTTTTGTCTTTTCAAATATCTGGAAGTTCTTGAAGAATGTCAAGTTTTTCTTTAAAAAAAAAATAAACTACAGAAATGGCGGAGGCAACAGGGTAACAAGGGTGTCGTGCCCTAAGGTTAGCAGGGTAATCGGCCCCCAGGGAGTAGTAAAATACAGCCTTGATCAGGGTGCACTGCGGCCACCAGCCCCTGGTGCCACTGTATCTGCTGCACTAATGATGTAGAACAATGCAAACCTACCAGGGGAAGTTTCAAGCAGCACTGCCATGTGTATAATAACCAGCTTATTAAATAGGCGAATACTGTACCTTGGCGCTCTCCTTGCAGCCTACAACAGTGCACGCTTTAAGCTGATAGGAATATTCGTGGTATGGTTTAATGCCACCTGTATCCGTGAAGTTTAATTCAGTCCCTCTAAAGCGCTCGACGCCATCTCGGAGAACAATGTAGTGAATTATAGCGCCTGAAATGACAAGAGAAGAAGCCACGTCACGCCCCCTTTCGATTAATAAACTGTTAAGGCAAACGCAGGAGCACTCGTCACAACTGTATCTAATTTACATATCCATACTAATCACTACTTTTATGATATACCTACCTTCTTAGATGAAAACGTAATTTTTTCCTAAAATGAGCATTGCGGTAGGTTAGATGGACATCCGACATGGAACTGTTTTCCCCTTTTAAAACCAACTCAAAGGAAAGGGTCGTGTCCCTGCCAGCTTTAGCACAAACACTGCAGAACATCACTTGAGCACTGACTCAGCTGGATAAACTCGAAAGAAACGTTCATATCATGTAATGCACTCTTTCCAGGTGTGCATGTATCTAGCTTGCATTCAAGCAATGCTTGCTAAACTACAGCTTGGAGGAATGGCGAAGGCCACTTGGCCAAACAAGGCCAAGGCACTGGAGTTTTCACAAATCCGATAGCTGGTTCCCTCAGCTTGCGTGAGGCAGGCACCCACATAAAGTCTCTCACACGCACACACGGCGTCAAACGTCCATCATTCCTTGCCCACACTCCTCTGTCTCACCTCTTCCCCATCACTGCTTGTGTAACCCAGCTTTATATATATAGTTCCATCTTTAGTTCTCTGCTTCCATCACTAGCACGGACACCTCCCTTCTTCATGTCAACACTGCCTCACTGACTGGTCCTCTCTCTTTCCACCCATATCTTTATCCTTTCTTACATTAATTTTCAAATATATAATTGTCTCTTTGCACCTCTGTCCTTGTCACATCTCCATTATGGCCGTACTCACTTCTGCTTTCGTTTATCTTTCCATGCTTTTTACACCAACAGCTTCACTGTTGCCAATTTATTTTTCCGTCATCATCACTCAGTCATTCGTCCATTAAGTCTCTTTCTTAATTGATCTTTAAATGTTCCCAATGGTCGATGTCCTTCCCTACCTTACCACTGTCCTTTTGTTGCTGTCAACCCTCTTTATCATCATCTCATCCTCTTTCCTAAATATCCCACACACATCTCCTCACTCTTCATCACCTCCTCACTGCCTTCCATTATCTTGTCTGTATCTTTTCCTCTCTCCCTTGTCTCCTTAACTCACATACAGTGCCATCTGTCTTTCCATCCCTTCCTTACAGACTTTTCCTTTCTTTTATTATCTCTAACTGGATCTGCATTGCCATGCCTAGGATATGTTTCAACCAGTTCGATTCTATTTGTTGAGCTAAACTTAACCTGCATATACCTGAACAGAGTGAAGGATTTGGTTTTTCTGTATTGAAGCTCTGAATTTAGCTGCTGCCATAGCCAGCTGACCACCACAAAAATAAATTGAGCAAAGCAATATATCCTCATACTGTGCAACATGAAACCGATAAGCAAAGACTAAAAAACTGCAGCATGAAGTGCAGAATAAAATATTCGCAATATTACTTTTTAGGTTTAATTTAAAGGTGATTGCATGATTTATCACAGAATATTGCATATTACTTGCAAAAGGGGACCACGGGGTGCAGAGCCTAATTTGTGCCAGTGTTTCCAGGAGCTCGGCATTGGCACTTACTTGTAAACACTGGTATCTAATTATGAGAGTCCACCAAAAGGTGTTGCGGTATGTCTACGTTTTTAAAGAGCACATCAGTGAATTTTTAAACTATTTCATATATTTAAAAAATATATATAAAGATAGCACTTCCAGGCAATTTCTACAATTTGAGGTGACCTGGATTAGTTCCAAATGACACACTTATTTGACTGTGATCATTACTAGATAATGCTGACATTCGCAGCAGTGGCAGGAGCTGTGATTGGAGCCAGCTGCAGGGGGCTCCTGTGAAATCCCTTGGGCCTTGGCTCTTACGTTTTTACTAAGCCTGGGCGTAGTTCGCGTAGCCGCACTCCGCGGAGCTACGCGAAGACGCACTTGCACTCCGCGAACTACGCATAGCTCCGCAAGCATGCGTAGTTGCTTGCTTGCGAGCCATTTTTCGTCTTCGGGAGCGCCGTGGAACTCTGGAACCTGCTCGACACCACATCTCCAGACGTCGCCTTCCTCACGGAAACATGGATGAACGCCTCCTCAGCGCCCGACATCGCCGTCGCCATCCCGGACGGATACAAGATCACCCGGAGAGACCGCGTCAACGAGACAAGAGGAGGCATCGCCATCGTCCACAAGAACACCATCCGCATCACGACCAACTCAGACGACACCCTCACAGCCGCTTAACGTCTTCACTTCCAGATACACACCGACCCCAAGACCACACTCAGAGGCACCCTCATCTACAGACCCCCAGGACCTCGCACACAATTCAGCGAAGACATCGCAGACTTCATCAGCCCGCACGCCCTTGCCTCCGCTGACTACATCCTCCAAGGGGACCTCAACTTCCACCTGGAGAACAACAACGACAACACCACCACCACCCTGCTGGACAACCTCGCCAACCTCAGACTCATGCAACTGGTGAACACCCCCACCCACTACGCCGGACACACGCTTGACCTAGTCTTCTCCTCCAGCAAGTACATCTCCTTCAGCCACTCCACCGGACTCCACTGGACAGACCACAGCTGCGTCCACTTCAGCTTCAGAAAGACCATGACTCACCACCACCCGCAACAGGTTCCCCGCAGGAACTGGAACAAGATCACCACCGACCAGCTCACCACTTCACTGAGCCAGAACCCTCTCGCCAGCTCAACGGACCCCAACCAAGCAGCCAACAACCTCACACAGTAGATCACCAATTGCGCTCGCCCAACCAGCCTCGACCACTCGCAGTCCGGCTTCCGCGCCAACCACAGTACCGAGACAGCCCTCATCGCAGCCACTGACGACATCCGGAGAAGGAGAAGTGGAGAAGTGTGGCTCACTGGTTAGAGGAGGCAGACCTGGAAGCAGAGGTCAGCCCGGGACCAGGGTTCAATTCCCGGCTCGGCGGGGTCTTGAGTCCTAAAAATGTTCATGGACTTGACAATTCTCGCTCTGGTGCCTACTCGATTCACGGGTTCACACTCTGCGACTCTGGGCAATAGCTTGCTTAATCTCCACAACGGCCCCTCGCGGCGGGATGCCTGGCTTTCACCTTGCGGATACCCTGCAGGGGTTATTTCACAGGGGAATACCAGGACGGGTTCCCTAAGCAAGCGCTTAGAAATCGCTTGGTGATTTGCGCTATATAAATTCCTGTACATTTACATTTACATCCGAGCCCTGCTCGACAACTGGGAAACAGCGGCCCTCATCCTCCTGGACCTCTCCGCAGCATTCGATACGGTCTGCCACCGCACCCTAGTGCAGCGCCTCAGCAACATCGGAATCCAAGAGAAGGCACTGGAGTGGATCATCTCGTTCCTCACCGGAAGAACCCAGAGAGTCCGCCTCTCCCTGTACAGATCCAAGGCCACCAAAGTCATATGCGGCGTACCACAAGGATCATCACTCAGCCCCACCCTCTTCAACGTCTACATTAGCCCCCTCGCAGCCATCGTACGCCAACACAACCTCAACATCATCTCCTACTCCGACGACACCCAGCTGATCCTCTCCCTCACCAACGACCTAGGAACCGCCAGAACCAACCTACACGAAGGGATGAAAGACGTAGTCGAGTGGATGAGGAACAGCTGCCTGAAACTGAACTCAGACAAGACGGAAGTCCTCATCCTTGGATCATCACCCTCCGCCTGGGACGACTCCTGGTGGCCCCCTGGCCTGGGCAGCGCACCCAAACCAACGGACCACGCACGCAACCTGGGCTTCATCCAGGACTCCTCCCTCTCGATGACCAGACAAGTCAACGCCGTCTCATCATCATGCTTCAACATCCTACGCATGCTCCGAAAGATCTTCCGATGGCTCGCCACTGAAACCAGGAGGACGGTCACACAGGCACTCGTCACCAGCCGACTGGACTACGGAAACACCCTCTATACCAGAACCACAGCCAAACTCCAGAAAAGACTCTAACATATCCAGAACGCCTCCGCACGACTCATCTTGGACATCCCCCGACACAGCCACATCTCCGGACACCTGAGAGACCTTCACTGGCTCCCCGTCAGCAAGAGAATCACGTTCCAACTCCTCACCCACGCACACAAGGCCCTCCACGACCTGGGCCCCAGGTACCTCAACAACCGCCTGACCTTCTACACTCCCACCCGCCAGCTACGATCGACCAGCCACGCCCTCGCCGCCGTGCCATGCATCCGAAGATCCACCATGGGAGGAAGATCCTTCTCCTACCTGGCAGCCAAGACTTGGAACTCCCTCCCCATCCACCTCCGCCTGACCCAAGACCACCTCTGCTTCAGGAAGCAACTCAAGACATGGCTGTTCGAGCAGTAGTGGACCCCCCTCCCCCAAGCGCCTTGAGACCCTCTGGGTGAGTAGCGCGCTATACAAATATCCTGATTGATTGATTGATTGATTGCCTGCATGCTCGGGATGTGTAGCGCGCGAAGTTACCCATGAGGTTTGTCCCGCCCGCTCGCGTCCCCTTATTTCCGGTCACTACTAATGTGTTTGCGAGTTATTCTGTGCCAGATTGCAGTTTCTGCGTGTTCGGCAACTCGATCTTACCGACAAGCATCCTCGCGCACGCGAAAATGCTATTGAGCGCGCGAGAACTACGCTACGCAGCAGTTTGCGGAGTAATCGACAACTTCGCGTTCTCCGCGGAGCGCGGAGTTGCCGAAACTCCGCAAACTCCGCGAACGGAGCGTAGTTCTTCGCCCAGGGTTAGTTTTTACACATTAAGCACAGGGTGTATGTTGAGTTGCACAGCTACTGATGATCGGAGAGAGTGAGGTTTGCAAGCATCATGATTTAACAACTGAGTTTGCCTTCTCATGCCACTGATACTGATAGACACTACATGCTATTTGCACAGGAAGCAGTTTGTAGCGATCATAATTGTATCTTATCAATTTATGGCTGGTGGGAATAAATCACAATTTAAATCAAAGCTGTGGGTTTTACATCCCTGTTCACATTATGATAATGTATTGCATGGAAGCGGTGGTGAGCCAAAACATGAAAATATATCTATGCCTGATCGAATATCATATTTTAACTGAAATTAAGGTTTGTTTATTTTCTTTTTTCATCTTGTATAATGGCATGACATACTTACTATTTGGAAAAAAGATACCAAACTAAGACACTTTTTAGCTAGCATGCTACATGTTTGATAGGCACCCAGGTTATGGTCCAGAACTTTCATTTAATAAATTAGTGCATATTGGGAGTTATGTTTTTCCTTTTCCTCATTTACCCAATACTTTTTTTCAGTTTAATAGATTTTTATTAGGTTTTAACAGAATACAAGTAAAACAATACAATAATGAAGATGAATATGATAAGTTAAAACAATAAGCAATGTAATTAATGAAAAATGCAAAAAAGGTAAAGAAAAGAAGAGAAGAGGAGAAAAGGAAAGAGAGAGAAGATGGGAAGGCAGGTAAGGGGGGGGAGAATAGAGAATAGAGAGAGAAGAGGAGAAAAAGAAGCAAGGAATAAGGAGGGAATATGCGGATATAGGACAGGTCATAAGCTCAAGTCGGATGGGTAGAAGAGAGGAAAGTAACAAAAGGAAGCCATAAGAGATCAGATTTAGTTTTTAAAGGAATAGAAGAAGAAGAGGCAATTGAAATCCTATGTTCATCACATATGAAATTCCACCAAGTTGTAACAGAGGGTTTGGAGTTCTCTTTCCAACAAGATAAAATAACTTTAAATGCTATAGCAATGAACAAATCAAGTAATCTAGCATTATATGAGACTAAATCAATATCATCAGATAATGAACCTAAAAAAGCATTTGCTAACGTAAAAGGTGTAGAACATTGAAACATGCACATGCATATATCCCATATAGAGTTCCAAAATGAGAAAACAGAGGGACATTCAAACAGTTGATATTTATTTATTTATTTATTTATTTATTTATTTATTTATTTATTTTGATAACATTAATTTGTAAAGAGAATGTCAAGCACTGGGTAGACAGTGTTTCCTAAACAATCAGAGATTGGGTAGTCCTAATCGTGTCATATGGTAGTATTAATAGACAAAAGAACAGATAGGAGTGCTACATGGGGGGGATTATTTTCAAAGAGTTAAAGGATGGAAAGGACACACAGAGAAATGGTATGTTAACTGACAGATGATCATTCCGAAGAAGGCAGTGACAGAGTGGGCACTATTCCATCACACAGCATAAATGTTTTGTCTTAGGAAAGATCAGAGATAGATTAGACATTGATACAAATCCTTCTTCTACCTCACATTTGAGATTTTCAGGAAAAGTCATCAAGATTAATTAAACATCAACCCTTTATCAATACATGCATTCATCCTGATTCCTGCAGATTCAGGCAGGTCTCAATGGACTAACACTCTAAAAACCTGTGTTTGGCCTCATGGCTGCACCCCCATCCTCACCCTCCAGCGCCTTGATGCCCTCACAGGTGAGTAGCACACTTTATAAACTCCTGATTGATTGATTGATTGATTGATTGATTGATGGCCACAAGTTTGAACCATTGCAGGTCGACTCCGCCTTTCATTCTTCTAAGGTCTATAAATTGATTACTACTGAGAATAAACAACTGCTTTCAGCGTCCAGGTCCCCCAAGGGGTGAGCACATGCTTTACATATACATGTGTTATGTCTGTGTCTATATACCGTAGCCCTCCTCCCATCTCTGCCATCACCTGTGCCATGTGGGGACTGGATGTGTCCCAGCATGCTTGGTTACATGCATACTAGGCACTGCATAATTTACCCTAGCATCTCTCTAACAGTTAACAATTCCTAACTCTATTTTGTACCTGGTCCTTCACACTAATTGCACCCCTCTTGATTAATACCACACTTCTCTCTCTTGTTCTCTAATTCCCTCTCCTGCAGCCAATTTTCCTCTTGCGACCAAGACATCTAAGTTCGGCCATCGAATATGGTTAATTTTAGGAAAGATCATTCCTTGCAAAAGCTCCCTTTATTCTCTATCGCTCCTTTCCATTCTTCTGCCATTTCTAGCTCCTTGTGGGTGGCTTTAGAGAAGCATACAGGCACTTAACAAGCATCACCACAAGTCTCTTGGCCTGTGTGTGTGGATAACCGAATATCAGGTGCTCTGTGCATTTGGGGGCCTGTATGTCTCTGTGGTATGTTACACTTACAACGCAACTTTTACGTCGTAATGCTGTTACAACGCAGCTATTACAACGCAGGATCCATTACATCGGATGCCATTACAACGCATGGCATTACATAGCAGATGCTATTACAACGCATACCATTACATCGTAAGTATTGGTAAGTATATTATTTTTTTTATTTTATTTAATATTATATGATTGATTTAATTATTATTAATTATAAATAAAAATATTTATTTATGTTTTTAAATATTTTAAATTAAATATATTAATTTAAGTAATTTTTTAAATAAGTATGAGTATAGGAGTATATGTTTTGGGGTACTGAGGTATATGTTTTGGGGTGTTTGGGTATTTTTAGGTTTTAGGGCAGGGTTTGGGTTTTGGGGTATAGGAGTGTTTTTAGGATTTAGGGCAGGGTTTTGGGTTTTGGGGTACAGGGGTGTTTTTAGGTTTTAGGGCAGGGTTTGGGTTTTGGGGTACAGGGGTGTTTTTAGGTTTTAGGGCAGGGTTTGGGTTTTGGGGTACAGGGGTGTTTTTAGGTTTTAGGGCAGGGTTTGGGTTTTGGGGTACAGGGGTGTTTTTAGGTTTTAGGGCAGGGTTTTGGGTTTTGGGGTACAGGGGTGTTTTTAGGTTTTAGGGCAGGGTTTGGGTTTTGGGGTACAGGGGTGTTTTTAGGTTTTAGGGCAGGGTTTGGGTTTTGGGGTACAGGGGTGTTTTTAGGTTTTAGGGCAGGGTTTGGGTTTTGGGGTACAGGGGTGTTTTTAGGTTTTAGGGCAGGGTTTTGGGTTTTGGGGTACAGGGGTGTTTTAGGTTTTAGGGCAGGGTTTGGGTTTTGAGGTACAGGGGTGTTTTTAGGTTTTAGGGCAGGGTTTGGGTTTTGGGGTACAGGGGTGTTTTTAGGTTTTAGGGCAGGGTTTGGGTTTTGGGGTACAGGGGTGTTTTTAGGTTTTAGGGCAGGGTTTGGGTTTTGGGGTACAGGAGTGTTTTTAGGTTTTAGGGCAGGGTTTGGGTTTTGGGGTACAGGGGTGTTTTTAGGTTTTAGGGCAGGGTTTGGGTTTTGGGGTACAGGGGTGTTTTTAGGTTTTAGGGCAGGGTTTGGGTTTTGGGGTACAGGGGTGTTTTTAGGTTTTAGGGCAGGGTTTGAGTTTTGGGGTACAGGGGTATTGTAGGGTTCAGGGGTAGGTTTGTGTTTAGGGATAATTAAATTATATTTACCATTTTTAAATTAATTAAAATATATTTAATAAATTAAATTAATTTTATTACATTAATTACATTTTTAAATTAAATTAAATAAATTAAATAAATTATTTCAATTAATTTAATTTAATTTCAATTATAAAAATATGTACATTAAATTAATTTCCTTATTTTAATTAAATTAAATTATTTCCATTTTTTATTAAAATTACATTTATTAAATAGGTATTATTTTTTAAAATTAAATTAATGGCTATTTTAAAATGTATTTTAATTAAATTAATTAAATTAAATTAATTAAATTAACTTAATAACATTTTTTTTAAAAAGGTATACTTACCTATACTTACGATGTAATGCCATGCGTTGTAATAGCATCTGCTATGTAATGCCATGCGTTGTAATGGCATCCGATGTAATGGATCCTGCGTTGTAAAAATTCCAATGTAACGGAATGCGTTGTAAAAATCCGCGTTGTACTGACACCAATCCGTCTCTGTGTTTGGTGCATGCTTATCTTCATCTGTGGACACGTGTGTTTCTGTTTATATATGTAGGTGTGCTGTTTGTGTAAGGATAGAGGTCTGGGGGTATGATATCTATGCTATCTATATATCTATATATCCATATATATATAAAGAGAGAGATAGAGAGAGAGACAGAGAGAGAGAGAGAGAGACAGAGAGGGAGAGAGAAAGAGAGGCAGATACACATATCTTCATTACAAATTATGATCTTAGCCTGGCATACCATTCGGGCGATCAGGTTCCTTCCAATTTAGACTCAGAAGGTCGTTGCGATTGTCCACTTTGGTCCAAGTTGGTGGACTCACGCCTTGAGGCACATCTTGTTTTGTTGTAACTCTGGTGATGTTGCTAAAACCTTTTCCAAAGCTATTCCACGCAGCTATTTTATAGCTATAGGTTGTATAAGGGTCGAGACTCATATCTGAGGAGGCAAGTAAAAAACAGGGTCACCTACAAGAACTTACCCTTGAGAATTGAAAAAACAATTTTAAATATGAGACCCTGATGACTAATGGCCACATTAGGAAACAAATAAATAACAGCTACTGCTCTGTTTTGCTGGAAATAGAACAAAAGAAAGGCTCTCACATGGAAAAATGTGTTCGTATTTGTCAAATGCAAAATATTTATCAACACTAAACCAAACGCATCAGACACTTTTATTCTCGATGAAATACAGCTGTATCATGCATGGCCCAGAACATTAGGATTTGCATCTTAAGAATGATATTCCTGATACTTGACCCAGAAAGTAACATTTCAGCTTCATTTTGAATGGCATTGAAGCGTTTTCTCAAGTGTAAGATACCTTCTGAAAGTTCCAAGTACATTTGAAGTCTAGGGAACTTCAGAAAACAAGTGCAATGTGAGACAAACATTCATGAGAACGTGTGTGTGTGTGTGTGGGGGGGGGGGGGGGGGAATGAAAGGAACAGGAAAAATCAATTCCCACTGTAAATGCAACGCATCATTGTACCATAAAAAGGTCACATTTTTAAGGCATCTGGCAAGTTGTGGCGGACAACGAAAAGAGAGTTTATTGTAGATCAGAGGCCCATTCTCAGCATTTCTTTGCTGTTAATAACTTAGATTTCTAAACAAAGCAGTAGGGTTGCAAAGCTTACAGGAACAGGGGTCCCACATACCTATCTCAGATAGTACCTCCCGAGCACCTTGGAGTTTCCCTTGGGCTGCTGCTCAGCTGATTCACAAGCGTTGCCACATAGAGGTCAAACATTACGGAAAGCGGGACCGCCCGCCATATGTGCAGTGGTCCCGTGGGTGAGATTAGGATGCGCCCGCCACACTGGCGGGCACATCACACATTTATAACATTTCGGCGGGCTGTGCTTTCAGCAGCATCCGCCGCAATGGTAAAAATGCATGTTGTGCATTTGCCTGCACAAAGTGGCAGGCACCCCGCGGTGCCTGCCACATTGTGCATGCAAATGCAGGGGGTTACCATAGGTACCCCCATGTGCACCCCCACCCCCCAACTTCCTGGGGTCCCGCAATGGGTCCCTAATTGTGAACTCTGTATGCCTTTCTGTGGCTGCAACAATGCCACGGAAAGGCTGCTCTCCACCTGCATACTAATATGGATGGCGGTGTCTAGCAGACACCACCACCATATTAAACCCTTTTCCACCCAGTCAACTCATCAACCGGGCAGAAAAGCAGCAGACTGTCTTCCCGTCCGCCGCATAACCCCGCCGTACTGATATGGCGGGGGTTATTTGGCATGTGGGTGGTGTAGTATGGCGGGTAGATCGCCACCGCCGTTTGGATCAGCCCGCCATACGAATAGACGCCCTAGTCTCGATTTTTAACAGCAAAAACAAGACAACAAGTCTCAGAATACAAAGCAAAAATCCTTAAATGGACAAGCTCTTTACCCATGTACTTAGGAAACTTGAGAGCTGTGTGTCTGGTAAGAGATGGTCAGTGCATACAACTGAAATCTGTTGTATCTTGTGACTGACTGCTTATCTAACATAATTTAATGCCCTGAAGTAACAACTCATACACTTGTGCATGCCATACTAAAAGTCAAATACATAATAGCCATGGTTTAATAAATGTGTGTTGACCTGCAAAGAAATACTTATCATTTCTTTGAGCTGCTTCATCACAAAACTAATCCATAGGAGATGTCTGCTCATGCATTTGTATTCCAGGCACACATTTTCCTCTCCATGTAGGTATTAAATTGAGTATCAAAAATGTATTTTAAACAAAAAAAGTTACAGGTAGATGTGAATAAAAGGCTAATTTTGAGCAGTTGAAACAAATGACAGGTGGGCAATGCACTTTGAGCTCGAGGGAGGTTCACCCCAGACTTTTACTTTCACCCATCCTATTTTTGCTGATCTTGTTTTGTTGGCCTTAGAACTTTGTGCACTTTACCACTGCTAACCTGTACTAAAGTGATTGTGCTCCCTCCCTAAAGCATGGCTTCTACCTAATTGGTATATTTTACTTTACTTTTAAGTCCCTAGTAAAGTGGAACCCTATTGGACCTTGCTCTCTTTGAAGGGTCACCCCCAAATATTATGCCATTACCTTCCAATTTATTTAATTAATTTATTTTTGCTGGCCTTAGGACTCTCTGCACTTTACACCTGCTAACCAGTACTAAAGTGCTTTTGCTCTCTCCTCCAAACCTAGCAGAATTGGCTTACAGCAAATTGTCCTGTTTAATTTACTTGTAAGTCCCTAGTAAAATCAAATCAGGATTTATAAAGTGTGGAAAATCACCCATGATGGTCTCAAGGCACTGAGGATGCTAATACATTAGCACTGCATGTGCCCATGCCCTGTAAATTAAATGCCACTAACGGGCCTGCAGCATTGATTTGCCACCGACTTATGTAGCCCCTTGAACATGGCTCAGGCCTGCTCTTGCAGCCTGTGTTTAGTTTTAAACTGCCATTTCGTCCTGGCAAAATAAACCTTTTGCCAGGACCACACCTTCCTTTTCAATACACATGTCACCCCAAGGTAGACCCTAGATAGCCCAGAGGGAAGGGTGCAGTATATTAAAAAAAGGTGGACATGCACTTAGTTTTTCCCTACGGCAAGGCCTATCTTCTCTACAGGATAACACTGAGGTTACATTAATACATTTAATTAGTTGTAATTTCCAAATGGGACCAGGTAACCAGATCATATTTGGTGTCTTGCTAATTGTAATGAAAAATCCTATTTTATGGTAAAGTCGGATTTTGAATCCCAATTCTGAAAATGCCACTTTTAAAATGTTGTCATTTTCCTGCCTTAGCCATTTGGTGCATGTAGCCTATTTCTGGTCACAAGACTGGGTATAATTAACAGCTGGGCTTTGTGCATTCCTCTTAGCCACACACAATATGGAGCTTAGCTGTGCCTGGATAGTCCATCACTGGCTGGATGGGAGAGAGAAGCTGGGCACAGCCCTAATTATACTTGAATAGGCTATGTCCTGCCTCCACACAAAGGATTGCATACCCTCTGTTAGTCTGAAGTCAGGACACAGAAGGCAGGACCCCAGTGCATTTCAATGTGAAACTACTGGACCTGTGGACTCTGCCAGGAAGAAGGACTGCTGTGATGCTTAAAGGACTGCCAATCTGCTGGACTGCTGTGCTGATGGACTGCTGTCCTTTGACCGAGGTGAGAAGGACTGTACCCGCATCCATGAATCTAGGACACTAGAGTGACTGTAAGGGCTAGTTTGCAGGTCCAGGGTAATAAAGAAACCCCCTTTGGGTCAATTCACACTTGGCACACCACTCTTACACATTCAACCTCCAAACACCAGTAGGATGACAGCAGGAAAATGTAAATTATACATAAATAAAAAATAAAAAAAAATATTCAATAGCAAAATTGCAGGTATCTATCAATCACAATCATCACATAATGTATTAAAAAATATTTCATAAAAAATTGACAGTCTCTATAAGACCTGCATAGAACATTAAAAACATAAAAAAAGACCTTATAACATAAAGCCTTGTCACATTAATACAAAGAATTGGGAACACAGGGAAGAAAATTAATTCCAATTCACAGTGAAGTGCTACTAAATCAATAGCAAATTAATTGTAGTCATTAAGAGCATTGTTTCATATATTCTGTCTGATACATTTGTCCACACAGATTTTACGTAGACTTCTCTTCTTAGTGCATCGACGCATTTCGATAGGCACTAGTTTATGGTCATCACCTTCTTCAGGAAAAACACATTTAATTCCCAATATCAATATTAAAATCTGTATCAACTGGGCGTAAGCAGCCTCAAAGATAAAACCAGCCACATACTACACATGCTGGAAATTCCAATACCTCCAACAAATTAGGTAAGCAATGAGAATTTAATGCGGTGTCCTCTTCGTCAATTAATACTTATTATCTCTAACCAGCACTGTCTTGAGACTTAATCCCCCGGATACTTTGGAGATATAGAAATCTTTGAATCTTGTTTTCTGCGGTCTATGCTATCCGGTCCATTTAATCAAACAGCATATAAATAAAAACCATTCTGAGACAGGATCTGTATCCAGTCGAAAGTACCTCCATGAATCCGTTCTTTCTTTGGCAGATCTCCTGATCAGAAGCCTCAGGTATATAACAATTTAGAAAAGGGGGTGGTGATGAACAGAGTGTCTGAGTTAAACAGACCACTCTTACCCAGTCCAAAGATCAGGGCTTGATCCATCACCGTTATTTATCTCACTGCCCCATCCCAGCTCAGAACCTGGCTATATGCAAATCAGTCTGTCCCTGGCCCAGTGCATCATGGGAACAGGGCAGACTAAACTACCAAGCCAATTCTTCACCAGAAAGGAGACAAGCTACCGGGGACCGGTTTCTGGCATTTCAGCCTTCTTCGGCCCGGCTTGCTTGAATCCTGATGGAGCAGTGAGAAAGGGACTCATGTCTGAGTATACCCTGCCACACCTATAGTGGCCAAAAACGATTTAGAAAAGGGGGTGGTGATGAACAGAGTGTCTGAGTTAAACAGACCACTCTTACCCAGTCCAAAGATCAGGGCTTGATCCATCACCGTTATTTATCTCACTGCCCCATCCCAGCTCAGAACCTGGCTATATGCAAATCAGTCTGTCCCTGGCCCAGTGCATCATGGGAACAGGGCAGACTAAACTACCAAGCCAATTCTTCACCAGAAAGGAGACAAGCTACCGGGGACCGGTTTCTGGCATTTCAGCCTTCTTCGGCCCGGCTTGCTTGAATCCTGATGGAGCAGTGAGAAAGGGACTCATGTCTGAGTATACCCTGCCACACCTATAGTGGCCAAAAACGATTTAGAAAAGGGGGTGGTGATGAACAGAGTGTCTGAGTTAAACAGACCACTCTTACCCAGTCCAAAGATCAGGGCTTGATCCATCACCGTTATTTATCTCACTGCCCCATCCCAGCTCAGAACCTGGCTATATGCAAATCAGTCTGTCCCTGGCCCAGTGCATCATGGGAACAGGGCAGACTAAACTACCAAGCCAATTCTTCACCAGAAAGGAGACAAGCTACCGGGGACCGGTTTCTGGCATTTCAGCCTTCTTCGGCCCGGCTTGCTTGAATCCTGATGGAGCAGTGAGAAAGGGACTCATGTCTGAGTATACCCCGCCACACCAAGACGGCTGTAATGCCAGAAACCGGTCCCCGGGAGCTTGTTTCCTTCCCAGTGTAAGAATTGGCTTTTGTAGTTTGGTTTGCCCTGTTCCCATCATGCACTGGGACAGGAACAGACTAATTTGCATACAGCCAGGTTCTGAAACTGGGATGGTGCAGTGAGCTAAAAAACGGTGTTGGATCTAGCCCTGATCTCTTGACTGGGTGAGAGCTTTCTGCTTAATTCAGAGACTCTGTCCCTCACCACCCCTTGTTGTAAATATATCAGGTATATAACAGGCTTCCAACAATCTTCAACCCAGAACCTGGATTCTGCCCTCCCAAGTGGTGCTACCCCACTTGTAGACCCTTGGAAGTGGTCCTGAAGGTGCTCTAACAGCCATCTGTGGTCCCAGCAGACCCAACTTAGAGCGATGCATCGCTTCACAAAACTCTGCATCAGAACCACTGAGCGATGCATCCTCAATGCAGGACTTCAAATCGTAGCCCCACAAATCTTGGGAACCACCATTGGTTGATGCATTCTTTATGCAGGCCTTCACATCCCAAGCCCCTCATTGACACAATTCTCGACTACAATGCTGGATTCGGAAGCGCTGGCCCTCAATTTCTTTGGAACTAGCCGTTGTGCAACACATCTTCAATGCACGACTTCACATCACAAGACCCTCATCAGCAGCATCCTCGACAACGATGCAGAACCTTGCTTCGCAGTCTCCCAGCTTCTTAGAACCATTGCTGAAGGATGTATCTCCAAATCAGGACTTTGCATCACCTCAGCTTTGCGACGCATCTTTGACGTGGGACTCCACATCGAGTAGCAACCAGGATTTAAGGTCCTTTGTTCAGCACACCTAAGTGGCTCCCTGTAGCCAGCCTGCACTCCGTTGGGGTCGGCCTGAACTTGTGACTTTGTCCCCATCTAGTGCGACCAGATAACCATAATTGGCGTTTTGTGCTTTAGGTGCTATTTTCACTTAAATCCTTAAAATTGCATATCTCTGGTTCTATTGATTAAATTTTTGTCATTTTGGTATTAAAATATTTATTACAACTTACCCTATTATTCAAAATATGTGTGGACTTTTGTGTGTGTTGTGTTTCACTCTATTATTGTTGAATTGTTGCATAAACACTTTACATGTTGCCTCTAAGTTAAGCCTGGTTGCTCTATTCCAAGCTATAAAAGAGTTGAGCACAGGTCAATTTAGGGTTTGCCTCCCTGACTAGGAGTGTGGTGGCTGCTTTAGTTGGGGTTCACCTCTCGAAACGAGTAACCCAATGTCTTACAGCCTCGAGTTGGGAGAATGTAACACAGCAAAAGCAAGCGGTCAATTTTATGTTCTTTGAAACAAAATTCAGGCACAAGAGGGTATACAATTCAAGCTATGAAGCAGCAATAGCCCCCTCTGCAACATTTGAATTGTTCATACTCTGTGATTTTAATTTAGCAATCCCTGTCTAATATGGCATGTCAATAGGACACTTTACTGGTCCATAGAACGCAACAATTGAATGAGAGACAAAAAGGCCAGCAACAGAAATAAAATAAAAACTTACATCTTGAATTACAACTAGATTTATCTTAATATTGGTCCTCTAGTGAGGGAAGTTTAATGTGCTGTAATGTAATAAAGATTTCACAATACCCAAGCACACCTATCCATAAATAGAGGAAAGCACAAAGCTATTTAAAGTCCCTTTGGCTGTACATTTTTGGCAGCTTTGACAAGTTCAAGGCTTAATTAAATATTGCAATAAATGCTTTGATAAACAGTGAATAACCAACACAATATAAACCAGTTAGACGAGAAAGAAGTTAATGTCCAAATGAACCTTTTTTTTATTATTAAATTAAAATATTTTAACCAGGTACTAATAAAATAGTAATGGAGCAGATAAAAGAAAGTAGTCTAAATGTATGCTCATTTTCTAAAAATGGCATAAGGGTTCGGGTGATATAAAATGGTCCAATAACGTCTATTACATTAAAAAAGCATAGAAGAAATATAAAATTGGAATTGCAATTCCTTAACCGACCATAGATCTAAGTTGAATTGTACCTATAGGTGACTGAGCTGGCATGATGCATACGTTGCACCTGCTAAGAAAAACTAAAAAGTTACCTTTACACTGAAACTTCCTTGCATAGTAGTGTCTCTCATGAAATTCTAATGTAGGCTTTTTAGATTTTCAAAGCAGTCTGAGGTACCAAAGGTGTCGCACTTCCCCTGACCGGTGTCAACAATGCATTCTCTGTCTGCCCTCGTGATTCTCGTGAAAGTGAATTTTCATGCCTAGGACTTTTACAGATTCATGTACATCTATTTATGCAGACATAAGGATAAACCTATGGTTTCTAGCTGACCCAAGATACTCATAGTTGGGGAAGGCCTCCATATCTCCACTGACAGCGAGATTTAAATAAAATGCTGCACAATTACACATTTGTCTTGGCAGTAACAGGAGTTAGAGCTATCTTGGTGTTCATGTCTGTTGCCTGATAAGCTTGGTGAGTAACTAGAGCAGGGTTCCAGGATTCACTGCAATCTAGCTTTTGCTCACATATATACCTGGAGTTGCACACCTTCACACCCTCTTCTTGTCAGAGTTACCTGGCTGAACATAGGGCATGTGAGAGGCCTTTCATGCGTATTCATGCAGTCAGACCGACTCCACAGCACCAAAGTAACTTCAGAAGGGGATAGTTTAATCAAGCAAACAGTCCAACTTATTAGGGAAACTTTTCTTCAGTCCCTACAAGGAGTTTTGCACGCGACAGTAAACAGCTGTCAAGTGAGCGTGGCTTTTACACTGCATTCTCTTAGGCATACTACCTAGCTGATGGATTTTGAATTAATTTTAGATACTATCAGTCTGTTCCCTAAATTAGGTTAAAGTAAGAGGTACAAAGGGGACTCAATGTCTTGCTTATGGAACCATGCCTTCCACGCCATTGGTACAGAACTACTGGTGAGAAAACTGCACACTGGTAATATAGGCCCCTTGGGCTCCCACCAATCTCTCCTTGCTGAACGGTAGTAGCTTGTAAACTCAAGTGTGGAATTGTCCCAGGACTCTGTGAAACATGCTTCTGTTAGAGTCGACTGCCTAAGAGCAAGTCTCGTACACTTTCAAAAATATTCACTCCCTCCATCACTGAGGAAAACCTCAGTTCTCTCGGTTTTGATTTTGATAGTCACTTGGATAAAAGGACCTTCATCTGGAAATGGCATTCAAAATCACTATAATGCGACTTTTATGCACTTCATAAAAACCCAACTAGAATTAAAGGAATTCTAGAATCAGTGGACCAATAAATGGTACATTTGCAATGCAACAAATACGCTATTTTAATGAGTTTGTCTTTAACTTGAAAGTAGGTGTGTAGGTATCACAGCATAGCGGGGTTGCCAGCGTCCGGCAGGCCGGACTGGAAACCACAACCGGCCCTGGCAAAGTGCTCGGACGGCCCCCCCCGCCCCACTCGGGGGGTCGGAGGTGCCGCCGAGCTCTTTGCCGGGGCCGGTTTTTGGCCGATTTTGGTACACGGACGATTTTGCAGCTACGCTGCAAAAACGGTCCTGTAACAAAAACGGCCCCCGGGGCCCCCACCCGTGCTGCGCTCTGGGGGATTGCCCAATGCCCGCTATGGCCAGTCCAGCCCTGGCGTCCGGAGCATGCAAGTATCCCTCCACTTTTCTTTTAAAATGTTGCGTAACTAAGAATGACTCTAATAATTTTGTTTTCGGGGCAACCGCCCTCTGGCCACGCTATGCCACTGCATGTATGTCACATTTAATTTGTCAAGCAGGGTCCCCTCCTTATGTAGGCTTAGAGACAATGATTTACTTCAACTCTGTACAAAGCACACAATCCTGGACTTCAGTTAGGATCAGCATGGTCAAGCAGCAAGAAACAATAGGGTTCAGAGAGGGTGAAAATCCTAAAGGTTTAGCAGCTTCTAGAAGGATCATCAGTGTATGTGATGTGTTTATGACATCATGAAGATAATTCACAAAGATTAATGGACTGAGGGCCAGATGTATCAAAGGGTTTTACCCATTCTGTGTCTATGGGAAAATACGTTCATACATATGGCCTTAAATCACTAATTTATGCATGGTTATTTTGAACGCTATAATAGCGTTTTACAATTGTTGTACAAGTTAAGCAGGGCAAAGATTGTTCCCTCTATTTAAGCTTCAAATTGCATGGAGTGAAAGGGAATAAGTGCCCTTCCATCAAATCACATATGGATATATGTTAAAGATTATAAATTAGATATTTATAGTCTGTAAGCAAAGGCCCTACAATCAAAAGAATCTTTATAAAAACAAGTGCTATTGCAAGAATGTACACACTAGACCTAAAATATCAAAACATATAGAAAAAGAAATAAAAACCTACAATGGGGTCGTAAAGATATCATTCGTTTCCTTTGATTTGGATATCTGTTGTTTTTACCTTCAGAGTGGCTTTGGTCTGCGGATCAATCATCATTACAATGCTTTGTAACTAAACAACTGCTCCCATTTGCAAATTGTCATCACTGTTACTCTGGTCATTGGGTTTTACCTGTGCATGTATGTAGAGGTGCATGCATACCACAGACTAAGCTGAAGAGCAAAGGAGCTAGAGGAGAGGCAGCAGCCCTGGGACATGATTCAGAATCATTACAGAGAGTAAGGTGGGGTGGGCTCCTACCATGTGGAGGTCTAGAGCTCTTTTAAGAGTTGTGTCTACATCTTCTTTACGAATTACAGGACGTCTGATGCTTAGCAGAATGTTGCTCTGGGTAAGGAAAGAGAAAATGGAAATAGCTTGTGATATGATTTCTCTTTTTTGCAGTTTCTTGTTTTCTATCTGGCTATATTCTGCCTTCACTTGGTTTTGCCCATGTACTGCACTTCAGTTCTTGGACAGCAACGGAGAGACACCAGTACTGCTAGCCTTTGTGGATTTGACGCAGCAGCCTCGTAAAACTGACTCAGTGAAATCTTGTAGATTTCACTGCGTCAGTTTTACGGGGCTTTCCTACGAGGGAACACCCACCCTGCGACAGAACGCCCACATGAAACCTGACGCAGGTTTCATGTGGCGCAGGGGTTTACAACGTGACGCATCTGTCTAGATGCGTCACGTTGTAAATAGGTCGCAGGGATGCGCCACGTTTCCGCGCCGTTGCGTCACGCAACGGCGGCGAAAACGTGGCGCAAGTCCATCACAAATCTGCCCCTTAATCTTTTGACACAAAATTACTGCAAATTATGTGACTGAGCCAGTTTGTGTAACTATGAGTAATTTGGTAGAAAAAGCCTACCACAGGAGCACATGAACAATGAATTTAGCAAGCGCGAGCGGCTGCTATTTGAGTTCTGTTGCATTTAGTGGTATGACTTTTAAGAGGGTGACTTTTTGCACTAAGAAAAGTGGTAAATGCTGGGTTATGCTCCTAGCTAAATCAGTGTAATCTCACAGAATTTTGCTATGATTTCTTGAAATTTTACTACAGCAAATTAAGCAAGTTATGCTTGCTGACTTATGGACATGCTATCTCATAGGACAGATTCCATGGACTAGTTATTACTGGAAATGTTAGAGAAGCTGCAGATGAGGCTGACCAGTATTAGTAAACGCAAGATTTATGGGTGGCATAAACGAGAGACACTGCAAGGGGGGGAGAGTAGGAAGTAGAGCAACAATATCAAAAACGTCAGAGGTTAACAGAAGAGTGGATGACTGATGACTCAAAGATGATGCTGGGTCAAGGAAGTATTATAGGATAAAGATTGGGGTGATAAATTAGATCAGTGGGTAAAATGAGTCACCTGCGGATTATAAAGGCTAGTAAAGGTAGATGAGAGAGACAATAATGGATATCAATGGCAACTGTGGAAGGTGATGACATGGATTTATTGGCAAACAGGGAGCGTCACACGATATTACTAGACAGACTGAAGCACCTGAATTATGCTGCACACTCAGCCCGCACACATACTTCTGGGGACAAGCCAGGCAAGCCTCTGGCATGGTTGATAAAACGTGACACTCATACTACTCCGGAGATGTCTATAACTGAGGCTCCGAACACTACAGTATACAAGCAACGAGCCATACATAATGCCTTCACGAAACACTACGAGGGCCTTTATCGTTCTCAAATACAGGTCACTGTCAAGCAGATCTCGGCATATCTCTTCACTCTGCCCTCGCCAGAAGTTACTGATGCACGACGGGGCGACCTTGGTGCGCCCCTTACATCGGAAGAGCTCAGAATGGCCATATTCTCTCTTTCAAATGGTAAATCCCCAGGTCCTGATAGGTTACCCACAGAGTTTTATAAGGCCTTTTCCGTTTTGTTGATTCCGGAACTATTGCGCATGTTTGCGGCGGCTGTGCGTGGCTCTGCCCTTCTGCCCGCACTGAATGAAGCGAACCTTATATTGCTGTTGAAACCGGGCAGAGAGGAAGCCAATTTGGGGTCGTACCGACCTCTGGCACTCCTAAACACAGACTATAGGCCCTTGGTGTCCACATTGGCACAGAGGCTGGCGCTATTGGTGCCCACTCTTGTACATACAGACCAAAATGGTTTTGTGCCTATGTGCAGCACTTCATATAATATCAGACGCTTATTCCGAGTGCAGAGTATGGCCGTGCCCAGATGGCCCAACTCAGGGTGTTTGGTGCTTGATCTGGAGAAGGCATTTGACTCTGTGGAGTGGCCTTACCTTATGTGAGTGTTGTGTAAATATGATCTGGGCGAGGGCTTTCTACAATTAGTGGAGCTACTGCACCGGAGACCCGTGGTGCGTGTCCGTACGGGCAGACTTATATCTGACCCGATTAGAGCATGCAGGGGTACTAGACAGGGATGTCCCCTCTCCCCTCTTATATTCGCCCTTATGATGGAACCGCTGGTGGCTCTACTTCGAGCTTCAGGTGAAAACTGGGGTATACGACTAGCAGACGGGATGCATTCGGTGTCACTATACGTGTTGTATTTCTATCTAGGACCCTAATTCGATATTCCCGATTCATGCCCTTGTGCGCTTATAATCAATAATATCCTTACAAAGGCATAAGAATCATATCCATATTCAGTAATAGCCCATGCAGTCCAAAACACAGCACGGCTACTCCCATCGACTCCTAGAAAGCACAACGCGTTCTTTAAACAAACCAAGCCTCCAGCAGCCCGGGAAATTCCCCCCCTGCTTTTGTTATGATTTGAACAAGACTCCTGGAGTCCAGCAAGAACTGTTAGTTCTTAGTGACGTCTTATGTCCAACCTTACGTCAAACCCGGCACCTTTCAGGTATAAAACACCAACGGTTGCCTTAAGCAATCACACGGTGGTTTGGAGCAGAGCGGCTATCGACTTACCCGAGAGCCCAGCTGATGCGAGAGCCCACAAAAGCTGCCCCTCCCCTTTGACGCGCTGGAGAAGCTACTTTTTCTCACGCCGACAAAATCCAGCTCCGGTGTTCCCGAGTCACCCTTGCGGGTTGCTGGGAGATCGAGTCCTGGAGAAAGAGTTACCAGACCTCCCACATTCTATACTAAGGTACGGAGCTGACTAAACCCTTAAAGAGAATTCTTGAATCAGATCCTTGGAAAAACAATCTTAACCAACTTAACTTAAACTGCTGCTTACTTACTCCTTCCCAAGTATTAGGCTTAGGTCAGGTACATCGGGGTAGGCGTAGTTAGAAGCACCAGTTGAGTACGTTAGTCAATGATTTTATGTATGTATAAATATATTTTATCTATTTTAAGTATCATATGGCTATCTATGTACAGTATTATTTCGTAATACTACTTTTACTGTACGCACTTTACTTCATAATAAGTATTGCAATTGTGGCAATTCATTTCTCTTGCATGAGAAAGAAGACTGCTCAATAAATACCACCTTTTATTGAAAACGCCCGTCTCTCTATTTCTCTGCACTCTGGTGAAACTAAGTATGCACAATTGACTGAGTGAAATAGCTGCCTATTGTTTACACACAACTCTAGAGATACACTCTATTCTGAGGGAGCAAAGTTGTCATGTTTGTACGGTTGTCAGAAGCTAATCCCCTTCTTGTCTAGTCCGGAGAGTTAACTCTTTCCTGAACATTCGAGAAAGTTTCTAGTGACCTCTGAGCTATCTGGAAAAACTAATTAAGTCTAATATAGTCAGTAGAGACCTAGTCGACCTCAGTCCTAGGTCTACACTGCTGTTTATATTATTCCAATGCGCAGAGCCTATTGGGAATATAGGAACTACACTACATGGCGCCCAACGTTTGGTAAGGCGATAATCTAACGCAAGACACTAGAGTAACTCAGTCGTGCTTTTTCACACAGAACCCTTTTTCCATAAAAAATCCAAAAGACGTCTGTAGTGGGTGAAAGGTTAATATCCACCGGAACTTAGTAGGAAGAGATTCCTATGTATTAGTTTTTGGTTTAATCAACGTTGAAGGATACAGTGTTCCAAAAATATTGTGCACCTAATCTTTGTTTCCTTGAAACTTGATCTGCAACAAAAAACTTTTTGTCAGTAAAAATGTCAGAAAGTGAAGAAGAAAGGGAGCAAGCTAGAATAGCAGCTCTACTCATAGAGGATGACACAGCCTTCCAAGAAAATGACCCGAGTGTTATACTCATTCCGGTCAACGTAAGGAGAGCTATAACTCTTAAACTTATAAAAAATGTACTGACATCACGTGGTGGTACAGTCATTTTCGTGGTAGAGGCCCATGAATATCGGCAGACAGAGGTATTCTATTCATGGATACACTATCCAGCAGCAAACTCTATAACAAAAGAATTCCACTATTACAAAATAGAGGAACCTCCGAATATATACACTCCTTTCGAGGACGTTGAAATCCCACTAAATTACCAAGAGCACCTGCTCTAGTTTAATGGCGCCCTAAAACATAATAATCACATCACCAGGCATGGTCCACTAGGTAGACCGGAAGCAACGGGCCGGTTCTAGCCAGTTACGCAACACACCCAGACATCGAAACAATGTCAAGCGAAGAACTCCTAGTTAAACTGAAAGAATTAACGAAGGCATACAGAGAATTAGTTCAACTAGCAGCATCTGTGGCGATCCGCCAGAAATTGAAGGAGACAGATATAGCAGACCAACCATTTGAACTTGCCAGAATCATAAAAAAATACTATGAAGAACTAGGGAGAGATAGTTTGAGTGGGAAACCGGTAAAAAAAAAACAAGTAACTGAAAATCCTGAAAAAAACCTTTATTAAAAATAATCTGAATACTCCAAAAAGGAGCTGGGAGGGTAATAAGCAGTCCACTCCCAGGGAAAAACGATTCCAGTCCAGAGGAAGGTCTCCTCAACGGAGAGAAAAATCTCCAGACCAAGAAAACAAGTCTCCCCAAAGGGAACCCTCTGAAAAATGATACAACCTTAGAGATAGGGAAAAATTGAGAAAACCTGATAGATATCAAGATATTGATACACGTCCCTCTCGATCACTCTCACTCAATCTTTCTCGATCTTCCTCACAGAAATCGGAAAGGAGAGGACGATCAGAACACAGAGAAGAGCACGTCAAGTCCAAAGACAAGGAACTTGCTCATCAAAGTAATAAATCACAATATCCCAGAAAGAAGGTAGCAAGTATTAAGATTAAACATTGCGAAGATTCTGAGGACACAGCTGAAAAACGGAGCGTGGGCCCAGACAATGCTAGACAGCGCAGCAGAAGTGACCATAGCTTGCAAGATCCTGATGAATCATCTGGAGACAGTGGACACGAATGAATACATTCAGGTGGAAACTGCAGATACCAGGGTTAGCAAACCCCATAAAATATACAAAATAACATTACGTATAGAGGGGGACAAGACGAGGAAAGTAAGAGGTCTCTTTTGGGATAATCTTTCAAAAGGCTATGACATCCTGTTAGCTGAAAAAGACTGGCCACCAGAGTTTGTCAGGGAGTGCCCTCATGGCGAAGAAATAATTATGCCTACCTTCTCTAATCATATACCAATTCATAAAAAATATACACTTGCAAGAAAATGGGCAGTAGCCCAAGCTCCAGCTATATATAAAAACCATGTAGGATGGTATGAGGACTCACCTCACCACAAAATCAAGTTAAAAAATCAACCCACTGCACAAAAGCAGTACCCAGTTAAACAAGAAGCTAAAAAGCAGGTCAAGGAGATTTTAGATCAACTTGAATATCAAGGGGTGATTGAAACATGCACCTCACAAATGAACAATCCTTTGTTTCCTGTCTCCAAACCAGACGATCCATATCGTCTAGGTTTTGGACTACAGACACCTTAACTCCTGTTGTAAAACATTTGCAGTACAAAACTCACACAGTGCAGCACTAATGAATAACATTGTGCGCAAAAAATATAAAACAACATTAGATATTTCTAATTGATTCTTTTGTCAAAACATTGCACCTGAAAGCAGGTATTTGACCGCTTTCTCAATAATGCGGTCACAAAAACACTTCTGTCGACTCCCACAGGGATTCAAGAATAGCCCAGGATTATTCTCAGCAAGGGTAACAGAGTTACTACAAATCTACGACGATGAGGCATTATCCTATGTCGATGACATCTACCTCACAGATGATGACCTGGAGACTCACTTAAAAAGAGTGAACACCATAATACTTGGGTTCGCTTCAGAGGGTTACAAATTCAACTTTAAAAAGTCACGAATTGCCCATCTAACTGTCCTATTTTTAGGATCTGAATTATCAAGTGAAGGCAAAAGCCTGGCAGACAATTTCTTAGAGAAATGTGCTGTACTCCAAGCACCAAAAACGCTGAAGAATTTACAATCAATACTAGGTTTCCTGAATTTCGGAAGAACATACATACTAAATTATGGAGAGAGTTAAACCTCTCTATGAATTAATAAGACCTGATTTCAAACCAATAAATTAGACTCAGAAACACACAGAAATTTTAAGATCACTACAAACAGACATGTTAACTAAAACAAAATTGCAAACACGTGAAAACACACGCAATCTTGTAATCCGAGTCATCCCAGGAAGATGCGGATTCACATACCTGACCTCTAATGAGGGAGAAACGGTACCTATAGCTTACAAATCGCATTTGTATACTAAAGCTGAAATAAAATCCAGTTCTACAGAAAAAATTCTGATAGCGGTTCAAACTGCTGTAGCAAAAGAAAGAGCCCAAGGCAGAAGGATAACTGTTTTTGCAGCAGAATCAGCCCTTGAGGCATTAACGTGCACACACAATTTAAATGCTGTGGCATTAGATCCAGAATGGATACAATGGGAAAATTCTCTTGCTGCAGAAGATGTGCAATACTATTTTGACCCGAAACTGAAGAAACTAGATGATCTAGAGTACGAACAAGAATATCCTCTGCCAATCGAAATTCTGCCTCTAGAAAAGTACACTTGTGTAATCTACATGGACAGATTTGTACAACCGCCACAATGTAGTGGAAAAATCATACAAAGCAGCGTGCGCGATTGTTAAAGGTCGCTGGCGCTCTGGTAAATTCAGACCGATGCTTTCCAAAACTGAATCAATCAGAAACTGTTCAGCTCAGTGAGCTGAAATAAGATCTTTAAAGATGGTGCTTGAAAATGCCGATCGTGAATTCCCGACACTAATAGTGTGCGATTCGCATTTCTGCGTCAAGTCTTACAACAGTGACATGCAGACATGGAGCAAAAACGGTTACAAAGATGACACAGGTGCCACAATAAAGCATAAATCGCGTTGGGAACAAGTAGTTCTTTTAAAGAAAGAACTACAGAAGACTCACGTGATACACGCACTGAGTCATCAACGTGATGGCGTTCACATTGCAGGGAATTCATTGGCTAACACAGCCATAGCGGAAGCGGTTCAACCGGCTTCCGTAGCCACTGAAAAGCGTTCAGAAAAACACATAGATGGGGAAACCATGCTGGTGGTAAAAGCCTCATTAAAAGGAAATTATGCAGCATTACCTCTCAACTATCCACTCAGTAATACATACATAATTAATGCAAACTCTGTTCCGTTTGCTCAAATCCCTGGAGTGGGGGATAGAGTAATTCCAAACACGAAACGGAGAGTTTTCTTGATTGAAAGCGCGCACATGGGACTGGGTCCGAGGCACCAACAGATCTTGAAATCTTTAATAGAATTACAATCAGAGTACTGGTGGCCGGGAATGAGCGTGCAAATTTACAAATTTGCAATGGATTGTCCAGACTGCAACAGAGATCGCAGCTGTGAACCGGACCAGACTAGTGCCCGGACATCTTTGTTAGAAAGCTTCAGGCTATCTATGATACAGAAATCCAACCAGAGAAATGCGTCCCAATAATTATTGAGACAAATTAACTTGAATATGTAGACCAGCAGCATTCGGCTGACGCCAGAACTGTTATAAAAAGATTTGCGAGTCTTTATCGGCATATACGCAATTGGCATGCTACATTCTGATCAGGGTCCTGCGTTTAGCTCTCGAGCTTACAAAGAGGCCATGAACAGCATGGGCATTGCATTGCGGTACTCTTCTCCCTTCCATCCTGAGGGAAAATGCGGTAGTGGAAAGAAAAAAACGGGACATAAAGCAATCTATAACGGCGAGGGTATTACGTTTGAGTGATGGGTGGGTCAAACATTTAACAAGTGTCCAACGTAGTCTTAATAATCTGCCAAGAAATTCTCTAAAAGGTCTCACTCCATACAAACTATTGTTCGGTACTAGAATGCTAATTCAGGATCTTGACTGTCACACTTCAGTGGTAGAAGAAAAATGCTTTGATATCAAAGACCGTTTGGCTGTCTTACAGGATCTAAATGAAACAAGAAAAAGCCTGAGTAACATAAAATTGAAACAACAGCCGACAATCACTGAAGAAAAAACACCTGTCCCAGCAAGACCTGTCTGGATTCCAAAGATTGGGGATCTGGTCAGAGAGAAGATCGCGGTGAAGAAGGAATTTGGGCCTTCTTACAGAAAAGCTGTACCTGTCTTAGCCATCAGCGGAGCAAGATCAGTTGTACTACCGCCCCTTGCTGGTAAAAAGGAGAACCGAGTTGTATCCATCGACCTGGTAAAACCACAATCATGTGACCAATATTAAGTAGTAGGCCCAGTGGACTCCCAAGAAATAGCAGAATACCGAAATTTGCAACAATCCAAGAGGCTCATGCTGAGAGACTAATCAAATTTGATAAACCTGCAGTGAATAAAAAAGGACTATGCAATAATGCCATGGAACTTGTGCCTCTTGAAACCCAAATTGCATCAGTTCGTCAAGAAACACCAATCTAGAATGATGTAGCATCTGATTATTCTAATGAAACAAAGAAAAATGCAAAAGCAAATGAAAATCCAGAAAAAATCACAACAATTGACAGAACTGCATCTGGCTACTTCATCAACTTCGACGACTTCTCAGAAGATCCAAGTGAGCATGAAGAAACGCCTGTAACAAAAACTTTAAAAAGACAACATAATTGAACTTTCTCTCCAACTAAAAGAAACATATCTGATTTCACCATGGATTGAATTTTGGATTGTGTTAGGTGTACTTACTCTCCTGCTTTGGCTCATCATGGTTCTATGTTTGGGAAAATTCATTGATGGAAAATATAGTACAATGGACACAGCAAGTCAGAACATCAACTTGGTCCTAAAGCCTCACACATCCTCCCACGTCGAGAAAAGAGAACTATCATCAGTAAACATCTCAGCGAAACCAATACCCGGTGGGGTAGCATGGGACAGAACTGAATATGACATTTTTGGCCCGGTTGAACTCTTGAAATATCCACATCAGTTCAAGGTTTCATTAAGTGACTTTGTGACACCAAGTACTTTCTCTGATGATTGGGACTTTGAAAACATAATTAATATGATGTCAGATTTAGTAATGTCAGCCAAATTTACTGAACATGATTACTTACAGGGTTCATTGAATTATGAAGAGTTATACTGTTATAACCACTTTGGTGATCACTATTTGCATAAAACTGCACAGCCTAGAAACGTTTTATCTTATAACCAATGGGAACACTGTCCAACACCGCCAAAAGGCAGCTCGAAAACATTTTATGAGAAATTCCAGTACTTCTCAGGGTTTAACAACAGTGATCCGAAAACATTTTATTTTAAAATATTAAATAGGACAGGTATGAAAACAATGTTGACAAATACTAAATTGATTTATTCTGAAAAATGTTATGACAAAATGTCTACATTTGGTTTCGAATTTTGGAAAAACAACATTGAAACAAAAACGATCTGGGGTACCAAAGATTGGTAAGTACAGGGCCTAGAAGCATTATTTAGGGCCTGCATGATCCCAGAACAAATGATATTTTTGAATGACACAATTCAACAGACTACTTGTCTTGGCTTAGCTAAGATAAAATACTTAAATACACTGTCTATTCCGAAACCCATAACTGATAGTAATAGCACTACAGATGTGGAGATAGACATAACCCATATTTTTCACCAAAACAGAACACATCCTGATTGGAAAAAGTGGTTGATCTGGCCAACAGACACAAATAACTGTCAAGACAGATTCCTGAACAAAACACAGGGGTTCAAAATGACCAGGCCAGACCCAAGATACTCCCAGAGACAACATCCAGGGATAGTTACAACATACAGTGTAGGGAAGCTATGCCTTGAGTGGCTACAGAAATCCACACTGGCTAAAATTAAGCAACACTTGACTTTACTTAAAGACGGTGCTGACGTGCGTGATTTCATAATGGGACCACGCAAACAGCGTCAAAAACGTTTCATAGCGGCCGGTATATATGCTGCGTACAACGAAGCTTGGAAAGTAATGCAAATTGAAACAGCAGAAAAAATACGAGAAATTGATCGTATTAATTTGGAAAAATCACTTTCTGTAGTGGACCATGGGTTAACGACTCTGTCCTCCAGAATATATTCATTGGACAGCATTGTATCATTTGCTATTGATATAATAGAACAGGACTTACTAATGTTACAACATGGACAGTCTCAATTACGTTCTATTGTACAGCCTGGTTGGACGTTGCAAAATCTGCGTTCAGGCTAAGTACCATGGCGTTTAATCAACACAACGTCATTATTCGGTATCTTTAACCTTACTGATAAACAAATCAGTTTGGCACAAAAAGGAGTAGATTATACGATTCTGTGCATTGAAAAACTTGAGAGATTACCATTGACAATGTCAGAGAGACCTGTCATTGAATGGATAATACACGGAACAATTTCAATTCCGATAACAACTTTCCAGTTTAAATATTGCCAAGAGTATATACCTGCAGGCCAGTATGAAAAGTTGGGTAAAGAATACATCAAATCAACATGGGATTTACCCTATACACACAGATGTTATAGTAAAGGGAAAAATTATGTATTCCTTAGTGGTAACAAATGTAAAAAATCACTAAGCGGTACACTTCTGTGTCAAGGTATTAACTTGCAAGGAGCCTGCGAAGGATCTTCAAATAACCTTTCATGTCACCTGCATGTCACTCCTGCAAAACAGATAGAGCCATTTTTCACACAGCTTAGTAACGGGAGTTACATTTTAATAAGTGACCACAGCTGTTGTGGGATGGTGCCATGGAAAGCTTATCTTGTGACCGTAACTTCCAGGGTCGTTTGATGTATGCAAGTATTGTATCCACACAGTAATCCAGATATGGGGGCTGCGTTATGGCCTTCGTTGAATATCTCTTCTATTCGAATTGATACTTTAAGCAGAATGAAGTCTATTCTTTTACAGACAACTGTGCCTCTAACGTCATCAAAAGAAACGTATGATCTGCAAATGGCAAGGACATCGGCAGAGATACATTCTCTTTTATCGACAAATTGCCCCGCGCATTTCTCAGAAATGTTAAGCCAAATCTTAAACATGTCTGATACCAGTGGCATCGCACATGTATTTAAGACAGTTTTTTCGGGACTGTTAGCACCCTTTGAAACAGTTCTGGGCATCTTCCCGAACTTTGTCCATTCTGTCTTTGGCGGCCTGCCATTAATCTTTGGACTCGTGGCAGGAATTTTATTTTTGTTCCTTCTGCTCCGATATGGCAAGCCAATCCACAGACAAGACTCTAGCAACGATCCTAGCAATACGATACCGAGACCGTATCACTAAGGTCCTCGGATTGGCCCGGCTAAGAGATCTAACTACAACCTGGTTTCTTTCATTCAGACCAATCTGGCAGGATTGCATCTTACCTGTGCTTCGATGTCTGCTATCCGGAGAAGAATGCGTGTTAGACATCTGTCTTACACTACTATCAGCAGTACCAAAGGATATCGATACTTTGCTAGGTCCGGTAACGACTCATGCTTCGTGTTGTCCCCAGCGGCTACCTATTCTGATGACGGCATTCGTTGAGACTTCACCACTACGAGTAGGTGGCGGTGAGGTACGAGAGGAAAGCAGCACCATACAGGTACAACCTTCTGTGAGCATTGCTGATCCAAACATCGATGATAGCAATCACGCTCCGCTCCAAACTGCACAGTCGCAGCATTTTCGAACTTGGTCAAACTTTCACCTGATGTTGTAGACCACGTTTTTGCGAGTCTGTCTGATATGATGTTCTCTCCAGTCAACGAGAATAATTCTTAAAAAACAATGATCACACAGCGTTCCCTGAACTCTGAATTCGGCCTTCAGTTTTGATAAACAAAGCAACTGAAAAAATGTGAAACTATTTTTTCCCCTGAAAACAAAATTATTTTTTGCATTTCCAAAATATTTACTTTTTTTGGCACGTGGTACTCTGCTTAAAGTAGAACTATTCTTAGAGAACAGAGCTTCTATTTTTAGGATACTAGAGACAATATTTTACCTCAGCCTCTAGCACATACAGCATTTTGTATAAATATGTGATGGAATGGTCTCGACCTTCTTTTCTGTATTCAGAGCCATTTCATGTGTAAATTTTTGAAAATCATTCAGCTAATATATATATGCATTTTAATGAATGATGACACTGCTTGAAAAGCGTACAGTACCAATACTCATTTTCGTGTATTTACCATATACCATTTCAAATTCGAAATATGTATTTTGGGGTGGGTTGGAAAACACACATGCATTGTTACATGTTTATTATTGCTTAGTTTTTTAGTAATGATGGACATTAATCCGTGGAGTGGATGTTGTATTTCTATCTAGGACCCTAATTCGATATTCCCGATTCATGCCCTTGTGCGGTTATAATCAATAATATCCTTACAAAGGCATAAGAATCATATCCATATTCAGTAATAGCCCATGCAGTCCAAAACACATCATGGCTACTCCCATCGACTCCTAGAAAGCACAACACGTTCTTTAAACAAACCAAGCCTCCAGCAGCCCGGGAAATTCCCCCCCCTGCTTTTGTTTTGATTTGAACAAGAACTTCTGGAGTCCAGCAAGAACTGTTAGTTCTTAGTGACGTCTTATGTCCAACCTTACTTCAAACCCGGCACCTTTCAGGTATAAAACACCAACGGTTGCCTTAAGCAAACACACTGTGGTTTGGAGCAGAGCGGCTATCTACTCGCCCGAGAGCCCAGCTGATGCGAGAGCCCACGAAAGCCGCCCCTCCCCTTTGACGCGCTGGAGAAGCTACTTTTTCTCACACCTAGAAAATCCAGCTCCGGTGTTCCCGAGTCACCCTTGAGGGTTGCTGGGCGATCGAGTCCTGAAGAAAGAGATACCAGACCTCCCACATTCTATTACTAAGGTATGGAGCTGACTAAACCCTTAAAGAGAATTCTTGAACCAGATCCTTGGCAAAAACAATCTTAACCAACTTAACTTAAACTGCTACTTACTTACTCCTTCCCAAGTATTAGGCTTAGGTCAGGTACATAGGGGTAGGCGTAGTTAGAAGCACCAGTTGAGTACGTTAGTCAATGGTTTTATGTATGTATATATATATTTTATCTATTTTAAGTATCATATGGCTAAGAAACCATATCTATGCTTTTACAGTATTATTTCGTAATACTACTTTTACTGTACGCACTTTACTTCATAATAAATATTGCAATTGTGGCAATACATTTCTCTTGCATGAGAAAGAAGACTGCTCAATAAATACCACCTTTTATTGAAAACGCCTGTCTCTCTATTTCTCTGCACTCTGGTGAAACTAAGTATGCACGATTGACTGAGTGAAATAGCTGCCTATTGTTTTCACACGACTCTAGAGATACAATCTATTCTGAGGGAGCAAAGTTGTCATGTTTGTACGGTTGTCAGAAGCTAATCCCTTCTTGTCTAATCCGGAGAGTTAACTCTTTCCTGAACATTCGAGAAAGTTTCTAGTGACCTCTGAGCTAGCTGGCGAAACTAATTAAGTCTAATATAGTCAGTAGTGACCTAGTCGACCTCAGTCCTACGTCTACACTGCTGTTTATATTATTCCAATGCGCAGAGCCTATTGGGAATATAGGAACTACACTACATACGCAGATGATCTGCTACTTTATATTAAAGATTTGACCTGCTTCCCACCGGAGCTTACTAACATTTTTCGCGAATTTGGCGTCATATCAGGGCTTCGAGTCAATTGGGCGAAATCAGGAGTCTATCCCTTTAGTGCTGCTACACAAGAGCAGCATATCGCTGTATTGGGAGAGCAGCTGGTGTGGTACTCTACCACGTTCCGATATTTGGGGCTGTTCATATATCGTTACCCTGTTGATGTGTTGGAGGGGAATCTGGTGCGGGAGATCTCCTCGCTCGATGCTCAGGTGACGTTCTGGAACTCTCTCCCACTAAATGTTCCGGCTCGTATCACCCTAACGAAAATGGTGGTGTTGCCCAGATTATTGTATTTCTATACCAATATGCCGGTTTATGTCCCTGCTCGTATATTTTGTGAACTGGAGTCTCTGGTTAGGCGGTTGATCTGGAATGCGTGTCGACCCAGAGTTGCATTGCACACCCTGTATGCGTCGGTGGAAACTGGTGGACTAGCTGTACCAAACCAAGAATTATATTACTTAGCTGCCCAATTGCAGTGGGTAGCCTACTGGCTGAGTGGGAAAAATGTAAACAATACTGCCAAGATTGCGGCAGTTTTGTCAGCCGCCCAGGTGCATGAGCTTTTTCATCCACTATCCAAATACCGTTGACCTGCGCAGTTGCACCTGGTGGGGGCGCGGAAGTGCTATATGCGCAGCCTAAAGCTTACTGGCTGCACCAAGCCATATGCTCCTAATCTGCCATTATTAGGAACACCCTGGGATGCAGAAGCGTTCATGGAAGCGGTGCTGGGCAGCTGGCTGCAGGCTGGCGTAGAATCACTGGGCAACCTATACGAAGACGGCGCATTAATCCCTTTCGAGACACTGGTTATTGATACAGGACTTCCTGCAGGCCAATTCCTCACACATGCAGCACTCATGCGTGTACTTACAGGAGCCTGGGGTGACCTTGCGGTGGAACTACCGCCCCATCTACTGATACAATACTTACACGTGATGGGGAATGGATCCCATTTGGTGCACTGGCTGGCGCAGGCCTTACACATGCACACACACTTTTCCTCACAGCACTTGCGAGAGAAATGGACTAGACACCGGGGGCAGGACTGGACCGACAAAGAGTGGGATAGGGTACTAGCTGGAATGCTCGAAATCCCGCGCAACTCACGATTCAAAATTATCCAATATTATATTATACATCGGGCATACCGATCCCCAGACAAGATAAACCGCTATTTTAGGCTGGCGATAGCGTCCTGTCCTAGATGTGGATTAATAGATGCGGACTCCTTACACATGCTCTGGGCATGCCCTTCCCTGCACAACTATTGGACAGGGGTCTCTGCCACACTGGGGTCGGGGACAGGTGGTGGATTGCCACACACATGGGAGGCTTGTCTTTTGGGCCTTTATAGGCAGACAAAGTTGACGAAAGTCTCGGCTAGGTTCTGGGACGTTGGACTCATAAACGCAAAAAGGCTTATTACCAAGCGCTGGAAAAAAAGTGAACCTCCACAAGCCATATACTGGCGCCATTCATTTGATAATTGGGCGAGAGCAGAGAGCATGGCATTGCGCAAGGAGGAGACCGCTGGTCTTCATAAATACCCTATAGCCCAGGCCTGGGATGACTTCTTGGCTGCTTTCCACCGGGTGTGTATGCAAAGAGGCATTCTTTAGACATGCTTCCCCTTCCATCCCCAGTCCTGGGATGACGCTGAGACAGGGGGACTACTTTGATGGTGCTCCCAAGCTTGCACCCTTTCAAGGAAGCAGTTATCCTTTTCATTTAGACACATGGTCACATCGGCGCGATCCTGACTGTTGCCACGCAGACAGCGTCTCCCCTTTCCCCTCCCTCCTTCCCCCCCAACCTCCCCCCCCCCCCCCCCCCCCCCCCGGCGGCCACCGTTGCATTCACCGATTCACACTCCGGACGGAAACATGCACACCCTACACACACACACATTTGATTGTTAATCTGTTCTGATTTGTATATTGTTCGGTTCCGGATTTCTTGAGTACAGGTTTGGGTATATTATCCTCAGACTGGGATATTGAATGTTGCCTCAGTTATGGCTCCCTCTGGGCTTAGTCCAAAGTCCACTAGCGAGATTAACAAGGTGCTGACACACTGAGGTTCCCAGTAGTGAGTGTGAACTATTTGGCTGCTGAACAGATGACACAATAACATGGATGGGAACATTATGACGGGGTAGCCGCGCCTTGACATACGGGAACGCGCCTAATGTCCGAACCGCACATGCTCTGGCGTATTCCCTGCCTGAAATAATACCTGTTGACAGAACCGGGCCAGCACTGCCTTGCCTTAGGCACGCTTGTTGGCTAGTATATGCTTTACCTAGCGCCTGCACTGTATGGTTTAGGTGAAAGATGTCTAATTTTACTTCCTTGCCATGCAGGGAGAATATGATATTGGCGTCCATTGTGCAGTACTGTTGTTGTTTATAGTAATCCTTGCGTACATTATTGGATGCGTATGTTAAATTTCATTCCCCTTTGCTCGGGCAGGAGAAATGTGTATAACGGATGATAAAAGTACTAGCCTGATTGCTGTAGGACTTTATCCTATGTGTCACATTCATGTAACCAAATATCAAAAACGCATTAATAAAAATATTCAAACAAAAAAAATGAAGAAAAAAAATCAATGGCAACTGTGAAGAGGGATCAGCGGTGTCGAGGGTCAGTGAATGCAGATCAGTTGAGACTGCGAGAGGGAAACCAGTGACAGACTTTTAAGAAGGGACCAATTTGGACAGCAAGAGTGAAACCGGATAAAAGGATCACTGACAGAAGAGTAGCACCACTTAGGTGGACCACTGTGTGGTCAGTATGCGAGGGCAATAAAGATAAATCCACAGAAGTGGAAGGGAGTCCAGTAGAGGGGGGTGTGGTTTACTTATAAGATGGAAATCAGTAGGAGAGCAGTTGGCTGATAAAGGGATCTTCATGAGGAATTGTCAGGTGCATTAGTGCAGGATCTGTGGGAACTAGATCAAGTAAGACATTAGGTTGATCATGGGGGTCTGGAGAGCAGGCTCACTGCTGATCCACTTCTCTCACTTATGCCAAGGGTAATCAGATGACTCACTCTCACTGCTTTTCAAAACAAAGATTTTCACAAATGACCTTATTGTGTTTTTCTAAATGATCGATTGAATTGAACCAAGACCACTTCTCCAGGGAAGCAATGATTTTTTACACAAATTTCCGACCCTAGAACAGTGGTATTTCAGATTCATAGAGCCATATAGTCAACATCCTCACCTCTTTCCTACTGTCTGGCCCATCGATAACTCCACATGTTTTCTTGAAGTATAAGTGGCGATTCATCAATGTTATATTTCACTGGGCAAATTTATTGTCAGATCAAACCAATTCTTTGATAACACACCGACATAATATTATAAAGCAGCTCAAAAACTCTACTAGTAATTCTAGGGTGAGACCAAAAGTGATACCGAACTCTAGTCGCATGTGGGGAGGTACTTCACTTTTGTAAATGTTGTTTGGATGAAGGCAAATAATCAGGTTGCATTTAATAGCAACAGAGTGGGTTGGTTAGTAATGCAAATTCCTCGAGTGGAATGTGTCCTTAGTTTTAGAGGAAAAATTAAGAACTTCCAGTTCTAGCTCTGGGTACATGTAACCTAGCCAACTGATCTAGAAGATCTGAAATGTTTATGAGTTCAGACTGATTTTCTTGAGCAGGTTTAGAAGGTCCTGCTGTTACTACAATTCATAAATTAAAGCTCTAGGGCTTCATAGCGTTGATGAGCCTGCAAGGCACTTCATGGCACCTTTTTTTCAAGGTGGCATGGTTGGTAGGATATGGGTTGTATATTGGCTTAAATGGAGGCAGTGGTTGAAGTGCATGAGGTAGAAACTCATGTTTCAAACATGATGCTGTTAAATGGTAGCTGTGCAAAAGCATGATGTGATTGCAGAAATGTCTGAGACTTGACATAGTTGATCAAATGTATCAAGTAAAAAAATAAGATGAGACTAAGGTTTTTAGCAGATGCTGAAAGTCTAGGAAATTGTGATTTAGTCTCATACTTGTTGAAAGCTTAGCTGTTTGAAGAGTATACAAAATTGGGTTATCAGTTGAGAGGGATGGAAGCCCCACTCAAATAATAAACACAATCACTGTCAGGGTGAACCACAAAAATCAGTAAATAAACCTGTGCTTAACCCTCTGATAGCTTGGCACAAAAGTAGTCAGGCTTAACTTAGAGACAACGTGTAAAGTATTTATGAAGCACACAAAGAATAATTGAATCCAAACCAATTTAGAATATTTAAACATTTAAAAAAAAAATCAAACTATGGCAATGTTTCTTGAATAAAATGATACCAAAACAACAAAAAGCCACTCTGTAGAACCAGTGTAATGAATTGTTAATTGTTTTCAGGATAAAATGGTGCAAAAAAACACAAAGCGCCACTTGTAGTTATCTGGTGGTGCCGGACCACTCGCAATGAGAAACCTGACATCCCCGCATTGAGAATATCACCGGGAGTTTTATTTTCCACGCTCGCGAACGGCAACTTGATGTTGCTGCTCGCGAACGAGGAAAAAGTCTCGCCGGGATGTCATTTGTTTTGCCCGCGGTCTCCAACTTGACATTGAGGACCGCAAGCAAGCAAAAAATGACCGCTGCACTACGCTACGCTATGTGTGTTTGCACTGTGCTACGTGCAATTCGCGTAGTGCGAAGTAGCGGAAACTTTGCAAACTATGCGAGCGTAGCATAGTACTTTGTCCAGGTTTACTTCAAAGCAAGGAGACCCAGTGTACCTGCTTCAGACAGTAAGGCAGTCCTTCTTCTGAGTCTTCCACAGGTCTAGAAGTATTCTGATGAGAGGTTCTAAATATGTACTTTTTATCTGCAGTGCCTGCCTTTAGATGGGGATGCCCCCCTTGGCTAACCTTCCCCCATTCCTGAGTTAAGCTGCAAACTGTCTAGGGTAACTAAGGGAAGACATGCCTTTGTCAGTGGCAGAGCAGGCAAAACCTATACATTTACGAGGGAGTGGGAAAGCCCTGAAGCTGCCCTCGGAAGCTCTGTGAAGCCTGAGTGCAACCCTCCAGGACATCCTGCTCACAAGAGCAACACCCCACCCAACACCCCATCTGAAATCCTGCTCAGAAGAGCATCACCCTGCCCCATACCCCAGACCCTTTGTTCCCATGCCTGAAAGGAAAACACAAACATCACTGGAGAGTCATTCATAGTCACGTGACCCTGAACACTGGCAGAAAGGCACATTTCGTTTAGGCAGAAAAATGTCAACTTTCTCGAAGGGGCATTTTCAAAATAGTAACTTAAAATCTGACTTTACCATTGAAGAGGATTATAAATTACAATTAATTTGAGTGAAAAAACATTTCTCTATTTGTTCCCAAACTGAAGTTGTCATTTATTTAAAGTAATAGGGTAACCCAGTTCTAGTCTATGGGAGAAATAAAAAAAGCTGTCCTTGGCTTGGCACAGAACAGGCTAGGGCTCTTAGGGCCAGACCGGTAGGTTATTACCGGTCGGTAACGGCCGAAATCGGCCGTTACCCACCGGTAATAGGCGTTTCCTATGTAGTTGGTATATTTACCGATTCAGTAAATAAAGAATCGGTATTTACCGATTCGGTATTTACCGAATCATCATTTACCGATTCGGTATTTACCGAATCGGTAAATGAGATGTAGGAAGCACTTTAAAGAGTGCTTTTGTACTTTAAGGATTCATTATTTACCACCAAATATTGGTTGGTGGTAAATAAGGAATTCCTGAGAAAATGCAAATCTTTGCATTTACACCGGTGCCATGTGACAGACATACATGCCCTTATGGCATGTATGTATGCCACATGTGCACACCAGCACTACTCAGGGGTGCAACAGGGTGTCAAAGTGACACCCTGCCACCCTTGACTATTTCCCTATTTTACTGAATCGGTATTTACCGATTCGATAATTGACATTCATTCCTTATGGGCCTCCAGGCCCATAGAAATGAATGGCAATTACCGAATCGGTAAATACTGATTCGGTAATTACCGAATCTTAACGATTCGGTAATTTTTACCGAATTTCATACCTACCTAGGATTTACCGATTCTAAAATACTGAATCGGTAAAATTCTGTTTTTTAGAATCGGTAAATCCTATTTACCTACATTTAGCCCTTAATGTTTAAGTTATGTGTACACTCAAAACCACAAGTTTAAGCCTCATGTTCCACTTACGGAGTACTATGTATAATGTTTGTGAGAAATGGGGGTCCCTAGTTCAGTGGCGATGGGCATAGGGGCCACACCCATGCAGCTTTCCAGCGCTTATGGATGGTAGTTTCAAAAAGCTATTCCATCCATATCTTCATTATAGTGGAGAGCCTTTGCCTTCCTAGAGAGAAGCCCCTGAAACAGACGTAAAGCAGTTTTTCTCAGGTAGCATGTGCCAGTGCACATGTGCCCACTATGGCCCTGAGATTTCAGTAGTCCTTGGGCTGACATGGTACCAGCCTGGGCTTTCAATACCTTGGGTTCTAATGCAGTGACAGTGGTGCTGCATTAGAAAAAAAGGTCTGGAAAGGTGATGCATTGATTTAGAAGTCTTTTTCAGCAGGAACCACCTCCAAGGGCCCATAACTGGATTTGATATCACTTGGCTGGTTAGAACTCCCAGCAGTGGAGTTCATGGATGATGCAGGTGAAGTCTGTTGTGGCCCTGAGACTTCTTAACAAGAGGCAGCCACCCAGAAGCCATTGAAGAATCTTCTTAAGCAGGATACAAAAACAAAGTTCTGTCTTAGTCCTCTCCAAGACAGAAGCAGCCACTGCAGGCCAATCCAGCAAAGCAACACATATTAAAAGGGCAGTACTCCTCCGGACAGCTCTTCTGCTCTACTTTTAGGCCTCAATTCAGAAGTGTTCTAAAGTAAGGGTTTAAGGTCCAATACGTATACCTCTTTTGTCTATTGAAGTATGCATACATGAAAGGATAGTCTTTGTAGTGCTCAAGTTCTGCCTTGTCCTGTCTAGGCTCCAGACACAGGCCCGGGGGCGCGGGGAAACATCATTTTGATAGGCCAGGCACAGATCCTAATCAGGTGTCAGTGAGAACTCCTCCCACCACTCTAGCTCAGGAAGGCCTATCAGCCAGGGCCATCAGCATATGCAGGGCACATTTCAACTCCCTTTGTGTGACTGTCTAGAGTGAATGCACAAATAACCCAGCTGTCAGTCTAAAGCAGACACTTTTCACAGGCAGGGAGAGAAGCAGGATGGTATAGCAAGAAAATGCCCACTTTCTAAATGTGGCATTATCAAACACACAATTTAAAAATCGCCTAATCTAAAAGATATGTTTTTAAATTCTGAGCTCAGAAAGCCCAAACTACAAATCTCTAGCTGTTCTCACTTGAAAGTTACACTTGTAAAATGTTACAATGCAGCTTCAATGATAACCTATGGGAGAGCTAGTCCTTGCAATAGTGAAAAACAAATTTGGCGGCATTTCACTATCAGGACATGTAAAACAAACCAGTACCTGCCCTACCGTTCACATACACTGCACCGTGTCTATGGGGGATCTTGGGCCTACCGTAGGGATGTCTTGCATGTAGTTAACAGGAAGGTTTGGGCCTGACGAATGGGTGCACTTGCCAGGTCGATATGGCAGTTTAAAACTGCACTCACAGGCACTGAAATTGCAGGTCGGAGACACGCTTACAGGGCAACGAAATTATGACCTCCCTTAATTCTATCGCAAAGGCTAAAGCTGCTGGTCCTGATGGCATTCCAGGAAACACGTTTGTGCATGACAGTGTGAACTGGGCAAACAATATTTTAACCCTGGCCAATGCAATAGCCGAGAGGGCCCAAATAACCGTATCTCGGAATGGAGCAGAGGTGATCCCTGTGTTTAGGAAAGACGATTGATCCCTGTCCTGCAATTACAGACCAATCAGTCTTATATACTGTGTCCAAAAAGTGTTTGCGCGTGCACTACTTCTGAAGGTCCAGGGTTGGATGAGCAGACATAACATCCTGACCCCATTCCAAGCTAGTGTCAGGCATAAAATGAGTACTATTAACCAGCTGTGTCCTTTTCTTCTCCTCACCTGGAAGACCGTGATCATTGGTCCCCGGAGCCTCTATGTAGCCTTCATCGACCTTAAGACTGCATTCGATCTCATCCCTAGGAACAAGCTCTGGCACATATTAAATGATATGGGTTCTCCCCCTGGAGATTTTATTCTCCAGTATTGAATCTTTCATAGATTCACATGCTTGTATCTTCCCTGTCATCATGGTGGGAGTCTCACGGTAACAGAATAACCATAGCAGTAAAAGAAAAACTGTATAGAAACCCATAGGGAATAACATTGTATGGTAACCAAACCTCATCATTATGTGGTCCAAAACTCAGCCAATCAGCTGCCAGCCCTGACATCACACTCCCCAGCAGAGCCCTCCTACCTCAGATTTCCAACCGTCTTCGTGTGAGAAGGAGTCTCCCTGAGCCTTGCTCAGTTTTGTTCCTGAGTGAACTTTTGACCTTTCCATCTGCAGTTATTCTTCTGGATTTAAAGTACTGTTTTACATCATGTATCTAATATGGCTGAAAGCTCACAAAAGAGGCTTTTCAGATCCTTGTGGGAAAGCCTGGCCATATCCTGAAGACCCCCACAAAGACTATTTGTAGTATCTTCACCCTAAACATGTGCCTAAGGACTGCAAACACTGCAGGACCTTTTCTGCTAACACTTTAAGGGACAGAGAGGCACGCTTACTGTTGTGGCTTCCGAAAAAGAAGGCCACCTCAGAATCAGACTCAGAAGAGGATTCTACTAGTCAATCTTCTAAAAAGAAAGGAAGTCATCTGCTTCTGAGGAGACAGTGGAATCTAAGAAGCAAAAAACTAAAGGCAAAGAGGCATCTGCGTCTTCTCTGCCTCATACTCCTCTAAAGAAATCCTCAAAGTCAAGGGTAGTGTCAAGGGTAGTGTTTTTCGCCCCGTCGACGAAATCTGTGGCATCTCCGGCGCTTGTTCCTGTGAAGACGTTGACGGCACCGTCGCCGACGACTTTGTTGACGATTACAATCTCAACGACGACAGCTACGTCGACAGCAGTGACAAAGACAACGCCGTCGAAGAAAGGTTTGTCGACGAATTCGTCGACAGGAAGATCGTAGTCAAACTCATCGACGACACCATCGACGGCGACCTCCTCGACGATAATTCGAATTTCAGCGCCTACGGGAGCATCGACGATGGGAGCTCTGTCGACGACAACTTTTAAGTCACCAAAATCGAAATCATTAATATCTATTAGGTTTTTTCAACCGTTGAAGGGCTCGTCGACGGTCAAGAAGACTACGGAATTCACTACGTGGATAAAAATTTCTCCCCTTCCTCCATCAAATCTGCTGGATTTACAAGAATCGGAGGATGAAGAGTCTACGGGAGTAGCTTACAGTCCCTCACAGCTACAAATTAAGAGTCAGGACACTGATGAAGAAGAGTGCCAAGAGGTTCAGTGTCCGAATCTAAAAGATAGGAGTTGTTTTAACAGTCATATGAGTATGAGGAGGAAGAGAAAACACATCTGAATGTGAGGGAAGAGTCCATCTCGATGCCTGTTTCTCTGGTGACAGACTTGCGTCACATGATCAACGACTATTATCATCGTTGTCCTGAAGCTAACGCTCCTGCCTCCTGCCTCAAATACTTCAGGCACTCCTACCCAAGCTCCGATAGTGCAACCTACGCCTACAGAGCAAAATATGTGATCTCCCCCAATTATCACAATTAGGGATGATTTCGCAGAGACTAAAGGAGAAGACCAGCCAGAAGAAGGGGAACTTCTTCAAGATACTCCTGTAAGTATTGAATGGGATCAATATATTTTGCCTACGACACCATCGACGTCGCTGGCAAACTCTCCACCACAGGACATTGGAGGATTCCATGACATTATGGAAAAAAGCCTCAAAGAGATTTAAGCTTCTGCTTCCAGTGCAAGAAGCAGAGTGTTTCCCATTTGACTTCAAGGAGGAATCAAGGAAGTCTATCAGATCAATTCCCATCATTGTGCATATCTGGGACGAGGGCTTGAAGATCATGAAAACTCCAGCCTCGGTGGCGGTTTCGGTGCCCAGAATAGAGAAGAAATATCGGGCTCCAGAGTCTTCCCCTGCATGCTTGATTGGACATCCATGTCCAGAATCAGTAGTGATGCAAGCGGCTCAGAGACAATCCAAAAATCCTATCTCAACTTCTGTAGCCCCGCCGACAAGGAAGGAAGACGGATGAACGGTTCGGGGAAGCGTTTTGCTGTGATGACAGTGGCTTCCATTAGAGCTGCAAACGCTCTAGCTCTGATCAGTCTTACAACAGACAAATGTGGTCAGATATAGAGCCATTGTTAGCCCACCTCCCAGATGACAAAAAAGAGGCAGCAGCCGCCATTTTACCATATGGAGCTAGGGCGGCCTCCGAATCCATCGCTATCGCTATGGATATTTCATCTGTAGTGTTTAGACAAATGGCGGGAGCAGCGGCTCTCCAAAGACAAGGATGGCTTAAGGCCACTTCGTTCAGACCAGAGGTACAACCAAAAATTGTGACATGCCTTTCGACGGAGAGAATCTCTTTGGAAAGCATATAGACGATGCTCTCCAAGGAATCAAGTCCGACACGGACACAGCACGAGCGTTGGGTTCTCTGCAACAAGGCAGATTCTAGTCCTTTCGGTAGAGAGGTTCTAGAGGCCAATACAATCAAAGGTCTTCGTACCAGTCCAATAGGTACCAACCTTACAGTCAACAGGGGTATCGCCAGTATTCGAACAACCAACAGTTTTGTTACTCAAACACCCCTTACCATCAGCAATCCAGAGGAAAGGTTATGGCGAGAGGAAAATTTCAGCAATCCAATAGACGACAGTGACTTTCTCAAGGCGCCTGCGACCTGGTCAGACCTCACCAATGATCATTACCTTTCTCTCTTTTCTCAGCAATGGCTGTTTATAACAACAGACAGATGGGTACTGGATGTGATTCATCAAGGACATACCCTGGAATTTATACACGAGCTCCCGAATCAACCACCTGTTCACAGAAAGCAACAGCATCTATCAGCTCTCAAAGCTGAAATATTATCTCTTATAGTGAAGGGGGCAATAGCGGAAGTTCCGCTTCCTCAGCGAGGGAAAGGATTTTACTCACATTTCTTTCTGATAAAGAAAAAGCAGACGTCAAAATGGAGGCAGGTAATGGACCTGAGAGGTTTGAACCAATTCATCAAGAAGATCCCCTTTCGTATGCTATCCCTTCAGGAAATTCTCCTGCTACTATGCAAAGGAGACTTCATGGCATCCCTGGACCTCTTAGATGCATATTTCCACATTCCGATTCACAGAAATCACAGGAAATATCTACGTTTTGTAGTGGTGGGGCGCCACTACCAATTCAAAGTCTTACCCTTTGGGCTAAAATGGGGACCAAGGGTCTTCACAAAGTGCATGGCGCCAATAGCAGCACACCTGAGACTACAGGGTCACCAGATTTACCCATATCTGGATGATTGGATCATAAAAGGTACATCTTACAAGGATGCTCTGCACTGCCTACAATGTTGCATGGATCTATTTCATTGTCTGAGACTACGGATGAACTTAGAAAAGTCATCCCTATTTCCGTCACAATCCCTTCAATTCCTAGGGACCATGCTTCACACAAAGGAAGCAAAAGCTTATCCTTCAGTTGAGCGAACTCAGAAAATCTTAAATCTGGTGTCAAATTTGCAAACAAAAAAGTGCACTTCAGTGAGAATCCCTTTGCTTCCCAATTGCCGATTGCACATTAGGCCTCTACAAGAGCTTCTAGACAAACAATGGATACAATCCCAAGGGTCCTTCGAAGATCGGATCACCATCACTCCTCAGATTCAAAACGCCCTGTCATGGTGGAGGATCAGAAAACATTTGACAAAAGGCCTGCTATTCGAGCCTCAATGTCCCAGTTATGTTATGATGACAGATGCATCGCTTCAAGGTTGGGGAGCGCATCTCCAAGACCTTGAAATAGAAGGGCATTGGTCCGACCACGAAGCTCAACTTCACATCAACCTGTTGGAGCTAAAGCAGTGTTCTTGGGTTTGCAGGCTTCCTCCCCAGAATACATGATTCGACGGTAATGGTCAGGACGGACAGTACAACAACAATGCTCTACGTATAAAAACAAGGAGGTACAAAGTCAAAACTCCTGTCGAAACAAGCACAGGAGATTTGGAAATGGCTACTGCTTCACAACCTCTCTCTAAGTTCAGCACGTTCCAGGAGTACACAACACAAGGGCAGATATCCTGAACAATACAGTCAGTGTTTCTCATGAGTGGGAGGTAGCTCAAACTCAACTCCTGAGAGTGTTTCGTCTGTGGGGCACCCCATCATTGGATCTGTTAGCAAACCAACACAACTCGAAATGCAAGCAGTTTGCAAGCAGGTTCCCTCAAGCGAGATTGTGGGGCAACGCACTGCATCTACGCTGGACAGGAATGCTCTTGTATGCATTTCCTCCATTCTCGAGAGTGCTAAGGAAGATGAGATCAGAACCATGCCACTTAATTCTGATATCCCCTGCATGGCCAAGACAGGCCTGGTTCTCGGAGCTTCTCCTGTTGTCCATGGCCCTCAGAATACAATTTCCACTATTTCAGGACCTGATCTCTATGAACAAAGGACAAATTCTCCATCCAAATTTGACATCACTGAACTTGTCAGCCTGGAACCTCACAAACATGAATTCAAATCCTTAAATATTTCTCAAGAATTCCGGGATATACTCACACAATTCTGGCAATTTCAACAAATAAAACGTATTCAGCAAAATGGAAAAGATTTTGCCAGTGGTGTGTGTAGGAAGGTACCTCCTGACTATGGTTGCCCCCAACTTTTTGCCCTGTGTTTTAGCTGGTTTTTGACATAGTCGACCTGGGACCCTGCCAATCAGGACCCCAGGCCTACTGCTCTCTCTGTAAAATGGATTCCATGTACCTTAGGTACATTTCCAATTGGTACTGGGCCACCTTATCAGACCCTGTAACTCAGGGCATAGGTGTACCCAGGGCTTACCAGGGGCTGAAGCATGTATTGTGCCACCCCTGGATGGCCATCTAAATCTGACACAACTGGCTGCACGACAGCTGGGGCAACGTAGCGTACTCGCTCGTTGCTTTAGGTATAGTATCCCTATATCTAACCTCACAATGGACACCCGGGTTCCTATCAGTCACTCCTATGGCAGGCCTTGACAATCCTGAGGGCAGAGTGCATGGAACCGTGTGAATTGGGCTCTGGCACGAGCCGAGTCCGGTTGCAGCTTGCGGAACCAAGACCCAATGGCTGTTCCATGATAACGCGTATCATATCGGTAACTTCGGTATAGCGTTATCAAGACAGGTCGAGTAAGGTGTCATACGAATCGGGATGCTGCCCCCTCACCAATTCTGGCGACGAGGTTAGCATTCCGCCCTTCTAGAGGGACCCGAAATGTATGTAACTGTGAACCCCGGTTAAAGTTAACTGAAGCCTCAGCTCCACAAAATGGACGCTGCCACCACAGACACAAGTCTGACCTCCTGCTGCTGGGAGTCCTTCCATCGAGGAGAGCTTGGACAAAGGGTTTCCTGTCAGGGGCGGTGTTCGCACCACCCCAGACAGGGTTTTGTGTATTCTGGGTAGGTAGGGCTTTGCGAGAAGGTGACTGCGGAGTGGCACCCCGGTGCTCACTACGCATCTGCCGGTTAGAACCAGTTCCAGGGGCGCGCAGCCCCTGACCTGGGGAAAGTCCGGCAGGGGGAGAGGGGTGTAACTACCCCCCTTCCTGGTCCCACCCCTAGGGCAGGACCTAGTCATGTACCCACCCCTTTCTTTAGGATAAAGGCCGGAGCGGGAACCCTTCCAAATTAGATCATCTTTGAATCAAGAACTACTTCCTACGAAAGGACATTCAAGACTCTTCTCAAGATTTCTCCCTTGTGGCTAAGGAGTAGTCACTGTGCATCCGCAGGCACCATCTAAGAAATCTGCCAAGGCTTGTTGCCCCAATCCTGGGCCCAGCGACGCCGACAGCATCAACCTTCGTGGGACAGCTCGCACCTCCATCCTGGTCGCCGACAACGCCTCCTGGTCCCTGAGACTGCAGAGCCTAGCGTCGCCCACTCACCTAGTCGAGGTGACGGCCATCCGGTGCCTTCCTGGTACCCTCTGACGACTGGCTAGTAGTACGAACTTGGTCCCCTCTGCTTTCAGGTATCATCGATCACTGATCCAGGCTTGGATCACTACGAACTATTCATCACTGGTCGCCGGCCAGCAACTCCTTTTCTTCCGGCTCCTGGCTCGTCAGCGAAGACCCCCGACGCCTGTAAGACTTGTGCAGCCGCAGCCCTCGTGGCTAGGTAACTTCGGCATTTCGGTGCCTGCATAACCTCCTTGCTTAAGGGTCCTGAGTCCCTCGCTTCCGACTTGCCTTATCGGGTCCGCCCGAGACCACTAGAACTTTCCGTGCCCTCGGGCATTTGTTTTAATTGTGCACTTGAAGTATTTTCCTAAGAGTTTTGTTCTGTGCTTAGTACCCTGTCCTCATAAAGAGTACAGGGCTGTTGTGATTCTAATAAATATACTGTTTATTTTCATAACACTTGTGTGGTGTCCTTTCACTTGGTGTTCAAGGGGTATGTGATGGTATAACAGCTGGCTTAACACGCCCTCTAGAGTTTAGCCCGAAGACTGCTCGTATCCACGCTACTAGGATAGCTGGTCTAAGGTTGACTTACAACCAATCACCATAAGGGTCGTTTGGACCGATGCATAGTGGTCGCTAGAATAGCGAACGCTGCATATCGGGCCAACTTCTCACATTGGTGGCAGCGGTGGGATTTGAGCTTGCTGTTGTTTTACCACGCGTATCCTAAGAATATCTTGTGAAAGATCGCATAAGTACTCCAGGTACATATAACTTAGCTTAGAATACTCTGAGTTCTACTGAACCAGCTGTTGTAGCTCCTCAAGGCTTAGCACACCTTGGCTACAACTCTTAGCAAGGGATCAGTAGGTAAACCCATAGTGTAGGTAGGTGCATCACTTACACCACACTAGAAGCAGCATGTCAGACAAAGGAGGAAACTCTGAGTCTCCCCTTGTGTCAGTCGACCTTCCACAGGTCACCTCCAGATATGCTGCACTTAGCTTCCACGAGATGCAACAGATCTGTACATCTCGAAAGCTAAAACAGGGTGCAAACCCTACCATTCCGTTTCTGATTGGTCTCTTGGAGACTTATGATGCCAGGAGGGCGGGTAACACCGACCCTTCTCATCCAGAAGTGGATATGCCCCCCCTCGAGGGAACCCGAGGTGACCCTGACCTTATCCATCTCTCCGCAGAGGGCGAAGAGGAGGAGGAGGAGCCAGAGACATCTGGGGACGAGGCAGACAAAGGTCCAGTCATAGTTAGCCAGCTAACTCAGGACAACTTAAGCCGGCACGAGATTGGTACTAGGAGACCCCTGGGGCCTCTCTCGGGCCAGCTTAACATTGGGAACGGACGAGTTAGGTCTCTGTCGAGAGGCTCTAACAGATCCGTTCGAACCAATGGCTCTCGAGGCTCTGCTCGAAGAGGGATGACATCCCCTCAGAGGAGAGTGTACGAAGCAAAGGAGCGGGAAGTCAAACTGCGGGTCGAAAGGGAAGAACTTGCCCTAGCCAAAGAGAGACTCGCCTTTGCTAGAGAGCAAGAATTGAGTGGGACCATTCTCACTGGTGGCAGCATTCCCCCACGGGAACCCAGGAGTTTAGACACTAAGCACCTGAATAAGATAGTGCCCCCCTTTAAGCAAGGGGACGACATCCACAAGTGGATTATTGCTTTGGAGCGGGCCTGCACTGTACAGTGCGTTCCCCAGAGTCAGTGGGCAGCTATCTTGTGGCTCTCCTTTGAAGGTAAAGGTAGAGATAAGCTCCTCACTACTAGAGTCGAGGATGCTAACAATTACCAGGTCCTGAAGAACACACTGATTGATGGGTTCGGCTTAACCACTGAGCAGTACAGGTTGCTGTTCAGAGATACCCAGAAAACTCAGTCTCAGGACTGGTCTGACTTTGTCGATTGTGCCACTAAGGCTTTTGAAGGCTGGCTACTGGGAAGCAAGGTTACTGATTTTAAAGGATTGTACAATCTAATTATGAGAGAGCAAATCTTAAGTAATTGTCAGAACCAGTTATTACACCAGCACCTGGTAGACTCTGATCTGACCTCTCCACAAGAATTGGGTAAGAGGGCGGACAAATGGGTCAGAACCAGGGTCAGGCCTAAGAACCAGGGTGGTGACCAAAAGAAGGAATCGACCAAGCCTCAAGAGAAGGGTGGGAATAAATCTTCCGATCAAACCACAGGGCCCCAAAATTCCTCTGAAAAGGGTGGGTCCCCAACTTCTCCCAAACCCCAAAAGAAACCTTATTGTCACACCTGCAAACAGGTGGGCCATTACAAAACTGACAGCAGTTGTCCTAAGGCCAACAACAATAAGGAGAACATACCCCCAAATAAAGCTTCCCAGCCTCCTGTTACTACTAGTAGTAATCCCCCAGGTGGTGGGAGTGCCCCCAAGAATCTGGGTGCATTTTCTTTGGGAGTGCCTGGGGACTCTGGCCTAACCAGGTCCCCTGACTTAGATACTCTTGTCTGTGAGACTGGCATGGGGTTTGCCAACTTCACAGCCTGTCCCAACACTTTGGGCAGGTACAGACAAGAGCCCCTCATCAATGGTTCAAAATTTGAGGCCTACCGAGACACAGGGGCTAGCATCACCATGGTGGCTGAGAGCCTAGCCCCCTCAAGGCAACTTATGCCTGGTGCCACATACCAGGTAGTGAACAGTGATGGAGTGCAGAGAGATCATCCCATAGCAGTGGTAAATCTCAGCTGGGGAGGTGTCACTGGTCACAAGAGAGTGGCAGTGTCCCCAAACTTGCCTGTAGATTGCCTACTGGGGAATGATTTAGAGACCTCGGCCTGGGCTGAGGTAGAGCAAGAAACCCATTTTAAAATGGTAAACCTCCATGGTAAGGTTAGTGGGGCAGTGATAGCCACAGCCCCAGTCCCAGAAGTCCCCCCTGAACAGGTCAGGAGGGCTGTGCCAGCCACAGCCCTATCCCAGAAAGATGCCTTTCCTGAACAGGTTGTCAAGGCTGTGATGGTCACAGCCCAAACCCAAACTGAGTCCCTTCCTGAAAAGGTTGGTGGAGTTGTGATGGCCACAGCTCAAACTCAGACAGATAACAGTGTTGTGAAGCCTGAAACTATGGATCACTCCACTCAGACAGAGAGCATTGAGGAGGAAGAAAAGTCTTCCCCCTCCCAGACACTAGGTGAGAGCCAGCCTCCTCAGGGAACTGACTCTACCCCTGGTGAAGAAACTGCCCCAGAGGTAGTCAGGCCTAGCCTGGCAGAGCCCCTGAGGACAGTGGAACCTTCCCAGGTGGGACCCAGTCTGGAGCAGGTAACCTGCCCCTCTCTACCCTGCCTCGGTCAGCCCAGTGCTGTAGAGGTCAGGGAGGCCAGTGGTGGACCCCAAAGGGCCCCCTGTCCAAAAGAACCTCCTAATCAGCAGATTAGGATCACTGAAGCTGGTAAACCTAGCCAAGTGAAAATAAATCAGACTCCTGAGGGATCCCCCTTAAAAGTAGTTAGGGACCTCCCACAGCTGGACACTGTTGGGCACAGCCAAACATGGGGCCTAAAAACCCCAGACCTGACCTGTCCCTCCAGTAAGCCAAACAGAGGGACTCAGCCTCCAGCTTTAGATATCCAGAGGCTGACCCTGAGAGCTCAGTGCATCTCAGCTAAAGAAAGAAAGGCACACATGATGAATGGTGATTGGAGGAAGTTGAGCCCAAAGGTAGAGGAGCCTCACTTCAGTACTCCATCCCAGCATCAGTCTTCTTCTTTCCCAAGACACACCAAAGACAGAGATTCCCTATGGTGGAGACCCTCAGATACCCTTAGGGTGAGGGGTTGCTTAGTGGACCATGACACAGGGGGAAACCAAGCCAGAGCTGGTCCTTCCTCATATGACCACTTAGGTAATAGAGGCTTACCTGGACAAGGATAGCCTTATCTCCTTTCGTTTGGGGGGGGTTGTGTAGGAAGGTACCTCCTGACTATGGTTGCCCCCAACTTTTTGCCCTGTGTTTTAGCTGGTTTTTGACATAGTCGACCTGGGACCCTGCCAATCAGGACCCCAGGCCTACTGCTCTCTCTGTAAAATGGATTCCATGTACCTTAGGTACATTTCCAATTGGCACTGGGCCACCTTATCAGACCCTGTAACTCAGGGCATAGGTGTACCCAGGGCCTACCAGGGGCTGAAGCATGTATTGTGCCACCCCTGGATGGCCATCTAAATCTGACACAACTGGCTGCACGACAGCTGGGGCAACGTAGCGTACTCGCTCGTTGCTTTAGGTATATTATCCCTATATCTAACCTCACAATGGACACCCGGGTTCCTATCAGTCACTCCTATGGCAGGCCTTGACAATCCTGAGGGCAGAGTGCATGGAACCGTGTGAATTGGGCTCTGGCACGAGCCGAGCCCGGTTGCAGCTTGCGGAACCAAGACCCAAGGGCTGTTCCATGATAACGCGTATCATATCGGTAACTTCGGTATAGCGTTATCAAGACATGTCGAGTAAGGTGTCATACGAATCGGGATGCTGCCCCCTCACCAATTCTGGCGACGAGGTTAGCATTCCGCCCTTCTAGAGGGACCCGACATGTATGTAACTGTGAACCCCGGTTAAAGTTAACTGAAGCCTCAGCTCCACAAAATGGACGCTGCCACCACAGACACAAGTCTGACCTCCTGCTGCTGGGAGTCCTTCCAGCGAGGAGAGCTTGGACAAAGGGTTTCCTGTCAGGGGCGGTGTTCGCACCACCCCAGACAGGGTTTTGTGTATTCTGGGTAGGTAGGGCTTTGCGAGAAGGTGACTGCGGAGTGGCACCCCGGTGCTCACTACGCATCTGCCGGTTAGAACCAGTTCCAGGGGCGCGCAGCCCCTGACCTGGGGAAAGTCCGGCAGGGGGAGAGGGGTGTAACTACCCCCCTTCCTGGCCCCACCCCTAGGGCAGGACCTAGTTATGTACCCACCGCTTTCTTTAGGATAAAGGCCGGAGCGGGGACCCTTCCAAATTAGATCATCTTTGAATCAAGAACTACTTTCTACGAAAGGACATTCAAGACTCTTCTCAAGATTTCTCCCTTGTGGCTAAGGAGTAGTCACCCTGCATCCGCAGGCACCATCTAAGAACTCTGCGGTTTGCTGCAAGTCTTTCCTCAGGAATCCGACGACCCAGCTCGACGAGAACCGGCTTCCCTGGCACCTCTGACCTCTACCCACATCGTCAGCTCAGCTGAGATCTGTGGGTGCGACGAGACCTCGAGGGACCGGCCATCATCAAAACCTGCACGCTTTCTTAAACCAGCACAATCACCGAAGGAATTCTCTGGTGAGTGCTCTGGGGTCCGAGAAGCCCCGACCCTGAGCAGCTCCAGCATCGAAGTGCAGTCTCCCAGCATCTCCACGATCTGCGTGGGGTCCTTCTGCTCGCTGCTCAACACAATGTCTGGTCACTAGCCGCTGGCTTGTGCCCTTCTTGACGACACCCGACAACCAACGCTGCTGGTCTGGTTGCTCCAGACTGGCCTTTGCTCCCTTCTGCGAGAGGAGCACCCCGGACCCTCCTGGTCCACTCAAGATGCCATTTTAGGCCCACCACGTGGCCCTGAAATCTGCCAAGGCTTGTTGCCCCAATCCTGGGCCCAGCGACGCCGACAGCATCAACCTTCGTGGGACAGCTCGCACCTCTATCCTGGTCGTCGACAACGCCTCCTGGTCCGTGAGACTGCAGAGCCTAGCATCGCCCACTCACCTAGTCGGGGTGACGGCCATCCGGTGCCTTCCTGGTACCCTCTGACTACTGGCTAGTAGTACGAACTTGGTCCCCTCTGCTTTCAGGTATCATCGATCACTGATCCAGGCTTGGATCACTACGAACTATTCATCACTGGTCGCCGGCCAGCAACTCCTTTTCTTCCGGCTCCTGGCTCGTCAGCGAAGACCCCCGACGCCTGTAAGACTTGTGCAGCCGCAGCCCTCGTGGCTAGGTAACTTCGGCATTTCGGTGCCTGCATAACCTCCTTGCTTAAGGGTCCTGAGTCCCTCGCTTCCGACTTGCCTTATCGGGTCCGCCCGAGACCACTAGAACTTTCCGTGCCCTTGGGCATTTGTTTTAATTGTGCATTTGACGTATTTTCCTAAGAGTTTTGTTCTGTGCTTAGTACCCTGTCCTCATAAAGAGTACAGGGCTGTTGTGATTCTAATAAATATACTGTTTATTTTCATAACACTTGTGTGGTGTCCTTTCACTTGGTGTTCAAGGGGTATGTGATGGTATAACAGCTGGCTTAACACACCCTCTAGAGTTTAGCCCGAAGACTGCTCGTATCCACGCTACTAGGATAGCTGGTCTAAGGTTGACTTACAACCAATCACCATAAGGGTCGTTTGGACCGATGCATAGTGGTCGCTAGAATAGCGAACGCTGCATATCGGGCCAACTTCTCACAGTGTGCATCTAAAGCTCTGCATTCCTTTACTGCTTCTCCAGAGCAAATTTTCCCGTACCGTTTTCATTTGGCCAAAGCAGGTCTCTCTCATGCGTCACTAAAGGTGCACCTAGCAGCTATTTCGAGATATAGGAGGGTTCCTAACCATCCATCGCTGTGGTCGCAAAGAGTGATAAAAGAGTTTCTTAAAGGGCTTTTCAGAGTGTTTCCTCCGGTTCAGCACCCGCTAGTCCCTTGGCAGCTTAATACGGTTCTAACTCAGCTCATGAAACCACCGTTTGAACCAGTGCATAAAGCGGAACTACAATTTATTTCATGGAAGACAGCTTTGCTGTTAGCCCTCACTTCAGCTAGGAGGGTCAGCGAGATTCAAGCTTTCTCAATTGCAGAACCAGTCCTTCAATTCAGACAGGATAAAGTTATACTTAGGATAACCCCAAAATTCATTCCTAAGGCCCCTTCCATTTTTCATCTCAATGAACCTGTAGTCTTGCCTACATTCTTTAGAAATCCTTCTTCGGCAGCGGAGAGAGTCCTGCACTCTCTAGACATTAAACGATGTTTGAAATTCTACATTGACAAAGCTAAGTCTTTTAGGAAAACGAACCAACTATTTGTAGCCATTTCTGGGCCTAGAAAAGGTTTAGCACTGTCCAGATCTAGTATCTCGAGATGGATAACTTCTGCCATTTCCATATGCCATGAGAAAGCTGGAAAACCTCTGCGATCCAGAGTGCACGCTCATTCCACGAGAAAGATGGCAACTTCAGCAGCTCTGTTCGCGGCAGTGTCGCTTCCAGACATCTGCAGAGCGGCGACATGGAAAAATGTTCACACCTTCACTAGACATTATTGTCTAGACACTGCATGGAAGGAGGATGCAGCAGTGGGACAAGCAGTACTACGTCATTTATTTCAATAAGGTACTTCTCAGACTATATGTTTATATAACTCTACAAAAGTATGTATATATATGTGAACTTATACATATTAATAGCCACTCTTATATGAATATTGTCTTTGCATATAAACTTCTTTCATTACATGTTCATTAATACTGGATGGCTCTAGGAGTTTATATATCCTAATGGTAAGGAGCAGAGCCCTGAGACAATAGAGGGTTCTATCCTGGAAACGAAATTAGGTATGTGCACTGCTCTCTACTCTGATACAAGCATGTGAATCTATGAAAGATTCAATACTGGAGAAAAAACAAGTTTCTTACCTGTACACTATGGTTTCCAGTATTGATATCGTTCATAGATTCACATGCGACCCACCCGCCTCCCCGTTTCTCAGGTAGACCATTTTTTCTCTAGATATATCCTTGTCTCGCACTCGGGCTGGAAATCTGAGGTAGGATGGCTCTGTTGGGGAGTGTGATTTCAGAGCTGGCAACTGATGAGTTTTGGACAACAAAATGATGAGGTTTGGTTACCAAACAATGTTATTCCCTATGGGTTTCTACGCAGTTTTTCTTTTACTAGTATGGTCATTCGGTTACTGTGAGACTCCCACCATGACGACGGGGAAGATACAAGCATGTGAATCTATGAAAGATATCAATACTGAATAACCATAGTGTACAGGTAAGTAACTAGTTTTTTACTCATTATTTGCCTCCATGAGGCAAACTTTGCTAGGGTTCATTGGCGTTGCCAAGGCCAGCTTACTGACCCAATAAGAATCAACAGGGGGGTACATCAGGGCTGCGTTCTGCAACCTACGCTCTTCTCTCTTCGTGAATGGCATTGTTCAGTGTCTTTCAGAGGTCCATGCGAATGCCCCAATCTTGGGGGAGAAAAAGTGGTAACCTTACTGTTCGCCGCCGGATTGCAGGGACGGTGTTCATTACGGACCTCTGTGAACGCTGAGGTTGTGGAACTTAACATGGCTCCACATTAATATTGTTACTGGGAAGACTGATTAGCCACACTACGTGTCTGAAATGAATAAAGGGATCCTGCAATAATATAACGACTGTTCAGGCCAAGATTAACTGGATAGAGACACAACAGTAGATTTTATAAACCTTACATAGATACAGGAATTGAGATTTATGATTACACCATAAAAAGCCTTGAGAAAGCCCGAAGGGGGCGAAACGCGCGTCGGCTGTGGATCATAACGTTTGCAAAATAAAAGCTTTAATTTTCTACACCGTCTGGTTTTGTGGAAGTGGCTTCTGATCAAGGATATGGACTATCTGTTAAACGCTATAATAGCGAAGGGATCAAAGTGACTATTTTGGAGGTGCACTGGTGTTTTATTAACGTTGTGTTGACCTACAGCCTGAATTGAGGTTTGGGCAGGTGGTGACTGTTTGATGCCCTAGGTGGATGTGCATCCAAGGCCAAAGTAGCACTCTGTATTGCTCATTGTGTGTAAAATTGAATTGATTTTTGACTAATGAGAACTAATGTTGATGTGCGAGTCAAAATAGCAAATCCACCATTCTTTTGTACCTGACCTTACTGTTCGCAGACAATACTCTGCTAGTATCAAAAATACCTGGTGGGCTTAAATTGCTTATAAATCATTTTAAAACCTTCTGTGATTCCTGGAGTCTAGAGGTTAACACCAAAAAAGACGAAGTTCTTACAGCTTAACCCTCACAAGTCATTTAGAGGTAAACTAACACTAGGAGGGTGAGCAAAAGAGTTCCAGAGGCGTTGAAAAGTGTGTAGCTCAAGGAGAAACATGGGGATATTCTGCAAAGCCTCTTGGTAGCATCCTCTTGGAGAGGGTGAGCACCTTTGACTACCTGGGTATTACTATCTCAGAAAACATGTAGTTAAACAGACCCTCAAGCACATGCAAACTGTAGGGGCCTTGCTTAAAGAACACAGCACCTTCTTTAACAAACTGGTTGCAGCCCCACTACAGATTTATGAGGCCAAAGCTGTAGGCTCCACAGTCTATGGAGCCAAATTGTGGGGTTTCAAAAAGATGGAAGCCCTCTTGAATTCTGAGAACATGTTTCTTAGGTTCCTGGTTTCTCTACCATCAAGTACACCACTCCACCCATAAAGGCTGGACCTGGGCAAAGCCTCTATTACGGAGAAAGCTAAGTTACGCCCCTTACTGTTTTGGCTGAGCATAAGGTCCACCCCGAGTTGTCCTCATACTCTGCTGCCCTTAAGGAAATTATGGCACTTGACCATTCTAGGAAGATTGGCTGGATCCGTAGTGTGAAATTCCTGATAAGCGCGATAGGATTAGAGGGCTACTGAGACACCAATGATCCACCATTGTTCCCTAGCAAAGACGCAATCAAGAAGCACTATTGGGATTGGGTAGCACAGGGCTCACTTTCTAGCTCTTCATGGGGCTGCCTAACCATGGAGTTTAGAAATTTTAAACTGATAAGTTCATACGAACAATATTTTGAAATCATCACCATACCCCAGGACAGAAATCTCTAAATACAGTTTAGGTTTGGTTCCCTCCCTTTTAACTTGTTTACTGGTTCCTGACGGCATTCATCCACTACCTCTCAATCTTGCCCCAGTTGCAGTGCTGTAATAGTCTTTTGCCCATGTATTCTTTGCTTGTCTCAAGTATTCCTGCCCAAGAGGAAATGGTTGAGGCCAATTTGCAAGCAATTGGGCACACGTCGCCAAGGCCGAAGCCCTCCGTATCTTAAGATCAGACCTCAGTCCAGCGATTGATTGCTTGCCCATTGCAAAGTTTTTGGGGCATATGAGGGGAATTAGAAGCCATTTGCTAACAGTGTGAGACCATTGTACATGTTCTTAATCTCTTTTACTTAAATAGCATTTATATATTTTTTGAATCAACCCAGTTGCCATGTGAGACCATTGTACATGTTCTTAATCTCTTTTACCTAAACAGCATTTATAATGTTTTTTAAATCAACCCAGTTGATATGTTTTAGGTTTACCTGATAATATCTATTGGCCATGAGTGTGCAAATAACCCTTGAACCCAGCCAGCATAGCAGTTGTCCAAATTGGAATGGGCAAAGGCTTTTGATGTCTGGGTCCCACATGTACATCCATGTTTATTTCAATTCCTTAATGAATTTTAGATTATGTCCCGATAGATATCTTTTAACAGGTTACTAATGCATTTTCATTGGCTTCGCAAATCGTTCTGTATGAAATATATTGCATTAAAAACAAGGGAGTGAAGGTACCAAACAGAATGAAATGTGTTTGTTGAATAGTAGTAATTTGTTTTTATCGCTGCTGCATTTGAGTCCATTGCTGCTGATCAAGTTGGCTGCTGCGGACATGCATTTGAAGTAAATGGATTGGATGGTGGGAGTGTCTTCTGAGATTGAGAGGATTTGTTGCGTATTGTTTGTGTAGGAGATGATGCTGAACCTGTGAGAGATGATGATGGTGGCAAAAGAGTTTCAGAGGCGTTGAAAAGTGTGTAGCTCAAGGAGAAACATGGGGATATTCTGCAAAGCCTCTTGGTATCATCCAACTTGACACAGGATTAGGCTGAATGTTTGTGAGAACATGGAGAGGAAGAAGTAGATCCATTGTAGAGGAGGGCAATGGATTCTAGCTTTGTGAAGTTGTTGGATACGTATTGGGTGTAAGACTTTGTGGAAAGCTGATGAGAGGTCCTGTGTAGAATGAAGACTGCTGTGTTTCCCTTGTCTGTGATGAGGCAGATATCATCCATGGCAGCAATGAGGGCTGTCTCTGTGCTGTAGTTGACAGTTTATTGAATTTCATTGTTTCGACAACTTTGTAACATGCAGCATGATGAACATGATCATAAATAGCTTCTAAAATTAGGAAAAGCAATAAACACATTGCTTTTTCTAAAATGAAGACTCAATTGACTCTCAGACTATAAGTCATTCTGGTTTGTATACATAGTTCTTGATTCCGTCAACTTTAATAGAGCTTTGATGCACTATCAAGGGATAGGAATGCATGAAATAAATGCTACAATGCAACACACTGCAACAATTTTGCTTACACGTGTGAAACTTTGCTCTTTTGGCCGGAGGGTTCAGATGGCCCTAAGGACAATAAAATGTTGCCTGCTGTGGAGAAGTTCAGAGGACTATTTTGAAGAAGGCATTTTACTGTGGATCTGAAACTGACAGTGTGGACAGCCTTCTGCATCGGAAGGTGTGGACTCTCATGTAATAGTCATGTTGATTTTAGGCTTTTGCCATAGTCACAGTGTCATACAAACATTTACATAAAGGTTCATCTTTGGAAATGACAACTTTTTTGTGCAGTATTCCCCAGATTTTTCTCTTCACTACCCTATTTTTGCCGAACCCTTTTTTGTTGGCTTTATAACTCTGTGCAATTCACTCATTTCTTGCAGGAAATGAGCTACAGGATTAGATTTGGAAAACAGAAAGCCTAACAATTCGGCAAGGCATATCATAAAATGCATTAGCCAATGAAATATTAAGCACAAGAATATTTAGATTTCCAAAACAATGAATGTCTTCCAAATTTCAAGACATGAGATTTTCAGATTCCCATTCACAAACCGTTGATTAAAAACTGTATCTATTTTGGCCGTTTCTTCATATGAGGCTCCATTTGAGCCTTTTTTCTTACACAATGAGTACTCACATAAACACACTGACAATTCTTTAAAAATCTCCTACTGGTTTTGATGAGACTATCCTTCTTAGAAGATACTCCTGGAGTGTTTCCTGTTAGCCCACTATTTAGAACAACACCTGTCTTGGAATGTGATCGTCTCCTAAAAGGTATTTGTAAACTACCTTTATAAATTTGCAATTCGTATCGCCCCTTTACCTCCCCATAAATAAATACATTGAAAATGCTAGTGAATCTGTTCTGAAGATGTTTAATTAAATAGGACAGTTACAAGAACGCAGACATGAAACAAAGTGCCATACCTGTGAAGGAATGTCTGTGTGGCTCTCCGCTATATACCGTCTTTTCCACTGTAGGACAAACGTCTTCTTTCTCATCCTGTCTGAAATAAATACTGGGTGATTTCCTCCGAGCACAGATGTGGATGTTGGGGTTGAAGTCACAGCGACCACAGTAAGCTGTTGCAGCCATGCTTGCAGGACAAAGAGCCATGGAATAGCAGTCTTCTTCACTCTAAGGGAATACAAACATGGTTTACTGTAATGGGACTTTTTTCCTTCTTATCAGAACAAAAGTTTCAGAAGTTTTATTATAGGCATCGGTGCTGTTTTTATCCTACTTTCAAAGGGTGACAGAAAATATATTTCTTCTTCTTTAACGTCACTTGGAATGACATACTACAACACATGTATTTATTTTATATGTTTTATATAGCCCTGGCTAGACCAGTGGGTATCAGAGAGCTTTACAACATGAATGAATAGAGTAGTGAAAAACATGGTATAAGTATACAAGATGAGATATGCATAACAAAATAAACATTTTAAGACAATACATTAGAGGGGCGAGTCAAGAGCTGGCTTAGGTAGGTGAAAATGTCAGACAAACAACAAATCCTTGATGGTCAAGGTAGTAAGGAGAGTCTGGTTCAGTTGGCTTCGTCTGAAAAGTATTTGTCGAGGAGATGGAGTTTCAAGTCCCTTTTGAAGCAGGAGAAGGAGGGGTTGCATCTGAGTTCAATAGGGAGAGCGTTCCACAGCCTGGGTACATTACCCGAAAATAATCGGGACTGGGTGGATTTCTTTTTCAATTTCAAAGGGATGAAAAGAAGTGAGATAGAGCTTCTCAGAGTTCTGACTCGTCCTTCTTTCACAGGTCTGCTGTTTAGGTACTTGTGGGGATGAGTGTGAAGGGTTTTGTGCGTGATACATGCCGACTTGTAGATATATCTACCTTCAATAGGAAGCCAGCTGAGTGCTTTATGGGTTGGTGTGATATGTTCAAACCGTTTAATGCCTGCGACGAGTCGGACTGCCATGTTGAGGACTGATCTTAGTGGGGCTAGGTGAGATTTTGGTGTCTCTGTTAGGGTGGCGTTTCAATAGTCCAGTCTAGAGAGGACTAGGGATTGAACTATTGTCTTGAAATCATCTTGGGGATGAAAGGTTTCATTTTCTTGAGGTGTTTTAGGGAGTACTGTGCACCTTTAACAGATTGTTTGATATGGTCAGAGGTGTAGAAAGTGGGCTCCATGCAAGCAATTATGTTGAAGACTTCTATTTTGGACATGGTTTTGAATTCCGACCAGTTGGCATAATTTTTCGTATGGGTGGGTATCAGGTTATCCTTGGCAGGAATTGGTTCCGTTTGGACAGAGGGGAGCATGGAGGAGTAGGATCAGGGGAGGTAGGTTCGGGCTTTGGAAGAAGGATTGATACATTTTTGGGATCTTCTCTGTGAAGTAACGTGATTTCTTCACAGAGTTCATTGGTGGCTAATAAGTCCTGCAAAGGTGCTATGTAGTTTGTCTTTTAACAATGTTGAAGAGTTCCCTGGGTATATTCTTAACCTGATCAAGCTGCCTGCGGAAAAATGATGCTTTTTTTCTGAAGATGTGTTTTTTTTATTACACCCAAGCGGATCTAAGTAGATGGAGGTGTACAGTCGAGGGGTATACTTGTTATGTTGTCCTGTAGGAGGATTCTGGGCCCCGAAAAATAGACTAACCTGAACGTAGAAATCTTGACCAAGCGGAGGTGCCAAAAGTATCCAGCTGACGCAAGGACTTCCCTTGGCACAACAATTTAATTTTCTGTTTCAATGGGACCTCATCCAGTGGCTACTTGAATTTCAGTGGATTTCCACATATATAGCCTGCAACCTTGTCCCACTGGAGAATAATGACTTTCATTTCCGAGACGAAGTCAGAAGGTAAAACTCTGATGAGGACAAACCTTATTGGTGTACCCGACCCATGCTTCATCGCACTTGGCCTGTAATCACACCTAGGTCCTGGATAACAGCGACCACAGACTATCATTGGTGGTTTTGCCTCTATTTTTTCTTAAATGTATTAAAGTTCATATCATCAGTTCCCCTTATTGGATTTTGATCATTTTGTTATTACATTTTAATCTAGTTGTCTTAATTGTGGTGGGATTTCTATTGTGTTGTGTTTTTACTTTTTAAAACTGTTGTGGTACTCTTAAATATTTTACACATTTTCTTTAAATTAAGCCCATACCCTCTCTGCATAGCTACCAGGAGTTGAGCTCAAGTTTCAATTACTGAAACCTTTGACTGGACCAAACACTGTGATTACTTTATTCCTTGTGGAGGACTTCCTTCTACCCTAATTAATATATCTCTTTCTTACATATTCAATTATGAGATCATGAAAAGAATAAGATAATAGTTATCTATCATCAAGCAAAAATTGACAACACTAACAAAGTGAGAAAGTCTTTCATGAAGCTAAAGTATTAAACATGTCATGGAGTGTGCTTTTTGTGCTTAACAACATGGATATAAACATGGGTACCTTGAACATTAAAGGAGAATTGTGGGCTTCTATTAGTGGTTGAAGGTCCCACAGCAGGACTGTTATTTTACATCTTGAATCTGGTGGTATAAATCACTCTAATCCAGCCAAGATTTTGTGCTGACCCTTAGTACAGAATTTATTGTGCCCAGAAGCGAAACAATGCACAAAAGAGCAGTAATAAGATGTGCCTCGGTAATGGCTGGAGTTGTAGAGACTAGTGATGGATAAGAAGTACAGTTCTGAATAGCACTTGAAAATGCTTTTAGGAGTAATGAAAGCATTTATGCTCCCATTGGTTATTCTTTTCAAAGTACTCTGGTGAAAATATGGAACTGCTCTTATGCTCTGGAATCAGGACATCACCCAAACTGTAAATAATATATTGGAGATATCACTGTGCCACAATTAAATAGATTACTTTTATCTGAAGTAGGATTATGCTAGGACTGTTCAAATCTGCTTTTTTTGCAAAGTTCGGTAGACTGCAGGAAAAGTGAACTACCCTTGCAATCTCTTGAACTAAGGGTGCAAGTAGGTATTGATAACGAAATACTCAAGTATGTCTGATCAATAACGTTGGTAAAGTTAGATAAGCTGTGGACGATCACAATTAGATTAAAAGTGCAGCTGTGATTACCATTACATTGAATGTGCAGCTGTGCTGGTGATATAAAGCATTAATACTATACTTGGATCTTGTAATTAGGTTTGTGTCGCATCCTGTCCCACATCATATGTTTTAGATTCATCTCAGCTTCCAGGCTATCCATGCTCCTAGCTCCAGGGAACATGGAACATCACATTATTTTTAAGTTGCGATAAGATTTCAAAAAGTGTTTAGGGAAGTCTAGATAATAAGTTCTAGTTAAACTCTCTTATCCTACTGACAAGTCAACAATCCCCACGCCTATTTTTTAGTCCAAATGGGACACAATTTGCCTCTCCTGATTAGGCTAGCTTTTTTTCTTTTTAATCACCTGGCCACTCAAATTAACATACTTAAGTGGCAATAATACCGAATATTTTGGTGACGTACCAACATTAGCAAGTCTTTTTCTATTTCTCTTCTTACAATGTTAGAGAAGAGGGCAGGTGTGATACCACAGGGTTAGTTATAATAAGAACACCGGGAATGGCTATTCCCTAAGAGGACAGGCTTTAAACAGTATCCATCACTCCTTGAACAGGTGTAGGTCGTGGAGAGGTGCGTGGGTAAGCACCGATGTAAACAATGAAGCCAGAATGGATTTAGATGCTTCCTGTTTTGTGTAAATGGGCTTCTCCCAACAGGATTTGGTGCCCGCCTTGTATTGCCGAGGAGGCTGTGCAATGTTTCTCTTGCAAAAGCGTAGTTTCCAGGGTTCCTGAATTCTGGCCAACCCGCAACTCAGAAAGATTTTCGATTCCCTCTACCTCCACTTTCACAATGTTTCTCTCGTTTTAGTTGGCATCCCTAACTTGTGAGCATTTTGTATGAAAGTGTGTTCCTTGCTTACCTTTTCATCTTGCAAATAATCTGTGATGTAAGCCGGGCTGCGGAGGCGAAGCTGACCCAATGGGGGGCCGGAGCAAACGCCGTTCGGGGGCGTGAAACCCTCCCCCGCCCCTAATCTAAATTAAGGTTAGAGAGAGGATGACCAGGATTGGTCCTCCAAGGACAGGCCCAGCACCCCCCCTTCAGGGTTCGCGCAGATTAGGGCAAGAGGCGGATAAAGAGGGCCAGCAGGCAAAAGCAAATCTGGTTTCTGGTCTCAGACGGCACACACTGCCACAGTAGTCACTGGCACTGATCGGCATCAAATCAGAAGGCTTGCTGATAGCATTATACATAGCGTCATATTGCTAAAAGTTGGAAATGAGGGTACAAGTTTTTATACTGGAACCACTTGCAGTAGTGCGGTCAGATCTTACAATGTTGACTCAGAGCGCTCGTCTTAATAATAAAAGCTTTCAACTGACGAACCATAAATGCAGCGAGAAGCAGTAGGGAGGGGTGGCAAACCGGACGCAATGGTAGTCCACCTAGGAGGCGATGGGTAGGAGGGGCCTGGTAGCAAATATGCAGGAGTGCCTAGCTGCAGTGGCTAAGCTGGTGCGCCCGGCCGAGCAAATCTTCTCAGAAGAAATAGTGCAGAGGTCATGGAGGGGCCATAGACCGGGAACAATGGATAAATCCAGGCGCAAACGCCTGGTGCGCCCAGCAGAAGTAATCTTCTCCGAGATAATAGTGCGAAAAGCCTGGCGAGGGGCAGTGGACTTGGGGGAGGGGGAGAAATCCAAATGGAAACTTTAAATTTACCATGGCAAAGGTTTGTAGGGCCAATTGATGGGGGTTTGTGAGGCACGGATTCATAAAACTGAGGTCACCAGGTTATCACCTGGAGGATGGAGTACACCTTACTGGGGTAGTAATGGACATGTTTCTGCTGAACATCGTAGGGGTACTGGAACAGATGGGGTTCAACTGAGAGCGGAAGGGAGGGCCGGGGTAGGGGGGAGCTCCCTCCAGTTGGGAAACGTAGGTAGCGTGGACCAGCAAACATTAGGAAGGTAGTAAAAAGAGAAAACTAACAAAAAGGTAGATTGAAGGCTCTCACAGTGTCCTTGGGATGCTTCATGCCAGGGGCACTGAGGGAGCCAAGGGGCGGCGGGCCGCCATAGAAAGAGTAGATGTGATGCTCCCGCAGGACCCTTGGGATGTCTCACGGCAGGGGTACCGAGGGAGAAAGATGCAGGGGCTCAGCCTCAGGAGAGATAGATTAGATGCTCAATGACGGTCCTTGGGATGGCACACGGCAGGGGCCCCTGGGAGCAGGGAGGGCCCACAAAAAGGGCATAGGGCGAGCGGGACGGCACTTTCAGCCCAGGCAGGTCCAGACGGACACCCTCCAAGTCGGAAGCAAGTTGAAGCCTAGAGACCCGTGAATCAGAGGCCCAGAAGGCGTCCTTCACCTCCCGGGAAAATTGAGGAGGCTGGGTACATACTGCAAGGGAAATGTAAATAATGGAAATCAATGAACGAGAAACAGTTGCTATGTCCAGGAATGTTAACAAATGTGTAAACATCTGAAGTTGAATAAATTGCGACCTTTTAAGGCACCAAAAGCACGTGGTCAGTGGTGATTTTAAGTAAAAGGGAACCCAGTGTTGGTTGGTAGCGGGCAGGAAAGGAGAGGGGACGACCTGCCACCAGGAGGGGGTTGTACAAAACTTCTTAACTATTGCTATTGAGTACTCTGAAACCGTGTTAATCAGTTAACTAAAGCACATTTTGCAAGCACTCACATAACTTATGTGGCTTATCCTCGCAAGTGACAACACAAAAAACGATTGGATAAAAAAAATGTTAGCTCAAGTTACCATTTTGACATAGTATCACGCCTGGTGCCAAACTATGGTTACTTTGCAAGGTTTTAACACTTTTGCAAGAATTATGTACATTAATACTTTTGCCAGAATTATGAACAGTTTGCGAGGAAAAAACAAACGAATTAATACACCACTAGGCCTGACAAACACCGACTTCTAACACATCTCAATCCGAATATATTCTGCAAAGAAAAAAAAGCAGGAAGGACGAGTTGTGTCGTATCCACATGGTATGCAGCTCTTTTGTGACTGAATGTGTGTAACTTCTCCAGCACGCATAAACCTTTCCAACCTTTCTATATAGCCTTCCAGGGACACATTAAGCACGTGATCCATCTTCCTCAATGGTATTTGACCCCGCCACGTGCCCGGTACACCGACATATTGCATTGAATTGAAAGCTCCATTCGGACCTGTCAAACACGTGGACCCCTCGCTGCAGCGACACCTGCAACTTGCTAGAGGCTGGCGTCGGAATGGATGGAAGGCCCGGCTCGCGCCATGAAAACAGACAGAAGAACTCGCAGATTACCCCGGCAGCCCCTTGACAGGCGCGTCACTGTCAATAAATGATAGAGGAGTGCGACTATTGTGCTCGCATGACAACCGAATTCATATGGGGGTCACGTTGTGTAGGCTTGACTACCATGAAATGCGGAGGCCGGCTCCATAAATCTCCCGACAGGTTTTTATACCAGTCATTTGTGATCCCATAATGCTGCCTAGTAAAGGTGCTCGGCCCAGTTTACTTTAGTAGATTGTGACAGGGTCTGGGAGTCAGGCGTCTCTGAGCTGTAAACTGAACCGGAATCCTCGCCGCCATTACCGGATGTCAGCCATTCCGCGCGCGTGCCCAATGAACTGCTGCCGCTAATTTACATTCAAGGTAGTCGGGTGTATAAATCACTTCATGTACATCAAATTACTGTCTATGGACACACTGGACTGATCGATCATTAACTGTAAACACATGATAACCAGCCACCAGGGTATCTGCATAATCAGCGGAGAGCAGAGTGCTTTTTTTTAACACAGGTGCCTGAAAATGAGTAAACCCTTTTAACATGGCCACCGGAATTGTAAAATAATGTGTGCAAAAAGCAATTGTGGTTTCAGATGAGACAAATACTATGTATTCTTTTTTAAATGCGTAAAGGAATTGAGTAATACACATAGTACATATGGAATCATTTAACATGAACTCTGTTTAAACAAGGGATATCAGAAATAGGTGCAAGAGGGATTGATCCATGCCAGATTTTGGGGAAATTCACGCTTGATGGACACCACTGGTACAGTAGCTATGTCATGACATTGGCAATCTTATTGAGTTTACACCTTTGGTGTAAGAGGGGTATACTTGGAGAAGTGTGGCTCAATGGTTAGAGCGGCAGACCCTGATGCAGAGGTCTAGTCCGGGACCAGGGTTCAATTCCCTGCCTCGGCGGGTCTTGGGCTCAAAATTCCACGGACCTGATAATTATCGCCTCGGTGCCTATTCCAATCATGGAGTGCAGAGTGCAACTCTGGGCAATAGCTTGCTTAATCTCCACAACGGCCCCCACAATGCTAAGGATGCCTGGCCTCCACCTTGGGGGTGCCCAGGAGTGGACGCCTCACAGGGAAAGCCAGGATGGGTTCCACAGTGGTATTCCTACAAGCACCTTGAGACCCTTGCGGGTGAGTAGTGCGCTATACAAGTATCAATTTACTTCTTTTTTTTAACTTGAACCTCAATTAAAGATTCTGCTCCACAAACTTCTCAACACATTGTATTACCGACCCAGTGGTTTCTAAACCTGTGGATCGGAACACTAGTGTGCTTGACACGCCAGCATTGGGACCTTCTGTGGCACTAGATCAACAAATGATAGCTCATAAAAGGTTGCATTAACACCCATCAGTAGTCTTACGTCTCAGATAATGCTTTCCTTTAATGAAGAGACGCTGACAGACTTTCAAGATCAATAATGGGGGTTAACTGGATGGCATTCTTCTCCTCCCCAGATCAGCACCACCACTCATAGGTAGCAGGTTTCAATCCAGTCCAGCTTGTTATTGAGCAACAGGAAAAACCATCTCAGTTCTTCTTTGCCAACGTGGAACGCCGTAGTGGTTTGATTAAGTGACTAATGGAGCCAACATTACACTACAAATAACATCACTACTGTTAGTTGTAGGTGTCTTCTTCATCAAATATAGCCTCCCAATGCCACCTTGTTTGGCATGCACAACACAGAACAACAGATAGAATCCGCAATAATTCTAGCTTTCTTCTGTCACAACATAGGCTTCAACTATGCTTGAATGGGGAGAATAGACAACCAAGTCAAAAGTGTCTTTTCAGTTTTGTATTCGATTCTGACTTCGTACTAATTGTACGTTTGATAGATAAAGCGGTACAAACATATACACACTATAGAAGCCATATTATGAATTTTGGTTATATCTACATCTATTTATGTCTCCTTTAAAACAACACTACAGTGTCTGGAACATGTTATGTTTTACTTCCAACAGTGGAGAACTAATTTGACTAAGAGCTAATATTTCACTAGTCGTTGAAAGAGGACACAATGATCCTTGGACAACTGGTGGTATATTATGTCAACAAATATTTAAAATAATACAGAAAATTAACAACACTAGAGGTTATAGAGACACATATAATGAGAGAGAAATACGTTCAATAAAAACTATTTAACAGACAAAAACACTGATCTGTTTATAATCCAAAGATCTTTACATTTGTTCACTATAGTGATGGTCTCCAACTCCATCTCCATTTACACCTGTTATTTTGAACGTTTTATTATGCAGCTCCCTACAACATATGTGGGCCAGTGGTGCTATTTAAATGTCAAAATAAAAAAAAAATAGTATTTGAATGAAATTGTTCCTACTCCCACCCTGCACACGCAGGGTGCTGTAGAATGGAAGGATGAGCATGGACTTAAACCTGCAAAGATTGGAACAGTGGCAATGTGAGGCGATAAAAAAAAAAACCTAGACAGTTTCATCAATTTGGTTAATCATTATAAATTCCCACTGCAATAACATTCATCACGGTGAAGACATTGGCTATTAATACGGGTGTAATGTAAAAATGAATAATGCAGAGAAGAGTTTTTATAATTCTGTTTTGCGAAAGAATGCGTATGCACCATGTATCTCCCTTTCCTTTAAAAATTAGGGCACAAAGGTGTTCAGTCAATTACCGTCATCGTGGTTGATGTGGAGATCCTGTCAGGACAAACATATTTCATAGGGTCATATCCAAGCCCATGACAGCATCCTTCATCCTTGGCAATAAGTTCTATCCCACAGCATCTCACCGACGCTGGACCCTCGTGTATGATGTGAGCTTTGAAGCCGCCAACTTCATTTGAGCAGCATATTGTGTCTGATTTGTTCACATATTCAGTCCCACAGCAGAACATTCCTAAAACAAATAAGAAAAAATAAATTAATAATAGTGCTTTTCATAAAATACTTTGATCGCTTCTGCACTAAATTATTACTTTTTCGAGTTAATTGTATAAAGAACAATTTTATAACCTTTCCACGGATAGTAACAAATCAAGTAGCGTTACTGGCAGTGAAGCCAGGTCAATAACACTCATTTTCAGCCCTCACCTGATGTCTGGATTAAAGCCACATGTGAGGGCATATAAGGAAGGGAAGATACAATATGAGACATCATTGCCCGACTCCAAGTCAAATAATTGCACCAGCTCTGTCCAGGAATATGATCGATTACCCCACCTTCAACCCTCCGATGAATGCATTACCAACAGGGTTGGATTATCAGTCAGACTGGACAAATAACACTGATCTCGTCAACACCCCTTGAACCTCCTGCACTTGTGACAATGTTCCCTAGGATTTTGGGCATGTGTGGGAGTGGTGGCTTCCTTTACTCTTATGTTTACACTTTAATGCTTCCTTGGACATGATAAAGAATGGGATGGTAGAATTAATTGCAAGTTGGATATAGACCATGTCAATTTTCTTCTTTGTCCTGCAAATCCAGAACTGTGCTCTTATAACTCAAGGACTTGGTAAGTTGCTGTGAGTATGCAGAGTAAGCATGTTCATGCATGTAAAGAATACCTAATTTACTCATAGGCAAGGCAACCAAAGAATGACTCGAAATGAAAAAAATGCTTAAATTATTTTCAAGTCACTGGAGAGACTAGTAGATACATTCTGCATTTTTTAGAGGCGAAGAGTTGAACCTGTATTACAAAACTGCAGCACAAAACCTGGTGTTGCTTATATTAATATTTTGCTACATTTTGTAAAATATATTTTTGGGAGATGGAAGGGTAGATGTATTAGCTTCTCCTGATGCTATCTCAACATAGCCCATTCCCCTTTCTGGATTTTTTTTCTTAATTTTATGTTTTTTATTTTTTATTTTTCGTTCTTTGACTTAAGAAGATCAATTCTGAAGACAGATTTTGATGTCTGGAATGATGAAACCAACAAATTGCAAAATACATGTTTTTTAACAGGACCACTGGCACTTCCGATCAAAATTGGAACCTAGAAGATAAGACATCATAGGGACTTACAGATAATTTAAACATGCCAATTAGGAGCATAGACAATTTTTACATGTTTTAGGCGTCAGATGGCATGCACTACGCACTAGAGAGCAGTGTCCCAGTGTGCATCCAGCAATACAATTTTGCTCTCATTGTTTCATAACATATCCCATTTTTCTCGATTTTATTCCTCCTATTTAATTACATTTTTCTTCTTAAACTTGCAGTTGACCTTTAAGTTGAGTGTTTCCTTAACTGTATTATTGTTTGGTTTGGTGTCTTACACATCGCAACTTCATGCAGCTCATATGGCCTTCTACTTGGAAGAATACAATCACTTCTTAGTAGAATATTAATGTTAATTTATGTGTTAACCATGGGATGTGAAGGTGCCTTGGTGCGCAGAGAACATTTACCACATAGCAGTAAAAATACTGTTCTGTAGAGAAAAAATAGGCCTGCAATAGTTTGCGAAATTGAATTAAGATTGGTTGGACCCACAGACTGAGAGTATGGCTGTTCCACAAGGAAGCTGTGACTAAAGGAAAAGCTTGACCACCTATGCAAGAATTCTTTAAACAGGATGGTGAGTGCCAAGAAAGGAGAAGATATGAGATTGCTTATGTGTTTGTAAAAAACGAGTACTGCAGTCATGAAGGTGTTGGAATATGTTGGGAACAAGGCTTTATCACAAATGTAGAGTGCTTTGAAAAATAATACATTTGGAAACAGGTAATCAATGTAGGGAAAGGAGTAGTGAGGATGCTAGTACATATTTGAGCATACTGTAGATCAGCGGTGCTGCGGCATTTTGCACGAGTTCCCATTCGAAAAGCTGTAAAACGTGAAGACCAGTACATAAAGAGTTACAGTAGTCCAGTCTACTTAGTTTTAAGACTGGGCCAATAGCTTTCGATAATCCAGATCCACAGATCTAAGAACTAATTAAAGGAAACAGGAACAACAGAAGCAGTGAACATTTGATACTTTATTACAACTGTGTGTGTGGCTATTAGTGTGTTCTGGAGAATAAACATCAGTAAAGTTGTAATAGAAGATCACTCCCATGTTGAAGGGGCTTCAACTTGATTAGGAGTAATGCCAAAACAGCGGGGCCACCGGTAACAGGACCACAGGTCTAGTTTGCAGAGAGCTAATATTTCCATCTTTAAGGTGTTTCAGCATAAAGGGCTGTCTTTCATCCAGGTAGCCAATGCCACCAAGCATGATTGTGCTAGTGTATGTACTTCGGTGAGAGACCCTTTAACCTTAAAAGTTATTTGGGTATCATCAACATATACAAAAAAATTAAAAACCAAACGATAATACCAGATGGGGAAGAGGTTGCCCATAAGGGTTAAAAAGGGTGGACTGAGGGAAAATTGCTGAGGGACCCACATGTGACAGATTTAAAAGTAGAGCGTGAATTGTCCAAGGAGACGGCTTGTGAATGTCTACTCAGACAGAAGCTGAACCAGCTCAGCTGTGCTCTGAATACCCATTTCCTTTATTCTTTTAAGCAAGATAGGAGACCATGTCAAAGGAAAGAGGAAGGCACTTCCACCCTTATCAAGTGTAAGTCTGATTTAATTTGTGGCTGCTATCAACATGATCACCCTGCTTAGTCCTGATTAGAAACCTGATTGTTGTGAATTCAGAAGCTTGCACTATTCCAGAAATGTGTTAACTTGCTGGTTAGCACCTCACCTCATTACAGTGTTAAGGAACGGAAGAAGAGAAACTGATCTGTAATTTATTTTAGTGAACAAGGGTCTAATGAAGCCTTCTTAAGAAGGGGATTGATTTCTGCCTACTTCTGGGAGTCATCAAATTGGTCAGAGGATAATGAATTAGAACAGTGTGAATGATTGGCTGTGTTGAAGGTAGCTGGCACCTTGTGTACAACCTTCACCGGGATAGCATAATGTGGTGTGCCACAGGATATTGAGGTGAATTGAAGCTCGATGTCATCAAGGCATGGTTCTTCACATTTTGTCCAAACCGAGGATGAGAATTAATCAGTCACCTCACTAATGGGGAGGCATTGTAAGAGTGGATCAATCAGTTTGATCATTTTATCATCTCCAAGTCAAGCTACCAATAATGATCCACTGTTACCCCTATTGAAACCAGAACACATCTGAAGGTCCCTCTGGGCTGGATAGGACTTTAGTCACATCTCACAACAAGACAGAGACGACTCATACTAACAAGAGTCCCTAAATTGGTACCAGGTACTGGTACTTGGACTGCTATATGTCTACTACTAAAAATCTAAATTATCAGTATAGACATTAAACTTGTTCCAAAATAGAAGCGTTACTCATTTTGATTTTGATCGCTAGAGAAAAATAAAGATGGACCTTGGTTACCATGTCTGGCATAAAGGAGACAAGACCTCTAGAGGGACCTATATTTCTTTTAACATTGAATAAATCCAATTAATTAGTAAAAAAGATGCCAAAAGGAGATACTTGAAATAATATTCAAACATGAAAAATTTTTATTAGACTATTTTGTCATTTTTTAAAAAGATTTTTTAGAGACTCTTATATATAAATATATTCATTACATTGTCACTGTGTAAATCAACATTTTTACATGCATTTAGTGAAAATTCTATCATTCAAAATGCCCTCTGGAAACAGTTGATCCTATTGATCAAAAACACAGAATCACACATTAATCACACAATATCAATAAAGAATAAGGGACATACCTAACAACATAAATAGCTAAGCACAATTATACAAAACATTGACTAACACAAGTGATAGCTCTAAGGTGTACTTGAAAGGGTACATATAGGAACCTAGATGGAATGGTTCTGTTGGTTGTGATGTTATTGACCAAATCGTATCCAGGACAAAGGATGTTGGGCCGACGTACGTTTCGGTGAAAGTCACCTTCCTCAGGGCCAGAGACAAAAAACAAACATACAAGTGATACAAAATCTTAAAAGTATGAGGGCAAAATACAAGATTCTGAAAGACAGAGAATAAAAGAAATTTAAGTATCATGATCTCTTTTGCTTTTTTACATCATGGTTTTAATCTATGGCATCATATATATACACATATCTACTTTACAAATTCAGAGGTTTAATACAAGTTCATAGCTGACTGTACATCTTGCTAAGTATAGGTTAGATAGACCAGAGACGTTGTGAGTCCACATGGTGAAAAGATGAGAGGAGAAATCTAAAGAAATGGGCCCAGTAGATCTAGTTCACCCAGAGTGGTGACAAAACAAAGTACTTAGAGCATGCAGTGCTTTTAGAATCTATAGTGGTGTACTGTTATCCAAGTATAAGAAAAACAGGGAGATTTTTACCTATGATTTGGAGAATCTGCGCATGTGAATGTAAAGATTCCAGCTGGACTCATTAGCGCATGTGCTGAAAAAATAAATAAAGGATTTCTATAGTTTTGTAGTATATGGGGTAATCTATTCTTAATGCTAATGACATTAGTTGTCAGTTACCTCAGTAGGCGAGGCACATGCCTGTAGATTTCCTTTATTGTTTGAGCCACCCGGGGGACTTCTGTGAGCACTGGAGTAGTTTCTGCATAAATACAAGTATGATGGTGGGCAATAGGCTAGGGCAGAGCTAAAAAATAACTTTATAACAGGTAGAGGTTGCATTACCTGTTAATGAGTGCACGATGTGTTAACAGTGAAGACTTGAATTGTTTAGTTTAGGGCGCCATAATCTATATAATGAGATAATCACACATATAGGAGGTAAAAATCTCCCTGTTTTTCTTGTACTGGGATAACAGTACACCACTATAGATTCTAAAAGCACTGCATGCTCTAAGTACTTTGTTTTGTCACCACTCTGGGTGAACTAGATCTACTGGGCCCATTTCTTTGGATTTCTCCTCTCATCTTTTCACCATGTGGACTCACAACGTCTCTGGTCTATCTAACCTATACTTAGCAAGATGTACAGTCAGCTATGAGCTTGTATTAAACCTCTGAATTTGTAAAGTAGATATGTGTATATATATGATGCCATAGATTAAAACCATGATGTAAAAAAGCAAAAGAGATCATGATACTTACATTTCTTTTATTCTTTGTCTTTCAGAATCTTGTATTTTGCCCTCATACTTTTAAGATTTTGTATCACTTGTATGTTAGTTTTTTGTCTCTGGCCCTGAGGAAGGTGACTTTCACCGAAACGTACGTCGGCCCAACATCCTTTGTCCTGGATACGATTTGGTCAATAACATCACAACCAACAGAACCATTCCATCTAGGTTCCTATATGTACCCTTTCAAGTACACCTTAGAGCTATCACTTGTGTTAGTCAATGTTTTGTATAATTGTGCTTAGCTATTTATGTTGTTAGGTATGTCCCTTATTCTTTATTGATATTGTGTGATTAATGTGTGATTCTGTGTTTTTGATCAATAGGATCAACTGTTTCCAGAGGGCATTTTGAATGATAGAATTTTCACTAAATGCATGTAAAAATGTTGATTTACACAGTGACAATGTAATGAATATATTTATATATAAGAGTCTCTAAAAAATCTTTTTAAAAAATTACAAAATAGTCTAATAAAAATTTTTCATGTTTGAATAATATTTCAAGTATCTCCTTTTGGCATCTTTTTTTACTAATTAATTGGATTTATTCAATGTTAAAAGAAATATAGGTCCCTCTAGAGGTCTTGTCTCCTTTTTGCTTGGTTTGTCTCCCTCCTCTGGGCCTCAAAATATCCGGGAGAACTCTCTCTTCTCATACCATGTCTGGCATTACAACCAAAAGCATGAGTGAAATATGCAATACAATGGAAACTTATGTATTATCTAAAGATGAAGAACATTAAATTGGAGTAGTTTCATAGACCCAGGACAAAAGGCCGACAAGCCAGAGAATAATAATCTTGTACTTCAAAAAGGACAAACCTGAAAATGGAGAAAAAGTGAAGGCTTAAAATCATTGCTCCTCTCTTGCGCTGTCAGAAAAAGTTGCAGACCCTATGCAAGTGGCCTTTTCTCTGAAAAGTAGCCCTGAAGATACCAGAAATGGCATGAAGGAGCCTACCCATCTCTTGACTGGGTAGGAGTATTCTGCATCATTCAGAAACTCTGTCCATCACCACCCCCTTTTCCAAAATCGATTTTGTCCACACTATGTGTGGGAGGGTATACTCAGACGTGAGTCCCTTGCTCATTGCACCATCAGGATTCAAGCTAGCCGGGCCGACGACGGCTGAAATGCCAGAAACCGGTCCCCGGAAGCTTGTTTCCTTAACAGTGTAAGAATTGGCTTGGTAGTTTGGTTTGCCCTGTTCCCATCATGCACTGGGACAGGAACAGACTAATTTGCATATAGCCAGGTTCTGAGCTGGGATGGTGCACTGAGCTAAAAAACGGTGATGGATCAAGCCCTGATCTCTTGACTGGGTAGGAGTATTCTGCATCATTCAGAAACTCTGTCCATCACCACCCCCTTTTCCAAAGTCGATTTTGTCCACACTATGTGTGGGAGGGTATACTCAGACGTGAGTCCCTTGCTCATTGCACCATCAGGATTCAAGCAAGCCGGGCCGACGACGGCTGAAATGCCAGAAACCGGTCCCCGGAAGCTTGTTTCCTTACCAGTGTAAGAATTGCCTTGGTAGTTTGGTTTGCCCTGTTCCCATGATGCCGTGTCCATCACCACCCCCTTTTCCAAAAATGAAGGAGCATGGAACATTAGGCATGGAGAATGATAGGCTGGCCCTGGAAGAAGGAACAATTTCTGATGCTGATCACATTGAATGACTTGCGTAAGAGGCCAATGCATACAGCTCGTCTAGCAATAGAAATAGCAGGACAGTGAATGGATTTGCTAGGATAGAAGCAGTTTATCACTGTATTTCTCAGGTGGTGCCTAATAAATTCAAGAAAACCAATTAGGTGAGTTCTGAGGGCAAATGCATGAGAAAGTGATTCCATAGCTCAATATGAATCCGGGGCTGCTGGCATAAATGCAGGTGCACCAGGAGCCTGAGGAGAAGAGGGGTGGGAGATATGTTGCTTACCTTTGTAGTAAATGTGTATGAATTTTGGGTAACTGATATTTCTTTGCTAGAAATAGTGGCAGTTGAATGCTGCTGGACACCTTCCGTTGTAAGACTTCTACAAGACTCACAGTGAATGACAAAACCTGTAAGGCGTCCAAAGGAAGACCTGTTTGACTCAGTTGCCCCCGACATCACCTTCCTCAAGGAAACCTGAATAAACTCTACCTCAGCCCCAGACATCACCATCACCATTCCCGATGTCTACAAAATCATCCACAAGGACTGCACCATTCGACCGGAATGAGGCATTGCCATCGTACAAAGAAACACCCTCCGCATTATAACTAACTTGGATCACAACTCAAACATCAGGGAGCACCTCCACTTCCGATTCAGACCAACCCAAACACCACCCTCTGTGGCACATTCATCTACAGTGCTCCAGTACCCCGCCCCCCTTTCAGCGAATCCCTAGTCAACTTCATCGCCCATCACTCCCTCGCCTCCACGGACTACCTTCCTTGGAGACCTCAATTTTCATCTAGACAGCCTCAATGACCACAACACATCATCCTTTCTGGAGAACCTCGCCACCATGTGACCTATGGAAATCCAACTGCGCCAACACACTGGCCCCCTCAGGAAACCCTCAGGCAAGGAAACCTCCAAGAAAGCCAGCTGGTTCTCGCTCGCCCTCCAAGAGTTCAGTTGCACCTGCAGACAAATGTATGATGATACCACGCATACCATTACAACGCAGTATTTTACATTGCGGTTTTGACAACGTAAGTCATAGACTCATTACATCGACTTGCGTTGGAGGGCCCTGGACTTAGGAATAGTGTGAATTACTACTCCAACTCCAGTCTACGTACAGTAGGGAAGGTGTTGTAATAGTAATTCACACTATTCCTTAGTCTAGAGCGCTCTCCAGTGCAAGTCGATGTAATGACTTGCGTTGTTAAAACCACGATGTAACTATTACGCGTTGTAATGGTTGTGTGGTAAAGGATGTTTCCCCATGCAGACGGCTCGAGAAAAGATGGAGAAGCAGCAAAGCCCCAGCAGACCATCTTGCCTTTAAAACTGCAGTCACCGAACACCACCACTTCATCAACACAACTAAGAAAACTGCCATAAAGGCATCAACGCTAATGCGCACAACAGCAAACAACTCTACACCGTGGTCAAAGAATTCACCAAACCTGCCACAGAGACAGCAGACACCCCTCACCCCCCAAGACCTCTGCGACAACCTCGCCAACTTTTTCCACTGTAAGATCAAGGAAATCTACGACAGCTTCATAAACCAAGACCCACCAACATCACACGCAACCACCACACTCAAATGCCCCAGGCCCCAGCAGACCCTGCTCAAATGGTCCTCCCTCACCACTGACGAGACCCACAAGATCCTGAAGAGCATCCACTGCAGAGCCCCCTGGGGTCCCTGCCCCCACCAGATCTTCAACAGAGCCAGCACCTCCCTCTCATTCAAACTCTGCCGCACAATCAAGTGCTCCATAGAATCCGCCACCTTCCCTGAAGACTGGAAATATGCAGAGATCAACCACCCTTGCTGATGAAGCCCTCTGCCAACCCAACGGACCTCAAGAAGTACAGACCCATCTCCATGCTCACCTTCACAGCCAAAGACACCGTGAAGACCATCAATGCTCACCTCTCTGAGTTAATTGAAATTAACAACATCCTGAACCACTCCTAATCTGGATTCAGAAGCAAACTCAGCACTGAGACCGCTTTCCTCAACGCCAAAGACAGCATTCGCATCCTCCTCAACAGAGGCAAGACCGCAGCCCTCATTCTCCTGGACCTCTCGGGCGCCTTCGGCACCATCTCCCACAACACCCTCTGCAACAGACTTGATGACGCCAGCATCCGCGACAAAACCCTTGACTGGACCTGCTCATTCCTCACTGGCCAAACACAGAAATTCAGGCTTCCACCTTGTCTCCCAGAATCCACAGAAATCAGCTGCAGAGTGCCACAAGGCACCACCCTCTCCAACATTTACATGGCCCCCGCTTGCGAACATCATCAGAAACTATAATCTCAACATCGTCTCCTATGTTGAGGACACTCAGTTGATTCTCACCCTCACTAATGAACCCACAGCTTCCAAGAACAACTCCCACAGGGGAGTAAAGGCAGTGGACACCTGGATGAAGAATAGCTGCCTCAAACGCAACTCAGACAAGACTTAAGTCCTCATCCAGGGAACCACCCCCTCCACCCGGGTGGCTCCTGGTGAACCGCAGTGCTCGGAACACCTACAAACCCACAGACCATGCACGAAATGTCAGCATCCTCCTGGACTCCTCGCTCTCAATGAACCATCAGATCAAAGCCATCTCATCCTCCTGCTTCCACATGGTTTGCCTTCTCTGGAAAATCTTCAAGTGGATCAAGTGGAGTCCCGGAAAACAGTCACCCACACACTCATCAGAAGCAGACTAGACTACGGCAAAACAAACTACGTTGGCACCATGCAAAAACTCCAAAAGAAGCTGCAAAACATCCAAAACGCCTCTGCCAGACTCATCCTGAACATCCCCCACTGCAGCCACATCACCGGCCATCTGAGAGACCTTCACTGGCTCCCAACAAGAAAAGGATCACCAAAAAACTCCTCACCACACACCCACAAAGCCCTCCACAATGCAATACTTGCATACATCAACCACTGACTCGCCTTCCACACTCCCATCAGACATCCCTGCTCCGCCCAACAGGCCCTTGCCACCATCCCATGGATCAGCAGGACCACTGCTGGAGGAAGATCCTGACCTGGCACTCCCTACCTCTGCAGCTCAGGCAATCGCCACCTCTGGCTCAATTCAGGAAGGACCTCATGACCTGGCTCTTTGACTGAACAGGAGATCCCCCCCCCCCCAGTGCCTTAAGACCCTTACAGGTGAGCAGTCAAGCTTTACAAGAACACTGATTGATTGAGAGCACCCTATTGCTTATTACCTACATAGGGAATGTGGCCTTGGGAACTCTCCTGCTAAAGAGGAGTGGTGGTGGTCTCTTTACCTAAGTTCTTGGCTCCATCCATGCGTGACTTTGAGGTGCATTCATGTTTGTGCTGTGGGGAAGACTTTGTGTGTGTATGGGAGAGAGAGTGACTGCACAGACAAAGGTATCAGTTGTGTACCTCCTGGGTAGCAGTAGTTCCCAAAATGAAGGATGTAGAGAGCCTTACAGAAAAAAAGATGTGAATTAGAAGTAGGGTATACAATATTTCTGAAGGCCTTTGTGGTGTTAAATACACAGAAGTGATGGAGGAATGTTTGCAATAAGTCTAACCACTGGCAATCGTGTGGGGTAGCATTGCAATCCATCATTCTTTTGCCTACTAGCCCACCTCAGATAAGGCCCAGAAATAGGCAAATTAGTCTTGAACCAGTTCCAAGAGGAATAGTCCAGCCTGAACTGCCAAACCAGGCCCTCTCTGAAGCGGAACACAAACAAACCAAGACCGGTTCCGACCAGATTTAACCTTGTCAGTTAGGTGTAGCTTGGTTCTAGTGGAACAGTGAGCAAGGGTCCCAAGTGTGTACATATATTTGACAACTAACTGTGAAACATCAAAGATAAAAGGCCTTGGAAAGAATGCTTGCAAGAAGTCTAACTTATGGCAATTGCTCCGGGTTGCATTCCTACCCATTGTTCTTTTGTCCACCATACCACCTCAGATTAGATCCAGCAACATGCAAATCAGTCTTGGACCTGTAGGAACAGTCCAGCACACTGCAAGCCAAGTCCTCTCTGACACAGAACACAAGCAATCCTGAGAATGTGGAGTTCCCCAGGGCTCATCATTAAGCCCTACACTTTTCAATGTTTACGTCACACCTATGGCCAGATTAATCCCCTCCTTAGGGTTTTCCTCTGTATTTTAAGCAGACGTCACCCATATTGTGGTTTCCATTACAAGTGATTACTCTCACGTTGCTAGTAGGTTTCACAACTACATGTTGGAAGCTGGATGAAAAAGAACCGCCTCAAACTTAAAACAGGTAAAACCGAGGGTATATTGTTTGGGAACGATACACCTTTTAGGTCCCCAGGCTGGTGGCCTTAGGATTCTGGAACTCTTTCATTCCCCTCCTAAAATGTCAAAAATCTTGGAGCAATTATTGATGATAAGCTAGCTTTCTCTGATCAAATCAATCATGTTTCTCTATCCTGGGAATATTTTGGAAACTATTTCGTTGTATTCCTCTTGACTGCCAGAAAACAGTCGTAGTAGGCTTAGCCTTATCAAAAATGTAATGCTCTCTATGTTAATATTCAACAGAGATTGTTGAATAAACTCCAAATGCTGCTGCAAGACTTCTCTTAGGGATTCTGAAGTTTCAGTCTATTTCGCATGCATTACCTAAACTCCATTTGCTACCAGTAAAGAAGTTCATTGTTTTTAAAAGGCCCTATGTATTGCCCCTAAGGCCCTTCATGATTGTGGCCTGAAATACCTAAAGAATGGCTTCCACTGGTATGTCCCCACAGAAACACTTCGCTCCACCTTTACACTCAATTTGGTGGTACTTAACCCCTTCGATGCTGATGACGAGCTCAGCTCGTCATCAGCCACGGGTGACGTGTGCGGATGACGAGCTGAGCTCGTCATGTATCGCGGTAATTAGAAAAATGCCGCACAGCGCAAAAATCACCGCAGCAGCGATGCGGTTAAAGTCAAAAAAATCAACCGGGGGAGGGGAGTTTTATCATCTCCACTGTAAAACTGGAATAGTCTACCTCTGCATCTAAAACCCAAAGCAACCTGATTCTTTTTCAGAAACCACTTAAAACCTGGCTCTTTTCAAAACTCTAGTTTCCAACATATGTTACCATACACCCCAGACTTATTACAGTAGAGTTTAATGTTTTCACTGTTTCCCTAGCTCCAAAACATCTATTGGCATTTGCACTTTATAGCATTTTCAATTATTCAATCCAAGACTGCTTTTGGCTTCATTGGGCCTTTTTATTCGGGTGTAGCTTGCTTCCAGTGGCACAGTGAGCAAGAGGCCCACATCTGGACACACCCTTGGCCACTTACAGAAATAAATCAAACACACAAAAGGTGATAGGACTAATGCTTCTATTCTAAACGACGCTGCTCTCGTCATCTGTACTTGTCACTGCTGGTGGGACACTGAGAGGTACAGTAGGTTCCCAAGGCAGTGGAGGAGTGATACACTTTGCTCCTAGTGGCGTGCTGAAACTGATTAAATGAAGCAAAGTTCCTACAACAAGAGGCAAGTTTGTTTTTGCTGTACTGTGGGCACTTTCATGTGTTCCAGGCCAAGCAAAATCTATTGCAGAACATCTCTAACATGTACTCTTTCTACTCTCTTCGGAGTTAGTTCACTTGATTGCCTTTGGGCTTTTGATATAAAAAAAAATATGTGCACCAACCTATTATTTGACCAACATAAAGACACTCTCCTCACAACCCAGAAATGTCCTCAAACTTCTCCGTCAACCACCTAGATCCAGGATAAACCTATCCTGTATTGGGATCAGTAGATACCTGTGGTAAGTCCCCACTGATGCTGGAAATTCAAGAAGGCCCCTTCCAGAGGTGTCAGGCTTACAATTTCCCTAAAAGCCTTTTCGTAAGAAATCAAAAAATAAGCAGTGATGCACCACCGTTCTGATCTTGCTCTTACTTTGACCCACCTCTCTTCAATTGTTATGCTGTTGTTCTGTATCATATATGACCATTACTGTACAGCGCATAAGTTTATTGTACGTGCATGAATTAAATACAATAGAAACTAATTAGTAGTCTTTGTGAATTTTTTCCAAAACATCTAAAACGTGACTATTAAGGGGATGTTCATACAATACAGAGCGTCATATTATAATATTTCCCATACTCATAAATGCTTTTGAGAATTGGCCCCAATATTTTCATTTCACAATTACTGAAAATAATTAATTGGAATTGGAATAAATACGCGGTTTAACAACAAACACTTTCCTGCGTCTAAATGTAATGTTCTCAGCTCTGCCTAATGCCTCAGACATATAAATTCGACATTATTAAAACATTTTTAATTGTGTTGGGGGGTGTAAATCCTACCACGGGTCAGAAATAGAGTACCCGGCGCCTTGTAATACACTCTTGCTGAAAAATAAAATGTAAGAAGGAATTTCCTGCCATGCTCAATTCCAGTCAGGCTTTAGGGTTTTGCGATATGAAATAGGATTTGCAATATGTTTTATTGAATGACAGCTTTAATATAATAGGAGCAAAGTGAGTGGAAACGTGGGGATTTAGTGGGCTGACGTCCTAAGGACGGCGCCTTCCCTCCTGGAAAATCAGAACTGATGGCACGCCATGTGCTGGAGCATGCGGCCTATTCCCTCAACAGAGGACGCCGCGCGCGCGGCTTTATTAAAGGAAGGCACGAGCCGCAGTAATGAAAACGATCATGTGAATATAATCACTTTTTAATGCTACAATTAGTTGGGTTCTCTAGGAAGCGGGGACATGAAGGAAATGACACCGCATCATCATATTTATTTTTAAAGTGTTGCAGACTACTCCGGGGAGCGTCGGGAAGGATAGTCTCCGCAAATGCAGAGCACGCGCAACAGCTAAAATAATACTGACCAACCGAGAAACACATCATGGCAGAGGGGCCCGAAGGGCAAAATGTGTCAGAACTGCAAGACACCTGGCATGACCTTAGGAGTCAGCAGAAGGAAACTCTACATTCTGGGCACGACAGGGGCATAGGCTGCGATCAGTCGTATAACGAAACTTGAGCCCCCCCCTTGCAAAGTACACGGAGGGGCACCCCTCCGGACTCACTCAAGAGCTCTCAGGCCAGGTTACTGTGCTGAGGGGGCCCCTGGAGCTCGGGGCCCCTCTGCGCTGCGGGGGCCTTTGTCACGCCACTGGCTGCGATAAAATCCACTAGGCAAAAAAGTGCTGCAAGTAGAGATATAGGGAGCAGCCCTCTAAAGCTAGATGCTTGGGGGCAGATTTACAAGCCCTATCGCCACGTTTACGCAACCTTGCCTGACGCAACAGCGGCGTAAACGTGGCGCATCCCTGCGAGGCATTTACAACGTGACGCATCTAGGGAGATGCGTCACATTATAAAGCCCAGCACCACAATGGGGGCGTTCCCACGCAGGGTGGGCGTTCCGGCGCCTGTGCGCCTCGCAAAAGTGCCTGCGTGAAATCTCACTTCTGCGACACTGCTACGTCAATTCCTTACACCTGCTTGAAGCAGGCGTAAGGACTGACGCAGCATGTTAAGTATTGGGCGGCCTTGAGCATTGCTGGAGCTGCGCCGCGCTTGCGACGCGACTGCAGCGATGCGCCGCCTTTACGTCATGATATGCGTCACGCATCTGCCTACCCTTGCGCCACGGCGCGCCGCATTGTAAATGCGGCGCATCTGCCGTGACGTAAGGGTAGTTTTGCGTGACTCATTTGTTCTGGCGTATCTCTGCTGATATGTAGAGATGCGCCAGAACTCGTAAATATGCCCTTTGGTATGTACATAGGTTGTAGGCAATGCTCAGCTTTATTACCCATTACAGCCAGCACAAGCTTCACAGAAGACCGCAGACCCCATTCAGCAGTCAAGGAGCCTTCGAAGTGGATAATCATCTATAACGTTAAGATACCACGTGACGCTTCGAGCTATACTGCAGCTTCACAGCAGAGATTGCACATTGTTTCAGATTTGATCCCTCACTGGCGTGTAAGTGACTTCTGTATGGTTGGAACAGCGTTTTTTAGTGAAATGCCAGTTGTAGAAAGGTATAGCTTTTATGACTGGCCATTATTAATTTGTTTTGTATAATCATATTTGGGAGAAAATTGTTTTAAAAAAAACAGTATTGCATACCTATGATCACGCATCATGTTTGCTTACCACTGTACCAAACGAACTAGATTGTTTTTTTTGTGTTTGACTTTTTGGCATGGGTGACCATTCAAAGTTTGACAGATGCCCTGTCCACTGCACTCACTGTCTCAAGTCCAAGATAAAGGTGGGGAGCGGCAGGATTTTCAGTGGCAAAGCCTCGGCTGGATCCTATGTTGGACACTTTAACATGATGGCCCTGCAAGTCAAATTGATGGTCGTCCCACCCTGTGATTGACATCCAAAGCATGGTGGTCCTTGGCAGAAAATCAGTTACTGCCTCCAGCGCACAAAATATTATTAATAATATTAAAGTGACTTATAAAACGTGTTGGTACTTCGACTGAAGCATCCCAGTGCTACGGTTTCACTTACAAAGACCAGATCAGATGAATCCTAAGGTATTATACAGATCTAAAATGCCCGGTTTTAGCTTCTTTCGGAAAGATCGCTCTGTTTTTTCCTGCCTAAGCGAGAGAGGAAGAGAGTTCCACATCTTGCCAGCCAGAAAGCCAAAGCCTCATCCTCCAATGCAAGCTCTTTTATTGATAGGGATACAGGCCAATGAGGCCCCAGAAGATCTCAATTCTCTCCTTGGGGTATAAGACGTAACTAAAGGATGCAGCTACCTAGGGACTTTGCTATTGAGGATTCTATGACAGTAGCACATGGCTTTGAAGGATACCCTTTCTTTCAAGGGAAGCCAGTGGAAATTTGCAAGAGCGGGGCTGTAGGGGAGCCTATGGGCGGGTTTAGCAGCAGTCATGCTGCTGCATTCTGCACGCATTGAAGTCTCATAAATCGTGACTAAGAGCCCCCAGATAAAGAACATTGAAATAATCTAGTCTGGACATGATCAGAGACTAGACCACTGTCTTCCTGGCTGCCACTGGCAAAAAAACAAGGAATTTTCAAGGTTTTAAGGATCCAGAAGCATTGTTCCGCTAGGTTATAGATTTGGCTGCCAAGTGATAATGTTGAGTCAAACCAGATACCTAGATTTTTAATTTTTGATTTAGGCACAGGTAGAGGGCCAAGGGAATCAGGCCACCAGACCGATGACCACATTGAAGGCTGCTTGCCAATGATGAGGACTTCAGTCTTCCCAGCATTTAGCTTGAGACAGCCTAGGCTCATCCACTCAGCCACCTCCATCAGGCAAGATCTAAGTAGAAACACAGTATTGGCCATATCCCGAGAAAGAGTAATTATCATCTGCGTATCATCTGCTTACGCCACAATGTTAAAGCTGTGACGCTCAATGATATCAGCCAGGGGGCGCATATACAGATTGAATGACGTCGGATTCTGAGAAGAGCCCTGGTGCATCCCATGCTGCAGTGAGAGAACCTTCGAAGAAAACAGTTCTAGTGCCACCTGAAAGGTGCTGTTCTGTAAGAAGGAGGCCAACCACAGCAGCGCCTTGCCACCAATTCCACCACAGCCATTCACGAAGAAGGCTGTGGGACATGGTGTCAAAGGGTGTGCTGAAGTCCAGCAAGAGCAGTGCTGTGGTGTCTCCTCTGTCAAAAACATGACGGATGGATTCAGAAGCAAGCAGTAGTGCTTTCTTTGTAGTATATTGTGGTCGAAACCCAAGCTGGGTCTTATGAAGAAGATCCCTTGCTTCAAGAAAGGAGAGCTGTTGGTTCATGTATTTTTCCTCCACATTAGAAACAAAGGGGGGAGGGCAATGAGATGGGCAATGAGATGGGCAATGAGATGGGCCTAAAGTTCTCCGGCTTGGTGGGGTCAAGTAGTGGCTTCTTTAGCAGAGGGACTATGATGGCATGTTTCCACGATTGAGGGACCTGACCTGCCTTGAAAGAGCTGTTAAGAAGATTGCATAGCACCGGAGCTGTGATTGTCAAACTTTGCTCCAGAATGGCGGGAGAAGCGGGGTTGGAAGGGGCCCCTGATTTCACACATGTCAATATCAGAAGAAGTTCCTCCATTGTAGAAGATTTGAGAATCAAGAGTGCATTACTATTCACTGAAGATTCAAACCAGACTTTCAGATGAGGAGTGCTAGACCTGGCATCTTTGTTATGGTTTCCCCTGTATTTTTGCCTCTGCCTCCTGTGTTTTTGCTGTGTGAATTTCGTTTTTGCTGGTCTAGATGCTTTGAGCACTTTGCAACGGCTTGTTAGTGCCAAAGTGCAAGTGCTCCCTCTGTAAACTGTGTATATGGATTGGTGTTTCCATGATTGGCTTGTTTGACTTACTACTAAGTCCTAGTACCGTGCACTGTGTGTGCCCAGGGCCTGTAAGTTGAGTGCTGCTAGTGGGCCTGCGGCACTGATTGTACCACCCACACAAGCAGCCTTTCAAAGGGGTCTCAGACCTGCCACTGCAGTGTCTGCGCGCAGTTTCTAATGCCATGACGACCTGGCAAGTGTACCCACTTGCCAGACCCTAACCTTCTCTTTTCTGACATGTGAGTAAACCCTAAGGTAGGTCCAAGGTAGCCCTGTGGGCAGGGTGTATTGCCTGTGAATGGGGAGACATGTTGTGATGTGTGTAACATGTCCTGAAAGTGAATTACAGTGACTTTCGTTTTTCACTATTGAAAGGCTATCTGTCCCATAGGATAGAATTGGAGTTTGTTTATTACATCTTTCAAATATAACTTTCCATTAAGACAAGATGGAAGGCAAAGTTCAGTATGCTTGAACTCAGAATATAAAGATGCATCTTTTAGTAAGGATGATTTCTACATTCTGTGTTTGAAAATACTAATTTTAGAAAGTGGGTATTTTCTTGCTTAACCATCCTATGTGCCTCTGCTGGGTTCTGTATTGAGTGTCTGGTTTAGGAGTGACAGGGGTTGGGGATGTCATTCACTGTAGACAGCCATTGGGGGGTTGATGTGTGCCCTGCCTTTCAAGGATGAGTTTTGGCTGGGCTGAATAGACCTGGGCTGCATTTAGAGTAGGGTTAGGAGATATCTTTTCACCTTAATGGGCCTGTCTGTCTTACAAAATGCTGCCTCCACCTCCTGCCGGGAAAATGGACCAGAGAGGACAGAACTGGTTTTGACTGAACACAGGGCTTCTCTCCTACCAGAGAACAAAGAGAATTGCTGTATAAATATTGGGACCAAACCCCAGAACTTTAGTTCATTTCTGGAATTCAAGAGGAACATTTGCCAAGGAGAAGAGCTGGAGAAACTGAAGGAGAAGTACTGGCCCTTTGCTGTGTGCTGTCTGGGGTTGGCCTGCAGTGGCTGTTTCTGCCAAGGAAAGAACAAGGACTTTGCTGTGTGCTGAATCCCCTGCTTGAGGAAGTTCTCCAATGGCTTGAAGTAGAGCTTGCCTCCTGTTCTGAAATGTCAGGGACACAAAGACTTCACACCCAGTCCCCCTTGACCTCCACTGTTGGGAGTTCTGACCTGCCAAGAGGTGCCTGCCAGTGTTCTGGGTCTCTGGAGGTTGTTTCTGAGGCTGGGAACAGCAAAAGACTAAAGAACTGTGAAAATCGACGCACACCTTGATTCTGACCACAGCGGTGTGAGAAGAATTTCCGACACATTGCAGCTGCAGAAGAACCGACGCATCAAGGGGACGATGCTGCAATCGTCGTTGCACCTATTTGCCACCACCCCCACTATTAGAGCATTCCCGGATCTTCATGCATCTCATCGTCCTACATCGTCACACATCGCATCGAGGGGGTAAGTCTGTTGCATCGTTGGGGAATGCAGTAAGAAACCGACACATCACCTCCTCTCCGGTAAGGAACAGACTCATCACCTCCCCTGTGCAGCAGTAAGGAACCGACGCATCACCTTCCCTGAACCCCTTTTTGCTTGTAATTTTGACGCATCCAATGTACTTTGTGTTGAAAGTGTCGCATCCATCACTTTCTATGGATAGAACTGTTTTTACCTTTTAAAAGTCATTTTTTGAGTACTGTATTGTGGATTTTTGTAGTTTTGGTCTAGTTTGGTTTAGATAAAGATGACTTATTTTTGTCTAAAGTGGTGTGGTGTCCATTTGGAGTGTTTATACTGTATTACTGTATGTGTGCACAAATGCTTTACACACTGCCTTTGATATAAGCCTGTATGCTCGTGCCAAGCTACCAAGGGTTGAGCAGGGGTTATTTTAGAAGTTTATCCCCCTTACCCTGACTAGGAAGAAGGGTCCCTACTTGTTCAAATGTACCTACCTCTGCCAACTAGAGACCGCCATTTCTAAGAGGGAGCATTTCTGACAGCCTCAGAAAAGGTTGTTCGCGCATCTGCCGGCTTTTATGTGCAAAGCTAAAACCCCATTCCCATCAGACATTTTTTTTGTTTTTCAATAACAAATTCACATTTTCTGATGTTCTTGGAAAACAAAATAGTTTGCAGAGAACCTGAAACAAACAAGGTGCCTGCTTGGCATAGCTCTCTTCCATGAGTGCAAATGGCACGCCTATGGCTGCACTGATGGCTTTACAGGTATCTAGGCGCTGGCCCTTGTCTGCTAATAGTGACTAATGTATTATTAGTCACTATTAGTGTAATAACAAATTGACAGAAAACAAGGAGAGTGGAGCCTCAACCGACGTCCTAAGCTGCTCATATGTTCCAGGCACTGATTTTGCCACCTCTGAGACCAGGGGAAGCAAAGGCAGTGCCAGGCATTACAAGGTGCAAGCCAGGCATCACAAGGAGCAGGCCAGGGGTCGCAGCTTTGACCCCTGGTGACCCTTAAATGACAACGATGGTGCCATCTTTGTAGCCAGGAAAAAACATTGGCAAAGACAATGGGTGGATTTGCCAGTACTTGTTTTATTTGCTGTGGCCTTTTTCTACCCCCAATTAATTAATGGCAACCAGTCACACTGAATGGTAGACCCATACACGTCCTCGTTGTTTCTCTAGGTTCGACTTTCAAAGTGTGGTAATTTTTCTTGACAATTCCCAGATTTGAGCTGGCTCTAAGTTATCAACAACTTCTTACCCGCAGCCACTCATCACAACAAGAGATGCCGGCATTTCTTTTAGGCAGTAATCTAAACGCACGGTCCAATTGTCTCACGGTGAGAATATATGTATATTTTGATTCAACACTGCAGCATCCCCTGCATATTTATAGTATTTAATCGAATGAACACGGTGACCTAATTCACACAGAGGGACGCCTGACAGGCACACTCGAATTCTGATAATGAGTGTTTCTTCCAATGCTGCAAAATGCTACCTTTCTCATAAAACCGCATCTTTGTTTGACTGGCTTAAATGTTTCTGCCGAGATTTCCCTCCATAACAAGAAGTGACTCCTTTTCTAGTTTCTTTGGTAAACCATTACTTCTTTAATTATTATCAACCTTGTTTCAGCGTGATAAATTGCTAATTACTTAATACCCTAATCAGCGTTCATTCTTTGCACAGATAAACTGTGACAGCGCCATTAATTTAAATAGTAATTTCACTTAATGGCCAGAGCAGCACACCAGATTTTTATGCAGCATTTTCTGAAGACTGCATCCATCACCACAATATTCTGACATAAAGATGTCTGACGTGCACTAACTCACTTAGGGAGAGCAGATGTTGCAGGACAGGGTTTGGTAGTAATTCCCAGAGTGCATCACTTCAGCATGAACGAGCCACACATGGCTTGGTACACAATGGCCTGGACCCGGCAGCCTTTGACCCCTGCCTAATTTATCATATCTGCAGAAGCGCTTGACATCTGAACTTTGCCACATTAAATGCAAAAAAAACCAAAAACGTAAACAAGTCCCGAGACCAACTAAACCACGTGTGTATTATCAATTTATATTTTGAAGAATATCTTTAAAATTTAAAGCGGATTTGCATACAATTGCCATCCGCCTGACTGAAATGTACTTTTTTTGTGTTGTCATTTGTGGTTTTCATTTCAGTGGCAGTTTCTCTTTTGAGAAAAATACACAGGGTAATTTGGGATGGAGACTGTGAAAGGCTAAGTTCTTTTTGGGGTCGACCTATCTACAACACAAAAGCTATTTTTTTTTCTCTAGAGTACCTGGATGGAGACTGCCTTAAAGTCACCAATAATTTCTTTGTGTGAATGAATGAACAGATATGCAGTGCTTATTTAACTAAATAACTTAAAGGTGCCTCTCATTCGGAGGACATTTTGCTTTAATATGAAGTTACTTTTGAAAAAATGAAAGACTTGAGATGTTTGGCAAAACAGGAACAGTTGTTTAATTAAAGGCAGTGGCTAGGAGATCAGGAAACAGTCTGGGTCTGAAGACTGTCTCAAAGCACACTGGTTTCTGCCGTTATTTTATACTTTACATGAAACATCATAAAACAATTTATGAATTTCTTTAATGACAGAATTTTGGGCCTAGTCACAGAGCTATAAATCACGGGTTTGACGAGAAGCGCAGGTGAGCCTTGTCCGTGTGTGCATTTTTACACCAGGAAACCCTCAAATGCAGGAAACCACAAAAAAACAGTACAACAATGATAATTGGAATCAGTGACAGGCACATTTTGGTCACCCATTGGGGGAACCAGGAAAATAAATCTGACAACCGGTCCTGCACAGGGTCAACTCCCTCCTTCTTCGTGTCAGCTTGTAGACAATGCAGTGCTTGGATGGCAGGAGCCAGTATCCTGTTATCCATGCCATTTTCTTAGGATAAAAGTACAGCAGGCCTTACCAATCTTGGCTCACACCCCACCCCATCCTCCATTGCGGTCATCAAGTCCAAGACATACCGATGTTGTATCACCATAAGACAGCACTTTCTTGATGGGATTTAGTCTGAGCTGAGTATCATTAATCATTTTTAACATCTCCCACCTGGTAGTTTATAACCACCGGGCGTTTGTTTTTCTTTTCAATGTGAAGAAGGGTATGGACCCTCTTGCAGTCATTTGAATGTGTCAGAGAACAGTCTAAATTCAGGGATGACCTGGTTGATGGTGTGTATGGTTACAAGAGTGCAGTGGCCCCACAATCAAGGGATGAGCTGGGTGTAGGCAAACTCACTGCACTGTCAAGATGAAGCTACCCCATTGCACATCTGGTACGTGCAGTATTGCTCAGGTTTCCATAAAATTAGGGGCTGCCCTTTCCCTTCTAGCCACATGTACCTACCTATTTCAGTGGCCCATATTTCCTGACATGGGGTATCTCTGCTAGTGTTCAACCCTTTCGTTCTAGACACTTTTCCCCTTGATTCATCCAGGTGAATGGTCCTGCACTGGGAACTCCATGTCTGGCGTCCACTTATTATTGAAGAATACTGGCCCATGTATGTTAAGGGCCACCCAGGGACCACAGACAGAGGCAGGAGCAGATATTTTTGTGCACTAGTGCAGTAGTCTTGCTACCTCCAAGATCCTCTTCTCTGGGAAATCCTGGGGCAAACAGTGTCCTCCCGTATGGTGCCCCTCCTGCACATCCTGTCTAGCTCGACTTGAATGATGCTAGGCTCTGGGGTCGGATTCATTACGGGTGATGTTTACCAATACTCTATGGGGTTCTACTCTACTGGGTTGTATCTTGGACCTAATCCTACATAGGTGCAGGTGGTTGAGACATTTTGCCTTTTTGGGGGCTGTCTCTTGTGAAAGTTAAATTCTGTCTACGCCCACGGCTTGGAGTATCAATGAGCAGGCATAGCATGACCTAGCCGACATCTGGGCAACCATGGGGGTCATGTGTTGAAACCATGTGTCGTACAAGAGTGCGCTGCGTAGTGCGTGTGGAATATTACAATTTGGTTCCGTGTAAGTAAGGTGTGAGAGGTCCCAATGCAAACGCTATAGAAATGTTGAGATAAGCTCCATTTGACTCGGCAAATTTCTCGCTGTGGATGGTTTCAGGCACTTTCAGGCACACCCATGCTAAGCAGATGATATACAAAGGTGTAATACTACATAGCTTTTGAATCATTGCAGGTCTTGGGATGGTGTCATGAGGGGTAGTCTGCAGCTTTCTGGCATTCAGGGTGTCTGTGCTTGACACAGCGTAAAGTCTGTTGTCAAAATATTGTCTGTAAAAATTAGTCTGTGGTCTTTTTTGGCTTGAACTCTTTGGCCTCGTTGGCACTTTAGAGGTTGCTGCAAAGAGACATTGCGGGTACAGATTAAAGATGGTACACATAGGGCTCAATCGCAGTCCTGCTGGATAAGAGCTGTGGTTGTAGGTTAGCTTTTAGAACAACATGCATCATTATCCATCTTGGAAATTCCTGTGCCTGTCCATTTTGGGGAACACCTGGAACTTTTTAGTGGGGTACAGGTAGGTGGACCTAGTTGAGGAGTCATTTTTATGAGACAGTGAACATTTTGCCATTGAGCACCTGGGTTTTGCCTTTGTGGGTCATCTTGGTCCTCCTCCTCCTCTCCCTGACATAGGTGAGTGTTTTATCAAGGTGATTTTCGTGGGTGCGTGCATTGCTCTTCTTACCTAACTAGCGTTTTATGGGTATTGCCGACCTTCTAATACCCTACTTTTCCTAAAGTGTGTGTTCATGTGTGCAATTTTAGTGATGTGGGGGGTACCTTTTGACCTATACAAGTGGGATGCACCATCAAAGAAAAGGGGCATTTTGGGGATTGTGGGTAATTGCGCCACATGTCCTGGGGACATGTGTATGCCTCTCTAGTCCCTGCAAGTGGTGTGCAACAAGATTATTCCTAGCAGAGTTGGGTACTTTTGCTACATCCTTTTTCTGGAAGCTTCGGCCTTTGGGCCACTTTTAGGCTTCTTTCAGCAAGCTATTGGGCACCATCCTATGGTCTTTTGTAGTCTTGGTTCAAATTCGGCATAGCTGTGGGTGTTGAGAAGCTGCTCTGTAGCTCTGTGCAATTTAGATGTGGCAATGACAGGGATCTGGCCTATTGCTTCCTTAGACAATGTTTGTGAAACCCTGTGTTATTTGAGTTGTCAAGATGGGTGTGGTGTAGAGCATACCCATGCGCCTTGTGTGGGGGCTGCGATGGTCATCCACAGAACCAGACTTCCTTCCATTTCCCCCCTCTCCCTTGGATCCAGGATGCTTTGGGCCTGCCCAGTGACATGCAACTCCCACTACTTTGGATGGGAAATGATCCGATAAGCAGAATTTGGCTGTTTTGGAAGCAATGGGGAGAGGAGGAGGGATGATCTCTTGCCTGCGACAGGATTCAGGTGCACGGCTGGGACTTGTTGGGCTGTGACTAACAAACTGAGAATACTGACTTGGTACCAAATTGTCACTTTTCTATGGGTGGACTATTGAGTTTTGAGGGGACACCATTATCCCTACGGCAAGGAAAGCCTGGCTTCTGGTATCGGAGCATTATCTCATTTAGGAATGGAAAGGAGCCTCCATTTGCTGCAGGCCTTAATGTTGAGGAATGAGGTCAGTTCGACCTAGTTATAGGAACATGTCTCAATTGGAGTTAGCAAAGGGACATCTGTGCCTGTTTTTATGCACTGGTTTGGGGCCACCATGCCACAGGTCAGACTGTCAGACCCCCGGGAGTGGCCCGTCAACCCCGCCCTGGGGGATCTGCAGCAGAGTGGGGCCTAGGCTCCAACAGGCACCCAAGATGGCGGAACTTAGCGTGAATTCCTGATTGAGAAAACATATGGCAGTCCTGAGTTTTTTCCGGAGCGCAAGGAAAGGCTTGAGATTTCTCCTGATGCTCTGTCACTAGTCTTTATTATGGTGGTGAGCTGTCTGATGTGGGTATGAAGTCCACGTGTCATATTTGTGCCCATCTGGATTGGGTGATTGTGTATAGTTATTACTTCCCCATATAGTAAACCATTCCTGCCATGGCCCTGTTGCTTGCTGGGCTGGGTTCCCAGCCTGCTGCTGTTGCCACCATGTGTTTGGCCAACCACCTGGTCCGTATTGCGGCAGCATGTTTGCTGAATGGTTTCCTTGTGGCTAAATATGCTGCGACCTCGGATTGATCTGGGCTTGTTTTTGTGGATGGGGATTTCGATCTTTGTTCATGATAAGCATTCAGACTGGTGATTCTCGCATGCTTGAGGCCAACATGGCCCCTTGAAGACAGTCTTGTTTAACTTATGTTGGACCAACTTAGTGGTGTCTCTATGGGCTTGCTTCTGCTTTCCCTCTCCTTTTCCTGTTTCTTCTTGCAGTAAATGAATATGTGGGCCTATATCTCCCACCAATGTTTGGTGTTTAATCCTACTACACTATCAAGACAACTCTGTATTTCAGAGGGCAGTCCCTTCTTGAGGATGTTGTAGAAGAAGGGTATGTGTTGGTACATGGCTGTCCTGTCTCTTGACCCCACCATTCACTCATTCCGTCCAGAAGTTCAGTCATGGTTTCCCTAGGTTTTATGCTGTCTACCATCAATCCTCCTACATCTGGGTGGTCTGGTAACACATCCTGATCCAGACTTTAAATATCGCCTATTGCTAGATTTATCCCTGCAGTGTTTTTCTCAAAACAGGAGATCAATTTTCCCTCCTTGTCCATCAATGTGGGCTGTTTAGTCCTCAGCCTTTCCTTGTCCATCTGGGCCCATGGCACATTAATGGTCCCTGCTGTGCCTTTCTGTAACACTACCATCTTTTCAGGCATTCTTGCATATAGGGGAATTTTCACCTGGAATCTCGCCCTGCATGCCAGATGCAGTCTTCTGCAGTGGCCATGTTCTCTTGTTCAAAGTAATACTCCTCCAGCCAGGGCCTATGTTACTGGCACTCCCTTTCGGTCCGGGCGCTAGCATGTGGAAGAAGGGTCACGAAAAGATTTCGCTTTCATCTCTCGCCACCATCTCTCTAGGGGTCAGTTTGTTTGACCAGCATGCTTTGGGGAGTGGCATACTTCCTTGTTAATGCTATCCTTTTGTGGGCGCAGAGGTGCCATTCTGCTTCTCCTCTGTATTAATTGGGTTGCATGTAAGTGATGGGAGGGTTGAACTTCATAGAATCCTGGCACCCAACTGAGATGAGGCCGGGACTGTCTGGGTATGAGGATTGGGCAAACACCCTGCCCTAAATCTAGTAGTTTGCTGCCCAGTGGATGACTCTGCGGCCCCCTTGGATGGCAGATTGGTGTAGTCCAGTGCAGGAAAGGCAGGGTTGGCTGGCATTAGAGTGAGCACCTCTGAGCCCGTGTTTGTCGGGGAAGGTGCGGACACCTTGTTTGCATGTTCCCTGGACAGAAACACAAGTTTGGACCACCTCGAACATAGACCATAGTTCTAACAGTTAGCCTTCTTTGGCCCTACATACTTTGTTCGAATATGTGTCTTTGTGTGTTCTATTACGTTGGTGTTGAAGGTTCCCCCCACTGACTAGGGGAACATATGCATCTTAGTGTGGGAAAGCCATTTACAACATATCTTATCTATCTTTTTAAACTGCAAGCGGAATCTAGTTCGCATATGGTCTAAATGGGACTCTATGAGGGGTTGGGAACTTTTTAAGGGAGAGTACACTTCTAACGTAACACGCCTTTTAATAACAAACTTAAATACTACTCTGATCGAGAGGGAAATATGTACAAAGGATTATACTGGCATAACTAATTTAACAATGAGCTCAGCTTAGGACAACAATATATTGAACAAAACTTAGTACAGACAACAACACATATAATAGCAACCTCTGCAATGCAACGGTTACATTCAAAAGACAGAATTTTTAGCAGCAGAATAGAAGATATGGAACAACAGTTTGCAGGAACAGTAACTTCTTCATGTGTACATTAAGTCATTAACAAGACACAACGTTCAACATAAAACACAGCTGCAATGATTTACCAACACCACCACATCAAGAATATCCAAAACATTGTGAATGTGACATCTGAATACTGCAATGACGAGAGAGAGAGAGAGAGAGAAGGCAAGAGAGAGAGAAAGAAAGAGATAGAGAGAGAGAGAGAAAGAGAGAGAAAGAAAGAGAGAGAATACAAAATGAAATAAATAATTATGACTTTGGCAAAAAACCTTAGCCTGATCCTAGCACATGCTATCCAATGACAAGAGGAGGCTCTGCGTGGTACAGAGCACTAAGTGAGACCGATAGTTTGTCATTATCGACTCGGTAACAAAGATAGCAATAGTTTACATGGAGAAGAAGGAGCAATTGGACAACTGCAGCATCTCTTTGGCCAAGCACACGCTACACCTTACTCTCTTAGAAGACCACATTTTCCCCTAACATCCTAATTACACCCTATATCACACCAAAGGGTCATGTGTACTGGCTGTGTCATGCTCAGTAGTCCAAGTGAAAAGCACCTCTCACTTCTTTCAGATACAATCAGTGTCAAGAAACTGATAGCATTAAGAAAACTCCTTTAGACTAAAAATGAAGACAGAGATGCTGGCCATATCACACCCCGAGCCTATGCATACCCTCTGTGTCATGCCCAGTGGCCCAAGCGACAAGCTATCATCGCCTTTCCTAGTTTGCCATATGCCAAATGCTGGGACTAATGATCAGATGTAGTCTCTAACCCACTGACGGCGGCTTCAGGACGGACCTCTGCTCCGCAGATTCAGCAAAACTTTCAATCAATTGCGGCATCAGCACACCATTCTTGCTGCTCAGATGTGTATCCATACAGGCGAGATCGTTTTCCCTCAGCTGCAGTCAGGCCCAGAGAACCAATCTCTCCTGCTGGCTTGCTAAAATGTTGCTCAAATATGAATTAGCTTTGAAAAAATGAAAGACAAGAGGTGTTTGGCAAAACAGGAACAATTGTTTAATTAAATACATCGGCCGGGAGATCAGGCAACAGAGTCAGCATCTGAAGACTGTCTAAAAGCAAAATGGTTGCAACGGACATTTTTTACTTTATGTAAAACATCATAAAAGGATTTATGCATTCCTTTGGTGACATACGTTTGGGCCAAGTCTCAGGGCCATAAATCGAGGTTTGATGAGAAGCGCAGGTGGGCCTTGTCCTTGTGTGCAGGGCCAGATGGATATGTCAAGATGTTCAGCATGAGGAGTGCTTGATCACTGCATGTCATGCACTTATTGGGTTCTGATTGGCTGAGTGTTCCTAACTTCATGTGGCATTGTCTTTTCTGGTGTTTTTGAGAATGCACGGGTCTCCGGTCCAACTTGTGTTATTGGGGTCAACCTCCTGACACCATTATGGTGTTGCTTCCTATCTGTGGGATCGATCTGGGTTTTCTTGTTTGTGCGTTCTGTCTAAGGGTTATATGTCCTCCTACCTGTGATCTGTCAATCAGTTCAGGCCTAGGTCGCAGGACCCACCTAACCACATATTTCTGACTCTGGGTTGAGAGGGAGTTCACATCATGTAAATTCAACAGCAGAGATGCGAGTTCGTTTTTATTCGTACAGATATTATGGTGTACATCGAGTAGGGTCTGAGCCAGTAGGAACAAAGAGACAGAGTTAATAGTTTATGCATGCATCCAGGGTTGCAAGGACTAGGGAAATGGGTGCATTGTCATATGAACGTTAGAGCTGATATGGCAGTGGTGACCCTCTTGCCAGATTAGGCTCAGTTGTCTGAGAAACAACAGTGTCAGACCTGGCCTGCTATGCAGGGTAACCCCAGATTTTTTACTCACACTTCCAAACTCATTTTTATTGACTTTTAGATCTCTGTGCAATTTACCCCTGCTAATCAGTAGTAAAGCGCTTGTGCTCTCCCTTGAAAACATGGTGAAATTAGTAAACACCTGATTGGTCCATTCAAATTACTTGTAAGTCCCTAGTATATGATACTACAAGTCCCTAGTATATGATACAACATGTACCCAGGGCTGGCACATTTAATGCTAGTTGTGTGGCTGCTGCACTGACTGTGCAACCCACTAGAGTATCAGTGTAAAACATGTCACAGGCCTGCCACTTCAAACTACTGCAGCTTTTTTTAAACACATTTTATTAGTTTGAAAATATAAGTTCCAATGTGACCCGAATGACTGGAACTCATACAGTAAATTCTACAATAAACAAATAAAATGGAAAATATAAAAACATAAAAATAGGTAAAGAATACAAAATTGTTCCAGACTAGTGCAGTTGTAGCCTGCCATTGCAACCTGGCAAAATAAAACTTTTAGCCATTTCCAAACTCATTTTTATTACTAATATTTTTATACATGGTATTTAAAAAGAGAGATAGGAGGACTTAAGTTTTACATGCCCTGACAGTGAAAAACGTCTAAAGTATTTTTTCACAGTTGAAAGGCTATCTCTCCCACAGACTAACACTGGGTAACCCGATTACAATTAACAAGTGATAACTTCGGTTTAGGACCAGATGGAGAAATGCGGTCTACACTTAAATGAATTGTAAAAGTCAGGTTTAAGTTATTATTATGAAAATGCCACTCTTAGAAAGTTGGCATGTTTGTGTCCAGGCTCACATGACATTAGTGGCTCTCCGGTGATGTTTTTTTTGTATTCCTTTGAAACATGGAGGACAAAACTGCCTTGAGTGTGGGGCATGGTGTTGCTCTCCTAAGTGAGATGTCCTGCAGGATTGTGATCAGCCTTCCTTAAATTCAAAGGGTGCCTCTGAGATTGCCCATCCCTCTCCTGGCTTCTAATGGCTGCCTGCCCTGCCACGGAAAAAAGCAGTGCACACTTAGTCCTGTCTGCCCTTAGTTACCATAGGCACTTTGGAGACAAGCCCAGGAAAGGGGGATAGTTAGACAAAGGGGCATCCCCCACCCACAGGCTGGAACTGGGGATAAAAGTGGAAAAATCAAAGAATCTCATTAGAACACTCCTGTACCTGTGGAAGATTCAGACTAAGGATTGCCCAGCTGTCTGAAAAAGGAAGACTGAACCTGATTGCCTTAAACCTAAGCTCTCAAGAAGTAACGGCAAGGGTCAGTTGGCTGAACTCCTGTTTGACCACCAGTTTGAGCTATAGTGAGTCAAGCATTCCCGGTGTCTCCATGCAACTGCCCTACTGACCAGCACCAACGGGACCTGCCTGGGCCCTGCTGCTGGCCTCTGCTTTAATGAGTCCTAATCCCTAAGAAATGTTCTCCAGGTCCTGGGCTCTTTGCTGGTATCACTGCGTTCTTCTCCTAAACTCCAGGTGAAAAACACAGAGGGTTGGGTGCCGCTGGAGTAAAACATGGACTCTTTGTACAGAACAACAGTGCATGAGGAAAACCATGCCAAAACTCCAGCAAGACCTGCACTTCACGCCGACAACAACCACGCAAGACCTGCACTTTGCTCTGACAGCAACAGCACGCAACAACCACCAATCCAAGGCACCAGTGACGACCTGCTCTTCGTGCCAAAACAGCAGACGTTTATAATGCCCAACCTTTTCTACAAACATTTCCTTAGAGTCCCCGCCAACGTGTACGGCAGCTCCTCATGCATTAGTGTCATTTTATTTATTACTCTATTGTTTTAAATTAGTTTAGGATATTGATTGTGTTGCATTTTCAACTTATTACTTTTTGAGGGCGGCAAACATGCTCTACACATGGCATCTAAGTTAAGCCTGACTGCTTTGTGCCAAGCTACCAGAGGGTTAAGCACAGATTAATTGTGTGACTTTTTGTGGATCACCTCTTCAAGAATTGTGTTTATTATTTGAGTCAGGCTTCCACTCCTCTCAACCAATAACCCACTTTCTTACGCAGAGCAACTTGAAGATCTCTAGGTTTAAGTGCATCTTGAGTCATGCCTTCAAGGCCTTTTAGGGTTTGGGCTTATACAGTCTGGTGAGTAAACATCCATCAGTGGAGTCCTGGTGCATGCTAGAGATTAACATATCACAGCCATTATCACAACCGTATATTAAGTCTGAGCTATTATTGAGCTCCGACTTCAATAGAACCCCTATGGTGACAGGGGTATGTGTACCTTAGACAATGTGTGAGCCCCCTTGGTAGTTAGATCCCTGCCACCCAAATCTGAGGTATCAGAGAAAGTGCCATTGTCAAATTTAAAGAAGAGGTCCAGGTTTGTCTATGCGAGTTTCCCTGAATCCCCCTTCTTATTGTAGCAATGTGCTCCAAAATTGACACACATAGAAGGAAGTATTGCTGTAGTCATACTTGTATTGCAGAAAAGGGTGAGGGTCAAAAAGGGGTGCCAATAATATCACTAATGTCAGTGTTAAAATTTGCAGGGCTTGAAATTGACAGGCAAAGCAGACTTAGGATAACTTCCCATTGGTACATATTGTACATGTTTCTACACGGAATGATTCTTCTTGCTGTTACTGCAATAACCAGGGGTGTGCCCTTCTTAGAACGGGCAAAGATGGCATTTCTAGTTAGCGAGCCTGGTAAAAATCTGTTAAAGGTGGCTTAAAACAGGTTTATGGAAGAACAGACGGCCTAACAAATACCAAGAGCAAAGTATTGACAAAAAACTGCCTTGTAGTCCCTATAAACTTATATAGGATCTGCGTGTTTCGACAACATAGACTGGGGGATTGGTGTTCAGACGATTCCAGACACCCCCACCGGGTATGTTCACCTGTATAGCAGCTAGCTCACAGTGCCACTGTAAACTCCTCTTACCAAGGAGAGAATAGTCCTTGGCAACCATCGAACATGACAACCCTGTCCCATCAGGGATCATGGAAACAGTAGAGTACCTTTCGGTCAGTCATTCATGCTCACTTTGTCTCACAGAGATACACAGTATACACAGTGGGGACGTTTTCAATAAGCATTTATTGAACCAGCATAATTCTAGTGTGAAATAGGTGTGCTGTAAACAACCATTAGATAGAAAAAAATATAAATGATACTAAGCACCACCATAGTGCTAAAACAATACATGGCATATAACTACATGACAATAATAATGTGTACTCCTACGATGTAACCCTAACTAGATGTATCTAAGTGTACCTCGCAGGCATGTAGGTGTAGAGCCAAGAATGCCCCTAGGCTGAAGCCAGCCCCATTACGTGAAGTGAGAGACTGTGGGACCTCATCTTGGTCTTAAGATTGACACCCTGCGAGGGCTGTCAGACCACTACGAGCTGGAGTGTCTGCTTGCAGTAACCTCAGCTTCTGACATCAGTGTGTCAGCATGCAAGTCTTTGTCTCCTCTAGCCACCCTGGCAAAGATATGGTGTATATATACCAAAAAGATATCCTCAGGGGATTCTACCTTGCTGTGTCATGTCGGCAGAGGATGATGTAAGGGATGACCATTGTACATAGTTCTTAGGCAGAAGATGGTAATCCTGCTGTGATTCTAAGAATCTTCATGCATAATTAATGAGGCTAGTTTTTTGGGAAAACCACATGACATTTTATGCAGCGCTTAACTAGGTAAAAGGTCAATAGCAACACCCGTTATGTGGTGTAATGGTACAGTAAATGTAGGTGTAAGGTAGGGAGAATGCTTGTGCCTATTTTGGGGTACCCTATGAAACATAAGAAACATCCAATAAATCGGGCACTGATTTTATAGCATATGCATGTAAAGCTGCATGCTTGTGCTGCAATATTACGAAGTCACGAGGTACAGGGGCACAAATGCTGTGAAACAGAAAACAGGTTATCAGATTTTGCTTCCCTTTGTCTCTTGGCTGCTGCCTTCTCCCCCTTTCTCTGCTGAGCGTAGATTTGCCGTCAAACTGCGAGGTCTCAGCAGTCTCTAATCAATTTCTCAATCTGTTCAAATATAGCCAAGACAACCTTAACAGGCTGTCTGACACTCTGACCTTAACATGGCCTTATGGCGGGGTTTCACAGGCCAGCAGATACCGCCCACAGCCTACTGCATGAGCAGGACACCCCAACAAGTGATGCATACGCAGTTATAGGGTTGGCCTAACAAAGCACTAAGAGGCCATGCCATTGCCAAGCCGAGTTTTCTGAAGGAGCCTTGAAAGTCAGAAAGGTGCAATAGACGCTCAGGTCTCGAGTTGGAGTAGAGACCCCAAGGCTTGCCAAAGTATCCACCAAGTCCACAAGTTCATTGCCTTGCTAGACCAATGCCAGGTTGCTATCCTGCACTCTGATGCATTTTTTGGGGGGATCGGTGGATTGCAGTATTTGCTGTGGCTGAGTGTCGCAGTGTTTCGTCGTCAGCGGTATTGTGTGTCTTCCGTAAAGGCCATAAACACAGTATGCTTTTCTGAAGGAGAGTTTAGAAGCTTGTTTCCTGTGGTGGTCCTTAAGGGTGCACATGACTTGCAGATGTTTGAGTTTGATGTGGGGACGGCCCAGGACCACCCAATGGCACAGCCCACAACACCAGTTCTTGATTTTTGAATATTTACTAAAGTCAAACAGAAGCTTGTGTTTAAAGACTTTGCTTCCCACACATTCATAGTATCAGCTACTACCTTTACACATTTTCCTCCTTTTTCCTATTCATTTCTTTCTCTTTCTTGCTCTAGGTCAAAGTTCAGGTCTCCAGAATTTAGTGCTGGTGCCCACCATTTTCAAATTTTTGCATAAATTAAGAAATGATCTTTAGTGGTTCATTTAGTTACTGAGACCCCCAACTGGACTTTCAGTAATGAGAATTCAAAATCAGAAATGTAGTCTTTGCAGTAAGGTGTCTGAATACTAAATTAATAGAGCATATTATGGTAATGTTGAGCAAGGTAGTCAAATATACAGAATTCTAGGTGTTGAATATATTATGAGACTTTTCCAAAGACGAGTGATTATGCATCCCTTTTGATCTGACTTTTGAATCTCACCTGGATAGGAATAGGACCTCACCTGCTTATTATAGCCATAGTTTTACTTGCTAACTTCACCGCTGACATAAAGAGAAAATCAACATGAGTTATCTTGAGACTCCTCTTGGGATGACAAGGTGGACCACCACTTAAGGAAAGATAACTTAACAACGAGTTACAGGAGCATTCAACCTCTTGTACCAAAAAAAGCACCAGCTAGTATCAAACAAATACTTGTTGGATAGATTTGTGTCATTCAAACTGTAATGACCTGGTCCAGTTGAGGCACTATTCTTAATTCCTTTAGTGGATGTACAATACGTTGAAATAATTTTTTCAACTAACTCCCCTATCTCAAAGGTTCTCGGGGTGGAAAGTAAATTACAATCATGCCAAATTTAAAATAAGCCACAGTTCCTTGTCAGACAGTCGTGGGTTTATACAGTCTGGTGAGTAGCAACTCACTCTCTTTCAAAGTGATTATATCCATCTAATTTCAACGTGAATGGACGAGAACTGGTTTGAGATATTGAGAAGTGCAGGCCTAAAGCACACATCTCGTTAACCGTCTCCACCAACACCTATGATCCGGGAATGTTTACAGAGTTTGCACAGAACTTGAAACATTCTTGACCCGGTCACTCCACTCACCGCACGGCCCCCGTGTGCCCTGGTCACCGCTGCTGCCTTTTGCTGCCTTCCCCCCTGTGGGCTGAAGGTGCTGCTTGGGCCTCTGCCCTCAGGCTTGCCCCCTCACCGCTTTGTCCCCGCGCCTGGTTTTTCCCGCCCTTGTCTCCCGGTTTCCGAGCAAACCACAGCACCGAGACCGCTCTCATCGCAGCTACCGATGACATTAGGTCCCTGCTCGACAACGGGGAAACTGCTGCCCTCATCCTCCTAGACCTCTCAGCAGACTTCGACACCGAATGCCACCGCACCCTGATACAGCGCCTCAGCAACACCGGTATCCAAGGAGCGGCCCTGGAGTGGATCATCTCGTTCCTCAACGGAAGAACCCAGAGAGTCCGCCTCCCCCCGTTCCGATCCGCGGCCACCGAAGTCATCTGCGGCATTCCACAAGGATCCTCACTCAGCCCCACCCTTTTCAACATCTACATGTGCCCTCTCACAGCCATCGCACGCCAACACAACCTAAACATCATCTCCTACGCCGACGACACTCAGCTGAAACTCTCCCTCACCAACGACCCCGCCACCGCCAGATCCAGCCTCCAGGAAGGAATAAAAGACGTTGCGGAATGGATGAAGCTCAGCCGTCTGAAACTGAACTCATACAAGACGGAAGTCCTCATCCTGGGACCATCCCCTTCTGCTTGGGACGACTCATGGTGGGTGGCCCCCTGCCCTGGGCACCACACCCAAGCCAACGGACCATGCACGCAACCTAGGCTTCATCCTGGACTCCTCCCTCACGATGACCAAGCAAGTCAAAGCCGTCTTGTCATCCTGCTTCAACACCCTGCGCATGCTCCGAAAGATCTTCCGGTGGATCCCCACCGAAACCAGGAAGACGGTCACTTAGGCCCTCGTCACCAGCCGCCTGGACTACGGTAACACCCTCTAAGCAGGAACCACAGCCAAACTCCAGAAAAGACTCCAGCGCATACAGAACGCTTCTGCACGACTCATCCTGGACATCCCTCGTCACAGCCACATCTCTGCCCATCTGAAAGACCTGCACTGGCTCCCCGTCAACAAGAGGATCACGTTCAGACTCCTCACCCACACACACAAGGCTCTCCACGACAAGGGCCCGAAATACCTCAACAGCCGCCTTACATTCTACACACCCACCCGCCAGCTCCGATCCGCCAGCCTCCCCCTCGCCTCCGTCCCATGAATTCGCAAATCCACCGCCGGAGGAAGATCCTTCTCCTACCTGGCGGCCAAGACATGGAACTCCCTCCCCACCCACCTACGGCTGACCCAGGACCATCACTCCTTCAGGAAACAACTCAAGACCTGGCTGTTCGAGCAGTAGCGACCCCCCCCCCCTCCCAGCGCCTTGAGACCCTAGCGGGTGAGTAGCGCGCTTTACAAATTTGTTTGATTGAGCTCTTTAACCCAGCTTAAAATGTAGACATTCTCTACTACCCAAATCCAAATTTAAACCATCCACAGGTCAGGCAGAGGATATGACCTGTTCCTTCACCGGCACCTATCCCAGAAAATGCTTCAGTCTGGCAATTACATGGTCTGGGTGGAGCACTCTTCCCAGTCACCAAGAATCTTCCATGACGAAAAAGCTTGATTCAGAAGGAGAACCCCCTTCAAGACTGGGCAGTCACACATTTTATGAACACCACAGATTCAACCAGACCGTCCACCATTCTTATTTTACTGTACCCATTCTCTTATACCGTCTTCTAGTGTCTCCCAAGAACAAAAAAGCAGTAATACTTTGCAAATCTATTAAAATTGATAAATAAAACCTCAGGCTTGTTCATTATTCATCTGGGATGGGAAGGCGGAACCAATCAGAACCGGCCAGCGTGACAAGCAACAGCTCCCAACCCCAGAACTGCACTACTTGTAGGAAGCCTCTTAATAACAATTGAAAATGGTGGCACTGACCTCTGACCTACGAATTTCCTGCAACTTTATCCAAGGTACCAGTCTCAGCAGCAGCTACTATGAAACATTTTCCTAGTTTAAAACATCTCATGCACAGCATAGATGAATCATTAAAACTTTTGGGAAGGCCCCTGAGAAAGGGATTTTTAAATTCCTGTTTTACATTTTATTTAAATCGGATTTATTTTTTAGACACGGCCCTATGTCTGTAATGGAGCAGAAAGAAAAGCAATGAGCACAATATCACTTGGCGACCACATAGTTTCGGAATGCTTAATTTCTTGATTTCTCAATTTATTAAAATTACTCCAAGCAGGACAATACACCCCCCACCTCCTCCCCCTTCCCTCCCCCCCCCCCTGTATATAGTTGCTCTTCTTCAGCTAAATGTCACAACTTTACTCACAGAAAGAGTTATCAAAATCTTCTGTCACATGTCGTCGACAGCCATTTTGTGACGGAGATGGCGGGCTCTTGAGGGAAGGTTAAGCCGAAATGGCTGGCCAAGAGACGTTTCCTCAATAAAGTCAATGAGAAATTGGATTTCATGGAATTTCTTGCTCGTGACTCGCCTGCCAACAATTATTTTATGTTCATCACACAACTGAAAGAATGTATAAACACAGCTGGCTGATGAGTTACTAATTCACTAAATCTGTAAAACCAATGGTTTAAAATAAGCATTAAAATTAAACTGCATAAGCTGCAGAGATCCGGCGCAGCGGCTTAGCGGGATGCGGGCGCCTGTCTGGTGCTCACACGCAGAAGACCTTGGCTCGCGAGATGCTGCTGCAGGTACGGTACATTTTGGAAGCGCAGCTGCAAAAGGAGAGCGGCTTTTGTGATTCGAGGCAGGCCTGACGCTAAAATAGGATAATAAAAAAAAGAGGATTTTATTGCCACCTTTGTGCCCCAGAGCCAGCAGATGAGTGGACTGGATTATCGTTCTCAATTGATGCAGACGTGAAACGAAATTCTTGTCTGACTTCACGGTTTATGCCTTTGTGTTGTCTGCAGAAGAAAATCTATCTAAATTGAGAATAAAATACTGAAAGTGGCCTATCAATGCTTTTTATAGAGTTGGTCATTAGCTGTATTCCATCACTTACTAGAGGTAAGAGAACAGAGATGGTTTTAAGAAAGACACAAGAAAGAAAAAAACAAACAGGAAAGATATTCAGCACTTCACTGGCCTGTGAAACCTATCTGCTTTGCCCTGCTTTTAGTTTTTTCCATAGAAGGCTACTGTGGAAGTGCACAAATGTGTGGCATCCAACTTTGACTGTATTTTCCTAAACAAAAACAAAGTACATTTCAAGGTTCCTGATGGGATTGGTGCACGTTTTTATTAAAGCAGAGCAAAGTATATTTAAAAGATGCTGTTGTGCATACGCTCAAATCCAGTGGAGTAGAAGGGGGGGGGGGGGGGGGGTAGTCCACCCCAGGCGGCGTGAGCTTTGGGGGCAGCGGCCTCCCCATTCTTTAAAACATTTTTTTTTAGAGTTTATACAGCGCGAACTAGACCCGAGACATCGGGTATCAGAGAGCTTTACATAGCTCCAGTTTCCTTACATAAGGACACATTCCTTTTTGTTAAGCCCGGGGAGATTAAGGGAATCGCCCAGAATCACAGGATGATGAGCGTCGTTGCCGAGACTCGAACCCATTTCCCAGGATTTGAGGTCGACCACTCTAGCCGTAAGGCTACATCCTCTCCCCCGCTCTTACCTGTGGCCAGCGTAGGGAATCACCAGCACCCGCCCCGCTCTTACCTTCAGCCGCCACGGGGCATCAAGCGCAGAGACCGTATGGGCAGCAAAAGGTCTAGCTACGCCAATGCTCAAATCCATAGTCTTTCAATGGATTTTTTGTTAAAACTTAACAAAATACATTCTCAGATGCCAAACATGTACACATGAACATGCCTATACACTGGCAACCATCTTGGAATAATCATTATATATAGGATGGCCTCTGGGGGGCGCCATTCTTTTGGGAGGCAAAGGGCAGTTGTTTTTCATAAAGAGAGGAGGTGGGAGACAGGAGTGGGGAGCAGGTAGAGATAGGGGAGGAGAGAAAGTATTACTTCAGATGCGCTGCAATGCAGGGTCTAACATCAGCAATGGAAAGAGGAATGCCAATCAAAACCAAGGTAACAAAGATGGGCTTCTGGGCAGTAGAATCAAGAATAGAGAGGGGAAAAGCCAATCAGTCAAGAACAGGAAAGCAAGCTAGATAAGAAAGCCATCTAGTCATGTTTAAGGAGCTGTCCCAAAGCCCTCCTGCTGTATTGGATTGTTCATAATAGGTGTTCAACAACAAACATCTACCTAAGGGCCTGGTTACCAGTTTGACAAAATCACAATTGTTTATTATATTACCCTCACTCACCCGACTATTGGGTGACATGCTTCATCATTGGGTATTTTCACCGGGCAGGTAAAAGACCTAACCGGTGTGCTACGACACCTGCATCTGCAGTGGAGCTGGTTTATATAAAAACAGTGAATGAAGTGAGAAAGTGATAAAAGTAAAAAGGTGCAAACGCTGGTCCAAACCAAACTTTAATAAAGATCGGCGTGAGCATCTGGTTAAAAAGGGTGAGATGGATGATGTAGACCTTAAACTTGGGTCATATCATCCAAATCACAGGGTCGACATGTTTCTGCTCTTAGGGCCAACTCGGCCGAGCTTTCATCAGGACCAAAGGACAAACACTGGGCGGTATGCACTCTCTAAGGTGCACCCTAACCTCAGTGTAGACGATTAAGTATTTCTAAACTCACGGTTCTTAGTACCGGTTTAAACCTGGGATTTCCAGGTCATGAGGGTATGAAGCGGAGATGTATTTCACATCTTGGGCCAAAGTGGTGGGGGTTTTCTTCACATCGGAGAAAACAGTGCTCCGATGACTCCCCGTATAGAACCTAGCGTGATCTCAACCACTGCCCGAACGGGATCACGCTAGGTTCTATACGGGGTCGGGGAGTCATCGGAGCACTGGAAATCCCAGGTTTAAACCGGTACTAAGAACCGTGAGTTTAGAAATACTTAATCGTCTACACTGAGGTTAGGGTGCACCTTAGAGAGTGCATACCGCCCAGTGTTTGTCCTTTGGTCCTGATGAAAGCCCGGCCGAGTTGGCCCTAAGAGCAGAAACATGTCGACCCTGTGATTTGGATGATACGACCCAAGTTTAAGGTCTACATCATCCATCTCACCCTTTTTAACCAGATGCTCACGCCGATCTTTATTAAAGTTTGGTTTGGACCAGCGTTTGCACCTTTTTACTTTTATCACTTTCTCACTTCATTCACTGTTTTTATATAAACCAGCTCCACTGCAGATGCAGGTGTCGTAGCACACCGGTTAGGTCTTTTACCTGCCCGGTGAAAATACCCAATGATGAAGCATGTCACCCAATAGTCGGGTGAGTGAGGGTAATATAATAAACAATTGTGATTTTTTCACATTTCACTTAACTTGATAATATTTTCTTTGTTTCTTTTTCTAGTCACTCCTTTGTTGTTGATTGTATTTCATTTGGGGTATAGGAGTGTCCTTTGAGCCCTAACTCTCTTGTTGTTGTTACATACCAGTTTGACAAGCCATAGAGCCATATTAAGGCAGCGCCAAAGCAGGTTCCTGCATGGGAAGAAATGCACCATGTCATACATTTCTTCCAGTGCAGGAACTGGGGTGCTAACATACAGGGGGACACATGGTGTGCCACCCTGCATACACCCCCCTGTAGAGAGGCGACAGGGGGCCCGGGCCCAATAAGGCCCCCCTGAGTTGACCTCATCACCACCCTTTCCATGGAGGGCTCACTGCTGTGGATAGGGTCGCAGTGAGGCAACTCATAATATGCTTCGTGGTACCGCTTCGGCACCGCCAGCATATTGCAACCTCAGACTGCTGCACCACCATGGCGGGATCCATGATCCCTGTCGGTTGCGGCATTCCTGTGGCAGTCCAACCACCAAACTTGAAATACGAAAGACTTTCATCATCTTGTATTTGGCCTGAGACATTGATTTGGGGCCTGTTTGCTGTTGGCAAACATGAACTACTGCAAACATAGGTAGGTCAAGGTCTGGTAACTTTTATCTCATTGGTTAATGAGCACAAGTAATCATCCCCACCCACTAGCCCATGCCAGGCCTAGATGTGGCGTCTCCAGACACTGACTGCTGTCTGTAACCTGAGAGGAGCCCTAAGGACCTGCTCCCTTCTGTGCCTAGGACAAAGAAGTGGACACAAAGGGTGAGTTGACTGACCACTTGTTTGGCTACAGGTGGACAAGAAGCTGCAAGAGGCCTTTGCCTGGAAGTACCCAGCTGGCCTGTTTCTGTATCTCACCCGGAGTCTCTATGTGCCTGCCCTCAGGTCCTGGGGTGACTTAAAAGACTAGAGCCTGATTATGAGTTTGGTGGATGGGATGCTCTATCACAAATTTGATGGATATCCTGTCTGCAGTAATACAAGTTCCATAGGATATAATTTAATTGTAATTTGGCAGAGAGGATATCAATCACTTTTTCAACTGAGTATCCTATCTGCCAAATTCGTAATCAGTCCTAAATAAGAAGTTAAAATCCTTGACAGGGAGTGTAGGAAGGTGGATATCTGACTATATGTACTGACAACCATCTGCCCTTGAATATCAATTCCACGCCCCATTGTTTTCATTTATTGAACCTTGTGGAGGATGTCTTTTGTTTGAAACATTTGTATGAGCCTAACGGTCCTGTTCTTTGTACAACAATTTGTAACATAGACAAATGAGTTATATTTGTTGATTACACCATCACCTAAGAATCTTCCTTCCTTCTCTCACTACTTTCTCACGCTATCACACACCACCCTCCCCTTCTCCATTGCTTTGGGGCACTGTGAAAACCACTAATTCATTGCTCTGAAACATTGTATATTCAATATGCTCTCCCATTGTGAATAAAACAATGTGGACTAAATTTTTGTTTCATTGATTCAATTTTATCTTTGTGGTTATTGTTCCTATGCTACTGGGACCCCTTCCTGTCACTAAATTATATGGTTACACCAACTTTTTGCCTAGTGTTTAGCTGGTTTTCGACTTACTTGGCCTGGGATCCTGCTAATCAGGGCTCCAGGCTATCTGCTCTCACTGTAAAATGGACTCCATGTACTTTAGGTACATCTCCAATTGGACATTGGGTCACCTTATGAGCCCCTGTATAGTGTACCATAGGTACCCAGGGCATAGGTGCATCAAAGGCCTACCAGGGGCTGCAGCATGTATTATGCCACCCCTAGCTGGCCATCCAAATTGACACAACTGGCTGATCATTCAGCTGGGGCAAAGTGGTGTAATCACCCTTTGCTTTAGATAGAGTATACCTATATCTAACCTTATATATAGACACATACACACCTATAAGTCACTCCTATGGCAAGCCTTAACAATCCTGGAGGCAGAGTGCTTGGTTGTATGTGAGATGGTGTTCTAGCATGAGCTGAGCCTGTCTGTAGCTTTCAGAACCATGTCCTTATAGCTGTTCTATGATATGCCCTCAGCTAAAGCAGAATTCCTACCTAAAGAGGTTGGAAGGGCTGTGATGGTCACAGCCCAAGCTCAGGCAGACTTCCCTGAAAAGGTGGGCAGGGCTGTGATGGTCAGAGCCCACACCCAAACAGAGTTCCTTCCTGAAAAGGTTGGTAGGGCTGTGATGGTCACAGCCAAACTCAAACAGATTTTATTGTTGTGAAGCCTGAAACTATGGATCACTCCACTCAGACAGAGAGTATTGGGGAGGAAGAAAAGTCTCCCTCCCACCAGACATTAGGTGAGAGTCAGCCTCCTCAGGGGACTGACCCTACCCCTTGTGAAGGAACTGCCCCAGAGGAAGTCAGGCCTAGCCTGGCAGAGCCTCTGGTGTTAGTGGACCCTTCCAAGGTGGGACCCAGTCTGGAGCAGGTAACCTGCCCCTCTCTACCCTGCCTCAGTCAGCCCAGGGCTGTAGAGGTCAGGGAGGCCAGTGGACCCCAAAGGTCCCCCTGTCCACAGGAACACCCCCATCAGCAGATTAGGGGCACCAAAGCTAGCAGCCCTAACAAGGTGAAAATTAAAAAAACTCCTGAGGGATCTCCCTTACACTTAGTTAGGAACCTCCCCCAGATAGACTCTGTTGGGCACAGCCAAACCTGGGACCTAAGGGCCCCAAACCTGACCTGTCCCTCCAGTGAGCCAACAAAAGGGACCCAGACTCCAGCTGTAGGTAGCCAGAGGTTGACCCTGAGAGCACAGTGCAACTCAGTCCTGGAAAGAAAGGTATACATAGTGGAAGATGATCGGAGGAAGCTGAGCCCTACATTAGAGGAGCCTCACTTCAGTACTCCATCTAAACACCAGCCTTTTACTTTGCCAAAACACACCACAGGTAGAGATTCCCTATGGTGGAGACCCTATGATACCCTTAGGGTAAGGGATTGCTTAGTAGACCATGAGACAGGGGGTAACCATGCTAGTGCACATACTTCCTTATATGGCCACTTAGACAATATAGGCTTACCTGGTCAAGGATAGCCTTATCTCCTTTTGTTGGGGGGGGGGGGGGGGGTTGTGTAGGTAGGTGGATATCTGACTATATGGTTACCCCAACTTTTTGCCTAGTGTTTAGCTGGTTTTCGACTTAGTTGGCCTGGGATCCTGCTAATCAGGGCCCCAGGCTATCTGCTCTCAATGTAAAATGGACTCCATGTACTTTAGGTACATCTCCAATTGGACATTGGGTCACCTTATGAGCCCCTGTATAGTGTACCATAGGTACCCCGGGCATGGTGCATCCAAGGCCTACCAGGGGCTGCAGCATGTAATATGCCACCCCTGGCTGGTCATCCAAATTGACACAACTGGCTGATCACTCAGCTGGGGCAAGGTGGTGTAGTCACCCTCTGCTTTAGATATAGTATACCTATATCTAACCTTATATATAGACACATATACACCTATAAGTCACTCCTATGGCAAGCCTTAACAATCCTGGAGGCAGAGTGCTTGGTTTTATGTGAGATGGTGCTCTAGCATGAGCTGAGCCTGTCTGCAGCTTTCGGAACCATGTCCTTATAGCTGTTCTATGATATAGCCATACCATATACTCTTAAGTGCATTATAATCCTCGCGGTTAATGCTAACTTTGGTTTGGCTTTATCAAAACATGTCGTGTAAGGTGTCATACGCTTTGGAATACTACCTCCTCGCCAGTTCTGGCAACGGGGGTAGCATTCCACCCTTCTAGAGGGAGAAGACATGTTGTTCCTGTTAATCCTGGTTAAAGTTAACCAGAGCCTCAGCATTACAAAATGGATGCTTCTGCCACAGACACAAGTCTGACCTCCTGCTGGGAGTCCTTCCAGCGAGGGAGGCTTGAACAATAGGTTTCCTGTTTTGGGAGGTCCTAGTACCACCCCAAACAGGCCATAGTGTATTGGGGCAGGGAGGGCTGAATGAAATGAGACACTGCCTTGGGCACACAAGGTGCTCCGTGCATAGTCCGGTTGAAACCAGTTGCTGGGGCACTCCAGCCCCAGCTCTGGCACAAAACTGGACAAAGGAAAAGGGGTGTAACCACCCCCTTTCCTGGTCCCACCCATAGGAGGGACCTAGCAGGTAAGCTAGTCCCTTTGATTAGTATATAGGTAGGAGGTTAGTCTAGAGACTTTAGATTTATCCGGAACTGAAACTTGAAACAAAACTCTGGACCTTCGACATTATACTGCAACTAGAAGACTGAAGAATCTCCCTTGTGGTCAAGGAGTGACCACCCTGTGCAAACAGGCACCATCCAGCGATCTGCAGTTTGCTTTGCCGACGCTCCCGCCGGAGCCTGAGCACAGAGCCCAAAAAGAGCCAGGCTTCCAGACTTCTTTGACCCCGATCCAGAGCCACATCAAAGCTGAGACCCGTGGACGTGACGAGAGACGTGGGACCGGCCATCTTTGAAAACTTGCTCATTGCTACTTGTGCAGCTTCTGAGGCACCCTCGAAGTTGTGCATTGGGAATTGAGAAGCCCCAGCCCTGTGCACCTTCTACTTTGACGCACTGTCCTCCACACTCCACGAGTGCTGCGTGGGGCCTGCTAGTGTTTTTGTGCTTGACGCATCTGTCTGGTCCTTTGCCCGTTGACTAGGGCCTCTGTGATGATGAACCTTTAAACTTACACTGCTGGCCTAGTTGCTCCATGCTGGCCCTTGCTTCCCTGAAAAGGAGAAGCCCCCCAGACCTTGCTGGTCTGCAACAGAAGCCGTCTTTGATTCCTGCGTGGGTTGCCTTTGCCAAGGCATGTTGACTCCAATCCGGAAGCCAACACAGCCAACAGCGAGATCCTTTGTGCGACAGTCCTTATCTAGCTCCTGGCTGTCGTCGACACCACCTGGTTCACGTGGCTGCTGAGACAAGCTTCACAACATCACCTGATTGCTTCATGACATCGCCTGGTTCCTTCCTGGTCACTGGCTAGTGACCCAGACTCTATCCCCTCTGCTTTCAGGTACTCTTCATCCTCGATACACCCTTGGATCCAACCGAACACTTCTCCTGGTCGCCTGCAGCATCTTTTCACAGGTCTCCATAGGATTCAGCGACGAAACCTGACACAACTTGACACCTACGCACCCGGCTCCTGTGGGTGAGGTAACGCAGGTACTCCGGTGCTCCTGTGGGTATTGACTATCCAAGTGTCCTAGTTTTCAGCTACTTTCTCCTAGTCCATCCGGAAGTGTCCTAAATCAACCAGTTTTTAACTCTTCCGTTCCCATTGTATCCCTATGGTAACTCGCGTGTGTGTTAAGACACTGCACACGCTTCCCGTGGGCCTCCTGCTTCCTAACCTTTGGTAGTTCAGCGTAGCATCATGCGATTCCCTAGGCCCTAGGCCTACTCCTTGTCCGTGACGTGGTTCCTATACCACTATTTTGGTATATGGTTTGCAACGCTGGACTCGCTCCTCGACGGTCGCTCCCTCTCGCTCCCTGCCTCACTTCCCCGATCACCTGGATACACTCCTGCTGATCACTGCCAGACATCGCCTGCAGTTCTAGCGCCTCGACGCCGGACTAGCGCTCATTGCCTGTGTGGTATCGTTTTTTAGGGAATATCACATTTTATTTTACTTTATTTTAAAAGCGCTGCATTGCCTGTCCTGTGTAATTTCGTTTTAGTTTAAATCATATTTTATTTATATTGCGCTGCATTTACTGGGTTTTAGCTGTCCCCTTCTGTGTGTCCGTGCCCCAGTTTCACTTTCCCTCCCTCCATTTGTTGTGCTCGTGGCCCGTGTCTCCTCCCAGCCTCCCAGCTGCCCCTCCCACGCACTGGCCGAGTCAGAGCGATCCTCCCCTGGCTCTCTGTGACCAGCTGGACTCGCTCCTCGACGGTCGCTCCCTCTCGCTCCCTGCCTCACTTCCCCGATCACCTGGATACACTCCTGCTGATCACTGCCAGACATCGCCTGCAGTTCTAGCGCCTCGACGCCGGACTAGCGCTCATTGCCTGTGTGGTATCGTTTTTTAGGGAACATCACATTTTATTTTACTTTATTTTAAAAGCGCTGCATTGCCTGTCCTGTGTAATTTCGTTTTAGTTTAAATCATATTTTATTTATATTGCGCTGCATTTACTGGGTTTTAGCTGTCCCCTTCTGTGTGTCCGTGCCCCAGTTTCACTTTCCCTCCCTCCATTTGTTGTGCTCGTGGCCCGTGTCTCCTCCCAGCCTCCCTGCTGCCCCTCCCACGCTCCGCCCCCTCCACTATCCATTTAAGTCAGATGGTCCTACGTGCAGCGTCCACGCGCTGCGGCCGCGCCGAAGGTGCGCCAAAGGTAAGCCCGTCTACGCCCGTCCGCGCCAAGACCGCGCCCAGCGCCAGACCCCCTGGTCCCCGCAAACCCCACCCCTCCCGCATCACATACAATGCAGCTACCCTCTCAGCCCTTAATCCCGGCCGATCACCAAACTGCTACCAAGCCGAATCTGGACGCACCCATGGACCATTCGCCTGCCACTCCTGCAAGTACAACTGCACTAAGAAACCCACCACACCCTCAGATTCCAAACCGCGCTCCGACCCCAACCATCTGAAGTGCATCCTGCTCAACACTCGCTCGGTCCACAGTAACGCCATCGAACTATGGAACCTACTTGACACCACAGCGCCGGACATTGCTTTTCTCACAGAAACCTGGATGAACACATCTTCAGCACCCGACATCGCCATAGCCATTCCGGACGGCTACAAGATCATCCGAAAAGATCGCACCACCAAACAAACAGGAGGAGGCATCGCCATCGTCCATAAGAACACCATCCGCATCTCTACCAGCTCCGACGATAACCTCGCTACCGCCGAACACCTCCACTTCCAGATCCACACCGACCCGAAGTCCACACTCAGAGGCACCCTCATCTACAGACCACCAGGACCCCGCGCACAATTCTGCGAAGACATCACTGACTTCATCACCCCACACGCCCTCCCCTCCGAGGACTACATCCTGCTAGGAGACATCAACTTCCACCTAGAAAAGAACAATGACAGCAACACCACCACCCTTCTGGACAACCTCGCCAATCTCGGACTCAAACAACTTGTCAACACCCCCACTCACAACGCAGGGCACACGCTCGACCTAATCTTCACCTCCAGCAAGCATATCTCCTTCGACCACACCACAGCCCACCAATGGACAGACCACAGCTGCGTTCACTTCAGCTACAAAAAGACTACAACCCACAACCTCCCTCAACCAATTCCGCGCAGAAACTGGAACAAAATTACAACCGACCAACTCTTCACATCACTGCAACAAAACCACTCGGCAAAATCATCGGACCCAAACCTTGCAGCAACCAACCTCACACAATGGATCACCCACAGCGCTGATGAATTAGCACCCTTGAAAAAACAGCAATCCAAACAAATCAACAATAAAGCCCCTTGGTTTAATGAGGACCTCAAAAACTCCAAGAAGACCTGCCGCACCCTCGAGAAAGCCTGGAAAAAAGACCGAACCTCTGACAACCAGGCAGCCTTCAAGAACGCCATCCGCAAACACCACCAACTGATCCGATCCACCAAGAAATCAGCACTCAAAGACCGACTCGACAACAACGCCCAAAACAGCAAGGAACTATTCAACATTGTCAAAGAATTCACCAACCCCCCCCGCCGGCAGGAACGACTTCACCCCCTCCCAAGACCTCTGCGACTCCTTAGCCTCATTCTTCCACAACAAAATCGCAGACATACATAACAGCTTCGCAAATGAGACCGGAATCCAAGCCCCACCACCCTCACCTGAACTTAAACACCCCTCTAACAACCTCTGCGCCTGGAACCCAATCTCCACTGAAGAAACCATCCGTCTGATGAACTCCATCCACTCAGGATCACCAACCGACCCATGCCCCCACCACATTTTCAACAAAGCAGACTCCGTTATCGCACCCCATCTCCGAGATGTCATCAACTGCTCCCTAAACGCTGCCACCTTCCCAGAAAGCTGGAAACACGCCGAACTCAGCGCCCTCCTGAAGAAACCCACAGCAGACCCCACCAAACCTAAGAATTACCGCCCCATCTCACTCCTTCCTTTCCCTGCCAAAGTCATCGAGAAAGCCCTCAACAACCAGCTCGCCGCCTTCCTCGAATCCAACAAATCCCTCGACCCTTCACAATCCGGCTTCCGAGCCAAACACAGCACGGAGACCGCCCTCATCGCAGCAACTGACGACATTCGAACACTACTGGACAATGGGGAAACAACCGCACTCATCCTACTTGACCTCTCCGCAGCATTCAACACAGTCTGCCATACCACCCTTATCAAACGCCTTAGCAACGTCGGGATACAAGGTAAAGCACTAGACTGGATAGTCTCGTTCCTCGCCGGAAGAACTCAGAGAGTCCGCCTCCCCCCCTTCAGATCAGAGGCCACCGAAGTCATCTGTGGTGTACCACAAGGATCTTCACTCAGCCCCACCCTCTTCAACGTATACATGAGTCCCCTCGCATCCATCGCACGCAAACACAACCTCAACATCATCTCCTACGCAGATCACACACAGCTCATCCTCTCCCTCACCAACGATCCCAGCACCGCCAAAACCAACCTACACGAAGGAATGAAAGAAGTAGCCGAATGGATGAAAGACAGCCGTCTAAAACTGAACTCGGACAAAACTGAAGTCCTCATCTTAGGCTCATCCCCCTCCGCCTGGGACGATTCTTGGTGGCCACCGGCCCTGGGAAATGCACCCACACCTGCTGACCACGCACGCAACCTGGGTTTCATCCTAGACTCCTCCCTCTCAATGACCAGACAAGTCAACGCCGTCACCTCATCTTGCTTCAACATCCTACGCATGCTTAAAAAAATCTTCCGCTGGATCCCCACCGAAACAAGAAAAACGGTCACCCACGCACTGGTTACCAGCCGACTGGACTACGGAAACACCCTCTACGCCGGAACCACCGCCAAACTCCAGAAAAAACTCCAACGCATCCAAAACGCCTCAGCCAGACTTATACTGGACCTCCCCCGCCGAGCTCACATCTCCGGGCACCTGAAAGACCTCCACTGGCTTCCCGTCAACAAGAGAATAACGTTCCGCCTCCTTACCCACGCACACAAAGCCCTCTACGACCTAGGCACGCCTGTCCTTTTACACCCCCCCCCCCGCCAACTGCGATCATCCACACAAGCCCTCGCCGCAATCCCACGCATCCATAAATCCACCATGGGAGGAAGATCCTTCTCCTACTTAGCGGCCAAAACCTGGAACTCTCTCCCCACCCATCTCCGCCTTACCCAGAACCACCTCACCTTCAGAAAACAACTAAAAACTTGGATATTCGACAAATAAACTTCCCCTTCCCCCAAGCGCCTTGAGACCCTCTGGGTATATAGGGCGCTATACAAATTTCAAACTTGAACTTGAACGCCCCTAGGGCTCGACTGTATTTTGTGCAACTTATTGTATGATAATTAAGTATCTTGTTATGTGCTTGTGCTTCTGACCTCATAAAGAGTTCAGAGGGGTTGTGATAGTAATAAATACATATATATTTTATATATAACCTGTGTGGTGTCCTTTCATTTGGTATTCAAGGGGTTACATATGGTAAAACAGCTGGCTTCACATGCCCTCTGAAGTTTTAGCCTAAGACTGCTTTGTCCATGCTACCACTAGTATAGCTGGTCTATAAGGTTGACTTTACAACTATCACCATAAGGGTTGTTTGGACAGATACAGGGTGACCACTAAAATAGTGGACATCACATATCAGGCCAACTTCTCACAGGGATGAACCTCGTTGGTGTATCTGATGCATACTCCATTTCGGTCAGCCTTAAAATTGTGCCATGAGGCAAGATGGCGCCGGTGGCGCTGGTGTGAGCAGTCGCCGAGCATTGCCCCGCCAGCCCGGATCTAAATGCTGGAAGACACTGCCGATGCTGTTCCAGTGTGCCGTTATGGATTATCCCCATCCTATTTTTCCTCGGTGGATTATGCTGGCTTTGTGGTATTGCCCCCGTGTACAGGGGTCGAGTGTGGAAGCCGAGGAAAAAGCAGAGAGACGCTGAGAAGCTGAAAGGTAGAGGCTAGAAAGAATGGAACCGGGACAAAACTGAGCAGAATTCCGCATGCTGTTATCAGTGTGGGTAGCTAAAGCATAAACCGACTGTCAAAGAGACCTTTTCTTTCACAACACGACAGTTCGCAGCAGTTCACAAATGGACTCATAAAATCAGCCAATCAATCGGAGTGGTTACAAGCTGGCTGTAATTGACACAACCCAAGACAAAGACAAAGACAAAGACACAAAGTTACAAGAACAGCTGTATAATGCTCTGACAGAGGAGGGCCATGGCCGTGGCCGTGCCGAGTGAAGATAAAGGAAGGGAAGGAGAGCGACAAGCGACAGTCGACCCAGTAATCAACGTGAATACCTGAAATACTCGTTGTTCAGTTGTTCGGTTGTATCCGCAGAGTGTCTTTGATGTAAATACAGTCTCACGCAGCTTTTGTCTTGCAAAATACAGTTTACGGCGCTAAGGGATGCTAAGGGGCAACGGCCGGTAATAATCACGGTCTCACGGTCTAACAAGGCCCTAATATGATTCACTGACTTGCCGGGGCCTGACCTGATCCGACCTGGTCCAACCTGACCCTGTAGGAAAAAACTTTTAGTCCGCTGACAGATGATTAATCACTGCTCGCTCGCTCTGCCGAGAGTCTCTGCCGAGAGTCTCCTGAAAATCCGGAATATCTCCTGGTCTGACCCGATCTGATCTTGCCTGCGGCTTTGCTCTGTTCTGCCACTGTTCTGCCGCTGTGCTGCAGAGCCACACGCTGAGCAGTTTGATCTTTCTCCGACCTCCTCTGTCCTCCTCTGACATCCTCTGCCTCACTCTGCATCCCTCGTGGTCCCACAGCAGAATCAGTGATTGATTCACACAGACCGTCGTCAAGGAGACCCATGGATACCCAGGGATACAGAGCGGGAAACTGAGGCTTGCAAGTGAGAGCCAGCACATACGAGCTTCAGGGCTTAAGGGTCAGGCCCAAGGCTCTAGACGGAGATCTGATCATCTAATCTGATCTGACTATCGGGAGCAAGGAACCTGGCAAAGAGTGACTTAAGGGAGAAAGGGGGGGGGTGTAACGGATGTAAGTGTATACCTCCAGGTCTTTCTAGCCTGGGGGAGCGAAAAGAGGCCTCTGAGAAACAAAAAAGCAGGCTAAAGCTATATTTATTTAGCTACCAAAAGCACCATAGTCACCAAAACCACCTGGAGCCCCTGGTGAACAAGGGCACCCGCGATCAAGATCAAGCAACAGAGGCTTGGAAAATTAATATCTCCACACCAGTAGATTCAAGCCTACCCCATAGAAACGTAAGAAACTTGAAAAACTTAAGAACAAGCAGAATGTTGGAAATTGGGGAGATAGAGTCTGAACACAGCGCTAAGAAGTCAGATCAGGTTGATCAAGCTGAACAACCCCCGTATGAAGAGACAGAAGGAGCACCTGAATCACAAGACATGCAAGATGCTCGAGAATCAGAGGTTGCCAAAAACATCCAGAGCTCGGGGAGCTCTCAAAGATCTAAGGAAGCTCAAAGAAGACCCTAAACTAGGGGGGCCAAAGCAAAAGAGAATAAAAATCAATATAAAGACAAAGATAAAGAAAAAGATAAAGCTAAAGACAACCACAAAGAGAAGGACAAGGACAAAGAAAAGAACAAAGACAAGAAAGACAAGAAAGACACATACAGTGAGAAAAACTCTGAAAAGGAGCCTACCAAACAAGGAAAGCAAGTAAAAGAAAAGGGGAAAGGGACGATTGCAGGAAAGGACAAAGTGGATGACACAGAAGGTAGCGACCATGACAATCTGGAATTAATGGCAAGAAAGGCAAAACGACTACAAGCAATCAAGAATTTGAAAGCTTCCGCTAAAACCACTGGTCAGCCAATTGAGCTTCAACCGAAGATCTGATATATTTTTGCTCCCTATCCAAAGATAGGATAAGTGACTCACCCAAACCAGCAAATCCAAGAACCCGACCCAGGGACCAGGAGGATCAAATTAGTGAGACCATTGGGCATAATAGGGAGGATCTTGCAACTCCTGGAGCAGAAGCTGAAGGTGGTAAAATAAGGAACCACGTCACAAGTCTAATGTCTGATTCTGGATCTCTAACACCTGACAATGCTCTGGGAAACAAAATGGGAAATAATGCCAAGATTCAACTTGAAGGTCTGGCTAATACGCCCAAGACGTTAAATACTAAGCCAACTCCCAATCACCCTTCTGCCCCAACAAAAACTATAAAACAATATTCTGAAACCCAAGCGGCTACTGATGATTCTGATTTAGATATTTATGGAACCGGGGCCTCGACATCTAGTGAAATAAGCCACTCCAGCGATGATCATAGCCTTGATCCTTCAACCCCAGAACTTTCAGAACTATCAGATTTTGCTGAAACAAAACTCAAGAAAGCGAACGAATCCGGTCCTGACAATACTCCAAGAAAAAAGCTGGGGAAAAAGAGAGATAGACAAAAAAGACACCACAAAGTGATATACGAAGAAACTACAGACCCAGGGAGTAATACAGAACAATCAATATATATCGAAAAAAGTCCAACTCCCAAATACACATCAGAATCAGACCACCACCAAATTACCGTGAATGAGACTACAGGGAGTGGACATAACCAACAGGGATGCACAAGGCAGATGGGCAAACAGACAGAACCATGTCTGAGCGAAATACTCAGCTCAATCAAAAGCTTGCATGAAGAAGTGAAAACAGACAACAAAAAGAACCATGCCACCATACAAAAGCAACAAGGGGCGATTAAAAGAGTAGGCCTAACCAGCTCGGAAATATCAGACAGAATGGTTTCTGTGGAAACACGTACCGAAAACTTGGAAATGGACGTTGCTAACCTTCAAAGGCAAGGCAAAGATCAAGATGGTATTATAAAAGATCTAATGCAAAAGGTTGAAGATCATAAAAACCGAGCGAGACAAAACAATCTCCGTTTCCTAGGAATTCCCGAAGGTGTAGAAGGAAAGGACATAAGGGCCTTCATGATCTCCCTCCTTAACACAGCATTCCCTGAACTCCAGTTGTGGGAAATGGAAAGGGAGGTACAGCGTGTGCACTTCTTTCCATTTACTCTTTCCAAGCAAGCAAACAACCATTCACAATACCCAAGAGCAGTACTGATATACTTTGGGAATGTTCTGCTTCATGAAGCCATATATGATCTAGCACGGCCCAACAGAAAGAGGGAACATAAGGGGTTCAAGTTTTTTGCTCGACCTGACTATGCTCATGCCACAGTGGAATGGAGGTGGAGGCTACGGCAATTAATTACACCATTTGAGCAAATAGGAGCCACCGTCTTTTTACAAGAACCAGCCAGACTAAACATTATTATGAACGGGTCACAGCGAAGCTTCACAAGCGAAATTGAGGCTCAGGCATACCTCAAAGAAATTTCTCTCTCAAGCAACTCCAAAACAGAAAGACAACAAAAACCAGCGGCTAGAAAAGACTCAGAAAGCAAATGATGTAATATAAGGATATCCACTAATACACCGAGGAACTTTATTTTGGCACACGTATAATGTATTTTTTTTGTCCAGCACATCAGGGTTCGGGAGGCGGGGAGGGCTAGGGCTCTCTGACCAGACAGACGCCCACACCTGGATCCCTCCGGATTCAGGAAGCCTCAAGGGGTGGTTAGGGGGGGCGGGATGGGAGGGGGAGGGCGGGCGAGAAGATTTCACAAGCAAATAAAACACGGGTAATCACAGGTAAACCAGGATCCAAAATAGGGAAAAGAAAAAGAAAAATGACACATCCACGCTATAAAATCGCAAACATAAATGAAGATAACAAGACAAAGACTAGTACAAGGTTAACCCAGAAACCACAAAAAATATGGCCAAATTAAGGATTTTAACTATTAATATTTGCGGTCTCAATGGTGTAAAGAAAAGACAAAGGGTGGCAATCAGTCTCAAGACCATAGGTCCTAATATCATATGCATGCAGGAGACACATGTGGAAGGGTCACAGCAACAACTATTGAAAAACATGGGTTACAGATTGATCATCTCAACATCGCAGGCAACAAAGACAAGGGGGGTAGCCATCCCTGCAATTGGTGGGGGGATACAGTTTACTAGGTCTAGAGCCGATAAATTAGGGCGCTGGGCAATATCAGAATGCCTATATGGTCAAGGAAAGAAAGCCACGATTTGCTCCATATATAGGACATTAACAGATGACCCAGAATTATGGATGTTCATCTTAAATGAACTAGCCCACTGGTCACCACCCTTTATCATATGCAGCGATTTTAACCTGAATCTAACCCCGGACTGGCAATCAAGGGCAGACTTTACATACAAAAGAAGGAAGCCAAGGGTATTCAGCACACTACAAGAAATATGCACCACACACGGGTTAGCGGATTGCTGGCAAGCGAAACACCCCACAGATCCGGGCCATAACTTTTTTTCCCACCCACATAATACATTGACAAGGTTAGATTACATACTGATCTCCAATACAATCTCATCTAAATGCGCAATAGAGAAACTCCCCCGAGTACTATCTGATCACAATCCCCTAATTCTCAGTATGGATATAGAAGGGCCGGGTTATAGTCAGAATCAATGGACTTTTGAGCGGGCCTTACTTTGGAATGAGGAATATTGTCAATGTCTAAACAAGTGGATACCAGAGTTCCTAGAGTCCAATATGGGGAACGCTCCAATCGAAATCGTATGGGACACCTTAAAACAGGAATAAGGGGAGAGACGCTAAGATTTTCCCTTAACCTTAACCGGGAAGCAAAAAACGAAATGAAAACGTTGCAGGATAGACAAGTCAATACAGAGGAAGATCTGATGAGAGCAGTACAAGCGGGGCACAAAATAGAAGAAACATTTGCAAAGGTAGCTATCGCAAAAAATAAAGTGGCAGATATTTTTTCCAAAAAAGCAATAGAAAAAGCTATGATGAATAAAGAACGCATATACGAACTTAGCGAAAAAGTAGGACACCATTTGGCGGTGCGAATTAGACAAGAAACTATGGCAAATACAATCAAAGAAATTAATGATCCTAAAAACAGTCTTACACAAAATCAACTACAAATATGAAATGCATTTAATGATTACTATCAGGATTTGTACACAGAAACTGATAAGAATCAAGGTAAAATTGAACAGTATCTAGAACAATCTAATAGCCCACAACTATCTATGGAAGACCAAGAAAGCTTGACGAAAAGCCCAGAATGGGTCGAAATTTTACTATCAATTAATAGCCTACCCCCGGGGAAAGCAGCTGGCCTAGATGGGATCCCCGTCAAATTCTATGCTAAATTTTATAAACCATTGAAGGAAATTATAACAACTTTAATGACGGATATTTTTAATGGGGGGCAACCACCAGGCTCATGGGCCAGGCTAAAATTGTAGTTTTCCCGAAAAAGAACAAAGATCCTGCATAATTGGGATCCTATCGCCCAATCACATTGATTAACTGTGACTCTAAAATATACTCGAAATTACTGGCAACAAGACTGGCACAATATATACACAAAATCACCTCCCCACGACTACACGGCTTCATTCCGGGCCGATCAACCACTGATCATGTTCAGAGGGTCATCACACTCTTCGACATTACAGAAGTGGCAGGAGACCCTATGGCCCTAATACTGTTAGATGCCGAGAAGGCCTTCGATAGGGTCTCCTGGCAATATCTGTGGACAGCAATGTCGAAGTGCGGTATCGGTAACAGATTCATCAAAGCTACCCGTATGTTATACACAAACCCTGAAGCGGTTATCGCAATCAACGGAGAGATGACCGAGAGCAATAAAGTTACCAGAGGGACAAGACAGGGTTGTCCGTGCTCTCCCTCATTGTTTGCTATCTTCATTAATCCTTTCATTCTGAAACTAGAATCCAATTCGGCAATATCACCAATCAAAACTATTAACGGCAATACTAAGAGACTAGACTCTGCGGATGACATAGCAATAGTCACCGGAGACCCTAACACAGCAGTGAAAGCAATGGAAGAAGATGCCAAACAATTCGGGGAGGTCTCAGGATACAAACTTAATCAGGTAAAAACCCAGATAGTTGTCAATAATAAGACTACATTTCTTGATGATCGGGTAGTCACTAACGCCATTTATCTAGGAGTAAATATAACATCAGACCTAGACAATCTGGTCAAAATTAACCTGGAACCCCTCATAAACCAAACAAGTAAAAACCTCCGGAGAATTCACAATCTTCATCTGACCTTAGTGGGAAGATGCAATGCCATCAAAATGCTATATCTCCCAAAATTTCTATATTTCTTCCGGACCATTTGTTTAGACTTCACCACACAAATATTCCAGGACATAGATAACTTATTCTCACAATTTATATGGAATTATAAAAAACCATGTAGGGCACTCAAATATATTACACTCCCGAAAAACAGGGGCGGGCTCTCACTACCGAACTTTAAAATATATTGGTGGGCCACAATCATACAGTATAGCAAAATACTTCTGACCTCGTATAACCACGTAGAATGCGAAGAAACGATCCAGACACCACAGGGTTTAATATTAGGTAATGAAACAAAAGCACATCTCTGGCGACTAACTTACAATTGCTACTACAAAAAAGTACGATTTAAAACTCTAGGGGGTGTATACTCAGCCTGGAACAATGTTCGAAAGCTATGTGGGATTGGGAAATACCAATCTACCAGATATATTTAATGACGCGTGCATGAAAAGGTGGCAAAGGGCAGGGATCATCCAGTGTGGTAATTTTTACTCCAATACTGGATTCAAATAATTTGATGAACTGAAATCTGAATTTGGACTAAGCCAATCAGATTTTTTTTAATTTCTACAAATTAGAGATTTCTTAATGAAGAAAGGGGGAGGCCCGGCCAAATTTAGAAAAATTCACTTAATAGACACAATAATTGGTACCCACACAATAAGAATTGGTGGTATATATAATAACCTCATATCTGCTCTACCAGATGATAAATATACATCAAATTGGCACGAAAAACTAGACATGATACAAGACACTTGTGAGAAATCACTTAAGGCATCTCAATTATGGCTAATGTCGGCCAACCTCCAAGCCCAATATTATAAAACTTTTTTCCAGTTATATTATACCCCGAACAAGATCGCCAAATGGGGATCGGGCAGAGGTACAGAATGCCCTCGATGTAAGCAGCACGAGGCAGATATCGTACACATATTCGCAACATGTGTCGCATTTTGTACAATACGTAGGGAAATCTCCACCTTTCTATCCAAAATCTTTAACTTACAAATTGAAATAACGACGGCAGAAGTAATACTTGGTCTAGATGGAGATACCCCGCCAAAGGAAGCTCAAGGGCTTATTTTTATTTCCGCGTCTGTATTCAGATTATGTTTGGCTTCGGCATGGCTAGACGATAACCCTCCGGCTTTTGAACAATGGCGGACCAGACTTTTGGCCACATATAATTTAGAAAAGGCTATATACCGAAAGAAACAAAAGACGGGGCTGAAAATTTGGGACCCACTGACATGTTGGGTACAGAATCCGGGTGGATAATTATATAATTTAGTCTGTTTGTAATCATATATCAAGAAAATGCATATTATGTTTACTATAATTTGGACACAAAAACAGTCAGGTTTCATGTACCGTGTTTTTATTATTGTTGTTTTGCTTATGTATATATTCAAGCTTGGGGGGAGGAAGGGGGGTAGTGGGTATTAATAATAGTTCTAATATTGATATGCTGATTGTTTTGTTGTAAAAATATGGAGGGGATAAAATGACGAAAATGCTTCAATAAAGATTTAAAAAAAAAAAAAAAAAAAAATTGTGCCATGGTCTTAGTGTACCACGACAATTGATTAACATGGGCACTTTCAGCTTTATGGTCCTATTTCTATATAAAACTGTAAAAGTTCATTTCTCGAATTCCCTTTTTGATTGTTCTCATTTTGATGTAATTTTTCATATTACATTTTGCTCTAGTTTCCTAATTCAGTTTGAGATTTTTATTGTTTTGCAATCCTACATTTCTACTGGTGTATCTGACGCAAACTCCATTGCGGTTAGACTTTAAATTGTGCCATGGTTCCAGTTTACCATGACAATTGATTATTATTGGCACTTTTGGCCATATTTCTACTTAAAAATGTAAACGTTCATATCTCCAATTCCCCTTATTTGATTTTTTTCATTTTGATGCAATTATTTATATTGACTTTTGCTCTAGTTTTCTAATTCAGTTTGGGATTTTAATTTTTTTGCTTTTCTACTTTATTACGGTTTGGGTACTGCATAAATGCTTTACAAATTACCTAAAGTTACGCCCATCTGCTCTGTGCAATAGCTACTAAGGAGTTGAGCTCAAATTAATTTAGTGACTTGAAGGGTTGACACTGACAAGGGTTGCGATTATTCATTGAAGTTGACAATCGAACACCCCAAATAATAATCCAGTTTCTAACAATGGGTGGGAATATGTGGAATGGTGATGGTGTAATGATGTTTGGATCTATAGGTGATGCTTTGTAAGTTGGTATGTTTGTGTGACGGCATATTCATTCATTTGATAATCTGGGTGCAGAAGTGCTTTGTTGAGTTTGCTTTAAATGTAATCAACAAGGGAGAGTCGAGAGGAAAATGGGACCTAAGTTCATCTTCCTGATTACAAAATCCTAACACACAAGGAACTTGAGTACTAGAAAAGACAACTCATGTCTTATTCTAAAATATATTCTTAACCTACAGGTTCATTTTAAGATATTTTAGAGGTCACCTCACGCATAACTTATCACAGCATGCTTCATCATAGGTGACCTTTCAGACTGGAGCATGACAATACCTATCCAGTGGACTTAGCCAAACAAAATTGGAAGTGGTAGATATTTTTTACAGGACAAATTCAAAGTCCCAGATCAAAGTTGAAATAACCCAAAGGAAATGCCTTTATTAGTTGGTACCTCTGGTATAAGTTAAAATCAATACTGTGGTATAAAGGTAGAAACTAATGATTCACCTAACCACTTTAAGATACCAACATGTTTCGACCTGACAACAGTGCCAAAACTGGTCAAAGGTCTTCGTCAGGGCCAAAGAACTCCCTATTCTTACAACACATGCATTCCATGCAGAAAAAGGAGGCCAAAGCTCTCATACCTATACGTTGTCATTTAGGACAGAAACCTAACTTGGGAAATAATTCAGGCTACATGGTACAGAATGGAGGGGAACTCCTGTGTAGTCAAATATTTGTTAAGATGTAGATGCTGACATTTCCCTCTAATGTACCCACACGCTGCTGTTTATTTGTTTTGTGTTACTGCATGGTTTTGTTTTATTTCTGTGTGTTTGTGCAATGGTGTTTGTTACATGATTGGAACTGTAATTCCCAACTTCCACTCATTCCTGCACTCCAAACCTCTTCACCATGAGCTATCATAAATTACAATCCATACCTTTTGACTCTGTTCGCAACCTTTTCACATTCCCCAATTTCCATCCTTGCCTTGTAAAGCACCCTGTGAACCTTGCACTTTTTCACTCCACTGTTTTGTGGCTAAGTTAGGTTTGTGCTATATAATTCATATGATACTCTATAAACAGTGCTCTTTGGGCTGCTATTTAGGCAAGGGTGGGCCAAATGCAAACTGTGACTTACTTCTTAATTTAAACAGCTATAACCACCTTCAATGCAAAAGTTAAACAAAGTGCAATTTGGGATGATGGAGGTGGATCAAAGGGCTAGCACTTCAGGCATAGAGCCCAATAAATGCTACACATAAAACAAGACTCCGTATCACTCTGTGTGCACTTTGAGCTGTATGTGTCTATAACACAGGTGGCACCACTCTGTCAGGATATCACACTACACACCCCTATTGCAGATCAGAGAGAGTGCATGACAGGTGGCCTTACCCTGATACCTATGCCCCTTTTCACCTTTGGCCTGCATTCAATAGCACCGGTGAACAGTCCTGTAACAATGCCGCTTTCCATGGTAGACCCAATCAGAATAAATCAGGACATTGCTTTTCATAGGTACTCATTCACAATAGATGTGGCTGTTCTATAAACTCCATGCCCTCACTGAAGATTTGTTTTACCTATTCTGCATCATGACTGACTCTCATACTTCTCATACATTCACTATCCACCAGTCCCCATTTATGACCACCTTCATGTTAGAGGCAAGCAAGCAGTTGATGAATGAGGGGACTTACCAAGTGGCCATGTTAGGGACAGGTAAATAGACAGATATTGATGAATTTATTACATTCAACAGAGGGATTTCTCTTTATAGGAATGCTCCTGGGTGCAAAGCAATACACTGATGGCTGTGTGGATGAAATGCATAGCTTTGCATTAAAGACACTACCACAATCACAGCACACTTTTTAGAAGAGCTGAAAAGTTGCTATTGTGCAACTGTGACACTAGATGACAAAACATAAAAAATAAGTAATAATAATATTGGTGAATCATGTACTCTAAGATAACCATACTATAGAACAACAATCAATAGTAGTTAGGTATATGGTCTCATGATAAAGGGACTGGCATGGATCAACTCTATTTACTGTTTATTCACCCTTTTTCTCTTGACTGTATCATCCTTTTGGACCTACATTGAGATTCAGCTGTGTATCTGGGCATAAAGTGCATGCACTGTGCATCTTAATGTAGAACAGGGGAGAAATAAGCCTATCTATTATTTATTATTGCAGGGGAGTGAACACTTTCATAGAAAGTGAAGTACAGACTGATTATATATTTTAAGGCAACTGAGCCTAGAGATATTACCAACCCCACGAACAAGTTCTTGCGAATTTAGAAATTAAGCAATGCTAAATCGAGTGTGTAGGCAATCAAAGGAAAGGAATAGGCTTGGTGCACCAAAGACTTGAAGCTGCATACAGCGTACACTCTAAAAATACCAAGGAATGCCACAAACCTAGCAACAATATTTCAAGCATAAGAAACTCTGTCTCCCAGAACCTGAAACAGAAAAGCTGTTTCAGCATTCACCAGTGTCCTCTCTGGACTGAAAAAGTACACTTCAGCTATTCAACCGTCTGCAAGTTTGAGTACACTGGTGGTGTTTGTGCCTTGCCTGTCTGATTTTGAGAATTCAGCTGTCAAGATGAATGAGTTATGATGGTTTTGGTGTCCCGGAGGGCAGATGGAGCCACAATAATTTCATGTAACTAGCTAGGTACACAAAAATGGTGAGAGACATTTGGTACATAATTTACGTCATTCGCCAAAGTATTGTGCAAGGATTTACAGGTTGGCAAACCCTTACAATTAATGAAATGGGGGACTCCCTTCTACTGCCAAACCAAATTCAGAAAACAAAATCTGTAAGACCCCTAGTTACCATGTCTGCTCTTCTGAGCTTCCTGGGACAACAGCTAGGAAAACAGCATTGTCCACTGTTTGTTCCATCCGTTCAAAAATCAGTTTCCAGTGATTTCCCAGAAGCACAATGCAAGGCACAGTTTTCTAAACAATAATTTCACTGTACATGTTGCAGTGATATTATCAATGATGTCATAGATGATGTCATTAGTGATGTAATATGTGAGATAATTAGCAGTGCATGGTGAGGGTGAGAGTTATAATTGCCTTAGGGCACACGTTATAGTTACTTGAGATAACTATAACTGCTGAATTTCTATTTTGTGCATGTACAATATTAATCTAACTACAAAGGTCCCTGTAACCTTTGTTTTTTTAGTGAATAGATATATTTCCTACTGGATGTGGCTAGCAGGTAGTTATAGTTAGGATCATGCTTTCATTGGAAAAGTGTTTTTGACTTACCTATATCTTTGGCACTGTTCGAAGAATCTTCATGAAATTTTCTAAAAAAAAATTGGTAGTTGATCCGTAAGGTAGGAGCCGAGAAAAAAGGGGGTTGGTTAAAAAAAAGTGTGTTTCCCATATTAATTCCCAACCAGGTTTTGAAAACGACTACAGCCTGAACCACTGGTCGGAATTACACTTAATTTGACGGAAAGGTAGCTTTTGGTTTACAGATTACTCTTTTTGTTATTTGGTATGAATCCGTTCAGTAGTTTGTGTGAAATAAAAGGAAATCCAAATTTGTATATCTACTACTGCGAAGCCTTCACGAATAATGACAAGCTCATGCAGAGGTCTGCAGTGATGTACGTTGTTACAACGCATGCTTTTACCATGCATGCTGTACAACGCAAGTTTTAAAACGTATTCCATTACAACGCATTACACTGGGAGGTGCTGGATAGTGAATAGTTTAATTTACTATTCCAACACCAGTCACCGTGGACACTAGGGAAGGTGTTGGATAGTAAATTAAACTATTCCCTATCCTAGAGCGCCCCCCAGTGTAATGCGTTGTAATGGTTTTCGTTTTAAAGTCTGCGTTGTAATAGCACTGCGTGCTAAAAGTTGCGTTATAAAGGTTGTTCCCCGGTCTGCAGAGCTCTGATTGGCTGCCAAAACCTCTTTATCTTATTATTATATTTATCAAGTTTCTAAACCCCTCCAACCCAAGCAGACAATTCCTAATACAATTGATCCAAATACAGGAGAGCATAAAACGATAATATTCCTGTGAGTACAGAAATAAAGAAGCTCATATAAAAAAGATGATAAAGAGCAGACAATGTATCACATATATTGCAAATATTATATCATAAAGTAACTCTAGTGCATGTCATCCTATAATCTGATAATATTAAATAAATGAATTATAAACCCACCAGCAGGCTACTCCCATATTCTTCCCCTACCGATCCCTCTGACATGGATGAAATCCATTCCATAAAAGGCACCTGTATTTCTTTTTCCTGGCAGATTTACCATTCTGTGTGTACACTGCAATTTCAATGTAATAATTGGCTAATAGCCATGCTAACCATTAGTGAAACAAAGGGGGAGAGCAATCCAGCCATGCCGTTGCTGAATACAGTCTCAAAACTGTCATTGCAACAAACATAAATGACTGAGCATGGCCTGGAAATACTTCATCAGGAATCCTAATAGGATAAGTTATCACCGTTTTTAGCCCAACTTTTTCTCCAGATATTCACTGATTCCTCTTTGAAGCCTGCAAATGCAGGGCAAACATAAAAAATAAGTATCAAATCAGCACCATGGAGATGACATCGGGAACAGTGTGTGCCCATAGACCCGCCCCACTTTGCAATTCTTCCTGGGGTATAATATAAATTAAAATAAGTTTTAAAATGGTGAACTTGCAAGTTTCCCGACACTAATATAGACTGAGCAAAATCCAGAGAAACAGTAACTATATTGTTTCCTGCCTGCAACTTCTCTTGTCACCATCTATCATGTTTGTCAATATCGTCAGGCATCAAACTATTCAGTACCCAATATAATAACACAATTGAGGGCTTCTTCCCTGTCATCTCTACGACCTCCATCCAAGAGAACCCAGATGCCCCACCTTTTTTTTCCCCAAGAAAATCCCAATGTGCTGGTCAATAAAAAAATAATTGTCCTTCAGATTAAAATTGAGCTGAAGGGCCCTGAACGTGGGTAAGCCATGATCCTGGAAAAAATCTCCCAGTCTGAAGGGACCTTGTTCTTTTCAACGCCTAACATGAGTATCCCAAAAAGTATCCGGTAAAATAGACTTTTTGCAAAGGGGTATAAAAATGAAACTGACCAATAAATACCTTTTTCCAGACCATTGACAACATTTTGCATACACATCGAAGAGTCTTAAATCTCACTCTTTTAAAATACCTGAATTCTAGCTGCTGCAAAAGGCCTCCCCATGCCTCTTCCCCTATCAGCCGCCCATAAGGGATAGGGAAGTTATTAACCATGACCCCCGCCTCTTCTTTAACCTGAAAAAAATAGTCATCTACTGGAGTGTGGTAGCCCAATCATAAAGTCTAAAGTTAGGAACTGCACACCCACCTTACTTTCTTGGAAGGGTCAAATACTTCAACGTCCTTCTGGGCATAGAATATACCCATAAGAATCTTGAGATCATCCCATCATTTGCCGTAAACCATTGATTCCCTCCCTCAAGGGGATGATCCAAAAGAAATAAAGGCTTTTAGGTAAAAAAAAAGTTTTCACTATATTACTTCTCCCTATCAGGGACAGCCGTAAGTTATTCATTCTTCCGAAATTCATTTTTGTTTTCCGAATCAGAGGATCTAGATTAGTCTCCACAATCCTCTCTACCTCTGCTACAATGTTAACTCCAAGATAGACTGCCCCATTAACCACCCGCCTATCCTCAAATTGCATGTTGCCTTTAATGATAACTTGATTTTTATCTTGATTTAAAAGATATCAGGAAAAAGTACCAAAATTGGCTGCCTATTTTTCTGTTTCTCTCAAAGTGGTCCCTAGACACGGGGTAACGACTGCTAAATCATCGGCATATGCCAGAATTTCAGTTTCCTATCCCTTAAACCTTACTCGTACTCGTATGATTAGTGTTTTATTCTCTATCGTCCTAATCTAAGGGCCAATGTAGAATGCAAATAGTAATGGAGAGCATGGACATTCCTGCCTTGTTCCCCGTGGAATCACAACTGGCTCTGAGTGCCACCCCCCATCAGCAAGATCTTAGCTCTTGGATTTCGATACAACACTTTTACAGACAAGATAAATGGTAGCCCTATCTTTTCCATTACCGTCCAGAGGAGCGACCAGGAGACCCTATTGTTGTTTTTTCCACATCAGAGAGTATTAAAGCTATAGGGTTTTATGTTACTGCAGCAGCATCAAAAAGAGTGATAACCCGATGGATACGGTCTGCTGTGCCCCTTCCAGGAATTAATCCATCCTGCACGGGGGTCACAATCTTATAAATTTTCCCTGACAGTCTTATCGCCAATATTTATAGAAGATTTTGCCGTCCCTGTTCATTAATGTAATAGGCCGATACAAGACTATTTCCTGCAAGGTTTTACCTTTTTTAGGAAAGACTGCTATGTTTACAGAAGCCCAACACTCAGGTGGGCCACCCCCCTGTACCTGTAAAAGACATCCAGCGTATATACTTTGTGAGTGGAGGAGAAAATCTTATAAAACTCCCTGGGAATAAAATCAGTTCCAACTGCTTTCCTAGATGGAAGACTTGCAATGCCATTATGATTTCCTTCAACGAGAAGGGTTGATCTTAATACTCAAGTTCCTCCTCGACTAGATTTTTATAGAAAACCGAATCCGAATACTAAGGGTGGGCGTAGTTCGCGAAGTAGCGCTACGCGAAGCTACGCGAAGCTACGCGAAGTGCACTTTGCACTACGCGAACTTCACGTAGCACTACGCGAGCTGCGTAGTAGCATGTTCGCACTGTGCAAGATGTGTTTTCAATGATTGCACAGTGCGGACAAGCATCCGGCACTGTGCAATCATTGAAAACGGCATCTTGCACTGTGTGAGCTGTTGTTTTCTGCTGCTCGAGTAGATTATTACTCGAGCTGCAGCTTTCTTAACGTGAACTGGTAGTTTCTCATTGAGAGCGGTCGCGAGCATGCGCAACCACTCACAATGAGAAACCTTACCTCCCCGCGTTGAGAATCTCGCCGGGATGTCATTTTGCTTGCTCGCGGTCGCGAACATGACATTCAGGACCGCGAACAAGCAAAAAATGAGAGCTGCACTACGCTACGCTGCACTACGCGTGTTCGCACTGTGCTACGTGCAGCTCGCGTAGTGCGAAGTTGCGCAAACTTCGCAAACTCCGCGAGCGTAGCGTAGTGCTTCGCCCAGGGTTACCAAATACCCCAACATATCCCCAGCCACCATTCACGCTTCATCAGTGTACAGCTGCTGGTAAAACATTGGAAAGGCAGCCCATATTCCTTCTGGAACAGACACTAATCTAATATGGGGGTCCCTAATTTCCTGGCCCTGAACTACTTGCTGCCTAGTTCTAGTAGCTAGGAGATGCCCCACCCTTTCACTATACTCGTAAAAATTAAGTTCTGTGTAATGTACTTGTCAGCAGATTTTTTTATTGTGATATCTACTATTGCCACTTTAGCGATTGCCGCTTTAAGCTGCGCTGTCTCAATCTCTATTCCCCTCATTACTGCATCTATCAAATTAGCCTCTTTGGCTGAAAATATATTATACAGGCCTACCAAATGTGACTTTTCTTTCTTTTGACGAGCCCAGATAAACCGAGCTGTCTCCCCATGAACACGCACCTTTAAAGCATCCCAAATCATCCCTACAGGGACACTGTCTAAATTGTCAGCCATAAAAACAGGGGTCCGTTCCTGTATGTGACTGATATATTTATCATCAAAAGATAAAGCTTGTTCAAAAGATGAACTCTGACAATGTCGTGGTAGATCATTCATTACTACACCCAAAGTCAACAGATTGTGATCCGACATTACCCTTTGGTATTTCTTAATCAGGCATTCCTGCAACAGACTATTCGATTAAAAAAAAATCTAACCATGCGTGTACCTGATGTGGTGCTGTATAAAATGTAAATCCCGATCAGGGGTATTTTTCTGTGCCCGAACATCTGCTAACCCGAGAGCCAATCTCAAATGTATCAGAGATCTATAACCTTTAGGCGTGCAGCCTTTATAATGTTTGATGCCTACATCCAAAGAATCTTTCGTTAGATTGATTGATGTTAAAATCTCTGCATATAATAAGCGGATGTGGCCATAAGTTCAACTCATTATTCAACCAATCAAACACTGTTAGATCGTGCAATACAGACCCATACATAGAACACAGAGTAAAAGTCCCATTGGGAAAGTAGCACTCGGTAATAGCCCTTCGGCCATACTTCTCCACGCTGGAGTGCGGAAAGCTACCATGCCAAAATTGCAACCCCATGTACGTGTCCCCTGTAAAGTGCAACACACTACATGATACCCCAAGAAGTCTAAAACCTCTATCTTGCCCCCTGATGTGAGTCTCCTGCAAACAAAATATATCAGCATTCAAAAACTGCATATCAAGGGCAACCGTTTGTCTTTTCATCTGATTATTTAAGCAACATATTTTCACTGTAGCGATACACAACTTACTCATTAGTTATAGTAAAAAAACACCCACAGAAGCATGTCTACCATACAATTCCATTATCGTCCTACCCACATACTGAACAAAAAACTTTCTGTGCACCTGAGTTGCCCGCACAACTTCCCTCCTCGCCCTCCCCATCCCACCCCACCTCCCCCTGGACCCCACCCCGAAACATCTCCCCCGCACCACCTTCACCAATGGGCAAACAGGTCACACTGACCCTGATAATGCCACCCATATACACACCACCCTCCCCTCCCGCCTCAAGCCAAATCCAAAGAAATGAGAGACAAAAAAGGGAAGTAAAAAGATATCAAAAATGCCTGACAAAGAAACAAGAGCTTCCCCCCTCAAAGGGACATATGGACATAGTCACAATTAACCAAAGTCCTTAAAAGAAATCATAAATGGACATAATCTAATATTCAAACCATCCAACATCAATCCCTGGTCATTGCAGTACCATCAAACCTGCTCCAGTCCCCCAGAAATCTCTTTTAGGTATTCTTGCACTTTTATCTCTAAGAATAATGCCTGAACCCTCCCTTTAAAAATAACCTTGAGACGAGACGAGTCCATCAGGAAAAATTCACAGCCCTGTCTCTGAAAGGGCACAAACAGCTGCCGTAAGCACCACCTGCTTTCGACTGTAATGTGGCAGAGATCAGGCCAGACAAATAAAAGAGTGCCCTTCAAGTGATCATTTAGCCTCAGTCCTAGTGTATCGAACATCGCTTGGTGTAGAAGAAAGTTGCCAAAAAAGATAAATATTGCTCTAGGTTTCTCTGGTTGTTCAGCTTGTCAGTTCTTTTTTAGCATCAGTGGAAACTGATGTACTTGTTGCACTTCTGATTCCTAGTCCCAATCTGAGAAATCGGGGAAGGCCTGCCTTCAGCAAGCCCAGCATGAAAGATTTGATATCATTCCCATCCACATTTTCTTAAGTTATTTCTGTGCTGACGGTTTTCGAAGTCTTCCAAATTCCACATGACATCAGCCATTTAGGAATCCTGCTATCACTATGCCTTTTCACAATTACAATATCAGCCTCAAGCCCTACAGTCCATTCTTCCACATTGGGAACTCTCTTTCGTTTCAGAGCATGTTTTGTTGACTTTCCAGATTGCCCCCTGAAGTTGTTTGGTCGCTAAGTGGGCCCTACGGTTCTCAATCCGAGCTTCACCTTGCATCTGCTTTAGCATTGCATAGACAAGCTCAATGGAAGTTATGTCTGAGGTTCCAGAGCCACCTGTGGTTCCTGTTTGAGGTGTGTCCCCTGCACCATCTTCCTCATAAAACTGTCATGTAGCAGAATAATCCCACTTTAAATTATGAGCAATACTTCCGTCTCATTCTCTCTTTTTTCCACCAGCTCTGTTTTTATCTTTCCGCTTCTTTTGAGACTGCTGGTGTATTGGTTTACTCAAGCTAATACTGAGACTAACTCCAGAGGCTACTGAGACAGACTCCACGTCCGTCAGTCCACGCTTGAACCTGAAAGTTCAGAGTCATCTGAAATTTCTCCCCTAACTCAGGGAAGCCAACATCCATCATAATATGAGACCTGGGGCCAGATGTAGGTAAATCCTGATTACAGACTCTTAAATACCGACTCATACCGAATCGGTATTTAAAATTCGGAAAACGGGATGTAGGTAAAAAAAGGTAAAAATTAACGATTCGGTATCACTCGGAAAATGAAATCGTATTTACCGAATCGGTATTTTCCGAATCGGTAAATACAGATTCGGTAATACCCATTCATTCCTATGGTCCCCCTTGCCCATAGGAATGAATGGGAATTACCGAATCGGTATTTACCGATTCGGTAAAATACCGAATCGGTAATATGAAAAAGAACCCATGTGAGCCTGTGAACCAATTAGGAACACCTACCACACCCCACAACAAAGTTACAGATGATCCAACCAATCAGAGGCAACCACCCCTCCCCAGTACCTGAGAGTGGCCACACCCATGCAGGTGCAGAGCAACTGAACTGTTTGCAGAGCAGGAGGAAACAGAGAGGAGCAGGCATCCCTGAGCATACCTGATCACCAGAATGTCTCAGGATGGCCAGAAGGATGCAGCAGAGCGCAGGAGGAAAATAAAATTCAGCCCAGCAGAACTGCAGCTGCTTGTTGAAGAGGTGGTCAAGCACCACACCCAAATTTTCGGTAAACAGTCTCTGCATGTTTCAGAGTCTGTGAAACTTAATACATGGCTTGACATCCAGACAAAGGTCAATGCCATTGGGGTGACACACAGGGAGATTGATGACCTCAAGAAAATAGGGTACGATCTGCGTATCATCACAAAGAAAAAACTTGCTGCACAAAGCAAGGAAGCTGGAGCCACAGGTGGAGGAAACAACAGAGCGCCAAGACTAACAGACCTTGAGGAGCTGGTGGAATTCACCCTGGAGCCAGAAAGCATCCATGGAATTGGGGACGCTGATAGCTCTGCCAGAGCAGCAAAGAAGCAAGGTAAGATGCATCAACAGTAATCCCCACCCATTTCCCTGTCCCCCTTCCCCACTGTGTGTGTAAGCATAACACTCCAGAACAGGTTTTACTGATGTCCAATAATGCATCATGGGAGACGTAGTCATAGGTACATACATTCAATGCAGCAGTCACCATAGAATTCAGCAAGGCATGCCACACAGTACTTCGAGAAGCTGATGTAGACTAGGCAATTGTGTGATAGAAATGTAATTTAATCATGACACACAGGTGAACGACACCACAACACCTGAGCGACCCCCAACACCACAGCCTCAGTCACCTCTGTTGTTTGGGGCACCAGAGTTGGAACCAGCAGCACTTTCCCCAACACCAACAACACAGTCATCTGTGCAGGAAAGGGCAAGGAGTCTTCATGTGCCCCCCTGAGGATCCTGCAAACCTCCGATGAGGAGGATGAGGAGGGTGAAATGCAAAATAATCCACCTGTGACTGACAAGGCCAGGCAGCAGAGTACTGCAGGCTATGTGCGGGCCAGTGTCCTTGGCCGAAGGGCACGGGAGAGAGGTGAAGGCCAGGAAGGAGAGGGGGTCTTTAGTGGACTAGTGGCCACCATGGTAAAGTTGCAGCGCCTGCAGGCGAAGGCAATGTTGGCAGTGCACAGGCAGGTGCGCAGTATCAATTGCAAAATATCCAACATTGACCATGGAATTGGCAACATGGCTGTGAGCATGCAGTCAATTGCAAAGGGGACGACAGACTTCACGCAGTACATGAGTGTTCTCTGTGACAAATTGGATAGAGACCACTCAGAGCAGCGCAGGGAGCGCCAGTGTATGCAGCAGCAGTCAAAAGCCCTGAACCGCTTTGCCACATCAACCTCACTGCTGTGCCGGCGTTCTGTCGCCATGCAGGATGCAATTGTGCACTCCTGCACAGATTTGTCAAGGGGGATGGGGAGAGTAACCTCTGCCATGGAGCAGATGCTCACAAACCAGGCAGGCACTGCTGGAGACACAGGTGTCGATGAAACTGAAGAGTCCACCAGCAGGAGTGGCTCCAGCACTCCTGTCCCTGAGATACGTAGGAGCGTCAGGCGCCAAATTTCAGACCCAGGGACCACCGGAAATGTTGAGACCAAGCCAGGTGCATCCCGCACTGTAGTGCGTGGGCGCAAACATTAAAAATGGCCTCAACCCACAGGACAGGTCACAGTGAGGAGAACTGCGACCACCCAGTCATGGACACAGACATTGTAGGACCATGGTGTTGAATCTTTAACATGCTGTAGTGACAATTAAACTACATACTTAACATACTACGCCTGTCTGTGTCTCCTTGCTTACTTAACAATATCGACGTGTGATCTCTGCTCGTCTCAATCTCCCATCTGTTGCTGCTGCTCCTGTTGCATGGGGCTCTGCCTGTTCTTGGGCATCATCAATATGCTCGTGATGTGTGAGCTCCACCTTTGTGCCTTCCTTGGTGGCAAGATTGTGCAACATGGCACAGGTCGCTATAATCTTGCAGCACAAGATGGGAGTACACTGGCGTGCACCTACACTCTTGTGGAGGCAGCGGAACCTGCTCTTGAGGAGTCCAAATGTGCGCTCCACTACGTTGCGAGTAGACCTGTGAGCCACATTATAACGCCTCTCACTCCAGGTAGTTGGATTGAGGTAGGGTGTGAGCACAAAGGACAGCAGGGCATATGCACTATCGCCTAGGATGAAATGAAAGGTCCATTAGTTACATACTCATGATACATTCATCTGCTATGACTATCAGGGTGTGTCACAGTTATTTAACTAGCAGGTATCCGTCCCCAAACTCTCCAGCAACAAGGTGTGTGTATATCCCACTGTTCTGGAATATGTACGAGTCGTGGGTACTCCCAGGGAATATAGCCACAATGTCTTTAATAATGTTGCCAGCATTGCATATCACCTGCACATTGATGGAGTGCGTTGACTTACGGTTCCTCTATATGTGTTCAGTGGCTGCAGGTGGACAGAGTGGAATGTGGGTGCCATCTATGCAACCTATCATGAGAGGAGAGGGAAGTGTGCCAGTTGATACAAATCAGTTTTGGTCTTGGCAAGTTATGCAGGTGTGTCAGGGAACCGGATGTAATGATGCATTCTCTGCATCATGGCCTCAAGGAAGTTCTGGAAAAAACGGTACAGGCAGCTCTGGGACACACCACCAACTGCACATATCACACTCTGGTAGCTCCCAAAGGCAAGCAGGTGTAGGCTACACAGCACCTGCACATGGGGTGGGAGGGCGTGCACCCTTGGTGTTGGGTGATTCAGATGTGGGTGAAGGTCCCCAATCAAGTCCAGGATGCTTCTGGGGTGTAGCCTGTACCTCTGCAGTATCTCTGGCTCAGTCAGTTGGAAGAGCGTTATCCTCTGCCTGTAGACCTGCTCCTCCCTTCTCCATACCCTCTCTCCTGCTGCCTGTAGCCGTAGCCGCCTTGCTATGACGTAGAATGCCGCCATTCTGGTTGCAATGTTGCATTTTGGGACCTTCTTTTATAGCCTGCACCTGGTTACCACCTGCTTTCAATCCTTGGTAAATACCGACTCTTAAATACCGAATTTCATGGAATTCGGTATTTTTGGGGTTTCTTACATCTCGATGGACATTTTTTACCATTTCTTATTTACCGATTCGGTAAATAAGAACACGGTAAATACCGATTCAGTAAATACCGATTCAGTAGATTACCGACTCTTATTTACCGATTCGGAAAATTTTTGCTTCCTACATCTCAAATCCCAAATACCGGTCAGTAACGGCCGAAAGTACAGAATTTCGTCCATTACCGACCGGTATTTGGCTACCTACATCTGGCCCCTGGTTTCATCCACTGCTGCCAAGTGTACATATTTACACAACTGTGGAAATTCACTACATTCACATCCCCTTCAAAGGCTGCATCGAGCTAGAAGAAGCAATAGTACAAAATCTCTGGAATGGAAGGCTGCTTGTGCCCAGGCAATCCTGAAATGGATCGCACTTCCTTCTGTGGCACATGTTTCTTATGCTCTGTCCCCTGTGCTTGCTTTTCTGTCTGCAGAGCAGCCCCGTCCTCAGTCTTTCTTCCTGCAGTGACCTGCCGAGGCTGAGTCTTTCCACGTGCCAGCACCATGGCATCAGCCCTTTCCTTGAAGTCCTTGCTCAGCTTCGGTGGTATACTCCGACTAACACACCGCTTACTTCTGCAGCTGATAGTGCTCATAAACTGGCTGGCAAACCACTGTACCACTTCAGCACAGCCCAAGGTCCGCAAGGCTCTGCTTGACTCCACAGGTATAATTTTCCCACTTCTATTATATAAACAAGCTTGTCGTTACTCCTCGCCAAGTGGTAAAAACCACTTTCTTTACCGCCATTCAGCTGATGATTTGGCCTGAGCTGGAAGTGACAGCTAGCGTGGCGAACAAGCAGACACAATGTTGCACCCCTCTGACTCCTGACACTTCAATCAGGAAAAGTTGGCAGGCTTCTTGGGACTAGAGTCCCCAAAAAAAAGACACAGAAAAAAGAAAAGGGGGCAATGTATGAATACCCTAACCCACAGCCCTTGGTCCTGGGACCCCATAGGGCCACTACCAGGGCAAAAAAACGAATATTTTTTTAATTCACTGCGAGATTTGCATATATTCATAAATATCACCATGAATTAAAAATAAATGCAGTCCCCAGCACCTTATTTTAATGTCACCCCCAGGTGAGACAGGTCCTGTGGTCATGCTGAGATTTGTAAAAAATGGAGGATGTTGTATGGGGAATTTATGCCAGAGGGACCACCACCTCCTCAGGGCTTATGTAAATTATAATGGGGGTCTCACGGACCCTCTTGGCCATGGGTACCACCTTCTCCTCGGGTCTACAGTGAATATTAAAGTGGGGTCCGCCTGGACCCCGGGCCTCAGGGACCACCACTGCCTTGGGGACAAACACTATTTTAAAATGAAGGAGGAGGGCTACGCAGCCTCCATTCTGGGCCATATGCAACCCTGGGGACCACCACCTACCCGGGGCTGGCCCATGCACAACAGAGGAGGGGGGACGTGTAACCTCCTCTTCTAGAGCCAATAATGGCCCTGGGGACCACCACTCCCAAGGCCGGCTCCTGCTATGTCCCAGGATGTGTACCCCCAGGACATAGCTGCTTGCTTTTGCTTGGCGGGCGCTGACAGCTCCTGCCAAGAAAAAGCAAAAACTCTGCTCCCAGCAAGCGGGAGCCGTCAAACAGCTCCCGCTTGCTAGAAGCAGAGTTTTCATCTTTTCCCCTGCCCACAGACATGCGAGAAGTGAAAGAGATTAAACATTTGCTCTCACATGCAGATAACTACATCTCCATCAGCTCCCTGTGTGCGAAAGAAATGTCAACCTTGAGGGTCCCCGCTGTCCCATAACACACTGGGGGCCCTGGGTGGGACCAGTGCACCCAAGGCAACATGGCAGAGCCCCGGAAGTTGGGGTACCGGTGCTGAAATTGGATCGGAGGAGGGATGCATGGCCCCAACCCCCACTGAATTGAGGCGGGTCCTAGGAGATAAAGATGCACAAGGAACAATCACATTGCCAAATACACACAAGTTTGCTGGAGACATTTCCTTGTGGTGCATTATGCAGTTTGGTGTAGAATAGACACTGGGCACTTACACAAAGAGGTAGCACTTACTAAGTAACCAGTAAAAAGTACTTCAATTGGGTAGACATTTTGTGCAAAACTGTGGAGTCTTATTGGATAAACGGGAAGGGTAGCTTCAGTTCTGGCCATGATGCTCACTTCACAGAAAGTAAACCACAACAGGAAGTGTTTACAAATATAAACATAGCAGGTGCCCCAGTTGAAGCTTCACTTCTGTAAAGGACAAATTATCCTAACTCCTGGGCAGGGCGAAGGTAACGAATGTGTTTTCTCAGCAATTACACATTGAAAGATGATAATAAATCCTTTCTGGAGGTGAATGCATTGTTGATCTATTGGAGCACAATCTTTATGTGACTGTGAAGAGTAGTTCTTTATTGTTCCCTCCTGGTGAGAGCAGAGTCCACGGTTCTCCCTTTAACACCTTGAATGCTCATGACGAGCTGAACTCGTCATGAGCCACGGCGCTCCGGTGCCCATGACGAGCTCAGCTCGTCATAGCCCGTGGAACGCTCAGGTGCGGGGAGAATTCCCCCGCTGTGCTGAGCGTTCCACGGGAGGCAATACACCTGTGACGAGCTGAGCTCGTCATGAGCACAGGAGCGCAGTAGCTCATGACGAGCTCAGCTCGTCATGAGCATGGAGGCGCTGTGTGCGCCCCCTCCCCCCCAGCACAGCGGGGGATTAAGCCCCGCAGCAAAGGGGTTAAAAGGTCTACCTGCCTTTAGCCAGGGTGATGGGCAGCTTTCCAAAAGGCTCCCAGCCAGTTTTCCACCGATCTGGGCCATGCATTCCTGATGCCGAGTAACATGAGGACATCTCCACCAAAGAAAGAAACACTTACTTCATATAGTTAAGAAGAAGGACCCTTGTTTGTTGGGTATTGTTAGAATGGGGGGTCTCTAGTTGGCACAGGTAGGTACTTGTGAAAAATAGGGACCCTCTCCTCTAATCAGGATAAGGGGATTACACTCCTAAAATAACCCCTGCTCACCCCCTTGGTAGCTTGGCACGAGCAGCAAGGCTTTATCTCAGAGGCGTTGTAAGTTAAGCATTTGTGACCACATATAGTAATCCAGTGACAACACTGCAAATGGACACCACACAAGGTTTTATATCAAAAATAAGGATATTTTATACAGAGTTACCACAAGACCAATAAACGACAAAAAGAATCCACAGTACTATTAGATTTCAAGAGTTCTGGTTAAAAAGGCTTAAATCAAGGTTCTGCGCGAGTCGGTAGCCCTGTCTGGCTACAGCGTTGTTGAAATAACACAGAGTCTAGCAAATCCAGCGGACAGCGTCGGTACGGGCCCACTCAAATGTCGACAGACTCAGTCACGGTACCTTTAATTGGGGCGGCCGGCATGGATGTGCGAGACAGTTCCGGTGTTCGTCGCGGTGCAAAAAGGAAGCGTTGCAGGACGCGTTGTCCCTCGATGCGGTGCAGGCAGCGGCCCGTTGACAGAGTCGGTGGATCCAAGGCGTGCGTTGCAGGTCGAGACAGTGCTTCGATGCGGTGCTTGCAGCTTGCAGTGCGGCGACAGAGCCGGAGTTCGGGAGCTGGCATCGATCAGTCCGGACAGCGGTGCGAGTCGGGCCGTGCGTCGCAAAGCGTGCAAGGCGGTACCCAACTCGGTGCGTTAACAGGACTTGAAGTCAGCAGCAGTGACCGCGTCGGTCATACCAGTACTAGTCGGCGTAGCGAGGCGTTGCACGTTGCGGTGTTCACCAGTCGCGGTGCAGGCAACGGTCGGTGACAACGTCAGGACAGAGTCGGTGAGCTCAGAGCTTGCGTTGTTTGAGGCGACGTTGCTTGATGCAGTGCCTACAGGACACCGGACCAGTCGTGAGAGTCGGTCACAGCTCGCTGCCTCTGTAGCCACTGAAACAGCCTTTCCAGCAGCAATTCACAAAGGCTGGTGAAGTCCACTGGTCCTGGGACTTCGGTCAGAGGGCAAACTCTCTTCCAAGCACTTGGAGATCTTTTGCACAAGTTGAAAGTAAAGTCCACAAAGTTCTTTCTCCTCTCTTTGGCAGTCAGGCAACCACTGCAGGCCAATCCCCCAAGCAGCACTTAAGCTTGGGAATAGTCTGTCCTCAGTTTCTTCAGGTTCCCCTACTCAGCAGAGGTTTCGTTTTGTAAGTCCAGAAGTGATCTATTTTCATGGGATCAGGGTCCCAATACTTATACCCCAAAATCCTTTGTTCTCTGAGGGGAGAGGGGCCTGTGCCCAGTCAAAACCAGTTCTGAAGCACTCTGTTTACCAGACTTCTCCTTTCCTTTCACAGCGCAGGGCAGGCACATCAGACTCCCCACAGGAGGTTGAGCCAGCATTGTGGAAGGCAAGTACAGTCCTGCAGCACTTTGTTGAAAGTCTTCCTTCTCTTCTTTCAGTGTGCAGGGCAGAGATATCAGACGCACCAAAGGGGGTGGAGCCGGCATTGTAGAGTGAAGGCCCAGCCCTATTCAGGTCCCAGGTGCAACTCCTCCCTCCCATCTAGATGCAGATCTCTCTATTCACCACCGGGCTGCTCCAGCCTGTCTCCTGGAATCCCCCAGCCCAGTCACTCACAGATCCCAGACAAAGGAATACACAACCTAGCAGAGGCAGGCTTGAAAGGTTAGGCAAGCAAAACCAACTTTCTAAAAGTGGTGTCCGCAAACACAGAATATTAAAATAAACTTCACTAAAAGATGTATTTTATTAGTCTGAGTCCAGGCGTACAAAACTCGAATTTCTACCATGTTCTCTGAGTCTGTTAGGATTACAAAATGTCACAATTCTAACAGTCTATGCTGGCCTATGGAGAACAGGTAGCCTTGCAATAGTGAAAAACGAAAATGGCTGTAATTCACTATTAGGACATGCCATGCACATCAGGGCTTGTCCTACGTTATACTTGCAATGCACCCTGCCCTTGGGCCTATCATAGGGGTGTCTGATATGAAGAAAAGGGAAGGTTCAGGGACTGGCAAGTGGGTGCACTTGCCCAGTCAGCATGACAGTACCAGACTGCACGCAGGCTCTGCAATGGCAGGCCTTAGACACATTTTACAAGGCTGCTTCTGTGCGTGGCACAACCAGTGCTGCAAGCCCACCAGGAACATTTGGTTTACAAGCCCTGGGCACTCCTGGTGCACTGTCCTAGGGTCTGACAGGTAAAACAAACCAGCCAATCGTGGAATCACTGATCCAATATTAATTTACAATAGGGAGAGCATATGCACTTTAACACTGATCAGCAGTGGTAAAGTGCCCAGAGTCATAAAATATCCAACAACAGGTCAGTAAAAATATAGGAGGAAGGCAAAAGTTCAGGGATGACCCTGCAAAAAGGGCCAAGTCCAACAGGTATTTACCTCTTTGCACTTTCATGGTCTTCTCTATAGGAAGATTCATGGTATCACAAATTTCTGGATAAAAACGCACGAGGAACAATCACAATGCCAAAACACACAAAACGTTTCTGGTGACATTTCATCATGCACCATTATGCAGCTATAGAGTAGAATATGCATTGGACATTTTTTTCAAGGAGGCAGCACTCAGTACTCCACTTGAGTAGATATTTGGTGTAAAACTGTGCAATCACAAAGCCACACATTCACCCATACAACTACTCACACTACAACCTATTCACCTGTACAGCTACTCACACACTCTCACTTACATACCCCTGCACACATCCACACAAACACTCCCACATTAGCTCACTCGCCCATACAGCCATCCACACATTCTCCAATACAGCCACTCATACACCAACTTACTTAACCAAACCCACTCAAATGGCCACTCACTAAGCCATACAGCTACGTACTCACCTAGTCACTCACACATACAGCCATTCAGACACCAACTCATACCGCCACTCACATACCCATACAGCCACTGACATACCCACACAGCTACTCACACATCCACTTCTACACCCATAAAGCCACTCACCTACCCATACACCCACTTAGACCCCCACTCACACATGTATACACACAGTCACACAACCACTCACATAATATATGAAGTATCACTCATTAGTACTACATCTAGTATATTAATTTATATTTTTAATAGCTTAGGGTATATATGTTTAACAATCATAAACTCTTACAAAATACTTACACTCAATGGATGATGTCCTGTGCGATTTAATTTGAAAAGTCATCAGTGATTTCACTGACCATGTATTGAGTGATGTAATATGTGACATCGCTGATGATACCACTGATGACATCATCCTGTGACTGTGAGCTTTTTTGAAAAGTGTATGAGTGTTAAATATAAGGTGTATTGGTAAATCAGTGGGTCTATGAGTGCCTGTATGGATGATTCAGTGGGTGTGTCACTGACTGTATAAGTGAGTGATTAAGTGTCTCAGGGAATGTATGGGTGAGTGACTGGTTATGTGAATGTTTGTGTCAGTCTATCAGTTAGTATCTAAGTGGCTATGTGGGTGTGTAAGTGAGCACGTGAATTGCTGTATGCGTGATTGATTGGTTGTCTGAGTACCTGTAAGGGTGTCTGTGTGGGTGGGTGAGGGTGGGTGTGACTACCTTTACGGATGAGTGAGTGGGTAAGTCAGTGGTTGTATGGGATAGTGTGTGTGTGTGAGGGGCTGTATGGGATAGTGTGTGAGTGTGTTTTAGGGGCTGTATGGGAGAGTGAGTGTATGTATGACTCTGTAGGTGAGTGGATGTGTCAGTGGTATATGGGAGAGTAGTTGGGTAAGTGAAAGGCAGTACAGGTGAGTGATGGAGTACATGAGTGACTGTAGGGGTGAATGAGTGAATGTGAGAGTGGCTTCATGGGCGAGTGTGTGCTTGTGTCAGTGACTGTATAGGTGAGTAAGTACTGATTGGTATCTGTATGAGTAAGTGGGTGAATATGTAACTGTATGGGTGAGTAAGTGGCTGTGTGAGTGGCTGTATATGTATATGAGTGGATATGTTTGTGGCTCTATTAGGGAGTGAGTGGGTGCATGAGTGGCTGCATGGGTGAGTGAGTAGATGTGTGTGTGTAGATCTTTGAATCAGTGAGCAAGTACTGGTATGGGTATGTGAATGGGTTTATGAATCGTGTGGAAGTGGGTATAGGAAAGGTTCTATGAGGGTGTGAGTGGATATGTTAGTGATTTTGTGGATGATGTCATCAGTGATGTCATAAATGATGTCACAGATCATGTCATGAGTGATGTAATATGTGAGGTCATAAGGTATGCATTGTGGGGGCACGAGTTATAGTTAGCTGCTGAACTTTTCTGGTTTTGTACAAGTGGAACCTGAGCCTAACTATAAGGTTCCAATAATCTTTGTTTTTTTCAGTAAATTTCTAAGGTTTTTGTAATTTAATTTCCTAAATATAACGTCCCTGTAACCTTTGTTTTTTCAGTGAATTTCTACGTTTTTTAAAATTCAAATTCCCAACTATAACATGCCTGAAACCTTCATTTTTTTCATTGAAAGTCTATGATTTTTTAAGTAGTAATGGCATTTGCAGAGTGGTGGAGAAATGGGGCAGGCGTATGACCAGCTCTCAGGAATTCCGCTGTGTAGGACTTACAGAAAGTACCAGGAGAGGTTATACACCCCCAAGGACCCTCGATGGCCAAGGGGACTTCATGCCCTAACTAGCAGTGCACCAGGAGGCGTGTTTGCAGAGTGGTAGAACAAGGAGGCAAGCCCAGTAGTTGGCCCACAAGGACGTCCCTGGGGGCCAACAACATCTCCTGTTACCTCTAGTAAGTACCAAACAATGTTTGCTTAGAGGTCTTTGAAGGCTACGTCTGCTCCACTGTGTGATTTAGCCCCAGGTAGATGTGGTCCCAAAGACTGCAAGGGGGACACATTGCCCCGCATTGTTTTTAGTTAAAGCCCCAGGGAGCTGCTGGCCTCTGGGGCTGTGAGGGAGTCCTTCCTGCCCCCTGCATTATCTAATTTGAAAGACCCTGAGGAGGTGGTAACTCCAGGGCCTGCGGGGTGGGGTTCACATGGCCCCCTGCTTTGTTTATAGATGAAACCCCAGGGAAGGGGGGGCCCTGGGGCTTAGGGGGGTCTAAGAACCCCCCATTTATAAAACTATAAGCCCCTGTAAAAGTGCTGGTCCCCGGGGCAGAGGGAGAGGCCCATACGGCTTTAATTTTTTTTAAAGAAGCCCTGGGATGGTGGTGGTCCACTGGGCACTATTGAGCCCCAGGAGGGGTGCCTGTGTATTCCCCTCCATTATAAAAAATGCTCCTGTCATGACCGCTCAGTCCAAACCCTCAGGCAACATACATTCCTTCACTACTCACGAACTACTGCTGAGCAGGCTTGGGTTGGTGTGGCCGCCTCATGAATCACTTTGATCAAATATGGCCATGCCCTCTTTGGTGTGGCCATGCCCTCTTCGGTGGTCTATTCCAAACCCCACCTTTCTGTGCCCATGTGAAGAGAGATGTGCTACAGCTTTGAAGAGACTTTCATTGCATTTGATTTTTCCAGTGCTTGTTTGTTTGGGAATATGTTCTGCCGTGGCTCACACTGTGAGTGTGCAGATTTTGATGCCCCAAGTAACTATGTTGTTTGCGTTCTAGTTGTTGTGAATTAGGGTGCCTATGTGGAACATAACAGTTAGGTGCTTTTATGAAATTTCATTACCAACTAACACAACAAAATACATAGGTTCTACTTGAAGGTGGGCCTGTTTCACAGCGTGGTAATATTGCCTTGGGTAAAATACATTTTCATTTTTCACACATGATGGTGAGATTTAAGGTTAATCCTTTTGCTGACTTATTCAATTGTTTAACCATCATGAAAGGCAGTCAAGAGGATGATCTGTATGTGGCTGTTTTGTCTGCCTCCTCCACCCAGAATGGGGAAATAGTCCTCCTTGTGATGGTGGTAAGAGCGTGAAGCTTTCTGGTGCTTTTTCCTTTCCGGGCCCCGGCAAACTTCAGAATGAGGTGGCGCGGTGCTCACGTCTGGGTTGCCTCATTAATATGTATGTGACTTCAGTAGTGAAATCACTCACATATAGATGAGCCTTTGAAGGACGGCCTAGTAGCTGGTTGATCCATCCAAGGATTGAATTTGAGGCCAATGTTAAAGGAGGAAATAGGGGCAGCTTTTTCTGGCTCCTCCTAGCCATGCCCAGCAGTTTGAGTCAAATGTTGTTGTCGGTGGGATGTAGGGATGTGGAAGACAGAGGAGGAGGGGCAACCAAGCTTCTAACACACCGCTCCCATTGCTACTCCCACCCACCAGCAGATGAACTGAACCATGAGGAAATAATGGGAAGGCGATGTGCTAGGATTGTGCTGAGGCCCTCCCCTCCTCTACCAATCCCCTATTCCTGATTGAATTTTACACAGTGCTTCTCTTTCCAAGAGAATAATTGTGAAGTGAATGAACTGTGTGCCTGTGCCCCAGCAAAGCTGAAAACATTTTTGGGAGATTTTTGTACTCTAAGAAAAAATCCAAACAGTGTCTGACTTGTTTTTAACAAACACACAGTTCTGTGCAGCAGAATCAAAACAGTGTCTGCCTCATTGCTAGTGCACATACTGTGCTCCAGCAAGGATGCACATGCTGTTTGGACTTTTTAGGCTAAAATATATCCAAGCAGTATCTGGCTCCTTGCTGGAGCACAAACACATTCACCAGGGCCCCAGTAAAGAGACGGATGCTGTTTGGATTTCTTCTTAGTTGAGACACAGCCACACCTTTCTGTGCTCCAGCGATTAGCCAAATGCTGTTTGGATATTTTCTGGGCTAAGAAAAATTCAAAGACTGTCTGGTACTTTGCTGAGGCACAGAAACACACAACTGGGTGCCAGCAAGGAGTTGGATGCAGTTTCATGTTTTTCTTATGCTAAGAAGAAAAGTCAGTATGTATATCTTACTCGTTGCTTGAGCACCCACAAACACATTTTGACCCAGCGAGGAACAGGATGCAATGTGAATTTTTTCTTAGCCAAAGAAAAAATTCAAACAACATCTGGCTACTTACTAGGGCACAGAGACATATGTCAGGGCTCATTCTGCACCTAGGGAAACCTAGCAACCCAACTAATTTCTATACACTAGACACCTAGAGGATTAATGGATGGTGTGGCATGGATGCCATGACATTTTGTTACCCAGATTTCGCTACACAGGTCAAACATTGGTTAAAAATAATGTCTTCATATTTCTGTGATGGAAAATTCCAGAATTTTTGGAAAACAGCCAAACTCCCGCCACTTAGTTTTTCCACACTTCTAATATTAGAAACAGCATTTTACTTGTGTGGGTGGACCAATCATAAGTGAGAGGACCATGCCAAATCTGTGATGCATGAAGTCAATATATTGTCAATTTGGTATTCACATGGTCACCATTTTGACCTATTCCTGTCCCTTTCATTTGAGAGAAGTGTGGAAACAGTGGGTTGTAGAACTTGTTCTCTCTGCCTAAGGTTCTGGAGATTTCTGTCACAGACAATTAACCCTTGCTTTAACATTTGCAAAGGATTCTGGGTAATAAAGCATGTTGGGACTCAAACAAGCCAGATCAACGTAGATTGCCCTGTGCCTCTAATTTTAAGAAATGTCTTAAGTTGGCAGGTTCCCTTGGGTAGCCTCTGTGAAAAATGTGGTAGCTATGACGTCCATAGAACTGCACAAAATCTATATCATTAGCATTTTGTTGTTCACTACTCAATATATACACAGACTGGAAATCCAATACCCTACACGCAAAGTTTATGAATGTATATACATACATAACTGTCTTCTAAAGAATCTGCACGGGTCCTTCACATGGACTTTTAGTAGAACATATCATCCTAGTCCTAAGAGTGCAAACAAGTGTACAAAATTGTTCTAAAGTCCATTTTCAACAAACTTCTTTTGTAGATACTTTTGTGCAAACCAATAATATTCATAAAGTAATCATTTAGGAAGCATTGTGTCTTGGCAACTAACATATAATTTGCATGTGACTTCAAAAATATTGTAGCATGGTTACCTACAAAAAAGGTGCCTTGAAGGGAAGTTATACTTAAAAATAGAATATAGCTACCATTTGTCCTTAGCTAAAAGACACTCAGAGTAAGTGGTTTGGGAAACAATTGCTATATACCTGATAAACGTCATGTCCATCATGTTCTACCTGGTCCATCAGTAAGTGTCAGGGCAGGGGCATATCGTCAGGGGGAGTGTTTGGGGTGTTATATCCCTCTAAAAAACGTATACTGTACTAAATAGTTGGGTATAATTGCTTTCTGTTGGATATTGTGAGGTGTTTGTCAAATTTCTTGTAGAATTTACATACACACAAACAAAAATATGTGTGTCAGTACTCCTAATAACCCCTTAAGCCGGCGCATGCCCTGCTTTTCATATAAAGGGCCTCATTTATGAAAAGTGACGCATCGCTGCGTGAAAACAGCGATGCGTCACTTTTTACTGCGCCCTCCTTGCGACACCAATGATGCGTCATATTTACAGGATGACGCATCATGGCGCAAGGAGTTACAGATACTTCAGTATTTCTGACGTATCTGTAAGCGCAAAAGTGACGCATTGCTGGAGTGTGTGTCACAAAAGTGACGCAACTCCAGCAATGTGTCCTTTCACATGTGAAAAGCCCTACGTCAATCTTACGCCTGCTGTGAGGCAGGCGTAAGAAATTGACGCATTTGTGTCATAGAAGTGAGTAGTGAAATCTTATAGATTTCACTGTGTCACTTCTATGACCCTTTCTTGCGTCAGAACGCCCCCTGCATACATTATACCTTGAGTAGGTATAATGTAGCGCAGGGGTTTACAAAGTGACGCATCTACCTAGATGCATCACTTTGTAAATATGGTGCAACAAGGCACATTTTTTACACTGCTGGTAAGTCACAAAAAGTGACGCACCAGCGGCGTAAAAGTGAAGCAAGGGCTCATAAATGAGGCCCAATGTATTTTACCGTCATATCCCAGCGTGATTGTCGAGAAATCTGTAGTTCACCCCCTCCCCCCCCCCCTACCCCTCCACCCAATCGACTAACAGGTTCTCTTGCGGTGTAGAATTAGAAAAGAACCCGTTTTTATACTTTCCAAAGAGTATGTTTTCTGACATCAAATGGACAGCACACTATACAACAGCCAGTTTCATGATCTGCGCGAATATTGCATAATTGATTATGCAGACTCCATTACCTAGGAAAGCCAACACTCGTTTACTATCGCCAGATTCCCCACAACATTTCTTTTGTTCCTATTCTGGGGTTTATGCTTCCCCATTTCAGCAATGCAACAAAAAATTAAAACAAATGTGTGGAAAACATGAAAGCATGTCATTTTTTGTTCATTATTTCTTTGGACTGCAATGATATGCTGATCCAAGGCTTTCACCAATACACCCTCATAAATGTTCCAAAAAATATACACTTTGTATGGGTGCACACACAGACCAAAAAGTTACACGCCTGAAAAACTTAATGTCAATGCTTTGGAAAAATCTCCAGAACCAATGTGTGTAAACAACCTGGCAGTGAACGGGTTAAGGGTTGTACATTAATCTTTGATTTTCATGTATTTTAGGTAGGTTACTGCAGCCACTACCTCAATCCAGTCAACCACAACTGCAAAATCATTTTAGTTTTTCTAGTGATATATTTATAGCCCTCCACACACACATAAATGTGAGGGCATATATTCGTGTTTATCTTCGCAGACGGAACATAGGTAGGTATATAAACACATGTATGGCATACAAATTCACCTGTGCTCACTGATCACTCAAAACCACAACATGACTTTCTTCCCAAGATACCTGCTGAGCTCGTTTTCCCAGAGAGCGCAGTAAAGCATAAATGCTACCCCAGCAGTTCTTTTCCAAGAGCATCTGCTGTTTCACTCAATTTATAAAATACATATTGACAAAGACAACTGATCTGGGACCAGGGAGATTTGATTTGGTGTTAGAAAGTCAATTCAATGTGATTTTGTTAAAGGGCTCCTGCAGAACCGTAAATGCGTTTGAACAGGAAAGTACATAAATAGATGTTTTACCAGCTGGTCTGTTATTATACGAAATACCATTGATCTGACATCTGGGAACCTGGGTAATTTAAGGACTCTAAATTGGGGATGCTACCCTGCACAGTCTTCCTCCAGTGTTCCTATAAAGGATATCAGGACTCAGTCAAAAATTATCTCCTCACTGGAAAAAAGACATTTACACGTTTTTACCAAAAATGCATATACATGCACCATAAAGGGGCCGTGCTGCGCTGATATGTCCAAACTCACTGTCACAATAATAAAAAAAAGATCAGACGCATTTTACACTCAAACACATTATTATTAAAATGGACCCACTACCAATAGTCTGTAGAGAAACACCTTTAAAGTAAAACAAACATTCAGAAATGTTTCCTCGCGAGTGCATTTAATTGGTACAATCTATTGATACAATCTTACTTTACCTTTACCTGATACATCGATTCATGTAACAAGGCTAACCACTATGTGTCGGAAAACTTTATTTGCAAACAACTCAAAGAAGCATCACTCCTAAGACAAACGAAACAAATTGTAATGTAGAAACCAGTCGGTTCTTTAAAAAAAAAAAAAAAAATAAACAATCAGAACTCAATATTTGGTGAATTCTCGGCACCAATACAACTACGTTTCACTACCTGCAATTTGAACATTTTCCAAGATAAATCAAGCACACCAACATGAACATTTACTCCTGGTCAAGCTCAAATTAAGCTGTGATAAATGTTGTCTACAAGGCGCGTAACAGAACTATATTTTGCACAGATGAATACACTAATATAATGCACCATTATAACTACATGACTTCACGCGATCCATGCATAGGGCCTAACCCAATATTTGTCAACTTACACTTGCATGCATCTTCAAGGCAACACATGCAAAACACAGGAGAGGACAATTCTCATGAAACAATGTTGGAGCACATCTGCAGATTTGCACCCAAGTGAGAACTGGGTATGAAGTGAAGATTTGTTTGATGCACATCTGACGCACGCAGTGTTCAACCACTGGCACGGACAACCGCAGTGCATAGGTTCTACAGGTGAATCCAGAACCTGTGCATTATATGTCATCAGTTCACATTGGTTACAGCTGGTTTGCCAGAACCCTGTTGAGAATGGCATCAAACCTGCACTGTTTTTGTCATATACCACTCTGACATGAAGTAATGCAGAGCGAGAAGTAGAGTGCGAGGGAACTGCGTTACGGGAGCAGTGCCGGTAGATATCTCATTATGGGGAGTGTTGATAAAAGAAATAGCATGATGGGATCACTGAAAGTGGCAGTGATGAGTAACAAGAGAGATGGAGCTGCAGAGCATGATGGGACGGAGAGAATAGTCAGGAAGCAGAGCAGCTAGGGTAGGGCTGGCATGACAAAAGAACTTGGATCGAGAAGACTGAGCCAGATCAATGGACAACACGGATGAACAGACATACAGAAGGAGCAGAGAATGATAGGAGCCAAAGGATTAGCTTATAGGGACTCCCTCTAGCATATTCCACCCTGTCGACATACTCCAAGCAAGCAGTGCAAGATAATGGGCAATCCGTGTGGCGAAATAGTCGATTTATCTGCAGAGGCCGAGGGTCTCCTTAGGAATTAGATGTAGTTCCAGGTTTAACCAGACGGTGCTATTGGCTGAACTAGGAATTACAAAAAATAATAGTGAAACTTTCAGGAAGGCAAAAGACCAAATGTGGGGAATCAGGCTTGGTGTTTCAAATTCCGAAAGCAATTCCTCTTTTTCGGAAGCGCCTCAGTGTACTGCCAATACTCACAATAATGGTACTTCTGGGAGTGGGAATACTTCTGGGAGTGGTTATAATGATGAGATATTCCCAGCTCTGATGAGGCACATTTTTAGAAGTGCATATATGTGTAGAGGGGAAAGAGAGAGAGATCGTGTGTGATTCTGTGTGTGTGATTCTATCAACTACACATCTGTTTTAATTCTAAGCATTAAGAGAACTTCTTCCATTCTCTCCACCTTCACTCTCAGATTCAGGTGAGACATCACCTACATATTCCCTAGATAACATCTAGTCAATCACTGAATATTAAGATAGATTTTGGGGATACTACACTTGGAAGTGGAGAATAGAGTCATTCAGCAAATCACTGGCTAAAGGCAATCGATTTCCCAAAGTCTATTTATAATACATCATCTTCAGGCAAAAATCCATGGAGGAGGAAGCGTCCCATTTTGTGTTGCACATCAGAACTGCCATTAAAGGCCTGACAGTAGCTTGTGACAAAGGAATCATGTTAGAAATAGGATTCTTGGTTGACTGAGGTATGCTTCCAGGCCAGGCAGGAGGCACTACTATAGTCAGGGTAAGCCAGATACATACTAAAATATAACCTGTGCTCATCCTTTATTAGACTGGCAAAGGGCAGTGAGTCTTATCTAAAGAGGCAATGTGTAAAATATTTGTGCGTCTCACACACACACGTACACACACACAAGTACACACACACACACAGTAACACAATGAATACACCACAAAAGACTCCAAACAAGGTTTAGAAAAAGAGAGAACACTTATCTGATCAAAATGAGACCAGAGTCACAAAAATCCAATTAGTAGAAGTCAAGATACCTCGGATTAGTTTTTGATGACATCAAGAGTCAATTGCGTCATCGTTGAGCCACACAAAGGGGGTCCCATGTCGTTGAGTTCTGTTGAAGTGAAAACAATGTGCCATTGCTGAGTTGCACAGTGTCATCGTCGAGTCACGCAGGATGTGGAACTGATTTGTCGGGCAGCCTCTGCATCAGCGTCGAAGGGCGATGCAACAGAATTTCTCAAGCAGTCGATGCGATGTCTCTGTTTCTATTAAAACAGCTGCAGAACCCACTTCTGAGGTCCAGAGATTGGAGGGGGCAACTCAGGCAAGGGTAGGACTCACAGGAGGTTGAGTCCAGCAGCACCAGCAGATTTGTAAGAAGTCTTTTGTGTCCCTGAGACTTCAGAAAACAGGAGGCAGGCAAGCCAACAAGCCCTTGTAGATTACTTGGAGGGAAGGCAGAATCCTTCAAATAGAGTTAGGGAGCAGCAAGCAGCAGGGCAACAACCAGAAATGCATTCCTTCCAGAAAAGCATTCCAGTTGAGTCCTGTAAGCAGCAAAGCTGTCCTTCTGATAGAGGTTCAGTTTAAGATCCACAAGAGTCTGATTTTAGGGGGTCAGAGACCCAGTACATATACCCACAAGTGCCTTTGATGTAGGGGGTCACTTTAAAGGAACTCTCTGAAGTGCACAAGGATCCCTTTGTATCCAGTCCTGCCTGGCAGACTACCTGTGGGGGTAAATCAGTGCTTTATGTGTGGACAGGACACTACTTATTGAAGTGTAAGTGTCAGCTTCTCGCATTCCTCCCTGCCCAGGAAGACCCATCAGAATACAGATGGAGGTTAATGAGTGCTCAAAATGGAGATAAGCCTCACATTCCTGTGTTTGTGGATATCTAGAAGGAATGCCTAAAGTGTAGCTGTCACTTGACCTAGATGTGTATTTGGAGAAAGGTTGTCAGGCACGTGGGGCCACATGCATCATTGTAAGGTTTTGCGATTCCTTATTTGCGAATTTTAGGGAATCGCAAATAAGGAATCGCAAAATGGGATGCATGATTATATACGCATAATATTTGCGATTCGGTAAAAATCGCAATTTTTACCGAATCGCAAATATTATGCGAATTCCAAATTGCGATTTCGCAAATCCCATTGATTCCTATGGGCCAAAAGGCCCATAGGAGTCAATGGGAAGGCATTTACAAATTGCGAATTTGAAAATGCGATTCGCAATTTGTTAATGCATTCCAAGGGTGCAGAGGGGGTTCAAAGGACCACCCCCCTGCACCCCTGAAATGTATTTTAAAGTGCATGTTTCACACACACATGTCCTAAGGACATGTGTGTCTGTAACATGAAAGTTTAAAAAATGCATTTTTGAGCATTTTCATAACTTTTCGCAAATTACCACGAGGTTCAACATCGTGGTAATTTGCACCCCCTAATTGCAAATTCGCAATTTAAAAAGCAATCATGCATTGCTTTTAAGGAATCGTAAATTTGCGATTCCTTAAAAGCAATCGCATTTTTGGAAATCGCTAAAAATAGCGAATTTCACAAAAATGTATGATGCATCCCAAAAACTTATTTAGGAATCGCAAACGGCCGAATTTACCGATTCGCACCGTTTGCACTTCCTAAATAGGTTGATGCATGTGGCCCAAAGAGCAGTAAGTACAGCGAAATGTCCACTTTCAAAAAGTGGCATTTCTAAAACAGTAATGTTTAATTCAATATCATTACAAAAATCTGAAACAAGAAAAACCTACTACTCTCTGATCAGAAATTCACAGCTTAAAAGTGTATTAAGGAATTACCAATGCCAGGCTATGAGATTGTAGAGCTAACAGTAGTGATAAGTGAAATAGGCTTTTTGTCACTACCAGGACATGCAAAACACACAGGTACATGTCCTTCCTTTTACTTACATGGAACTCTGCCCTTAGGGTTACTTGGGGCCTACCTTAGGGGTGACTTAAGTAATATAGGGGGAGATCAATGCTTGGCAAGTAGTTTCAAATGCCAAGTCGAAGTGGTAGTAAACTGCACACACAGGCACTGCAGTGGCAGGCCTGACACAGTTTTGAAAGGCTATTTCTGTGGGGGGCACAATTAATGCTGCAGGCTCACTAGTAGCATCTGAGGTACAGGCCCTGGGTGTATAATATACCACTTTATAAGGGACTTACCTGTACAACAAATATGCCAATCAGGTATACATCAATGTCATCATGTTTAGGGGAGAAGCGCAGGCATGTTAGCACTGATTAACACTAGTAAAGTGCCCAGAGTCCTAAGGACAACAAAAAGAATCAGCAGAAATGGGAGGTAAAAGGCAAAAAGTTGGGAAAAATACCACCCTAAGGATAACAAGTCTAACAAACCAAAAGTAAAAAGAATATTGACAAAAGATTGCTGTTAAAGGTCACACAAGGATCCACAGGGATCCAATGAGGAAGCCCTACACATACTAAAAAATATATAGTTATTACACATAAAGAACAACCCTTAATATCCAGTTGGGAATACTAACATTCAGGGAGTGCAACAAATATACATAAAATGTAAATACTAATGGGGGTAAGTGATAAAGCACCATGGCGTTCCACACAGTTCCATGTTAAAATATCGATGTTAAAAATATCGATAACCAAAATATCGACTCCCTATACATAAACAGGTAAGTACAATAATATCGACACAAAAATATCGATGTAAAAAATATAGAAGTAAAAAATATCGATTTAAAAAAATTACATAACTTAAATAAAGTTAATTAAATAATAGTAATATTATAAATTAAATGCAACCAATATTTTAACTAATTATAACAAATAAACTTATTTTAATGAATATAAACACAAAAAAGTGTACATATACATATATTTACTTAAATACATTTTATTAACTATTATCTATATTTAATTTATAAACAATTTAAATTACATAAAAATAGATTATACACATATATAAATAATTTAAAATTAAATAAAATATTCTATATTTAATTACCACATTAAACTATTAAAAAAGTGAATAAAACGTACAATTAATAACAAAATAAGCACAATAGTAGTGAAAACATTGGATAGCGAGGGGGTAAAAATTACTATTCCCACTCCAGTAAGTGCAACAGTAGGGAAAGCGTTGGATAGCGTAGGGGTACATATATTATTCCCACTCCAGTAAGTGCAACAGTCGGGAAAGCGCTGGATAGCGGAGGGGTAAAAATTACTATTCCAACTCCAGTGAGTGCAACAGCAGGGAAAGAGCTGGATAGCGGACAGGTAAAAATTACTGTTCCCACTCCAGTGAGTGCAACAGTAGGGAAGCCGTTGGATAGCGTAGGGGTAACATTTACTATTCCCACTCCAGTGAGTGCAACAGTAGGGAAAGTGTTGGATAGCGGAAGGGTATTAATTACTATTCCCACTCCAGTTAGTGCAACAATAGGGAAAGCCTTGGATTTCGTAAGGGGAAATATACTATTTCGACTCCAGTGAGTGAAACAGTAGGGAAAGCGCAGGATAGCAGAGGGGTAAAAAATACCTTTCCCACTCCAATCAGTGCAACAGTAGGGAAAGTGCTGGATAGCGGAGAGGTTAAAATTACTATTCCAACTCCAGTGAGTGCAACAATAGGGAAAGCGCTGGATAGCGTAGGGGTAAAATTTACTATTCCCACTCCAGTGAGTGCAACAGTAGGGAAAGCGCTGGATAGCGGAGGGGTAAACATTACTATTCCCACTCCAGTGAGTGCAACAGTAGGGAAAGTGTTGGATAGCGGAAGGGTATTAATTACTATTCCCCCTCCAGTTAGTGCAACAATAGGGAAAGCATTGGATTTCGTAAGGGGAAATATACTATTTCCACTCCAGTTAGTGCAACAGTAGGGAAAGCGCTGGATAGCGGAGGGGTAAAAATTACTATTCCCACTCCAATCAGTGCAACAGTAGGGAAAGTGCTGGATAGCGGAGAGGTTAAAATTAATATTCCCACTCCAGTGAGTGCAACAGTAAGGATAGCACTGGATAGCGGAGGGGTATAAATTACTAGTCCCACTCCAGTGAGTGCAACAGTAGGTAAAGCGCTGGATAGCGGAGGGGTAAAAATGACTATTCCCACTCCAGTGAGTGCAACACTAGGGAAAGCGCTGGATAGCAGAGGGGTAAAATTTACTATTCCCACTCCAGTGAGAGCAACAGTAGGGAAAGCGCTGGATAGCGGAGGGATACAAATTACTATTCCCACTCCAGTGAGTGCAACAGTAGGGATAGCACTGGATAGCGGAGGGGTAAAAATTACTAGTACCACTCCAGTGAGCGCGACACTAGGGAAAGCGCTGGATAGCCTAGGGGTAAAAATTACTATTCCCACTCCAGAAGGTGTTAAACAATTGGGAAAGTGCTGGATCCCACAACAATAAAAAACACAAATATCAACATTTTGATTACATTTAATTTCCAATTTTATCATAATTATTATATACATTTAAATATATTATTAACAAAAATAATAAAAAATGTATTACACATTAATTAACACTATAATATATACAACACACCTAAAATTATTTACACAGTTACAATTAATCATCACTAATTTATTAATGGAAATTAATTTAAAACTATGTAATAATTAATCAATAAAAAATTAATTACTTGCCACCCTTCACACCATTTACACATATAAACACCACAACACACAATTAAAATGAATTTAACAATTAACATAATAAATTATTAATTGATTAATTGAAATAATTAACAACTAATTGTCTAACAATTATTAATTAATCAATTAATACATTAATTATTCAATAAATATTATATAATTAAATTACTTCCTTCCCTATTCCCCTATAAACCCACAACCTTCTACAGAACTAAAAACGCAACATTCAATGAAAAAAAAATTAACTACTATAAATAATTATTTAAATCTACATAATTAAATTACTTCCCACCCTATAAACCCACAACCCGCTACGGAACTAAAAACACAAAATTAAACTTAAAATAAATTAATGACTAGTGAAATTTTAAAACATATAACAAAATGACACACAATTCTCATTAAAAACACTAAAGTACGTTCACATTATTAATAATTCGATATTTGTTTACAACTATTTTATTGTAAACGATATTTAAGACGTCAATATTTTTTAAATCTATATTACTTACCTATCAGACTATATTTTTGTTGTCGATATTTCTTCCCCACAATATTTTTGAGGCGATTTTTATGTCTCTCGATATTTCTGCATCGATATTCCTTCTCTGCACCATTCCACACACTGAGAAAGAATTAAGCTCAGTAAAAGCAAACTTTTCTGGGTTAAGATGTAGTATCTGGCTCTCCCTTTCCCCTGCCCAAACTATTTTTCATGGCCTCCTCTACCATTTATGACACATTCCTAATGTCGCTCTTTGCAAAGTTGCATTCCAGCCCATTGATTACACTTTATCCGGCCCGAGCCGGAGATTATGGCTCGTGCCGGAGAGTATGGCCCTAGCCAGAGAGTATGGTCAGGATGTGGAGAGTACGGTCCGGGTGCGGAGATTCCGGCCCCTACTGCGGATGTAAAGTTAGGAGTCATAATTGATTTCTGTGAATACCAAAAATCGTAAGTGCCTTCTGTGAATACCAGAAGTAGCAAGTTAAGGATTTTGTCTCAGATTAGTTCTGTGAATCGGCCCCAATGTCTTCAATTGCTTATGGAGATATTGCCTGCAAAACATCTGCATACAAACCATACAGCCAAGGCTTGGCTCTCAGGATGATAACTACAGTGATATTGTAAATCCTCTTGACTCACAAAGTTATGGAAACACACAAGGCAATAATAGTGAAGGTGAAAAACTTAATCTGCAACCAAGAAATACAAGGAACAAGAGAAAAATTATGTTTAACAGCTAAAAAATTAAATTATTGGAAACACATGGCATAAAGCAACCAAACACAATACAATAGGAAATATGGAGCCAAGGCATCAGATACGGCATACTGGGAAACTAGATTCTAAAGAAGCATAGGAAGGAAGGCAACAAACAAGGAAACTCAGAACCTGGAAACAGAGAAAGGAAATCAAGGATGGAAAAAGTTCAAGAAATAGGAGTGCCCTGAAAATAATGCTGGCTCAGAGGATAAGGAAATATTGATCATCAGACCTTGCTCAAGAAACATGGATGAAGAGTAAAACAATGCTTGCTCTCAAAAATATATATACCGCTAACCATTGCACGTTCAGGAAATCTATGATCTGTTGTGCTGCAAGAATCACAAAATCTTTAGACAGAGAGTGAGTCACATAGAAGCACTGGATTAATGAACAACACTGGAGTGAATAAAATGGATAAACACATTCTGCAGATGGGTTCAAGCTGTCCCCTTCAGGCATTGGTGGGCCGATTCCTCCACCCATTAGTGTGCATGAAAGCAGTGAGCAGGAGATTCTGTGAAAAGTACTATTTGCAGAAAAAGCACTGCATGAATCCTAAATGAAAGGCAAGTTCTGAATATTGTCTAAGAGGCTGCAAGTTGATACACAGAGATTGCACAAAGTCAAGAGTATTGTGTAACATTGGAAAGCCCCTCAGGGATAGCCCCTCTAGGGTGGGCATGAGACCACATCAGTAGAATTGTGACATCTACTGAGATTTTCTGTACTCTCAGATCTCTTTTTCTGTATATAAGGACACCCAGGAGAGGATAAACACATTCCACAGTACTAAATCAGGTTGCAATTTTACTCTTTCTAATGGAAGAAGCATTAGTAGGCGCTGTGTTAGCTCACTGTGATAAACTGGACTGTTGGTTTAGGGGGGTGCTAGCCCTTCTTAGGCAACAGCCGAAATCCTTGTCAGGGCGAACCATAAAAGTCACTAAATTGACCTGTGCTAAACCCTCTTGTAGGCAGCTTGGCACAAAAGCAGCAAGGCTTGATTTAGAAGCAATGTGTAAAGTATTTATGCAGCACTCAAAAATAATAAAGTGACAACACAACATAAAAAAACCTCACACTAATTTAGGAAAACAGAGTACAATGAAAAAAAAAATTTGACACCAAAACATCAAAAATCCAATCAGTGGAACTAGAGTTATGATTTAAAAAAAAGTTTTTAGTTCAATCTAGTGCCTAAAATATCAAAGCCCCAACCGTGGACGCCTAGTCATGTGAGCCCGGGCCAAAGTCAAAAGTTACGGCCGACCAAGATGGAGCACGGTTCAGATACAAGAAGTGGATTGGGTCCAGACTTTGAAGACATGTCAAAGAAAAATGAAGTGAAAGGTCAAGTTCAGCAGGGCAAGGCAGGCAGCGTGTCGAAGGAGGAGGTGTGGTCGTCGGGGAGCCGCTGGAAGAAGCTGCCATGAAGATTTTTTCATTCGGACTTGGTCTCTTTCTTGGAAGTCAAAGATTTAGCTGCAGGCTGTATCCGACAAAGGAGCCAGGAGGCCAGACACCCTTCCAGAGAAGAGCCGCTGACTGGATTTGCTGGTGCTGAAAAGACTGTAACTGTAGCTTCCGCAAAATGAGGCCCACCTGCAATGCAACTTGTGTGAATGGGAATGTACGTCCCAGTCTGCTCTCATTTCCAAGGGCCAAGCAACAACTAGGGTTTTGGCTGAAGCACAGTAAGGCTGCACCAATAGATTAATAAACAAAAGTTGCCAATACTGTGCAATAATTCAATATTTCACCAGGGTCATGAGCTTCCAGTCGCTCATTACCTAGGGATTTGAAACGCGTCAACCTTTTTTCATATTCTTTATTTATATAGATCAACCGTTTCCAAATATGTATTGTAAATATAACAATGACTGATGGTCTATTCTATGAATATAATTGTATTTGTGTATCTTTCCATTGAGTGGAGTAGGTTTCACCTGCCAAACATAAACAGTATCCTTGCAGGGCCTATAATATAAAATAAATCTCTGTTAGAGGAAAAACTTCCCTCTTCCTTTCTACCACCAACATTTTTTTTTGTTGTCTGTCGTCAATTGATGTCCAAGAGTGTTATGTGTTAAATGTTCAATCTTCCCTTTTCCACTCTCTGGCATACTTGCCTCCCTTTTTCCAATCTTTTAGCCCATTAGTCCTTCAGTGATCCTCCTATATTGTCCATAATGAATGGATTAGACTGAAGTCAAATTATACATTCTGTTGTGTATTAATCAAAAAAAGAAAAAAAAACCCTTGTTCAAAAAAGAAAAACGAAATTAAAATAAATGTATTTAACTTTGGTAAAAATCTTGACTGAAAGAGTGGTCTGTGGTAATGAGCGACTGGAAGCTCATGACCCTCATTTCTAAGAGTACGTTTTGCAGAGAATTTTATAGATGTCAAGTTCTGGATTTTGGCTGTTGAGGCACACTTAACACCATTTCCAATGGTCCAGGGCTGGGGTGCTAGACAGGGGGTGCACTACTTGGAGGGTTCGGACTCACTTCAGGCTGGATCAAAGGTGTATTTTGAAAATTGTTGTCCATGTAGCTCTGAACAGATGGCCAGCAAGCTAGCCTTTGGAGTCAATCTGGTGGTCCTAGGTTCAGACATAGAAGCAGGTCTCAAGAAGCAGGGCAGTCCTCTGAGGGCACACAGCAGTCTTCTGGCTAGAGGGCAGTTCTCCTGGAGTAGCAGGGCAGTCCTCTGAAGAACACAGTAGGCCTCAGGCAACAGGGACGTCCTCTGATAGTGCTGCACAGGTCCAGAAGTTAACTCAACAGAGGGTCTGAGGGTCCTATTTGTATAACTACTGCCAGGTTTGAAGTGGAAAAAGCTTCTAGAGTTTAACCCAAAGATGGTTCTAGAATTTGTTGCCTCCCTTCAGCCAACAGAGACATAGGAACATTATTTTCTATGTGATTTCCACACTTACATGAGGCCAACTAGACACCAAGCCACTGGGGCAGCGGAAGCTATACTTCTGCTGGTTCAGCAGAGCCTAGTCCACAAAGTCCAGAGTTGCCCTGTGCTCTAGTGGAAGATTATCCCCAAATGTGCTCCTGTCAACTGGGCAGAAGCACTTTCAGCAAAACTGTAAATGCCGGCCAGGCCTGCCATGTCATGACATGTCAGCCTGGTCAGCATATTTCATTAGCCAATCCAAACCTCACAAATTAGGAGGCTATTCTAGTAAAACCAAGAAAAGTAATGCCCTTGATGCAGTAAGAGCTTTTGCTACATGCAACTGAGAAAGTAAACGTTATTTAGTGCTTGAGCCCAGCACACAAAGGGCAGTAGTCCCAGGCAGGAAATATTGTTGTTGAAATAACTTTCTTCAACTGGGCGAGCCTTCTTACTTCGTAAAGTCACCTGGCCTGTGGAAGATGATCTGCTGGCAAGAGAATTTGAACTGTTAATAATGAAAAAGTACCCTTACTCAAAATCAGAAGGGGCACCTGTGGGCAGGGATCCTATTGTGGATGTCAGTTACTGCAATACTCTAAAGCAGGGGTCTCCAAACCGGTCCTGGAGGGCCGGATCCATGACAGGTTTTTAAATTACTACATGTATCTCAATGGGAAAATCCCAAAAATCTGGCATGGATCCGGCCCTTCAGGACCGGTTTGGAGACCCCTGCTCTAAAGGACCCCCTTAATCTTTTTGTCTTTACTTCATTCCATGCAATAGTGCTTCCTATGAAATCTAAACACAGCTATGTAGAAACATAAACGCCAGTAAAAAATTTATTATCATACTTCAGTGAGTTCTGCGTTTCAGAACAGATATTTTAATATATCAGTTCCCACAACCGTACAAGAAAATATTGTGATTTTGGCAACAGTTTTAGGATGATACAAAGCATTCAAATGCCGGCTCTTAGCAAAAATGCCTACCTGAATGTGGTTTGTTTACGGTTCCCCTTTCTGTATTACCACAGCAAGTAAGGTCGCTGCTCACTACTCGTCCACCACAGCACTGATGATGGAAGGCATCATACAGTGACCCATTGCAGCAGATCTGATTCCCAGAGGTAGAGTATGGAATGTCACCACAGCAGGAATCTCCAGTCCCAACGGATATCCTGTTTTGTTCTTCATCTAGACAGCATATCTCTCCTATGAAACAACAACATTGTAAACTTTAAAGGAAATAGCAACATTGTATGCAGTTGTAAAATATCTCAGTGGTTATTATCGAGTTTTGGAAATGTACTCTCAAACTGAACAGCTTGTGGAAGATTAAAGTTTCAGTTTTAAATCAAAACCTGTAATTACTAAGATGTTGTGAGAAACTTACAGTTGAATAAACCAGTATGTAAACCTGGTTCAAATCTTGAAATCAACAAGGAGGGTACCTAGAAATAGACGACAAGCTCAAAATGTCATAATTATTCTAGGTCACATCTCCTGAGAATGTCAAAACAAAGTGTGATACAGTTGTAAGTACTACCTCAGATGTTAGACTACTTCACAATTCTATATGTTGTCATGGGAGAGCCGGTGCAGGGTCTAGAATGTGCATGCTGTGAAAGGAGGCATTAGAAGGTGGTTTGGTGCTCTCAGAAGTAGATGTGACGTGTCCATGTACTGAATCTAACTTGATCATCACAAGCATGTAAGAACCCTCTTTTCCACATTGGCACTGAGCTGAAGGAAATAGCCTGTGTGGTTGAACAGGCAACTCATCTTGAGGAAGACAAAGGGAAATGTAAATGTACCGTGGCTGCAGGCCTAGGGAAACATCTCAATGCTTACGTCACTGTTGCAGCCCCTGAGGAGTTTACTTTATAGGAACTACCTTCGCTCTTGTCATGCATCAGTGGGAGTGGGAGCTCTGAAAGCCTTGAACTTCTCTTCACACTCCCTTCTGTGGAGTCTTTAGTGCAGCTAGAGCTTGGCTTAGCATGAGCATGGTCACAGGACATATTGCACACCCTTGCAATGTTTCCCTAGCAACGTGGAAATGTGTAATGGCAACGTTGGGCGAATCTGCAATGCACTGCAACTGCTGGCTGGCGTCACAGGGCATTCCTAGCTGCATGTCAACGCGTCCTTGGTAACATACTACAGCACTTTGTCCTACCTGCTTAGGAACGCATCCTTGGCAACATATGGCTCCACTGAGCTAATTCTCTTTGAGCAGTGGCAGTGTGTATGATTCATTCTTCCTGGCAACGTGCTTTTAGGAAAGTACCGTGGCGTAAAGGTCCCTATGTATCATGATCCCAGCTGGTAATGTGATGCATGTGTCCTCTGTGCTTGGGGCGCTCATTAAAGCGTGTCTTCGGTGATACTCTCACAAATGTATTTTGCCTCATTTAAATCAGCACACTAAATCTGGTAATTCGGCAATCTATTGGTCTCCTTACGGTGGTACACTCATCTTTGTGGATACAGGGATATGATTATCACTTTTACAATTGTTTGAGTGAGGTCACAGTTACAAACTCACCACTGTGTCTACAGTGATGAGCTCACCATCTCAAACATAATTTTTACATTTTAACAGGTACTCACTCGTTTGGTCTATCAAGCACCTGAGTGAATTGTTGGCTTATTTCTTTCAACAGACTTTTCATCAGTTGTAATCTGTAGAAAGCTTTTCAGTCACTGGTTATTTGGGGTTACTAAATATGCAAAATATTATTCCTCCACCGTTTTTTCTATCTGATTCAGGTGAACCAACATTCAAATGGATGATGTGGGAAAAAAGTTTTTTTGCATTATGCTCGGGTATGTGGGACCACATTTAGCACAGAGAGAAACATTTTGTTATTGTTAAATTGTCTTTGCCCAGAAGGACAAGAACTTTTTGAACATCTGCCTAAATTGACAGTTAATTCAAAGTGATGCGTTAAATGAGTGTGAGGTGTGTATGAAGCGATTGGATAATCATTATCTTTCCAAAGTTAGTATAATCTTGGAACGGTACCATTTTGGCAGGAGGGTACAATGACCACAGAAATCAATTGAAAACGGCATTACTGTTCTACAGAAACTGGGGTCATCATGCAAATTTGAAGGTTCCCTTGATCAGCTCATCCATGATCAATTCATGCTAGGGCGTAACATTGAGAGGGTCATTGATGAACTTTAGCAGAAGGATGATCCAAAGTTGGATGAGGTCTTGTTAATAGCAAAGGAGATTGAGTATTCACTAACATGTGAGGAGGTTATTAAGAAAGAAAACAATAAGAGAGAAAGGTCATTAGAAAGAGTACAAAGTATTAGTAGCGAGAAACCAAAGTGCACAAAAACACATGGTGAGCGAAAAAATGAACACTTGTTCTCAGGTATGAAAAATATGGTACAAACAAATGTGATGATATTCAAAAGAAAAATTCAAAGGAAATTGTTTTCATTGTGGTGCACAAGGGCATTGGGCTAATGACACGAAATGCCCCGCATGGGCAGTCAAATGCAGGGTGTGTGGAATGATGGGACACTTTGTGAAATATTGTAGGAGTTAAGGGAAAGTAAGAAAAGTGAAGGAAGTGAACATGGAGGATGATTCCGATAGTGATAAATTGTTCTGTGGACAAATAGTCTCACAGTTAGGACAAAAGAATAAGAATAGTCCAGTTGATTTAGTCAACATTAATGGCTTTCCAGTAGGAAAGCTGTTTGACTCTGGAACAAAAATTCAATTGATACCAAGAAAGCTGGTCAAGGGGGAGGAGCTTCGCGGGCAACCAAGATGGCTGCGTGAGCTCAGAGCTCCGAAGACCCTCCGATCCTCCGCATTAATCCTGCTATCTATCCTGTCCCACATTAGTGGGAATCTGTTGCGGTGCTGTTGCTGAAGCGGGGCCCGTTCTCCGATCGAAGATCCGGGTTTCCTACGCGGAGTTACACCGTGTTGAAGGTTGGAGACTACGACGCCATAACAGCCTGGCACTACGTGGGTGACGGTGGTGCCTCTACGCGGTGGCAGTCTGAGGGGGTTGGAGTTGCCTCGCTCTGCGCTGGTGGCCAGACCAGTTTGTCCAGCGGCCTGACGTGCTGGAGAGGCGGTGGAGGTGATTACTGATTTCTGCCGCCTGGAAGCTGCAGTGCCGGTGGGATCATTCTTTGGATCGCGATACCCCCGTCGCCCAACATGGCGGGCAGAGGTGACCCGGACAAAGGGAAGCCCAGGGTCAGCAGGAAACCTTCCCTCTCGCAGACCACCATCTCTGAACGTTTCACCCTCCCAAAGGGATCGCCTGGTGCTTCAGGCCGTACTAAAGACTCGTAGCGCGATATGTCACCGGACGACTCTGAACCCACCCTCCGGGATGTTATGGGAGCCATTGCGGGCATCAAGGCCGAAATGCATAAACAGCACGAAGTGCTAACGCATAAGGTCGACACGTTGGCGATTGAAGTCAACCTCATCAGGGCCGACCTCGGCAAGACAAACGATAGAGTCAAGTCGCTCGACATAAAGGTGTCGAGTTTGACTACTGACGTGACCGACCTGCAGTCGGAGATTCAGGACCTGAAGGCCACGAACATGCTGTTTGCCCGCAGGCTCGACGATTTTGAAGGACGGGCAAGACGCCAGAACGTCCGCATTATCGGTGTACCGAAGGGCGCCGAAGAAGACGCTGCCGATCTCTTTGTTGAGAATCTTGTGCTGAAACACCTGGCTCCCGGTGGACTGAGCAAGTTCTTTTCGGTGGAGAGGGCGCACAGACTACCTGGTGGCCAACCGAAACTGGGAGCATCTCCGCGCCCCATCATTGCCAGAGTTTTCAACTTCAGGGACCGGGATGCGATCCTGCAGGCTTCGAGGAGAGGAGGTCCTTTGAAATTTCAGAATGCTGATGTGAACTTTTTCCCCGACTTCACTCAAGCGGTGCAGAAACGCCGGCAAAGCTTTATGGGCGTCAAGCGTAGGCTGAGGGAGATGGGGATGAAGTACTCTATGCTATTCCCGGCGAAGCTTCGGATAGAACATGGCGCCAGGGCGGTGTTCTTTGACATGCCGGAGGCTGCTGGGGACTGGTTGGATGCCTTGCCTCAACGACGGAGTGCCTCTGAGGATCAGTCGGAGGGGGCGTCGGGTGGACCTGATCTTCAGGAATGAACAATTTTTCTCGGACTTCCTTCGGTAGATGGCCCTGCACACGCAATCAGTCACGGACTACTGTTTTTCTTTTTCTCTATATTACTGCTCTTTTCAGGACAGGGGGATACCGGGGGGGGGGATAGGATGTCTCCTTTCTCCTCGGGGGGCTTTCCGTAGATTAGTTTTTGGGGCGACAGGCACACTGCTAGTTGGGGGGTCTTCTTAGTCTAATGCAGGGGTGCAGGATGGGGGGTGGTTGGTTTGAATGTTCTATTTGTGTTTCTCCTTTTTCTTTTTTCTTAAGGCAAGGTGACTATTCTCCTGTGTACTATGTTGCTGTAGCTGTTTTCTGGGGGTGGCGGGTGGGCCTGTGCTTTGATGATGGGGGGTAAGACGCTAAATGTATTGAGTTGGAATGTGAACGGGCTGGGGGTACTGCAAATGTTTAAAAGGTGTGTACCCGATGTCATTTTGTTACAGGAGACGCATCTCATTGGTAATACGTGCCAAGCACTCAATAGGAAAGAGTTCAAAATGGTGGCTCACTCGGGGTTCTCTTCGGGGTCCCGAGGGGTGGGGATTATGGTGCGCATGTCTCTCCCATTGGAGGTGGAGAATAGTGTGATTGACGATAGAGGCTGTTACGTTGCCGTTGTGGGTAGGTGGGAGGGGCGTACCCTGGTTTTGGTTTCTGTTTATGTCCCTCCTGGTTTGCAATCGACGACCTTCCAGGATCTCGGGGGCGCCATTTTGGGCCTTCCTGAGGGATTGCTCATAGTTGGCGGGGACTTTAATGCGGTGGTGTCGGGGACCCTTGACCGTTTTCCATCCAGAGATCTTCGCAGTGCACAATCTTGGCTCCCAGACTTCCTGAGCACCATGGGACTTATTGACTGTTGGAGACTTCTCCACCCTGCCCAGCGGCAGTACTCCTTTCATTCGGGCGCGCACGGAAGCCTTTCCAGGATTGACTATATCTTGGCTCCGGCAGTCCAGGCCTCGACCGTTTCCGAGGCCCGCTTGATGGCCAGAGGCATATCGGACCACTCCCCGGTCTGGGTGTCGTTTGATTTTGGTATCATGACAGCCTCTAGAGTAGCACCGGTCAATCCTTGGTACTTTCGCAACCCCAAAACTCGTGACCTCCTTGCTAAAGCCATTGACCTGTATTTCTCTGAGAATACGGGCTCGGTATCGTCGGCCTTGTCTTTATGGGAGGCCTTCAAAACTGTCCTGAGAGGAGAAGCTTTCTCCTTAATAGCCGAGGTGCGTAGGCGCAGAGATGAGGATGTGGTGCGGTTGGAGTCGGAAATTGAGGACCTTGATTCTCAACTGGAAACAGATCCGACGCCTGCCCTGCTGCATGTCCTCTCCTTAAAGCAGTCGGAGTACCGGGCCACTGCCACTGACGCTGCCAAGGCGATGGGCAGAGAACAACAAGGGAGGATTTACGACGCAGGGGACAAGGCGGGCAAGCTTATTGCCTGGTTGGATAGGAGGGAGATGGCTTCCCGCGTGGTGCCCGAGGTGCTGGGTGAAGACGGGGTGGTTGTTACTGACCCCAGCGCTATTGTTTCGGCCTTTGCCGACTATTTTGAGACAGTCTACACTTCGGTCTCCACCTCGAATGAGTCGGACTCAGCCTCTTTCCTAGATGGCATTGAACTTCCCTGCCTATCGGATACCGAACGTGATGATATGGACAGGGGCATTACGGCAGACGAAGTGGCGCTCGCGATACGCTCTTTACGCTCTGGCAAGGCTCCCGGCCCCAACGGTCTTCCGGTGGAGCTTTACAAGATTAAGGCTGATACCATTGCTGTACCCCTGCGGCGTATGTTTTTGGAGGCTCGTGAGGCTGGTGAACTTCTGCTTGATCAGCGATTGGCTCTATTGTGGTTATTCACAAGGAGGGGAAGCCCAGGGACCTTTGTAGGTCGTACCGCCCGATCTCCCTGCTAAACGCTGAACCCAAGATTCTGGCTAAGCTACTGGCCAACTGGCTGGTGGGTGTGATCGCTGATCTGGTTCACCCGGATCAATCTGGATTCATACCCCATCGCAACACCGCTCTCAACCTTAGGAGGCTTCACGCTGTCATGGCGTGGGTGGGCAAACTATGTGAGCAGACTGTCTTGGCATCACTGGACGCAACGATGGCGTTTGATTCCCTCGAATGGAATTATCTGTGGGCGGTGTTGTCTAAGTTTGGGTTCGGCCCCGGCTTTATTAGTTGGGTCAGGCTTCTCTACGCCTCCCCGCTGGCCAATGTAACGGTCAACGGCCGGGTATCAGCTTCCTTCGCCTTGCGCAGGGGTACCAGACAGGGTTGTCCGCTGTCACCGCTCCTTTTTGCTTTAGCACTTGAGCCGCTCGCTGCCTGGATACGTACCCACCCAGACATCTGTGGGATTAAGTGGTCGCCGGGCTTTGAGGACCGAGTGTCATTGTACGCGGACGATATCCTACTCTACCTGACTTCCCCTTGCCGGTCCTTGATTGTGGCCTTTGACGTGCTGAGTACTTTTGGAGGATATTCGGGCCTAGTTATTAACTGGTCGAAATCCTACCTTTACGTGCTTAGTGGAGAAACCCCACGTCTTCCTAGGGGCTGTGCTATACAGGTCGCGCTGCAGGGATTCAAGTACCTGGGTATCTATATATCAACGGATGCCCGGGCACGATACACTAATAACTTGCTTCCCCCTCTTGCGCGCCTTCGACGCGACGTGGAGGGCTGGAAAAGGCTGCCGCTGTCCCTGCTGGGCCGCGCGGCAATGTTCAAGATGATGTCCCTGCCGAGATTTTTATACGCGCTCCAAAACACACAGGAACCCGTCCCTTCCAGATATTTCAAGGAAGTCGAAGGTCTGCAGCGGACCCTCTTATGGGAGGGCAGGCCGCGTATTGCTGTTGTCAAGCTGACGATCCCCTGGTATGATGGCGGTATTGCTCTGCCTGATATCCGTCGGTACTACTGGGCCTCCCAACTGGCTGCTCTTAACCATGGCTTTTATGGACCGGCGGAGAGCCCGGGGTACGCCATGGATCGTTGGCTCTTGAAAGATGGGAAGTATTACAGAGCGCTATATTCAAGATCTCTGGATGGAAAAATGACTGGTCCCACCAAGACTGCTGTGCACATTTGGAGGGCCATCACGAAAGCACTGGGGTGGAAGGGTAGACTTACTATGGCCACTCCACTCTATGATTCTGACTTGCTGGGTAGGTTGTGGCACACGAAGGGGTTTGACCGGTGGGACCTCATTGGAATTTCCAAAGTGGCTGATGTGATGGCCAGGGGGGAGATAAAGTATTTTGATGCTCTGAAAACTGAATTTCAACTGGGTGCCACAGAGTATTTCAGATACGCCCAATTGTGACATGCCCTTGCGGCTGCACTGCCGGTTGGTGAAAAGGTCCCCGAGTAGTCATCTCCGCTGGAAGATAGGGTGCTGGACGGCCATATGCCGGACAGTGCCATTTCCCTGACCTATAAAAAGTTGATAAATGTTCGAACGGATCTGTTGTTGAATGTGAGAGACCAGTGGGTGCGTGATGGTATTGAGTTGGATGATGAGGACTGGCAGTGTGCGGTGTCTTCCCCCAAAGAAGTGGCAATTTCAGCTAGATTTCGTCTAGTTCAATTGAAGATACTCCACAGAGTTTATGTGACTGGCCCCAGATTGATTCATATGGGGCTCTCAGTGGACGGTCTTTGTAGGTGTGGCTGCGGAGAACTAGCCACTTTCTTGCATACTATTTGGGAGTGCCAGGTTATAGCTTCTTATTGGGAACGTGTGCATGCAGTGATGTGTGAGGTAACTGGAGTGGACCTGCCTGCGGAAGCCCGGCGCTGCTTGTTGAATGTGTGGGGCCCAATTGATTACAATACTGCTCAAACCCAGTGGGTCACTCTGGGGAACATGGTGGCCAAGCTGGATATCGCTCAGAAGTGGGGCGCCCCGACTCCCCCCTCAGTGGAATTGTGGAAGACCAATATGGATTGGTGCATGCTCCGTGAGAAGACTGTATATGTGGCCCGGGGGAAGCCCAGGAGGTGGAGAGTCGTTTGGGGGGCCTGGAACGAATATAGGGGTGACATTTGTGTGCCTCCCGATGCTGATCCGCTGGAGGTTCGTCTTTCTCCCTAGCCCTTCCTTCCACCCAACTTTTCATTTAATCGAAATCCTGACTTTCTTCCCCCCCTCCCCCCCATTTTGTTTGCCTTTACCAGTATGGTTACTACAGGGAGCTGTTTGGCCCCGCCCGCCCCCCGGAACTGTGTATTGCCGCTCACGTGCTGTTCCTTGCCACTTCTTTTCTTTTAGTGTTTCTTCTTGTTAGTATTTTTCTAGGTTTCTCATATTTATAATATAAAATTAAACCTGATGTGCTCCTTTGATTTGATTTGTGCGCACCCTTTATCCGTCTCTTATAATGCTGCCTAGCCTCAGGGATGTAAGGCTGAATAGCTGTGTGCTTTGAACTTTCAATAAAGGTTTTCCCAAAAAAAAAAAAAAAAAAAGAAAGCTGGTCAATAACATGAGAGTGTTCAATCATGATATTCACCCTTTAACATATGGAGTGCAACCTATCAAACTGGGATAGGTACTTTATGGGGGAAACTGAATACAAAGGGAGACTTACAGCAGTAAAAATTTACATTTCAATTAAAGAAGACAGCATTATCAGTTGGTTCCTTTGGAGGGACTTAATGGTGATGTTGGATCCTAAAAGTAATCAGCCAATTGTGTTAAAGGAAACAGAACTGCGCAATATTAACTCAACACTCACCATGTTGCACAAGACACAGTGTGGATACAGTTGTAGGACAGAGTGCGAATGAGGATGATATGTTCAATGTGCTGCACGCAACATTTTCAGATGTGTTTACAAAGAAATTAGGTTGTTTGACAGACTTTTCTCCGTAAAATTGTGTGTGAGTAAGGTAAGAGAAGTTCCACTAGACCAGGAGGTAAGCCGTGGCTGATCAAATTGACGATCTCATGAACGAGGGAATCATTGAGACTGTGGAAATAATGGATTGGGTAGCCCCGGTGTTTCTAGCATGCAAGGCTTCAGGAGACGGGAGATTATGCATGGACCTAGTGGAATGGAATAAGGCTGTAGTTACTGATAGAAACCTGCTTCCAAATATAAGAAAAATGTTGACACAACTTAAAGGTGAGGTGGTTTTCTCTACTTTTGATTTACATTCTGCCTATTACCAGATTAGGTTATATGAGGACTCCATGAACTTGACGACATTTGTCACCCCACTGGATTTGTCTAGATTTACAAGGATGCTCTTTGGTTTTTTATCAGCTGCAGCAAAGTTTTAAAGGGCAATGGAAGATGTACTGAGGGGCAAAGCAAATGAAAAAATGTATCAAGGTAGAGAACCGTTAAATTGAAAGTAAATAAATAACGTATCTGGGACACAAGCTATCTTGAGAGGGATAGAAACCTTATAGATATCTAGTAAGGACAATTCAGAATGTACTGTGTCCTGAACATAAGGAAGAATTAGTCAAATTTTAGGAACAACACAATATTATAATGAATTAATTCCTGGGTTTGTCAGTAGGACAATCACTTTAAGGGGGTTGTTAAAAAATGATAATAAGTACGCATGGACAACAGAATGTGATGAGGAACTAGCCAACATAAGAAATACATTGTCAGTGGCCCCATCTTTACAGAGTTTTGACATGTCAGTGAAGCCTATCTTGGTTACGGATGAGGGTTCAAAAGGATTAGATGCTGTGTTAAAACAAGGAAAGTGTGACAAGGAAAGAACTATGTTTATTTCAAGATAATTAGTAGGACCAGGAAATAGATACTAAGTAATAGAAAATGAGGCTTTAAGCATTTATTGGTTGATAAAGAAATTAAAGAAAACTTTGTGGGGCACTAACTTTGTTGTGCTTACTGTTCACAAGCCTCTTACAGATGTTTTTTTTAATGTGATAGGCGCTATAATCAGTAGGATTTGCAAGTTGGCCATAGCACTGCAAGAGTTTGATTTTAAAGTAGAGTATATTCCAGGAGTTGAAAACAGAGTAGTGGCTTGCTTGTCTCGTTAGGTCACACAGACTCAAGATGAAGAGAAGGAGGAATAGGATCTTGATAACGGTAATGTATGTGAAGTCACAGAGGGAACGATAAATGAAGGCGAGTGGGAAACAAGAGCATTAGGACTATATTCTCCACACAAAGGCCCTCATTTATGAGGCTGAGTGTCACTTTTACGCCGCCAGTGCGTCACTTTTTTGTGACACACCAGCAGCGTAAAAAATATGCCTTTTTGCACCATATTTACAAAGTGACGCATCTAGGTAGAAGCTTCACTTTGTAAACCCCTGCGCTACATTATACCCACGCCAGGAATAACGTATGCAGGGGGTGCGGTCTGACGCAAGAAAGGGTCATAGAAGTGACGCAGTGAAATCTACAAGATTTCACTGCGCCACTTCTAGGACACAAATGTGTCAATTTCTTACGCCTGCCTCACAGCAGGTATAAGACTGACGCAGGCCCTTTCACATGGGGCTTGCCCCATGTGAAAGCACACATTGCTGGAGTTGCGTCACTTTTGTGACACACTCCAGCAATGCGTCACTTTTGCGCCATACAGACACGTCAGAAATACTGACGTATCTGTAACTATTTGCGCCATGATTCGTCATATTATAAATATGACGCATCAATCATGACGCAAGGAGTGCGCACTGGGAAGTGACGCATCGCTGCTTTCAAGCAGCGATGCGTCATTTCTCATAAATGAGGCCCAAAGTGTCAAAACAGATCAGTCCAAGCCCTTTATTTCTTGCATCACCTTTACCAGTCAAGTTTAAGGATGTTAAGTACTGTTTTTCTCCCATTAGTGTCCTATCCGAGCATAACTGAGTGATGTCAGAGTGAGCACATCTGGATTCTGGTACATCCCATTTTACACATTTCTTCGAGACGCAGAGGTGCAACAAGACTAACAGGGGCATGAAAACAACAAGAATTGTGAAAGTCAGTAGGATTGGCGCCACCTAACAGGCTTTTTTAGGTGTGTAAATGCGTGTTTTGTTTTGTCATTTTTTTGGTTGCTAGTGCTGTCGTAGGATCTGTTGGGCCCTCATCAACATAAAATAAAAACATTGATTGAAAGTGTGTTTTTTAGGGCAAAAATCACACATTGCTATAGTAGTACCTTGCACTCAAGAAAACTACTTTGTATGTGGATATGCTCCTTGAGAAAAGTGCACAGTCTCTACCCAGTATTATGGCTTCAGTATTGGTATTGCTTCATTTGCAAGACCACCTCTGATTGAGGACACACACATAGGCAGCATTGGTGTGATCATGAGTGATTCATCTATTCACAACATGCCTAAGAATCAGATTTGTACCATGAGCGGCCATGATGGAATGTTCCTGTTATTCTTGACCACTGACAGAATGGATCCTCAAATATATTTCGGATATAAGTTATAGCTCAAGGTAGGCTAAAGTTTGTCACCAGCACTGGAACAGCCATAGGGAATGTTGGGTGAATATGTTGAATTGCTGTTGTCAGGTTTAAGGCAGGGAGTTAGACATTTGTTTTTTTAATGGTTCCAGTGTTGTCTATTATGGCAAAAAGGATATTTTGAGAACATTTTCAATTTTGTGATTTTTTATAGAGATTGAGATTGGTATGGTTATTAGAGAGGCAGGCTGGCAGTAACTGTCCATCAGTCACAGAGGTGTGGTAAATAAAATTACCCGGGCATAATTTCTATACATTAATAAAGAATAAGGATAGCTCATAAAAATGAGAGGCAGAGTCCGTGGTATCTGAGTCAAAAGGGCTTTAATCAGAATGACTCGAGTCAATGAGAATCGGGTTCCATCACCACTAAGGTTCAGGAAGGGATATCTAACGTTTTATTAACATCACACATTATATATAGTAAAGCCATACAATTGCAATGAATACAGTAGGCGGAACACTCCAGGCGGAGCGAGTGAAAAGAGAGAGATAAGAACACATGGGCGTAAAAGAAGGCGTGTAAAGAGGTGTGCACATAGGCGTTCACTTGGTGAGTCATAGATGTGTCATAGGTGGGTGGATGCATAGAGGAGGTCTGCAGGGTCAGCAGAAACCTTTACCCTACATGTGCGCGCAACTGGTCATGACGTAACTTTGACGTGTAACTGGGGAGAGCTGGGGGTTGACTTTAGCACTAGTAGAGGAGTCCGGAGTCTGGGATGTCAGAGCGACCTGTACCTTTGGCATATCTGATATCTTGTGTTTTGGAGGATGTATTGTCTGACGTAAAGGTCTCTCGAGTAAAGGCTGTTCATCACTAAATGCTAGTGTGTGCATATATTTCTTCGTGCATTGCGCGGGCCATGGGCCTACTATGGCAACGGGTTCAATAAATCACTTGCATGGAGACAGGAAGACTAGGCCCTATGCTCTGCAGGCGGGATATGTTTACCTCTTTCACTAGACTGGAATGTGTTTTTGCGGAGGCTGAGCAGATAACTGTAGGCAAAATACCGTCTTGGCAGGCAGGCCAGGTCGGGCACCTCTCGGCTGAGCAGGAAGTGAGGGAGAGGTCAGGGATGCATACCTAAACTGCAGCTTTCAGAGACAGAAAAGGCTCGGAGCCATAATTCAGGGCCTGGCTCGGCTGGGCCACAAAAACGTGTGCCTCTTGATATTTAAACGTGTACCATGTAAATGCATTGGCAACATAGGCCTCAGTGCAGAATTAACGTTTCATTCATGGAAGGCCTAATAACTGACATGTTAACATTAGACGGAAATGCAGGGGCATTATTGTGACAGGCACGGGATGGGAATTACACGATAACATGAACATACATGGAGCATAGGTACGTGGATAGGGTGCGAGGGGGGGACACACTGGCCACATAAAATTTTTGTTTCCTCATTCCCTCCTTGTCCCCTACTGCGCCCTTTAGGATACATCTATTTTCATGAGACCATTTATTTTTGTTCATACAGCATCATTTGCTCGTCTTTTTTCATTCGTGCACGGGAACGTGAACGTAGACGGGGAATACAAGCAGTGGCACACAAGCCGCAAATCGCTGGGCCACATTGCAGACAGAGACAGCAACTGAATACTATGAGCAGTATTAGTCCTAGGAATGACAACACTTTCCATCCCCAGGCTGATATCACACTCCAGAGCCAACCGGACCAAGTCCAGGTGCCTGGGTTCTGGTGCATCTCGTGAGCTATCTTATGGAGCCTTGTTATTGCTGCATACACTGATGGTGCGTTATTAGGAATAAACACACAACAACTCGAGCCGATCACTCTACAAGCTCCGCCCCTATCAGCCAGGATGACGTCAAGAACAAGGCGGTTCTGAAGAACAACAAGTCTCATAGCAGACTGCTCCTCGGTCAAGTTTCCTAAAGCAGAAGTAGTCTCATTCACTACTGCTTCCAATGTTCTGGTTAATCTGCGTATTAATTTACTGTTTTGGATAGGACCTATGAAGAAAAAGAATCCTCTATTGAAATCTGTATATTGCTCCAATGCTGTCTCAGTCTGATCGACAATTGGGGACTCGATCTCCCTCTTGTGTCTTACATGTATAAGTTGGGAATCTCGATGATAATGGGATGGGGCTAGAAAAAAAGGTGGTAGTAGGAACGTAATATAACACGTTCCACCCCAGTCTAAGGGCAGACGTACATAAGCTGTCTGACCACAAATAAAATAGGAATGGCGGGAAGCTTTGAAAGTAGACTTTCCTTTATCATTGAATTCGACCACAGTATTACAATCACTGTGTCCAAGGTATACTGAACCATTTTTCCTAACGCATAATTCACCTTTCACTGGTAAGACTGTTATAAACGGTGAACCTGTATTGGTCTCGGACTGGACGTTCAGAATCATGAGGTTAAGGGAAACATTCCCTAATTCGTACACTTCATTTTCTAGATCTGTTCCTTTCCTTTGGGGAGAACCATCTTTATTGGGAAAACAGGCCTTATTCATAACTGTATTCAGGTCTCCCCATATCCAATCACTCTGGGAAACTGTGGACTTACTGTCTAGTGATGACATTAAAGCAAACCATGCCCCGCACGAACCATTGTGTGAAAACGGTTAAGGAAAGAGGGGCAGAACTCCCTTCATTTTCTGATAAGGGGGGAGTCGACCACATACCCAGCAATTCGTTACATTGCTGGTCTGGTGAGAATGGTGTAACATACGGATAAAAGTGTTGTTGCGCAGTGCTAGTCGATATGATAGTTCATGGGGTGGCAGGTCACTGAAAGTGTGCTCTACAGTGTCGTTGAAGGAAGAATGTACATGTGAACCAAGAGGAGGAAAGAAAACATGTAGCGTCAAGCTTATACATATAATCGATATACTTAGAAAAAACATAATGATCAGTGTTATTATGCATCTACTGCGTAGGTTCTTGCAGTATCTCTCTCTCGTTTTCTTCTGCCTATCTCTCTGACTATTTGGGTCTACGATCTCATACATGTCAGGAACCTGTCTAACCGCTTCACCCGAGGGGGACTTAAACAATTAAACGCTGTCTGACTTACTAGACCGTAACTTAGACCTATACTCCTGTTGCGGAGTCTTTTCTAGCAAAGGGGGTTTAATGTCAATGTTCTCGGGGCAGTTCTCAGAGTCCTTTACTGAACCAAGTCCATGGAAACGCTTCACATGATGGGTGTGGAGCCATCCCTTACGTCCCTCGACCTTGACGGCGGTCCTCGTCGTCAACAAAACTAATTTGGGCGCTCGCCAGCGGGGCTCCAGAGGGCTTGAGCGGTCGAAATTACGGACGAACACCAGGTCTCCTGGAACAATCTCATGAGTCTTCACCTGGGTGTTGTCCGGGAAGGCAGGTGCAACCTGTGAACGACAAGAAAGGAGTGCAGACATCAAGCAAGCCAGGTAATCTGTCAGCATAGTACTGTCAACATCAGTTATTTTTCTCGGCATAGGCGTACCCCACATATTCGGCGGTCTACCAAAAACCACCTCGTACGGGGATAGTCCGGTTCTGGAATGAGCTACCTTACGCATGTAAAAGAGGGCAACCGGCAAGGCTACCATCCAATCCACACCTTTTTCTGCACAGACCTTCGCTAACCTTGTTTTGAGAGTCTGATTGTGTCTCTCTACGAGACCTGCTGCCTCTGGATGTCGTACGCAATGGAATTTCCACTGGTACCCTAACAGAAGAGATACTTGTTTCATTAATTCAGAAGAGAATGGCTGTCCATTATCTGAATACACGACACGGGGCAAGCCGTATCGCGGGAAAAATTCACGGACCAACTGCTTGGCAGTGGTCACAGCAGTGTAATCTGGGACTGGGTACGCTTCTGTCCATCTAGATAGTGCACATACGACTACGAGGACATACTTGAATCCTCGACATCTATCCATCTGAATATAATCCATCTGGAGGACTTCAAAAGGGTGGTCAGGAGGATGAAATCCACCTTGTTCCACGGGAATGCCTTTGCCTGGATTGAACTGACAACAGATCATGCAGGTACGCACTTTCTGTTTCGCTGCTGCACGTAAATGCTTGTTGAACCAGATGTTCTGTATACTGTCTAACATGGCTTTTTCTCCTAAGTGTGCTGGACAATGTGCGGTATTAATGATAACTTGAACCATGGAGTCAGGGAGGAACCACGTGGCCTTGCCTTTTGTCATCCATCCCTGATCTGTCTGGACCCCTCCTTGTTCAGTCCATCTCTTAATTTCGTCTGGAGTGGCATGTGTCTGTATGTCGAGTACATCTTGTGAGGGATCCCTGACTGTCATGCAATTTGTCAGTGATGGTACTTCAGTCTTCGTCGTGTCAGTTGGAATATCTGTTTGAGTCTGTGCTGTAAGTTTAGCTGTTCGATCTGCCAGGTCGTTACCCTGGGAAATAGTGTCAGTGACTTTAGTATGTGCTTTGCACTTCATGACGGCTATGGCTGTAGGCAAGTGTATTGCATCTAGCAGAGCTTGAATGAGGGGACCATGTTGTATCTTGGCCCCATGAGAGGTCAGAAAACCTCTCTCTTGCCAAAGGACACCGAAATCGTGAACAACTCCAAATGCGTACTGTGAATCTGTGTATATGTTTACTTTCAGGTTTTTGGCTCGTATACAGGCTTGGGTCAGAGCGACGAGCTCTGCTGCTTGAGCAGACAGGGTGTCAATACGATGTGTCTCTATGACGTCAGTATCGGTGGTCACTGCATATGCGGCCACTAACTCTCCTGTGCTTGTTCTCATACATGAACCATCCACATAAAGTGTCAGGTCTGGGTCGGGTAATTCAATGTCTGTCAAGTCTTGTCTTGGCTTCGTTACTGTGTTAATTACTTCCACACAGTCATGTGGTGCAGGGTCTGTTGTGCTTGAGGGTAAAAGTGTAGCAGGGTTTAGAATATTGCAACGTCGGATCTCTATGTGTGGTTGGAACAATGTCAGTTCATATCCTGTCAGTCTTGCTATGGTCAGGTGCTGTGTCTGTGTCCTGTTCAAGAGAACTTCCACTGAGTGTGGAACCTGTACTGTCAGGGGGTGTCCTAACACTATGGAGTCGCTTTGTCTGATTGCTAGAGCTGTTGCGGCAACTGATTTGAGGCACGCAGGCAGAGCCTGGGCCACTGGATCCAATGTACTAGAAAAGTAAGCACAAGGCTTGTGTTTTCCTGCCTGATCTTGTGTAAGAACAGATAATGCTGTGCCATCGCGTTCAGTGACAAAAAGTGTAAAAGGTTTGTTGTAACATGGTGTCACTAAAACTGGTGCTTGACATAGGGCTTTCTTCAATTCATCAAATGCAAGTGTATGTTCCTGAGTCCAAGGGAGGACAGTCGAAGTCGCTGCCTCCTGTGTTGTCAACTGTATGAGTGGTTTGGCTAGATATGCGTACTGGGGGATCCATTGTCTGCAGTAAGAAGTGAGGCCAATGAAGGCCCGTACTTCCTTTTGTGTCTTGGGCTGTGGAAGATGTGCAATTAACTGAATACGGTCAGGTGTCAACTGTCTACCCCTCTTGGACAGCAAGTGACCAAGGTACACAACTTGCTGGACACAGAATTGTAGCTTCGAAGGGGACACTTTGTGCCCCTTTTCTGCCAGGAAGTATAAGACTGTCAGTGATGCACGTTCGCAGTCTCGTTCTGTCCGTGCTGTGATCAAAAGATCATCAACGTATTGGAGCAATGCAGTGTCAGTAGGCATGTGAATACTGTCTAGTTGTCTTTTCAATGCTTGACTATAAATACTAGGGCTTTCTGTGAACCCTTGAGGAGCCCTTGCAAATTTGAAGCTTCGGCCATTTAAACAGAATCCGAAGAGATATTGGCTCTCCGGATGGATCGGGACACTAAAGAAGGCGTTCTTGAGATCAATTACAGTAAAGAACGTCGCTTCGGAATCAATGGTAGTCAATAGTGAAGAAATGTCTGGGACCACTGGGTACTGGGGTAGTATGCATTTATTCAGTTCTCGGAGGTCAATCACTAATCTGTAAACTGGTGGTGCATTTGGGTCAGTTCGCTTAAGAATCGGAATGATAGGAGAATTACATACATTGGAGTCAGTTTCTACAACCACTCCCTGTGCAATGAGTTTGTCAACAATTTTCAGTAATGCAACTACAGCATCAGGTGGCAACTTGTATTGTCGGATTCGTGGCAGTACAACTCCTTGCTTGAGTGTGACACGGTATGGTGTAATGTGCATATAGCCTACATCAGTCGGGCCTTGTGCCCATAAATGCTGTGGTACATTCTGGAGTCTGGGGTCAAAATCTCTCAATACATAATGTCCTTTAAAATCACGTAAAAACAATCTCACTCCTTCCGGAGAACAACAAATCACTGCTCCTAGTTCCTTCAGTGTTTTTATACCAAGCAAGTTTTCTGGACATGATTTAGTAAGCAACAAGTCTGTAGTACGGGACAATGGACCAACTTCTAGGGAAACTGGCTTTGACACTTCGTTAACAATAGGCTTTCCTGAAAATCCCAGGGAAATATTCTGTGAGCCTGAGAGAGGTGCCCCTGGAACCTCGTCATGACTGATGGTAGTTCTGCTCGCCCCTGTGTCAATCAGAAATTTTCTGTCTTTCCCCAATACATGACTATGTACATAGGGACCCTCTTGATCTACAGGAACCTCGATAAGGGGCAAGCTAACCTCCCTCTTTAGGCTGTTTCATGAGTACTGTTGATAATCTGGGTAGTCTGACTGTGCATACTGGTACATTTGTTGCGTGACATGTTGTGCGGCAGCAATGGGTTGGGGTACAGCTACTGTCTGTTGCGTGTTCTGTGGAGTTTGCGTGTTCTGCGGGATGTGTTCCTGTCTAGGAGGACGCGGTCTTTCTTTCGTCTTGCCTGTCGCTATATTGTGTTTCAGGACAGCGCATTCATTTATATAGTGACCTGGCTGTTTGCAGTAGTTACAGTTCCCTTTGACAGGTGCTGTGCCCTTTTTCTGGCCATCGGCTGGAACTGATTGAGCAACTAGTACTTTCATTTTCGTGTCTTTCATGCGTCTCTTTTCGTGTTCCTGCTCTTCTCTAATTCGGTTCTGATGGTACTGTAACATTTGTAACATTTGGGAAGGGCTATTTGCTTGCCAGGTACTCTCAACCTTCAGTACTCTATTCTTGATCTGTGGTAAGGAATTCTCTACTAATTTGGTCACAAAAAGATGTGGATACGATTCACTACTTGTCTTAAAGCCACTATTAATAATAAAACATTTTTCGAATCTGGAATAAAAATCACTAGTATCTTCATCTTGTTTCTGTTTACAGGCTGAAATAGCATCCCAATCTTCCTTTTTAGTAGTCAATAATCTCGGCAAAACCTGTATCAATAGCTCGGGTAACTCTTTGGCTTTTTCCCCGAGACCAGTACCAGGGGTTCGTGTATTATCTTCATCTTCTAATTCTGTCCAGTTAATCTTTTTCTCTTCCACCTCCCACTCTTTTTCTTTCAGTTTTTCATAAATGCCTGCTGGTAACAGTACTTTCAACATTTTAATCGTATCAGCGTACGTATACTCCCCCATGCGGAGCATGTCCTTTAATTCACGGTGGAACCCTGCTGGGTCTTTATCGTGACAGGGCAGTAATTTTTTCATTTCCAATAATTCCATTTTCGTCAAGGGTGTGTAAACATATACTCGTTGAAGCTCACCCCCTGTAGTCCTAACGGGATGAACCTCTCGTAGGGGATTCTGTCTGTCTATGTAAAAGGTCTTTCTTTCTCGGTGTGTGGCAGGAATCAAGTGCGGAGTCAGAAAAGTCAAGTACTTATGTCGTTGATCTAGAATAACATTAATTAATTCGGTGCCTAAACCTCTCCATCTTGCTAGAAGTAAATCGTCCAACCATTTATACAAGAGTCCTGGATCAGAATGCTGACTCTCATACAGTGTGATGAGATGTTGAATCATGTAAATACCAGCTAAACGCTGTTCTTCCGGAGGAAGACTCAAAAATGTTTGGGCTACTCCGTCATCTTTATATATGGTAGAATTTCCAGCCCATTGGACTGCTGACCGGGCTAGTTCTTGTTCATGCATAGTACTAAGTTCGCTACTCCCTACTCGTTTTTTCAGTGCATGTTCAGTAGCTTGGAATAGGTGTTCAAGGGAATATCGGTCTGGTATTGGAGAGAGAGAACGTTTATTGTATTCTAGGCGTATGGGTCTATCAAACGGTCTTGCCCTACCTACATAATTTATTTTATTCATTTCCCCTGTTACTGTATCATCGTCCTCTGAGACTTCGTCGTCCTCTTCCTCAGCTTGTTTCTCGGCCTGTTCTTTCTTGTGTATCTCAAGTATTTCTTTACGAATTTTCCTGTACATGCTTTCTATTCTATTCTGTGTATCATGCTTACCCATAGCTATATTATCACTCCAATTCGTCATACCTTTAGTTACTTCTTTATCTGGCTGATCTCGTTCCCTGATCAAACAATTAACCAAAAACTGTAAGAGCATGCGTTGAAGCTCCACTTTTCTATTTGCCATGGCCTCGTGTATACTTTCTGGTCCCTCCCCCGTTCTAATGAAGTGGTATATTCTGTCTAAATGGTCCTTCATGCCTGGTAAAATAATCAAATAGTCTGCAACACGTCTTTTTCCACAGTGCTTCCTCTACTCTCATGATGCACTCAGCATCCCATGTTCCTGAGACAGGCCATCTATATTTCTCTTCCAGATCCTTCGTGTACTCTACCCATAAATCTAAGTACAGTATGGCATCTAAGCCATGCTTGTGATACATAAAATGTCCAGGAGTGTCCCTAGGCGGGACGGGAACTGCCTCTTCGAGTATCCCCTTCCTGGTTCCTATCTGACGTAATTTCGAAAACAATGACATGTTTGAACTATCTTGAACAAAAACACAATAAGCACAATAATAGACTGTAAACAATCATTCATACCACGACATTAAAACATTAGAAACAGATACTAACTAGTACATAGAATAACACAATCCTAGAAATCCTAAAATAAACAAGGTTTATTTTGCACTGGATGCACTGCTAGAACAGTACAGTCATACCGGTCTCATAAAGAGACGCGTCTTTACCGCATCCACCTAAATGGACACGTCCATACCGGATCTGTGTACCCAGACCCGTCTTGACCGGGCTCAAATAAATGAACCCGTCTATATGCGTTCCCAACAACGGTACTCACCGGGAAGCAAAACTGAAGGCCTCGGAAACTCGATGCGTGACTGGACTGCTACGGCTTCTTGCTGCGCATGCGCCTCGGAACAGGTGGGCCTCGGGATACCTCGGACCTTGCTCTCTCGGCTTGGGCTCTGGTCGGGATAGTCCGCAATCCTCACCGCCTCGTGTGGATGCCTGGTCGCAGTCTCCGTCTCCTCCGTGGGCCTGAGGGAGTTGGCAGGAAAACCCGCGAATGTGCACAGAAATGGGTCCGTCACGGCTATAGAAGGGGTCAGGGGGCTGCGCTTACATCACCGGCGCGTGGGGAAGGGGACAGTCCCTGTTCGGGCACCAGATTTATGTGGTAAATAAAATCACCCGGGCATAATTTCTATACATTAATAAAGAATAAGGATAGCTCATAAAAATGAGAGGCAGAGTCCGTGGTATCTGAGTCAAAAGGGCTTTAATCAGAATGACTCGAGTCAATGAGAATCGGGTTCCATCACCACTAAGGTTCAGGAAGGGATATCTAACGTTTTATTAACATCACACATTATATATAGTAAAGCCATACAATTGCAATGAATACAGTAGGCGGAACACTCCAGGCGGAGCGAGTGAAAAGAGAGAGATAAGAACACATGGGCGTAAAAGAAGGCGTGTAAAGAGGTGTGCACATAGGCGTTCACTTGGTGAGTCATAGATGTGTCATAGGTGGGTGGATGCATAGAGGAGGTCTGCAGGGTCAGCAGAAACCTTTACCCTACATGTGCGCGCAACTGGTCATGACGTAACTTTGACGTGTAACTGGGGAGAGCTGGGGGTTGACTTTAGCACTAGTAGAGGAGTCCGGAGTCTGGGATGTCAGAGCGACCTGTACCTTTGGCATATCTGATATCTTGTGTTTTGGAGGATGTATTGTCTGACGTAAAGGTCTCTCGAGTAAAGGCTGTTCATCACTAAATGCTAGTGTGTGCATATATTTCTTCGTGCTTTGCGCGGGGCCATGGGCCTACTATGGCAACGGGTTCAATAAATCACTTGCATGGAGACAGGAAGGCTAGGCCCTATGCTCTGCAGGCGGGATATGTTTACCTCTTTCACTAGACTGGAATGTGTTTTTGCGGAGGCTGAGCAGATAACTGTAGGCAAAATACCGTCTTGGCAGGCAGGCCAGGTCGGGCACCTCTCGGCTGAGCAGGAAGTGAGGGAGAGGTCAGGGATGCATACCTAAACTGCAGCTTTCAGAGACAGAAAAGGCTCGGAGCCATAATTCAGGGCCTGGCTCGGCTGGGCCACAAAAACGTGTGCCTCTTGATATTTAAACGTGTACCATGTAAATGCATTGGCAACGTAGGCCTCAGTGCAGAATTAACGTTTCATTCATGGAAGGCCTAATAACTGACATGTTAACATTAGACGGAAATGCAGGGGCATTATTGTGACAGGCACGGGATGGGAATTACACGATAACATGAACATACATGGAGCATAGGTACGTGGATAGGGTGCGAGGGGGGGACACACTGGCCACATAAAATTTCTGTTTCCTCAGAGGCACATGCACTGTGTTTTGCAAAATGAAGACCAGACTTGGAGGCATTCTATACACTCAGACTAGAGTCTGCCAGTGATGGAGATTGGTCTTTCAGTAAAATATTTCTATAAAGATAAATATGTTTTAGCAGGACAGTAGTATAGTTTTGATTCCTGGAGCAGGATCAAATTGTTCTGCTTCTGTATGGGCGATGACATGGCAGCAAAGCATATCATCCTTTCACCTAATAAAACTGGGTGAGTATTCTATATTAAATGAGACTGACAGTAATATATTTCATAAATGTGTCCTCTCTGATCAAATGTGCCGACTGTATGGCAAAACTAGTAGGTCACTTGGTCTTTACTCTACCAATGGTGGTACTTTTGTGTCTCAGACAAGTAAGCCAGGGGGTGGGGGGTAAAGTAGTATTGACAAACTCCATACGGTACAGAGACCTGATATGTCTCTCCCCCTGTGGCTCCTGGATGGCCTCCCCCATAGCACACTAAAGCTGCATGAGGCTTGATATTTCAATCTCCCTCGCAGGAATATTGGCGCCCCCAGAGCTAAAAGGACTGCGTAAGACTGCTAGACCCTACAGTCTCTGCACGGTTTCTACTGATCTCATTTGTATATCTATCTATCCCACTGTGGCAAGTGATGAAAGGATGTTTCTTGTGGCTTGAGATGGACGTGAGATTATGGTACGCCATGAGCCCTGCCTGAGTCCTACTTCTGACCTCTACTTTTCGCTACGGTCAGGTTAGAGTTGAGATGGAGGGGATCCTTGCTACACGGTCACAAGAGCCCTATGGCTAGGGCAGAGAAAAGGAGGAGTACCCTCTGAGGTTCTGCTCTGTCTCTCCTTTGTAAGGAGGGCGGTAAGAGAATGCGTACAAAGCAACTCAATGGCAAAATATGCGCTTGTATTTAACAGGGAGAAGGGCTTGACGTAAGGGCGACGAAGAACGATAATGAAATTTGGAGTAAACCTAAGAATTAAGATTGAAGAAATACTGATCAGGCAAGATAAAATAGAAAATTGAAAATAGAACTACGATACTGGATAAATACGCCTTACTGGGAATAACTCAGATGATACGGGTACACAGGGCTAAATTATTTTAACTGGATGACTTCAGGAAAGAGAAAAACAAGCATTCTCCCAAAATAAGAGGTAATAATTTGAATCAAGAAAAGACCTGATGAAGCCGATGGGTTCTCAATAACCTCGGCGAAACGCGTTGGCATGGGATTGGAATTGGAAAGAAATTAAAATCTTCAAGAGCATTTGGATGATTTTGTGTTATTTAAGAACTTTGAAGCGTAACGCTATTTGAGTTGTGATAAGTGGAGTGCTTTAATCTATGTTGGACATTAAACTGTGCCTAATCTTTTGATAAAGCAGGGAGGAGTGGAGTGTTTTCCTCTCCTAAAAAATTGTAAGCACCCAGGTGTATAATATCTAGATAAGAGACACGGCAGAGTACTACTTCGAGAGCGCTTTTAAACTCCTTTAGCACCCAGGGTTGTAAAGCAACCCAAGGTGGCCAAATAGGAATCTTTCAAAATGCCGGATCAGGATACCCCCTCTCCAGCTCCTAGAGGGGTACGAAGAGGTCAGAGAAACACACAGCAGCAAAGGATGGAAATAAAAGCTAAAGTGTTTGCTGAAAAGGAAAAAAAAAATTTGAAATCTGAGCCAGACGACCCCTTAGATGCCAAGTGTATGTCATACTTTGAAATTGAGGAAGGTGCTGGTAATTATTCATACCACCCAAACCCAGAGATAAGGAAAGGTAGGGATCAAGAAATGGGCATGGGGTGCAGAACATAAATCATGATGTACCGCCTGGTTCTAAGCAATACCCTCTCTTCAATAAACATCAGAAGAATCAGATCACAACTAACACCATGGACCGCCTACATTGACGGTGCTTCCCCCGTTGCAGAGAAGGTCAGATCAGTACACTTGCAAGAAAAGGATAACCTAGATTCACCACCCTTCAAAGCTACTCAGTGGTCAGCCAGGATCCCATGGGATACAAATAGCGCAATCGATGTAAGCACCGAAATCCCAATAAAGCTGGTGGAAAAACTCTTGAGGGGGTAAGAGTGGAGAATCATCAATACAAAGAATGCTGTTAACCATACTGAATGAAATTAGCGATTTGAAAAAATCCCAGGCGTTGGAGATTGCCCAATTACATGGAAGACTGGCCAAACTTGAAGAGAACACCTCTAGTGCAACAAAAAGACTAGATGAGGCAGAGAGACACATCTCTGACCTAGAGGACAAATTGTCTGTGATACAACAAGATGCACTGGTTCTTAGCAAAAGTAAGAGTCAGATGGAATCAAAGCTCCAGGACTTAGAAAAATATAGTAAGCATTCAAACCTCTGCCTAGTGGGAATCCCAGAAGGATGTGAAGGCATAGAGGTGACTAAATGGGCTGACTCACTGTTGAGAAAAGTAATGCCGTAACTAGAAAGGGACCTTACGATCACAAGAGCTCACAGAGTCCCAGAACAGAGATAATCAAACGCCAAATTTCCATTAACAATTATACTTAATTTTGCAGATTTTAGAGTTAAGGAAAAATAGCAAGGAGATCGTTCTCCACCACAGAAACCCCTCAATTCAGGATCCTGATGGATTTGTCTGTCATGTGGGTGGCACCTAGTTCCATAGGCCACCAAGCAACGAACCAGCAAGTTGCAGATTAACTAAACAATAGCACACAGTCTGAAAAAAAAGTCATTGTATTCTACCAGTAGCAAAAGCGAGCAGCTATTGAGCAAAGTTTCTTGTGTACAGTGATAATTTAAGGAAACTTATAAATGTGTGTGCCATAAACTGCATTCCTCAGCAGGACATTAACCTACCTAGGATGATAAGCACACATAACACCTCGGGGTATATGTATGTAATTTACATTTTGCGATTCTCAAATAGCGATTTTTAAGGAATCGCTATTTGAGAATTGCAAAATGGAATGTATGTATTAAATTACAATTTTTTTTCAAATCTCTAAAATTCCTTCATTGCAATTAGCAAATTGCGAATCCCAAGTAGGGAATGAATGGGGATACATTCTCAAATTGCGATTTTCTATTAGAAAAACGCAATTTGAGAATCGCAATTCCAAGGGAGCCAGGGTGTCCAAAGGACACCTGTTGCACCCCTGGAATGTGCATTAACCCTTTCGCTGCAGCGGCTATTCTGCCGCAGCGCTAACGGTCGCGCGGGGGGGCGCGTGGGTGAGCTGCGCGGGTGACAGAACCGTTCCGTCACGGCTCGCGGGTGAGCTGTGCTCATGACGGAACGGTTCCGTCACTGCCCCGCCCGCTCAATTAAACGCGCTGCGCAGGCGCGAAATCATCGCCGCGCAGGCGAGGTGGCCGGGCCGTGACGGAACCGTTCCGTCAATAGCCTCGAAGAGGTTAAGTACATGTGGCGCACATACATGCCCTAAGGGTATGTCTGTGCGCCACATGGCACTTTGAATTTTTTTTAAAAAACGTATTTTAACAGGAAATCGCAAAATACCATCTACTTGGAGTAGGTGGTATTTTGCGATTTCTTAAGCCAACATCGCAATTTGTATTTGTATTTGTATTTGTAGGTATACTTGTAGAGCGCGATCCTGTCACCCAGAGGGCATCCTGGCGCTTGAAGTTCGCAAGGCACCCCTACATAGCATTTAAGGAATCACAAAATTGTGATTCCTTAAATGCTTGAGCAAAATAAGGAATCGCAATTTTTGCGATTCCTTATTTTGCTATGTGGCCCATACATACCAAAACACTGTTTGCGACCACGAATGCCGGAATTCACAGAATTCCGGCGTTTGCGAATCGCAAACAGCTTCTTACAAATGCCCCCTAGTGAGCTAGACATAGTAGAGTAAGCGAGTGATCTTCTATCCCATTTTTGTGCTAATGTACGCATATTAGGAATTGAGAGTAACAATGAGCATCTACCTACATAATGTTTCAACTAATGCAATGGGACCTCCATTTAAGTTTTCAAGTGAGAAACGCGATAGTTATACAAGCTCACATTGTGCAAAAATGTCAGTACTAAAAGAGGAGGTCCTACTGAGTGGAGGAAGAAAGAAACTACGGAACACCACCTGAGTCAGCCTGACAGAGGTTCGATCTCGTAAAGACAGTGACATGGCCAATGCTTCTCAGCTCTTAGACTGAGCTGCGGCTACAATCGCTTTTGCAAATCAGTGCACGGTCAGATTTTTGACAACCACTGTTAAGAAGTCAAAATGCACATACGTCAGTGTACAGTGTTGGGGGATGTAGAGGTTAGTGAAAGGGGAGGCTGGTCAAGAGGGATTGTCAAGTGTCCAAAAGATCCATGACATGTTCAATTTCCAGATCATGTAGAGGCAGTGCATCCTACTCTGTCACTGGAGCTTTCAACACCAGCCGTCAGTCCCAAGACATTGTCTCTTCTCTTTTCTGAATTTTTTTCTAGCCTTCTTGTACATCACACTCTAACTACCAGTGCGACAAAGCTTGCTCTCACTGCCAAGCTCGGCTTCCTCACATTAATCCCCTCCCCCCCAAACCAATCCTGATGCCGTATCCAAGCCCTGACAACACCATGACCCATTCCCCATCAGCCCAAGTAGGAGCTAAACGCAGCACCAAAGGGAAACTAATCAACTGACTTTTAAATGTCCGCTCCCTTCCGAAACACACTACTGAAATACAGCTACTGATTGAGACTAATAAACTCTACATCCTGTTCCTAACCGAGACATGGATGGCTGAAGGAACAGAATCAGAGCTAGGCATTGCATGTCCAGACGGGTTCAAGATCATTCAGAAACCAAGACCCTCAGGTCGAGGAGGAGGCCTGGGGATCATTTTTAGGGAACAACTTAACATCACTACCCTGGACATTGACATCATCTCCTGTGTAGAAATCCTCGGGATTTCCATAAAATATGATTCTGAACACTGCCTCACAGCCCTTGTATGTTACAGGTCTCCGGGGCATTTCAAAGCCTCAGAACAGCAGGAATTAATCACGGTCATAAATAATATGTCAATCTCCCACAACAGGCTGCTGATACTGGGCGATTTCAACATATGGGACAATGACCAACTACGTGCAGCTTTGCACAATATTATTCAATCCTCCCACAATCTAGGGCTGAAACAGTGGATAAACACCTCCACACATATACTAGGAAACACACTAGATCTTATATTTGCGGCAGAAGACCTACTGACCCTAGACACTATCCTTCCAGTAGTTTGGTCAGATCACTACCTCATCAGGTTCAAATCCCACATCCCGTCCCACACAGGAGCCACGATTTCGCAAGTCAAAACTTTCATAGGTCGGGACTGGAAGAACTTGTTGAAGAGGAAAGAGGAGGGAAAGCTCGACCTACGCCAGGTTGGGGCCTCGTTCAAATTAGAGAATGATGTCACCGCAAACTATCTTTCCTTTCTCCACGAAACCACAAAAAAACTCGACGCCGTCATCCCGCTGAAAACAATCACAAAAAGGGGAAAACCCTCCACCCCCTGGTATATGGAGAAACAAAGAGAACTAAAAAATACCTGCAAAAAGGCAGAGAAGCTCTGGAGAAAAAACTATTCAGACCAGGAGAAAGTACGATGGAGGCTTACTATCTCACAATACAAGAAGGAAATAATCACAGCCAAATCCAACTATTTTGCTGAGGTAATCCTCAAAAGCTCTAATAAATCCCGGGATACATTTAGGCTCATCAAAGAGCTTTCCCACCCCGCCTGTGCTAATAGCCAAATCAAACCCTCACAAGAACTCTGCAACGACCTAGCAGTGTTCTTCCAAGATAAAATCAGCAAAATTGTAGAGGGAATGAATAGTAATCCTATCTCCCCACTGCAAGACAACAGCATCCTAACAAATAAAGACGGAAAGGCGGATCCTGATACGTACCCCCTCTCAAATGCCACCCTGGAAAACTTTATGATTCCTTCGGAACAGGAATTCATCACAACAGCCCTCCATACGTCCTCAGGCTCTCCTCTAGACCCTCTTCCCCATAGAATAGCCAAGAAATTCGAGGATGACGTTTTACCAGCCCTGCACCAACTATGTAATCAATCTCTGCACACAGGCTCCGTTCCCAAAGACTGGAAACTAGCGATCGTCACCCCGCTATTAAAAAAACCTAATCTGGACCCAAACTGCCAAAAGAACAACCGACCCATATCCCTATTACCATATCCTATAAAAATCATAGAGAGATGGGTCAGTAGAGCTCTAGCCCTCTTCCTAGAAACCAACAACATCTTGGAAGAGGAGCAGTTTGGCTTCAGACCAGTTCATGGAACGGAGTCAGCCCTGCTGACAGTTATGGATGACCTGCGAATGAGGGCGGACAGGGGAGAATCAGCAACTCTGATTCTGCTTGACCTGTCCGCCGCATTCGATACGGTGAACCACGGCATCCTGATTGAAAGATTAAGGAACATCGGAGTCAGAGGGGTCGCGCTCGACTGGTTCCGCTCCTACCTGACGGACAGGTGGCAGGCAGTATCCATCCCTCCCTACCAATCCGAGTTCAGGAAAGTCCCGCACGGAGTCCCACAGGGGTCTGCCATCAGCCCCATACTGTTTAATATTTACATGCAACACCTGATGCGGATCATCAAAAGCCATGGCATCAGCGTTACAAACTATGCAGACGACACCCAGCTGATAATCTCGCTGGACGGAACTCGAGCAAGCTCAACGGAAACTTTCCATACCTGTATGCTGGACATGTCTCTCTGGCTCAGTCAGAACTCACTAAAATTCAACAGTGAGAAAACTGAAATACTTCATTGCACAGTAGGAAAAATCCCCAAAAGTCTACCGCCAGATTTCTGGCCTCAATCGCTAGGGGACTCGCCCACCCCAGTGAGCTCTGTAAAAAACCTTGGAGTCACTATCAATAACAAACTAAGCCTAGAGACCAACATCAACAAGCAGGTTAGCTGCTGTTTCGCCTTACTAAGGGGACTCCGAAGACTGCTACCTCTCCTGCCCCCACAGACCAGAGCCGACATAGTCAGGAGCACTATCCTCAGCCGCCTGGACTACTGCAATGCTCTCCTGCTGGAATCCCCTGCCTATCTCATCTCCAGACTCCAGAGTGTCCAGGCAGCTGCAGCCAAACTGGCACTCTCCCGTGAACGTAGATCTTCTACCACTCTTGCCCTGGCTGACCTACATTGGCTGCCCATACACCAAAGGATCTGCTTCAAATCCCTATGTATTGTTTTCAGGGCAGTTCATGGGCTAGGCCCCCGACCACTCCAGTACAAATTTAAGTGGTATGAGCCCAGCCGGTCTCTTCGATCCTCATCCTTGAACTTCATCAGTATCCCCAGGATCAAGAAAGCCACCTGTGATGGACGAGCTTTCAGCATTGCTGCAGCCCACTTATGGAATAAACTCCCCTTGGACATCAGAAAAACTAATGATCTTCTGACCTTTCGGAAAAAGGTGAAAACTTGGCTTTTCCCAAAAAATCCTCCTAAAACCCTTCGCAATAAATAAATCTACCCGGTTCAGCATCTCGTTCATGCTTCTGTCCCCACAAAGCTTTAGCTATGTACCTAAGCACCAGGATGCCCGTAGGGTTACAGAGCGCTCTACAAATGCTATAAATAGAATAAATAAATAAAGTGCAAACTGTGACCTCCCATTTGTTAGAAAAAAATAGAGGAGGTGTGTGTTGTTAGTGAAGGATGCAACTTTGCAGAACAGTCTTTTTGTGTCTTTCCATCTGTTCTGACATGGCTTTTGGCTCTATTTCTGAGTGATGATGACTTTAAGCTTACTAACATCCATAATCTGTATTCTTGCTTTGTGTTGGTCCTTTTAAAGCCTTTTTCCAGACCTAGAAGCATAAACTAGAGGATAGCTGCTTTATATGATGATAGATCCCTTATTCTTGAATCTAATCCATCTATTGCCTATTGGCTTTGACATAATTATGTGTCCTTTCATCATCCTGCCTATAGTAGAGGGTGGATCCTGTATCCTGACTTTATATTACATATTGGTATGGTTTGTGTAGGTACTCTGACAGAGCTAAGGGTTATTTCATCCTTCTCAGGCCTACAAGGCCCAGAACTAGAGAGACTCCATTTTGCTTTCTATCCCTGCAGAACTGAGATGCTTGCAGGGCAAAGGTAATGTTTATAGTTAAGCCTGTTGTTCGCTAGGGGAAAACCATCCGAGACTGGTTCTTATCGGAAGAATGTGTTTGTCTCCTGGGCCCAGACGTAACATGCGGATGCGCAGTGCGGTTGCGCGAGGGGCCCTGGAGCTGGCACAGGAATTCGGTGGGAGGCAGCCCTCTGTTGGAAATTTCCATGAGGGAAGAGCATTCTATATTAGTGAAGTGCAGAGGCGGAGTCAGTTAGAAAGAGTTTGAGCTGGAAGCAGTTGAGTTGGATTGAAGCAGAGGAGAGGAGTGCAGTTGCAGACAGAGTTGAGTTGGATTGAAGCAGAGGAGAGGAGTGCAGTTGCAGACAGAGTTGAGTTGGATTGGAGCAGAAAGAGTTGAGTTGGATTGGAGCAGAGGAGAAGAGACAGAAGATGCTTGGAACAGAGAGAAGACAGACAGACAGTCAGTGAGATGGAATTGAAGGAAGAAGTCAGAAGCAGTTACTTATCAGGAGGAGTTGTGAACAGCTGGAGTCTGAAGTAATGCCTTTTAGAAGAGACTGAAGTTATATCGTGGATTAATCTGTGGGAGCAGCTGGAGTGAATTGGACATTAGCACAGAGACAATCAGACAGAGTGGAGAAGCTAGTGGAGCGAACGGTTATCAGAGCGGCAGAAACAATTAGACTGAAGTTGGAAGGTGGAGAGAGTTCGTGGGGGAGAGGAATCCAGTGCAGAGTGATCAGCGCAGATGTGTGTCCAAGAGTGCAGGGGAGGATCTAAGACGAGCTAAGGCACAGACGAGAGAGGAGCCCAGATGACAGCTAGAGCAAGACCCCACACTCCTCAGGTGATACCTTTCCTTTTCTTTAAATATTAACCTTGTCCCTACTATATGTCTAATCCTTTTTTTTTCAGCGGTGTGCAGTCTATTTACAGTTCCTGTTAGTTACATGTGGATGTGGTCAGATCTGTGTATGTGTCTATTCCCATTTTATTGTTATTGTAATAAAGATACCCCAGTTCTTAGTGAACCAGCATGTGCCTTGTATTCTTGTTCAATCAGGGTAACCTGTTCTTCTAGTCAGGCATTGTTTTCATGAACGGATGTAATTCCCGGTCAGGTAAGTAGTGACTGAGCAATGAGGGAGAGAGGGGCCCCTTGAGGAGGAGAATAGATTGTACATCATCTAATTTGGTAAACTGTTGTGTGCTATAATATTGTAGTATCATATCCTGAGTAGCCAATGAGAGATTCCTTCCAAAGGTATTCATAGGAAAGTGATCGTCGTTGGTAAGCGGCGTTAATGAGAACACTAGGGAGGAGACTAGTGTGTAGGTCCGCCAGATTGTGGACCGGGCTGTGAGTGAGAGAACACTAGGGAGGAGACTAGTGTGTAGGTCCGCCGGATTGTGGACCGGGCTGTGAGGGAGAGAACACTAGGGAGGAGACTAGTGTGTAGGCACGCAGGATTGCGACTTGCCGAGCGAGCACTGACTGTGGTCAGTGTGTAATGGTAAATAATCAGAACTGCCCCAGGGTAGATTAGTCTGGACCCATGTGGTCGCGAGACTATGAGGTATGAGTGTGGTGTAGGGCATGGACGTCCTTAGTAATCAGTGAGTATTCCTAGTAATCCCTATAGATTTAGTGGTGTTTCTGATGATATGAGCTTGTATATTGCGAGTTCCCCATCCTCAGGTAGGTACCCAGGTGCCTGGACAGATCGGTCCTGAGGAGGGAGGTGGTTACGTTCCGGCTGGGTTGGAGGTGCTCTGAGGAGCTGATCCTATCTGGTCCGAGAATCCGGCCGTTACACCATCTCAGTAACAACATTCTACATTTCCATGAGATACTAAAGTCCTGACATTACCAATTTGCCTCCATCTCAGTGTGTAGGATTGCTACCCCAAGAAATCCTGGGTTTCAACTTTAGAAAACCTCTGTTCAACTTGACATAACTTGATATTTTTTTAGGATATTTTACAATGGAGTTTCCACTTAATTCTCCATTCCCTATTCACAACTTCTTGTCATGCATCAACCAGTTCCAGAGAACTCTAATCCCGTGTCGGGCTATAATGAAATGTTTTCATCCCAGCAAATTACATTCAGAAATATTCTAATCAAACAAATTCAACAAAGACCAACATCATGTCCTTTCAGGATAATAGTTAAAATGCAGATACCTTTTTAGGTTATAGAGTGAAAACAACTTCAGTAAGGGAATGCCAGCAATGCCATTAATTCAACTGTGGAAAATACACTGTCTGTGGGGAGTCCCTGAAGACACATGACAGAGGAGAAGTGTCCAGACGAAACTAAATACATTTCAAAGCTGTAGAGAACCTCCACACTCCATAGGAATTACCCATAATCAATTCCCTTGGCAATATTAACCATTTTCTTTAAATGCATGATATAAGAGAGGAGTAACATTGTTCATGGTGCTGTTATTGATAATAGAAAAAACTCAAGCAGTCATGTATCATGCAGAATGTGCATGTTGTAAACACTATGCTAAATGTAGCTAATCTTACTAAACAACATACTGCTGCAGAATTAGTTTAAATAGAAAACACACCCTTTCAGCCTTTCTAAAACATGCCCCCTCCTGTTAATGGCCTGGGCTTGAACTTGCCGTCGAAGTTAATGTTCCTGGCTGCAGAAACAAAGTTATGCTAGTGAGCACAGACCACTGGATGGGGATAGAGGTCGCCGAATGAAATCTTCCCATTGGAGTACATTGAGATTAATAGGGCTCTTTCGGCTGCTTCAGCTGGCTCCCGAGTGCGATCCTTTCTCCCGGTGACATCATTGCAAGAGGCACGCGAAGATTGTGAAATATGAATTACTTTGACAAGGGCTGAGGCAGGATATGTGCAGAATTGCCTGGCGCACTTCCAGCTTCCTATGGAGGTGGGTGAGTGCGGGCGCGTGCTGCCAGTTCAGAGGCGGCGCGAGCACTTCAGCTGCTGACCTCAGAGCTACCTAAAAGGCTGAGGCGCAGAACAGACAACTCCAATGCCGTCCGCCGCTCGCGCCGATGTATAAATGATGAATGCGCCACCCATTTAAAAAGAGTTGGGAATATTAAATTACATTGTTTTCCAAACTTCTAATGATATGGGCCTGTCCTGGCTTTGATGGCTGGAACATTCTAATTGAGGAATCTGGGACAGCCCGGGGACCATTAGTTAATTCAATATTTCATTTCTCTCTGTCACCTAAGCGAGAAGTAAATTAAGGCAATGCCAGTAAAATCTCGAACACTGTAAAACAAGGTTATTTTTCCGACAACTCGTTTACGAATTCTACTGTGAATATGTGTTCCACTCTGGGTAGAAAAAAACGTAATAATATAAACTTTTTATATAGTGCTTCGTGGTCTACTTCTGCGGTTTTCAGCACTCTATACAACACATATTTAACGCACTGATGGAAATACACATCTGGATGCAGACTGGGGTTCACTCACGGAGAGCATAACGCGGCACCAGGCCCTGATTGTGAATAATTCGAAATAGGGGCGGTATTATACCACTCGGTAAATACCATTTCTGCAGGTGGGGTGTTTGCCCATGTGCTGCTCAGCTTTTATTCTGGGTCTGCCACACACACACGGGCTCTAATATGTGGGATTGGTGTTTACCACCATTATTTCTACGATTCAACTTTTTTTGTCTAGCTGTTTCCTCTTAAAAGATACCACCACGTTTTTGATAGATAAACTGTCAGGGGAAACTGTGCTAAATGCCACATTTGATGTAAATACTACATGTGGTAATTTCCTTCAATTTGGAATTTCAATCCGATTGCTTACAGCTAAATGACCAGGAATTGTCTTTTCTCTACTACTCATAATCTGTGCCCTATTTATGTAAACTACACACAGTTTACACGAAGCTTACAAGTTTAGTATTTTTGAAGTATTCACATAAACAACTATGTAAGGCACACATGGTATAATGTAATTTTGAATCTGCACGAAGTTAACTTATATTGACGACACGGACCTATTTTATTAAATCTAAGCTTACCAAATGAACGAAAGGAATACATTGTGCAAGCATTCTGTTAGAGAAATTGTGGAACAGTACTTTTAAGAATTGTGATTTTTTTCCCACCCACTTGAAACATTTTTCTATAGATAACACATTATTTTCAAAGTTTTGAAAAAGCGGACTGGAATGACCACTTCCTCACATTTTCAGCTCAAGTTATGATAGATCCACTTTTGTGTAAGTTAGGTAGGAAATGCACGCCTATGTATTTGTTGAGGCCCAATAAATACTAACTTGTAGGTGGTAACCACATTTGTACTGCATCACCATAATCTGCCCTCATACATTAAGGAGGAATGGCCCCTCTTGTAAACCCGTGTGAAGTTTAAATGCCCAGTATGTATGCAAAGAATGTATTTAAATGGTACATTGCATCTTAGTTAGTTTAAGATATGTATGCTCATGCAAATAGGACTTTTTCATGTATAGCGCAGACTACAATCTGAAACAAAATCGGAATCTAAACACAAAACTTTGTAAACATGCATCAGACTTCTTAACAGATCAGTGTCTAGAGAGGAAATATGACAAATATTAAATGAGTTCCTAGGGAACATCATGGTGAGCATGAACGTGTTAGAACCTTACACAGCAATTCACACAATATTTAGCTTTTATTATCTGCTATGTTGAAAGCAACATGTTGTGTACGACCCCTAATGGTAGAGACATGACTAATCCTTTTATAAACTGTATTTGATTGCGTTATATATAGCAGACTTTGCCAGTCATACCACTCACCCATAGGCAGAAAGAGCATTTTCTCCAACATATACAGGACAACGTAGTTTTAAAGCGTTTTATTTTTCCTATGCACCTTTATTATTTCTAACATAATGCTGTACAGGAAGAGAATAGAGGAGCATAGCATAGAAGGTAGATTTGATGATTAACATAAGTCAACAGACAGGGCAAAGGCAAGCCAATAAGCCAACACCCAAGCACTCTGATAGTTTGATTTGTTCTGTGCAAAACCTTAGGATTATAGTTATTATAGACATGATTATAGGCAAACTAGACATGACCGCCTAGGTCAATGCTGTCACCACATCCTGCTTCCACACTCTGAGGATGCTGAAATTTTTTTTCCAAGTGGCTACCATGGAACACCAGGAAGACATCACCCATGCCTTCATCAATTGGAACTGGACTACGAGAAGGCTGCCTACGCAGGAATCACCAACCATCTAACAAAAACAATGACTATAGACTTTCCAGAGTACAGCATCCAGATTGATCTCCAATATTCCGTCCTGGTCCCAAGTCACAACACACATTCTGGAACTCCTCTGGCTCTCGACAAATAAGCTAGCACAGTTCAAGCTTCTCACACATACATAAAACGCACTAAACAACACTTGTGCAACCTACCTAAATAGCTGCGTACAGTTCCACCAACCCTCCAGACACCTCTGCTCAGCCGAACTCTTCCTAGCACACATCCCATACATACACAAAAGCAGATTACGAGGTGTGTCTTCTCTTTCATCACTCCTAAGGCATAGAACGACCTCCCACATCACACCAGAGCCTCCTCTTCTCGAGTTGAACAAGAATTTTTAGAAATCGCTTTTCGAGTAAGGCTCCTCGTGGCTAGCCTCCCACCTGCAAAGCACCATGATACTTCACGGGTGACAATGTGCTAAAAAAAATACATATAGCATGTAGCGTAGGATCCAGTTTAACCACTAATCTATTAGGTCTGAGCAAATATATGGGGGTACTACCACCAGTGATAAAAGCTCTTAATTTAATTTGAAATCCTCAGTAGAACAGTACAGATGTTTTCTCCTCTGGCCAATCTATTTCTGACAGGCAATTAAAAGATGAGAGACATGTTAAGTAATAATGGATGGCCCATTTTAGATTAAGCAACTCGTTTTCGATGGAATTCATCAAAGCATGGTGGGAGGATAGTTGTCTGATTTCTTTTTTGAACAAAGAAGTAATATAAGATCGAATCATTTCTATTGATCAAGGACCCACACTTCCTTCTATGTATGAAATTACAAATGCTACCTCAGATTGTGCATTCAAAAATGAAGCTGACCAACACAACAGACAGACTGTACACGTCGTCTTACTTGGGTGGAATATTTTCATTTAGTCCGACTCTATTAGTTAATGTACAACAAATTAAACAAATGTTCAGTACATTACCACTAGCAGGATTGAAAGGAACACACAGAATTCAGATAGACTAAGAAGCAAGTACGGTACCTGAGACGTGTTGGGAGGCAGAAAAATAAAGCTTCAAGGGAAAAAAGTCTAAGCTATTCAGAACATTACTCCACCCACTACAAAAAAGACATAGGAACTTCTTGGGCCTCGTGGCCAAACCATAGGTGGACCATTCCTCAGAATTGTCAGAACCCTATACCAACCTGTTGAAAAAATATTACCCTCAAAAACTGAGATAATTGACTCAAATATGTCTTAAAACTTTCAGAGATTAAAACAAAGCTTATTTCAGGAACATGTATTAAATTGTCATAATGTGAATAAGACTTTGCATTTACAAACTGATAGCTCAGATGTGGGGGTAGTAGTCGTTCTATCGCAGACTCAGAATAAGGATAAAAAATATGTTCTAATGATTTTATATATTAGTAAACAGTTTTTACCCAGAAAGAAGCATTACGAAAAAAAAAAAATGCTCGTCTGTCAAATGAAAAATCTCAAAGGAGAGCATGAGTACCACTCCTCAAATTTGATGCTGTTTTTTTGCGCTCTTCAACTTTTCTCTTTTGAGGAAAAAGATTGAGAAGGACACCTTCAGAAGGAGATGGATTCCCTCTCAATAGCCTAGAGAACCATGGTCCGATGTATGTCTGAGGACTGGCTGGAGGTCTGGGGAAGAGGCAAGAGGAATATCATGATCTTACTGGGAACAACAAAAGCAGGGATGCAAAGTGAAAGGAAAGAAGAGAAGGTAAACAAGGAAAACCGGGTTGTGGAGGATGCTTTTTCAAGTATGAAGGAAGTTGTGCAGTTTGTCTTTTGGGGTTGGCGAGTATGAAAGAAGGTGCAAATCCAGTGGAAAAGGGAGAAGTCAGAACCATAGCAGAAGAGGTGGGGATGGAAGAACACTACGTTGGAGAAGCACAGGAGACTGTTGTATGCGAGAGCGGGGTTTGCAGGGTTGCTCACATGTGTGCTCATACGCGAGCACTGCGCGTGCTCCGTGCTCATGTATGGAGTGTTGAGCTTGTGTTGTTGTTCAATGTAGACACGAAAGTGAGGTTTTTGTGCCTGTGTCTGTTTTTGTATAATGCCTATGCAGGTGGCTTTTAATCAGCGGGTTGGGGGAGCCATATTTTGAAATACGGGTAGTGTATATATAGCGGACCTGGGTAATGTTTTGTCATTTGTTACTGGCATGTTATACTACTTAGATATGGAACAAATCTTGCGTATTGTTACCTTGTGGAATGTACCCGTTTTCACTTGGTTGGATGTATTAAGGGCTGGACCTTTTTCCACACTGGCGACGATCAAAAGACACACAATTGATGGACGGAATGCAGAACAAATCAAAACATTCACCCCAGTCAAGAGATCGGAGTTAAATCCATAATTCTTTTGCTCACCATGCCACCCCAGTTTAGACCTTGCCATATGCAAATCAGTCTTGACCCTGTGCCTCATGGGAACAGTCCAGCCCGAACTGCCAAGCCAGGTCCTCCTTGGACCAGAAACAAGCATCCTAGGACCAGTTTCGGGGTCTCACCCCTCATCAGCCAGGATAGCTTGAATCCAGTGGCACAGTGAGCCTGGGACCCACATCTGGGCATACCACACTTAGGTCAAGGAAGCAAAAGACAATTGAGGCACGTTCCTATGTGTTTGCAGCTGTCCACCACATTTAATGTATTTATGGAGTTCAAGAGGAAGTTGATTGCAGTTGGCATCGGCCTACTGATCCGCCCACTTACTTTGGGATTTGGCAGTATATATTTCTCTCGGCTGCCTGCAAATTGATTGGATTCCCTAGGAGGAAGCTGTTTTTATTGGTATCTGCTTATGGACTTGTGGAAAAAGGTAGGGCCGATGTTGATCAAGAACCTTTTTCAGTATTGCCTGGCGCTAACCGCCTCTTATACCACTCGAACTATCAAACAAAGAGGCAGGCGCTGGAGACTGGAAGGCAGGAAACAGAAGTTTATTCCGACGGAGCAGAACACGTCAACTCAGACAACAAGGTATCTTCTCGAGGTGCTCTATCTGCATCTCTGAGGCCTGGCCTCTTATACACAGGTTTATGGTCTTTATTACAGTTTATTGCATGTGGCACATTCTTGCAAACACTTTGAAGTACGGAAAGACATCCTCGGAATCCCCGCTTCAAGCCCGTTCCCACACACATTTACAGTAGAAGTCCCCACCCCGGTCACAACAGGTGACGATTGTCGCACAGCTGGCCATTCCACCAATTCCCGGAATGCATGTGGTCGATCGGATCTCATGGGGTGGGGGCTTTTATCAGTCTGTGGATCCTTTTGATGGGAGAAGCTTCCTACTGTATGGGGGCAATAAACAGTATCCGCAGGGCCAGGTGGCGGCCAGGGAACGAGCAGGACAAAAAGGGGGTTTTATCAAAAGATACGGGATCATGAAAGGAATGGAGGGAGGTGTTGAGCTGGGAACAGGATGGGGTTCCGAGGCAGGGTTGCGCTGAAGAGGGGTTTATGGCCTAAGCATGTGAGAGTGGGGGCTGTCAGCGCGCGGGGGATGCCTGCGAGGTTAGGAGAGAGAGACGCGCTGGCTATCGGCGGTGGGCAGAGAGGCCATGGCATTCAAAATGGCTGCCGCTTACGCGCACGAATGGGCCTAAAAAGGGACAAGATGGCGCCAATAATGTTGACGCTGCGAACTAGATTTTAACAGTCCTCCCTTTTCAACATATCTAGCCAACTTGTCTAATCGATGTCTATCTTCATCAAATTCCTAACCTCGACATCGTACAATGCTCTCTTGCGTTCCTTTTCGAAGTCCACAGTCTTAGGGCAGATACAATTTGCACATAATGAACACAGAGGCGGCAGGCATTGGATTCCTAAGCAGAACCCACATATTACAACAACAGGAATCAGGATAATTGTAAACAATCTCCACCCCCAGTTCTTAACAGTACTCCAGAACCATCCACCAGGCGACCATTCTTCTTGCTCCTGGTGAACTTCTGAGGAAAGTCTGTGGAGATGTTCGATGGCTTTGTACACTGAGGGTGAATTGTCTGGTATATATGTGCAGCAGCTGGACCCAATGATGCGGCATGCTCCTCCGCGATCCGCTAGAACCACATCAAGAATAAGACGGTTCTGGAGAGCCACAAGACGGACCGCTTGAAGCTCGGCTGTATTGTTCGCAAGGATGCCAGCTGTAATGTTCATCGTTGTCTCGACTGCCTGGGTCAAATGTCGGATGGCACGGCTGTTCGCCATCGGGCCCCAGAGTGGAACAAGTCCCTTCATTGCATCGAGGAACTGTGCTCCGGTGGAGTCAGCTTGCTCAATGTCCTTGGCTCGTTTTTGTCTGTAGTGATTCGCTGGAGCCACATAGGTCGGAGGAAGGATGAAGGAGATAAAACAGGTAACCCCCAGCCTTTGGGGAGCCAGGTGTAGGCCTTTGTGCCACAAACAAAGTACATGTTCGGAGAGGAGACAAAAGAGGGTGGATCGGTGGAGTCCAAAGTCCTGGTGATGTGGCAAGCGCTGCGGCCTACCAGCTGTGTCCCAAGCCCTTCGATGCACATAAGGCCTGTGACGTTGATGACGGATAGGGCCACAGTCAGGGTGGCAGCTGTCCATTTCCGGAGGTAGGAGAAGGTGGGTCTGGTCGGATTGTTAAACACCTGCATTTCAATTCGTTCTTTGACAGGGATGTCCAGGTGGATAAGTCGTTGGAGGTCTGTGGGCAGAAGTGTGTAGCAGTTTTCTTCATTTTGTTCTGCCAGACCTCATGAAAGAAATGTGTCATAGTTTTGCTGGAGGTTGCATTATCCCTATAGCTTTCTTGCAAGAGGATCAGCCAAGCAAGGCAGGAACCGTGAATTGAGAAGGGTGAGGGGATGAAGGGTATAGAATGTCCAGTGGCGTGGGGTAGCAACCCACAGATCCAGCAGTTGGTGGCATTGGTAGCAAGATTGTGTTGGTGCAGCAGTTGCACGAAGGAGTTGTTCCAAAACTCCTTACGTCTTTCTCGGAGTTGGGGTGAAAGAGAAATCAGATAATGTTCCTTCATGGTGGTAGGCTGTGCAGTGGTCAGGAATGTCTCATGAGCTGGTGCGCTTCCTTCCACAATCCAGAGGGTGGTCATGAGGAGGAGGCAAAAGAGGAGGACGATAAAAAGTGCAATAGTCTTTGAACTGTGGATTTTGTCAGTCTTTAGATTTCTGTAGCGGATCTTTGGATATCCGGTTGCTTCCATCATCTTCGTGCCGGGTGCTTCCATCATCTTCTTATCGGGCGCTTCTATCACCTTCAAGGGAGCTCGGTAGCGGGCAGAACCACAAACTTCGTCTGGCTTCTCTCCTGACAGCCTTAGTAGTGTTAGGCCGCCGCTCTGAGAATTACGACTTAGTCAATGGTCTACTTAGCCGAAACTCCCTCCTTTCGTCGCAGGTTATACCCTTCTCTGGACGGCACAGTTGGATCAGGAAATTTTGCTACTTCAAGTGTCTCTGTATCAGGATAGCAGTTCAGTGATGGTCAGTCTTTGTTCAGGATCTCTTCCCCACGTCTTCGGTCGTCGTCAGGGTCGAGGAGATCTTCTTGCAATGGTGTGCATGCACCCAATTGCGCTTTCCTTCCACTCGAAGAGCTGTTCGGGTGGTGAGTAGGACTTGCCAGGGGCCCGTCCACCGGGGTTCCAGACTCTTGGCACGCTGGAAATTTCGGATCAGGATGAAATCCCCGGGTTGCAGGTTGTGTCCGGGACCCTTGGAAGCGTCAGGAATGGCATGCAGCACCTGTTGGTGGATAACAGACAGTGTCTCAGTCAATTTATACAAGTAATCGGACATTAGGACGTCCGGGACGTCATGAATGGAAGTCGGGTTTGGTGCAGACCAGACACTTGAGGTAATTGAAATTTTTATGGTCAATTGTGTCCCCTAACGTGTACCCCAACGGCTCCATGTACGAGTTTCAAGTACATGTAATTTCCCTCCACCACCGAATCTGGAGACGCAAATACATTTGCGTCCACCGTTAACATGTCCTCTATCAGATCCACCATGAATGGGTTGATAATTCAGTTCCTAAGTATGCCGTGCCACCGTCGTTATATGGTGCACTTTCACGTTTTTCCTGGCTCTGCCGAGCTAGGCCCTGATTTTCTGTCTTCAAGCCACTTCTGTTTCTGCCTCTGAAAACTGCAGCATGGAGATGCATCCCTGACCTCTGCCTTACTTCCTGCCATGCGAGCGGTGCCCGGCTCGGCCTGGTCTGCCTGCCAAGAAACAGTATTCTACCTTCAAGTTATCAGCGTAGCCAGCTCAGCTCCTTGAAAACACATTCCTGTCTAGTGATTTAGGTAAACATATCCCCGGCTGCAGAGCAAAGAGCAAGTCTCCCTGTCTCCGTGCAAGTAATTTACAGTTCCCGTTGCCAGAGTAGGCCCATGGCCCCGCACGTAGACACGCAGGCACCTACACACGCACTAACATTCAGTATAGAGTGGCCTCTGCCCAAGAGACCTTTTACTCTAGATTAAACATCCTCCAAATACTAGATATCAGATATGTTATAGGGACGGGTCGATCTGACATGCCAGACTTCTATCTCTTCTACTAGTGCTAAATGTCAGACCCTTAGCTTCCTCCAGATGTACGTCAATCACACGTCATATTAGCTGCGCACGCATCCAGGCCACAGGTTTCAGCTGACTCTGCAAGAATTCCCTAAGCATCCACCCACTTGTGACATTTTTCTGTGACGTTTCTAGTGTACGCCTATGTGCACACCCCTGTACACGCCTTTTTGCTACGCACATGTGTTCTTATCATATACATTTCACTTGACACGCCTACTGTATTCAATGCCATTGTGTCATTTTGCTATATATGTCATGTACTGTGAATAATTCGTTGACATCTTTCCTGACATCTTCCCTGCCATTATTGCATACCGAACCCTTGTATTGATGGAATAGATCTCCATGACTCGAGTCATTTTCTTTGATTAAAGCCCTTATGACTCAGACACCACGGACTCTGCCTCTCATTTGATTGAGCTATTTTCTTTAACTTTCCGAAATTATCTGGCAAACTCGTATACGGTAAAATATTTACCACATAAATTGGCGCCCGAATAGGGACCCCTCCCCCAACCCACGCGCCGGTGATGCGTCGCAGGCTTTGGCCCCGACTACAGCTGTGACGGACCCCATGCGCATCTGCAGGTTTTCCTGTATCTCCCTCAGGCCTACGGAGGTGACAGAGACTGCGGTCGACATCCAGACGAGGCGGTGAGGAGTGCGGAGGATCCCGACCAGAGCCCAGCCGAGAGAGCAGTGTCCGAGGTATCGAGAGGCCCACCAGTAGTGTCGAGGCGCATGCGTAGTGCGCAGCAGCAGCAGAGACGTCGTAGCGGTCCAGTCCAGTCGAGTTTCCGAGGCCTTCTGTTCTGTGCTTCCCGGTGAGTACCGTTGCTGGGGACGCATCAAGACGGGTGCATTGATTTGTGTCCGGTCAAGACGGGTTTGGGTACACAAATCCGGTCTGCACTGTTTTAGCAGTGTATCTGTACTGTTTAGCAGTACATCTAGTATCCAGATATCCAGTTATTTTTGTTCGTTTTGAAATGTTTCAATGTGTTTTGATGTCGTGGTATGAGTGATTGTTTGCATTTTCTTACTGTGTTTATTGTGTCTAGACCGAGCTAGTTATGCCTTTATTTTCGAAATTGCGACAGATAGGAACTAGGAAAGGGATACTCGAAGAAGCAGTTCCCATCCCACCCAGGGACACTCCTGGACATTTTATGTACCACAAGCACGGCTTAGATGCCATATTATATCTAGACTTGTGGGTGGATTATACGAAAGACTTAGCAGAGAATCAGAGATGGCCCGTTACAGGGACATGGGATGCCGAGTGCATCATGAGAGTAGAGGAAGCGTTATGGAAAAAGAAAGCCAGACAATCACAGAAAGATGCCATTGAATTATGGCGCAAAGAATCACATAGACGGACAGAGAAGGCGCTCAGAAAAGTAGAGAAAAGCAGAGAAGATTCCGAAAAAGCTAAAGAAAAAGAACTACTAGAAGAAGGACAGAGAGTCAGAATAGAACAACACGAAAGACAGAGTAATGCCATTATGACAGGATTGTATCCAGTCCTGGCCGAGGGCCTGCCAAAGGCGACCCCGGAAATACCAAAAGATCTGCCCCCTCCATTGGTTCCGACTAAATTACGTCACAAAACAGCAGCAGATATTTTTCTTTCTTCCTATTTAGACGACGTAGCTCCCGCATATACCAATATAACCGTACCACCAGTACCTGTACCCCCTGTTGATCATCTGCCCCTAGGTCCGCAACGGCAGACCCCTCCCGTACCACTTCCTGCACCTGTTGTCACTTCCCCTATTGTTCCCCCTGGTATTCATCCGCTTAATCCCTTTGGGGCTGGCGCTGCTCAGGTTCCAATTCCGTTACAGATACCGACCCTACAGCCAGGTTATGCTCAAGCCTCCGCCTCTGGAGGTGCTACAGGAGGTTATCGCACCCCGCCACAAGTACAACGAATGACAATGAGAGAATTAGCAATGCAGCGTACGCCTAAAGCAGCCCCAGCCGAAAAGCTTAAAGAACAGCTTACAGATTGCAGATATGACACAGTGCCTGGTAAAACAGGACCCATGATGTTAGCATCCCTACGTTTAAGACGTGTTACAGATTACTTGGTGTTATTACCAGAAATGCCAGACCATCTAGACAATATATATCATTTTATTAGAACAGGAGAAAGGCCCGAGTGTGTTGGTGAAGCCATGTCACGTCAGAAAGTCGAGACACAAGGTTTAATCATGCGATTTTTGGTTAATTGTCTGATAAGGGAACGAGATCAGCCTAGTTTTCCTCAAGAAGAGATGGGGCGATTGTCAAGATGGAGTCAGAATATTGCTGAGGGCAAACATGATAGAGAGAGAAGTATACATGCTATGGTTAGAAAGATCCGTAAAGAAATAATAGAAATACATGCCCGTCGAGAATCTGAAAGGCATTCTGGGTCAGACGATAAAGAGACCTCAGATGAGGAAGAGCCAGAGAATCCAGCAGAAACCTCGCAACAGGCGAGGGGAGACTTGATGGCATATGTAGGTAGAGAGAAACTACATAGACAGTACCCTCTTGATAGGCCCTTTGACAGACCCATTCGTTTAGAAAACAAGAAACGTTACCTTTGTCCGATACCAGAGCGATGTTCCCTTGAGCATATATTCCAAATTACTGATAAAGTACTGAAAGAAAGAATAGGTTATCACGAACTCAATACCTTGCGTGATCAGGAACTAGCCCGGTCCGCGGTGCAGTGGGCCGGGGATGACAGCATATATAAAGATGATTCAGTAGTGCAAACATTTTTAAGTCTTACTCCAGAAGAACAGCGACTAGCTGGTATATACATGACCCAACACCTCATTATACAGTATGAAAACCAAGCATCTGACCCAGGTCCATTATATAATTTATTGCAGGACTTACTCATGAGAAGATGGAGAGGTCTAGGTACCGATCTAATTGAAATGATTCTAGAACAACGTCACAAGTATAGAACGTTCTCAACTCCACATCTTGTTTACGTTCCACCCCCAGTCAGGCAACCATATCACCTAGACAAACAGAATCCATTACGAGAAGTACATCCAGTCAGGAAAGCCGACGATACCCTTGAACGCGTGTTTGTATACACGCCTATAACTAAAATGGAATTGTTAGAAATGAAGAAAATAGTGCCCAGTCATGATAAAGACCCTGCAGGTTTCCACCGTGAAATAAAAGACATGTTACTAATGGGAGACTATACCTATCCCGACATTATGAAGATACTGAAAGTGTTATTGCCTGCCGGTATTTACGAGAAACTAAAGGAAAAAGAATGGGAGGTGGGAGACAAAAAGATTAATTGGGCTGAATTAGAAACCGAAGAAACTGGTCGAACCCCAGGTTTAGGTCTTGGGGATAAAACTAAAGCATTACCAGGATTGTTAGTACAGGTCTTGCCAAGATTATTGGCAACTAAAAAGGAGGATTGGGATGCAATTTCAGCCTGCAAACAGAAACACGACGAAGACACTAGTGATTTTTATTCCCGATTCGAGAAATGTTTTATTATTAATAGTGGCCTGAAAACAAGTAGCGAGTCCTACCCACACCTTTTTGTGTCAAAGTTAGTCGAGAACTCACTGCCCCGGGTTAAGAACCGTGTACTGAAAGTCGAGAGCACATGGCAAGCTAATAGGCCTTCCCAAATGTTACAAATGTTACAGTACCACCAGAATAGAATTAGGGAAGAACATGATCACGAACAGAGACGTATGAAAGACACAAAAATGAAAGTCCTAGTTGCTCAGTCAGTTCCAGCTGATGGTCATAAAAGGGGTACGACACCATCCAACAATTCAAATTCAGCAGCTCCTGTTAAAGGGGTATGCAACTATTGTAAACAGCCAGGTCACTATGTAAACGATTGTGCAGTTCTGAAACACAACATAGCCTCAGGTAAAACTAAAGAGAGACCGCGTCCTCCTAGACAGGACCAGGTCCAACAACACGTTCCACTGAATGTCCAGCCTATGCAGGTCCCACAACAGACCGTAGCAGTACCACAGCCACAACCCATTGCCGCAACACAACATGTTACACAGCAGATGTACCAGTATGCACAATCTGACTATCCCGATTATCAGCAATACACATGAAACAGCCTAGAGAGGGAGGTTGGCTTGCCCCTTATTGAGGTTCCTGTAGATCAAGAAGGCCCTTATGTACACAGTCAGGTATTAGGGAAGGATAGAAAATTTTTGATTGACACAGGGGCAAGCAGAACGACCATCAGTCATGACGAGGTTCCAGGGGCACCCCTCTCAGGCTCACAGAATGTTTCCCTTGGATTTTCAGGAAAGCCTATAGTCAACGAAGTATCGAAACCTGTTCCCCTAGCAGTTGGTCCATTATCTCGTACTACAGACTTATTACTCACGAAATCATGTCCAGAAAACTTGCTTGGTATAAAGACCCTGAAAGCTCTAGGAGCTGTAATTTGTTGTTCTCCGGAAGGAGTAAGGTTGTTTCTTCGTGATTTCAAAGGACATTATGTATTGAGAGATTTTGACCCTAGGTTACAGAATGTTCCTGCACATTTATGGGCACAAGGCCCCACTGATGTAGGTTGTATGCACATTACTCCATATCGTGTCACACTCAAGCCAGGAGTAGTACTACCTCGTATTCGACAATACAAGTTACCACCAGATGCTGTAGTGGCTTTACTGAAAATCATTGACGAGCTCATTGCACAAGGAGTGGTTGTAGAAACCGACTCAAATGTTTGTAATTCCCCTATCATTCCAATTCTTAAACGTACAGATCCAAATGCACCTCCTGTTTATCGATTAGTCATCGATTTACGAGAATTGAATAAATGTATTATACCACAGTATCCTGTGGTCCCAGACATTTCATCCCTATTGACTGCTATTGATTCTGAGGCGACGTTCTTCACTGTAATTGACCTCAAGAACGCCTTCTTTAGTGTCCCCATTGATCCGGAAAGCCAATATCTTTTTGGATTCTGTTTAAATGGCCGAAGCTTCAAATTTGCACGCGCACCTCAAGGATTTACAGAAAGCCCCAGCATCTACAGTCAAGCATTAAAACGACAACTTGACAGTATTCACATGCCTGCCAACACTGCCCTACTCCAATACGTCGATGATCTATTGATCACCGCCCGTACCGAACCAGAATGTGAACAAGCATCACTGACAGTTTTGCTTTTCTTGGCAGACAAGGGACACAAGGTGTCCCCTTCGAAGCTACAATTCTGTGCCCAGCAAGTGGTGTACCTTGGGCACTTGCTGTCCAAGTGGGGTAGGCAGCTGACACCTGAACGAATTCAGTTAATTGCACATCTTCCGCAACCCAAGACACAGAAAGAAGTACGAGCCTTTATTGGACTCACTTCCTATTGCAGACAATGGATTCCACAATATGCATTTCTAGCTAAACCACTCATACAGTTGACAACACAGGAGGCAGCGTCTTCGACTGTCCTCCCTTGGACTCAGGAACATACACAAGCTTTTGATGAATTAAAGAAAGCTTTATGTCAAGCACCAGTTTTAGCGACACCATGTTACAGCAAACCTTTTACACTTTTTGTCACAGAACGCGATGGCACAGCGTTGTCGGTTCTCACTCCGGTACAAGCAGACAAACACAAACCGTGTGCTTATTTTTCGAGTACATTAGATCCAGTAGCCCAGGCCCTGCCTGCATGCTTAAAGTCAGTTGCAGCAACAGCTCTAGCAATCCGACAAAGTGATTCCATTGTATTATGGCATCAATTGACAGTACAAGTTCCACATTCTGTAGAGGTTCTCCTAAACAGAACACAGACTCAACACTTGACTGTAGCACGACTGACAGGTTATGAATTGACATTATTCCAGCCACACATAGAGATCAGACGTTGTAATACACTGAATCCTGCTACACTTTTACCATCGAGCACAATAGATCCTACTCCACATGATTGCGTGGAAGTAGTTGACACAGTTACTAAACCCAGACAAGACTTGACAGATGTCGCATTATCCGATCCAGACCTGACACTTTATGTGGATGGTTCATGTTTAAGAACAAGTACAGGAGAGTTAGTGGCCGCATATGCAGTGACCACTGAAACTGAAGTTATAGAAACCCATCGCATTGACACCCTGTCAGCCCAAACAGCAGAGCTCATTGCTCTAACCCAAGCCTGTACACGAGCCAAGGACTTGAAAGTAAACATATACACAGATTCCCGTTATGCATTTGGAGTCGTTCACGACTTCGGTGTCCTCTGGCAAGAAAGAGGTTTCTTGACCTCTCACGGAACCAAGATACAGCATGGCCCCCTCATTCAAGCTCTGTTAGAAGCAATACATCTTCCTACAGCTATAGCTATCATGAAGTGCAAGGCACATACGAAAGTCACAGACAAGATTACTCAGGGCAACGATTTTGCAGATCGAATAGCGAAACATACAGCATTGACTCAAAATCAAACAACGGACATGACAAAGACTGATGAAACCTCATTGACACATAGTATGACAGTTAGGGACCCCACACAAGATGTCATTGATATACAGACACATGCCACTCCAGATGAATTAAAGAAATGGGCAGAACAAAGAGGGGTCCAGACAGACCAAGGATGGATGACGAAGGGAAAGACCACATGGTTTCTCCCCGACTCTATGGTTCAGGTTATCATCAACACAGCACATAGTCCAGCACATTTAGGAGAAAAAGCCATGTTAGACAGTTTACAGAACCTCTGGTTTAACAAGCATTTACGAGCAGCAGCCAAACAGAAAGTGTGTACCTGCATGATCTGCTGTCAGTTCAATCCAGGAAAAGGTGTTCCCGTAGAGCAAGGTGGATTTCATCCTCCCGACTACCCTTTTGAAGTCCTCCAGATGGATTATATTCAGATGGAAAGATGCCGAGGATTCAAGTATGTCCTCGTAGTTGTATGTGCTCTATCCCGATGGACAGAAGCATATCCCGTCCCAGATTACACTGCCCTGACCACTGCCAAGCAGTTGGTTCGTGAGTTTTTCCCTCGATACGGTTTGCCCCGTGTTGTATATTCAGATAACGGTCAGCCATTCTCGTCTGAACTTATGAAGCAGGTATCGCTTCTATTGGGGTACCAGTGGAAGTTTCACTGTGTCCGGCATCCTGAGGCAGCAGGTCTCGTGGAGCGGCACAATCAGACTCTAAAAACTCGCCTTGCAAAAGTGTGTAAAGAGAAGGGAGTAGATTGGATAGTAGCTTTTCCAGTTGCTCTTTTTTATATGAGAATGGTAGCCCATTCTAGGACAGGGCTATCCCCGTATGAGGTGGTCTTCGGTAGACCTCCTAATATGTGGGGGACGCCTCTGCCGCGAAAAATTACCGATGTTGATAGTACTATGTTGACAGATTACCTTGCTTCCTTGATGTCTGCACTACAATCATGTCGTTCACAGGTTGCAGCAGCCTTCCCAGACAACACCGAGGTGAAGCCACATGAATTGGTCCCGGGTGATGTTGTCGTCGTTCGGAACTTTGATAGATCAAGCCCTTTGGAGCCCCGCTGGAAGGAGCCGAAGATCGTTTTGTTAACAACAAGGACAGCAGTAAAACTGGAGGGGCGTAAAGGTTGGGTGCACTCCAGCCACGTTAAAAGATTCCATGGACTTCCGCCAAAATCTGAATCCCAGAACTCCCACGTACCAGTGACTGATACCAAACTCCCCCTTCTAGAGAAAACTCCCCAAGAGGAGTATAAACAGAAATTGAGGTCTAGTAAGTCAGACAGTTTAATTGTTTAAGTCCCCTCCTGGGTGAAGCGGTTAGGCAGTTTCTGACAATGTACAAGTTAGACCCAAATAGAGAGAGAGATAGACAGGAGACCAAGAAACAAAATTATTGTAAAAGTCTCCGGAGCAGATGCGTCTGCACATTACTTGTTATGTTTTTTCTGAGTCTTACGGTTATTGCAATAAGTTGGATGTTATACATGTATTTTCCTCTTGCACATCCTTTTTCTAATGACACTGTCGAGCACACGTTTAGTGCTCTTCCTCCACACGAATTGTCCTATCGACTTGCGCAACAATACATTTATTTGTATGTTACATCATTCTCACCAGATCAACAATGCTACTAATTGTTGGATATGTGGCCGACTCCCTCCCTATCAGAACTACAAGGGAGCTCTGCCCCTCTTTCCTTATCCGTTTACACATAACGGTTCCTGTGGTGCATGGTTTAGTTTAATATCCTCTATAAACACCGAGTCTAGAGTTTCCCAAAGCAATTGGATATGGGGTAATCTGAACACAGTCATGAATAAGGCATGTTTCCCAGACAAGGAGGGTTTTCCACAAATGACAGGGACAGATCTAGAAAATGAAGTGTATGGATTAGGCAATTTTACACTTAACCTCATGATTCTAACTGTTCAGTCAGAAACCAGTCCAGACTTGCCATCCATATCAGTTTTACCAGCGAAAGGTGTATTGTGTGTAAGAAAGAAAGGTTCAGTACATCTAGGTCACAGTGACTACTACTGTGGTCGACTTCAGTGATAAAGGCAAGTCTACATTTAAAGCTTCCCGACATTCCTATTTCATTTGTGGTCAGACAGCTTATGTCCGTTTACCTCCAGACTGGGATGGTACCTGTTTCATTGCATTCTTACTGCCACCAGTATTCCTAGCCCCATCTGACTATCACAGGGATTCCCGCCTTAATATTGTAAGACATAAGAGAGACCTCCCCATAGTTGATCAGACTGAAACTACATGGGAACAATATACAGATTTCAATAAAGGATTCTTTCCTTATTTAGGCACTGTCTCCAATAGTAAACTGATACGCAAATTAACCAGAATACTTGAAGCCGTAGTGAATGAGACTACGTCTGCCTTGGGCAACTTAACAGAGGAGCAGTCTGCTATGAGACTTGTCGTTCTTCAGAACCGCCTTGTCCTTGACGTCATCCTGGCCGATAGGGGCGGGGCTTGTAGAGTCATCGGATCCAGTTGCTGCGTGTTTATTCCAAATAACGCGCCATCAGTCTATAAGGCCATTACCAGACTTCATGAAATTGCCCATCTGATACACCAGAATCCAGGCTCCTGGACTTGGTCCGGTTGGCTCTGGAGTGTAATCACAGCCTGGGGATGGAAGCTACTGTCATTCCTAGGAATCATATTGGCCATAGTATTCAGTTGTTGTCTATGTCTGCAATGTGGGCCAGCGATTTGCGGCTTGTGCGCCACGGCTTGTGTTCCCCATCCGAGTTCACGTTCCCATTCCCGAAGAAAGAAAGAAGAGCAGATGTTGTTATATGAACAGATTGATGGTCTCATGAACATCGACATATCATGAAGGGTCCGTAGGGGACAAGGAGGGAATGAGGTAATTGAAATTTTTATGGTCAATTGTGTCCCCTAACGTGTACCCCAACGGCTCCATGTACGAGTTTCAAGTACATGTAATTTCCCTCCACCACCGAATCTGGAGACGCAAATACATTTGCGTCCACCGTTAACATGTCCTCTATCAGATCCACCATGAATGGGTTGATAATTCAGTTCCTAAGTATGCCGTGCCACCGTCGTTATATGGTGCACTTTCACGTTTTTCCTGGCTCTGCCGAGCTAGGCCCTGATTTTCTGTCTTCAAGCCACTTCTGTTTCTGCCTCTGAAAACTGCAGCATGGAGATGCATCCCTGACCTCTGCCTTACTTCCTGCCATGCGAGCGGTGCCCGGCTCGGCCTGGTCTGCCTGCCAAGAAACAGTATTCTACCTTCAAGTTATCAGCGTAGCCAGCTCAGCTCCTTGAAAACACATTCCTGTCTAGTGATTTAGGTAAACATATCCCCGGCTGCAGAGCAAAGAGCAAGTCTCCCTGTCTCCGTGCAAGTAATTTACAGTTCCCGTTGCCAGAGTAGGCCCATGGCCCCGCACGTAGACACGCAGGCACCTACACACGCACTAACATTCAGTATAGAGTGGCCTCTGCCCAAGAGACCTTTTACTCTAGATTAAACATCCTCCAAATACTAGATATCAGATATGTTATAGGGACAGGTCGATCTGACATGCCAGACTTCTATCTCTTCTACTAGTGCTAAATGTCAGACCCTTAGCTTCCTCCAGATGTACGTCAATCACACGTCATATTAGCTGCGCACGCATCCAGGCCACAGGTTTCAGCTGACTCTGCAAGAATTCCCTAAGCATCCACCCACTTGTGACATTTTTCTGTGACGTTTCTAGTGTACGCCTATGTGCACACCCCTGTACACGCCTTTTTGCTACGCACATGTGTTCTTATCATATACATTTCACTTGACACGCCTACTGTATTCAATGCCATTGTGTCATTTTGCTATATATGTCATGTACTGTGAATAATTCGTTGACATCTTTCCTGACATCTTCCCTGCCATTATTGCATACCGAACCTTTAATTGATGGAATAGATCTCCATGACTCGAGTCATTTTCTTTGATTAAAGCCCTTATGACTCAGACACCACGGACTCTGCCTCTCATTTGATTGAGCTATTTTCTTTAACTTTCCGAAATTATCTGGCAAACTCGTATACGGTATAATATTTACCACACACTCATGGGTCGGCCGAAAACTACCTTGTAAGGTGTCAAGTGGTGTTTGGTGGGGGTGGAACGCATCGATAGCAATGCCAGTGGGAGGGCGTCTGCCCATTTCAGTCCTGTGGTAGCCACTATCTTAGCCAGTTTTAGTTTCAGAGTGGCATTGTGTCGTTCAACTAATCCAGCAGATTGGGGGTGGAAGACTGCGTGGAACTTCTGTTTTACACCCAACCCCTTCAAGATGAGTTGGATAACTTCGGCTACGAAGTGGGGGCCATTGTCGCTCCATAAAATTCAACAAAGGCCGTAACGAGGGAAGAATTCCTTTAGTAGTACCTTTGCAGTGGCCATAGCAGTGTTGTCGCGGGTTGGATAGGCTTCCACCCACTTGCTAAATGCGCACACCACAACAAGTACGTACTTCAGGCCTTGGCATCTTTCTAGCTGGATGTAGTCCATCTGCAGGACTTCAAACGGGTGATTGGGAACCCCAAATCCTCCCCGAGGTACTACAGTTCCTTTCCCAGGGTTGTGTTGCAAACATATCAAGCATTGTTGGACCAGACGTTTGGCGGAGTCTGTGATTTTGTCGTTGTGCCAAACTCTGGAGACAAGTTCGATCATAGGGGCTGATCCTAGGTGTGCAGGGGAGTGTGCCATAGTCAGTATGGGAATCAGGTATGAGTCAGGTAGCAGCCATTTGTTCGTGTCCTTTGTTCGCCAGCAGCCTTCATCGTCTTTCAGTCCCACCCGTGCCCATTCAGTCAATTCGTGTTGCGAGCTGGCCATTTGGATGTCCCTAATAGTTTCCCTAGCATCTGTCCATTTCTCGGCTTGTGACCTGGTCACGTACATGTGTGTTGTCGTCCTATTCTCAGCTGTGGTTCGGGCAGTCATGTCGGCTAGTGCATTCCCCTGTCCAATGATGTCCGTCACCCTTTTGTGTGCTTGGCATTTTATTACTGCAAGTTGCTTGGGAAGAAGGACTGCTTCAGTTAGGACGGAGACTAGATCTCCGTGCAAGATGGGGGTGCCATGCGAGGTCAAGAATCCCCTCTCCTTCCAAAGGAGCCCAAAATGGTGAACCACCCCGAAGGCATACTGGCTGTCGGTGTAAATGTTTGCTGTGGTTCCTGCTGCCAGGATACATGCTCGTGTGAGGGCAATCAGCTCTGCTGCCTGTGCAGATCTTTGTGTGATGCGGGCTGTCTCTACTACAGTTCGGGCTGTGGTGACTGCATAAGCAGCTGAGGTGGTGCCATCGGGGAGTTTGATGCAAGAGCCGTCCACCCACAGCTCTCCGTCAGGGTCAGGAAAAGCCGTGTCTCTGAGGTCAACCCTACTCCTGGTCTGTTCGTCCGTGAGGGTCACACAGTCATGTACAGGGGGCACATTGGGGTCGTTCTCCAGTAGGGGCAACAAAGTTGCCGGGTTCAGTGTGGTGCATCTTTTCAGGGTGATGTGGGGTGCAAGCAGAGTCAACTCGTATCCAGTCAATTGTGCACTCGTCAGGTGTTGCGTCTTAGTCTGGTTTAGGAGGGTGTCAACCGCATGGGGTACTAACACCGTGAGGGAATTTGAGAGCACGATCCCCTCACTCTGTCGGATAGAGATAGCAGCGGCAGCTACAGCTCGAAGGCAGGCAGGCAATGCTCTGGCTACTGGGTCAAGAGTGGCAGAGAAGTAAGCGCATGGTCGTTGCTTCGGGCCAATGGACTGGGTCAAGACAGACAAAGCACATCCCTCCCTTTCATGAGTGTAGAGGGAGAAGGGCTTCGTGTAATCGGGGATTCCTAGGACAGGGGCTGAACAAAGGGCATCTCGTAGTTCTATGAAGGAGGATTGGCATTCAGGGGTCCAAGGGAGTGGGAAGGGGACATCTTTAGCTAGTAGAGAAAGCAGCGGTTTCACGATGAGGCTGAAATTCGGTAACCACTGTCGGCAGAAGAAAGTGAGGCCTTGTAGGGAGCGGACTTGCTTCTGAGTGTTAGGGACGGGGGTCTCTAGAATGGTTTGGATTCGATCGGGAGTAAGTTTCCTTCCATCTTTGGACAAGAGGTGGCCTAAGTAAGTGACCTTGGGTTGGCAGAATTGCAGCTTCTTTTTGGAGACCTTGTGGCCATTTTCCGCAAGGAAGTGCAGGAGTTGGATGGTGGCTGTGACTGCAAGTGGAGTGGTATCGGCCGCCAAAAGGATGTCATCGACATATTGTATCAACACCACTCCATCGGGTAACTAGACTTCGTCCAGTTGTCTCTTGAGGGCCTGACTCTAGATGCTGGGGCTTTCTGTGTAGCCTTGGGCTGCTCGACAGAATCTATATGAGCGGGCTTTTAAGGTGAAGCCAAAGAGGTATTGGCTGTCTGGATGGATGGGGATAGAGAAGAAAGCATTTTTGAGGTCAATGACAGTGAAGGTGGTGGCAGTAGAAGGAATCAAAGTCACAATAGTGGTGATGTCCGAGACCACGGGGTACTGAGGTACAACTACTTTGTTGACCTCTCGAAGGTCGATGATGAAGCGGTACGCTTTCTCATCTCCCTCTCCTTGTTTCTTTATGATGGGTAAGATAGGGCTGTTGCAAACATTGCTAACCACTTCCTCTACCTCTCCTGCGTCTATCAGGGACTGAATAATCTTCACCAATGGCTTCTCGCCCTCTGGCGATATCCGATATTGTGGAAGTTTCGGGAGTATTGCGTCCTGTCGAACAGTTACGTGCACTGGGTCAATCATCATGCGTCCTACGTCAGAATCAGTCTTTGCCCACAGATACGGAGGCAGGGTGTCAAGTAGGGACGAGTCAGTGTCAGTGATGGAAAACATGCGTCGGGAGGGGCAATGTCTGAGCAGAGCTGGGTTGTCGTATAGAAAGACTCGAACTCCATCTTGTGAGCATCTAATGGTAGCTCGGAAATGTTTCAGCAAGTCAAGTCCCATAATGGCGTCAGGGGTATTGGAGGAAAGCAAAAACGTTGTGTCAGTGGTGTTGTTCTCTAGGTCAAAGGAGATTGGTGAGGACAAAGGGTTAGTGGAGGGTGTTCCATCGAAAACTATCGATGTTACAAGCGAGCCAGACAAGGGTGCCCTTGAAATCAGTCGTTTAGATAACGCACTACGTGTCGCGCCAGTGTCTACCAAAAATGGAGACTTCGTACCTAGGACCTTAGCGGTGACAAAAGGACCTTGCTGGTCAACATAGAGCTCGACTGGATCCCTCCCTTGCCCTAGGCAGTCCTATGCGAAGTCGCGGGCATCGTCGCAGTCAGACTTCTGGTACTGGTTCTGTTGGGGACTGTCAAATGTATTCGGTCTGCTTGGTCTGTCGTTATTCGTATCATTCGTGGACCCCCGTTGCTGTCCTCTATTTCACGGTCCACCCGCTACGTCTTTGGGGTCCCTATTCCTGTTCATCTCTAACAGAACCGGACACTGGGATTTCCAATGGCCGAATCCCTTGCAGAAAGCACACTGGTCCTCGCTAATGTCTTTACGTCCAACATGGGGTGCCGGGGTACGGTCTTTAGGGGGTGCGTTCCTAGGGGCATTTGTCTGGTAATTCCCTTTGTACTGCTCTCGTCCTATAGTCACCCCTTGCAACTGCGCAATCATCACCCTCTCCTTCAAGTCCTTTTTCTTTTTCTCTGTCGCTCTATCGTTTTCATTTTTCTGATGCTCATAGTATTGGGCCATCTGGAGGATAGCCGCGGGTTTGGAGGCTGCTTAACTACTCTAGCTGGCCTGCAGTTTCTGAGAGACCTCCTGCGACAGACCTTTGACGTAGTTCTGGACAAACAGATGGTGTCCGGTTGCAGTGGTCATGTCCTGGCCGCTGTAATCGGAGAACACCGTTTCAAACCGGGAGAAGTATTCCGATACGTCTTCCTGGGGTTTCTGACGACAGGCCGTTACTATCGGCCAGTCCACTTTCTTTTCTGGGATCAGGGTTTTTAGTTTCTGCGCAATTTTGTCTGGGAGTTCTAAAATGGATTTCAAAGGCTTCTGTCCAGGCTCTCGCTGTCTATCTATGCCATCGAGTTGTGACCAGGTATGTCCAAACAGCTCAAGGTGGTCGACTTTCCGGATTTGCTTCCACACATCAGCTGGCAGACATAACCCGAAAAACAAATCAATGTCAGCCAGGGTCATAATCGTTGAACCTAGGGCTGTACCTAATTCAGTGTAGAAGGCAGTGGGGTTTTTGCGTAAATCAGGCAGAGATTTCCGGAACGTCAGAATATCTTGCCGATCCCATGGCTGGTAGACCCAGTTGTACACTACCCTCCCTTTTGCATCTTGGTGGTTGACGTCATCGTGTGTTCCCTGACCTCGTGGGCAGCCTCTCTTATCGGCATCATGGTGCTAGCTTGGTTTATTCGTGGTGCGGTCGCTGCAGGTGTCGTAGGTTTAGCTTCCGACTCTTGTTCAGTGAGGTGGCGGAAAACCTCAAGCGTACGCATAAGGAGGTCCGCCTCGTCACACTCGCCCTCATCCCCGATATCGACCTTTCTATACAGAGTCGTTAGGCTCTCAGGACCTTTGTCTTGATATCGGTCCTCATAAGCATTTAGGGCATGGTAGCATAATCGTACGACAAAGTGCCGTCTGTGGCTCCCAGCATACGAGTTGAACATATCCGTGATGTGCTCCTCACTCTCTTTTCTTTCTACCAGTGTCCTTACGATCTTGTCAATCCCTGCTCGCTCATCTTTGCTCAACCTGTTCGTTCTTGTGGAGTCTGTCTTTCGGGCCTCAGGGTCATTTAATAGTGTCGCTGGTGCTGTATCTAGTACAAGGGGTTCGGCCGGCGCGGAGGCCGTGGGGACCGAAGCTCTGGTACTATTCTCGTTTGTGCTTGGGGGCAACGTGTGCTGTGCTAAAGGTTGGGAAGGGGCATATGGAGGGGGCATGTAGATGATCAAAGGACCTAACAAAAGATCATCGTTGGTTCGCTGTTTTGAGGGTAAGTCACGGTAGAGCGTAGAGGGTGTTCTAACCGGACACTGGCTCGATGTTTCGGATTCTTGTTTCCGTTTGGCTTCCTCTCTCTCCTTAATCTCTTCTTCTAATTTCCTAGCAGCTAGGTGGGCTGCCTTTGGTAGCTCTTTCTCTAATCTAATTTTGTTTCTCTTTTTACGTTGTTCTGTTTCTTTGCGCCACATGCCGAGACTATCAAGCATAGTGGGCGTTGTCTTATTGTTACCGAGGGCTGTTTCTAGCACGCTTATTTTATCTTCATTGAAGGATCCTATCAGTGGCCACTGACTTTTCTGATCCTTTTTCGTATATTTATGCCATAATTTGCTATAGGCTATGGCGATCAATCCATGCTTCATGAACATGTCCTTATTAGGGGTGCCTTCCAGTGGAGCCGGATGGTTCATCTCTAATAAGCGGTCCGGGCTGAACCAACTACCAATCAGTGGGGAGAAGATAGGCATGACGGATTACAACGGGGACAAAAGTCTGCACTACCTATCTTATCACTGCATGCAAAGACTAGACAGAATGTTTCTATTCTTCATTATTTGCAGGCAGAGAATACCTCAAAAGAACCAATATCGAACAGTCAATGTTCGGCCAATCAAACAATCAATGGGGAGAAAGAATAGGCACGACGGATTACAACGGGGACAAAAGTCTGTGTTACCTACCCCTCACTATCTGCAAAGGAAGAGAGAATATTTCTATTCTTCCTCGTTTGTAGACAGAGAGAATCTCAAGAGAACAATCCTCGAACAACAATGTTCGGGTCAAACAATCAATCAGTGGGGGAGAAAGATAGGCACGACGGGTTACAACGGGACAAAAGTCTGCGTTACCTACCCTTCACTATCTGCAAAGGAAGAGAGAATCTATTCTTCTCCGTTTGCAGACAGCGAATCTCCAAAAAGAACCAACAATTCGAAGAGTAATACTAGTATTTTTCAAACAATCAAACAATCATTTCGCAATTTGTCGTGTTACACGACCTTACCCGGACCGCATGGACAGTTTCTTGTCTTCCGAATCCAGCGCCCGATCGTCCTCTATTCTTCGTGACTGTCGCGGCACTCCTGATGGTTCCCAGTCAGGACCGTAGATCACTCGAGAGAGGTCTGTTCGGAACCAGTGAAGTTCGGATGATCGGCTGTCAGACGAGGGTCTATCGGACAGGAGCTCTCCCGATCGTTGCAGTCGTTCACTCTGTCATCAGGACCTCTCCCACTGGATCCACAAGTCACTGATAGGCCCCACGTTTGGGTCGCCAATTGTGGAAAAAGGTAGGGCCGATGTTGATCAAGAACCTTTTTCAGTATTGCCCGGCGCTAACCGCCTCTTATACCACTCAAACTATCAAACAAAGAGGCAGGCGCTGGAGACTGGAAGGCAGGAAACAGAAGTTTATTCCGACGGAGCAGAACACGTCAACTCAGACAACAAGGTATCTTCTCGAGGTGCTCTATCTGCATCTCTGAGGCCTGGCCTCTTATACACAGGTTTATGGTCTTTATTACAGTTTATTGCATGTGGCACATTCTTGCAAACACTTTGAAGTACGGAAAGACATCCTCGGAATCCCCGCTTCAAGCCCGTTCCCACATACATTTACAGTAGAAGTCCCCACCCCGGTCACAACAGTTGACGATTGTCGCACAGCTGGCCATTCCGCCGATTCCCGGAATGCATGTGGTCGATCGGATCTCATGGGGTGGGGGCTTTGATCAGTCTGTGGATCCTTTTGATGGGAGAAGCTTCCTACTGTATGGGGGCAATAAACAGTATCCGCAGGGCCAGGTGGCGGCCTGGGAACGAGCAGGACAAAAAGGGGGTTTTATCAAAAGATACGGGATCATGAAAGGAATGGAGGGAGGTGTTGAGCTGGGAACAGGATGGGGTTCCGAGGCAGGGTTGCGCTGAAGAGGGGTTTATGGCCCAAGCATGTGATGGCGGGGGCTGTCAGCGCGCGGGGGATGCCTGCGAGGTTAGGAGAGAGAGACGCGCTGGCTATCGGCGGTGGGCAGAGAGGCGATGGCATTCAAAATGGCTGCCGCTTACGCGCACGAATGGGCCTAAAAAGGGACAAGATGGCGCCGATAATGTTGACGCTGCGAACTAGATTTTAACAGACTCTCTCACTAATGCTTAGATTGGGTGGTTCACTTTTCCTCATTTGCTTATTTGATTTACGGCTTCGAGGAAAATTTGGCATATGGTTTGGTTGTGTTTCAGACACCACCTCTTGCGTTAACTTTGGATGATTACAGCTATTTAACAAGCTCAGCTGCCCTAATTTCCAGCCCATTACTGTTGTTCGATGGAGATCATTCTGTGATGTGCACACATGACAGCTGCGTATCGGCTGAAGAGAAGTACTGTGTCCTTATTTGTTTCCTTTTTCAGGTGAAAGTCACGAGTTTAGAGACAGTAAGTTCATTAAAGAAATAGATAATTGTTTTCACACCCTGAAGTAGACGTTTTCCTTTCTGCGTGATAACGGTGACCACTTTTATTGTTTTTTTCTTTCTCTTCTGACATTGTTTTGATGGTTCTTTTGTATTTTTTGGCATAATATCAGGAATTATTCCTCCACCATCATTCCTAACGGTGCCAGGAGAACCACCCATGGATTGGGAAACATAGGTGGCAGTTTTTTTTAACTTATGTTGATGTTTTGTAAGAGGAAGAATGTTCACTCGAAAGAAAACTAGCAATATTGAAACACTGTCTATGGGGTATTGGCATAAAAGAGTTTAAGAATTTACCAAATTTAGTGAATCCAGGTAACATTGATTCGTACCAGTATTCATCTAAACAGCTATTGTTACGTTATGAAAAAAAAACTATTGCTGTCATGGAGGGTTTCATATTTTATTCCAGGAAACAGAGGTCAGATGAGACTATAGAAAGTTAGGCATCTGCACTCAGATGATTAGCTGTTACTTGTGATTTCGAGCACATCACTTATGAACCAGTGTTGAGGGAACAAATTCTTATAAGAACCAACAATAAGAAGATACAGGAAAGGCTATGGGCTACATTTGACGTGTCCCTTAGTGCTGCTATTGAATTAGCTAAAGCTATTGAATACTCAGAGAAATGTTTGCAAGAAATTAGAGGGGCTGAAAGGATGGAAGAGCATGTAGTAGTAAAAACAGGATATACGATTAAGAAATCCATTGGGCAGAGTGACTCAAAAGGCTGATTTGAGGACAAAATGGCAATAAACAGAAGGAAGGAAAAATGTGATCCTTTGTTTCAGATGTGGAAGCAGTTGCCACTTGGAAATATCAAAAACATGTCCTTCTACTGATGTAATAAAAAGGGGCATTTTGCTAAAGTCTGTAGGTCAGCTCCTAGGTGTAGATAATTATGAAGAGTGTGATGCAATGCGGGATGCTTTTGAACAGCATGTAAACACTGTGTTGAATATCAATAGTGGTTGATCCCCTGTTTATTCCATTGGCAGCAGTGTGAGTGTTGGAGACAAGTCTGATTTTATTAGTTAGTTGTGGCCATAATTTCCAGAATTGTTGAAGGGTTTTAAACATTGTATTAAACATTGTATCGCTTACTCCAATGGGGCGATAGGCAGATACCAGGCAGGAGATCTCCATAAAAACCCACCAAACCTGAATTTTCAGAGGTATACCGCCTGGGGAGATGTACAGACACAGCGCACCTTCAAGCACAATAGTCAATCAGTAATCCATGAGTTGATGCTCCCGCCCAGATATACAGCCAAAGGCTCTTTCGACATTCTGAACAGATCCAACATCCTCCGCCTTTTTGGCCACATTGAATCCTTGGCACAGATCACGTCAGATAACATAGAGTGGGTAAAATTTAGAAGTCTGGAGAGGGACACCCACAGTGACTCCACCTTGGTCAGATTCATACAACAGCAGGCCCAACATGCCTTCCTCAGTGAAGCTTCACATCTCGTACAGACTGGGGTATTGAGGTTACCGCCCTCAGTGAGCAAAAATATCCACATGTTCTAACGCCCAATTATGATCAGCATGAACCGACATCAATCCTCAAAGGCACAATAAAAAAAGTCTAGGTGAGAGTGAGAACCCAGGGAGACTAAGAACCCCTCTAAAAATCAATATATCGCACAGAGATACGCAGCGTAGAGTGCAGCCGCTCCAGCAAGTGCTGGCACATACGGAGAATATTTGGCAACAGTGTCCCTAATCAAATATACAACAATGATTACAGAGGATGTTCAACCTCAACTAGTGGCCAAGATCGCAATCTAACATTCATTTCATGGAATATTGCTGGGTTAAGTAACATCTTCAGAGATAAAGTCACACTAGACTATCTCGCAAAGGGGGACATATTGTGCTTTCAAGAGACCTGGGCCAAGTCAACCACTCCAATTGGTGGCTTCTATGAACATCACACATCAGCGACCAAAAAGACCATGTTTGGACGCCCGTCTGGGGGTTTATCCATTTTTCTAAGTCACGCTTGCAAATTTAAAATCAAAGAAATAAAAGTAGAATCATCTGACCTTCAAGCCATTACAATGAAGGGGCTGAAAAAGGGTCAACAGCCTCATCCCCTGCTACGAATAATTGTTACAGTAACCTAACTAAACTTCAAACGCAACAGGCCATGGAATCCTTTACTAGCATCCTGGAAGAAATACTCGTTAGTTTTGAGCATCATAATGTGATAATTGAGGGGGATTCAATACAAGAGGTCTGTATCAGATCCCTGTTGCACCCAGCAATGGGAAGAAGTCGGGCCCATTGATCTCACTCCTCTTCAACTTTAATCTACATTCCACTCAAGGAATAAAAAAAAAAAACTGTCCTTCTTGGATCCCTAAGTCGACCTTCAGGAATGTTTCCACCATAGACTATATTTTCATCAATGAAGGGCAGGCTCACAAACTATGTGACTTCACTGTGGACGACAGAGATGAAAGCAGCCACAGGCCTCTCTGTGCCTCCTTTAATCTGGCCGGGGAACTGGAGGAAGCCCAGGAAACAATTGGCACAACCACAGGTGAGTAACGTCATCTAGCACTCAAAAGAATAAAATGGACAGCCAACCTTAGTCATAACCTGTTGGAGTTTATAGCCAAAATGGAGGCGGAACTAAAGACACAAGATATAAAGAACATCACACATTTTTTGGGAAACACTGATGACAGATTTACCGAAGAACTTGGGTAACACCAACCAACCGAGAACCAGCCCACACTCAAATCAACCCTTGCCAGAACGAAGAAAACCGAGGTGCCTGACACAAAGTAAAGGAGCCCTTAATAAGGCAATTAAGGCAAAAAAGAAAGGTGTCTACTCATTATAGATGACCTCCATCCCTGCCTTGTGAGCTACACATAAGAAGAAAGTCTGGAAGTTCAAAAGACAGTGGACAGAAAAGAACTGACTTAAAGTGTTCTCACTAATTAAAGAAAAAAACAACAGTAAGCTATGGTGATATATCAATAGTCTGAGCTCTGGAAGCCAGCGCAAAGAAAATAGTGTTGCAGGCAACGTGTGGGAACAGTACGTGAAGGGTCTGTCCACTAGTGGAGCAAACAAGAAGGCCTCTCTCAGCCCAGAGCGGTCACAGGTGGCCGCTGTAACCATTAAAACTCAGAAAGTGCTGAAAGAAACTGCCCGTCACTTATACAGTGGAGGAGACTGTAAGGTACATTAGGGCGATAAGAACAGATGGGGCCCCTGGCCCAAATGGCATCCCCGCCCAAGTCTTCAAAGCCGCTCCTGCCTTTTTTGCATCCATACTTACCCCGCTATACAATTCTTCACAGCAATTTTACCAACATCCTGGATAGGCTCTGTCTTATTTCCAATACATAATAAAGGAGACCATTCGAACCCTGCTAATTATAGGCTCATAGAACTGCTTGATATAGAAGCAAAGGTTTACGCCTGACTATTACTAAGGGACCTAGAGGCTTGGGCGACCAAGAACGGTATCCTCCCACCTTCCCAGACTGGCTTCAGGGCAAAAAGTTCCACCATGGACAACATCTTAGCACTCTCTCACCTCTCTCGAAGCAAGCCGTATTGAGTAATAAGCTGCCCCTGTTTTGCTGCTTCATAGACTACTCCACGGACTTCGACCGAGTCAATCGAAGACGGTTATGGGTAAAACTTGAATCTTGGGGGATCCCGGAAACCTTGCTAAAAGCAATAAAAGCTCTCTACGAGGGGACCTGGGTCCAGGTCAAACTAAGTCCAACAATCGTCACACCAAGAATCGAAACAAACACCAGACTAAAGCAGGGATGTGTTTTGGCCCACTTACTATTCAACTTGTACACAGCAGACTTTGGGCCGGCCTTGAAAGACGCGAGCCTGGTACCTCCAAGATTGGGGAAGTTGGCTCAGGGAACTCTCTAGTATGCGGACGATACAGTGATCTTGGACCACACTAGGGTGGGGCTCCAAAGAGCATCAAATAGTCTTTGCAGTACAACAAGGAAAATAGTCTACAGATCAATGAGAGCAAGATCAAGATAGTAATCTTTGGTAAATACCCTCACAAAAGGGCCACAGCAGTCAAACACATAAAGGAATTAACTCCGAGAATTAACAAAATAATTCTGTCTCTCAGACGTCTAAGCCATCGCCTAGAAAGTCCATCTATAGACCCCATGCTGACTGTACTTGGCACAAAAATAATTCCCGCAATCACTTACGGTCACTTAGCCTTCCCAGGAGCACTTGTGAAAGTCATCAATGCAGCCCAGATAAAAGCTTACAAGACCGTGCTACAAGCTCCTAGGCAAGCAAGCAACACCAGGCTAAGACTGGAAATAGGATTGGCACTACAGGGGGACCTAATAAAATATTACATCAGAGTACTGAAAGCCCCTGAAAACAATCTTAAATCTTAAATATTTCCTAACATTCATTTTCCGGGCAAAGGGTTCACCATGGCACTCCAAGTTGGAACAAGCAATAGACCAACTGAAAATCGAGGCAAAGAGCATGCCCCTTCACAAAATTCCTTATTCTGCCTGGGCAGAAGCCGTGAAGCGCCAAGTCAAGACCATCTCGTCTGAACTGGATCTTTCATCACTCCAGTATAACCCCCTCACACTGGCCCTGGATAAGTCATATACTCCTGGGAAAGCTCAACCATATTTGCTAGACTCACTCTCAGCCCACGCAAGAACGAAAATTCTGTACTCGCGCCTCTCAGCTCTCAAGATTTCTGACTTTAACCCAAAATGGGCACATACTGACAGCATCATCTCCTGCCGGTTATGCAATTTCCTCAGAGAGTCCTGGCTACATCTCTTATGCTGCTGCCCAAAGCTGGGCAGCAATCATCATCGTTTGCTGCGCCCGGCCCTATGGGACATGGGCCTCAGAACTTGCAGTGAGGCCTCATATTGGTGCTTTTCAGAAACCACAACTTGCTTGCTTGCCAGAGTTGGTACGTTTATCCATCAAATTAGAATTGCACTTGATTCCCATCAAAATGACGGAGAATGAAAATCATCTGGTGCCCTAACTCTGCCAGTCGTCACCTATTACAGGGGGTTTTGGCAAGGTCAATGGAATCAAAATCAAAGTAGGGGCCCACCATGGGGCATGCTAAGAACTCTTTTTAATGACAATTAATATCCCGGAGGGAATGACCCTGTTGGATTTTTATATAACCACCGATCCCAATAGGTATAAAAATGTGAAAGTGTGGTAACCTAATATTTTAACTCTTTAAAAAAAAAATGTTTCATTGAAGTTTTAAATGGACACAAAGCAGTAAATAGAGCCCATGTAGCCACAGTGCTATTTTAAAGCAGAATACTGGGATGTTTCTGGGGGAAGGGTGGTTGGGAGTGGGGCGCTGTTCATGTGTTTTATACTGTAAAGATTTTAAGTAATCGCACAGTTAATAATAAAAGACTACTGCATGTAAAATGCTGTCCCTTCACACTACAGGGTAAGAAATGTTCCATTGTCATATAGAGGCAAACCAAAAGGCATGATACAGGGCATGCGTGAAAAGGGAAATATTGAACCTGTAGAATCATCTCATTGGGTTTCCCCGGTTGTGATTTAAGTTAAATGCAATGGGTAATTGGGCTTACGCATAGACTTATGCAGCCTTAACAGAGCTATTTGGGTGGATAGACATCCACTTCCGAATTTGCATGACATGGTATCTACTTTGGCTGGGGAACAAATGTTCTCATGTTTGGATTTGGCTAGTGCGTTTCACCAAGTGGCGTTGCATGGGCAGTATGAGAATTTAACAGCTTTTATTACTCCAGAGGGTCTGTATAGATTTTGCAGAATGCCTTTTGGTCTGGCAAGTGCTGCCTCTGTGTTCCAGAGATTAATGAAGGAGACAGGGGAAGGGCTAGATGGTGCAGTGGCTTTCCAGGATGATATCTTGGTTTTTGGTAAGATTGAGAGTGAGCATAATTGTAATCCGGAGAAGGTGATAGCTGCATTGGCAATCAAAAGTCTAACCTTGCGCTCGGATAAGTGTAGATTCAGGAAACAGGAGTTTGAGTAATTGGGGTACTGTATAAGTGGAGATGGAATTAAACCTAGGAAGTCTCATGTTGAAAATATTCAAAAGGCTCCTCTTCCCAATTATAAGGAGTAGTTAGTAGCATTTCTGGGGTTAGTGGAACTGTATGCTAAATTTATTCCCAATCATGCCTCCATGATAGACCCTTTTAGGAGTCTATTGAAGAAGAATGCTAAATGTATGTGGGTTGACGAGATGTCCACCACCTTTGCTGCTGTTAAGGATTTAATTTTGAATGTCCCATGTCTTAAACTGTTTGTAGTGGGGAAGTGTTGCATTGTTATGGTGGATGCTAGTAGTTGTGGGTTAGGTACTGTGTGGATCCGAAAAGAGTATGGCAAAGAATTGATTGGCTTACGTGTCGAGAAGTTTGCATGAGACAGGGAGACACTATTATGTAATAGAGAGAGAGTTGTTAGCGTTTATATGGGGAGCTGAACACTTCAGTTCTCTTCTATGGGGTACTAAATTTGTCATCAAATCTGATCACAAGCCGTTGGTGCATTTGTTGGCTCCAGATGGTGGACGTACTATGTCTGCCAGATTGGCTAGGTTGGCTTCGAAATGTCAGAGTTTCCAATATACACTGGAGTATGTTCCAGGTAAAACCAATGTGCACGCTGATTGCATGCCCAGGCTACCTCTTCCAGCACAAGAGTGATACAGATGAATGTGAAGTGGCTTATACAGTGCGGGATGCAAATTTACTTGGTAATGATAGTACCATTGTTCAGGAGGAGGAATGGCATAAAGGAATGGACAAAGGAAAGGAGCTTACATGTGTGAAGGAGTTTATTTTAAAGGGCTGGCCAGAAGAGAGGAAACTTTTCGGTAATTTGCTGAGCTATTTTAAAATACACAAAGAGCTAGCAGTGAAGAATGCCATTTTTGTGAGAGGGGATACGTTTATTCCTCCATTTTGCTTAAGGAAGTCTATTGTGAATTTGGCCCATGAGGGTCATTTTGAAATCTCAACTACCAGGAGGCATCCTAAAATCACTTTTTGGTGGCCAGGTATCGATGCCTATGTAGAGCATCATATAAGGGTGTGTGATCTCTGTGCTAATAGTGACAAATCCGCCAAAGCTCTTTCTACTGATCCTCAATCTGTTGCCTTACCAACATCCACTTGGCGCAAATTAGGTCTGGATATCATTGGTCCATTTTCTGTTCTTCCAAGACAAGAAGCTTTTGGGATTGTTTTGATCAATTACTTCTCTAAATGGATTGAGATCAAGATGGTTAAGGATGTTACATCCGAAGTGGTTATACAATTTTTGGAGGAGGTGTTTTGTAAGAAGGGCATTCCCCACGAGTTAATGATGACTTAGGAACCTCAATTTGTTAGTAAACAGATGGAGAGTTATTTGAATAAGTGTGGTGTTGTTCACAAAAGGATAGCTCTGTTCCATCCTGAAGAAAATGGACAGATTGAGATATTTAACTGAGTGGTCAAGGAAGCTGTTCAGTTGTCTGTCAAGGGGGGTTTGAATTGGAAGAATGCACTGCAGTCCATGCTTTTAAGTTATAGGACTTGTCCTAATTCTATCACGTCGGGGAGCATGTTTGAGCTATTGAGAGGTCGTAAACCTGGCACCAAGATGGTGCCATGGCGGTTGAGGACAAAATGGTGACACAAGGCAATGTTGCTAAACTAGTTTTCAAGGCCATTTGAACCAAATTGGAAGTTTATAAATCCAAGATGAAAGAAGATTTGCTAAAAAAAAGGGAGAGTTGGAGGAATGCAAGAGGTCAAGTGGGTGACTTGGTGCATCTTACCAAGGGTACCATGGTAAGGGGGCTTGCTAACTGGTCTGACCCTGTGTGCGTCATTGCGGTATTCAAGAATGCTGCACGTGTGGATGGTGGTGGGGTATGGAATCATAGCAGAGTGTAATTTTTGTAGGGTAGGCTGTTACCTGCTGACAATCATACCACACATGTATTCTTAGATGTTCAGGAAGATGATCTCTCTAAGAACCCATATGCATATGAATCTTCAGCTAGTAAAAGTTGGGTTGTGATTAGTAATCGCACCACAAATGTGAGAAAATATAGATTTTCTACGAGGTTCAATGATTTTTTTTTGATGTAAGGTAACTAAAAAAAAAAGGAGTGATAGTGTGTTGTATGCGAGGGCGGGGTTTGCAGGGATGCTCGCATGTGTGCTCACAAATGAGTGCTGCACTTGCTCTGTGCTCGTGTAGGGAGTGTTGAGTTTGTGTTATTGTTCAATGTAGTGACGAGCGTGAGGTAGTTGCCCTCGTGTCTGTTTTTGTATAGTGCCTGTTTACGGTGGCTTTTAATCCGGGGGAGTCATCTTTCGAAATATGGGTAGTGCATAAATAGCGTAACAGGGTAACAGTTCATTATTCGTTACGTGCATGTTGTACTACTTAGATATGGAATAAATCTTGCATATTGTTACCTTAAGGCAGATTCCCATTTTCACTTGGTTGGATGTATTAAGAGTTGGATCTTTTTCCACAGATACCAAGGCTGAAAGATGAGGTGAAGGCCTGGATGAATGGAGAAGAGAGAGGACCTCAAGCCATGAGTCTAGACCAGGAGCTAGGTAAGCTAATGAGTAGTCTTAGGCAAGACGACTGATAAGTAAACATCAGGATGGGCAAACCAGACTTGCTACCTACAGAAGAAAAAGAGGTGTGGTTTCTAAAAGCTATGGTTCAGGAGACAGACTGTCACATCAGGCAAGTGTTGGAGGAGTCTTGGCAGGGATGATATGGAAATCATCCCAAGTAATTAACTTGAGGAACTGAGAACATAGGAAGGCAAGAAAGGGAATGATGGCTCAAAAGAGCTCTATGAGAGGATGAAAGGGCTTGATGCATTGTTGTTGTCACTTTAGGCTCAGATGATGACTTTTAGGCACTGGGTGAGACCTCTTTTGTTTGTGCATGAGCCTGAGTGCATTGTGCTGCAAATTCCTCTTAAAGTAAAGTTTGAGAGATAAAAAAAAGAAACTATGCTCAAATCAGAAACAAATCTGTGTTTAGGGCGAAGAAATTAAATCCCTGGAGATAGAGGAGAGGTTAAACAGCGTGGGACGTTCAAGAGTGTGAAGCACAATCAGATTCCTGAAGACTTATGGGAAAATGCATGTTTATAGAATTTGTGAAAGAGAAGACATTTCTGTAAGACATTTCTGTAATAAAAACTTCTTAATGAATCCTACACTCGGTGAACCAAAGAGAGAGTAATTTCCCAAAGACAAGCCTAATAATACAGATAAAGGACGCCTACCATTTTTAACAGTCTTAATGCTACATGTACACCTTTTTAAAACGTTATGACTCTTCTTGTGTGTCGCTAGTGGGTGTTTTGTACCAGAGATACTTCTTATGTATAATGCTTTAAATTGTCTTTGGTATCTATACTGCTCTTTACGGATTATGATTGAAATTATATTTTTGTAATACCTCTCATGGACAGTTACTGTGGTTTCACTGGTCCAAAAATACATGATTAGTATTTTCACAAAAGCTTCCAATATCCAAAGTTTAGTACGATGTTGATTTTGAATCAGTTGTGAATACACATTTTTTTAAAGAATCTTTAACTTAAAAATCAAAACTGAAGGTTGGGTTGTGTCTTCCAGCACTGGTTTTTAGATCCTGGTTTCCAAAAACTATGTACTTTGAACTTGTCTGGTTTTTCGTCCACACTCACTACTAACTACATCAATGCAGACTATAGTTGGAAAATGAAAGAGGACAGGAATCCACAAAGATCTAAAACACGGGAGGTAAGTCTGTCCTTAAACATATGGGGCCTCATTTATGAAAAGTGACGCATCGCTGCTTGAAAACAGCGATGCGTCACTTTTCACTGCGCACTCCTTACGACATTCCTGATGCGTCATATTTAATGTATGACGCATCATGTCGCAAGGAGTTACAGATACGTCAGTATTTCTGACCTATCTGTAAGCGCAAAAGTGACGCATTGCTGGAGTGTGTCACAAAAGTGACGCAACTCCAGCAATGCGTCCTTTCACATGGGGAAAGCCCCATGTGAAAGGGCTTGCGTCAGTCTTACGCCTGCTGTGAGGCAGGCGCAAGATTTTGACGCAACAGCGTCCTAAAAGTGACGCAGTAAAATCTCATAGATTTCACTGCGTCACTATTACGAGGCTTTTTGCGGGGGAACGCCCCCTCTGCATACATTATACCTGACGCAGGTATAATGTGGCGCATGGGTTTAAAAAGTGACGCATCTACCTAGATGCGTCACTTTTTAAATATGGCGCAATGAGGCGCATTTTTTATACCACTGGTGCGTCACAAAAAGTGACGCACCAGCGGCGCAAAACTGACGCAAGGCTTTCATAAATAAGGCCCCAAGTACTTTAGCACCAAACACATTTAACTACATTTATCATGCATAATCTCTCAGCATCAATATGAAGTTAAGTTTTACAGTGTTAGCAATATATGTGGCAGCCAAGATCTGCTTTAAATGCACTACATCCTCCACCAATTGCTCGTCTAGTCAGTGTTTAGGTCTCTGTGCAAAAAAGTCTGCCCCTTTGCCTGCACACAATGTCTGCAGTTGCCTGATCAAAATTTCCATTCCATTTCAAAATATGAGCTGCATCTGTCCACGTTTGTCTGTCCTTTCCCCAACCCACTTACCCCAATATTCCACATGACCATCTTATTTCCTGCTTCAGGCTTAAACGTATTTGATTTTCTGAACACAGGCAAACCTCAGGTAGGACACTAGGGCCTTAAAGGTAGCTAATCTGTTTATTGTAGGATGTAAATGTCATTACATTTATCTGATGGAAAGTATGTTACTGCCAATCCTAAGTATTTCGTAGTCTCAGTGAAAGTTAAAGAGCAACAACCTGGTCCTCTATAGCATTTAGTTCTCGGCCTTCCACTTTAAAGTTGCAAGAAAAACAATGGTCCTTGACAAGGAAATTGACAACCATGATAATTGTAGGCCACAATATGCACTATAATAACCCAAAAAGTCCAGCCGGAGTTGCAAATTTATTCAATAGTTAAATAATTTGATTTAGAAGGAAACAATGAAACAGTGGGACACAATCCTGCATCCACTATGCTATAAGTACATTAAGACAATACAAACATATAAGGTATTTCAGGCATGTAAGGAAAAACGGAGCAAAAAGGGCAGTATTTACAATGTATTTGCTTCACATATGTGGGGAACAGAACATTTTAGGCACATAATAGTGAACTAGTGTTAAGCCCACATATCATGTCGACGCCGTTTCGATCCAGTCAAAGATAGTGGATCATCATCAGGACAACCATTGCCGGCCTGAATTAGAGCCTGTAAAAACATGGAGAAGGGGGACATATGACTGAACATTAAACATCTGTGTAGCTCTTAGGATTATTCTGATTCCGGACTCATACCATGCTTTACGGTGTTGCATGGTCATACTAGTGAGAGAAAGTGTCAAGCAACCTGTGCTGATCATCCACGGCGCATAGTGATCAATTCATGCGACGTGGGACATAGGTGTAAGGTCGTGGTTTACATTTTAATGTGTCTAATGCATGCCTTGGTGATGTGTTCCACACTATTGGCGAGGGGTGGTGAAGGGCGGTGAGGGGACCATGATGGAAGCAAGGGGATAATTACATGAGCGCGAAGAACGGTGTGTCTACCGCGCTCTCCACAATTGGTCTGTTAAGGGGCTGGGTCCGATCTGATTGTTGCAGTGAACCGTTATGGTTGTGCCTGTATTAAGAACAACAGGATTAATCATGGGGTGGTTCTGCTGGGGGGCAGGGATGGAAAGGGAAGGGAGTAGCCCCAAGGATTATGGCTTACCATGCACTTTAAGGTTCAGGTGTCCGGGAGGGAGCCTGTTCGGTTAGATCGAGTGAGTTAAACGGCGTAGGTCAGCAATGGACCTATCGAGAATAAGGGAGTAGGGAGTTAGAGGGTCCCGGGATGGTTGGTACCTGGAGGTAGTTGGAGGCTCAATGCAGGGCAACTTACCTAAAATTGCGACGGCTTACACGAGGCGAAGCACGATCGCCTGTATGCAGGGGCTCCTACGGTTAGTGCAGGGAACCAAGAGGGGGCTCCAGGGTGGACGGAGGTACAATTAACCTATAGCCAACAAGGGAGTCACGGGTTAAAGCTGATGGGGAGGGCAAAGCCTGGCGGTATGTGGTGCTAAGAGCAGGGCATCTTACCTAATTAAGGGCAGCTTCCATGTGGGCTGTGTACAATGCTCCTGCGAAGGAAAGGAACCTATCATTACCGGAGCTTGGCAAGGAAGAGTTAAAAACAGAGGACATTGGCACCAAGCTTACCTTAGTTCACAGTGGAACGGCGGAAATTCGTCCCGGTGCTCGATCGCGCCGTGGAAGGTCCGGGAGTGGGCGGGCTGGTTAGAAGTAGCTGCGTCGGCCATATTGGTGAGGGATTATGGCGTGACGGGGCAGCCATCTTGGAAGGGGCATTGGCCTGACCAGAGGTTACCATCTAAGTTAAGTGACTGGGTAAGGGCAAGCAACGGCGCCGAGGTGGTTGGAAAACCCGGTGGTGTAACGCTGAGGCCGTGCAAGGGAATACTGTAGAGGAGATTGCAAGATATGGTGGCCATATTGGAGTGGCACACCCGGCACCAGGTGCTGGTGTGTAGTTGATAGAAGGGAGTTGGGTGGAAACTGTTAGTGATTGTGCAGACATGCAAGTGACTTATAATTCACATTCCCTTACTGATGAGTATGGTTGCATTTACAATTATGAGGAAGGACTGTTAAGTAGAAGGGAAGAATTGAAAATGATTCTGCTCTTTGACAGTATTCGCAATGGTTTGAATCGGAATGAGGATTGGACCTCACTTCTTTGAACTTTATTCTTCAGATATTCAATGAGCGACTGTCCTTAAATGTATCAAGGAACTGCAGATTATAATTTTGGGTCCGTCCTTCCTCATAATTGTAAATGCAACCATGCTCATCAGTAAGGGAATGTGAATTATAAGTCACTTGCATGTCTGCACAATCACTAACATTTTCCACCCAACTCCCTTCTATCAACCACACACCAGCACCTGGTGCCGGGTGTGCCACTCCAATATGGCCACCATATCTTGCAAACTCCTCTACAGTATTCCCTTGCACGGCCTCAGCGTTACACCACCGGGTTTTCCAACCACCTCGGCGCCGTTGCTTGCCCTTACCCAGTCACTTAACTTAGATGGTAACCTCCGGTCAGGCCAATGCCCCTTCCAAGATGGCTGCCCCGTCACGCCATAATCCCTCACCAATATGGCCGACGCAGCTACTTCTAACCAGCCCGCCCACTCCCGGACCTTCCACGGCGCGATCGAGCACCGGGACGAATTTCCGCCGTTCCACTGTGAACTAAGGTAAGCTTGGTGCCAATGTCCTCTGGTTTTAACTCTTCCTTGCCAAGCTCCGGTAATGATAGGTTCCTTTCCTTCGCAGGAGCATTGTACACAGCCCACATGGAAGCTGCCCTTAATTAGGTAAGATGCCCTGCTCTTAGCACCACACACCGCCAGGCTTTGCCCTCCCCATCAGCCTTAACCCGTGACTCCCTTGTTGGCTATAGGTTAATTGTACCTCCGTCCACCCTGGAGCCCCCTCTTGGTTCCCTGCACTAACCGTAGGAGCCCCTGCATACAGGCGATCGTGCTTCGCCTCGTGTAAGCCGTCGCAATTTTAGGTAAATTGCCCTGCATTGAGCCTCCAACTACCTCCAGGTACCAACCATCCCGGGACCCTCTAACTCCCTACTCCCTTATTCTCGATAGGCCCATTGCTGACCTACGCCGTTTAACTCACTCGATCTAACCGAACAGGCTCCCTACCGGACACCTGAACCTTAAAGTGCATGGTAAGCCATAATCCTTGGGGCTACTCCCTTCCCTTTCCATCCCTGCCCCCCAGTAGAACCACCCCATGATTAATCCTGTTGTTTTTAATACAGGCACAACCATAACGGTTCACTGCAACAATCAGATTGGACCCAGCCCCTTAACAGACCAATTGTGGACAGCGCGGTAGACACACCGTTCTTCGCGCTCATGTAATTATCCCCTTGCTTCCTTCATGGTCCCCTCAACGCCCTTCACCACCCCTCGCCAATAGTGTGGAACACATCATCAAAGCATGCATTAGACACATTAAAATGTAAACCACGACCTTACACCTATGTCCCACGTCGCATGAATTGATCACTATGCGCCGTGGATGATCAGCACAGGTTGCTTGACACTTTCTCTCACTAGTATGACCATGTAACACCGTAAAGCATGGTATGAGTCCGGAATCAGAATAATCCTGAGTTACACAGATGTTTAATGTTCTGTCATATGTCCCCCTTCTCCATGTTTTTACAGGCTCTAATTCAGGCAGGCAATGGTTGTCCTGATGATGATCCACTATCTTTGACTGGATCGAAACGCCGTCGACATGATATGTGGGCTTAACACTAGTTCACTATTATGTGCCTAAAATGTTCTGTTCCCCACATATGTGAAGCAAATACATTGTAAATACTGCCCTTTTTGCTCCGTTTTTCCTTACATGCCTGAAATACCTTATATGTTTGTGTTGTCTTAATGTACATATAGCATTGTGGATGCAGGATTGTGTCCCACTGTTTCATTGTTTCCTTCTAAATCAAATTATTTAACTATTGAATAAATTTGCAAGTCCGGCTGGACTTTTTTGGTTATTATAGTGCATATTGTGGCCTATAATTATTATGGTTGTCAATTACCTTGTCAAGGACCATTGTTTTTCTTGCAATTGATACCCCAGGTCCTTGGTTACCTAGCGGGTTCCCTTGTCCTTTAAAATTCCACTTTAAAGTAGCATATTACCATAAGTCTAGCCTGTTAATATTCATAGACTGTTTTAAAAAAATATCTTCCTGCTAATGCTTACATATCTCTACTGCTAAGAAATCATCTCACCACTAACCCTGGCTGGATGAACAGGAAGATAACATTTGGGTCCTCTCTGAGGTTACTCACACCATGATGCAGAATTAGAACCAAAGCAGGAGAATATTCTTGATGCCAAAGTTTCTATTCATCAAGTCATCTGTTTGTACTCTCCAGTATTGCATGAATGCAACATAACCTACATACTATTCACTGAAAGCATTGACTAACAAAATTAGAGGTAAAACAAATGCACCTGCACAATAGTTAGTGATGGAATGTTGAAAGGATAACAAATTGGGCTACAATCTTTTCCTGAAAGTATGATTAGCTCCACAATGGAGGATTCAGAACTTTATTTTTTGCACTTCTGTAGAAGTTATGTTTTACCTGCAAGTACGCGGGTGTAGTACCCACCGCAACAGCTATATTCTGGCTGCATTGCATAGGTCTGTCCACCACAACAAATCTCTGATGAAGTCAAGTGAAGAAGCCTGTACTTCTCTTCACAGCATACATATCCAGGTTTACTCTCATACAGAACACCATTGCAGCACACCTAGAAATGATAAAAAATAAATTGGTAAGTAAAACAAAAAAAATCTATTTCCTACAAATTCGTCTGCCATAAACTATATGAAACTGTAGATGTTTTTATTGGAAAATGGAGCATTTCCTTTTAGAATGTCTGTGCTTATAGACATATAGAAAGTACGACTTTTCCAAAGTTGTAATACTATACAATTTAGAATTCACTACACATTGGATAACTGAAATGAATCACTTTCTCTTCCTGTATACGAAAGAAAAACGATTGTCGGCTCACCAAATAACTTTAAAACGCAAAGTAAAGACAACTTATGCTTGGACCTGTGGCTCAGAGCAGTGTATTAGTTGAGGAATTTCATTATTTCTCTTTTAGTGAAGCATTTAACATATGGTTTGGAAGGTTTTGCATTACAGTTTACAAGTACACAAAACATTTTCATTCGTCACTTAAATAACTTTGTAGAGTTATGCCTACAAGGCTTTTATAAGCTTAGCAGTCCATGGAGTCTCACTGTCAAAGCCCTACGTCTGATACTCTTGGACGAACAGTTTACCTCTAAGATATTTTTACAGCAAATCCATCCTTTATGATTTGCAAAATAAAATATTACAACTACAAATATGCCAACTACTTTGCTAAGCTAAGCAATGACAGTGATTGACATTTTGAGACATTGCTAATGGGGCAATAAATAGAGCTCAACCTGTGCATCCGACCGGGACATACCTGGTTTTCTTGCTGGCCTAAGAAGCAACCTTCCCGGACAAGCCTCAGCACCTTCTCCTCATTCTCTGAGGTACAACACGTGATTAAGTCCCTCTTTTCTTAACTGCTGCATATGTTCTTTCCTGTCATTTCTGCATTCACTAGCTCTGTATGGAAGGCTTCTAGACACGGGGTCTCCCTCCAGCCAGGTTTCCAGCAGGTTACAGACCTCTGTCATCAGCTGGGCCTCTTAGAGTCAGGAATCCTTCTGATTTGTGTGTCCCTACAAACAGGAGACCAACCAATTGGCCTTTGGAGAACAGTTCCAGTCTCTGGGTGCTATCAGGAGTCGGGGGTCCTTGAGTCTTCGAGTCTTCTTCTTCCAGTAGGATTTATGAGCCTTCTACCAGAATGGCCTTCTTCTTCAGTTGGAATCTTCCCGGGTTCATGAATGTTCTGAGAAAGGAGTAGTGAGAGGCCAGATGTATCCAGTGAACAAGCCAATGACTGGAGAAGGTCTGTTATCCAGTCCTATTTTCTATCAGTCTCAAACCTCTTTTTGCTGCATTTCCTCTGTGTTACTGCAAATTAGAAAGAAGCGCCAGTTTCAGTATGGAAGCACCCCAATTTAGATTAGCTATTCCCCCACTTGAAAGGGCCCAAACTGGTTCTCTCTAGACTGTGAAGGAGGCCCGGCTGTCAAAGAGAGTCCTGCAAATCAGTAGGAGAAGTCCTCCCTGCCATCTCCCAGTCAAAAGAGGTAGTGCTAAACCTGTCCTGTGCTCTGCCAACTGTTCCTGTCCACACGCAGATAACTAATCCTTGTTAAGTGGCCAGTAGTTAACATTACCCTGTCCTTCCTGGGCTCTGAAGTTGGCCATTTGTGTGAGCCAGGGTTGTTAACCTTGTAAAGAAGGATGTGTATATTTTTATAAAGTTACTCTTCTACAGACATTATTTATATAATGTCTGTAGAAGAGTAACTTTGATTTCACATTTAATCAATTTAAATAGATTTTAAAACAAATAAGTTGGAAGTAATTTTGAAGAAGTTTACTAGCATTTCCCCTAGCAGAGATAAACATTAAAATATTTTACACTGTAGGTTTTAATCACATTGAACTGTGTAGGTTCATCTACACTGTGTTATGGAAAATGAAGCTGAACCCACACAGTGAAATAGCTTTTATGTCTTCAGTCACTGTGTGGGCACAGCATTTAAATACAGAGTGTACAACAATCTTTTATATATTAGGCAACCTGCCATGCGGGCATACAAGGCACTCATTAGTGGTGACTTATTAGTATACGAAAATAGCTTTACCTAAACGTCAAAGGCACATTTCTTCCTATGTGTACCTGCAGAACCTTTAAACTGTGGCCCGGCCAGAGCACAGTAGTGCTCCTGGAAGCTAAATATATGTTTTTATTTATGTGGATGTGTAAATACACACTGCAACCCACATGACAAGTTACTCTTATGCCACTGTTAAATGTTCTGCTCCATCTACTATGGTCTCAAAAGAAACATAAATACACCAATTGTGTAAAACCAATTTTACAATACTGTCTTAGGGCTATAATACACACACTTTTGCACTGAAAAGCAGTGGCACAATGCAGAGTTATAATTCCACCAAATATAGGATCCATAAAAAGGCAACATTCTGGGGCTAAAATTAATTCTGGGCGGTGAACTCTGCTCCACTCGCGGAGTTAGGTGGAGTTTCCCTCACTCCGTGTTACATGGAGCTCACCAAGTACCGAAAAATTCCACTCTGTGTAGTGGAGCAGAGGTTTTTTTCCTTGCTAGCATTCGTCAATGTGAAGTTGGCAAGCATGAGTGAGTAAAATCCAACTCCTGGCAAGATTTCTCAACACGAGTGGTCAGATTTCTCATTGCGAGTGGTCACGTATGCTTGAGACAGCTCGCGTTGAGAAACTGTCTGTTTGCGTCGAGAAAGCTGCAGCTCGAGCAAGAATCTACTCGAGCGGCAAAAAAGAAATCTGTGCCAGCTAGCACTATGCTAGGTGCCGTTCGCAATGATTGCACAGTGCGGACAAGAACTTGGCACTGTGAACAGCATTTATTTAAAGCACTTTGCCGCTTGCGCAGCTCCACGTAGCGCAGCAGAGGTTTTTGCACTTCGCGGAGTTCCACGTAGAACCCCTGCTCGTCTCTTGAGGTATTCATACTCGCGCAGTGAACTCATGAGCTATAATCCTGGTGAATACTTGCTCCATAAACTACAGTTGGATAAATTACTTACTTGCCAGAGGCGTTGCTACATCTGTGGCTAGATGGCCCTTTAATCCATCCACAACTTACATAATCAAGGACCTGGGTGGAAACAAGCCGGACAATAACAATGTTAACAACGCTTCTCGAGACAGCAGGGGACCTCAACCAACGGTTCTACCTTTAGATTTTTTTTATAAGAACCCTCAAGCCATCAGCTGCATTTTACCTAATGCCAGGTCAATTATCAAGCATACGTTCCACTTAGAGTGCCTGATACAAGTAGAAAATCCAGACCTCGTTTTTCTTACAGAAAAGTGGGCAAATGAAACAAATGAGCCGGACTGGAATACTGCAATCTCGGCTGGCTACTTTGTTGCTAATTCTGACAGAATTGGGGCACAGGGTGGTGGAATCGCAGTAATTCATCGATCCCACTACACACTGAGAATTACACCAGAATCCACGTTGGCTGCCGAGGCAATGTCATTTAGTGTAAAATATAACAACTGAGAAATCTTCCCGGGTCTACTTGTCTATAGACCTCCAGGTCCTAGATCCTCTTTCATCACCTCCCTCCAGACCTATCTGGAATCATGCTTGGATACCCACTCCTTCACGGTACTAGGCAATTTTAACTTACACCTGGAAAGAAATAACAATCTTGACACATCTAGCCTAACAGATAAGCTAGCTAGTTTTGGACTGAATCAGATTGTTAGTGAGCCAACACACCAAGCAGGCCATACACTAACTGGAATTTTTACCAACAACGATTTTATTGAAGTAAAGACTGTGTGTCCCTTACCCTGGTCTGACCACTCGGCTGTTCACTTCACCATTAACCTTGCAGCAACCAATAGTTGTTGCAAGAACAGACCTTCTGTGGTCAAGTCTTGCTCTTGGAAATTAGTTAGCAAAAAAGACCTATCCACAGCTCTGAGTGAGAGGCCCTTAACTCCAACTGACTTCAACCAGGCTGCAATTAATTTTGACAGCTGGCTTAACAGCAAACAAGCTGGCACCAGAAGTGATGAAGCACTCCTGAAGAAAGCTAGTCATGTCTCCCTGGTATTCGGCGGAACTTAAACAAGTTAAAATCAAATGCAGGCAAAAGGAACGCACTTAGAGATCCGAATAAATATAACGTGGCACAGAGGAAAGTCTACTATGTAGCCTTAGAGGAATATAAGAATGCAATAAAACAAGTCAAAACAGATTATTTTACCGGCAAAATTCAGGAGGCCAAAAACTCCTCAAAAAAATTATTTAAAACTGTTACTGCTCTAACGAAGTGTCCTTGTGACACCACGTTTACTCCAGATCAAAAGTTTGTTGACAAATAGGCCAACTTTTTTCAAAATAAAGTCGAGACTGTATATAATGAACTTTTGAAAACAGCCGAGGTGGCTGGGAGTAACTATTTGGAGATGCAGGAGGACAAGGCCTCTCACTGTAGCCTAATGCAATTTTCAGTTTTGTGGGAACAAAAAAGTGTCTGATCTCCTGCTGCAAACCAAATCAGGGTCCCCTTTAGATCCTTGACCCCACATATTTTACAGCTGGTCCCAGAGGAGTTTAGCGCTTCCCTGATTCCATTACTAAACCAAATTGTAAACCCAGGGATCTTCCAACAGATCTGGAAAAAAGCCTGTATTCGTCCTCTCCTAAAAAAAAAACTAAGCTTGATCCCCTTGAGGAGAAAAACTACCGCCCGATCTCTTGCCTACCTCTACCCACCAACATTCTGGAGAAGGCTATGAACTCTGAATTGACAGCATATCTGGAGCTAAATAACATCCTTGACTCTACCCAACATAGCTTTAGACCTCTGCATTCTACTGAGTTGACTTTGATTATGGCAACAGAGGAGATTCGGAAGGTGATGGACGGTGGTGGAAGGGCCGCCTTAATATTGCTTGATCTGACCGCAGCTTTCGACACTGTAAACCATGCCGTACTAGATCGAAGGTTGCAGGAGGTTGCCATCAGTGGTTAAGCATTAGCCCTTCTTACCTCTTTTCTGTCATCCAGGGAACAACTAATCTTCTGGGATGGCCTTCAGTCTGAAGAGTTTACCCTCCCTGGTGGAGTTCCCCAGGGTTCGGCCTTATCCCCGATATATACGTTGCCCCTCTGGCTAGACTCCTAAAAAGTTATGGTTCCAAACTGGTGTCATACGCAGATGACACCCAGCTAGTGGTGTCCGAAGCACACACCGTGGATGTAACAGGTGCCCGATTTTGCAAATGTCTCGCCGCATTGATGTCCTGGATGAATTCCAGCTTCTTAAAACTGAAAGCGGAGAAAACAGCGGTGGTAGAGTTTGGACTGAAATCACCAGTCTGGAGCCAATTCTGGTGGACATATGTAGCCGGTACTTGCCCGGTGCCGGTGAATAAGGCAAGGAACCTAGGTTTTCTGATCGATAAAGATCTAACCCTGGTGTTGTAATTTGGCAGCAATTAGGTTAAGCATTAGCAGAAGTCCTCCTGTATTTAGAGACTATCTTGTCTGTTTTGTGGAATCCATTTTGTATTTCTGTCAGCCATTTTGTTTGCCGGGTGCTCGCCATGTGCTCTGTCCTACCTTCCTGTTAACTGCTCTTGAAATCTGCCTAGAGACGAGATCTATTTAGCATCTTCCACTTTCGCACATGCTCAGTTGAGCTTGCAGCTGCTGTAGTCTGTAACTGTCAGGATGTGTCCACCAGAATTAGTAATCTGTTAGCTCCTCCCACTTGTTGCCTGTACACTTTCTGTGTGACCTTATATGTACCTACAACCAGCATTTTTTACTTGTACCGTCTTCATTTGAGCCCCTGTGTGGGTATACAAGGACAAAGCTCCTTCCATTCAGTGTGCTACTTCATACATTAACGAAGGGTGCTGTGTGAATGTAGTTCTACCTCATGAGGTTTAATAAACTTTGTACTTTCTATTCCAGTTTCTGTGCCAACTTCCATGTTATGGTCTGAGGACTCTGTGCAGAGAAGGGAGAATCCCTAGCACTGGTAGGCCTTACTGAGGCTCACTACCACACTGGCACCACAGATTAAGCAAGTCTCATCAGCCTGTTTTTTCAGGCTGAAAGTCCTAAGGAAGATCCTCCTGTTCATCCCTTTCTTTCTGAGAAAAACTGTGGTAGGAGCTCCAATGCTCTCTATTTGGGAGCAAGTGCAACCCAATTCTCCAAACTCCAATCAATTCAAAATGCCGCAGTGCGAGTACTACTCAAGCGACCCAAACACCATCCCACCTCCGCTAGCGTTCAGCAACTTCACTGGCTTACCGTGAGACGCCGGATTAATTTCAAGGCACTCTGCCTAGTACAGGAAGCCCTATTTGGAAGAGGGCATAGGATGTGCAGTCCTTGTTTCCTCGCTATGTACCGTTGCGCCTCCTAAGATCTTCTACATCTAGATTGGTACACCTTCCAAAGATTAAAAAACAACGTGGGGTGGAAAACGCTTTTCCTTCTTAGCGGCCAAGTTATGGAATTCCTTTCCTGTACAACTGAGACTTCAGCCCAGCAGGGCACTTTTTAGAAAAGAAATAAAAACCGGGCTCTTCACTCATCCATGAACACGTTAGCAGCCGTCCCTGCACACCACTTAGCACCAAGACGCCTTGGCAATAGTGCACTCTATAAATAACTAAGTCAGTTAGTCAGTCAAACAGCAATTCTGAATAAGGAATAACAGTTTTGAACACAGAAGCTACAACAGCCTTAATATTTTAATTCTAATTGCATTACCTTAGGGGCTATCCTATTTTTTATATAAATTATCGATATGTTACCAATAGTCTCTGTGTAAAGCCTGAACCACCAACAGTGGCTATTTCCAGCCAAATGGTATGCTGCTTTGCCTACATGGCTCGATTTAGGCTTGTACAGCTCCATCTCTCAATTGCCTACAGTCTACTGCTCATGTGTTTGTGTTTTATGTGACCTCACGGTGTTGTTGGTGGGGTTGCACTGCCAGAGATTTGGGAAGATTCACACATTCTGGAATGTATTGGCTTCTTCTCTTTGCTCCTTGCTCCATACCAGCTTTACAAGTGGCGCTACTGGGGGTCCTGTGCAGAGCAATATGTTCCTCTTCCCTCAGCGAGCCAACGGAGACACAATAAGAGAGTTTTATCTATTGCACAGGATCGCAAGACAGTGACATTGGTGCCAAAGCAGTCTATATCCTACTATTATGGTATGCTGATTTCCAGCTATGCAACTTGTCTGAAACACCGTATTTGCCACCATGGTTGGAAAGTACATGAGAGTTATTTGGTTTTCTTTAAAACATTCATGTCCAAGATCTCAACTGAGGACAATTGGTTTTACTTATTATAGCTATATTAATTGTCTTGACTCAACTTAGACTAGCATGAGTTCTTTTCATCTTAGATGCTCAGCTTCGGGATTGAAATGACCGACTCTGACCCACTGTGCTAACCACCCCTTGAAGAGTCAGGCAGCAGGCAAATGGAGCAGCCAGCAGGTTGTGAACCGTCCTTTATAACATGAGCCAAGAAATCTTTTCAGTCAAAATAGTTTAAGGTTAACTTGTTTTTGTAAAAAATAAAAACTTGTCTTGTGGTCACATTTTGAAAATGCCTCAGTTGAGAGAAAATTACTTTCAAATTAAAACAAGGTAATACACCCCTTAGAAAAAACATGTAGAATATTAACACCACCTCTCATGGGTTGGATCGTGTAACTAATATTTTATTTAAAAAGAAACTCATCAAAAATTTCTAAAATTAATTCTTCTTCGGCACCTCCTTCCTCAATGCTGGGCATTCTGCTGCTGAGGTTGGTGACTTTGCCAGGGATTTTAGAAGCTTTGATATTGAAAAATGATTCTCCCAAATCCCAAAAACCTATCTGAAAAACATTTCGTCAGAGCTAAAACAAATAAATGTTTGTATGCTCACGAATGAGGGTACCCAGGCACTGGAGCAGGAACGTAGGCCAGGTGAAGTTGCTAGTTGAACAGCCAGGTCTTCAGTTTCTTGTTGAAACTGAGAAGGGAAGGAACTGTCAAATAGCATCACAAACTGATGGCATAGGCCAACAGCCATGGCCTAATCTTGCATTGGTGGCCCCCAGTGCAACCATTTGTGTTAGTACCTGACCTCCTTCTCAATGGATTCCCCACTACCCCCCTCCAATGGTGTCCCTCATCTTTCCATCTTACATTTATTTAATTTCTTTTGTAGTGCTACTCATCCCAAAGTAGTGTGTCGCAGTGTTCTAAAACACATGCATATTAAGCAGCAATAATCAATCTTACAAGTGGGAACCCTTTTTAGCAACGTAAGAATGATAAAAGATTAGGGGAAAAACAATATGATATTGACAGTAGCGGTCGGTGGTGGGAGTAGGTGCCGGGCGGTGACGTGGGGAGGGGGAGGGGCAGTAATCTATGGATTACGGTGGATTACAGGTAAGTATACATATAAATAAATAAAATGAATTTCGTTGCGCGCACTGCATCCCCAAATGCGATGCAGTGCACGCATAGAAATTTGTTTTATTTACATGAGGAATTAGGGAGCTCAATTGTCAATTTCAATGTATAGAAAGTGGATGAGGTAATAGCATTTACCTGATGTTTAAAGGATAAAGCTGTATTGAAGATGATGCCCAAGTTCTTTGTTTTTGTTACAGGAGTGGGGAGCGGGTCAAGTTCCTAAGACTACCAATTAGGTGACCAAAAGGAGATGTTAGATTCGAAAAGCAATACCTCAGTCAGAGTTTAATTTCAGGCAATTCTCTGTCATCCACTTACTAACCTGTTGCATTTAGTTTGAAACATTGCAGCTGTGTCCTGAATATTGTTGGTCACTGAGACAATGATGTGAGTGTCATCAGCATAGGAGACCATGGCAAAGTATTTAATAAAACCTGCCAAGCGAGTGGCATATAGATTGAAAAGCGAGGGGCTGTAGATCCCTTCGGATTTCCACAAGGGAGATGGAAGGAGTGAGACATGTAGCTGCCCAGTACCACAAATTGCTCTCGCTTAGCTAAGAATGATTTCAGAGGGAAAAGACCACAGTGTTGAATGCTGCAGAGAGATCTAAAATAATTATTGCAGCGTTCCCTCCTCTGTCCAACACATATCTGATCTCTTCAGTAGCGGTGATCAGGGCCCTTTCTGTACTGTGCCCTCTCCTGAAGACTTACTGACTCTAATCCAGGAGATGGTTATTAATAATAAATGTCGTCAGTTCTTGATTTATCAGTATTTCAAGGATTTTTGCCAACATTAGAAGGCAGGAAATCAGGGCAATAGTTACTGGGATCCAGAGTATCCAGACTGGTTTTTTTTTGGAGAGAAAGAATGGAAGCCTTTTTCCATAATTTAGGGAATACTCCGGTCTCGAAAATAAGATTAATCACGTCAGTGCGATGGCGTGCTATGATGTCTGTAGTCAAAGGTGTTATTCCTGGTGGGCAAGGATCAGCTGGAGAGCTGGATTTTGCTGTAATGAAGAGTTTAAAGAACTGATCATATGTGGGAGGCGAAAAGGCAGTTAGAGTGGCTGAGTTGGTTTAAGATGATCCCATAAAGAGTGTCTGGCTGCTATCGCCCCAATTGCCACCTATAGAGAGGCTGTGAATTTCAGCAGACTGGTTCATAGTGAAAGCTCCATAAATGTCACAAACTTTTTCTCTAAAGAAGGATGCTACGGTGTTACAGAAGGTTTGATCAATGGACAAATTCTTTATCTCCGGTCGCTTGCTTAGTTTCTGAACAGTGGAAATAATTCTTTAGGGCTAATATTTGTCCGTTTTATATTATCTGTAAAGTAGCTGGTTTTCGTACTATAGATCAGATCTTTATAGTCTAAAATCATTTTTTCATAAATGTCTTCTATGGTGGCATAGTTCTGCCTCCAATGCCATTCCTGTAGATGGCAATGCTGTTTAGCATGCCTGAGTTCATCCGAGAACCAGGGTTCAGATGGGGTAACTCTGTGTGCCCTACCAGTTTTAGATGGTACTGAGGTATTACTATGGAGCCAATTCAGGCATGATAATCCGAGGTGATAGTCTCCAGATCACTGGCGATCACAGATGTACTGCTCGCTGACAAAGCATTGAATTCGATGGCATCAATATTATGCCACAGTCAACGCCTGTGCTTCACGACTGGCATATTCAATTTACAGAATGCTTTAGGTAGTAAGAAATTAAACATAATGGTGGAATGATCAGACCAGAGTAGTTGGAGTAAATCCATAGGTTGCAGAAACTGTTTGTCTGTAAAAATGGCATTAAGTAGGGGCCTTAATGACCTGTACCAAACATAAGCTGGTCATTAAATCCTCAAAATCAATTGAGTCTTTATCCTGTAAATTATCCAAATGAAAGTTAAAATCGCCAAATACAGAGTACCCCTGGAAGTTGACTTTATATTCCAAGAGTTGGCTAAAAGCTTGTGTAAAACTAGCTCTAGGACCCATTGGGCGATAGATGAGGAAGGCCATTGAAGGAGTATCAATCCTAAGAAAATGCGCAACATTCGAACTTAGGTGGACTATCCGAGAAGGTTGCCCTCAGATGTTCATGGTAGATTATAGCTAAGCCCCCACCCCTTCCCCTCCCAGTCTTTCCTGACAATGGTAAAGTCAGTCAGGTTTATGGAAACCAGATCTGGGCCAGAGAAGCATCGGCTCATGTCTCTGTAACAAAAGTCATATCTAGTGCATATGCTTCTACAAATTCAGCAAATTCATATTTATGTTTTATAAGTGAGTGATCATTAATCAGTGTGCAGTGCCACACTTGTGATTAATTTCTACCACAGCAGTGTGGAGCCTAAAAGACTCCATTGTTCTCACCTTGATGTTTGTCAGAATAAAGTTGCACTCAGGACATCTCTGTAGAGCCTCGTCGTTAATGCATCTCATCGGTGGGCAGGTACAGCGCCAGCTCAGGAAGTTCAACCCAAGAAGTTGATTCCTTGCATAGCGAATTAATATCCCAGATTGTGGGGTAGAACAGACAGGGGGGCTGGCGCTGAGCATGGTCTAAGGACGGACGGAGGCAGATGGTTTTGCCTTTGGCATGCCGTTGGCATGCCAGCGTCACCCCTGCTGTGCGGACACACTCTCATTCTGTGATTCTATTTCAAATATTCCGGGGAACCAAGCAGGAATTCCTGCTCTCCCTCATACAGTTTGCGATTGTATTAGAGCCCAGTACTGCTAGGCTGAGGCAGCGTCACTCAGAATGTTGTCTTAGCTTCACTCAGTAAAACAACCGAGAGAGGGTAAGCAGCTGCATGTCCCTCCAGAAAGTCAGTTCAACCACAGAAATGGCTTACTACAAATGAAGAAGAATGCAAATAATGTACTGTTTCCTAATATACGTGGAACAGTTCAAGAATCCAAAATTCTGATGCCACAGGAATTCTGCTATTGCCAAGATGGTTGTCCTTCTGAGATTTGTATACTTCTTTAAAAATACTCTGATACGCCTTGCTAAAGCTTTTTTCAGCCGACTGTTGACAAATAGTCCCTTCAGCGATGGCAGAATCTAACACTCCCTTTTGATCAGGGTGGCCTATCTACCCCATTTGTACTATTATTGTGAGCAAGCTTATTTATGCTCATTACTGTATTCATCCCACACCTTTCCAACTCACACTTCAATCAAAGCGGTAAATGCTGATCCATTCCACTCAATACACTTCTCTTCTCACCTGTCTTTAGACTACACCAAGTTGAACACTGTCAGATTTATTGCACAGGGATGGGAGAGATTGAGATATATGCTCACCCTGACCAGTTTTACGCTTTTGTAATTATCACTTGCAAATAACCCTAGTCTACCCATTATGAGTTAACCTAAAGTTGGCAAACAACTTTAACATTTCAAATTGCACACTGTGAGAGACTGGGGTTTTGGTTGAGGGGGGTGAATCTCTGCTAAATCCGCAGCCATCATCCTTGTCAGGGTGAACCACAAAAAGTAAAAAAAGTCACCAAAGTAACCTGTGCTTAACCGTTTGGTAGTTTGGCACAAAAGCAGTCAGGCATAACTTAGAGGTAATGTGTAAAGTATTTCTGAAGTACAAAAACAGTAATAAAGTGAACACACAACACGAGGAAAAACCCACACAAATTTAGAAACATAGCGTAAAATGTAATACATTATTTGAGACCAAAACAACAAAAATCCAATTAGTAGAACTGGAGACATGCCATTTTAAAGATTTACGGAAGAATAGTGCCTAAAAGCGCAAAGTGCCACTTAAAGTTATCTGGTCATGCATGACCAGAAGAAAGTCACAAGTTTAGGCCAACTGTGAAGGACGCAGGCCAGATACAGGGACAAGGTTAGTTAGCTGGAAAATCTACCTCTTAAAGTCCAGCTAGAAGAGTTCCATTTGAAGTGGAGGAGGCCACACGAAGCAGGGAGAACATTGTGAATGGTCATTGCTATAGCACGGAGATTCTGTCAGGCATCGCTGAAGATTTGCATTGGCGCTGACCACAGTCTGTTGATGCTGTAGCATGAAGTGCAGATCTTGCTTTGGCAGTCATCTCCAGAAGTCATAGTAGCGCAAAGAGTTGGGTTCACCGGAGCTTTGCATTAATGGTCATTGCTCTCAGCAAGATCTCAGCATTAATGGTCCAATTCGCAGTTGCAAAGAGCACAACATTTCTACTTTTCTCCAATGAGGAGTTCAACTGATGCCACACCAAGGGTCCAGGATCTGGGAGGCACCACTTGAAGATCAGGAACTCACTCCAGCAGAGGCCAGGAGGGGTCAGGCAGGTCCAGTTGCAGCAGGTCAGCTAGGTACTTGCAGAGAGGCCTCTGGAACTTGTTGCGCCCCTGTAGCTCAGGACAGGAGGCCAGACAGTTGACCTTTGGAGTCACTTCAGCCTAGGAAGAAGGGTGCACATTCAGTCTTCATTCTCAGCAAGCAGGACAGGCCTCAAGCAGGGCAACAGAGTATCCTTCTTCTGTAGTATAAATAGGTCCAGGAGTGATTTGTATGTGAGCTCAGCCAGGGCCTTTGAAGTGCAAGTGTGGTAGGTGACAGCTCCTCCCCCCTAGCAAATCAGGAATGGCCCATCCTGCCAACACCTAGTTTCCCTTGGAGATACTGTCTGGGAGAAATACACAAAGCCCAACTGTCAACTACACCTAGTCATGTGGCACAGGGACAGGCTGCAGGTACTAAATTAGGATGAGAAAATGCCAACTCGTTAAAAGTGGCATTTTCAGAATTGTGACCTAAATCAAGGCCTATCACTTATTACATGTAATAAGGTAATCCAAAGTTATCCTACGGGCGAGCGAGGCCTTGCACTAGTGAAAAACGTATTTGAGAGTTTTCACCACCAAGCCATGTAAACATAAAGTACAAACCAAACTTTTTAAATACAATGCACCATGCACTTTAGGTTGTTTAGGGCATATGCTAGGGGTGACTTATGCATATTAAAAAGCAAAGGTTTAGGCCTGGTAAAAGGCAGCGGCAAAAAGAGCACGCAATAATGACTAAGAGGCGTTACTTGAATCACACGAGAAACCAAAAAGTGAGAGATTGGTCTGTGTGACTACTTTCAGCAATCTAATAGATAATATTAAAAAGGCTATCAACAAAAATTGGCATATTCTTAATACAGGGAAATTAAATTTGGAAAAAACTTTGTTTACGTGATTTCTTGGTTCATACAAGATCCAGGACAAGACAGTCGCTATATAAACAACCTACACTTTGGGGAAGTTATATAAACAATCTACATTTTGGGGAAGTTCTCCAGTCACTGGACTCTTCCCGTGTGGTACTTGCTCCGTGTGCCCTTTCACTCGACACATGACACAACTGGACATGACATTAGAAATACCTTTGTTACTCAACAACGTGCGTTTAGATGTAAAAAGTCCAACACACGTATGACCAGACACTACCTAGAAATGGCCCATTCCGAAGATGATTTGTTGTGGGTCAACATTGACAAAACGAAATATGACATCAATATGGGCCCTTTAGATAGAGTCCTCTTTCAACATGAACAGAGATGGGTGTTCCGGATTAAGAGTCACATTACAGGGCTCAATGAAGATATTCACTGGTGCTACCTGTGAGCCAGAAATCTAGTGAGATGAGGATTATAAAAGTAGTATGACCTTCCAAAGAAAGTGAACAAGTGCAAGAAATTGACAAAATAAACAGCAATATAACTATGTAGATATATCCTGCACACGATGTTCCTGTATTATGCATCTACTATATGACTGACTATTAAACAGCAATATAAGTATGTAGATATATCCTGCGCACGAAGTTCATGTACTATACATCTACTATGTGACTGACTATGGGGTCTTACAGGACATAATGCTATATAACCCTCTTATACAATATGGGTTAGGCTGTTGGGGAAGTCTACAGATAATAGGACTTTGTTTATCTTTATTCGTTATTAACAAAGACTTTGTCAAAAGATATTGATTATATTTAAACACTGAGGGTCCATTCGATAAATATCGGATTTGATCATCTCTTGACAAATTCTCCCATAATTATATACGGAGTACATTCCCCCGATCATTCCACATTAAAAAAGTATAGTTCACATGACCACCGGGACAAGGAAGTGAAAGATTTCACTTCCAGGGTATGACGCGAGCCAGTGCGGGAGGGACGCTTCAAAATCAGAAGTTTACCCTTCGTCTTTCCCCTTCGGTTTTACGGAAATGGAGGCAGATCACAGAGAGTAAGTCAACACATACCGACCCGGGACATGCGGTAATGGAGTAGGGAGGACGCTTGTCCGGGGGGTGGTCTCCTCGATGGACAGCACATATTTTGCCAACGAGCCTTTTATGACACTCCATAATCTTTATTGTTCCACACCATTGCCAATCTAAGAATTAGCCACATGAACAGTTGCTTTTTGATACTGAATACACTAGTCTTTTTGAGACACTGAGCAACTTTTTTGTTCTGCGCCCAATGTGATTCTAGCGTGATCCGCATGACCAGTTCCTTGTTTGTTAGGGATATTGAATGTACTATTTTTAATGTGACAAGAATCAGTGACTCTCTTTCCCCTCCTTTTTATAAATCTGTGAGAGGGAGAAAGAATAAACTGGGATTATGTATGAGATACATTGAAATATTGTGAGTCGGGTTTCTGATAACTAGTGATGCATCAGGACAGTCACTATTAGAATTGCCAAGGAAACTATGACACTGTTTGGAAGACTGTGAGCCATGCGTTGTCGAAAAGTAAGGTTCTAGGTCGCTCATTTTAATTTCTATGTTATGACATTATTTTTGGTTGTATGTTTACACCTTCAGACTTTGGAGATCTGTTATTAAAGAATCCTTGGACGGTGGAGATACATTAATAGTACCCAAGTGGTGAGATGCTTAATTATAGGCATGACCGATTATCATTAATTATGTTTGTCACGTGTGTTGTGAGGTGGGGGTTACATTGGTGTGTATGTAAACAAATATAACGGAGCAAGCATTTATTAAGTTTAATGAAGATGTATACTTTTTGCCGATTGTGGACCATACTGCAGCTGGTACCACTCTGATTGATGCAATTACAATTAAGTATGGTATTTTACACACCTTTATAATACCATTTTTGCCCAGAAATAGAAAGAGTGACAAGAAGTGGGTCCTGAAGAATGCCATGAACCAACTGGTCGCCAAAGGCAGAAATATGTTGACCTCACTTTAATAAGGAATATCTATACCCCTATTTTTCACTTAGCTTTTTTAGCCCTAACCATTAGGGACACTGAATAAAGTAGATTTTGTCTCCCTTGGGTTAGTTTTAACACACGGTTTTCACTTTATTTGCACTCTGCCCCTCACTCCGACTTCCATTTGATGATTTAAAAACAAAACACGTCACGCTCCTCTCCTAATAGAAGAGTTGTAGCCCACACTGTGAATCTTGTGGTCACAGGGTGCAAGAGGGAACCCAATGATGAAGCATGTCACCTTTGGGTAAGTGGGGGTTCTCGTCTTTATAAGACTAATGCCCTATTTTTCCTATAACTGACAATATCCCAATATTTTTTGTGAGTATAGTGTATATAGAGTGTTATCGTGGATGTAAATCACTCCACAACTAAACCCTTTTGTGAGATTGAAAAGGTTTGATTTGCCAGTCCGAAAACTGCACACACGTAATGTTTGTAGGTGGGCAGAGGGAAAGAGCCTTATAGCTTATATTAGCAGATGACAACATCTTGTGAGTACTTCCACATCTTTTCTTTGATCTTCATATGTTAATTCTCAGTTAGCTGAACAATATTTATATGTTGGAGGGGTGTTACCATCATTATTTTTCTATTTTTCTCTTCCCGTCCTTTTTAATTTTTATTCCTTTATATTAATATTAGAGAGGACTATGTGTAGTTATATTTTTCAAAACCTAATAAAAAATATTTCACAAAAAATCTGCACACACAGCCTTGAATGGCAGACCTGAGACATGTTTAAAAGGCTACTTAAGTGGGTGCCACAATTAGTGCTGCTGGTCCACTAGTAGAATTTATTTACATGCCCTGGAACATGCAGTACCACTCTACTAGCGACTCACAAGTAAATGAAAGGTGCCAACAGGGTTTAAGCCAATTTTACCATGTTTAGAGGAGCAAGCACAATCACTTTAGCGCTGGTTAGTAGTGGTAAAGTGTGCAGACTTCTAAAGCCATCAAAAATGAGTTCAGGAAACAGGAGGAAGGGAAGGCAAAATGTTTGGTCCAACAAACAACTTTCGGGGCTTTTATGTAGTGGATACCTTTATGACAATCGCCACTATCTGGGAGGTACCTGATGCCACTTCATTAGATACAATCCGATACTTTAGGCATCCGAAACTTTTACAGCATCTAACTCCACCTAAGCTTCTCCTCCCCATCCATTTAAAACCTTGGCAATGCTAATTGTCTCAAAGTCTCCTAGAAATCTGATATCCCACTTATACACCATGATGCATCAACATGAGGCACCTTAATGCACTCCTGCTGCTAGAGAAAAGTGGGTAGCAGAACTTGACTTGCAGTTAACTAACTAACAATGGAAACGTTGCTGCTCCACAACATGTGCCCTCTCCCCTAACTATAATCTCTGATTAATACACATTCAATGTTTATATAAAATATAGCATGCTCCGACAACGCTATACCGACTGGGTCTTAGAAAAACTACCAGAGCTAGAGTCCAAGCTAACGGATTCTTCCATCTGTCTGTCAATTGCTGACTTAAGGGATGAGGTGTGGAGGAATTGTCCAAAATTATTGGGCATACTGTTCTCCTAAATCTCCTTCTGGCACTTCTGGACTATGTTAAGGAAATTCCACCTTCAGTGAAGAAATACAATGTCATGCACTGCTGTCAAAATGTGGTGCTACATTGAGACCATAACAACCCCTAACTGTATCAAAGACTGGCTGAGAGATTTCATAAACTGCAATGAGCAGCTGGATCAGTGGCGGCTCCTCCGCAATGGCGGAAGAGCACCGCCCAATGGGCTCAGAGCCAGCAGCTGAAAAATAAAACAATATTTTATATTTGTTTTCTTTTTCAGGTTCTGTATGATCCAGAATGTGTAGGGAGGGCGGGCCAGGCCATGGGAGAGGGACAATGGAGGGGTAGGTGTACTTTTAAGTGTGTGTGTCAGTTTGGCTGGCCGTTTTAGGCTGGCCAAACTGATATGTGGACTTAGGTTTCTCCAACCCAGCAGAACTGCACTGCCAGGTTGGAGGAACAGCACAGACTCCCTGTGCCTGAGCGAGCATTAATCCAGCCCGCTCGGGTCAATACCCACGCTGCCCTTATGCTTGAGAGCAGTGCCGATATTGGATACATAGTCTGTGATGCTTTCCAAGGGACTGCTGGGACCAGGAAATACAAGCAGAGGAGCGCGAGGCAGCTGGAAGCACCAGGTAAGTTTTAATTAATTAATTTTATTGCTAAACCCCCTGCCGTGTACTCACTGCTGCGCCTCCTCCACCCACCTCACCACTCTTTATCTCTGTCGGCCACCTCTGAACTGGACACCTATTGGGTACTGATGATGGTCCAATCCTGATCTAAGGACTCTCATCCCCCAGAAACACTGGGAGGGCCACAGACACTTAGATCATCTCGAACAACCGATTGCCCCATTTGCTGAACAGCACTGACTCTGAACATGGCACCCTTTACTGATAAAAATAAAGTTAACGCTGCTGTACTGGACGTTGATGGTGCTACCTGACCATCACTTAAAGCATGCATTGAGCTGGTGTCTTTCACTCGTTTATGATTCTCTTTGTGGTATAGGGGTTCTTTCTTTTTGTTTTCTTGAAGCTTTCAGTACATACATAAGTTTAAAAAAAGTTTCATAGCCTTTATGGGTTTTTTACACTTGCATTTTTATACTTAGCTAGAAGTACAGGAACGATTGGCTCCCACCTCGGATGCATTCAGGGCACTCCTGCTACAGATGCCTCCATTTATTATTTTACAAACGCTCCAGTTTTATTGGCAAAAGCCTTTTCCTGTTTCCTCGTGCACGTGCAGTAGTGAGGGAGGGAGCATCCCAGTGATAAACTGCGCCAGGAATACAATTCCCCCGAACTATTGTTGCAGTGGCAAAATAATTGCAAACGTAACATTAATGAATCAGTGCAAACCAAGCGACAGGTGAATACAATTTGTTTACGACGTGGAGCAGAATCCAATACAAATGCACAGCTCAGGCAGAGAGAATAATTCACATTTCATTTTACGAGTTAAGATAATTCATGCTCATAATTACTGCCTCCCTGTGCAGCCGGGTCTTTGAATGCCCTCACCGCTCCGTTGTTGTTGACAAATAAGGACTTTATTTCATTACACGGATTCTTCCCATCAAATAGGATTTTTCTGCATCATTTGTCAATAAAAGCCATTTACAGACTCCTACTGTCTGGCTGCACTATCGATCCAGGCACTAAACTGAAGCTAATATGGATATTAATCCGAAATTGCCCTTAATTTTCAGCAAAAGTCTGACAAAACAAGAGAGCACATACTTGTCGTGGTCACGTGTGTCAACCACGGGTGTCTGACCGATTAGCCATGGTTTGGATGCAATAAAAGAATATACAGCTAGATTCATCATAGTGCCGTTTTGCGAGTCCTTAATAGTGATTATTAAGGAATCGCTATTAAGGATTCATGTAGGAATCGCTAAATAAATTGCGATTCCTACACATTCCTTATTTGCGATTAGCAAATTGCTAATCACAAATAAGGAATAACTCCCCATTCATTTCTATGGGCCTAAAAGCCCAAAGGAATGAATTGGGAGTTATTCCTTATTTGCGATTAGCAATTTGCTAATCGCAAATAAGGATGCGATTTCAAGGGTGCCAGGGGTGTCCAAAGGACTCCCTGTAGCACCCTTGAAATGTAATCTACATTGGTGTTGCGCACACACATGTCCAAAGGACATGTGTGTGTGTGTAACATGCAACTTAGAATAATGCATTTAAATGCATTTTTCAAAGTTTTCGCTATTTACCACGAGGTTTGACCTCGCGGTAAATAGCGGCCCAAAATTGCGATTTCGCAATTTTAAAATGGATCATGAATTGCATTTAAGGAATCTCAAATAGAGATTCCTTAAATGCAATTCCTCGCAAATGTGCGAATTCTTCATTAGCGAATTTTGCATTTGGGACGATGAATCCCAAATGCAAAAATTGCACTCGCAAAGGGCCAGATTCTCAGAATCTGGCCCTTTGCGAGCGCAATTAAGCTTGATGAATCTGGCCGATAATGCCTAATCTAAACGAACCCTGTGTATTAACATATCACAGGGTTAGTTTAGATTAGGTATTATATTATTTTCTAACATATTTGATCGTATTAATTTAAATAACGTTAGTTCTAAATACCGCATTGAAGTACCGACCAAAAATTACATGGATGTAATGTGTTGGTCCACAGAGAAAAAAATCTTCAATAACCATAATTCATGTGAGCCTGGCGCCCACTTTTTATTTCCGTTTGATCACATTTAGTAAATGTATCAACCCAGTACAAAACGATGGGGCTGATTATGATGAAGGTGAACTCACCACCGACAGGCTGTAGATAGCGGGTTCACCGCCATTGTAACGCCACTTTCCACCCGCCATATTTTTATGGCGGGCGGTATTGTGGCAGTTGGAAACTCTGACCGCCACGCATCTGATGGGCTCCTTGTATTCCCAGAAATGGCAGTGGTGCCTACCAAGCACCATCGTTGGGATTATACGATGGTCCATCCCTGCCAGCCTTCCATAGCAGTTCACATGCCCTGGAAAGGTTGGCGGGGATGGACTTTGGGGCCCCATAGCAGGCCCCCCTTTTACCCGGACACTTTCGTTTTTGGGGTTGGGCGCACCTATGGTGCCCCCTACATTTCCCTGCACCATATGGCAGGCACCGCATGGTGCAGGGAAATGTTAAAAGTGCATTTATGACATTCCGATGGGTGCTGCAGCCAGCAGCACTCGCCGCAATGTTATGTATGGCACTTGCGGATGCCGTGGTGGCGGCTGCCTCATAATACCACCTGTGTGACCGGCACCTTGTAGGTGGGCGGGCCCACTCCCTAAGATGACGGCGGACGGACTGAAGTCCATCCTCCATCCTAATCAGCCCCTTTGTATTTTAACAGTGTAAATGCAGTGATATAAATAACACTCTAGAAAACAAAAAAATCGGAACTTTATGAAACAAGATAAAAGTTAACTAAACTAACAACCATAATTAATAAAACATAAAAATACAATGATGTATTGTGAAAACGTGTGAAGAATGTAAATGAAGCCTGTTGAAGAGTTACACAGTGAACTATTTGAAAAAAGTACATATGAATAAAAATGAATACGAATATATAGGAAAGTAGAAAAGTGGTAAAATACACATGCAGCAAGAGTTAACAGCAACTATCGATTAAAACAATACCTGTACATTGTGATATAATGGTTTTACAAAAAACTGCTGGAGGCAGGCTTCACAAGTACCTTAATGGCTGGATTATAGCACTCGTCGCTACAGATGTCTTCATGTATTTTACATATAGTGTAAGAGCATCGGCCGCCATGCTTCCTAAGTTCCGGATCCTTGAATGAAGAGCATGTACCGACTGCTGTACGCAGAACTTCGTACCCAAGTATGATGCCATTTGGGGCCCCTGGTGATGCCCAATTAACTTGTACATATCTGTGAGAAAATAATTAATATTTTTTAGAGCATGCAGCCAGATGGTGAAAATGGCGGGTTCCCAGAGCAGAATAAGATTCATGTAACCTATCTGGAAGAAACAAACAGTGGTGGCTTGCCTTATTTGCTGGGGGATATTTTCTTTGAAATCTTTTGATGATAACGTACATTACCATAATTGTTGACACATTCAAAATAAAAAATTTCTAAAATCTTTGATGAATCCCATTGAGTATGATAATTCCAGGATAACACATAACACTCAATATTAAGTTGAATTTAACAAAAAAATACTTAAAACACTTTTTCTCCATTCATTGTCACTTTATAAGCTTACTTAGAGTTTCAAGCAAAATTGTCAAAGCACAGAAAACACAGCAACGGGAGGCAGTTGTACACAATCACTGTCTGTTACCAAACACTGCAAACATCCATATATGAAACAATAGTTTGACTAAACACAACCTTCATACCTACTGCATAGTCATTCACAATAACAGGGGAAAAGTTGCTTATTTTTGTTCAGCCCTTAATGGTCCAGATAATGAAGCTACTTCTGGCTTCTTGTAGCTAATTTGGAATTATCTTAAAGTTACCTTGGCTAGCATTTCACTAATCGCCCTCCCACAGCTAACACCAGAGAACCTATCCCATCATAAAGAAGTAATGCCTACTTTGTTGTATAATGTTGCGGGGAATGAGATTTTGATATCAATTTATGATCAATTTAATAACTTATCTCATTCATCTATTTTGGACCGCTAGTATCTGTCATTGAGTAAAAGACAACCCCCGCATAGGTTAGACAAACCCCATTAACTGACGCCACTCGGAAGAACCACTTACAACTGATAAAGTTTGAAAGTTTTATATAAAAAATCAAAGTTGGATGCAATTACAATCCTCTCGGGATCAAAGTATACAAAAGAATACAAAATCAATTCCGATATCAGCAATCTAAAGCTTTGATGTGAAGTGGTTCCTTGGCGTCATCTACAGAAAGAGAAAAGTATCACATTAAATCTGTCCCTACTCTATGCTATGTGACATCCCTACTTCGCAAGTTCTTAACCTAAAAAGGTGTCAGCAGTTTGACTCCCAAAGAAGTTCAAACTCTCTTAGCCTCTAAAGGTAACTTAAGTTTAAGAAGCAGTACCCTCTCTGCCTACCCATCCGCTCTTCTAAGGGTCCTCGGCCTACTGCTCTCTAGCGCTCTGATCTTTCTCAGCGCATCTGCTCAAGTCATCTACCCTTGCCCTTCTTCTCTCTGAGCTGTTCTCTCTCGCCTTCGCTGTTCCTTCTGAGCAATTCGCTATCTTATCCCCGGGGTGCTGTCCCTAAAATACACAATCACAGTGTGGGTGGAACGCCCCTTGACGCCCACCACGGACTTTCCCCGATGATGTCAGCTTCTAGCTTCGTCTATTGCTTCATCTCTTTCGCCGTCCGTTAACTTGACCTTTCTTCTTTAGATGTCATCTTCATCTTCTTATTGGTGACTTCATTCAATATTATAATTGACATTTCAGAGCACAAGTCAACATCGTCAACAGAACTTTAAACTACGACTATGATGTTGACCCTTCTAGGTCCTGTGAATGGACTTCTCAAAACAACTCTCAAATTCCAAGCGCTTCTTGTCACGTTCAGGCCATAAACCTCGTCCAGCGTTGTCACCTTAAATCTAACAAGTGCTAGACTTCTTGGCTCTCACGTCCCTATCAAGCTATTTACGACTCCTGTAAGTCCGCTAAATTATATACATTGGACTGTGCTCCTGCTAACCCTTGGTCAATCAGGTTAGAATCACAAATGACCTAAACCCTTCTAACATTTCTACAAAAACCCTTCTACACATATAACCTTTAACACACATTTATGTATTCGTATTTAGCTAAAGTCTTGATTATACTTGAATACATTTTACATAGAATATATATATAATACATAGAGTACGAGGTTATATGCTTATTCGTTACATCGTCGTATGTATACTTTCTGCGCACTTCTCCACGTTACATTTCTCGCCGCTTCTCCATTTAACGTTTCACACGTACATGAATTCTACTTTGCACGTTCTACATTTCGTAAGCATTTCTACACATCAGCCCACTACGTATACGGGCCTTCTAAATCTGATACATGTTCTAAAGTGAATATAGTTACATTTCCTATATTACTTTGGATTATCTCAGTTTTCTATATGCTATAAGTGTCACTTCACATTACGATATACGTTTCATTCCTACGTTTATACAATGTGCTTGTAAATACGGCCTATACATAATTTCTATTCAAATTTGCGCTCTCTCAGTCCCCCCTTTGATGACTTTTAGGAGTCATCACTAACTGCAATTTGAATAACATCTCTAAACAGAACTAGTTACAATATTCCCTCTTTTCATCGTTTCGAGAGCTCTTAAGCTTTTGTACTGTTGATCTTGTAAAGCAGCTAATCTCCTCTCTTGCTCTCTCATTGTTCGTTGTAACCTATTCGACCTATACCATTTATACAATTTTACTAAACCCAACAATGTGATTATGCAAATTAATACTATCAATATAGGTTTTAATATATACCACACAATGCTTTTACCAAGGTTGGCAAACCAACTCCCAACCTTTCCTACTCCATGACCAACTTTTTCCCAAACATTTATTTTTGATATATCTTCGATCTCTTGATGAATCTGTGTAATGTTCCGTATGACTTTCTCAAGTGGTTTTGAATTATCAGGAATATAAGTACAACATTCCTGGACCTTTAAAGCCTTACAAACTCCGCCTTCTTTTGCTAGCAGTACATCTAAAGCAAGTCGGTTCTGAAGAACCATTGCTCTAATCGACTGCATCTCACCTTCTACCAACATTAATGACCTTGCAGTACTTGCAGATAATCTATCCACAACTGTAGCCAGTCTCCTGATCTTAACGTCGTTAAGTATTAAACCTAACATAGGAAACATTGCTCCAAATACATCTCCTACTACCTCTGCATCTCCTACTTCCCTTTTCGCTCTCCTCGAAGCCTTTCCTTCTATTATCGCTACATCCTTTGCATGATATATTTTGGGGAAGACAATTGCCAAGTAACACGAACCATACCAATTGTCAGGTAGTTTTACATAGGCATTTCTTCCACATACAAAATACACATTCGGAATAGCTTGCATTCCTTTCATAAAATCTTTCGTATACTACTCTAAACGAAAAGCATGTTCGCAATTCACTTCACCTACAAATACACTCTCGTAATACGTCTTGCTTCGAGTTAAACATAACTTTCCTTTCTGCGTTCTATCCAATGCTATTGGACCATTGCTACCTTTCTTTTTATGTGCTTTCTCTTCTTCGGTCCAATCCGTTTTCCACTGTCCTGACATTTTTAGAATCTTCTGCCTTCTGTATCTATCATCTACTTGTCCTATGAACTTCTTCTCAACCTCTGATACTTTGCAAGTTAGATTATTTCTGCGTGCATATGATGTATCTAGTGTATCCCAAGGAAGAAAGAACTTAGCTAGTCTATCCTCCTTTTTGTAATAGTCCCACTTATTCATTTGCTTATAATTCGGAACTTCAGGCAGTACCGAATCATAATTTGAAAAGTAGTACTCAAATCCTTCTCTACCATAAAATATACTAAGCAGTAAACTACATGTTATCCCATAAGTCAATGGGAGATGATGATATCTAATGCCTTCGTCTACAGAAGCCGGCAATTGCATACAAACGTAGCAATCTTTGGCCTCCATGGCATCGATATATTCGTACAATAGTTTAGCATATGCGTTTGACCTAAAGTTTCCCTGTGACTCGTCTACATGTAACCTACGAGCTTCATCTGCCAATAACGCCTTTTCACGTATATCGTTGTTCTCCTCCTTTTTCCCCACAAGAGCAGGTCTCAAAGTCGTTATAGGCTTTACATTTGCTGTTTCTTTATCACTTTCATGTCCTATTATGTATGATATTGTCACTACCATAATTATGAGAAAAATTACTATTGTTATCAGTGTACCTATTATGCATCTAGCTTTTCGGTTTGGGTTGCCGTTCTCCATGTTATCAAAACAGCGTAGCTCCTTCTTTTGCAAAAAGTTTTTCCTTCCAGTCTTTGTTTGCCTTATTTGCTTTCTCAGTCTGTAAAGTGCTCTTTATCACAAAGTCTCTTTTTCGCAACAATGTCTTTCCTCTTTTAGCAACCGACAACCCTAACCCTTCTCCGTCCACTAAATGTAATCCCTAATTTTATTCTTCTTTCCACTCGGTGCTAGGTTATCTTCTTCTTTATAGCTTATATACAAAAGTCTTTTATGCATCAACAATTATTTTTGCACCTGCAGCTTTCACAACAATTTCTAATAATTCAAAACGAATAACTTTTTCTTCTTCTTCTGGCATTTGCTGACCAAATGTTGGAAATTGTAATCTATTTAGCACTAGATCTTGAATTTGACTCAAATATGGGGGTATGGGAAGTGTGAAAGTCAGTAACCCCTCAGTCTCGAGTCCAGGCGTCAACATCCATATCTCCACTGCCACAAATGGATCTTGATCGACTACTTTCACTCTCTTCACTCTCCCAGATTTCTGTCCCCAAGACATCTGCTAGATAAGTCCACTCTGGGGTGGCGTACCTCCTGCAGGGCACACGTACCCTCCTCGATCTCCTTGGACTTTCAGTTCCTGAATCTGTAGTTTCCTCCTCCTGATCCGATTCTTCAGCGATCGGGACAAGAGTTCTTTCTTGCTTTTCTTCTGAGCTTGGCCTTTTCTTTCTCTCCGGCCAACTGGCTTCGTCTCTTTTTGTCCTCCTGCTCCTTGTTCTTGGACCAGTCTCTTGGTCACTCTCAGTTTGTTCGATATCTGTATCGGACTCCCAACTACTTTCTTCTCCCGAGGCGACTTCGGTCTCACTGGTATCCTGACCTTCGTCGACCTGTTCCGTCTCAATCTCAGCCTCTTCGCTCACCTCCACAGCTTGGCTTTCCCCCTCTATGGCTTCTCCGCTTTCCGCTGGATTCTCATCCGAGAGAGGAGCTGTTTCTTCTAGAGGTGTTGGCACTCTTCGGGTGTGTGAGGCATGTATCCAGTTTGGCAGACCTCCACACTTTACTGCAGTATTCGTCACAAGTATAACTTGAAACGGTCCTCTCCAGCGCACATCTAAGCAGTTCTTCCTGACATGCTTCTTCACCAGGACCCAGTCTCCCGGACTCAGGTCGTGGCACAGATCTTGTGCTGATGGAACCTCTGCAGCCTGGACCTGGAGGGACACAGAATTAACGGCGTCAGATAGTCCCTTACAGTAGTCCAAGATCAAATCGTCTGTGATGTTCACTAGAGCTGCAGTCGGAACCGATGGCAATCTCATGGCTCTCCCCATTAGCACTTCATGAGGAGAGAGACCTGTTTTCCTATCCGGTGTGCTACGTATGCTCATAAGAACCACTGGAAGTGCGTCTGGCCAACTCAGGGATGTTGCTGAACAAACTTTGGCAAGTCTGGACTTTATCGTGCTGTTGATTTGCTCTACAATCCCTGAAGCTTCTGGTCGATAGCTGCAGTGTAACTTCTGATCAATATTCAAAGCTGAACATAGCATCTTCACTATTTCGCTATTAAAATGAGTTCCTCTGTCCGATTCCAAAGAGGATGGCACCCCAAACCTCGGTATTAACTCTCTAAGTAACAATTTTGCTACTGTAAGTGTATCGCACCTACGTGTAGGGTAAGCCTCAACCCATCTAGAAAATATGCAGACAATCACTAAAACGTATCTGAGTCTGTTGCATTTAGGCATTTCAATAAAATCAAGCTGCATTCTATTGAAAGGCCCCCCAGACCTCCCAATGTGACTCAATGTAACTGGTGTTCTCTTGCCCACATTTAGTTGCTGACAGATCGTACATCGCTGACACACAGCTTCTGCCGCTACTCTAAATTTGGGATTAAACCATGTTTGTCTGAATACTCTCACCATAGCATCTCTTCCTATGTGTGCTGATCCATGCAATTTCCTTGCCATTGGACTAACAAGTTCATTTGGTAAAACTGCTCTCCCATTGGCTGAGATCCAAAAGTTCATTTCACTTTTTGTACATCCAGCTGTCTCCCAGCCCTTTTTCTCATCATCTGGTGCATTTTCCTGAACACATTTCAACTCATCCCATGTATCTACAGTGTCTAACAACATTGTCAATTCAGTTCTTTCCTGGATTCCCCCCACTTTTACATCAGTGTGAGAATATCCCTGTTCTGCGCAGTAACGCGCTACTTCATCCGCATAGCGGTTTCCTAGTGACACAAAGTCAACGTTCTTTGTATGCGCTGCACATTTGACCACTGCTATGGCTGTTGGACCTTGCAATGCCTCTAACAAAAGTCTCACGAATTCTCCATTCCTAATGGGAGAACCCGAGGAGGTCATGTAACCTCTTTGAGACCATAACTGCCCGTAATCGTGAACTACCCCGAAACCATACTGGCTATCGGTGTATATGGTGACTCGAAGTTTGTCGCCCGCTAAGCAAGCACGAGTCAAAGCAACAATTTCAGCTACCTGGGCGGAGTGTACTCCTTCCAGGCAAGCGGCTTCTATTACTCTCGTAATTGTGCAAACTGCATAAGCTGCTCTCAGCTGACCGACATTGTCTCTTACACATGAACCATCAACAAAGAAAATTTCATCTGGGTCAGTCAATGGCTCATCTACAATATCGGGTCTCGGTTTGGTGCATAGTTCAGTCACATCAAGGCAGTCATGATCTGTACAATTTTCATCATCCACCTCATTCGGAAGTGGCATCAAAGTTGCAGGATTCAAGACGGAGCATCTTTTTAGGGTCACATTCTCGGCAGCCAGTATGACTTGCTCGTAGCGTGTGAGCCTGCTATTTGTCAGATGCTGAGTCTTAGTCCTGGTCATTAACAGTTCTACAGAATGTGGTACATACACCTCTAACTGATGACCCATGACTACGCTTTCAGATCGTTCAATGCTGACACCCGTTGCAGCTACGGATTTTAGACATCCGGGCAACGCTGCGGCTACTGGATCTAATGTAGCCAAGAAATACGCCACTGGTCTACGCGCATTTCCGTGGATCTGAGCTAAAACTGCTAAAGCGCATCCCTCTCTTTCGCAGCAGTAAAGCAAAAATGGTTTTGTGTAATCAGGCATTCCTAAAGCCGTGGCACGACATAAGTCCTCCCTCAGCTGCAAAAACGCCATCAAACAATCTTTGTCCCATGGTACCGGATCACTTACTCCTTTATGCGTCAGTTGTAATAACGGTTTTGCCTTCAGTGAGAAGTTGGCTATCCACTGCCGACAGTAACCGACCATACCTAGAAACATCCTGACTTCTCTTTGTGTTGTAGGCGCATTCATTTTCATGATCGCCTCTATTCTGTCTGGAGACACCTTCCGCTTTCCCTTTTCAATCCTATGGCCCAAGTATTGCACTTCAGTCTTACAATATTGCAATTTACTTGGAGACACCTTGTGCCCATTCTCGGCCAAGTGATTTAACAAGGTTATGGTGTCTTCTCTGCAAGCTTCCTCAGTTTCTGACGCAACTAGGAGGTCGTCTATGTACTGGACTAGAACCGAATTCTTGGGCAGTACTAGACTTTCAAGATTTCTTTTTAATAACTGGTTAAAGATCGATGGGCTTTCTGTATACCCCTGAGGGATACGACACCATGTTAAAACGCGATCTTCCAGCTTAAAAGCGAAAAGATACTGGCTCTCTTCATCTAAAGGTATCGAAAAGAAAGCCTGGCATAAATCTATCACTGTAAACCATTCAGCTTGGAACGGTATCTGAAATAATATCACTGATGGATTCGGTACCACTGGACAACATGAGACAACAATGTTATTAATCTTCCAAAGATCCTGCACTATTCTGTATTTCCCACTAGGCTTCTGCAAACCCATGATCGGGGAGTTACATGGACTTCCCACGATCTCCTTCAGTATTCCCTGTTTAATCATGTATTCGATCACAGGCTTTATTCCTGCAATCGTCTCTGGAGTCAACTTGTATTGTGGGGTTCTTGGATACTCCGCATTGGGTCTTACCAAGATTTTTACTGGTTCTACTCCTTTAATCAGTCCTATTTCTTCTCCAGTAAAATCCCACACCTCAGCTGACACTTTCTCCCTCAAATCCTGTGGAAGTTCCTCCACTGTTAAGGTAGGATATAGTTCCACGCACTCTTGCGAGTTTACAATTTTAAAATCAGCATCCTCATCATTTGTCTGTACTTCAACTCCTTCAGGTGTACAATGTATTGTGCAATTCAGTTTACACAATAGATCTCTTCCTAGCAAACACACAGGGCTAGAATCACAGATCACAAACTGATGTTCGTCACTGTAATTCCCTATTTTTACTGACACTGGTTCGGTCAGAGGATTAGTCATCCTCTTGTTTGCGACTCCTACCACCTGAATCGTCTCTCCCGATATTGGCAAACCTGGGACTACCGCTGATCTCAACGTGGATCGAGTAGCACCCGTATCTACCAAAAAGGTTGTAGGACATCCAGCTACTTCAGCCTCTACGTATGGTCCTCTCTGATCTACTTCCAGGGCTGCTCCTAGAGTACAGTCTTCCTCCCTATTCACTCGTTGCCCTGTAAGAGGATCAACGTAGTAGCATTCTTCTCCTCCTACAAACAATGGCATTTGTCTATAGGTTTTCCCTCCGTTTGTGATGCGAGGCGGTTGAGGAAACGGGGCTCGAGGAGTCTGAGTCCCCCCTTTGATAAACTTTCCCTTCGGGGCTGCGGCTCCCTTAACCACGTTATTCTGTACCTCTTCCTCCTCTTGTTCTAATTCCCCTGTCTCAACACTGTAAGGACACTCGCGTCTCCAATGTCCCACTTCGTTACACTGATGACACCTCGTTGTCTTTTTCAGTGTCGCGATATCCATTCTCGGTCTCGGTTTTTCTTCCTCATCTCTGCTCTGATTATTCTGTTTCTTTGCTTGCGTTCCTATTCCCTGTTGCCGCTGTCCACCCTTTCCAGCTGCTTGCATTTGTACCAGCATTAACTTTTCCTTGAGTTTCTTTGCCTTTGAATCTATCTCATCGCTACAGTACCTTGCATACCTCAGAATTTCATCTAAAGGTTTGTTCTGCCAACAGATCAAATGCTGTTGTATCATCAGGCTTATGTCTGGTCTTAATCCTAGAACAAACTTCGACACAAACTGTCCTATGTCCTTAGGATCCATTACATCTAACCCACTGTATTGTTTAAATGCTTTCAGTAGCCTCTCATAGAACTCGTGAACTGTCTCTTTGGGCTCCTGAGTTGTTCGATCTATCTTAACCCAGTCTATGTCTTGTACTGGCACTTTCTCTTTTAGCCATGTTATTACTCTTTCGTATTTCTCCATGACTCTGTCTGATGGACCATTTGTCCGAATATCTCTCGGAGGCTCGCAAGCGGGCCATTCAACACTAAGCTTGCATGCCGTCCACAAATCTCCGGGTACTACGATATCGAACAATGTGTTCAAATCGATCCACAGTACCTTAGAGATCTTTACGAACCTCTCTACCTGCTTGTACCACTCAACGGGGTTTTCTCTAAGCTTTGGGAAGGAATTGGTAAATGCCGCCAAATCCCCCCTACTCCAGGGTACATGAACATAATTTCCGTTCGCGATTTCTCGCAAAGGGAAAGCTTCCATTCGCATTAGGTCTGTATCTTGGGACTTCGCAATTGTACTTCTTCTAACAGATCCCCTTTTAGACCATTTTTCCTCCCATCTATCTAGATCTCTCCATATTCTGATACACATGACTAGTTCTCGTATGTGTACCCTTAGTCCTATCGTTCTACGTTCATCCAGATCTAGGTCTGTGCAATTCAGCCTATGATTGGGCTGTAAAGCTTTGGTTCGTGACAGGTCTATCATATATCTATTTGCCAAATTAGATAAATTTTCATGAGCTGACCTCGCTTTCCGAGTAACATCCTTGGCTAAGAACAATATTTCATCTGGTGCGTACAATTCTAACCTTTCTATTTTCACTGTGCCGTCAATTATTTCATCTAAGTCTGATTTTAAGCTCATTACATCAATCCGTCTAGCTTTTATTTCAGCTCTCAGTATGTCAGTCCTAGGTGGTTCGCTCATACCTCTCTTATCTCCACTATGCGCCCTACGCCTGAGCACAGGTGAGTTATGAGGAGTTTTCCTTCCATCTCTTTGTTCCCACCTCTCTAGATCCCAAGCCTTTCCATCTTCCCGTGGGGTGTGGTGGAACATTACTCCATCCCCCATCCCTACACTTCGTCGTTTCGGCTCGGTTTCTCCAGATACGAGATAGGATCCACCGTTCTGTTCTAAACCACTGTAACTCGCTTGTTGTCTGGTGTCGCTCAATAACCGATAAGGTCCTTCATGGCCCTCCATGCTCCCGCGATCTCGTTCTTGATCACCAGAAGTATGGCGAGACGTTTCGCGACTCCCTATATTCTCATGACTCCGTTCGCGTTCACCGGATGCATGGCGAGACCCTTCACGACTCTCCATGTTCCCGTGATTCCAATGTTGCACCGTTTCACCCGGGGTATGGTGAGTGCATCTGAAAGTATTACGGTACTCCTGCGTCCTTCGTTCTCCTTCACTAAAGGTGACACGAGGCACTTCGCCACACCCTGTACTCCTGTCTTCGTGCATTTGCCTATTGCCGCTGATAGTAGGACAATTATTTCCTCTGCTTTCCTGACTCCCTCTCTCCCACTCCGGGCTGCTTTCGCCAGCTCCACAATGAGAGAGGATCCGGTTATCCTGATCTCTCCACTCTGCTCCTGTTTCTAAACTTTTATTCCGAGCCTCTTCGGCAGTATCCCATTCTTTCAGGTATTCCCTTAATTCCTTATGGGTTTTCGGTTTTGGTCCCCTTAAGTCCATTGGCCCTCTTTGACGCCCTTGTTCTACCCAGGGACCTGTTGCGGCATCTAATGGAGTACTCCGACTCCTCGGTGCTAATATCTGCCTCTGATCCCTATTCTCCATTTCTGCCCTTTCCCTGTCCCATCGTGCCTGTTCCTCCTGCTGGACCCCTTCTGGGTTGTAGATTGACACAATAGGGCCTATGGTAACCGGTACTTGTAGAGCGTCTGGCATTTGGTAGGACCTTGCCTGTTGCATTTCTGGCATTTTCTGGACCACGAATCTTCCCACTACTCTCTGTTCGGAACTAGATTGAGGTACTTCCTCCTCTTTCTTAGCATCCCACTCTGTTACTGGGATCGATTTGTATTCCCCCCATCTAGCTCCGTCCTCTTGTGGTAGTATAGGACTTGCGGCCCCTCCGCTGTACGGAGGTGGTCTATCTGTCAATAGCCTCTCTATCAAGTCCTCTTCTGTCTCGCTTTCCTCTTCTTCCTCTAGAGGTTTCTTTTCTCCCGTGGCTTCTATCATGGTGAACAATTTGTCTGCTTCTATCTTTTGTACTCTCCATTTCTTAGCTTCCTCATCCCATTTGGCATCCTGTACTGCCTTTACCGATCGTCTCACTCTTTCCTGGCGCCTCTTTACGCTCTTTTCGTGTGCTGTTCTAAACCATACACTAAGCGCTTCGAACTGTGTTGGCCTCGGTAGAGGTCTTGTTGCAAGCATTGCCGCTTTTAGTTCGTTCAACACATCTAGCTTAAACGTTCCAAATCTCGGAAACGCCAGTTCCTTGTTCCCTTCCGTTAGCTTGTTCCACTCTGAAATCCATAATATCGAGTGTAAGCCTACATTCACTGCCATATAATAAGCTGGTGTGCCTTCTGGTGGAGCTTCCTCTCCGGCATATAAGTTTCTTCTATTTCTCCTAAAGAGTGCTCTTAAACTCTTAAAACACTTCATTTCGATAATCTACAATTTTCCTCTACTCTTCCTTGTTTACGTCCCGATGACAACCAACAACCAATCCCTACGCGGCTCTCGCTAATCGGCCTATCTCAGTGCGACTTTCCGCTGACGTCTGACAAACTAACCAATCTCAGCTCGGTTCTATGCTGACGTCACTCGTTTCCTCTGCAGCAATTCTCCTTCTTTCTCAATTTTCCTCACGATTTCATATGCGTTTTCATTCATACACTGAAAAAATGACTACTTCCGTCCAAGCGATCACTTTTCTCTGACTGTACGGCCACAGTCTAACTGTAATTGTCACCTCAACTGACGAAACGTCTTTCCTCTTACGGTCAGACGATCGCCTCAACTGATAGGTTACTTACACACAGTAAACGTACGACCAGCGTCCGTTACTCATTCACTCACTCATACGCTCCCCCTATCATCGGTCTGTCGGGAAATCAATGGTACCTCATGACCCCCTTTCAATGGTAGACAAATTACTCTGGGTGTTCGATACACCCGAACCACTTAAGTCCTTCCCTGGAGCTTAAGATTTCATCCGGTTGCGCGCGCTCACAACCTTCCCTCAATCACACTACAGGCATTCAACTCCGCTTGACATTACAACACAGGAACAACATAAAACACCGCAATCTTACAACGCATGACCCTTATACTCACTCTCGACCGACTCTGCTGCTTTTCTCTCGTCGCACCGTCAGCACCGTCTTCGGCTGGGATTCTTCTTCTGGTCGTCGATGACTAGGGACCTTGGGGTAAACTAAACCTGGCCTAGGTCGTCTTCCTCAAGAAGATAACCATCATTTCTCTGCTACCAACTGCGGGGAATGAGATTTTGATATCAATTTATGATCAATTTAATAACTTATCTCATTCATCTATTTTGGACCGCTAGTATCTGTCATTGAGTAAAAGACAACCCCCGCATAGGTTAGACAAACCCCATTAACTGACGCCACTCGGAAGAACCACTTACAACTGATAAAGTTTGAAAGTTTTATATAAAAAATCAAAGTTGGATGCAATTACAATCCTCTCGGGATCAAAGTATACAAAAGAATACAAAATCAATTCCGATATCAGCAATCTAAAGCTTCGATGTGAAGTGGTTCCTTGGCGTCATCTACAGAAAGAGAAAAGTATCACATTAAATCTGTCCCTACTCTATGCTATGTGACATCCCTACTTCGCAAGTTCTTAACCTAAAAAGGTGTCAGCAGTTTGACTCCCAAAGAAGTTCAAACTCTCTTAGCCTCTAAAGGTAACTTAAGTTTAAGAAGCAGTACCCTCTCTGCCTACCCATCCGCTCTTCTAAGGGTCCTCGGCCTACTGCTCTCTTGCGCTCTGATCTTTCTCAGCGCATCTGCTCAAGTCATCTACCCTTGCCCTTCTTCTCTCTGAGCTGTTCTCTCTCGCCTTCGCTGTTCCTTCTGAGCAATTCGCTATCTTATCCCCGGGGTGCTGTCCCTAAAATACACAATCACAGTGTGGGTGGAACGCCCCTTGACGCCCACCACGGACTTTCCCCGATGATGTCAGCTTCTAGCTTCGTCTATTGCTTCATCTCTTTCGCCGTCCGTTAACTTGACCTTTCTTCTTTAGATGTCATCTTCATCTTCTTATTGGTGACTTCATTCAATATTATAATAGACATTTCAGAGCACAAGTCAACATCGTCAACAGAACTTTAAACTACGACTATGATGTTGACCCTTCTAGGTCCTGTGAATGGACTTCTCAAAACAACTCTCAAATTCCAAGCGCTTCTTGTCACGTTCAGGCCATAAACCTCGTCCAGCGTTGTCACCTTAAATCTAACAAGTGCTAGACTTCTTGGCTCTCACGTCCCCATCAAGCTATTTACGACTCCTGTAAGTCCGCTAAATTATATACATTGGACTGTGCTCCTGCTAACCCTTGGTCAATCAGGTTAGAATCACAAATGACCTAAACCCTTCTAACATTTCTACAAAAACCCTTCTACACATATAACCTTTAACACACATTTATGTATTCGTATTTAGCTAAAGTCTTGATTATACTTGAATACATTTTACATAGAATATATATATAATACATAGAGTACGAGGTTATATGCTTATTCGTTACATCGTCGTATGTATACTTTCTGCGCACTTCTCCACGTTACATTTCTCGCCGCTTCTCCATTTAACGTTTCACACGTACATGAATTCTACTTTGCACGTTCTACATTTCGTAAGCATTTCTACACATCAGCCCACTACGTATACGGGCCTTCTAAATCTGATACATGTTCTAAAGTGAATATAGTTACATTTCCTATATTACTTTGGATTATCTCAGTTTTCTATATGCTATAAGTGTCACTTCACATTACGATATACGTTTCATTCCTGCGTTTATACAATGTGCTTGTAAATACGGCCTATACATAATTTCTATTCAAATTTGCGCTCTCTCAATGTCTTTGCAGCTAATGAGACCACATCATGATCCCTTATTACCAAGTCTGCACAGAGATGCCATAACTGCATACCTACATAACAAGACTGACACATGTAAGTATGTAACAACAAATGTACAATACATCGTCAACAATTTCTTTCATTCTAAACCATGGTTGAACTTGAGAATTTGAAAAATATTAAATGGGCTACGCAATGGCCATTGTAGCCCAATGTATTCAATACTATGGGTTACAAAGGCTCTATGGCTCACTCTACATCAGAGGTTTCATATCTCTATTTCCCTTAGGAATGCCTAGTCACACATGTAGGATTTCACTGAGCAAAGCAGGAGACAAGAAAAAGTAGGTTTAATTCTTAGAAATCAACTTCAGTCCGGCAAATTCTTCAAGCTAGACCAGAACTCGATTTTTCTTGAAGGTTTGCAGTGTCATCTGTAGCCTGCCATATCTCAACAAAAAAGGCATCGGGGCCAATAGAAATCAAAGTATTTGGTTTGGCAAAGTGAGTAGTGTGTGCCATACAGAAAATGTATCAAGTGCCAGCCGCGGTCAGAAGTGGGAGTACCTGCAAGACGGTGACGTGGGGAGGCGGAGGGGCAGGGTGGGGAGTAGTAATGTATGGATTACGGAGCTTTACAGGTAAGTAAACATATAAATAAATAAGACGAATTCCGTTGCGCGCACTGCATCGCATTTGGGGATGAAAGTGGTGTCTGTGAAAGCTTTTGTAAAGAGATCAACAGATAGAATGCAAGTTATTAATATGTCAACAGGTAATCCTACCAGTTTAGGAAAACAGAATTTGTTAGGTTACAACACAGTTCACTGAGAAAACTCTGTTCAATACCTGTTATCTATGGCACAAGCAACAGACTATTCCCATTAGAAGTCAGTGATAAGTTCAAGCAGTACCAAATACCACCAAGGGCAATAAACAAATTGATTTCAGTAAGCAAAATGACACAAAAATGGTTAAAAAGCAAGAGGAACATCAAAGTGCCAATCAAAGTCAATGTTGTGGTAAACCAAGGGTGAAAGCGATTGAGTTGGAGTCAGGTAAACCTTGTGGGTCTCACGCTCCAAAGTTTCAACTTGCGACTTTGTTACTGTCTTGGTCCTAAGTATCTTCTAGTGGGACAAGATGGTGGCTGAAGCTGGCAACCCCAAGGAACTGCCTCTTTTTGCATGATCACCTCTAAGTTTTTGGACCGATGCAGCTAGTTTTTCGACTCTGAAAGCGCACTGAGGCCTGCTAGCCAGACATCAGTGCCATTACTCAGGCCTTTTGTCTGATTGGGTCACATACCACTGGCATAAGTTAACTAATTATAAGCACCTATTATATGGCATAAGGGGTACCCAGGGCCTGTAAATTAAGGTGTTTCTCGTGCACTGCCACACATATTGTGCCACCATGAGTGAGACACAGCACAGTATGGCCCCCAGCACGCCATTGCTAGCTGGCAGAGCAGTTTTCTACTGATAACTCAACGTTGCCATTTAAATCAATGGCAAAGCCCAAAACCTTTGTTTTGAATATTTATAAGTCACCCCTAAGGCGGGTTGACTGAGTCCTAAAGGTGGGTTGCGTTATTTTAAAAGTTGGACATGTGGTTCCTTAACATGCCCTTGCAGTAAAAACCCTACACTGACATTTTTACTGTGGAAAGGCTAGTAGCCCCATTGGTGAGTACAGAGTTACATGCCGAGTACTCAGCAGTGCTAAGTAACAGAGAGGGCTACTAAGTTTGATACTTCAAGGTATCAGAAGAATTTGTTTATTAAACCTGATCTAATGGCCAAGTCAAAATTAATGTGACCTTTTCCCAAATGTCAACTTTAGTAAGTAGCCACTGTGTTGCCCATAGTTTTGCAGTGAGCATTTACAGTTGCTGGGCACGAGATAGCCTACTGATCTCCTGGAGGCAGGTGTGAACAACTCTCGGGAAGGAGCACAACGGGCCTTTTGAAGATGTGTGATTTTTTTCCTGGCAGGAAGGCCATATAGGGTGTGAGCCCAAAAGGTAAACTTTAAAAGGGTAAGCCGGCTTTGAAGGGCGAATGATAGACCCACATGAGAGGGGCTGCTCTTTTGGTTTTGCAGTCAGGAGGGCTTCAAGGACAGAGAAGAGGAAACCATTGTCAAACTGGTTCTCCCATGGGTTAGGGAGCTCCACACATCAAGAGAAGGGTTCTGCCATCTTGGGGGTGGTTAGGCTGATGGATTCTGGGTTAGCTAGATACCACACTTCATAGGAAGCCATCATTAGGCAGGTGGGGACCAGGTAGCCCATTGGCTTGTAGTCATCGCATCTTTATTGGCACAAACTGTGCCAACATGTGGCCCACGGCACCCAGACCTTAGATCATGTTTATACTGAAGAGTGGACCGATAAAGGACTGCCCTGCTGTTCCCTGGACCCATCAAAGATAGTCTGCCCCAAGACTAAGCTGCACCTGTTGCTCCTTGGGTTACCAAAGAGAGGAATGTGCCTGTCATACCCTGCTTGAGCTAAAGTTGTCTACAAGCCTCAGAAAAAAGAAGTGACTTTAATAGTCACTTGGATAACTTCCTGTTACAATTACATGGCCACCAAATCTCAAGAAGTCTGCTCTGGTGAGTTGGTAGCAAGAATGTCAGGCCACAAACCTCCTGAACCTCAAAAGTGGCATCAGAGTCTGCTGGGTCCAGGAGAGTCATCAGAATGCAGTATGGTCACCCTGTAACAAAGTTATCACCAGTGAAAGGGGACCACTGGTTTTGCTGCATCCAGAGACCAGAGGTAACTGGTTTTTGGTTCGACAGCAATCAAAATTTAAAAAAATGCATTGACCCCTTTGGCCAATGTTGCTCCACTGTGTTCTTGGACCACGCACCAGATCAGCATCATTCAGCATCCTGTATTGCTTGTATTAGTATTACTCCTTTGAAGTCTATGGTTGTTCCCTCACCAAGCCTAGAACTGGATTGAAGGCTGCTTTGACTGCAAGGTAAATTTTCAACCATGCCTCTTAAGCATCTGTGACTCACTCTCTGTTGGAGCTGGTCACCCAAAGCAGGTAAGTATTTAAGTTTATAACTTTCTAAACGTTTTTAAGGTTTGCAAAGTTTGACAGCTAATTGAGTTCATTCAATGATTTATTGTTTGGAAAGAAAAAGGAGTGATGTAATGGTCCTTTAAAAAATGCATATCTCAGATCCCTCTGGTGGATTTCTGTCATTGAAGTGTCATATTGAAGATAAAAATACAACCTACTTTATAAAATGGTTTAGATTTTTATTGTGCCCTGTTTCTTTCGTATATTACTGTTTTGACCCTTTATAATGTGTTACACTTGTTCCTTCCTTTGATAAAGTCTGACTGACCACAGCAACAGCTACCCAGGCTTGAACCAAGGTGTTTCAAACAAATCTGACTGATCCCAGTACAGGTAGTGAGTTTATTACACAGTGAGGTCCCACCAACCACACAATATAATGAACCATTTTCTTCACAGCAATGGTCCTTCAAAATCATAAATGCTATTCTCTAGCTCCTGCAGATGCCTTTGGTTTGGCACAAAGAACTGAAGAATTTGATACCATGATCTTGTTCCAATCTCATTTTTGCACTTATAATATTTTCTGCTATGTGAATTTCTAAAGCAGGGCAAAGCTGCAGCTGATGATGCTCCTTCATTGCCCTTGTTACGAGAGCCCTGGAAAATGGACTGGATTTTTTCATCCCTGGATGTACTGATGTTGAAGGTATGGGATGGGGACATTCTGGCCAATTAGGAGTTGGATTTTGAGCGCCAAATAGAAAATGAGTAATACTGTGGGAAATCAGTAATTCATGGCCGTATTCCCTTGGTGATTCCGTAGTTTTCCTCAGACTGTCAATGTTTGTTACTAGTCATTTGAGACCCAATTTTGGCTTCCCCACCAGGCCGATAGTTGATAAAACTTGAACCTCGTCAATGTCCCTCCGGTTACACCCTCAAGAAATTCCCACTTTAAAACTTTCGATTCATCACATAAGTCCCCCCACTTCAGGAGATCTGCTCTTTTTAAGGGGAGAGCCAGTTGATCCAATAAACACTCTGGGGTGCCTGGTGAGTCCCAAATTGGGGAGTATTGATGGTAATATTGAATACACAGCAGCCTACACGTCTGCGACCAATAGTATAAAGCAGCCTTTAAAACTTTCAGCCTAACTTTTTTGAAAAAATTTTTGTCACCAAATTTAAACAGAAAGTAATCAGTACCAAAAGGGAGATCCTGTAGCATAGCCTGGAATAGTAAACTATTTGAAGTAAAATCCAATCTATTAGCTAGTATCCTAAAGTTTTTAAGCTGGAAAGCATAACAGTAAAATAATAAATCAGGGAGAGCTAAACCACCTAATTTTAGTCCTCTCCTTAGCTTCTTCCAAGCTATCCTTGGAGATTTGGTTGCCCAAATAAACGACCCTATTCTACCTTGTAAATTAAGAATATCTTTTCTACTGAAAACGAAGGGAATAGAATTAAACAAAAACGTAACCTTAGGTAGAATGATCATTTTAACAAGATTCACTCTGCCGTAGATATTTAACGGTAAAGTGTTCCACCTGGAGAGAAGTTTTTTAATCTCCTTTATCACAGTTTCCCAACTAACCTTCGGAGTATCATCTATATTCTGGGTTAAATAAATACCTAGATATCTCATCTTGCATTTGGCTTCTGGAATAGGGAGTGGGTTATTCCAACACATTACCTCGGTTTTCTCCTTATTAATAGTGTAACCTGAAACCAAGCCAAAGCTCTCCGCGAGCCAAAATAATCTGGGAATTGCTTCGAGGGGGTTTGAGGTATACAACAAGAGATCATCTGCGTATAAATGATGAGGAATCATTCTTAGAGTTATATAGTAATTCTAGAGAAATAAAAAGAGAAACGGCACAATGGTATAACATATTACTGAACAATAAAGACAATTTGGAAACAGAAATTAAGAATATATGGGACCCCTCTTCAGTCCAGACAGCGGAGGAAGTAGAGAAATTATGGATTGATTCCTTTTCTTTATCCCAAAAGATAATTAAACCTTCTAATTTAAGAAGGAATCATTTATATACATTGCACAGCGTGTATTGGACCCCAGCGAAACTCTCTAGAATCTCTGGGGTGCAATATTTTTGTCCTAGGTGCAATCTAAGGAGCGCAAATGATATTCACATGTTCTTTGAATGTCCAAAAATAGCTAATTTTTGGGAACAATTGTATAAATTCTTAGAAGAGGTTTTGTCGGTTCCAATTCAGTGTTCACCCAGATTGGTTTTCTTTGGTTTATTGCCTAATTATGTGTTTAACAGTAACTTGTCACAGTTTATTTTTTATGTTATGACCATTGCTAGAAGAGAGATCTGCAAAGCATGGAAGTCTGCATCCCCCCCGAAATTCGCAGACTGTCTTAAATATATTGTGGCTGTGAGTAAATTTGATATTTTATGTGGGGGTGATAAAGCTGTTAGGTTGTGGTCAGCATTGAATGCCTGGATCGAAAAGTAATAATAGTCCAATGATTATGCCAGAGGTAAGTGGTCCTGTCCTTCCTTAGTTGCAAGAACCAATCCGAAAGGAAGTTGGACGGGTAACGACCTTTCCTCTGGGCAATCTTCTACAGCTATCCACAAACACGAGGGCTGGAAAGGATAGTTTGTGACAGTGGCTTGAAGAGCGCCTATCTTAGAGCAGTCATTAACTGGTGGCATATATGAGGACAAAAAAAAAAAAAATGTTTGTTACTAGTCCCATTGGAATTAAAAGACCACTCGTAATGAGTGTCTCCATAATAAACTTTTTTTGTTTTGGTACTTCAGAAGCCTCAACGTCCATTGTGAAAATAGTCTAGTGTCTTGCCACAGGTCTCCTAAGGTCGGACAAATAACAAGAAAATAGAAAAGTTACATTTCTTGATGAAGCATTGGAAGTCACTCTTGGCATACCCTACAGTTTCTAGTTCCTCAGGAAAGAATGCTAGGTTTCAGGTCTCTCTCCTGCCAGGCTCCCACATGGCCCTGTTTCATCCTTTCACCACTGGACAGCTAGTTCTTCCTTACAGAATGGAGCCCTTCTGACGCCTTTTGTGTCCCTGGGGCAGTTAGAGGAGGTCAGCGAACTGGCCCTTCATGTGTTGAGGTTCCGTGACAATTGTAAGTGGTGTTTTCGACTCGCACGAATATGGTCGAGTCTGGTATCTATGAACCGCAAATGACGTGTTTAGTGGGTGTACGCGTTTTCGCTGTGCTAGCCTAAACCGTTCGTTTGTTTCGCGGGTTTCTTCATCTGAACCCACGGGTTCCATCTTAGATACAGCATCCAAGTTGTTTCTTGCCCTCAAGTAGCCAGCGAACGGACGCTGTCCGCTTCGCGACCCTGGGATTCCCAAACTCTTGCGGAAGACACGTGTCCCTTGGAGGGTGTCTTTATGATAAGGGGGATGACACTGTAAGGCAGATGGCCCCGCTTGAGGCTCATCTTGCCGTGCCGGTCTATTGTCTCAGTTGTGCATTCATTAGGCACGTCCCCTTTGATGCCTGCAAACTCATGTTTCCTGATACCACCCCTTTTACACCCTTTTCGATCTGTTACTGTCCTTGTCTTCCTCTGCACCTATTTCTGTCTCTTCCTCGATTCGTTTACTGCTGAAAGGAATGTACTAATGGTGGGAAGATGTACTTTTACAGTTGGGAACTGCCAAATGTTACTATAATTATGTTCCGGGCTCTGAATACATGAAAGCGATTCCCTATGATTTTACGATGGGAACCAGGTTGTAATCCTTTGTGCAGCATGTTATCCTATGCTCGAAAACTGTATAAGAAGAGCGATCCACAGATACAATTTGAATCAGACTCCGCGAACTTACGTTGTATACTTCACGTGACTTCTGTGTTCCCTGCAGTAAATAAACCTCGAATCTTTGACGCCGAAGGAAGTGTCCCGTGTCTCTGTTATTTGTACGCCGGAACAGGTAACCCACGAAGGTTTCAGGTGTTATCCCTGGCACCGCTGGGTCTTAGAATAACCCAGTCCTTCAGTTGGCGCCCAACGTCGGGCTGCATCAGTGGTACAGGTCCAAAGCCCGACAATCGTGAGGAACTTCGTGTGAAATCTCCGAGGGAAGGTGCACCCCGCTTCATCGATCCTGTTGTCGAAACAAGTGCCCCGACGACTTTTCCCGCAAAGATTCCCGCCTCCTGACGGCTGCGACGGACTGCTGCCCTGACTGTAGACCTGTTTTGGCGCCTGGCGTAGACCTTGGTACAGCGAGATGATTGACGGGCCTTCCTGGTGACGCCATCGATCTTTGAGTTAAGTATTTGTGGGTCGCTCCCAGAGTCCTTTGTTGTTGTGGGTGCTTAGTTGTTGCATGGTTCCATTGCATTTGTGGTTTTTGGTATTTTGTTCTTAGTTGTACTATTTGACGTCTGCAGTCGCCAAAAACCGAGGGTTTTTGCTCATTGCAGGGATATTGTAATCCCGTAACTCTTGACGTTTGTGAAACTCGGTTAGTGTGCACGATGCCTGGCTGTAGTACTTTGTTCAGTTGCTTTAAAGGTTGTGGTATGGATTCCCGGCTGGAGGACTCGTGACCGATACCTCCGGTTGGAACTCCAACTTATGAATTATATAGCCGCCATGGTTTGGGTCCAATCACGTTTAATGAGTGTTGGGTTCGTTACACTAAAAAGGATGGTGTCCTTAGTTGGCCACCTCATGGTAGTTTCGAGGCCCCGATTTTAGATAATCTTGAAGCGAAATTATTTCAGAGAAAAGCAAGGCCAGCTATGTTTGATTCCTTTCGGTTGTGGCGTAAAGAAGCCAAGCAGAGAGAAATCAAACAGCTAAAACGTAATAAGAGAAAAGGTATTGTTACGACGGTAAGAAACGCAGAGCAGTTTCAGCGAGATAAGGAGGAAAAAGAAAAGGAAGTCTTTGATAGATTGCAGCGCATGAATGTTGATAAGTGTTACCCCGCTTTACTGACGGGTACGGATAAGAAGGAGGAAGCAGTAGAGGACCCCTTGTTGTCCTATCTCTTGAAATCACCACCTCCGTATGCGCAGGGTATCGTAGTTCCTGTGGTTCCCCCTGTCCCTGTTCCTCCACCTGCTCCCGCTCCTGTACCTGTTCCCCAACCTGTTCCCGTTCCTCAACCTGTTCCTGCTCCCTTACCCGTTCCTGTCCCTACTGCTCCCCCTCTTGTACTTCCTCATACTCCTGCTCCCGCTGTTTCTACTGTTCTGGTTACTCCTGTTGTCCCTTCCGTTCCTGACACTTCTCTTGTTACCCCGTTATCTTACTCTTCTACCCCATCTGCTCGACGTTGTGTCCCTTCTGTTGCTGCTAACTTCTTTACTTCTCTTGGACCGATTCTTGAGTCCGCTGGTTCTGATGGTCCCCAAAGACGAAGCCAGCTTCCTGGTGGTAGGGAGCGTGACTCGCTATATAATATGTCGATGGGTTGGATTAAATATCCTCTTAGGAATCCTCCGCGTGTGGTGCTTGATACGTTTTCTCAATTCAACAAACAGACACAGAGGTTCGTGTTTGAGGAAATGTGCAAACTTTTACGTGATCAAATATCAGCCGATGCGACTGATGATGTATTGGCTGCTCTAACTAATCTTCAGCTCCAGTTTGCGAGCGGAATAATGGTGGGTAGCAATGTTCGACGTGCTGTCGAGCAGTTGCTATCTTTTCGTCCTTCCATAATGCCTCGGGCATTATTTTTAGAAGACATTGAGGGACCGCCAGCAACGCCTGGTCAGTATCCCATGCGTGAAGTTCCACCAGTGTGGATGCCGGGTGATGCTGCTCAAATTCCACCGATCTTGCCACATTTCCAGAGAGTGTGGATACATCTTCCATGGAAACGGTCAGAAGTTTTGCAAGTAAAACAATCGCTACCTGATCCTCGCAAAAATCCAGCAGGGTACTATAAGGAATTGTCGCAGCTAGTGGATGCTACGATAATGAATCTTGCCGATATCGATATTTGATTTGATTTGATTGGGGGGTTTTATACAGCGCTCTATCGCTCCGAGGAGCATCTTGGCGCTGGATGTAAATTGTGTGGATCCAAAGGAGGGGACAAGGTGTATCAACCCCAGAAGATGTTTCAGAATTAGACCAGGGCTTTGCAAGTAGTGGCTGTTTGATTGTAGATCCAGGTTTTGATGGCTTTCCTGAATTTACTTTCGCATGAGATTTCCCGGATTTGAGGAGGGAGTTTGTTCCATGCTGTTGATCCTTTGACCGTCAGAGACTTTCCTCCTCTAGTGGATAGTCGAAATTTTGGGATAATCATTAGGTTGGCCGTGGCAGATCTTAGATGACGTCCAGGGTGGTAGCGGTTGAATTTGTTGTACAGGTAGGTTGGGCCTGTTTTGTGGAATGCCCTGAAGGAAATTATCAGCAGTTTGAATAATATCCTCTTTTGAATGGGGAGCCAATGGAGAGTATCTAGTGCTGCCGATGCCGAGGACTTTCTCGATGTTTTTAGCACTAATCTAGCTGCGGCGTTTTGTACCATTTGCAGCTTATGTAGTAGGGCTTTGTTGGCCCCTACGTATAGACTGTTACAATAGTCTAATCTGGATGTGATTAATGCCACCGCTACTGTTTTCTTGGCTGATAAGGGAAGGAAATCAAAGAATTTCCGAAGGCTCTTGATGACATTAAAACATGAGCCAGCTACTTCAATAGTCTGCTGTTTAAAAGATAATGCCTCATCAAATTTGATGCCTAGGTTGCGGGCACTTTTTATAGTGCTTGGCGGGGCTTCGGCATTGGGTGGCCAGCAGGTTTGGGGGGAGAACAAGTTATTTTTCCCGAAGGGTAGAATTTCGGTCTTTGCGGTGTTACATCTCAGGTGGTTTAGGTTCATCCACTTAAAGGTGGCTTCCAGACAGTCCTTGAGGGAGCGTTCGGCGGTTGCTGCGTCCTCATCTAGAATTAACACTAGTTGAGTGTCATCGGCGTATGCTATCGAACTGATAGCAAAGGAGGAAATGATTTTCATTAGTGGGACCATATACAGGTTAAACAATATGGGGCTTAGGCTAGAGCCCTGATGCACCCCAGATTTAACTTCCCTGGCCTCAGAGTGATATGACCCTAGGATGATGGTTTGTTTCCTTTGTCTGAGAAAGTTGGTGAACCATTTCAACACGGTGCCCCCTATGCCTGCGCTACTCAGGCGATGAAGTAGAATGTCGTGGGACACCGTGTCGAACGCCGCGGATAAATCAAGTAGGATCAGGACAGCTCTTTTGCCCTGATCCAATGCGGTCCTAATTGTTTCCGCTGAGAAAATGAGGGCAGATTCAGTAGAATGGTGAGAACGGAAACCCGCTTGGTTGGGGAGAAGAAGGTTATTGTTTTCCAGGTATGCGGTGAGCTGTTTGTTTACACATGTCTCTGTGAGTTTACATAGTGCTGGGAGGAGTGATATTGGACGAAGATTTGACAGTGTCGTGGGGTCTTGGATAGATTTCTTTTGAAGAGGCTTAACTACTGCGACTTTCCAACAGGTGGGGATGTCTCCTGTTCGCAGGGAAGAGTTTAGAATGGAGTTGATCATTGGATTAACTTCGTCTTTTATGGTCTTAAGTAGTAGAGGTGGACAGGGATCAAGAGGGGAGCCTGAGTTCAGTTTTGAAATGGCTTGAGATGACTCAATTAAGTCAATCATGGTGAAGCTGTCCCATGTTATAGTACCAGGTGTATCTTTTGGGGAGATAGGGTCCATTGTGTTTGATGCTAGCTGGCTAATCTGTGGAAATTCTTTGGTGAAGTTGGTAATTTTCTGTTCGAAATATTCCGCGATTTTATCGCAGAGAGCTTGAGACGGTGGTATTTCCTGTGATAATATTTTGGGTTTTCTAAGGCTGTTAACTATTTGGAATATTTCTTTTTGGTTGTTGTTGGACGATTCTATCAGATTGGTATAGTAATTTGTTTTCGCTAGCTTGATAGAGGTGTGGTAATTCCTCCTGACGTTCTTATAGATTTCCTTATCTTCCTTCCTGTAATGGCGTCGCCATTGTCTTTCTAGAAATTTAACTTCTCTCAGCGTGACTTTTAAAGATTTGGTATACCAAGGAGCGGATTTTTTCCTTTGTGTCTTATTAGATTTGGTTCCTCCTGTAGTCAATCAATCTCCAATGGATTTCATCCAGCTCTTATAGTGTTCATAGTCAGTGCTCACATTTCCTGTTGGTAATGGTTTTTCTGTCTGTACCCAGTTCAGTAGATCAGGGTGCTCGATGATTTTTTTCCAGCAGGGGGTAAAACTTTTATTGCAGGGAATAGGGTTAATGTTTTTGAAGTCTTTATTATTGTCTGTTTTTATATTAAAACTGATGAATTTATGATCTGACCAAGTTTGGGTTAGTGGCGGTTCTACTGTTATTGTATTGACATTGGAGCAAATGCAATCTAATATATGCCCAGCGTTATGAGTTGGTTCCTCAGTTAGAATTGTCAGATCCAGTATTTTTAAAATATCTTTGAGGCATATGGTGTTAGGGTCATTGGGGTTGTCGAGATGTATATTAATATCTCCTAGTAGGGTGAAATTAGCAGATTGTAAAATTAGATTGGCAAGTGCTTCTCCAAGGCTTTCCAAGAAGAGAGTTGCTTGTCCAGGGGGCCGGTATACTAATAAACCGGAAAACGTAAAAGAGTCGTGGGCTTGCAGACTAAAGCTAAGGCATTCTGCTTCTTTTATTTCTGGTGTTACCGCGGTGGAACATTTAAGGGAGTCTCGGTGAATTATTGCCAGTCCTCCTCCTCGTTGAAGAGGTCGGTCCAGTCTTTGAATTAGAAAGCCCGGGGGTAGGGCTTTTACTATATCGGGATTGGACCAGTCTTTGAGCCACGTCTCAGTAATCATTAGGCAGTCAAGGTCGTTCTCAGAAATAAGGTTGTATATGTGTTGGGCATTTTTGCACATGGAACGTGCATTTATAAGGCCTCCTTTGAGTGACCTGTCAATATTTTTGGGGCTTTTAGTTGTGAAGGGTATAATTGTTTGGTTACATCGTCGGCAGGTGAAATGTTCAGTCCACTTATCTACCGTAATGGTTTGGGGGCAGTGTGAGGTATGGGTATTCAGCGATAGGAGTTGTTGCTTACTGAATGACATATGGGGGGTGATTAGGGCAGAATTTCTGGCCATAGGCCCGGACTCAGCGCGGACGGGCGCAGACGGGCAGGACTTAGGCTTGACTTCGGCGCCACTACGGCGCCGCTGTCCGCGTCCGCTGCGCGGAGTAGTGCCCATCTCCTTTTATAGTGTGGCGCTAGAGCGCGCTGACGACCTACTTCATGCAATATGGCCGCCACAGAACCGCTGGTGAGTCAGGGTCTGTGAGCGAAGTTGTACGAGTGTGGGGAAATGCAGGGATTGCAGTTCTTGCCTTTAAAAAACGGCGCAAATCAAGTGTAACGAAGGAGTTTCAATATTAAAAATAGGGAGTGCTGCAAGTGGCCTAACACCCGGCTTCCGCCTCAGGTGCACACAAAATACACAAGTGATATGTTGTTCGGTAACGTAGTACCGCAACCGGTATGGGCGAAGATTCGTCAGCAAGATCATGCAAACGAATTAGGTGGTGATTGGGCCGCACTTCTTGCTGCGGATGCCTTGCAGGTCGGTGGGGCTAAGCCTGAACAGTTGATTTCTAATCTCCCTCAGAGAATAATAACTCTTATGAAAACGCTTATGCCAGCTATGAAGGTGAATTGGGACAAGTTGTCCGCTTGCAAGCAAAAGAAGGACGAAAGTGTCTCCGATTTCTTTACAAGATTTGAGGAGGCATTTATCGATCACAGTGGTCAAGATATGGGTACTGAGGGAGGTCAGAGATTGTTTGTGGACAAATTTGTGTCGAACTTGTTGCCGGACTTAAGCAACAAGTTAAGGAATTCAGAAAGTGCGTGGGCTGTTTCCACTTCTGCTCAGATATTGGCTACGGCCCAATATTATGAGAATAGAGAGAAAGAGGAAAATGATCGAGCAGATAAAAAGACGAAAGAACTCAAAACGAAGGTGTTGTTGCAACAAGCGTATCCTCCACGTTCGAATCAGAATGATTCGCAACAGCGGAATCGATCGCAGTCTCAGTCAAATAGGTCGCAATCATGAAATGATTCCTCTTCGCAGAGATCTACGTTGGGGTACAATCAGTGTGCCTATTGTAGGGGAGAGGGTAATTTAAAATTCGATTGTCCAGTTTTGCGTGATCGAAATATCTAGAGGAGGGCGCGGTGGTCCTCAGCAGGCCTCACGTGGTAGAGGTCATGGTGTGCAAAATGATCGTTCCAATGATTCCTCTGATTCTAATAATTGTTTCGATCAGCGTGGATCGTCGCAAGGCAGATCCGCTCAGTACAATGTGGATGATTATTACGCCGATCAGGGCACTGACGACGGTAATTACTAGGACAGCCATAGACAAGGAGAGGGAGTAGTATCAGTTCCGGTTGATCAGAGAGGGCCTTACGTCGCAGTTGCCACCTCTGGCATAGTTGAGCCTTTTCTGTTGGACACTGGTGCAACGAAAAGTTCCATCATGCATTCAAAACTCCCTGGCGCACCTTTGTCTGCCTTAACAAATGTTTCCGTTGGATTCTCAGGCGCCCCCGTTAGCAATCCGGTTTCTCGTCCTTTGCCCCTTGCAATTGGGCCACGTGAGCTGAAAGCTCCTTTGATTTTGACTACTGGTTGTGGTGAAAATCTTTTGGGTTTGGATTTGCTGAAACAACTATATGCGACTTTGTATTGTTCTCCTGTGGGAGTGAAGCTTACTTTGGGTGAGAGAGTCATCTCCCCTATGTACTTGTCTCTTGATAAGCTTCCACCGGAATTGAGTTCTCTTCCTGCATCTTTGTGGGCAACAGGTCCCAATGACGTGGGCCTGCTTGATATCTCCCCTTATGTTGTTCACTTAAAATCTAATGTGCGTTTGCCACGTATTCCCCAGTATCGTATCTCCCTTGATGGTGAGCGAGCGCTGTTAGCAATCATCTACGACTTGATTGAGAAAGATGTTATTGAGGAGACTCGGGGAAACGTGTGTAATAGCCCTGTGCTGCCCATCTTGAAACGCACTGATCCATCTAAGCCTCCTGTTTATCGTTTTGTTATCGATTTACGGGAAGTGAATAAAATTGTGATTCCTCAGTTCCCTGTGGTGCCTGACATCACAGCTCTACTGACTCTGATTCCAGCATCTGCGTCCTGGTTCTCAGTGATCGATCTGAAGAATGCTTTCTTTAGCATTCCGATTGCTGAGGTGAGTAGGGACCTTTTCGGTTTCTCTCTTGGTGGCCGCAGCTTTCGGTTTAAACGCGCTCCTCAGGGCTACTGTGAGAGTCCATCGATATACAGTCAAGCCTTGAAAGGCCAACTTGATGCGTTTGTGTTGCCGGCTGGTGCGACCTTGATCCAATATGTCGACGACTTATTGGTGGCTGCGGACACTCAGGACATTTGCAAAATTGCTACGGTGTCGTTGTTACAGCATCTCTGTGACTTACATCACAAGGTGTCACCTTCTAAACTGCAATATTGTTGCCAAGAAGTAACCTATCTAGGTCACTTATTGTCAAAGGAGGGAAGAAGGTTGACCCCAGAGAGAATTGCAGCGATTGCTCGAATGACTGTGCCAACAACTCAAAGAGATGTGCGTGCCTTTTTAGGTATCACGTCATACTGCAGGCAATGGATTCCAAATTTTTCGTTGCTAGCGAAACCATTGGTGGCTCTTACGTGTAAGGATGTTCCAACTCCTTTACCATGGATGGAAGAATGTCAGAAAAGTTTTTCTGAACTGCGTGATGCGTTGTGTTCGGCCCCTGTGTTAGGTACTCCTGACTACAGTAAGCCGTTTACACTATACGTTCACGAAAGGGAAGGTTGTGCGTTGAGTGTTCTAACGCAACAATTCGGTGGTAAGCAGCGTCCATGTGCATATTTTTCCTCGACCTTGGACCCGGTAGCTAGAGCATTGCCGAGTTGTTTGAGAGCAACAGCGGCAGCTGCGGTGTCCATCCGACAATCTGCAGGATTGGTCATGGATAATATGCTTACGGTGATGGTTCCGCATGCAGTTGACACTCTCTTAAATCGTACGAAAACCCAACACCTGACGAGTGCAAGATTGTCTGGTTATGAGTTGACGCTTTTGGCAAGTCACATTCAAATAAAACGTTGTAATGTCCTGAACCCGGCGACTTTGTTGCCAATTAGTATGGAATCAGACGAAGTAGCACCTCATTACTGCTACTTACGAACTGACGAGGAAACAAAAGGTCGTGTTGACCTGAAAAATACTCCATTGGAAAATCCCGATGGTATCTTGTATGTGGATGGTTCGTGTTTTAAGTTACCGAATGGTGATGTAACGACTGCGTATGCTGTGGTAACATTGAGTACGGTTGTGGAGACTGCGAGAGTGAATCAGAACTCTGCACAGGCGGCAGAGCTGATTGCCTTAACGAGAGCGTGTGTTTTGTCGAAAGGGGAGCGGGTGAATGTGTTTACTGACAGCCAGTATGCTTTTGGTGTTGCACACAGTTTTGGACCTTTGTGGAGAGAGAGAGGTTTAATGACGTCGCATGGTACGAAGATTCAGCATGGACAGCTTGTGAATGATCTTTTGGATGCACTTACATTGCCCGAGCAGGTGGCGATTATTAAATGTAGTGCACACCGTAAGGTGACGGATGATGTTGGTCGTGGCAATGCGTTCGCTGATGAAGTTGCTAAGGAGACTGCCAGGAACCTTACAACTAGAATGTATGTGACGAGTTCGGTAAGGTGGCCTACAGAAACGGGTATGTGCGAGGACACTATCGAGAGTGTGAAAGCGATTCAGAACGAGGCCACCGAGACTGAAAAGACGAAATGGAAAGAGAGTACGGGAAAGTTGGATGCGAATGACTGCTGGATTGATTTGTCGGAGAATAAGAGGTGGATGTTGCCGGATGCGTATGTGCTGGCTGTTGTAACGATGGCACACGGCTTGGCACATATTAGCGCGAAAGGTATCTGCAAGTTGTTGTCCCCTGTATGGAAGAATGATGGTATCGTTAAGTGTGCTGAGAGATTGGTTAAGAATTGTATGATATGTATGATGTACAATCCTAGTAAGGGAACTCCTACACCCCCTGGCCACTTTGCTCCCCCTTCATGTCCCTTTGAAGTGATTCAACTAGACTTCATCCATATGGAGCGATGCAATAACCTAAAATACGTTTTAGTAGTGGTTTGCGCATTCTCCCGATGGATTGAAGCCTACCCTCTCAAAGACAACACTGCCCTGTCCACTGCAAAAATCCTACTGAAGGAATACTTTCCTCGGTATGGAATGCCACGGATTGTATGGTCTGATAACGGAAGTGAGTTTGTGGGGAGTGTGATGAAGAGTGTGTGTAAGGGCCTTGGAATTACACAAAAATTCCACAGCGCCAATCATCCCCAGTCAGCAGGTTTGGTTGAAGGTTATAATGGTACCCTTAAATTAAAGCTAGCAAAGATTCAGGCTACGACTGGTCTCTCGTGGCCTGACGCTTTACCCTTAGCTCTTCTGTCAACTAGGGCGACTGTACACTCCCGAGTAGGGCTCAGTCCCTATGAGATTGTGTTTGGCCGCCCTGCCAACGTGTGGGGGGTCCCTAGACCCAGTGTGTTCTCTGATCTTGAGTACCCTATGTTGATCGATTATCTTCATGATCTGACTGCTAAACTGAGGTTAATTCACCAACAGGTCTTTGAAGCACTGCCGACGCAAACGGAGGGTCCAGGCCACCAGCTCCAGCCCGGAGACTGGGTGGTGACGAGAAATTTTGGCCGCAAGAGAAACTTGGAGCCTCGTTTTACCGGACCCTACCAAGTGCTCCTTGCCACGAGGACTGCTGTTCGTTTGGAAGCACGCAAGAACTGGGTGCATGCCACCCATACCAAAAGGGTACCTATACCTTTACCAGCAGACTCGTGGGTGAGGAAGGGCATTGCCTCATCTGAAACGGAAATTGTGCCGACTTTCGTTCCTTTCAGCGACGCTCAGCCTGTCGGAGAAACCTCAGTGCAGCAGAACGATATTGTTGAACATTTGTCATCACAGAACTCAAGATCTGAACAATTGACTGGTCAACAGAGCTCTGTCTCATCATCGGACCAATTGTTTGACGAACAGACACGTCCTGGGGGAAGCCGATATTTTCTTCGATCTAATACCAGAGACTAATAAATATTTTTGCTCTCTCCCCTGACATCCACGTTACCCCATTACCACCATTCAGTCTGAACACACTCGTATAATTGTAATTTTGTAAAATTTGAGCCTTTTTTCATATATGTGTTTTGCTTCCACAGCTAGGAGATTTTGTACATACTGTTAATTAGAGATACCTTACATCCGGGTGGGCCGTAGGGCCGCGCGGGTGCTTCCTTCTGGTTAGTAGGTCTTGACACTAGGTCAGAGACCGTCGATTCCTGGGAACTCCTGGGGATTGACTACTGCTACACAGAACGAAGTGCGTCAAAAACGTTGCGGACGGTTTTAGAGGATGGCTTTCTCAAAGCTGTCGGATTTGGTAAAGGCTCAGGCTCAAATATTTGAATTGCGTAAAGTTGCACGAAGAAAATGCTTCATGTTTCAGGTGTTCCTTCTATTTGTAATTGTTTCTTTGTTATTGGTGGGTGGGGTGTATTATGCGATACAGTCATTGTTGCCCACTGCCTCACCTACCCCTTCTTCTGAACCTAAACCTATCTCCACTGTTTCTCCTCATTCCTTTTACATCTTACCACAACACGAGCAGGCTAGACGTGCAGAGTTTATGAACAATTCCTTCATCAGCATCAGTTGGTGGTGAACACTACCAATTGTTGGGTGTGTGGGTTAATGCCACATACCACCGATAAGGGAATTCCGTACTTGGTTCTTCCTTATAGTTCCCAGGGTTCAGCTCGAGCATTCCAATCAATGTTTCGAAGCGCACTAGATTCTTACCCAAATCGAGAGCCACGTTCTCCTCACTTTGGTCCCGGTCCGTACCATAAGTCTTTGGCAATAGCGATTGCTGATTTGGATAGGGATTTCTATGAGCCGTCGCTCATCCCAGAGGAATAGGTGCGAGCCTATAGGGATCTGAGTGAGGTTGAGTATAGCGCGCTCGTGGGCGAAAGACAGCTTAGAAGTTCATCTCCAATATGGATTGTACCCCACCTTGGTAATTTCTGTCTGAAAGGCCGTGGCCGAAGCCCGAGAGCTCACCTTGGGGAGAGTGCTTGCTCTGAGACGTACGTTTTACCAATGCTCTCTTCCCCTGTTCTCCTGACTGCCAAGGCTACGTACTTTGTCTGTTACGACCGTGCATATACATGGTTGCCCCTTGACTTTGCGGGCACCTGTTATATTGCAAATTTGTTGCCACCGACCTTTACGGTTGCCTCAGATTACCACAAGACTAGAGTTGTGAGGGGCGTGATTAGCAAAGAGGACACTGCCGGTCAAGAGGCAGGAGACTTTTTCAAGGGTTTTTTCCATTTTGGGGACCTATGGTCAATAGTAGGAACCTGAGACAGTTGACTCGAGTGGTGGAATCGACAGCTAATATCACTGCCAGTGCCCTTGGCAACATTACAGCAGAGCTTCAGGCGGAAAGGCTTATGACGTTACAAAACCGTATGGTTTTAGACGTTGTCTTAGCAGATCTTGGTGGAGTATGTAAGGTGATCCATTCGAGCGGTTGTATTTTCATTCCAGACAACGCTCCGACTGTCTATCAAGCCATCTCGAAGTTGCATAAAATCTCTGAGTCCATACACGTGGACGTGGGGGATTGGACGCTACTAGGATGGTTTTGGGGCCTAATGTCGACTTGGGGTTGGAAGATTCTGATGATCATTGGGGTTGTTGTAGCATTCCTGTTCACGTGTTGTCTTTGTGTGCAGTGTGGTCCTGCCTTATGTGGCCTCTGTGCTACAACGTGTATAAGACGGCCGCCTGTTACCAAGGAAGCATTGATGGATAGAATTATGTTGCAGCAGCATCTGGATGGTCTGATGAATATCGAGATCGATTATGATTCCGACTAGTGCTTGCCTACATGAGGGCAAAAGGAGCGTCTGAGGTTCCGTGACAATTGTAAGTAGTGTTTTCGACTCGCACGAATATGGTCGAGTCTGGTATCTATGAACCGCAAATGACGTGTTTAGTGGGTGTGCGCGTTTTCGCTGTGCTAGCCTAAATCGTTCGTTTGTTTCGTGGGTTTCTTCATCTGAGCCCACGGGTTCCATCTTAGATACAGCATCCATTTTGTTTCTTGCCCTCAAGTAGCCAGCGAACGGACGCTGTCCGCTTCAGGACCCTGGGATTCCCAAACTCTTGCAGAAGACACGTGTCCCTTGGAGGGTGTCTTTATGATAAGGGGGATGACACTGTAAGGCAGATGGCCCCGCTCGAGGCTCATCTTGCCGTGCCGGTCTATTGTCTCAGTTGTGCATTCATTAGGCACGTCCCCTTTGATGCCTGCAAACTCATGTTTCCTGATACCACCCCTTTTACACCCTTTTCGATCTGTTACTGTCCTCGTCTTCCTCTGCACCTGTTTCTGTCTCTTCCTCGATTCGTTTACTGCTGAAAGGAATGTACTAATGGTGGGAAGATGTACTTTTACAGTTGGGAACTGCCAATTGTAATCCTTTGTGCACCATGTTATCCTATGCTCGAAAACTGTATAAGAAGAGCGATCCACAGATACAATTTGAATCAGACTCCGCGAACTTACGTTGTGTACTTCACGTGACTTCTGTGTTCCCTGCAGTAAATAAACCTCGAATCTTTGACGCCAAAGGAAGTGTCCCGTGTCTCTGTTATTTGTTCGCCGGAACAGGTAACCCACGAAGGTTTCAGGTGTTATCCCTGGCACCGCTGGGTCTTAGAATAACCCAGTCCTTCAGTGTAGATACAGTCGCCAGCTTCAAGGGGAGTGTAGGAGACATCACAGGCTGATTAAAAGGCAGGTCAAATTGGATTCTATATCCTGTTTTCTTCCAGGTCCAGGAATGGTTTGTTGGATTGGTAGTAGGAATAGATGTTTATTAGGTGCCTTAACCAATGAGTAATGACTTCCTTAGTCCCAATTGATGTAGAATTCCTACCAAACCACTACCCTTATTCAGTGCTTCCTGCTTTACTTGATGTCCCATTTATTTATTTAAAGTGGCAGAAGGTTTGCTTGTCTCACAGCATCTCCAAGTCACCTCCCAAGCCAAGTCAAATGAAATAAGGACAATTCCATCTTCCAGATCTGGGATCAGCTTTCCTCCATGTTGTGGTCAGAAATGAATGTCTGATAGGACACTGTGGATGAAAGGCGATTCGGACACATGGGCTTCCTTATGGCATCTTGATGTCCAAAGGCATGCTTCGGCTTCGGATGCCATTTATTCCTGTCTTTCCTATTCCAGTCCACATACTTTTTCATTTAGATGGGGGCAAATCCATGGCTTCCCAAACTTCACATTTTTCCCTCATTAACAGCATGCTACCAATGGCTTTCGAAAGTCAAATTCAGCTTTATTCAGTGCAAATAAAACCCACCATAAAAGCATATTATACAAGGAAAACATTCCTACAATGCATCATGGTTAAATTATTGAAAATGACAAAATGTAATTATAAAAACTAAGAAATAACAATGACAAGGTGATAATACATATAAAATACATAAGATAGACAGTGCTGTTATAAAACAGCTATAGGGAGTTGAAGGGAAAAAGGCAAATTCATTCTAATTTAAAGTGCTGGTGCTTATTAGTGCATAGAGAATACATAAAGTGCACGGTGCCACATCTTATCTATACTCATCACTCATTTAAATAAGGGAGATTGAAAGCTTGTCAGCGAGCTATACGGAGAATAAAACATCCACGTATAAAGTGCTAATGGTCACAGGTGCATAAAGTTACATAATGGCTTCTCATCTCAACAAGGGCCTGAAGAAATATGACAGCATCACTTCTATCCTGATGGACCTAAAATAATTCTATTGCCGGTCACACCATCTACAAAACCAAATGCTGCATTTACAAAGTCATCACAACCGACACCCCTCATGTCTGGCTGACGTGATCACCATCTCTAGTGGCTCTTAAAACACACCAGAAGCCAGGACACCTGAATGGAGGCAAAATAGTATAAAAATGGACAAAAAAACAATATACCCAGCTTTCTGCAGCTATGCACCCATGACCTAGAACAATATCGTGGACCAATCAGGACCACTCTAACTCTTATCCAATTTAAGAAACTGCTGAAGATGCATCTCTTTAAAAAGAAAGCTACACCACAATGTGTCAGCTTCTGCTCCCAGAACCGAGGGGCATATTACCAAGGGTGGCGATATTGAATTATTGCCGCTTTAGCTGCCGTTTTCAGCCGCTAAGCGACGATAATTTCATCGCCCTATTACCAAGCTGTCGCTAACACCAGTTAGCGATAGCTTTTAGGCGATAGCGAGCGGTTTGGGGCCCGCTTTGCATGTCATCGATATTTATCGCTAATGAAATGCAAAGTGGGCGTACCCAACCCGTTAGCGACTGACAGCAGTCGCTAACATCGCTATTGCCTATTACCAAGAAAGGCAAAGTGATGGAAATATATGCGCTAAGCGTGAATATCGCCAAACGCCAACGTCTTCAAATACCAGTTCTTAGCCATGTTATATTTGCACGCTAATGCATGGACACCGCTGGTTTTCCAGCGATATTCACGCTAACGCCTGCAATATCATCGCTTTTGAGATAAACGTTGGTAATAGGACGTTATCTCAGCGATAATATTGGGCGAAGCGCGGCGTTAAAAAAACTAACGCTAAGCTCAGTTAGCGATAAATATTGCTAACTGTTGGTAATATGCCCCCTAGTCTTCGCTTCAAACACTCATTTATTAGATCTTTATCTTTGTCAATTTACACCACTCTGCTCTGATCTAAATATCATAATCATAAAATAGTATCCCAGTTAATTGCAGTGTCACTTAACACAGGGTTAAAATATCAGTGAAACCAATACAAAAAGTGCTATGACATCTGAAAAAGGTTTCTTTCTCACAACATGAAACTTACTTGGGCTATCAATCTATGTGACTTCCGAAATGTTAAACATTCTAAGAGTATTTTGTCATATATAATTCCCAAATTCTTCAATCTTGTTGCTTAAACTGGTAAATAGTGAACATCAATCTGTACTTGCCTACCTTTTCAACTTTGGCAACCCCTCCTACTAAAGATTGTTTTAGGAGAATCTTTCACATGTTGTGTCGGGCGTTTAATTGATAGTTGTGAATTCCTAATATTTCTAATAGATATTTTGAAAGTGTTACTATCTTTCTGGGATTCCACTCAATGAGCCTCCACTAAATTATAGGTAGATGTCAATGTAAAATAGTTGGTTTGATTAACAGGCTGTGCTCTACATGATGAACTAGCAGCGGCAGCTTTCCTACTATCTTTCACTGGTGTAAAATATGTGGCAGCCAAATCACTTTGTAAAGAATTTAAGTGTTGTCTAGTATAGTTCGTCTACTGACTGGCCGTCTGAGACTTCTTACCCAGAGCTGTAAGATACATCTGATAAAGAGAAACACAGATCGTTCCCTCTACCCCCAGTAGGTCAACACATGTTGCTATGTCAGCTAACAGTATCTGTTGGGTGGGGTTAAAAATTAGCCTGAAATGTCATCTTGTGTGATTCGTAAAAGAAAAGAACAACAAACGAAGCACTGTACCAAAAAAGCGAATGAATCTATCATTTCACTATAATTGCAATAAATGTCTTGTTGTTTTGATGGGTGCATTTTGATGCTCTTTGCCTCACAGAATAGCTTCTGTGCCCGGTACTTATATCATTCCCATTATTAACCTAATAAAATACAGTCTGGTAGAAATGTCATGCTGCTCATTGCTAAATATGTAAATAAATAAAAAGGAAACATATAAATAAATAAGCTACTGCTTTGCTCAAAAGAGCCTGGTTATTTGTGGGCCTCCCAGTTTTTAGTTTTTACTGATTTCAAAAGAATACAGATCTTCTCTGGCTTTATTCCAATACCTGAAAAAAACAAATATATGAACTTCACTTGAATCTCTAGCAAGAAAGTTGCTTATCAATCTTGGTCCGGCTTCAATAGGAAGAGCCTGGAGAGGACCAAATCTGTCAGTTTGGGCTGGACCGTTCCTATTGGGGCAGAACCAAGACTGAATTTCATATGGTGGGTCTTAGTCAAGAGTGGTGCAGTCGGTGAAAAATGATGGATGACAATGCAGCACTGAGTATTTGCCAGTGTGTGAGATTAATTGAAGCATTCCTTCCATCACCATGTTTTTGTTACACTTGGGTGATTACAGCATCCAAATTAAATATCACACTGAAATAAATAGGTTTCAAATTTATTTTGTTATCTCTACTGATGAGTGATGTAAGAAAGTGAATTATTGATTGGGGTGGATCGTAGTAAAAAAGTCACTAACCTATTAGGTCCAGTCAAAGATTTAAATAAGTTCAACCCCTGGTGCCTAAGACAAAGAGCAGACATGCTCAACAAAGAAAACGAGTTAAGTAATTGGAAACACAATCACAGTTAAAAAGCCTAAGACACAACCCAATTAAAATCCCACTCCAATTTATGAAAAAAGAGAGAAAATATATTACGCAGAATAACACCAAAGCTACAAAACCCAATAAGGAGAAACGGAGACATGGATTTTTAAAGATTTAAGTGAGAACATGCCAAACAAAAGTAAACAGCCAATTTAAGTTAATGGTCGCGGTAGACGAGGACCACGGTGCAATTTCAGGTTGACCACAATGAAGTCTGGCTCAGATGTACCAAGTGGATTAGCCCTAGTGAAATTCTGGAAGTGAAAAAAGTTTCTAAGTCCCACTTCAGAAAGGGAATTTGCAACTTTCTGCAAGAAAAAAGTTGGCTCTTCGTTTAAGTCCTAATCCATTATGGAACTCTGTCACTTACTGAAGACAAAAATCTCCCTACACAAGTCACTGCTGATACTGGAGTCACTGCTGTGGAACCGAAGATAGAATTCATGAAGCGGGTTGGTCCCATTGGTGCTCTAGAGCTTTGTACATTTCTCGTAAAAAAGTTTTGATTGGTATTTTTTCTGATTGTGATGGATCGTTGATTGGAAAGAAGCGGAAATCCAATCCGATACTGTGGAACTGCCAGTCGAATACTTTCTCCTGTGTCACATGACTGGATGTAGCTGATAGTTGGGCTTTGTGTATTCCTGTTAGACAGAGACACACAAAGAGTGCTTAGGTGTGCCTGAATGGGCCATCACTGACAGGATCGGAGTGGAGCTGGGCACAGCCCTACTTACATGTGAATAGGCTGTGCACTGCCTCCACACAAAGGGCTGCATACCCACTGTAGCTTGTCTGGAGCCACAACAGGGAAGACAGGAAGCCTGTGTATATTTTTAGACCTGTGAATTCTCTGCCATGAAGGGGGACTGCTGTGCTGCTGAAAGGACTGCCACTCTACTGTTCATCTGCTCTGAAGGGCTGCTGCCCTGCTGTCTTCTTGCCTGGGTGTAAAGGACTGGACCTGCATCTAGTGAACCGGGACCCCAAAGTGACTACACAGGCTAGTTATCTGGCCTCTTGACTAGGTTCTCAGGTAGTGGTGTGACATAAGCCCACACAGGCCCTGTGGAGTGAGGGCCTGAGCACCAGGGGGGCCACTAAGCAAAAGTGGTAGGTAGTGGTCCAGGGGGGGCCCTCCATGTACTTTGCAGGAGGCCACCTCAATTTTCATTACATCACTGGCCTCAGGGAAAGCAGGCTCCAACAACATTGAACCCAGCACCTACACTCTGCCATTTGCGAGTCCTACCCTGCCAAGTGGTGCCACCCAAGTCCTGGATCCTTGGAAATGGACCTGAAGGTGCTCTGCCAGTCCATCTGTAGATCCAGCAGAACTGATGCAGCTCTCTTGCTGCACAGGGGTATCTCAAGCAGTACTGACGTATTGTCTTTGCTTCGAGGGTTCTCCAAGAGCAAGGACTCCACATCAACCTTGCAGCCTGTATCAGAACCGCTGCTGTGAGAAGTTTCACCAACGCGGAACCTCGCATTGCAAATCTTTCATCAACAGCAGGCTTGGAGATCTTGATGCCTATTCTCACATCGCAGCCTCACAGCTCCTTGTAACTGACACATTGCCTCAACTGCGCAATGCATCCTTGACGCCAGACTTCGCATCACAAGTCCTCATCGACAGAATTCTCGACAATGACTCAGGACCATGAATTGCAGATTTGCAGCTCCTCGGAACCGATGCATCTCCTCAGCTGTAGTACACATCCTTTTTTTAATTTTTCTTTTTCAAGCAGGTAAAAACAGGTAATAAATAGGATACAGTTCATATTACCCCACAAGAACAAGCAATAAATAATTATGCATGAAGAATTTAAATAAAGATAACAAAAAGGTTATCTTCCCCCTTCTCGAGCGAAGTCCATATGATAATTCAATTAATTTACCCATGATGAACTGCAGCATCTTAATTTCACACTTTATTTCATAATAGATTCAAGAAATCATAACTTGAGATTCTCAATTAGCAAATGATCCAAACAAATAGCAAATAGCAAAACCATATATGTACACTTGACATCCCTACTATCTTCAGTAATTTATTAATTGGGCCATATTCAACCATTTTTATCCTGGAAATGTTGGGCTCCATAAAACCTATATTTGACAGTGGGTGCTAGACCCTCCTACATTCACCCTCCCCTATTTTCTGAAATTTGGAAACAGCCTGTATCCGCAAGGGATAAAAAGCTTCCTTTGCTCTAACCTGTTGCATTTTTAGATACCTACTGCTCATAGGAAGGAGCTTCTCTTGATTTTCATTTCCGTAGAATCAGTGATTTGACCACTAAGGTCACAATGAAGTATAACTGCTTCTGATGGATCACCAGATTTACCATGTTACATATTCCGAAAAGGGGACACAATGGTTCTGGTGTCACTGAGGTTTGAAGTTTCACCCCTAACCATTGAAATATTTTAGTCCAAAAAGTTAGGAGTGCTGGACAGGTAAAGCTTATATGCCTCACATCTAAAACATGTTCCTGATTAAGGTGGAAACATCCTTTGGAGTTTGGCTGGAGTATAATATAGTAACCATTTGGCGAAGAACACCATCCTCTTGAAATTAGCCTCTCTAATGGCATTATGGGCCCACAGATTATAAGAATTTCAAGTTGAGGGTTCTATCCTGTAACCAGTAAAGGTCACAAATTTTCCCTAGGGCAGTTGGCACCACCTTGGTATACCATTGTTTCAGCTGAGTATTATACCATTTATCAACTCCAACCTACCCAGAAACATCAAATTCATAGCTTATTACCGAAGGTGGGGAATCCCCAGGGGGTTTATTATCATAAAAGAAATGCTGTACTTGAGAATACGATCTAAAGATCCAGTCCGAGATTGCCAAAGCCTCTTGAAGCTGTCTCCAAAGCCTCGTGGTTGCAGCTACTACTGAATTATTAAACCTACGAATATCTGCTTTCTTCCAATTCTGAATAGACCCTCTTCCTAAAGGTAGACCTAATGAGTCACATTCTTTCAATAAGATATCTGGAGGAAATTGGGGAAAGTCATACTGCTTCTTCATTTGGTTAAATCTCCAGACGAGCACCAAGGGAAATGTATACCTATGTTTTGGGAGCTTGGGAATTTTGAGAAAGAGGAAAAGCTTGTTGTCTGCTTCTCTTAACATGAGGTTAAGATAAACATTATTTGCAGGATTGTTAGAACTGGGGGTCTCTAGTTGGCAGAAGTAGGTAGTACCACTGTCCAAATAGGGATCCTTGCTTCTAGTCAGGGTAAGGAGGAAACACTCTTTAGATAACCTCTGCTTACCCCCTTGGTAGCTTGGCACAAGCAGTCAGGCTTATCCAAAAGCAATGAGTAAAGTATTTGTACCAACACTCACAGTAACACAGTGAAAACACCACAAACTGACTCCACAACAGTTTAGAAAAATAAAGGTATTTAATCTAAAGTACACAAGACCAAAACGACTAAGATCTAACATACACAGTTCAAGAATATGGTTGCAAAAGAGTACTTAAGGTTGCGATAAAATAATCCACAGTTGCGTGAAAAGTTCACAGTTGCGTCACGTTAAGCCAATGGTACCTTTTAAATGCGACAAAGTTCCAAAGCAGAAGCTGTTGCGGTGGAAAACAAGAGATGCAATGCCCCTGAGACCCTGGGGAGGTGATGCGAAAACCCCGCTGCAGCAGCGGGCGTGTTGCGACAAATCCGGTCTGTATGGGGAGGAAGGCGGAATTATATGGATTCCGGTGCGTAGGTTCCGTTGGAAGTTTTTTCACGCAAAGGCACGAGGCGATGATCTTTGGAGTTGCGACGATCTCCGGGGCGACAATGCGCGGACCAGCAGTGATCTCTCTCTCTCGCAGCTCCTCGATGCAATGGCTTCTGCGATGACACTCGCAGCGGCGTGATGCGGTCTGCAAGCAAGCGGTGTGGCGATCTCACCCATCGACGACAGGCTCTGCGACGACAATCGCAGCAATGGTAATCTTCCCGCACCGGTCTGGTGCATCTAGCAAATGAAGGATGCGACGGCTCTGACAGCGGCAACAGGCGCTGACACGATCTCGGCCTTCGTAGCAGCGGGAATTTCCTCGCACTGTCGGGGATGCGCTCCACAAGCGAGCAATGCGACAAAACGTGCAGAAAGTTTTTAAAAGCTTGGTTTCCGGTTTCCCAACACAGGAACAACTTCCAGGGGCAAAACAACTGGGCCACGCACTCCAGGAAGGTCAGAACTCTCTCAATAGAGTTCAGAAGAGCTGGGGGTGAAGTCCTTTTTTTCCAGGGACTTCATAACAGAGAGCCAGCTCTTCTCAGCCCCGTGGAGATTCCTTCAAGCAAGGGGACACAGCACAAAGCAAAGTCCTTCCCCTCTCCTTGGCAGCAAAGCAACAGCGGTCAGTCCAGCAGAGTAACAGCAGGACAGTCTTCTTTCTTCAGATTCAGCTTTCTCCTTGGCAGAGGTTCCTTCTTGATTCCAGGATGATCTACTTTTCTGTTGTCAGGGGTCCTGTACTTCTACCCCTAAAAGTTTTTGTTCCCTTTGTGCAGGAGGGCTCTGAGCCCGGTCTGAACCAGTTCTGGGTGTTCCTTGAGATTTTTTTTTTCCTGGCTTCTCCTTTCCTTTCAGAGTGAGGGGCAGGGTCGGCAGCCGCCCAGCAGGAGGTGGAGCCAACATTGTGGAAGGCAGACACAACCCTATTCAGACCCAGGTGCTATCTCCTCCCACCACTCAAGTTGCAAACGCAGTCATTCAGCCTAGGGCTGATTCAGCCAGCCACCTGGGGAATCCCCATCCCCTGTCACTCTCAAGCCAGACACTCAATTCACAAACAGGCCAAGGCACACAGAAAGGTCAGACAAGAGAACAGCAACTTTCTTAAAGTGCTATTCTCAAACACAGGAGTTAAAAACCACCTTTCCTAAAAGATGTGTTATTAAATTCTGAGTTCAGGGATCCCAGACTTTTATGTCCTATCTTGCTCCTATGGGAAGATATGCTGGTAGCCACTGTAGCCAGCATCCCCCATGATAGCCTATGGAGCAAGATAGCCTTCCAGCATTGAAAAACAGAAATGTCTGTAATTCACTACCAGAGTATGTCACCTGCACAAGTACATGCTCTACCTTTCACATACAATGCACCCTGCCCAAGGGGGTACCTAGGGTCTTCCATAGGGGTGACCAATGCGCACAGAAAAGGAAGAGTTAGGCCTGGTCAGTGGGGACACTGACCAGAAGGACATGGCAGTTCACAGACTGCACACAGGCACTGCGGTGGCAGGCCCGAGACACCATCTTAGGGCTACTCATGTGGGTGCCTGAATCAGTGCTGCAGGCCCACTAATAGCATTTGCATTACCAGCCCTGGCACACTTAGTGCACTTTACTAGGGACTTCTTGGTAACACAAATATGCCAATCATGTATATCCATTCACAATACCAATTTACACAGAGGGCATATGCACTTTAGCACTGATCAGCAGTGGTAAAGTGCTCAGAGTCCTATTGCCAAAAGCCACAGGTCAGGAAAAATAAGGGAGGAAGAAGCAAAAGTTTGGGAATAACCCTGCAAAAAGGGCCAGCTCCAACACAACCCCTTTCCAGCCTAAAGCCAGGGTAGACCAAACAATACCTTTATGGGATTCCCTGCTTAAGGCGATAGAACACGGAAACTGGCCCAAACCGCAGGGCAGTCCTGTTCTACGCCGTCCTAAACCCAGTTGGATCACTCTATCCATATTCTCAGGGTCCACAATGCCAATCCATGTGGAACCCTTCTCCTCACCTGTGGACAGCACCAGTGCAGCATCTAACCTTAATTTACTCACTGGTGTGTCCCAACAGACAGACAGCCAGCCACAGTGACCACCGACAGTGATCAGGGATGAGACCCAGGCCTCACGCCTCCCAGGGCTCTCAAACCCCCGTGGTGTCAGAGGGTGGAGGCAGTAGCCCCAGGTGCTTGGCACCCTTTGCCCACTCCCTCTCTCGTCAGGTCAGGTCTGACACTCTGGCAGTGACCCACCAGTCCCGGACCTGTATCCGGTGGCTGGACAGGAGGCTGGGGTGAGCTTCCCCACAATGCGCCCTCCTCTTCCTTGGGGCTCTGTACCCGCCCACCTGGAGTGGTACCCCGTTCTAGAATAGTCCATTCCCCCACCAGTTCAGGGGTTCTATCCTGCAACTGGTATTCCAGGTCTGGGGGGACACCCCGGACCTGGCCCTCAAATCTAGTCGTCCAAACAAAAAGAGAGGCAGGGTGCAGCTTTCACAGCTTTGCGCTGCTAAGTACGTCCAAACAACCACCCTATCCAATGATGGGATGGAACCCGGGCTTCATGCCACCAACCAATTTCGCTCCCCAATATCGCCAGCCTTTTTTAGACTTGGGCAGGAGAGGAAGAGAGAAGAGAAGAGGGTCGAATCAAGTGTCCTGGGAAGACAAGGACACGGTGAGCAACCACACCCGCAACAAGGACCAACAGCCGGGAACGAGCGGCATCTGAGCTTGATAACCAACCTCTCTGATAAAATCCTATCACCAGTTGAAACCAAGGTTTTAGAAAGAGGACTAGGCTTCATCCCCACCTCCCGACCGGACAAGTTCAGACTCCATTGCGAGCTTGCCGCTTTCTTTAGGAAGCTGAAACTCAAGGCTTTCTTCGAGGGTAAGGAAGACCCTAATGAAGCCCTTCGGAATGGTGACACTGGACTCAGATTGAGTTCTACTTTCAACCCCCCGCCACACACAGTGCCGGCAGCTATCACTGCATTTGAACAGGCAGTTTTTCTGGACCTTGAAACTTGCCAAGACCCAACTACTTTCAATAATTTCACCACTGCAGAATACCGTGCACTACAAGATTTGCAAAACGACCAGAGCATCACAATTAAGCAAGCATATAAGGGCGGTGGCCATGTCATACAGAACACTGTTGACTATGATAAGGCAGGTCGACTACTTCTTGATGAAAGGAAAAACTACAAACCTTTGATGACAGATCCCACAGAGGATTTGAGAACACGGATCTCGGCACTAGTAAGGAGAGCAGAAGAAGACGGACAAATCTCAAAGAATGAGGCGGATTTTCTCAGTACTAATGAGAATATTACCCCTTATTTCTACACACTTCCAAAAACGCACAAAAATCGGATGCCGCCACCCGGACGTCCGATCGTGTCAGGGATTGGCTGCGTGCTGGAGCCATTATCGTGCTTCTGCGACCATTACCTGAAGCCGATAGTCCAGAGTACCCCAACCTATCTCAAGGACACTAAGAGCCTCCTCCAGTTACTCCAGGACTTGAGTTTCATTGAAAACACAGTGACACTAGTCAGGCTTGACATTGAGATCCTATACACAAGTATCCCCCAGGACGATACCATCAGGGTCCTGGGGGCGGCTCTAGATTCTGTCACTTGGAACTACCAAGCTTCTAAGAACTTCATCTTGGAGTGTGCTACTTTGGCACTTAAAGAGAACTTCTTTTCCTATGAAGGCAACCTCTTCTTCCAATGTAGTGGAACTTCTATGGGCAGCACATTTGCCCCCAGTGTGGCAGGCCTTTATGTAGCAGATTTTGAGGCGAAATACATCTTGCAACCAGATAGCCCTTTTTCTGCGTCCATCAAAATCTGGCGGCGCTACATAGACGATGCCCTGGTCATATGGACCGGTGACAATGAACAACTACAGGCTTTCCTTACTTGGGTCAATACTCTCGACACCAATCTGAAATTTACATATACCACCAGCAAAACTGAGGCTACCTTCTTGGATGTAACAATCCAAGTCTCCGGAACAAGGTTCACCACCAAGACGTATCACAAGCCAACAGCTAAAAACAACCACCTAGAGTACACTAGTTTTCATCCTCGGCCTTTAAAAGAAAATCTGCCCTACGGCCAGTACCTACGGCTAAGGAGGAACTGTTCTGAATTACAGGATTTCAAAACTCAATCTGCGGATCTCTCAACGAAGCTCAAGGCCAGAGGATACCCTAAAACAATCTTGAACAAGGGCTACAAATAGCGCGTAACCAGCCAAGGGAGGCGCTCCTTGAGGACAGGGTCAACAACAACACAAAAGACATCCCTTTGACATGTGTAACGACACATAGCACATTGTCAAATTCGATGAAGAAATAAATCAACAAGAACTGGAGAATATTGCCCAGTACTCACAAAACTTGGGAGAAACCTCTCTTCTCCTTTAAGAAAGGTCGCAGCCTAAAGGATGCACTGGTCCATACACGACCGAAACCTAAAACTACAGAGACAGTAAGATCGGTGACTGACACCTGGGGCCTTCCAAAAGTGGTCGGCCACTTCCCATACTCTAATTGCAGTGTTTGCCACTTGACAATGCACTCAAAAATGCTACATCTCGAGCCTGGCAAGACGTGGATACAGAGAGATCACACCAATTGCAACACGCAGAACGTAATATATCTCATTACATGTCCCTGTGAACTGCGCTACGTAGGCATGACCAGCAGAAGGGTCAAACAGAGAATCTGTGAACATCGATCAAATATCAGATGTAAGAAATCAACAACCAAAATGAGCAGACACTTTCTAGAACTCAACCATACAACAAACGATATGCAATGGACAGTCATTGAACACATTAGTAGTGGTAACAACATCAACCACCGCCTCTTCGAAAAAGAACAGCGGTGGGTCTACAGGCTTGGAACCCACATCCTTGGATTAAATGACGACATCCCATGGAACTCTGTGATCAAATGAATACTAGGGGCCCTCTGTTGTTCAGGCGTCCTCCTAATTGCGGGATAGTCCAGTATTCTGCATTGGCCACTCCTCCCGCGCACCATGCAGATGTTCTGACATCTCCATTTAATCGTTAATGTCAACAAACTCCCGGGCCCCATAACAACGGGCTCTCGATTGGAGCACCTGACCAAGCCTCTATTTCACTAAGAAAGAATGAACGCTTTGATCTTTGAGTCTGCTGTCTCCTTGACAACAGTCAACATCGATCTTGATTGGCCTGCATAACCACGTGATCACGTGACAATAATCGTCAGATGACGGCACAACTCCCTGATTGGCCTACACGTGTGTTCGACGTAGTCTGACCGCGCCCACCCGGAAGCCGATCATCGCAAAACACCCATTTAACGCTCTCCTGGCCTCGCGTCCACATCTTCGGGGTCCAGTCGAGGGTAGATGCAGGTACACAGTGGGTGCCGAGCGTCGAGGGCGTGAGTAGAAGCAGAAACCGTCTACTGATTACTCCACTGAGCTAAGTACCTACCCAATGTTATATGACTGACTGTGCGTTTACTCCCTCTGTTTCGACAAATCACAGGGTGTGCCAATTACGTTCCCACCCCCCTCCTGTGACCCATGGTGTGAATCCTGAACACCACAAAAGTGAGAAATCTTAACCTGTTAGCGCGACCGCGCCTGCATTTTACTTTGATAGCGATCAAGGAAATACCCTTCCTTTTTAACTACCTTTTCATAGCACGTATTATACACAGCACTACCCACTTTTAGCAGTCAAAGTTTGGGGACCATGGTGGTGATAACTATATTGTTATTTTACCACAAAATGTCTCATAAACCACACACTGGAGCACTTTGGATTGACATAAGTGATCTGCATCAGGATTCTATGTATGTTCTGTCCTACATGTTTGTCCTTGTTTTTTTATCTACAGGTGCAGAAACCGTAAAGCCGGAATCCTCCTAAACCAGGAGTAATTAGGAAGACAATATTTCCTCCTAATTTTTTTGCACTTTACACTTTCTTGTTAATTTTCACTTTAACGTCCCTAGGTAAGGGTGGGCCTTAGAGATTCCATTCCACCAGGGTTTAGTACACGTTGAGTCCTGATGAATGCCAGGTAAATTCATACCGTTTCGTGGCTGAAACATGTCGACTGATAACTAGGAAACTACCACTTAATTAATTGTGGATGAATTTCCAACACATAATTTTTATTTAACCGGTCCCTAGTGATCACTAGAATAAAGTTAATTTTGATACACTACGGACTATTTTTAACCATCCACCACTCACTAGTTTTCTTTACACAACACTGCCTGAACTCACCAACCTGCTCCGCAGTAAAATCTGGCGTTGTAGCACACGAAAGAGACACTCGGTCTCTTTTGTGGGGCCCGATGATGAAGCATGTCATCACTAGGTGGTGAGTGAGGGCTTTCCTTAACGCCTTAAGTGAAGCTGTTTACCTGCTCCTGACGGTGGTTGAATACTACCATTGGACACTCTGTTCTTGTTTATTGCCTCAAATCTAGTCTCCAAAGCCTCCAGGTCAAGCAACACCTGAACCTGGCTTCCCCACCCAGGGACCAACCCTGTCCACCAGGACAACCAGCCAGAGGGGCCACGGACAACTGTCAATGATGAGAGCCAGGCCTCCTGCCTTTCAGGCCTCTCTAACCAGTGTGGTGTCAGAAAGTGGGGGGCAGTAGCCTCAGGTACCTGGCACCTTTCTTTCACTCTTCCTCCTGCCAAGTCAGGTAGGGCATCCTGACACTGATTCGCCAGCTCAGGGTCTGTACCCTCAGGCTGACATGGGGTCAAGGGCGAGGCTCTCCTCTCCCTACCCCGCCTTCTGGGTTCCCGCACTCTCCTCTCAGGAGAGGCGCCCTCAGAACACAACTCTCCTACCAGTTCAGGACCTCCCCCCAGCAACTGGTCTCCCAACCTAGGGTTTAACCCCTCAGGTTGCACCGGGGTCAGAGGCGAGGACTCCCTCCCTCTGTACCCCCTTCCAGAGTGCTGCACCCTCCCTACTGAAGGGGTACCCCTGAGAACCATATTGGTCAGGACACTGGTTACAGATGTCCTTCCTTCCAGGTCAGGCAGATCCTGAACCTGGTCTCCCAACCTAGGGACCAATACCGGTTGTGCACTTGCCTGGCACGCCAGGACTTCTGGGGACTCCCACAGTACCCCCTTGGGGGTGACACATGACTCATGTGTCTTGTGACAGTCTGCCTGGCGCAGATCTCCCGACCTCTGTCCATCTGACAGCGCAGGAAGATCCCCCAGGGCAGAAGTGAGGTCACCATGGTTACTCACCAGGGACTCAGCCCTTCTGGCTGGCGCCTGGCCCACTGGTTCTCCCACTGGGGACTCCTTCCCCCTCTCACCCCTCAGTCTGTACTTCTGTACCCTCCCAAATGGAGCGACACCGCCAGACACCAGAACCACTGGAGCCCTGTTTACAGAGGCTCTAGGTTCTCCTGACACCAGGAGATCCTCCTCAAATGGCCTACTAGCACCTTCTAGGCCCTCAACCTGGTGTTCCCTTAAGGAACCCTCCAGGCCCTAAGACTAGGGTTCGGGCACCGTGAGACACACCATCCCACACTCACTCCTTCTCCACTGAGACCTTACTGGACTACACTGAACCTCTTCCACCTCACAGGTCTGGAAGATATATAAGCCACTCCTTTTGGGATCACTCCCCAATGCTTCCTCAGTCTCTCTGGAATTCACCAAGAGGTCTGCCTCCAACGCAAGCTCTCTGGGATCAGGGAACTCACATTTCACTGGGTGTTGGCATAGCTCTGGAAAACAGGGACTTAAAATATGCTCTCCAACAGATGAATCACACAGACCCCCAAAGTTGTTAACCAAGCTACCCTTTGCCTCACCCTCCAGTGCCTCACACAAGTACCTCACACCACTCTCCTGAGACTGGCAAGACAGTATCTGACTGTCCTTGTCACACAACCCACACTCTTCTAGCTGGTCTTCACACACACCAAGGATTCTACCATGGGGAAACCCCTCTCCCTGTACCTCTCATCTAGAGTCAGTAGAGTGTCCCTCCCACCTCTAGGAATATGGTCCCCTGTGCCAGTCCCCAATTTACTTCAGGGACACTGCACTCCACAGGAACTACATCATAAACATTAACTCCCTGGTGTATGTCGACCCCCTCCCTCAAGTCAGGTGCCACATTTCTGGGCGTTTGTACTTTTCTCTCAGCACTGGAAACTATAATCTTGCTGCCACCATCTGAGCTAGACTCCACCTCCAACTCAGCAAAGCTCACCTCTTGAGCTACCCATGTTTCTTCTTCAGCTGAGACTCTCATGGCCTCCCGCCTCTTGAGCTCCAACTCAATCTTTCTCATTCTTAATTCATGGGCCAAGGTCAATTTCAATTCCTCCAGGGCACAGGCATTTTTGCTCTCCTTCACCGCCCTTTCTATCTCAGCTCTTTGATTCTCTTTTTCCATTTCCAATTGCTTCATTTTCAATTTCAGGACCTCCAAGTCATGGTCCCTTGCTCTTTGATTTTCTTCTAACACTTCTTGAGTGAAACCCCTGCTGGAATGGTGACTGTCAGCCCTTGAGCCTACTCTGCTCACAGGCAGATCTGTGATTTGATAACCATTTCCTGTACTTGCATCATTTCCCTCTTGTGCCTCCCAATGGGCCTTCAAGATTCTCTGCAACTCCTCCTTCCGGTGGCCGCTCTTGAAGGGGCACTCAAAGTGGCTGCAGAATTGCCTAAGCAGTGTAACTTTGTAAGAATACAAATCCACAATGCAAAACTCCAATTCTGCCTCCTCCACACTGGATGCTTTCCCATTCACAGACATGATGCTTAGAAGAGTTACTCAAAAATAGAACCAACAAAAAAAAACAGTTGGTAGTGGTCTGCACTCACTTGTGATGTACACCAATCACTGTGGGTCTAGTACAAATACAAGTTCAAAACCCACCGCTGACCAACAATGTTAGAACTGGGGGTCTCTAGTTGGCAGAGGTAGGTACCACTGTCCAAATAGGGACCCTTGCTTCGAGTCAGAGTAAGGAGGAAACATTCTTTAGATAACCTCTGCTCACCCCCTTGGTAGCTTGGCACAAGCAGTCAGGCTTATCCAAAAGCAATATGTAAAGTATTTGTACCAACACTCACAGTAACACAGTGAAAACACCACAAACTGACTCCACAACAGTTTAGAAAAATAAAGGTATTTAATCTAAACTACACAAGACCAAAACGACAAAAATCCAACATACATAGTTCAAGAATATGGTTGCAAAAGAGTTCTTAAGGTTGCGATAAAATAATCCACAGTTGCGTGAAAAGTTCACAGTTGCGTCACGTTTAGCCAACAGTACCTTTTAAATGCGAAAAAGTTCCAAAGCGGAAGCTGGTGCGGTGTAAAACAAGCGATGCGTTGCTCCTGAGACCCTGGGGAGGCGTTGCGACAACCTCGCTGCAGCAGCGGGCGTGTTGCGATGAATCCGGTGTGTATGGGGAAGAAGGCGGACTTGTATGGATTCTGGTGCGTAGGTTCCGTAGGGAGTTTTCTCTCGCAAAGGCACGATGCGATGATCTTTGGAGTTGCGACGATCTCTGGGGCGATGATGCGAGGACCAGCGGTGATCACTCTCTCGCAGCTCCTCGATGCGATGGCTTCTGCTATGACACTCGCAGCAACGTGATGTGGACCGCTAGCAAGCGGTGCAGCGATCTCACCCAGAGACGACAGGCTCTGAAACGACACTCGCAGCGATGGTAATCTATCTGCACCGGTATGGTGCATCCTGCAAACGAAGCATGCGACGGCTATGGCAACGGCAACAGGTGCTGCGACGATCTCGGCCTTCGTAGCGGCGGGAATTTCCTCTCACTGTCGGGGATGCGCTCCGCAAGCGAGCGATGCAACAAAACTTGCAGAAAGTCTTTAAAAGCTTTTTTCCAGCTTCCCAACACAGGTACAACTTCCAGAGGCACCACAACTGGGCCATGCACTCCAGGAAGGACAGAACTTTCTCAATAGAGTTTAGGAAAGCTGCGGGTGAAGTCCTTTTGTTCCTGGGACTTCATAACAGGGAGCCAACTCTTCTCGGGCCCTTGGAGATTCCTTCAAGCAAGGGGACACAGCACAAAGCAAAGTCCTTCCCCTCTTCTTGGTAGCAAAGCAACAGCAGGTCAGTCCAGCAGAGCAACAGCAGGACAGTCTTCCTTCTTCAGATTCAGCTTTCTCCTTGGCAGATGTTCCTTCTTGATTCCAGGATGATCTAATTTTCTGTTGTCAGGGGTCCTGTACTTATACCCCTAAAAGTCTTTGTTCCCTTTGTGCAGGAGGGCTCTGAGCCGGGTCTGAACCATTTCTGGGTGTTCCTTGAGCACTTTGTTTTCCTGGCTTCTACTTTCCTTTCAGAGTGAGAGGCAGGGTTGTCAGCCGCCCAGCAGGAGGTGGAGCCAGCATTGTGGAAGACATGCACAGCCCTATTCAGGCCCAGCTGCTATCTCCTCCCACCACTAAAGTAGCAAATGCAGTCATTCAGCCTAGGGCTGACTCAGCCAGCAACCTGGGGAATTCCCAGCCCCTGTCACTCTCAAACCAGGCAGTCAATTCACAAACAGGCCAAGGCACACAGAAAGGTCAGACAAGGAAACAGCAACTTTCTAAAAGTGCTATTCTAAAACACAGGAGTTCAAAATCACCTTTCCTAAAAGATGTGCTATTAAATTCTGAGTTCAGGGATACCAGACTTTTATGTCCTATCTTGCTCCTATGGGAAGATATGCTGGTAGCCACTGTAGGCAGCATCCCCCATGATAGCATATGAAGCAAGATAGCCTTGCAGCAGTGAAAAACGAAAATGTCTGTAATTCACTACCAGAGCATGTCAGCTGCACATGTAGATGCTGTACCTTTCACATACACTGCACCCTGCTCAAGGGGGTACCTTGGGCCTTCCTTAGGGGTGATTAATGTGCACAGAAAGGGAAGGGTTAGGCCTGGTCAGTGGGGACACTGACCAGGAGGACATGGCAGTTCACAGACTGCACACAGGCACTGTGGTGGCAGGCCTGAGACACCATCTTAGGGCTACTCATGTGAGTGGCACAATCAGTGCTGCAGGCCCACTAGTAGCATTTACATTACCATCCCTGGCATACTTAGTGCACTTTACTAGGGACTTCTTGGTAACACAAATATGCCAATCATGTATATCCAATCACAATAACAATTTACACAGAGAGCATATGCACTTTAGCACTGATCAGCAGTGGTAAAGTGCTCAGAGTCCTATTGCCAACAGCCACAGGTCAGGAAAAGTAAGGGAGGAAGAAGCAAAATGTTTGTGGATAACCCTGCAAAAAGGGCCAGTTCCAACATGGATTTTGAGAGATTGTTGCTCACACACACACATCTAAAAAAGAAGCTTGAAAATATTTCTTCAGATGTGGATTTGCTAGTCCACCATCTTCACTTAATAGCTGTAAGATTTCCAGCTTGGCACAAGGGTTTTCAACTGCCAAAATAAAATGACACAGCAATATGATCAATTTCTAAAAAGAATTTCTGGGGAACATTTGTAATCACATTAGAAAAAATAAAGAGAAAAAGGGGCAAAGTCACCATTTTAATTAAAACTATTCGCCCAATGATGGTAAGTGGATATAGCTGCCATTCTGTTAATTTCTGAGCTTTCACTAATGTAGGTGCATAGTTAAGTTGATAAAAATCAGAAAAATCATGAGATATAAAAATACCTATATATCCAATGGGACACAAGACATGCACTTGGGGCTGCATTTCGCTAGGTAACACAGAGATGAAGACGTTAGATTTCAAGATTTCCGATTTTGAATGATTAATTCCATACTCCTCAGTTCGGAAAAGTCTTGAATTTTATCAAAAGTCTTTTTGATATTATGTTCCTTATGATTCGCAAATATTTTAAGTTTTGGAGCACCTAAAACAGGGGGTCCAATTTGCAGATCTTGGCAAAGAGAAAGAGTCAACAGTTTGATAAACAATGTCAGAAGAACCAGAGAGATCGGGCAGCCCTGACAAGTGCCCCAGCTGATTGAGATTCTTCCTGCCAAATTTGAATGTATCATAACCTTGGCTTGGGCTTGGTTCTATAAATTGCCTAAACAATTCACCAATTTTGAAGGGAAATCAAATTTATTCAGGGTAGCAAAGAGAATCACCCACTGCACTAAATCAAATGCTTTTCTGCGTCTATCACAATAATAGACACCCTAATGTTATTTTTAGCAAAGAAACTAATGGCTTGGAGGAGAAAATTGGTAATAGCCGAAATGGTTCTTCCTTTTTTTTTTGATCCACATGGACCACTTCTTGTGACAGAGGTGTTATTCTGTTGGCAATTATTCTGGCCAGTTTATATATATTAAGGGCCTCATTTATGAGGCTGCGGGATCACTTTTACGCCGCTGCTGCGTCACTTTTTGTGACGCACCAGCAGCGTAAAAATTGTGCCTTGTTGCACCATATTTACAAAGTGACGCATCTAGGTAGACGTGTCACTTTGTAAACCCCTGCGCTATATTAAACCTGTGCCAGGTATAATGTATGTAGGGGGCCTTCCAACGCAAGAAAGGGTCATAGAAGTGACGCAGTGAAATCTATAAGATTTCACTGCGCCACTTCTAGGACACAAATGCGTCAATTTCTTACGCCTGCCTCATAGCAGGCGTAAGACTGACGCAGGCCCTTTCACGTGGGGCTTGCCCCATGTGAAAGGACACATTGCTGGAGTTGCGTCACTTTTGTGACACACTCCAGCAATGAGTCACCCGAACCGCTGTGCACAGTGTACTTTTGAAAGTGCATGTGTGTTATATCCTGCTCTTCCTCTCTCTTTGTCCCTCCTTAGTGTTAGTGTCTGCTTGTCTATGTCATGTCTCTGTGATGTCATCCATGATTCTACCTGTTGCTATTCAAGGGATTTATCAGTTACCTGGAGGCTGAGCAGGAAGTTATCTGCTCCTGGTGGGGTTTCTTACCATATTACATTCCTACTTGAATGCTGTAACTGACTATCTGATTCCAAGAATAAATATACTACATGAACATTACAACAAGGACCCATCATCTTTATTTTATTGACTTTAACAATGTGCTTGTTGGCAATAACTTAACAAGTGCATTGGGCTCAGACAAGCCCCAACCTCTGGCGACTTTCTCACAAAGATCTTCATCCACCTCGCACCGTGTACTCCGTGCCTTGCTGTTTTGTGAAGCTGCTCGAGGTCCTCGCGCAACTCCTGTGGGTCCAATTGACGGTCAACTTTGTTTTTCTTGGGCTCCTCTGGTTGCCCCAGGCTTGCCCTGACACCACTGAGTGTGGTGAGTCTCCTTGACATTGCTGGTCAGAACCATACACTTCCTTGACCTTCTGTGTGAGGCCCTGTCATATGCTAATGACACTCAGCTACTGATCACTTTTGGTCCCGACCCTGCTGACATAATGGTCCGGCTTAAAAACTGCCTGACTCATATCAATACCTGGATGGGCATAAACAAACTGCAGTTGAATGGCAGTAAAACTGAGATCATTCTGTTTGGAAGGGCTGAGGAGTATTGGTCTAACAGTTGGTGGCCTCTGGCACTTGGCCCCTGCCCGTCCCCATAACAAGTATTCTGCAACCTAGGAATAACAATCGATAACAAGTTATGGATGAAAAATCATGCTAATATTGTGCTGGGCACTTGTTATGGGCTTTTGAAGAAGCTGCATAACATTTTTAAATGGCTACCTATCGAAGCCAGGAAGCCACTGATCCAAGGCCTAATTGTGAGCCGTATGGATTATGGGAAAGCCTTATTGGCTTCCCTAAACAAAGACCTTCTCTCCAAACTGCAAGTCTTGCTAAACACGACGGCCAGATTTACCTTAAATCTTCCATCTAGATCTCTCTCTGCTCCAAGTCTGCGCTCTCTTCACTGGCTTCCAGTTAGGAAGAGAGGTCATTTTAAAATCCTGTGCCTCACCCATAAATGTGTATATGGTACTGGTCCCGGTTATTTAGTGAAAAAACATAAAAAGTATCAGCCTAGCAGAACTTCAAGATCTAGTGCAAAATCTTTTCTCACGCCCTTTCGTGTCCGAACATCACGTAGTGGAGGTCGATCGTTTTCCTTTCTTGCTCCCTATCTTTGGAACAAGTTACCATCCGACCTCCGTTCTATGGTAGACCACCAGGGTTTTCATAGAGAATTGAAGACCTGGCTGTTTGACCAATAATCTATGTCTTTAGGATCTGGTCTAGGCTGCCGGAGCCTCTGCAAGCGCCATGAGACCTAGCAGTGATTTATGCGCTATACAAGAGTCTCTGACTTGACCTGACTTGACTCGCGTGGGTTGCTGTTGCAAAGGTTTGTGTGCTTCCGCCGGACACCAACCCCTCAGCACTCACCATCCTACGTGGGGCAGCTTGCATCCAGCTCCTGGTCCTCCTCAAAGTCGCCTGGTCCTCATAGCTGCAGAGTCAAGGCCACCGTCAATTATCCTGAAGCACCCGACGTCGGTGGGCATTCGTCTCCCAAGTGACCCAGACTCTGTCCCCTCTGTTTCAAGTACCCATCAGCTAGAATCCATTTTTGGAATTCAACGGACATTCTTCTCCCTTCAGAAGCCCCTATTCTTCGAAGTCTTTCATTGGGTCCGACAGCGGTTTCCAACTCCACTTCACACCTATGCACCCGGCTTACCTGAGTTAGGTAACTTGGGTACTTCAGTATCCACGGGTGCGGTGGCTCTCCAACCTTCTGTCTTCCACAGGATTTCTTCATAGTCCACTGGGAAGGGTCCTTAATCTCTAAAAAGTCAACCCTGATTTTCACAAAGAGTTTTACAGAGCACGCAGTTGTGATCCCACACTGCACCCATCCTCCGTTGGGTCCCTATCTACTCACCTTGGGAGGTTCATTGGGGGTCCCAGCGATTCTACGTCCTCTCGACATTGTCCTGACCCAAGTCGTGGTTCTTATACCACTTTCTTAGTATATGGTTTGGCCCCCCCCCCCTGGGGCCCACTGTGTATTAGTGCTATTTACTGTCATTTCTTTGCTGAAGTATTGTGTGCTTTGTGTCTATCTCCGTGTAGGAGATACTTACTGTACTTATACTAGATAGTGTTATATAATAAATACATATTTTTTATAACTATTGTATGGTTCTCTTTTCATTTAATCTAATCTATAAGATTACATTCTGGTAAAACAAGCAGCTTTACACTCCTTCAAAGACTTAGCCTGAAGGCTGCTCTCCACAGCTACCACTTGGATAGCTATCTAAGGTTGTCTGAGACTTCCTAAATCACCATAAGGGTTGTCTGGACTGGTGCAGGGTGCTCACTTTAATTAGTGGACAGTATATACCCGGTCAGCCTCTCACAATATAACCAGGAAGGGAGCCAACTGTAGGCCAAAGATTTTATAATGACAAATAACACACCCAGGCAAAAAAACAAAGTTCAACAATACAATGAGGACCAGCAGACTGAAAATAACACTGAACTAAAAGGAATTTTTGTATAAAAACAAAATGTTTTAATAATTTTCATATGCACATTAATAAAAAATATATAAAAAACAATTGTATTGGTTACCAAAATATACAAAATATACAATTGTTTTTTATATATTTTTTATACAAAAATTCCTTTTAGTTCAGTGTTATTTTCAGTGTGCTGGTCCTCATTGTATTGTTGAACTTTGTTTTTTTGCCTGGGTGTGTTATTTGTCATTATATGTTTTGCCCTGACCCAGGAAATTGATCCGTCTTTCATGGGGTCCTTGGTGTTTACAATTACCAAAGATTTTATACATCTCTGCTGGTAAACCATTGTCACCAGACGCTTTTCCATTTGGGGAGCTCTTAATTGCTTCTTGTATTTCTTTGAGTATGATGAGAACAACTGCACTCAACCACTGCTCTTGACTAAGAGTCGGTATGTCAGTGCCATCAAGGAACTTGTTTATTTCCTCTTGCATAATCGCAGATGGGGACATGTAAATATGTGTATAGTGGGTTAAAAAAAACTTTTTTCTGCCTCCTCTTGTTGAGATACCTTCTAGCCACTGGCTTCATCATAGATAGATTTAATAATAGAGTTGATCTGTCTCTTTTTTGACTGACCACGCAAGAAACTGTCCGGACTATTCACCCTCTTCATAAAGTTGCTGAAATCTAGAAATCTGATTTAGAATTGTTTGTGCAAAGTAGTGTTCTTTCAGAGCCTGTCTAGCTTCACTTAAACTTACACCTGAGTCCTGCACATCCTCCTCAGATGAACCCAAGTGGCTTGATCAAGATCTACCTGCAGCACATGCTCCTTTTCCCTTTTTAGTTTAAGAACTTGAGCTTTGAAGGTAATTGCCTCACCCCATATAAAGGCCTGACCAGACAGCAAAAGAGGAAGCTGACCCAATGTCCCTTTAAAAACATTGTACAACGTTTGAATTCATGGCTATAACCCAACCTTTATTGTTTAACAGAGATTCCTCCTAGTCCATCGTAATAAGATCCAAACAAATATCAATCCTGAGGTCGTATTATATCTTTTGGAGAAACAGGTAAACCCCTGGGATTGGGGGTTGTCCAGACACCAAGGATCAACTAGAGCTAGGTCCTTGGCCATTTTGTCTAGAGAACTCAATGGCCTGCGTTTATTCTCGACTTCATTGATAAGGGTTGAGTTCAATCTAACATCCTGCAGAACATAAAAATCTCCCCCTATCACTAACATGCCAGAGCATACCCGCAATGCTTAATACAACTCATTTGGTGCTACTATATCATCTTCAATGGGGACATAGAAGCAGGCTAAACAGAAATGCTGCGTTCCTAATACCACCTTAAGAATAATCCATCTAGCTTTGGACTCTCCAAAAACCTCTACAATTTCTCCATTAAATGTCCGTGATATGAAAAGTGCTATTTCTTTAAAAACATTACCTGCTGACGCATAAAATACTTGAGAGATACATTTCGGCATTTAAAAAAAAAAATCTTTTTATTGTTATAAAAAACGAAAAACAATAAGAGCGTATCAAGTGCAATGCGGTCCAAAACATACAAGGAATCAAACAATTGAAAGGTCGCAATATTGGCAGCCGTTGAAGCAGGACACTGAGACTCTAACACACATTTGACGAATCAGAATTATAAAACTAGCTGAGTTAGCCTATATCAATGCACCCTGCCCACAGGCCCCTCCACCCACAAAATCAGGATATCAACGATCATTGCGCCCCTCGATACTAAAATCGTAAACAGGATAAAGTACAGACACTTGTATGCAAAAATAAACAAATCAGAATAATAGCGCTCATATTGGCACCTTAATACTGAAAACAGAGTCAGGATATCCAGTAAGTAAAGAAAGAAAATAAAAATGAAAAGTAACGCAACGCGGGCAACACCCCACCCTGCACCCTGCACCCCTGCATGTAGCTTACGCCTGACCCCAACTAGCAGTGTGTCGCCCCATCTAATCTACAAATACTAAAAGAAGTAAGTGGAGGAGGGCGATTCGTACAGGCTCCCGGCCTCTCCCCCCGCTAGTTCTAAGCCTCCCCTATTACGGATATATTATCATTTCACTTTCAAGCGAAAATCGGGGGATACATTACTCGCCTACACTGCCTCCCGGCACCAACATCATAGAGTGAATCCCACACTGCCACCATTTGAATAAAAGTCTTGAAACGATAGGCCGTTCTCAGCCTTGACCCTCTCGATCAGGTACACAAATGTTCTTCAACCGAACAGCTGCCATCTTGAAAAATTCGAAAGAACAGTAGCAAGCCGGAAATAGCTGGGCTTTCTCAGTCTCATTGTCACTGTGTCCCATCTGTGTCGATAAGAACCACGGATGTTGTTTAAAGTCCAGGTGCACTGAGTCCAGAAAGGGAGAAAGGGCCACCCTGTCGAGCCACTCCTGAGTCATCACGTGAGTCATCAGATACATTGCCTGGTGCGATTTATCCTCAGTCGATAATAATATTGTGAGCACTGACAGGACCGGGACCTCCAATACACAGGCATTAGCTAATTTGCAATCCAGGGTCTCTCGCATCACTCGTTTTATGGGGTTGCTGGCCGCCATCAGTCCGGGTGGTGTGGATGTTGTTACTTCCGCAGTGTCTTTGAATTGAACAAAAGCTATACCTCTATTTCCCAGTCCAAAAGCCACGGCATCCAATTTGTGCTCCAAGGCTTGGGCTTTCCAATTCAGGGAGAGATGAAGACCCTCGATCGCCACCATTATAGCCCCAAGCGTAGGTTCAACCCTGGTCAGCACTAGTTGGTCCCCCTCGATAGGGAAATTCTGGTCCTTAGATAGGATATGTCGTCCCAGGTCATCCGTTCGAATTTTCTCAGACCTCTCGGAGGATTGGGTCCGATTCACACGAAGGCCGATATTGAGCGTCATTTCGCGCGTTTCGTTCACGGTCTATCCTTGGGCCCTTCGGGATAGACCCAGTAGAATCAGAAGCAAAGATACACGTTCCAACCCCTCTGTATGCAAGGATATTGTGGAGCTGTCTTCAGGATATGTCCGAAACCATCGGGTCGCAGTTTAGACAGTACCAAGCCGTTTATATTCCGGGCTCCGACAACTAATTATTCAGCTCGCATCCGCAGTATCATCAAGGTGACCCACTTCGGCGCTAATCCATACGGATATTTGATGTTGAAATCGGACAAAATTTACTTCCATTCCGGTGGACCGGCTCCTCCCGAACTCTTAAGGCCGATGTTGTTCAACTAGAAGCCGGCTGCATTCTTATTCGAGGCCCCGGCTTCAATGCTGATGTAGGCCGTAAACATCAAGACGACGTTTCTCCGTTCTCGAAGCAGGTTGAACTTTCGGGGTCACTCGTTGTAGCGTGATTTCGTTTCATCTACCTGGGAGAGGTGCATAGGCACAGGATAACTGGCAGGATCTTGTAGCAGGATGAGAAGGTCTACGGAGCCGGGAGCCTAAGCGGCCATCTTGGTCGCCAGCTTGGCTCCGCCTACATTTCAGCATTTTTGGTGGTTGAGATTGGGCTTTAAGATGTGTCTCTTGTAAAATAATTATCTGAACTTGGGCTGCTACAAGCTATTCTATATGCTCTACCTATTCTTTTATATTTAATCAACCCACCAGCCCCTATCTCTCCCTCCTTCCATCCCAACCCTTCTGTCCCCGAGGTCCCAACTATCCTACACCTCTCCCTAGACCTACCCACCCTCCAAGTCCCTCCCTCCTCCTCAGACCACCCCAGATCCTACCTGAGTGCTTTGGCACAGCATTCTTGAACCCTCCACTGGAAAGGGCGCACACCAGATGGTTGCTGTCTGATCACCCTTTATTGATATCGCTAAGAAAACTTTATGCATTGTCATGCACTGTTGTATAAATTCATGCAATTATTGTAAATATAATGATGCCCTGAAAGGCATGAACCTCCCCACCCTGTTCAAACCAGGACAATTAAAATTGCGTCTTAATGCTTAAGTATCTTAGGGGCCGCCAGTGGTGGCTAGTACACTTTTAAAGTAGTGGGGCGTACTGAATTTAGTTACACAGCTGAGGGAAGGGAATTCACCACAATGCTCGTGCGTGCACCGGGGCCTGATGGAGGGGGTATGAGTAACTGCTTCAGATAATCCATAGTTTCCTAATCAGAGCAGAACCATCTCTGGAACACGAGAATCATTCGCGTGTTCCAGAAATGGTTCTGCTCTGATTAGGAAACTATGGATTATCTGAAGAAGTTACTCATGCCCCCTCCGTCAGGCCCTGGCCCCATGGCCGGCTCCCATTACCTGAAATTAGCACTGCACTGACCTGAGCGGGGACTAGCATGTGCCTGCGACTGTCACGGTCAGCATGACAGGAGGGGGTCGCGGGGGGGGAGTGGTTTAAAAATAAATTAAAACAAAGAATAACTTACCTTGCCTCCGGGCCGGACTCCTGTGTTGTGCCTCCCGCTCTCTGAAAACAGCAAACAGTAACAGGTAGCCTTCCTCCTTCTCCTAAGCCAATCACAACGCTGCAATGGCAGCGTTGTGATTGGATAGGCCAGCGTCCCTACAGGCGTCTTAGGGGAGGCCGTTTTTTTCATGCAGGTTGCGCTGCAGCCTACATGAAGAAAGTGGAGAGTGTATGACTGGTTTGGCCGGCCCTGGGGCCGGCCAAAGAGTCAGCACCCATAACATTGGGCTAGCCACTCCTCCCTGAATCGCCCACCTGCCCGCCCACAACCTGGCATTCAGGCATACCCTTCTGCTTTCTCGCAGTGCGAGAAGCAGAAACGTAAAATGGTATTTTACGTTTCTGCTTCTCGCACTGCGAGAAAGCAGTGGGGCAACGCCCCAACGCCCATGTGGTGGAACCGCCACTGGTGGCCGCTGTTTATTGGCCCAGTTGCTACCAAATTTTGTTTAATATATTGCAAAATAAAATCTGTCCAAGTCGACAGAGTGAAAAGTAAGTACACGCCCCTGCTAGAAAAACCTTACATTTTGATTGCTGCACAGTACCAGCAGGGGCTCCATGGCGCTTGAAATCTTCAAAAAGAGCAATAAACTATTTACTGCGATGTGCCACTACCATAGATATCCGAAAATATACGAAACAGAAAATATTCACATGTAGTAAATGATTTCTGCCTTATTGCACCGGATGAATTTTGTTCTTTGATTTTAAATCCCCAAAATATGCTAAAACCATTCTAGGATATTTGGCATTAGCAGGACGAATAGCAGGGATCCGATGGGCACGTGTGATAGTTAAGTTTAACCCTTCTGTTTCTTTATGTGTCGAACATGCTTAAATATCAGATCTGAAACTAGCGTAGGGACAGGTTGGCCCGCTTTGCCATCTTCCAGAATTCCAACAAATCTTAGCTTTGCCCACCTGGATCTGTTCCCAGGATCGTCCAGCTTGAGCTGCAGCTCCTCTAAATCCATTTGGACTTGCATATTAACTTCTGCTTGATCCTTGTTTGAATCCTCCAAAGTGGCAACCCTCTGCTCCACCTGTGTCATATGGGAGGTAAGTTTCAGAAGACTATCATTAATTTGGCTCAACTGTTCACTAGTTTTTCCGCAAGTGTCTTCCTGGGACATTTTCATCTCACATAATTCAGTCAGAATTAGATTCAACGTTTTTTCCAGAGATGCTGTCTGTGGCAGCGACTGTAACGATGATGTCTCATCTTGGGAGCTTGTAGAGTGATTTGGAATTGCGTCCACTTGCTTAGGGCTTTCGTTAGATGAGGGTGTGAGCTCTGCAATGACATGCTTATCTTTGTCCTGCATTCCTCCTTGGGATAAATTGCTTTGCTCTTTCAGGATTGCTTTAGGCCCAGCCGGGAAGAACAAGGGGTATGAAGTTTTGACCACACACAGCATTCACAATAGTCCCTGCATTCGCCACTTTATCCTGCTTAATATTAAGCACGTCTGCCATATCGATGAGCAGACTTGTTGGTTGTAGATCTTTAGCTGCCTGGCAGGCTTTCCTGCCATCGGGACTTGTGGAGACGCATGGCTCAATGGTTAGAGCGGCAGACCCCGATGCAGAGGTCTGGCCCGGGACCAGCATTCAATTCCCGCCTCAGCGGCTATTGGACTCAATCTACCCGGACCTGATAATTCTTGCCTCAGTGCCTAGTCTAATCATGGGTCCCACTCTGTGACTCTGGGCAAAAGCTTGCTTAATCTCCACAACCGCCCCAGCAGCGCTTGGATGCCTGGCTTCACCTTGGTGGTGCCCAGGAGAGGACATCTCACAGGAAAGCCAGGAAGGGTTCCACAGCGGTATGAATACAGCGCTACGAGACCTCTGGGTAGAAGGCGCTATATAAATACAAACACAAACAAACAAACTTGTGATTGATTCACTGGAAGAGTTCAGAAGCAGGGAAGCGGAATTGGTACCTCTGAGAAGGAAAATTGATGCATCGCTGTAGGAGGGGGATCGTCCCCTCCTGTAACGGGAGCAAGTGAACCCCAAATATTGCAGGCGATAGATCTCTTTTTGCCTCCGCAGGTTTTTATTGATGTGCCCAGCGTATCCGCAAATTACATTTAATTGAAGCTTTATGGTGTAGGGATTTCGCTGGCAAAGCCTGCAAGCTGCATATGTGCTACACAGACCACTTCCACAATATCTACAAGTTACTGCTCCACCCGAGAAGACACCTAGAGTGCCTCCACAGGGAGCCCTTTCTTGACTGTTGAATCCTGGAAGTGCCCAAGCGCCCGAGTGTGCTAGCCTACTCCAATGCTCCTGCTTAGTTTTTACAGATGAGCCCCTCCGCAAGCACTACAAAGCAAGCCATGATCCTCTAGCCCAAGGATCTCTTCCACCAAGTGGCCCATCTGAGAGGGGGAAAGAAAAAGGAAGCACTGACCGGATTGAAGTCTTGGGTTTGGAGTCTGGAGACTTGAATACCGGTTATGCAGTTCAATGCATAGGTCAACTGCAGAAATGAAAAAAGCCTTCTTGACTAGCTCAGTTCAGGCATCGGGCAGCAGATCTCAGCATCCTTGACATCCAGATGCCATACAGCTCTCCCCAACCGCCTTCGCAAGCTTCCTGAGCTTCCCACACCAGGGAGCGGTTAAAAGCCAGCCAGGGCACGGATCACGATCTTCCTGCAGAACGACCATCCAGTGGTGCCCTCACCTGGAAGAGAATTCAGCCCCAGAGCATGACAGGAGCTCTCACACAGCATCAAGCCATTTACACACTACCCTTGGAATTCACTTTGTAGTCTTTGATTCAAGTGAGAGCAGGCCAGTCCTTCAGGATGCACACATTTACAGACAGCAGGTCCACTCTTCTTTTGTTCTGCCATAGGTCTAGAAAGGCTTCTGAGGGGACTGGTGAGGCGGTGATACTCTTTCATGGGGTAGGGGTGACTGCTGGATATTCACTGACCAATGGGCAAAAAGGTTGTAAGGGCAAACCTTCCCATTTTTGGGCACCTCCTCTTTGACTCACTGCTAACTAGCACACAGTGCATCATTCTCAATAAAATTCTTGTAGTAGACTCAGGTGTGTGTCTGAGTAATTAGCAGTCCCCTTCCCCTGACCTACTGCAAACTGGTTCCAAGGTAGCTGCCTTCTTCACTGAGATTGAGCCAGGGATCAAAAGTCACCTCTTCTCCAGGCCTAAACCATAACAGTGCAGGTCTCCCCAGTCCCTTTTAAGTTAGTGAAGTTCCTGGACATTCCTAAACTACCCTGTTTGGGTTGAACTGGGTCGCAGTCTTCCCCTAAGCCATCCTGTCAGAATGTATGACTTTACAATGCAGTGAATTACCATACATGCTGTTCCATGCAGATACTTTACCACGTATGGTAAGTATTTGTAGTAAGCATATATAAACTTAATTTTACATTTTCTTTGAAGGGGACTCCCAACCCCTGCATGTTTTTAACTCACTCCTAGCCTCGTTTTTCACACCTCATCAAAGCAGCAATGAGATGCCAGCTCCAGGCATACCAGTGCTAACTACAGTGTAGGACATCAGGAACAGGAAGTATAACTTTGTAAAAGTTGATTTTACTGTATATTTATCAAACACCCACATTTACCTCTGAATTGGATTTTTAATAAATATATAAAACAGTGGTTAAACCATCCCTATGGATCACTTGAAAATTAATATACGGTTTAAGCACATTAGCATTTTGTAGCTTTTCCTACATAGACCTAGCTACAACCCTAAGAATGAAAACAGCTATTGGGGCTAGTTACTGTACAAACATGTAAACATTAATTTCTTACATGTCCCACTTTTCAAAAACAGGCATTGTATCTGTAGGCTACAAGGCTTACTTACGAGTAAACTTACTGAATATTTAAATCAAGGTTTCACCTCTGTTAAAAGGTTTATTTTTAGACGTCTGTCTACAGGTTTAAATGCTATAGGAGTCAAACTAAACGTGTAGGCCATGGTTTCTAGCCAGCCTAATGAATGACACAACAAGTACAGCAATCAACAGGTGACATTATCTTTCAATGCCACTGATGCACTTTCTTATATATATTATATGATCTTACCAGAAAGTTAAATATGCCATTTGGGGTGTAGCCAATGTTATCATTTTTAGGGATCAGAGCACGTAGACTGGGGATTAAACATCAATACCCCAGTGTACAGAGTTAAAAAAAACAGCAGCATCAGTTTACAAAAAATGGAGAAGGTGACCATACAAAAAGAGATACCTTATCACACTTTGATTTCACTACTTAATTTCAGAGGACAGTCAAAGACTGAAAGGTTTGAAAGTAACAGGTAGCCATACAGTGGGTCCAATTAACCCCTTGACTGCTGGGCATGCCCTCCCAGTACTGAGGCCCTTTTTGGCAATTAGGGGTAGTTTGTGCTTAGGGCTCCATAACGTTTATTCCACATAAGGTATTTTCAGTAAAATTGCTTCCTTTTTTCCAATATGTTGGGAATTTGAAAGGTATTCTTGGTTTGTGTATTCCCTGGAAGGGACCTGGAAAATAGGGAAAATATAGCCTATATTTTAAGCTTGTGGGTAGAATAGGAAAAAAGTGCTCCAGATAAAAGTGTTTCTTTTTTTCCCCAAAAATGTGTGTTTGCTGCACTAAAGTCTAGCTGTGCAAGTGAGGGGCAAAAAGGATGCCCTATTACCCCCTTTTCTGAATCGTTTTTGTCCACCATAAGCGTGGAAGGGTATACTCAGATGTGAGTCCCTTGCTCATTGCACCATCAGGATTCAAGCAAGCCGGGCCGAAGACGGCTGAAATGCCAGAAACTGGTCCCCGGAAGCTTGTTTCCTTCCCAGTATAAGAATTGGCTTGGTAGTTTGGTCTGCCCTGTTCCCATGATGCACTGGGCCAGGGTCAGACTAATTTGCATGTAGCCAGGTTCTGAGCTGGGATGGTGCAGTGAGCTAAAAAACGGTGATGGATCAAGCCCTGATCTTTGGACTGGGTAAGAGTGGTCTGCTTAATTCAAACACTCTGTTCATCACCACCCCCTTTTCTGAATCGTTTTTGTCCACCATAAGCGTGGAAGGGTATACTCAGATGTGAGTCCCTTGCTCATTGCACCATCAGGATTCAAGCAAGCCGGGCCGAAGACGGCTGAAATGCCAGAAACCGGTCCCCGGAAGCTTGTTTCCTTCCCAGTATAAGAATTGGCTTGGTAGTTTGGTCTGCCCTGTTCCCATGATGCACTGGGCCAGGGTCAGACTAATTTGCATGTAGCCAGGTTCTGAGCTGGGATGGTGCAGTGAGCTAAAAAACGGTGATGGATCAAGCCCTGATCTTTAGACTGGGTAAGAGTGGTCTGCTTAATTCAGACACTCTGTTCATCACCACCCCCTTTTCTGAATCCTATTACTCACTGTTGACATCAACCTGGTTCCATTTGGGCAAGGTTCTATTTACCAGTTTGCACACATTCCTTGATTAAGGGAATAAAGTTTGGACAAGCAAATGGAAGAAAGATGTGCTCCCCACCCTCACAATTGCTGTGCTAAAGTCACCATCGTCCCAGCTTTCAGGAGCAAGTAGAGCCGAATAAAGAAGTAGCCTGTTTCTTCTATTTTTTGTGCTCTCAACCTATGTTCAGTTTGTGGTGGAAACCAGTGTGAAACCTATGGGTGATCTAGGAAAGTTATAGATTTCTGAAATGTAGACAAAATTCCAAATTCAGCAAGGGAGGATATGTGTAGATTCCTCAAGGTTTTCCTAAAGAAACTAAGGGACTCATGTATCATTATTTCAAATTGCGATTACCTAATTGCGATTATCTGCGAAACGTAATTAGGTAATTGCTATTTAAATGTATGAAACTCTATGAGTTTCTTTTAGCGTTTCCTAATGAGTCGCAGATCGACCTACCTCAGTAATATTAATGAGGCAGGTCACAATTTGCGACCCATTAGAAATCGCTAAAATCACAGGGATGGTGGCTTTTAAATAAAGCAATTTCTTTTTAATGCAGCCCGTTTTCCTTAAAGGATAACGGGTTGCATTCAAAAAAGAAAAATGAAAAGTTCTTTACGAACATTCACACACTGCGATTCAGTAGTAGGAAGGGAAGCTCTAAACACAACCATTCATAATACCAAATCAGTATGTATTCGCAATTCCAAACTGCGATTACCAAATTGCAAATTCGAATTCATACATACCAAAAAGCATTTTAACGGCTGGGCCATTTGCGACAGGTAAAATGCATAACAGTTGTGTCACTAACTGTTGAAACAAAGAAATTTTGAAAGTGAGTTGGAGAAAACAGCCTTTGTGACGTTTTCACCTGTAACATTTTGTCACAATACCCGATTTACAAAAGAAATGTACCATTAGATTTGCTACATCCTTCTAGTTGCGCAGATATATGGGGTTTGTAGGTTTTCCAGGAACCCAAGGTACCCACAGTCAACAACTGAGATGTACCGTTGAATAGTTTTCCATTGTGTACCGAGTATAGACCAATTCATATGGTGAAATATGTGGAGTGAAAAATGGGTATCAAGAAAACCTATGTATTTCTGATATAGGCACAAGTTATGGAGTTGACGTGTGGTTGCTATTTGTACATCTCTGAATTGGTGAGTATCCGTACTTGGATATGATTTAGAGGGTATTTTCCTAAATGTCTTCTATCTGACAAATGCGGCAAAAACTAATTGGTAATAACAAATGTGCTACTATTCTATGCTGCCACATGTCTTCTGATAAAAATGGTACCTTACTTGAGTAGCTAGGCCTAGTTCCCGTGACACGAAAGATCCCAAAATGCAACATGGGGAAATCAAATTTTACACTCAAAACAGAACCTTTTTTTTGCAAAGTAGGCGGCTGTGGATTTTGGGCCCTAGCTCAGCTGGTACCTGAGGAAACCTTGCAAACCTACACATTTTTGAAAACTAAACACCTGAGGGAATCCTGGTTGGGGTGACTTGCATGGCTCTCACCAGATTTTTGTACCCAGAATCCGTTGCAAACTTCCAGCTTTGACTAAAAACAACAGAGTTTCTTCACATTTCTGTGATGGAAAGTTCTGGAATCTGCAGGAAGCCACAAACTTCCTTCCATCCACCATTCCCCCAAGTCTCCCGATATAATTTGTGCCTCAATCGTGTGGCTATGTCTAGTCCCCGCAACAGAAAACACCCCAAAATGCAACTTGGATATATCCCATTTTTCCAATCAAAACTGATCCTTTTTTGCAAAGTTGGTAGCTGTGAATTTTAAGCCCTAGGTCAGCCGGCACCAAAGGAAACCTAGAACACTTGCACATTTCTTAAAACTAGACACCTGGGGAAATCCATGGTGGGGAGGTCTACATGGCTTTTACCAAGTTTTATTTTTACCAAAATTCCTTGCAAACCTCTAACCTTGAAAACAACAACAAAAAAATGTTCCTCACATTTCTGTGATGGAAAGTTCAGGAATCTCCTGGAAGCCACAAATTTTCTTTAACCCAGCATTTCCCTAAGTCACCTGATAGAAATCGTACCTCACTTGTGTGGGTGAGTCTAGTGCCAACAACAGGAAATGGCCCAAAACACAACCTGGATGCATCACATTTTTCCACTCAAAACGGAACGTTGGTTGTAAAGGTTCTAGCTGCGGATTTTGGGCCCTAGCTCAGCCAGCACCTAGGGAAACCTAGCACATGTGCACATTTTTTTAAACTAGATACCTGGCGGAATCAAGGGTGAGGGGACTTGAATGGCTTTCACCAGTTTTTTTCTTACCCTGAATCCCTTCAAAACGTCAAACCACAACAAAAAACATATTATCCTCACCTTTCTCTGATGGAAAGTTCTGGAATCTGTGAGGAGTCATGATCTTTCTTTCGCTTAGCATCTCCTCAAGACTCACCAAAAAAATGGTAGCTCGCCTGTGTGGGTAGGCCTAGCGACAGGAAGCAGGCCAAAAACACAACATGGCTCCATCCCATTTCTCCACTAAAAACTGACTCTTTTTTTGTAAAGACGTTAGCTGTGGATTTTGGGCCCTAGCTAAGCCGGCACAAGGGGAAACCTAGGAAAATTGCACCTTTTTGAAAATTAAACAACTAGGGGAGTCCAGTGGTGCATGACTGGTGTCGCTAGATCATTTCCCTCCGAAGCCCTTGCAAATGTCAAACTTTGGTAAACAGCAAACATTTTCTTCACATTTCGGTAACAGAAAGTTCTGGAATCTGCGGGGAGCCACAAATTTCCTACTAGCCTGAGTTTCCACATGACTTTCGATAAGAACAGTACCCCACTTGTGTGGATGGCCCACAAGAATATTCACAAAAGGCCCTACAGCGCTGTATTAATGGATAAGCAATCGGGGTAGCTGTGGTATTGGGGGTCGTGTTGTGGCACCACCCATGAAAACCTACAAACCACATACATTTTTTAAAACTAGACAACTGGGGATTCCCAGGGTGGTATGTCTTGCATGGATCCGATGAGAGTTTCTTACCCACGGTGCCCTGCAAATCTCAAACTTTACATGAAATCGTATATTTTCCTTAAATCTTTTGTAATGGAAACTTCCAGAATCTGCTGAAACCTACACAATTCATACCATCCAGCGCTGCCCCACTTGTGCAGATAAAAACTCTGCATCACTTGTTTGGCTGGGCCTAGTGCCTGCGACAGGAATGGATCAGATCAAGGTCAATGGAAGACCTTGTGAGGCGACTCCCATTGATGTTGGTTTGGTCTATTCATGTCGCAGGCACTTGGCACAACCAAAAAAGTGGTACAGTATTTTTAAAGGCCAGTATAATCACCCCATCAGCCCCTGGAGGGGGCAGAAAGACCTTCTGATCTGGTTTGGAGGAATGGCCATGCATATGGTGGGCAGACCCTACCCCTATAATTCTTTTTGAAAAAAATCCCTGATGTCTGATGGGCGTTCTGCCCCCCTCCTATTTCCTTGGGTGCAGATTGGATTAATCACCCTCATCCACCCTCCAGGGGGTAGAAAGACTGTCTTATCTGTTCTGGTGTTGGGGCATTGCCATGCCTATGATGGGCAGCCCCACCCCTATGTTGGTTTAAGAAAAGCTTTCCCTGATGCCTAGTGGGATTACTGCCCCCCCGGAGAGCATGCTTGGGGTACTAACCGCCATCCACCCCCCATGGGGCAGAAAGACTGATATCTCTTTTAGCTGGGGAGGGGGCATGGCCATGCCAATGGAGAGCAACCACACTCTTATTTTTTTTAAAAACGCTTTTCCTGGTGTTTACTGGACTTTTAATCAGGGTAATTACCACAGCTATCCCTCAGGGGGCAGAAATAATGATACCCCATTGTGTTGGTGTGTTATGTTATGTTAACATTATTTATACAGCGCGCAGCTGCCCAGCTAAGGGGCGTCCTGGCGCTTGCCATGGCAGGCAGCCATCATGCCTATATTTCATTTAAAAAAAGCTTTTGCTGGCATCTAGTGGGCTTTCTGCCCCCAGGGGGAAGATTGGGGGTAATTACCGTATCCGCCCCCAGGGGAGCAGAAAGACTGATGCCCCATCTAATTGGGGTGGGGGCATGGTCACCCCTTATATTTAAGAACAAAATGCTATCCCTGGAATCTAGTGGGCTTTCTAGCTGTGGAGAGCATAAGCCTTTACCTAAGGGGCCACCCCAACCATCACTGGTGGTTAAAGGGTGGATCCTTTGGGATCGCTCTCCTAGGGCCATCTCCTAAATAAAGCATTGTACCACGCCAATACCATTGCCCACTACGAGGGGGGTATTTTAGTTTTAAATTTTTCTGCAGATTAGTGCATCTTTCATGAATTTGTGGCAACATTTTTAAAACAAATGGTTTTGGGCCCAGATGGGGTTCCCCTAGGCCCCCACCAGGCCTAAGGGGTCAAGGTATCGCTATCTATCAATCTATCAATGTCTTTTTTTTTTTAAATCTTTTTTTGTAGGACTCTGGAATGAGTCTTAAGTCCTAAGATGGCTGCCGCCACATCATTGTTAATAAGGTGGCAGCCAATCACACCTCAGTATGAGATCTGTCGGGTCCATGGATCCTTCACTGCATGATACATTCAAAGTTGTTTTGCATAAATTGCTTAAAAACTACAGAAGAGATTTACATCAGATCACAAAAGCACACTTTCTAGACCAGGATCTAGCTTTCTGCCAAATTTGATGAAAATATATTCAGGCGTTTGGGCTGTAGCTGTAACGAGTCCCCTGTCCTAAAAAAAGGTTTGTCCTGGGGGATTGGGGCCCCAGGGCCACTTTTTGCCTTGCCTTGCCTTGCCTTGCCTTGCCTTGCGGGAAAGGGGATTCATGCCTCCTCACCCAAAAAGAAATGTTGCTGACCCTTGGGTCCTAGCCCACCCTGGGAGCACTTTTTCAAAAAAGGTGGGCACAGATCATCGGATCCTCCAGGAATTTGTGTTAAAAAGTACGGGGCATATTACCAAGGCAGGCGAAATAAAATTATCTCCACTTTTGTGGCCGTTTTCAGCCGCAAAGCGGCGATAATTTCATCGCCCAATTAGCAAGCTGTCACTAACATCAGTTAGCGACAGCTTTGAGGCGATAGCGAGCAGTTTGGGGCCCGCTTTGCATGTCAGCGATATTTATCGCTAATGACATGCGAATTGGGCGTACCCAACCTGTTAGCGACTGAAAGCAGTCGCTAACATCGCTATCGCCTATTATCAACGCATGCGTAGCGATAAAAAAATTCACGCTAGGTGCGAATATCGCAGAAAACGAACGCCTGCTCAGACCAGTTCTTAACCTGTATATTCAACGGGAGGTGGATATTCAGGTTAAGAACCTATTGGCGTTAATGCCTGAATATCGCTGGATTTCCAGCGATATAAACGCATTAAGCCGCTATCACCGCAAATTTTATCGCATTTGAGATAAACGTTGCTATTAGCACATTATCTCTGCGATAAAATCCGTGGATGCACGGCGATTATTAAAAAATGTCGCTAAGCTTATTTAGCGATAAATATCGCTAGTTGTTGATAATATGCCCCTACATTTTTGGTATATGCTATCCGTACCATACATAAATAAAACACTATTTTAATATCAATATGTACCCTGGGACATTTGTTGTTTTCTGAGGAACTGAAAGCTCTTATTGAACTGCAGATATACAAAAAGTGTTAATATGTCCTGTAATTCAGAAATTGTTTCTATTCCATCAAAGGTAGAACCATAATCTATCAACATAATAATACACTTAATATAAAAACAATATACTGGAAAGTAAAGCATATTCACAGATAGGTATAGTTTAGTTAAGTGTTAGTGAATGAACATGAAATCGCAGCCCTGCCAAGCATACTTCAAATTATAGGCTTAGGTTGTTGGCAGCTCGCGAAAAGAAGCGTTTTTGTTTGCATAAAGCTGTTTTTTTACAAGTTCTTCATTTGCTGAGAACAAAATAATCAAATTATTATTCAACCCACAGCCTCCTAAAGCTATCAGCAGAAGTGTTTGTCATATTTCAATCAAAGCAAAAGGCAGACAGCCAGTTTTATATTGCACAGTCCCAGCATACTCCAGGAGCAGAATTAATGAATTAGCTATTGATTAAATTCCACTCTAGCAAATCCACCATGGCAAATAAATGAACTACCCAGGGCACGTGTAGGCCATGGCCAGACATGTCAGGGCAATCGATCAGCAGTTAGTATTCTTTTGGGATATAAGAAAGGCTGATGATAATATGACATGTAGGGAAAGGAAGTGTAGGAAGTGTTTCTAGCTAAGCAGGGAGTCAAAGGCCAGGGTATTTCTCATGTTTCTCAGTGCATACATCTTTACATATATTGTCTGTGCTTTCTGGGAAAGCAGCTACGTGCATAGTCGTTTGCTGTTTAGTCAAACCAGACAAGTTCAAGGACATCAGGGAATAGTAATTGGTGTTCTTATCGCAAAATCATTCCAGCACAATATGTTGCACACAATTTGTGGGACTGAAAGTGCGGTATTTAAAGGATCTTTAGGTAATTAGGCAGCACACTGACTATAAATTATTCAAGTATGAAAAGAATTGGCTCCCAGATTTAAAACGACAAAAGACTTGGAAAGAATAAATGTAATATTAGTAAACTGTGTTGCCACTTTGGAGTACCTGGTTGTACTAAAAAATTCCAATTCCCTCCCAAAAACATTGCACCACTGCTGAGATGTGCTCCTAATCTACCTTCTGATTTAAAGAGGTGCGGGCACCCAGCATCTGTCTGGACCTGGCTGGCAATCTAAATAATGTACTAACAGTCTTCACTTGGTTGTAGAATAGATTTAGTATCATGGGCCAGAATCATAAAACACTCAGCACAATTTAGGAGTGGAGAATGTCATACTGTGCATCTGTAGTTGTCTAAAATTGGAACATTTTAGCTTTTTGTAGCAACCAATGTTTTCTAATTTTCAACTGTTCATGGGCAACCAAAACACACATCTTCCTGCTGAATGATGTCTCTGGAAGGGACATGGTGGCGCGGGGAATGCCGTTAGAAGGTCTGCATCCCAACAGAGGACTGGTAGGTTGGGGTGCCAGGGGATTTACCAGCAGGTTGGAGGCTGGCATATGTCTTGAGGGGATGCCACAAAAGCAATCCTGCAGGAGAAAGTACTCTTTAAGCCCGTGTGCATCCGACCCGCAGATAACATTGACATACTAGCAAATTGTCAATGCAATGCTCAGCTAGAGAATTTAGTCTGGTACTCTTGTGAATGTCGATAAGAATGATATCAATGACTGCCATGTCAGATTCAACCAATGTGGCCTTACCATCAACCCCGAATCGGGGTTATGTGGAAATTGGTCCCAATAAAACACGTATGGCCAAAGGTGCGTGTTCCACAAAATACCACAAATCTAGATTCCACATGTAGGTAGAAACACTAAGCCAATCAGAACACGACATGCACACCACACGTATTGATCACACGCTCCCCACACTAGACATCTGGACACATACACATTGGCCCACACTACCTCTCTCAGTGGTCAGGTGCCATCTGTCTCCTTATCAGATGCCCAAAGTTCTGAATTTATGACAGATGTTTTTTGAAGAAAGCAGTATGGTTTAATTGTACCTCATAAGATGTATAAATTGGCAGCTGAAATTTACACAAAGTGAGATTTTCCACACAGGCACTCTGTCGAGACTCTCCTGGCTGCTGCATTTAATCAGACTAACTTGATCCTGTTTTGGCAAACGCCTCTTGTCTTTTAATTTATTTAAAGTTCAAGTTCAAGTTCAAGTTCAAGTTCAGGAATTTGTATAGCGCACTACTCACCCAGAGGGTCTCAAGGCGCTTGAGGGAGGGTGTGTGCATTACTTATCGAATAGCCAGGTTTTTAGCTGCTTTCTGAAGGAGACGTGGTTCTGTGTAAGGCGGAGGTGAGTGGGGAGAGAATTCCAGGTCTTGGCCGCTAAGTAGGAGAAGGATCTTCCTCCCATGGTGGATCTATGGATGCGCGGAATTGCGGCGAGGGCTTGGTTGGATGATCGTAGTTGGCGGGTGGGTGTGTAGAAGGACAGTCGTGTGTTGAGGCATTCGGGACCTAGGTCGTAGAAGGCCTTGTGTGCGTGGGTGAGGAGACGGAACGTTATTCTCTTGTTGACGGGGAGCCAGTGGAGGTCTTTCAGGTCACCGGAAATGTGAGCTTGACGGGGGATGTCCAATATGAGTCTGGCTGAGGCGTTTTGGATGCGTTGGAGTTTTTTCTGTAGTTTGGCTGTGGTTCCGGCGTAGAGTGTATTTCCATAATCCAGTCGGCTAGTGACCAGTGCGTGGGTGACTGTCTTTCTTGTTTCGGTGGGGATCCAACAGAAGATTTTTTTGAGCATGCAAAGGATGTTGAAGCATGAAGATGAGACGGCGTTGACTTGTCTGGTCATCGAGAGGGAGGAGTCTAGGATGAAGCCCAGATTACGTGCGTGATCTGTAGATATGGGTGCTGTACTCAGGGTCGGTGGCCACCATGAGTCGCAAGGACCTTTGAAACTAACATGCCACATGAGATAGAATTCATTTAGCCAAAATCTTTCAGAATGAAAGTGTTATTCACACTCTGCTAAGCTGTGATGTAGCTGAGGACTTGGGTCTCATTTGTATTTGCTAACAGTAATCAGTTCTTCGCCCACGTTGTCACTCACGGTGGAAGTGACCAACCCTAGGCAACTAGATGCAGTTCACATTTGCACAGATATGAGCCTGCAGAATGCTGTAATGACATCGTAGTGGGCCTTAGTGGTGCTAAATGGTTCCCTTAGGTAGAACTCAACTCTGGTTATCACCAGTTGATGCTTAATGAGTCAAACAGATAGAGCACAATATTTTTGACTCACATGATGCTAAGTGTTACTAGAGGCTAACCTTTGCTGTCTGCTGAAGTGTTTCACCGTGCAATCTGTGAAACACTGTTGGGGGTTGGAAGACATCTTGAATATAAGCGGCAACATTCTGATATTATGCTTCCAATTTAGTGGAGGATCATACAGCTAGATTCATCATAGTGCCGTTTTGCGAGTCCTTAATAGCGATTATTAAGGAATCGCTATTAAGGACTTGCAAAACGGGATTCAATTCAATTCAATTCAATTCAATTCAAATAAGCTTTATTCGGTTTTTGAGTTTAAAACCATAAAAGCAACACAATAAAAATACATACATGCATAAATAACTCAACAATTCATTGCAAGGTTAAAAAAAAAACGACTATTTAAAACAAACTAAAAACAGTTTAGCAAATCAACTAATCAGAACTAATCAAAATAGTAGCCCAAGATGCACAGAGTCCCATTTTCACCAGGTATTATAATTCGGTGCTCGGGGGCCAGGATAAAAGTCATAGATGTCCCAGATACAGATGGGACCATCTCCAACTTTGGGCTGGGTAGATCGTAAATAGGGGACAATGTTCCTGTGTTTAAATTTAATTAATATCAAGTCCCCCGGAATATCTTTGGGCAACATGCCTAGCCACCCCACCCTCCTGACGATCAGGATCGCGCCATCTAGAGCGGGTGGTAACGGTCTGTTGTTTTTGAGCCAAAAGATGGCTTTATTCAGCAGGTCCTGGTGTGATTCATGTTTGCCCTGACTGAGTGCAGGGACCCCAGACAGAACGGTGACGTAAAGGGCAGCTTCAGGGGGTAAATTAATTTGATGCCTTCTTTCTTGAGAAATCCTAGGAACTATGTGAGGGACATGTGCGGGATTAAAAGTAGCATTGCGGCCACTTGGAATGGGTGTGGTAAGAGGGGAATCAAAAGTTTGAACTTTCCTGGGTACAATGGTCTTAGGCTTTTCGTGGTTGGTAGTGAGAGTAGAACCTGTTGGTATAGCAGTATTTTCAGGTAATGGATAGATCCTTTTTACAGTTTTTTCGATAATGGTCAACCTGTCCCCCAAATCAGTGATTTTTGCGATCAGAGGTGATAATGCAGAGTTTAACAATTGCTCAATTTGAGACAGTAGGGTCAATTGGAGGGGCGATACAGAGTCATTTGTTCGAGTCCCAGCCTTATCCGACGTTAGTAAGTTTGGGTTGGAGGGGGATAATGAGGGGCAACAGCACATTTGATCAATATTTGATAGATTCTCATTGGTATTATCTATTTCCTCATCATGATTCCTTTCACCGGTCAAGCCCCGGGACAGTATATTGGTTTGAGAGATAATTTTTTCGGGGGGTAAAGGTACATCCTGGGGAGTGCAGATTATTTGGTCAGTGTCTCTGCCCGCTATAGGAGGGGTTGATACATCCGGGACATAGTTTGTGCCACACAGGGCATTCAGCTCCTCCCAGACAGACATAGTAATTGGGAAACAGAACTCCGATAACAGCAGTAGGCAGTTCAAAGCAGTAAAGATAAGAAGGAATAAACGTCTCTGTACCTCCTACTTTGGTGCAGCCAAGTGGGGTGGCCCGTCCCGTCCTCCTCGGGTCCTCTGAGGGCCTCAGAGGGCCCGCCCTTTGCCCGGGCTTAGCCCGGCGTTGCCCGCGCGCGTCCCGCGAGGCGGGAACAGCAGCCGTCTAATAAGCGCCTCCGGGCGCGGAATCCTGACGCGAAGATTCGCATCTCCTGTACCTCCAAGGGATGCTGGGTATTGAAGTTCAGGAATGCCCCCAGGCAGCGCTCTCCGCTCTCCCCACTCTTCGGCCTTGGTGACAGAAGCAGCGGCGGCGGAGGAGAGCCGTGAAGATTGTCGGTGCCCTGGGTCTGGGTTCTCCCAGTGAAGTGCTTTCCCCCACTCGGCCGCAACAGCAGCCGTCTAATAAGCGCCTCCGGGCGCGGAATCCTGACGCGAAGATTCGCGTCTCCTGTACCTCCAAGGGATGCTGGGTATTGAAGTTCAGGAATGCCCCCGGTCAGCGCTCTCCGCTCTCCCCGCTCTGCAGCCGCGGTGACAGAAGCGGCGGCGGCGGAGGAGAGCTGTGAAGATTGTCGGTGCCCTGGGTCTGGGTTCTCCCAGTGAAGTCCTTTCCCCCACTCGGCCGCAACAGCAGCCGTCTAATAAGCGCCTCCGGGCGCGGAATCCTGACGCGAAGATTCACGTCTCCTGTACCTCCAAGGGATGCTGGGTATTGAAGTTCAGGAATGCCCCCGGTCAGCGCTCTCTGTTCTCCCCGCTCTGCGGCCGCGGGGACAGAAGCGGCGGCGGCGGAGGAGAGCCATGAAGATTGTCGGTGCCCTGGGTCTGGGTTCTCCCTGTGAAGTGCTTTCCCCCACTCGACCGCAACAGCAGCTGTCTAATAAGCACCTCCGGGCGTGGAATCCTGACGCGAAGATTCGCGTCTCCTGTACCTCCAAGGGATGCTGGGCATTGAAGTTCAGGAAGGCCCCCGGTCAGCGCTCTCCGCTCTCCCCACTCTGCGGCCGCGGTGTCAGAAGCGGCGGCGGAGGAGAGCCGTGAAGATTGTCGGTGCCCTGGGTCTGGGTTCTCCCAGTGAAGTGTAGGAATCGCTAAATAAATAACGATTCCTACAAATTCCTTATTTGCGATTAGCAAATTGCTAATCGCAAATAAGGAATAACTCCCCATTCATTCCTTTGTGCCTAAATGCCCATAGGAATGAATGGGGAGTTATTCCTTATTTGCGATTAGCAATTTGCTAATCGCAAATAAGGAATTGCAATTTATTTGGACACCCCGGGCACCCTTAAAAATCGCTTCCTAATTTGCGATTAGCAAATTGCTAATCGCAAATAAGGAATAACTCCCCATTCATTCCTATGGGCCTTTACAGCCAGATTCATGATTGTCCCGTTTTGCGAGTCCTTAATAGCGATTATTAAGGAATCGCTATTAAGGACTTGCAAAACAGGATTCATGTAGGAATCACAAAATAAATTGTGATTCCTACAGCTTCCTTATTTGCGATTAGCAAATTGCTAATGGCAAATAAGGAATAACTCCCCATTCATTCCTTATTTGCCATTAGCAATTTGATAATCGCAAATTGCTAACGGCAAATAAGGAATAACTCCCCATTCATTCCTATGGGCCTAAAGGCCCATAGGAATGAATGGGGAGTTATTCCTTATTTGCCATTAGCAATTTGATAATCGCAAATTAGCATGCAATTTCAAGGGTGCCAGGGGTGTCCAAAGGACACCCTGTAGCACCCCTGAAATGTAATCTACATTGGTGTTGCGCACACACATGCCCAAAGGACATGTGTGTGTGTAACATGCAACTTAGAAAAATGCATTTAAATGCATTTTTCTAAGTTTTCGCTATTTACCACGAGGTTTGACCTCGCGTTAAATAGCGGCCCAAAATTGCGATTTCGCAATTTAAAAATGGTTAATGAATTGCATTTAAGGAATCTCAAACAGAGATTACTTAAATGCAATTCCTCTTTAATAGCGAATTTTGCATTTGGGATGATGAATCCCAAATGCAAAAATTGCACTCGCAAAGGGCCAGATTCTCAGAATCTGGCCCTTTGCGAGCGCAATTAAGCTTGATGAATCTGGCCGTTAGGCCCATAGGAATGAATGGGGAGTTATTCCTTATTTGCGATTAGCAATTTGCTAATCACAAATAAGGAAGCTGTAGGAATCGCAATTTATTTTGCGATTCCTACATGAATCCCGTTTTGCAAGTCCTTAATAGCGATTCCTTAATAATCGCTATTAAGGACTCGCAAAACGGGACAATGATGAATCTGGCTGTTAATCTCCAGAGGTACATTTTTTCAGTAACCCATGCCTGGATTAGGCAATCCTGTTGACAAACTCTCGCCCCTCCCCATGGTCTATGGTGTTCATGAAGCGGAGCCATCCTATAACACGGAAGATTCTGTTTAACTGGTATCCCAAAGTGCATGTCTGATGCCAATGAGGATAACTGAGACTGCAAAATCTTCAGCGGAGGACACCTGCATGTTGTTGCAGTTGTTGCAACAAAGATTACAAATACTATCACTGTGGAGAGTGACCAATGAACCGAGAGTGTCAATCGATCGTCTGTTGAGAGGGGTACAACTTTCATGAATCTTAGTAAATCATACTCGTTATATTTGTTATAGAATATACACTTTCGTTAGGTTGTACATGGGTAAGAATGAAAAATATTTCTGGGAACTACCTCTCTAATAACTACTTGGGAACAGTTTGATTTAAGTGAAACATTTAATTATTTTCACATTGTAAACATTTAATTTATTTTGATAAATAGGCACAGTGTTCAAGACCATTGACAGAGCAGTGTAGATAGATCTTTTACTGAAGGTCTCAAATGTATTCATCAAATTAAAATCACCAATTTTTTTTTGCCCCACTGCAGGTGGTGGCTGATGAGACTCACCAATGTGTAATCTAGGTCTATAAGTGATGATGTGTCTTAACACCTTCGCTGCGGCGGCTATTCCGCCGCAGCGCTAACGGTCGCGGGGGGCGCGCGGCTCACCTGCGCGGGTGACAGAACCGTTCCGTCACGGCTCGCGGGTGAGCTGTGCTTGTGACGGAACGGTTCCGTCACGGCCCCGCCCGCTTAATGAAACGCGCCGCGCAGGTGCGAAATCAGCGCCGCGCAGGCGTGGCGAGCGGGCCGTGACGGAACAGTTCCATCATGAGCACAGCCACCTGAGGGGCGTGATGGAACGGTTCCGTCAATAGCGTCGAAGTGGTTATATTATATTATTGTGTTACACTTTTAGGAAAATAGTTAATTTTTTCCCGTTCCGCAAAACATTATACTTTTTGGATCACTTGATTCTGACTGAGGCTCTGAACAAGTAACTAGGTCTCACTATCTCACAGCATTCCTCAGCATGCCTAAATCTCCTATATGAAAGGACAAACACTAACCCTGAATTAACACGCTAGAATAATCCCTCATTATACCTCTGTAGGAACGATCGCAGATACGCACCCACCATAAAAACCTTTTCACCTTTACTATCCCCTTGGCAGCTAAACACAGAAACCAGGTGACACTGCAAATGCACCCAAGGCACTAAGCATGACCGAAACAATTGGCCCTGTGATGCCTTTTAACCCTAATATGAACAATATCTTACACCAGAAGACTCAAGAGCTCCAACTCAACCAGCTCATGTGCTCCCTGCCCCAATGTCTGACGCTCCAATCCATCTACAGCCAAACTTCCACTCCGCTGGCTTTACCAGGCTAGATGCAGACTAATACTACAGGCATGAGCATCTTCCCCAACACCTGGCTTAGGGACTCAAGCGGTGCCCACCTGTTCTTCTAACACATCTCTTGAAGTTAAACTTAGTGTGATGGCTCAGGACCTAAAACTACTTAAGGCAGATCTAAAAAGCCTTATAAACGTCACCTCAGAGTAGGTCAACAACAGGGGGATCAACATGATGCCTGAAAGGAATAGACTCAACCACACCCTAGATATTAACCATCTCATCCAGCGCAGGACAACAAGACGCCCACATATCTCTCAGAGCATTACAACCTCCACTGGAATTACCCTAAAGACCAAGCAGTCAACAGCCAGAAAACCTTCCTAGCTGACCTCAACCTGGCCCAATTATGTGACAGTCCTACACATACCTTGATTGCTACCCTGGAACTTATCCTTCTAAGAATAAAACCATGCAACTGTAATCTATCATCCCTTGAGACTGGACTGATCATTACTGCATCACCTTCCTCATCAATCAGTTGAGACAAGAAAGGGTCAACCAAAGTAAGCCATAAAAGCATCACGCAGTGTATCAACTGGAATGATCTGACATGCCTTAGCATCAACATACTGGCACCCCCGGGATATGGCAGATGTCCATCACCTCAGAAACCATTAAAAAACCATGTTGAACATTCTAGACTCAATATTACCCCTGCAGCTAAAAAGAATGTCTACCAAAGACTGCAAACCTTGGTTCAAGGGCAGCCGTAACACAGAAAGGCATAAGCTTAGACTAGCTGAATCCTCAAAAGCTTTAAACTCCTGAGATCCCTGAGGAGCATCTACAACAAATAAACTAGACGCTCCAAAGCGAACTTCATTAGAAGGCAATTAGACAAAGCTAGAAGTTGTACAAAAAAATGTTCAAAATGGTCAAATCACAGTCCAATAAGAAACCCAACTCTCCCCCTGCAGGTTCGAAGCCACAACCAAATTGTGAGGATTTTGCTTCCTTCATGGAAAAGACAAGAAAGATCGAAAATTACCTGGGGTCAGCTACAAAGCATCTTACTCTGACACCTCATTGCAGCACCCCTACACCCGATTGCTCAGACACCAGGTATCCCAGCTCACACCTCCAAAAATAATGGTATGGGCAGCATATCCAAACCTTTTGATGAAAGTTCCATCCTCAAAATCCTTACAACACTAAGATACGCAAACCACTTCAGTGACCCTCTACCAACGATCATCTTTAGTGAGATCGAAATGTCCTTACTCCCTCTCTGGACTATAATAATCAATGCCTCATGACCTCAAAGATCGATCCCTGAGTGCCTTAATGTGGGGCAGGTTACACCCATTTTAAAAAAAACAACGGTGGACTTCTCAGACCCGCACAACTTCAGCCCAATCTCCACGATTCCAAGATGAGCAAAGCTCCTTGCGAAATATGTTCGTGTTCAACTCTGCAACCACACTGACCAATTCAGTCTCTTAGATCAATTCCAATCTGGCTTCCGTCGTGGCCACAGAACCGAATCGATGCTCACACACACTGTTGATGATGTGCTAAAAATGCTGGACCAGAATGAATCCTGGCTTCTTATCCTTTTTGACATCTCATCAGCCTTCAATACTGTCAAGCATGACAGCCACCTAGACCTACTTAAATGTAGGATGGGTATATCAGGGACTGTTCTTAATTGGTTTGCATCTTTTCTCCAGAGTAGAACCCGAAGAATCAAGATCAATATGTCCCTATCTAACCCCACACATGTCACATCAGGGGTCCCTCAGGGGTCTTCGCTCTCGCCCATGCTTGTTCACCTATTCATTGAACCCCTAATAGAATTGTTGAATTAATTTAACATCCACTATCAAAAGTACGCAGATGACACCCAACTGTGCTTAAAAATGTCTTCCCCCAAAAATATTGGATCTCTAAACTGAACCCTACAAAAAACGCTCTCAAAACTAAATATCTCCTAACTGCCCCACCCAAACACTCACCAGACATCGTAGAATGGATGAAACAAATAACAGCGCTGAATTACATTCCTCACATTATAGAGTCAACAAGATCTCTGAGAATATCGCTCAACAAGAATCGAAACATACAGGAGCACACAACTTCCACATGAGCCTCTTAGGAAAAATAAAACCCTTCCTTCCCCCAGATGACCTCAAGTCTGCTGTTCAAGCTCTAATGATTCTAAAGGTGGACTATGGGAGTGCAATCCTTTGCGGCCCACCCATAGCTAAGTTGGCGCCACCTAAGGCCGACGCTCACCTCTGCTGCTAGGCTCATTACAGGTTCAAAAAGAAACAATCAACTCACTCCTGGCCTGACATCTCTTAACTGGCTTCTATATGAGGCAAGGATTCATTTGAAATTGTCTGCATGACCCATAACGCCCTCCATTTCAGCACTCCAAGATACCTTGCGTAGAAACTACAGCTGTCTGGTGGTGAGAGAGCATCTAGAGGCATCAGCTCTATACTCCTGAACCCACCAAGATTTTCTAAAAAGAAAACCTGTTTTTTTCTATCTAGGATATTCCGCCATACCTTATCACTCCTGAATGAGGTTGTATATTTAGACATGTTACCTTGAATATTGTAAAGCCCTCTGATACCCACAAGTGTCATGTTTGTGCTACATAAAAATTACAAATAAAACCACCACCCTAGTCAGGGTAAGCTAAAAAACACACTTTACATTGAACTGTGCTCACCCTCTGGGAACCTGGCGCAGAGCAGGCAGGCTTAACTTAACAGGCCCTGTGTAAAGCATTTGTGCAACACACTCACATAGTAACACATTGAAAACACCACAAAAAGACTCCAATCAGGTATAGAAACATAGCGAATAATTGTATAAGAAAATCAAGACCAAAAGGACAAAAATCCTATGAGTAGAACCAGAGTTATGAATGTTTAAAGAATACACCAAAAATAGTGCTTTGAAGTTATTAACACTAAAATGTTTCTTGCAGTCGCACTAGATTGGGATAAATCCAAAGTTGGAAAGCAGGCTGGTTACAGGACTCAGACGTGTCCCACTGACAAAGTAACTTGGATGGAGCAAAGAAGCGAGGAGTTGAAGAGGCACCACACTGTTGTTGATTCCGTGGAAGGAGGCGAGCATCAGTGCCGATCCGCATCATTGGTGAAACCTTCATCGGTGAACCCCTGTATGATACACACACTGCATCATCGTTGAGCCACTCTGTCTGGTGTTGTTAAGCCACACCCGCTATAGAATCCCTGTTGTTGAGTGGTCACAGCTTCATCGCTGATAGCGATGCGTCTGTTCCTGTCAGCGTAAAGTCACCACTGCATCGGCATTAATGTGGAAAAAGGTACAAGAACCCACTTCTGAGGCCCAGGACTGGAGGGGAGGGCCACCTCAGGCAAGGGTAGGACTCACAGATGGCAGAGTCCAGTAGCAACAGCAGAGCTGTAGGAAATCTTTGATGACCCTGATACTTCAGAAAACAGGAGGCATGCCAGTAAGCACTTGGAGTCCCTCTAAGTTTAAATAAGATGTGTCCAGTCTTTGCCCTCAGCAGAGCAGAGATCAGCAGGGGAAGCTCAGCACAAATGAAGCAATTCCTCATAAAAGTAAGTCGAGCAAAGTGGCAATCCTTGCAGCACAGCATTCCTTACTCCTGGCACAGCACCAGTATTTACACCCAACTGTGCATTTGAAATGGGGGTGACTTCAAAAAAGCTCCTTGAAGTGCAAGGTCCCCTTTCATCCCAGCCCTGTCTGTCAGGCTATCTTTGGGGGTAATTTTTGTGGGGGACAAGACACAGTCTTTTCAAATGTGTCAGCTCCTTTCCCCTCTTTCTCCCCAGGAAGGCTATCAGAATGAAGATGAATGCATATGGGTCCTCTATCACACCCACTCTTCTTGTGTTTGTGGCTAAAGTGTGGCTGTCACTCAGCCCAGATGTGTATTGAAGACAGGCTGCAAGCACAAAGAGCTAGTTAAGAGCAGAGCAAAGTCTGCTTTCTATAATGTGGCGTTTCTAAAATAGTATTGTAAAATCAAGCTTTATCACTAAAGAGGATATATTATTAGGATTCCTAGGATATGAAACATGATTTATCTACTCCTTTCTAAACAGAAATTACAGCTTAAAAGTGGATATGACTTACACTTATTGATTGACTTAACCTAGCAAGGCACTAAGAGCTACATATTTTTCTGTATTAATTTAAAACTGAATTCAGGCATCAGATAAATTGAATTATGCAACCTTTTCTGCCGGGATAAAATATGTACAGCACACAAAGCACATATTTTCAGGTCGTTTTAATGGGAGCCACGCAATCAAAATGTTATGACGCCACACTTGCCACAGGAGTGGAGTGTTTCACCTTGTGCAATTATCCTTTATTTTACACTGGGTGGGAAAAGTCAGAAATTTGCATTTAAATATCTCAGATTTCCTAGGCTTATGCATGAGTCAATGATACCTTCTGCAAATTGCAGGAGCTGTAATGGTCAGGACTGTTAGATACTGAAGTGCAGATACGCCATTCTCCAAGGTGCATTATGTATGTGCTGGAATACATTTTCCCACCTGTGTTTTCCTTAAAATGTTCAAAGATCAATTGGTGAGCAACATCCATTTAATAGCAATAGCCTAAAAAAGGTGCTAGAGCAAAAACTGGCAGCCGGATATAGTATCTCTGGTTCATGTTAAAAGTTTATTGCATCTGTGATAATAGAGCGTACATACCGTGAACTGATTACATCAATGCTGGGAGCCAATATCTCATAAGGTTCATCTTCCAAAGTTGCAAATTGAGTTGCATTGCTTTTCACACAGGCATACACTGTGCATACTTCCATCTTCAAAATTAAAAAAAAAAACATATTTCAAATATGGTTACATCTTTCGACAAATGATACGTTACTGTACTTTACAAGAGGCTCGCGACTGCATTTCACCGATTTACCTTCAAAATCTGCAAGGAGCATGCACTTTTATTTAACGGTTTTGGTACATGTGATAGGCCAGATTTCATATCAAAACTTTGTATACGGCGGATTCAATATCTGCTATTTTTGCCTTCACCAGCTTTCTACCAGAGAAGCATGGTAACATTCTTCTGAATTCCTGTATTTAGCTGTAGCTTTTCCTATGATGTGTCGCCCGGGTCCTGTTTGCTTTCTAACTATAAACCTTCATCCTGTCTCTTCCATGGTAGACCACTAAGGGAACTGCCTCTTTAGCCAGGTTCTCAGCCTTGATCCTTTACCCTTTTTTCACTGGGGAGGAGACACTAATCAGTAGCATATTTCCTCCTCTCTTCTGCTGCAAATGTGGAGTTGGTCTGCTTGTGCTTTTTTCCATTTTCCTTCCCCGTTTCCTCCAATTTTTGTATTTCCCCCTCTTTGCCCAAATTCAGCCTAGTCAAAGCATATCTCTCTTTCCCTTTACAGATACATGAGCCTCACACATCCATGGCAGCTATCTACTTTTTCACCTGACTGCGCATGGGGGGACCTCTGTCAGCCCCACTGCCTTGATGGTTTGTCATGAGGTGTGCGTCGGTGTAAACCTGTCTGAATGCCCCCTCCATTTCGGACATGTCTAACATTTGTTTCAATTGTTAATTCAAATACTGTAGAAAAGATTCATCAGATACAACTGCACACATCAAACCCAACAATACTGGAGAGGCACTATTTTCAGGATTTCTTTACATGAACAATTGCAGTTTGTAAACAAGGATGCAATTGGTTAAAAATACATAGTAAAATTTCATAGCTCAATCCTTGCAATACTTGTGCCCTACATTTGCTTGAGAAGATGCTAAAAAATCCTGTCCAATAACAGACACAAAGGGAATGACATACAATTTCATGTTCAACGCGACTGCTCTTTTAAGCTAATGCAGTAATCAGTGAACGCCACCAGTGTACCTCATTATAAATCTATTTTCTAATAGTCTTTTTTCCATTTTAATTGTATTGTATAGTTTGATATGCAGTTAAAAGGTAGTTGTGTGTAAATGTTGAGAGCAAGACATATAGATTGACAACACATGCTTTTCAGAATTGGTACGGATGCCATGCCTTTTGTGCCCGTTAGTGGTCTAATCATCTCTTAAGACACTGTTGGCAATCCAGAAAAAGGCACATTCTGCACATGCCCAAATTCACAAATGGAATTTGTACTGAGAATGATATGGATGAGTGCAATTTTGTAGCATGCACAAGTCTATCCCTATTAAAATGTTATATTCCGGTGCATGTAACCCATTGTGGCATGCACAGTTCCATTACAGACAGAAGCGCAACCCTCAATCACACTACACTCAATGGACTACATTGAGCAACTGATGCATATTGAATTTACCAGTGTGAGTTCTGCCCCAGGTCAGTATTCAAGAAATAAAGGCACTTTGCTGGTAAGGGACATGCATTCATCTCTCTGCATTACAGCCCGGTACCCCCGCCCTCATGAGAAACTATCATGAACTGGGGTGGTGGAGTGAGCTAAAGAATGATGATGGATTAAACCAAGATTAGTTGACTGGCCGTGAGTGCTTGATTTGCTCCAACACCCCGTCCATCATCCCCTTTGGTATCGCTTTGTCCACCCTAAGTTGGCAGGGTATGCCCAGACATGGGGCCATTGCTCACTTTGCCACTGGATTCAAGCTAGCCTGGCTGATGACGGCTGATTAGCCAGAAACCGGTCCCAGAATGCTTGTTTACGATCCAAGGAAGACATGGCATGGCAGTTCGGACTGGACTGTTCCCTTGAGGCACAGGGGCAGACTGATTTGCATATGGCCATGTCTGATCTGCGGTGGTGGAGTGAGCTAAAGAATGATGATGGAATAAACCCAGATCAGTTGACTGGGGTGAGTGTTTGATTTGCTCCAATGTCCGTCCATCATCCCCCTTGGGTATCGCCTCATGAGAAACTAGACTGCCGGATTACTCATTTATATCCCCCCGCTACTTTAGGAGTGAAAATGAAACTTAAGTGGCATGCAGGGACTCTTTAAGGCCTATCCATGTCAGTCCAGCCCATGTCTACATTGCAGAGGGGAAGAATGCATTCAGTGAGTTAGTGTGGTGGACATAGCCAATGTTCTGATAATCACCAGCAAGGGAACCATGTAGAAACATATTTCCTTGAATTTAAAGTAAAGTACCTGTCCCTATATTTACAGTCAGAGGTAAAGATAAGGCACAGATTTATAGTGAATTATCTTATGATTAATTAGAAGGATGCAGGCATACACAAATATCAAATTATCAGAAGATTCCTATAATCATTACATATGATAAAGTGTGCACAACAGAAAGATTCCCAACATACTTTAACCATGTGCATCTGACTCCAATCAAGAGTCAATATTACAAACCCATAGGTTATTGTTTTTAAAGTCCACTCTTTGATATCAGTCCAATATAAAGAATAGTTGATTAATGGACGAAGATCTTGTGTGGTATTAAAAAACAGAGTGGACTCTGCATCGACGTTTCGGTCTCCATAGTCAGTAGAATGCAAGACCACCCTCCGGACCATGATGGTTATTGAAATTTAAAGATGAAGCGCACAATAAGGATGTAAATAGTAGCCTTGTACGCTTATAGTTAAATATGTATAGTCTCACTTATGAATTAATTAAGGGTAAAGCTTGTAGAACCACACACAGTTGGTTAATGGGACAAATCTTATAGCAAGCTCCATCGTGAAAGCTAATGGTCTCAGTGTAATGTAGGCAAAATCGCGATACTCAAGCTCACAAGGGGTTATTGGGTTGCCCTCTTTTACATTTTGTTCTGATGATTGCAACACCTGATAGTGTTGAAACATGCCTCTGAAATAAGTCTGACATTCATTTTTCAGGAGTATATTGAAATGCAGGGGATTCGGTTCAGATCCCAAGAAGAAATCTTCAAAGGTCTTAGACCTGTACTCAGGGTTTTGCCTCTGTCATTTGCACACTTGAATGAATGCTGGAAGTTGAAAGTCAATGAGCTGACGTTTCTCTGACCAGTGCACCATGAAATAACAAGCTGGACTCGTTTCTAAGAAGGCTTTGTGGATGTACAGTGAATCTTGAACCTTACATCTGATTCTGGTTTGACTGGTAGCCACTGATGAGTTTTCACAGCAGGCTTTTACAGAGATTAAGAGAAAAGGGTAGGCGGAGATGACATCAATAGACTCCCATCCCCAAACCTAGGTGGCTCATGGAGTCAATACTAAACAGCAGATGGGGGCATGCCTGCTACTTGCTAATGAAATGAAGACAAGGTCGAATGTGAGACCATAGCACCAGCACTCACTGCCCAGTCCGCCTCAAGCCTCAGTATGTATAACCCGGAAGCTGCAGATGTTGAAACTACAGCCACGCATGGGAAGAGAAAAAATGCTGCCTATAAAATAGAGTCTCTTAGTTTCATGAATCAAGGTCTATGGCGCTTTATAAATGTCAGATCACAGATTTGTAATCTGTTTTTGTGCAGTATTATAATGGTGTACAATACTTCCTACGCCAAAAACCCAGGCACATACTTTGTAACTGAATCTTCATCACAGTTGCTGTTTAAAGTTGTAGTTAGACTGTTTTAATATCCAATACATAAAAAACTACACTTCTGCATATAGATGTTCATTTTCATGCTGAAGTGTAGCTCTATTTAAGGATTTAGAAGTAGAACTGAAACTCTATATCACAAATGAATTGCAATGAGTTAAAATTAATAGGATGTCCAGCACAAAAGAAATCCAATAGGTATATAGTACAATAACATTTCCTAAGCACAATATTTAGGTTCTTAGGTAAAACGTGCAAAAATCTAAAATAAATAGTGGTTTTATTATTGCACTTGTGACACAGTATAGCCACTGTCAAGTGCCAAATAAAATGAAACTCAATATGAGAAAATCTCAAAAGCTCAGTCACCACACACAATTGTAACTGTAGTTTTATTTATGTAGACCTTACTACATCTCCACTCAATCAATTAATCAAGCAGTATTTATATAGTGTGGCTCTATGCTACAGGTATTAGTTGAAGAGCCAGGTCTTTAGTCCCATCCAGAAGTGGTTTAGCGAAGGAGAAGTGCGGAGGTGGAGGGGGAGCTTGTTCCAGGCTTTGGCAGCAAGGTGGTAGAATGATTGTTACCGGAGCGACTGTGGCAGATACGTGGAGTATGGACCAGGGTGAGGTGTGCAGAGCTGGGGTTTCTGAAGGGTTGGTGGAAGATCAGGCAGTGGTTCATGTAGTCTGGTCTTTGGTTGTGGAGGGCTTTGTATGCGTGGGTCAGGAGCTTGAACTGACATCTCTTCTGGATGAGAAGCCAGTGGAGATCTTTCAGCTTTTGGGTGATGTGTGTTCTCTTGGGCAGGTAGAGGATCAGTCTGGCTGCTGCGTTTTGGATTGTCTGGAGTCTTTGCACGAGTTGTGCTTTCCCCTGGCCCGCCTCTACTCCCCGCTACCGCCTCCCAGCTGACCCTCCCACCCACGAATAGAGGGCTCACCACCTCCGCCGTGAATCTGTGACCGTCTGGATCAGCTCCAACGCGGTCGCTCCCCACCACGCTCCCTGACTCCAGTTATAGCGCCCACAGCTGAAGCGCTTGGTTGACCGTATTGCAGAAACTGGTATCGTAGCCTGCATAGTGCTCTCTGCTCTGCCTAAGTAGCTCGACATTTCAGTTGCTTTGTTTTTGCGTGTTAATACTTTTGGTGCATAGTCTGGATCGATCGTACTGCTGTCTCTTGTGACCCTGCTTCCCTCCCCTTTGACCTTCATTTTGTTGTTGTTGTGCTTTCCCCTGGCCCGCCTCTACTCCCCGCTACCGCCTCCCAGCTGACCCTCCCACGCTCCGCCCCCTCCACTCTCCATTTAGGACAGATGGACAATCGCGCAGCGTCCACGCGCAGCGGTTGCGCTGAAGGTGCACCAAAGGTAAGCCCATCTACGCCCGTCCTCGCCTGGACCGCACCCAGCGCCAGACCCCCTGGCCCCCGCAAACTCAACGCCCCCCGCATCACTTACGACGCCTCCACCCTCTCAGCACTTAACCCCGGCCGACTCCCTAACTGCGCCCAAGCAGCACCAGGACACACCCATGGACCCTTCACCTGCCACTCCTGCAAATTCAACTGCATCAAGACCCACACCAAAACCACAAACACCAAACAGAGATCCGACACCAACCACCCTAAATGCATCCTTCTCAACACCCGCTCGGTTCACAAACACGCCATCAACCTTTGGAATCTACTCGATACCATTTCTCCGGACATTGCCTTCCTAACAGAAACCTGGATGAATGCCTCATCAGCTCCAGACATCACCATAGCCATCCCGGATGGCTACAAGATCATCCGTAAGGACCGCACCAACCAAACAGGAGGAGGCATCGCCATCATCCACAAGAACACCATCCGCGACTCAACCAGCTCAGAAGACAACCTCGCTAACGCCGAACACCTTCACTTCCAGATCCACACCGACCCCAAGACCACACTCAGAGGCACCCTCCTCTACAGGCCACCAGGACCCCGTACAAAATTCAGCGAAGACATTACTGACTTCATCACCCCACAAAAGAGCAACTACAGTAACACTACCTCCCTTCTGGACAATCTCGCCAATCTCGGACTCAAACAACTTGTTAACACCCCCACACACTACGCAGGACACACACTCGACCCTATCTTCACCTCCAGCAAGCATATCTCCTTCACTCACACCACACCCCTCCACTGGACGGACCACAGTTGCATCCACTTCATTTACAATAAGACCACGATCCACAACCACCCTCAACCAACTCTGCGAAGAAATTGGAACAAAATCACCTTCGACCAGATCTCCACATCGCTTCTTCAAAAAACCCCTGCCTATTCAATGAACCCTAACCAAGCCGCCATCAACCTCACACAATGGTTAACCCAAACCGCCGACAAACTAGCACCCTTGAAAAAACATCAAATAAAGCAAGGAAGCAAGAACGCCCCCTGGTTCAACGATGACCTTAAGAAATCCAAGAAGCTCTGTCGCTCCCTTGAGAAAATTTGGAAAAAAGACCCAAACACTATCACCCAAGCCGCCTTCAAAAACGCCACCCGCAAACACCACCAACTAATCCGAACAGCCAAGAAATCAGCACTTAAAGACTGACTAGACAACAACGCCCACAACAGCAAGGAACTCTTCAACATCATCAAAGAATTCACCAACCCCACCGCCAGCTCCAACGACATCACCCCCTCTCAAGCCCTCTGCAACTCCCTCGCCTCATTCTTCCATGACAAAATCGCCGACATCCATAACAGCTTTGACAACCAACCCGTAAACCAGTCCACCCCACTCACCTCCGAACCTGTACCTCCTCCGAATAACCTTTTCGACTGGAACCCAATCTCCACAGAAGACACCATTCGCCTGATGAACTCCATCCACTCAGGATCCCCTACAGACCCATGCCCCCATCACATCTTCAACAAAGCAGACTCCATTATCGCACCCCACCTCCGAGACGTCATCAACTGCTCCCTCAAGTCCGCCACATTCCCAGAAAGCTGGAAACACGCCGAACTCAGCGCCCTTCTGAAAAAACCCACAGCAGACCCCACCGAACTCAAAAACTACCGCCCCATCTCGCTCCTCCCATTCCCGGCCAAAGTCATTGAGAAAGCCGTAAACAATCAGCTCGCAGCCTTCCTCGAAACCAACAAATCCCTCGACTCCTCACAGTCCAGCTTCCGAGCCAAACACAGCACCGAAACCGCCCTCATCGCAGCAACAGACGACATTCGAACACTTCTGGACAACGGAGGCACAGTCACCCTCATCCTCCTTGACCTCTCTGCAGCCTTCGACACAGTCTGTCATAGCACCCTGATACAACGCCTCAGAAACATCGGAATTCAAGGAAAAGCATTGGAATGGATCATCTCGTTCCTCGCAGGAAGAACTCAGAGAGTCCGCCTCCCCCTTTTAAGTCAGAGGCCACCGAAGTCATCTGCGGCGTCCCGCAAGGATCATCACTCAGCCCCACCCTCTTCAACGTCTACATGAGCCCCCTCGCATTCATCGCACGCCAACACAACCTCAACATCATCTCCTACGCTGATGACACTCAGCTAATCCTCTCACTCACCAAAGACCCAATCACCGCCAAAACCAACCTACATGAAGGGATGAAAGAAGTAGCCGAGTGGATGAAGCACAGCCGGCTGAAACTGAACTCGGACAAAACGGAAGTCCTCATCTTAGGTGCATCCCCTTCCGCCTGGGATGACTCTTGGTGGCCAACAGCCCTAGGAAAAGCTCCCATACCGACGGACCACGCACGGTACCTGGGCATCATCCTGGACTCCTCACTCTCGATGACCAGACAAGTCAACGCCATCTCATCATCATGCTTCAACATCCTACGCATGCTCAAAAAAACATTTCGCTGGATCCCCACCGAAACAACAAAAACGGTCACCCACGCACTGGTTACAAGCCGTCTGGACTACAGAAACACCCTTTACGCCGGTACCACCGAAAAACTGCAGAAAAAACTCCAACGCATCCAAAATGCTTCAGCCAGACTCATACTAGACATCCCCCGCACAGACCACATCTCCGTTCACCTGAAAGACCTTCACTGGCTCCCCGTCAACAAGAGGATAACGTTCCTCCTCCTCACCCACGCACACAAAGCCCTATACGAACTTGGACCTGATTGTCTCAACACGCGCCTTTCCTTTTACACCCCCACCTGCCAGCTGCGCTCGTCCAACCAAGCCCTCGCCTCTGTTCCGCGCATCCACAAAGCCACCATGGGGGGAAGATCCTTCTCCTACTTAGCGGCCAAAACTTGGAATTCCCTTCCCATCCACCTCCGCCTTACTCAGAACCACCTAGCCTTCAGAAAAGAGCTTAAAACCTGGATATTTGATAAGTAAACCCCCCCCCATTCCTCAAGCGCCTTGAGACCCCATGGGTATGTAGTGCGCTATATAAATTCTGACTTGACTTGACGAGTTTGGTTGAGGTGCCGGCATAGAGTGAGTTGCCCTTACCAGGTGTTGAAGCCCTTTTTGTTGAGTAGCATGCTACTCTGGAACCTAAAGGTGGATTAGTGGTGGATTATTAGAGGGAAATATAAATTGTTAATATGGGTGGTGAGAGTAGGAGGCATGTGAGTCTATTACTTTGATGAATATGATAACAGATAGATAGAGGAGAAAAGAGATAGGAAAGGGTTATTTGGGAGTTCATAGAAGTAAAAGAGGTTTGGGATGATACAGAAAGCCAGTTAGCTTTATGAATATGATAAAGGTTGGATAGAGAAGAGTTTGGAAAGAGTTAGATTGAATTCATAATAGCAAAAGAGGTCTGGGATCAGTTGAGAGTGGACGTTGGGCATATTTTTGAAGAGTTACAGGATGAGTCATAAAGTGGTGGTTTGGTGAGGCTTGGGGAAAGAAGTTAACTTTTTTTTCTCTGCAGTGGAAGGAAACTATGTAGATGCATAACCACACATAAGAGGTATACATACATAGAGATTCAAACATGATACGCATATGGAAAATAATCAGGAGAAAAAAACTGTTCTAGAAAAAGTCCCATATGTACACGCACAGATAAATATGTACAATCTCTGGCTTTCCATTCATTTGAAAATTAGGTTTTACAAATAATGTTATCTTAATTGTTTTATAATTTTCTTTATTTATTTAAAATTTATATTTGGGTAATTAAGCACTTATAGATACAATTGCTGTTTACACATTGTGACTAATATGTGTTTTTTTAGCAAAATAAACCCATAGGCTTACACTCATCACCTTAAATGTTACTGATGTATTGATCTACTTATATATGGATATAGTGATAACGTTCTACATCTACATATGTATATAATATTATTTATTTGTGGTTTTCTCAAAATATTTGGAGTTATGTTTCATTCCTCCAGTAAGTCCAAAAATATATATAGAGATACATATCCATATTATTTTTTTTTGCTATTCCCATTAACCAGTATTTATAACTTCTGTTTATAGTTGATTTTTTTTTAAAGTGATGAGTGTATTGAATAGTTAAAATGTATCCACTATTTCTGTATACTCATAATAAATAGAGATCCATAGACATGTAGTTAAATACTTGACTACATGCTACATGTTCCTAATCACCTACATACACTTTAAGCCTAAATACAAGGAGAGTACATATTTTAACCATAAGTAATATATACATTTAGACATTTGTTAAGCATAAATATAAGAATGTGTATATATTTTAGTTCTCTGCATTTGCACAAAGAAATGCACATATCTGAATACAGTATGAGAAAAACAAGGACCCCCTGGGTATCAATGCAGACTCCTAGGGCAGGGTAAACACCTATGTTCCCGACCGCATTTATCCGCTAGGCACGCTGTCCCGGGATCTTTGGAGCAGCACCATCCTGCTGTCCGCACTACCGGCCTCACATTTTGTTTTATCGATTTTGTCACCACTGTGGATCTCTTGCTTCGGCTAAATATGGATTAAGAAAGACCATTCACGAATACTAATGAACGGACGAGCCACGTATTGATTGGCCTTCTGTGGACTTTAACATATCCTGGTTAATAACCTATACGCCTTCACCAGAACCCTTAAAGCATCCCTTTATTTTTAGCCATATGATGTTTAGAATCGCCCGTCAGCCTTGGTTTTATCTTTCCTGGTGCTGATCGTGAATACCGGTTTTTTGGATATAAAAAAACGATGTGTTGCTATTCCAGGCATTAGCCTCTATCAAGTGGCTCTGACTACCCACATGTATGAAGACGTTGTTTCAGCTTCCATGAATTGTATCAATAATATCAGCAGAGACTCCTGAAGAAGGCGGTTTTCTGCCGAAACGCGCGTCGAGTGTTTTATGAGTGTTTTATGATTACTGATTTCAATTTCCTTGTGTAATCTAATATTGTGATTAGGTTGTGCCTTGAGATATATTTGTATGATTTATAGGAACTACATGAATTTGAAGTCTGTGTATTTGCATTTTTATGATCTATATTTTTAGCTCATCATATAGTCTATGTCACTATATGATTTTTATTTACACTAATTAAATATATATATGTATACAGTTTATTTTTTGTCATTTCTTTACACTACTGATTAAGGTATAATTGGTCATTTACTCAGTTGACGTCCTAGGTTTGTTTCTCTACATACATATCTGAATACATACATATAATTAAGGAATGCATATTTACAAACACACATATAGGCACCATTGGTGTCTTGTGCATACTAATGCTGTACATTTGTATTTTGAATATGGAGGTCATGTAGGGAAGAGCCAGCTCTTGAGTAATCTTCTGAAGATAAGATGGTCATCTGTAGATCATACGTTTGGGGGTAATAAATTGTATAGTTTGGCTGCTTAAACAGAGACTTCCCATGGTTTGTTTTTGTATGCTGGGATGTTGAGGAAGCACATCTATCTGGAGCAGAGGTTTCTTTGTTGTACTTATTTTGTGACTTTCATCCAGATGAGAAGTGCTCCTGTTTCATCTATTGGTTTGTGGGTGATACGACGCAGCTTGTAAGTGGATCTTCTGGCAACCGGTAACCAATGTATGGCCCTTAAAGCAGGGGAGATGCAAGATGGTGGCCTTATATGTAGGAGTAGTCTAATATAATCAATCTGATCTGATCTAATCTAATCTAATCTAGTCAATTTGTAGAGCGCATGGCTACCCGGAGGCTTCCCGGTGCTGAATCAAACCAGCAGGTCAAAAGCCAGCCCAACTACGTTCTGAGCAAAGGAAGATTAGATAAAAGTAATGTATTTAGAGCTTTCCTGAAGAACAATTCAGAGCCCAACTGATGCAATGTGAGAGGCAAGGAGTTCCAGAGTCTAGATGACAGAAGTTTAAAGGAGCGACCACCCCATCTGGATCTACGGATACTGGGGACTGTTGCGAGAGAAAGAGTAGCAGACCTTAGAGACCTGCCCAGGTTTTAATGTTCAACCAGGGCATGAATAATTTGGGACCAGTTCCTGTAAAAAGCCCTGTAGGTGATGCACAAAGATTTAAATTGAACTTGTTGCTCTATAGGTAACAAATGAAGGTCAGCCAAGGCCCTCCTTGTGGATCTATGCTTTGGGATTTTGAAAAGGAGACAATCAGTGGTGTTGTGAATAGTTTGTAACCTTTTCTTGATATAGCAAGGAGAACCTAAATAGAGGGAGTTCCTGTATTACAAGTCTCTGTACTGAGGGGCAGGGTGGGGGGGGGGGGCAGAAGGTCTACCACTTTTCTCAGGAGTCTGCGAGTGCCGATGAATTTTGCAGCTGGTGGGTTTACCTGGACTTCCATTGTAAGCCTGATATCTAACCAGATCTCCAGACTTTTTATTTAATGTTTGGGGGTTGAGGCAGCTCCTAAGCCTTCCAGCCAGGGGAGATGCTCTCTCTTAACTTAATTATTTCCTTGCAGCATAAGCTACGTCTTGTCACCGTTTAGTTTGAGTGAGCAGATAGCCATCCAGTTAGCTACCTCTTTAAGACATTGGACAGGTTGATAGCAGTAATTTCATTCTTCTGGAGCAATCATTACAACTAATTGTGTATCATCAACACACAACACTATAGACAGGCCAAAAGACTGGTCTAGTTTTGCAAGAGGGCGCAGGGAGTTGTTAAAAAGAATGGGGCTTAATGTGGATCCCTGAGGTACTCCACATTTTTCCTCATTTATGTTTGACAGTAGAGTTTTTAATTTGCTTTAGTCTTTTCATAGTTGATAGTGGTAATCTATGGTAGTGGCCATTGGCATAATCAAGTTTAAACAGTATAAAAGAGAGTACAGCTTGGACCTTGTATGGAAACCCTAAAAAAATGTAAATCCATATTTGTAAAGCGCAAACTACTCACCCTTGCTGGTCTCAAGGTGCTGAGGGCCGTAGTGGAAATTAAGTGAGCTATTGCCTAGAGTCACATGGTGCTGAGCTGAGCTGCTGCCAGAGCCGGAGATCGAACCGTGAACCCTGTGCTCCGAAGTCAGCTGCCCTGGCCGCTACACTACACCTCTCCACTATGGAAATCCTAGGTGGGGGAAGATGTGTTGCAGAGTTTTCATAATAATGAAGCTTGTTCTTGCTACCTAATCCACTTCGGCATTCATTAATAGCTGAGAGTCCATGGTAATTCAGAGGTTTCTTACTTCCTTGGATACTTTAGGAAGTGCTTCCAAATTGTCAGACTAAATGGAGAGTGGGTCATAATTTTTCGAATCTCCACAGATAAGTATTGCAGTGTTAGCATTAAATTTGAGATGACTCAATGTCACCCACTGATCAATGGCTCGAAGGCAACCTAAGCTGTTTTACAATCTTTGGGGCTTTCCAGTTTAAGAAGTATTTGAGTTTCATCTGTGTAGTTACAGCAGGTGAGCTGAAATTCATTGATCATTGCCGGTAATTACTTTGTGTGGAGATTGAAAGCATAGGTGCCTTGAGGGATCTGCTTTTATGGTGCAGGGCTTGGATGAGAAAGGAGGAGTATGGATGAAAGTTTTTCTGTTTTGAAGGTAGGATGGGATCCAGTCTAAAGCGGTTGCCTCTAAGCCGGGTTCGCAAAGTCTTTGGATGGGAGTGTCATGATCATCTGTGTTGAAGTCAGCTGAAAGACAGAAGAGAGGTAGTGCTGCAATCCTGTTGTGGTCTACTGTATTTTAAGGTCATGCCAGATGGTGATTAGGGCAGATTCTGTGCCTCTTCCTGGACAGAACCCTGTTTGGAATTTGGAAACTATGGAGTTACCTTCAATAACTTGAGACTTATGGGTGAATGCTGCTCTTTCTATTAGTTTGTTTACAATAGGTCTCTAGTTGTTTGAGTCTCAAGGGTCCAAGTTTTTTTAATCATAATGGACGTATGCATGTCTCTTTTAAGTCTTCGGGAAAAACTCTGGGTTGTCAGGGAATGGTTGATGATTGTTCGGACTGAGGTGCCAACAGAGGTTGTTAAAAGGATGTTCCTGAAGATATGTGGTGAAAAAAGTGTCAGATGGCCAGTCAGCTGGCCTGCTTGTTTTGACAAGATCCCAATAATCAGTTTCTGATAGTTGTTTGAAAGAATTTAGAGGCTGGGTTAACTTTCCCTTGTTTTGATTAAATAGTGACCTGGCACGGCTGCTTTAGTTGTGTAATGACTTGCCAGTTTGTGAGTAAATATGTGAGTAATAGGATGGTTTAGATGCAAGTCAGAAAGATTTGGTCACAAAGCCTTTATCCTTTCATCCACTGGAACCAATTTGTGGTTTCTGTAGCTGACATAGTGTTTGATTACATGTACAGGTATCCTGCGAGCTGCCGCAGACATGACAGTGGTTGACCTAAATGAGGTGTGAAAAATGTGCCCAAAGCAGAACAACAGCATAGGCCTGGTGACAAGATGGGCTGGGTATGGGACATGTGATCACTATAAGCTCTGGAAAGACTGCTGGATTCGGCCCAGGAACTCATTACTTTGAATGGGACAGGGCTGAAGCTTGCCCATTCATAGTTGTGAGTAAGGGGAGTTCTGAGAAAGAGCAAGCCTTTGTTTTCCAGACCCAACCTTACCAGGCTGGGTCCAAACCAGTGAGAGGAAAGATACCTGAATACCTAGTCTGGCATGTCACAGGGGAGTGGACTGCTCATTTCCCCGACCACACCTCTGGTTGTACAGAAGGCTCTGCACAATAAACCAATGGTTGGATTTCAGAAGTAATGTGCACTGCAGGATTGCTTACAACAGCACAAACAGGCACTGCCAAAAAAGTGGGTTGGAACTTTTACCACATTAATTAGGAAGGGGCAAGGACAACCACAACACACTGGCTAGTGCAAACCATAAAGGTGGCACTTCAAAAACCCTTCTCAGAACACTTTTTGGACCTACAGAAGTTCTGGAGAGGACTTGACCCTGCTTGCTGTATACTGAGGGGAGCACTAAATGACTGGACCTACTCTTTCTATTATCCAGGACAAAGAATTGGATTCCAATGGTCAGTTGGCTGACCTCCTTTGTGGCTACAGGGAGACAGCAAGCTTTTCCCTCAAGTGACCAATTGGACTTAGGCTGAACCCTAATGGTGGGCTCTGTTTGAGTGAGTCATGGCTCCTGTGGGCTGTCCCTGAGGTCCAGGGGCCTTACAAGTAACCTGGATGAGCTTCTCCAGCAACCTTGAAAAGTGGGACGTAAAAGAATTTAGACTTTTAGGGCCTGTGAAGCGTAAGCATGACCTTGCGGCAAAGGTGTCTCATTTCATGTGATTAGGTCAGCTACAGCTTCAGGTTTGCCCTGCTGGAGTACTACGAGCTCCATGAAGAAGACTGAGTGAGAAGGTGAAATGATTAGGAGGCACTCGCTTTATTTACTACATTGCGGTTGGTCTAGGTTCCAGTCTACTGCAACATAGAGCGTAGTGCTTTATAGTGCTATTTTCACTTAACGCTGCAAAAATCCCTATCTCTGGTTTCTCTAATTGGATTTTTTTTGTTTTGGTGTTATTCCTTTTATTAAACTTTACTGTATTATTCTAATTTGTTTTGGGATTTTTGTTTGGTGCTTTTCCTTTATACTTGTGTTGGTACTGCCTGAATACTTCACACATTGCCCTAAGTTAAGCCTACCTCCTCTGTGCCATAGCTACCAGGAGCTGACGTTTGGAGTTTACCCTGAGAAGTTAGTGTTATTATTTCTTGAGGGCTGTGACCACCACCGCAGATAATAATCCACTTCCTTCAGTGACAATCTTTGAGGTCCCAAATCTCTGATTGTATTTTAAAATACCTACCACAAAAATATTGTGATCAACTTTACATATAGGGCCACATGTATCAACATTTGTAATGGTGATTACCTAATTCCTCTTTTCAGTGAATCGCAATTAGGTAATCGCTATTACAAATGTATGAAACTCCAAGAGTTTCATATAGCGATTCAAACGTGGTTACAAATTGAACTACCTCATTAACATTAATGAGGTAGGTCAAAATTTGTGACCCCCTAGAAATCGCTAAAATCACGTGGATGGTGGCATGCTGGGGGTCAGCAGACCACAATGTCCATGACAGTTTTTAAATAAAGCAATCTTTTATTTAAAAAATGCAGCCCGTTTTTCTTAAAGGAAAATAGTTTGCGTTTAAAAAGAAAAGAAAAGTTTTCTTTAAATTTTTTAAGAGTAGGCAGTGGTCCCTGGGACCAATTCCTTCTCTTAAAAAAGGTTTAGCATACATTCACAAAGGTGAAGGAGTTCCTTTGGGATCCCTTCCCATTTGAGAAAGGGTTACCACCTACTTGAAGTAGGTGGTAAAATGCAAATGTTTTGCAACCACATTTTGGTCACATGATATTCCTACATACCGATGCGATTCGGTATTAGGAAGGGACGCCCTAAACATGCCCCTTTCTCATAGGAAATCGCTAACCCATTTTGAGATTTGGTAATAGGTTACCAAATCGCAAAATAGGGTTTGGTACATTTGGAATGCCTTTTTTCCGGTTTCAAATGGCCTGATTCTGCGAATCTGGCCATATGCAACCTTAAAAAAGGTACATACATGTGACCCATAATATATAATGCAAATATATTGACTACAAAAATATGTTTATCCTAAAAATCTATAGTGTACTAGTAATTATTTATTTAATTGTAAATAACATTACTTCAATGTAAAATAAAAAGTAAATTAACCATTAAATATACATATATATGTAATTGCAAATGTCATTACTTCACATTAAAATAAAAGGTAAGTTAAAAATTAAATATATGTATATTAAAAATATCATATTTATTTATCATAAATACCTTACTCTAACCAAACTAAAAAATATATCACTCATAAAAATAAATAGAGCTGAAACAAAACATACAATTAGAATAACTATATTTAATCTAACTCAGAAATTACAGTAATTCTGAGTACAAACACATTTAATTGTTGACTAAAGATAAATTATTATTTTATAAGAAGTCTAATCAACAGTATAAAGATATTTTCGTAATTTCAAATGCAAAGTATAAGCACACTTAATAAACTAAATGATGAATTACTATATATTTTTAAAAACACTATCCACCCAAACAACCAATAAACCTAAGAGTCTGAAAACAAAGTTAAGAAAATATTTAAAATATTATTAAACACATAAATACATTAAAATAATTTTTAGAACTAATGTAATAATTAATTAACATTATTATATGCTTTAAGAGACAGCTCTATTCCACGTAAACTCACAACCCCCCAAAAATATACAGTAAAATAATATTATTTAACATGATAAAAAATAAAAAATAATAATATAACATTTGATATTGTTGTAAGAAACAAAAACAGTTCAGCAATTTTTGTCCATGATATTTATTGTAGTAATTACATTTTGACCACAATATTATGGTTGGGAGATATTCTGAAGGTGATAATTCTTTGGAACACCATGTCTTAGCCCTAGGTGTTGCTTCCAAGATATATGCCCACTGATAGTCATCAGCTGCTTTCCCTGACATGACCGCCTTGTGTCCATCTATGCTGTAATATACTAGCATCTTTATGGACTAGTGAAATGTCTCCTCTTGACAAATGAGGGTCCAAATTCAGCCTCATTGTATATTGCACACCCAATTATTTGAACGAATCATGCACTTTCAACAACACATTATCATAATGAAAGGTCACTATATACCAATGATTCCCTCTAGAAAACGATATCTTTTTCTTGGTAATACTTGCTGTACGTTTCTTTCAGCCACAACATGTTTGCAAAGTACACAGCACTGGTGGAAATGCTACAAATATCAACCTTCTTAGCCACAGCCCTGATTGTAGCAGACCTAGACACAATTGGCTGTGTAAAACAAATAATCAGTTCAAGAGACCTCTAGCTATCTTCAGACCAGAAAACATTGATAATGTGATCTACTAATGCAATTAAAAGCTGTTTTTCAATCAAGAAATCAATCATATAGCACGCCTTATTAATAAGAAAAATACTTGACATTAGGCATGGAGACATGCCTGGATTAAAGACTCTATTCCCTGGCAAGTGGCTTCCTGCTTGCGGAATATGAGGGTATTATTCAGCAACCAGACATTGATACTCTGTAGCATAGCCTGCAGAAGAATCTTTACAGAAAAGGTTTGCAAAGGAATCAATCAAAGGTTTTGGCCTGCAGATTGAAATGGCATCCTTATAACCCTTCTTGTGCATGAGAACAATTTCTTGTTCCTCCTAGATTGAGGGCATCTGTTTTTGTTGCATCAGACCTGCAAATGCCAATTTTTTTCAAGTAATGATAGCTAGGAAGCATGGTGTCTTATCCTTAAGTTGGGTCTGAACCACCTGGTTATCTTCACTGGAAGAAAATGGCTCATTCACTGTGGTGACTTCATATAACAATTATGGGGCCTATTAGCATGGCGATCCGCCTGCCAAATTGCACCACCGGACAGCCATTTACCCTCCGCTGCTTTTCCTCCCGCAGGCAATCATCACGATTGCCTACCAGGCGGCATATTATGGGCCGAAAAGGCCCATAATATGGTGTCAGTGCCATCCATATTACGATGTGTGCAGTAGTATGCCTTTCCATGGCAGAGACTCTGCCATGGAAAGACATGCAGAGTTCACTTTGTGGGCCTGTTGCGGGCCCCCGGGAGGGTAAGGGGGTGGGGGGCTGCACTTGCGGGTCATTGGCATACACGATGGCAGGCACCGTGCAGTGCCTGTCACGCTGTGCATGCCAAAGCACAACATGCATATTCAACATTGTGGCGGGTGCTGCTTACAGCACCGCCTGCCAAAATGTTGAATATGCGGGATGCGACCACCCTGGCGGTTGCATCCTAATTGCCGTAGCGGGACAGCCGCACCTCTGGCAGTCGGTCCCGTTTACCGGTACGGTCCGTCCACCATTGTATTAGGCCCCCTAAGTTTTCTAGTAAGCTCCTCTTTTATCACCTTAGCTGCTTTGGAACGTCCAGCTCCAGTGCTGAACGTTCCATTGCGCAGGTGCAGTTGGAACGTCCAACGGCCGTTGGCAGCACTCCCGAGGTAGTGGTGCCGTCGGCCGTTGGACGGGTGCAGCAGCTATGAGGTTAAGTGTAAGATGGACACATATGTATACCAACTTACTATATTGTGCAGTTCCTTCCTGCATCTGTATCATCACCTTAGACCAAACTCTAAAGGATTTTATGGTCTTTCCTTGTTATAATGCCATTCAAAGCTTTGAACTCTGGGGTCTATTCACAAAGGTAAATTTGGTGATAAATGTCTGCTGATTACTGGATTTACCTTACTTTCACCACCCATGAGCTCACAAAAGCCCATTTATATGTGCAGAAATCTCGATCACAAGTGTGGATTTCTCTGCACCCATGAAACCCACTGGATAGGTGGGAGAGTGGGTGTTCCAAGGAATTGGGTAGCCATGGAAGTTGGTGAATGCCTACAAATATAGTCAGCTCCTCTTTTTCCTCCCTGGAAAGGGTTAGAACTTTTCTCTAAACAAAGGCTGATGGAAATCCATTTCAAGTGTTAGGAGAGGAATTAATCAACCCCAGATTTGGAGGGGGTTCATGATAATAGCTTTCTCCATAAGAAGAAATATTTTTCCTGTTGGGAAAAAAGCGTGTTTGCACCAGGGGTTCTATTTCCCTTGTATAAAGGTCTCTTACCAAGGAGAACTCCACACAGCGAAAACAGGATCAGTTGGGATTGCCCCAAACCTTCCAAAAAGTAAACCTAAAAACCTGTAATTGGTATATTTTCTCAGGCCCACTGCTGAGTACATTTAACAATTCCAGAAAGTAGACAGAGTACATGTTGGCAGACTTGGAGATCTCAGAAAGAGTTTTCCTTACTTTCTTTGTGATTTGTACCCTTTTGTCTCACTTTTAATGAGGAGTTAATCATTTAATTAGTACTGACTGATTTGGGATATTCCACTAAGTCAACAGCATCAAGCATGCATTCTTCTTTGCACTCCTAGTTAGAAAGTGAGCAAACATTTCTGTTGAATGCCCTGTCAATTGTATTGTCTGTCCTAATGATGACCATACCAGTTTAGTTTGGTTGAAACGCTGTTGACGCCTCTCTTTAGCACATATTGAAGAGGAAGCACTGAGTGCTACTTCTGGTTTTGTGTTTTGTCCAATTAGCCTTCATGTGAATTTATCTGCCTCTGCCTTTGTTTTTGGTTTACACTGTCAATGTGTTTTTTTATAAGGTTTGTTGTGTAATGGGGTGAGCACCTGTATTTTATGGTTGTATTGTGTTTTTTATCACTGGCCTTATAGCCCGCCGTTAAATGCCCGAGCCTAAGGTGAGGACCTTTAGCACGTGAGCAGGACTTTATTTCCCGGTATAGCCCAGCTACGGAAGGCTATAATGCTATTAGAACACTCTGCCACTAGAGGGCAGAATGTTCTAACAAATAAAACAAAGGCCTCACAGAGCCCGAGGTGATTTAAATCCCTTTGGGCTCCAAGAGGCCTTTTCTCACAACAGCAGCAGCTGTGAATGAAAAAAAATATTTAAATGTTGCTCTGCGGGCTCCTACCGGCCAGTAATGAAGTGCTCAGCATTCTAATTTGCTTTATGTGATGCAACTTTCATTGTTCGTTAGCATAATTTTTTATTTTTGCATTGTTTTCAACATTAGTAAGATTTATATTTTTTGTGTAATGTCGTACTAGAACCCCTATTAGTACTTTAGGGCCAGATGTAGGAGCCCTAATACCGGTCGGAAACGGACAATTTCGGCCGTTTCCGACCGGTATTAGGGTTTTCAGATGTAGGGGGCTGAAAAATACAGAATCGGTATATTTACCGATTCGGTATCATTACTGATTCGGTAAATTACCTAATTGGTAAATATACCGATTCTGTAATCACAAATGTAGGTGGCACAGTTTACAGTGCCATAGGCCTTTCAGATTCGGTATTTTACCACCCAATCCAATTGGGTGGTAAAATACCGAATCCAGGTGTGCATGCACATGTGTGCATGCACACCTATGCCATGTGACAGACAGACATGCCCTTAGGGCATGTCTGTGTGCCACATGGCACACATGCCTGTATTTGGGGTGCTAGAGGGTGTCAAAGTGACACCCCCTGCACCCTTGCTGGAATCGGTATTTACCGAATCAGTAAATACCGATTCGGTAATGCCCATTGATTCCTATGGGCTTCAATGCCCATAGGAATCAATGGGCATTACCGAATCGGTATTTACCAAATCGGTAAATACCGAATCTTAACGATTCGGTATTTACCGATTCTGTAATACCTACATCCGCCCCCTCTATTTTACCACTTCTTAAATACCGAATCGGTAAAATTCGGTATTTAAGAAGTGGTAAAATAAAATTACCTACATCTAGTCTTTTCTTTGCCCCAGGTAGGGGGAATCGGGATAGCCTGTTTGATGTAACTTCTTTGCACTCCAACATGTACTACATTGAACCACGGATTCACGTAAGCACAACCTTTCTTTTTACCATCTGCAGTGTGTCTGGTAAGGAATGCAGTGACTTTCAAAATTAATTTAGAAAAATCTTTCATGATACATACATCAGGCAGGTGGAATATGAGTGTATAGCATTGTCCAAGAAAAGGAAGAAACTTCCCATACATTAGAGGATTGAATGAGGAAAAATGTTTTTTTCCATTTTATTGTAGGCCAATTATTAATAGAAATTAAATTAGATGTGAATGCATTGATGTTGTCAATGAGTGAAGACTCAAATGTCTTCTGTGTTTCAAGGCCTCAAAAATATAAATTATCCTATGATGGTACCTCTTAAGTAAGAGCATGGATGGCACAATATCGTCAATAGAAATTGTTATTCTGCCGCTACTGTATGTTCCGTTAAGTAAATTTCAGCTAAGGTGTGAATAACCCCACTTTACAAGTAAGAATCCTACTTCTTGGTTTGTGGCCACCTGCACAGATTTGCAGTTCAAGTAACCAAAACAGGGACATGTTGAACATAGATGAGCATTATTTGAATTTTGAAGAAGCACTGAGTTGAAGGTAAAGATGTATGTCTCTATCCCACAGTAGAGATCAAAATGATGGTGAACAAAGAACTACAGAAGTTCACACAAAGGTGGGGATAGATTTCTTGCATGCTATACAAAACAGCTTTGGTAGGTTGCTCATTATGAATAACCATAGAAAGCAACCTTGAGCTCAATTCTTAAAGGTAGACCTATACTCATACTAGTAGTATCTTTATGACAATGGAGTAGATAGGCCTGTCCTATCTTTTTATGTAGTTGTAAAGATACTTATAGTAATGTACCTTTGTGAATGCCAAATAATCATGAACTTACACAAAAGGGTATGTTTACCTTTGTAAATCAGGCCCTAAGTTTATACTTTTATACTCAGATGTATTTGCCAATCTTCATTACAGAACAATCCAAGCTTTATTAACTGCATAAGAAAGGATTGATAGACAACCATCTTCAAGTCAGCACTTCCATGCAGGTTCTTACTTGTGTGGAAATCAAATTAAATGAATGCATGTAGAAATAAGTGTAAACTAGTTAAAGATGACTTACATTAATGGTCATACTGCGAATTTGTAGGATTATAGTGCCATTGCTCCAGATAGTGTTTTTCAAAATGTGGATATGTGTATATATTTGACAAATGAACTACTGTAAATTGAATTACTATCCTTTAGATATATTTCTCCAAATAGTGGATTTATAAAGCTATAGGTATGTTACAACACATGCACACAAACGCACACACACACCCATACACTTTGGAACGACCCAACAAAACTCTTAAAGATTCATAGCGAGAAAAAAACAAAAGTTGTTCTACTAAAATACAAGTTATGAAGAACCCCAGTTAACGTTGTCCGAGAGGAAAGAACAGTTGAATGCATACCAAGAGTTCCATGTTCAAAAGGCACTGCTATAGACCTCAGAAAGGTTTTCAATACCTTTTAGGAACTATTGTGAAAGAAGCTGTTATTTAGAAGTATGCACATATAGACAACCACCGTCATAGACAACGTTCAGACATTGAATAATCAATTAGAAAGAAAATTGTAACCTCCTTACCTGTATGTTGTAAACATTAAATGGAAGTAAATTGCCCAAAATATAGGATCCTGATTCATTCATCCCAGTTGTATATTGCTTATTATCTACATATACAGAATATTTGGTGATAACACCATTTGGGTTTGAAGGTGATGTCCAGATGACTCGTACAGCTGTACTGTTGATGACAACAATCTCGGGAGGGAACATGCCTTCGGGCTCTGAAATTAAACAAACAAATATTAATAATCTACAACTGCTTCAGCCAAGCAGTTTGATTAACAGAATTATGTCCTGTTTTTCAGCTTTAAAAAACTGTTTAGTGAGTAACTATATTTTTTATGGGAATGTATCACGATCCTTAACCATCTGCCAATTTTCTTAATATAGCTAGTAGAGTAATGGTAGAAAAAAAATGTGAGTAGGAATAATGTATGACAGCATGCTGCGCTTGGTTATAACCAGTTGACCAACAGTTTGCTCTCAACTTTTCATTACCTGTATGAGTGGGTTATTGCATAATGTATATTATAAACATAATTATTTCAAAATGATACAGCCAAGAAAATTTTTGACTTGAATTCTGAAAAATCGAGGCAAGCACATGTTAAGGTGTCAAAAACATTTCACTGAAAAGATTTACCTATCACACCAAAAAATAAAAAATAAATAATCATAAACAATATATCACATAATTTACCTGGGGCAATATTTAAAATGTTACTGGCTTTACAAGTGGCTCAATCATATGAACAGTTGATAAACCTGTATTAGTTTTGCTACCGTTATACTTTGCCTTTGGACCGATTGACCGAACCGTAAAATCACATTTGTTGTTATTGACACTGACACTGAGGGGCATATCAGCAACAGCCATCGATAATTATCGCTAAGCGCGCTTAGCACGAGGAGAATTATCACCGGCTATTGCTGGATTATATAGCCGAGATAGCGCGCTATCAGCAACGCTTATCTCCAATGCTATATATAATCCAGCGATAGCTGCAAAAGGTGCGATTATCGCACAACACTTGGCGAATCGTTATTGATAGGGCAGGGTGGATTCATCCACACAATCCACCTCCCGTAGGACAATATAGCTAAGTAAGAATAAAAGCAGGCGTAATGAAACCTGCGATAAGCGCGGTTAGCGCTACTTTTCTCGTCGCTACGCAGGTTAGCGACCGGATTGATAATAGGAGATATGTTTGTTTGCGACTTTATCCCTGTTATTTTTGTAGGAAACGCCCACTTTGCATATGATTGGCGTTGCAAAGCTGGGCATTAGGGAAACGGGTGAAGAGGAATAGAAACACGCGCTAGCGTGTTCTTGCTGATAGTGCAATGAAATTTTCGCCACTTTTCGGCCGAAAACGGACGCTAAAGCAGCAATAATTTTATTGCTTCCCCTTGATGCCACGCCCCTAACTTTGTAGCTATACTGGAGACCACTATTCCACAGGAAAAGCATGCTGTTACTTACTAACTATTTTGGTTTCTTTTCGTGATGCTCCCCAAAAGATTGCAAAAAAATATACATAGGCATAAGTTTGGCACTGGAAAAAATGTCATGAAAACTGTTCAAGAGATGAGGAAGACACAGGTCAGACCTGTGTTTGCATTTCAATTCACGATAGGACACATTTGGTGAACCTAACTCAAAAGCTATGGAAAGAGTTGTCAGTCAGCCTAACATTAAAAAAATAGCCACTACTTTTTGTGTGCTTTTAGGTGTAATTGCAGTGTTCTTGAGTTCCGTCCATAGACAGCTTTACTGCTAAGAATACCTCATATCAATTCTTTAAAACAAACGCTGTCCGAAAATATACAGAGAAAAAGCAAACTTTGGGTCAGCTCTCTTCGTCCATCGGTTTTCACGTTATATTGTCTTATGAATATTTCTGTTCTGATTAGGTGTTGGTGACAGTGTAGTAGCGTAGTTCTGGGACTATCTTTTAGTGGGAAAATAACAGTGGTGGTAGTGATGTAGATAATTTTAATTTGTCAAATGAGTTGTTACTTCCAATCATGCCATGATGAGTTTGCTGTTTTGCTAATTTGTTATGCAAGAATTGTGTATGCAACCTCTAATTTTGGGGGTGAGTGAGAAAACGTTCCCTTACTACTAGAGATGCTGTCATATTTTCTTGTAACTCTTACAGAGAGATTTGAAAAAACATTCTTTTTTTTACGATTGATGCTGTTTATTTATTTTCTGGTTATTTTGATGCTCGTTTGGGACTTAGAATTATTTTTGATTTTGACTACTCTGTATAACTTTGCATTTTAGCCTTCATGGCATTTATTCTGTACTGAATGATTTTTGCGATTTTTGCAATAAAACACTTGAACTTTTCTCTAATCTAGAACTAAGTTGTGTTCCCGATTTATGGTGCTACTCTGCTAAAATGATATTGGGGTGGATCCCTTTTTACACAAGAACATTTCGGAGCATTACAGCCTGAGGTAAATTTTGGGATGATCTGAATTTAGAGGTGTCCTAAAAATTGGGGTATGGGGTTCTGCGTCCACAATGGGGCCATCAAGTTTTTTTTCTTAGACTGCAGATGTGACATGTAGTTTGAGACCCAATGTAAGTTCTTTTTATATATTTACTTTGCTGATATGGCAACATTTTAATTGCTGGTGTATGGTTTTCCCCTTGAAGAACTGCTTGTAATTTGGATACCTCTGGCTCCTAATAATAAACAGTTCTTCACTAGATGCCCTCGTGCATTTTATTTGCTTTATTTTTTGTCTTGATAGCATATTCCATGATGATTGTTTTGAGCTCTTATACATGTTTTTAAAGATTTAATGACAAAGCGTACTGTGTCAAACATAACTACAAAGAGACATTGTGTTGTACCTTTTAAGTCCAACACTGCAACACAAACTTCATCTTGTAACTCCTTTTATAATACTCCTCTTTGAATGTGCGGATTACCTTTGGTAATTCAGTCTGTTTAGCTAAGGGGTCCTATTCGTGGCTATATGCTGATGTAGCCCAAGATCATGTTTCTTTAGGTGACGTTTGTTCTAGGACAGCTGGGGGGGGGGGGGGGGGACAGAGTTGCCCCACTATCACCAAACAGTTTCCTAACAAAAAGTAGGATCATCCCCTTTGGTTTTGCTAAGTTCGCCCTAAATTGGCAGGGTAAGCCCAGACGGGGGTCCCTTGCTCACTTTGCCACTGGATTCAAGATAGCCTGGCTGATGAGGGTTATGAACCTGAAACAGGTCCCAGGATGCTTGTTTCCGGTCCAGGGAAGACATGGCATGGTAGTTCGGGCTGGACTGTTCCCATGAGGCACAGGGTCAGACGGATTTGCATATGGCCATGTCTGAACTAAGGTGGTGGAGTGAGCTAAAGAATGATGATGGATTAAACCCAGATCAGTTGATTGGGGATGAGTGCTTGCAATGTTCAATACTCCGTCCATCATCCCCTTTGGTTTTGCTAAGTAGCTTTTAAGACATGGCACAAAAAGTGGATTCCTTTTACATTTTTGCTTTTACAGCATCTGGATTGGCATTGTAATAAAGGTTTATGATTATGCCTGTACAAATTTCTTACAGAACCCTCCCAGAATCTTTTGAGATGATTTAAGTTATTTTACAATTGATTTTCCTATAGGTCTTAGTAGGTGGAAGGGTCTTTATGGGATAAGATTTCCAAGGGCAGTTACCAGTCCAAGGTAGCACTGGTGCTCTTTTTTTCTATTAGGTTCAAGAGTGAAAGCCGACAGATCAGTGTTAAAGGACGACAGGTTAAAATAGATGGTTTGTGGGGGTTATCAAATCTTGGAGCAAATTGAGAAAAGAGGATCAAGACAGTCACATCAATGTCAGCCTAGGTAGTAGGATATTTCATATGATGTTAGTAGAGGCAGATAGCATAGCAGGTTGTCAGATTCAACACCCTTTGGCTCTAGTCCCCCAAATGTGTTGCCTTCACCCCCTCCTATTTATTGAATATAGTTTTGTTGCCTTTAGGACTCTGTACACTTTACCACTACTAACCAGTGCTAAGGTGCTTGTGCTCTCTCCTTGACACATGATAAGAATGGCTGGCACTTAATTGACACATTTAATTCACTTGCAAGTCCCAATAAAATGGTACTACATGTACCCAGAGCCTGTAAATTAAATGTTGCTAATCTGTGCCATCCACTAAAGTAGAACTTTAAATCATGTCTCAGGCCTGCCACTGTAGTCTGTGTGTGTGCAGTATTAAAGTGCCATTTAGACCTAGCAAAATAAACCTATTGCCAAACCTTATTTTTTAATACTTTCAAGACACAAATAAGGTAGGTCCTAAAAACGTCTAGGGTAGGGTGCATAGCATTTAAAAACAGGCATCTGAGTTTATGTTTTACATGTCCTGTCAATTAAAAACTCCTAAAGTCTTTCATTGTGGTAAGGCCTCGCTCCTTAAGACTAAAACTGCGATCACGTATTACCTTTTAATAAATACTAACTTCAGATTGGCAGCAGATAATATTTACATTCAAATTAATTATAATTTGACATCAACTTTAATGGTAAAGTCAGATGTTAAGTTACAATGGCGTTTTGTGCCTAAACCCACTGTGTCTTTCTGCTAGTAAACATGGTCACGACTATGGATGTCTCTCCTGTAATGGGTTGTTGATTTCTTCCCCACATGGAGACAAAAGGGGCATAGATGTGTACAGGTTGGCCCAACTTGGCAGGATGACTTGGGGTGGGGAGGTGTACCTAGCCCCACTTACACTTCAAAGGGCTTCGCCTACAGCACACAAAGGAACCTGACATCAGGCCTGGCCTTCCTTTTGTCACTGTCGAGAGTGAAGAGCTAAACCCAGGAAGGAAAAGGGAACTGGACAGAACTAGTCTGGGAGGGGGCTAGGAGTTGCCCCCCCCCCCCCCACCCCTCAAAGGAGGCACTAGGGATAACAGGTGGCACTCTCAATCAAAACACTCCTGGACCTGTGAAAGATTCAGTAGAAGGACTGCCCTGCTGCCAGAAGGACTGCTTTTCTGCTTGAAGGACTGCCTTGCTGTCTGAAAAAGGATGATTGGACTTGCTTTCCTTGATCCCAGGCTACCAAGATGACTCCTAGGGTCAGTTGGCTGACCTCTTGTGTGTGCTACAGGGATGCAACAAGCTTCCAGAGGCCTCACTGGAACTGTCTAGCTGACACAAACACATGGACCTGTCTGATCCCTGATGTTGGTCCCTGCTGGAGTGAGTCAGCGGCTCAAAGAGGAGACCACAGGTCCTGGACCCTTGGCTGGCCTCATAATGTACTTCTCCTGAACTTTATTTGAGAATCCAGAAGTTTTGGCCATTCATGTCAAGGCTCCGCCCCTGACGAGCAGTTCCAGTGAGGTCTACCCTCACCCGGCAGCAACGACTGGCAGTGCAAGACCTGCACTTCGCCCTAACTGTGACCGTCCAGGACTAACCACCATGCAAAGCTCCAGCAATGAACAGATCTTGGCGCTACAGTGACAAATGTCTGTGGAGCTTGACATGCTCTTCGTGTTGTAATCCTTCTCCTTGTACCCTACTCCATCCGAACTATTCATGCCAGACTTCAAAGGATAACTCTTCAGTGGGACTAACTTAGTGCCTGTACCCAAACTGTGCTCCATCGTGATCAGCCTGAACTTGTCACTTTCCCACATTCCTGAGTGACCATATAACCACAAGTGGCACTTTCTGCTTTGTGGCATTATTTTCAATTAATATTTTTAAACTTAACATCTCCTCTTCTACTAATTTGATTTTGTTTCATAAAATGTACTCAATTTTCCTAATTGGTTTAGGATTTTTCTTCCATTGTGTTTTCACTGTATTACTGATTTTGTGATGCATCAATTAGTTACACATTGCCTCTAAGTTAAGCCTGACTGCTTTGCACCAAACTACCTGGGGGTTAAGCACAGGATTATTCTTTGACTTTTGTGGTTTTACCAGGACAAAGATTGTGGTTGTGGTTGAGAGGCCTCCACCGCTCTCAACCAATAACCCATTTTTACACCAAATATATGAGTGAGCCCAGAGTGGAGTTGACACATCTGGTCTACTCTACTAAGTATGCATTTAAATTGATATAGTTCAGTCTTGTCAAACCAGGTATTGACTTTACATAAGCAGATGACAGGCTAGGCGGGGAGAAGCTGAAGGGAGGGTATAGTCATCAGTGCAACGGGTCTTTGGGCAGGAATGTGTGTAGAAACAACCTTGTGTTCAATGGGGAGATAATTGGGAAAGGAAAAGTTAGCATAGGCAACATCAGCAAAATACACTGTTTCTCACTGGTGTTTGTACAAGTTGCCAGTGAAATAAATACACTGCGATTTTAAGATTAGCTAATAAGCCCTTGTGTGAAAAGGAACCTGTTACTTCTTCATAAATAAAATGTTCCATTATCAACAGCCCCCTCCCATTTACAGCACAAGCTCAAATATATAAGGAAAAGAAAGTAATTGTCCAATTATGCCATGAAATTGGTACCAGGACTGTGGTACAATAGATGATGTTTCAACCGGATGCATGCCCAGGTAGGCATTACAATCAGGTTACCTTATAAAACCTTATTTTGGAGGTTTCAGGGCCCTTAATCCAGAGAGTCCTTGTATATCAGGCATATAAACTTGAAATTAATCCTTAACTGAAACAGATATTACCTCCAAAGCAACCCACATTTTCACTAATTTAAGAGATGCTCCCAAGACTTGAATGGATGAGTTATATATTAAGCAACAGAGTAGCAAACAATTCTATAAACTTCATAATTGATCACGGAAATGTCAATGGTAGAAACTTGGAAATTTGAGGATGCTTTTTTCCTGATCTTTATGCTTCGTGGTTCAAAGAAGTTAAAATATTCAGACGGTTCTACTTTGATATCAGTGTGGTTTTTTAATACCACTGGATTCAAGATGTCATGAAAGATCTTAAATAGGTTCTTTGACAAATATATGATACTACTGATCCAGTGTAGTTAGAGCTGTTTAAACGCTGACAAAGGCTCTTTGGTAGCTTCTCATTTAGCACTGGGTCATTGACTTGAAAAGTGCGTTGAGACAGATTTAATTGCACATTGTCATATTTTTTATTTAAGGTTTTGAACCTGAGATATGTATTTATGAAGACACTAAAGAATTGTATCTGGAGCTGTGCTGCTCTCCCACTTGCAGTTGAACTCTTCATTCCTGATTTTATTTAGGACTCTGGATTAAGCATCTGAAGTTGTGTGTAATTGTTCTTTTCAACCCAGGTATTTGTGGAGACAAATGTTAGTGAGCACAGCTGAACACAGGTTGAACTTTCAAGTTGATTAGCTCCAGGTTCCACAGAATGATTAGATCTATGCACTGTGGATGGGGGCATAAACAATGTTGTGTTTTAAGTGGCAACTCAATAGTTTATACTACTTTTTTTGCCTATTTCTTCCGGGGATCTAACATTTGAGCCTGGTATCAGTTAAAGTGCATGTAAAGCCAATGGGTTATTTTAAGTGCATCATCACCATACAAACAGGGCCCACAAGTTAGAAGCATATTATGGTGTAAGAGAGATCCTTGTGGTGAGTCTACTGTCTTAGGTAGTCGGTTCTTAAAGAAGAACATATGATGTTTCCTAGACCTGTCATCCTTAGGATGGTCTTCCCCCAAACTTTTTGCCTGCTTACCACCTCCTTTTGCTGATTCATTTTGTTGGCGTTAGGACTCTAAGCACTGTACCACTACTGACTAGTGCTAAAGAGCATGTGATTTTTCTCTAAACATGGAATCATTGGTGTATACACAATTGGCATATTTAATTTACTTGTAATTCCCTTGTAAAGTGTTATACCATATACACTGGGCCTGTCGATTAAATGCTACTAGTGGGCACTGATTGTGCAACCCACACCAGTAGCCCTGTAAACATGTCTCAGGCCTATTATTGCAGAACCTGTGGGTGCGGTTTTACTGCCACTTTGACTTGGCATTTAAGTCCCTTTGCCAAGCTTTAAAGTCCCTTTTAATTACACATTAGTCACCCCTAAATTAGGCCCTAGATAGCCCATAGGGCAGGGCGCTTTGTAAGTAAAGGGTAGGATATGTACAAAGGGTGATTACCTCCTACTGATGGGAAGCCAGTGCTCGGAAGAAAGGGCTTTTGTGCATTCCAAAAACCCATCTTTGAAGTCACCCCCACTTTAAAGGCCTAACTGGGTATAAGTACTGGGGCTCTTACCCCAACAAATCAGACACTTCTGGACCTCCAACTGGATTCTACCAGAAGAACTTATGTGCTGCATGAAGGACTGACACTCTACTGGACTGCTGACCTGGAAGTCCTGCTTTTCTCTTGTGTTGCCCTGCTGAGTTATGATCCTGCTGATTGCTGGACTGATCTACAACGGCTTGTTGGCTTGCCTCCTGTTGCTTGAGACTCAGAGATATCAAAGTCTCTACACCTCCTCCTGTGCCTGAATCACTGGAAAAGGAGCCAGATACTTGTACCAGAACAATGAACACATTTCCATTCTGCTTGTAGCAGAACCAGTGCATCAACACTGCTGTGGGAAGAAAATAGGTGCCTAGTACTCACAACCACCCCATCACATTCGGAACCCCACTTCTGAACCAACTCATCATCGTCATTGCATGGGGAAGATTGGCGCATCACCCCTCCAGAGCGGATTAACCCACCTCATTGCCTTCGGAACCACTGCACTCAGAACTGGTGCTTCATTCAACCGACCCAAAGCATCGCTGCCGCTGAATGAAGGATCAACATTGATGCATCTCTTGTCTGCAGCTCGTATCTTATTGTTTTGACCAGGATCAAGGTACTGTGTTCCCCGGGCCTGTGTGGTTCCTGTTTCCGGCCTGTGCTTCATTGTGGTCAGCTTGAACTGTTGACTTTGCCCTGGTCCAGAGCGGCTAGATAACCGCCAGAGTCACTCTTTTTTTATTATTTAAAAAATCATAACTCAACTTTTACTTATTCAATTTTTGTCATTTTAGTCTTGATTTATTTATAAAAGTATTGCCTATTTTTCTAAACCAGTGCGGAGTCTTTTTGTGGTGTTTTCATTGTGTTACTGTGCACGTGTTGCACAAATAATTTACACATTGCTACTTTAAATAAGCCTGACTGCTCCATGCCAAGCTCCCAAAAGGTGTGCACAGGTCATCTTTTAGAGTGTAGGTAGCTTAACCTGACTAGATTGTGGTCCCTACTTGGACAGGGTGCATACCTCTCCCAAGTAGAGACCCCATTTCTAACAGTGTTTAATGAGCAGTTCATTGCAGATCACTGTAGAATTATCTGAGGTTCTAAGATTGTTCTCTACTTTGGTAGTTAAAAAGGTTTTCAAACATGTGTTTTAACATGTGTCAGATGCTGTGTGAGTCACACAATAGGTCATCATTTTCTAACCATTTTTGAAACTCGCGGATGTTTTCAGGAATATGCCTGGAAAAATGTGAGAGCAGCAGGTTCCATGAAGTTCTCCTAGAAAATGTTTTGAAGCCCTATTTATGACTATGCAAAGCAATTTCTGCATAAGCAAAATTGCATTGTTTAAAATTTCAATAATTAAAAAGTATTATATTTATGCAAATATATTTTGAAGTTTTCTTATTCTTGCTTTCTTCAACTTTGGTAGTTTCCCCTTCCCATTACTATCCTGTCAAAGAGGATGAGGGAAGGGTTCATGAAAGATTTGTGAATACATACAAAAAAGTTATTTTGTGGGTGTTCCAATCTATTCAAGTCATTCCTACCATTCCTACCATAAAATATCCGCTCTCTATCTTAGAAATGTACTGTTACAATAATGCATACATGTTTAAAACTCCTAATGAGTGGAAGTTCATATTTTGTGACTCAAAATTAGCTATACACTTGTAAAACAGTGATTTGTAATATGAAATTATACATTCAATTGGCTTTGTAATTAAAACCCTGTGTTTTTAGGCCCTCTAGACCTGTCAACTTACAGGCAGCTGGCGGGTAGTGTGTGTGGATAGTGGCTGCATTTTAGAATGTAAGTAGGACCTTTGTATGAAGAACTGTCAGTGACTATCGTCATAGGGTTTATTTGTTTACATATAGCAAGTGGAGTTCTGATGACTGTGCAGGTTTTTGTTGACACAGGGTTGCTCAATGAATTCATAAACATTTGGTGATATAGCAAACATGCTATATGCTTTAATTGTGCATCAAAGAATTGCAGATTGCTATTTGGGCAGTCATGGTGGTGTTGGAAACACAGTGTGTGTGAGAAAGTAAATTAATATTTGGGGAGGATGGTAATGAACCACGAGTAATATGTCCACTATCTTGCTGGATTCAGTTAAAAGTTTCAGTAGTTTATACCTGAGCTCAACCCCTGTTAGCTATTACAGGTTTAACTTAAACAAAATCTGCAAAGCATCTAGAAGTACTAAAACAGTAAAAGAAAACACAATAAAAACTCAACTCCAATTATTCAAAATAGACAATAATTAAATTTACAAAATTACATGCAAATGACAAAAATCAAGGGGAACCAGAGATATGAATTTCAGAATAGTTAACTAAATTTTCACCAAAAGCAGTTAGTACTAGACTAGAACCTAGGTTCATTTTCAGATTGACCATGATAGAGCTTGAGTTGAATACACAAACCAGATTTGAACCGGTTGGAGGTTTTACCACAAAAGGTACTTACAATGCTTCCACTGGGCTCTATTTGTTGGGTGACAGTTGGAAGGTGAATGCAAATTATCCCCCAAGAGCTTGAGGAAGGAAAAAATTTAACTTTCTAAAAGCCCCTTTTCCTTTATATGTAATAAAACTCCATCTTCACCATTAAGTGAGGCATTTAACAAATATTAAAAATATAATTTAATCTCTTTCTCTATTTGCAAGCCAATCTTCTACAGTGAGAATAATTTTTGGATGCTGGTCACTGTAAACACACGTCTGCTTTAGATTTCCACATATCTTACTTTTACATACCAGGCACCCTACCTTGTGGGCTACAAGACCTATAGAGGAGTGACTTATTATTACTTTAAAAAGGAGGTATCAGCCTTGTAAAAAAGATAATTTTAACAGGTTGGGTTGCATTTTTAAAACCTCAGCAGTCAGCCAACAGTGGTAGGCCTGAGGTAAAACTTGCCTATGGCAGGCTTGAATCTAACCCTAGATATGCCACACAGGTGGAATTTAAAGTGGGGTACTTGGCTGCATGTTAATCAAGTGCCATAGGACAATTAGCAGTAGTGGGTGTCAGTGGAGTTGATTATTATTGGTGTCAAGGACATGGGTGAGGGTATACCTTGGTTTGGATATGACTTTAACTGTGTTCCATGCGTCGGACGGCCACCGGCCTCCGACTTCAAAGTGGGCGTGTGCGGAGGACGGCTGGGGGCCGTCCAAACCAAGCCCACTGATTAATTCACCCACACCGCTGCGGAATTCGCGCCGCGGTCAACGGGTTAAGGTGACGTGTGAGATATGTCAGAGAGGTGACCCTGTGGAAATCCCAGTCATGGTCTCCACCGCCAGGCTCTCTGGTGTTGAAATAAATAGCTGCAGTTGTCTTTGCACCTCCTTATTTTCTCTTCACCCTGTCACTTTGAACTCAAACGAAGCACAGGGAGCTTTGTATGGTTGCATATGCTTCTGACTTGGTCCTGCAGGTATTCAAGCATGGTTATTGTGCACACATAAAATGTAAAGGTATAAAAACCCCAATTTTACCAGGAACAGTGAAATGAAGGAAATATGTGAGTTCATCATAATGACAACCCCCAAGCCACTCGTTTGAGATTTATCATTGGCAGAGCCACAACAATTGTGTGGCAAGGTTGTCTAAATAGAACAGCACATTCTCCAGCAGTATTATTTTCATACATTTGACCTTGAAACATTATTTATGTAACATCTGCAAAGTATGCAAATTGTATTGCATTTTAAGTGGCAAATGCAGTAAATCCATACTTATGAGGTAAAGGCTGAAGCCACAGAATCACATACATCCATTGACCTTCACCATTGTCTATTTTTTAACCCAAATGCACTCATGAAAGGTAAAGCAAACCTAAATATGTTTATTCCAATCAGGGCAAACTGATTTTTCAAGCTTTCTACCTCAAAATAAATATGCAATATAAACATTTTATAAAAGGTAACATATAATACGGTCCTATATTTCTATTGCAGCGTTTTGCTGATATTTACAAACCATTCAGCCTTTGGATATGTATGTATACATATATTACCTATTGGCGGTTGCCTGTAAGTAGTTATGGTTAGGACCTAGTTTCCATAAGAAAAACGTTTTTTGTTTTACCAATAACGGTGGCACAGTTTTATGAATCTTCACAACATTTTCCAAACTATTTTGATGCTCACTTCAACTACTGTGTGGAAAGTTTCAGGGTAATTCGTTCAAGCGGGAGGCGAGAAAAAGAGGAGGGTCCCAAAACGTATTTTCCCCATGTTGATTGCTATAGGGACTTTAGACAAGTCTACAGCCTGAACCACTGAACGGAAGTTCACCAGATTTGACAGAATGCTAGATCTTGGTCTAGAATAGTGCCTTTCGGTAGTTTGGTGTTAATCCATTCAGTCGTTTTAGAGATATTAACCACAATCCAAATATGTATATCTAGTGGCGCTGATCCTTCGCAGCTCTGACATACCCATGCTGTAATCTAATTGGCTGTTAATACTTCAACCAGGAAGTGTTGGCAGCTATCTTGGTACTCAGCTTCAACCAAGTCTATATATATAGAAAATAGGCTATGGTAGGAATCCTCCTAGATGTTGCCACAAAATTTCAGGTGGATCTGTGAATTTGTGGCAAAATTGGAGGGAAAAAAGTGCAGTCTTCTGCGTTTGTTTTGAAATGAGACCCTGGGTGGGCCAGGTCATGGGGCATGTTTTAAAAAGGAGGGGGTTGCATGGTACCCCCTTTTAAGGCTTTTAGAGGCCCAGGGACCACTACCTTCCTGGGGCTTTATTTACATAATGGAGGGGAGCTCGGACCCCCCTCCTTGGCTTCCTCGAGGCTAGGGGGACCACCACCTTCCAGGGCTTTCATTTTAACTTCGGAGGGGGGGGGCACACAGATCCCCCCTGTGCTTATTACAAGCCCTGGGGGCCACCACTTCCTGGCACCTAAATATAAAAAGGAATAGGGGACCAGGAGCCCCCATACTCTGAGGCCCACCAACTCAGCAGGGCCAAATCACTTCAAAAAACTTGGAGGGGAGTCACGTGCCCCCCCCCCCCCTCAGGCCATATACAGTTCCAGGGTCCACCACATCCCATGGGCCAGGCCATGCAGAGTGGGGCCCTCCTACTGGAGCCATATATGGTCCTTCAGACTTCCCCCACAGCCACCCACAGCCGGATCCTCCTATATCCCTGGGTGCCCATCCCCGGGACATAGTGGTTTACTTTTGCTTGGTAAGACCTGTGACAGCTCCCAGCAAGCAAAACAAACACTCCTGACCCAGCTGGCCGGTGCTGTCATAATGCTCCCACCTGCTAGGAGCAGAGGCTTTTATCTCTTTCCCTGTCACTAGACATGCAAGAGATTAAGCAGATTGCTCTTGCACAGAGGGAGCTGCCTTTCCAGCAGCTCCCTCCATGCAGAAGCAATGCCAGCTCCCTCAATAGGTGGGAAGCCGGCTGATACAGCAAGGTCTTGAGGCTTCCTTGTGGTCCTGTGGAAAAGAGTAGACAGAGGCCAAATAAAAGTCAGAAACTAGCAGAAAGAGGCAAAATAGAAATCAGAAACAAGACGAAAAAGGCAAAAAAGAGATCAGGAAAGCAGCAAAATAAAGGTCAAATATGTGGAGAAAGAATAAAACTGGAGATCATAAATGAGCAGAAAGAGGCAGAATAAAGGTCAGAAATGAGCAAAAAGAGGCAAAATAGAGAACAGAAACAAGCAGAAAGAGACTAAATAAAGGTTTGAAATAGGCAGAAAGAGGCAAAATAAAGATCAGAAACTAATTGAAAGAGGCATAATAAAGATAACAAACTAGCAGAAAGAGGAAAAATAAAGATCAGTAACAACCAGAAAGGGGAAAAAATAAAAGTCAGCAATGAACTGAAAGAGGCAAAATAAAGATCAGACGTAAGCAGGAAATGGGCAGACAACTCTCGGGTACTCATGCACCCACTCATAGAACAACTCAGACACTCTTGTAGCCACTCACAGACACATTCACTCATTCATGTACTCACAGAAAAACTCAGGCACAGACACACACTCACAGGCAAAGTCAGACACTCATGCACTCACTTACAGAAACACTCATATGCTCTCTCACCCACTCACAGTTCTACTCAGAGACTCACTCACTGACCATCTCAGAGACTCACACACCCACATAGACACTCATATACCTATACAGCCCCACTCATACTCTCTCACACCCACATACAAACCTAGTCAGAAACTCATACACCCACTGAGACACTCATGCACTCACTTACACACTAAATGTCAAAGGTTAGTGGTTACAGTTAGGAAATACAATGCCCTATAAATTCACCTAAAAAACAAAGGTTACAGGGACGTTATAGTTAGGAAACAGAATTTTAAAAACCTTAGAAATTAATTGAAGAACCAAAGATTACAGGGCTCTTATAGTAAGGCTCAAATTTCAATCGTACAAAACCAGTGAAATTCAGTAGTTATAGATACCTGAGCTAACCATAATTTATGCCCCAGCAATGCACAGCTTTTGATCTCACATATTACATCACTCATGACATGGCCAGTGACATAATTCATTACATCACCGATGACATCATCCACAGAACCACTCACCCACACTCACATTCCCCTACAACCTCTAATATGCCCACCCACACAACTCACATACCCATTCAAACACTCATACAAGTACTTACACAACCACTCACATATCCATAGGACCACTCACACACCCACTCACTCATGGAGCCTGATCATACAACTAGCCACTCACCCACACAGCCACTCACAGACCAACAGTCACCCATACAGCTACTGACAACACAGTTATTTATCTATACAGCGACTCACACACCCACTCATTCACTCATACAGCCTGGTAACACAGCCACTCACTCATCCATACAACCACCTACATACTCACTCACACACCCACACAACCACTTACATACCCATTCACACATCAATCAGCCACTTACACAGTCACTCACTAACCCATACAGCCAATCCCACAGAAATACAGTCTTCCATACAGCCAGTCACACACCAACTCACTTAACCAAACACTTACTAAACAGCCGCTCACTCACTCATACAGCCATGCACACTCCAGTCACTTACTCATACAACTATTCAGACACCCACTCACTCACTTAACAGCCACTGACACATCCACTCACTAGCAAATACAGCCACTCACACAGACACTAAGTCACCAACACTGCTACTCACACACCCACGTATACACCCATACCGCAATGCACAACAACTCACACAACTGTAGAGCCACTCAGACACCCACTCACACAATGATACATACAGTCACACAGCGACTCACATAAACTGTGTTAATAAAAGTAATCACTCATTAGTTGTACACAAAGCATTCTAAATGAACTTTTGTGTTACCTTAGTATATGTTTAACACACAAAAACGTTTAGAAAACACTCACAATGACTGAATGATGTCATCAGTGATGTCACTGACCATGGCATGTGTGATTTGATATGGTGCATCATAAGCAGTGCATTATGGGGGCATAAGTTATAGTTAGCACAGGTAACTATAACTGCTGAATTTTACTGGTGTTGTATAAGAGAAATCTGAGCCTAATTATAATGTAAACATAACCTCACCCATACAGCCACCTCCATACACTTACACACCCACGCAACCACCTACATACCCATTCACACATCCATCAGCCACTCACACAGTCACTCACTAACCCATACAGCCAATCCCACAGACACACACTCTTCCATACAGCCACTCACTTAACCAAACACTTATTTAAAGAGCCACTCACTCACTCATCCATACAGCCACGCACACACCCAGTCACTCACTCAAACAACTATTCATACACACACTCACTCACCCAAGCAGCCACTGACACATCCACTCACAAGCAAATACAACCACTCACGCAGCCACTAAATCACCAACACAGCTACTCATACACCCACTTATACAGCCATACAGCAACACACACCAACTCACACACCTGTACAGCCACTCAAACACCCGCTCACACACAGATACACAGTCACACAGTGACTCACATGAACTGTGTTAAAAAAAGAATCAGTCATTAGTCATACACAAAGCATGCTAATTTAACTTTTGTGTTACCTTAGTATATAAGTTTAACACACAAAAACATTTAGAAAACACTCACAATCACTGAATAATGTCATCAGTAATGTAAATTGAGATGTCATCAGTGATGTCTCTGACCATGTCATGTGTGATGTAATTTGTTACATCATAAGCAGTGCATTACGGGGGGAAAAGTTATAGTTAGCATAGGTAACTATAACTGCTGAATTTCACTGGTTTTATATAAGTGAAATCTGAGCCTAACTATAACGTCCATGTAACCTTTATTTTTTATAGTGTGTGTGTATCTATACATATGTTTAAATTTAGCAATATGCACGTTTTGCACACAAGCACGTTAAGCACTTTATGTATTGCACTAGAGCACTTTTTTATAGAATAGCAAACCATGACTAAGCAATGCAGGATAATTGCAACACGTACCGGGGTGTTCCAGATAGACACCTACTATATTCAAAATGTATTTTGCAAATAGTTACTAGATACGAAATGGAACTAGAATTTGCATGTTTTGATAACTCAGACCAATAGGAGGGACATATTAATGACATATGATGTGGTGATTTTATTGAAAACAATTCATTGTTTAGTAATGGTTTTAATGTATCACTTGAGATGAGGAGTCACGATAAACAATCTCTCAATTTAATGGATGACAATGGTTGAGAAAACATTATTTTAAAAACTTGTCATACTTTTTATGTTCCATTACAAACTTTTTTATGCCTATGGTTGCCATAATCACATGGAAAATCACAAAATGCACTTGTCACTTTAAAATGAATTGAAAATGATTTGGCCATGTCCTGTGAACAAGGCTCGGACGAGCCGAAACGCGTAATGGCGATTAAGCAATAAACTAATTTGCAAAGCACTTACCGAAGGGTCCATGTATGGAGATATCCAGGAGGTAACGGAATGGAGTGATATATATATATATGAAATAATAATAGTCCCTAAACATTATGATTATGCCGAAATGGAAGACCAAATATGCTCATAGTTATCTAAATTGTGCAGCAAAAATTGGCAAATTATGCAGCATTGTTCAGCATTATTCAGCACATTCCAAGGCATCATTTTATTAATCTATTTTGCCTAGAAACATTTTATATTGAAATCTGCAAAATTATATAGCAAATCATGTGGCAAACTTGGTAAATCCATAACTATACCATAAACACTGTAACCACCGAACCATATAATTACACTGGCTCAGACCACTATCAATTGCTTTGTCTACGATCTTTCTCATAAAAGAAACAAAAAACAAAAACGAAGATTCAAAATCCGACCAGTGCCAACTGTTAGCTACAGTTTGAAGAGTAAAACTACTATAACCTCAGCATTCTACAGTCGGAACGCAACAGCTTTATAAAAGTCTGCAATCTTAACTACGTAATTACATGTTGCTCTTTTATCTTTTTAAACTGCAGAAACAGAATAGTCCAATATTTCCTTTTCAACTTTCAAAAACATTTATATGTTAAAAAAAGCACATTGTTCACGCAGACTAGCCCAAAATAAACCTGCAACATAAAAAATACATAATATGTAATAAGTGTGATATGATCTGAAAGAGAGAGAGAGAGAGAGACAGATGTACATCATTCGACAGCTTTTCTATAGATTACATGCAAAATACTAACATTACAGCCCTACTTCAAGTAGAAATACAAAATGCAATGCTCTGTTATAACAGCATATTCGCATGTCTGATAATATGGAGCAATAATGCAGTGTTATCATTACACAAACGACCTCGATGATCCTGAATGCTGATTCCAGAGGTGCTAATGGAATCTATTCCTAAACAAAAACCCGGTTAGCGTTAAATTACACAGTTATTAAAGCATGTCTGAAAGAGCCATGCAGAGACCCATTTTTATACTTGAAACAGGCCTTGGTCCCGCCAATCAATTATACTTTAAAAAAACAAAAAGGTGCTAACCTTTGGCTTTGCTGAGAAAATGAAATCCTCACTTGAAGTGCTTTTTTAATGACCTGGAACTCTTGGTCGGAAGGTAATGATATTATAATGTTTGTAATGAGTCTTTATAAAGTCAAAGGATTAGCCAGACCATTCCAAACACATTTTAGAGTCATAAGTTGTTTTTCCCCACGCTAACTGATTTGAAAATGAGTCATAGGCATATTTTGCTGTTGGTTGAACTTGCCAGATGGAATTAGTGCTAACTGGGGAAAGGGTTCTCATAATACACTCACACCGCTTTACAGAACAGATATTTTTAAAATGCAATCCTTGTTTTCTCCTTAAGTCTTACAAGTGTTGACAGCTAACTTGTTTTGGGAAGTGAGTGTGTAATGGAGGTAGCCAAACAAGGAGGACGATCAGAACCAAGTAGAGCTAATATCTCTACTTAAATTTCTTGTTTTGGTCTCTGCAGGGTCTCTTATTGATTTCCTCCTGCATGGCAACCAGCACTTAGTCATGTAAGCTTTTTCCCCTTTTAATAACAGGAAATTTCATAATGCTAGAATGCCTGATCCCAACCTTAACGAAAATCAATCCATTGCGTACTGCAATTCTCGACAGAAGAGATGCCGCACTGCACAGAACCCACCTCCGTCGGACGTAGCCACATGGACGGCACTGCTGTTGATGGCGTGCGCTCCGTTGGAAACCAGTAGCACGAGACGATAATTCGTGCTTGGACGCAAGTTACCAATCACAGCTGAGTTTACATCTGACTGAAGCTTCGGGGACTCCTTTGAGGTAGTAGAGTTCAGGTACAGGATGTAATGGTGTACATCTCCTTGCAGATCCTGGAGGGCTTGTTAAGGAAGGAAAGAAAAGAAATTGTTATTATGAAAGTTCAATTCATTTATCGCCTTGTATGCAACTATCTGGGGATTCAGATGAAATCCACCAGACATTTGGTACATTTTCTTCACATATTGCTTCAATTTAAAGTGTTATGAATGATAGATGCAAGAGAAAGTTCCAATTTATAAACACACTCACACATGTTATGTAGGGTGGAGAACGGAAGTGTTCAAAACAACGGTATGTGAGTGTCCATTTAAGTCTTTCTTTAATGAAATTGGGACCACTGAAGAAGTTGCAATAAACTGAGATTTTAGGAAGCACAGAAAGGTGGATCATCATTTTGTGTTGAGTTTGTAGTTAATTGTTGTGACTTTGGTTTACAGAAAATATTTTTATTATTGTATATATATTTTATCGACTTACTTAAATGAATGATAGATTTCAACTACCTTGCATATAGAATGTCACTTTCAAACATGTCCATACTTCTGGTTTGCTCATCATGCACTGATCATACAGTGATATGTATGTGTAAAAAAGGGGTGGTGATGGACGGAGCATCTGAATCAATCAAACACTCACACCCAGTCAAAAGATCTGGGTTTAATCCATCACCGTTCTTTAGCCCACTCTGCCACCCCAGTTCTGACTGGGTGTGAGTGTTTGATTGGTTCAGATGCTCCGTCCATTACCACCCCCTTTTGTACCGCATCTATGTGTAAAAACACAGTGAAAGTCAAATTATGAATAAAATACTACAGCTAATAACCACTGAAATTTGCCACTTACGTTTAGCTCTGCAGAGGTAGTGCTCATAAAATTTCATGTGTGAGATGCAATTGTGTTTTCACTACTGCATATTTAGGTGTTAATAAATACTGATATCATAAGCATTCCTTTTGGTGTACATGTTTTGGCTTGCATGGATGGTGAAATTAACTGGTTTGTGAGAAAATTTCAGAGTTTCTTTTTTTTTTTAAACACACCATGTTATACGCGATCCTAAACATAAACTTACTTTACCAATAACTTTTTAAAATTGATTTCTGAGGGTATTTTTTATTTTCAACTTCTATCAAAGTATTCCTTGCCCTGCTGTGCATGGCCATTGGCTTGCACATCAGCGGTTGGCTAAGGGGCCTGGTGCCCAAACTGCTGCAGGGAGTCAACCCCTGCTGTGCATAACCTTTGGACTGTCCTTCAAAGTCCGCAAGCCCTGTGGCTAAATCTACATTTTTTATTTTGAGCACTGAGGGGACATTCAGGCTCTCCATCCTGACATAATGGCTCCTACACTTTATTCTGAGAATACAAGTACTAAAGATTACACCCTTTACTGGCAGCTGGAACACATTTATTGAGTTGCAGCCTGTTAGACCTGGCATCCTTGGTGTGAATGTCCCTGACTTTTTGCCTGTACCTCCTGTACATTTAATGCTGTGCTGGATTTCAATTATGCTGGCTTAGATGCGTTGGGCACGTTGCCACTGCTGATCAGTGTCAAAGTGCAAGTGCTCCCTGTGTAAATTGTTATTAGGATTAGTTATCCATGATTGGCATATTTGATTTACTGATAAGCCCCTAGTAAAGTGCACTGATTGTGCCGGGCCTTTAAATCAAATGCTACTAGTGGGCCTGCAGCACTATATGTGTCATCCACATGAGTAGCCCTGAAAAGATGTCTCAGGCCTGCCACTCCAGTGCCTGTGCGCAGTTTGTTAACTGCCATGTCGACCTGGCAAGTGCACCCACTTGCCAGGCCGTAACCTTCCCTTTTCTAACATGTTAGTCACCTCTAAGGTAGGCCCAAGGTACCCCCGTGGGCAGTGTTCAGTGTATGTGAAAGGTAGGACATACCCTGGTGTGTGTGGCATGTAGGCATGGGCGGAAAATCCGTTCCGCTCGCGGATTTTGCGGATTTTCGGGAAATTCGCAATCCGCGAGATTCGCGAATCTCCCGCAAAATTCGCAAATCCGCGAGCAGCGGATTTTGCTCGCACTGCTCGCACTGTTCGCGTGAGTTCGCGCCCCGCGAATAAGTGCAAAATTGCAGAAATACGATCTTAGCAAAACTGAAAGTAACTACTTACCAGGTTCAAAAGTTCAGGCTCATCATTAGTAGCCATTTCCTGTAGTGCTTCCTGAGGGGCCCCTCCAGAGTTCAGTTGCCAGTTGAAACTATTATGTGACCCTGCTCTGAACCTCAGAATAGTTACACATATGCCACAAAGGTCCTGAATTACAGCTAAGGGAGACAAGCAGGAGCCAGGCTGGAAGTTAAAATCCATTAATCAGCCCCTAATTCATTATTGTCAGTTGGGGCAGGGCAGGTGTTGTAACTAATTTTGCAACAATGAAAGCACTTAGCAAGTGCAAAAGATCACTAATCAGGCGCACTAAGGAAGCAGGTGCCAGCTAAAAAAATATTCTGTGACACATTAATCAGCCCCAAATTAATTCAGGTCACTTGAGGCAGGGAAGGTGTGCTTTGCTTTGCCGAAAATAATGTACACTGGACAACCAGAGGGTGTGGTGATGAAACAGAGGGTGGCATGGGTGGGCCAGAGGGTGGCATGAGTAGTCAGAGAGTGGCAGTGGTGACAGAGAGTGGCAGTGATGAAGAAGAGTGTCCCAAACAGGCTGGACACGTAGAAACAACAAGTTCGCAAAACTTGCGACCCGACAGGTAAGTTCGCAAATTGCGAAATTGTAAAAACCCTCGCGAACTGGCAGAAACACGGGCGAACACAAAAAAAAAAATCCGCAAATTCGCGGGAATTCGCGGATTTTGCGGATTGCGAATCCGCAAATCCGCAAAATTCGCGAACGCGAGATCCGCAAAATTCGCTCATGCTTAGTGGCATGTTCTGATAGTAAAATACTACCAATTTCGTTTTTCACTATTGTAAGGCTATCTGTTCCCATAGGATAGAATGAAGAGTTTGCTTATAACACATTTAAAGCATAACTCCCCATGGGAACATGGTAGGAAAATAAAGTTTGATAAGCCTGACCTCAGAATGTTAAAATGCATCTTTTAGGGAGTGTGATTTTTACATTCTGTGTTTGAAAATACCACATTTAGAAAGTAGTTATATTCTTGCTTAGCTATCCAGTGTCCCTTAGCTAGGATGTGTATTGGTTGTCTAGCTTTAGAGTGACAGGGGCTGAGGATGTGCAGTGGCTACAGAGAGTCTGGATTAGTCTGCGCTAGGCTGAATGGCCTGGTCTGCATTTGGAGTTGTGGGAGGAGTAACACCTGCACCTGCATATGGCTGTGCCTGCCGTCCACAATGATGGCTCCGCCCCCTGTGTTGTGTCTGGAGTCAGGGCTCACACTGACAATGGAGTTTGTTGTGCACTTGCTGTGTCCCTTGCTTGAAGGAGATCTCCAAAGGCCTGTGTCTGCTGGCCTCCTGTTCTGAAGTCTCAGGGACACAAAGACTTTACCCCCAGCACCCCTGAACTCTGCTGCTGTGAGTTCTGACCTGCCAGGAGTTGCCTGTGCTAGTATTGGACCTCTGGATATTGTTGCTGCTGTTTGGGAACTGGAAGAGAGAAGAAAGTTGAAGAACTACAAAAACAATGCATCGCTCTTCTCCCGGATGTTTTTCTGACGCATCTCCACTGCGTGAGAAAATCTTCTACGCATCGCTGTGCTGCTACGAAAATCGATGCAGATCCTTTCGCCGCTGCAAGAATCGATGCATCGAGGGGTCGCAGCTGAAGAAAACCAGCCGGGGGCTGCTCACTGCTGCCGCATTGAATACCAACGCATCCCAGATTTCCACGCATCTCACCTGTTCGCCAAGTTTTCCAAAGGCATCATGTGTGGACCGGAACTGTCACGAAGAATTGAAGCATCACTTCCCTTTACAGACCAGATTCAACGCATCACTTCTCCTACGTGAACTGTTGTATCGCCTCCCTAAGGACCCAGGAACTAACGCAGCTCTTTGTTTTCAATGCCTCTTCACTCTGCAGCTGTTTGGCCTTGTGAATTTTGCCGTAACTACAGTTTCTTTGTATAAACGTCATGCATCCTTAGTTTTATATGGTACAAGTTCTTAAAACCTTTTGAAAGTCATATTTCTAACTGTGTATGTTGGATTTTTGTCATTTTGGTCTTGTTAAGTTTAGATACATCATTTTTTTTAAATGGTGTGGTGTCCATTTGTGCTGTTTTCACTATTAATGTAAGCGTTGGTACAAATACTTTACACATTGCCTTTGAGATAAGCCTGTCTGCTCGTGCCAAGCTACCAAGGGGGTGAGCAGGGGTTATCTAAAGTGTTTATTCACCTTACCCTGAGTAGAAACAAGGGTCCTTATTTGGAAAAAGGTACCTACCTTTGCCAACTAGAGGCCCCCATTTCTAACACAGTCAGTCAGAGACATTGAGTTCACTGTCTGGCATTTGGGTTAACAAACCAGAAAATGGATAATGGGTAAAAGTGCCCCCATACTACCACAAACCTATATTTTATTGATTTGGGGCGGCAGATGGACTATGAATCAGGGTTTGGGAGCCTCCACAGAACTAATGAATTAGATACCCATTTCTTTATGTTAATTTCTCAAAAACGACTGAATAGATTCACTCTAAACCAACAAAATCACTTCCTTGTGTAAAGCTGTACTTCCATGTCAGTTTTGGTTTCATTCCAATTAGATGTGTTTTTTTTCTGTAGAGGAGAGCAAAGTATCCTTTGGGAAATAAAAGGGTAAATGGCAAATGTCTAAAGCAGAGAAATCTGGCTTGGCAGTTCAGGCTAGATTGTTCCTCTTGGAGCAGGGTCAAGAGTGATTTGCACATAGCTGGGTCCAATCTGATGTTGAATTGTGGGCAAATAACCAATGGGTTGGAATGCCACCCCTATTGATTGCCAATGGTTAGACCTATTGCAAGCATCCTCTAATCATCTTTTGTGTGTTTGATATAAAACCATAATTAGCAAAGGGAAAGCCCGGATGTTGGTTCCTTGCTCACTGTGTCACTGGAGCCAAGCCGCAACCAAATATAGAGTACAAATCAGGGCAAACTCGATCTTGGGTTGCTTCTGTTGCAGTTCAGAGAGGATCTGGCTTGGCAGTTTTGGCTGGATAGTTCCTAATGGTGCAGGGTCAAGACTGATTAGCATGTAGCTGTGTTCAATTTGAGCCGGCATGGTTGGTGTTAGAAATGGGCGTCTCTAGTTGGCAAGAGTTTGCACCTTTGTCCAAGTAGGGACCCTTCTTCCTAGTCCAGGTAAGGAGAATACACTTCTAAACTTACCCCTGCTCACCCCTTGGTAGCATGGCATGAGCAGACAGGCTTATCTAAGAGGCAGTGTGTGAAGCATTTGTGAACACATACAGTGATACAATACAAACACTACAATGGACACAACACCAGTTCAGAAAAATAAGTAATCTTGATCTAAACCAAAACAAGACCAATGACAAAAATCAACAATGCAGTACTAAAAATATGATTCGTAAAAGGTAGAAACAGTTCTGTTCCAAGAAAATGTTGGATATGACACTTTTAAACAAAGTACCTTGGCTGCGTCCAAAAATGCAAGCAAAAAGGATCGCAGGGAAGGTGATGCATCAGTTCCTTACTCTCATGGAAGGTGATGCTTCGGTTCTTTGCTCCGGGGAGGAGATGCATCAGTTCCTTACTGCTGTGCAGGAGAGGTGATGCGTTGGTTCCTTGCTGGAGAGGAGGTGATGCATCAGTTTCTTACTGTGTGGGTAGGTGATGTGTCAGTTTCTTACTGGGTTGTGACAGACTTGGCACTTTGATGCGATGCGTGACAATCCGGAACGATGTGTGAAGACCCGGGATTCGCTACTGTGGTTTCAGCCGTGCCCCCTCAATGTGTCTGTTCTACCACAGCAAGGCCTGCGTCAGAATTGGTGCGGTGATCTCGGACATCGGAGATCAGTGCACAGAATTCATTGCATGGCAGGCAGTTCAGCCATGAGCAGGCACTGTATCGATTCCTCAGCGGTGATGATGCATCGGAGAGATCTTCTTGCACCGCTGCAACGCATTGGAAACAGGCGGGGAATTGATTTTCGCAGTTCTTGCCATTTCCAGCCCCAAAACAACCACCATAGCCCCAGGAACACTGGCAGGCACCTCTCAGCAGGTCAGAACTCACAGCAAATGAGTTCAGGAGGGACTGGGGGTGAAGTCTTTGTGTCCCTGAGACTTCAAAACAGTAGGCAAGCTCTAATGAAGCCCTTGGAGATCTTCCTCAAGCAGGGACACAGCCGAAGAATTGGGCTGGTTCAATATTCGAAGTGTGGCAGAGGGTTGAAAGTGAACTGGAAAGGCATTAAATAGCTAAAAGACTTGACAGTTAAGGATGAAAAAAATCCAAATGGACCACATGGGAAAGCGAAGAAATATGAATGACTCTAGAACAAAGCCAATCTAAAAAAAAGATAGTACAATAAGGATCACAGGACCATGAATAGTTTGAAATATCAGGAACAGAAAGTGGAATTCAAAGAAATTGATGTGAAATTAGCCAGGGGAATGTGTGGAGGGTGAGATATTTCAGACATACTGTAGTCAGGATGAAAGACTCATTAAAAGTTTATTTAAATTGGATTGAAGAGGAGAGACAAAATGATGTAAAAGTTGCAGTAATTAAGGTGCAGGAATTGTATGGTTTCTATAAGTAGAGTGAGGCAGGAAAAGGCAGAAAAAATAGATCTGAGGCAGTGTGTGTATAAAACTTTTAATTTTAAGGCAAAAAGCGAAGGCATGATTATGAGTATCAAGGGAGAGGCGATGGTGTAGAGGAAAACAGGTGACAGAGAATAAAGAGAGGAGATGCATGGCATCAAAAAATGTTGTGGCCAATCATTGTCCAGCAAATGTGATGAGTGGTGGCGGGAGGCTAAATGTGCATTGCAAACCGGGGACATCTTTGTCCCAATAGGCAGTGTGCTGCTCCTCACAGCAGCCCTGCTCTTGGCCAGGACTGCCTTCGATGAGGTAGGTGCGTCACGCAAAGACTGCAACTTATTGCTTGGTGTGTGAGAGACGGACTTGATCTTGCACCAGGAAAACTCCTAAGTATTTGCTCAGGAGCAAGATTTGATCGTGGAAACCTGTTTGTGCATATGCATTTCATTTTGTGCATGTACAAAAGCTCCTTGGGAAATTGCACATGTGCAAAATGTATCTTTTTTAAGACCTCAGGCCTAAGAAAACAGATATCTTATGTGGATATCTTGCAAATTTAGTAGGAAACATAACCTCTTTTGTGCCTACAATTAAATTGTCGGTTCATATAGCTGCCATGTGAATGCACACTTATCGTTATCAACATACCTATCACGTGCATTTTTAGGGGGGCTCAAATTTTTATTTCTGGCTTCAAAATTATTTGAAGTTACCGATTTACACAGTCCCCCAATGTACCTTTAACTGCATTGCAAGAATATATTCCGTCTAGCGAAACCCAGCAAATGCGGAACATGTATGCAGCTTGTTTCTTTCCATATTTACCTTTTGCTGACTATTCTATGAACTCAAAGGTATGCAGAATTTCTTTCATAATGTTGTTTTTGGCATATTTTGTTGCACGTTAATGTATCAAAGTGCAAAGCTTAGCAACATTGTGGAACTGAAAAATGTTTCACAGAATTTGGGGAAGGTTGAAAGAAAACAGGTTTGCGCCTCTTATTTGTAAATTGTCGCATTGCACAATACGACGGTTTTGCAGTCATTAAGCCAGAAGAAACAGCAACACATTTTTAGGGGTGGGTGTAATTTGCGTAATCGCGCTACGCAAATCTCTGTGAAACAAATAAAAATCTCAGCAAACACGCAAAAATTCCGCGAACATGCAGAATTGCTTGATGGCGATGCTTTTTTACTGTTCGCAATCACTGTTTGCATGCTCGGGGGGAAATATCTTGGAACATGCATGTGAGAACGCGAACAAGCAAAAAGTTTTGCAAAGTCACGGAACGCAGAATCTTGGGCAATTTCGGGTTTTCCGCAGAACGCGAAATTACCCAAATTCCGCAAATTCCGTGAGCGGAACGAAATTTACTGCCCAGGCCTACACATTTTGTGATTCATACCGCCAACGCAATTTTCAGACACTGCAAGAAAAGTGAACACAGAAACAGCTAAAAGTAACAAATTTGAATAGATTACAAAGATATCACTATGTAGATATAGACATGTACATTTTACATTTACCTTAAAAGTGCTCCAGATTCGGTGCTGGTAGTTTCACACCCCAGGAATTACAACGTGGATGTGACTGTATCTCCAGGGGTGCGGTGTTATCAGGAATTACATGGAGAACCATGAAGATTCCTGACCCAATTACAACTCAGTAATTCCAGATCGAACTTACCCTGGTTATGTCTCAGTCTCAGATCCCCCCTCATCACCCCTCAAAAATTCAACCATAGCGTGAATCATACTGGGATTGTGGTAAATTATCTCTTTGTCTTTAATGGAGTCGTAGGGGAAACAGTTGGAACACCGTGGTCTGAACCATGCGTGTTCCAACTACGCAAGTTCGACTACGCTTGCCTTAGCCACGCATATGCCGTAACCACGCATACGTGGTTGAGGCAGTGTGTGGTCTAACGGCTGAAAGATGAAAGCAGGAAACGCTGTGGTGAGGTAAGTGGGGGTAGGGGGTAGTTTTAAGTGCTGGAAAGTGGTAGAGTCGTTTTTAGGGCTGAAAGGGGAGGTAGGGTAGGTTTTAGGGCAGTAGGGTAGTTCAAGGGATAGTGCAGGGGGTAGCGTAACTTACGGGGCAGGGTTTTAGGCCTTAAGGCAGTGGGATGGGAACAGGTGGTTAAGGTTGTTTTTAGGGTGTGTGGGGGGGCGGGTAGGTTTTAGGGTAGTGGAAGGGGTTGGGTTAGTTTAAGGGACAGTGCATGGAGTGGCAGGGTTTTAGGCCTTAGGGCAGAGCGAGGGGAATGGGTAGATGAGGTAGTTTTTAGGATGGGGTTGGGTCGGTTTTAGGGCAGTGGAAGGGGTTGGGGTAGTTTAAGGGACAGCGAAGGGGGGCAGGATGGTCGTGATAGTGTACATAAAAGGGCTGGGTTTTAGGCCTTAGTGTAGTGGGAGAGGAATGGGTAGATGTGATGTTTTTTAGGGCTGATGGGGATTGGGATAGTTTAAGTGACAGCGCGGGGTAGGGGTGGGGTAGTGGCGACCTGAGCCACACATACCTATACCACAAAAGTTTGTGGTAAAGGCATGCGTGTTTAATATGTATATGTGGTTTGGGCTGCGAGGTAGAGGCACGTGTGGTTTAACCGTGCATGCTTCTAGCATACAATCGAGCCCTAGTTTTTAAAGGGACATATTTTGATTGGCAAATTAGAGTGTTTAAAAAGTGAGTGAACCTCTTCTTGTGATTGGAAGCAATGGTTCTATTTACTTGAAACCTGTAACATTCCTCTTCTACAGGCTTTTCATTAACACACATTTTTCTTACGTCTAAAGGAAGCAATCTGCCTGCACTTACATGGTCGGGTCCACTTGGCTTCTATTGCGGTGTGATTAAGAGCTTGCGCCTTTAAGATACTTCCTTTGACAGGCAATCCGGCCAAGGTGGTGGCCCTCACCGCTGGGCTGGCTGTGTACCCGACATCGTTGTGCACTACATACTTGTACTCATAGGTTGTGTATCTGCAAAGTAAGGAGAAAACAACAGGGGACATTTCATTTTTGCAGATCAATTCCTGAAATATAGCATCCATTATTTGTTTCCATCGAATTCTGCCTGCCTCTCTTCTTTTCCCGTACAGTAAGCCTAACATTTCGCCCTGTTCCTTTCTCTGAAGAAAGGGTTAAGTATCTACTGGAAATACTAAGCCACAATGTGACATCATCATAAAGAAAGTGTATATCATTCCCTTTTACCTATTGTTTGTCTGGGGTGGCCGGGGATTACAGCTCATTCAGGATGTAATTAGAGCTCTGGAAAACAGCCAGATTTTGCATCTGAATTTGATCCAAAGAAAGTCGTTTTTCTTTCTTTGGGGAAACGCATTAGCCTTTCAGACTCCAGACTTTCATTCGTTCTCTCATGCACACTTGCTTTCTTTGCCTCATCATCGTTATTGTTCTTCGTATTGTGTCCTAACTCCTGTGATAAAATCAGGAAGTGTCAATATTTTCTCCCACAGTTGTGTTTTTTGGGTGCTATTTAAAAATCCCATTGTGTTATGCCAGTGAGTGTCTCTGATTAATCTGGTCCATTTGTGAAATTGTAGGACACGCATAATTCCTCTCCCTAAACAATTGTCATTATGTGAGTATACACACATAAAACTGAAAAAAATACTTACTCTTTAAACATCTTTCAAGGTACAGCCTGCTTCTTAAACTAGTTGTCAAATTTGAATTTGCTGCAGGACCTAGAGTACAGGTTAAGGTCCTTAGAACCCATTGCATAATTACTGGCAGAGTAAAAATAGAACTGGAGGCTTATTAATAATAATAATAATAGGGAAGTTTGTAAAGCGCCTGGTTACGCACACCGGCGTGTCCCCGTGCTGTGTTGGATGGAAATAACAGTCCCCCCAAAAGTGCTCAAACTTGCCTTAATTACTGCCTAAATAGATGCATCTTGAGCTTTCCCCTGAACCTTGTCTCAGAAAGTTCCATGCGCAGTTCCAGCAGAAGTTTGTTCCAACCCTTTGCTGCAAGGAACCGGAAAGACCTGCCCCCCATACGGGTCTTTTTAATTTTCGCAATCTTCAGCAGGCCTGTACCTGTGGACCTAAGTGGCTGAGCAGGTCTGTATTGTCTAATCAGGCTCTGTAAAGGCCCTGGTGATTTGCCTCCCAGAATACGGTGGCACATCACAGGGCCTTAAACTCAATCCTACTCCTGACCGGAAGCCAGTGCAGTGCCTGCAACGCGGCCTTCGAGGCAGATCTTATTGGAAGCCTCAGAACCAGCCGGGCTGCGGCATTCTGTAGCACCTGCAGACGATCTAGACTCCTGACTGTAGCTCCCAGGTACAGGAGGTTGCCATAGTCCATTCTCGAGGTGACCAAGGCATGCACCAGCGTCCGTCTTGCCTCCATCGGAAGAAGGTCCAGCACCTTCCGCAGAGCTTTCAGGACCCAGAAGAAGACCCCCACCACTCGACTAATCTGAGGCGCAAAAGTGAGGTCCGAATCGAACCATACCAGATTTTTAGCTTGTTGGCAAGGCACGGGTGCTGGTCCCAAACAGGCAGGCCACCATGCCGATGACCAGACAGACGGACACCCCCCCACCACGAGCACCTCCGTCTTGCTGCCATTCAACCTCAGGCAGTTGGTAGACATCCAGGAGGCCAGCTCCTGCATGCACGCTCTAAAGTTAGATGCAGCAAGACCAGGTGAATGCGACAGGGAGAGGGCCAGCTGCGTGTCATCGGCATATGACAAAATGCGCATGCCGTAGCCCTCAACAATGTCAGCTACAGGGGAGACATAAAGATTAAATAGAGTCGGACTCAAGGCCGAGCCCTGTGGCACGCCTTGGTCCAAGTTGATTATCCTAGAAAAGTGCTCTCCCTGCCTAACCTGGAATCCCGATTGGTCAGGAAAGACTGAATCCATTTTAGCGCTGCCCCCATAATCCCACCCTTATTCAGACACTGTAGTAAGGTGTAATGTGCTACAGTATCGAAAGACGCACTCAGATCAAGGAGGATAAGGGCCATGGTCTGACCCTCATCCGCCCCTTGTCTGATGGTCTCGGCGGCCATTAGGAGTGCTGACTCCCTTGAATGCCGGGGTCTAAAATCAAATTGCGTCGAGTGGAGCAGGTTTACTTCCTCCACATTGGTCATAAGTTGGGCATTCACGACCTTCTCTGCCACTTTGGCAAAATAGGGTAGCAGCGAGATAGGGCGGAGGTTCTCCATTTTCTCATAGCTAATATTCGCCTTTTTCTGGAGGGGTAAAACTACCGCCTGCTTCCAACCTTCAGGCACCGTATGCGTCCCAAAAGATACATCAAGCAGGTGCCTAATGTAGGGCTCCAAGATCTCAAAGGCCTTAAACACGAGAAAAGTACCAGCTTGTCTTTTTTTCTAGTAACAAACATTCACAGAAGAGAAGAACAACAGTATAGCTGTGTCAGTGCAGGGATCTCTGCACTGGGCAAATCTAGTTTCCAGTGCAAATGCAAATTTGTTCTCCAAGGAAAACATTTTCCCTTCACCTACACTTCTAGCATTCATGGGTGGTCTAATCCCCTTTTCAATACTCAAAGAAAAGAAACTCTTAGTCCTTTGCTAGGGTAAATCTCAGACCAATTCTTGGTTGAAAGGATTTCGGAGAGGAGTTTGTGAATGACAACAAATGTACATGTGTTAGAGGTAACCCACTCACTGAAACACCCAATTTCCACCTCTTTAGTGGGATTACAGCAGATTTCTCCACAGTTGTGATGGAGAATTCTAGTTCTCTGACATGGTAGCTGAGGGTTTTCTACCAGAGTGGATCTCTGAACCATTGGACGAGCTATTTTAGTTGTGAGCATTTAGGAAAGAATTGCTCTGGCCACTGGTGGATGGAAGAACTTCTACCATCAACAGTGGTCACTTAGCATGCCTCGCAAGTAGAATTATACTGTAAGCACCCATATGTCTACTGTCAATATTATGTTGCTGAGGTGCTTCCAGGAATGTAATGCGCGTTAAATGTAGTTTTTGGGAAAAATATGCCACCATTATCTTGATGCTCTTTCATGGACTTAATTTCACCAGACATGGTGGAAAATAGTCATCCTAAATTGAGTGTCTGTTCTGCCATCATTTGTGCCAGAATTATCACTGTACCTTGGTAGACCAAATGGCGGAGGAGGCCTTTCTACTGGCGGGAAATCGAGCATGCACTAATCTCTACATTGAATGGCTAAGCCAACGTGAAGTGTGTGAAGAATCTTTTTTTTGGCAGAACCTCCATTTCCACTGTCCTCCAATCAAGTTGTTAATTTAGAACTACTTATGCGGGAGGCAAGGCTTGGTCGTGTCAGAAATAGCTGCTCCCCACTGAAGCTCCAGAGGCAGTAGTTGAATCTGGGCTGATCCATTATTATTGTGGGCCTATGACAGCTGACAACAGTGGCAACAACTTTAGCACATCTGTGTCGGATTCTAAAGCAGAGTGACGATCACAGCCTTCAGATTATCTTTCCACAATGCCAATACATCCACTCAGCAGCTTCTGTAGTGGCAGGGTGGAACCACTGTGGCAGCTCCTCCTGTAATTCCAGTCATGCGCCTGCTCTTGTCTGAGCTGGACTAAGACCACAACTGTCTTACAACTTCACAAGGTGCTAATACATGGGGACCCGAGAATTACTGCAGTCTCTGATCTTGGCTCCACCAGACTCATGCAATCCTCTCCTGCCCCAAGAGGTGAAATTGGGTAGTGCACTGGGCGTATAAGAACTTTCTTCCTGGCACACTGCTGCATGACTGTGAATAACCTAGATCACCCACAGAAACCTGATCATAGAATATCTCCTATGAGTCTATTTTATTTTATGGGACAGCTAGCGATATCAATGCTGTTGGTGGAGTTGGGGCCCAGCGACCGTGACTTCTCAGTTTGGTAATAGGCTATTTGGGATTGAAGTCTTCTACAAACAACTATACCCACCCCCAAACAATTCCTACCCCTGTCATCTCCTAGGCAGTTTGATGACTTGTTTGAACTGAGGTAATGAGACTCCCAAAAATGGACTTCTCGTGCAAAGAAGAATAGGGGAAGTCATCACCTACTCACCACCCTGCGACTATTAATAACACACTATAGTTTTCCAAATGTGGATTCTTTTGGATAGTCTGGGTGATACATTCTGTCATTTGCAAAGATACACTTGAGCTTTGCATAAAACTGGAACTCTGATAGCAGTGATGTAGGAAATGGGGCTATTAGTTTTGTGGCCTGCACAAGTAATAGGTCCACAATATCCCCTTACCGGGAACCAAGCACCCCATTGTAGCTCTTGACTCTCTCAGGGTAGCGAAGCAGGGCAGTTCACGGCCTACTCAGGGTTGGTGGTGTGGGCTAGTAATCACCATTCCCTGGCACGCAATAATGACACTCAATAAATGATTGTCCAGTCATTTCTGTTGAAAAAGGAATAGTACATTTAATAAACACACACACAGTACTATATATTATGCAGTAATTTACAAATATGTACATAGGCAGATGGAGAATACCATAGATGACATTGCATAATCACCTTTGAACCCACTAAAGGGGTCAGAAAAACATACAAGGTAAGTCTATTGGCTTGGTCAAAAGTTCAAGAGCAGCAAACCACATGTTAAAGACCTTATTTTGCATGTACATGCAATCATGAGCAATAATATTGTGCAAGTTAGGGGTCGGTGGAAAACTCCACTCCACCAGTGGAGTTTACAGAGTTTTGTCCACTCCGCCCTATGCAAGTATCGCGGAGTTCTGACAAAACTCCCCCAAGCACCACATGGCAGAGTTGTTTCTTGCGTACCACTCGCCAACATTAACTTGGCGAGTTCCAGTGAGAATTTGCATCCTTTAGCATGATTTTCAGGCACTAGAATGCCTCCTGGCAAAAGTTTCTCAACGCGGACGGTCACAGCAGGTCGTTTTCGTTCGTGTAGAGAAAGCTGCCGCTCAACTAGAAAATCTACTTGAGCGGCAAGTAGAAGCAGCGCCCTCTGGTGCGCTGCATGTTGCTGTTCACCCTAATTTTACAGCTCAGAACAAGCTTTTGCAGCTAAAGATCAGCGTGAGCCGCGCGACGTGTCAAATTCGGCCCACAAGCAGAACCCCGCAGAATCTCAATGAGCTATTATGTCACTCAGCGGAATTCCGCGAAGTAAAACTCTGTGAACTCTTCCCACCCCTCCTGTTCATAAAACATATGTACTGTTATCCATAATCACTGCCAGCACTAATATAGCACCGAAGCAATGTAAAATGAGTAAAACATCCGTGCGTCTATGTGCTTTTCATAAACTTTCCGACCAAGAAAATGCAACCATAAAAGTAGCCCTTAGAGAGCATCACATTTTGATTACATTATATGCATTCATAGACATAGGCCCTAGAGGATGTTGTACCAATGTACCTTCTTTAAACATATCCAGGTCACAATAATTGCAGCCATAAAACCAGCCTCTGGAGGGTGCAGCACTCCCAGCTGTAGAGCAGAAGCTCCAGCCTGGGGAGTGCTTTGAAAACATTAGACAGAGTTCCAGGGGGGGCCTGGATTCTATGATCTCGCAAACCTAGGAATATTGCTTTAAAAACTACTTCAGAGGGAGCTGCTGCACTCCTGCAGCCCCTCTCCACATGCTTTCTTAATCACATTGGTGGTGTTTCTTTCATCCTGGGGACACCCCGAGTAGAGAAAATCAGGCAGGTTGAAAGACCCACAGGGCATTGTTGGGCGCTACAGCTGTGCCTATGATATGATCGGCTCTCCTGCTGCAATGGGAAGAGCCACTTATTTTTTCTCTGCTGTGCAACTTTCCTTCTTTTTAAAAAACTTTTACAGAGTTGCCTGGTCCCACCTCAATTGTAGGGGGCAATCAAGGAGCCCACCCCTTCGCTGCCCCGGCAGTTCTCACACAGCCTGCAGCTCTGCGAGCAGACGCAGGCAGCTTCTCCCTCCCTGCCTGCTCCTGTGGGCAGGGTGTAGTCTTCTACGGTGACCACCCTGCTCCCCCCAGGCACTGGGAGGGGGTGGGGCATCACCCTTGGGATGTGGTCCTGGGTGACAGTAATGTCAGTAACAGCCCGGGAGCCAGTAGAGAATCTGGTGAGAGGACCCCACGCATACACCCTTCCTGAAGAAATTATTCCTGCATCCACCCCCGGGCCCTGCCCTACCCGGGGATAATTTCATATAAGCCCCACGCTCCATTTTGCTTTGCAAGCGGTCAAAGGTCACCAGTCTTGAACATGCCAATACTCGGGTCCCATTACGCCAATTCTGACAAACATGGGCTCATTTTACTCCTGGTGGTGAGCTCTAGCCACCAAGGGCAGTTGCAGCAGAACTTTACACCTCTGTGTAAGCCTGCCTCCTGGTCTCTGTCTCTGAGCAGAGTCCGGGGCTTTCCCACACATAGTCATTAGGGATTATAATAGGGCCAGCCTCACTGGCCCTTAAGAAGATTCACTGGTCCTGGAGTCAAATGGGCAGAGTCTTTAAACCATTGTGGGCGTCAGTGGCTCCCAGCAGGTTTGCTGCTAGGCATCATGGTCAATGCAGTTCACCAAGTGTGTGTACTTGCAAAGTCTCAAGTGTTTCACCAGGCAGGTGCAGATTGGTGCTGGCCATCTCTAAACAATTGTTTCTGGATTGTTATCCTTCATCAGTAGAGATTAGGTCATTCGAATGTAAGGGGTTGCGGAGCAGGCTGCCAAAGTATTCTTGGTTCTCAGTAACTCTCAAGGCGTACAGGTGCCTCTCCACGAGCTGGTCAGCTCAAATGGCTCGAGGGAGCCTTTTAAACAGGAAACAAATGTGGGATCAGACTACTGCACAATTTCGCCTGAGGCTTGAGCCGGGCGGTTCTCTTTTAACTTGAAACCTTGTTTGTATTACTAGCACTTGCCCTGTGTGTCCGCTCCCCTCCCCAGCACCAGCGCGCCGATTTCAATTGCGACGCTGTAATCTCACCGATGTAAGGGTGCAGATTATATTTTTAAAAATCACTTTGGCACTTTAGTCTTACCTATCTAGCAAACGCTGCCTCCCCCCAGAATTTACGGCCGATTTTAGGGCTGGGATTCCAGGGACTCGGGTGGAAGTGACTACGGCGGCCATCTTGGGTGAGTCACCGGTATAAATTCAAGGCAGGAGCTCATTCCCCGAGACTACTGCACAATTTCGCCTGAGGCTTGAGCCGGGCGGTTCTCTTTTAACTTGAAACCTTGTTTGTATTACTAGCACTTGTCCTGTGTGTCCGCTCCCCTCCCCAGCACCAGCGCGCCGATTTCAATTGCGACGCTGTAATCTCACCGATGTAAGGGTGCAGATTATATTTTTAAAAATCACTTTGGCACTTTAGTCTTACCTATCTAGCAAACGCTGCCTCCCCCCAGAATTTACGGCCGATTTTAGGGCTGGGATTCCAGGGACTCGGGTGGAAGTGACTACGGCGGCCATCTTGGGTGAGTCACCGGTATAAATTCAAGGCAGGAGCTCATTCCCCGAGACTACTGCACAATTTCGCCTGAGGCTTGAGCCGGGCGGTTCTCTTTTAACTTGAAACCTTGTTTGTATTACTAGCACTTGCCCTGTGTGTCCGCTCCCCTCCCCAGCACCAGCGCGCCGATTTCAATTGCGACGCTGTAATCTCACCGATGTAAGGGTGCAGATTATATTTTTAAAAATCACTTTGGCACTTTAGTCTTACCTATCTAGCAAACGCTGCCTCCCCCCAGAATTTAGGGCCGATTTTAGGGCTGTGATTCCAGGGACTCGGGTGGAAGTGACTACGGCGGCCATCTTGGGTGAGTCACCGGTATAAATTCAAGGCAGGAGCTCATTCCCCGAGACTACTGCACAATTTCGCCTGAGGCTTGAGCCGGGCGGTTCTCTTTTAACTTGAAACCTTGTTTGTATTACTAGCACTTGCCCTGTGTGTCCGCTCCCCTCCCCAGCACCAGCGCGCCGATTTCAATTGCGACGCTATAATCTCACCGATGTAAGGGTGCAGATTATATTTTAAAAAATCACTTTGGCACTTTAGTCTTACCTATCTAGCAAACGCTGCCTCCCCCCAGAATTTACGGCCGATATTTGGGCTGGGATTCCAGGGACTCGGGTGGAAGTGACTACGGCGGCCATCTTGGGTGAGTCACCGGTATAAAATCAAACGGCCATGGCTCCGCGCAGCGGACGCGTTCAGCGGGCGCGCCGCAATCGCGCCGGAGGTGCGCCAGAGGTAAGCCCATCTGTGCCCGTCCGTGCCGCGGCCGGGCACAGGGCCCCCCCCTGGTCAAAATATTCCTGCAACCCCATATACTAGAGAGGAGCTACTCTCACTAAACATTCCTAATGAGAAATGTCTAAATACCATAAATGTAGCCAACTGTCATGGTCCGATTCTCTGCAGTTACTGCGGCCCGCTTACAATCCCTGAAAAATGTAAAACCATACCCCGACTTTCTAAAACTATGAAGGGAGGCTTAATCAATGCTAGATCCATGTGCAAACATGCCGCACATATCCACGATCTGATCGAAGAGAATGACCTTGACTGGCTCTTCGTCACAGAAACGTGGCTGAAGGACTGGTGCACCCCGATGTGGTCAACGCCTTACCACAGGGTTATCATATCCAACGCTCTGACAGGCAAATCAAACAAGGAGGAGGAATTGCTATTGTGCACCGAGATTCCATAAAGTGTACCACCTTCGACCTCCCTGACGTAAAAGGAGCAGAGTGTCTAGGCTTCTGCCTTCATACACATGAATCTAATACCTTTTCCGGAGCTCTGATATATCGCCCTCCGGGTTCTCATAAGGAGTTTCTGGAGAGTTTTTCCGAAACATTCAGTAATATCATCCCTAAATACGCAAATTTTACTATTTTGGGTGATATAAACTTCCATTTGGACATAATTACTGACCCTAATACTAGGGAGTTTCTAGAACTTCTTAATATGTGGGGGCTATCGTTATTAAACAGAGACCCTACTCATGAAGCTGGACATATTCTAGACTGTATCTGTACAAATCTAATGACCCTTAAGGCAAATAAACCATGCCCTCAGACATGGACCGACCACATGCTGATTCCCTTGGAACTAACTATAACAAAGGAACCAGCGAACAAAAGGCAGCTAATAGTACCTCCCCAAAATAAACATGACTGGAGTAAAATTAGTCAGGACCCGGACTTTCAGAATCTTATGAAACAGGGCAAACCCACCCTGACGGGGGACACTGAGGTAGACAATGAGACCTTTAATCACTGGATCACGACTAGTCTAGAATTAATTAGTACTAAGGGATCAAAGAACATGTCTAAAAAAAGGAAAAAAATAGCACCCTGGTTCTCACAATCTCTTAGAGAGAAGCGTGTTGAGGTCAGACTATTGGAGAGGAAATGGAGACGCTCATACACAATAGAAGAACGACAAATTTACAAAGAAGCAAGAAATCAATATCATGTGCTGATTAAAGACGCCAAAAAAGTATTCTTCTCTGAGGCAATTTCGTCGGCAGAAAATAAGCAGAAGGAGATCTTTAAAATAGTGGATGACTTCCTAAATCCAAAGATTACCAGGCAAGACATCCCCCCTCTCAGACCCTCTGTGACTCCATTGCGAACTATTTTGAGGCAAAGGTCCAGGAGCTCACAAAAGCCTACCCTACACCATTGATGGGATATAAAATAGGAACTTTAGACCCAGATACCAGAAGGGCGGAGTTGAATGAATTTTTGCCAATTAGTTTGGAAGACAGCCGTCAGGCAATCTTGACTGGAAGATCCGGTTCTCCTTTTGATCCGTGCCCCCCCAAGATATTACACTCTCTGATTGATCTAGTGAACCCGATTATTAATAACATAATAAATTCCTCTCTTGCATCAGCCAAAATCCCTCAGGAATGGAAGTTAGCGGCGGTCAAACCCCTACAGAAGAAAGCGATGGTCGATCCCACCCCTCTATCAAACCTACGGCCAATCTCATTACTACCGTTCCTCTTTAAGCTCACTGAGGCAGTTGTAAACAAACAACTGACCACATTTCTGGAGGATGAGGATCTTTTACACCACAACCAATCGGGTTTTAGAGCCTCCCACTCAACGGAATCAGCTCTCCTCTATACAACTGAGACACTGAGGGCGCCATGGATCAGGGGGACAGGGCTGTCCTAGTTCTCCTGGATCTGTCTGCGGCCTTCGACACGATCTCGCATGAGATACTGATCAACCGTCTAGCTACGGTGGGCATAGGGGGCACAGCCTTGGCATGGATGGAAAATCTCCTTGCGGACAGGAAACAGATTACTGTCCTCGGACAGTATCTATCAGCAAAAAAATCAAATCCAACAGGTGTACCCCAGGGATCAAGGCTAAGCCCGGTGCTGTTTAATCTATATATGACACCTTTAGTTGAGCTAATAACATCATTTAACATCAATACAGTATCATACGCAGATGATACTCAGCTCATCTTAGTTTTAGACAGCAAGTCTACAAGAGTGGAGGAGAATCTTGGAAAGTGCCTCACTGCAACCTTTAACTGGATGAAGACTAACCATCTGAAATGCAACACGGGCAAGACTGAAATTCTCCCTGTGGGTCCCCAAAATCTGTTCTCCCCCCAGCTGTGGTGGCCCCCAAATGAGGAAATTCCGCCAAAAACAGTACTATCCGCACGTAACCTGGGAGTCAGATTTGATGAAAAACTCTGTTTTAAACAGCAAGTGGCTGCAGTGGCAGGATCTTGTTTCAACATCATACGTGGTCTTCGAAAGTTTTTTAACTTTATCCCATTAGAAGCAAAGAAGACAGTTGCAGTGGCACTAATTTCATCACGCTTGGACTACTGCAATAGCATATATGCAGGAGTGAATAGATCTACCCTACATAGGCTGCAGGTTGTCCAAAATGCTGCTGCACGCCTGGTGCTTAATCTTCCAAGGAGATCTTCTGCTTCTGCTGCCTTAAAACAGTTACACTGGCTCCCCATACATAAGCGAGTGCTCTTTAAGATACTGGTAATTACTTTTAGAGCGTACCACAAAAAAGGGCCTAAATATCTGCTCCCACGGTTCAAGCCATACATACCAGGTCGGAACCTGAGGTCATCAGACATGTGTCTTCTAACAGTCCCCAGATTTAGACTAGCCACCAAAGGAGGAAGATCCCTGGCCGTCCTTGGTACTTAAGCCTGGAATAAACTCCCACAAAGCCTACGGCAAATCCCCACTGAAATCGAATTCAGGAAAGCCCTGAAAACCTGGATTTTTAATTTACCAGACACGGTTAGCAAACAGCTAGTCTAGGCTCTAAATATCTCTCAGGTACTTTGAAATTGATGTGAGTAGTGTTTCCGGCCCACCATTCTAGGCTACGGACTACAGCGCCAAGATGCTCCTTGGAGCGACAGTATGCGCTCTATAAAAACTATCTTACAATTACAATTACAATTACAATCACACTGCTTCACCTCCTAGCAGGTTCTCCCCTAGGCATCATGGTCAATGCATTTCGCCAAGTGTGTGTACTTGCAAAGTCTCTCAAGTGTTTCACCAGGTAGGTGCAGATTGGTGCTGGCCATCTCTAAACACGTGCTTCTGGATTGTTATCCGTCATCAGTAGGTATTAGGCAATTCGAATGTAAGGGGTTGCTGAGCAGGCTGCCAAAGTATTCTCGGTTGTCAATAACTCTCAAGGCGCAGGTGCCTCTCCACGAGCTCGTCAGCTCAAATGCCTAGAGGGAGCCTTTTAAACAGGAAACAAATGTGGGATCACACTGCTTTCTCCTCTCAGCAGGTTCGTCCCTAGGCATCATGGTCAATGCAGTTCGCCAAGTGTGTGTACTTGTAAAGTCTCTCAAGTGTTTCACCAGGTAGGTGCAGATTGGTGCTGGCCATCTCTGAACATGTGTTACTCGATTGTTATCTGTCATCAGAAGAGATTAGGCAATTCAAATGTAAAGGGTTGCTGAGCAGGCTGCTAAAGTAAAATTGTAAATTGATACTTGTATAGCGCACTACTCACCCGCAAGGGTCTCAAGGCGCTTGTACGAATACCGCTGTGGAACCCATCCTGGCTTTCCCAGTGCGGCGTCCACTCCTGGGCACCCCCAAGGTGGAGGCCAGGCATCCTTAGCGTTGTGGGGCCGTTGTGGAGATTAAGCAAGCTATTGCCCAGAGTTGCAGAGTGGGACTCCATGATTGGAATAGGCACTGAGGCGAGAATTATCAGGTCCGTGGAATTTTGGGCCCAAGACCCGCCGAGGCGGGGAATTGAACCCTGGTCCCGGGCCAGACCTCTGCATCAGGGTCTGCCACTCTAACCATTGAGCCACACTTCTCTGTAACTCTCAAGGCACGCAGGTGCCTCTCCACGAGCTCGTCAGCTCAAATGGCTTGAGGGAGCATTTTAAACAGGTTTAAGAAGACATAGTAAGAAAATGTTGCACATTACTATCGGTTTAAACCTTACTCTTTAATGAAGAGCTTTGGTTGTCCCATCTGATACAGACAGAATTCTCTGTGAGCACTTGTCACCTATCGCGTGCTTGAATTTCAACAAGACCTCACTCAACTTATAAGTATGGATGCAACAGTAAATATAACATAGACACATATTGACTAAAACAGTTTGTGTAAAGTAAACGGCAGGGCATAGTTATGCAAACAAATCTGAGGATTCAAATTGAGTAATGTTATAAGGAGGTGGATAGCATCGTCTTGTGATTCTAACAAAAGCATTGTGCTCATTTTGAGATATCATACATTATTATTAAGAACTGATAGATGCAAAATCCACATTACATGTGAGAAAGCATTTTCCGTCCCATTAGTCTTTTTAGTTTTAGTTCATTTATGTTGTAGTGATGTTGCTGATGGGTTCTCTATGCAATATCTTGTGTTTTAGTTATCCCTGAGAGCAGGAATTTTCCTGAAATGCATTGGGTAGCAATCCAAGACGCTGTGCCCTGAGGAATGGTAAACGTTCTTGTGCTGCTATGGAAAGCCTGGACAGGTGCAAGTTAAAATAAAAGGATGACGAATGTAATAGAGAAACATTGGATCACACATATAAACCAATTGGATGAAAAGAGGATTAAAAATGATAAATTGGTTTAAGACTTTGGACTCATTTATGAATGAGGCTTTGCATCTTATTTGGGGACCTGACGAGGCTCCAATTCTTTTACATTTAAATAACATGCACGGATGGAGCGTGTATCAAGGTGGCACGCCTCCATTATTGCTTGAGTATTAATATGAACTAATAATTGTGAGTGCATTCTACAATTTCTGGTTTGTAAACTTCTAGAAAGTTGGCATTTTATTTCCCTAACCATTTAGTGCTTGTGGCCTGTTTATTGGGTCACATGACTAGCTGTAGCTTGTCATTGCTTATCACTCCTACACAGGGAGACAAAGGAGTATAGTTGTTGGTGGGTTGGGCCACGTCGGTCTTGATGAGGAGGAGACACTATCAGCTACCATACTTGCACATCACAAAGGCTGACTGAGCACACTCACAAAGGGTTTGCCACTAGTCTATTGTGACCTAAGACAATCTGGAGCCAGGCAAGGGAGGCCAGAAATTCCAAGCATCTCTGGGGGGGAAACCTCCAGAACTTTCTCTTACTTCAAACTGGGCATCTGGCATAAATACTGGACTCTCAGACTCAACTTTCCAGTACAGCTCTGAACCTCTTAAAGACTCAGAAGGAGTGATGTGCTGCTCTGCAAAAAGAACTGCTACTCTTTTGCCCTGGTGCCTTCTGCCCTGCTGCCTGAGTGAAGGACTGGACCTGCATTTTGAACCTAGGACCACCAGAGTGACTCCAAGGGCCAGCTGACTAGCCTCCTGATCAGATTCCTCAGGGACAAAACAGGCTCCAACCACCCTGAATAAGCACCTGGAATCATTCTACTCTGAGTCCTGTACCCCAAGTGATGCCACCACAGCCCCCGACCCTTGAAAGGGGACCTGATGCTGATCTGTTAGCCCAGCTGGAGTAATGTGGGCAGAACTGATGCACCATGACACATATCCTTGCAGCTCCGCTTCTGTACTTCCTCTGCGCTACCCATCCCCATTTTGGCATCAAATAGATTATTACATTTTACTCTATGTTTGGTGTGGGATTTTTCTTGTGTTGTGTTTTCACTTTATTACTGTTTGAAGTGCTGCATAAATGCTTTACTCATTGCTTCTAAGTTAAGCCTGACTGCTTTGTGCCAAGCTACTAGAGGGCTGAGCATAGGTTTATTTAGGGGTTGCTTGTGTCTCACCCAGACAGATCTTGTGGTTGCTGCTTGAGTAGGGTTTCAACCCCCTCAACCAGTAACCCAATTTCCAACACTAAAGTGGTTTTTACAGCAAGATGCCGATGGACATTCTAGAGAATACTATTCAAACATTGTGGCAGATTGAAGATAACTTGTGAGCACAGAACCTTGCCAACAGTGGTCATCAATTTAAATATGTTTCTTTCCTAACGGGCAACCAATGGAATCTGGGCAAAGTTGGTGAAATACGATTATGGAAGTTTTTATGCAGTTTTGGCTGGTCCATTCTATATTCTTTATAATCGAATTATCAGTTACCTATACAGCTAAACCATACCGTATTCTAGCATTAAATGTAAGTCAAAGTTTGCATATTGTGGCCCATCTTACATAACTTCTGCAAAAAAAAGTTGAAGTCTACTTAAAAGATGAATATAATTGTAAAGCAATTTGACTAATAGGAATACTCCCATTATCTGTGGCATAACATAAGCTCCCACATTCCCCGTGGTGCGGGGTGCCCCAAGCTCCAGGGGGCACCATCATCAAAAGCGGTAGGTGGGGGGATGGGGATGATGGCCCCTCTGAATACTTTGCAGGGGGGCCCCTCAAGTTTTGTTATGCCACTGGCCATTATTACTCGCGGTAGACTATCATCCACCCCAACTAATAATCCACTTTCTTACAGCCAGTATTTTAATACATTTTTAGCTCAATATTTTGCAAGTTGAGGTTTTTTTTAGGGCTTTTTGGTATATCTACTCTATATTCGAGCATAGTCTAGTTGCGATTTTTAGGATCAGTTTGACTTTCTAGATCTTCCTCTTTTGCACACCTGTATAGTGTTAGCTGTTGTCTGCTGTACTAGTTACTTGTGTGCCCTGGTAATTGCTTTACTCATGTTTCGGCACTGTGACATTATGACGCTTTGGCCTTCATTACTGATATGGGGAACACTAGTGATTTCGGATGGTGGACTAATCAAAGGTCCACTTAGAAATGAGGAATTAAGGGAGAGTTGCTAATTCTGTCCCCAAGTGCCCAGTTATGCCTTTTTTGGTAGTTTACCCAAAGACACCACAACTTTTTGCATATCCAGGTGACATGTCTTGAGGTTCCGTGAATTCTGAACCTGGGTCATAAAGGTTGTGGTTCCGTTACGATTTTGGTGACAGCGAACCGTAAACAGTGAGCTCAGCAAGCATGAGTGTTTTCGTCATGTTACACCGATGGATTCACTGTGTATTTGACGATTTCACTCTGAAACCCTTGGGTTCCATTTTGTGCATGGCAGCCATTTTGTGGTTGCCCTCACATAGGCCTATGACTGTGGCTGAACAAGTCTCTGGGACACGTGCACCTTAGCTTGAGTTTGTGCTGACTCCTGTTTGACCTGAGTGAACTGACCCTGTTGCCTGAAGCTGACCTTGCCAAACCAGTTCTTGCCCTTTAGCTGATCAAGATTAAGGATCAGAGCAGAGGGCATTGTAAAGTTTTACTGCACACAAACATGCCTTATCCCACTTCTATCTGTTCCTGTTCCTTCTTTATGGTCTATTTATGATGTGGGTTGTGGTCATTTTTATTATGGGTTTTTCCGGCCTTGTCTAAAGAAGAATGTTGGGTTTGTTTAATAATTTATTATGGGCTGGTCAACTGAAATGTGGGTTTGTCATCATGCAATGCTTTGGTCGTGTATACATTGGATTGGTCAACTGTAAATAAGGAATGTTTGCCTGAAGCACAATTTTTGGCATAAAAGGGACGACCTGCTTTGTAAAATTGAGCAGTCTCCTGAGAACTTACACTGTGTTGTACTTCTAGGACCTCTGTTACTGGCTGCAACCAATACATTTGATCTTTGACGTCACCAAGAAGTATCCCGTGTCTCTGTATTCTAAGACAGGTGAACCCGAAGACTTTGGGCGTGCCCCTGGCGCCGCTGGATTTAAATTCAGTTGGCGCCCAACGTGGGGCGGCTTCAGCGGTACCGGTCCAAGCCTGAAGATCGTGAGGAGCTTCGTGTGAAAATTCTGGAGGAAGGCCTACCACTTCATCAACCCCTGTATGTCATCCTGGTCTGAAAGTCTTTGCTGCGAGGTTCCCAGCTTTCCGACGGCTACCAAGGACTGCTGCCCTGACTGTCGCCCTGTCTTGGAGCCCTTTGATGATTTGTAGAGCGAGATGATAGACGGGTCTTCTGGCGACGTCATCGATACTTCACTTAAGTATGAGTGGAGCGTCTCCCAGTCCTTAGTTTTTGGGTATCCCTTGGGATCTTTGATTTGGGACTTGCAAGCTCCAAAGCCGAGGGACTCGTGTATTCACGAGGCTATCGTGTTCGATATTCCCCTGAAGTTTGAAGCTAGACTAGTGAGCGAAGATGCCTGGTCTTAGCAGACTTGGAAAGATATTTTGTTGTGGTTGTAATAGGGATTCCCGATTGGAGGACTCGTGTCCGGTACCTCCGATTGGAACTCCGACTTATGAGCTCTATTTAAAACATGGCTTGGGCCCTATCATGTATAATGAAGTATGGATTAGGTATACTAGGAAGGACGGTGTCCTGAAATGGCCCCAATATGGTAGCTATGATGCGGAGATTTTAGATAATTTAGAAGTTAAACTCTTTAAGAAGAAAGCCCGGCTGGCGATGTTTGACTATTTCCGCCTATGGCGAAAAGAAGCCAAACAGAAAGAAATTAAATTAGCGAAGAGTAATAAAAGAGAGAAGGGTATCTCGATAATGCAGGCTGCTATACAGTTTAAAGATAACGAAGACGAACAAGCGAGTGAGCAGTTGCACAGGCAACGTAAATTGGCGATTGATAAATGTTATCCAGCTTTGCCACCTCTTCACCAAGATGCGTCGAAGGAACTTGAGGGCCGCCGACTTTGCTACCTGCTCCGTCTCCAATTCCTACGACTTTGCCTCCTGTTCTTGCTACTTCTTCTGCTATTGCTCCTACATTGGTTTCCTCTCAGTCTGCTTTGTCTCCTGTCCTTTTGTCAACTTCTCCTTCTGTTCGACAGAGAATGACTGATACTGTTACTAGTCTCTTGTCTCCTTTCTTTGGGTCATCGAGTATGACCCCTGTTTCAGAGCGTAAACAATTGCGTAGTCAATTACCTGGTCCGGAGGAGCAGACAGTATTGAATCATTTAGCGCGTAAATGGTTACAAATTTTTTAAGATACGATTTAGAGTCTGTCATGGATGTCTTCCGTCAATGGGAAGCACCCAAGCAGAGATATGTTTTCGACAAGATGTGTACTTTCCTTCGTGAAGAATGGGAAGATGGTGATTTGGGAAAAACTCTGTCTGAGTTGTTCCGTGTACAGTCCGAGTTTGCGAGAGGTACGATTGTGGGTCTCGACGTTGAAAGAACAGTAGCGACACTGCTTTCGTTTAGGAGCGAGTCTCCTCCTCAGCCGTTGTTCGAGTCTGATCCTTCTGTTCGGAGAAAAGTGCGACAATATCCGATGAGAGAGGTTCCTCTGATGTGGAAAGTGGCCGTTCAGGCCAATGCTAATGCTGGTATTGTAGCTGCGCCGGCTCATTTTAAGCGTGTTTGGGTACATGTTCCATTGAAGTGAGCTGAAGTTTTGGCCCTTAAGCAGACTTTGCCTGACCCCCGTAAAAATCCTGCAGGGTATTATAAGGAATTATCACAGACTGCAGACTCATGTGTTATGAATCTAGCTGATATAGATATGTTGTTTGGAAATGTGGTTCCACAGCCATTATGGGGTTTGATTCGTCATACGGATCATGCGCAGGAGTTAGGTGATACATGGAATAATATTGGTGCTGCGGATGGTCGACAAGTTGGTGGTGCTAAACATGAGCCTTTAGTTGCAGAACTTCCTGGTAAGATCATTACTTACATGAAGACTTTAATGCCTGCTATGCGTGCGAGTAAACTGGGACAAATTGTCCGCGTGTAAGCAGAAGAAAGATGAAAGTGTGTCTGATTTCTTCACTAGGTTTGAAGAGACGTTTATTGACCATAGTGGTCAAGACATGAGTACTGAAGGTGGTCAACGGTTGTTTGTTGATAAGTTTGTGCATAATTTGCTTCCCGAGTTGTGTACTAAGTTGAAGGATTCAGAGAGTTCCTGGGCTGTTTCCTCGTCAGCACAGATATTGGCTACTGCACAGTACTACGAAAATAGGGATAAGGATGAGAAGGATAGAGCAGACCAGAAGACTAAAGATTTGAAGACGAAGGTTCTTTTGCAGCAAGCGTATCCGCCCCGTAATAATCAGCGTGATTATCAGCAACCTCAGCAATATCAGAGAAACTCGCAAAGGTTCGAGCCTTCTCAACCGCGTTTTCCTGTAGGCCCTAATCAGTGTGCATATTGTAAAGAAGAGGGTCATTTTAAAAATGGTGGCCCGGTTCTGCTACAGCGCACGAATGGTGTTTCTGGTGTGAGAGGTCGAGGTGTTCAGCAAGCTTCTAGAGGTAGGGGACGTGGTGTGTTACCCCAGAATGCGCGCTCCTTTCCTCCACAAAATTCAATGAATTGTTTTGATCTGCAGAATGGTGCGTCTGGTAGGACGACTTAGTACTATGCGGACGACTACTATGTCGAAGGTGAGAATATCGACGGCAATGATTGCTAGGACAGCCATAGACAAAGAGAGGGAGTGGTTTCAGTTCCAGTAGATCAGAGTGGACCTTATGTTGAAGTGATTACTGTTCTAAGATGGCGCCTAATTAGGACGCCTAGGATAGCTTTCTGCCTTCCTTCCTCCTCCCCGCCCCTCTCCACCGCTCGAGCCAGTCACAGACACGCTTGGCCGCGTTGCCTAGCAACGAGGCACTGGTCACACCCACCCTCGGCATTCGAAGGCTGATTCATAAATAAGCCTGGGACCCGCGGTGATTCACCGGCTGTCCTGCGAATTGACTCAATCGCCGTGGGAGGGGTAGGTGTTGACCAGCGGTCGCCTCAAGCGGATCAGGTAAGGAGGGGGTTCGGGTTCACAGGAGCCGTTGTGCGTTCACTCCCGCACTCCGGTCCGGCCGGGTTAGCCCACTGTTGCTCTGTTCCCGATGCCTGTGGCTGCCCTTAGCGGGATCACTCTGTTGGTGTTTTTTTGGCTCGTCCGGGGGTGTCCCACCGCGAGGCGCCTCCTTTTAACGAGCACTCCTAAAACATATCCCCCTGATAGAACGAAGCCCACACCTGGCATCGACGGACATTTCCGCCGAGCACCTATTACTGCAATTGGCCCTGGGCATCGATGTAGCTGGGGCCGGCTCGGTGCCCTCGGTGCCACAACCCATGCGGTTTTTGACCCCAACTGTTGTTCTCCTGTCCCTCGGTACCTGTGACTGGGCGAGAGACTGCCCTGGGGTTGGCATGGTCTATCTGGACCAACATCACTTTGTACCCTGATTATGGTACCTCTATCGACCGATTTTCCTTCCTTCTACTCCCAGGTAATTACCGTTCAGCTCAGGCCCCACAAGGACAGTCCGTGGGGACCTCCTTCCAGGGATTGTGGGTAAGAACCACATTTTTTTAACAAATACTGAGGCTCCCTTTACCCCTCTCCCTCTCTAGGCACATATGGCTACCATCAAAGCGACTAGAGAACCTTTTGCAATGTTTTGGCACGTGTATTGGCTAATAGGCAATGGATTCAACACACTGTATATTAAGAAAATGTTTTTAATATGTTAAAATGGTTCATTGAAGCATGACCTCCAATGTCACGCATGACCTTCTCTCCCTCTCTCTCACTGCCCATAGTTGTGACCCCATTAAGCCACAATACACACTGGGAAATGGCCCCCTCTTTTTCTAGAAGTTAAAACATGACCTACATATGCGTTATGAGGCTACATAGAATGATTAGGTTCTCATTCTGATTTCTATGATCATTGATTTTTTCTTCTCTTAGAGCGGGCATCCACGCAGGCCTCCATCCTGCCTTGGTACTCTCGACCACACAGGTTGTATATGGTACATCTGACAGCCCGGATAAGTCTTTTAAGTTTATGAGCACATTAAGGTCCTGAAGAATTGCCTACATGGCATGAAACATGTTGACCACACCATAGGTGAGGGTTGAACGAAGCCCAACTACTCTTCTTTGAGCTTCGGTACCCCTCCCTTCACTCTTTTAATAAGGCAGTTTGCCACACGAATAAAGTTGTCTGAGTGGACTATACTGACTTTTCTTAAAACTACTCCTTCACGCTCACTACTTCACTCCCCAGGCCTCTCACACGCACTCATCCACTGGCTAGGAACAAAAGAACTCCACCAAAGTGTAGCACTTCGTGCTACCCGTCAGGCATTGCACCGCCAGCGGACGTTGGAGCAGGAGGCCAATGATGAGACGAAACAACCATCAGGTAGGATGACAACAGTCGTCCAGCTTTTTAGTTGTGTGAGGCATCCTAAGTTCCGTTAAGGGATTCATTGTATTCCCCGGTACATCTGAACATTTCCTTCAGTGAGAGAGTTACTCTGTCAATCCCTTTTTTCTCGGGGAACTTTGTACATTCTTTTGTTATCAGTTTATAGGACACGTACACTGGACCCCTCTAAATATTGTCCTCCATCTGTCCCCCCTTGTTGTTAAATTGATTTGGGTGGGTTCCCCCACGGGACTTTCAGGTTACCAACAGTGGAAAATTCCCACTGCTTTGCCCCCCCCCACCCCCTTTTTTTCTCCTATAATTACTTATATCAAGCATACCAGAGGTATAACTGTGTCTATCTGGTTAGCATATATCCTTAACCCCAGCCACCCTCTGTAATCATGGAGGATGTACCGGGCCTCAGCTTTGATGAGGATGCCATAGCCGAAGCCTTAAGATCAGCGCCACCCCTACTCACTAACTCGACTGCCTCTACCTTCGGCACTTCCAGCGATGAATGGCTGACGCTTACTGAGATGAAAAAAGAACTAATAAGGATCACCATACATGGCATCATGATGACAGAGTACCTTAGGAGCAACATAGCCCCACAGGGACTAATAGTGAACATCATCCCTAGACTGTTCCTAGAAGATAAACAATTTAAGGTCGACTGGTGCCAGGTGTCATGGAAATGCACCAAAGATCTACTTTTCCTAATCTCACAAACGGCGAAACGCCTATCTGATGCCCTATTGGAAAAAATTTCGGCTTTAGAAGCCACAATGAAGAGTACTGTCAATAAGAACAACAAGGCTGCTTTCACCACCAAGTTAGCTGAAATCAATCAGGAAATGGCGGATCACCAAGAATACCTCTTGAAACAAAAGACAACAAACTTCAGAAAGACATTACTAAGTTTGAAAAGGAGAAAGTCTACCCTTACCTAAAGGACGATTTCAAAGGCAAAAAAACCAACTATTCCTCCGATGACAACTCGGATAACAACAATAGACGAGGCTCCACGAGTAGTGACTCTAGTGGAGGATACCCTGCGAGACACAATCTGGCCCCACAACGCACCAACTGGCAACAGGGCTACCAACAAGGTCCAGTGTTTCAGGGTCCACCTCATATGACCCCTCCTTGGCAGTACCCGTTCTTCCCACAGGGCCCACCACAATTTTACCCTCTGAACCCGCCACCTTTTCAAGGCAGAGGTTGGGGCAGAGGAAGAGGGCGAAAGCGAGGCGGACAGAAAGGGGTACAGTGGCAGGATCAACCGAACCCACAGACCATGATGGAAACCAGGAGCACCACCTCCAGGGGGAGAAAAGTCTGATTGTCAACCTTTCAAAAAAAGTTCTGACCCCAACAGAGAAGAGCGTCTTGGAGAGGGGCCTCGGGTTTGTCCCGACTCCCACCCCAGACAGTTTTCAAGAGATGATTGAAATAAGACAACTCTTCAGGAAAATACGCCTACGAGCATTGTTTGATGATAAACCTGAGCCCACTATCCAAGACACCGGACTAAGGAAACCTTCCACCTTTACTTCCACGGATGGGATGGTCCGCCCAGAAGTTCTCACTTTTGAGCGAGCAGTCCTGACTAGCCTGAAGAAGAAACCTCACATTCAACAATTCCATAACCTGACGAATGCGGAGAAACAAGCATCTATTGCTTTAGGTAATGATGACACCATTGTTATAAAGCAAGCAGATAAGGGTGGCGCCACGGTCATCCAAGACTATGAAGACTATGACCGAGAGTACAGAAGGCAACTGTCCAACAACACCCACTACAGACCCCTGACTGTGGATCCAACGAAACGACTGACAACTACTATCATGAGCCTAGTGATCGAGGGTGAAACTAACGAATGGGTTACTAAGAAAGAAGCGGATTTCCTCATCACCGCGGAACCGACCACGCCTTACTTCTATACCCTGCCTAAAATTCATAGGGGTACCACCCCTGTTCCCGGGAGACCCATTGTCTCCGGAATAGGGTCTCTTTTGGAACCGCTGTCCCAATTTTGCGATGTTTTTTTACAACCTCTGGTAAAGAAAATTCCATCCTACCTCCAGGACACCAGAGATGTCCTGCGCCTGATCAATGATGTGGACGGCAGAGAGGACGTTGACATCCTCTTGACCTTAGACGTGGAGGTGTTATACACGAACATCCCACAACAGGCTACCTTGGAGGCCGTGGAATCCGCTCTGAGGTCAGAAGAATGGTCTTCCCCGACCCCAATCTCCTTCATAATGGAACTAGCCAACATAGCTCTCACGGAAAACTTTTTCAAATATGAATCACAGCTATACCATCAGATCCGCGGAACTTCGATGGGTTCTACTTTCGCTCCGAGCTTGGCCTGTATATACATGGCTGCCTTTGAGAAACATTTTATTTACCCATCTGATCATAATCCGTTCCTTGAAAACCTTACCTTATGGCGTCGCTACATCGACGATATTCTGATCTTTTGGAAAGGAGACCGGTCGAGCTGTGAGGCATTCTGCGCATGGATCAATCTCCAGGATCCATTTCTGAAATTCACGGGTACCATGTCTGAACACTCTTTACCCTTCTTGGATCTGACTATCCAGCTCACTCCCACAGAAATCACCACTACCCTTTACAAAAAGGAGACCGGCAGAAACAGCCTGTTGCTTTATAACAGCCCACACACGAGAGCTTTGCGGGACAATTTACCATTCGGCCAATTTCTAAGGCTCCGCAGAAACTGCAGCTCGGTGTCGGATTACAAACATGAAGCAACTGCCTTACAGCACAAACTCCAGGACAGAGGCTACCCAACCAGATTACTGAAACAGTCGGTGAAGAGAGCACTCAACAATAATAGAGACTCTCTGCTGGAAATCCACACCAAGGAATCAGAGGATATCATCACTTGTGTCACCTCGTATACCAAAAATTCCAGTTTCATTAAAAAAATAGTGAACTCCCACTGGGGCATCTTGAATTCGGCAGATTTGGATATCCCTCGCCCCCGGTTTGCCTTCAAAAGGACAACCAATTTGAAAGACACTCTGATCCATACTCGACCTAAGCAGTCCAAAACTCGCCCTCACAACACCCTCTGGGACTTACCCCCAGTCACGGGCCACTATCGATGCGGCTCATGCGTCGTATGCCCCCAAGCAACACAAGGTAAAACCATAGAACTACCTAATGATTTCACCTGGCACCGGAACAAACACACGAACTGCAATAGTTCCAGATGTATCTACATGCTGACCTGCCCCTACAATTTGAACTACATCGGAATGACAATGCGTATGGTCAAACTACGCAATATGGAACATAACAGCAACATTCGCTGCATGAAGACACATACTCGTCTCTACGAACACTGCAAGCAACAAGGTCACCCTGCTGAGAGCATACAGTGGACTGTTCTTGAGTGTCATCCTTCTATCAACCAACAACCCCTATACAAAATCGAACAACGATGGGTGTACCGTCTACACACTGACACCCAGGGACTCAATGACTCGGTCCCCTGGACTATGCTAGCCAGATAAACCACACCCGTGTGACTATACTGATAGGATTTACTATACTGTCAGAGTATTAACACACGCTTTGATCCAACCTCCTAGACCTTCTGAATGTTCCCTCCTGGTCTCTGGTTCATCCCATTTGGCATGGTGAATCTGACACCTAGGCTCTACTGTCAGGTCACCAATCAGACATCCCTAGGACCTGTCCCACTACCCCTAAGAGGAAAGGTCGAGAAACACTATGTTCAGTCATAAATGAAGAGCAGGCTACCCTACAAACCAAGCCCCCCCCGTTTTGTCTGATGCAAGCCATGTATGTTCATTTTCCAATAACCTGTGAGACTTTCTCACCATACCCACAATACAACATCAGCCAACATCGGATTTGAGACACCGATATTAGAAACCCTGTGTCCAACTCGAGCAATACCCTTCTTTATAACCCGTTTTTAAGGGAACAATACTGTTCTAAGATGGCGCCTAATTAGGACGCCTAGGATAGCTTTCTGCCTTCCTTCCTCCTCCCCGCCCCTCTCCACCGCTCGAGCCAGTCACAGACACGCTTGGCCGCGTTGCCTAGTAACGAGGCACTGGTCACACCCACCCTCGGCATTCGAAGGCTGATTCATAAATACGCCTGGGACCCGTGGTGATTCACCGGCTGTCCTGCGAATTGACTCAATCGCCGTGGGAGGGGTAGGTGTTGACCAGCGGTCGCCTCGAGCGGATCAGGTAAGGAGGGGGTTCGGGTTCACAGGAGCCGTTGTGCGTTCACTCCCGCACTCCGGTCCGGCCGGGTTAGCCCACTGTTGCTCTGTTCCCGATGCCTGTGGCTGCCCTTAGCGGGATCACTCTGTTGGTGTTTTTTGGCTCGTCCGGGGGTGTCCCACCGCGAGGCGCCTCCTTTTAACGAGCACTCCTAAAACATATCCCCCTGATAGAACGAAGCCCACACCTGGCATCAACGGACATTTCCGCCGAGCACCTATTACTGCAATTGGCCCTGGGCATCGATGTAGCTGGGGCCGGCTCGGTGCCCTCGGTGCCACAACCTATGCGGTTTTTTACCCCAACTGTTGTTCTCCTGTCCCTCGGTACCTGTGACTGGGCGAGAGACTGCCCTGGGGCTGGCATGGTCTATCTGGACCAACATCACTTTGTACCCTGATTATGGTACCTCTATCGACCGATTTTCCTTCCTTCTACTCCCAGGTAATTACCGTTCAGCTCAGGCCCCACAAGGACAGTCCGTGGGGACCTCCTTCCAGGGATTGTGGGTAAGAACCACATTTTTTTAACAAATACTGAGGCTCCCTTTACCCCTCTCCCTCTCTAGGCACATATGGCTACCATCAAAGCGACTAGAGAACCTTTTGCAATGTTTTGGCACATGTATTGGCTAATCGGCAATGGATTCAACACACTGTATATTAAGAAAATGTTTTTAATATGTTAAAATGGTTCATTGAAGCATGACCTCCAATGTCACACATAACCTTCTCTCCCTCTCTCTCACTGCCCATAGTTGTGACCCCATTAAGCCACAATACACACTGGGAAATGGCCCCCTCTTTTTCTAGAAGTTAAAACATGACCTACATATGCGTTATGAGGCTACATAGAATGATTAGGTTCTCATTCTGATTTCTATGATCATTGATTTTTTCTTCTCTTAGAGCGGGCATCCACGCAGGCCTCCATCCTGCCTTGGTACTCTCGACCACACAGGTTGTATATGGTACATCTGACAGCCCAGATAAGTCTTTTAAGTTTATGAGCACATTAAGGTCCTGAAGAATTGCCTACATGGCATGAAACATGTTGACCACACCATAGGTGAGGGTTGAACGAAGCCCAACTACTCTTCTTTGAGCTTCCGTACCCCTCCCTTCACTCTTTTAATAAGGCAGTTTGCCACACGAATAAAGTTGTCTGAGTGGACTATACTGACTTTTCTTAAAACCACTCCTTCACGCTCACTACTTCACTCCCCAGGCCTCTCACATGCACTCATCCACTGGCTAGGAACAAAAGAACTCCACCAAAGTGTAGCACTTCGTGCTACCCGTCAGGCATTGCACCGCCAGCCGGACGTTGGAGCAGGAGGCCAATGATGAGACGAAACAACCATCAGGTAGGATGACAACAGTCGTCCAGCTTTTTAGTTGTGTGAGGCATCCTAAGTTCCGTTAAGGGATTCATTGTATTCCCCGGTACATCTGAACATTTCCTTCAGTGAGAGAGTTACTCTGTCAATCCCTTTTTTCTCGGGGAACTTTGTACATTCTTTTGTTATCAGTTTATAGGACACGTACAATGGACCCCTCTAAATATTGTCCTCCATCTGTCCCCCCTTGTTGTTAAATTACATCAGGTGTGTCAGAGCCTTTTCTGTTGGATACTGGTGCTGCGAAGAGTTCTATCATGCACTCTAAACTCCCTGGCGCACCTTTGTCTGGCTTAACGAATGTTTCAGTAGGTTTTTCTGGTGCCCCAGTTAGTAATCCGATTTCTAGTCCCTTGTCTATTTCTGTTGGACCTTGTGATTTCGAGCACCCCTTATTCTGACGACAGGTTGTGGTGAGAACTTCTTGGGATTGGACTTGTTGACATCATTTGGATTCTGTTGTGGTTCCTGTTGCTGGCTTTCCTAGCCTTTACCTCTACAACTCGCGGAACCCGCTTTGCGGGTCCCGCAGTGCCGTGCCTGCTTTTTCGGATTTCAGGACTGTTTCTGTGGGCGTCTGTGTGCACGCAGGGCTGCGAGTGTCGGGTCCCGGACTTCACATCCCAGAAGTCCCGGTAACCCGCGCCTCCTGACACCTGGCCGCTCTCCCTGCTGGCCCCGCCCCACCATCAGCCTGAAAAGGACTCTGCCCATCAATCGCTTTGGGACATCATTTGGATTCTGTTGTGGTTCCGTTGCTGGCTTTCCTAGGCTTTATCTCTACAACTCGCAGAACCCGCTTCGCGGGTCCCGCAGCGCCGTGCCTGCATTTCCGGAATTCAGGACTGTTTCTGTGGGCGTCTGTGTGTCCCGGTAACCCGAGCCTCCTGACACCTGGCCGCTCTCCCTGCTGGCCCCACCCCACCATCAGCCTAATAGCCCAACTATAAAATCAAGCGTTATTTCCCGCGACGCGGGAGCGCGCGGGAGCAGCCCGGGAGAAGCCCGGGACAAGGGCGAGACCGACTGAGGCCGATTGAGGCTGGGCTGGGCCATTTCCCTTTCTTTCTCCTCATTTTTATTCACTGGGCTATTCTGTTTATAGTTATTTGCTTGCGGGATATATTGTTCTTATCCTATCTTATTTAAGTGTTACTTTCTACTTTTCCTCCTAGTTAATAATGACGACAAAAAAATTAAGATCGGGAAGAGTATTAGTTGGTAGAGCTTGTTCCAAGACTAAATCCAATCCCCTGCGGAATAAAGATGGGTCAGCTTTGCAATTAAAAAGTAAATGTCAACTCTACTCTCTATGGGATAAGGGAAAGGATAAAGTAGCGTGGGAGGGGCCCAATGCTGAAGATATCAACAACAAAGAGCAGGTGAGGGACCTTGTTGTTACAAAAGGGGATAATACCTTATCGGGTATAGCTGCTCTGCCCCCTACAGAAGATTTATCTTACAAGAACCAAGTGGGAGATTCTGTTTATTTGTTTGAAACCCAAGCCAAAGCAGTAAGTGTTGCTGATCCAGGTAACATCTCTGCTTCTTCTGCCGCGGCTGCAGTAGATAATTCCCCTCTTTCTCTTAAGGCTGACCAAAAAATTCATCTTGATACATCTTCTTCTTTACATTTTCTGCCAGAGGATTTCACTTTACCCGATATAAACTTAGAGTCTCAGGAACGATTAATCAAGGTGCAGAACCCTATCATTACTCAAGACATTGTAGCAACCCCTAGGTTACATCTTTTTAGCAGCACTCCCTCAAAAAATTCTGAGTTCTACATTTCTCAAGTGAACTCGTTCCCTAGCCCCGTTCACATATGAATTAAAGATGCCCCTAACTCTTACCAACGTGATGATAACCTAATTTCTAAATCCTTGTCCTCTCTAGAGCAGCTTATCTCGTCTATCCTACAGCTGCTGGAAAAATTAGTTAGTGGGTCGGATAATGTATTTGATACAGTAATCCTGATTTTAAAGGCGCTACTGAGTCATAAAAAAGGATCAAAGTTGTTACACCTCCAAAAATAGCTATTCCAACTAAAAACCCCAGTAAGGAAGTAAATGAGGAAATGAGCATTAAAACAAATTTGGAGGTACCCCTATCTGCCATAGTTTTAGATCCTCTGGTTAAAATTAACACTCACACAACGGTTATCTCCGAATCTCCCGTAAATAGGAATGTGAATCCGATTAATGGTAATTGTGTGGCATTTATTGACCAAGAGATTGAGGCTTTGACCATTCCAGATGATAATTCGACTAGGATTCCACCTTCCATCTTTCCTATTTTTATTTCCCAAACAAACAAAGAAACACCAACCCCTACTGTGCCTTCGAACAAGGTTTCTCCGATACAGGAGAAAAAACCTGTAACCGCAGTACCAAAAAAACAAAGAGGCAAAAAAAGAAAACCACACCGTAGATTCTATAAAAAAAGGCAAAGGAAAATTACCTTTGAACGTGATCTAGATCCCTCTTTGGAAAATTCGAATCTGGAGGTCTCTGAATCTAATTTGTTGCATGACCCAGTGGGTACCACGGAGTTGGTCCCCACAGAGTCACAACATGAACCTCTAATTCACTCAAGCCACCCATGTTCTGATGAGCAGATCAAAATGGTGAATGATCTACACTCAAAACCAATTCTTGATCCAAAATTAAAATTAATTCTTAATCCTTTGGCCATCCCCTTTTCCGATGTGGTCGCAACTGATTATGAATCCAAGATGGTGCCTAAGAAGAGAGAAAATGTGGACACTCTCTTTTTAGACTTCATACCTCTTTTTGACCCAGATCTTATTTTAAATAGATCCGTATTGGTTAATTGTTTTCGTGAAATAGAGAGCCTAAACCTAATCCAATCTGCAGACCTGGATGTAATAACACTAATAAATACAGAGAGAGGAAAGATTGCACGGGTAAAATTGTACTCCAAATTGATAACAAATTATGTCTTACAGTGGGCCGAGGAATTTCAAATAAGGGGGATTGATGTTGATCCCTTCTCTCCGGTCAAAATAGGAAGCCGAAGACCACAAAAAATATCATTATTTCAGGGAACAAATTCTGGTCCTTCAGAGGGATCCTCTGTAGTGCCTGAGGAATAAAAAATATGTATAATAAAAAATGAGCGACAGGTGATTATAAATAACCCTCAGCCTATAAAACAAACTATGGTAAAGGACGCCGATTTGGAGTGGAGTTGGTTACCCGCTATTCTATCAAACAAATCTGGTTTTACACCCAGAATGAATTCCCATTTTTAACGTTGATTTAAAAATAATATCGTGGAATATCGCTGGACTATCACAGAGTCCAGAAAAGTTGTTATTTTTGCAATCTTTAAAGGCAGATGTGATCTGTTTGCAGGAAACTTGGTTGGTGGGGAAATTCCCGATGGGAAAAGATTTTTATGTATTAGAGGGTAGTGCCACCCCTTCTACGAGAGGGCGAGCGAAGGGAGGATTAGCCTGTTTACTGTCCAATAAAAGTAATTGGAATTATTCCCATTATTTGGATCCGAATAAATTATTTCAGGCAATAACTATAACGAATCTAGCTATAGATGCCCCTCAGAACTCATTTGTGCTAATAAATGCCTACATACCTCCAGATGTATGTTATAACGCCGGTATAAAGACAATTTGTTCTTTCATACAAAATCTTCAGGAATCTATGTCTCCCCCTCATATTTTATTATTAGGAGATTTAAATGGCAAAATATCCAATAGTGCCCTGGATTTATTCAGAAATAAGTTAAAGGAGGAATCACTCCTGATACCAAAAGCCATATTTCCAGAGAACATTAAAACTAATAAAAGAGGGAAACTAATCTTGGAGAGTCTATCCGGAGTAGATTGTATTATAATTAATGGAAGGCTTCCTTCGGATAGTCCCGCTCACTGTACTCATAAATCAAGGAATGGTGGCTCGATCCTTGATTATATGATAGTAGATAGCTCTTTCTTTAGTTCTCTGATGGATCTGTCTGTACTTATCACTGATCTCAGTGATCATAATGTATTTTCTGTCAAATTAAATGTAACACCATTTCAAAGGGATACATGGAAAATTGGGGATGACTTATTGAACTTCAATAAAAAAGGGAAATGTTATTGGAACCCAAGGACTATTAAAAACTTGGTTAGCATATTGGAACACACAGTAGAGAACTTACACCTATGGGAAGGGAGTAAACTACTGTGTTTTGCTTCCTTTTTACATACCTTACAATCTAAAGTAAAAAAATCTCCCCCTGGGAAGATAACTCCAAAAATCCCCTCTGACCTCCACTACCTAAACATTGAAATAAATAAACTGGTTAGGATCAGTACCTCCTCTTTATTCCCGAACGTAATCGAAGAATAGCTCTCTTGAGAAGAAGGAGAAATAGGATAAAGGCCAGATTAAAACGGGAGAAAGAAGATGCCCTATGGGTTAAACTCCGTGAGGCATCCAGAAGTGGGCAGGCTAAGACCTTTTGGTCATTAATTGGAGAAGGATGCGGGCTAAGATCTAGACCCTTACCGATATCTATTAATGAGCAGTCTTGGGTCAATTTTATTCTGCATTTATATAGTGGCAATGATGTGATGTTTGACTCCGATAAGTTACAGGAAGATTTATTACCCTATGGTCCCCCATCTGAACTGGAAATTGTTTCCGCCATTAAGGGTTTACGTTCATCTGGTGCAATGGGCCCAGATGAAATCCCTATTTCGGTGCTAAAAACCCATAGTACTTTATGGGGAAAAATTCTATATCCAGTCTTTAAATTTTGCTTTACTAAAGGCAGTGTCCCGCATTCATGGAAAGGGAGTATTTTGGTTTCTCTCTTTAAAAAGGGGTCAAGAGATTTACCTCAAAATTACCGACAAATTGCCCTCCTAGATGCCATTGGCAAGGTCTTTGCTAAATGCTTACTTAATCATCTAAATGACTGGGTATCTTCGCTAGAAATATTACCGCTTGAGCAGACCGGCTTTAGGAAACAACATGGTACCCTAGACAATCTTACCGCTCTCCAGGTTTTGACAGAAAAATATGTCATAGTCCGTGGAGGAGGTGTATATGGTGCTTTTATTGACTTCTCTACGGCTTTTGATAAGGTAGATAGATCTTTGTTGTGGAGTAAGTTATTCAATCTAGGGATGCCCACTAGTTTATTAAGGTTAATTATTGCCCTGCATACAGATACTTGGTGTAGAGTATTAATGGGAGGTGAGAGAGGACTATCTAGGGTTATTCCCACGATTAATGGACTTAAGCAGGGTTGCTTATTGGCCCCTCTGCTGTTCTCTTTATACATAGCTGATATCCCCCAGGCTTTATTATTATCCAATAATGGTATTGCTCCAGTTTTAGGGGGACCTCCAATAGTGTGCCTAATGTACGCGGATGATATTTTAATTTTGGACCTTACTCCAAAAGGTTTGAATGGTCGCCTACATGCCCTGAACACCTATGCTGAGGCCCATTTTCTAAAAATAAATACTTCCAAAAGCAAAATAATGTGTTTCCGGGGAAGGAAAAAATCCAATTATGACAATTACTACTGGTCTGTTGGGGGCGAAAGACTAGAAGTGGTCAAATCTTATCCTTTTCTTGGAAAGATTGTCACGAGTAGTCTAAGTGACACAGCCCATATCGAGAACAAAAGTAGGAAAGCTCTTGCGCAAGGGAAGAGCCTTGTTTCTCTTTATAAGGCGACAGGTAGAAGGCACTTCTCTATATTGCTCGAGGTATTCCGAGCAAAAATTCCTGCATCCCTTATGTATGGATTAGAAACAGTAGATATGATAGGTTGGAATTTTTTGGATTCTACTGAAGGAAAAATATTACGTAACCTCATCTCTGTAAGCACTGCGAATTCCACGTCCTCTCTGAGACAGGAATTCGGTTTGCGTAGTTCCTGGGCTCAGGAAGTTGCGAGTGTGGTGCTTTGGGTTTTTAACATAGCTAAAGGAATGCCGGGTACGCTGAGGTATCTCATAAAAAATGAGCTGTTGGGTACTTTTAATGCTTATTCTTTAATTGTAAGGAATTTTCGACAGGCAGTTACACTATTACAGTTGGATGAATTTGGTCTTTTTTCACTATCTGCGGCCCAACTAAAGTCGGTTTTAAAGTCGGCTTCTCGGGAGTTGGGTTATAGAGTAGATAGAGGGGCATGTAAATTGAAGAGAGGAATGTTCCCTATCAGTAGTTTTTGTCCAATGAAAAAACCTCAGCCATACATATTCTGGAATCTCCCTCATGGAGTTCGGCGATTTACCCTTTTGCTAAGGCATAATTTACTCCCTTTGAACTGTCTTTTCTCTAAATGGGACGGTCATTCCGATATTTGTGATTTTTGTAATTCCACTCCCCAGGACGTGTATCATGTCATTTTTGTCTGTCCGGCACTTACGGTATTTAGACATAAATGGTTAAGACCTATGTGTTTCCAAATGGGAATCCTTACAGCCTTTGATTTTACTGAAGCAATGTTTAACCCTCCAAATGAAATGTTTTGTTTTAAATTGTTTCATTATTTTAAATGTTTTCTGCTGTTATATTGATAGACTGATATCATGTATTCTTTTATGGTGTTGTCTTTTATTGTTTGTTTGAATTATTATGTGGACCTCAATTGAGTTCCGTTATCATAAATAAATAAACTTGAAACTTGACTTGTTGAAAAGATTGTATGCAACGCTATATTGTTCTCCTTCAGGAGTACAGCTTACATTGGGTAAGAGAGTGATCTCTCCGATGTATTTGTCTAAAGATCAACTTCCAGCTGAATTGTCTTCTCTCCCTGATTCTCTTTGTGCTACTGGTCCTAATGATGTGGGTTCTTTTGGAGATTCCGCCATATGTTGTGACGCTGAAAACGAATGCTAGATTGCCACGTATTCCCCAAGATCGGATTTCCAGTGATGGTGAAAGAGCACTTTTGGCGATCATCTATGATCTAATTGAGAAAGGTGTGATTGAGGAAACAAGAGGTAATGTGTGCAATAGTCCGGTTTTGCCTGTTCTGAAACAAACTGATTCTTCACAGCCGCCTGTATATAGGTTTGTGATCGATCTTCGCGAGGTGAATAAGATTGTTGTGCCGCAATTTCCTGTTGTGCCAGATATCACTGCTTTATTGACTCTGATTCCAGCTTCAGCTACCTGGTGTTCGGTGATTGACTTGAAGAATGCTTTCTTCAACATCCCGATTGCCGAGGAGATTAGGGATATTTTTGGCTTCTCTTTAGGAGGCCGAAGTTTCCGGTTTAAGCGCGCTCCTTAAGGCTATTGTGAGAGTCCATCCATCTATAGTCAGGCTTTGAAAACACAACTTGATACGATTGTTTTACCTGATGGTGCTGCCCTTATTCAGTATGTCGACAATGTGTTAGTTGCTGTTGACAATGAGATTTGTAAAGAGGTTACTTTGTCGTTGTTGCGTCATTTGTCTGATTTCCATCATAAGGTGTCTCTTTCAAAGTTGCAATATTGTCGACAAGAAGTAACCTACTTAGGTCACCTCTTATCGAAGGAGGGAAGAAGGTTGACCCCAGAAAGAATTCAAGCCATTGCGAACATGAGTGTGCCTACGACACAGAGAGAAGTACGTGCTTTCCTAGGTATTACCTCGTATTGTAGACAGTGGATCCTTAATTTTTCACTTCTTGCGAAACCTTTGATAGCTCTTACTGTCAAGGATACTCCAAATCCTATTCCTTGGACTGACGAATGTCAGAAAAGTTTTTCTGAATTGCGCGATGCGTTGTGTTCGGCTCCTGTGTTGGGTACTCCGGACTACAGTAAGCCTTTTACACTCTATGTCCACGAGAGAGAGGGATGTGCATTGTCAGTTTTGACTCAACAGTTTGGCGATAAGCAACGTCCATGTGCATATTTTTCATCGACTTTGGATCCGGTAGCTAGAGCGTTGCCGAGTTGTTTGAGAGCTACAGCAGCAGCGGCTGTCTCTATTCTACAGTCTGCTGGTTTGGTGATGGACAATACGTTGATTGTGATGGCTCCACATGCAGTGGATACCTTATTGAATCAAACCAAGACACAGCACTTAACTAGTGCTCGGTTGTCAGGTTACGAATTGACACTTTTAGCGAGTCATGTGCATATAAAGAGATGCAACACGTTGAATCCAGCTACGTTGTTGCCGATTTCATTTGAGACAGATGTTTGTGAACAGCATGATTGCTTCCTTATGACAGAGGAAGAAACGAAAGTGAGGATAGACCTTAGGGATACTCCTCTTGCAGAATGTGATGGTACTTTATGGGTTGATGGTTCGTGCTTCAAGCTTCCAAATGGTGATACGACTGCGGCATATGCTGTTACGACTTTGCATACGATTGTTGAAGCTGCACGTATCCCACATATTTCAGCGCAAGCAGCAGAGTTGATTGCATTGACAAGAGCGTGTGTGTTGTCAAAAGGGAAACGAGGGACTGTGTATACCAATAGCCAGTCTGCGTTTGGTGTGGCTCATAGTTTTGGACGATTGTGGAAAGAGCGTGGGTTCCTGACTTTGCATGGGACTAAGATTCAGCATGGTCAGTTGGTGAATGAGCTGCTTGAGTCACTTACTTTGCCGTTGCAAGTTGCGATTGTGAAATGCAGTGCGCATAAGAAAGTTACTGATGATGTTGGTCGTGGTAATGCGTTTGCAGATGAAGTTGCGAAAGAAACTGCGAGAGATGTGATGAGTCGAATGAATGTTGCGGGTCCGGCGAGATGGGTTCCGGATAGAAGTATGTGTGAAGATACGATAGAGAGAGTGAAGTCTATTCAAGCTGAAGCTACAGAGAAAAAGTTGAATGAATGGAGAGAAAGTAAGGGTAAATTGGAATTGAATGGTTGTTGGGTTGAGTTGTCAGAGCATCAGCGATGGTTGTTACCCGATGCGTATGTACTTCCAGTGGTTACGATGGCGCATGGAATGGCTCATATCAGTGTGAAAGGGATTTGTAAGTTGTTGGCTCCAGTATGTCAAAATGCTGGAATTCCTAAGTGTGCAGAGAATTTGGTCAAGAACTGTATGGTTTGTTTGATGTACAATCCTGTTAAGGGAACTCCAACTCCAGCTGGTCATTTTGTGCCTCCGACGTATCCGTTTGAGGCTTTGCAGCTAGATTTCATCCACATGGAGAGGTGCAACAACTTAAAGTATGTGCTCGTTGTTGTTTGTGCCTTTTCGCGATGGGTAGAAGCATACCCCCTGAAAGATAACACTGCCTTATCTACAGCTAAAGCCCTTGTCAAGGAATTCTTCCCTAGGTATGGATTGCCGAGAATGGTCTGGAGTGACAATGGGAGTGAATTTGTGGGTCAAGTGATGAAGAGAGTGTGTGATGGTTTAGGAATCCGCCAGAAATTTCACGCTGCAAATCATCCCCAATCAGCTGGCCTAGTTGAGTGCTATAATGGCACCCTTAAGTTAAAACTAGCCAAGATTCAGGCGAGCTCTGGCCTACAATGGCCAGATGCTTTGCAACTAGCACTTCTGTCAACGAGGATGACTGTACATTCACGAATGGGACTTAGTCCGTATGAAGTGGTGTTTGGTCGCCCGGCAAATATTTGGGGAGTGCCGCGGCTGACAAAATTTAGCGAGATAGAGCACCCTGTATTGCTTGATTACCTTTACGAACTGACGGCTAAATTGCGTGTTTTGCACCAACAGGTTCATGATACACTGCCACAAGCATCTGAAGATTCAGGACATGCTATCGAACCTGGATCGTGGGTCTTCGTGATGAACTTCCAGCGGACCAAGAATGAGCAGCCCCGCTGGAACGGACCCTACTTGGTGCTTTTGTCCACACGTTCAGCAGTGCGAGTGCGCGGTAAAAAGAACTGGATCCACGGCGTACATTGTAAGAGTGCTCCTTTGCCTTTGCCGTACGACCGGTGGGTCCAGGATGGTATTGCAGACTCTGAGATTGACACCGTGCCTCGTTTTCTGCCTTTTAGCGATGCACGTTTAATTGGGACAAATTCTGAACGTGAAAGCGACGATCTTCTGCAAGAAGCTGTGCCTCCGTCAGTTCGTCTGGACACTTCCGAACCTGAACTTTTGTTTCGAGATCAGACATTGCCTGGCAAAGGCCGTTATAATTTGCGACCAAGAGTCGTGGGACAAATAAAATGAAATTCTTTCTTTGCTATTTTTAAGGTTAAGCTCTCCTCCGAGGAACTGTTTTGACTGATTTTTGTTTTTTCGAACCGCCATTCGGGTTCAGCTGTAAGGTCGCGGTGCAAAGACTTGGGAGTGCAAGCCAAAGACACAAGGTCGACGGTTCTGGTTGGTCCTAGGGCGTTCCCTGGACTGACAGATGCATTCCTTAGCACAGAAGACCCAACCGCCGCGAGCAGCACGGTTAGAGGATAGAGTTTTTCGAGATGGAGAGATCTGTTGAAAGAATGAGCTTTAAGAGCAAAATGTGCTGAATTATGAGTAGAAAGTGTTTTTTGATATTATGTCATTTCATGCTACTTAGTTTAATGATGTTTTTGATGGGATATATAATATTCTCTTTTCAAGTGACGTTTGCACCCACTACACAACCCATAACTTCTTCTACTGTTTCCTCACATTCTTTTCACCCTCTGCCTGAACATGAGTCCATTAGGAGATTGGAATTCGTTAATAACTCCTTTGTTCAGCTTCTGCACCAACTCCAGCTAGTAGTGAACACAACGAATTGTTGGGTGTGTGGCCTTATGCCCCATACTACTGATAAAGGTATTCCTTACCTGGTCTTGCCATTCAGCTATAATGGTTCTGTGTGGGCATACAGAACGATGTTCATCTATGCTCGTGAAGCCTACCCCTTACGTTCTGTGAAAGACAATCCAAAGAATACTGCTGTAGTTAAGGGAATAGTAGATATGATTAGAGGAATTGGCTCCTATGAGACTATCCCGAGAGATGAGACGCTAGCGTATATTGGATGGAACGTTACTGGATATGGAGTTAGTCTGAGTCTGAGTCTGAGAACCAGCGAGCGAAAAGATCCTCTCCGATTTGGATTGTACCCCATCAGGGTCATTACTGTCTGCAAGGTAATGGCAAGAATCCGAGAGCTCAGTTAGGGAAGAGTGTTTGCACTGAGACGTATGTTTTTGTGTCCCAGACTTCCCCATCGTTTCTAGAAGCTAAGGGTACCTATTTTGTCTGTTACGATAGAGCGTATACATGGCTGCCCCCTGATTTCTCGGGCACATGTTTTGTCTCGTTCCTGTTGCCTCCTACGTATACAGCTGCGGCAGATTACCACAAGATGAGAGTTGTCAGAGGTGTCTTCAGTAAGGAAGATACTGCAGGACAAGAATTTGGAGATTTTCTGCCGTTTTGGGGACCTATGGTTAACAGCAGGAACATACGGCAATTGACGAGAGTGGTTGAGTCCACCATAGTTGAAACTGCCGGCGCCCTTAGTAACTTGACTGCTGAGCTCCAGTCGGATCGCCTTATGACTCTTCAGAACAGAGTTGCGTTACATGTCATACTTGCAGATAGAGGAGGGGTATGTAAATTGATTCAATCGAGCTGCTGCGTTTTCGTTCCGGACAACGCTCCGACAGTGTACCAAGCCATTTCCAAGCTACATAAGATCTCCGAGTCTGTGCATGTGGATGAAGGAGATTGGTCATTGATGGGATGGTTTTGGGGATTGTTATCCACTTGGGGATGGAAGATTCTGATGGTCAATGGGATGGTATTAGCTATCCTTTTCCTGTTCTGTCTTTGCGTACAGTGTGCTCCTGCTATATGTGGCCTTTGTGCTACTTCGTGTTCGAGGAGACCCGTCCAGAGAGAGTTACTAAGTACTAGGATGATGCTACAGCAACATCTCGATGATCTGATGAATATAGACCTGGATTCAGATTGACGTGAGTTTAGGTCATTGTGTATGTAAGGGCAAAAGGAGGGTCGGAGGTTCTGTGAATTCTGAACCTGGGTCATAAAGGTTGTGGTTCCGTTACGATTTTGGTAACAGCGAACCGTAAACAGTGAGCTCAGCAAGCATGAGTGTTTTCGTCATGTTACACCGATGGATTCACTGTGTATTTGACGATTTCGTTCTGAAACCCTTGGGTTCCATTTTGTGCATGCCAGCCATTTTGTGGTTGCCCTCACATAGGCCTATGACTGTGGCTGAACAAGTCTCTAGAAACACGTGCACCTTAGCTTGAGTTTGTGCTGACTCCTGTTTGACCTGATTAAACTGACCCTGTTGCCTGAAGCTGACCTTGCCAAACCAGTTCTTGCCCTTTAGCTGATCAAGATTAAGGATCAGAGCACAGGACATTGTAAAGTTTTACTGCACACAAACATGCCTTATCCTACTTCTATCTGTTCCTGTTCCTTCTTTATGGTCTATTTATGATGTGGGTTGTGGTCCTTTTTATTATGGGTTTTTCCGGTCTTGTCTAAAGAAGAATGTTGGGTTTGTTTAATAATTTATTATGGGCTGGACAACTGAAATGTGGGTTTGTCATCATGCAAGGCCTGGGTCGTGTATATATGGGATTGGTCAACTGTAAATAAGGAATGTTTGCCTGAAGCACAATTTTTGGCATAAAAGGGACAACCTGCTTTGTAAAATTGAGCAGTCTCCTGAGAACTTACACCGTGTTGTACTTCTAGGACCTCTGTTACTGGCTGCAGCCAATAAATTTGATCTTTGACATCACCAAGAAGTATCCTGTGTCTCTCTATTCTAAGACAGGTGAACCCGAAGACTTTGGGCGTGCCCCTGGCGCCGCTGGGTTTAAATCCCGGTTCTTCAGTCTAGGTCCACAATGTTAACACAGCACTTCAAATGGGACCTCTGTATCCCAATAGTAGGGAGTTGCCTAATCGGATGTCTAGACATACTGTTTATTTAAGATACAAAAGGCATTCCCATGTTGATGTGGCTGCTTATGCCTGCTTTCTCAAGGACTGGCAAGCTGTGCTGGAAGTGACTTTATGGAATAACTGGTTTCAGTTGTTTAAAACCAGCCATAAGTGTGCCTATGGCCTGTTTTCAAACAACTGAAACTAACTACTCCACTGAGATGTGTGTGTTTACTGGACAGAAATGTTGTATATTTATACTTACTTCAATATGGCTACTTGGTGTCTGTAGTCCTTTCTTAGTGTTCTTATCTTACTAGTCTCCCATACTACCTAAGACAGTTCTATATGTGATGTGAAGGTTCCAGCCTTGTCAGTTGATGGTCTAATCAGCTGTGAGGTTTACTGCTCTGCTGTCTTATCTTATCTTGTAACTGAATAAATCCATCTTAATAACTGAAGATATGTCCTGCTACCTACCTAATCTATTTACAACAAGAAACTACACAGCAGCAAGTCTGAAATTGAACAAAAATATTTACATTGACATAAGAACTCGAGTGCACTCCATGGACTTTCTGGAAGCGACTTTACCCATGTCCTTCCACTTGGCCAGTGGGTCGCTTCGGCTTCGAGAAGGAGCAATGCCTTGCAGTTTGATTGTTCGGTGGGGGAAGGGGGAATATTATGACACTGGGCTTTACTGGAGCCCGACAAAAACCTGTTGCCAGCTTTCTGACTGTACTAGTAAGTTCTGTGTTCCTCTTCTTCTTCGGTGTCAATGTGCCATTTTTAGGGGAAGCCATGCTTACAGTTTGACCCTTTGGGTGAATGCGATATTCAGATGCAGAGAAATACTTTTGATCATTCTGATGTGGTCCTGCTGCCTATCGCCTGGGCTCTGATCAAACTGGTGGGCTCTGTGTTCTGGCAGCCACCATCATTCTGTACTCCTCACTGTGCCATTGTGCCACTTTGAGAGGGAGTAGTGAGCAGTGGTGTAACCATGCAGGTTACTGTGGTGTTGAAACCCAGGACTTACTCAGGATTGAAGCCCTACAAAAGAATCATTATCAAGATTCAGCGAGATGGTACCGTATAAATGATATCTGACTGTACCTTTCAGCTCTGTTCCCTTGCAGATGCGTTACTGCTGTCCCTCTGCTCTGCTGCTTTGAGTGGGACCTGTGCCCTGCAGTGTGAGGGTGCAGCAGCAAGCGGAACTCTGACAGTGGGGCTACTTCTTTACTGGAGCCCTACCAAGCATCATGATGCCAATGAGGCACAGCAGCAGGGCAACTGTGGCAAGTTCAAAGCACAAAACAAATGGTTTGCAAGCAGCCACAAATAGAGCAAATGTAAGGAGGTGTTTAGCCCATTCACGGACAATTGGGTTTGGGACCGTTGTATTTGAAACAATGTAAACAGACATACTTTTTTGGTAAATTGTTCGATCTAATAATTTATGTGAATATAAGTTGTGCACTGCACCAAATGTATGTCCATTTAGCAGGCAACACTCCCTGGTCCCCAAATGGTGACCGCCTGGACCTTCCTCAGAACGGTCGCTCCCCCACGCTCCTGATCACTTGCAGCTACGACGCTCTGTGCTGTAACGCCTTATCGGTATCGTTACAACTGTTATTGTCATAGCATTGTTTTGTCGATCCTCAAAGCCTTCTAGCGCTTTTCACGCGTAGCGCCGCACTATCTGATTTACATAATAGCGCGACCTTGCTGAGGCTGTTCTGCTTATTTTTTCTATAGACTGCACCGCTGAGGCTGTTGTGCTTTTATTTCAATAGACTGCACACTCGGCGCATTTGAGCATTTGCTGCCCCTGTCTCGCTTTCCCTTTGACCCTCCATTTTGTTGTTGGTTTCCCCTGGCCCGCCCCTCATCCCCGCTACCGCCTCCCTGCTGCCCCTCCCACCCACGATTACTGAGCCTTCCACTTCCCCGGCCAACTGTGACCGCCTGGACCTTCCTCAGAACGGTCGCTCCCCCACGCTCCTGATCACTTGCAGCTACGACGCTCTGTGCTGTAACGCCTTATCGGTATCGTTACAACTGTTATTGTCATAGCATTGTTTTGCCGATCCTCGAAGCATTCTAGCGCTTTTCACGCGTAGCGCCGCACTATCTGATTTACATAATAGCGCGACCTTGCTGAGGCTGTTCTGCTTATTTTTTCTATAGACTGCACCGCTGAGGCTGTTGTGCTTTTATTTCAATAGACTGCACACTCGGCGCATTTGAGCATTTGCTGCCCCTGTCTCGCTTTCCCTTTGACCCTCCATTTTGTTGTTGGTTTCCCCTAGCCCGCCCCTCATCCCCGCTACCGCCTCCCTGCTGCCCCTCCCACCCACGATTACTGAGCCTTCCACTTCCCCGGCCAACTGTGACCGCCTAGACCTTCCTCAGAACGGTCGCTCCCCCACGCTCCTGATCACTTGCAGCTACGACGCTCTGTGCTGTAACGCCTTATCGGTATCGTTACAACTGTTATTGTCATAGCATTGTTTTGCCGATCCTCGAAGCATTCTAGCGCTTTTCACGCGTAGCGCCACACTATCTGATTTACATAATAGCGCGACCTTGCTGAGGCTGTTCTGCTTATTTTTTCTATAGACTGCACCGCTGAGGCTGTTGTGCTTTTATTTCAATAGACTGCACACTCGGCGCATTTGAGCATTTGCTGCCCCTGTCTCGCTTTCCCTTTGACCCTCCATTTTGTTGTTGGTTTCCCCTGGCCGCCCCTCATCCCCGCTACCGCCTCCCTGATGCCCCTCCCACGCTCCGCCCCCTCCACTCTCCATTTATGTCAGATGTCCACACGCGCAGCGTCCACGCCAAAGGTGCGCCAAAGGTAAGCCCGTCTACGCCCGTCCGCGCCTGGACCGCGCCCAGCGCCAGCCCCCCTGGCTCTCGCATCACCCACCCCTCCTGCATCACTTACACCGCCTCCACCCTCCTAGCCCTTAACCCCGGCCGACTCCCCAACTGCGCCCAAGCCGCCCCTGGACACACCCATGGACCCTTCACATGCATCTCCTGCAAGTTTGACGGCACCAAGACCAACTCCTCATCCACCAACACCAAACAGAGACCTGACACCAACCACCTAAAATGCATCCTGCTCAACACCCGATCGGTCCACAGACACGCCATCGATCTCTGGAATCTACTAGACACCATCTCTCCGGACGTCGCCTTCCTAACTGAAACATGGATGAACGCCTCTTCAGCCCCAGATATCACCATTGCCATCCCGGAAGACTACAAGATCATCCAAAAAGACCGCAACAAGCAAACAGGAGGAGGCATCGCTATCGTCCACAAGAATTCCATCCGCATCTCAACCAGCTCAGACGTCAACCTTGCTAGCGCCGAACACCTTCACTTCCAGATCCACACCGACCCCAAGACCACACTCAGAGGCACCCTCCTCTACAGGCCACCAGGACCCCGTGCACAATTCAGTGAAGACATCACTGACTTTATCACCCCACACGCCCTCCCCTCCGAGGACTACATCCTATTGGGAGACCTCAATTTTCACCTGGAAAAAAGCAACGACAGCAACACCACCGCCCTACTGGACAATCTCGCCAACCTCGGACTCAAACAACTTGTTAATACCCCCACTCACCACGCAGGTCACACACTCGACCCTATCTTCACCTCCAGCAAACATATCTCCTTCAGTCACACCACAGCTCTCCATTGGACGGATCACAGCTGCGTTCACTTTATCTACAATAAGACCACAACCCACAACCATCCTCAACCTACTCTGCGAAGAAACTGGAACAAAATCACCATCGACCAGATCTCCTCATCGCTTCTTCAAAACCCCCCTGCCCACTCTTCGAACCCCAACCAAGCAGCCATTAACCTCACTCAATGGCTAACCAACAGCGCCGACAACCTAGCTCCCCTGAAAAAACGTCAAATCAAACTAGGCAACAAAAACGCCCCCTGGTTCAACGAGGATCTCAAGAAATCCAAGAAACTCTGTCGCTCCCTTGAGAAGGCCTGGAAAAAAGACCCAAACACCAGCACCAGGGACGCCTTCAAAAACGCCACCCGCTTACACCACCAACTGATCCGGACTGCCAAGAAAGCCGTATTCAAGGACCGACTAGACAACAACGCCCACAACAGCAAGGAATTATTCAACATCGTCAAAGAGTTTACCAACCCCACTGCCAACTCCAACGACATCACTCTCTCTCAAACCCTCTGCGACTCCCTAGCTTCGTTCTTCCACGACAAAATCGCAGACATCCACAACAGCTTCGACAACCAACCCGGAGACCAACCCACCCAAACTTCTGCCGTGCCTTCACCCCCCCTGAACATCCTTAATGAATGGAACCCAATATCCACTGAGGACACCATCCGCCTGATGAACTCCATCCACTCAGGATCCCCCACAGACCCATGCCCTCACCACATCTTCAACAAAGCAGATTCCATCATAGCACCACACCTCCGAGACGTCATCAACTGCTCCCTCAACTCCGCCACCTTCCCGGAAAGCTGGAAACACGCCGAACTCAGCGCCCTTCTGAAAAAACCCACAGCTGACCCCACCGAACTCAAAAACTACCGCCCCATCTCGCTCCTTCCATTCCCGGCCAAAGTCATCGAGAAAGCTGTCATCAACCAACTCGCCGCCTTCCTCGAAACCAACAAATCCCTTGACTCCTCACAGTCCGGCTTCCGAGCCAAACACAGCACTGAGACCGCACTCATCGCAGCAACAGACGACATTCGTACTCTACTGGACAATGGAGACACAGTCGCCCTCATCCTCCTCGACCTCTCCGCAGCCTTCGGCACAGTCTGTCATAGCACCCTGATACAACGCCTCAGAAACATCGGAATCCAGGGAAAAGCACTGGAATGGATCACCTCGTTCCTCGCCGGAAGAACCCAGAGAGTCCGCCTCCCACCATTCAAGTCAGAGGCCACTGAAGTCATTTGCGGCGTGCCACAAGGATCCTCGCTCAGTCACACCCTCTTCAACGTACACATGAGCCCCCTCGCGGCCATCGCACGCCAACACAACCTCAACATCATCTCCTACGCTGATGACACTCAACTTATCCTCTCACTCACCAAAGACCCTAACACCGCCAAAACCAACCTACATGAAGGAATGAAAGAAGTAGCCGAGTGGATGAAGCACAGCCGTCTGAAACTGAATTCCGACAAAACAGAAGTCCTTATCTTAGGTACCTCCCCCTCTGCCTGGGACGACTCTTGGTGGCCAGAGTCCCTTGGAAAAGCACCCATCCCGACAGACCACGCACGGAACTTGGGCGTCATTCTGGACTCCTCACTCTCGATGACCAGACAAGTCAACGCCACTTCCTCATCTTGCTTCAACATTCTTCGCATGCTCAAAAAAACATTTCGCTGGATCCCCACCGAAACTAGAAAAACGGTCACCCACGCACTGGTCACAAGCCGCCTGGACTACGGAAACACCCTTTACGCCGGTACCACCGCAAAACTTCAGAAAAAACTCCAACGCATCCAGAACGCATCAGCCAGACTAATACTAGACATCCCGCGTAACTACCACATTTCTGATCACCTGAAAAACCTCCACTGGCTCCCCGTCAATAAGAGGATAACATTCCGCCTCCTAACCCACGCACACAAAGCACTTTACGAACTTGGACCCGAATGCCTCAACACACGACTTTCCTTCTACACCCCCTCCCGCCAGCTACGCTCCTCCAACCAAGCCCTTGCTGCTGTACCTCGTATCAACAAAACCACCATGGGAGGAAGATCCTTCTCCTACCTGGCGGCTAAAACCTGGAACTCACTTCCCATTCACCTTCCCCTCACTCAGAACCACCTAGCATTCAGAAAGCAACTTAAAACCTGGATATTCGACAAGTAATCCCCCACCCTTCTCCTAGCGCCTTGAGACCCTCTGGGTATGTAGCGCGCTATATAAATTAATTGAATTGAATTGAATTGAATTTTTGCAAATCATAAACTTTTTGCAATATCACCAGAATTGCTTTGGCCCCTCCCTGTTCATCCATTGCTCTGTTTAAACGTCATTCACATCTTGCTACCACCCACAACAGCACACTACATGGGGCAGTGGCCCATCCCACTTCAGAGGCTGGCTCTTTGTAGTGTGAGTGACAGCATTTTGCCTCTTTAATTGGGGAAGGAGGGGGAAGCAAATGAGGGCTTCTCCGGCTGCCTAACTACCTGTCGTCCATGTACAAGATATTAAGGAGTGGACCAGCATGTAACAAAAGTGTTAAGTACACAAGAAAGGAAAGCACAGACCCCTCTTGTGCATACAGTGGACTGGCTCTTCTGCTAACTTAAGCACAAGTGACCAAGGCTCTTATCCCAGGGGTTCTCTCTAAGCCAAACATCAGTTTAGAGATAACGTTACTTTATCTCAATGATGCTAGAAGTTTCCTCTACAGCTGCAAAATGGTTCGGGACTGGCTCACTCTCGATTATTGATTACACATGTGATTCTGTGCTTTCCATTTTCATTGGCTGATTTTGGCAATGTAGTACGGTATGAAAATGACAATTAGCTGTAGGTCTTTTCTTTATTATTCAATTTATCGGGAAATATTAGCCCCTCTAAAGATCTGTGTCAATGCACTTCTGAGAAAGCTTTCCATAAACTTATTTTTATCTAAATGCTGGCCACTTTGGAATACATCTTTAGTAATGCAATACTGGATGCAGGTATGCAATGTGCCCTTAAAAACCAATCCCCTATTGGGATGATTATGTTTTGTTGATGCAAGCTGATCGAAAGTGAACATTTCAGAAATACTTTGGATAAAAGCAAGGACAGTATACAGTTTGAGAATCGAACATGATGAGCAACATGGACCTAAATGAATTACAGACATTCTGTACAATCGGGCTGTGCTGTGAGGTAGGGACTGTAGGGCAGGAATCACGGAGACTTCCCTAAAATACCTCAAAGGCTGTTCAAATGAATAAACGTCCAAGGCTTTTACATTTGAGCTATCTTTGAAGTCAGTCCCAGCAGCCTAAATTAAACAAACAGCAAAACAAAATTCAACACATAGCAAAATAGATTATCCAGAACAAATTCTGGGGCATATTACCAACAACTAGCGATAATTATCGCTATGTTGGCTTAGCGGCAATATTTTTATCGCCGAGCTGCGGCGATTTTTATCGCTTAGGAACCTTGCTATTATCAAGGTTTATCTCCTAAGCGATAAAAATCGGCCGAAATGCATGAATATCGCTGAAAAGTCAGCGATATTCATGCATTACCGAGCTAATGCTCTTAGCCATGTTATCCACCGACCATTGGATAACATGGCTAAGAACTGCTCTGGGGCAGGTGTTAGCTTTTGGAGATAATCATGCTTAGCGCGAACATCTCCAAAAGTTGGTAATAGGAGATAGCGATGGCACGCCCACTTTGCATGTCATTAGTGATAAATTTCACTGACATGCAAAGCGGGGCCCAAGATGGTCGCTATCTCCTACTAGCTGTCGCTAACTGGTGTTAGCGACAGCTAGGTAATAGGGAGATAATTGTATCTCCCCTTTCTTCGCTTTTAAAGCCAAAAAAGCGGAGGTAAACCCCCTTGATAATATGCCCCTGCATTTCTTCCTGAAGAACTCTGATGTCCAGTTTTGCATTGCAGCTTAAAAGAGCGCCTCTTTGCAGAGGTTAACTCTGCTGATGACTTTATCAACATTTGAATTTCCGCGGAATATCTGTACAATTTGTTAGTCCGCATGCTGATCCCTGAAAGAGAGATTAATCAAGAGACACTAAACAACAAATGTAACTGTCACTTTTCGCCGTGAAACTATTTGTCATTAAGTAACGCCGGCTGCAATATTTAAGCTAGATTTCCACACAAGTTTACTTAGTAATATTCACAAAATTTGCAGGCTTATTTGTAAAGTTAGAAATATTGGAAATGAAGATTTCTGTTCATGAAAGGCCTGAATGATGCCAAATTTATGCTAATCAATTGAAGTCCTACATTCCTACTCGTCAATACATAAAAACAAAACAGCAGACCTTGCTCATTGCATAGTTCTAAAGTTATGACGACGTTTGGGAATACCAATGAAAATGTAAAAAAAACCTACATTTTGCGAATGCAAAATGGCCTTTCAGAATGTATGAAGCATTGGGATTTGCAATGTAGGTAATTGCAGTTTTCGGCAATTACCTAAATTGCAAATGCAAAAAAGGAAAAGTGGCAGGTAGCATACACATACACCTAGGGCATGTGTGTGCTTTACATGTGCACACTTTCTTCTTTCGGGGTGCTTCAGGGGGGCCTCAGACCCCTTGGTTTACAGTAGCTAATTTGTGATTACCAATTAGGTGAACGTAAATTAGATAATGAAAAGCCATTTGCACCTATGGCCCTTTTGGCGTGTAGGAATGAATGGAGTAATATTACCTAATGGCGATACGCTATTTCCCGAATCACTATTAGTTAATATTAATGAATCGCAAAATCTTTGGCAATGCCTACATACATAGCATTTGCGATTACGAAATAGTGATTCAGTAAAAATCACTATTTAGTAGTCACAAAATGCTTATTTCATACATGTGGCCCTTTGTGTCTCTTTATTTTTTACAACACACATTCTGTGAATCTAAAAACAAACAATACCGACAGAAAATGTAGGAACAGAAGAGCACCATCACCGAGCAATGCTCAATAATAAACACCCTGGACCACAAAACATGCATGCTACAAAATGCTGGGATTTGTTTTTACATTGGTTTTGTAATCTTACCTGCTAAGACCCTTATCTTCATACAACCACCGAGTTCCTGAGTAAATATTGTGCCACAGATTTAAATCTTCAGGGGGATTTGATGCAAGTGGTTGCCGGATTGCGCGTCTCAGGAGTTCATATCTAACACAAAAGACAAGCAGAACACTGGGATTATCTCAACTAATGGTATTAAACAAAACCGTATTTTAAACGGCGTTTTGTTTTTTCAGCTGCGGCTAAAGTGAAACATGCTTCCAGGCCTGAGGGATGCTCGCTTTTTTGTAAATGAAAACAAGATTGTTTAAGGTGTTGCAACTGTTTTACTTAAAAGAGTCATAGCTTGCATTCATGTTTAAAGGAGTCAAATCTACATACATGAAAGAGGTAAAATTATACTTTGAGCAGGTTTATTTCAGATTGATGGAGATATTTTATTCTTGTTTTCTAACTCTTTCCGGCTTTTATGGAGGTAAATTCAGTGCATACCAAATGTAATGTACAAGGTCTGCCATTTTGGGGTAGGATTACAACCCCTTTTTCAACTGCTTGAAGCTACTCTTGATCACTTTGCACCCCATGTATTTAACCAATCTGAAATGGCCTGTTTGAATTGTATAAATCCTTAACAGGTGTGTGGCAAGTTTGCATTACTACTCTTGTGGAGCTACAGATTACTGGCCTGCCCTTCCTGTGGTTCACAATTATCTGCTTTCTCCACGCTGACACACCCTTCAGAGTGTATAACTTGGTCACTCTTTTCTCAAGGGTACTCTGAAACGGTGCAGCAGTGGCCCTACGGCAGTGCAAAGCTGGCTTTCTTTTTTCTTTCGAGTGAGTCAACGATTGAGTGCAAAATACTTGTGAAATTCCTGATTTTAAAGCAAGAAATGACCTTGTGTGAAATATGCTGACCTTTGTGTATTTTCTATTAGTTTTTGCAAGAAAAGTTTTAAAGAGATTCACACACATATACTTTTGGAAGAAGGTTTATTAAGAGTACAGGAAAAACCCCTGAGCACCTCTTCCTCTGGCAGCAACCATCCCAGCATCTGTGGCCAAGCTTCCAGAGCACTAGAAGGCTAGAGACCAGCCGCGGCCCGTGGGGGGAGTACTGCGGGGCAGGCAGGCGGGGCGGGGGAGGGGCAGGGTGGGGTGTCGTAAACACCGGAATATGGATGATTGCAGGTAAGTAAACAATTATATTAAATAAACAAATTTCGTTGCGAGCCCTGCATCGCAACATGCGATGCAGGGCGCACTACGAAATTTGTTTTAATTATTTTGCCCTTGGAGTTATTCTGGCTTCTGGGAGTCAAGAGATGCATGTTCAGTGCTTCTCACCCAGGCAAGCAGGCAGCAGGTAAGCACAGAAGGGCAGCATTCTTTTAGGACAGCAGTCCAGCAGAGTATCAGTCCTTTCGACAGCACAGCAGTCCTTCTTCCTGGTATCCACAGGTCCAGAAGGGTACTGAAGAGGGTACTGAAGAGATGGTGTCTAACTGGGTATTTATTTTATTTATTTATAACCCAGTTGTGCCTTGGAAGTAGGGAGACGTTTCCACAGCAGAATCCTTAATCTGTTGGGCAGAACTCCCAGGTCATGAGAAGGAATGCGCGCATTCATCAGCCTCACTTCTGACTGTAATCTAGAAAAAGACAACCATTTCTGAATGGTTAAAATGCTTTAGATGGAGTGACATTCAGGGAGTGTCCTGTGCTGTGAAACTGAAGCCTGTCAGACAGCTAAACAAGGTTTCTGCCAGGGTGCCTACTTGCCTGAAAGAAATGCAAAGGTGCACTACAAGTTAATCTGCAAATGTAAAGAATGCTTGGGGCTACTACTGGCTTTAATTTATTGAGTCACTGGAAGCTTTGTGATGACAATGATGTGTTCTTCTGGAGTGGTAGTGCAAAGAGTTAACACTTAGCTGTGAAGTTTGTGTTTTTAATTGTAATTGTTTTCACATAGCGCTTACTATCCCTGAGGAGGTGAGAAAGGCGAGTAATAAGCAAGAAACAGAAAAGGCCTATGCTAGGATGGGCAGGCTGGAAAGGAAATTGTGGTGAAATGTGTTGGAAGAATAGGAGTGTTTTATTTATACAATTCTGGGGGTTTTGATGTTAAGAAATTAGGGAGGCTAGACTGTTGGGGAAGGCAATATTAGGCATGGGAATGGCCTAATGTCAAGTGTTAGTACAATTGTAAACAACCAGTATGTGCTGTTGGACTGAAGGTTCTTGTTTCTTGTGAGCTCTGCATGCTTCCAAATAACTTAACATTTTCCACAAAACCAAAGCAAGAGTCAGGAGTCAGTCATTTCCCAAGGTGGTAAATGTGTTTACTACTGAACACAAAGGTTAATTATTTATTTAGTTTTCATTTAAGCTGCCCCATTACTTTATATGAAGCTGCCTGACGGTGAAAACCCTAATAAATGTGCAAAATATTTTGTTTTATTCACACCTTTGACCCCGCCCCCACGCTTAGATTCTCAAAGCCCTCTAGCTCCCCCAACCATGACTGAAGTCAATAACAGAAGCAGACTAATATAACCAGGAGTCAGCTTTCCTAAAATAGAAGCGTCTGTTATCATGAAAATAAAAATCTTTTCTAGAAAACTGTGTGAAATATGATTAAGAGACCACTTCCTCCCTTGGAATTGAAGAAAGCATCCCACTTAGACATTACAGTTCATCATTAATGTAAATGGTAGGTTTTAATTATGAGGAATGATGTTTAGCAAATTATTCCGAGGGCCACTGATATTATGCGATTGTGTGGCATGGCTATGTGCGCATAATTATAGATTTGCCACATTTGCTACATAATCAATCATCTGCTGCATAATCTGCTGATTTTAATAAAAAATATTTTTGTTTATAGCTCAACCAGTTCAAAAATTACTAAAAAGCAGCAACACTTGCTGTCCCACAGTAGAAGGCCCTTTGCAAAGCTGGAATGGTCCCATTTATGTTGCTTATTGCTATATTACAGTGTTCAACTGGTACAAATGAGGTGGAATCGGAAATTAACCGTCTCGCTGGAGAAAAACAGGCACACCCCTCATATTATTTCAAAAAGTGTTATCATTCAAATAAAAAGTTTTGTCAAATTATGTTTTGTTTGTGAAAAATAAAGTACCGTTATAAATTTGTGGGTAATTCTTTTTAACCCCTTCGATGCTCATGACGAGCTCAGCTCGTCATGAGGTATACCTCTAGGGTGCTCACGACGAGCTGAGCTCGTCATGACCACACCCATTAACATTATAGCCCAGCACAGCAGAGGGATATCTCAAGCATCCAAGGTGTTAATGACCTTATTTTTGAACTGTGTGGTAAAACTCTGACACCAAACCACAGTCATTGACAAACTTTGCTAAACACTGTTTAATATTATTTCCCCACCATAAAAATGATTTATTAGGGATGTTTATGGCTGTTGATGGTTATCACTGATGAGAAGTTTAAGGTTCCGGAAATGTTAGTCAGGAGGGGGCCCCTACACATACTAAATTATGACTGGGGGGTCTCTGCATAAACATGTTTGAAGACCTCTGTCATAGACGCATGCCTGTGAAGTGCACAGGGACCCTGCCTTCCGGGCCCTGGCTCCAGACTAACTACAGGGGGTATGCAGTCCTTTATGTGGAGGCAGGACACAGCCTATTCAAGTGCAAGTGGGGCTGAACCCAGCTCCTCCCTCCCATCCTGCTAGTAATGGAGCATCCAGGCGTACCTAATCACCCTATTGTGTGTGGCTGTGTAGGAGGTATACACAAAGCCCACCTGTCAACTACACCCTGTCATGTGACCCAGAGACAGGCTGCAGGCACCAAATGGCTAAAACAGGAAAATACCAAGTTTCTAAAAGTGGCATTTTCAAAATGTTAATATAAAATGCAACTTCACCATAAATTAGGATTTGTCATCACAATAACAAAGACACCAAACATGAACTGGGTACCTGTTCCCAACTGTGGAATTACAGCTTATTAAATGTAATCTGGTAACTCCAATGGTATCCTGTTTGAGAGGTAGGCCTTGCAATAGTGAAAAATGAATGTATGAGTTTTTTACTACCAGGAAATGTAAAGCCTACAAGTACATGTACTACTTTTTGAATACACTGCACCCTGCTCTCTGGGGCTGTCCAGGGACTAAACTAGGGATGACTTATATGTATTAAAAAGGAAGGTTTGGGCCTGGCAAAAGGCTGAAATGGCAGTTTAAAACTGCACACGCAGGTTGCAATGGCAGGATTGAAACATGTTTAAAGTGCTAGGTGGGTGGCACAATCAGAGCTGCAGGCCTACTAGTAGCATTTAAATTAAAGTCAAGTCAAAATTTTATTGTTTCCAATTATTAAAAATTATTACAAAATTACAGTGCATTAGATAATCGTTGAATTTAGTTAAAAATGTGCTTATTTTGTACATGTTAAAAAAACATCTCTTGTCTCCCCATGTTCCGCTTGTCGTAGGAGCGATTCTACTTTTCTCATGTATTTGACCCCCCTACAAGCCAACACGGGAGACGATCCCTCCAACCATCGAATTACAGCTTGCCTACATGTACGAATGTTCAATTTATTAAAAATGTTTTTTAAAAGTCGTCTCCTTAAGTCCATAAGAGCCGGGCAAACACATAGCAGGTGGGGTAATGTTTCATTTTGGTACCCACATAGGCGACAATGAGGGTCTGTATAACTGCCCTTCCAGGATGGTAGCAAGTCCTTAAAAGGCTGTAAACCAAGCCGGTATTCTATATATCTCTGTTTTAGATTCTCATTAAAATGACTTTCTAAATAAGGCTGTGGCTTTGTCCCAGAATATGAGTTTATCACTGACCACCCGTGTCGTCGCTTCGAAATTATCGATTTGTCTTCAAGAAAGGATTCCCATTTGACAGCGTTGTTTGTTGTCTTATCAAAGCTGGTTCTGTCCGGGATTGAATCCCATGTTGATTGGATTTTTAAACCCCTCAAGGATTGCAACAAGAAGTCTCCCCAGCTGTCTAGTGTAGACTGTTTCTGCTGGTTTTCGATTTCCTTCCAACACAGGCTGTCCAGTGAGCCTTCCTCTGACAAACGTAATCTGTGGCAAAGTTTCGCAAAAATATCCATACTACGTAATTTCTGATTTAGCAGGCCAAATTCTAGGCGTACCTGTGCTGGTGAGGCTGATTTTGGAAGATTTAGAGCCGCTTTATATACCTTTGTTTGTAGGTTATTTAGCAGTCTCGCTTCTTTGCCACACCAGGTGGCCAATGCGTTTGACAAGGTGGGTAAGGTCTGTGATTTCATCACGTTTAGCCAGTGTGTGTAATTTGGACAGCTCAATTTTTTCCGCAATAACCGATTTGCATAGATCAGGGAGTGTGTTTTCGCCTTTAGGTCTATTTTATGTTCTTTGTTGGTCGGTCTCGCCCCAATTTTAATCCTAGATATTTATAGGATACTTCCTCCTTTATTTGGGTACTGTTTGTGTACCATTTGAATGTTGGTTTCTTCGGATCTACTAAGCGGACTACTTTGGTCTTTTCTTTATTTAATTCCAAGCTTTCGTGCTCCAAATAAATTACAAGGTTGTTTATCATTCTTTGCAGCCCCATTGGGGTTTGACTCAACACAACTATGTCGTCGGCATATTGCAGAAAGGGAATTGGGGTGTTTGCCAAGTTCCGTGGGTGACCTTCCCCCACCTGTATGTGTTTGGTGATGTCCGCCATGTAGAGATTAAATAAGCTTGGGGCCAGTACACAGCCTTGTTTTAGGCCCTGTTGTGTGCGTATTTCGGCAGTAATGCTGCTACTGTCTCCCAGTTTGACTCTAGCCCAGGTGTCACTGTACAGGCTTATTATAGCCTCCAACAGGTTCTTCGGTAACCCCCATGATCTTAATTTTTTCCATAGTCTGTTCCGATTCACCCTATTGAAGGCGGATCGCAGGTCTATAAAACAAGCAAACAGTCTGGTCTTCTTTGCTTCTGCTTTTTCCTTTAGAAGGGCCAAAGTTGTCAAATTTGTTAAAGTGCCCGTTCTTGGCCTGAAACCCGTTTGAAACATGGGTATTATATTTGTGTCCTCCATCCAATCTTGGAGATGCTGCAGCAAGCATGATCCATATAGTTTCGCTTCCACGTCGATCAGCGATATTAGCCTGTAGTTCCCTGGGTCGTTGTGATCGCCCTGCTTGAAAATGGGGTGTATTATATTCCCTTTCCAGGACTTGGGCATTTTGTTCTGGCTATAGATCCAATTAAAGAGTGGTGCTAAATATTCTGCCCAGAACTCCGGGGAGTATTTAAAAAGCGCATTTGGGAGCCCGTTAGGACCTGCTGCACCCTCTGTTTTTAGACGTTTTATTATACCTTTTAGCTGTTTGGTTGTTACCAGGGTGTCTAGGACTGGTATTATTTCTTCTGGTGTTTTTGATGGTATTGTAGGCTCCTTGCCCATTTTATTTTTGGGCCGATTCTCGTTGGCCATTTAATTTACAAGCCCTGGGCATAGATAGCACCATTTTACTAAGGACTTGCAAGTAAATTAAGTGTGGCAATTGGGAATAAGCCAATTTTACAACGTTATGAGGAGCGAGTACTTTATCACTGGCCAGCAGTGATACATTCCACAGAGTTCTGAAGCCAGCCAAAACAAGGTCAGCAAACAGGGTGGTTGAAACAAAAAGTTAGGTTGAAAACAACACCAAGGATTCCAAGTTTAACAAGTTTCACTCAATGAGTCATGCATGACTAATACAATATTAAGTGGCAAGTCCACAGAAATAGAACAGCACGTAAAAACTGCCCAAACAACGCTAAAAGAACAGAAAAGGACTATGCTATTGTGATTCTGGGAATGGGAAGGAGAACCTACAATGTTTGAGGATTAAAAGGCAACCTTTTGGACATTATGTGTTCTGAGTTACAGGAGCTGTCCACAGACAACTCACTTAAAACTACCACAACGGTAAAGGGCCAATGTGCCTTACCACAAAAAGATCTGCCCTTCAGAAGCGGGCTGGATTGTCCCCTGGAATTTCTGTGGTTACTAATTGCAAACAGTTTACCAGTTGGTGTGCCCTTTGACTATTATTAAAACTATTGTGTTGTGTCAAGTAATAAAGTAATTTTCTGTTTCCTAAACTAAATTACTGGCTGGACAGTCATTTTTTTTGGTTGTATATTATATTGAGTTCTGAGTCGCTAAACCTACACCCCCCTCCAGAGCACTCCTTGGACTACTTGACTTTGCTAACCTGTGAATGAAGGACTAAAAGAGTGTACTTGATGATCAGTTTTGGGTCCAATAGTAAGGTTAAGCCCAGGACACGAGTGATAAATGGTTCTGATTGACAAAATCTGAGCCATATAGGACATATATCTTGGAACCACCTATTGATACGGTGTATATTATCCAGATCTGGAATGAACACATAGGAGCACTGTTCCAGGTTCTAGAAGCAGCCTCTTGAATCACTATGCACGTCTCTGAATGCCTCTCCTAGACCCACTATGTTTATCCCCAGACCAACCCCCTGAGCAATGTATCTAGCCCTTGAGATCACATCTCGGTCAATGGATCCTGTTCATGAAAACTCTGCATAGAGTCCAGGAGGCAATATCAGAGCTCGGATTCTACCCTGGAGGAAACATCTTGTCTACTATATTCAGCTCTAAAATAGTCCATTGCGGCCATCCCCTGCTGCTGCACCCGGGGGCTTCTTGGATGGGCAGATTCCTGTAAGTTACCATGGTAGATTTCCCTGTAGTTAGCTTTCTCCTATGACGAGTTGTACCCGGCTCCCCCTCCTAAATTATGGCATCCTCCAAACTCTCACATCAAGCTCGACTATGGCGTCCCGCCACAATTCTGTCCTGGATAGCCAGGCCCCCAAATCATATTGCATAAACCTTCCACAAACCCTCTCTAAACATGCCACAGAAAACTACAAACACAGACTACTCAAAGAATACCCAGAGAATACAATAGCAGACATCCTTTATAGTCCAACTAAGGGAGGCCTTAAAACGGACTTCATCTTCTGCACCAAGAAACCTGCTAAATGAAGAGAGAAGTTCCAACAACATCTATGTGTAACTAATGCAACTATTGTCCCTTATGTACTTATGGAGTTTTAGCGGACAACCTTCCACAACCATTTCCAGAAACTGGAACATCCTAATATCATAATCCAAGCCTCTGAACTGAACCTATACATTTTCAACGGCAATTTTCTGCTCTCCGTGCCTCCATGCAGTCTGCTCCTATCACCACTGCTCACCCCCAGAGAAAACACCACGTACCCCCTTCTCTCCTAGTTAAACCTTCAACTCCCAATCCCCTCACATGGTCTCCTCATTTACCCCCAATACAGCCTTCCCCATCCCTATTTGCCCTGAAGCTTTGGTTTCCCACAGGAATTGCCTCTCCCCCTTCTTGGCCCACTCCCCATGCCCAGCCAGATCATCGACCACACACAAACTGTCTCAGCTCTCCAACCACTGCTGCCTCTCAACCACTCCCCATAATAGCCTGTTTAGTACTCAAAATCAACACTATACTGGACAAAGTCTCCTAACTATGTAAGGACATAAAGATTTGCCACTAACCCCCTTCTCCTCATATAACTATGGACAGCAAGGAACGCACTGGTGGTGGACTAGCTGTCATACACAAAAATGATCTTTGCCTAACCCTCTTCCACACAACAAAATACCCCACCTTCGAATACTTAGGAGTCCACCTCGACTTCAAAGACCCCAACCCCATCAAGTTTCATGTCATCTATGACCCACCGGGTGAGAAATCACAGTTCCTTAAGACTTAACAGACCTAATAAAGCAAAACTCCCTAAAGGGCAGTGCAGACATCATACTAGGTGAGCTAAACCTACACCTGAAAAATGTAGAAGATCTAATAGTACAAGCCCTTTCCCCCCTCCTTGAAGCGAATGATCTCACTCAAAACCTTAACAAGCAAAATCAAAATAAAGGCTCTACCCTCAATCCAATCATTTCTAAACATAACTCCATTTCCCTCAACTCCATCCTGCCCTCAGACTGGTCTGACCACCACCTAATTCTTTTCAATCTCAATGTTAGCCAATTTATGGTCCACCCTGAAATTATCAATCCCAAGCACTGGGTGAGGAGCGCACCCTGAATCCCCCAGGCAGAATTCGAGGCAGTTCTCAAATTCTATCTCCACCTGACCTCACCTCGTTGAGGACCTCACTCCCCACTACAATAGAAAAGTTACAGAACTTCTTCACACAATCGCCCCTCGGAAACTTGAAAAACCAAGAAGTATCCCTTCCAGATCTTGATTTAACAAAGAGCTTAACAAACAGAGATGACAACTTAGATTGGCTGAAAAAACCTGGAATTGTTTGCAATTGAAAAATGAGCCAGTCCGGAAGGAATTCAACATTATCCCGTTAGAAGTCCTCAAAATAGTGCTTGCATGAAGCCAACTTCATACTTCTCTGACCCCCTTCCTTCCGTGCTTGTCAAAAATCCCAAACACATCATCTCTCCTGCATGGAATAAAAACATTAACTACTCCTTATCCAGTGACTCCATGCCACCCTCACTCAAACTTGGCCTCGTCAATCCCCTCATCAAAAAACCAGACACCGACCAGAATGAATTTAGCATCTAGAGACCTATAACCAACACCCCTTTCCTTGCCAAAACCTTTGAAAAATAAGTGCTTTCACAACTCAACAGTCACATGGAAAAACAAAATGCACAACATCTTCCAATCTTGGTTCAGGAAAGGCTGCAGCACTGAGACTGCAATACAGAACATCACAGACGACTTATACAGATCTCTGGATGATGGCCAGGCCTGCCTCCTAGTCCTCCTGAACTTATCAGCTGCTGCCTCTGATACTGTCAACAATGACATTCTCCTAAACACATTCTCACAGCGTGCAGGCATCAATGGTATAGTACAATTTATTTATAAAAAAATTTTATAGCACAAACAAGACTCTGGAAGGGTAACAGAGTGCATTACAAATATTACATCAACTAAAAAGCTGGATAAACTAGAAACATGTATGTGAATAGTTAACAGGAAACGTTGTCAAATCTTGTTGTAGATCCGGAAGGTCCTCAAGAGTGTGTTAGCCATCCGCATGTAGAGTCAAGTGCAGATTCTGGTTGGTGAACTGCATCTGATTAGTACCGAGCTAAATCAAGCATTGGAACCAGGATCAAGTTTTGGAGGAAGTGCTTGAAAGGTTCCTTCTGATTTCCTGGGGAAAGGTGTTCCAGGTCCTAGATGCGAGTCAGGAGAAAGCACGGATGTAGGTTTTCTTTTTCCAAAATTGTTGAGGTTTCAATAGAAAGGTGCTGGTGCTTCTCAACGTTCTGGCACTGCCTGACAATTCCAGTTATCGGCTAAATTCCTTGTAATTGTGGTGCAATGCTTTATGTGTCATGCACCCAATTTTTGCTTCCTTTCTGAACCAACGCTCTCAGCTAAATAAACTAAACAACTCCATTTCAACAGCAAAGCCAGTCTCAAAAGGTGTTTCCCAAGGGTCAGTCCTATCTCCTGCCTTGTTCAAACTCCAATTTTAACCCCTTGCAATGATCTTGAAATGAACCAGAACTGTCTACCATCTTTATACAAATGACACTCAACTATAAATTAAAATCTGGTCAGCTAATGTCATACAGCTCTTAAACAATACTCTCTCCATAGTGCAATCTTGGCTGACCAGCAACCACCTTAAGCTCAATACCAACAAAACAGAACTCCTCTTCATCCAACCAAAGGAAAAGTCCTATCTTGTGCACAGCTGGCCTGACACCCTCACTGAATTAAACTGCAAACTATCTATCTCCAACTCTGTTAAATCTCTAGGGATTACACTTGACAAAAACCTGAACATGAAACATCATATTAATGCCTCAGCAAAAAGACCCTTCTACACGTTGAAGCACCTTAGAAAAATCAAACCTTTTAACCTGCTCGAAGACTTAGAGACCGTGGTGCAATCCTCAGTCCTCTCCAAGCTGGACTACGGAAACGCAATGATCATGGGTTCCCCTAAATCACACCTTATCCCAATAAATGCCACACTTAACGATGCGGCGAGACTTCTATCTGTAGAGAGTCGCTCTGACCACATCACCCCACACTCAAGAGACTCAACTGGCTACCAATCGAGGAAGGATGCATATTCAACACTGCCTGCATATCTCACAAAACTCTCCACACTAAACATTCTACCTTGCTAACTAACTATCAAAAGCTGGCCAAAAGAGACCTCTTTGAAGCTCTAACACTCTACTCCTTATTCAGCGCAAATTTAGGAAAGACAAAACATGCATCTACTCTTTCTCCACAAATGCTCTGAGAATTTGGAATTCGCTGCCACAGGATTTACTTCCTCTCAACAAATACCTAAAACCTCCCCTTTAACCCCTTGCATGCTCATGACGGCCCCCAGATGTCATGCGTCATGGTGGGTGTGTGCGGAGGACGGTCGGGGGTCGTCCGAATCCCGCCCACTATTTAAATTGCCCTCACAGCGCGGAAATTTGCGGCGCATGCAAGGGCTCAAATCAACTTTCTTGTGTGACGCTCCTGCCTCACACCGCCCAATGATCAGGAACACCTCTACTTTGGTAAAAGCTGTGCCTCCTTGCCCCTTCTACTGAAACATCCTACCATAACTACTGCTGAACTATATAGGCCAGATAACCTTTTGTCTATTGTATTCTTCTCTTATATATTATCAATCTATTACTCCATATGCACCTCATGTAGCTGCTGCTGTGTCACCATAACTACCTCTGAACTTTATTGTCTACATACTCTACTGTCTATTGTATTCCTCTTTTATATATTGTCACCGCGTGCTTCATATTTTTTTATGTACTCCATATGTACCTCATGTAATTGATACTGTGCTAACTCTGTCTTCGGCTCAAGTTCGAACTATACAAAACTCGATAAATGTATCCTCATGAAAACGTTTCCACATGTTTTTTTCATACTTTTTGGCATTCGCCTGAGGAAAATATTTCATCTTATCCAGAATGAGAGTAATATGTGCAAAAAAGCAAAGGCAATAAAGGGTCTTAATAGGCATGAGAGAGACATAGATCCCATGAAAGTTACCACTGCAGTTATATCAGACAACATATCAAAACCTGAAACAAGACATGTATGGCAAATGAATCAAACAGCGGAAGAGGCTAGCCGATGCTTCATGATATCCACTGCACTGCGCAAACTTTATGCAACGAAAATGGAACAGAAGGAAACATTTCTGCAATACTGCTCCCTGTCACAGGTTGGAGGTAACAATATGTGATATGAGAAAACTAAACTTTTTCTGACATAATTACATCTTTTTTATTTTAAAAGAAGCATTACATTGAATTTTGCTTGCTAAACTTCCAAACACAACTAAAAATTATTGTAAGCAGAACCTACTCTGCATTACCTCAAATTTGGTCCGTTAGGCCTTGAAGGTGGTTGCCAGGAAACCGCGATGAATGACTCACTGATTGGAGTGGCAGACAATACACTAATATCCTGGGGAACTGTTGGGTCAGTAGTTACAAGTGTAGCTAAACTTTCTGTACATCCTCCAAGGTAGCCGCCTCCGCTAGAACATGCCACAATGGTAATGGAGTAGTTTGTGTATGGTATTACATCTGTCAATATATGGCTCAATGGAGAACTGTTGTTGACTGTAATTATAGGATCAGGCAAGCGGATCTCATAGCTCAGGATCTCTCCGTTCGGTATCAGAGGACTCTCCCAGCTGACCTGAAAGGAAATCACATTCAAAGTCAGATTCACACAAGATAACAAACAGTACGCTTAGATCACAGACACTCCAGAAAGTAATGCCTATGGATAATAGAGGAAAGCTAGCAGACTCCATGCTTTTACATCAAAGGTGCAGTAATGAATGCATACACAGTATTTGCTAGGCAACTTCATTTAACTTTTTTGTCATTAAGACTGATGCTCCGAAAAGTGCAACTGGAGGAATTTTATTAATGATTCAGTCCGATAGCAATCTAGAACATCATGTATTCGATCTATCACATGATCTAAAAAAATAATTCTTACTTATGAGAAAGGCTTGTGTTGAATAGAGTAAGGGGTCCCAGAGAACAAGAGTATGTAATTACATAAATTATTAGAATAAAGCTAATCAACAAGGAAACAATACCTCTATAATGTTTTAATCACATTATAGGAAAAGAGCATCATTGTACATTCAAAAAGCATACACAATTGTAGTGGTATAGGTGCCCCTGGGGGTGGAGGGGAAGTGATATAGTGAAGGTAGGGTGGGGGGGAGGTTTAGTGACAATAAAAGCGCGATATTGATCAGATAGTAGTAATAAAAATTCAAATATTCAGTAGTAGACAAAATAAACGGTTACTCAATGTCACAATTTCAAAAAACACATGCCCCAATGTCCAATTTATGCAAGAATAGTGGGTTGAGTGGGGCTGTTGGAGGGTAGGGATGGATGTCGACGTTTCGACCCTGGGAAAGCAGGATTGATCGGATTCCTTGCACATGGGTCTTCTTCAGGACGGGCGGTATAGTAGGGGCAGCCAACCTAGTATTAAAAGGATTATTTAATTAATTATATACTGGATAAGTATTCCGTCTGGTCTAGGTGGGTAGGGTAAATAGACGTACCTGAGTACATCCGATTGGGGATGGAGTTATTCCAGAGAAAGGTCCATGACATTAGTTCAAAACCTTGAGAGAAATCATAATTGCACTCATTAGAAATATAATTATCTGATAAGATCAACCAAATTAATAAAGGAAAAATGCCAGGGGACTTACTAACAAGGTAAAGGCCGGATCCCCTGTTAGGTCCTAGTGCTGGACGAAGAACCACTCGAACAATCTATCCAAAAGGAAAAACACCACTTAGGATTGGACCCGGTATAGCCAAGACTCGATTAAGGATTAAAACCAGGGCGGAGCTTACCGAATGGCTTGAAAGTCCGCTGGTGTATAGTGTAATTGAAGCAGGATTGCTGAATAAATCAAGCGCGGTTTCTGTGGGACAAGGAGAACACAATGAAGCGTCAATGTATTCAGTTAGCGCGGGAGGATGGATAGTTATATACAAGCACCGGTGGGTTAGTAGGTTTACCGGTCGGCTCAAAGCTCGGCGTCTGACTCAGGTTCCTCGCGGTCGGGAAACTTCCTGATACTCTGGTCGTTATAGTAACCGGGGTCACGTGGAATGGACAGCCACTATTCTTGCATAAATTGGACATTGGGGCATGTGTTTTTTGAAATTGTGACATTGAGTAACCATTTATTTTGTCTACTACTGAATATTTGAATTTTTATTGCTACTATCTGACCAATATCGCGCTTTTATTGTCACTAAACCTCCCCCCACCCTACCTTCACTATATCACTTCCCCTCCACCCCCAGGGGCACCTATACCACTACAATTGTGTATGCTTTTTGAATGTACAATAATGCTCTTTTCCTATAATGTGATTAAAACATTATAGAGGTATTGTTTCCTTGTTGATTAGCTTTATTCTAATAATTTATGTAATTACATACTCTTGTTCTCTGGGACCCCTTACTCTTAACGTTAGCTACCCAGGTCCCAGCGACTTTTTGGGTTAACCCTGTTCTTACTTAACGTGTGTTGAATAGAGGCATCTCTTAAAAGGAACTAATGAACCTTTGAAAATAAGAAAAGACCATTTAAATGTCCAGTTCCACCAAATTATGCAATGTACGAATAGCTAACAAGCCAGTTAAATTTTTTTTGGTGGCCAACAGTTCATCAAGACATGAAGGAAAATGTTTGATCCTGTCCTGTTTTTGCATAAAATAAAGTCATTCATAGCAAACATTTTGGATTTCTTCGACCTCATCCAGTCCTTGGTATACTATCTAAATAGGTGTTATTAGAACGTACCTCTTTGTAATGGGTACCAAATAATAATGATCACAGGAGATATATTTTCAAAGATGGCACAACTCCTTCCAAACTATTCCATCTGCTCTATAAATATTCAAGATATTTATTTCTAACATCTTTCGATTGCATAGATTACTTAGTGTGATTATTTCTGATAGACATTCTCAATACGTCTCTCATTTCTGGAAGGTCCTTTGTTCATCATTAAACATCAACCGAAGTCTCTCTTCTGTATTTCACCCGCAGGGTAACAGGCAAACAGAAAGGGTCAAGCAGAGTTTAGAACAATACTAATGATGTTTTTGTAACACTACTCAAAATAATGATGTCTCTATTCTTTGCCTTCAAGAAATTTCATCCCCCCAAACTTTCCCAGAAACACGTTAGTTAAGACTAACTGTGGGAAATTGAGTTTTCTGGTTGAAGGGGGTGAAACCCTTCTCAAGCAGCAACCACAATTCTTCTCAGGGTGCAGTCACAAGCGAACCCTAAAATTAACCTGTGCTCAACCCTTGGGTGGCTTGGCACAGAGCAGTCAGGCTTAACTCAGAGGCAATGAGTAAAGCATTTTTACAACAGTTCAAATGGCAACACCGTGAAAAACGCACCACAAAAGTATCTCACAACAGATTCAGAAAACTAGAGTAAATGTTAATACATAAAACAAGACCCACATGACAAACATCCAATCAGTAGAAAAGGATATATGAAGGCTTAATGATTTTAGTAATAATAGTACCAAAAAACACAAAGTTCCAACTGTCGAGATCTGGTCACGCCAGACCGGGACAAAGTCACAATTTCAGGCCAACTGTGATGGTGTGCAGGCAGGCCACAGGGACACAGTTAGGCCCACTGAACAAAGTACCTTAAATCCTGGTTTGCGGAGGGTTGCGAGCTATGTTCTCTCTTATGTGTGAACTGGTGTGCTCGCACACATGTTGCCTTCCTGCCACATACAAAGAGACTGAGAGCGTGCATTTAAAAGTCAAATGGAAACACAAAGCAATTATCACCCTGAAATGAGCCATTAATTCCATTAAACGAAGGCCCTCAGACATTGCATTAAACACTACACTGACTGTTCTCTGCTGGCTTATGGCTGTCTCACACCCCTTATCAAGCCTCACCAAAGATAAACACATGATTAAATAGTATGCCTTTGTGATGCAGGTACTGAACCTTGCTTTCAATATTTAACTTTTCTGTAAGTGAGTCCAAATCACCCTTTGTCTAGGACAGTAAGGCCTGGGTGTATAATCTGTTACACAAATTGCCCAAAAAGACACATGTTGTCTACAACAAAATAACTTTCACTGGCCCTGTAGGCATTTGTTGTTTCTCGCAGCTCTCTCTATCATTGGGCAGTTGATGTTTCTGATATCTGTCATTGACGATCTGTGCTGTTGTTCACTGTTAATGTCCAAACCCATTTTCAATTTAGTACACCGTCCTCATATGTTTCATGCATATGTCATTCGAAATATTATAACACTGCAATGATGTTTACTTCACATGTCCGATACTGTTTAAGCACATGTTAAACTCAGGCACTATTTCTAAATGGAAACATTTCACATTTTATAGATTTAAAAATCATGTTTCCTTAAAAAATTATATTTCTTGCTGTTTCATTAACAGTTTTAACAACACAAACACCTAGCACAAATGGTGATTTAGACTAAAAACAATAAGTATATGATTTTAAAAAGACAAGAAAATGGAAAAATCTAATAGTTTTGGCTTCGGTGTGTTGGTGCAATGGTCAATTTTTTAAAACAAATTACACGCAAATGCAATTGCATGTGCTACAAAAATAAACAGAAGAAAAGAGACACCATCCAATTGTGGCAGCCATATGATTGCAATAAACATTTTAAAATTAAGAAAATAACCATTGCGTATAATTTTATTTGAACAGTAGCAGTATTTCCTAGCAGGCACATGTACATAATGCAGGGGTAGAGACCCTTTTTGTTGTTATGTACCTAATGGAAAATATGATTTTTATTTGCACAAAGAAAGGGGATATTGGGTTTGAATTGCAGCAACCTGAATACCTATTTTAAACACACAAGGATTTAAAAAACAAGATAATGAATGGAAAATAAAAAGTATTGGAAAGGAAAATATATGGTGTACCAGCCCTGTCGCTGATACACCATTCTTTTGAAGTAGATGTGCATATGTGAACAGGCAAGATTATGCCAATTACATTGCAAGAGAACCAGTGCTGCAATGGGCTGACCTATTGCCCTCGGCTGAATGCTGTGGTGGGTGAAAGTAACATACATGAGAGCTGAACAGACCAACTGATGAGGTATGACTCAAATTCAAAGCATGTTATGCTATATAAAGGTTACTTATACAGCGACAGTACACCAAAGTTTCTTGGTACTATAATACCTAACTATAGAGACAGCCACACAGCTAACTGAAGAACAAGTAAGGGTTCATGCATAACAAAGAGTTTAGAATTAATGGATCATTGTAGAGCACTAGAGTATCAAAACTTGAGAATGCCCTCTGCAAACTACATGGATAGGCCCCCCCTCCGGACTCAGTCAAGAGCTCTCTGGCCAGGGTACTGTGCTGAGGGAGCCCCCTGAAGCTTGCCCCCCTTCCGCACCACAGGTGCTGCGGTGGCCTATGTTACGTCACTGTTGTGGAGAATTATTCTTCCTACTGTCTGCAATTGAGAAGAGGCTGTTGCCAAAGGGGACAATTCTAGTTCTAAAGGTCTTGAGAAGAAACTTATCATTCGAACTTCAACTCAGGAGGTGCCTGTCCCAACACAACTTACACGCAATAAAATGCAAGAAGTTTTGAAAAAAAGTTGTAGGTAAAATGAGCTTAAAATAATTCTTTAATGGACCAGACACCTATGTGATTGTTTTAAGAAAAGTGAAATATTTTGGTATTTTGAAACCTTGCAAATCAATCGGGCCGTGGCATTGTTTCAATGATTTGTCATGGGCTGATAAGAATGCCATTGCCATAATCAAGATTGAACATATGCATTGATCAGAGGAACATTATATCTATATTGTATGACTGGCAGAGTATTTCACGTAAATTTTAAATGAAAAAAAGCAGATGTAAAACAGTTGAGTTTTAAGTGGTGATTCTGGTTAGGATTGGCCATGCAATACTCTCACAGAACCCTACGATGGTCCTTGGATTCACAATAATAACTTCTTAGCACAGTCCAGGTAGTGTGGCAAAAAGCAGTCAGGCTTTACTAGAGGAACATCTTAAACATTTCAGACTACCAACACGCATGATCAGTAATTTGACATGACTTGATAGAACTCAGACACTGATTTATAAAAATAAACTATTGTTATCTTAATTTAGACACCAAAACAAACATGATCATATACATATAACCGGACTTATGGATTTTAGAAGAAAACATAAATCATAGCAATTCAATACTGCACAACTTTTATATTGCGGTCAATGGGAAAAAGTGGTAATGACAAACGGTCAATTGCAGGTCAAGTTGCATGGAACCAAAGGAGGGTAAATGTGATGTGGGTCCCTGGACCAAGCCATGACAGTCAGTTCAATTTTACCTGGCCTGTGGAACCTGGGTGCAGAGTGGTCCTGGCTGTCCCTGGTGCTGACGGGAGAAGCAAGGGTGATGCTTTTTACAGCTGCTGCTGTGCTGCGGGGAACTAGATGCAAAAACACAACAACGGGGTGGTTGCTAATGTCAGTCGAAGCTTTGATGAGTTCCCTCTAGCTGCAGCACCGAGTGCAGAGGTCGGTGGCCAGACTGGAGACCAACAAGCCTTGGCAGTGGTGAACTTTAGAGAAAGGTACTTTGATGTCCGTGGTCCCGGGGAACACGGTAACTGTCTGTAACTTCATAGAAGGCAGTACTACAGTTCCCAAAATAAACTAGACCATCTGGATTTGGGTGATACCTTGGAGGGCCCAATGTCCAGCGATTATTTGGATCTGGAGGGTTGTTTTATCTGCAGTTTGCAAGGGACTAGTGCCACTAGTCCAAGGGCGCCGGGGGTGCTTCAGGTTCTCACAGGGGTCCCTCTGTCTGGGGGACCCAAGAGTTAGCCTAGGATGAGTCTCAATTAGGCAGCTCAGGAGCCCTGTCACAGGTGCAGATATCCCTCTTATGGTTTGTGCAAATTCTGTTGTTGCGGACACGGTTCTCTTATTTGCCCTCTTTGATGCAGATTGACTCAAAACTGAGGTTATGGTGTCAGGGGTGGCCCTTAAATCCTAGATTTTGCAGTATTAGGGGTGTGGGTGCAAGTGGCTAATAGGCTGCTCGTCCAAGCAGCTGATCCGTCCCTGAGGTGACCTCATCTGTGGTTGTGGGTCATCTTTCATGCTAAGAACCCAGTATTTCTACCACTTTTAAAAATGGCAGAAGTCTCCCTTAGCAGTACAGACCAGGCAGGCTACCCTAGAGGGTGTGGCTAGGCTTCTAGAGGTAAACACCTCCTGCATACTTAATTTCCTGCCTGCTTGGGTTCATATGTGATTGGTGCAGGTTGAGGGCTGGTTTCTCCTTTGGGAGTCAGCTGGTGTAGTCTTTGAAGTTCACTGCTTTGATGTGCCACTTCACTAGCTCTCCTGTGATGGAGGAGGTGTGACCTCCTTCCTTCCCAGGCCTTTGTTCCCGACACCTGGGAGTGATCCCACTGCCTGTTAGGAGATCAGAATCCTGTCTTGGTGGCAGCAGGCATGGGCTGCCAGCCAGAGTACATCGAAGCTGGGGCAACCAGGTTGGCAACCTCTAATATAGCCATTTGGGTGCATGCCACATCGCACTCAACATGAGATTTGTGGCAGGGGTGAGAAGGCATGTTGTTTGATACCAAACATGACATGTAAAGGTGGTATCATAATTGAGCTGCCAATCTCAGGTGTGCTTGGGTGTCAGCTCATGTTATCCTATGAACTGTCCACCACTTATTGTGGACTTTAATGGAAAAGGACACAATAGGGAAATATAAGCTTGCACTTACATGCCCACACCTTTAATGACCTTTAACCTCCTAAGCCCCTCCTGGGCTTAGGAGGCTTTCCTTAGAGGTGAATGACATATATTAAAAGCAGTGCATTGACTTTGCCACACATGGTGAAGGCAAGGTCGAAACGAAGCAGTTTAGGCTGTTGATGCAGTCCACGATGGCAGGCCTGCCATCAGTAGTTTACTCGGGTCACTCAGGGTGGCACAAACGGTGCTGCAAGCCCTGTGGACCCGTTCATCACCCATGCTTTGGGTACTACTGGTATCATATACTAAGGACTTATAAGGGGGGTAAGCAGTGCTTGATTTGTGCCTGTGCTTTCCGGTGCTTAGCACCAGCACTTATTTCTCAGGGTCGGGTCTACACTCCATATTGACTCACTTAAGTTCACACAGGTCTTTTACGAGGCTCATTCAGCCTCTCTGTGGAGGGACTGGCTGAGAGCACACAGCGGACCAGTGCCTGCCCATGCTACTACGTAAGCCTGATGTTTGAACATCAATCTAACCAGCTGTAAACACGTCCCTCCTGCTTGAAAAGCAGCACAGCTCCCAGGGCAGACAACCTTCTCGAACAAGACCCTCCCCCCACACTCTAACTTCCGCCTGCCTCTCTGCTTCGCGCTTCCTGCCCCTGTCATGGTCCTGATGCCACTCTAATAGTGGAAAAAGACGATATTTTGTTTTCTAGAGGTAGCAACATCTCCTGTGAGAACATTTGAAAATAAATAATACAGCGGCTGTGGCTCCGAGCCTGCTCCTCATGAACCCGCTCTGCCACTTTCACCTGAATCCCAGACACACTTTGGGCTCAGAAACCCTGGTTTAGTCCAAGACTTTTAGTGCTCTCGGTTTTGCAGTGCAAGCCTCGTCTCTCTTCGGCTCCAGCGGTCTGTTTTTGAGTATGCCCGGGGTTACCGGCCTGCGGGTAGTTATTCTCCTGGTTTAGTGTCAGCCTCAGCCATGGAGGCGGTCTCGGGAGACTCTGTGAAGGTAAGGAGACTCGCCTTTGTGGTTTCTTTCATTTTCAACAAAATGCTCCTCGTTACGGCGGGGTACATGAGTTGTGTTTATGATGGGTTGTGTAACAGTCGGGTTCACTTTCAAAATGTGACAAAGGGGCCCTGAGACTCCCATATCAGGGGCTTAGCTTCCATTGGTGCAGCGGGCCCAGATGCGCAAGGGGCCACTGCACTTTAATGATGTATTTTAAAATTTGAATAGCAGTGATGGGCCCATTTCCTCCTCTTTTTTTTTTAAATTTGTTTTATTCACACAGTAGTCATCGTAATACATCATAAGTAGCAGAACATTATCATGGCATATCTTTACATGGTAAATCGTACAGTGATGGGCCCATTTCCTCCTTTGCACTAGGGCCTTCGACACACTGGCTAAGCTACTCTCTTGTATCTCACAAAAATTCATTGGTTTTCGGTTTCATGGGAGGCCTTTGTAGAGTTGCCATATTCCCCCCAAACCCCCCCCCCCCCCCCCCACACACACACACTCAATGCCATTGCATGTACGGGTGCAGGCTGAATTTGGGATGGAACAGGATCATTTTCATTAGATTAAAAAGTGTAATGCTGCTATACTGGGCGGGTGGTGTTTGTGAGGGATTTCGCATCATTCTTGTGTTTCTTTACCATTCTATTCCATTATCAGAGTAAAGCGAGTTTACTGTTGGGATGCCTTAGAAGAGAAGCTGTGCATTGGTGTCATGTTTTGCTGCTGGACACGATTGAGGTGCATTGTGCACAATGCTTATCTTGTAAAATATTAAGCGCAGGGGCATCAAGGATTTCTGGTGCCTGTCGGTGCATCCTAATGGCAAGGTTGCTTAATTTCCCTCATTCCTATTTTGCACATCGCTCCACTTCTGTTCAAATTTCTCGCTCTTGCAGGTGCTCTATTCTTCGTCGTCCTTTTCCAATCCTCTCTCCTCCCTTCTTTCTCCCTATTCTGCCTCTCTATTGCTATTTCTGAGGCCAGCGCCGCCCCTTACTCAGTGAACTTATTATTCCTTTACTTGGTCCTAATTTGTGATTCTGGAAGGTCCTCTGTATCACCTTTTTAACAAGTCTGTTCTGTCTTTATTTGCATTACTAATTATTTATGGATAGATGAGACAGGTTTAAAACAGATTTGAATTGTATTAATCTTGTATATTTTTTTTAAGTGTATGCTTCAAAAGGGAAAACGCCGGTTTTGGATGACTTCCTAAATAGTTTTTTTTCTTTCTCTCTCTCTCTTTTTTCTTAATTTTTATTTACCTTAAAATTAAAATCCCAACCATGCCTGTAAAATATTGCCCACACTAGCACAACTACTGTGTTGAAGTCAAAATGCATAAAAAATAGTCGGAATCGTATCATTTTTTAGGTGTGAGATGGTATGCAGTTGTGTTGGTACTGTCATTGACAGCTCTGTAGGGGCAATGGGTGGTTCAGGCTGTCGTGAGCTCCCGAAAAGGACCTTGGCACTTATGTTTTTTGCAAATTAAGCACTGGGGTGGAGCAACTAGAGTAAGTGGGTGGAGCCACTGCCAGAAGTGTGTGAAGCCAAGGAAAGTGGGTGTAGCCTCCGGGAAAAAATTGAGCACCTGCACTTCATATTTTACAAATTAAGCATGATAAGGTCCTTGTCAATTTGGGATGCTAATTTGCACCTAACAGTTTTAGGGAGAGAGCACTGGCACTGTGGCCTGGGCAGCAGGCTCCAGTGCACGTTCAGTCACAATCATTAGTATTGAAGCAAAAAGTGGGCCGGTGATCATTCAAAAAGGGCACTTTCCTACAGCCAATGCTTGAGATCTTGAGAGCATGAGGGTCAAATATAAGCTTGAATCAAGAGAGATTCCCCAATAATAAGTTGTTGTGCAGAAGGAGGGCAGGGTCTTTTAAAGAAGGCCATGTCAGAGAATTCAGGGAACATGTGCCCCAAGCAGCAATTGGTAGCTCAGCCTTCGCTGGATTTAATTTCAAACAGTTCTGTGACATCCATGGGCATACCAGAAGCAGACTGTGTGTTAGGAAAGCATTAGTTTGGTCCTTCACAAGCCCAAAGATTAATTGTGTGTCTTCTGTGTACAAATAGAATTTTGCACCCACTTCTAACAGTTGGGCCAGAGTGTGCAAGAAGATAATGAACAAAAGAGGAGAAAGTATCCAGCCATGAGGGGATGTAGTATCACAGATTTCAGCCATTATTCAGGGAGTAAGCATGTGAATCCTTTCCTCTGTAGAATTCAATGCAAGGTTCTTCGCCTATTCTCACTCTTGCAGATGGAGTACAGCTGATCTGTGCAGTGTTAAATTGAAATGTTTAAGAATTTATTCCACTAAGAAATAGTTTTTCGCCAAGTGCCTCATGAAGTTAAAGTATGTTGCATTTAATTTTCCAAAATTTCACCACACATGTTTGATATCTGTTTGTAAGGAAGAACATGAATTGGAATGCCCACAGAGTTATTCCTTTGTGAGTGAACTTAGCATTTTGCATGGCCTTAACCCATTCCTGTCCCAGTAAAAGCAATTCCCCACCCCAAAACAGGCTACAGTAGTTTGCTTCTGAAAGAAGCAGATTTTGCTATCAAAAACATCCACAAATCCCGAGTCTGGCGAATAGAATTTTGGAAATTGTGACCCACAAATTAAAATATTCGTGCACCTAGGCTGACCTTAGAGCCTTCAAACCTTGTGAATAATTGCTGCTTGACTGAGGGCCGAGGTAGCCCTCCTCATTTGACATTGCTAGCCATGCATCTAGGCAGTAACCGACGTATCTCTGCATCTCTTGGTTATCACTGCAGATGTGTGCCACGATTACAGGAACAGAACAACTGGTTTACAGACAGGGCGCCTGAAGGTCGAGGAAATCAATGATTATTGTTATTTCTTGGGCCGGGATGGCTCCATCTAAAAACGCACTTTCTTTGCTTTCATGCTAAAAAGTTACATTGGCCTCTGTATCTAATGCTGCTATTATTAATCTGCATAAAAACTTGACATCAGTGTGTATGTGACGTAGATAGATACTAATGTAATTTTTTCATCTCATTTTCTGAAGAAGGTGAGCAGTTAAAAAGTGTGAGATTTGCTGATGAGGTGATTACTTGTAAGATTCTGTTCTTTCATTTTGCTTGTTCAGTTATTCCATAATACTTCCCTGACTCTGGAACACAATTTACATACAAAAGCTCGAAGATAACTGTCCAGGGTGTGGTGGACATTATCAAACAGCAAATACAACCAGGTGGCGCACATTGATAATGCGTTCACCAGATCAGCAGTGCTTCAAGCAGCAACCTAGCAATGGCTTTCAAGGGACACTGGGGCATATTACCAATAGGGGCAATAGACAATTATCGCCGATTTAACGGCATTTCCGACCGCTAAGCGGCGATCATTCTATCGCTCTATTAGCAAGCTGTTGCTAACTGATGTTAGCGACAGCTTTTAGGCGATAGCAAGCGATTTGGGGCCCGCTTTGCATGTCAGCGATATTTATCGCTAATGACATGCAAAGTGGGCGTTCCCAACCTGTTAGCGACAGAAAGCAGTTGCTAAGGTCGCTATCGCCTATTAGCAAGGCGGGCTTAGCGATGAAAATATTCCCGCTATCGCCAAAAACGAACAGCTGCTCAGTCCAGTTCTTAGCCATGTTATCCAATGGGAGGTGGATAACATGGCTAAGAGCATTTCGTCCCTAATGCGTGAATATCGCTGTATTCTCAGCGATATTCCCGCATTTCGCCGCTATCGCTGGAAATTTTAGCACAATGGAGAAAAACATTGCTAATAGCATGTTTTCTCCGCTAACATATCCAGCGATAGGCAGCGATAAAAAAATTGTCGCCAAGCCTATCTAGCGATAAATATTGCTACTTTTTGGTAATATGCCCCATAATCTCTGCCCATGAACTATCACAGGTGCCACGCTTTCCTGATCAAAACATAATTCATATATTTTAACCCCTTCCATGCTGGTGACGAACCCCAGCCATCACGCTCTGCGGCGCTCGTGTGCTGATGACGGCTGGGGTTCGTCACGGCCCCGCCCTGTTCTTTTGTTTACCGCACAGCGGTGGAAACGGCCCAGCATGGAAGGGGTTAAAGCAAGTTTGCAGTTAAAAAAAAATGAGCTAACTAAAGAAGTCTATACTGCTAAATACCTGAGCCACTGTGTTTTCACTCTCCCTGGAGTATACTTAATTTTACACTTCGAAGACAGTGCTCAGGCCGAATGGAAAACATTGAACAAGTGCAGTCAAGTTTTTGACTCAGGCCCTGCAAAAACATCTGGCTGGAGTTACAAGAGTTTAGTGTGATGTCAACGAGGCAGTGTGGACAGATCTTATACATATTTTTATGAGCTGACAACTTCAATTGAGTTGACGTGTATTGTTCTGGGGTGATAGAAATCAGGGAATGAAATATTAGAAGTGCATTCTGAATGTCTTTATTTAGAATGCGTGCATGATGTTCTCTGTGGGCAGCCATTCCATCTTAGTTAATGTTCCCTGTCTAGTCTTCAAGCTTCAAGGACAACATCAGAGAGAGCCCTACTGGCTCTTCTCCTTAATTGTTACAAAAACGGTACAACCAATGCGAGAAAAATCCATGAGGCTGACCAAAGTGACTTTGCCCCCTTTTTTTTTTTGTTCCTGCCCAGGCATGGCGGCTTTGAAGCCAGAGCCTTGGCAGTGCGATGCGCATAAAGAGCTCAGATACATTATGTGGGCAGCGGTAAGCGCTGCGCGTATTGATCCGCTGCTCATTGTTGATGTCATGACAATGCACGCCTTTCAGGAGGCTATTGTCATAATTGGGAGAGATTAAATGATGCAGCTAGGCTCCAGGAATCTTTCATTTAGAGATGAAAACATCTTATTTTCACATTCGCAGGACTGTAAAGAGATTCAAATGAGGCGCAGAGAAACAACTGCAGGATCTGAATCCACACATCTTTGCTGGGCAGGTTTCAATACAGCTCACTGCTCCCTAAACTAGAGTATTCTCTTTGTAGAACAATGTGCATCTTTTTACCGTTTGCTTCTCTTTTATGTTTAGTGGATGTCATTATTGTGTGACGATGATCGCCGTCTGAAGCATCTATGCATATTTAGATCATGCAATTATATTACATCGCCCTGTTTTACAACAAAGACAATCTGCATCCAGAGGAAAGACACCAGTAAACAACACGAAGAGGACCAACACAGACCCTGGGCAGCCAGCACTGCAATAGCTTTAGCAAAAACGTGATCTAATGAGAGTATAGTTTCTCAAACGCATAAAAGACCCATATTTTTGAAAACAGAATAGGGCGCCAAGAAGGTGTTTTACACAGTTGTTCCTCACACATAGCAAGCTGCCATTAGAGGAACAAAAGTACCACTATCTCTGTTGGCAGTGGGAGAAGCCATATGTCTTCCTCAAAGCAACTTAGAAGTAGGCGGAAGTGAAATGAGACACTATGCACCTTTGCCTAGAGTGCCCTAGGAAGTAATCTTAACAAAATGTGAAGGCTGTGAAGGCTGCAAACATCAAGTCCGATGCCAGCTATCCTTTCGGGGGTTTTAGGATTAGAAAGGACATGGGCTAGAAACCATGCATCTTATCCTCAAGGTACAGAATAATATGTCTCCTCCCCCTCCCACTAATTTTATTCTCATCCTCTGATCCACACACAAATATCCCAACAGAAGACCTACAGCCACACTAACACCATACACAGCAAGCAATGCCATACATTAACCACCATGCCACCCCCAACTCAAGAGTAGCAACATACTCTACCACTAACAGTCAAGTTGTTGACAAACTGCATCTCAACACACACAGGCATGGCTCCCCATGTCCACTGCCCCATCCAGTGCTTAATTTGAGCCGACAGGGCACAACCAGTACCCATTCTAGGGGACCAGCACCTATTTCTCCTCAACAGACATTGACTGCGAGCAAGAGAGGGAAAAACACAAAAGGGAATAAAGAGGAAGAGAAATATAGAACCGACTGCAAAGGGAGAAAGCAGAAACATGTGTGAGTGAGATAAAAGGGTAGGGAATGTCTGATATGGATGGAAGAGCCAGGAGGTTGACTTAAGACTAAGCACCTGTGCATTAGGAGCACCAGCTTTTAAAAGCACTGGCTGTGGGTTTCTGAGCAGAGCTCTAGGCGCCGGCACTCATTTGACTTTATTGCAAATTAAGCACTGTCCCATCTATACTGAACTCATCTCGGAAGGTTTTTATTATAATATCTCAGACATGCACAAGACCAGTAGTAATTTCACCATCACACACAGATCACACAAGCTTTCCAATTATTCAAACATCACCTGGCAAAAATTCTCCACGAAAGCCTGTTGAGAAGAGTTGCCCGTCTGGTAAGGACCTCTTTATGAAAACAACCATGTGCGAACAGCCCCAATTAGCAAAAAACCAAAATGTCCAGTTCTTATTCTGAGAACAGTACTCTTCCATCCTTGTGATTAGTGTCTTCTCTGGTTTTAACTGTGATGGTGGATGGTCAATTTTCTTCAAGGAAGCATGCAAAAAGATATGGTTTAAAGTAGCTTCCAAATACTGGAGCAGAGAATGTGTGCATTGGTTTAAGAAAAAGTTATCACCCCCACCAAGCCCCTCTATTTGGATTAGGAACACAATATCGTATGTGTTAAAAGTCACAACAACACTGAAAGAAATGGTTTCCCGGGGGACGCTCTTTGATGTTGAAGCTCCATATGAGTGACTCAATGAATTTAAACTATGATTTCATACTATTGGTTTTGGGCACACAATATTGGCCGAACTGGGCAAACTATATGTTGCGGTTATTTTCTTCATTTTTAGTCATTTAATAGAAATATACATACATATGGGCCAATCGAATACTATTTTAATGCATGCATGATACGCACATGTGACACATGAAAAAGTACAGAATTATTCTGAATAGCCGATTGCACACGGGTGTCCCAAATACCAAACTCCTAAACATACGATTTCCGATGACAAATGAAAGAGTTAAATTGCACAATGCCCTCTGCTCCACCATGAATGTTTCTGATTGACTTAATAAACATGGGTCTAAATCAGATTGCAGTTTCTTCCTACGTGATCAGCAGTTGTTGGCATGTCTCAACTCCAGAAAAGTACTGAATCGTAAATAAATACTTTAAAACGAAATCCAAAAATAGATGTTTTTCTACTGTGAGCGTGCCTCGTGCTGTGCTGCATTTCCCACTTTTGCCAAAGTTTGCAGGGAATAGAGTAAGCAGCATGTTCAAAGAGTGCTGATCAGGAGGCGCACTCTTTGAACAGTCTACATCACAAAATCCTTTATATTGATTTTACCACTAAGCAGAGGGGATGGAAATATGTTTGTCATTCTAACACATTCTTTCTTGACTCTAAGTGAATAATGTTCCTCATGGTTTAGGGATTGGCTGCGCTGACAATTGAAATCTTCTATTGATTTGCAGGTCTGCCATGGTTCACAAAATCCCAATACAATTTTTTTTCCCCACACTGTCGCAGCAGCTATATCTTCATCAGACTTGAACAGCGGCACCGAGCTTCACCCACATTCAAACAGGACAGAAGCCAGCCTGCTGATCAACTAGAGCTTTGGAAATTGCAAAAATTTTTTTTTGTAACTTTTGTAAAGAACTGCATGACATCCACTGTAACCACATCAGAACACTTACATAGGAAGGACTGCATAGAAAAGAGCTATGTGAGACCACTGCATTTTCTTCTCAGGAATACATGAGAGCGGAGTTGGCTTTACTAATCAGCATGACGGCATTAGGTAAAAATGTTAACAAGTGAATGGGTTAAGTGGAGTGCAGTCAACAGGTGGTTGGGTTGAGTGGAGTTAACAGTTGGTTGGGTTGTGTGGAATTAACGCGTTGTTTGGTTGAGCGGAGGAGAGGTATCTTCAAAGTTTACATCAGACGGACAGGCTATTTATTTATTTATTTTATTTATTTCTTTATGCAATTTTTAAAGCGCTGCAATTACCCAGGGGTGTCTCGGCGCTGTGAGCTATGTTTGATATAACTAATGTGAGATTACTGAAACATTCCTTTATAAACTTTTCAATTAGTCAGATTATTGAGAGAACAACCATGTCTTTAGTTGCTTTCTAAAGATAGTCAGAGTGGAACTGGTTTTTATAGTAAGGGGAAGAGAGTTCCACAGTTTTGCAGCTGCGATGGTGAAGCATCTGTCTCCCCAGTTAACTCTCCTCGTTCTGGGTATATTAAGCAGATGAGCAGTATTTGAACGAAGCGTTCTGGGAGTTATGAGTGGTTTAAATGAATTCCTGAGGAATTTAGGTCCAACGTTGTTAATTGCCTTATAGACAATACAAAGGGACTTACATTTTGTGCGACTTCTAATCGGGAGCCAATGCAATTGTTTCAGGTGTCTAGAAACAGAGCTGAATTTTGAAATGCCCAGTAAAACTCTGGCTGAGGCATTCTGTATCATTTGAAGTTTGGGGATGACCTTTTCTTGTGCATTGAGGAGGAGGGCATTACAATAGTCAGTGCGTGAAAACACCAATGTAGAAATTAGAGTTTTTCCTGCTGTTTTAGGGAGATATGGAAGGAGTTTCTTGATTTTCTGTAGAGTGTTAAATGATGATGAAACTACCGAGTTCACATGATGGTGAAAAAGGAGTTTGTCATCAAAAATGACTCCTAAGTTTCTGACTTTACTGACTGGTTCAGGTGGAGTGCCCATTTCCTCCGGCCACCATAGGGGGGACCACATAGACTGGATCTTACCAAACAGCATTACTTCAGTCTTAGTAGAGTTCAGTTTTAGACAGTTAGAAGACATCCAACTGCTAATGGCCCTCATGCCGTCTTTGAAGTTTGCTGCTATTGTGGGACCGTTTCTGTGTACAGGTAATACCAACTGGGTATCATCTGCATATGTTGTTAGGTTGATGTTATAGGCTTTTATTACCCTCGCTAAGTCCGAAACATAGATGTTAAAAAGGGTCGGACTTAGCGAGGAACCCTGAGGAACTCCACAAGGAAGCGTGAAAGTGGGAGATGTATATGTGCCTAATTTAACTGCTTGTTTACGGTCTGTCAGAAAAGATGTGATAAGATCCCTGGCTTTATGTTTAATACCGATGGCCTCGACACGGTCGATCAAAGTAGAGTGATCGACCGTGTCGAATGCCGCCGATAGGTCCAGCAGAATCAACACAGCCTGTCCACCGTTATCCATCGTTGTTCTTATTTCATCTGTGGCCTTGATCAGGGCAGTTTCTGTCCCGTGACCTTGTCGGAAACCGAACTGGGTGTCATCTAAAAGGTCATGATTATGAATATATTCGGACAGCTGTTTATTTATGACGGATTCAAAGATTTTGGCTGGGAACGGTAAGGATGCTATGGGACGGTAACTGGAAGGTAGTGAAGGGTCAAGTGATGGTTTTTTGAGGAGTGGCTTAATTATAGTATTTGTCCATATTGTTGGATATGAACCTGTTGAGAACATGGCATTGCAAATGTGTGTCAGAGGTAAAGTAATGATATCTGGAATAGTATTGAGTATAGAAGGGTGGCAAGGGTCCAATGGGGAGCCAGATTTAATTGACAAGATTAATTTATTGATGTATTGCGGGTGTATTTTGGTAAACTCCATAAGAACCGGTAAGTTCTGATTTATTTGTGTGTTAGTTGGTTTGATGGGGCTGGAATTTGGAGTGAAGTCCTTGAATATAGACGTAACCTTTTCAGAGAAAAAGTCCGCCAGAGCATTGCAGAGAGTTTGCGATGTTTCAGTGGGCGGGTGTGATGGTTCTGCAAGATGGTTTACTACTTCAAACAGTTTATTTGTGATACATTTGGCCTGATCTATTTGAGTGGTGTAGTAGGTTTTTTTTCTATGGATATTCTTTGCTTGTAGTTATAAAGTGCAGCTTTATATGTTATTTTGTCTGCTGAGTTATAATGTTTGCGCCAGTGGCGTTCTAAGTTACGGCAATGTTGTCGTTGTAATCTGAGTTATTCTGAGAACCAAGTAGCCGAAGGGGTTTTCATGTTGTATTTGGATATTTTAGATGGAACTAAAGTTGTGAATGCTCCTTCCAGAATGGAAATGTATTTAATGGCTGCAATGTTAGGATCTGTTTCAATGTCTGTACCCACGAATGCATCAGTGAGAGTCTGTATAAGAAGAGTTTAGTCAAGATTTCTCCAATCTCTGGTGGTTTGATAAGGGTTCGGTGATATATTTTTACATGCCGAGGTTTTGGTTTTGATATCAAATAAAATCGCAGAATGATCAGACCATGTTAGTGGTAGTATTTTATTTATTATAATGTGTGGATTGTTGGTAAAGATACCATCAAGCGTGTGTCCTGCTTTGTGTGTGGGAGCCAAAATCAGTTGTCTAAGTTCCACAGGAAGTAAATCATTGATAAGCTGGAAGGTGTCTTTATCGGTTAGGGATTCTAGATGGAAATTGAAATCTCCTAATAAAGTAAAATATTTATTTTCAACAGCTAGCTCACTCAATTGATGAAGTTGTGACAGAAATGCAGTACGGGAACCTGGGGGTCGATACAGTAGAGTACCCGTAAGTGACTGGTTGGCAGCAAGAGTAACTGTAAAGGCAAATGCCTCACAGTGCGCATGCTGAAGGTCAATAGCTTTGACGCGGAGGCTGTTGCGATATATTATTGCAATTCCTCCACCTTTTTTAGTTGATGTACGATCCTGTCTGTAAACACAATAATCTTCTGGCATGGCGGCTTTGAAATCTGGTCCAGATGCGTCATCTCCCCACGTTTCCGTTAGAAACAGGAGGTCAATAGCATACGTGTTGATGTAATGTAATGTATCTAATTTATGACAAGGAAGCGAGCGGACATTCACTAGCGCCGCCTGTATTGGTTTCTGGGGTGTTGTTGTTTCCAGGGTATTTTTTTTGCAAAGTGTACATGTGAACGGACCTCCGATCGGATCTGCATATGAGCACATTGGAGGATCATGGACCTTCCTTTGGGTTTTATTTAGGGAAATAAGTTTACTGGAGGTATATACTATCCTTGATGAATTTAGAGATGCAGGGGGGGGTGGCCCTGGGCTCGGTGCAGGCTCGGACGGGCGCAGACGGGCTTGGCTTTGGCGCGGCTTCGGCGCGCGCACGACGCGCCTGCTGCGCCAGCCCGCTGCGCCGTCTGGTCATGACACACATTATATAGGGTGAGGAGGGTAGGAGTCCGGCGCGACTAGAGCGCTCCCCCAGCCACACCCAAGATGGCGCCCACCGCCGCCAGACGCCGGTTAAAAAATCGGCTGAAATCGGTAGGAGAGAGTGATTGATAGCGTGTTAAGGGTGTTAGAGTTCCTGTAGCTAAGTTTCCCAAATTATGCTGATATCAAAAGCCCCCAGCAGAAAATTTATAAAAACTATCTAAAATACTTCCTACAGAGTAAAAGTGCCTTTAAAATGAATGCCAACAATATTCTCACAAATAATGACAAAATGCAAGCTCGCAGCCCTAGTAGCAATCACCAGGGAGAGCTGTTGAGGCAACGCGGCCGCCGGGAAGCCCTGATTAAATACTCTGGGAGGGCGGGAGTCCGGCGCGACTAGAGCGCTCCCCCAGCCACACCCAAGATGGCACCCACCGCCGCCAGACGCCGGTTAAAAAATCGGCTGAAATCGGTAGGAGAGAGTGATTGATAGCGTGTTAAGGGTGTTAGAGTTCCTGTAGCTAAGTTTCCCAAATTATGCTGATATCAAAAGCCCCCAGCAGAAAATTTATAAAAACGATCTAAAATACTTCCTACAGAGTAAAAGTGCCTTTAAAATGAATGCCAACAATATTCTCACAAATAATGACAAAATGCAAGCTCGCAGCCCTAGTAGCAATCACCAGGGAGAGCTGTTGAGGCTAGGTAGATTGTAGAGTCTTGGGGAGATAGTCATAGATCAGACATGCCCATCATAGGTCCAGTAGAGCCAGATCCATGCCATATTTTCGAAAAAGCCAGTAACTATGTAAATAAGTTCCAATTGCATCCACTCTATTTACATTTATCTCATACTAATTATTTTCTTTCTTATGAAACTGTTTTAAGCACAGTAGGTAGCACAATTTATTATTATCCAATTTGTGGTACTCAGTTTAATGGAGAGGACCTGGTCAGTCTTGCTGGTATTTCCAGAAATACCTTGAGGCATGGACAAAATGGGCGACTTCCCTCATCACCCATATGCTAAGAACACCCTGTTAAAGTGATTGGGGCAATTGGAAGAATCTCTTTTTTTTCATTCCATCTCTACCTCTGACTCTATTTCTCACAACCTATCCATAGCTCATCACTCAGTACCTATGAACCTCTCTTCTCTACATCATTGACCTCTTGCTCTATAATAGCGCTCTCCCTAGGGATGAGTTTGTTCGCCCCTATTATTCACCCTGTCAACTTCCCTCTAACTTACTCTTACCTTCCTCGGTCTACCTTGCCTTTCTGTCTACCTCTAGCCTCTATTTTTCCCTCACCTGTTCCTTCTCCATGCCTCTCTCTCTACCTCTTGATCTTGTGAATCCTCTCCTTCAGCATCATAAATTAGTAAGGGCTAGATGTAGGAAGCCTAATTCCCGTCGGTAACAGCCGAAATTACCGAAATTCGGCTGTTACCGACCAGAATTAGGCTTTTCATATGTAGGGGCCTAAATTAAGGATTCAGTAATTTACCAAATCGGTAATTTAAGGAATCAGTAAATTACCAAATTCTTAAATACCGATTCGGTAAATTACTGAATCCTGATGTGTAGGGAGCACTCAAATGAGTGAATTTCCCATTTTAGGATTTGTTATTTACCACCAACTACAAGTAAATGTAAATTTCAGGGGTGCAGCAGGGTGTCTAAGACACCCTTGCACCCTTGAAATTATTCTCAATTTGCGATTAGCAAATTGCGAATCGCAAATTGAGAATACCTTTCCATTCCTTCCTATGGGCCTCCTGGCCCAAAGAAATGAATGGGAAATTATTCCTTAATTGTGATTAGCAATTCGCTAATCGCAATTAAGGAATTTTAAGAAATCGCTAAAAAACGGCGAATTTTTACATACATACCATTTTGCAACTCTCAAATAGCGATTCTCAAAAAATCGCTATTTGAGAATCGCAAACAGGTATCTTGATACATCTGCCCCATAGTTCTCTACTTACTTCACCTCACCTCTTCTAATTCATCCTTCTCTTTACATGTATTTGTCTCTACCTATTGCTATATCTCTATGAGCCTAGCCCCATCTCTACCTCAATACTCTCCATTTCACCTCCATCTACATCACCTCTCTTTCAATGCATCGTCCTCTACCCATCACTCTCTACCTCTCTATGAGAGAATTTCTCTCTCTCACTCTGTCCCCACCTCTACATCTCTACCTCTATCCCCTTTCTCTACATCAACTCACTCTATGTCACCCCTCTCGCTGCATTTCAATGCACGTCCCATCTCATCTCTCTATACCGCTCCTCAATAGTTCACCTTTGTCATACTCATCTCTTTTAACTCGCCTGTCTATCTCGCTCTCTCTACACCTCACCTCCACCTAACTCACACCCTCCCTCTCCCCACTGTTCTCTACCCCATTTCTCACACTGCATAACCCCACTCTATATTTCACTGTCTAACCTCTCACTCTAGCTTGCCATTCATTATCTATTTCACTTCTTAGTCTCTCCTTTCTCATTCTTTCTCTGTTCCCATAACCTCATCTCTCAGATTACCTTACTCCTTTCTCACTATCTCTCTTCCTTTAACTGGGCCTTTTTCACCAGCTATCATTATCTCACTTTTCTCTCTCTTGCACTCCTTTCTCTGTACTTCACCTGGCTTTCTCTACCTCACCCTTTTTTCTAGCTCTTTAACCTAACTCTTCTTTCCCTACCTCACCTTTGACTCCCTACTTCACTTTACTCTGTGCATTTCCTCTCTCTTGCTATCCTTCACTTCACTCTCGAGCGTGCCTCTCTTTAAAATGTTCTCGCTACATGACAGCTCTACCTCTGCTTCCTCCATCCCTCTAACTCACCTCTTTTTTTACCTTACCTTGCTCTCTACCTCATCCTGTGATGTACCCCACCCCCTCTCTAGATTTTTCTTCTTATCTTTAGCTCTCTCCTTGTCTGACACACTCTAAAATGGTACCTGTCTCCCTACCTCAATTTCTCTTCCTACTTTTTTCTTTCTATCCCTCTATCTCTCAACTGGATACTGCACATTGCTTTTGGCCTCACATTTACAGGTGGACTGCGTCCTGCAGGTCATTGGGTAAACTCTGACAGAGCATACACAGTGTGGTATTTGCTGGGCAATGGGAGCATGCTGATGTAGAGGAGTGTGCATAATTCTGGGTAGTGCATATCTGTGTGAATGTTTATCTTATCCTTGTCTCCTCTCTTGCATACAGGAACTTTCTACTAAGATTGATGGTCTTCCTATGCCCTGCTGGTCTGAACTATCCCGGAGGCGCATCTTCGAACCCCTGCAGCATTTATTGTTCTTTCCCATTCCCCTTTTCCCCAGTGCGCTTCCTAGCAGGGCAGTCAGTTATCTATTGCTCCCTGTGTGGCAGCGTAGAAGGGAAATGAGGATCTAGCAGCTCTCCATCATCCCCACTGGACGATTCAGAAAGTCACTGGCATTTCTGTCTAACATATCGAACGCCCAGCGCCTCTAAATTAAATGCTACCAGTGTACCTGCAGCTTTAACTTTAAAGAGTTCATGATTCGCTAAGATAGGGTTTAAAATATGCCCTACAGTATGAGTAGGACTTTAATCAATTGCTCAAAGCCGAGTGCTGAAACATCCATTGATTTAATGGTATCAACTTCTTGTGTTTGATTGATATAAAAACGTAAGTCTCCCAGAATAGTGAAATCAGCATGGTGAATTACAGCATGAAAATATGAAGTATCCAATCCTAGTGCTAAAAGGTTCTCACAGCCACGAGGGCAGGTCGATTAAGTCCCACAAAAAGAAGGTGTTAGCGTTTATGGTACTGAGCAGAGAATGGCTTACTGGATATAGTGCATGTAAGAAAACTCTTATATTATGGCCACACCACCAACTATGTTTTACAGATAATTTCATAATTATGGGGAGCCACAAGGTCAACATCCTGGCCACAAGACTCTGAAAATTATGTTTAATTGTAAACAATTCTAGCCTGTTTTTGACTAAGGACCTTACATTAGCATAACCCTGTTTTACATGGTATAAAGCTTGTCTTTGCCATTATTGTTGCTTTTAGAATTATTTAAAGAGTCAGGTTTATTGCCAAAGCCACAGGATGCGCAGGTGAATTGAAGAGTTCCATCACAGGAATGGCATGTACATAAGGCATAGGTCTTAATTTCTTGAGCATAGAACTGATGCATGAAATTAGTGTAATTCAAATTCTGGCAAAAAAGACATGGTTTCAGGTGCAATTCAGGCATGGAATAGTGCAGGAAGGCTTGCCTTGGGCATTTCTGCTTCTCATAAGAGCAACGTCCTCGTTTACCTGTGGTCTGCTGGTCATAGCTCAGTCAGCAAAACACACATTAGAACCAGATAACGTGCAAGATGATGCCTGTTAGAAATGGGGGTCTCTAGTTGGCAGAGGTAGCAAACTTGTCTAAGTAGGGACCCTTTCTTCTAGGTAGGATAAGGGAGTTACACACTTTAGATAATCCCTTCTCAGCCTCTTGGCACAAGCAGACAGACTTATCCCAAAGGCAATGTGTAAAGTATTTTCCATTCAGACACACATTAACACAGTTAAAACACTACAAATGGACACCAAACCAGTTTAGAAAAATAAAGTATCTTTATCTAAACCAAACAAGACCAGAATGATAAAAATCCAACATACACAATTCAAAATATGACTGTTAAAAGGTTTCAAGCAATTCTGTCCATAGAAATCTATGGATGCATGATTTTACACAATGTACCTTCAGGTGCGTGAAAATGCACAAGGCAAAACAGCTGCAGAGAAGGGAAGCGTTGAAAAACACAGCAATGAGTCAGTTCCTGAGTCCTGGGGAAGGAGATGTGACAGTTATGCAGATGCGTCGAATTCGGACTGTAGGTCTGCGGGTGCTGTGTCTGAATACTTGCCGCACAGGTGCGATGCATGGAAATCCGGGATGCCCTGGAGTTCAATGCGGCGGTGGCAACCAGGTGCTATGTCGATTTCTTCAGCTGCGGTCCAGAGATGAGCCGATTCTTTCAGCAGCACAGCAGGGCCTGTGTAGGAGTTGGTGCAGGGATCTCGGACTTCGGAAGTCGTTGCACTAGACTCGGCGTACCACAGATTTTTCAGCCACTGACAGATGCTGCGTCAATACTTTGGCCACTCATCGGTGATGCGTGTCAATTCTTCCCGCACAGCAGTGTGGCATTGGCAAAACAGGTGCTGAAAGGGCGAAGCGTACATTTTCTTGGTTTTTTCAAGTTGTTTCAGCTCCCAGCCGCAGGAACACCCTCCAGGGGCCCAGAACTGGAGTAGGCACATCCTAGCTTGTCAGAACTCCCAGCAGTGGCGTACAAGGAAGCTGGTGGTGAAGTATTTCTGTCCTTGAGCCTTCACAAGAGGAGGCAAGCACACACACGCTCTTGCAGATTCCTCTCAAGCAGTTTCACAGCAAAGTTCCTCTACTTGTCCTCTCCTTGTCAGAAACAGCAACTGCAGGCCAACCCAGCAAAGAAACACACAGCAAAGGGGCAGTCTCCTCCTCACAGCTCTTCAGCTCATCTGCCTTGGCAGAGGTTCCTCTTGATTCCAGAAGTAATATAAAGTTCTGGGGTTTTAGGTCCAATATGTATACCCCATTTTCTCTTTATAGTCTTTGACGTAAGAGTCTCTGAGCTCAGTAAAAAACAGTCATATCTTCCCTGGTCCAACTTCACTACAGGAGGTGGAGACAGCCTTGTGCATACCAGAAACAACCTATTCAGGTGCTAGGCAAAACTCCTTCCACCACTTTAAATTCAGAAGTGTCTATTTAGCCTGGCTATAAGGCACCCAGGAAAGGCAAGGCAAACTCAACCTCCTTGTGACTGTCTAGAGTGTATGCACATCCCCAGCTCCTGTCACTCCAAAACCAGACAGTGAATACACAAACAGGCAGAGGCACAACGGATGGTTATACAAGAAAATGGCCACTTTTTAAAAGTGCAATTTTCAAACACACCATTTAAAAACACCTTCCCTAAAATGTTTGTTATTAAATTCTGAGTTTTGAGAGCCTAAACTTAAAATCTCTAGCTTTTCCCATTTGAAAGGTACACATGTTAAATATTACAGGTGAGCCCCAAGGATAGCCTATGGGAGAGCTAGTCCTTGCAATAGTGAAAAATGAAATACACAGAATTTTTATTATCAGGACAGGTAAAACACACCAGTACATGTCAGATCTTTAACATACACTACACCCGCCGATGGATGTACCTTTGGCCTACCTCAAGGGTGACTTACATGTTAGAAAAGGAAAGGTTAGGGCCTGGCAAGTAGGTGCACTTGCCAGGTTAACATGGCAGTAGAAATTACTCCCGCAGACACAGCAGTGACAGATCTGAGACACCTTTGAAAGGCTACTGGTGTGCAGGGAACGATCATTGCTGGAGGCTCACTAGTCGTGTGTGATTTATAAGCCCTGGGCACACACAGTGCACTTTACTAGGGACTTACCAGTAAATCAGATATGCCAATCAGGGATAACCAATTGTAATAACAATTTACACTGGGAGCACCTGCACTTTGACACTGATCAGCAGTTGCAAAGAGCCCAAACCTTCTAAGCCAGAAAAACAAAATCCATCACACCGTCAAAAGTGCAGGAGGTAGAGGCAAAAAGTCAGGGGAAACTACAGCAAATATGTGAAGTCTAACAGTGCCCAGAATCAAAAGAAGGACTAGTCCTTATTGTGGGAGCTCAGAAAAAAAGAGAACATAAGAAAGGCTCCAAATACACGACAGTAGGCACAGATAAGATGCAATATGGGATCAGATATGCCAGTGTCGGAGAAAAATGGAAATGTCAAAGGAGAAAGTAACATGGAATAACTCCTCACGGTTTTTATAAAGCTTCTCAAAGTGGTGAAATTAATAAAATAGACAGAATTGATAAAAGGAAGATGGTCCCAGACAAAACCAAGTGTTGCTTTGCCATTAACTTTGGCGCTGTTTGATGAATTCTCGCAAAATTTTCAAAACAAATATCTCGCTCACTTCAGCTGCTGTTTTGAAAGTTCTTTGGTGATCTGTCAAGTGGGGGTCAAGTAAAAAGGGGGGTCCCAAAACGTGTTTTCCCCATGTTAATTCCGATTGAGATTTTAGACACAACTACAGCCCGAACTACTTAATCAAATTACACCAAATTTAGGAGAAAGGTAGCTGTTGGTCCTTTTTGCAAATTGGTGTTAATCTGTTTAGTAGTTTTTGAGTTATTAAGAGGAAAAACAAATTGTACATATAGGGAGACAAAGGCTTTGTGAAGTCCTCCGATCTCATGATGAGATCTGATTGGCTGCCATGTGCTTCCACCAGGAAGTGTTGGCATCCATGTTGGCACTCAGCTACGAGTCCCAGAAAAAAAAAAAAGGGGGCAGGTAAGGAATACCCTGACCCCTAGGCTAAATTACAAAAAAAACATGTTTTTTAAATAATGTGAGTGAGATTCCACACTTCCATAATTTTTTGCCCCTATGGTGGGTCAGGTCCCAGTGGCATGAGCAATTATATAAAGGAGGGGGCTCACAGTGCTCTTCTCCTTCCAAGGACACCTTAAATGTGTATGTGGGTGGGCCTGCTGGGCTGACCCGCACCCAGGGATCACCACCTCCCTGGGGCAAATGGAGTTAGGTTAATGTAGGGGGGCCACACAGACACCCGCAGCCCCGGGCACTGCCAACTACCTGGGGCATTTAAGAATATCAATGCTGGTGAGTCAGCTTGGCCTGCCTGTGCCCTGGGGACCATCACCTCCCCGGGGGTAATGAAGTTAAATTAATGTGGGGGGCCTGCATGGCCACTCCCAACCCGGGTGTCTGTCACCTCCCTAGAGCACTTAAAAATACCAATGTGGCTGGTCCCTGGGGACTGCCACCTCCTCAGGAAAATAAAGTTCAATTAATGCGGGGACTGTGTGGCCCCCCTGCAGCCCCGGGACAGCCACCTCCCCAAGGCACTTACAAATATCATCACCGCTGAGCCCACCCGCGCCCTGGAGACCGCGACCTCCCCAAGGCAAAACATATAAAAATGAATCAGGTGGCCTGTATGTCCCCCTGCTGACCCGGGGACCGCCACATCCCCAGGACAATTCAATGAATTGCAGGGAGGGTGTTGCACCTTGCAGAACCAAGGACCACCACTGGGGCTGAAATAAATGACTGTATGGGGTCTGTTGCATACCCCTCTCCCCGGGGACCACCACCTCCAGAGACCAAAGTTTTATGATGGAGGGGGGCCTTGTATCACCCCTCATGGAGGCTTTTATGGCCCAGCGGACCACCACCCCCCAGGGCGCGCTCCTGTTACCTCCCGAGGTGCCCACCCTTGGGAGGTAGGTGTTCGCTTTTTCCTGGTGGGAGTGGGTGTGAGAGTGTCTGAGTGGGTTTATGAGTGACTCCATGTGTGCGTGAGTCAGTCTGTGAGTGAGTGCATGAGTGTTAGAGTGGGTCTGTGAGTGGGTGAATGAGTCTGTGAGTGGGTCGTTGAGTGGGTGTGTGGGTATCTGAGTGGGTGCATGAGTATCTGAGTGAATGTCTGAGTGGGTGCATGAGTGTCTTAGTGGGTCTGTGAGTGGGTTTGCAACTGCCTCCAAAAGTGTGCGAGTCAGTCAGTGGGTGAGAGCATCAGAGTCTGATTGGGTCTACTCTGTAAGTGAGTACATGAGTCTCTAATTGAGTCTGTGAGTGGGTGTGAGAGTCTAAGTGGCTCTGTGAGTGAGAACATGATTCTTTGAGTGGGTCTGTGAGTGAGCGCATGAGTCTCCGAGTGGGTCTGTGAGTAGGTGCATGAGTCTCAGAGTACATCTGTGAATGAGTGCATGAGTCTGTGAGTGGGTCTATGAGTGGGTGGGTAAGTGTCTAAGTGGGGCTCTGAGTAGGTGCATGAGTGTCTCAGCAGGTCTTTTAGTGGGTGCATCATTCTCTGAGAGGGTCTGTGAGTGAATGCATGAGTTTCTCAGTGGGCACTTAGCTCAGGGTACGCTGCATTTAAAAAGCAGGACATGCATGTCCTGGTAATGAAAAACTCATACACATTTTTCACTACTGTAAGGCATATCTGTCCCATTGAATAACATTGGGTTACCTTATTACATTTAATAAGTGCTAACGTTACATTGGGAGCAGGTGGAAATATTGTATTTGGAATCAAATGAATTGTAATTTAAAATCCTCTTTAATGGTAAAGTTGAATTTTAAGTCGCGATGCTGAAAATTACACTTTTAGAAAGTTGTCCTTTTTGGGCCTGCATCATTTGGTTCCTGCTGCCAGTATCCTGGGTAGTACTTAATTTGTAAAACATTAAGTGCCAGGTCTCCCCTTTGAAGACCACTACAGCCTGCACCAGACATTGCACCTGCTAGCACTGCCAATGACACTACCAACATAACACCTAACATTCGCACTCCTACTAGTGTGACAATGCAGACTATTTCAGGCCACACAAAGCCATAATAATGGCGTCAGAGGCTGGTATGATTAATTTTCAATGTGATTCACCTTATTAAGCATGGTTGTTGTGATCATCTCAAAATTAAACAGACAGCAGCACCATGTGGTGGACTGCTACTAGAGCTGGTGCTGGCAATTAAGTGTTGGTGCCGCGCACTGGGAACCACTAGCTCAAATTAAACCCTGGTCCTGGGTCACATGACTGTGAATGGCTCTGCTGTTGGTGTTTGTGTATTCCTGTAGCAATCAAGAATGGGGAGAAGGAAAATTAGTGATCCCACCAAGTTCATTGGCTTTAAATACTGTTAATCGAAAAGGGGGAAGGGGGGATCACTTGTCCTGTATAACCTGGGTACAGTTCTTACTAGAATGACCTTTGTTAAAAGACCCTCATACACGTGTAGTCATGGTGGTATGGGCGGTATATCTTGATTCTCCGCCTTCGTTTACACGTCTGTGCAGAATCACGGGGTCAGTTGGTATGCACCCTCCACCTGGAGGAGAACACCCTAGGTTAAAACAGTAGTGATCAGTGATTGTTGGTGAAGTGAGAGTGAATTTCTTAAAAACAATCCAATCATGCCGGGGAAGAAATAATTTTATTGACCGGGATTGAATTGATGATAGAGGATATGGTTGAATACGTTGGGGAAATTATTAGGATTCACACATATTCAATCCTCCTGTGTACAGAAAATGGTCGACATGTTTCAGCCTTATTGCCCAAGGGGTCGGTGCGGCTTTCTTCAGGACCAGGTGAGTTCGGTGAAGAGAGTGACTAAGGTCTACTCTCTAATGAAGGTCAAGGTTGGACCTATAAGTGAAAAAAAGGAATAGTATTGCTAGGGTGTGGGTCATAAGGATTAGTGCAAAACTTAAATTAAAAATAGGTTTTTACTCAAGAGTTAAAACTACGCTATCAGACTCCCTATCTCTAGGGGACATAAACCACATACTCAGTACTGGGAAACAAGTCATGGCTGGGAACCTCCAAAGGTGTATGGCAGGAGGTAAAGGTAACTCTAGAGTTCATGCATCTCCCTAGGGTTCCTCAAAATACTTATTGTTCAGTAAGATACGTAAAGGTCTGGTTTCAAAAGGAATCTTAGTAAGGTAGAAAGCTATTTAATCACCAACATAAGTTTGGGGTTTTAAAAGGTGTTGTTACTACAAGCAACAGTATCAGGAGGCTGTTGTGATTTAACCCCAGATACCGAAAGTATACTCAAAACACATACCTTCCATTAGTTACTTTTTAACATTTCACGGGTACCCAGAGGCTTGAAGGAGGGGCTCCTACAGAAACAGGAGTAAGATTAAGTTAAAGGAGCGGATGGATACTTATCTCCGTTCAGTGACTCGGTCGTTCGGTCTATCCGCGCCATACCTCGTTGCTCCGCTCGCGAACATGCAGCTGAAGGCTGAAGGCTGAAACATGTTGACCATTTTCTGTACACAGGAGGATTGAATATGTGTGAATCCTAATAATTTCCCCAACGTATTCAACCATATCCTCTATCATCAATTCAATCCCGGTCAATAAAATTATTTTTTCCCCGGCATGATTGGATTGTTTTTAAGAAATTCACTCTCACTTCACCAACAATCACTGATCACTACTGTTTTAACCTAGGGTGTTCTCCTCCAGGTGGAGGGTGCATACCAACTGACCCCGTGATTCTGCACAGACGTGTAAACGAAGGCGGAGAATCAAGATATACCGCCCATACCACCATGACTACACGTGTATGAGGGTCTTTTAACAAAGGTCATTCTAGTAAGAACTGTACCCAGGTTATACAGGACAAGTGATCCCCCCTTCCCCCTTTTTGATTAACAGTTTGTGTATTCCTGCCAGACAGTGATCCAAAGGGGAACTAGGTGTAGGCTAGGATGGCTTTGGGTAGGAACCTAACACTAGTCTTTTGTCAACCCTGTCCTCTTGGAGCATTGGCAGGGGAAAGGAAAATCTTTACAGAATCATATGTGGGAGTAGCCAGGATGTCACCCACTTCAAAGACTGGCACTAGGTATAACTATTGGCCCTTCTGGACCACTCATCAGATCAAATCTGAACCCGTAGAGGACTTGGAAGAATGACTGCTCTGCTACCTCACTGCTGGAAGAACTCTACTGCTGGTGGAAGGACTGCCCTGCTGCCTGAGGGAGACTGGACCATCTTCTTGATCCCAGAACCACCATAGTGACTCTAAAGGCTAGTTGGCTGGCCTTCCGTGTGAGTGCAGGGAGACCACATACTCCATAGACCTTGAAATATGCACCTAAACTCTGCTGGAGTAAATCTTGATCCCCAGGAAATGCCCCATAACTCCTGGATCGGCATCAGAGTGCACTCCTCCACTTTGCTCATGCAGAGCAAAGCAGCTTGACGCAGGGCCTTGCATCACAGTTCGATGCCAAAATTTGCACCAGAGCACCTGATCAGTGACTCCATTTGCACCACCCTAGCACAACGTAGGACCTCGCATCGCAACTCAATAATGGACTTCGAATTGCAGCTGTTGATCGGTGGCTTCATGTGCACCAATGCAGCTCAATGCAGGACCTTGTATTGCAGATCGATGCCAGACTTTGACTCTCAGTTCCAGATCGGTATCTCCATCATCACTGATGCAGCTCAGCGCAATTCAACTTCGCATCCAGAATCCAAGGTACAACTCTCAGCAGGACGTCCCTGGTAGCTGGCCTGCACACCATCTCAGTCTGTCTGAACTTGTGGCTTTATCCCGGGCTGGCGCAACCAGATAACCGTAGCTGACGCTGTTTGCTTTCAGGTGCCATACTTACTTACAACTTTGAAACTGAATATCTCTGGTTCTGTTGTTTGAATTTTTGGACTTCTGACATTTTATTTATGAAAATGTACTCTATTTTTCTACATTGGTGTCAGATTTTTCTTGAGAGGTGTTTCACTGTATTACTGTTTGTGAGCTGCATATAATAATCCTGACAGTTTTGTGCCATGCTACCAGAGGATTAAGCACTGGTTATTTCAGTGAGTTTTGTGGTTCAGCTTGTCGAGGATTGTGTTTATTATTTCAGTGGGGCTTCCAACCCTCTTAACTAATAACCCAAATCCTCACACCTGTTTATGTATTTATACAGGTATTTGACAGAGTCATCTCAATGTAATTTTCTTTGCCACGTTTTAGACATGCATGGTGGCTGCTGAACTATGATATGGAGTTGTTCTTGATGGACATTGCAGCCAACAAAACGATGGGGCCCGTTCACAAAGGCATTTTGGAATGCATAAAGTAGCACTCATGTAGTACTGTTTACGTACTTTTGCATGCTTTTGTGAATTGCCATAAAGCATTTAAAATGGGTATAAAATGGGAATATTCGGCAAATAACTATACACAATTAGTACAAATAGACAAGACGGCACCCTCTTTGCTCTTATATTAAGAGGGAGTTAGATGTTTTGGGGCTGGTTCACAAAAGCATGTAGGAGGGCTCAGGCGCTACCGGCACAGGTAAGAGCGGTGGGGTGGAGCGGGACGGGGCGCGGGTAAGTCGACAGACAGGACAGGTAAAATTAAATAAAAAAATAATAAAACCACTCACCTTGTGCTCGCCACATTGCCCAGTCGGCAATGCGGCGAGCGCAAGATAAGTGGTTTTATTTATTATTTAATTTAATTTTACCTATCCCGCTGTCTATTGACTCCCCCCCCCCCCCATCCCGCCCCACTCCACCGCTCTTACCTGTGCCGAGCGCGCCTGGGAGTGCATCATGATATACTACACGAGTACTACTTGACATACTCATAAATACTTCTGTGAATTTTCTTTTCGTCTGTCATGAACCCTAAATATTCATGCATATATAATCCTCAATATTTCGGCAGAAGTAACAATGAGTAAATGCCTTGTGGCTTAATTGTAATAGGTGGGTGGTTTTTGGCAGGTTCATTCTGCAGTGTGCTCTGGTAGAGAGTCACTGTAGCAATACTTTTGGCATTCGTACAAAATGAAATCCAGGGAAGCATGCGCGTGTTTACACAAAAGAGGCTTCTAGGCTACAAAATCCCTCTTGTTTGGTTACACTAATTTCCCTTGAATGAAGTTTGTATGCCAGCCAAAACAATGGTAGTTATCCTGCCCTCCAGAGCTCATTCCCAACTGAATGATGTAAATAATTGAAAACTTCAGAGGCAGCCCTGCAAGGCATCCTTACTGTGCGCAATGATCATTTTTGCCTACTTGTTTTAATAGATTACGACATATTCCAAAATTTCCTCTTTGATTTGCAGACTATTACATCTTAATTTCAAAGGCTTGATTCGAACCCATGATCCTGAATAAACAATTTGCATGTAAACAGCATCTTACTTCCAGACGTGGTCACGGCACAATGCCTGCGATGAGGCCCGCGCGCAGCTGCGTGATAACGTGCCTGGGCGTTGGGTAGCGTAGTCGGAGCCGCGCGCTCGCCCTTGAAGTAAAAGGACGGGGGCGAGCAATTACAGGCGTTTATTTAAATAGGTGATTGTGGAAGCAGCTTGTGGTTTTAGTCCAAATCTCAGCAGTAGGCAGGTGTCCAGCTTCTTCTTTGTCTAATTAACATTGTGTTATTACTCCCAGCTCCCATGCACGTGGGCACTGCCCTATATGCTCAGCATCCTCTGGTGTGGAACACACTGATTACTTGTATGTTAGTCTTTCCTGTGCAGGAAAGGCGTATGAAAGAAAGAAAAAGTTTGGCCTATTCCCCCACCGGTCATTAACTTGCACCAAATTTTATTTTCGTCAAGCAGGGCCGGCTCTAGACCGGTGGCACCTCACCTGGTGGCGGCCTCGGCTGCTGGTGCTGTTTTTTGCAAGTATATGATGGTGTTAGAAGCACGTGCGGCCGCGTTTCTGGCCTCCAGCATTCTTCAGTCAACAATTAAATGGTCAAGATTTCTCCAGTGCTTAATGTTCTTCCTGGAGAGTGATCGGAGTTTTGTCTAATGGAAGTTTTGACTCATCCTAAGCTAGCTCAGAGGGTTAATATGCCTACTGCATGCCAATAATAAAGTGCATATATTTAAATAGGTCAGTGGGTCACTGCTTTTGTTGGAGAGATCCTTTTTTACTTGCATATATAGAAATCCTAATATAGAACAGTGACCTATTAACTGTCATCAAAGAGATGCATGCAAACTGCAAGTTATGGATTAGAATATAATGATTTTTCCTCCAGTCTTTCAAGCACTCTCAAACTATACTGCCTATCAGTGTAGATGACATGTGACTCCTACACCTTGTAGTCCTCTGCCTTATGTAACATTTCCTATACACTGATTTACACATGATTGTCTGTGTAATTTGTGTGTGATGTAAAGTGCTCCGACATCCTACAGTGGTATGAGTGGTGCTATAAAAATAATTAAATAAATCTGAGAGAGAGTGGTTAAGGAGGCTTGCGGGCATTGTGAAAGGGTGGTAGTGAGGAAATATGTGGCAGAGGTGGTAAATGGGGGGTACCAGCAAACATTGTCACACTGTGCACCACCAGCGCTTAAGACAGTCCTGGTTTCATGATAGCTACACCCTGGCCCTGCCGTACTATCAGGCAAGCTACATTCCTATCTGATCTTTTAGTTTCCCAAGTGACAAAATCACACATGGCCGGTTTACCAACACTTTGCACATCTAAGTTCATCTGTGGATGCAATTGGTAGATCCTGATTCACAGTATCAAAAATGAGTACTCTGTAAACTCACAAATGGGATGTCTGACTGTACAATTATTTCAAGAAGGGTTGATTGTCTGCATTCAACAATGAAATTATGTGCTGGAATTTAAGTGTTCCCAGGGGAGGGAAAGTGAAGGGGAAGCATCCAAAAGTTAGGAAATAGCCCCAAAATCATATCATTTTTCTCACTGACATGGTACGTCCAAACAGCATAACACAGATCTCTGCAGCCGCAGTTTAAGGAGACATCCACCCTTAGGGTGCCCCTCATTCAACCTACGTCCTGTGGATATTTGTAAGTTATAGGCGTCTCAAGGCCCTCTCATGGCCGCCTTTAGCGCTGGTGGCTCCAGGTGCGACAATCATTTTTGGCTCCCCCAAGTCCCATGACCGCCTCCTCGGATTCTCTCACTACCACCTGCAAAAGTGCCCCTCATCTCTCCTATCATAAGATATTCCTGAACACAGAGCCCCCTAAGGTCACAGCACCCCCCTCCACAGGTCAGCACCCAGTGCAGTCGCAGCAATGGGGGTAAGCGGCATTTTAAAAAGAAAAAAATGAAAAAAACTAATAAAGCACAACTATTACCCAAAGTCAACTTGGCACGAAAACTGGAACAAAGATCTAATCAGCAGGCAAGGAAAGTTGGAGAGAAAACTGTCAAATCGTAATGAGTTTCCAGAAAGTTTTTATGAGTTTTTTCTGTGCAACTTCACTGAGTGCATCTACATTTAGTAGAAAAAAATGCACCACTACATTCTCTGATAGTGTAAGGAATTTGGGGGCATATTAGCAAGGGGGTTTATCTCCGCTTTTTTAGCTTTAAAAGCCAAGAAAGTGGAGATAAAATTATCTCCCTATTACCTAGCTGTCGCTAACACCAGTTACCGACAGCTAGTAGGAGATAGCGACCATCTTGGGCCCCACTTTGCATGTCAGTGATATGTATCACTAATGACATGCAAAGTGGGCGTGCCAAGATGTTAGCTACTTGAAACAGTCGCTAACATCGCTATCTCCTATTACCAACTTTTGGAGATATTCGCGCTAAGCGCGAATATCTCCAAAAGCTAACACCTGCCTTGAGCAGTTCTTAGCCATGTTATCCAATGGGATGTGGATAACATGGCTAAGAGCATTAGCTCGGTAATGCATGAATATCGCTGACTTTTCAGCGATATTCATGCATTCCGGCCGATTTTTATCGCATTTGCGATAAACCTTGGTAATACCAAGGTTTATTTGCGATAAAAATCGCCGCAGCTTAGCGGTAATTTTTTGTCTTTAACCAAGCAATAGCGATAATTATCGCGATTGCTTGGTAATATGCCTCCAGATTCTTTCACATGGAAAGAGTTTCCAGATGGGAAAAACAAAAATGCATATCTACAATGCTGCTACAGATGAACCGCCCTTAATTTGTAATATTTTAATCCATAAGCCATCATTACTAGAGGTAGGAAAAAACCCATCGGTCATTCTGCACATAGAGCTACCCACATACGGGTAACCTAACTTTGAGGTGTGGAATTACTAGGCTGTTTTAACGGTTCCCCAATAGGGAATTACATGGGGTACTGGGGTTGAGATTATTTCCCGCTAGTGTTTTTTTTTTATCTAGTCCTGTCTATTTTCTCTGTTCCCCTTTTATCATGATTTTCTAGTGAAAGCTGGCTGAAAAAAAGAACTCCGAAGTGTGGTTTTTCACTTACTCTTGAGAAACCGTATTCCGCCTTAAATTCTTGTTTACCATCGCATAGGCATTACTGTTTCAACTAATCAGAGTTTTGTATATTTGAGTCTCAGCTAAAACAAAACCAAATGAATATAAAGTTCAAATGACTTTCATACTTTTTGAAATGATAAGCACTACGGGAAACACTGTTCAAAAGCTCATAGAGTGTGGCAAGGCAAGCGGAAAATATAGCAAGTGCAGTTATACTAAACTTGTGCCACAAACAATCAACATTGACAAGTAGGGCAATTGATTGAGAGAATACATTGGGTTGGAACAGTGGAACAATTAGGTACAACAGAAAATTATGTCCGGTAAATGCCATGAAAGTGCTTGGATCCAGAGGAGTACACTTTCACACCTTGGAATCATGCTAGGCCGTCACTCACATGCTGACTTTGGACCTTTTTCCAAGTTTGGCAGATTGACAGTGGGCTGCCATGCCAGTGCCCCGCTGGCACACTGCCAAACTCGTACTGAAACCACCCGCCAGATTACAACTGGAATGTAGGTTGGGTGGTCCTGCTTTGCTTTGTATGTGAGCCTTAGAAAGGCACCTCAATGGAAGCACCAAAGCGCGTTCCTGCCTGGCATGGACAGTGAAGTCCATGGCGTGTAGGAACAGGGAGTGCATACAGACAGAGGGGTACACCATGAGCCCTATGCATTCACGCCAGGCCCCGAGGCACCAGTTCCCCACCACCACACTTTTCATGGCAGGCTCACCGCCATGAAAATTGTGGCGGTGAGTAAACTCACAATATCTTGGCGGTGCAGCAGCTGTGCCGCCAGCATATCGTGGCCTCTGACTGCTGTGCCACTGCCATAGGATCAAGAATATGGGTGGTAGCAGTGGTTCTGTGGTGGTCCCACTACCATAGTCGCAATACAGCGGGTGGACCGCCAGTCTGGTGCTCAAGTGACAGCCACCATTGGTTCGGCAGTCCACCAAACTCGTAAAAAGGCCGTTTGTCTTTGCCTTGGACCTGTACAGCGTTCCGCTGCCTTTCGCCTTAGTTTGTGCAACATAAAGACCACATAGATATGTCATTTTAAAGAGCCAAAAATTACATCAGTAATAAAGCAATTTAGATTAAAATAAGGTGCCTTCTCCTATGCCTTCAGGGAATTAACGGAGGAGCTCTATTCTACTGATATCCATAGATGAGGGTAGGTTTCCTCAGTGAACGAGATGGCTTGATTGAGGTTCAAATGTGCATTTTTCTTTAAAACTAGGGACCACCCTACGAGAGAGACATCCAGGCTAGTCAAGGGTCACAAAGGGTTGTCACATGTGTTTAAAAGAAATTTGTACTCACATATTGGCAAATGAAGGAAAAATGGAGAGTGTCTTTCCTAATCAACCAGACAGAAAAAGTATATGAGTTTGAAAGTAAATATTCGGTATTTCAACTTGCAAAATAGCTATAGGAGACCAGGTAAGGTAAGGGCTTGATTAAAAATACTAAATTCTTCAGTTAGAAGACCATTTCAGATGCAATTACACTATAAGGAATATTATTATTGCTGAAGTTAAGATGGGTGGGAAAAGTTCTCTGTTTAGATCAAATGATTTTGACCACGGGACATCAACTGTGATGGTTAAAAATTCTGAATATTTAGGTAGATACAATGATGCAGGATTAATACATCTCTTGGATAGTAGCTGTTCTTCAAAGTAAGGAACAAACTCTCTCTTTCGTTAGCATGTATGGCCCAGGACTCATGCAAAGGCTCATGCTGATTTTATGGTCTTTTTGATTATGTATGCATATATAACTATATATGAGACTTATGTACAGCAAACTTGCCCAAACGCAGCAGAGCAGTGTACATGGTCAAACATGAACATAAAGTCAACAAGTAAGTAGAAAGGAAGCTGAGTTATGGACAGTGAATGCATTGTGATCTAGTGTTCTTTAAAGGGCTAGTCTTTCACTCTTTTCTATCTGGAACCGCATTGGGGTGGTCCTGAAGGATACAGGGTTATGGGTTGTACTTAAGTAGCTATTGAAGCTAATGAGGTTATGGATTTAAAGCGGTGGAACAAGAGATAGTCTGCAGGATAATATTTTCTCTTGACAACATCAATGCCTTCAGAAATTATCTTCCAATAAGTAACATTTTGTTGTGAGCCCTAAAAGTATAGATCCCAGAATCAATGTCTTGGAATTCAACACATATTAAAGCATTGCTCGGATAAATTAGTGTCCAAATGGATAGAAACTACTTAAGACATGATAAGTTCTCTCAAATGGTGTACTAACAGGTGAGGTAGACTCAAATACATTTTAAGACCTTCTGCTGAATTTGGACCTACTTTGGAATACCTTAGGTTAGACATCTCAGAAGCTGAAATTTTGATCGATATCAGATGGATGAAAAAAGACCCTTAGCTACATGGGATCAAACTGGGAGTTTGCAAAACTAATAAAAATCTTCTTTTTCCAAGCTGCAAGGTGCTCCTTCTCAGAGTGCTTAAGATGGACAATACATTTCAACATTGTGTAGAGGTTTTAGTGGTCCCTATCCAAAAGCTAAGATGGATTTGAGAAAACTGCATTGCTACCAACCAGACTCTACATAAACAAGGCTGCTACCCTCTGTACTTTAGGTAAGCCACTGGGCTATGTAGATGGAACCTTTGAGGTACATGTTAAGCTATGATGGGCCTCATGAACTACCAAATTTGTTGATGTTCTTGAACCTCAACATACAAATATAAACATATATTTTTCAAGTAATTTTCCTCTGAGTATTTCCCTAGATGTAGTTTCATATTTTTAGGTTGTTCAAGACCAGCTAGGAACCAGTGCTTGAGAACTGGGAAATCGTATACATAATGAAGATACTGTAGTATTTCTTTAGCTGAATAATACAGTCTGCTCTACTTTAAATAAATGTAGTTATCTCTTTTTATACCTGGCTTTTCTCCTTCTGTGCTGCACAGGTAAATCAAGGCACTACACCGCAGTTGCTCACTAACTGAGATTTGTACTTGCTTTCCATTGTAGCACTCTCATATGCCATGGTTGATTCTTGGGGGCATTAATTGTTAATAACCTGTACTTTTATTCCATCTTTCACTTAGGTATATCCCAATCTCCTCCTTTTTTTTCCTTAAGAGAAATCTATTTGATGTATGCAGTTGTACGAATGTTTTTAGATCAAACTAGGTAAGGTATGGTAGAGTATGCAAATATTATGGGCTTGTCTTTGTACTTTTTGGCAGATTGTGCTGAGGAGACTGTACAGCGGTATAGTTTGCCTCTACTGTATATGAGGTAAATATTTATAATATTAAATCTTCATGCAAAGAACAATTCTATTCTTTTTCTAAAAGAAATATCACTGGTTAGATAATTTAATTATTTTACATTATTCTTGTGGTGTGCTAGATTTTTGTTTCTATCATTTGCCACTGTAAGTCTTGACTGCTCCATCTTGCCACCTCTGAAGAGGTAATGGTCAAAGAAAGACTCCCAGCCTTTCACTCTGAGGCTTAGCAACATTCATGAAGCCACAATTAATGGTTAATGATTGTCAGTAGGAACACCCTGATCCACAGAGTCTCCTGAATTTTGTAAATCATGAAAAATGAACAGGATTTTCTTATCCACTTGACGCCAGTGCAATTGCCGTACATGTTCAGTAATTGCGTCAAACTGTTTGAGGGTAGGAAATATTTTTTTCTTTAAACTTACACCAAAACGACAAAAGATATAAAACCACAATGTACTTTATAGTTTCCAAAAGCTTAAAGCGCCACTCACTCACAACCTCTAGGGGGTGTGCTATCAGGACAAAGTTTCAGGCCGACCGCGATGGACTGCGGGCCGGCTAGGCTGAAAACTAGGTACCAGTCTAAATTTTACCTTTGGACTTTGAACTTTTCTTGGGTCTTTTGTCTCATCGACATGCTTGTAGGCAGGTCCTCGGGCTGGAAGTTTGAGTTGACAACAACGGCCTGCTGCAGCTCAGTTACTCGGTGGAAAGGCAAGGTTGGGTCCTCGAATAGACAGAGAGGAGAACTGTTGCTAGTCAGGGGGTCCACTCCTTCTCTTTGGGAGTTAGGTACAGTCCTTTCTTTGTGGACCCTTATGATTGCAGCAGGTGCAGTCTTTCAGAGTGCAATCCTCTCTTTGGTGCAGTCAGGGGTTCCGCAGGGCAGTCCTTCTCCTCTTCTTTACCAGGTAGTGATCTGGTGAGCTCTGCAGAACTGCCTTATTTATCCTTCATTTCTGGGCTTGAGGGAGGGGAGCAACCTAACCAATGGACACTAAGCTCCCTCCCTCTAGTATGACCACCTTCTCAGAAATGTGGCAAACGTCTAGCCCAGAATGCAACATTCTCCCAAAATCAAAATGGAGAAAATCTCCTTGGAGTGTGTGTCGGTGTAACCCAACCCAGAGGTGGGGCTAACAACTAACTACAATGCCCTTCCAGCCCTTCTACTAAGTAATTGGATGGCTCCCATTTGAATAGAAATCATGGAATTGTGGTGTTCTGAGTCCTTTGACATCTGTTTCTGGAGAGGCCCCTGCACCTGAAATCCAACTTATATACCCAGTCCCTTTTCTCTCCCTGGCTTCTCCCGGAAGGAGATTTCTTCCCACTAAATAGCTATATTGTTGCAGCCCTCTGCCTCTTCACACCCACTCAGTGAGCAGCTCTGCTCAGGCTGCCAAAGGCTGACAAATCAGAAGAGGCTGCTACAGGGCTGCTTTAGTTAACTCCAGGATAGAAAGTTCTGAAACCACTTTCCTGTAATAGTTATTTTAAATCCTACCTTGATAAGTTGTGAGGTTTCATCTAACTATTAGTTTGATGCTTTGAATGATATATATATAGATTGGCTTGCCTCAGTGGGAGATAGGCGAGTGTACGCGGACCAGCGAAGCAGGGCTGATGAATGAACCCACGGTCTCTTCCGACGCGCAATGCTCAACACTATTATTGTGTGATTATGGCAACAAATGAGTTGGATGCTGTAATGTGACATCGCCGTCTTTATTGAAAAGACGATTCAGCACAAACTGAGCAAGTGACAGTGGCATTGTTGCTCAAATCGTTAAAGTGCAGTGTGACACAAGGAGTGCCGCCAGCAAAAAGAACACACAAGCTCATATTCCAGGTCCTGAGGAAAACCCTCAAATAATATATTGGATTTGAAACGCGTAGACCTTTCTCTTGTGTCCAAACAAGTTTTATCAAAAATATAAGTATCAAGTCCTTAGCATGACCTGAATACCTAAACTGTTTGGCCAAAATTCCCCCTGGGTTTGTGTTACTTTTTAAATTGACAACTGTGACATTCTTTTTCCAACCTTTCCCTTGGGTTTCTCTATCTTTTCTTCTTTTTTTCTTTTTATTGCTGTGGAATTTGAGCTCACTCAAATTCATAAAAAGTCTTTGAATCAGTAAATGAATTGTTATGTCTTTGTCATAAATTTGAAATATATGTTTTATGGTTGTATTAGTTTGTGGTTCGGGAAAAGAAAAATATGGACGATGTTCATGAAAATAATAACATAAACTAGAGAGTCCTTTTGAAAAGTACTGAACTTTAATTAGAAAAAGAAAATAAAAATATTTATAAACTTTTACAATCACTATGAGTGTGATTGTTTTCGAATGAGATGGTGAATAGTTATGAGTACTGGCAATGGTTTTGTTGTATTGCTTGTTGAATGATATATCCAGCAGGCTCCAACGCAAGCTTAGGCTTTATTATATTTAATAAAAACTTTCCCATGTTAGCCTATAGTGCTAGCAGCAATTTAATAGGGAAAGCAGATTTGGCTGTTTTCCCTACCAGGGCATATAACACATGTTTTATATTGCCAATGCTTTTCATACACTTGGAATACCTAGGGTAAACCTTAGTGGTGACATATAAGTAATAAAAAGGTAGTTTGGACTTTGTATTTGCTTTTAACTGCAAAGTTGAAATTGGACACAGTTTTATTTTAAAACCATCCTGCAAGGCAGGTCTGTCTTTAAAATGGCAACAGACACCACAGCAGAGAACACATAAGTGCATTAAGGTATTTGGGGTCTCTACATCTACATGCCCTACCCCATACTAAGAGTTTACAGGTAGGCTGTCCTCACTAATTAGAATTATACCAATCAACTTACCCCTTTAGAGGACAGACCGCTGGCCCTGATTATGAGATCCCAGGGTCAGTAACCACCAACATCACCCAAAAAAAGGGGAGTGGTCTGGGCTAAAATCATGACTTTCCTACACTTTGGATCTCTATTTCTTGCCTCTTTTTGTTTGGTTGTAGTGTTACACATTGTTCCTCTCATTTTCTCCTATGTTGCTTTGGTCTAGTTACCAAATGTGAGGAAAAGCCTACGTGCCACTTAAGAAATATGTGGGGCTTGAACTGGACTATAATACATAAATAGGCCTGGGTGAAATTTGCAGAATTTCCTTTCTGGCAATTACATGAAATGACGAAATTATTTTGCATTGTTATGTGATATTATGTGAAATGCCAGTCTGGCATTTTGTTCCAAGTGTAACTGTTAAATGCATCCTTGTATCCTTTTGAATGGTAGGATGCATTTCAAGCAAAAAAAAAAGATTCTATTGATTCACATTGTTCTGCTGCTCCCATAATAGGATTTCCGCACAATCAAATCTGGATTACGTGATGTGGTGTAATGGCGTAATCTTGGTCTTTTCGCATATCAAAACAAACCAAAATAATGGTAATCATATGAGATTACGCCAGGGTAAACAAATATCATTTAAGTCAATATATACATCAACCCACCCGTTTCTTACATTGTAGGTAAGCAGTGGATGGTGAAAAAGCTTCTGTTAATCAACTATTAAATAGTATCTGCAGTTATAATCTGATTTAGAGATTGAGTAATTGTGAGGCTGCAAAATTGATTAGGTCAAAACTTTGTGAATGTTTTTATTAAATTCAACAGCTTGCAAAGTGAGAACCTGGTAGGAGTAAAAAAAAAGAAAATTAAATAGGGGATTTCTATGATAAGAGGAATGCTTCCACTGCCCCACTGAGCTTTAGGTATGTTGCTTGGCAGCCATTTCTATCTGTAAAGGAGATTCCTCTCATTGTCCACTGCCAGAAGCTCCTAGGTCGGACGTACTGCAGTGGAGAAGGGAATGATGCAATTTCACTGTTAATATTAAATAAATATATCCTTTCAGAGTCAGTCCAACACCATTTTGTCACACAATAGTTTTTGCAATGCCCCCAAAATCTTTACCCTTCTGTTACATCAATTAATATGACGTTTGAAATTATGAATCTAATCTCTATGGAACAAACTTGCTGCCATATTTCTCAAATGACAATTATACGTAGCATGTACATAGCATTACTTGGGTGGGCAAGAAGGAGATAACTCATTTTTTAAGTCCAAAGATAATTATTCATCTTTATGTAGTAACATTCATTTCATGGTCGGATATACACAGTTAGGAACAGCACTGCATAGAATGTTTCGACAACCACAAGGAACTTGGTGCAACAAACGTGAATAAATAGTGCAGGTGGCGACGCAAGTGAAAGAGAAACAGCGTAGTCGGCGCACTGTGCATAAGGTGCCGACTATTTAAAGGGAGTGGCTAGAACGGCGCATGTGACATTGTGATATCACAGTGGGCACAATTAATTTGGTTCAAGTTTAAAGCCCCTAAGGAGAGGTGCGCCTATTAGTCAGGCTGTTGGGTCGACGGCGTTTCGATCCGGAGCATTTCGGATCATCATCAGGACTGGTTGTCTGATTTAGGGAGTGCTTCGAAGGATCCAGAAGAATTTGAATTCTTGTACCCAAAAGGAATGGGAAGGCTTGAGGCAGCTTGGTAGGTCATGGTGAAAAAGCTTCTGTTAATCAACTATTAAATAGTATCTGCAGTTATAATCTGATTTAGAGATTGAGTAATTGTGAAGCTGCAAAATTGATTAGGTCAAAACTTTGTGAATGTTTTTATTAAATTCAACAGCTTGCAAAGTGAGAACCTGGTAGGAGTAAAAAAAAAGAAAATTAAATAGGGGATTTCTATGATAAGAGGAATGCTTCCACTGCCCCACTGAGCTTTAGGTATGTTGCTTGGCAGCCATTTCTATCCCTCGCCTCCTACTTCCACAACAAGATCGCGGACATACACAACAGCTTCAGCACCCTTCCGACCCACGCCACGACCACAGCAACGCCGCCCACCACCACCCTCCGAGCCTGGACCCCGATCAGCACCGAAGACACCGTCCGCGTGATGAACTCCGTCCACTCCGGATCTCCGACCGACCCCTGCCCTCACCACGTCTTCAACAGGGCCGACACTGTCATCGCACCCCACCTGCGGGACATTATCAACACCTCATTCTACACCGCCACCTTCCCCGAGAGCTGGAAGCACGCCGAACTCAGCGCTCTACTCAAGAAACCTACGGCAGACCCCACCGAACTCAAGAATTACCGCCCCATCTCTCTACTCCCGTTTCCAGCCAAATTCATCGAGAAAACCGTCAACAAACAGCTGGCCGCCTTCCTCGAGATGAATGGATCCCTCGACCCATCGCAGTCCGGATTCCGTGCCAACCACAGCACCGAGACCGCCCTCATCGCCGCCACCGACGACATTCGAGCCCTGATAGACAACGGAGAAACAGCGGCCCTCATCCTCCTAGACCTCTCCGTGGCTTTCGACACGGTCTGCCACCGCACCCTAGTACAGCGCCTCGGCAACGTCGGAATCCAGGAGAAGGCACTGGAATGGATCGCCTCCTTCCTCAACGGAAGAACACAGAGGGTCCGCCTACCACCGTACAAGTCAGAGGCCACCGAAGTCATCTGCAGCGTCCCTCAAGGATCCTCGCTGAGCCCTACACTCTTCAACGTCTACATGAGCCCCCTCGCGGCCATCGCACGCCAACACAACCTCAACATTATCTCCTACGCCGACGACACCCAGCTGATCCTCTCCCTGACCAACGACCCCGCCGCCGCCAGAGCCAACCTGCACGAAGGGATGAAAGAGGTAGCCGAGTGGATGACGACGAGCCGCCTGAAACTGAACTCAGACAAGACGGAGGTCCTCATCCTGGGCTGGGACGACTCCTGGTGGCCCCCCGCCCTGGGCACCGCACCCAAGCCGACGAACCACGCACGCAACCTGGGCTTCATCCTGGACTCCTCCCTCTCCATGACCAGGCAAGTCAACGCCGTCTCCTCGTCGTGCTTCAACATCCTGCGCATGCTTCGGAAGATCTTCTGGTGGATCCCCACGGAGACCAGGAAGACCGTCACTCAGGCCCTCGTCACCAGCCGACTGGACTACGGCAACGCACTCTACGCAGGAACCACCGCCAAGCTCCAGAAGAGACTCCAGCGGATCCAGAACGCCTCAGCCAGACTCATCCTCGACATCCCACGGAACAGCCACATCTCCGCACACCTGAGAGACCTGCACTGGCTCCCCGTCAACAAAAGAATCACCTTCCGGCTCCTCACCCACGCACACAAAGCCCTACACGATCAAGGCCCGAGCTACCTCAACAACCGAATCAACTTCTACGCTCCCAAACGCCACCTCCGTTCTGCCAGCCTCGCCCTCGCCGCCGTCCCACGCATCCGCAGAACCACCACAGGAGGAAGGTCCTTCTCCTACCTGGCCGCCAAGACCTGGAACTCCCTCCCTGCCGACCTGCGCCTGACCCAAGACCACCTCTCCTTCAGGAAGAAGCTCAAGACCTGGCTGTTCGAGCAGTAACGGCACCCCCCCCTTAGCGCCTTGAGACCCTACGGGTAGGTAGTGCGCTCTATAAATGTCTTTGATTGATTGATTGACCGGTTAGTTGGTGTCTTCGCTGCTTCACAGAACTGCCTCGCGGACATGCAGACGGACGCGCTGATCTAATCAGCGCCCATTCAGAACGGCAGATTGAAATGGCCGGCTGCAACACTGACCTCCTCGGCATATACCTACCAAAGCACGGCTTACTTACAGGGCCGACACGAACCCTGAAATTTGCAGCGAGCTTTGCCGAGCAGCAAAGACACCAACTAACCGGTGACCTACCAAGCTGCCTCAAGCCTTCCCATTCCTTTTGGGTACAAGTATTCAAATTCTTCTGGATCCTTCGAAGCACTCCCTAAATCAGACAACCAGTCCTGATGATGATCCGAAATGCTCCGGATCGAAACGCCGTCGACCCAACAGCCTGACTAATAGGCGCACCTCTCCTTAGTGGCTTTAAACTTGAACCAAATTAATTGTGCCCACTGTGATATCACAATGTCACATGCGCCGTTCTAGCCACTCACTGTAAATAGTCTGCACCTTATGCACAGTGCGCCGACTACGCTGTTTCTCTTTCACTTGCGTAGCCACCTGCACTATTTATTCACGTTTGTTGCACCAAGTTCCTTGTGGTTGTCAATACATTCAATGCAGTGCTGTTCCTAACTGTGTATATCCGACCATGAAATGAATGTTACCACATAAAGATGAATAATTATCTTTGGACTTAAAAAATGAGTAATCTCCTTCTTGCCCACCCAAGTAATGCTATGTACATGCTATGTATACTTGTCTATTGACTTTCACCTTTCAGGACATTGTGTTTCTGTTATACCTTATCTACCCAGTCCTGATTTGTTCTATGGGTTATACTCCTGTCTTTTCTTTAATATTTCTCAAATGACAGCACATTTATCACATCCAATAATACAGCTCCATATGTGGACCATATCTAGGGTCCCTTTTACAAACTCAGTAACAGATAAGGTATATATTCATGTATGTGTGCATGTTGGTTTGCACACAAAGAAATAATAATAATAACTAAAATATTCAGTATTCTATTTCAGCAGCCTACCTTGACTGTGTCTGGTCCTAAGACCAATACCTCTGGTGCTTTTACGCCCACTGGTCTCGATGGCCTGGTTGTGACTTCAGACCATGCACTGCTGTTTGTGCCTCCATTCACAGTGCTTGCCAATATCCGATATTCATACGTCTTCCAGGGACTGAGAGCCGAAGTCTGATCCTTGAACTTCATGGAATGATGGAAAGGCACAGTCACAAGCGTTGAGATGTTTTCTGTTCCCTTCAGCCTGCGTTCTATGGTAAAGTTCTCAATAATGCCATTTGGGTGACGAGGAGGTTGCCAAGAAAGGCGGACTGAAGTTGGTGTGTCAGAATATAATGTTGGTGCGGGGATACCAGCGGGTTTGTCTGGTAGAGTTTGAATGGCTGGTGACTCCACCGAACGAGAGCATCCTTTCGAGGTGCATGCTTCAACTCTGAACTTATACTTTGTATATGGTTGCAGATCAGCAACAGTGTAATTTGAACTGCTTCCTGAAACTGTGGTTAGTAAGTAACCATTCTGGATAATGTTGTAATGAGTAACAAGTCCATGAGGCATGGAAGGGGACTGCCACTTGATGACCACTGATGTAGACTTAGCTTCCAATACAAGTGGAGGGTCAACAGGTCCAGGCACTGTAAAAATCAACGACACCAATAACAGCATTATTAATATGATTTATCGAATATTGAGAATAAGAAATCTGTTCATGGGTAAGACTGTGCGCTATACATTTCTATCAGAATGTAGAGTCCAACCATATGTAATCGATAAAAAAAGGTTATTTTAGAGAAAGGAATACAGTTTAGTAAGAAAATGTGTTGTGGCTCTTTGAAAAACATGCTTGGGTTCCGTGGTCTTATTGAAAATACGGCTACACTGCTAACAAAAAGGATTCTTGGGTTGTAACATAGTACATAAAAGAGAGGTTGACTCCTCATTTTTCCAGAGATTTGGGGGCATATTATCAAGCAATAGCGATAATTATCGCTATTGCTTGGTTAGAGACAATAAATTACCGCTGAGCTGCGGCGATTTTTATCGCAGATAAACCTTGGTATTACCAAGGTTTATCGCAAATGCAATAAAAATCGGCCGCAATGCATGAATATCGCTGAAAAGTCAGCGATATTCATGCATTATCGAGCTAAGGCTCTTAGCCATGTTATCCACCTCCCATTGGATAACATGGCTAAGAACTGCTCAGGGCAGGTGTTAGCTTTTGGAGATATTCGCGCTTAGCGCGAATATCTCCATAAGTTGGTAATAGGAGATTGCGATGTTAGCGACTGTTTCCAGTCGCTGACATCTTGGCACGCCCTCTTTGCATGTCATTAGTGATAAATATCACTACCATGCAAAGTGGGGCCCAAGTTGGTCGCCATCTCCTACTAGCTGTCGCTAACTGGTGTTAGCGACAGCTAGGTAATTGGGAGATAATTTTATCTCCGCTTTCTTGGCTTTTAAAGCCAAAAAAGCGGAGATAAACCCCCTTGATAATATGCCCCTTAACAGCGGGGCATATTATCAAGGGGGTTTATCCCCGCTTTTTTGGCTTTAAAAACCAAGAAAGCGGAGATAGAATTACCTCCCTAATACCTAGCTGTAGCTAACACCAGTTAGCAACAGCTAGTAGGAGATGGCGACCATCTTGGGCCCCACTTTGCATGTCAGTGATATTTATCACTAATGACATTCAAAGTGGGCGTGCCAAGATGTCAGCGACTGGAAACAGTTGCTAACATCGCTATCTCCTATTACCAACTTATGGAGATATTCGCGCTAAGCGCTAATATCTCCAAAAGCTAACACCTGCCCTGAGCAGTTCTTAGCCATGTTATCCAATGGGAGGTGGATAACATGGCTAAGAGCCTTAGCTCGGTAATGCATGAATATCGCTGACTTTTCAGCGATATTCATGCATTGCGGCCGATTTTTATCGCATTTGCGATAAACCTTGGTAATACCAAGGTTTATCTGCGATAAAAATCGCCGCAGCTCAGCGGTAATTTATTGTCTCTAACCAAGCAATAGCGATAATTATCGCTATTGCTTGGTAATATGCCCCAGCATTATTAATATGATTTAATGAATATGGAGAATAAGAAATCTGTTCACGGGTAAGACTGTGTGCTCTAAATTTCTCTCATAATGTAAAGTACAACCATATATAACCGATGGAAAAAAACGTTATATTAGAGAAAGAAATACAGTTTAGTAAGAAAATGAACAATATTCTACAGTTTCGTACTTTTATTGAAAACATGCTACACTGCAAACAAAAAGGAATACAGGTTTGTAACATAGTACATAAAAGAGAGGTTCAAATGCTATTTTTAAGAGATTTGACATATTTGGACAAAGTATTGTAACATTTCCTTGAAATTATAAACAACATATTAGCATAATAAATGGTAAAATAGTGGAAATATGAATACATACTCTACGCACCCCATTATGAGCTGCTGGATTAATTGAGATAAGTGCAGTAACTTCTGTTACTGCGGATATCATAATGGTATGTGCAGTAATTCTGTTACTGCTCAGATTGTGATTAGGAATTTTTCACAGGTTAACATCACACTTCTGTAGTTGTCATGCAAAATATTTCAGAAGGTCAAACTTGTCTAAATTTATCGGGAGATAAATGCCGGATAATTAACAGGAGATACAGATTTTGGTGCATTAAGCACCAACATTTTCACATTATTCCCCATAATCGGGAACAAACTTGCAATTTGGAGTTATTTAATGGCCCAAATAAATTCTGACTTGGAGGATTCAGATTTTATCTGGCTCAAAAAATATCTGCCAGAACACAGTCACTTGTAATAGGGGCCAGAGTAGTAGGTTGTCTAGTAATGGAGTAGCACTGATACACATTAGTTTAGTAGTAATCAAAACTATATACAAGACATGAGGTGACGCTGTGCATCAGTTCCTGGATAGAAGAAGAGCTGGTGTGAAGCTGCTAATGACTGTGCAAGAAGGAAAAACAATTTAGTGATGTCCACTGATAGAATCAGGCAAGGTGACAGCTCTCCCAACTCACAGATATTTCATGGCCAGTTTACACAAGCTTCCTTTACTTTCATTGACAGGTGACATCATTGTATCATTCACTTATAAGTGTTTCTTCAGAATGCCCTGATGACATTTATTAAAAAGAAAAGAGATTGTTTGGCCCTTCATATTGCACTCAAAGCTCATTAGGTGTTCATAATTTTATTGTCTTTTCCATGTCCAGTTGTGTTCAGAGGAGTGATTGGTTTTGTTAGACCTGGCATCCTTGGCGTGGTTTGCCCTAACCTTTTGCCTTCAGACCTCCTGTTTTTTGCTGACTTAGTTTTTGCTCGCAGTAGGACTCTGTGCCCTTCACCACTGCTAACCAGTGCTAAAGTTCCTGTACTCTTTCCCTAAAACATTGTAACATTGACTCATACCCAATTGGCGTATTTAGTTTACCTATAAGTCCGAAGTAAAGTGCACTACTTGTACCCATGGCCTGTAAATTAAATGCTTCTAGTGGGCCTGCAGTACCGATTGTGCCACCCACTTAAGTAGCCCTTTAAACATGTCTCAGGCCTGCCATGGCAGAGCCTGCGTGTGCAGCGTAACCTGCCATTTTCCCTGGTCAAATAACCTTTTGCTAGGCCAAACCTTCATTTTTAATTATTCTAAGTCAACCCGAGGGCAGGGTGCAATGTATTTAAAAAACAGGGCATGTACTCTTAATTTTATATCTCCTGGTAATGAAAAACTCTTAAATTCGTATATCTCCCATAGGATAACATTAAGATTATCTTATTAAATTTTATAAGTGAACCTTTCCAAATGGGAAGATATAACTGTTTCATGTATGGTGTCTCTGGATTCCTGATAAAAAATCCTAACTTATGGTGAAATCGGATTTTAAATGACAATTCTGACAATGCCACTTTTATAAAGATGAAAAACGCAAGCCTCCCTTGAGTTTTATACACAATTACTAGTGCCCTTGCATCAGTCAGATAAACACCTTACACCCATTCCCACATTGAACCATAGGAATATTAATGTCCCTTGAAGACAGTCCCCATGAAACTTTCAAAATAGTCAAGCAAAAGAAACCCCCTTAGATTCAGATATAGCGCGTACAAAACTCTAATTTTATTAAAATGACAAGTATCAATATTTAAAAACAAGAGGAACATTCCTCCAACTCATGGAGTAAAAGTCATTACAGTTCCTTATCATATATTGTTTAAAAACCCAGCATAGACATACAATACAAAAACATGTGATAACATAAAAATACGACAAAAGCAAAAATTCAATTTGCATGAGGAAACCCTATTGGCACAGATGAGAATTCCGTTGTCCGTTGTATTTATTTTTATGTTATAATATGTTTTTGTCCTGGACCTTTTAAAGTGGGCCTAAGGTGCTTGCCAAAGGAACCAATGCATCTTCTCAGCTGACCGACCAAACCAGGAGCAGAACTGACAGAGCTCCCCGTCTAAGTGGCGCAGATCTGATGCATCGCCACTGTTGCATGGATTGGATCGTTGTCCTTCAGGTCCTCCGAACCGACACATTGCCCGATGGCACAATGCATCCACAGTCTGGGTCCTCACATGTCTTGTTGATAGCAGCCACGACGAACTGGAGTGCTGGACTCCACATCACAGCCTCGCAGCTCATCGGAACCCACACATCGCCAGCTGAACGCTGCATCCCCGAAGTTAAACTATGCATTGCAAGCCCCGTCGATGGGACCCTCAACGATGGTGCAACAGGAACTCACACCAGAGCCTCGTTGCATCTCAGAACCAATGCATCACTTTGACTGTGCCACACATTTTCACTGCGGATCCACGCAACGCTCTGCAACCATGATTTAAGGTACTTTGTTCAGTGGGCCTAACATGGTCTCTGTAACCAGTCCATGCTCCATCGTGGTCAAGAGATGTACTTCTACACCGAAAAAAAAAAGACAACAACCGCCTGGTATGTGTCATGACCTTCTTCCCTACCTCAAATCAATTAACAAAATTTATTCTGAGACACCGGCCAGTCCTCAATGCCGGGGAACTCAATCTTGAATGCTCCTTTGTTTGTATTCCGCAAGAATGTTAAAGATCATCTGGGCAGAGCCACTCCCCTACCCGAAAAGACAACCTAAACACTTACTGAGTTATGGGGCTTGAACCACCTTGTGAGACACTCAAAATGTGGAAACTGTAGTGTTTATCATGATTGAGACCAAGGAATTGGTATATGGTAAAATCAAAATGACTTTGAACCAATTGTCTAACTATATCACTGTAAATGTTGTCTGTGTAACCAAATCTAAATTGGACAGAGGACACAGGAGGTTGCATCTGGATTTGCCAACAGAAAAGCTAGCTATTCTGTAAGG